>NC_139536.1:13432588-15832588 GCF_965153285.1 Podarcis tiliguerta | reverse complement strand
TATACACTAGGTGTGATACTGCTCCAAAAAACGGGGAGAAGACCCCTGCACCCATTCTTTGCGGGCAAGCAGTATGAGACACCCCCTGATAAGATAAGATGTTAAGATGTTTTCCCCTGGGTGGGATGAATGCCGCAGCTCTGAATGTCTGAAATGCCTCTTTAGAATAAGCACTACGAGGTGGAAATCTTCCAGCTAAACACCAGGATAGATCAGCTGAGCCATGAACTCACTGAACTGAGCAGTGATAACAATGTCAGCCGGAATACCGTCAATTTACTGAATCGGAGGCTTGTCGAGCTGGAGAGCCAAAGGGACCACGAAGCTGCGGTTGCCAGGCAATTTCAAGAGGCCTCTGCTGAATTGACAAAGGAGCATCTTCAGGAGCGGTTGGCATGGCAGGGAGAGAAGGCCCTGCTGGAGCAGCAGCTGAGGGCCTGGAGGGAAAAGGTAAGGCTGATTGGAACAGGGAGGAAGGGGGCACATAGGTTCTAGGCTGCCATGTCCCACTGCACAAACCGACCTATAATGTTGAGCCAGCCATGCAATATTCTGGTGGAAATTTCTAAGGCCTGACACGTGGACCATGGATACAGGGATGCGCTGCTTTTTACTACATTGATGGAAAGCTCGGGTTGCTGTGATGCTCATTAAGTTGCTGTGTTTAGGCAAAGGAAATAGTTTAAAATATGTTGCCTTCTGGGAGAAGGCGGGTGAAAATTATGCAGCACCTTGCATTTACTTCATTCCTCTACTACAGGGGTCAGCAACCTTTTTCAGCTGTGGGCCAGTCCACCATCCCTCAGACCATGTGGGGGGCTGGACTATATTTTTTGGGGGGAGAAATTAATGAATTGCTATGCCCCACAAATAACCCAGAGATGCATTTTAAATAAAAGGACACATTCCACTCATGTAAAAACATGCTGATTCCCAGACCGTCCGCAGGCCAGATTTAGAAGGCAACTGGGCCTCATCTGGCCCACAGGCCTTAGGTTGCCTACCCCTGCTCTACTAGAACTAAAACTAAAGTTTGTATTTTGTATTCCTTGTATAAACTGCTTAGAGGTTTTATTTACAATCAAACAGTATGCACATTCTGTTATATAAAATAAAAAATAGAAGTGCTGAACGGGGGAAGAGGACTACTTTCAAAAGGAGCCTTAACAATGAAAATTCTTCCATACTACTTTGTTTAAATTATAAACTATCTGAGCACACTTATGATCTCTTGGCTGTGTACTGCTAGCCCATGGCTAGTGGCAATTATTTTCTGGGAGTAATAAAAGGGAGAAATGGGCTGTCCACAAACAGCCCCAAAGAGCAAGTCTGTGAATATCGGAGTGTAATTGGGTTGACTTGTTTGCCAAGTGAATTTATTAATGCAATGGAATTTAGAAAGAGCGTCATTCTAGGCATATTAGAGGAAGACTACAATGATCACACATAAGGTTTGGGTTTGCATGGATAAATACGAAATCAAGCAGCCCTAACCTTTTCGGGCCCAAGGACACACCTGGGAATCTAACAAATCGTCACAGGTACCTCGAAATACCCCTTTCACAGAAGGAAAAACCTAGGGATGCTCAAAAACTCTTCCAAAGCCCTTATATTCCCTGAAACACACACACAAGAAAGCAGGCGTGCACCAAGAGGATTTGTGTCTTGAGTATGCTGTGTCCCACAGAGGACCTTACGGTCTTCAAACAAAAACATCTTGGAGGTCCCGGGCCACAGGGAGGATAGGCTGGCCTCAAACAGAGCCAAGGCTTTTCGGCTGTGGCCCCAATCTGGTAGAACGCTCTGTCACAATAGACTTGGGCCCTGTGGGATTTGACATCTTTCCGCAGGGCCTGCAAGACAGAGCTGTTCCACCAGGCCTTTGGCCAAGGCACAGTCTGACCCCCTCCTTTGGTAATCCTCAAAGAATGCTAGGCCAATGGTTGCAATTATTTTGATTTTGAATTGATTTTAGAATGAATTGATTTTAGAATGCTGTGTTACTTTTATTGTTGTTAGCCGCTCTGAGCCCGGCTTTGGCTGGGGAGGGCGGGATATAAATAAGCATTTTTTATTATTATTATTATTATTATTATTATTATTATTAGATTCCACATTGTTGCTGTCCTCATCCTTCCTTGCCATTCTCTCCTTGAACAGGCCAGCCAGTCTCAGGAGCTGGAGGCTGAACTGGAACGTTCGACACAGGAGTGTCAGATGCTACGGCTAACAAAAGCACAGCTGAGAGAAGAGGTGGAAGAATGCCAGGATCGGGTAGGCTGGTGCAGCTGAATATGGCCTGCCTTTGACTCACTGGGAGCATCACTGCCTGTTACAAATGAGGGCCTAGGCACGGCTGAAACAGCGGTGAAGTGCATGCCCCTGGTTGGACAGAGGAGCAGGACTAGAGCCTTTACACCTGGTCAAAGAAATGTGTCCAAACATTAAACCTAAGAGAAGATCTAGTCCCAATGTCATAGATTTGAGGGGAGGGTAGCACTGTTGTAGCAGGATAGCAGTGTTGCTGTTTTGCAACGTTAAAGAAAAACAGAGCTAGATGAAGATGAGATGGCACTGGTTGTGTACTTCTTACTCTGCAAAACCAACAAGGACCAAGGCACTTTCTACTGGAGTTCGCCTGTTTTGCCTGAGTTTGGATATGCATTGCAAAAAATAAATAAATACTGGCTTCTAGATTCTCCAAGAGAATTAGTAGTGGATTAGTACCACTACTTTATTTTTAATTGATCTGACGAGAAATAACCTTTAAATGGACTGTGGAGTATTTCAGTTCTCTGTGAGCTACTGGGGCCCAGCCATCAGCTATTAAGTTGGGAGGGGAAAGGGATTTGTTGTGCAAAATGCACAATTTTAAGCTTCTTGCTCTGCAGGGTCTGCTGCATGGAGATCAAAGCAGAGGCGATTTTTTTATTTAAAATTACAGTGGTGCCCCGCAAGACGAATGCCTCGCAAGACGGAAAACCCGCTAGACGAAAGGGTTTTCCGTTTTGGAGGTGCTTTGCAGGACGAATTTCTCTATGGGCTTGCGATTCTTGCGATTTTTTCCCCGCTCCCCACCCCCTTTTTCTAAGGCACTAAGCTGCTAATAGCCTTTTAGCAGCTAATCCGCTAATCCCTTAAGCCTTTAATAGCCACTAGTAGCCGCTAAACCGCTAATAGCGCTAATCCGCTAATAGGGTTGCTTCGCAAGACGAAAAAACCGCTAGACGAAGAGACTCGCGGAACGGATTCTTTTCGTCTTGCGAGGCACCACTGTATTGGTAAACCTCTTAATATTTTTTTAATTTCTGAGTGGTATACATGGTGCAAAACAAAGAACTGCCGAAACAATAGAACGAAGCTAAAAACTCCATAGAAGAATACCAATGGTACAGGATCTAACCTTGTGGATCAGGGAAAGTTTTATGCTCTGCCAACACAAGGACATTCTGGGTGGCCACCGGCAGCTGCCCTTGTCGCAATCTGCTCAAGTGCAAAGGGGAAACTCCTCAGCTAATCTATTCTGTTAAATGTCTGGCTCATTCTGCAGCTGGGCTAAAATGTTCTCCTGCTCCCCATTGGCTGATGGCAGAATGTGGGGGGGGATTTCGGGGGTTATTTCAAGGGCAGGAATCTTACCAGTGGTGATGGGACCCACAGTGGAGGCGCTTCCAGCAGCTGGATGTCCCCCGCCCAATTTGATGTCTCAGGCTTACGTTCCTTGCAAATAGGCAAAAAGTACCGTATTTTTCGCTCTATAGGACGCACTTTTCCCCCTCCAAAAATGAAGGGGAAATGTGTGTGCATCCTATGGTGCGAATGCAGGCTCCTTGGCTTCAGCAATAGCAACGCGAAGCCTCCGAAGGGCAGGAGAGCTCCCCCTGCGCTCCGGAGGCATCGCATTGCTTTCGCTGAAGCCGCCTGAAGCCCCCGGAGCGCAGGGAACTCCCGCTGCGCTCTGGGGGCTTCAGGCAGCTAGCCGCAAGCCTTTGGAGCGCAGCAGGAGTTCCCACCGCGCTCCGAAGGCTTGCGGATAGCCACCTGAAGCCTGGAGAGCGAGAGGGGTCAGTGCACACCAATCCCTCTTGCTCTCCAGGCTTCGCTTCGCTGGAGAGGCTCTGCACAGTTTTCCCTCTCTGCGCAGCGCCCCTTCAGCGAAGCGGGAGGAGAAATGGAAGGGGCTCCGTTTCTCCTGCCGCTTCGCTGAAGGGGCGCTGAGCAGAGAGGGGGAGAATTCCCCCCCCCCTGTTCTCCCCCTCCTATGGTCCGGTGCGTCCTATAGAGTGAAAAATATGGTAACCCCTGCATATTGCAACTACGTGCATGCATTTTTGCAGGAAGCAATTGCATTTTGATGTTTGAGGCTTTATTTCAGTTTAGCAGTGCATCTGCCTTATTTGCATTCATCTGGGATTAAGTTCTTTTTGCCTTTTGCACAGCCGGGACAGATGAACGGTGTTGGAGAGGTGTTTACTTTTTTGTTTTTAAAAAGCCAGAGTATGAATAAAATGGAGGACAAAGCTTTAGATTTAAATATATGCCTGCTTCTATGGGAAATAGCTTTGTGGTGGGGTTTGTCCCTACCCACTATTAGAATGCAGCCTCTGATAGTTTCCCCCAGTGCTCAGTCCAAGAAAGTTCTCTGTTCCTGGTCTTCAGCATTTCAACTTTTAATGATGTTTTTAATTTTCTCTTGCATTGCAGCTACTAGAAGCCAACACGAGCTTGAGCCTGGCCAAGTTTCGGCATTCCCAGGAGCTAGAAGAGTTAAAGGGCCAGGCAGGCAATTCCGTACCTAAGGCCTGCCTTGCAGAGCTAGAAAAGAGATTGGCAGAAGAACAGAATGTGGTCAGGCAGCTGCAAGGAGAGCTGGACTCCCAGGCGAAGCAGATGAGATGGCAGGCGGCCACATATCAGGTAGGGAAGAATGGTGCTCGAGTTGTGTCTCATACAAAAATAAAGGCTCCCGAGGCGGAAACGCAGTATGTGTACATGTGTGGTTTTTCCACAGCCTCTTCCTACCTGAAACAGGCACTTTCAAACAGCAACTCTCGCCTAGTCTCCATTTTTTGTTATGTAATTATTTCAACTATTTATACACCATTTAATGCCATAGTCTCTAAGCGTTGTAGAATAAAGTTAGAAAAATCATCCAACAGAGATAAGATCGGTTAAAATTAATGGTGAAAATCCGGGGGCTCGGGGGGAAGGAACCCTTACTTAATATGCCTGTTTAAATAAAACAGTACAATAGATCCAGCACATGAAGCAAAATTCTGTGACTTGTATAAATTATACAAGCCTCCTTTTGTTATTGGTGCAGGAGCACCACATGCAGTTAAGTATCTGAGGCAACGCTGCATGTAAAATACTGTGCTGGGAAAGTTATATCCTAGTGAAAAGTGGACTCTTAACTCTGAATAAAATACAGTGGTACCTCGGGTTACATACGCTTCAGGTTACAGACTCTGCTAACCCAGAAATAGTACCTCAGGTTAAGAACTTTGCTTCAGGATGAGAACAGAAATCGTGCTCCGGCGGCGCGGCAGCAGCGGGAAGCCCCATTAGCTAAAGTGGTGCTTCAGGTTAAGAACAGTTTCAGGTTAAGAACGGACCTCCGGAACGAATCAAGTGCTTAACCCGAGATACCACTGTACCTGTATTATGTAAAGGCTTGGCTGCAGACAGCACATAGAGCACCGATATACATCTGGGATAATTTGTGGATTGTGTTCGAGAATGAGCTCTATTCTGCCTTGGTCAGACCACATCTGAAGTACTATGTGGATGCCATGATATAAGATTATGGACAATCTAGAACAGTTGCAATCAGGATGATAATAAATGGTCTGGAACCAAGCCTTATGAGGAATAGTTGAGGGAGTTGGGGATGTTTAGCCTGGAAAAGAGGAGACTGAGAGGAGATAACGGTAGCCATCTTCAGATATCTAAAGGAAATATTACATGGTAGATGGAGCGAGCTTGTTTTCTCCTGCTCTACAGGGTAGGACCTGAACCAGTGAATTTTAAGTTACAAGAAGAGAAATTCCGAGATAATAAATTGTTATTTCAGATGCAGCATTGGGACTTGTTTGAAGTGAATTGATTTCCCAAGGGTAGTTACTTCCCATAACTGTTGTAATATCACGGCTATGACTTGGTCCCTTTATTTTGCAGGAAGAGCATGAGAACTTGCATAGATTAATGGAGGAAAAGGTGGGAGAACTGGAGATGAATTTGAAGAACGTGCAAACAATGCTTCAGGAAAAGGTGGCTGAACTCAAGGAGCAGGTCAGTGGAATGGGGATTAGGTGGTCTATGGGCCCATGATCTGTTTACGGCATTCTTTTATTAAATGTAAAAATATATAGTTTGTCTGGAAAACGACATAAGCTGGCCAAGAATAGCCAGGGCACCACCAAGATGTGTCCCGAATTATGTCAATGTATTTGGCACGGAATGATTTTCATATATATTGTATTTGAGTGACCCTGTTTCATGGTTTGTACTGTTTCTGGTCCTCTCCAGTCATTTGTAAGTGTTCTGCATACTGTGTGAACAGCAAGCTGCTTGGCTTGTAGGCAACACATAAAAGCTCCATGTGGCAAAATCCAGGATTCTCCACTCTTGGTATAAGCTGTGGCCCCATCACTCAGTGCACTTCGGGCTACAATATATGGAAAGACAAAAGAACAGCTACCCCCTTTCCCGGGCTGGTTTGGTAGGACACAATACTAGAACAGACTATCTGTAGCCATTCTTAGAGCACATCTTCAAGCTAGAACTGGATCTGTGGTGGTTCTAAACTTTTCCAGTTTGGATTTATAGCAAAGCTATTATCCTGGACAGTCTGTATATTGACTAATTATTTCACGGTCAAAACACAAAGAGAATGGAAAATGTGCTGACATAAATTGTTATTTTTTTAACAGAGGGAAGATGGATGAAAAGGGATTATTCTAAACTAGTCATATTGTTACTTCCAAATAGATTACAATTATGGATCAATGTTTGATGATGATGAATTTATTTCATAAAACTTGTATTCCACTTAATTTGATAGAAAAAGAACACTCTCAAAGTGGTTTTCAGAAAAGTCAAATCAAGAAAAAATTACCATACCTAAGTGTACAAAAGTTAAAACACCAAAACATTAAAATTACCACAACTTTCTAAGCATCTGGGTATTCTTGCCTAAACAAGAATGTTTTAAGAATCACCATTTTAATTAAAGACATGATTGTCCCTGTGTTTGCACTGGTTCATATTTTCTGTTTAAGATGGGCTACATTCTGGGAATGGGGGAAAATGGTGGTTACCTCCGAAGGTCTTGATATAAAAACAATTGTTCAAAGCAGGGGCAGCTAACTTGTGGCCCTCCTCTCCATGCTTTTGAACTACAACTCCCATAATCCATGGTCACGCTGGCTGGGAGTTGTAGTCAAATATCATAGAGCATCATAGGTTAAAGGTAAAGGTACCCCTGCCCATACGGGCCAGTCTTGACAGACTCTAGGGTTGTGCGCCCATCTCACTCAAGAGGCCGGGGGCCAGCGCTGTCCAGAGACACTTCCGGGTCACGTGGCCAGCGTGACATCGCTGCTCTGGCGAGCCAGAGCCGCACACGGAAACGCCGTTTACCTTCCCGCTAGTAAGCGGTCCCTATTTATCTACTTGCACCCGGGAGTGCTTTCGAACTGCTAGGTTGGCAGGCGCAGGGACTGAACGACGGGAGCGCACCCCGCTGCGGGGATTCGAACCGCCGACCTTTCAATCGGCAAGCCCTAGGCGCTGAAGCTTTTACCCACAGCGCCACCCGCGTCCCTGCATCATAGGTTAGCCCTGCTTTAAACCTGTTGCTAAAACTTAAAACCAGTGGACCATATCACTTGCTTATTTCCTAGTTAATATTCATGAGTGAAATAACTGCTTTTATAGCAAAACAGTAAGCAGCATGTTTTTGAGTTGTGTATCATCACCAAACACTGATTAATGGAATGCTATTCATTTTATTTTCCAGTTTGAAAAAAATGCCAAGTCGAATCTATTACTGAAAGACCTGTATGTGGAAAATGCACAGCTGATGAAAACTCTGCAGGTTACAGAACAGAGACAGAAGAACACAGACAACAGAAATTTAATACTGGAAGAGAAAATCTCATCCTTGAACAAATTAGTTAGAGAAATAACTCTGGCATCTCAATGAAATCTGCTTTTCAGTTGTTGGCATTAAAGCAAAAATGACAATCTGCGGTAGAAGCAATACTCCATGCAGTGGTCTACTTCACTGTATACATTTCTGACCTTGGCCAAATGAGTATTATTTACTTCTCATGAGACTCAAAAAGGACATGATATTCAAAGGATCCCTCATCTCTTTCATGTGGGAAAACCATCACAGAAAGCAGCATAAGCAGCATGAGAAACATACTCTCAGGGATAAGTTTGAAGAGGGAGATGCAGCTCTACTAATCAGTAGCAATAAACTACCCCATCTCATTTATTTTTTTTTTGCAATGGGGAAGGTAAAGCTTTTAGTGCCTTCTGATCATTTTCACAGAAGTCTCTTTGGCTCTCATTCTGTCTCAGGACTGAATATTATTGTGATTGCAATATTCTTACCTCCCTGTGCCTCACCCCCACTCTGGTCTGTACACTGGCTTGTATTTGTGTATATATATATGTACAGTTTTCTACAAGTATAATATGTACTCCTTTAAATCAGTGTATATTAGATGTAAACAGGAAAAAAACTGCTGTTATGTTCCTTTTTGGTAAAATTTGACATGACTTTTTTAATTAAATGATATTTATACTGCTTGTGAAGTCACTAGATTTTCTGTGTGCAAATGGCTGGGGTAGATATGTCGGGAGAGAGCAGCAAACATAGGTCAAGCTGGAACCCAACTAAATGAAAGGAACAACATGGGTAAGAGCCTGTCCTAAAATAACTAAGGCAAATGCAGAAAATAGACTTTTTAAAGTACCATCCTATTTGGCAGATGAAATCTCATTTAGTTTAAAGTAAGAGAGCAATTGTTTTGGTGTTTTTTTTTGTTTGCTTATGGACAGAGACACCATGTATCAGATTTGTAGAGTTGGAAGGAACCACTGGGATCATCTAGTTCAGGCATCCCCAACCTTCGGCCTTACAGATGTTTTGGACTACAATTCCCATCATCCCTGACCACTGGTCCTGTTACCTAGGGATCCTGGGAGTTGTAGGCCAAAACATCTGGAGGGCCACAGGTTGGGGATGCCTGATCTAGTTCAACCCCCTGCAATGCAGAAATCTTTTGAATAAAATGCTTTATTGTCACTTGTACAACTTGTATACAGTGAGATTACACGAGCACCCCACACTCAGCTCTCTTAGTCTTAATTCCCCTCGTTTACTGACACCCACCCACCAAACCCGAAAGTCAGTTACCCTGTTGTTATCTTTTCATTCAGCAGCCTAACAGCCTACAGGTAGAAGCTGTTCTTTACCCTGTTGGTGCTAATCATGCTTCTGTATCTTCTGCCCAGGAGGACAGCCAAAGTCTGTGGCTCCCTGTAGTCTCCCCCAACCAGTGGTCCTGTGACCAAGTATGTTATGCACAAGCTCAAGAACGGCTTACTCTTGAGTTTGATAGTAACGAGAGTGACTCATTACAAACAACCTCAAAGCAGGTAAAATGTCATAACTTCTGGAAGTTTTGTGGCATATGAAATTGGAGATAAAATTCTTGATCAAATATCAGGAAATATTTAATAAAGTACAATCTGGTAATTAAGGCAAAATGATATAATTTTACATCTAACAATTCAACGTACTACAATTTATTCAGCACTATGCAGACCTCATCTGGAGTCCCTTTGTGCAGTTCTGGACACTGCACAAACTGGAAGGGTACAGTGGATAAGGCAGTACAGATTGCCAGTAGTATGGAAAGCAAGTTCAATGAGGAAAGACTGAAGGAATTGGGTATGTTTAACTAGAGAAGAGAAAGGATGACAGTTGACACACAGAAGATATGTTCTCTGCTACTCCAGTGGACAGGACTAGAGCTAACAGGCTTAAGGTGCAAGCGGCAAACATTTTTATTGAACATCTTACAAGAAACAGCTTGACAATGGAGCCATTTATTTATTTATAATGGACACAGAATTGAGGTGGGTGGTAGCTAGAGCGGGGTGCAAATCACCTCCTTCCTAATCATCAGATAGATGTTTTGATGAGTGGAGAGGGGGTGATAAGTCTCTCCACCCAGCCAATTTGCACAAATCAGTTGTAGAAAGTGGGTATCTGTGTGCATATGGAATGGTCACGCCCACTGCTGGCCTGCAGCCACTTGAATGCTGGTCAAGGCCTCAGGCCAAATAAAACTTAGCCCACCTCTGTTCTGTGAGTTGGAAGGAGCCTTGTAGTTCATCTACTTCAAGGCCCTGCTCAATGAGTACTATAGCATAAAAGCTTAGAGAGAAAACACAAGTATTAGCAGCAATTAAACTGCAACTGAATCTGTATCACTCCTTGAGTAACTTTATCGTTACATCGTTTCAGAGGTCTTTTAACAATGCACACTTAATAGTACACATGTTGCTTCTAAGCGTGACATTTACAGTAAAACGATGTCGGTTCATACAAAAAGGGTAGCGAATAAAAACATGATACTTCAAAATGTGTCCAGAAGTGAAGGCAACACTTGAAGCTATGAACTTAAAAGAAATTCCACTTGTTTTGGGATAGAGATATTTTAAAATTGTTGATCGTATCTTCTTCTTTGTCCTCTTCACTAAGTATCCATGCAGTTCCCACAACAGTAACTAAGTCTCTGCATTTCCCCCCCAAAAAACACAAGACACTGTGTTATGTTTCTATACTTACCCCATTTAAAATCTGCTAAAATGTTTATAGGTACTTAAATCAGTCTTGCGAACAGCAAGTTAAGAAAGGACGTGTTCCAAAATTCCTTGCCTGATTAACTGCTCGCACTTCCAGCGTGGTAAAAAATGCTGTGGGGAAGCAAACAATTTCCAAAGCTGAGGCAAACATTTGCAATCTCTCATCGTCCCCTTTATAAAGCTAAAGCTGGTCTTATTTATGGTGTAGTTAAGGTAGTAACTCCTGCCTCTACCTGTACTGCCTGTTTTCAAATGAGGTCCAATAATAGAATAACCCCTGCTATTTTAGCCATAGCTACTATAAATCCCATGTTCTGTGCATTGCTGTTATTAACACTGTTTAGAAATATGAATGATTAAGCAGTAGATAAATGTCTTAAATAAACCAACATAATGAAATGCTTTTGAATCTTTCCAGCTAGAAAGTACTAAAATGGCTCCAGCGTTTTCCTTCATGAAAATGAGTAGAATGACATGAAAGCTGACAATGGTAAGCATAATGAGAGTGTGGAGGAACCATAGCACACACTTTGCATACAGAAGGTCCCAAACAGACAGCTGCACCATCTCCTTGCTCCTTCCTTCCTAGCCATACCACTTGTTTCTTCATCAGCACTGCTGCATCCTCCTCCCAATTTTCTTGCTGTGTGTGAGATTTCCCTCATCCATCAGCCTGTGGACTTTTATAGGACAGAGGGGCAGGACAATAAAATAATCTCAAGGGCCCATGTAAACCTGGAGTTGGCTCTGGTTCAATCTCTGGGATCTCCAGTTGAAGTACTAGGTTAACTGTACCTAGGGCAACTTCCTGTGCCAGAAGCAGAGGAGAACCACTTCTATCTAGCTCCTTAAACAACAGGGAACCCAAATTGAGTTCTTCTCCGTTTGCTGTCTCATCATAAATACCTGGCTGTTCTTCTTCAACAGAATTGTTGTGCCATCATCAATCTCAAATTCTCCATAATCTATCAAACACCGAACCTGTAAAAAGAAATAAATAATCATCAAATTAAAGTACTGTCAGAGAAATCTGTTAAGGAAAACTAGCTATATGTAGCAAACCTAGACAGCATCTTAAAAAGCAGAGACATCACCTTGCTGACAAAGGTCCGTATAGTTAAAGCTATGGTTTTCCCAGTAGTGATGTATGGAAGTGAGAGCTGGACCATAAAGAAGGCTGATCGCAGAAGAATTGATGCTTTTGAATTATGGTGCTGGAGGAGACTCCTGAGAGTCCCATGGACTGCAAGAAGATCAGACCTCTCCATTCTTAAGGAAATCAGCCCTGAGTGCTCACTGGAAGGACAGGTCGTGAAGCTGAGGCTCCAATACTTTGGCCACCTCATGAGAAGAGAAGATTCCCTGGGAACGACCCTGATGTTGGGAAAGATTGAGGGCACAAGGAGAAGGGGATGACAGAGGACGAGATGGCTGGACAGTGTTCTTGAAGCTACGAACATGAATTTGACCAAGCTGCGGGAGGCAGTGGAAGACAGGAGTGCCTGGTGTGCTCTGGTCCATGGGGTCACGAAGAGTCGGATTAAACGACTAAACAACAAAGCATATGTAGACAAAAGGATTCATACTTCCTATATACGATCACATCAGTAAGTTTCATTTAGCTTTTTATTACCCTGTTAAACAATAGTTATTATCTGTGATAATAAACTGCAACAATTCTGTGAAAAGGTGCTGATAACACCAAGGTTGCAGGTTCGAACACTATATGGGACTGCTGCATATTCCTGCTTTGTGGGGTTGGACTAGATGATTCTCAGGGCCCCTTACAACTCTGATTCCTCTGCCTGCAACAAACTGTTTCCAGTTTGAAACAAGGAACTGACTCCTTAGTACCTACATATGACTACACTGCCAATGACATCCAAATACAATAAGCCTTCCATAGTTCTAAATTTCACTTACTTCAATGTACAAACTTTTGGGGGGCTGAATGTCCTGTGTGAGGTCCAGCCCGTCTCCTCCTCCTAAAGATCTCATATAGGTAGCCAAAGACTTTTTATACTGGTTGAACCACACCACCTGGAATTATAAAAAAAGTTGGCTTAATTAATCCTGAAATACTATTTTCAAAACTGTCAAGCAAGAAATTACCTAAAGATTTAAAACAAAAGACATGGGGATATGAGGGGAGTAATGTGCAAGTTTTGGAACTGCTTACTTCTATCTAGCCTCCTCTATAGAGCATATAGTTCAAATCTGTTCAACTTCCAAAATATTCGGAAACCAAAGTGCGGCTTCTGATTGGCTGCAGCCAACTGGAAGCTGCGGAAGCCCCGTCAGATGTTTGGCTTCCAAAAATAGTTTGCAAACCGGAACACTCACTTCCGGGTTTGCAGTGTTCAGGAGCCAAAACATTCGAGAACTAAGCAGTTCGAAAACCAAGGTATGACTGTACTCCTTTTTTGTCAATGTGCAACAGAAGAGTTATGAATTAGCAAGTAAGCAGTCCACAGTTAATATGTGACTGGGAGTGGGCTCTCCAAGCTCTCGGGCAGATCTTTCCCAGCCCTGATATCAGATTAGTTTATTTGGCAAAGTTGGGGGCTGAACCTGACACTTTCTACATGCAAAGCATGCGTCCTGCCACTGTGCTGCAGCTTACATTAAATCGCGACAAGTGTCTATTTAAGTGTGCCTACATGGCTAAGTTAAAGGTAAAGGTAAAGGTACCCCTGCCCGTACAGGCCAGTCTTGACAGACTCTAGGGTTGTGCGCCCATCTCACTCAAGAGGCCGGGGGCCAGCGCTGTCTGGAGACACTTCCGGGTCACGTGGCCAGCGTGGCCACTCTGGCGAGCCAGAGCCGCACACGGAAACGCCGTTTACCTTCCCGCTAGTAAGCGGTCCCTATTTATCTACTTGCACCCGGGAGTGCTTTTGAACTGCTAGGTTGGCGGGCGCTGGGACCGAACAACGGGAGCGCACCCCGCCGCGGGGATTCGAACTGCCGACCTTTCGATCAGCAAGCCCTAGGAGCTGAGGCTTTTACCCACAGCGCCACCCGCGTCCCTATTACTCAACATTTATTAATAATATACTCTGTATACTTTCCTTTATTTCGAGTACAATCATTGTCCTTTCAACCTAGACATATAACAAATTGGCTTACTTCATCAGTCGACATGTGAAATCGGACAGCGTTTGGCAGCACGCTACCATATTCCCACCTAAGCGCCCGGATGCGAAGTAAGCGGTCATACCTGAGAAAACAAACATGGTAGCATAACAAAAGTATTCATAATCAGAAATAGACATCATTTAATCCCTTAATGAATAATGAAGTGTTCTTAATCAGACTTTTATTTTAAACTGATAACTAACTCCTTAACTAATTATGAAAAAATGAAGATTTTTGCTCTGGTGTTACACAGCTCAGTTCAATGTATGGAGAATCTTAACAGTCCCTGATTTGGGATTATAGTGCCATGTTTACCAGCTCCTGGCCTGAGGCTATTCAAACTGCTCCTACAAATCACAGGAGTATCAATCACAGGTAATGATTTGCGAGGTTATATGGATAAGCCCAAACATGCAAATCCAGTGACCTTGGGAAATCCCTCTGAAATCTACCAGTTCCAGAAGTGAAGGAATAAAATCTTGGAATTGGGAACAGTTTCTGAAATGCTTTTTATCTCATTTCCCTAGTCACAGATGACTGCAAGAAACTTACAGGTATGCAACAATACATCGGCGATTTCTCAGCAGAGAGCAGTGGCGAAACTTGATTGTTGGAATCAGCTCACTGTGTCCTGATTTAGCTTCATTTCTGATAATAGAAGGACAAGCTATATTACATACACTTTGAAAGCAAGAAAAATAAAAGTACACATTGTGGTTAGGGGGCCCACTTTAATTAGTGTGTAAACCTAGCCCATCATGCAACGACTGCATTATTAGTTCTTTTACTCTGTGCACGCTGCTCTTCTCCAAAAAGCAGCTCACAACAAATCAAATAAACATCAATAATTAAAACACATAAATAACAATTATGAATGAGAATGTCAATAAGTAAATGCATTGTAAAAATACTTCAAGGATTGCCCCTCCCCATATGAACCAACCAGCACCCTGTAATCACCATCTGAGCCCGTTCTTTATGTGCCTCCTCCATGAGAGGTCCAGAGTGTGGCAACACGATAATGGACCTTTTCTGCAGTGTCTCCTTGTTTGTGGAATGCTCTGCTCAGGGAGGCTCATCTGGCATTTTCATTACATATACAGTGGTGCTTCGCAAGACGAAAAGAATCCGTTCCGTGAGTCTCTTTGTCTAGCGGTTTTTTCGTCTTCCGAAGCAAGCCCATTAGCGGATTAGCGGACTAGCTATTAGCGGCTATTAAAGGCTTAAGGGATTAGCTGCTAAAAGGCTATTAGCAGCTTAGTGCCTTAGAAAAAGGGGGTGGGGAGCAAAAAAAACAACCCCAGGAATCGCAAGACATGTTCGTCTTGCGAAGCAAGCCCATAGAGAAATTCGTCCTGCGAAGCACCTCCAAAACGGAAAACCCTTTCGTCTAGCGGGTTTTCCATCTTGCGAGGCATTCATCTTGCGGGGCACCACTGTATCTAGCTGCCAGGCGAAAACATTTCTCTATAACCAGGCCTTTGACTGCTTAACATTCTATGGCCTTTTAAATGTGTTTGTGCGAAGGTGCTTATTGGTTAGTTTATCTTTTATTGTGTATTTTATGTTCTCATTTTGTGTTTTTATGTTGTGAACTGCTCTGTGATCTTTGGATGGATGGTATACAAATTTAATAAAGTAAGTACCGTATTTTTCGCCCCATAGGATGCACCGGCCCATAGGATGCACCTAGTTTTTTGGGGGGGGAAATAAAGAAAAAAATTCTTATTCCCCCCCCCCCCAGGTGCGGGGCTGGGGCGCGGGAAGCCTGAGCTTCCCCCGACCCCAGAACAGGCTGCTATCCGCGGCTAGCGGAGGGCTGTGTGAAGCCCAAAGCTTGGGGTGTGCTGAGTTCAGCGCGCCCCAAGCTTCTGGGTGCAGGAAAGCTCTCCGCTAGCTGTGGGAGAGCTGCGTCTCCCACGGCTAGCGGATAGCTTCCTGAAGCTTGGAGAGCGAGAGGGGTCGGTGCGCACCAACCCCTCTCGCTCTCGAGGCTTCAGCAAAAGCCTGCATTCGCCCCATAGGACGCACACACATTTCCCCTTCATTTTTGGAGGGGAAAAAGTGCGCCCTATAGGGCGAAAAATACGGTATGTAAATCCTTTCCCTTTCAGTTTCTCTGTGATCTGCAAAGTACTGTATTTGGAAAGAGAGAACTTTGTGGTGCAGAGAATGACAGGGTTGGTCTAGCTCTAAGCTCCAGTATAAAGTTAAATAAGACTCAAGCCAAGTCCTTGGGCACACACAATGGTCTTGGGGAATGGGGCCTTTTTATTACTTCACAACAGGCTTTCAAGAAGCCATGTTGCTTCCTCCAATGGCTGGCAAAGAAAGGATTTGAGTGTTATCTCACCTCAACTTGTGGCTTAGGGAAGGCAGAAGCAGTCAAAATGTGATGTTACAATTCCTGCCTCTCTCTAAAGCCCATTGCAAAGTAAGTGAGGAAGATGGATCTCAGGTAATGGTACAGCAGGCTGTAATCATCTTTTTTATATAAAATATTTTATTTTCGTTTAACAATATTCTTATACATTTAAATCATTTTCAGTTTTTTACATCTGAGATTACTTAAATCCCCAGACTTCCCCCCACCCTCCCCTGGTTTCCAGTTTTTTCTGATCATTCTACTGCATCTAATTACATTTTTCAAATTCATTTTGTATCCCCTTTTTAAACTTAAGTGATATTACATTATAAGTGTTATGACAATCGTGATAGTGTTTTTCGATATCTATAGTGGTCTTTAAGATACTCTATAATTTTTCCCCACTCGTCTAAATTTTTTAATCATCTTGGTGTCTGATCTTCACGGTCATCTTCACCATAGTCCATCACACTATACACTAGACTATGCTGCCACCAAAGTGAGAGACCAATTCCTTCCACTCTTCCACAGCATTTTTTGCATGCACCAGAGGATGTGGGAGTAGAGAACAAGGCTGCCTGCTAAACCAAGTCCAAGTCTGTTGACAGCC
Organism: Podarcis tiliguerta; assembly: GCF_965153285.1. Classification (NCBI taxonomy): domain Eukaryota; kingdom Metazoa; phylum Chordata; class Lepidosauria; order Squamata; family Lacertidae; genus Podarcis; species Podarcis tiliguerta. The sequence goes on along the minus strand of NC_139536.1, from coordinate 15,815,588 downwards.
ACCAAGTTACGTGGAAAACTCATGGTAGTTATAAAGTTGTTTCCATAATATTAAAAAGTATTTTATTTCTCACTTCTGCAACTTATTTTTTAATTCTTTTAGCAGAGTTTTTTTGGGTCTGTTTTCCCTGAAAGAACCTTACTTACACATCAGTTTGGTTATGTTCATATAATGCTTTCATCTCCTCAAGTACTTGTCTGATTCCATCCTCCTGCAACATGGAAAGTACCAATTTCATTAATAATTTGACATGATTAGTCTGCCTAATTCAAACAAAAAACCGCAATAAATAAAATGCACGCCTTTTTCCCTATAAAAATTGAAGTAGCCATCAACCATTACCACAGAAATATTTATATGCAACTCAACCGACAGCTTTAGCCAGCATATCACCAGTTGGAATATTTATTTAAAACATTGTAAAATAGAAAACATGTGCCAACTCTACACTCAAATATGCATACATATTTCTATTCTAGTTCTATTCCTCTCTGTCCACTATCCAGAATTTGTTTCTATCAATATTCTGAAGTTTTCCCTTTGCTTCTTTTCCTTTTGAGCTGCTAGATAAGACAATGACTAAATATTTGTACAAGTGAGTGGTTCAGCATGATTACAAGCCTCATAGAAAATACTCAGCTGTTATGGTCATGTGTAGGTTGCAGGGCATTTTCTACAGAAGCTAAAGAAAAGATGTGTACTATCAACATAGCTTAGACCACTCTTTCTCTCTCCAGGGGCATCAGTGAACATTTATTGGTCAGATGTTCATCCAAGTCAACCGTGATGTACCTCAGTGCTGATTTTCAGGCGCAGTAGTCATTTAGATTTTCAGTCCAACTTTCCTCTCCATATATTTGTAAAGTTTGTGGGGAAATGCTCACTAAGTAAATTCCAGCAAGCTTATTCCCAAGTGAACATGCATAGGATTTCAGTCTCAGGCTGACTAGCCAACCAGATAATTAATGGGAAGGCTTTTATACTGTAGAACGTTATTTTATTAGGCAGTCAGGTACTCCCAGATCCACTCACTCAAATCATCAGAGAAATGGCTATCAAGAGTTTAGTCTGCTACCTCTTCCCACTCACCATCAAACCCTCTATCAAGGTGGGCTTTATGGCATTAACGCCAATCCAGTTCGCCATCCTCTTTGCTTTTAACAGCCATCTTCATGAAGGAATAGCCTTGTGGAGCAATCCCAGCCATCCAATCATTTGTTTTGTTTGTTTCATAAAATTTATACACCGCTTGGTCAATAAAATAAAATCGGGGGGAAATACATTAAAACATACAAAAAGTTAGAATGCTAAAGCAGGGTAAAAGCCACAGCGCCATTCCTGAGTATCAGTGAAACCCAGTCAGATGGGCGGGGTAAAATTAATAAAATTATTATTATTAAGTAGGAATTCAGGGAAGGCTAGGTATCAAGAAGCAGGGAGTTCCGAAGGATCCCCGTCCGCTTCTCTCACGAAAGTCCCCTCAGGGCGGCTGGGCGGCCCTTCGGAGGAGGGGGAAGGGAAGGGAGGCCGCGCCGCCAATGGCTCACATTGAAGGAAGGAAGCTGCCCGTCGCTGGCGCGGTGGAGCTCCCGGATGAGCTCGGTCGCTTTCTCGCAGAACATGGCCGCGGCCGGACTGCTCGATTCCCCTCAGACGCGCAACTGCCTTCGCTCGGCGCGCGCGGCAGCAAAACCCGCGCCACTGAACTCCTCGGCCAATAGGAAGGCGAGGGGGAGAAGCACCGCCTCTTACGGTACGGCAAAAGGGAAGGGACAAACTTAGCTCTCCCTCGCAGCTGTTTCCTATAGCTCGCGGCCGGCGGTTGTTTGGAATTGCAATAACAGTATACTGAGTTTCGTATCACAACCTAGCCAGTGTTTGAAACCTCTGGAGTTGTGTATACGTTTACACCGTTAGGGATTCAGCTGGCGGGAAGAGAGATCGTTGGGGATCTGATTCAGGCAACCGAATGTGTGAAACTTAAATATCGTTTTCCACTTTCTTCCTGAACCAGCTTTGCAGTGACATTCATTTCATGATTCAGCTGGTTTTGTTTCGATTTGTAAAAAAACTCACATTGTAAGTCTTCTGTGAGATGATGATGATTATTATTTAACCCACCTTTTCCTTCCTTTTAAAAGTCGAGAGGTGGGAACAGATCAGCTTTGACCAGTTTACAAACATGTCACTCCAGAGAGTTTTGACCCCACTGGATTATGGCCAAAAGCAGGGCTCCTCAGCACAACCATCGGGCCTCGCATCCAGCCTCCAGCACATCTTCTCCTTCCTAGACTGAACTTTTCATGTTGTAGATGGCTGGTGTCATCCATGGATTCCACACGGATTTAGTGCAATGTCTCTGAGAACCAGTGTGGTCCAGCACTTAGGGGACTCAGGCCAGCTTGATGGGTTGTACATGGCTTGTGTCCATGGTGAAGATGAAGGCAGGAGACTTACAGATAAAAATGAAAACTGATAAAAACATAGAAAAAACAATAATTGAAAAAACAAACACTGATAGAAATAAAACCATATACATATATAAAAACTAGCAAAAGCATACAAATGATTTTGTTGTTGTTTAGTCGTTCAGTCGTGTCCGACTCTTCGTGACCCCATGGACTAGAGCACGCCAGGCACTTCTGTCTTCCACTGCCATCCGCAGTTTGGTCAGACTCATGTTTGTAGCTTCGAGAACACTGTCTAACCATCTCGTCCTCTGTCGTCCCCTTCTCCTTGTGCCCTCCATCTTTCCCAACATCAGGGTCTTTTCCAGTGAGTCTTCTCTTCTCATGAGGTGGCCAAAGTATTGGAGCCTCAGCTTCACGATCTGTCCTTCCAGTGAGCACTCAGGGATGATTTCCTTAAGAATGGATGTGTTTGATCTTCTTGCAGTCCATATACAAATGATTACCAAAAAAAACAAAAACAAAAAAAAAGCCAACCAAGTCAGTTCCCAAAAGCCTGTTGGGACAAGAAAATACTGGTATTCACCTGCCAGCAGAAGGACAACAAGGAGACAGCCAGATACAAATAAAGATGCAGCCAAACACACTGGGATAGCTCAGTCAGCAGAGCATGAGACTCTTAATCTCAAGGTCCTGGGTTTTCTTCAGGAACAAGTGAAGATCTACATTGGGAACAGGGGGGAATCAAATCAACTTTACCTAACTGTTGAAGTGGGAATCAAAAACCATTGCAGCAGGGAAGGGACCTAAATTATGCTGGGTGGGCGCAGAGACCAGAGGGCAGCCTCCCTAGGTGTAGGAGGGCATTTCCTCCCTAGGGGTAGGAGGAGACCAGCAGTGCCTCTTATTTGCTGAGAGACTTGATGTAGAGGCACCACTGAAGTGGGGCTGCTGAGGTGGTGACAGATCCAGACTCCAAGGAGCATGTCACCCAAAGCCACTGCTGCTGCAGCAGCCACAGTGGTAAGCAATGTATCCCTTAGAGGCTGGATCTGCTGCTGCTGTGGATCCTGCTGCCTGTGGTGGTCACTTCACCTTGCCTCATAGGTGAGCCAGTCCTGCTGAGCGCTGTGCAAAAAGCAAAAGCCCTTGAATGCATATAGCAAAAGAGGAGGGCAGTCGGATGTCAGGTTAAAGAGCATTTAATAACAGGAACATAAGAACCATGCTGCTGGAATTTTAGAGGCAGCTTAGCTATTACTAGAGATTTGGAAAATATGACCTTGCATTCAAGTTTTTATAAAGAGCATCTGCCCGCAGCATGCTTTCATGTGTAGCCTCTAACATGTAGATAACTGACTACAGGTCTGAAAAACAGTATAATATAATATAATATAATATAATATAATATAATATAATATAATATAATATAATATAATATAATATAATATAATATAATATAATATAATATAATATAATATAATATAATATAATAATGCCGCAATGTCGGATGGGAAGCCCAGAGTTCAGGTAAGCAAACGGTTCAGCCCGCAAGCTTGTGACTTCGCGGTTGCCCTCATTCAAAATGGCCGGGGCAGAGTGGGGCGGGGAAGCGGAAAAGGCGTTTGCAAACACTGTACTGTACTCAGATATGTATGAGGGCATCCGACGACGCGGGAGCCATATTTTTTGTGAGCAAAACAATACCATGTTTTTTAAATAAAGGCGGGGGCAGGAGGCAGTCACGTTTGCCCTTCCCTGTGACGTAACCGCGTAGGGAGGTCAGGTGGGCCGAGGCCGCCTCTGATTGGTGGCGCCGGAGAGGCGCCGCTAGTCTTTCGGTTGCTGGGCTGTGGTTGGCATAATGTAGGGGAAGCCAGCGTCGGTTTCGGGACGGAGGCGTCTTCCCTCGAGCGGCTTGAGCTGGCACCGCCCGCGCGTTTCGCACCGCCGGCATGAGAAAGCGGAACGAGTCCGTCACCTTGGAGCATGAGCGCTTCGCTTCCTCCGCTCCGGCAGCGGCTGCCGCGTCTTCCTCCTCCTGCTCCTCCCAGCAGCCGGATAAGGGCTTCAGCTTGAGACCGAGCCTGCGCCTGCCTGGTAGCTCCCGGCCCGCCGCCGACTCTGGCATGAAGCGAACGCTCGGCAGGTGAGGCGACCCCCCCCCCCGCCGGCCCCCGTCGCTATGGCAACCCCTCCATCTTCTCTTCAACCGCCAGCCCGGCCTCGGCCTTCCCCGTTTCCCTGGCAACGGGCGGCCCGCTCGACGTCGCCGAGCCTTCTGACCCTTTCAACCGCCGCCTCTTCTCTCCCCCCCCCCAAGAAAACCCCTCACACGGGGGCCTGGCATTACTATGGCAACCCTCCTGAGCCCCGCCGCCAGCCGCCATAGCCCCGAGCGATTCATACTGGAATGCCCTTGGCTGTGTTCTTCTCCGTCCGGCTTTTTGTTCTAGGTTACGGGAGGGGGGGACGAAGGCGGCCCTTGCGACGGAATGAGCCCCTGCCTGAAGGGGCTGTCTGGTTTGCTCGTGAAAGGGTCGGAGGCCTTCGCTGCTGGGTGTTCCCTCCCCTATTGCTGCAATGGGTTCACCGAGTGCGGCTGCAGGCCAAGAAGAGGAGGGTGTGTTAGAGCCGGACGGCGATTCAGGTTTGCGGAGGATGGCTGTTTTCGTGGGGTGGGGGTGGTGGGGTTCGATATGGCTTTGAAAAACAGAGCTCTGAGATGTTTTAGTCGACCTTGAATGGTGTTTGTCTTTACTTATAAGCATATTGCTTTGCTGCAAAATGGGTTATCGGGTACAAACCTTTTATGAATGAACTACTGTATCTTCACACCCCCCCCCCCGAAAAATATTGAAAACTATGTGCCCTTGACCAATGGGAGGATAGGGGGAGATTTTCCTTTCTCCCTCCCCCTCCTCCTTGCATCCTGACTCAGCTTGTCAACAACACATATTTTAAAACGCACACAATCGTTTTTCTTTTCCCGTTCTGTATTTTAAATTGCAAAGTGTTAGAGAATAGTAAATGATGGGGGTGAGGGTGGTCAGAGACTGATGAATGATTGGAGTACCAGTCAGCTAGCAGCAGAGAAAGAGATTAAATGAGAAAATGCTTGCCTGTTATATTGCTGGAAAGGGACTTTGCCTTTGTACACATTACCAGTTTAAAAGACAATACAGTGGTACTTCGGGTTACATACGCTTCAGGTTACAGGCGCTTCAGGTTACAGACTCCACTGACCCAGTAATATTACCTCGGGTTAAGAACTTTGCTTCAGAATGAGAACAGAAATCGTGCCGCGGCGGCAGCGGGAGGCCCCATTAGCTAAAGTGGTGCTTCAGGTTAAGAACAGTTTCAGGTTAAGAATGGACCTCCAGAACGAATTAAGTTCTTAACCCGAGGTACCACTGTTTATATAATCTGTGCTTCTCCTCTTTGTCACCTTTATTAAAGGGGTGGAGGTTGTGGAGGTCAGCACACTATGAGACCTTCATATTAATCCCATGCATGTTTATTTGGTAGAAAGTCTTATTGTGGTTAGGAGGGACAAGGGACTAGGGTTTGCCAATCAGACAAGTGCTAGTAGATAAATAGGTACCGCTCCTGCCGGAAGGTAAACAGCATTTCCGTGCGCTGCTTTGGTTCTCCAGAAGCGGCTTAGTCATGTTGGCCACATGACCCGGAAGCTGTACGCTGGCTCCCTCGGCCAATAAAGCGAGATGAGCGCTGCAACCCCAGAGACGTCTGCGACTGGACCTAATGGTCAGGGGTCCCTTTACCTTATTGTGGTTGCTGGGACTTGCTGCAAGTAATTAGGCATGGTGAATTCACAGCTGTGATCACTGACCTCCCAAGCCTTCAAATCTCAAGTAACCATTAATCAATAATCTCTGACGGTAAAGTAGAAAAGATTAATTAAATCTCAAATAAATATAAAATGTAAGGTGTCCTCTGAGCATCCCTATTTTAGTTGCAGTCCTCAGCGGAATCTCTGGTGCCACCAGAGTGTCCATTAGTTTGAAGATGTTGCCTCACAAACCCCATGCATGGGAGTAGTTGTAGTTAAATAATAATATAGGTGTCTCCACAATCCTGTTTATTCTGCATCCCGTGCATGGGAGTAGTTGTAGTTAAATAATAATATAGCTGTCTCCACAATCCTGTTTATTCTGCATCCCACACACTCCCACTGCTGTTTGGGAAGCGGTGTACACACATTAGCCACAATCCACATCTATTCTGTTGTTTCTTATGTAAAACTATGCTTTGAGTTATTTCCCCCCAAACCAGCTTTGATCTGGATTGAGAAAAATAATGATCTAGCTTTGTTTTATGTTGCTAATGTGTACAAAGCCAAAGCCCCTGTTCAGCATCATATTAGCAAATGTTTTCTCATTTCATCTTTTCCTCTGCAGCTAGCTGACTAGTCCTCTCTACACCATCATCAGTTTTTGACCACCTCTTCCCCCACCATTTGCTGTTGTTTAACACACTGCAATTTATAAGTGCTCTAGAACTTGGTGGTGATTATCTTCGTTTTTAATTCTCACAGCAACCTGTGAACAAGGTTAGTCTAAGGATTGGGCAAACTTCAGAGTTTAGCAAGGAATGATCCTGGGTGCGTGCATGTCAGATCCATAATTCATCTACAATTGAACTCTATCAAATAAATGTGTGTGGAGAAATCCAAGAATTTCTCTCACAAAGATCACTTCTCAACAAATGAAATTGCTGCTCCAGAGAAGCGGACACGGAGCAATGGATCCAAACTACAAGAAAGAAGATTCCACCTAAACATTAGGAAGAACTTCCTGACAGTAAGAGCTGTTTGACAGTGGAATTTGCTGCCAAGGAGTGTGGTGGAGTCTCCTACTTTGGAGGTCTTTAAGCAGAGGCTTGACAACCATATGTCAGGAGTGCTCTGATGGTGTTTCCTGCTTGGCAGGGGGTTGGACTCGATGGCCCTTGTGGTCTCTTCCAACTCTATGATTCTATGATTCTATGATCACTCAATAAGCACTTGAAGAACATACAGTGGAATCCACTGCATGTTTACTTGGAAGTAAGCAGCACTGAGTTCAATAGGACCTACTTCTCAGTCACATAGGATTATAAGCTTCATATATGTACAAAAGAGTCATAATCTGTAGAGAAGTCATTTTTCTGGGATCCACCAGTGGCATGTGCACAATATGTGGTGATGCACAGAAGGGCCTAATCTGTTGGTACTCTGATTGTGGAGTGTCTTTCCAGTGAAATAATTCCTGGTGCCAACACATTTAGCATTTTTCTACCTACTAAAGAGTCTCATGTTTGCATTTGTAGGTCATTAGAGTGTGTGTTGGATGGATAGGTTAAGCTTTAATTTTGTATTTTTAGCATTTCTTGTGGTTGTGTTGATTCATAGTTTTTTTATTATTTTAAATCGGTCTTGTGAATGTTCTTGTGAATTATATATTGTACTCTTTCATCTTTTTTTGATGAAACATGGGTTAAAAGTACCTTTAATAACTGACAATTTCAGAGCTATTTCAGGACAATTCTCTCAGGCTTCCTTTACGTTTACCAAGTTGTCCTAAGGTTTCTTTGCTTCTGGTATAAATGTAATTCATTATGCTGTTGTAAATTTTCTTTTTCAATTTCTCTTTGAGTTCAGGCATTATTAACAATGAATACTTAAAGCAGAAACACCATAAATATTTATTTAAAATATTTATAATACTACCTTTGTTGAATAAAAACAAGATTTATATATTCCCTCAAACAGATTTCCAAGTTTTCCCTTTCTGGATTTTTAATTCTGAGACCAGTTTAATTCAATTTTATTTTGAAAATTTTTGGTGAACCTTTCCTGCTTTTATAAATTAGTGTACAGGCTTATGTGTAATCCTGAAAAGTGAATATAGTTTTGCCTCACTTAGTCCATGAAAGACATCTTGGAGCTTTTCCTGTGCAATAAGACAGTATGCTTTAAAATGAGTGGAGATTCAACCATTTTTAAAATCTAAATATATATAAATTGCTTTATCAGAGTCAATCCATTAGTCCACCAATGTCTACTTTTAAAAGCAGTGTCAGAATTCTCTTTCAGAGATGCTTTCTGTGGAACTTTATCTGGAAATGGAATCTGGGCTTTAAAATGTTTGTGAAGCATGTGCTTCATATGCTTTGGTAAAGTCAGTAAAGTCTTGGGAGAGTTTTCTACTGGAGATGTAAATTGTTTTGGTTATTTTACATTCCCTTTGTACCATTGAGCTTTCTATACCTTATTTGCCAATCAACCTTGTTAAACTATCTTACTTTTGAGTCTCATTATCTCAGTCTGACACTGATCAGAGTTTGGCATCAGTATAAATAATGGGGTGGTTTGGATGTAATGCTAAACCATAGTTTAGTGTTACGAGAAAAAGCCACAAAGAGCCTTAGACTTGTTTGCTCTCCCCTCTTCCTCTGGTGTATCCATGAGGATGACTTACTACAACCTCTGTGTTATTTGAACCCAAGTAAACTAGCACCAAACTGTAATTTATAAAGCTTGCTTGTTTCAACCTGCCATAGTTAAAATTGGCCACCATTAAGGGTTTGGGCAACACACTGAACTGCTGGTTAATCTAAAAAGGAAGCAGAAGCTTCTGATCTTCAAACCATGCTGGAGGAGGAGAAGAGAGTACTGTCCCAAGACTCATTGAAGCTTGTTCTCTGAACGCAAAACCATTATTTAGTTTTGTGTAGACACAGCCATTAAGTAGCTTGAATTGTCTCTGTACTTAGCCTTCTATAGCTTACTTGTGTGTACTTTTTCATTGTCTGGCAGTGAAGTACAGGGGGCATTAAAAAAAATACATATGTGATCTTTTTCATGCAATCTATAGTGGAAAACTTTCTTAAGAAGTCCAATACTCATATCATAGCTGAACCTGCTGCTGGAAAAACAAATGTATAAACAAATGCATGCGTAGTGTTAGGATTACTGAATGAATGACTTTGAAATCAACCACAGTAATGATCTGGCACAGTATTTGAAACTTGATTTTTACAAGATATAAAAGTCCTTCAGTATGCTGCTGCTGTTTGCCCTCAAGCCTTTCCACCTCCTCTTCCTAGGCTACTTGTTAACTGCATGTTTTTCTAAGAAACTTGGGCTTTCCTGTGCTTCTGTGCGGACTATTTCTCTGTGTCCCCCCTCCCCTTGCTGTAATGTAGGAGAGGAGGAAAATATGTTTGGTACTGAGGACCATATCTGGAATAATATACTATGTAGGGCACAGCTTTGTATGCATTACTTGTAGCTAACTTCTGCAATTTACAAAAATCTTATCAACTTGATGATGACAAACTACAATTGGCAGAGGTGTTGCTTCTTACAATATTTTATTTAGATATTTTCCTTATATGAGAAACTTGAGCCAGCTTTTTGAAAAATCAGCAGGCTCTTAAATCATTAGCTACAAAAACCATGGACTTTTAATCATTCCAGTTGCCTTCATATCCTTTAGTATGTTTTTCTGTCACATTTTTAATTTCCCAGTCATGAAGACTGGATTCTTACTATGAAAACAGTAAATTACATTCTACAAGGTCCTTTGTATCATGTACATGCATCAGTTATGTATGTAGCTTGTTTTTGGTCATGTCTTTTGTTTACTTTGTCCTCCAAAAATATACTGTTAACGTGTTCATGTAGCTGGCAATACAGCTTGATCAGCTTTATAGTTCAGAGTGAAATCAAGGAAGCAAATTTGATATGCTTGAGATGAGGTTACAGTAAGCCCTATTTATTTTATTACTTTAGGGGGTCAAAATAAAACTTGTTTCTATGATATAGATGGGAGTTTCCCCCCCCAACTGACACTGTGAGGGTGTGTATATATCTGTTTTTCAATACTTCTTTGTTTCTATGTATTGGCAGGCTTTGTTATAGCGTTTTGTATTCTGAGTGTTCCTTTTTTTACTACGTTTCTTCACCACACATGAACATGTTGTGTACTGTGTCTGGAAGTGGGTTTTCCCCCTCCAAAATCTCTGTGTTACTTATAGGACATTATCATCATCATCATCATCATCATCCTAAAAAAATCAAGCTTTTAAATGATATTGTTGCAGTTAAGATACTGATTGCCAAGGGAACTTCATGAGCATTCCTAGCTAGGCAAATGAGAGGGCCATCGCGCTCCTATCCTCTGCAATCCAAACTTAATCTCCTACTTTCTAAAATGGTTCAGTCTGTCTTAGTCATAAATTATTTCAAATCCTTCTTTGAAATTTACCTTTATCTGCAAAGCCTTTTCATAACCCTTATTTCTCTCCCCCCCCCAAATGAAACCCAAGTATGTCTAACTTCATCTACCTCTATTTATGTTTTACTACCCTGGCCTCTCATTCTCCTCTCTTTGTTTTTCCCTTGGGAGTTCCTTGAGAGGCCCTACTTTTTGCTTATGTTGTTCTGTAAATTGTCATCTGTAGCAATAACACTAATATTTTTGTTTACATGCAGTTAAGAAGTGCCCAAAAGTTACTTTGTTGTATTATTTCTACATTGTTTACATGCAATTAAGAAAATCTAGATGCTAAGTCTTCATTTTGCACTGTTTTGACTTGTGGACACACAAAGACGAGACAACAAAGTCCTTTGGCTGCTGAAGATGAGCCAAAAGGAAAAATAAATCTTAAACTATTCCCTACAGTCTCTGTTTCTCCATCCCCAAAGTGTCATAGTTGCTACCACCATTGGGAGTAATTATTCAGTGTTTGTGCAAAGGGCTTTAAATAGCTAAAGCAATTGTTGTTTGGAACAGAGACAATAGGTGTCTTGCAGGGCAGCGTGCTTTGCATGCAGGAGTTCGCAGGTTCAATCCCTAGTATCAAGGCTGATGGAAACACTTATCTGAGACCCCAGAGAGCCACTTCCAGTTAGGCAGATGATACTGAGCTAATCATCAGTAACAGATGCACAAAAGCACAGGGGAGCACAATTCCTCCTTCACTTATGATCTTTTAGCAGCAAAAGTGGGCCAACTTCATTCCCCAAAGGGATCTTTGGGGTCGGAAATTGGATTTTAAGGGTGCATACCCTGTTTGGGCCAGAAAGTGGTAATGGGGGAGTCAGCTGTTCTTCATCAAAGCCCACTTTGGCATCTCAGATGCATTTTGGTAATGCGTAAAGGTAAATAGACCCCTGACCATTAGATCCAGCCACGGACGACTCTGGGGTTGCGGTGCTCATCTCGCTTTATTGGCCGAGGGAGCCAGCGTACAGCTTCCAGGTCATGTGGCCAGCATGACTAAGCTGCTTCTGGCGAACCAGAACAGCGCACGAAAACACCATTTACCTTCCCGCAGGAGTGGTACCTATTTATCTACTTGCACTTTGACGTGCTTTCGAACTGCTAGGTTGGCAGGAGCTGGGACCGAGCAACAGGAGCTCACCCCATGGGTCCCCCCCCCATTGTTTGGAGCCAATTCTTAGGTTCCTCTGGGGCCAAAGCTTAGGCAGAGAACTGTTAAAATGGCTGGCACCCTTTCTCTTTTAGGTCATACTGACTAATATAGGTGTTTGTGGACTAGTATGTGTTACAGGCTGGTTTGTCCTAAAGGTGTCCTTTAGGTCTTACGTTCTCTGTGGTTTTGGCAGATTGGCATGCCTGACTGCTGATCTATAAGAGATGGGCTTATCTGTCTGGCACAAGACCAAGGTTTAGGTCTGAGACACAAGGCAAAAGGTTGATTATTAGCTATGAAATAAGATTCAAATCATAATTGGGAGTGGGTGTTAAATACTAGAAGGTAATGATAGTTGATGACGCAGTAGGATGAGTCAGTCAAAGTCTAAGACTCAGTAACCTGGAAACTGGGGTCAGAGGGAGGTGTACAACAGACAGTCTGGTTCATCTGGGGCTAGAGTCCAATGACAAATAGAAATTAATATGAATACGCAACCAGGTCCTTTTATATAATTGCCTATGGAGCTCTGGTTCTTGTCTCACCTCTTTATTACTTCATGGAGCCAGTGGAAGATTGTGAGAGATTAGGGTGATGGTGATGGCTGGCTTAGGTTAGGCAGTTCTCAGTAGTGAGAAATCTTTTTGCCACCATTTGGGTTGTGCCCTCAGAAAAGAAACAAATAATAATTGAATAGGAATAGTGTATGTTTGTGTGTGTAGTTGTGATGCTGCAGAGCATGTGCTTAACACGCTATTTAAAATTCTGCCTGATCTGAATATATACATATAAAGTTGATTTATACTGACTTCCATTCCGTAACACTATGTATTTATTCTCTCTGGCAGCAGTTCTCGCAATATGGAAACACTTAACTGGAAAAGCAAGTGAGAGTCTGTATACATACAGTGCTCTGCACTGCTGAGCTATGACTTTAAGCATAGTTTAAGGGTAAAATGCTGTGTTGTAAACTAATAGTGAGTACGAACTCCTGGTTTATTCAGAATCTGTATACTGTATTTACTTTGTTATTAACAATGCCTAATAGATTTGACATTCAGTAGTCTCTTAGGACGAGTAATTCACCTGTGTTTGTGTGCAAGAGAGAATCTTCATTATATGAATTAATTGCTCTAAAATGTACAGCAGGTGTGGTGAGAGTCAATAAACTGAGAGTCAATTCAGCTAAGACTGAGACACTGTTAGTGGGTGGTTTCCGAGACTGGGTGGATGGGAGGTAGACTCATGGTACCATAGATCTGTAGAGTTGGAATGGTCCCTGAGGGTCATCTAGTTCAACCCACTGCAATGCAGGAATCTCAACTAAGCATCCATGACAGATGGCCATCCAGCTTCTGCTTAAAAACCTCCAAGGAAGGATAGACTACAACTTCCTGAGGGAGCCCGTTTCATTGTTAAACAGCTCTTATGGTCAGAAAGTTCTTCCTGATGTTTAGCCAGTATCTGCTTTCTTGTAAACTTGAAGCCATTGGTTTGGGTCCTACCCTCCAGTTCCCTGTTCTTGATGGGGTTACAGTCGTTCTGAAAGAGCAGATACATAGCTTAGAGATACTCCTGGAGCCATCCCTGTTGCTTGAGGCTCAGGTGCTCTCTGTGCCTTGGTGTTCCTTTCATCAGTTTTAGCTAGTGGTCCAGCTACATCCCTATCTGGACAGGGATAGCCTGACTTCTGTTTATGCACTGGTAACCTTTAGGTCGGATTACTGCAATAACTTACATAAGGTGATGCCTTTGAACGCGTATTGCAAACTGCAGTTGGTGCAGAATTTGGGGGGCAGGTTGCTCACCAGGGCAAGATGGTCAGAGCACGTAACACCAATCCTAGCCTGACTACATTGGCTACCAATTAGTTTCTGGGTCCAATTTAATGTGCTGATTTTGACCTATAAAGCCTCATGTGGTTCAGGACCCCAATACCTCAAAGACTGCCTTTCCCCATATGAACTGACCCAGGCCTTGCAGTCATCATCTGAGGTCCTTCTTTGTGTGCCCCTTTGAGAGGTTTGGAGGGTGGCAACACAAGAAAATGCCTTTTCTGTGGTGGTTTCTCTCTTGTGCAATGCTTTCTCAAAGGAGGCTTACCTGGCACCATCATGACATAGCTTTAGGCAGCAGGAAAAAGCATTTATTTTTATCCAGTGCCTTGGCTCTTAATTATCTGTAGCATCCTTGTGTGGGTGGGATGTTTTAATACTGTCTTTTAAAAATAGGATTATCTTTTAGATTTTTCTTTGGGGTTTTTTTATGCTGGTGTTAATGTATGTGTGTGTTATGTATTGTAAGTTACTTTGAGTTACCTTAGTAAAAAAGTGACCAATAAATATAGCTTATAGAGACTAAAGGTAACGGAGTCATAAGATGTAGTTGCAGAATAACCCCAAATCCTGCTAAGTCAGTATTTTTTACAACCGGCAGGCTGCAACAATAAGGGAAGTATAGCATGTGCATTATAGATTGCATTCTTGGTGGACACATTAACTTTTACAATAGGTTGAAAAATATTTCAATGATTGAATTACTGAGAAGCCTTTTTGCCCCTATTTCCACATTTTTGCACTAAATTGAAAGTTATCTTTATCTTGAGCCTCTATCACAGAAGCAGCTTGTAAATGAAAACCTATTTCTAGCTGGTTTTGTACTAAAGCAGAAATGTCTGCAAATACTTAATAGAAGCATGAGCCCTTATCTGCAAACTGCTTGAGCAACAAAGCTGCGCTGGTAGTCATATGACTGTGACTGGTTTCTCTTCCTGTTTTTCCCCATTCTCCTCCTTTGTGAATTATTCCAATTGTTACATAGAATGCAATTGTTTAAAAAACACAAGCTAACTTTTCAGTAAGTGAATTTGTCTCATGACTGTGCTCTTAATAATTTAGCTTGGGCAAATCTAAAATAAGCCAGTTTTTAAAACTTTTTCCAACTGTTGCACAATCAGAAAAGGAACTGTTTGCTCTATTGCAGTACTTTTCTCCAGGGGAAAATTGATTAAGATCTGATGCCCTCTTCTGTTTAAAAAGAAGTTCTATGAAAGAGACTTCAGTCACTCCCTGTTCATGCCAGTAGTAATAATAATAATAATTAATAATAATAAAAACCCAGCAACATCATAGTAGTGGTTCTGGTTATTGATGAACAATGATACTGAATCTGCCCTGGATCCATTTTTAAACAGGTACTGCCCTGATAATTTGGTAAATATGTTGCATTAATGGTTACTGCTTGCAATAGTTAGATGAGGCAATAGTTAGATGAGCCCAGAAAAAGGTTTCTGTGGGTGAAGGGAAGAAGCAGCTGCCAGAGTATTTGTTTACTCATGAGTAGTCCAACCTGCAATTAAAGTAATTGGACTGCAGCTGGGGAGGGTGTGGGTTTTATGAAGGAATTTTGGAAGGGGGAGAGGAAGAGAAGCCTGGAATGTTGTTTTTTAAGAAAGCAGAAGTCTGGCGAGGAAGGTAATCCAAATCTTTAGGAATACAGTACATGAACTGGTGGGGAGGGTTACGTTGTGCTGTCTTCCATTCTCTCCTTTCATGATGAGTCTAGGTGCCTCTATCTGCTAATCAGATAAGTTACCCAGTGGTGGTCTCCTTGAAAATCAGAAGCTGTCAGATCCTGTCTCTCAGGGGATTGTGCCCCTGAAAGTGTGTCTGTTTCGCTATAACCTTTCTTTGGAGGAGCTAAAAATTCCATGTTTAAGATGATATTATTGTAAGTTTTAGGAATTACTGTTTATAAATACAGTTTGAATGCTTTTGAAACTGTTCAACAAAGGGTATAATATTTGAACTATATCTTCCTTTTCCTTCAAGGAGTTGAAGGTGATGTACATAGTTCTCCCACACCCACCAATTCATTGTGCTAGCAACCCAGCTGATGAGTTGGGGAGTTAAATCCTTCTGCTTTGGCTGTGTGCCTCTGCTCCTTCCTGGAAACAGGCACATGCAGGCCAGTGCAAAATTTAACCGCACCCACCAGGTTTTGTCTGAGAAATGGGCCTTTTGTGGTCCCATGACAGTTGCTTGGATATTCAAATGGGCGCCTGGAACAAAAAAAAAAAAGTTGCGAACCCCTGTGCTATTCTATAGAGGAATTGTCCCATGTAAAACAAACACAAAACACAAAAATCCACACCCCAAAACCCATTACCTTCCCAATCATTCATGATTGCATGTTTATATTCTAATTACTCCTACTGTAATTTATTGTTCTGTTTCCAAAACACAGTGCCATATTGGGAATGGTCTCATATAGGATAAACTTGCCATACAACCCAAGTATCAAGAATCTAGGTTTTCATCTGGTGCTATGACACCAGGGATCAGATAGGCAACTTCATATACAAACCACAATGAGTGGAACGTACTAAACCACCCAAGCCATGCAGGTAGGAGTTGGACTTAGTAAAATGCTAGTTCCTTAAATGCTTGGTTCCACAAGAATCTCTAGAGTTAATGAGTGGGGTGCCACAGGGTTCTGTCTTGGGCCCGGTCTTATTCAACATCTTTATCAACGACTTGGATGATGGACTCAAGGGCATCCTGATCAAATTTGCAGATGACACCAAACTGGGAGGGGTGGCTAACACCCCAGAGGACAGGATCACACTTCAAAACGACCTTGACAGATTAGAGAACTGGGCCAAAACAAACAAGATGAATTTTAACAGGGAGAAATGTAAAGTATTGCACTTGGGCAAAAAAAATGAGAGGCACAAATACAAGATGGGTGACACCTGGCTTGAGAGCAGTACATGTGAAAAGGATCTAGGAGTCTTGGTTGACCACAAACTTGACATGAGCCAACAGTGTGACGCGGCAGCTAAAAAAGCCAATGCAATTCTGGGCTGCATCAATAGGAGTATAGCATCTAGATCAAGGGAAGTTATAGTGCCACTGTATTCTGCTCTGGTCAGACCTCACCTGGAGTACTGTGTCCAGTTCTGGGCACCACAGTTCAAGAAGGACACTGACAAACTGGAACGTGTCCAGAGGAGGGCAACCAAAATGGTCAAAGGCCTGGAAACGATGCCTTATGAGGAACGGCTAAGGGAGCTGGGCATGTTTAGCCTGGAGAATAGGAGGTTAAGGGGGGATATGATAGCCATGTTCAAATATATAAAAGGATGTCACATAGAGGAGGGAGAAAGGTTGTTTTCGGCTGCTCCAGAGAAGCGGACACGGAGCAATGGATGCAAACTACAAGAAAGAAGATTCCACCTAAACATTAGGAAGAACTTCCTGACAGTAAGAGCTGTTCGACAGTGGAATTTGCTGCCAAGGAGTGTGGTGGAGTCTCCTTCTTTGGAGGTCTTTAAGCAGAGGCTTGACAACCATATGTCAGGAGTGCTCTGATGGTGTTTCCTGCTTGGCAGGGGGTTGGACTCGATGGCCCTTGTGGTCTCTTCCAACTCTATGATTCTATGATTCTATGATTCTATGATTCTATGAGCTGTGTGGTATCTGCTAGGGATCAGTTCACCATTTAACAAGAGTTTTTGTCAGGTTTGCCAATCCTTGCAGGTGAGCAAAACTGGTCAGTCCTGTCATTTATTATAGGCTTGATGGTTCTTGAGCTCCTCCACATGCTTGCCATAGGTTAGAAGTAGAATCAGAATGTGTGGTGCATGTAAGGCACTCATGGGCAACCTCGGCTCTGGGGCCCTCACCAGCCCTGCTTTGCCACCCTCCTTGAATGGCTGGAATATGTCCTTGAACTAGGACAATGCTTGTGATTGCCTGGATGGACAATAGAAAAGGGTGTGTGCAGAAATGAGCTTACTGTACAAAGATAAATTTACATTGGTTGCTCTGGCCGCACCTGGCATTGGCATGTCATCTCCTGACAATTGCCTGGAAGAGAATGCAGCTCTCGGCTGAAAAAAGATTCCCCACCTGTGATATAAGGGGGACAAGCATACCTGTATTAGAGGATATCAAATGGGTTTAAGACTGCTTTTTAGCAACAAACCTGCACTTCAGTTCTGATGATGCTTTTCTGTGTATTTTCTACCTGCCTGAACATTCCCCTTTCTGATATTTTACAAAATACTAAAATACTTGTGTTACTGTTACATGTTCTCCGGCAGAAAAACATGGCACAGATGTTGCAGGTCTGCAATAGCTTCCTCACCCTCCATGTCTCTTAGTCCTAGGCACACTGAGACACAGTACTCTGGGCCTCTCCCTTAATCACCTTCAGATGCCTCTGGCTGCGAGGTCTGTTTGCAAGCTCACAGAAGCTTCAATGAACTAAGTTAGACTGCAGCCACCATATAGAAAGAAGCCCCCCCCCCCCCACTTGCTGGTTAAAGTCTTGGGATGACTCTGAAGGTCCATGACTTCTTAGATCCATCTGTGTTTTGGCAGTCAACTCCTCTATGGGAAAATGTGGACTAAGCCTCTTGTCCATGGCTTTCTTTTCCTGAAGCTAAAGAACTATGCAACTAGTTTGGGATGCATAAGAGGGCCTTGGGCATATATTTCTCATGTAGCCACCATCCTGCAATAAAATTCGCCCTTGAAGCTGCGAGGAGTTTCCAGAAATGTTTGTGATGTTGCATGATGTCTTACCCTTCAAAGGAGAAAAGTTTTAAAAATAATTCCAGTAGGCATACTCTTGTACATTCGCCTGTGTATTGTATTTATTGGTGCCTGTTGACATTTCTATTGTTATCCTCCTTAGCTTATGCTAGTTTATTCCTATCTGTATTAGTAGTGGTGATAATAAGAACCACACGCAGCTTCAAATTCACTTGTTAAGAAATACCAAATTAACTTTCTTTAGCGTGCCCAAACCTGGATATTCCAGTTTATGAATTAAGTTCAAATTCTAATACACCAGGAAACTAGCAACTTAGATTGTGTGAGGAAACTCCCATATATCCTTAGGTCTTTGTTCCAGACTTCTATCTCTTTTTGTAACTGTAATAACAGGGTGTTTTTGCTTTTCTAGTTCTGTGCGTAAAGCTGGATGATGCTGAAATTATGCTAAGAATAGTTCAAAGTAAGACAGAACAGTTTCCCAAATGTAATTAGACTGACACTTATGAGTAAGCTCCATTTGTAGACAGTTGGCAAGCAGCTCAGATATATCTGTTTCCCCCCAATGCATCTTTGTGTGTAACAGTACCAGGGCAAATCATGACACTGACAGATCAGGAAATCTCTCTCGCTTCCCCCCTACATTTTAAAGAGACGCCTCACTTCATCTCTTATTACTCTTGCCTTCTGCATCCTCCTGTCAGCGTAATTTTTAAGCTTCCTGGTCAAGAACTCTCTGTGCAACTCTTTTCAAGGGGCCACGTAAAGTGATGGCAGTGTATAAATAATAGAAGTATTCTCAACGCTGGAACTGTCTATGCTGTGCTTAGAAAAATGGGAAGCTATTAATGTTAACAATACATGTTTTAAAACAGATGACTGTAGCTATGTATTTGAGCATGGAAGTAGCCTGAACTTTCAGCGGCAACTCTACAGTTCTATGATAGTACCCACTATATTCCTGGCAGAGTAGATCTTGCTTCACAAGTGTCTTGAATGTAGTGTGAAATTATATTTTCCCCTCCTCTTTTACAGGAGACATGGAATGTGGTTTCGATTGCGGAAGGTAGTAATCTGGTTGGTGGGAGTGTACATAGCCATTCCATTTCTAGTAAAACTTTGTCCCGCTATTCAGGCAAAGCTTGTCTTCCTAAATTTTGGTAAGAATCCTGCTTTTCTCTCTCTCCCACCCTCTCTCTGTGTGTCTTAAAACCATGTGGACATTTTAATATACAAGTTCCTAGTTTTTTATACAAAAGACACCATCTAGGCTCTAGCATTTCCAACTTGTGTGCATGATAACTCTCCTATCATATGCATATGAGAATAAAAAAATAGGATCTGCAATCATTTTGCATAGCCACATGCAACTTTCTCTCGATTGCTGTTCCCAGCAGTAAAATCCAGTGTCAGATTTTATATAATGATAGAAAGAAAGAGAAAGAAAGAAAAGAATACCAAGATCTATGTTTGTTAGCATCTGCCTGTATTTCATTACAGTACTTGCTCATGAAGTGCTGATAGAGGAAAAGCTCGATGCTGCCTGGAAATTTTGTTTGTTTGTTAGCATCTGCAGTGAATGTTCTAGTACCAGTTAGTGAAAAAGCAATTGTTCCCTGCCTGCTCTCTTTAGTGACATCTTCCATGTTGTGCTTGGTATGATCCTATTCTAAAATCTGTGCCTGCCTGATAGTAGAAAGTTCACTGTCAATTTTCTCAAATGTTTTATATATACAGTATGGGAAAACTATCACTTAGTGGCACTGTCTTTCAAACTGTCCTTCATTCTGCCCTTCAAATTTAGGTCTCCAGGATTTTTGAAATAATATTTTTAAATTATCTGTTCTGATTCTTGGAGATAGGGCAGCCACTTTGGTATCTGTTTTGACAATAAAACATTACAGTTAATAAGAACACTTCTTTCATGAAATTTGAAAATGCCATCGCTAATGCATTTTAGTGCAATAACCATTATGAAGTTCTGTATTAAAATTATTTTTTGGTGAAGGGTGTTTGGTCTCAAGCAGTAGGTAAACGGAATGTAAATCTGATATTTATTTCCTTTCTCAGTGAGAGTACCCTACTTCATTGACTTGAAAAAGCCTCAGGACCAAGGTCTGAACCACACCTGTAACTACTACCTACAACCAGAAGAAGATGTGACAATTGGAGTCTGGTAAGGAAAGCTTTGCCACTCCCATTATCCACTGGAGTCCTTTTTAGCCTGAGTAAAGAGGCTGTGCTTTTGATCCCTTTGTTGAGAGAGCTTTCAGTAACACCATGCAAACTCCTGCAATTGTTGCTTTTTCTGTGTGTGGGAGTATATAATTTGCTGCTGGGAATGCAGTGTTTCTTTTGAAAGATACACTGTTCTCTGGGCTGCAGCTAAACTAAATTGAGCAATTAGACCAAAATGCAATGAAGACTGGTGATACAAAGCTGAAAGTTTAGTTCTGTAATGTTGAAGGTCATGCTTTAGACAAGACCTAAGAAAGTGAATCAACATGATGTGGGATTGCTCCAAGGCACAAATTAAACAGGTGAAAAGGGGATTGCCTTGGAGGAGCTTGGCTCTGTTAATTTTTTTTGTAATAGTGCCTGTGTTGGCTCCTAGACCTAGAGCAACTTAGTTCATTGATTTTGTGTTGAGCTATAAGAATCAAAACAAATGAAAATTTACAAAACTAGATGGCAAAAAACGTTTGTCAACCGAAATATTGTTAATCAAAACTCAGTGGTGATTTATCTTTTAACTGAAATGAAGAAGTCGTGTCCTAGTTCATGGAGAAAAACTTAACCCTCAAGTGACTTTTGGTGTCATTGTTTTTTTCTGATGTGCATGATTAATATGAGTGGGTGCATTTACCGTATTTTTCGCCCCATAGGACGCACCGCCCTATAGGACGCACCTAGGGTTTTTTTTTGGGGGGGGGGGGAAATAAAGGGAAAAAAATTATTTTCCCCCCAGGCACGGGGCTGGTGCAGGGGAAGCCTGAGCTTCCCCCGACCCCAGCCCCCAGAACAGCCTGCTATCCGCAAGCCTAGGGAGCCGCGCCGGTCTCCCCAGGCTTGCAGACAGCTGTGCGAAGGAGGCCTCCAGAGGGTCGCGCAGAGCTGCCTGCGCGCCCGAGGCTTCAAAATGCAGGCAGCTCTGCGCAATCCTCCGGAGCCCGGTGCGGCTTGGCGCCGGGCTCCGGAGGGTCGTGCAGAGCTGCGCGGACCCCGGGAGGGCGGGCAGCTCTGCGCGACCCTCCGGAGGCCGGCGCGGCTTGGCGCCGGGCTCCGAAGGGTTGCGCAGAGCTTCCTGAAGCCTGGAGAGAGAGAGGCTCTCGCTCTCCAGGCTTCAGCGAAAGCCTGTATTCGCCCCATAGGATGCACCTACATTTCCCCTTCATTTTTGGAGGGGAAAAAGTGCGTCCTATAGGGCGAAAAATACGGTAATTTTTGGCAAATCATCATGTTGTAAGATCTCTTGCAGCAAGCAGTTTTAAATTCTCTGCCAGAGTTTTTCTGGCTGTGTCTGGTTTCTTCATTTTCCTTCTGTGAGAACTGCCATAATTGCTCACTGAGTGATACAACTATAGACTTCAGATACTAATGTGCCCTACATTATAGTGAAAAGCTATTAACTGCCAACATGTTACTGGCTTTTGCCGCAATAAAACTTGAACTTGAACTTAACTGCCAACACTAAAACTTTTGTGATTTGTAGCAGCCCAAAACTACTTTGTTTTGCTGTTAGTGTGCTGCCAAAGCTTCCAGTAGTTCTTGAGGGGAGGGTTGTTACTGTGTATGTGTATATGAATTGTAGGTGTATATGAATTTTATATGAACACCTGCAATCTATCTGAATATTCAAGGAACTGTTTTTAAATATTCAAGGGACTAATACGTCTAATAAATGATCAGTAATATTTCTATAGTTGAAACTGGTAGGATGGTTGCTCCTTATATAGGAAGTCAAAATTCAGTAGTATAGCACATGCCTCCCACATGCATAATCTTGGATCCATCCCCAGCATTTCCAGTTTAAATTGGATCTCAGGTTGGTGCAGTTGGGAAGGACTTCAGTCTGAGAGCGGCTGCTAGGCTGAGCAAACAAATACTGGGCTAGGTGGACCAGTGAGCTGACCATGTATGTTCATATATGGTCACTTGACCATGGAAGGCTTGTCCTAGAAGAACAGGCACATTCTTCCTGACCTCTCATAGGAACTGAGGGCAGAATAACACATTACAAAGAAACTGGGGTTGCTGCAGCCTAATGTCTAGTTCACTCCCCCACCTTGTATAATGTCTAGTTCAACTTGACCTGTATGTAGATGTTTTGGCTTGGTCAACATGTCACGTAAAACCACAGTTAAAGTTTAAGCTGTGTTTTAACTCTGGGCAGCCCAGGACCTCAGAACATACTGCCCAGACTTGCACCCTGGGAGGGTCACAGTTTTTCCCTGATTTCCCATTTCCTTCTAGGCACACGGTTCCCACAGCTGTATGGAAAGATGCTCAAGGCAAGGACCAACTGTGGTATGAGGATGCTTTGGGTTCCAGCCACCCTGTGATCCTTTACTTACATGGAAATGCAGGGACTAGGTAAGAGAGAGATAAATGAAGGGGTGAGAAGGAGGATAACCTGTTGTTTCTTTTGGTTTAGATTGGGTGAGGGCCAGCCATGTCACTGGGCAGGGCAAGGCAAGCTCACCTTTGACCTGCAGTTCCTTACAGCACAATCTTATACATTTCTACTGAGATGTTCTGTTTAATTCAGTGGGGCTTATTCTCAGTTAACTGGGTATAGGATTGCAGTTTTTGCATGCGTTTAACTATTCCATTCAGCTTCAATGTGCTAATTTGACTGAACCATGCTCAACTAGCTAGTCTTTAAAAGAAAAAGGTCCTCCTAGTTGTATTGAAAGATCAGGGAAATAATGTACCAGAACCATATGTCTTGGGGCTTTAAAACTAATGTGTGATTTTCCAAATTCTTTTAATAGAGGAGGGGATCACCGTGTGGAACTTTACAAGGTGAGAAAAGCAGTAATATTAGTCAAATGACCGGAATACTACTATATGCAATTCTGTTAATAGCTTAGCTATCTAAGCTTGCTTCCAGAGGAGTTTCTCTTTATCTTCTATAGTTTTTGTGAGGAACAGCCATAAAGTGCTAGCGCTGTAATAGTAATCAACTCCTAGCTATGCATCTTTAGACACCACCTCAGGCTGCTTATGTGCTTTACAGAATCTCAAGTGGTAAAACCTGTTCTGGAATGGTTTTGTTTGCGTGTTCTCTACCCTTGTAAAAAAAATATTTTTTTGCATGGAAATATGTAGTACTGGGGAGAAGAATTATGTTAACAGGAAAGTATGTATCAATTTATTGTCCTTTTAAAATACTTCATAATCTTAATTGTGACTGTTTGCCTTCTGTTATAGGTTTTGAGTTCTCTTGGTTACCATGTGGTCACGTTTGATTATCGAGGTGAGATTCTTACTCTTTTGTCCTGAGCTGGCATCTGTTACTCATGCTAACAAATTGTAACTACTATCCTATTGACTGGTGAATAAAAGTCTATTTCATAAACTCTTTGGAAATCCAGATGACATGCTATTACTTTTCTAGGGGCTGTATCCTTGCTTACTACACTCACCAAATGATTCCTGCAGTCTGCTCTGTATGTGGGGCTTCCCTTGCACTTGATCAAGCAGCTGCCGCTAGTGCAGAATGTTGAAGCATGCTTGCTTGTAAGCAAATAATGTCTGTGCTCAGAGATCTGCACTGGTTGCTGATTTGCAACTGGGCCATGTCCAGGGTGTTACTATTAGCATTTAAAGCCCTTAACAACTTGGGACCAGTTTACGTGCGAGATTGGCCTGCCTCGTATATGCCGACTTGATAGTTTTGATCTGTAGAGCTGGCACTGTTACAGGTGCTGCAGAACAGCCTTTTTGCATTTGTAAGAGACTGATATCTTGGTGTGACAGTGCCTGCACTTCCCCTGCCACACACAACTTCCCCTGCTTTTTCTTCTGCAGTGTTGTGCTGAGCCATGGTTTTGTGTAGCATGTTGTCTGAACCATGGCTCATATTTTAGCTCTCTCCAGACAAACAGTGAGCTGTAAACTATGGCACAGACTTTGATTATAGCTTGTCATTTGTTGGAAGGCAGCGGAACCACAAGCCCAGGCTCAGATGACATGCAATGCCAAACCATGACTTAGTTCAGCACAGCAGCAGAATGACTGAGGAGGAAAGCAGCCATGACTGGGAAGCCTGTATCTTTGCCCCAAGCCATATTTTGGCTTAATCTTAGAGTGAGGTTCACCTCTTAAGATAGGCTTTCGATTTATTTTCACCCTGCCTTTTTAAACAATAGAACCGCAACTAGAACTTTTAAAATGCAAAAGAAGTCCTAAAACAGTACTTGTACAGAACCTGTGGCACTCAGTCGCTTTAAAGATAAAACCTCATCACTTCCTAAAACAACCAATAATAATAATTTCCTAAAGACCTGCTTGATTAGATTAGACTCTTGCTGAGAACGATGTTCCACAGAGATGATCCCGTGACTCTGAAAGGCCCTGTGTCCTAATGGCTTTTATTGAGGGAACATGGAACGAGGTTTTGTTAGAGAACATAATGTGACAGCTGTTGCAGATAGAAGAGAAGCTGCACAAAGCTCACTGCTCTGCCCTGCAGCCATTCAGTGCTGGGTGTGACTGAACTCTTTCTCAGCAGGCAGGTGTTCCTCTGTTTCCTCTCCCTTCCCTAGCCGATAGACTTGGATAAGAAGGGCAAAGTTTAAAAATACTACTTTTTTCAAACTAGTTCCATGCGCATTTAAGCAGTGTTAGGTGGAAATCTCTGGAAAGCAATGACAAGTCTGATAGAGTAAGAAAGTAGAATGGACTGTACTTCTTCAGAATATGGGGGGGGGGGCTCATATTTTTGAACATTTGCGTTGTTAAAACTCACTGCAAAGCAGGACAACAGACAAAAGGCTGGGTTAGAGTCTTCCTTTCTGATGATCTAGTGTTCTGTTTGAAGAGAGTTCATCTATTCACAAATGGCATTTCCCACGTACATTCTGAATTGGTACCATTCATTTTACAGTATTATTCAACCCCCACAGTTGAACTCTTGGAGGGTTTGCCTCGGAATATTTCAGGCTATAATAGAACCAGACTGAGTAAAAAGATTCTAGGACTTTAGTTTTGGTATTCTGCCAGTTCAGTTTTTCTTCAGTGGGTATCTCAGCTAGGTCCAGGGTGTTAAAAGACAATTAAGAACTGACATTTTGAGTTGCAGTGCCCTGGGCCACTCAGTTTATTTGGCCTTAATTCAGACATGAAACCAGAACACTTTCTTTTGATTGGCTTGAAACATGATTCCTGGAATAAAGTAGCTTTTCTCTTTGTAGGCTGGGGAGACTCAATAGGCACTCCCTCAGAGAGTGGAATGACCTATGATGCTCTTCATGTTTTTGACTGGATAAAAGCAAGAAGTGGAGACAATCCAGTGTATATATGGGGACACTCCTTGGGCACTGGGTAAGGCCAGATTGCACAAAGCAATCGTTTAATATATGAGGCTATTACAACACATTGCATTTGAGACAACAATTCGATGCTAAATACAGTAATTGTAGTCTGAAGTACTTCCTGTTGGATTAGCAGTGAATTAAAATTAATTGTTGTGGTTTGATTTTTGTGTTTACTCTTTGAACAAATAGTGAATCATAGTATGGATTATATTGCGTAGATAATGGAATTCAAGAGAATATGAATTGAAAATAAGATAGAAGGAACCTACGATATAAGGAACCTATTGGAGCAGCATCTCCAGTGAAATTATAATGGAGATGTGTCAACCTAAACTCTCTTCTTTATTTGTTCCTTTTATTGGGACATGTCTACAGTGCCAATTTACTCCCATTTCAAATCTGCATTATTACAACTGCCAGCCAGCCAGTGAACTCTGCAAACTGGATACCCATAGTGTCTCACAGTGAAGAAATCTTGATATCACAGAACTAAAGATGCACCTCTTAGTTGTGGTGTATAGTCTTGCTCTGGGTTTTGTGTTTTTTCCTGTAGGCATTCCAAAAAGCTGAGCAGCACTTGGTAGTGAAATTACAATCTTATGCATAGATGGGGGTAAACCCTGCTGGACAAAGTAGGACTTACTTTTCAGTAAACATGGGTGTGATTGGGTTGTAAGGAAGATGATACAATTTTCTGTAATTGGTATCTTTAATTGTGGATTTTATTTTTGTAGAGTTGCAACCAATCTTGTAAGGCGTCTTTGTGAGCGAGGTAAGAGAGCTATATTTTGGTGATGTTATCAAAAACCATTTCATATCATCCCAACTTCCTGCTGTCTTTCAAAATAGATTAAAAGGGTTACTGTGATTGTGTTTAGCAGTAATGATTTTTTGAGCTTTAAAAACCTTTATGGGAGTTTTAAAATAGATGCAGGTGAACTTTTATTATCATTTTTAAAGGCTATAGGATTTATATGGTCTTGGTGCATCTGCCTGTCACTTTTCAGCAAAAGTAGGACTGAGAGCTTAAGCCATATATACATCTACATGTTTAATTTTAGCCTGTGGCATTCCGTGTTGCAGAGATTCTAGTTGCCATCAAAGCTTAGGGCACATATTAGTAGGAATGCTCTGTTTCACAACTTTCTGTTAGTCTCAAAGCCTTTGATTTCAATTGAGTCTGCTGACCTTTTAAAAATGTAATCAGTTGGTGCCCTTTCAGGCAGAGGGGTGAGGAAATTGAGAATATTGTCTCGTTTCTGATCAGGTGAACATGTTCTTGAATTGCAGCTCATGTTTCGTTCAGGCTCTGCATTCATATTCTGCTGTATCATTCAAACATCCTTTCATTTAGGTGCATTATACCAAGCATTTGCTTTGCAGCTTCCATATCTTTCAGTGGGCATAGCACAGAGATTTATTTATTACATTTATATTCCACCTTTCCTCCAGGGTGCTCAAGTTGGTGTAAAGAGGTCTCCCCCTCTCCATTTTATTCTAACAACCACCCTGTGAGACTAGTGACTAGCCTAAGGTCACATAGTAAGCATCAGAATTTGAACCCTAGTCTCCCACACCCTAGCCTAGCAATACTAATCACCAGTGACCCTCATTAGTGTCTTAAATGGGCAGCACTGAAGTTCTGTTATTTGTTTTTCAGAAACTCCCCCTGATGCCCTGATATTAGAGTCACCTTTTACGAACATACGTGAAGAAGCAAAAAGCCATCCTTTTTCAGTGGCAAGTACAGATTTATATGCTGGATTTCTCATCTTTTCATGTGTGATCTGGCATCTGGTAAAAATGCATATGTATTTGTTCACTTGAGAATTCTAATCGTACCTGAAGTCTGTTGGCTCATGAGCTAGCTAGCCTTTGAAAATTGAGTATTGTCTTTTCCATGTTCTGGAAATGTTTTTTCTTCTGCAAGAGCTTAGCCAATCCACAGAGGTACAAAAAAATTCCATGTCAGAAGCACACTCTGCAAATGCATTCCTAATACATTCCAAATAGTACAGTAAAATTGAAGCTTTGACTCCGATGTTATTAAGAGATAGTGTAGAAATTAAAGGTAGTATGCATCAGCACTCAGAAGATGGGATGTTGCACTTCTCGGTTTTTCATACTGACTCGCAAAGCTGGGATAATCTATCAAGGAGCTCTAAATGCATCTTGTATGCCTGCAACTGGGTCTTATAAACCATCATTGTTTTGAGGTTACTCTGAAATGTAAACGGGTGTAAGCTACACCCTCCAGGTATATATATCTTCTAAAGAAGGCCTTGCTGAGCCTATGAAGAGCCATACATCCTGGGAACGCCTGGTGCCATTTGCACTAATATCCCTGTGAGAAGTAATTGTTGGTGCTTCACTTGTTGGCTGGGGAAAGTGTAAGCTGCTTGCTGAAGTCTTCCTTTCTAATATGTGAGTGTTTTCCACTAACGAGGGAGGAGTGAAAAGGAGAGTCGTCCTAGCATAGTGTGTCAAATATTAGAACTAGATTGAAAAGCTAGGATTGGAGAAGAAACCTTCATCCTCCCCAATTACTCTGACCCATTTTTTTTTTAAAAAAAATACTGGCTGTTTAGCTTGATGCAGCTCTTCTGTCCTCATCAAAATACTCCTCAACAGGAAATGATCACCAGGAAATGAGGTGGCATCAGTCCTTCTCTTGAAAGGAAGAATTGAAGTCCGCTTTCCTATTTGCTTCCCACTTCTTCATTGAAGCAACTCCTGATATTCCCTTTTTTTCTATTATACGAATGAGCTGTTCAAGCGCAAAGAGCAGGGTGTAAATATGTCTTCTCAGTAAACTTGGCCCCACCTTCTCCTCCCTGATAAGAACTGAGCGAATGTGTGCAAGCTGTTGATATTGTGACCAACTTTTCAGTCTAAACCATTCACAGAAATATTAAGTAATAGAACAGATTGCACCTTTTTTAAAAGTAATTTAATTGAAGATTTTAAAACCATCACCTTCTGATGATTGCAGCACAACATTTAATTTTTAAAAAATGCTTCCACAGTCTGCATTGTTCTACCTGTTCCTACCTGTACCTGCATTGTGACTACCTGTGTGACTATAGTCAATTTAGGGTTTGGTATTTTTTTAATTGTTCAGAAATAGCCAAAATCTTCTAAAGAAACTTCAATACTCTTATCACTCACATACTTGTGAACTTTATTTTTTTCAGATTTATAGATATTTCCCAGGATTTGATTGGTTCTTCCTTGATCCCATCACATCGAGTGGAATTAAGTTTGCAAATGATGAGAAGTAAGTAAATCTCTTGAATGTTCTTTGTCTTTGTCTTTCTGGCTGAGGCTTTTCCTGATAGGTTTCTAAATCCTGAGAATCAGAAGCTGCTGTCTCATCCCTGAAGGCTTAGTCCACTTCAACCAGCTTCTCTAGGTCAGCTACCTTGGTTTCAAGGGATCAAATTGTGCAACTTAGTGCCAGGAGCTAATTTCACCAAGTACATCCCTAACTTCTGCCTAATAGGCATGTGGCAATCTCAAGCTCACTGGATAGCTTCTACAGTCCAGCTGTTTTGCTGCCTTCATTACAGAAATTTTTGTTTATAGAACTTGTTGACTTAGAAAGTTGGGATCTATAAGGCCTACTTCATTTTTAACCAGAATTTTTTTTTTTAAATTTTAAATAAAACTTCTTGTTCTGCGTTACACAGACTTAAGTTGTAGATCTTCTGAGTTTGTGGACTTCTAAAAATTCATATTAATGTGGTTTTTTTTACAGTGTGAAGCATATTTCTTGCTCTCTGCTAATTCTTCATGCTGAAGATGATCCTGTAGTACCATTTCATCTTGGAAAAAAGGTGTGTTTCCTTACCTTAAGCTCCCCCCCCCCCCCATCTCTGCTCATAAATATCCTGAATGAATTAGAACTGGGAGAGCAACCTCAAAGTGCCGAGTGGCTAGAGGAGAAACTACATATGACATGTTCGAGATGGCTTGGTTTCAGTTTATCTATTTTATTAACTCCCAAACAGAAGGACTCAAATCTCCTGTTTCTCCCAACTTCAGTGAAGTTTGTTGGCCTGATAATGAAACAAGTGTTTCTATCAGTACATGTTTATATGACCAAAAATATACTTTCTGTTGTCCATATGGTTTCTAGAAAACAATAAAAACTCTTACAAAAAACCTGGAGAGCTCTTCGGTGTACAGTAGAGAGGGCCATGTTTAATTCCAGGCTCCATGGACCAAACTAACACTAAACCCTGTGACTGGTTTAGATAAAAACAGCTTTGGATGGAAGCTATTTTCATAGTGCCTAACATTTTCCTTGCCTGCTACTTTTACACTGCAGCTGCCTTTCGGCAAGCTACTGGCAAAACTGCTTTTCCCTTCAAGGAGTAGCAGCCTTTATGGTTCTGTTCTATACACATTTGCATGGAATGTGTAATTCAGCCCTGGGCCAGGGCCTGGGCTAACCAGAACAGAACTGTGGGCAGAATCTGGCTTTGTATGAACCTCCTTTTTATTTCCTTTCCTGTGCTTTCCTTTGCCACAACCCAGAACAGTCCATCATTTAGCTGCCCTGTATTGGCAAAAGATTTTAATATTGGCAAAAGATTATAAAGGTAATTTCTGGATTATTTCAAATAAACATAGAAGTTAATAGGGATTTGTTATTTTCGGGAATACTGGGAAATAACAAAAGTAAGGAGTAATAAGCAAGAGTTGTACAAGATTATGATTCTACCTGGAATGGCAGTTATTGCTTTGGGATGGAAAGAAAAGGCCAAATGGAATATGGAAAAATGGAATGATTATGTTTTTGAATACGTACAATCAGAAATATTCACACAGATAGTGGCAGAGGATAGGTGGGAAAATAAATGCCAAAGAATCACAAATAAATGGGCATTTTACAGGAATTGGATAGAAAGAGGGGAAGCCAACGCTAACATACAAGCTCGAATGAACAGACTGTGTACATGGATAAAGATATGAAGAAGGAAGGCCTGACCGGGGTGGGGGGAGGTCTGGAGTGGGGAGGGAGGGAAAGGGAAAAAAAAGTAAACCGGATGGTATTTTGAATTGATTTTGTTATGTAAGCCTTTTTTTCAGAAACCATATATATTAATGTTATGTAGTTAGGCATTGTAGTATGAATGAATTTTGTTCTGTATTCTTTGTTTTATAGAATATATATAATAATTTTATGTTACTAAGCAAATTTAATAAAACAGAAAGAAAGAAAGAAAAAACAAACAAACAAAAATTAGCTGCCCTGAAGCAAATTTTGTTTCTCTGTATGGTGCTCACAGGGCTCCACACAGATGGCTCCTAAAGTTTCTGGGAATAGTTGGCTCCTAAGAGGCGGCAGCAAAAGGGAGGTGCCAAAAATAATGCTGCATATGCATGCCTGCAACATTTGTACTCTGCACTAATTAATCTTGAGTAATTTCTGCTGCCCAGTTTGTGCTTCAGTCTTGAGGGGGTGGCAGCTATCCCATGTCTAGGGTGAGAAGCTCTTAAGCTAGCTCTCTGAGGACTCAGACTTCATGGAAATCTGACAGACAAGGACATTATCTGACAGACAAGGACATTATCCCTTCAGGAACAGTGTGATGCAAAACAAAAATAGGATGAGTTTGGAACTCGGTTTTGCTAGTACAAATTGCTGCAGCTGGACTCTTGATGGGGACTATCACCAGGACTAACTCTGGTACTTAAAAGCTTCCCAGACAAGGTTCCAAGGTTCTTCTATTAATTTTACGAAGGTCCTTATCAGCTTTGGTCCAGGACAACTTAAGGACTGCCGGATCCCATGTCCCAGTCCCAGAGGCTTTGTGAGAGTCTCTGTTGGTAGTCCCCCATGGCTCAAATGCATGACTTGCAACTACTAGAAGCCATGTCTTTAATGTAATGGGACCAAGCCTCAATAAAAGTTCCTTGTTCCAGCAGCATTCAGTTTTATGATAAAGCAGTTTTAAAGCTTGTTTTTATGTATACTGTTCACACATACAAATGATTAAGTGGTACATAAGCGTCTGACATAAATACCTATCCTTCAAGTGGACTTTCACTTGAGAATCAGTTTGACTCTCCACAGCATGTGTCAGAAAAAGATCAGGCTCCACAGTCAAATCTTTGTTTAGAAAAGATAACATGGGTTTCCTCCCTTGGAAAACACCTGCTCAAGAGGCCCATGTTGCATATATTTGTGTACACAAGTCATGAACAACTGAACTTTGTGCATGTTCATTGTTATACAACATTGGAAGAGTTTCCATTGCTGTTTAAAACTCAAAGCTCTTTTTTAAAAAAGCAACAGATGTGCAGCTTCACATATCACAGATCCACATATCACAAACCTGTGGGTTCTGATCTCTCCTTCAATCCATAAAGACACATTTGAAAAGTACTTTGAGACTTTGTCCCTTCAGCGTTCTTGTAACTACCCAGTTTCAAGTAGAACAGAATGGTCAGAGAGTGATATAACCAGCTGACATGAAGTAAGTATGATTGTTTCTTGGGCGCAGAAATTGCCGTGCAGTAACTGGTGCTTAATTAGCTACATCAAATATAGTTACAGAAATAGACGTTGTCACTGCTCTGTATTGAGGGGCTATCCATTTCATTAACTTGCATTTGTTTTGAAATGTCTTTTACAGCTATACAACATTGCTGCCCCATCTCGGAGCTTCCGTGATTACAAAGTACAGTTCGTTCCATTTCACACAGACTTAGGCTACAGGCATAAATACATCTACAAGAGCCCAGAACTACCTCGAATATTGCGGTAATTAAAAGGGTCACTCATTATCTGTGTTCTGCTGTTTGCACAGGCAGATGCAATTGAGCTGTACAACATAAAGTGTGTGTGTGCGCGCGCGTGTGCGCGTGTGCTTATTCTGGAATAATTTCCTTTGTTTTCCACTTTACCCCAGAGGTTTATTGTAGGACCCAAGCACAAAAGCACATCATTACTAGTAACTGCTGATTAAATTGGCAACATTTTCCAAATGACTTGGGTGAGACTGAGGGCCAAATGAGATATGATTGGTGCAGTCATGCATGTTTGCATGTCTCCTCTTTTTACAATGCATTTAAAGCAAGGAAGGATGGCAGGTTTGGGTTTTGCATAAAAATGGGTGTGTGGGTGAGAGTGGCCAATCCTCCTCCCCCTCCCCCCCGCCCTCTGGTCTTGCCTCCTTTTGATCTGTCACTTCACTTGGGGCGCTTCTTTCTCACCCTGGTTCACATCCAGTATCTGAGCAGGTATAGGAGAGGGGAAAGGAAGGAAGCTTGGCAGTAGAGCACATGCTTTGTATGAAAAGGTCCATTGTTGCAGTTAATTGATGAATAGCCTGCTGCATGTACATCAGAGTGACTTACAGACATATCATAAAAACAATCCTTAGTATCTTAGAAGTAGGGCTGGGAAAGAGCCAAGTCTGAAACTCAGGGTGCTGCGTTCCTAAGGCAGGGCAAGTTTCACTCCCTATGGATCCTTTTGACATTATATTCATACATCTTCTCTCATCACCCCTGTCAAAAGCAACACACCCTTGCTTTAAATGCATAAGGGGGGTTGACATGTGAAGAAGCAAAAAAAGGCTGCACCCCAGAACCTCAAGGGCTTTTTTGTGTTAAGATTTTTATTAAAAAGTTTTTTGTAAAACAGTTAAGACATAGAAAACTAATGTAAATAAAAACAAAAACAGCTACAAACATAATTTCAAGTTTGACAGCTTGGTAAGACTGTGTGTATGTTTGTGTCCCTTCATCTGTTTGGCTTGTTTTTTAAATATCATGATCCCATCTTTGAAAGAGAGCGATTGCTCTGCAATGTAGGGCATTTAAGAGTATCTAAGTGGGGAAACTTAAGTTGACCGGAGTTCTGAAATCTACTGGCCTCAGAAGGGCGGGTGGGAAGAGAATGGATGAAGTTGAAGTACCAAAACAACTGACACTGCTGATACATATGTGTGTGTGTGTATTTTTTCCTCTTAGGGAATTCCTGGGAAAATTGGGACATGAGCATCGTCACTGAGGACTAACTGCATGGTTGACTTAAGTTGTCATCTACAAGAAAAGGTCTGCCATTCTTTTAAACCCAGACACTGAATAAGTCACAGATTCCTGCTTCAGTCTTAATGCTTACACTTGGAAACCCAGCCTCTGGGGCGATAGAGATACGAAGAAAAGAATGTAGCTGGCTCGTCTCTCCCCGCAAGCCCCTTCTAAAGAACAAGAGAACCAAACAAATCACAACAACTAAGTTCAAGCACAAGAAGGACTTGGCAAAAACCTTTAAGAAATTATGAACATTCCTACAAGTGTCTGTTCAGCCGCAACAGCTTTTTAGAACACAAAAAAACCCTTGCACTCGGAAACGCAAATGAACTGCAATTGTCTTTAAAAATGTAACTGCTATAATATTTCAGTGCTGCATCTAGTTTACCTGAGTTGCAGGTTGCTCTTTTAATAGAATTTAGTTCAGTGAGGAGTTTCCCCTACCCTTGTCAACTGCAGAGTTGCTGAATATGGTTTTTGGTTCTGAAATTCATTTGAGAACTTTCAAGAGATCAGGATGCTTTCAAGAAAACATTTCGGAATGCAATGAAGGATGTTTCTCCTTTAAAATAGGGCAACTATTTAATAGCGACTAAGCTTCTCATTCTCTGTTGCCTTGCTTTGAAGTTTCTTAGTTGTCTCCCACATATAGATAATATATAAAAATCTTTATTATACCTCATATACAAACACATCCTCTTTAAGATTCTTTCTGACTTTGAGATTCTTTCTTGTCTCCAAACCATTTTATTTAGATGTACAGGTTCAATGGGTGATGTGAGATGTATTGAATACAAATTGCACCCTCAAACATTGTTTGAAAGACTCCTTCAGTAAATAGAAGGTGTCTTTATACTTTGTCAAGAATGGGTGGAGATTTTTTTTTCCTGCTGTGATGAAGATGTCTTCCAGTCTCCTCTAGAGACATATAAGCACTTTGGGGATGAGAAAATTGGTATCATTTTTCATAATCATGATCCTTAATACCCCTACAGCCCTTCCATTTCCTTTTAAAAAAAATACTCAGGTACATTAAAGCTGGTCAAAAGTTTTCTGTGAGAGAAATTACATCAAAATACTTTAACCTGAAGTTCTCATCTGGTAAATTATGTTGGTTTTCATTGGCAATAAAACATTTGCTCTGACTTTCCTTAACAGCAAAATATTAGCAATTATATTTGAAAGTCCTAATTTTTTTCAGACCAAGCAAAGGCATTGAAAGTGAAAACAAAATTCTTTTTTTGCATAACATATTTAGTTTGGTATATATATTTTAATTTAAAGCTGGAGATGTATGAAAACTTTCTGACCAGCCTTGAATGTTTCCTTCAGTTGGCACATGCCGGGAACAAACACTTATTTTTCATTTTTTAGCTGTAGCAAAACAATCCTGGCCTGAATCGAAATTTTAGCAGGCAGCACGATGGTAAATTAATAGTAGCAAATGCTGAATCTAAAATTCATATTCCTTTCCCTTATTGGCCTTGGCCTTATATACCTCATGATGATTCGGTCTCATTATGGCTGCTGGAGTCCATTTTTGATGCGTAAAAAATTGACACATTTAGCCATTATGTTGTTGAATTTACAGATTATTATTTTTTTTAATGCATTAATCCATCCATATTGAGAAGAAGACAGTAAAGACCACTTTAGTAACCTTTTGGAGGTGTTTGAAGGAGATGCTACATAGTGCAATACTAGACCTTAAGAGTCCTGATGGCTTGCAGTTCACCATGGCTCTGAACTGAAAACTGCCATTCCTCCCCATCTCACTCGTGTCAGGGCTTCTGCTTAAACCAGACGTGAGTTCAGCATGCTCTTCTTCAGGATTCTCAGTCCACCATTCATGCAGGCATGGCATGGCAGACAATTTGAGACATTGTGAGTAGGAATCAGAGGGCCATGGGCAGTTTAGCTGTTGGGTCCTAGCAGACTGATTTACAGTAGCTCCAGGTTTTGTGTCATTGGCCCTGAACTGTTTCTTTCCACAAACATACAAGCATTTGGCATAGTAGTCTTAGATATTAGTGTTCAGAAGTGAATTATTCAGCCTGAAGTGTATTAGAGAGCAGTGTTTGCTAATATTGTCTGTATATGGAATACTCTGGTTTTGCATGCATCAAAGAGTTGTATTTTAGAGATTATCATACTTCCAAAGCAGACAGTAGCTTGTTCTTTGCAGTGAGACTTTCTGCTGTAGTGAGATCTACCAAGATTTTGATTCACCATAACCTCTGAGCAAATTGTGCCACATATACAATCCCATCTCTTCCCTCCTACATTCCATGTGCTTTGGTTTACTACACTAACAAGGACAGAAACACTTAACTTTGCCTTTCTTGTCGAAGCAAACAGAATGTTCCATGTAATGCCGCTGCTGCTATCGCCCACCTTAGTGTTGGTAAAAGTACAAACCAATGTGGAAATGTCACCTCCTCCCATGCAACAAAAATTAGATTCCAGCGCATGTATCAGTGCTGTTTATCCCGAGACATATGTTCCAATTATTAGGCCAGTGATACACATTGAAATGGAAATGTTTATCTAAAAAGTGTGTAGTTTTAATAAAACAAATTACTTAAGAATTTTTGTTGTTGTAGCCTTTTTTAAAAAATTAAATTATGGGCTTCTGGATCTGCCCAGGAAAATACTATGAATGAAAATACTAGAATTTAACATGTCTGGCGTATTGGATGGGTTCTAAATAATTGTGCATGGAATTTTGCTTGTATAACTGGACTTTCTGCTTCAGCCCTTGGGGTTACGGGTTAAGGAACCCTCTCAAATGCTGTGGGTGTGGGGGGTTTTTTTGGGGGGGTGCAGCTGGGGATGGATGGGGATCTGGGACAAAGAGGATCCTTCTGACTACTCAAGGAAATATTGGATCCTGCCCATTGTGATTTGTCTGGGGCTAATAGCAGAACAGAGATAGAACCGATTTCTTTCAAAGCTCCCTTGAGCAGCAGAAATGTACTAAGCAGCTAGCAGCATGTGATTCATCACTGCCCCAAGTCTGACAAACTCATGTGCACCGTACTTACAATGGACTTTGGATTTCTGTTTCCTAGAGTTGGTATATATACTGTGATGTTTGGCAACCAATTTTCAATATGAATGTAGGGTTGCAAGTTTTTCTATTCTCCATTTGCTGAGTGACTTCCTCTCGTGTCCTTTGAAATTGCGGTCCATGTGTTTAGCTGTTCGTTATAATTTCTGTAGCACTTTACATTGTGAAGTGTCCTACAATCATAATCTTTATTGGCACCCACATTTGTCCACTTGTGTTGCAGCTTTAAACATACTGCCCAAGTAGCATCTTACACCTCAGCACAGCTTTGAGGGGGCGGGGCTGGAAATATCCTCTGCTTGAAATCTGAGCTAAACAGACCAAGAGTCTGATTCAGTATAAGGTAGCTTCCTATGTTCCTATATTACTTTTTCATGGCTGCCTCCAAGGAATCTTGGGAACTGCAGTTTGAAGAAGTCCCTAGGCCTCTCCCTTTCGCAATGGTTGCTTGAGACAAGGGTATATCGTTTGGATATACTGACACAGCTAACATTTACTAGAAACCTAGTTTTCTTGAAGTATGTGAAAAGAGGCTTCTGGATGAAAGAAAGGTGTAATTTAGGTAAAAATTGTTTGAAGCTCCCGAGTTCTTCAGTATTTGTTAGCTGTTTTTTAATTTTTTTAATCAATTTTTTCAATACAAACTACCACAAAAAACGCATACAACAAAAACCACAATAACACTAATAACACAATTTAACAAATCAGATTTGAGTACTGATATACCTATAACTACCCCTTTTTAACAATATTTCCCCACCTCTCCTCCCCCTACTTCCCACCACTGTCCGCTTTATCGCTTAAGTATTCCTCCCAGATTTCTTCATATTTATCCATTCTTAATTTGCGTCGACATGCAATTCGTTCGTATGTAGCTAGTCTGTCCATATTTGTTAGTTCTGTTGCAGGTCTTGTGACCTCTCGTTGACTGATATCTGTTTACAAAGAGCTGCAAGCAAAATGGAATACTTCTGTGTTCAGTAATGATCCGTCCCCTGGTGGCAGAGCTATGTAACTGAGGATTTAATACTCTGAATTCCTACCAAAGTGTACACTCCTGGAAAAGTTAGTGGTGACACCCACATCTTGGGCTCTGTTTCTGAGCCTGATGACACTCCTAAGGGCTAACATTTATTGTGGCCCAATATTTTCTGGACCTGAGCCTATTTGGTCAGATATATTAAATGTTACTTAGCAGATTACACTTAAACATACAGAGAATTTTGTGAGGTTGGGGGAGATAATGCAACAGGGTCAAGCCATCTCTCTCGCTCATTTCCTTCAAGCAGGACATGAATGAAAAATAATAATAATAATAATAATAATAAATTTTATTTATATCCCGTCCTCCCCAGCCGAAGCCGGGCTCAGGGCGGCTAACAACAATAAAACAGTACAAACAACACTCTAAAATCATTCATTATAAAATTAATTAATTCAAGCCACTGGCAACCATTGGGCCAGAGCTCTGCGAAGATTGCCAATGGAGGGAGTCAGGCTGTGCCCTGGCCAAAGGCCTGGTGGAACAGTTCTGTCTTGCAGGCCCTGCGGAAAGATGTCAAGTCCCGCAGGGCCCTGGTCTCTTGTGACAGAGTGTTCCACCAGATCGGAGCCACGGCCGAAAAAGCCCTGGCTCTAGTTGAGGCCAGCCTAACTTCTCTGTGGCCTGGGACCTTCAAGATGTTTTTATTTGAAGACCGTAAGTTTCTCTGTGGGGCATACCAGGAGAGGCGGTCCCGTAGGTACGAGGGTCCTAGGCCGTATAGGGCTTTAAAGGTTAAAACCAGCACCTTAAACCTGATCCTGTACTCCACCGGGAGCCAGTGCAGCTGGTATAGCACCGGGTGAATGTGATCTCGCAGTGAAGACCCCGTAAGGAGTCTCGCTGCGGCATTCTGCACCCGCTGGAGTTTCTGGGTCAGTCTCAAGGGCAGCCCCACGTAGAGCGAGTTACAATAATCCAGTCTGGAGGTGACCGTCGCGTGGATCACAGTGGCTAGGTCAGGGCGAGAGAGGTAAGGAGCCAACTGCTTAGCTTGGCGGAGATGGAAAAATGCCGCCTTTGTTGTAGCTGCAATCTGCGCCTCCATGGAAAGGGAGGTGTCGAAGATTACACCCAAACTCTTAACGGACGGTGCTGGCACTAATTGCGCCCCCGCAAGAGATGGGAGTTGCCCCCCCAATCCCATATCGTCCCGTCCCAGCCACAGGACCTCTGTCTTCGAAGGATTTAACTTCAACCGGCTCCCACGTAACCATCCAGCCACAGCTTCCAAGCATCTGGTCAGTGTGTCTGGGGCCGAGTCAGGATGGCCATCCATCAACAGATAGAGTTGGGTGTCATCAGCATACTGATGGCAACCCAGCCCAAAACTCCGGACAAGCTGGGCGAGGGGGCGCATAAAGATGTTGAAAAGCATCGGGGAGAGTATCGCACCCTGGGGTACTCCACACACCAAGGAGTGGCGCGATGACAATTCCCCCCTAAGCGCCACCCTCTGTCCCCGACCCTTTCCTCCTGTTGTTCTCCATCAGCTGGAATTCAGAAGCCTGATACTGGATGTAGTATATAGCCATCATGAATGGTTGCCATTGAAAGACACTCCTTAAATTGTCTTTTAAGTTTTTAAGTTTTCTTTTCAAGGCAGCCAAGTTGGTGGCCTAGCCCACAATTTAACTGCAGTGTGTGAAGAAGGACTTCCTATATATATATATATATATATATATATATATATATATATATAGGAAGTCCTTCTTCACATATATATATAATGACCACAAGGGCCATTGAGTCCAACCCCCTGCCAAGCAGGAAACACCATCAGAGCACTCCTGTTAGGGTTTGCCATATGGCAATAGGGTTGCCATATTTTGAAGAACAAAAAAGAGGACACATTTGCTGACTTCTACTTTTAACTATGGATCACTATGATGAGACTCATTTTACATACCCATGAAAATGAGGATGTGTCCTGGAAAAGGAGACATAATGGCAACCCTATAGACGTCCTAATCTTCCAATAGACTTCACTGGATGGCCTTTTCCCCCCAAAAGCCTTTTCCCCATTCTTCTTATTAGGATAAGCCACGCTATTAATATTTTGATGTACAGGTGCCCGTTATATGGAAACCAAACCAGCAGAACTACAGGAGATTATGCTGGCACTCCTTAAAATAAAGCCCTGCTTAATCCCACCCAACGTTCATTCACAGTCCGCACTGTGTCCACGTAATGCAATAGTTCTGTACAATGCATAGGGAAATAAAGAGCAACTACAGTGGATGGCTGTGTGACTTTTAATAATTTTGAGAGCACAAGAGATTGACAGTAGTATATCAAACACACACATACACAAACTCAAAATCTCAAAGTTTTGAAAGTGCTATGAGAGTGACAAACAACATTTATTTTGCAAGCAATGGACCATTTTGGTTAAGTCAGAGATCTTCATTAATGATCCAGTTCTGCTACTCCAGCCCACTCTTGTCTGAAGAAATGCCATCTTTGCAGTACAAGTTAATTACTAGGTTGGGTTTTTAGGCCATATAAACAAAGTTGCATTGCAAAGTGGGAATGTCTGCATGTGACGTTTTATGCTTGAGACTCAATGCGGGACAGTGCTTTATCATTAGAGAGAGATGTTCCTGATTGCTTAAAAGTATATTTAAATAGACATAATGAGAAACACTCAAGAGAGCAAAATGTCATTCCCTTGGGTTGTATCCAGCTGAGTTAAACACATTGAAAATAATAGACTGGAATTAGTAATGTCCATTAATTTCAACTGTCTATGCCAATGTTAGACACAACCCTCTATTGGGAGTTTTAGATGGACACAGCAGGACAAGGCACACAAATACTGACCTGTAATCAAACTATAAACCATTCCATCAAGGATGAGATTAACAGCATTAATGTTCAAATTCCAAAACCGTCCTTCCAGGAAATCCTTCAATTATTTGTTCTGCTTTTGATAAAATGAACGAAAAGCGCATGATGTATCAACTCCAGCCCACCAACCTCACACCCAGTGTGCTCGCGTATTGGTAGGGGCTCTCCCACTCACTTCAATGGAGGGACAGATTTCCATATGCAAAGGAAGGCAAGCAGAATGGTTTCTTCCTAACGAGGAGGTTGGAATACAGAGTTGATTTCCACAAGCCTACTCAGCGTAAATGGAGATAGCAGAGGCTAGCCCTTGTCTCAAATGCCCTTAAAAGCATGTTTACATGTATGAACCTTCATCAATCGATGAAGAGATGGTGTATACTGGGTTGCTGCAAACTTCTCCACTCCTCTTTGAAATGTCCTCTTCACAGTCAAGCATTTCCTATTGTTTGCTTATAAACTTGCTGGCTTCCTGCTGTTTTAGTTAAACCATCTTTATTTCTTGGAATGATTAAGAATGGTCAACATTCACACTTTTTGTGGGAACCTACAGAGCAAACTTGCAAGGCAAGGAAGGTAGGGACTCTTTCGATGGATGGCTTTCTGCAGACCCTAGCTGAAGCAGGTAACCCTCAGTTATTTTAAACCTATTTTTTCTCCAAATACTGCATTTGGAGATGAAAGAGCTGGGTTTGAATTAGAGGCAGCCGTATCTGGTGGCCTTAGACAAGGCCTATGTCACCTCACACAATGAGTCTGTTGTACACCTGGAGGGTTCAATGAGGATGTGGTAGCACCATTCCAGATATGTGGCAACCATTATGGTGTCCTCCAGATATCATAGACTACAGTTCCTGTTTATTTGCCATGGTGCCTGGGGCTGATGGAATTGCAGTTCAACAACATCTGGAGGGGGGTAGAGGTGGCAGAAAACTATAAAAGGGGCCTGTGATGGTTTTGTCAGAAGGCTATAAAAAGAGCATGGTTAATCAGAATTCTCACCTTTGCCATTCTCCACCCCACCTTTTCTTCTCTGTCTTCAATCTTTTGCTAATTTACTGTTCTCCACCTACTCAAATGCTGTTTTTAGTCCACAGTGTCACCTAGTTGGTTCTTTGACTTTATAATTATACCCTTGAGTTCATTCTATGTAGTACCGTATTTTTCGCTCTATAACACGCAACTGACCATAACACGCACATAGTTTTTAGAGGAGGAAAACAAGGAAAAAAATTCTGAATGAAATGGATGTATCATTTTTGTGGTTCATGCTGTGGCACAGATCCACATGGATCCTCAGGCTTTTTGCATTGGGCTACCCCAAACTCACCATCAAATCACATGTCTGTGGCCACAGCATGAACCACAAAAATAATACATCAACTGTTTCGTTCAGAATATTTTTTTCTTGTTTTCCTCCTCTAAAAACTAAGCACGTCTTATGGTCAGGTGCGTCTTATGGGGTGAAAAATACGGTAACTGCTTCCTCAACATTTTATTGGTTTACTAATAGTAGCGCAAAATAAGCCATTGGTATTTAAGTGACAGCAACAAGTCAGACAGTGTATGCCAATTAAAAGAGGCAACAGCATATTAAAGTAATCACATAAGTTTGTGTACTCAATAAACATTAACATCTTTGTTAAATATAGTGACTATTTCTGGTACCACACCCATAGCCCATAGTTACCAAGGGCATAGGTAAGTCAAAGATTCAAAGGATATAAGTAGAAACAAAACAAAAAGCACCCTTCCCTCAACTCCCATCATCCCCAGTCAGCATGGCTAATGGCTAGGTATGATGGGAGTTGTAGTCCACAACATCTGAAAGGCACCATCTTGGTAAGCAAATGCAAGCTTCCTGGGCTGCACTACCAGCACCTGCCAAGCAGTGCTGAAAAGTGGAATAATTCATTTGTCAAAACATTATATTCCAACCCCTACCCTTTCCCTTTTAGGTTATTAATTGATGCCTACTGCTAGATCCAGAAAGATACATTTATGCATTTTTCTAAAACAACCATAACTGTGTTTTGGGAGGATCTAACTGCAAAGATGCAGTAGTGAAGGATTTATCTAACAATACACTTGGATGTCGCATAAACATGCAAGATTTAAATGTCTATCACAGGTGCTTACTAAATCAAATTGATGGTCCACACAACAGAAAGTGGTGTACTTTACAGCAGAAATACAGAAATATAGATCCTTTGCACAAGCTGCGGCAAAACTACACAAACTTTTTAAAGATGAAAATACAGTGGATTGTCATGAAATGAAAATGACTATGAAGGGCGTTACTTTTCAGATATTTGTTTCACAAAGTTTTATGGATTTTTTCAGCAATCAATTTTTGTAACATGACTTAATTTGCTTTGAAAACATATTTAGTGTCATTTTGATTTATTTATTTTCATGGGGTATTCAATACCCAGAGAATTCTAGTTGCATTGGCTTAAGCATCACCACGTCAAAAGAGACGTGGTAGGGCCACTAAGAACCCTATAAGAAGTAGAAAATACCGTATTTTTCGCACCATAGGACGCACCGGACAATAGGACGCACTTTGTTTTAGAGGCGGGGAGAACAAGAAAAAAAAATTCTCCCCCTCTCTGCCCAGCGCCCCTTCAGCGAAGCGGCAGGAGGCGCTGGGCAGAGTGGGGGAGAACTTTCCCCCTCTTGTTTTCCCGCTCTAAAACAAGGTGCCGTTCAAGGTGCGTTCAGGCGGCTACCTTGGAAGCCTGGAGAGAGTGAGAGGGGTCGGTGTGCACTGACCCCTCTCGCTCTCCAGGCTTCAGGTTCCTTTCGACCCGCTCTTTGGGGCTGGCGGGGGGAAGCCCACCACCAGCCCCAAAGAGCAGGTCAGGGAGCAGCAAAAAGGTGCAGCGGAGAGGCTCCTGCCATAGCCGCGCGTCACCTCTCCAGCCGGGAGAGGGTCGCGGGACTATGGTGTCTTCGCTCCATAGGACGCACACACATTTCCCCTTCATTTTTGAAGGGGAAAAAGTGCGTCCTATAGAGCGAAAAATACGGTATATGTGGGTGGCCATTTCATATGGCATGTGTTTCAGCATTTCTTCAAATTAATACTAACTAGATACAATTATTTACTGGTGATTTCTGAAAGAAAAAAAAGGAACTAGCACTTTTAATGAACCCTCTGGTTCTGGAATTTTATATAATAACATACATTCATTTCTGGTCCTGGTATTCTGCATTAAAGTGCATGTTGAGTTGGCAGTCCATGCCTAGCTGGGATCAAGCCACTTTTCCAGCCAATTTTCCCAGCCCTTAGAAACGAGCAGCCACTTATTTAGCAGCCCAGGCTGCAAAGGGCTGGCTCAGGTGCCAGGAAAACTAGTGGTACGGTCTGAAATTAAAACTCAAAAGGAATCAAATAATAGGTGTTGTTTTCTTTTAATAAGGTAGGAATGTGAGAGCCAGAAACAGGAACTGATGAATGAAGGCCACAGGGCTGGAAGTGGAGCTGTGACTCCAACAAGCGAGCTGCATGTATTGCCAGGTGTAGTCTT
Organism: Podarcis tiliguerta; assembly: GCF_965153285.1. Classification (NCBI taxonomy): domain Eukaryota; kingdom Metazoa; phylum Chordata; class Lepidosauria; order Squamata; family Lacertidae; genus Podarcis; species Podarcis tiliguerta. Next base: position 15,771,094 of record NC_139536.1, on the reverse strand, counting down.
CTACACTGGAGTGTAATACAGGGATGGACTGTATGGTGGCCTCTAGATGTTCTTGGACTCCATCTCCTATCAGCCTGGCCAATGTTTGGGGATGATGGGAGTTGACAGTCCAACATCTGGAGAGCCACAGGTTCCCCACCCCTCCTGTAGGAAATGCAGTTTCTGCATCAAAGCTGCACAACTGATGACCCGCTAAGCCAAAAGGAACCTACAAACCACGGATGGTGGTGTACCTGAAGACTCAAAAAAGCATCTTGGCTTTTTTGGTGAGGATTTTTTTGAAGAATGCCAAGTATCTAGGGGACTACGGGTTTTCTCTAGTAGCTTCATGTTCATTTGCGCTGGCCTGCACTCTAGATAACAGCAATAGTCCTTTCAGCACTGCTTAAATAGCATCCTTGGTAAACCCCCAGGTGTTCTTTGGGTGTCCTGTTGCCAGAAGTTTCCATATAGATATATATATATAAAGAAAGAGCGATCTTCTCAATTAAAAAACACACAAGTTCAGCACATGCAAATTGACAGTTAAAAACTGTTAATAACAACCGTTTGGGCATCAAAGAACAGGAAGGATGGGAATTTCTTCAGAACATGATATCTGAAAAGTGCATCTATTTTGGGGGTCATTTAAGAGTTCCAGCCTAACCTCCCGACAGAGGGCAGCACATGTTTGTTCAAAGTAAGTCATTTGACAGCACCCAACTTTGCAGCACCCAGCTTTGCAGTCCCCTCCCCCAACAGACATAAGCATCTCCTGACTAATCAGGGTGGCCTGGCATGGGAGCAAAGGGGCCTGGGAAGTCGGGTACCGTCTCAATAATACAGAACACGCATGCAGGTTGCATTGGTTAAATAGGGGTTTTAAAAGAGAGAATGGCCTCATCTCACCTTCCTCACTCAAGCTCCCTGCTTCAGGCTCAGAATCTTATCACTGCCAACAAGGTCAACACTGATCGGCTGCAATCCTGCAGAGCACCAGTTTGCCTCCGTTTTCAAGTAACCACCATGCCTTTTATAAATATATGAGAAGCCCAGCGGGTGGTAAAATGCACGTTTTGAATTCATCTGTGGAATATTCATTGGGAAGCAGGAAGTGCCAGAGCAGCAGGGCCTTTGCATGCAACTCTTGCAGCGGACTTACTCCCTCGGGATGTTGGGCGGAGGGATCTTCACGGCAGAGGGCTCCACCCCCCAGATTTCTCTGGCGTACTCGGTAATTGTCCTGTCACTGGAAAACTTGCCAGAGCACGCAATGTTCTTGATCACCTTTTTAGTCCACTCCCTGGGATTCTAGAAAGGAAACGAGTGGGAAGTTTGGTAGCTTCAGCAGAGGAACCCCAAAAGACACAATGCAGGTTATAATTACAGGCAGCCCCCCCGCCCCCATTTACACAGGGATTACGTTCTGGGTCATCACGCGCAGATGTCCTCCCCACCCTCTTTCAGTGCCAAGCACTGCGTGTGCAGTCGTGCGTGCACCAAATGTGCGCAAATTAAGAGTTGCCAGCTGACAACTCTGTTTTTGTTTGTGTTGTGTTCTGTGTCATTGCACATGTCAACAGTCGCACTTATGTATGCTCCATCCCCTCCCAGGGCCAAAACAATGTGCACATTGGCAGTTGTGTGTCAAATGGATGTGCCTAAAATGTATATAATATACATATATATATATATATATAATAGCTAACCTTTAATTGGGAATCTACAATATATAATAGCTAACCTTTAACTGGGAATCTACAACCCCATAGAATAGTCGTATGTCCATAACACTCTTACAGCAGCAGAATATATGGCAGCCAAGGCTTGTTTCCTCCTCTGGCCTGTTGTCCACCCTCTCTCTAACCTACTTTAATCTATCAGGGCCTTCTCGGTGTTAGCACCCTGGCCATGGAACTCCCTGCCCTGGCACTTTTGCCACTGAAGTTTCACCATTGTTCGAAGAAATAATTGATCTCTTGCTTACTTGACCTGTATATCATCTGCCCTTCTGTCTGCATTTAGATGGTTTTCTAATATATTTTTTTCATTTTACATGGTTAGCTGCCTCAGGCATCTTTGTAAAGAAAGGTAGGATACAGAATGAATGAATGAAAGAAGACAGTGTTTTGCTGGCTGAAATTCACATTTTGGCTACCCAAATTGCTGAAATGCACTTTTCAGTCTACAAACCCATTGAGCAGAGGGGGCCTTTCCCACCACTTTGTCCACCCTAGGAAAGCAGAGCCATAGTCTTCTATCTAATTCACAAATAAGCCCATTTTTTAAATCTTCAAAACTTGTTGAACGTTGGTCTTACCATGTAGAGCTTGTCCACTTGCCCTTGAGCTTTGATGTAGGCTTCATAATCGGCAAACACCTTAAACCTGAAAAAAAGAAGCGTCTGAGAGTAACTGCGACCTCAAAGGTGTGTTCTTTCCAGCTTTTTCTTATACTCACCACTGCAAAGGCCAGGGCATATACAACAGTGTATACGCCTTTGACATAAAATGAGTGTCAGCCATTATAAATAGCTGCCCATTTCCCTCTCGATGATGGTAACGTAATATGGAGATACAGAGCCAGTTGGGTGGCTGCAAAGGCATAGAAAAGCCACAGCATGGACTGTCAGAAAAGTGAAGCCAGGGATGGCATGTCATCTAGTATGCCCTGCAGAGGACCTTAAGGTCCATGAATAATCATAGTTTAGAGGTCCCGGGCCCTAAGGAAGTTAGATTATCCTCCACCAGGGCCAGGGCCTTCTCAGTGATGGCTCTGGTGGAATGCTCTGTCCCATGAGACCAGGGCCCTTCAGGATTTAACTTCCTTCCGCAGGGCCTGTAAGACAGAGCTATTCCGCCTGGCTTTCAATTTGAACTTAGCCTGATCTTTTGTTCCCCTTCCTTCCCTCCCCCTCCCCGTTTTGTGAAGATTACCCGCTCTGGGATCCCACAGCTGGTTCTCCCCGGTCTCCTCGCTGGCCCAAGTGGGACTAATTTAGCCAGCTAGCCCTGGTGATCATCTAATGTTTATTGGATGGATTTCCCCCCTAAATTAATTTTTGATTCTTGATTTTATTGTTATTTACACTTTATACCGTATTTTATGCTGTTTATGCATTAATTAAGTGTTTTAAATTTGTTGTTAGCTGCCCTGAGCCCAGTTTCCTGAACCGGGAAGGGTGGGGTATAACTAAAAATTTATTCTTATTATTATCCATGAGACGCATACCGCTGCTTAACCCTGGTTTAGAGCATGCAGGGAAGGCACACGATTGCTGCCTCTCACCTGTCATGATACATCAGCATGTCGACGACATCTCGGAAGCACCCGGGATCATCTGGTGAGAAGAAGCCGCTGCCAATTTGGTCAACAGCTTGTTTGAGCTCTGGAATCCTCTCATAGTATTCCTTAGCGTTGTACCTAAACGAGGAAACAAATGACATGTTCGGCCTTCTCATCATCACTTGCAGAACACGTTGCTTTATATGCTCCACTCAAAGGAGTCTACAGCCCTGTACTAAAGTGATCCAAAGAGGACCGGCCCAGGACATTTTAACATCTGAGGCAAATGACATTCTGGCAGCTGGACCTTGCGTCAACACTGTTGATGGGACGGGCTCTTCCACCACACCTGAGGGCAGCGTAAGGGTAGTTTGAGGGGCAGAAGGCAAGCCACATGGCACACGCAGCTCTCCTCCAACATCCTGCCATCACTAATCATTTGCCAACTGAGGTGGCTGCCTCACTCGGCCTAATGACAGGGCTGGCCCAAGGCCAAATGACTGACGAACTGGACTTGATTTCAAAGCGATTATCCACGATGGCACCAAGTCAAATTAGAGGGCATAGGCTCGGCTAATTATTAGCAAGCGGTCTGCCATTATTAGATCTAGTACAAGTTATGGAGAGTTAATTAGTCCAAAGCAACCCACAAGCAGATCGATAGACTTATGTACTGTGCTCATTACACTTATGTGTTTTTGTAAGTTGCTGTAGTATTTGAAGAACTTCTCCCACAACCCACTTTTAAAATTTATTTCTTTTTGGATTAGCGTGTCCTCTTGCTATCACCAGAGCAAACATCTTGTGGCAATGATTTAGAAAAGGGGTAACCAAGATTTTCCCCAGCCCTTCCCCAACAAGGGCTGTATAACCTGGTAGGGTCCACTTGTCACAAGCAGACAGGGCTGGAGGCAAATGTAAATATTGTCTTTGCCTAGCAGGCTGGTTCCTATACACTCGCAGGCCCCTTTTTATTCTCCATTTAGTCAATCAAGGAGCACAACAACCAGAATTCCAGCCGGGTTAAACCACACACAGGGTGTGTGTAAAGGATGACCACCAAGGGGGTGTGGCTTGAAGAAAGAGGGCGTGGCTAGGGAGGAGGTGTGGCCAGTGGAGAGTCCTGACCGTGAGAAGTGTGGAGGGCACATCCCTTCCCTCACAAAACAGATCTCCTTTGCTCCATTTAATCTGAGCAGTTTTCATGCAGCTGAAGCAAGGCTAAGACCAAGGGACGCCAAGGGAAAGCCATGCCTGCTACACAACCTGTTTCCAGGACGCAAGGCTAACGCGGCTGTTCAAACAAACCCTTTCTTATCCATCGCCTCCACATCTTCCACCCGCATGCCAAAGATGAAGAGATTCTCCTCTCCGGCCTCCTCAGCCATTTCTACATTGGCGCCATCCATGGTCCCGATGGTGAGGGCTCCGTTCAGCATGAATTTCATGTTCCCTGTCCCTGAAGCCTCAGTCCCAGCGGTGGAGATCTGCTCAGACAGATCTGAAGCAGGGATCACTGGGGCGGAGTGAAAAAAAGATATTCTGGTAAAAAAAACGCTTCTCCTCTACTTAAAACAAACAAACAAACAAACAAAAACACACACACACCCTTTGCTTAGATTGTAGCCCATGTCAATGTTTCCCTTTTTTAAAGGGAAATTCCCTTATTCCAAATAGGATTCCTCGCAAGAAAAGGGAAAAGTTGACAGCTATGTGTAGTACAACACCTGCATTGCCTGATTTAACCACCAGCATCTCCAAAGTCCGAGCCAAAAGTCTCCAGAGGCCTTGTGCCAACGCCTAAGAACATCCCCGTCCTCTTACCTTTCTCAGCAAGGGACACTCTGTAGTTCTCCAAGAAGATGACTTTCAGCCTGTCGCCTATGTAAGGGTCATTATTGACGACATCTCCAATGGCCGTGATCAGTCTGATGATCATTTTTGCCATGTGGTAGCCGGGGGCAGCCTGGAGGCAGAGAGGGAAGATACACATGGATCAAAAGGGACTCGGTGGGAAAGAGCCGGGGTGTGTAATCAGGCAAACAGCTTCAGGAGGGGTGCTGTCCAGATTCACTGATAACAGAGCCTCTGTCTGGAAGTCAGAAAAACAGGGTAGTTCTCATGCTTACACGGTCGAAAAATAAACCCTGCAGGAGCAAGATGGAACACACTCCCAGTGCTAACCTAGAGAGGGAATGTGCACATGTGCTTGTTTGCAGTTTAGGAAACACTGTCCCAGCTACTGAGGAGAAAGCTTGCTTGAGCATTAAGTCCCTTAAAGGTAAAAGTAAAGGGATCCCTGACAATTAGGTCCAGTTGTGACCGGCTCTGGGGTTGCGGCGCTCATCTCGCTTTATTGGCTGAGGGAGCCGGTGTACAGCTTCTGGGTCATGTGGCCAGCATGACTAAGCCACTTCTGGCAAACCAGAGCAGCGCACGGAAACGCCGTTTACCTTCCCACTGGAGTGGTACTTTGACGTGCTTTGACGTGCTTTCGAACTGCTAGGTTGGCAGGAGCAGGGACCGAGCAACGGGAGCTCACCCCGTCACGGGGATTCGAACCGCAGACCTTCTGATTGGCAAGTTTTAGGCTCTGTGGTTTAACCCACATCGCCACCCGCGTCCCTATCAAGTCCCTTACCTTTCCTCCAATCATAACTGTTCTTGGCACGCAGGACTTTTTTGGGTCTCTTCTGATACCTGGAAAAAGCAATATGATGATTAATTTGTGTCATTTATTTATTTATTAAATCTATATACCGCCCTTCATCAAAAGATCTCAGGGCAGTTTACAGAATAAAATACAAGATAAAACACAAGTAAACCAAAACAATAACCCCACTGAGAAATTGTCTCTCTTTATCAATTATTGGAATGAGAAAACAACAGGTTGCGTTTCCCCTCTGCCCAACCTATTTCAACTTATAGAATTATTTCATCTGAATTGCTTTTGTTAAAACTATTATATTAATTAAGAGATTTTGTGGCCTTTCCCCTCCTTTCTCTTTCGTCTTTCTTTTCTCTCACTCAGATTAAATACATTCATAAAAAGCAATGCAGAAAAAAGAAAAAAGCAATGGTGGAACTCAGCCATCGAAGGCTGTTGCTATGCAGAATATTATTTTGAGATGTGTTTTTAAATGCAAGATGGACGATGCCTCAATAAGAACATTGCAAAATAAACGCCTCGCTCTCATCAGCTGTGGTCTGGCTCCTATCACATTCCAGCACATGATCTGCAAACCACACAGATGACTTCCTGCAAGATATCCACATTCTTGCTCTGGCCTGTCAGCTGATGTTTGCCAGCCCTTTCTATTAATTACATGAGGTTCTGATCAAGTTTCTAAACATGCATTTACGAAGGCTGAAATCTCACAGCGTGGCAAAGCCCATTGCCCTGGGATCTTGAGCCGAAGACAATGCAGTACTGCGGGTGGAGAGGCACACAGACGATACTTGTAGAGTTAAATTGCACGGCTCTTAAGCCTAATCTACACATACGGCAAAATTAAGAACGTAAGAGACCTGCTGGATCAGGCCACGCATCCTGTTCTGACATCGAGCAAAGAATTAATGCAGCAGCCATCTCCCTATTCACTACTCCTAGCAAGTAGTATTCAAAGGCATTATCCAGACTGCAGCAGCTAGACAAGTGACTGGGAGCGACCACTGAGACCATACATTGGCTCGCAGTACGTTTCCGAGCACAATTCAAAGTGTTGGTGCTGACCTTTAAAGCCCTAAAGCGTCTTGGCCCAGCATACCCGAAGGAGCGTCTCCACCCCCATCGTTCAGCCCAAACACTGAGGTCCAGCTCCGACAGCCTTCTGGCCGTTCCCTCACTGTGCAAAGTGAGGTTACAAAGAACCAGGCAGGGGCCTTCTCAGTAGTGGCACCCTTCCTGTGGAACACCTCCCATTAGATTTCAAGGAAATAAACAGCTATCTGACTTTTAGAAGACATCCGAAGGCAACTCTGTTTAGGGAAGTTTTTAATGTCTGATGTTTTATCGTGTTTTTAATATTCTGTGGGGAGCCGCCCAGAGTGGTTGGGGAAACCCAGCCAGATGGGCAGGGTATAAATAATAAATTGTTGTTGTGGTTGTTGCTGCTGCTGCTGCTGCTGCTGGGAGTTGGACTAGATTACCCTTACGTAATCTAACTTTACGAGTCTAGGATTCTATTATCATGCACGCCCCCCCCCCCCACGTTTTTTCATGTGCTAAGCATCTGTTGGTGCTGACCTTTAAAGCCCTAAATGGCCTGAGTCCTATATACCTGAAGGAGCGTCTCCACCCCCATCGTTTAGCCCGGACACTGAGATCCAGCGCCGGGGGCCTTCTGGCGGTTCCCTCATTGCGAGAAGTGAGGCTACAGGGAACCAGGCAGAGGGCCTTCTCAGTAGTGGCACCTGCCCTGTGGAACACCCTCCCAGCAGATGTCAAGGCAATAAACAACTATTTTACTTTTAAAAGACACCTGAAGGCGGCCCTGTTTAGGGAAGTTTTTAATGCCTGACACTGTATTGTTTTTGATATTTGGTTGGAAGCTGCCCAGAGTGGCTGGGGAGACCCAGTCAAATGGGTAGGGTATAAATAACAAATTATTATTATTATTACTATTATTATTATTCAATCTGCAAGTGGGGTGACTGCATTTCTGAATGCTTGCAATAGCATCCTTGCATGTAAGAAAACTTAGAACATTAGACAGAGAGAGAAGACTATCTCCCCAACAAGCTAGTTTTCCAATCTCCTACGTACATTTGGTGCTATGTTATTATGATTATTTTTGTCCAAAAGCATTCCATAGCCTCGAAGTTGCTGCTTTGTTGGGCTAAGCTACTCACGGTTGTAGAGTGTGATGATATGCAGGCAATTGAGGAGCTGTCTCTTGTATTCATGAATTCTTTTGACGTGCACATCAAAAATAGAGGCAGGGTTGATTTTCACCTTGTACTGTTTTTCCAAGTAGGCTGAGAACTTCTGCTTGTTCTCCTGGCAAAAGGAAATTTGGGGTTGAAGTTACCGGCCGGGACATTTAAGCCTGACTCTAGCTGCATAGTTTGGTCTAGGCTGGGAATCTAGATTATATAACTTATTTATATTCCACCTTCCACCCAAGCTGTAAGGCAGCTTACAATATTTTAAAGCAAAATTAGAAAACACAAAGTTGCATGAACAAATTAGTTAAAAAACAGTAATTAAAATACATTGGCACATGTTTTGAACCAGCAATTAACATATACGGTTTGCCCCGACCGCAGCCCAGCATATCACGGTGTTTCTGGTTGCCATCCTCACCTGTTTAACTTTGGCGACATCCCTGATGAAGGCCTCGTCATTGACAAAGCTTAGCAGCTTCTTGAGCTGGCTTAGATCGGTTAGAAAATCTTCCCCAATTCTCTGTAGTGAAAAGAATAAAGAAAACCATCAATCGACAGACCTGCTTATGTTTGCTTCTGCGCTCCCTGCATTACAAAAACCATGAACTGCCAGGGACAAAATACCATGAAGTTAGGGACATGGCGACTGAATTCTCGCGCACCCCAAACCCAAGAAACTCCAAGAGTGGGGGATGCTTTTTGATGAAAGGGCCATGTTTCCTTCTGGGTAACCTTGCAGAGGCCACATGTCAAGGCCAGAAGCAAAAATGTGGGGTGTGGTCTGCAGAGAGTCCAAAGCATCAGAAACCAAAGCCTGGGAAGCCACATTCAGGCCCTAGGTCTGAGGTTCAATGGCCCTGATCTAAGAAAAAAATGGAATGAAGAAAGATCCATTGAGGAGGAGGAGGAGGACCCAACAACAGGGGTAATTGCTCCATGGAATTCCTATTGGCTGAAGTCAGTTCACCTCCACAATGACATCAGAGAGTCCCGGGTTACAAAGCAGGAGCCACCGCCTTGGAGTGATGCCGTTCGTCTTGTTCTGAAACTTCTCTGGCTCCATTTCGTAGAAATCTTTGAATCTAAAAAAGCACAAGATGGATCACAAGACATTAGTAGTAGTAGTAGAAGAAGAAGAAGAAGAAGAAGAAAGAGTCATGTGCCATTTAGGGCCAGTTGATAACAGTGAATGCGACCACTAAAGAAATGATTATGTATTTTCTAGTTTATATATATATATATATATATATATATATATATATATATATATATATATAATTTTATTCTGTGAATCGCCCTGAGGGTATAGGGTGGTATATAAATTTATATAAGTATAAATAAGAAAAATAAGCTATCTCTGGGGTCTGGGTCAAATGGAGAGAAAGAGGTGCATGAAAAAGAAAAGAACGGAAAATCAAATAGCTTGGTGAAGGATTTTCAGCGATGCATGTGCAGAAAATAAACTATCACAGATCCCTGGGGAGACTCTGGCAGCCTGGCCTGTCTTCCCCTGAGCTGACAGCCTGTTGCAAAAAAGTGAAGGAAGCAGGACTCACATAGAGCTCTTTACAATCTCCGAGTGAATCCGAGCCACTCCGTTGACTGCATGGGAGCCAATGATACACAGGTTGGCCATATTGACCCTCTTGCAGTCTCCTTCCTCTATCACGGACATCCTTCGGAGGCGGTCAATGTCTCCTGGGAAGAGGGCCGCCACGTGCTGAAAGGACACAAGGAGAGGGGGATATTAACAAGAAGATCTAAAGGAGATCCCACACTGGAACCCTTTACACCAGAAAAAATGTGAAGAAATTCCCTGGACGACTGAAGTCATGAGTCCAGTTTACTTCCTCTCCCCTAGAAACCGCCACAGCTTGTATGTTGGAGGTCTTTGGGCCCCTCCAGATGACCTACTTATTGAGTACTCATCCTGATTTCCTTACACAATGCTTACATGGAGGTTAAAAAGGTAAAGGGACCCCTGAACATTAGGTCCAGTCGTGACCGACTCTGGGGTTGTGGCGCTCATCTCGCTTTATTGGCCGAGGGAGCCGGCATACAGCTTCCGGGTCATGTGGCCAGCATGACTAAGCCGCTTCTGGCAAACCAGAGCAGCGCACGGAAACGCCGTTTACCTTCCCGCCGGAGGGGTACCTATTTATCTGCTTGCACTTTGATGTGCTTTCGAACTGCTAGGTTGGCAGGAGCAGGGACCGAGCAACGGGAGCTCACCCCGCTGCGGGGATTTGAACTGCCGACCTTCTGATCAGCAAGCCCTAAGCTCTGTGGTTTAACCCACAGCGCCACCTGCGTCCCTTACACGGAGGTTAGACTATGTATAATCTTTACTGAGCATCTGTTCTGATTTGTCTGCAGGTTGGTTCTACAACAACGGTTTTTATTGTGGTGTGTTTATACTACATCTGTTTAGCTATTTGCTCCCTCTACACTTTTCCAGGCATTTCCACGTTACTTTCCAAACAGCAAAAGACCCGATTTTGTTGTACCAGGGCAAAAGAGCCCTTTAATCTCTAACTTCCTTGCTCTGCATTACCATAGCCTTTCTGTCACCTGATCCCCGCTGAAGTGCTGCTGAAATATCACTTCCTGGGCAGCTGACAACACTGTAGAAGAATTAGCCATCACCTCCCTTCTGTGCCACAGTGCCACCACTGAAGGAGGCCCGTATTGCAGCTATTAATTCAGCAGGGCTCAGGTGACGCCAAGAGCCAATAGGATTCCACAAAGTTCTATAAAGCTTCTGAATTTGGCAATGGGCAACTCATCGCTTAGGTGCAGACTGAGCCTCCAGGCCTCTCAGTCAACCCAACCCCCCTTTCCCCACCACCTCATTTATCCCGTCTCCTCACGTCGAGATGTTTCTGATTGATAGCATAAATGATCTCCAAGTGTCTTGGCAGGAGTTTCTCAAACATAGAGACAGGCCAGCGCTCCAGGGCTTCAGGCAGCACCGTGTGGTTGGTGTATGCGCATGTTCGCTTCGTGATTTCCCAGGCCTGGAGCAAAAAATTAAAAACAATGGTTGAGATAACACGACGGCACTGCAGACTGAATCTGATCTGATCCACGAAGAAATAATGAAAATTCTAAGAATATCATATAGTAAAAGGCCAGAGGCATTCCTTTTAGGAATTTTAAATGATGATATTCCAAAAGACAAAACTAAATTTTTCTTATTCGCAACGTCTGCAGCAAGAATCCTGGTGGCTAAGTATTGGAAAGGGAATCAGTTACCCACTAGGGGAAAGTGGCTATGTAAGCTTTCAGAATATTAAGAATTAGCTAAATTGACAGACATAATAAGACAAAAACCAAAAAGTGAAGTAAAAAAAGAATGGGAGTGCCTAAATGAATAACTCAAAAGTCAAAGTTCAAGGACAGAAATCTGGCTGAGTCTGGAATAACCTCGTGAAGCGAAAGGATAAGAAAGAGGGATTTATATCTAGATGTTAGGATAGAGATGATAAGGAAAACAGGAAGACACAATGAGAGATAAAGGAGGTGCTATAGGATTGGTGGAAGTCAATGTTTGTTGGTTTTTTAGTGTTTATATTATTAATTTGTAAGATATGGACTGGTTTTGTTTTTTTAGTTGTTGCTTTTTTAGTTTTTCAAATGGTTTTTGTGTGTTGTGTATTGTTATTTTTCGATATTTTTTGTGTTGTTGCTGTTGTGTGGAAAATGCTAATAAAATTTATTTAAATTCTAAAAAAAAAGAGGGGGAAAAAAGAATCTGATTGTGGTAGCAACCAAGCTGCTGCACTCTCTTAGGCTCACTAAGCAGGTCTGGCTAAACCCAATCTGTGGCTTGTCAGTTGCAATCGCATTGTGGAAGCACTAAATGTACCTGGATAATGACTGACTTGTGGCACTAGGGGGAGAGGGGACAGGGATTGGCTGTTCAGCAAAATCCTAAGTAGCCCCGCAGGCCAGGTGGGCAAGTGGGCAGGGCCACCCAGGCTGAATTCAACGAAGCCGCCATCTGAGCATGTGCAATGGCTGTCTCAAATAGACACACCTCAGCTTAGCTGCAGCTCCCGTTTTTGAATTGAATGGAAGCTGGTTGGAAGGAAAAGTAATCAAACAGCAGTATTTCTCAAGGCACTACAGGGAACGCACATATGTACTCTGCTTCAAACACCAGTGATGGGAGTGCATGGGAGCCAGAGTAAACAGCGGTGCATACACAGTCCACTTTTTCTTTTGAATCCAAAGAGAGTATGCTTTTAAAAATTTGGTGCCTTTTTCTGTTGCTGCGGAGGGGGGATGTGCTTGGTCAACAGTAGGGCTGGGCGATATATCGATATATCATCCAAAACCGGTTTGGGAAGTTCACATTGTGCTAACTGTTTCATAACATTTGACCTGGCAATATATTGCAGATCACGACGTGTGTGAGGGTTGGGCGATATCTGGTTCTCAACATGGCGATATATCACCAGCAAAACATGGCGATATATCGGGGCAATGTCCTGGCAACTGCTACTACTGAGGGGCCTAAAACAGACAAATGACGGTATTATCAATCACCACATGGTCACTTTCATCAGCAGACAAAATCCCACAGTTCTCTTGGGACAGTTTGCATGGAGAGAACCTTGCTGTCACATCCAATATGGCTGTGTCCATTTTCCTCTTACCTTATCCCAGTCCATTTTTTCCACATCAACAAAGATCCTCATGAGCTCAGGAATAGAGAGGGCGGGATGGGTGTCATTCAGCTGGATGGCAACCTGTAAAATGGACATCTAAAGATGAAGCTGTTTCCACTGGGGGGGGAGTCAACCAGAGCTTGCTTGGGGACTCCCTAGCTTCTCAAACATTTCTGTGAAATGTCGAGGGCTCCTCCACCCATCCCCAAGGCAAAAACCTGAGGTGTCCTTTGAAACGAAAGCTGCAATTATGTCTCGGACCTCGTTTTTATATATTCACCTTGTCAGGGAAGGTCTCGAAGCAGGTTCTCACGGGGTCGCGGCACCCGAATTTGGAGGACTTGAATCGCCGTATGATATCCTGGAGAGTGGCGGCAACCACAAAGTACTCTTGCTTCAAACGCAGCTCTTTCCCTTCAAAGAACTTTGGAAGGCAGAGAGAGAAGAATCGTCACTCCTCCAGCCACTGCTGACAAGCCTGCTATAGTAATAATAATAATACTGATATCTGTCAGGGAACTGCCATCGGAGCTGGAGGCGGAGAGGAGGCTCCAGAAGGATGGCGGAGAGGGTCCCAGCAGGGAGAGAGGTAGCTCATCTGCTGGGGAAGGAAATCAGCGTAACACCAGTGGAGAAGGGGGGCAGATGGGGGAATCGGAGAGGTGGCTCCAGGACTCTTCACCGGAGACCAGCGGAGAGGGCACGAGTACTCCGCTGCCCACACCCACTTTGCGCAGAAGACTTCCACGCAGGCAAAGTAGAAGGAGACTAGGCGTCAAACAGCTTCTATGCTGGAAGAGGTTCAAGAAATGCCCACTCACGGATTCTGCCAGCGACTGAGGCAGCCACGGAACTTAAGGCTGTCCAGACAGAAAGGGTTCAACCAGGCAACCTAGCCAGGAGTAACGGCAACTTACGCACGAGCAACCCCTAGAACCTTTACAATATCCAACGCAAAAATGGTAAGAATAGTTGGTGACGTGGCGGTTGCCATGCTTGTTTTGTGCTCTGTTTCTCTGCCATGCTAAGGCGAACCATGGTCAACGTAGGGGACATAAAAACAATATTCTAATCAGCTCGTGGTTGACCAGGAGAGATTTTAATACAGTACAGAAGAGCCACTTACATTATCATTTGGGTACAACACTCTGGAGATGTTTTCTGCCAGGTTTCTATCCAGCACAGCCTGGATATAATCACCGACATTAACTAGGTGGAGAGAAGGAACACATCTCAGCGGAGCAGCCCACCAAATAAAATGCAAAACTCTAGGATAATTGCATTTTTTCTTGATAAAAGTCCCATGGCATCAGCAGCAGCCCTATTTGCCCAGCAAATAGCAATGGGGTGGGGGGGTGGGGATTTTGTTTGTGCTATGGTGCAGGAAGGAAGGGTTAGATCCTGCTGTCTGTGAACCCAATCCAGATGATTCCCCCACAACCCCACAGTTGCTATTTGACTAGGGTTGCCATATTTCAAATTGAAAATCCAGGCAGGAAAGTTGTTGAGTATATTTTAGTAAAGTTGTAAAGCTTTTTGGGCAAAATCACCTAAACAAAATGCCATTTTTGAACTATTTTTATGGGAAAACAGAAAAAAAAGCACTGCAGCCATATGTCCAGATTTTCCCGGACATTTCCCCCAATTTCCACCAGGACACAGTATTCCAGATATGTCTGGGAAAATCCGGATATATGCCAACCCTACTTTAACGGAGGAAGGGCCATGGCTTGGTGGTTTAGCATCCGCTTTGCATGCAGAATATGCCAAACTCAATCCCCAGGGTCTCCAGGCAGGGCTGGGAAAGACTCCTTTGTAAAATCCTGCTGCCTGCCAGTGTAGACAGTACTGAGCTAGACAAACCAATGAACTGCCATGCTCAAAGGCAGCTTCCTGTGTTCCCAGAAAAGAACCAAACCCCCAAGTTAAATGGGATAACATGTTTTATGCAAAGTGCAGTTTGGCCCAAAGAACGCCCACTAAGGCTGCAATCCTATACAGTACCCACTTATCTAGGTGTAAGCCCCATTTAAACTCAGTGGGAGTTCCTGATTGGTAGACATGTTATAGGTTTGGGCTATAAATTAAATAATACTTGAGGCATTTCAAAGAATCATAGAACTGTAGAACTGGAAGGGACCCTGAGGGAATAAGCAGCTGTCCCTTAGGAGGATCGAACTTGCAACCTTGGTCTTATCAGCACCATGCTTTAGCCCACTGAGCTATTCAGGCTGATAGCTTTGTTTGTTTGGCTTGCAATGTCACCCAGCTTCTTGAACCAGACCACACAAAACCCCACAACGCGATGAACAGGGGGGGGGGGGGACTCCTCATTGCAACATGTGACATGTGTGCTTTCCAAAAGGAAAAAGAGATGGCACTTACACTCTTCAAGATTGAAATCGTTGGGTGCCTTGGCTGACCACAGCCTCATGGTGTTCACCGTATTGTTCCTGTATCCTGGAACAGGCGTATCGTAAGGCATGGCAAGTACAACCTAGTTTAAGGAGAAGGGATCTGGTGAAGGTGAGATAAAGCAGCAGACATCAAGTCTTTTGCAAAAAGCATGTTTGGCACAACCTAGAGCCAGGGTAATAATAAACTGGGGGTAATAATAATAATAATAATAATCACCTATGTACTACTACAGGCACAGGCAAACTCAACCGTTCAGATGTTTTGGGACTACAACCCCCATCATCCCTGACCACTGGTCCTGTTAGCTGGGGATGATGGGAGTTGTAGTCCCAAAACACCTGGAGGGCCAAATCTGCCTATGCCTGCACTACTGCAATAGCTACAGAAAATTCACAATCCAAGGCTATACAGTCATATCTCGGGTTACAGATGCTTCAGGTTGTGTGTTTTCGGGTTGCGCACCGTGCCGAACCCAGAAGTACTGGGACAGGTTACTTTCGGGTTTCAGTGCTTGCGCAGGAGCAGGAGCTATGAATTGCACTTTACGCATGCGCAGAAGCGCCGAATTGTGACCCGCGTGTGTGCAGGCATGGCGCTGTGGGTTGCGAACGTGCCTCCCGCACGGATCACGTTTGCAATCCAAGTGCCCACTGCATATCCTCCAAAACAGCCAGAAGCTGGCATTTTTGTTGAGCCTCTCTCTACCAAAGAATAATAGCTGGCCTAGCCAACTTCCCAGAGGAATGCCGCTGTTTAAACCAATTATATGCTTCCAAGCAACAAATGTGGAACACCAGAGACTCTGCGTATGTGGAAGTGATCAAAACATGGAAAGGGCAAGCTGGCAGGCCAGGCCCAAATATGGCCTGCAAAGGCAGCAACAGAAATTCATACATCGGATCTAAGCTTTAAAAAGCTCATGTCTTTAAAGTCCCTGAGGATACCTAGCCTGCCACTGAGAGTTGGGGGTCAGGACAGGGAGAAGGAGTGGGGTGCTTTGTCTCTTTTTTAATGCATTATAGTTTGGTGTTGTATCCTATTTATTTATTTCCATTCCAAAAACTGTCTATATTGCAACTCTATTCGGTTTCTTAGGTTCAGAACATTACAGATAAATTTAGTTTGCGTGCATTGTTATGACACTGTGATTTTTAAACTGTTATAAACCAACCTGAGTAAGGGCATCAGAAGTGTGTGTGGGGAAATACTGAGGGAGGGACAAAGAAAGCAAGCTATCTAAGCCTTTGCTGTTCTTGAACCAATTCCCGTTTATTGCCAGTGGAGCACTGACAGAAGAAATTCTTGGTGGATCAAGCCTCCTGTTTCTTTCTCCCCACGCAATGTATTTCTTTTCTCCTCCACCACATGCTGTTGTTCAGTGAGTCAGGCACCAGGCCTAATTACGGCTCTTTCAAAACAAAAATGTGAGGCTTCAATTGCAGACGAGTGCAAATGTGCTTCAGGGCTCCCCTCCAGAAGTCTTGGACTACAATTCCCATCAGCCCCTTGTTGAGCGAGGCAGGCGTGTACTATTCGTGCGTCCTATTTGTTTCCCTGTTTCCTGTAGAAGAGCTCATCGTACCTGAGAACTTGCCATTTGAACCCTTTTGTTTCTAATCTGCATGACTTTTATTTACGAATTTACAGTGGTACCTCGGGTTACATACACTTCAGGTTACATATGCTTCAGGTTACAGACTCCACTAACCCAGAAATAGTGCTTCAGGTTAAGAACTTTGCTTCAGGATAAGAACAGAAATCTTGCTCCAGCAGCGCAGCAGCAGCAGGAGGCCTCATTAGCTAAAGTGGTGCTTCAGGTTAAGAACGGAACGAATTAAGTACTTAACCCAAGGTACCACTGTATTTACTTATTTCATCACCCCATCAAGCTTCCTCTCATAGGGAGGAAAGCCTTATTATTATGCCTGCAATACACCGCAGTGAGGAAAGCTGTATAAATATTTGCTATTACAGTCAATGTCTTCAAACCTGACACCTCCACTTCATCACGGACGCACACCCATCTTCATCATCGTTCAGACACTGAGGTCCACTTCCAAGGGCCTTCTGGCGATTCCCTCATTGTAAGAAGTGAAGTTCCAGGGAAACAGGGCTTTCTCGGTAGTGGCTCCCCCAGGTGGAACACTCTCCCATCAGATGTCAAACAATTATATGACCTTCTGCAGCCCTGTATCGTGACGCTTTTAATGTCTGATGTTACCCTGTGTCCTGTATTATTCTGTTGCAAGTTGCCTAGAGTGGCTGGGACAACCCAGTCAGATGCGCAAAGCAGAAGTCATAAATTATTATAATATTATTTGTGGCATCCCCACAGGTAGGTTTCTACTGCTGTACCTGAGTATCGACCCATTTCACACCATCCGGAGTGTGGTCCACCCGGCCATAGAAGTGTACAGGAAGCATGTACTCTGGGCGGGCTTTTTCCCACGGGTTGCCATAACGCAGCCAATCGTCGGCTTCTTCCACCTGAAAGAAGGAGAAATGGGATGTGAAACTTGCTTTTATTGCAGGTCATTTGACCAGCAATGCACTTTACACCTGGTAGAATCATAGCTCAGTGGTAGAGCACAGGCTTTGTGTGCAGAAGGTCCCAGGTTCGAGTCCTGTATCTTCAGCGACAAAGGATCTCAGTTAAAAGAACCAAAGCTATAAAGCCGCTGTCCATATTTATCTGTGATCTACCCAGCCGACTGCCTTTGATCTCTGTATGGGTACAGCCTCTTCCACTCCTTCACCGTTATTGGCTGATTTTGTACTCTCCCACAGCTTAAGCATCCCTTCTAAAACGTCCTTGATGCTTGTGCTACATCATCCCTCCTCAGGGAGGGCCGGAACACACTTATTTTCTCTGCCTCTCAAAACACTTGGGTAGGCCTCACCCTAAGCGATAAAGCATCTTCCGCCCTCCCAAGCGTGGTGATCTCTAGGAACGATGGAGACAATGGCAGCGGCCCAAAAGGAACGAAAATTCTCTCACCAACGCACCTGCCAGCCATTGACGATTTTCTGGTTGAAAATGCCAAATTCGTAGCGGATTCCGTAACCGTAGGCTGCGAGCCCCAGCGTCGCCATAGAGTCCAGAAAGCAAGCTAAAAGAGGAAGGGCCCAAAATATTTCATTAGTAGACAGAAGCAAATGTCCAGGAAAGCCACTCTACCAGTGCCACCCAATGGGACTCATGTTTAAGACATTATTATTATTATTATTATTATTATTATTCCCTCTACCCGTAGATCTGTGGGTGGTTCGCAACATAAAAGTGCAACATAAAAAACACAGAATGCCTAATAAAAATAAAAACAGAAACAAACCAAGACCTAGCACAGTACAAAGCCAAAGCAGTGGCGGCAGTTGGTGCAGGTATACTTATCCTTTATTTAAACACATTTATATCCCATCTTTCTTCTAGTGAGCTCAAGGTGGCGTGCTTGGTCCCCTTCCACCCCATTTTATCGCCACAACAACCCTGTGAGGTAGGTTAGGCTGAGAGACTGCAACTGGCCTAAGGCCATCCAGTGAGCTTCTTGGCTAAGCGGGGATTTGAACTCAGTCCAACACTCTAACCACTACACCACACTGTAGGACAGCGAGGCGTTCCCAGGCCCGCCCAAAAAGGACTCACCTGCCAGACGCCCCAGTCCTCCATTGCCCAGGCCAGCGTCTTCCTCAATCTCCTCCAGTTCTTCCAAGTCCAACCCAAGCTATTGTGAAAAGCAGAAACAGCAATGAAAACACTCCATTGAATTCAATAGGACTTACTTCTGAGTAAGGCTGGTGGGAAGAAAGTATCCAGCTCAACAGCTGGAGGGAAAATGGGGTCTCCATTCAGTTCTGTTGTTACCTCTACACCTTTGTTAGTGGTAGCCACCCACGGCTGGAGAATCAATGGTTTATCTCCATCACTCTTGCCAAGATGCACATCTGGACTTGAAGCTTGTTCTTATACGTGCATCTCACCCACCCTATTCCCCAGCAAGGAGAACTGTGGCTTCAGGAGCAATTCTGAAGTGTGTGTGTGTGTGTGTGTGCGCGCGCGCTAACCCAGCTCCCCTAGCTTCTCTGATCAGAATCGGAACCCACTGCCGTTGGTTTTAACTGAAAACAGAAATGTCAGGAGTTCCAATCGGAGATAAATCTGAGCTTCAAAGCCAACTGACTTGGTAGTTGTCCAAGCAAAGCAAGTCTCTCTCTCTCTCCCGCTCCTCCACAATCCCTCCAAAGCTTTCATCATATTCCAGACTCTGATAATAAGGTAACTGCCCAGGGGACAAGACACATTGGTAGCTCTGCCAAAAGGAATGGAATCCTTGAGTCATGCTCCTTTTAGCAATAAACATTCAGAGCAATGCCATGGGGCTAAGAGCGAAACTTAAGTAGGCCGTAAAAATTAATGGGCTATTATTGTAGTTTGGGCCCAGGTGCCAAAAAAGAATAGATTCAGCGTTTTGGGAAGAAAAAGACTTATTAAAAACAAGGAAAGAGAGAAGCAGGAGGAGAGAAATGGTGCATCTCCACAATGAGATGGTTTGGATGTAAAGCCAACCATGGTTTGCACAGCAGAACCACAGTTCATTGTGATGTCTGAACCAATACCATCTGGCAAACCATGGTTTGCAAATGACTATAAAAACAGACTCTGAAACCACAATCTTAGGCTAGTTTACCAGCCAGCTGTTTTTGGACTACAACTATCATCATCCCTAGCTAGCAAGACCAGTGGTAAAGGATGATGGGAATTGTAGTCCTAAAAAAAAAAGATGGAGACCCAAGTTTGGGAAACACTGATCTAACGGATATGATTGCCAGTGACGATTCCACGGCTCCCATTAGCAACTTGCCTAGCTTTTCTCAGAACCTGAAAGCTTTCAGACTAAATTTGCCCTGCTGCAACGTGAGATTCCCCTAGGCAGAGGGCCACAATTTTTGCATCAGAAAAAGGACAGGACTGATGATGAATCCACAAAAAGCATCAGCCCCCAAAGGAGGAATGAACATACCTGGTAAATGGCTTCATCGCAGCCGTTCTGCAGACCCAAGTTCACCATTGTGTTCTGAAGGGTCCTTCCCATGTAGAATTCCAAAGACAGGTAGTAAATGCGCTGGGAAAGCAGTGGGAAAGAAAAGCTGGATTTTATATGCGGCGAAGAGAGTCACCCCCTGATCTGTACACTGCCAATGCAGCAAGTTTACATCCCACTTTTACCAAGCTCACACCAGCAAACATAGTTCTCCTCCTCAATAATAATGATAATAATAAAAGTATTTATTTTTAATACCCTGCCCTCCCCAGCCAAGACTGGGCTCAGGGCAGCTAACGCCAAATATAAAACAAATTGATTGAAATACAACTTAAAAACAAGATTAAAATACAACATTAAAACATTAAAATGCAGCCTCATTTCAGCAGAAACTCAAAAACTTTTTTGGGGATTAAAAATGTCGTCTTCACCAAGGCTAACTATCCAAACTGGTCCTACGTGGGCCAGAAAAGAGCCAGGGAAGTCCCCAAGTAGGAGTTCCATCACAGAAGGAAAAAAGGAAAAAGAGAGAGGGGGAGGGGATCAAGTTAATTCCAGGTCAAATGGCAGGCGGAGCAACTCTGTCTTACAGGCCCTGCGGAAAGAAATCAGATCCAGCAGGCCCCTGGTCTCGTGAGAGAGGGCGTTCCACCAGAGCCCTGGCTCTGGTTGAGGCTAATCAGACCTCCTTAGGGCCCGGGACCACTAGGATGTTGCTATTTATGGACCTGAAGGTCCTCCATGGGGCGTACTGGGAGAGGCGGCCCCGTAGGTACGAGGGTCCTAGGCTGATTTGTCATCTCAACAACCCTGTGAGGTTGGCTAGGTGAGGTAGCTTAGAGTGAACAGCCTAAGGTCACCCAGGGAGCTTCATCATTCTTAAAAGGGGTCTTCTCAATCCTAGTCCAACACTTTAACCACACCTCACCTGCTTCTAGACTAATGGTGATAGTGACAATGAATTCTGGCGGGCACGGCAAGGCCGCTGTGTCTGCACATTTCCACAAAAGCACCAAAACCACATGAAATTGGGGCACAGATTTCAGCATTCTGGGCCATCTTATCTTTCCTTTTTTTAAAAAGCGAGTTTCTAGGCCTTACAAATGCAAAGTCGGGCTTGACAACAGGAAGAATGTAAAGCAAAATTCGAGAGGATAAAATAATGTTTCCAGTTGTCAGGAGACAAGAGCTTTCCAGGGCAAAGGCCAGAGCTCATTTGCAGAAGACCTGATTTGCATGCAGAAGGTCTCAGGTAGGGCCGGGAATGTCCCCTGCATGAAATCTAGGAGACGTCCTGTCATCAGGATGTCAACACTCCTCAGCTGCCGTAGATGGACCAAGAGTGTGACTTGGTATAAACATCTTCCTATCCTCCTAGCTCTGAATGCCCAGCACGGCTGCCTTGATCAGCACTCCCTGTGTTTAGAAAGAACAAAGCAAATGACAAAACACAAAGGGATCTCTGCAGGGGGGCTTAGTAATCAAGGACTTTTGGACTAGGAATGACGAGAGACAAGTTTAAATCCATACAACCGCCTTAAGGCTCTGTGGGTGACCTTGAGCCCGTCACTCTCTTTGCACAATCTACTTCAGAAAATTGTTGTGTGAAATCAAATGGTGTGTGCGTTAGTGTGAATTATGCACACTGCCCTAACCTTCTTTGAGAAAAGGCAGGTTAAAAAATGTAGTAACAAAACCTGCACAACTTTATTTTTTTGTAAACACACTGCCCTGGATCAGGGTTGGGTGGTTGTTTTTTCCGCACTGGCTGGCAATGTGCCCCAGATGGCAAAGTATAACTGACAGGGTAATCCAGAGGTCAGAAAAAGGAGGTGAGCTGGCAGCCTCCTCTTTCCAGGTGGGAATCACTGGCAAAGAAGTTGCCTGAACTCCAGGTTTTCACCTGTCAGGCTTGTCTTAACACCAAAGTCTGAGTATACAAGTTTTAAAAAAAACCACACACACAGAGAGAGACTCACGGGGGGGGGGGGGCAGGAAAACATGAAAACAGTACTCATCACGTTGCAACCTATGACAATTCTCTTTCCCTTGGCAATATATCTGGCAGCCTCCTCTTTAGAAAGGGGAAGGGGCCACAGCTCAATGACAGAACATCTGCTTTGCATGCATCTGCTTTGACCCTCAGCACTTCCAGGTATGGCTGGGAGAGAACCCTGCCTGAAATCCTGGAGAGACCCTGCCAGTCAGTGTGGACAGCATTGAGCTAGATGGACCAATGGGGCTGATTCAGTAAAAGGCAGCCATTCTTATGTTGCTACCACCAGAAGGTACCGTTTCACGGGAGGGAGATTTGGCTCTAAGGATCAGAATAGTCAGTTGTGGGGTGGGGGAACTTCAATAATTGGTGTTTCTGGTACTTAAGAGTTCTGACAGCCTTGTCCACTCATTTTAATGGATCTTATTTTAGGAGAGTCCTTGGAGGATGAGGATATAAGTGACTAAGCAGAAATCCCTCTTTGGGGGAGGGAAGTAGAACAACACTTAAGCAATTCTGAAATATTTATTACCTCTCAGTCTTGCTTTCAACCAAGACAAAAGGGGGAGGGAGGGGGAGCCTGAGAGTGAAAATCCCTTTCTGTTGCTCGCTCACTGTCACACTTTTTGATTACCTTCTATGACATGTCAGTGTTTGGTGCAAGTTACACTAGCAATTACCTCGCACCAAAAGCAATGGCAGTGTTGGCTCACATTGTTTAGCCTGCACTTGGGTCTGGTCTCTTGCTCCATGAATGCTCCCATTTCCAAGAGCGAAGGCTGCAATCCTATACACACACTTCCCTGCAAGTAATATTCACCGAACACAGCCGGACCTCTGAGTAAACATGCACAGAATTGCGGTTCAGGATCCCTACTGTTAGGCAATAGTTTTACCATCCTATGAAGAACAAAGGCCTATCAGCAGCTATTAGTCATGACCACTAAATGGGAGCATCACACCCTGCTTGTGAGCATCTCATAGACATCACTGGATCAAGTACAGCTAGAAATAAGATGCTGGACAGAATCTTTGTTTAGTCTAGAAGGGCTCTTCTTAGTTCTTAAGTGTTTCTTTTACATGCCCAGCTTGCAAGACTGATGTTTGCACACGTCTTTGCTGTGAGGCATGCTGATCACCCTTGTGATTCGTACGAAGTAACAACCGCCCCACGGGGGCTGATGGGAGTTGTAGTTCAAAGCCACCGGAGGGCACCACATTGGAAAGGCTGTCTTGGAGCGCCACTGGCAGTCAGTGCCTGTCTCTGTATAAGGAGGAAACAGTGGGCAAGTACGTAAGCTAGATAGTCCAGATCACACAAATATACTCTGATGAAAATCCTACTGTAAGGTTTATTTGGATACCGTTGTTGATAAATTACTGGGCAGCAGAGATAGTAGCAAATGGCACATTTCTCCCTTGAAGCCTAGGCACCACCATCGTAAAATCAATCAGTCAATTGTGATGTTGGTAGAGCCCTGAGACTCTTAATCTCAGGGTTAAGGGTTCAAGTCCCACACTGGACAAAAAGATTCCTTGCATTGCAGGGAGAGTTGGACTAGATGATCCTCTGCAATTCTGTTGTGATGGCCATGTTTGTTGGCCCCTTTGTACACTGAGCAGCAGCAGACCAAGTCTGAAGTAATGGGAGACTCCAGACACAAAAGAGGATTTAGGACTATTACCGAGAGGTCTGGTTTGTCTCAGGTCAGGAAATGAGTACACTGCCCAGCGCCAAAATGGATGCATTATGGTTTTGCACCACGTAGGTCTCTTTAAGAAACTGCAGCATAAGCTGCTTTAAAAAAGATAAATGACCACAGAACCCACGCTCCACTAGTTCTGCAGCAATGCTTATGATTTTAATAGGACTGTTCCGAAGGAAATGGATTGTGGGTTCTGCCCTAGCAGAACGTAAGAGAAGCCCTGTTTAGCTCAGCCCAAAGCATCAGCTAGTAGGAACGTCCTGTTCCCATGCAGAGAACAGCCAGGTGCCTCCAGAAAGCCCCCAAGTGGAGCGTAGGGTCCAGAGAGGACATCCAAACAACACTGAAAGGGGGCAACTCGCCCTCTTGCTCCAAGGTTGGAATTTGGCCCCATGTCCCCCAAAATCTTCACTGTTGCTGAAGCATAGACAAGAGGAATGTGGATCTGGCAGGGTGGCCAACAACCTCTTGAATTCCTAATGCACAACACAGTAGTGTGGGTTTCCCCATGGCTTTTAAAGATGAACTGGGGCCTGTACTTCATGCTTCTCTGCCCCCCTGCCATGGTTCTGTCCCTCACGATTGGCACAAACTGGCAGCTGACAGTCCAAGGGAGTGGACTAGATGACAATTCTATGAACTAACGCAACAAGCATGTTGCAACAGAACAAGCCTTCGCTCACACTAGTGTGTGCCTGAATGTGTACGTTTACTTTCCCCCAAAGCATTTTTGCGATTTTTGAGAAAGGCCTGGCATTGCAACAATACTGACGCCGCCTTGTACTTAAATAAAGGTCCAGGAAGCTGGAAGAGTCTTTGATTGCAAAGCTGATGGAAGCCAAGAGAGGCAAACCTCATTGTCCAAGGTGAAAGAGCTGAGTGAAAGAATAGAAGGGTGAAGATGAGTCATCATCCACTTGAACAGACAGGTTTGGGGGAACAGCAGGAACAAAAGGCTTGTTCTTGCTCCAGTGATCTTGAATCCGGCTTTGTAGTTGATCTAAGTGGCAGTCCGTTCCATTTAAAAACAAAACAAAATATTGTTAACCCACTTTATTCTGTTAACCATCTCGAGGCCACTAAACACCAGCAGGTTATCACAGGCTGTGTGATTATCCTCAGCTACAGGGCCTGTATCTTTGAGCCATCAAATGCTTGTGTGAACAGGTATGCTTTTAAATTCCTCGTGGACGTTAGTAACAAGGGACACCAAGGAGGGCATTCCACAAATAGGCAACCACCACCAAGAAGGCCCTGTCATGGGTCATGTATTCAGAAGGCCTCTCCTGCTGACTGTAGTGTCTGAGATGGCTGATCCTGAGGAAGGCCCTCTTTTAAGAGATCAAGACATAGGCCCTGCGGTTGCTAGGCAGCAAACCAAGAATTTCCAGCAGACTGTGTGACTTATGAAACCACGGGTTCCTCATCCAGTCTCAAGGCTGATAGGGCTCTCCCTGCCCTTTCATTTCTCCCAAAAATAATTGACTTAGACAGTTCTCCTCCCTTCCCGTCCTTTTCCAACCACCTTCTCTCTCTCCTAGCGACCGTTTCCTAGCACTGGTTGCCACGAGTCTCCTTCTTTCCAACATGCCTTCTTCCTGTTGTTCCATCTTGCCATAAATGCAACATACAGACCAGGAACATTGGTGGGTTGGTGACTGGACCAAAAAATGGTGGGGAAAGAATCCTCTGCTGATATATACAGGCTGTTGTGCCCTAGTTTGGCTCAAGGGTCCCAGGGAAGGCTGGGCGACGCAGTGAATCACTCTAAGAATAGGGTAACATCTGGAAGAGCAGAGTCACATCCAAGAGATCAAAGCCAAGACCTATAGAGAAGAGTGAAGGGAGATTCTCCCACATCACAACAGACAAGGTAGAGCACAATCCGTCAGGACCCTGGACAGCTCTCTGTAGCAAGTTCTAGTTGGAACTCACCTAAGGAGAGCTGTTGTCTTAGCGGCATGTTGAGGGCTTCTGAAGGTTGTTGGCTGATCCGGATCTACTGTTAATTCCATTCCCTCTCAGGAGCTCTCTGTTAAAGGGACACTTGCCTGGTTGTGCAGCATGGATGCAGTGAGGGCTGCATTGGGGCATGATCTCTGTTTCTGAGAAGTTGACAGTCCTGGAGCACGGAACGACCACTCTCCAAGACAACGTCTCCTCCCTTTCTGAGACTAGCTCTGAGCCAGGAGAAGATTCAGGCCAGTAAACATGACACAGACTAAGCATAAGTGAATCTTCACAGTATTAACACTCCTATTGATCCTGCTCCCCCAGTAGGTTTCTACTGGCTGGGGGAGGCACCCAGGTGCTTCAGAGGTCCTAGCGCAGGGGTCAGCAACCTTTTTCAGCTGTGGGCTGGTCCACTGTCCCTCAGACCTTGTGGGGGACCGGAATATATATATTCCTATTCCCCTCAAATAACCCAGAGATGCAGTTTAAATAAAAGCACACATTCTACTCATGTAAAAACACGCTGGTTCCCAGACTGTCCGCGGGCCAGACTGAGAAGGCGATTGGACCTCTAGGAGAGAGCCTTAGGTTGCCTCCCCTGTCCTAGTGCATCGTCCACCTTTCCACCCATCTATTAGGCTCTCTCCTAAATCTAAACTTGCTTCCTCATAAAACGAAGCTCATGGCATCATCACCCACAGGGAGGAAGAGGGATAAGTTCCCGAATGGCTCTTTCCTTCCAGAAAAGTCCAGCTGCAGGAGATTTAACAAAAAGAAGGATATTTGGTTGCTACTTTATCTAACACAGCCAGACTAGTTTGGCAGGATAGACCACTTAAGCCAAGGGTGGAGAAACTGTGGCCTGCCAGAGGTTGTTGTTGCTGGACTACAGCTCCCATGATTCCTGACCACTGGCCATGCTGTCTGGAGCTCATGGGAATTGGAGTCCAACAACAAATGGAGGGCCACAGGTTGCCCATCCCTAATTTAAAATAATGGAACTCTGAAAATTATGGGGCTTTCCTCTTCACACATTTGCTGTATGTTTCCTTGCACTCTGCCACTTCTACGGAATTCTTTGGAAAAAGAATGTGGTTGGACACCCTTACTTAACTTCTTTTCCTGGCAAGACTCCCGTGAGAGGAATGGTGAAGCATATTTGTTCCCTTGAGATAACCAGTTGCCAGCTCCAAAAATATTAATAGCACTGTTCTGCTGAATCCATGTAGATAATGTTAAGTGCCTCTCTAACATTTGCATAAAGGAGAGAAAGGGGTTTACTTTTAGCAGACTCTCATCCGCTTGGAAAATTGCAGGAGGAATTGTTCCTGAAAATAGGCATCACAGCCTTGCACATTTCTTGACACCGCCCCCCCCCCCGCAACATAACTCTTTTCCATTTGATAGTTAAATGAACAACTTGAGTCAGAAATGAGTAATCTGTAGCCCTCCAGAGGTTATTGCACTACAACACCCATCATCCCCAAGCAATGATTCTGCTATCTATGGCTGATGGATTAGTGTCCAACAGCAGCTGGGGGGCCACAGGTTCTAGATTCATAGAATCATAGAATTGGAGAGTTGGAAGGGACCGTGAGGGTCATCTAGTCCAACCCCCTGCAATGCAGGAATCTCAACTAAAGCATCCATGATGGATGGCTTCGCCCAAAGAATGGACTCCCGATGACACATAAGTATACACATTTAAAAACTATCTGTTCCTTGCTAAAGGGGAGGTTGCGCATGCATGTTTCATCACTTTATTATTTAAATAAATTCAAATTATTCAGCCCCAAGATGATTATAATGTCAAGAGGTGACTTGCGTATGGTGGTGTGAGTATCGGACCAGGGCTGCAGAGACCTTGGTTCAAATCTCCGCTCAGCCATGAAGCTCATTAGGTGACCTTGGGCTAGTCTTGCAATCTTCCGCATTAGCAAAGTCATTTGCATGACACAGATGGAGTCCAGAAGGCAAAAAGATTTTGGCAACACTTCACTGAGCAAAACTGAACAAACACAGCGTGTAATTTGAGAAGTAAACAAAGAGGTTTTTGTCTTTCTTCAGACCTTGTACACAGCAAGGAGACATTTAACCAACCACACAGAGGGAAAAAACTTCCTCAAAACTGCAGTGGCTCTTTGCCTCAAAACAACCTTATAGAGCCGATTAGCCTGAGAGTGGCCCGTTGATACCAAGTGATATTAAGCCTCAGTATAATACTTTCAAAAAGTACCAGGCAGTTGTAAACACCATCTATATTAGCAATCTAAAAACAACTGCAGAACACAAGGATTTTTAACTTTTTAAACAAGTGTTTCCTGCTACAGGAAATGCATCTGTTTGGTCACCGTGAGGAGCAGGATGCAGGATTAGACAGAATTTGTACCTGTTCCAGCAGAGCTCGCCTTCTGTTTTTATAAAAAGACAGCTGCATAATGGGACCTAAACTGGTGTAAATCTTTATTGGCAGGGGTGGGGGGGTGAGCAAAGAGGGAACAATGGTACAGGATTTGAAGGTGCATTCTACAGTAATCACTCAGTTAACACAGGAAACCTAGGCCCCAGAGAACTACAATTCCCAAAGTAGTTTGACAGTCAATCTCTCTTCCCAATGAGTTCTGGGAACTGTAGTTCCTAGCAACTCTCAGCACCCTTAACAAACCACCCTTCCCAGGACTCTTTGGAGGAAGCCATGACTCTATCAAGCGGCATGATGCTGCTTTAAATGTATAATGCAGATGGGGCCTAATTTGTCCTGTTGGGCACTACTAATACGGCCAGGGCCGGTGCACATTCTCCAATGGGCGCCTCAGCACAAGGCCCGCTAGTGGGGATTCCCTCATGAGGGCAGGCAAACCCTCTCCTCCCCCTATTTATTTTTCTGGGTGCATGGGACAGTTGGGGCCTACCTGAGGAAAAGTTTGGCAGTATGGTATTACAGCAGGGCATTGTGGGTAACTACAATGGTAGCTGCCAGGCAGTCATCAGAGGAGCACCAGAAAAGGGGCTGCATTGCAGCGGCAGGTTCCTCAAGAGTTGCCCAAGAACGCCGTCTGCTGACATTGTCTCTGGCCACGGCATTATATAGAAACAGGGCCGGCCCTACCATTTGGGAGGCAAGGTACCACCCAGGGCTGTCTTACCCATGGGCGCTAGGGGTGCGGGGCACACGGGTGCCAGGCTCTCAGGGGTGCTAGGCCGAGAGTCTGGGGCCGAGATTTGAAGTCTGGGGATTGGGAAGAGCCGACAGTCGCTGCTGAGCGGAGAAGAGCGAGGCACTGAGGCAGCTGGCCGGCCAGCTCCACCCTCCTGCACACCTGGGATTGGCGGGCCGTCGAAAGGTCTGCCCAGCGCACGCTGCTCACACGTCGTGCCTGGGTTTACTCAGCCGCCGCCTCAGGCTCGTCTGTTGTTGCACTGGGCTCTGCTTGCCCCCCCCCCAGGCCCCCGGCCCTGGCCTTGCTCTACTGCCACCGCCACCGCCGGCTCCTCTGTTGCTGCTGAGACAGCCAGCCTGGCCAGCTCTGCCATGCACGCCTCGCCAGCAACTCTGGGCAACCGGGGGGGGGGGCGCAACTCTGGACAACTCGGGGGGGGGGGAGGGGCGCCAGGTGGATCTTTGCACCCCGGCACCACATATGCTTAAGATGGCCCTGGTACCACCTCAAGCAGCAGCTGAGCCCAACTGTTTCTCTTGAACATCCCAAGCAATCTGCTCTGTTGTTGCATAGCCTCTCATGGGGGCCCTTAGCTGCCCTGCTGCCTCAGATAAGGTACAGCAAGCTACCCCCCCCAAATGTTATTATTATTATATTTATATTCCACATTTCCCCTATGGAGCTCATGCATGGTTCTACCGCTCTCCATTTTCTCCTCCCAACAACCCTGGGAGGTAGGGCTAGGCTGAGAAACAGTGACTGACTCAAGGACACTCAGCGAGCTTCATGACTGAGTGGGGACTTGAACCTTGATCTTCCAGGTCCCAGTCCTATCCAGGTTTGGTATGTGGATTGGAGAGGAGTCGCCGTCTTGTCCTTTGCCTCAGGCAGCAAAACGTTTTGTGTATGAACCAAGTGTGCACTTTGGAGTACAGCCAGACATTCCCTCCTGGGTGCGCATCATAGAGGAAGATTAACAGGCAGCAAGTACGAAACTCATTTGCCATTCCTGATCAGCTCAACAAGGACCCCCTGAAAATCTAGGAACATAGGAAGCTTTCATAGGAAGCTTGGGTCAGTCAAGCTCAGTATTGCTTACACAGACTGGCAGCAGCAATGCCAGGATTTCAGACAGGAATTTATCCCTAATCCCTACTTGCGGATTGAATGTGGGAACTTCTGCATGCAGATGTAGATGCTGTACCATAGAGCTTCGTCTCTGCTGGTGAAATCCAGTGTTTTTCTAGAACACGGTTCGAAAACCTCCCAGCCGTGAATTCCAGATTATTTCAACTGACAAATCTGGCTTCTTTCTGCAAGGGTAGAGCTACCATGACGACTTCAGTTTTTGCAGTGCTGTTTATGTCTGCCAGATGGTATCCCATGGCACAAATAGGAAATTGATCCAGGACGCCCAGGGACCAGGCTGTCATAGGCCCTTTGTATACCTCAGAGGAAAGGATTCATCCATCCGTTTGCTGTTTTATTCTCGGTTGTGTGAAAACAACAACGATGGCCTGAATTGCTCTAGCGACAGGTCAACGGAAAAGAACTCTCTGCAGGGTAGCAGATCTAAGACAATTTTTTCACTGTAGACTTTGTGATCCATATATGTCAGACAGATTTCAAGCACGCCACAGAAAGCTCCCTTATACGGAGCCCATCTAACTCAGCTTTGTCTATGCTGAGCAGCAGGGACTCTCTCCCAGCCCTTCCTGGAGATGGAGGCAAATGAGACCTTCTGCATACAAAGAGGCTCTGCCACTGAGCCATGGAGACCGATAATGGTACCAAATTATGTTTCTAAAGCTGCAACCCTAGCCCCACTTACCTGGGAGTAAGTCCCTTTGAATTCTCCTCTCTGCTAGAGAGATGGCTAGGACTGCACTGTTACTCAGGAGTTTTGTCAACCTTTGAACCAGCCTGTGGAAAGCAGTTCGGTCTACACCCATTTGCAGATGATCAAATACAGCAGCTGGGGAACCTTTTTTCACCCAGAGGGCCAGATTCCCTTCTGGGCAACCTCCCAGGGGCCACATTTCAGTGGTGGGCAGAGCCAGAGGGGGGGGATGGGCAGGGCAACAAATATTTTTCCCCTCTTTGTACAGCCAGTTGTTTTCTACACAAAGAGTTACCAACCTACCTTTTTGGACCAGCGGGCATATTTTGAGAGAGTGCTGTGGGTACCTCCCACAAAATGGCTGGCATGGGGGAATGACATAATACAAAATGGCTGCCATGGGGGCATGGCATAATGCAAAATGGCTGCCATGTCCTGCTAGTCCCAATTGTGGAAATTGATCTTTCACACAAAGATGCTGGTGCTATCTAACAACAGAGAGCATTCATGAGGATTAGGAAAAATATACAAGGTGATACACCCCACCCCAACCCCAACCCCTCTCCCTCAGATTTCTCTCTGTCTCTCTCATGCACACACATACTCAGGGATACCAACAGGGTTTTCTGGGCCCATGTGGATTGAGCTCTCTGCCCCACTTGCAAAATCTGCATATGGTTCCTGACATGCAAAGTTGTATCCTCTTTCACAAGTGGAGGGTGCGAAAATAAATCAGTGTCCACGCATGTAAAATGCCTGCAAAGAATGTGAACAGGTGCAGTTTTTTCCGCCATGGCATTTGCGTACTAGAAAAGGCCTAGCCTGTTGAATTTCTGCCTGCCACACAGCCGTTAAAGGCACAAGAACTCTGTTTTACCCCTAAAGCAAAGCCTAACCAGCGGCTGCAACTCTATACTCACTTTCCTGGGGTCATTTCATATACAGTAAATCACTTAGAAGGGTACCTGCACCTTTTGCTTCATAACTTTTTTCCCTAGGAGCACTAGAGACTTACTTTAAAAAAAGAGAGAGAAAGAAAGCATTTAGCTTGGGGACCCTGGCTGAGGGTGCCCATGAAAGACTCACTTGTGCCAGGTTGGTGGCCCCTGTTCTATCCCCCCTCTCACCCAATCCATTATTCTCTATCCGGGCACGCAAGAGGCATTATCAGAGTTCAATGATAAATCCCAGCCAGGCACAAAGGAGGGTATGATGGAGGGCTGGACTGAGGCCTGGGGTGAGAGGATTCAGCTTTGGGGAGGGGGCTGTGGTGTGGTGAGAGACCCAAAGGACAGAGAAACTTGGAAGGTCCCTGGATCTGACGTTTCCCACCCCTGATGTACAGCTCAAAAAAGCTTCCCTTGAAGGGTCAGATGCAGGCCAGGATGTTCTGTTCTGTCTTTTTCCTTCTGATCAGCTGGTAACCCCAGGTATTTTCTTGTGCAAACATCCCTAGGATCAGGCTGTACACGGACCGTGCTTAAATGGAGCGTGCTAGGAAAGCTGCAACGGTTTCCATGACTACTTAGGACTCTGTTCTGCTATGGTCTGTGTTCAGCAGATGCCACTCCGAAACTCAGAGCTCTGAGCAAGGTACACGACAGGAAGACATGAAGGTGAGAGGCCACAAAACCCCACAGATGCCAAGTTAGCCTTCATCAAAGATGGGCAATGGGAGGCCTCACTCTTTATCACATAGTGAGCTTAAGTCACCAAGATAGCAGCAGAGATGAGAATGCTGAGGCTACCTATACATAAATGCTTGGATATCTGTGAGGTGGGGCAGGCTGCCTCTGCTGTATTTCAGTTTGCCAGTAGTTAATATAGTCCTCATGCATTAGTTACTTTGGATTTACACTGATGTTTAAGAGGATCTTATCTAATCTTTCTGTGCTGCTGTAAAAATGTGGATTCCCCCCACCCTGGTATTTTTGGCGATATTTCAATAACCACTTAAGAGACATCTTTGGAGAATGAAGCCATAGATAAAATGGATTCCTCTGTCTGAAATCCTTGGCCAGAAACCACTCTCAGAATTGTAGCTCTGTGAGGGAACAGGGGTCTCCTAGCAACTCTAGGCACCTTTCACAAACTACAGTTCCCAGGATTATTTGTGGAGAAGCCATGTCTGTTTAAAGTGGTCTTGTAGTGCTTCTGGAATAAATACCCTCTGGTTCAAAACATGAAAGGTAAGTACTTCTTGCCAAGTGACAGAGGAGGCATATATTTGTGGGGTTTTCTGCCTCAGGTTCCAAAATAACTTTGGTTGGCTTTGGATGTTATGCACCTTGACTTGGGGGTGGGTATATGTGCCATTTGCTGATCTGCACGAGGCTCATTTTGCTAGAGATGTCGTG
This sequence comes from Podarcis tiliguerta, assembly GCF_965153285.1. Taxonomy (NCBI): domain Eukaryota; kingdom Metazoa; phylum Chordata; class Lepidosauria; order Squamata; family Lacertidae; genus Podarcis; species Podarcis tiliguerta. The sequence continues at coordinate 15,737,800 of NC_139536.1, read as the reverse complement.
ACTGGAACCTAATTTTATTCCTGTCGTTCTGGAATTGCCTGTTGCTGAAGGATGGCAGAGACTGCGGTGGCGGCTTGTCAAACAACGAATTATGTTCCCATTAATGCAGAGCTGGAGAAGGCAGAGAAAAGGGCAATAAAAACTAGCTGTGTGGAAAGCGTGACACGAGCAAAATTATTCTCTCTTGGAACACTGGAACTCAGGGTCACCTCAAGAAACAAAATGGCTGCCCTGGTAAGCTCGGGACCAATGAAGACATTTTCATCAGAGATCGTTTCAGGGGGGAAAAGAAGAGAGAGATTCTGGTCATATCCTTACATCTCCTATCTCTTTCAAGAGCCATGGCACCTCCCAAAGAATCACTTGTTAAGGGTGCTGAGAGCTGGTAGGAGATCTTCCCCAGAGCTACAATTCCCAGCACTTTTAACAAATAAGTTCCCAGGATTATTTGTGGGAAGCCATGACTGTTAAAGTGGCACAAGAGAGTTTTAAATGAACTGTAGATGTGACAAAATTCACTACAGCTGACAATGAAGTTCTGTTTCACGCTAGAAGTGGCATGCCTTTGATTTCTAGACTCTGTGGACCAACACAAAATAATGGGTCCCTTGGTTATAACCTGCCTGGATGTTTCCTGCCTGCCACAGCTTTGCCCTTCATCGCTTTTGTCAGCCTCAAATGAATTCCCTCGATCACTGACGATTCTGAATGATCCAAAGATGCTGGACTATGAGGGAACTCCTTCTTTGTTTCTTAACATCATTTGGATGCCACCCAGTTAAAACAAAGTCCTTTGGGTGGTTAGCAATAAAAGACAAAAGCCTTTTGAGAAGAATCAACAAGAGCTATAAAAATGAGCAGAATGAAACCACTCACAGCTCAAAAACACATACATGCATATATTCATAAAGCCAGGAACAACGAAACATATGTCGGCACAGTAGAGCAAAAAACACAGAAGTTCTGAAAACGCTATGCTCTGCCACCACAGAATACCAGTTGCTGGATGGCCTGCAGGTGTGAGGTTCCCCCATCCCTGGTTGAATGAAGCCTTAGAAGCCTAAACTGTGGTTTAGCCTTTAGCCGGGGTGAAACCAGGCTTTATTTCACCAGGGTCAAAGACCCTGTTTGGCGCACACAGGCTGGGAGCCTCAATAGCACCCCTCTGGAGGCTTCACCCGGGGGAAAACCCCCTGGCTAGAACACCCCCCCACACACTGGTAACTATGGCTCCGCTTTAGCTTAAATAAATCATAGTTAATAAACCATGGGCTGGCATATCCCAAGGCAGATGGATGCCAACTAAGTAGTCGTGTGACATGCAAACCCAGCCGAGAGCCTTAAGTATCAGTTATTGGCTATGGTTTGATAGCTAAACTATTGTTTAGCATTACTTGTGAGTCCAGACAGAGGCAGCTTAGCAGCTCTTGTGAGCTGGGTGATATCACCTACACAACCAAGAGCTTTCAGATTGCTGTTGGCTGCTGCCCAGGACATAGAAAAACTTGCAAAAAGGAAGGGAATGTCGACGCAACAAGCATTACACATGAAAATGATAGCGTTCTGGGAGGGGCCGCAGTTCAGTGGCAGTCAATCTGCTTTACATGCAGATTCAATTAACTCCGGGTTCAATGGCTGACATCTCCAGCTAGGGCTGAAACCCCAGAGGCTTCTTCCAGTCCGTGTCGACAATATTACTGAGCTAGGTGGAGCAATGTTCTGACATGATATAAGGCAGCTCCTTATGTTCCTAACTCTTGATCATGTAGGCTTATTTCTCAAGGACACGGTGAACCTGTGTCTGGTTGGCACCACTCCAGAATGCAATACTCACCCAAACAAGAGGGTCCCCACCTCCACACAGAAAGGCAGCACAGCAGCAAGGAGCTTAGGCTGCAGTCCTATACACACTTGCCTAGAAATAAATCCCATTGCACTCTGGGGAGTTTACTTCTGAGAAGACCTGTATAAACTGCACGTTCAGCCGCTAGTTTCCCATGCATAGTGTTGCTGTTGTCCTCGCCACCAGGGTGGGGTGGGGTGGGGGGACATTCAATAATATCTGTCTAGATTATGAAGTAGTACAGCCCCCAAACGAGCTCATCATCTCTTATCAGAACGGGATCTGAATTTCCTCTTTTTATCAGAGCAAGACTAGGTAACACAAGCAACAGAGCATCTCCTTTGCCTACAGCTCAATCCCCAGCATCTCTATGTAGGGCAGGAAAAGCCTCTATCTAGCTGAATCCTGGAAAGCCGCTTCCACTCAGAGGAGATGCTGAGCCAGACGGACCAAAGGGCTGACTCAGCAGAAGGGATCTCCCCATGTAATGCTGCTCAGTGTAGGATTGAAGACCAGGAGGAAGGAAAGCTTTGAAGCCTCCGGGGCCAGCAATCGAAAGGAAACAAAACGAATCTCGGAGGGCCCCTCCCTTAATGAACAGGCAGCATCTTCTTTCGCTGCGCCCTTAATTTCGGTGCGTTTTGCTGCCCAGAAATACCCCTCCTTTTCCAAAGAGACATCCATCACACTGGCTAAAGTCGACATCACTATGGTTGGAGATCCACTGCCGCAAATCCACGGCTGCTAAACACACACACACACACACACACACACACACGGTGGAAGAGAGAGATTTCCCATTGATTGCAATGCGGACCTGGACTTTGCGACGGGCCCTGCGCTCATTTGCTAGACTCCCGCTTTGCTGCCTATGGGAAATGGGATTCCTTCTCCGCGCCACGCTCCAGCGGCTTCTTGGCGCACCATCTCCCTGCAAGGAAAGCGCAGTAGCGCGGGCAAAAACGCAAAACGCGCGCAGGCAACCGTCGGCCAGCAGAGGGGGGCATTTCCAGAGCCGGCAAGGCCTGCCTTCGGCTCTGCGAAACGGGGAAAGATTTGCGCGGTTAGCGCGCGGGTGGAAGCGAAAGAGAGGCTGCGCCTGGTTTTTGGAGAGGGTGAAAATCCAATGCATTTCTGCCTGCAGTGCAAGCTGCGGCGGCGCTGGAGGGGAGGCAACCCCGCAGCTCCTTACCTTGGGATCCTTCTCGTAGTAATACTGCTGGGTCCGGATCCAGCGCCCCACCAAGTGATCGCGGACCGTGTGCGCCAAGGCGAAGTAGTAGTCCCGCGGGGTGGCCACGTTCCTGTCCTTGACCAGGGTGAAATGCAGGTGCCGGTTGAAGCTCTTCCTGATCTCGGCCACGTCGCCCAGGCCGGCGATGCCCCGCACGCTGATCTGCTTTCTTTTCTCGCTGTCGGTCAAGGGAACGGCCATCCTGGCTCGTCTAGGCGCCCGCTGCTGCAAAGGGAGAGTCGCTCGCTTGGGGAAGCTCTGCTCGTTGGCCGATGATGGCGCAGCGCCGGCTTCAGTTTCCCGGGCAAAGGCGGGCCTGGAGGCAGAAGTGTTTTCCTTCTTTTTCCCCTCCCTCCTCTCTCCTCGGCTTTCCTCCTGCCGCGGCTGCTGCGTGGGGAGGCGCCCTGGCTGAGAGCATCAGAGGGGGTGGGATGCAAGGGAAGCAGCGAGCAAGCGCCTATCCTCCGCCCACCGGGACCGGGACTCGCTGCGGCAGCGCCTGCGCGGTGCGGAGGGAGGTTGAAAGGCTTTCAAAAACAAGACGGAGGCATCCAGCTTCCTTTGCGCGGGAGACGCAGGAGTATAAGACGAGTCTAAGAACTCGTAGCGCGTCTGTTAACCGCTGCAAGAACCACTGTTGCCGGGACATGATGGAAATCGTTACAGTGATTAACGATGGACCAGTGGTATAATGCAATTTGGCAGACAGCGTTCCTGGAAAAAACTGACCCCCAAAAGACGCCGAAAGAAGTAGGGCAATTTTTATGCAGTCTAGTGTGAGCAGAGACATCACCTTGCCAACAAAGGTCCGTATAGTTAAAGCTATGGTTTTCCCAGTAGTGATGTATGGAAGTGAGAGCTGGACCGTAAAGAAGGCTGATCGCCGAAGAATTGATGCTTTTGAATTATGGTGCTGGAGGAGACTCTTGAGAGTCCCATGGACTGCAAGAAGATCAAACCTATCCATTCTGAAGAAAATCAGCCCTGAGTACTCACTGGAAGGACAGATCCTGAAGCTGAGGCTCCAGTGCTTTGGCCACCTCATGAGAAGAGAAGACTCCCTGGAAAAGACCCTGATGTTGGGAAAGATGGAGGGCACAAGGAGAAGGGGACGACAGAGGACGAGATGGTTGGACAGTGTTCTCAAAGCTACAAACATGAGTCTGACCAAACTGCGGGAGGTAGTGGAAGACAGGAGTGCCTGGCGTGCTCTGGTCCATGGGGTCATGAAGAGTCGGACATGACTAAACAACAAAGTGTGACTTTATTGATGACACAAATAGTGAAGCACATGGCAAAACAGTACCCGTAGTTTGCAGCGCAGTCTGGCATGCACAAAGTGCAATTTTTATTTTTATTCCACTCCCTTCCCTATATATTCCTATCAATTCTAATTGCTATTGATACAAAATGACTTTTGCTCGGAGTCCCCAATGTAAGCCGTGTTACTTTGCATCATTTCACATCTGTAATAACTTCAATACACTTCAATACAACTGTGTTAATATATTCAGAAATATTTATCTGAGTGTTTCATTTTTGTAATTGTTGCATGTCATATGCTCTAATGTAAACAAGGATATAGCTCAGTGCAACCATGTTCAAAGATGAAAATGAGTAAAAACTGCATCAGCAAAAAAAGAAAATGTAAGAATAGCCTGCAGGATCAGGCCATTGGCCCAGATGCCCAAAGGGAAACCAGGGAGCAGAGCAGGAGCACAAGAGCCCTCTCCCCTTCTCTGGATTCCAGCAACTGGGATTTATGAAATGCAGACGATAAGGTCTCCCCATCCCTGCCAATTATCAAAAGGAGGCAAAGCCTAAATGCAAGCCATCTCGTACCAGACAGTGAGACTCATGGCGCTGAGCCTCTGGATCATCGCCCAAGGGCTTTCAATGTGCCAAGTGGCAAAGTGCCATCCCAGCCATTTTCATTAATGGAAAAAAGACATATGTAAGACACAAACATTCCCTGTACCTTTGAGATGGCCAGAAGCTGGGAGTCGATGGCAGAGAATGGAAAATCCCACCACTCTGTCTCTTGTAGTTTCTGTGACTGTCTTGGCCATTGTCTGAGAAGTGTGTGTGGAGAGGTAAGATATGATTGATCTGACTTGGCACAGCCCTTTTAACAACCTTATGGATAAGGAGCCCCTCCCCCCAGGAGAGTTCTGTGGCACCTTCAAGTCTTAATCCAACCTGGAGTCCTGTGCTGTGCCATTCTGACCGGGGCTGATGGAGGGCACCAGGTTGGCAAAGGCTGGTCTAATCGATTTATTGTAGCATAAACCTTCGCAGACCAAAACCCACTTTGACAAGTACACAAAAAGCGGTCAGCGAGGCAGCTTTCTAAAGTGGCATTTGCCGGGGGGAGAATGTATTGCATCGAATGCACATGAAACTCAACTGACAGCCATCTTCAAATACATCAAGGGCTGCCACATGGAAGACTGAGCAATATTGTTTTCTGCCGCTCCAGAGAGTAGAACCCAAATCCATGGGTTCAAATGAAGGAGATTTGAACCAAACATTAGGAAGGACTTTCTGGTGCTAAGAGCCATTTGACAGCGAAACCGATTCCCTCGGAAGGTGTTGGCTTTTCGTTCCTTGGAGGTCTCTAAACAGAAGTTGGATAGCCATCTGTCAGGGATTATTTAGCTGTGATCTCTGCACTGCAGGGGGTTGGACTAGATGACCCTTGGGGAACCTTCAAGCTCTACAATTCTATGCTTCTACTTACATGGGACAGTGGAACAATTGCGGTGAGGGGGCTGTTTTGCAAATGGAGATAAACAATTAGGAATAAACCAGCTACTATGATTATTTTATTAGTTATTAAATTTATATACTCCCCTACACCTGGAGGTCTCAGGGTGGTTCACAGGATAAAATCACGATATAAGAACACAGAATGCGTAATCAAAATAAAAACAGAAGCAACTGAATAACCCCCTTAACTTTGGGTTCTATTTCCTTTCCTATGTTTTATGTGGTGGGACAGCTTGTTTTTAACAGCTCTGAGCCATCAGAAATTTATTCCAAGAATATTAAGCAAGCAATCTCCACTTTTCTTACAGGTGCAGGGAGCAAAAAGGTGCAAGTCCCAGGTATACCTATTAGTGGTAATTTAGCTCCCTTTCCTCTGCCATCTTCCTGCGCTCAATTATATAGACTATAAGTCCTCCGTTGTCTCTGTCTGTGAAGTTTTCTTGGCAGGGATACTGGAGTGGCTTGCCGGTTCCTGCTCCAGGTGGATCACGTTTGGTCAAAACTCTCCACTATGACCTGTCCATCTTGGGTGGCCCTGCACAGCATAGCTCATAGCTTCTCTTAGTTATTCAAGCCCCTTCGCCACAGCAAGGCAGTGATCCATGAAGGCTGATCGCTGAAGAATTGATGCTTTTGAATTATGGTGTTGGGAGGAGACTCTTGAGAGTCCCATGGACTGCAAGATCAAACCTATCCATTCTTAAGGACATCAGCCCTGAGTGCTCAGTGGAAGGACAGATCCTGAAGCTGAGGCTCCAATACTTTGGCCACCTCATGAGAAGACTCCCTGGAAAAGACCCAGATGTTGGGAAAGATTGAGGGCACAAGGAGAAGGGGATGACAGAGGATGAGATGGTTGGACAGTGTTCTCGAAGCTACCAGCATGAGTTTGACCAAACTGCGGGAGGCAGTGGAAGACAGGAGTGCCTGGTGTGCTCTGGTCCATGGGGTCACGAAGAGTCAGACACTACTAAACGACTAAACAACAACATAAGTTCTCTAGGACCAGGATCCTTCCTGTTGTACTTTGCAAAGCACTATCCACAATGGTGGAACTACAGAAACAGATAGTTTGCTACTGACACTAACATCGTAACTCTTAATGAAGGCATTAATTTGGCTTCACCACCTTGCTTAGAACCTTCAGCCTCAAGGTAATAGCTTTTTGAAAATACTGACTTAAAACACATTGAAGGCACCTTCTGTAATCAATCCAATAACCTACTTTTCAAGGCAATCCCTATCTTCGCTCATTCTCTGCTATTTGATCTAGCTTAACCCTTGTCCTTTCTTCCAGTCATCCTATGCCAATTGGGTTGTCCCATTTTCCCTTTTTAAACAATAAGCAGAACATTTATTGCCCTGGGGAACTTCCCCTGTACTCTTAAGGTTCTTAAGAACAATATCCAGGTAGCTTTATGACTGGTTTTTGTCTGTTCACTTTGCAAGCTAATCCTAACCATGTTTACTTGAAATGAGTCCTAGTGGACTCTGTGGGAATTATTTGCCAGTTTAAGTTTAGCTAGCACTGGTGTGTGGGTGCATGGCTGCATGCTTCTTCAGTGGTATAATGAAAACTTGCTGGTGTGGAGGAAAGTGCTCAAGTGTGCTTGATTTGTGACTAGTGCTAGAGCTTCCAGAAAGTGATCTTTGACTGTGGGTTCTGCCTCTTTTGATAGAGGCAGAGTTCTGCAGAAGCCAAGGCTTCTTATACCTCGGAAGCAGAGCATGGCAATAGAACAAACTGCCCCATTTCAGCTTGCAGGTGACACCACAGTTCAAGAAGGACACTGACAAACTGGAACGTGTCCAGAGGAGGGCAACCAAAATGGTCAAAGGCCTGGAAACAATGCCTTATGAGGAACGGCTAAGGGAGCTGGGCATGTTTAGCCTGGAGAGGAGGAGGTTAAGGGGTGATATGATAGCCATGTTCAAATATATAAAAGGATGTCACATAGAGGAGGGAGAAAGGTTGTTTTCTGCTGCTCCAGAGAAGCGGACACGGAGCAATGGATCCAAACTACAAGAAAGAAGATTCCACCTAAACATTAGGAAGAACTTCCTGACAGTAAGAGCTGTTCGACAGTGGAATTTGCTGCCAAGGAGTGTGGTGGAGTCTCCTTCTTTGGAGGTCTTTAAGCAGAGGCTTGACAACCATATGTCAGGAGTGCTCTGGTGGTGTTTCCTGCTTGGCAGGGGGTTGGACTCGATGGCCCTTGTGGTCTCTTCCAAGTCTATGATTCTATGAATTTTCAAATAAAATCTGTTCTGCGAATAAAACCACAACAGCCAAAAAGACATGGGACAGAATCTTCCTGGTTGCCTAGTGTTCTATTTGCAGAGTGATTTACAGTGCAAGCTCATTCCTCAGCATGTGTATATCAGGTGTTGAAGCAGCACAATCCCCGATTGTTTGGGCAATTACTGGAATGCTTTTACCTACAGTATACAGTGGTACCTCGGGTTAAGTACTCTGGGATTCATTCCGGAGGTCCGTTCTTAACCTGAAACTGTTCTTGAGAGCCAGTGTGGTGTAGTGGTTAAGAGCGGTAGTCTCGTAATCTGGGGAACTGGGTTCGCGTCTTCACTCCTCCACATGCTTCTGCTGGGTAGCCTTGGGCCAGTCACACTTCTCTGAAGTCTCTCAGCCCCACTCACTTCACAGAGTGTTTGTTGTGGGGGAGGAAGGGAAAGGAGAATGTTAGCCGCTTTGAGACTCCTTAAAGGGAGTGAAAGGCGGGATATCAAATCCAAACTCTTCTTCTTCTTCTTAACCTGAAGCACCGCTTTAGCTAATGGGGCCTCCTGCTGCTGCCGGAGCACGATTTCTTTGTCATCCTGATGCAAAGTTCTTAACCCGAGGTACTATTTCTCAGTTATCGGAGTCTGTAACCTGAAGCGTATGTAACCTGAAGCGTATGTAACCCGAGGTACCACTGTATACTGATATTTGGTACATACACAAAGTTGTACTTTATTTGCATACTATGCATCATACAAACTGGCTCCCCCCCCCCCCCAAGAATACCGGGAATTGTATTTTATCATTCACAGGGCTACAATTCCCAGCACCCACAACAAACCATGGTTGACAGGATTCTTTGGGGGAGGTTACACACTTTAAATGTATGGTGTGGTGGACACAGCCCATGAATTGTGAGTTCCTTTCTGTGGAAGTCAAACCCAAAAGCCAGTAGAGGGCAGATTACGAAGTGTTAGTCTTGGTGAGGAATGGGTAACCATCCACAAGTCTCTCCTTATTCTCTCTCAGCTTTGCCTATGTCAATAGGCCTGTACTTGGGATAACTGCACAAATGCTCCCCTGTGGAAAGGCAAGATACCTTATTGCCAATGTACTCAAGGTGGTTCACACTTGAAAATAAAGGTGTACAATTCAACAGACACAATACAAAGGGGTAGGGGAAGAGCGGTAAGGAAAAAGGGAAAAAATAAGTAAACCCAGGTTCCAGGACCATTGCATGAGAGTGTTCGGAGAAGATGGTCCCTGTTGAGCCAACAGAGATCCCTCACCATCTCTTTTCCCAGTGCTCCCACCAGATAGAAGATAATCGAAAATGGCAGTTTAACATGCTGTGTAACTCGTTATTCACCTCCATGAATTGGAACAGCATAGGTGTTCACTTGCATTTTTTTAATTGACAGTAAAAATAATTTTTGAATATCCAAAATTCATTTGCACACATGCTACTTCAACAGACAAGCCAAGGACAATCAAACAACTGGAAGAGTTTTTTGCATTCAATTTGTTTTCTAACCTAAGAGTTGGTGCTTAAAATATTAACATTCTGTTAGCTACAGTGGCTCCTAGACCAGACCCTTTACAGCCTTAAAATGAAGTGCTCCATTAAGAATACAAGAACAGGATACCAGATGTACATTAGATACATCATTAGGAACCAAGTCAGGTTTTTAAAAAAGTAACTGTACAGCAGCAAGTGCAATTTTTGTCAGGACTGCAGTATGCAGGGGACCAGAAGTTTAACTCTTTCTTCCTCTGCAGACTAAAACTGCACCTCCACCCACCCCTTTTAGCCCAGAGGGAAAGTTCCCCATTGACAGCAATGAGAGTGTTTCCCTCTCAGGCTAACAGCAGCTTGTGGCAGGGAGGAAAGGCAGTTTTTAACTGGAATTGTGGTGGGGAAGGAAAAAGCTAAACTCCTTGCCCTGTACACCACAATCCAAATGAAAATAAGTCCCCCTCTCCTCATGCTTCTTCTTATTATTATTTAAATCAAACGTGGTTCATAATGTGCAGTTTCACCCTTAAACTGTAGCCCTGTTTTCTGTAATCCATGTTCAATAGAAAGTAAAATATATGGGGGTATGGCTCGCCTCTAAAAAATTAAACCTCATCCAAGTATAATAAAACTTGGATTGAAGTTAAGAAAGACATGGAGAAATAGAACTGTGTTAACCTCGCAAAGTTAGGAAGAATCTTTGCATTTAAAATGAATGTGTTATCAAAAATGATCTTCCTATTTCAATCCCTACCTGTGATCAGAAATACCAACTGCTTTAAACAATGGAAAAAAGATACAACACATTTTGTCTGGCAAGAGAAAAAAACCTAGGGTTAAATACAATTTTTAAATTGGCACAAAGACTACGGGGGTGGGGTTTGCCCTGCTGGACCTAAAAATGTATTATGAGGCAGCCTGTCTGGGCTGGATGAAGGAGTGGATGGATTTGAAAGATGCAGGTATCTTGGACTTAAAAAGATTTGATCTACTGTATGGGTGGCAATGTTATCTGTATTATGATAAAGATGAAGTTCACAAGGGATTCTCTAATATGATCAGAAAGAGTCTGTATAGTGTCCGAGTAAGGCATAAGGATTTCCTAGAAGTAAGACTCCATGCTGGATATCCCAATGGAGGCAGTTGCTGTAAAAAAACTAAATATGGAAAAGAACTGGGGAATATACAGATATCTTCTTGAATTTAAAGAGGGTTCTATAAGACTGGAAAAAAGGAAGAAATAGCAAGAACGGTCACAGGCTGGTTTTAATATTTTCAAGTAAACGAGATTTTTAAGAAAGACAGGTTCGGGGGCTGCTTGCTATCATTGGTAGGACAACCAATGGTTGGGTCACAACTGGGGTCTCCATCATGACAAAACCCATCTTCCAGCAGAGAGACACCAACATGCCATTGTAACTGCCAGAAGTTTGCTCTTAAGCTTTCATTTAAAATTCAATTCAATTTCAGCACTAAGAATTCAGTGTGCTGCTAGCAAGTGAGACACCAACAGGCTTCAGATTGTGGGAAAGGCCTTAAAACCACCAGAACACCGCCAAAATAACCCAGTATGGTACAGACTATGAAGAACAGAAATGCTGAGTTTCAGAAGATAAATCTCAATGCCTACTGGTAAAGTTGGACAAAGCAAAAAAAAAAAAAATTTTTTTTTTAAAGACACCATTTGTTAGTTTCTATACATTTAAGAAAAGAAAAGCAATTCCCCCAAATGCACGCGCACAATGCAATATAAAAGTCACACTTGTTTCTGAGACTAGGTTCAGAATGCTTGCTGGAAAGGCAAAAAGCCTGCCTGAGGATGATGTGCTTTTCTCATAGAGACTGTAGAACATGATAGAGAATGGCAGGTTTGGCTTGCTGCGAAGTTTCCTCCTGGTCAGCGGAGAAGCATGCAAGAAAGAGTTAACTCGTCCTGGAGGTAGAGTCAGCACTTGATTGAAGGATCAGGTGATGTTGGACAGCTAGAAGGGGAGGAAACCTTCCTCAAGCTGCCCGTCATTGAAAAGCTGTGACAGAAAGGCTGACCAAATCCCTGATGACAAACACTGTAGAAATTCTGCAATGGAGGTAATGAACTGTCCCCAATACAGAAAACTAGGCAAATGTGGACAGAGGAGGAGAAAGAAGGTACCCCTGGCAGTCTGAAGAACATGACTATATTCTCATCATGAATCACAGGGTGATTTTTGCATTCATTCCATTTCAGCTCAGGTATGTTGCCCAAGACTTGGATCTCAGCTGCCATGGCCTAGTCCTGTTCAGAACTATCATCTCCAACTTTAAGTGACACTTTTAGAAAGGTACACAATTTCACAGAGTAGTGGTATGTTAAGCTACCAAAAAAGAGCACCTGAGTTCCCTGCTGAAAGAGGTCAAGGCCTTTTGAAATGTATTTATGAAATACACACACACATGTATAGCTTTTACAGTAGTAGTCTTCCAGTAGTGCAGCTTCCAGTAGTCTCCGGTCCAAGGAACTGACCAGGTCCACACCTGCTTAGCTTCCACAATGCTGCCACATCACATCCTGCCAGACTCACTGCATCCCCAAGGCTCCCAAAGCCCTAATATTGCAGTTTGTGAAGTGAATCCATATAGTGAAGTATAGCTCCCAGAGCCCAGCTGGTTTCAGTGTTGTTGATTTTTCGAGCAAGCTAAAATGAAAAGTGGACAAAGATATTGGAAATGATTATGTTTTCTTGCCTGCGTCACACATTCGTCACTTGGCCCCTATGTACTTCATGATTTGCAGCTGTATATGTATATGTATGTTCTCTGAGTTTGTAGGAGCCATGATGGCCCATTCAGAAGTACAAGCTATCACTTGGCATTTCAGTTAAATGATGAATATGCATGTGTGTACTAGCTCTCTAAATAAACAAGGTCATGTGATCCAATAGACACCTAGATTACATAATGGTAAAAGGGGAAAGTCAATGTTCAAAATAAATTCTGCATGTGTTAAAAATTAGTCTGCAAATAGAAGTGAGATTTGTAGTTTAAGAACTTGGTGTGCAATTGGTGCTGGAGCTGTAATGTTCTGGGCAAAACTCCCTCCTTCCTGCAGAGTCCTCAGTCTCTCTCTTCCACCACTCCCACCCCCAGCTCTTTGCGGTCTACTAACTGAAGCCCTTGTTGTCACAAGATGAAAAATATTTAAAAAAACAAAACCGAGATTTCAAGATACTGCATAGTCAACTCTAAATGAGGAAATTTGCAAGTAGGGCTGTATTCAAAGTAGCACTATGTTCCATCAACACAAGGATTTCTGTTTGCACAATGGAATTCTCCTGTCACCTTAATCTGTTCTAGGGGTTTCCCAACCCTCTGCAGCAGATTTGGGGAGGGCGTGGGGCATGAGCAGAAGGAAAAGAAGAGGGGAGATTATATTATGCAAGCAGAAATCCTTGCAATCACAAGACATGTTAGTTGAATACTGCCGTATGTGCCTCCCTTTTCAAAACCTGCAGAATTAATGTTTGTTCTCACATTTAGCTCTAAATACAGTGGTTAAGAATGATTACCTTAAGAACGTGGCTCTTTGGAAAGCCTAGTTCTTCCAAAAGCAAACTGACATACGTGAGATCCATGCAGAGAAAAGGATGCTCTCCTTCTTGATCTTCCATGGTTTTACACACTTTGGAGATGGAAATAGATAAAATGAGCAGCAAATAGCAGATTATATTTCCACAACACTTTTGCCACTTGAGGTGTATAGTTTTAGGACCCATTTTATTTTTCTGATGGTAAGTTATTTTATACTGTTTTCAATGTTGCAACCCACCCTGGAATCGTAGGTTGAAGGGTGGGTAATTAATAATAGCAACAGTGACATTTTCAGTGCTGGTCCTCCGGTGGGCTACAGTTTTAACTGTCAACCTCTTAATGATGCTTTCCTTGTTCACACATAAGCAAGCAAATAGAAAGACGAAGTGGCTTACCATTCTTTGCAACAGCTTCAAATTCACCAACTGCTAGGGTCCCTCCTTTTTCATTATCTAAAGAGAAAAAAGGGGCTCTTCAGTTGTAGAGGAAGAGAAGGAAGAGTTGTGCTGGAATAACACCCAGCCTACAGGTAGTCTAAATGCATAATTTAAGCAGTAATTGCTCTGTGCATTTCAAACTGAACTTTTTAGCTTAGGGCTCAGTGAGGGAGGCAAACCCGTCTGGCTTTCAGACTGAACATAATTAAATGCTCCTCCATTCAGAAAAATGCACATAGAAAACTAGCATGCTGGGGGGGGGAGGGCAAAGATGTACACTGGTATATAGTGAGGTCTTCCTTCCCAAGATCTAACCTTCTACATGGATGAACATTCCTTTCTTTGAGTCCACAGTTGTAGTCCATTGTGAAACAGACAAGACTCAAGTTTATCATCAGTGAGTTCCAGGCCCTTGCTAGAGGCAGACGCTACATAGTTTGTCTTGTATTGAGACTGAATAAGTTATTGGCTGCAGGTTGTGTTTGGTACAGGGATAGCTTTTTTCTTCTCTCACCATGGCACAACTATCTAGCCAGAATGACCCCACATAAAAAGGAAAGAAAGAATGCATGCAAGCACAGGTTAAGAGGTTTTCTGTTCTCCTAATTAAATTGCTAGAGTGCACATCCAGGAAAGACGCAGTCCTGAAGAAGGAAGGTACTTCTCTTTACATCCCACCACAAGAAGCCAGCTATGTCAACTGTACTGGTCACACTAATCCTTTCTCAATCTCTGCCAGCCATGTGGACCAGTTTTGGGGTGAGGAACAACATGAGTCAAAGCACCCTACATACCTTGACTGTGGGGATGGGAAGTACTGAGACAGAGCAGAGCTGTCTGGATGCATCACTGCTAATGCTCCTAAGAATGACGGGAAAAACAGCAGACTTTGGCCACTGGAAGTGATGCCGCAAAATACACCTCTTAACAGTTTTGTGTTCAGTTGTAACAGTATGCTGGCAACAAAGAGGCTATGTTTACAGCCATCCCAGTTGTGCTAGAGAATCACATTATGCTCTTTCATTGTAATGTGATACAATAAGGACTGCAGTGAACGGTGAAGAGCACAAAATATGAAGCATAAAGCAAGCCTTCCTGGGATCATTTTTGCCTTCTCATTTTGTATTTTTCTGTTATGAAATTTAAATAAACTAATAATAATAATAATAATAATAATAATAATAATAATAATTTGTCACTGACAATGGGACTCCAGAGAGAGATCGAAGGAGGTCCCTGGTAATTTCAGGAAGTTTAATGCTTCTTGGGAGTCAGAAGCAGGAGGAAGTCAGTTTATATAAAGCTGACTTGTGGGAACAGAAAGAATCAGAAGTCTATTGAATTCACTCCTCTTCCATTATACTTGCTTTTAGAAAATTGGCTAGTAGGGTTAACGGTGACAAATTTCAAAACTGGTCTTGACTCTGTTGCAGCCCATAAGGTGTCCTGTAGTGCCATACACACTAAAAAATTGGTTGGGGCTTAAACTTTCACCATGGGCCAAAACCTATCTCAGACATGCAAAAGTGTGTTATCCGCAGTTGATGTCCAGGGGTAGATGGAGTATTTATTTCTGCATTTATATTCTACTTTTTTCTCCAAGGTGCTCAAGGTTGTGTACACAGTTAATCCTCCTCATTTAATATTAAACAACCCTGTGAGGAAGGTTAGGCTGAGAGGCAGTAACTGGCCCAAGGTCACCCATGAGCTTCATGGCCAAGTGGGAATTTGAACCCTGGTCTCCCGGGTCCTTGTCAAACACACTAACTACTATACCAGACTGGCTCTCATACAGTATAATAGCGCAGTATAGAAGAGGAGTATTATTACAAAGTGGAGTCAGCAATACGAAGTCTAAATGTGATCACCATTACTCTGCAGTGTTGAATGAAAGCAAAAACCCAGTGGGAAAAGTAAAAGAGCCAGCTAAATCTGGGAGTGACTCAGTTCCAACTGCATTTAAATTTATAGAGGGTACATTAACACCTAACAAAGAACAGCTGCTTTCTGTAGCGAGCTAGTCATCTCTCTTCAGAACACTGTGTCATATCTACACATGAATTTTAGCTCAGCAATTTCATATGGGAGTTTGTCTCACTTTGGGAAGGGCCATAGCTCAGTGGCTCAGTGTCTGCCTTGCAAGCAGAAAGTTCCAGGTTCAATTCCCACTGGCATCTCCAGGTAAGTCTGGAAAAGACTCCTGCCTAAAATCCTGGAGGGTGGCTGCCAGCCAGTGTAGACAGTACTGAGCTAGATGGACCAAATGGTCTCTGTATAAGGCAGTTTCGCATGTCCCTAAATCTCAAACAAGAACACTACTGTCAATCACCTTTATATTACTAGCGAAAGCAAATGCAATTTTACCTATTAAGCCAGCATCCACTGCCAAATCGTAATAGTAGGAAAAGGCATAAAAATCCAAATCCTTTACTTCATCTGTCCTATGAACCTTCGTGCTGATCAGTTTTGCTATTTCATCGGAACATGATTCGAAGAGAGGTTTTCCTAAAAGCAGGGGGGAAACACCCTTAATAATTCAACTTTAGTGATGACATTCAAGTATGTGAGATTTGCTGAGCAAACAGTTTTAGAACATTGTTCAATTGTAAACAAGTGAAGTTATAAGGACGCCAAGCGGGCAACAGTACATATCTAATATTACTTAACAGAAATACGAAATCCCAGTATAGAGCATTCTGATTAAATAAGGACCCAATATCTCTAAAGTGTAATCACTGGCAGGGGCACAGAATTCAGTAAATTCTCCCTTTCCACTTTCAAAATTCTCTCCTTTCCCATGCCACTCTGGCAATTCCCGATCGAAGTTAATGGAGATACTGAAGGGAAATGTGCATTACCAAATGAAGAGATGACCAGTTACTATACCTGCCTTCTGCCCTTTAATTTTGTATATTATCTTGGCATGCTCCCATTCACCCTGGAAACCAGGCGATAAGCAGGAACTTGAAAGATCTTCACCTTCCTTTACTGTAAAAGGGAAAGAAATGCACTGACACAAGGGGAAAGGGTTCATATGGAGATCTTGATCTTCCCCATCCACAAAGCATTTCCCTGCCCCTCTATTCAGCCACACAAATCTCAGAACATTTAAATCCTGTTCCTACAACTGCACAACCTTCATCCTTTACTTGAGAGGCAGCAGGAATCTTATATTTTTTTCAGACATAATGATCAAATAGATATAATTTTAGCATCAATTTTCTAGCTATCAAGCAGACACAGTAGAAAGAAAAGCTGGCAAGATCCTTTATCTACAAAGATGGGTTGCTATTTGGTTAAGTTACCTATATAGCACAAAGCTCAGGTTAAACAGAAGCATCTAAAAATCTAAAATCCTCATCACTCAAGCTTAATGTGCAATACTTACAGGCTTGACCTTCAACTCCTCCTAAAATCGCCAGCCTTGCCGACATTAACCCAAGTCCCAAGTAACTGGGGAGGAGGTAAAACATGATCAAACTCAACACTCTTGGCACTGAGGCAGAGTTCATTTTTATTGCTACATGGTAGGGTCGTCTCTAAATACAGTGGTACCTCGGGTTACATATGCTTCAGGTTACAGACTCCACTAACCCAGAAATAGTACCTCTGGTTAAGAACTTTGCTTCAGGATGAGAACAGAAATTGCGCGGCGGCGGCGGCGGTGCAGCAGCAGCAGCAGCGGGAGGCCACATTAACTAAAGTGGTGCCTCAGGTTAAGAACAGTTTCAGCTTAAGAACGGACCTCTGGAACGAATTAAGTACGTAACCAGAGGTACCACTGTAAATAATACACACACAGAAACAGAATCTGCTATTGGCAGCTATTAAGTTGGCAATTAGGTTGGCAGCTATAAGGGTTTTAAACTGTCAGAAAATATGAACAATTGTTTTTTGCGCCAGAGATAGAAACTACAGTGGTGCCTCGCAAGACGAAAAGAATCCGTTCCGCGAGTCTTTTCGTCTTGCGGTTTTTTCGTCTTGCGAAGCAAGCCCATTGACGGATTAGCGCTATTAGCGCTATTGGCACTTTAAGGGCTAAAAACGGCTTTTTAAGGCTTAAGGGATTAGCGGTTTTGCTGCTAAAATGCTTTTAGCAGCTTAGCGATTCAGAAAAAGGGGTTTTGGAGCAAAAAAAAAAACCCCAAATTTTTTCGTCAATTTTCGTCTTGCGAAGCAAGCCCATACGGAAATTCGTCTTGCGAAGCGCCTCTGCAGATGGAAAACCCTTTCATCTTGCGGGTTTTCCGTCTTGCGAGGCATTCGTCTTGCGAGGCACCACTGTATGTTTTATATGAAAAAAAGCAATCTCTTAGGATATACCAGGGTAAAGTGTGCATAAAAATGCATATATTAGTGAAAGTATTGTACAAAACCAGAAATATTAGGGACTATCACTTTGTATAAATGTGTGTATTAGGCAAATTTTTAAAAAGTAGTATAAACACTGACAACTGGGAAACACTGGCCTGCGACCGCTTCAATTGGAGAACAGCCTTTACCAAAGGCGTCATGGACTTTGAAGATACTCAAACTCAGGATCTAAGGGAGAAATGTGCTAAAAGGAAGGCATGCTTGGCAAACCCTCACCATGATCAACTCCCATTTGGATATCTTTGACCCCAACATGGAAGGACGTGTGGATCCAGAATTGGCCTCCACAGTCACTTACGGACTCACTGTTAAGACCATGTTCATGGAAGACAATCTTACTCGGCTATGTGTGATCGCCAAAGAAGATAATAGGAGAAATTCACAACTGAAATGCAGGTGAATTTTCACAAGGACCTTTAAAAATGGGGAAATGTGCTGAACGGAATTTTAGAGTGGAAAAATGAGAAACTAAAATGGATAGACTTGCCCGTTCCTACTCACAACTAACCTGTGTGAATACAGCTGGTATGTGGTGTTAAACATCTGAAATGAAGTGATGCGACCAGCAGGGGAGCTCTCCAGGGCGGTCTATAAAGAGAAAGAAATTGAACACTCCATGAATGCTCCATACAAAGCAAAGCAAAATAAGAAACTCAATGATTTCATGAGTGTTGAACAAGAGTGTTCTGAAGGGTTTAGAACTTTATGGTCTTTATGTAGCCAGGCATCGTAAGTACCATAAAAAAATAAGCGGGAAAACTTGGCTTTGAGCATCCTATCAAGTTGAATGTAGAAAAAAGAATGTGCAGGTTATTGTGTGTGTTAGGAAATCTGGTGTAATACCAACCCCTTCTAATGGCACTTTCCAGTTCAAATAAATGACAAAGTGTGGCTCATACATGTTTAGAACTGGTAGCTGAAATATCTGAAAGTTTATTACATTTCTCTCTCACCTTTCCTTCAAGGAGCTCAGATATTATTGTTGTTTTTAATTTATTTATTTATATCTTCCCATTTTCCCATGACAGGGACTCAGGGGAAGTTCCATCCCTTCCCCCATTTTACCCTCACAACCACCCTATGAGGTAGGTTAGTTTAGGAACATCACTTGTTATAAAGTATGACTGTTTCTTGTGGAGCTGGTGGTGCTCATGCACATATGTTTTACATAGCAGCCACATGACACCCTCCTCAACAAAATGATGTTCCACGGTTTCCCTCCACAAACAACAAACAACAGAAACAGTAAATCCAGATGAAGTGGTGGGTGGCATTTTGATGAGGGCATTGTGTGAACTCTGTGGAAAAACTTGCATGGATAAATAGAACCGAACAGTCCATATCACAAAGTTATTGAATCATACTAGGGTAACAGCTTGTGTGTTCAGCTCTACAGCCTTAAAGCCCAGGGCAAAGTGTTGCTTGAAGGGGGAAATGCCGGAATGAAAGGTCAACCTGCTTCTTCTCAAGCACAAAGTTCTGAATATACACTCCAAGCAATATGTTTGACACTCAAAAATCAAACTGGAAGCAGAGCAAAGGGAACAAAGCAACACATCAATTGGTCCTTCATTACAACAGACATGACTAAGGGGACCTGTGTTCTTGTTACCTTAGTGCTTGGGCGAAATGTGATCTGAATTGAGCCACCTCCTAAATCCAGCATTCCTACACACTTCTTTCTTGGAGTATTCAAGCTATCTGAAATGTATTATTTGAAAAAACAAAGTTAATAGTGTGTTTAGTCATTATATCTCAGGCACAGCATCTGCATGGAATTATGCTCTATGAACAAAATGTGAGATCCTATTGAATAATTTCTTTTAAAAGAGCAATCCTAACCATACCTACTCAGAAGTAAATAAGGATTTACTGCCTAAGAATTTTAAATGGGCATCTTTTAAAAATACATTTGCAAATATTACTTTTTTCAGCAACTCAAAATAACTAGCTGCTGAGTAAGCAATGTGTTATGTGCCACCCTGCTCTGAAACACTGCTAAATATTTGTACTTACGGTGCAAAAGCAAGAAGTGTATTTTTTGTATTACAAGGTCATAACATACAGCTGTTTTATTTACCTCTATTGCCGACATATTACTTTATAAATGCATATATGATTTGAAAGCAGACCATCTTCAGGAAGTTACAATTATATTTGAACTTATCTGGGAGTAAGCCCCATTGAACACAGCAGTACTTCCAAGTAAAAATGCATGAAATTACACTGAGAATCTTGTAGTTTTACAGAATAAATGCCAATTTATACACTTACTAAGGATCACAGCATGACATATATTGCCAGAAAATTGCTGCCCTGGGCTCCTTTGGGAGGAAGGGCAGAATATGTATTTAACACATAAATAATTAGAAAACATAAGGCTCATCATTAACAGATCACAATTTACTTCAATAGATACCTGTTAAGAAGTTGACAGTGATCCATGCTGAAATACCTGGTTTAAAAAAATTGAAATTATGTGAATAGACACGAAGTGGTTTTCCACTTCTAGTAATCAATATAAATAATACATGAATGCATAAACAGAACATGTTTGCTCAGTTAGGGTCTCTCCAAACTGAACAAATGAGCAAGAGAATGGCAGAGAAGATTCATTAGTGTAAGCAAATGGAAGTGATGCATGCTTCAACAAATAGCTTATCTTCAGGGGAGAATGCATCCTATTATGGAGCCAAAATTGCAGCACCTGCCCACACATGGGAGGAATTGGCAGATTCGGGTGGACCCTGAGGTTTAAAAAAGTACAAATCTTAAGGAAAAAACCTAAGGGGGACCTCTCAAAACAGACCTGCAAGAACTCAGTGGCAGGGAGTGCTGTCTGGCTGAATGGAAAAAAACTAACAAAGCTGGAGGAGGAATGGAAATTGCCTTGCCTTTGCTGGTCTTCGATTGCAAGTTCACTGAGGCATAGACTTGCTTATTTGTTTGTTTTGCTCTGTACTTGCCACATGAAGATACAGTGCTGTGTAACTATTTAGCAGCAACAACAACTTCTTTGAGTTTCACAGAGGTTCAGATTTTATTGCCGAATTATAAGTAATTTTATGAAACCACTGAAATGAAAATTTGCTTAATTGCGGACAAAAGCAAGATCCTTACCTTCATCTGTTCCATCCATTACAGAGACACAGTCACTCCTTACAAGGAACGGAGATTCTTGAAAGATGTCCTTTACCTAAATTTGAAATAAGACTAAATTTTTTAGTGTTTTAAAAAAGCACCCTTCCACACCCACAAAAAAGCACGTACAGCATTTATAAACCATTTCCTCGTAGCAGCCCAGATGAGGATCACATTCTTATGGAGAAGTGGTGATTAACCAGGCAAAACTGCTATGATAGGGTTTGGAAGCTTGCATTTGTAGACAAAGTAACACAGCATTTGCAGAGTAGTTAGGAGGGTGTTACCGCAGAATTTTTATTATGATGACTCCCTTCATTTCTTTCATGAGTTCCTCACCAGAAAACCTAGACTAGCTTCTGTTCACTTTTATTTTTGGTGAGCTATGTTATCCTGGATTTTATCTTGATACTCTGGATTTTTTTTCATTTAGCTATCATGTCACAGACTCCCCCCCTCCAAGGTTTAAAGAAGGTTGTTGCTAACTTTGCAAGTCTGCTGTTGTAATCCACCCTGCATGTTTGGAATTTACAGATATATTCTTTCCAAAGTGCATAATGAGGAAGCCCAGTTCAGCTATGTATTTTATATTTCAGTCTCCAGACTGTTAACTGCACCCTGTTATGATGCAGCCGTCCTTTCAGATTGTGCTGTTCACTTTTATGCCTCAGAGTTTATTAGCTAGTGGACGGAAGTACGGATGTTGGGATATTTCAGCGAGACTGACACCATAGTGTATATAATATGTGCAGCTAACTTAGTTACAAAAGACAGCAGAAGCAAAGTACCTTATCCAGCAATTTCTGTGCTTTTTCTTTTGGCAGCAGTCTTAAGCCAGCTGTTGCTTTAAGGACCAAAGGAGTGGACTTCCACAATTCCAGAGGAACATCTTCTTTAGCAACTGTCAGTAGCTCATTTATTCCTTGAGCACTCTGGAGAGATAGATAGATAGACAGACAGATAAATAAACGTGCTTCTATTTTAGCACTTAAAAAATGAAGACTTTGGTAGAGATACACACACACACACACACTAGTATTCATGTTTTGCTCATCACTTCCCATTTTCCAGTTCGAGATACATGAAGATCTTTTTGGCCACCACCATTCTGAGATCGTGCATCAGTCTTTAGCCAAAATAAAGCAAGGGTGCAGAGCCTCTGGCCTGAGGGCTAAAGGTGAAGGGAAGTTATAGAGGCCTCTCCAGGGCACGTCAGTCTGTGTTAAGTACTTTGGTTGCAGCTGTTTGACATGAGTAGTCCTGAGTGCCAAGGCTAGGCTCTGTTCCTACCGCTCAGCAGTGACATTTTGAAGCTAAAAGAACCTCTAATTTATAACTTGGTCCTTTAGCACAATGTCACAACAGCCTTCACAGGGGAACTTCACAATGTCCTACAAACTGGTAGGACAAGCCTTTCAAAGCTGCAAATCCACAAGACTTGGGCATCTTGTTGAAGTACCAAGTGTAGTGCTATTTAACAGAATGTACGCACAGTATTTCTGTAACCTAGTGACTGGAAAAGTGTCAACTGGATAGTGCCACTGCCTATATGTTTACACAGTAAGTGTCTGTGTGTTCTGTGGTGCTTACTCCCAGGAAAGTATGGATAGGATTGTAGCATAAATTGCTGAATTTTCACATTACAGAAAGTGAGAATCACAGACATATTCTCTTGATGAGTAAAGTTCAAATTACCTTATCAACACTGTCAGCATATGCAGAAAGTCCTGGCGTTAGTGCTCTGAATGTGGTATGGATTAATTTAGGAATTTCTGTTAAAGAAGTGCAAGAGAATTGAGTTAATCTACAATTAAAAAAAATGTATACACTGAAGGCCAACGCCACTGTCCAGGGATTAACGTGAAACCCTGCTACAAAATATGGTTAACATTAATGGCTAATATGAACACTGTAATTAGGCTGCATCATCAGAAGGCAATGTTCAAATTCAGCCTTTGAATTAGATCTCAGCTAAGCTCCTCCATCCCCAGAGATATCAATGGCTCCAGGTTAGGTGTACAGAATAAAAATTAAGATAAAGAACTAGCTATTGGCTATGTTTCACTAGCAACACATCCCTTTCATCCTGAAGTAATGAAGCCTTGCAAACTATGTTGCCATAATACAGATAACACAACAGAACTGGTCTGAGGACCTATGTCTTCACACCTAAAACCTGCATAGCACTTACAAAGCCTCTTGTGCCTACTCACACATTTTATCTTAAGACTCTTACAAAATGCAGGCTCCTGGCTTTATCAGCAACCATTTTTTCTCTCTCCTTGCCCCCACTTTATCTAGCCTGATGAAGAACTGTTGAGAACTCAAAAACTTGCATGCTGTCCTGCGACATTTCAGTTGCTCTAATAAAGGTACTGTCCCAATACAAATTTTGCAGTTGAACTGAAATATGTTAGCCTACCTTTTGGCTTTTGTGTGAATTTGAATATGTGTATTCGAGTCCCAGTGCTTCCAGCATCAAACATGATTCCATAAAGAACTTCCTGATCTGTTCTTGACGTTTCACTTTTGAGCTGGCTTTCCAAATCATTGACGGCAGCTTTTGTTTTAAAGTCCAAATGCCATTTTACATATACCGCATAAATAGCAGCACATGTAAAAACTGCAAAAGCGTAGAGCGGTTTTGGTATCTTCATAGCGTCCATTAATCTTTCTTGCTTCACTTAAAACTGGAATTATGCATGATGCCTCTGCTTTTAAAAACAAAAAAATATAACTAAAGTAACACCAACGTAAACTTAACAGACAAATACTGAGAAAGCTAACGTATGATGTGACTACTTCCATCCACTGCTTTTTCAATATTTACTCAAAAATATCTATCGAACTGAAACTGCTGGAAGTTCCTGCTCACTAAGAAAAAGTTACCAGAACCCATTTGTTAAATGCAAAGTATCCTGAAAGACTGCTTAACCTGAAAATATGTGGGAATCATCCATCCTATAGATAGTCTCGATACAGCACAAAAATTTGATATTTCCCTTGTGTCTTTAGTCTTGAAGAATCATTTGCCATATAAAAAGTTACAGGTGTGACATAAAGACGCCCACGGATTAAAAAGTACCTTAATATTTAAAATTATGAAGATATCCCTAAAGATAGACCATTTAATTTTTTTAAACTACGAATACTGGTCTTCAAAAACTTGTTCATGCTATAGAATTACACAAAATACTGATGAAAGAACAAGGTAATATTTTGCAATTAGACCGACATTATTAGAGCGATAATTAATTTATTAGAAGGGAGATGGACAATGAAGATCTACACAGAATGTCACCTATATTTAACTAAGAACTCTAGGGCTAGGAACCTATGAGCTAAGTGAAAATGGAAATGCATGAAACCTTATTTTTAAAAATAATACACTAAAATTTTTCAACACATTGGCTTGAAAATGAGGGGGTGCAAGAGAAAATGGTAGAATACCAATATGAACACAAGTGTATGTGGTTAAGATAATGAAGCTAGGTTATTGAGACAGGTATTACAAGTCTTCGAAAAGTCTTCTGTACTGGCCAAACAGTATGTTAAAGTTTTTTTTTTTAATTAATTATCAAAGCATCTTAAAAAATTATGTGGATACAGAGTTATACTGGCCCAACACTTTGGGCTAGATTCAACTAACCTGTTGTGCTGCTAGTGGAAGCCAGCACAAAGTCTCCCACTAATGCAAAGGGTCTCCCCCCCCCCCTTCTGTGCCAAATATGCTCCAAAATGTCAGAAAAAACCCCAGCATGGTGGGGGGAAGGAAATGGGAGATTGCTGTATCCAGTAAGCAGAAACACTTTTGCCAACAGAAGAATCGTATTAGTACAATCTTGGGATCCACCCTTTGAATTTATACCCTTTTGAGGGGTCACCACAACTTAAAAGACTTCTCCTGCATCAACAATTAACCAACCACATTCAGAATAAAGGTTTCACAATCTGCTGCTTAACTTGGGTAAGGTTTCAGTAAGAATATTGTGGGTATATTATGAGGGTCATTTTCTTCAGATTTACAAGTTCCTTCCTCTGTTTACATAAGGACTGTCTTGTTTATCTTTATACTTGTTCTCCACCTAGAAAGGAACCTGTGTGCTTTGCCGAAGGACGTTGTGTATTCTGGTACAGTTCATCTCCAAGAACACAGGCCTTTTCATGAAAGAGCAAAACATGACTACTAGATTTAGATTTTTAGCCTGCGCCATTTGAGGAGCCCAATTCAGTAATAAAGAGCAATTCAATTCTCTTTGAGAACTAGTTATAAAACTAATTGTCAGGTGTGGTGTAAATTGCTTACTCAAGGCTATGGCAAAGTCAATTTAACAAGGTCCGGGAAAGAAACTGGAAAATATGATTAAAAGTAATGTTTAACAGTCTATTAAGGTGACTTGAAGATTGTAGGGCCCCAAGAATTAAATCCTTGTCTGAAATGGAATCTGTGCTCTTGCCTTACAGAGGAATTAAGATAACCATCAACAGCATGGACATGCAAATATGGAAGTTGCACATGCATACTTGCATTAAGGCTCTAGGTCAGACTTTATTTAAGTTACCACCGAACTGCTGCTTGCATTTTCTGCACCTGCAATTGGAATGCAAAACCTATGATGCCTAAGATGCACGTTCTGTTGAAAAATGATTCTCTTCTGCTCTCTGTGCTGCATTAACCAACACACTGCAGACTAGAAAGCAGTCTTAGCATGTAAAAATCCTGTTAAGTTAGAATGGAACAAAATTAACAATTTAACTAATTATTTTAATATCAATTAAAAATAGAGTGTTTAAAATTAAAGTTGAATTCAAGCATGCAAATCTGATTTCTTAAAAACTGAATTTAACAGCCCACTATTAAGTACCAAGTAAAACAGTCTTTCACTGCAAATGAATAACCATGGAGAAAACACGTTTTTGAGGTCAATATGCTAAAGTAGCATAGAGTCAAGGGTTACCTAGTCCAGCATCCTGTTCTCACAGCTGCCAACTAGGTGCCTGTGGGAAATCTACAAGCCACTGATATTCAGAAGCATTACTACCTCTGACCATGCAAGGCAGAACACAGCCACCACAGCTAGTAGCCATTGATAGCCTCCTCCTCCTCCATGAATTTGTCTCATTCTCTTTTAAAGCCATCCAAGTTGGTGGCAAACACTACATCCTGCGGGAGCGAATTCTGTAATTTAGCAACACACGGCGTGAGGTACTTTCTTTTGTCTGTCCACGCGAGTCCTGGTGTTAGGAGAGGCAGAGAAACCCACTTTCTTCATGATCTCCTATCGGGCTGCCTCTTACTCGCCTTCTCTCTGAATTAACAAGGCGCAAACGCTGCGACCTTCCCTTTTGCTGCCGACAGCCTTATCCCTGCAAGAAACCTACCCACTGAAAGCCACCTCCAGCAAGGGGTCACCGCCACATCTTGTGGCAGGGAGTTCCACAGGGGAGCAGCTTCCTAGGGACAAGCTGCACCTGCCAGAACATCCTCCTCATCCCACCGACCGACCCCGCCCTCCTTCACAGCCAGTTGCTTTTTTAAAAAAGGGGGCTCGGGAGGAGTCCTCTCTCCTCCTGCACCCTTAACCCCCCCCCCACTGAATTTAGCGCCCTCCGAGTAGGCGACGCGGCTCCATGAGGACTAGCCTATTGCAAAGTACGTGCCGGCAGCCGTCGCCGGCTTTCTCTCAGCCTTCTCGCAAGACGCATTATGGGAGGGGTCGCTGCGCCCCCTCCGCCAGCCCGCACGGACTGGAAGCCCCTTCCCCGGGCTCGCCTCAGTCGGAGGAAGGGGGGGAGACGCGCCCGACTCACCTCAACCTGGCGGCTCAGCCGTTCCGAAGCCCCTTCGGCTCCCCGGCCTCTCTCGCTAACTGAGGCCTCCATTTCCCATCCTGCCCTCGCACTCGACGGTTGCCCGTTTGGCGCGAGGGAATCTTAGTGGGCGGGGCAGGCCAGAGGGAGCCACGCATGCGCGCCCTTATAACTGCGTCGTGTCCTTCGCCTCCTCAGTCGGCTTTGGGGCGCGAGAGGGGGAGGTCCTGTCGTCTCGCGCCTCCCGGTCCTATGGCGAGGTGACGGAGCTGCCTTCAGGGACGGGCAGGGCAGGCAGGCGTCCGCCCGCCAACAGGCGACTGCCTGTAGTGTAATAGGATCTGGAAGTCACCCCGTAGGGAGCGACCTTTTGGGTCTCACAGAACTCCTCCTTAGGCGCTGGACACGAGGATATTGATTATTAAGTGGGGAGCGAAAAACACATGGCTCGGAATCGGCTAGCCTTTCCCCCAGCGAAAGCTCTGGCGCCTTCTTCCTTTGTTGTTGTTTAGTCGTGTCCGACTCTTCGTGACCCCATGGACCAGAGCACGCCAGGCACTCCTGTCTTCCACTGCCTCCTGCAGTTTGGTCAAACTCATGCTGGTAGCTTCAAGAACACTGTCCAACCATCTCGTCCTCTGTCGTCTCCTTCTCCTTGTGCCCTCCATCTTTCCCAACATCAGGGTCTTTTCCAGGGAGTCTTCTCTTCTCATGAGGGGGCCAAAGTATTGGAGCTTCAGCTTCACATCTGTCCTTCCAGTGAGCACTCAGGGCTGATTTCCTTCAGAATGGATAGGTTTGATCTTCTTGCAGTCCACGGGACTCTCAAGAGTCTCCTCCAGCACCATACAGTGGTACCTCGGGTTACATACGCTTCAGGTTACATACGCTTCAGGTTACAGACTCCGCTAACTCAGAAATAGAGCTTCAGGTTAAGAACTTTGCTTCAGGATGAGAACAGAAATCTGGCTCCGGCAGCGCGGTGGCAGCAGGAGGCCCCATTAGCTAAAGTGGTGCTTCAGGTTAAGAGCAGTTTCAGGTTAAGAACGGATCTCAGGAACGAATTAAGTACTTAACCCGAGGTACCACTGTAATTCAAAAGCATCAATTCTACGGTGATCAGCCCTTTTTATGGTCCAGCTCTCACTTCCATACATCGCTACTGGGAAAACCATAGCTTTAACTATACGGACCTGCTTCCTTTACCATGCAGTTAATATTTATTGCTCACATAACGCTGTTTGCAGTATCCTATGGCTGTCTATTGAAAGAAACATAAACCTGAAGTTCCTGGCAAGGTTGAAAGAAATCACCGGTTTTCCAGACATTTTAAGAGTGCTTTTTAAAAAGTGTTTTTCATATTACAGATAACGTTTCCTGCCAGGGCTTCATTGGGAGAAAGGGCAGGATGAACACTGAATAAAACTAAATAGCCAGCAAGTATGCTTGCTGCTTAATATAAGAAATGGAGGAGCAATTAATCCTTGAAAGGTACTGGAATTACACTTGATGTTAGCTTTCTCGAGTAAGCTTGGTTAGGCTCTGATTGAAAGTGTGCTAATGTTCTGCACATTTGATATAGAAACAGTCTTTTATGTGAGCAGAAAGTTCCAAGTGGGGAAGGGGATTTTGCAATGCACCTAAATCAGGAATCTGAAGAAAGTGACAAGTTTCTCTTCTCCCACATGGGCAGTTGCTAAAATGGAGAAGCAATTATGTAGAAGCTTCTACTTAAGTTTCTACTTAAGCTTCTACTTAATGGCTATGTGCATCAGCTTTTGCCATATCTAAAAAAATTAATACATCTTTTATCAATCCAAAATCTTAATTTTCCTACTTCTAATAGGCTATTGTTAAAAGAGCCCTGGAGGTAGAAATCTGTGAAAGCATCTGTGTCAGATTTGCCTCATCCTAGTACAGTCCAGTTGTCTTTGTCCACGGAGTTTTCTTGGCAGGGATACTGGAGTGGCTTGCCGATTCCTGCTCCAGGTGGATCACGTTTGGTCAAAACTCTCCACTATGACCTGTTCATCTTGGGTGCCCTGCTCGGCATAGTTCATAGCTTCTCTGAGTTCTTCAAGCCCCTTTGCCACGGCAAGGCAGTGATCCATGAAGGATAATTTTACTTTCTTGGGCTCCATGATCACTGCAGATGGTGACAGCAGTCACGAAATTAAGAGACGCCTGCTTCTTGGGAGGAAAGCAATGGCAAACCTAGACAGCATTTTAAAAAGTAGAGACATCACCTTGCCAACAAAGGTCCGTATAGTAAAAGCTATGGTTTCCCCAGTAGTGATGTATGGAAGTGAGAACTGGACCATAAAGAAGGCTGATCGCCGAAGAATTGACGGTTTTGAATTATGGTGCTGGAGGAGACTCTTGAGAGTCCCATGGACTGCAAGAAGATCAAACGCATCCATTCTTAAGGAAATCAGCCCTAAGTGCTCACTGGAAGGACAGATCGTGAAGCTGAGGCTCCAATACTTTGGCCACCTCATGAGAAGAGAAGACTCACTGGAAAAGACCCTGATGTTGGGAAAAATGGAGGGCACAAGGAGAAGGGGACGACAGAGGACGAGATGGTTAGACAGTGTTCTCGAAGCTACAAACATGAATCTGACCAAACTGCGGGTGGCAGTGGAAGACAGGAGTGCCTGGCGTGCTCTGGTCCATGGGGTCACGAAGAGTCGGACACGACTGAACGACTAAACAACAACAAGTACAGTCCAGTATCTGATATTTACTGTGGTATTATGACATCTAGTGGCTATAACTGGAAATAGCCACTAGAAAATTTGCCAGTGACAATCTAAGAGCCAGGCTGGATCACACCAAGAGAGATCTAGTCCAGCAACTTCTTCCCATATTAGGCAACCAGTACTCTTCCCAAGTATGATTCTCAGCTACTGGTGTACAGAGGCACACCATCTCTAATTTGGAGCTATCATGCCTAGTAATTTCATTGATAATTTCATTGGCCTCTGTGTCGAGAGACAATGGAGTGTGCCTCTGGGAGTGAAGTTAGGCATCAGCAGCACCAAAGTGACCTCCCCGGGGGAAAAGGCCTGGGCAGTGTGTATGGAGGTCCTGGACTGCCCAGATGCCAAGACCCCCTCTTGACCTCACTGATGTGGTCCAAAGGCAAGCTGAGGAAATGTGTGTAATCCATTTTCAAAGCTATCCAAGTTGGTTGCCTTCACTACATGTTGTGGGACTTACGGTAATTCAAGAGTTTTAACTATGCATTGTGTAAATAAATAGTTTATTTTGTCTGTCCTGAATCATTGAATGGTACTGTGATCTAATATAATAATAATAATAATAATAATAATAATAATATATAATTTTTTATTTATACCCCGCCCTCCCCAGCCAAGGCCGGGTTCAGAGCGGCTTACAAGCAATAATAAAAACAAGATGAATGATTACAACTTAAAAGCAAAAGTAAAATACAACATGAAAATAATGGAACATTAAAATATTAAAATGTAGCCTCATCGCAGGAGGAGAAGGAAAAGAAAAAAGAAAGAGAGGGAGGGAGGGAGGGAATCAAATTGGCTCCAAGCCAAAGGCCAGGCGGAACAACTCTGTCTTACAGGCCCTGCGGAAAGAAATCAGATCCTGCAGGGCCCTGGTCTCATGAGGCAGAGCGTTCCACCAGACCGGAGCCAGAGCTGAAAAGGCCCTGGCTCTGGTTGAAGCCAATCTAACTTCCTTAGGGCCTGGGACCACTAGGGTGTTGTTATTTATGGACCTTGAGGCTCTCCGTGGGGCATACCAGGAGAGGCGGTCCCATAGGTACGAGGGTCCTAGGCCGTGAAGGGACCTCTCATAATAATATTATGAGATCCAGAGAATTTTCTCTCATCCACTTTCTCAACACAACGGTAACTTTAAACATCTCTGTCAGTTTCCCGCTTACTTGCCTTTTTTCTAAAGTAAAAAGTTCCAGAAGTTGTAACCTTTCCTCATAGGGGGGTTACTCCAATCTCTTGGTCCTTTTGGTTGAACCTATTCTGGTATTCCAAATGTGGCTACACCATGGATTTGTATACAGCTTCATGATATTGGCAGTTTTATTTTCAATCTGTTACTTTACGGTGCATAAGCTAAATTTTGCCCTGCCATACATTGGGTTGACATCTTCATTGAGCTATCCACTATAACCCCAAGGTCTCATTTATGCTTCTTTGGCTACATGTCTCATCCTTACACATTCTAAATGCAGAAAAGTATTGTTCAGTCACAGGAAAACAAGCCCCTTTTTGTATGGTGGAATTATGCAGGGGTGCATATGGGTAGAGAAATTCAAGATACAGAACTATGTTGGTTTTGGAATTCCTAACTAAACACCAATTTTGTTGGTTTGTGACTTGGACCATCTGAGCTTCAGTGGAACTTCCTACCAAGTCATTATGCATGGGTCATTCTTAACTTGAAATCATGAAATGTGATGTCAAAGTGCTAATTGTTCTATTCTTTAAGGTTCTTTAACCAATAAAACAGTTTTTAACCAACAGGGGGCAACATTTTGCTACGCAAACTTGCATTTCGACTCCTGCTTGTTATTAAGTGCATAGGCTGAGTCCTTTTATTTGGAACAGAATTATCTTCACATTTGCGTGTGCGAACCAAACTGCTAGCGCTTTCAGACTGCCTTTCATAGTGCAGGTTGGGAAGGTCCGTAGCTCAGTGGAGAACACGGGTGTCAGGTTAAATTCTTAACATTCCCAATTAGACTTCAAATGAAAGTTACACCTGCTGATATTATCTCTTCTACGCAGCTATTAAAAATGCAGGAGTCCTGTTTTCTTTTGCATCTGGACACCCTATTTTTTATTTATTTACAAAAATATAAATGTATATATTGCCCACTCATAAAACATCAAGGTGGTGTATTCCCTCAGAGGAGTGCAACCCCATTCAGAACAGGCAACTGGCCTGTCTTCCAGACACAGGAACCACCTCCCCACAGAGCCTTCATCTTCACAGGCTCTAGCCTAAGTTTATTGACCCTCATCCAGTCCACCACTGCATTCAGGCATTGGTCCAGAACTTGCACAGCCACATTCAGATATTATGAAGAAAGCAAGCAGCATGTCATCAGCATATTGATAACACCCTGCTGCCTTCAGATTGGTAGTTGTTGTTCTATTTGACATCTGGTGGGAGGGCATTCCACAGGGCGGGCGCCACTACGGAGAAGGCCCTCTGCCTGGTTCACTGTAATTTGGCTTCTTGCAGCGAGGGAACCGCCAGAAGGCCCTCGGCGCTGGACCTCAGTGTCCGGGTAGAACAATGGGGGTGGAGACGCTCCTTCAGATATACTGGATTGAGGCCATTTAGGGCTTTAAAGGTCAGCATCAACACTTTGAATTGTGCCTGGAAACGTACTGGGAGCCAATGTAGGTCTTTCAAGACTGGTGTTATGTGGTCTTGGCGGCCGCTCCCAGTCACCAGTCTAGCTGCCGCATTCTGGATTAGTTGTAGTTTCCAGGTCACCTTCAAAGGTAGCCCAACATAGAGCGCATTGCAGTAGTCCAAGCGGGAGATAACCAGAGCATGCACCACTCTGGTGAGGCAGTCTGTGGGCAGATACGGTCTCAGCCTGTGTACCAGATGGAGCTGGTAAACAGCTGCCCTGGACACAGAATTTACCTGCGCCTCCATGGGCAGCTGCAAGTCCAAAATGACTCCCAGGCTGCGCACCTGGTCCTTCAGGGGCACAGTTACCCCATTCAGGACCAGGGAGTCCTCCACACCCGCCCGCCTCCTGTCCCCCAAAACAGTACTTCTGTCTTGTCAGGATTCAACCTCAATCTGATATAAAGGGATGAAAAAGGCTTGTGATAGAATTGATTCCTAAAGAGGAGAGAGAGACCATACAGACAGAAATGGCTAGAGCAATCTATGCAGGCAATAGTCACTCAGAATGGGAGTGTGATAGACCATCTACACCTGGGGAACTGGGCACCTATTCCACTGAATTACAAGTCAGGTTTTCTGAGCTTGTTAAACAGGGAAAACATGAGGAGTGTGCCTTTTGATTATTAGAAGATGAATGGTGGGCATGATTCAGCACTTTCAAGTCTCATGAGTTTCAAACGGAGACTGAAACATGTAGATTAGGCAACAGCAATACATCCATGTGGAATCAGTGATACTACTGAGTAAACATTTAAAGGAGTAAATGGAAGTCAGTGTGGCTTTCTGTAACAAGCAACCAAATCCCATGCACATTTACACAGAAATCAGTTCAGTGTAGGATGTAGAGATTGGTGGTGCTCTGCTGCAGTCCTATGAACACTTTAGGAATGAGTTCTTTTGAACTCAGAAGAGCTTACGTTTGAATAAGCATGTGATCAGAGTGCAAAATGTGTAAAGCAGGCTGGCAAAACATAAATAGACTGACATCAGGATTAAGGCTGAGCAGGCCTCCCCTCCCTTAAAAAGCAAGCTGGATCAAAGCCCCTAAGCAGCAGAATAGAGTGTTATGGTGTTTGTCCAGCAAAACCTTCAGCTTCTTAGCTAGCCTTTGCCTCTTTAACTTTTAACACGCTTCTCCAATTAAGCTCTGGCCCTCAATTAATCATTAAGATGACAGAACTGAAGAGTCAGGCACAGCTGCTGCAATTTGATTTATCCACCAAGCAGACCTGTTGATGAGGGGAGAAACATTGGCTTTAATTTAGAGTGAATTGGGTCTGAGGATTTGGTTGGTTGTTGTTGTGATGAACTGGAACCTCGTCTTTTCCAGCTTTGACAGCGGGAAGATCTTGATGTGATTTGTGTGGGCTCTCCCAAGGCTTGACGTTTTCTTCTGAACAAGGCTATAGTCATTATATTGGACGTGCCAATGCTAATAATTTAGGCTCCCTCTTTCAGTTCTTCTTTAAAAGATAGTATCTTTTGCTTTCAAAGATAAAAGAAATAATAGGCATACAGCATTCTGGTCTTTCGTTCACCAAGAAATAATCCTACTTGTTACTAGGCTCTTTGCTAACAAATGCAAGGGCTAACAAGACTTTATATTTTCAACTTCTGTTAAATAATAATAATAACAAACAATTAGATATTAATAAAATTTAAAATGCCAAAACCCTTATCCACCAAGGCGAGGCATATGTGTTTATTGACCAGAACACTGGTATCCACAAAAAACTTTTTTTTTTTTTTACTGCAATAAACCAGTGATAGCTCAATTTAGTTGCCGTATGGAAATCGGACAGTGATAATCTCAGAAGCAGGAGCATTACAGTGCAGATAGCTCTTGGTTTGGGAAGAGCTCCTTTGATCCTCCCAAAGAGCAACAGTTGTCAAGAAAAGCCTGATCGAATGTAAACTCTCCCTCTCATATTCCCCAAGTATGAAGCCACACTAGGTAATAGTAAATAGGTAGAGTTGGATTGTCCGAAAAAGACCAAGCTAGGCTGGAGACTGCCTCCAGCTAACCTATTGCTGACCCATCTCCCATGAAAAGCATTCCCATTGCTAGAATGCTCCCATGAGTAGCTTGGGTTTGAAATTTACCAAACCAAAGTGATATGCCCCTCCAGCTCTCTATTCATTACTTCAATTAACAATCAGTCGCCTGAAAAATGCCCCAATCTGTTTCACGGGGAGGTGCGTGGAAAATCTATGAGCCAAGCCAATTAGCATCCCGTTTGTGGCTCTCTGGGGAATTTAATTGGAGCTACTTGGTTGATCGAAGGCCCAATAACATTTTCATTTTGTTAGGGAGAACGCAAGGTTTGTTAAATGAGCAGATTACCTTAAGGCCCATCTGCGGATCGGCATTTCCAGGCCAGAAGGGGCAATAAGGCAAGCGTGCTTTTTTTTGCATACACATGGCTTCTGTATTCCCGGGACCAGGCTACAGCAGCTGGACACAAACAGAACAAGCCTTTGCCACCCGGGGTGGGCGTTACAGCTTCTCCACTAAATTGTTGCACACATGAGCAGGCCCATTGTCTCCTTTTAAAAGGGCATTTCAACTGCCCATTACCAGGCAGCCGCCAGACAACAAAAAGGATGCAGCCTCTGTGTGGACAACCTGTCTGCTGAACATATTGTTAGGGGGCAATTAATTTGCAAATTGCCTGTTTGCAAATCCAGGCCTGAATCAGTTACCTTCCTCTCCCCAAAGCGTGCTTTCAGTTTCAATTACGATTGTTGTTGTTTCTCCCCTCCCTTTATAAAAGGAAGTCCCATGAATAAGTAGGGTAATCTGATGAGGAGCAGTGAACAAAAAGAGTAATTGTTTCTGCCTTGACAAGTGGAAGAAGAAACAGCTTTAAGCAGAGCTTTTTTTGGGGGGGACGGGGACGCAGGCCTAAACATTTTGTGAATCTCTGTACTTTTGTCCATTTACTGTATTTATTTTCCCTGATATGAACTGTTGTTGTTTAGTCGTTCAGTCGTGTCCGACTCTTCGTGACCCCATGGACCAGAGCACGCCAGGCACTCCTGTCTTCCACTGCCACCCGCAGATATGAACTAGAAGATGGTGATTTTTTTGAGTCAAAATGAGACTACCCATAAACATTTTTTTAAAGAAAAAAAAAAGCACTGGCTTTAAGGGGGGGAAGTATATACATAACACTTTCTGCTTGTATCTTAGGCTGGAGTCAGAGAATAATTTTTGAAGTGATTTGAAGATGGTATGATTCACCCATCATTCTTCTTGTATTACAATATTTTCCTTTGACTGCCTATTCTTTCTAGTCAAGTAAGTTTTGCAGGTTTTTGAAGTGCTGCAAAGAATTTGCAAACAAGCCATATAATAGAGGAGTGTTCAAGCCATGTGGAATGATGCTTCATTACACAACATTTAATGCTGAAAAAAATTGTCTCCAGCTTGAATATATTGAAGGACAATGGTCTGTTTTGCCTGTAATGGAAGACAAAGGTTTCTGCCTTTGTGAATGAACTGCAGCAAACTCTCTTTTCACCTTCTATCAGAGGAGCAGATTCGAAGCTTCTGAGTTTAAACAAAATCAGTGCACTGTGACATCTAAGCTTGGGAAACCGTGGTTTCTTTAAACCTAGTTAGTGGGGAGAAACCAGATCAAACTGTGGTTTCAGATCCTAGTTTGTTCACTAACTATTGGTGAAAAAGACACATTCCCTTTAGAACAGATAACATGGGAGCTGTGGTTTGTTGAAAATTGGAAGTGGGAGCTTCTGATTCCCTTCCTTGACAAGGGAAGATGTTACATTTCCCATATATATATATAATGCATATTCGTATATGACACACACATATTACAGATATGCATTGATGCAAATATATTTGTGTTGTAGAAAACAACGGCAGTCTGTGGGTAGTTATTATTAAGGTGCACACCCAGAAATGCAACACGTGAGTACAAAAAAAAGACAGGTTTGCAAACACATGCTCATATGTTCTTGGCTGCAGCTCCCTGCTGAGTGTACACACTTGGTGGCAAAACCCAGATTGGCCTCCCCGTAATGTATGAATGCCCCTAATTTGTAGAATGAATGGTTGTTGGTAGGGTGTAATTTCTTCAGTGTGGTGTAGTGGTTAAGAGCGGTAGTCTCGTAATCTGGGGAACTGGGTTCGAGTCTCCGCTCCTCCACATGCAGCTGCTGGGTGACTTGGGCCAGTCACGCTTCTCTGAAGTCTCTCAGCCCCACTCACCTCACAGAGTGTTTGTTGTGGGGGAGGAAGGGAAAGGAGAATGTTAGCCGCTTTGAGACTCCTTAAAGGGAGTGAAAGGCGGGATATCAAATCCAAACTCCTCTTCTTCTTCTTCTTCTTCTTCTTCTTCAGATTGGGTTGTGGCACAGTTTTTTGAGAGGACTTGCTACTGCCCTGTTAGTGAAATGTGGAAAACAACATCAGCTGACCAAGGAAGCAATTAACTTATTGCTGTTTGTTCATGTTGTAGCCTTATGCCATATTGCACCCTTTCCCTTCCCAAACCTGTCAGTTCCAAACCAGCTTTGTGCCTTTATTCTGTGCCATTAACACTTTGCCAATAGAAAAAGTGGTATATCTATCAGGGCAAATTCTCTGGGATGAGGGGATTATTGCTGTCAGGAAATAAATAGACGTTTTGCCGTTTGCACTACGCTAGGCTGCCGGGGGTAAATGGGATTGAAACTGTTATTATGCCTTTAAGACAAAAGAGAGGATTGGGTTATTCGAAATTGATTAGGAAAAAAATGCTTTCAGTGTGATTTCTTTACAATAAAAAGTTAATAATGCCAAAGCTAAATAATAACATTGTTTATTTGTCTGGGTCTTCCAAGTCAAGCACTGCTGGGGATCAGGCATCCGGCTGGTGTAAAGGTTTCTCTTGGAGTAAATCAGAGCAACTCTGTTTCATATGATAGTTTCATGCTGAAGATAAAGCCATGTGATTCCTTGCAAACCATCACCTTGCTATCAGAATCATGGGAAATCATATAACAGGATTTGATGAAAGCCAATCATATTAAAGAGCAAATAAGGTAGGTTAGGGACATGTGAGAGGGAGAGAGAGACTATTTAATTTGTCATCTTATGAACGTTTTAATATCTGAAAAGCTACCAATTTGTCAAGTCGGTTCGAAACTCAGGACAGAGCTGCTAATCTTTTTATGATTATCTACATTTTTTATTACTGATATTATTTCTATTTACTACAGAAAATCAGGAGGCGTACACCTGGCCTAGCAATACTCTTGGCCTAATCTTCTTTAAAGCTCTGTAGGGCATTACCAGATATAATCTAACCCTCCCAGGTTAATGTCAATGCCCTTATGGGCATAAACTCTTCTCCAAGAGAATTAGGTATTTTCCTTATTATGAATGCAATACCTTTTCGGAGAATGTCACAAAAGAAGTTTCCATGAAAACTGGATTGGTTTCTAGCAGAATGATCCTGTTTTTCTTGAGAAAGGGAAAAGTGCATAGGAAGAGTAAAAGCCCCTGTTTACTTTACTGCCCCCCTAAATAAAAAACTGGCCAGAATAACGGGTGATAGTCATATTGATCATCAAACCAGAAAACAGTGGTACCCAGCAACTTCTTTGACTGCAATATTTGGGAGTGGGTTGGTATTCTGACCATAGCTGTCAACTTACAGATTTGAAAATAAGGGATCAGCAGCCAAAGTAAGGGATCAACAATTACTTTGATGAAATACATATTTTGTTGCGTGCAAATGGCTTTAGATACCTATTAGGTCCATAAATTACCATATAGCATATATTCAACACAAAAAAACAACAATTTGTTGTTGACAAAGGACAGCTGGACATAGAAAGGGCCCCATTACCTTCAGTAGCTTATTTAAGGGACATCATCAAAAAAGGACAGCAGTGGGACATGGCGCTGGCATAAGGAACTGTCCCGCCAAATAAGGGACGCTTGACAGCTATGATTCTGACTCCTGTCAATTTAGCTAGAGACTGGGATGCAGAGGCATTATTTAAGGAGGACAAAAGAAGTATTTCCCACTACATTTCAGACTCCATGTGATTATTACTTAGGAGCACATGTCTGTCTGGCCCACCTTTAGTTCTACAGAATATCAATTTTCCTAAGTAATTAAACTGACATATGTTTTAGGTATGTATGCCAACAGCACCACCATCTCTTTACTTTATAAAAAGGGGGTGAATGGATTTGCTATTCAAGAAAAAACTGAGCGGTGTTCAATATTAGTCCTACTTAAAGTAGAATTTAGTTGGTGACAACCCTGGGTGCAGCCTTAGAAATTGCTTCTATTTTTAAAACAAATTACTGACTTATGAAAGTTATATATACAGCTAGGTTTCTGTATACAGCTGGGGTTTCTGTAGTGTAGTGGTTATCATGTTCACCTCACATGCGAAAAGTCCCCGGTTCGAAACCAGGCAGAAACTACATACATTTTCCTGCCAACCTAGCAGTTTGAAAGCACATCAGAGTGCAAGTAGATAAATAGGTACCGCTCCGGCAGGAAGGTAAACGGCGTTTTCGTGCGCTGCTCTGGTTTGCCAGAAGCGGCTTAGTCATGCTGCCACATGACCCGGAAGCTGTACGCCGGCTCCCTCGGCCAATAAAGCGAGATGAGTGCTGCAACCCCAGAGTCGGTCATGACTGGACCTAATGGTCAGGGGTCCCTTTACCTTTACATTATATATATATAATTGTTGCAAACCACTTTGATTTCTTTAAAAAATGTAATTGCAGTATACAACTATGGAAAATAAATGAATAAATGACTCATGAAGATACTCCCTTGCTGAGTCTTGCAGACTTGGTTCCTGTTGGACAGCTCCCCACCTGGTCTATGCCTCTGTTCTCATTTTGTGTTGTTTTATGTTGTGAACCTCCCTCTGATCTCCAAATGATGGGCGGTGTACAAATTTCATTCATTCATTCATTCATTCATTCATTCATAGTACCTGCTGCCATGTGTCATATCATGATGGACATCGCCAGCTAATTCATATCTCTTTAAATTCTCACTCCTTAGGAGTACCCATTTCTGCTTTT
Source organism: Podarcis tiliguerta (assembly GCF_965153285.1). Lineage (NCBI taxonomy): Eukaryota > Metazoa > Chordata > Lepidosauria > Squamata > Lacertidae > Podarcis > Podarcis tiliguerta. The sequence goes on along the minus strand of NC_139536.1, from coordinate 15,698,376 downwards.
TTAAGTATATTCTCCTCCTGTGTGTTCCTTCACCCATGTTACCAGGATGGCAGAGTTGGTCATCACCCTTAGGGGAAGACATAGTATAGGTGCCTAAGATACAGCTCAGGCTCAGCTTCACAACTGAACTAGTAATAGGTATATATACAACTGCCTTAAACAGTGGCTCACCCATCAGTTTTGGACCTTCTTTCTGTGCCGCAAGTGGTCTGCCTTCATTTTTTAATTTATAAAAGTACTGCCTGAAGATTTTCCCCTTCACTCATCCCCCTTTTCACTGAAAATTTGATTTATATATTTTTAAAGGTACAAAACTACTATTTGGGCTTTTTTTGGGAGCAGGGCAGTCAGCCAGTGTTATGTACAACAGTTTTTCTGGTTTCAGACATCCATAATCCTTCCCTAACCTCACAACCCACAAGTTAAAGTTTGCTTGGATTGATTTACAGTGTGGGCATTTCCAGAGCAATCCCCCAAAATGAAATGTTTGTCTTCACCCTTAGATTGCTTTCTGTTTGGAAGAGCACTTGTACATTAGACAGCATGATCTTCTGCTGCAAACTGCAAGCAGCCTAACGCCCTCTAACTTTTAAAAGTGTGCTGCTGCCCTTTTCAAAACATCCCTCCCTCTCTTCTCCAAAGGGTTAAGCACTTTATTTAGATGGGTTTGTTGGTTACGTTATAGTGCTTTGCTTGTTCTGAGAATTAATGAAAGATAAGCTAAAAGTTCATTTATAAGAGTATTAAAGGATAATTATGATGGAGTAAATGCAGAGGGTCAAAAAGCATTATGATGAACAGCTACATAACATACCGCTTGGGAAACTGGCTAAAACATATCTAGTAATAATACTAAATACCCACCTTTGGATTCCATCAGATGGGGCATTCTTCCATTTTATATTTTATTTTTATCATTAAACTCTTCCTTTGCTTCCTTCTCTCTCTCCCCCCCAATTTTAATTTAAAGTGAGCTATTTGGAATTTTCTCTTCATCTGCCCATCATGATAACTCAGCCTCTGCGACTTAAATTAAAGTTGAAGGCAGGATCGCGAATATGTGACCTTTTAATATCAACAAAATAATAAAAAAGATTTGGGTAGGAAATCTGTTTCAATCAGATTAGAAGAAAAGTGGGTAAAGCTGATTACAAGCCCACTAAACACAGCATTTGGGCAGAGTGTTTGTTCAGGAACAATAGTGTTAATTCCACTCTAACAAGAATTATCAGGAAAATCAATAATTAATGGAAACCTGTTATTAACTTGTAAATTTAGGTGCAGGGAAAGTGAAGGGGGAAAATGGACTGCCCTGTTTTAGCGTGACCTATTAGATGGATAAACTCCAAACACCATTGTAGGCAGGGAGGAGGGGCAGAGAGATGCTGTTGTAGACCCTTTCCCTGAATATTCAGCTTTCATTTTTTAAGAGAAAGATAAGTCTCTAGGCCTTTTACTCATGGGGATGTATGGAAAGATATATAGGCTCTGTATTCAAGCCAATTGACTAAGTGAAAAAGCCACTGTACTAGGTTGGCTGACAAACACTAAAAAAACCCCAACCTATTTTAAAATGTGTATGTGTGTGTGTAATTATAAAAGTCCCACAAATTGTCTGAAAATGGATTTAACTTCAGGTAGACTTTTTGGGGTGGGACATGGGTTGCTGTCAATAAGCCAAAATTTATTTCTGGCCACCCTCTCACAGCTGCTCTTGAAACTTCTCAGTTCTTCATATTTGCTAATGAGGGATGGAAGAACCTGCAAGTTATGCCTGGCTTCTTTTGCAAATACACAGTTAAAAATGTGGCACTGGCTTGCTTACAGGGGCCACATAATATTCATTCTGCTCTTCTAAGAAGCCCATATTTTAATCCACCCTTTGGAACTGCCTGCTGTTGACATCAGACAAGCACCTCCTCTGCATAGTTATTGACGTATTTTTGTCCAGACAAGGCTATCCAGACATGTAGAAGATGATACATGTTTTAATCTGTTTCTAGCTTAACTGCGAAGTTTTACTTTTGAATATTTTAAACGCCTGTTTTTAACTTTGTTCAATTTTTGGAGTGTCTCAATTCCCAGTACTTTTAATATAACACATTTTCATTGGATGCTTGATCATGAGAGAATGGTCAAGCATCCAATGAGATGCTTTTGCTTTTCTGAATGTAGGCTCAGCTCCAGATTTGATGGGCCTTTGGCTAAGTTTCCTCTGGTGGGTCTTCATCCGCAGGCTCCCCTGGCAGTGGCAGGTAGCTGTTTAAATACCCAAGATTGCTCCAAAGCAATGCTATGTTGGGGAGTATTGTGGGAAATCCTTACACCTAAAGCCAATGGTCAGGGCCTAGGGCAGGCATCAGCACCAGAAGGCCCTACCAGGATGCTGGGGACCTGGCAGCTGCCTAAGGGTGCTTGGTGCTGGTATCTGAATGAATGTGCACAATTAGGGGAGCCTTATTGGAAAACATGCAGGGGAAAGTGCTGCAAACCAGAAGGTCGCTGGCTCACTTCTCATCTTGGCCACTGGCTAATTTCAGACATTCTCTAAAGGCCAGATTGTACATTACCATAAATACATCACCTGCTGCCACCCTGCATCATCTCATGGCTCCTGGAAGTGTTTTAAATTGGAAGAGGATCACAATATCATGTCATCATGCTGAGTGTTTCCTTGTCCCAGCTCTGCTAGTCTGGCTGCCACTTGAGGCAGTGAGGGAAATAAATCTGACCAGGACCCGGTGATTATTGGCTTGCGGTAACACAAGAGGCAGACTTTTTCATCGGCAGCACAGGTGTTATGGAATGCACTCCCTGCTGAAATACAAGACATCACATCTGTGTTGACATTCCTCCAGCTTTTGAAGACATGCCTCTTTGCCCAGGCAACCTTGATCGCTCAATCTCTCCTTTTTTGAAATTGCTGCATTGTTTTAATGGGATTGCATTATTGCGTATTTTAATTATAGAAATTTACATTTTACTCTTTGTATGACTTTTTAAATATTTTGTAAACTGCTTGGAAGCCTATTTTGGCATCAAGCAGTGTATACATTAATAAATAATAATAATGCTGAGTGTGATGGTGTCACATCGTGCACCTGCTTTCACTAAACTTTGCTGGGAAATGTGGGAAGAAAACATGAGCCATAAGCAGCCTTATTTGGCTCTTAGAATGAATATGGCAATAGAGGGGGAGTAATATTGGCCTGGGACGCGGGTGGCGCTGTGGGTTAAACCACAGAGCCTAGCGCTTGCCGATCAGAAGGTCAGCGGTTCGAATCCCTGCGACGGGTTGAGCTCCTGTTGCTCGGTCCCTGCTCCTGCCAACCTAGGAGTTTGAAAGCACATAAAAATGCAAGTAGATAAATAGGTACTGCTCCAGCGGGAAGGTAAACGGCGTTCCGTGCGCTGCTCTGGTTTCACCAGAAGCGGCTTAGTCATGCTGGCCACATGACCCGAAAGCTGTACGCCGTCTCCCTCGGCCAATAAAGCGAGATGAGTGCCGCAACCCCAGAGTTGGTCACGACTGGACCTAATGGTCAGGGGTCCCTTTACCTTAATATACCTTAATACCTTACCTTAATACTTAATACCTACCTATTGTAAAGATTACTAAGAGGCACACAGATCACTTTGAGCACTCATCATGTACTATATATAAACATTATTTCACTTTACTGTAGTGCCAAGCAAAGTTGGACTAGAATTGAAGAGATTTAGGGTGGTGTTATTCTAAGAAGTCCAGGAAGTGTGATTGTGGGATGACTTTGCTTCAGAGGGATGGGGGACCCCCTAGTACAGATTTAGGGGGACAGAGAGTGGCAAGCAGAAATTCTTGCTCGATGAAATAATTAGTGCCAAGTAGAATTCCAGCCCAAGGCTCAAATGGCCACTCAGCCGACTGCGAAAATAAAACAAGAGGAGCTTCCTGAAGGAAAGGTGAAATGAAAATGAAATAAACTCATGAGTATTGAGACTGTTCTGTATAAATAGCTATGAAAAATTCTGCAGGAAAATGACAGAAGCGATTGTGCTCTGGGCTAGCCTAGTACTGCTAAACACCACATGTAATGCTAGATGCTGCAAAGCAAGGAAGACTTAATGTTCAGGGAGGGGGGGTAGACGAGCCCTTATTACAATCTGTCCTGTCTTCTGACATGGTTAAGTGCCCTCGTAACAGGTTTCTTTCTTTTTTGTTGTGGGAGTTAAAGTGGCATGTGTAAAAGCATGTGAATTGATCCCAGCTTCACCAGCTTCCCCTCCCCATGTTGGCCCCTTTTGATAAAAACAGCCTCATCTGTCCTTTGCATATGGCTCTCGTGTGTGTGTGTGTGTGTGTGTGTGTGTGTAAGAACAACGCGTGTGACTTGTCATTGGAGTAGGTCATTGCAACCAGATGCCAAACAGATAATAGTTTGGGGAAGACAATATACTTCCAGATTATACAGATGTTCTGTACAAGGGAGATGAGCTTGCATTTGCAAAAAAAAATTAAATAAAAAAATGTTGCTCTCCGACTACACACGCCTATTTGCTTCACTGAAGCTTGCTCCAAGAGAACCTTTCAAGAGCTGAGCTGCCGTCCTGGAAGGTGGAATGCATTCTTCACATACAAACTCTCCCATATTTGATCCTTACCCACAACTACAGGCACATGTGATTTGAAAGCCTTGTCTAGACCTCTCCTTGTCCCATACTTCAGGCAAGGAGAGAGATGCTGCTACCTGCCTACTCACTCTCTGGAAGCATTTTGTTTTGTTTTGTTTTGGAAGAGAGGAGCAAGGAAGGAATTTCTGACTGTTTTCTTCTTTGATTCTTTAAGTTATTTATGCTTATGTTGAGCAGGAACCACAACCTATATCAGAAACAGCAAGGTTGGAAAACAGCAGGGAGCAGCCTCCTTGTTCCTACCTCCAGAAAACTGAGGTACCAAAAGAGGCTAACAGATAGCTCAAGGTGCCTGGAAGTGGTTCATGGAGCTGATATGTTTCAGGATTCCAAAGGTTTTTTATATATGTGGAACCTCACTCAATCATTTCTAAGACAAGCAAGAACCAGTGAAAACGTATGCACCAGTTCCATTCAGGGCAAAAAGGAGCAAGAAACCCTTCCCCTCTTTGCTGAGTTACAGTTAGGAAAGTTGATGAACGGATACCAGAATTTGCTTGTCTTCTCCTTCCCTGCGCATTCCTTTTTCTTTTCATGTTATGTCTTTTAGGTCATGAACCTGTGGTCAGGAATTAACTTGCTTGTATCTTGAACACACTTACCAGGGAAAATGCCCTCCTATGTATAGTGGGACTTACATCTGGGTAAAAGGGACGTGGGTGGTGCTGTGGGTTAAACCACAGAGCCTAGGGCTTGCCGATCAGAAGGTCGGCGGTTCGAATCCCCGTGACAGGGTGAACTCCCATGGCTTGGTTCCAGCTCCTGCCAACCTAGCAGTTCAAAAGCACGTCAAAGTGCAAGTAGATAAATAGGTACAGCTCTGGCGGGAAGGTAAACGGCATTTCCGTGCGCTGCTCTGGTTCGCCAGAAACGGCTTAGTCATGCTGGCCACATGACCCAGAAGCTGTATGCCGGCTCCCTCGGCCAGTAAAGCGAGATGAGCGCCGCAACCCCAGAGTCGGCCACGACTGGACCTCACGGTCAGGGGTCCCTTTACCTTTACATCTGGATAAACATGCATAGTTTGTATTGTTTTTAGGAACTTTTAGGCACTTCATTATTATTATTATTATTATTATTATTATTATTATTATTAATCACTGTGTTCTGTTGATACCACACACTTTGATACTGAAGGTTACACAGACCTCCGCTAGTGATGTCATGATTGCCCTTTAGCATAAAGCAGCATTTCCTGCCAGACTTTTTTTGGGTGGGGGGCTGGCCTCTCAACACCACTCTCCCCACTGACCATTCCCTTGCTGTTTTCCTCCGGTGGCAATCTGCAGGATTGCTCAGAGGGAGAGTGCAAGGCGAGGGGCAGCTGTTGCTCCTTAAGCACATAAGAAGAGCCCTGCTGGATCAGGCCGAAGGTCAATCCGGTCCATCTCTCTGTTTCCATAGTGACCAACTGTGTGCCCTTGGGAAGCCCACACACAGAACCTGAGCTCAGCAACTTTCTCCCCAGATGCAATTTCCAGTAACTGTTATTCTAAGGCATTCTGCCTCTGACACTAGAAACTGGTCTTTTCCCTGCTTGAACGTTTGGAGAGGGCAAGCGAATGGGCCGTACCAGCGAGGAAGTGGAAGAGTGCCATGAGGTTGCTGCAGATGGACTTCTGCTAGCGATGGACGTCGTCAGGTGTCCAGCAATGGCGGCTTGTAGTATCAGCTTTGGCATAAGGGGTTGGAAACTGAAACATTTTCATGAGCCTTTGTAAGTTTGATTATCAATAGTCGTTAGAGGTCCTAAGACCCTTTGTGTATCAATGTTCTGAAACTAGGAGCCATTATCACTGGCTCAGTGTAGGCATTCCTACTGTCACACAGTGTGTGAAAATCACGGCGCCACCCATGGGGTGAAAAACTGGCATTTCAGTTGACCAGGAGACACCATTCATTTTGCAAATCTCTTCGCTAACTGATTGGTTTACTTGATTAGAAAGCTGGACGAAGAAGCCATTATCTGGGGCTAGGAAATAGAATCAATCTGATTATTCGAAGCTGCCTTTCCTCTGGAATATAAACACCAAGCTGTTTGTGTCAAATGGGGACAAAAGAGTGGGAAGCACAATGTAAGGGACGAAATCCTCCGATGTCGTAAGTCCCGTGGAGATGCCATAGAGGGAAGGGTCTGATCATGGGGAAAAGGTGGGAGGATCTCAGAGAGCTGGGGCTTGAGGACTCCAGGGAGGGTGCCAGCGGCTTGCAGGAGGCAAAATAAGCCCTCATCTCCAAAAATGTCAGGACCCGAGGAGGCAGGTAGTGAGCTAGAGAGTAAGGAGCTGGATCAAGGGGAGGGACCAAGGGTTCTGAGAAGTGCTCTGCCATTGCATTTTATATTTTATTTCATAAAATGTATATAGTTGAAGTTAGTTGTTGTAGCTGTTTAGTCGTTTTAGTCACGTCCGACTCTTTGTGACCCCATGGATCAGAGCACGCCAGGCACTCCTGTCGTCCGCTGCCTCCTGCAGTTTGGTCAGACTCATGCTGGTAGCTTTGAGAACACTGTCTAACCATCTCGTCCTCTGTCGTCCCCTTCTCCTTGTGCCCTCCATCTTTCCCAATATCAAGGTCTTTTCCAGGGAGTCTTCTCTTCTCATGATGTGGCCAAAGTATTGGAGCCTCAGCTTCAGGATCTGTCCTTCCAGTGAGCACTCAGGGCTGATTTCCTTAAGGATGAATAGGTTTGATCTTCTTGTAGTCCATGGGACTCTCAGAAGTCTCTTCCAACACCATAATTCAAAAGCATCAAATCTTCAGCGATCGGCCTTCTTTATGGTCCAGCTCTCACTTCCATACATCACTACTGGGAAAACCATAGCTTTAACTATACGGACCTTTGTTGGCAAGGTGATGTCTCTGTTTTCTAAGATGCTGTCTAGGTTTGTCATTGCTTTTCTCCCAAGAAGGAGGCGTCTTTTAATTTTGTGACTGCTGTCACCATCTGCAGTGATCATGGAGCCCAAGAAAGTTGAAGTTAGTAATGCAGCTAAATACCAATTGCTAGAAACCACAGGAGGGGAGAGTGCTCTTGTGAAACCATCAGGCAACTGATGGATCACTGTGAGGAGAGAATGGTGGACTAGATGGGCCATTGGCCTTAAGAACATAAGAAGAGCCCTGTGGAACATGCAAACAGTACTACTGCCCCCACCCCTGCAATCACCATTTGATATACACCATCAAGTTGCACTGAAATGAATGGGAAGGGATTGCACAAGAAAGAATAACGTTCTTGCCTACATTTGGGTCATTTCAACTGGGCTTGCCCAGGACCATTCTCAGTCTCATTTTCTGCTACCTTTAATGGCATTCAAAAACTGCCAGCTCATGCAGCTGCTCCACGATCACATAGTTGGAAGGGGCCTTGCAGGCTGCTTAGGGTGACTGGTTTATTCAGCAGCTATCCTGATCTCTTTATGTGGTGGTTGGACTATGTCTGATTTTTAATGAGCAGCCATTCTGATTTGTTTGTGGGGTGGTTATATGACAGCAGGCTTTCATCTTGATTTGCTTATGGGATGTTTACACATCTTCCCACTAATCACCCATTCGTCCTATGCTTTTCAGTGCATTTCTCTGTCACTTTTCAAGACGCAAGGATTCTGCCTTTTAAAAAGTAGGTTTGTTCCTTTAAGGCCGCAGAACAGTTTAATCCACTGTAAGTGCACAAACCTAAAGTTCTGGTGTGTGCTTGAATCCCTCCTGCAACATACTAACAGCCTGGAGTTACCTCTAGGTCAGTCCCATGCGTAATGCAGAGCATACCTAAAAGATGGCTAGCCAACTTTTGCTTGAAAAGCCACCATCCTTCTAGGTAACTGTTTCCATTATTCCACTGACCATCAAGGAGTTTCTCCTAATATTCAACTGACATCTACCATCCTGTTACTTAAGCCCTTTAGATCTAGTCCCGTCCTCTGGGGCAGCAGAGAACATGTCTTTGCCCTATTTTATATGATAGTCCTTTGTGTATTTAAAAAGTACTATTGCGTCCCTCCACATTCTTCTCCTCCAAGCTAAACATTCCCAGCATCTTCAGCCTTGGTTTGCATAGTGCTGGCCATCTCCATTGTGCTCTTCTGAGCCCATTGCAATTTGTCTATATCCTCCTTGAAGGGATGTGGGTGGCGCTGTGGTCCAAACTACTGAGCCTCTTGGGCTTGCTGATCAGAAGGTCGGCGGTTCGAATCCCCGTGACGGGGTGAGCTCCCGTTGCTCTGTCCCAGCTTCTGCCAACTTTGCAGTTCAAAAGCACACCACTGCAAGTAGATAAATAGGTACCGCTGTGGCGGGAAGGTAATTGGTGTTTCTGTGTGCCCTGGCTTCCATCACAATGTCCCATTGCGCCAGAAGCAATTTAGTCATGCTGGCCACAACCTGGAAAACTGTCTGTGGACAAAAGCGAGATGAACGTCACACCCCATAGTCACCTCTGACTGGACTTAACCATCCAGGGGGCCTTTAATCTTTTAAAAAAATATCCTCCTTAAAGTGCTCCAGATAATGTCTGACTTGCACAAAAAGTGGTGTTACTAAATCCTTGGGAACTTTGGTTCTACTGATTTGTGCTTGGATCACTTCTGAATCATGACACACGTCAGCAGAGACCTTTGTGATCATATTCTGCAGGATGTGTGCAATACCATTAGCGTACTGGAGCAGTAAAGCTGGTACCAATTTTAGAACAAGGAGGGCAGGCAGCAAGAATAAAAGGTGCACAGACTTCCTCATGCTTCTTCCAGCTTCTTAAAAAGACTGCAGTGATCATCACTGACCAGAGGTCTCGGCAGCTGCCTGAAATGTAAATGGGATGCCCTTCCCTCCTTGCAAGGATTTTGTGAGCGGAGGTTTGGCCCTAAGAAACAGCATGCAGATTGTGCCGCAGTGTCAGTTCCTTGACAATCGGTGACACTCGAAGCTTTCAGCAAAAAGAACAGATTGAAGACAGATTGCACGGATGATGTGCTGCGGTGCTACATAGATAGGGAGTGGCTACAGAGATATTTAATCATTCAACATTAACACAAGACATCTGTCACCATGCTCAGCAGTGATGGGGCTTTGCTGCAGCTTGGAGCAAAAACAATATGTTCTGGACCTCATAATCACTTGAGGGGAAATTCTACTTTTGCAAAGAGTTCTCTTAAGCGAACAGTATAAATCTGTATATTTTATTATAGCAATCCCAACTCAAATCCTTCAATAGATGGAGTTGTTATTAATGTGCAGCTGTTAAATAACAAAAAAGCAATAACAGATGAATCCCCGAATAATCATGCTGATCTCAAATGGTATGAACAAGGAACCAAAATAAATGCCTACATAGTTTTATTATTGTTTTCAATACATGTTTCAGTTTCCCCCCAAATCCTTGATTCTTAATTCCTTCCCCCCCAAAATGTCTCATTCTGTAATTTAAATTGTTACGTGTGTTTGCTTGTTTGTTTCAATATTCATATACCACCTTTCTATGGTGATGTGTACTCAAGGCAGCGTACAGAATGTGCGTGTATAATGACCAAAATACTCTTTAAAAATAACAACACCTAAAATACAGTCCTAATAAGAAAGCTTAGGCAAATGACAGAAAACAAGACCATAAAACACATAATCGAAAAGGTTCAAAATAAATGATGCCTTAAGAATAGAAGATTGTGAGATTTCGATATTTTATGGATTCAAGCAGAGAAGTAAAATGAGATGGATACAAACCCAGTTAAGAACAACAGCTTTAGATAAGACATGTTTTGAGAGGTTTCTGAATCAACTTTGCTCCCCAGATGGTTTAGGCTGGTACATAAATATCTGAGAACATGCCAGTTATTTAGTAGCATACTGTAGGTACAGCTACCATACTGCGAGTCTTGTAACTTCATCCTATGCATTCTCCATCAAAAAGCACACTGATGCATGTGTCATCGAAATATTCTCATGACTGTATTCCTTGCATGAGGACCCCCTGCCCCTACTAACAGTGCTACAGATGTGTATTATTTATTTGTTTCATTTCTGAAAGCAGTTTAACAATGGAAACATATATAAAAACATTTTCAAATCCAATACAGGTGCAGACTTGGATAAAAATCTCAACTTTAAAAAACTTGTTGGAAAAGCCAGGTCTTCAACAGGTAGGTTTTGAGATGGCCCCTATCAAAAAAGCAGTGGGAGGGAGTTCCAGAGGGAAGGTGCTGTTACATTAAAGGTCCAGTTCCTACATTGTATGGAACAAACCACATGGTGAAATGGTGCCTATAGGAGGCCCTCTCCTGCAGAATGCATCATTCAGTTGACTATGAACAAGGTAAAATGACATTCCAGGTAAAGGTAAAGGTAAAGGACCCCTAGATAGTTAAGTCCAGTCTAAGGCGACTATGGGGTTGCGGCACTCATCTCGCTTTCAGGCCGAGGTAGCCGGTGTTTGTCCACAGACAGCTTTCCTGTTCATGTAGCCAGTATGACTAAACCGCTTCTGGTGCAATGGAATGCCGTGATGGAAACCAGAGCGCATGGAAATGCCATTTACTTTCCCATTTATCTACTTGCACTGGTGTGCTTTCAAACTTCTAGGTTGGCAGGAGCTGGGACAGAGCAACAGGAACTCACTTCGTTTCAGGGATTCAAACCGCTGACCTTTTGATCGGCAAGCCCAAGAGGCTCAGTGGTGTAGACCCCAGTGCCGTTCCAAGCATGCCAGTACCAGCACTTTGAACTTAGCCCAGTTGCTATCTGCAATTCTTTCACTAGCAGCATAACATAATGGTGACTCCAGCGAGCAATTCAGCTGCTGCATTTTGCATTAGCTGCAGCTTCTGAGTCAACTTCAGGGGCAGCCCCACATAAGAGTAAAAACCACTTCTGGAACTATAGCAGAATATAGTGCAAGTTTACCACTCCATTCCATATTATTTGCAAATGGATCCCACCCCCCAAGGCAAATAATATGGAAGTTAGCACCAAACTTGCACTACTTTGCACTATTGTTCTAGAAATGGCTTTTACATTGTGTGAAAGCTCGAACGTAATGTGGAACTTAACAGTCAGAGAAACATTGCGAAAACAGAATAAACTGCCATGTGAATGTAGCCTCAGATATGGGAAACAGTCCACTAGTTTTCCTGATTATATTACTAGTGCTTCTGCCCTGCTTTCTCATGTTTCTTTCAGACTGCAGTACCTGTTGGGTTATACCAGGCTTTTTGACTGGTATATGAGCATGCCATACTAAGTTCCATTCATACCAGTGGGCGTGGTGTGGCACAACAACGAATATTATTGGACAATATTGCTACTCCCCTATGCTTTCTGTACACACCTGCTTCTGTTCCCCTGTGAGTCACCCATGAAAACAGCAGGAATGAACTGTATGTAGGTATACCACCTCAAATTCCATCTCTGTACGCCCACAATATTCCGCATTAACGGGGGTTGCAAACAGTTTTCTTTCTGGAAGGAATTAACATGGAATTGAGCACTAAACTTCCACTATATTCTGCTAGATTTATGGAAGTGGCTTTTACGTTGTGTGAACGCTCCCATTTAATGCAGAAATTAACAGTTATAGATATGGTGGGGGAACAGAATAAACTGCTATGTGAATGTAGCTAAGGTCTGCTCCTGCCTCTCTGGCATCGTTTTGACTTCTCAAACGGTGATCCAGGATTCCTCACCTCACCTCCATTCTCCACTGTAAGCAGATATAGGATGAACATGGGGGGTGGTTACCCACAGATGTTAGTGTGAGATTCTGTTATAGGTTTCTGGCTTTTGAAAATGTTGTTAGCTTTCAACAGTCTGCAGTAGTCTAGGTAAAGGTAAAGGGACCCCTGACCATTAGGTCCAGTCGTGACCGACTCGGGTTGCGGCGCTCATCTCACTTTATTGGCCGAGGGAGCTGGCGTACAGCTTCCGGGTCATGTGGCCAGCATGACTAAGCCGCTTCTGGCGAACCAGAGCAGCGCACGGAAACACCGTTTACTTTCCCACCGGAGCGGTACCTATTTATCTACTTGCACTTTGACATGCTTTCGAACTGCTGGGTTGGCAGGAGCAGGGACCGAATAACGGGAGCTCACCCCATCGCGGGGATTCGAACCGGTGACCTTCTGATCAGCAAGTTCTAGGCTCTGTGGTTTAACCCACAGCGCCACCCGCATCCCTGCAGTAGTCTACTTTTATGTTATTTTGATGAAGTCAAAGCAGTATTCATCTTTCTTGGGAGCTGTCCAAGGCTCTACACAATCTGAGCCATCCTTGGCTACTTGAAACCTGTTCTCCTTACTTAGTTTTTTGATGCTGGATGACCAATGGCCTGGGTCTGTACCCTCCAGATCTTGTAAAGTTTCCTGTGGGCTCATTCTTTCTTGAGTTGGGTACAATCCTGTACAGCTGCTGTTCATTTCACATGTTTATTTGGCTACTCTTTTTATCCCACCCTTCTCCCAAAAAGTTCAGAATGGCTTACAGTGCCCCTCCCATTTTACCCTCACAACAACCATGTGATGTTGCTTAGGCTGAGATTTAGCAGTTGGGATGAACACCAGCCAGAAAGATTAATGGTTGAATGGGAATTTGAACCCATGCCTAAATCCATCTCTGAACGTGGCAGCTTCTCCGCCTTGGATTGGGCCCTAACATGTGCTCGAACCCCTCAATAATTTTTGCAGTCCCAAGCAGGCAATGAAACAGGACATCTGTTGAGCCCTTGGTGGGCTGACATACATGGTTGGGTGTTGTAAGTCTTGTGTTATATCCATTTTAGAGATTGATCAGCTGAGGCAAAGAGATTTTAGCTTTTCTATGAAAACTATCAATGAAGTTGAAAGCAGGCATGGGATGAAATCAAGTAAACCTCCTTAACTTCTTGTCTCCCATTATTAGGAAGGATATTTTTCCCACTGAAAATAATTAAAGATGGCACCAATATAGCTGTAGTACCAGAAGGAGTTTAGTCCTTGAAAGCAATGATGCACAACTGTTAACTCAAGTTTGGGTGTCAGTCTGCATTTGGAAGAAGATGACAGCCATTGGCGAATTCTAAATGCGACAGGGTGCTTCTTTATCTTATGGTCATATGTCTATTTTAATTTTTAGATGGGTTAACTTTCCCCCCCACTCCAAGCCATACTTTGCAACAGGGGGCTTCCCTCTGAAAATTAATACCATATGGTAACCTATTCAAGCTATCAAACTTGGATAGTAATTAATATAGAAATACTTCTGTGGATGCTTTGTAACCCAGTGTGTGCCAATTAGAGATGGGTGAACTGGCCTGGAAATAGTAAAGGATCAGACATGCTTTAACCCAGATTTCTAACTGTGCTGAATTCTGTGCCAGGCAGCTCTTAGAAAGCGCAGATCTGTGCCTCTTAATCCCCCTGCCCATTACTCAGGGTAAACTCAATTGAGTATGGCAAATGGTTTTCAACCCGTACTCCAGACCACTTAAATTGCTGGGTATCTCAACACACCACTTACTAAACTTTGTCCTTTGGTGCTGGCATCATCAACATCAGCAGCAGCATCATAATGAGGCCCTGGGCCAGGCTGCTAAGAAGGGCCCTTTGTTATTTATTAAATTTCTATACTGCTCTTCATCGAAGGAGCAGAGGGCAGCTTACAATATAAAAACAGAAAAAATGCATGCCATAGTAATGAACTCCCCTGCCCCGTTTAAAAGGCCATAGTTTGTTTAGTTAGCCAAAGGACGGAGAAGAGGAATACTTTTGCCTGATGCCTAAAGATATGCAATGAAGTTGCCAGGTATGCTTCCCTGGAGAGTGCATTCTGCAAGCAGGAAGCCACCCTCCGGACCTCTCATGGAGGAGGCACACAAAGAACAGCCTCCAGATCACCCTCTTCCTGCCCAGTTGGGAAAACATGGTCCAGATGCATTGGGACAGCCCCATAGTTATGAAGTCCTGAGCCACCCCAGAGCCAGTCGCCTTGGCATGGATGTTGAAGTCCCCCAGAACCAGCCGTCTGAGATTCCTCAACACTGTTTCTGATGGCCACCAACTTGGATGGCTGTAAAAGAGAATTAGACAGAGGCCAGAGATATCTAGTCTGATGCCACATGCCTGATCATCTGTATTACTGTTTCCCTGGGTAAGGGGTTATATACTGGTGGTTGTGTTCTGTGACTGGGTGTTGAGTTACACCATTCCCTATGCTCTTTTGTGGTGATGTGGGCAGGGTTGCTCATGAATGAGGAGCAGAAGCTATTTCCTTCCCTCCCACTGAAGTCTAGAAGAAGGAAATTTTATGCAGCAATTCTGAGGCTAAACAAGTTCAATAATCAAAAAGCTGCAGTCACATAAGGATACATGGTAACACAAAAGTGGTGCCATGGATGTCTTACTAGAGCCAGTGTGGTGTAGTGGTTGAGAGCGGTAGTCTCGTAATCTGGGGAACCGGGTTCGATTCTTCGCTCCTCCACATGCAGCTGCTGGGTGACCTTGGGCCAGTCACACTTCCTTGAAGTCTCTCAGCCCCACTCACCTCACAGAGTGTTTGTTGTGGGGGAGGAAGGGAAAGGAGGATGTTAGCTGCTTTGAGGCTCCTTAAAGGGAGTGAAAGGCGGGATATCAAATCCAAACTCTTCTTCTTCTTCTTCTTACTACAATTTCCCCCATTTTAGCCACCTGCAATCTTCTTTTAGAATATCTGTCGTGGATGGCCTCATAGGCTGTGTTTTGCCAGCCTTCGTGGCTGGGGCTGATGGGAGTTGTAGTCCAAAACATCTGGAGGGCACCAGATTGGTGGAGGCTGCTTTATAGGCTGATATTTCACTCTTTTGATTAATTTCATTAAAAATGTTGGCCAGAGCTTACACTGGATTAGCAGCCATTAGCATCTCATCACTGCATACTGTACAATTATCTGTTCCATTTTTTTAATTGATTAATTATAAGCCACTGTTATGATATTATTCTGAAATGTATTTGGTGACAGATGTTCACTAAAAAGGGGACATGGCAATAGGAAAAATACGTATGTTTTCCTCTCTTTTGAGAGTTTAGACATTTTAAAGTATAATTTATGTGCTTGCCCAAGAGAACTGTACGAATTCTTGCACTATCTCTGGAAAGAGAGCTTTAAGGATTCTCTGCTTTGTCAAAGTCTTGAACGTGTTCTTTTATTTCCTTCTTTAATTATCATCTCTCTCTGTATCTAATACTATCTCTAAATTTCCTGCACTTTAGCTGTTAACTGACTATTAGCTTGTGCTGCTAAATTTACTGGAAGAAACAGGAATGTCACAATAGCAACAGTTTTGTTCACAGTCTAAAATGGGCAAACAAGGAAGGGATGAAGACTAAAAGCTTGGAGGGCAGGCTGGATAGTGCCAAATAGCAAGGCAAGGTCCTGATTTTCAGGACCTTGGAAAGCTCTCGTTCAAGAGATATGTTGCCTCAGAGTCACCTGGGACTAACACAGAACACCCTACTTGTCCAGAGTTTCTGTGTTTCTGAAGCAGTTTTGCTCCTTTTGGAGGATGTTGATTTAATGAATATGGCAGCTATTGTATGTGGCTCAGAGTTCCTTCTTTGGTGCTTATATTTTCTTTTTTCCCTTTTAATGAGAGGCTCACTAATGAGCTTGATGGTTTCTGTTTAAATTAGCACATTTGGAAAGAGTGATCAAAATAATAAGTTGAAGCAATTGGACAAGCATAGTGCACTAAAATAATAGCTCTTTTGCAGAGACAACTGAAGTGGACATCCTTTTAGCTAGTTTGCAGCTTATCACAGCTGGAGTTCCACTACTCAGTTCTGCCGTGTGGCCAGGTCTTCCCACCAGCCCACCAAGTTGCAGCTCCTGTTGTCCTTTCAATTAACTCTAATTAGGTATAAGCAAGTGCAAATAATTGCTGTGTCCGCAGCTAATTTAGTACTTGTGCTATATTTAATTTACAAGGGATGCTGGACTTTGACTGAAAGACTAATGGAGATCCCTCCATCGACTTCAGAGTATTTTGTAGAGGGTCCCTTGGTAAATAGGGACTGAATTCAGGAAGGTAAGAGTCTCTTTATTTTGAAGGGTTTCAGATGATTAAATAATTTGGCTCACCAGCTGTTTATTTTAAGCAAGCAGAATTTATAATGGCTGGCAAAACACTTGGGTTATCAAATGATTTAAGGAGTTGGGTATATGATTTATGGAGTGCTGTACATAATTAATCCTACAAGGGGGACTTTGAATTTACATTCAGTGGCTTCTAACCATTATGGATGGAAGTGAGAGCTGGACCATAAAGAAGGCTGATCGCCAAAGAATTGACGCTTTTGAATTATGGTGCTGGAGGAGACTCTTGAGAGTCCCATGGACTGCAAGAAGATCAAACGCATCCATTCTTAAGGAAATTAGCCCTGAGTGCTCACTGGAAGGACAGATTATGAAGCTGAGACTCCAATACTTTGGCCACCTCATGAGAAGAGAAGACTCCCTGGAAAAGACCCTGATGCTGGGAAAGATGGAGGGCACAAGGAGAAGGGGACAACAGAGGACGAGATGGTTAGACAGTGTTCTCGAAGCTACAAACATAAGTCTCACCAAACTGCGGGAGGCAGTGGAAGACAGGAGTGCCTGGCGTGCTCTGGTCCATGGGGTCACGAAGAGTCGGACACGACTGAACGACTAAACAACAACAACAACAACCATTATGGCTATATTGTACCTCAATTGTCAGAGGCATTGTTATGCCTTTGAACACCACTTGCTGGGAAAGGCAGGGGGGCAGTGTGCTGTTGCACCCATGTCCATCTTGCAGGCTTCCTAGAGGCATCTGATTGTCCACAGTGGATTTCTTCCACTGTGCAATTTGCAAGATAGCATACATCATTTCAGGTTGTGCTTATGTAACTATTTTTGGTATGCTTCTTAATGTTTGTTTATATGCCAACAGTCATTACTAAGCGTCTCTGAAGGGACTCACGGCAAAGGCAGTGGCAGAGACAGGTAATATATACACATAAACCATTAATAGTGTTTTGTCTAAATAAAATGATTTTTATACAGTACTAAAATTAAATCATTATCACATACAGCAGTACCTCGGGTTGCAGAGGCTTCAGGTTACAGACTCCGCTAACCCAGAAATAGTACCTCGGGTTAAGAACTTTGCTTCAGGGTGAGAACAGAAATTGCGCAGCGGCGGCAGCAGGAAGCCCCATTAGCTAAAGTGGTGCTTCAGGTTAAGAACATTTTCAGGTTAAGAACGGACCTCCAGAACGAATTAAGTTCTTAACCCGAGGTACCACTGTAGTAACATAGGAGCACCACCAAATTCTCAGCTGTAGCGAAACAATCTGACTCTTAAATTTGGTCCTGTTGGATTTAGCTGTGCCTTCTCCACCTCAGCCTCCAATGTAATCTTCAAATAAGTGCCAGAAAAATAATTACAGGCCCTTATAAAAACAAAAAAAAACCTATAAATATACAGAAACCTCTAAACCTGAGGCATATTATTATTTCAAATAATAGCTTCACCACCCAATTGTTTCCAAAGCTACCTAAATACCCCACTGGGCCTGTGTTCTGTGAAGTAGCTGAAAAGGGTGCTACATGGTAAGGTAAAAGGTAAAGGACCCCTGGTCTGTTAAATCCAGTCAAAGGTGACTATGGGGTGTGGCACTCATCTCACTTCAGGTTGAGGGAGCCGGTGTTTGTCCACAGACAGATTTCCAGGTCATGTGGCCAGCATGACTAAACTGCTTCGGGCGCAATGGGACATTGTGATGGAAGCCAGGGCACATGGATATGCCAATTACCTTCCCGCCACAGCAGTACCTATTTATCTACTTGCACTGGTGTGCTTTCAAACTTCTAGGTTGGAAGGAGCTGGGGCAGAGCAACAGGAGCTCACCCTGTCACCCGGATTCGAACTGCTGACCTTCTGATTGGCAAGCTCAAGAGGCTCAGTGGTTTAAACCACAGCACCACCCATGTCCGGTGGACATGGAAACTAGGCACATTCACTTATCTTTAATTTTAATTTTATTGGTTTAGTCTGTTACCATTGCAAACTAAACATTCTTTTTGTCACACACATAATGTTCTTCACTCCTGCTCTAAATACTTGTAGGCAGTTTGGGGTTGAAGCCTTCTGAATTGTTAACATCCAAAGGACAAAATAGGAGCAAAACAAAACACAGAAAGTAATCTATTGGGTGCAGAAAATAGGGACCTTCCTTGGTAAGTAGGGAGAGTTGGAGCCTATGGACTTAATGGAGCAGAAAATGCAATTCTGTCCATGATTCTAGAAGGCCAGTGAGGAATCTGGACACAAAAGGGCATATTATGCATCTTTAACTAATGTAAACTTTGCACAGCATTGGGTGGGAGAAATGCTCTTAAAATGAATTTGTTGTTGCCGTGAATTGAGGCACATGGGGTGCAATCCTATATATGTCAGCTCAGAGGTAAGTCCTGCTGTCTAATAGACCATGCTCCTAGGTAAGTGTGTATTAGACTGCAATCCAGTATTGTCTGGGAATAAGTCTCAATGACTTGCCTATCAGAAGGTCGGCAGTTCGAATCCCCGCGATGGAGTGAGCTCCCATTGCTCGGTCCCTGCTCCTGCCCACCTAGCAGTTCAAAAGCACACCAGTGCAAGTAGATAAATAGGTACCGCTCCAGCGGGAAGGTAAACAGCATTTCCGTGCGCTGCTCTGGTTTGCCAGAAGCGGCTTAGTCATGCTGGCCACATGAGCCGGAAGCTGTACGCCGGCTCCCTCGGCCAATAAAGCGAGATGAGAGCCGCAACCCCAGAGTCGGTCACGACTGGACCTAATGGTCAGGGGCCCCTTTACCCTTTACCTAAGTCTCAATGAACTCAGTGGGCTTATTTCTGTGTAGACATGTATAGGATTGCAACTGTAAGTGTATGAGGCAGGTGCCATTTCAAGTTACCGAAATAACTGTGTTTTTTTAATGGATATATTTTGTATCTTGCCACGTTAGGAACTGGATGTTCATTTACTTCTCTCCCCGCACCCACTGTGTATTTCTCCACGAATTAATTAAAAGATCTAGCCAGGACTGCTCTGACAGCTGTCTTGCTCTTCCACTTTCCAGCAGTTTGATTAATCTGTGACACTCCAGATGCAAAAGTCGAGTGTGTCAACACACGCTTTGCTCTTATCTTAAAGTCCATTTAAATCATGACTGCTCTTCTGTTTTTAATCAAAGAGAAACGCCTTAAGAAAGAAATCTATTACCAGGAATTAGCAAGGATGTTGACTGGGCACCCTGCAGACGAGGCTAACAGGAATATATTGTAGAACCAGAATTGGAGCATGCAACCAATTGAATGGGTGTGACTTCAGATATATATTAATTATAAAGGAAAGATGTGAGGGTGCACTTTTAGCCTCTCCTTTTCCTCCAGATGATACTAATACATCATTCCTGTATCTGAAATTCATATGTGACACCTACACAATAACCCCTTTTGAGGCAAGGTGCTTGAGAGGGTGGTTGCAGTTCAGCTCAGGTACTTTTGGAGGAAACCAATAATCTGGACCCATTCCAGTCTGGGTTCAGGTCTGGCTTTGGTACAGAATCAGCTTTTGTCATGCTCCTTGAGGGATAGAAATGGGGAGCGTGACCCCCTGCTCCCATTGGAGCTGTCAGTGGATTTTGACATCATTGACTCTGGTGTACTGCTGGACTATTTTTGTGGGCTGGGAGCCGAAGGCAGTTTTTACAATGGTTTCACTCCTACTGGCATAGATGATCTTAGAGAACAGAACTGGGGTGTCTACACCCTGGCAACTCAGTTGTGGGTTACCACAAGGCATTGTTTCGTTCCCATTCTTATTAAACATCTATTTGAAGCCATTGAGAACAGTCATCAGGAAGTCTTCGGTGTCTTCGGTATACTAACACCCGGTTCTATTTCTCCATTAAATCTGAGACAGAAGAATCATAGAATCATAGAATCATAGAGTTGGAAGAGACCACAAGGGTCATCGAGTCCAACCCCCTGCCAAGCAGGAAACACCATCAGAGCACTCCTGACATATGGTTGTCAAGCCTCTGCTTAAAGACCTCCAAAGAAGGAGACTCCACCACACTCCTTGGCAGCAAATTCCACTGTCGAACAGCTCTTACTGTCAGGAAGTTCTTCCTAATGTTTAGGTGGAATCTTCTTTCTTGTAGTTTGTATCCATTGCTCCTTGTCCGCTTCTCTGGAGCAGCAGAAAACAACCTTTCTCCCTCCTCTATGTGACATCCTTTTATATATTTGAACATGGCTATCATATCACCCCTTAACCTCCTCTTCTCCAGGCTAAACATGCCCAGCTCCCTTAGCCGATCCTCATAAGGCATTGTTTCCAGGCCTTTGACCATTTTGGTTGCCCTCCTCTGTACACGTTCTAGTTTGTCAGTGTCCTTCTTGAACTGTGGTGCCCAGAACTGGACACAGTACTCCAGGTGAGGTCTGACCAGAGCAGAATACAGTGGCACTATAACTTCCCTTGATCTAGATGCTATACTCCTATTGATGCAGCCCAGAATTGCATTGGCTTTTTTAGCTGCCGCGTCACACTGTTGGCTCATGTTAAGTTTGTGGTCAACCAAGACTCCTAGATCCTTTTCACATGTACTGCTCTCAAGCCAGGTGTCACCCATCTTGTATTTGTGCCTCTCATTTTTTTTGCCCAAGTGCAATACTTTACATTTCTCCCTGTTAAAATTCATCTTGTTTGTTTTGGCCCAGTTCTCTAATCTGTCAAGGTCGTTTTGAAGTGTGATCCTGTCTTCTGGGGTGTTAGCCACCCCTCCCAGTTTGGTGTCATCTGCAAATTTGATCAGGATGCCCTTGAGTCCATCATCCAAGTCGTTGATAAAGATGTTGAATAAGACCGGGCCCAAGACAGAACCCTGTGGCACCCCACTAGTCACTCTTCTCCAGGATGAAGAGGAACCATTGATGAGCACCCTTTGGGTCCGGTCAGTCAGCCAGTTACAAATCCACTGAGTGGTAGCATAGTCAAGACCGCATTTTACCAGCTTCTTTACAAGAATATCATGGGGCACCTTGTCAAATGCCTTGCTGAAATCAAGGTAGACTACATCCACTGCGTTCCCTTCATCTACCAGGCTTGTAATTCTGTCAAAAAATGAGATCAGGTTAGTCTGACATGACTTATTTTTCAGAAATCCATGCTGACTATTGGTGATCACAGCATTCCTTTCTAGGTGCTCACAGATTGTTTGCTTAATGATCTGCTCCAGAATCTTCCCTGGTATTGATGTTAGACTGACTGGGCGGTAATTATTTGGGTCCTCTCTTTTCCCCTTTTTGAAAATAGGGACAACATTTGCCCTCCTCCAGTCTGCCGGGACTTTGCCTGTTCTCCAGGAATTCTCAAAGATGACTGCCAGTGGTTCTGAGATCACATCTGCCAGTTCTTTTAATACTCTTGGATGCAGTTCATCTGGCCCTGGAGACTTGAATACATCTAAACTAGCCAAGTATTCTTGTACTATCTCCTTAGTTATTCTGGGCTGTGTTTCCTCTGCTGAATCATTTCCTCCAAATTCTTCAGGTCGGGCATTGTTTTCTTTATCGGAGAAGACTGAGGCAAAGAAGGCATTGAGGAGTTCAGCCCTTTCTGTGTCCCCTGTTTGCATTTCACCATCTTCTCCTCTGAGTGACCCCACTGTTTCTTTGTTCTTCCTTTTGCTACGAACATACCCATAGAAGCCTTTTTTGTTGCTTTTAACCTCTCTAGCAAGCCTGAGTTCATTCTGTGCTTTAGCTTTTCTGACTTTGTGTCTACACGTGCTGGCTATTTGTTTGAATTCCTCTTTGGTGGTTTCCCCCCTTTTCCATTTTTTGTACACATCCTTTTTTAATCTTAACTCAGTTAAAAGTTCTTTAGATAGCCACCCTGGCTTCTTTAGGCACCTTCCATGTTTCCGTCTCATTGGTATTGCCTGAAGTTGTGCTTTTACTATCTCCCTCTTAACAAACTCCCAGCCATCATGAACTCCCTTTCCTTTTAGTATTACTGTCCATGGGATCTCACCTAGCACTTCCCTAAGTTTTATGAAGTCGGCTTTCTTAAAGTCAAGAAATTGAGTCCTAGTATGCTTGGCTGCTCCTTTCCGTTGTATAGTAAACTTCAGAAGAGCATGATCACTTGCGCCTAATGATCCTTCCACTTCTACCCCATTAACCAGGTCATCGACATTGGTTAGGACCAGATCTAAAATGGCTGTTCCTCTTGTTGCTTCTTCCACTTTCTGGACAATGAAGTTGTCTGCAAGGCCAGTGAGGAATCTGTTTGACCTTATGCTCTTGGCTGAGTTTGACCTCCAACAAATATCTGGGTAATTGAAGTCCCCCATTACTACTATCTCCCTTCCTTTTGCATGCTTGGCCATCTGTTCCAGGAAGGCATCATCTATGTCCTCCGTTTGGCTTGGGGATCTATAGTAAACTCCCACAATGAGGTCACTATTATTCTTCTCTCCCTTAATTTTGACCCAAATGCTCTCACTTTGGCTTTGAGGTTCTAGATCTTGGATCTCTTCACAGGTATACACATCCCTGACATATAACGCCACTCCTCCTCCTTTCTTGTCTGGTCTGTTTCTCTGAAATAGATTGTATCCCTCCATTTTTACATTCCAATCGTGGGACTTATCCCACCAGGTTTCAGTGATGCCTATTATGTCATATTTAGTTTGCTGTACCAAGAGCTCAAGCTCATCTTGTTTATTTCCCATGCTTTGTGCATTAGTGTACAGACATTGAAGTCCATTAGTCATTCCCCCGTGTCTCTTATTTAAGGATTTTTTCCTCCCACCACTAGGTCTGCTTGCTGTTTGCTCCATTTGGTCTATGACATTTGGATGATCATCTTCATCAATTAATAGACTCCTACCTTCAGGAGCACTGTCTCCCTCCCCCACATTAGTCAGTTTAAAGCCCTCCTGATGAGGTTTCTTAGTTTTTTGGCAAAAACATTCCTCCCAACCGTTGTGAGGTGCAGCCCATCGCTTGCCAGAAGTCCATCCTCAAGAAACTGCAGTCCGTGATCTAAGAATCCAAACCGTTCCTGTTTACACCATTTGCGAAGCCAGCTGTTTACTTCCACTATTTTCCTCTCTCTCCCTGGGCCACGTCGTTCAACTGGGAGGACAGATGAGATGACGATTTGTGCATTTAATTGCTTCAATTTCCTGCCCAGAGCCTCGTAGTCTTTTTTGATCTTCTGGAGGCTATTGCTTGCAGTGTCATTGGTTCCCACATGAACCAAGAGGAAGGGGTATTTGTCAGTGGGTTTTATGATTCCTTGCAGTCGTTCAGTTACATCTTGGATCTTAGCCCCGGGGAGACAGCACACTTCCCGAGACATCTTGTCAGGCCCACAGATCACTGCTTCTGTTCCCCTCAGTAGGGAATCCCCTATCACCACTACACGCCTCCTCTTAGGTTTGGTCAGGGTTCTTCCGTGAGCGGTCCGTTCCAAGGTCGCCTGCACATTCCCTGAGGACTGACTTTGCTGCTCATCTTCATATACGTGATCGACTGTAATGAGGGAGAGATCCTCAAATGGAGTCTGCTCTTCGTCTTCCATGCTAGGGGAGAGGACCTCAAAGCGATTGTGTATTTCTAGACAATCAGAGCGAACCCTGGGCCTCCTACTTCTTTGAGTCACGTTTCTCCACATATCGGGCTCCTGTGTTGGTGAACTAGCCTCCTTCTCAGGGGAGTCCCCTGTCTCCTCCTTGGTGGAGACGGTGTGCTCTGTTGCTTCCAAGAAGAGCTCCAGCTCTCTAATTCTTTGGAGCGTAGCTACACGTTCCTCCAGTTGCTGGACTTTGTCTTTTAGGAGGGCAATCAACATGCAATTGCTGCACGTAAAGCTGCCTGCAACCTTTGGCAGGATGGCAAACATTGCGCAGGAACCGCAGGCGACTGCAGCTGTTCCCTCCCCCTCCATCTTGAGAATGTGTCTTTGGGCTTGAGACTAGCTCCCCTAAATCTAAAAGATGGTTCAAACTGCGCGCGCCGATAGATCCCTGACCTTTGACCAGGGAAATCAGCTAATCAGCCACAAGAATCACACACACAAGAAACCCCTTTTGGCTCCTTCTTCAGCCGCTGCCCTGCAAACACAGGAAGAGGCTGTGCGGAAGCTGAAGCTGAAGGTAGGCTAGGTGTGGATCAGTAGACAGAAGCTGAATCCTGCTAAGACAAAGGTACTGTAGGTGAATGGTTCCCCGGTCTGAGAATTGGGAGTGTTGCCTAGATTCTGCTGTCCACAAAGGTGAGTGTGGTTTCTTGATAAACATGCAGAAATTAGGATCCTATCAATTAAAAGCTAGAGGCAGGCATTAATTTGATCGGTCACTTCAGAGGACTAAGGAGATATCAGGTGCAACTATTGTTGTTGTTTAGTCGTTTAGTCATGTCCAACTCTTCATGACCCCATGGACCAGAGCATGCCAGGCACTCCTGTCTTCCACTGCCTCCCACAGCTTGGTCAAACTCATGCTGGTAGCTTCAAGAACACTGTTCAGCCATCTCGTCCTCTGTCGTCCCCTTCTCCTTGTGCCCTCAATCTTTCCCAGCATCAGGTTCTTTTCCAGGGAGTCTTCTCTTCTCACGAGGTGGCCAAAGTATTGGAGCCTCAGCTTCAGGATCTGTCCTTCCAGGGAGCACTCAGGGCTGATTTCCTTCAGAATGAATAGGTTTGATCTTCTTGCAGTCCATAGGGACATAAACCTGTGCCAGACAACTAGGCAGAGACTGGAGGAATGTTAAGGAGTTTGTTCTTCTTGTAGTCCAACCAATGGGGCCAATGCACTGATTCATCTTTCTGTCTTATGTGTTTGTAGATGCTAAATTGGTCTGGAGTATTACAGCAGCACTATAAGGTAGGTTTGAGTTAAAATGACATGCTTTCCCATAGAGCTTTATGATGCAGCTGCTTCAGGCAGCAGACTCCAATGAAAGCAACCATTACCTTGTGTCTGATCAACAGGTATGTCTAGCTTTGGTGCATGACACTTGACCCAGAAGGGGAGACCTGCATGGAGATGAGCAAATCCATAATCATTCACTTCCTAATTGCTGAGGACACACTAGAAAGGTGATATTGCTCTTTTTGGAATGCCCTCTGGCAATGTTTTGACGAGTCTTACATTTTGTTGCTGCTATGGTTAAACAGTTGGGAGTCAGAAATCCTCGCTGATCTTCTGCAAGTCACCCAGAGATCTATCAGTACATCTCGATCTACTTTCTGCGCTCCCAACGCAAACGCAATCCCCAGGATTGCCTTACACGTGACTGTAGAGTCTCCATGTGCCCTGGAGGGAGGGGATGCTAGAAAATTAGAGCGAGGAGCGATGTTTGATGTCCTGCTCTTTAAGGGATTAATAATCTTTTGGCGTCGGGGAATAGGCCAAAAATCTTCCCTTGCAAAATAATGAGCAGAGAAACATTTACTGATTAGTTTAATTCCAGATAATCCTATCTGATGAGCATATATCAAGAGATCCTTTAACTGATTTACTGTCAAAAGGCTCAGTCCAGAGCATGCTCTACTTGTGTTCTTCTTTGCCCCCACCTCCTCCCTCTTGCAAGAAAGAAAGTGTGCAAATCATGGGAGAACGCAGTGCGGAAGTGCAAAAGCCATGTCCGTGCAAAGCGAAGCCCAGGAGCAAAAAAGTACACTGACAAAGGGTTCAGAGTAGAAGATGCGTAGAAAGTACGCAAGCTGGAGCACGCAACAGGCACATATTCCTGCAAAATCCCCAAGTACACTGCAGAAAGCCCGTCTTTATGTCTAGCTGGTAGTTTTTGTCTGCTTCTGTGTAAGTAATCACATCTCTCTCTCTAAAGTGCAGGAGATTTAAAACTCTTATTTCCTCTCCTCTGTCTATCGGCTTTCTCTCGCTTTTGAGCTTTTATGTTTCATAAACTGATTAGGAGCAATTATATATGCTTTATCCCTAAACTTTCCAAATGACTTGGCCATATGCATATTTAAGGCTTCCTCATCCCCGCCAGGAGCTCAGCCTTTAACGTAAAACTGCTGAAATTAAGCTGATTCTGGTGCCACGTCAAAAAAAAAGGGTGGGGGGAGGGGAGGGGGAAATTAGGGGTTTATCCATTAATATCTAGTCGGACAGGAAATTTGTTGTGGGTGGTGGTCGGATTACTGCTTCTCTAATTACTACATCAGATTTGCTCCCTCGCACTACCAGTGAAAGTCTTCCTCCCCACCCCACCTCAGTATTTTTCCTGTGTTTACAGTTTTAAGCAGGTTTTAATAATAACAAAGAAAAAAAAGAGCACAAATAAATAATGCAATTGTCGTTACTTGGAGATCATAAATAAAAGAAATGTAAAACTCGCAAAGTCAGTACCAAGACATGCCATCAGTAAAAGATTTTGCAGCTTGTGACTACATAGTAACAGACAGTAATTCCAAAAATAAAGTACAGATGACAAGCTAGAATTTTACTAAATCCAGACATTTGCCTAAACCAGTGGGACTTGGTGTCCTTCAGCTGCTACATTCACATCAGGGCCAGCCCAATACATTTTGGCACCTGAGGTGGACCCCAAAATTGGGGGGGGGGGGTTAGTCCTCCCCACTGGGGAAGTAGAATTGAAGGAAGATCTACATCAGGGACAAATTGGGGGACGGAAGGTTGACATTGGGATCTGCTGCCCCAGTGAATCCTGCCACCAGAGGCATTCACCTCACCTTGTCCCATGTGTGGGCCGGCCCTGATTCACACAGAAAATAAAATCAAACCTAATGACAATAAAGCAATATTGGGCACTTTGGCCTCTGGATACTTTTAACTTACGCAAAATAATTTCAAGGAAGGCAAATTGCCAAGTCTTGGTATACCAACAATCCAAATTATCAAGACTGAAAATCTTCCAAAACTTTGCAATTGTAGCCTGTTCTGCTGTAAGGAGATGTGAAACAGATTCTCTGTTCTTCAAATCCTGATCAGTGTTCACAAATCAATTTGAAAGTGCCAAATAAGGGGAAGAGTGGACTGTTTACTCAGTTATTTATTTTATTTATTTCATAAAATTTATATACCACTTGATTGAAAAAACGCACACACCCTCAATATGGTTTACAAAAGGAGTGAAATAAAATTATTGGTAAAAACAGTTTAAAACAGCCATTTAAAACATTTTATAAAAAATTAAAGGCAGTGATAAACTAAAAACACTAATCAACTTTCTACATATCTGGATAGGCTTGTATATAAAAAAAATGTTTTGTTTTAGGTGCCTAAAAGAATACAGTGAAGGTGCCAGCCTGATGCCAGTAGGAAGTTCCAAACTGTAGGTACTGCCACACCATAAGATCAATTTCTTACAAATATGGAACGGGTGTTATGTGATACCTGTAACAGTGGCACAGATCTAAGCAGTTGAGTGGGCATTTATGTTCTCAATGATACCTTTTCCCAAAACCCCTGGGAAACCCAGCCAGATGGGTGGGGTATAAATTATTATTATTATTATTATTATTAATTTTGGGACAATTCCACCACATTTCAAAAAAAGTCTCATTTTTCTGGCACTCCCTCCAGTATAATGGGATGGCGCTCTAGTGTATAAAAGAGAAAGATTGTGACCTTTAATATCAGCCATGTTCTATTTCCAATGAGAGTTCTCTAGGATGCCCCCACCAAGGCCTATGATTCTGGTTTAAATTAAAAGTGGCCTTCAACAAAATGTTGTACGCAGTGAAACCAGCTCCTTTATACACTCTGAAGAGTCAACAATAATTCTCTCGACTGGGGTTAACTGTCTAGTGACATCTTTTTAAACTGATCGGCAGGGAAGAAATGCTCTTAATTGACAACCTAAAAACCCGTGAAGGGGTTTATCCCCCAAACAAGTTTCCATTGCCACAATGGTTAAGGGAGTGCCTTATTTATAAAAATCCAGCAAGAGGAACAATTTACAAGTTTGCCAGGAGTCATTGCTATATATCCTGCTTTTATTTTTTGAAGGGTGGGTAATGTTACAGTGATAAGCAGAGACATTTCTGGTGCTAGAATCACCACCCAAATGTTAAATAACTTAGGAATAGAATTCATGTTTCCAAAAATATTTAATATTTAGTAAGGCACTATGTGTCTCAAGGTTCTCCATTGTTACCCGCTGTAGCCAAAGAAGCTTTTTCCCAAATCAGTGTGCATAGGATTTCAACTATCAATTATAATACACAAATTAATCTCTTATAGGTACACTAAACTCAGTATTGTTAATATGAACTAAAATTCCTAAGCATATCCTTTCAACCTTCCACGTCTTTAAAAAAGAGAACCCCCTACTTTATTTACTTAAATTAAGAACAATTTTTAACATGCTAATATTTTCATTAGGATGTTCTGAATACAACTACTGTTCCAAAATGCATTCAACTTTTAATGTAATTCTTAACTTTAATTTTTGTTCCCTGCTTTCCAACTAGTAGATCAGTCACCTAAAGATTTCAGTGGTTCAATGGGACCAATTTTGATCTACAAACCATGTTGTGCAGCACACAGGTTAAATTTGGTAATTGTTTTGTGCGTAATATACTAGGGATTTTGATTTGTGTGTAATATACTAGGGATTGAAAAGGTTAAATATGGTAATAAAGATTTACTTTCCTTTGAACAAATAAGGGTAGTTATTTATTGTTTGAAATGGTCAGGTAGCTTCATAGTTTAATTTATCTATTTAAGATAGAAAAAAATTGAGATGCTGGTAATCTGCAGATATATTTAAATATAATCAGTAACTTAAATCAAAGGCAGATGAAGCAAACAAAATTCTGTAGTTAGATGACAGCTGTTATAAAATGTCTTTACACATCAGTTTGTGTGTGTGTGTGCTTTTAACAGTGTTACCTGTCTTGAGACCATGGCTACAAATCTCAGACATGAATCATGTTTATATTCTGTAGTCATCAATATCTTGATGTTCCAAACAGTGCAATCCTATATATAACCCCCAATAAGTTCAATGGGCTTACTCTTTGATAAGTGGATACAAAGCAGCCAATGTTGCTTCTTAAAAATCTACAGCTATTTCCCCTTTCCTGGTTTGGGGTAAGCAGAGCTGCTAGCAAAATTACCAGCAGCCCTAATAGCATTGTCATTAATGAGTCAGTCTGAAACTACTAACTCCTTCTTTTCTTTTCTTTTCCTTCACACCTGACTAATTCAAAACGAGATTCCAGCTTTTCCTTATAAACCAAGAATAATAATGATCAAAAAGCAATCGTCAAAAGCAAAACCATAAAACCCAAGCCATTCACATCACAATTACCCTAAATGAAAGTTATTGTTTTGCTAATCCCAGGAACAGCTTGCAAGGGGAGATTTGGGTCTTTCTTTAATAATGTAAAGTTAATACGCAGTCCTCTTGTAATTATCTTTATCAGAAGACCCCTGTTTAATCTGCATGTTTAGCAGAAAAGGACCAAATCAAAAAGTGATCTGCTTTAGAGCACTTGATGTAAGCTGTTTGTAAATCGTTTGCATAAACAGATGAAGCGGGGAAATGCAGCCCAGGTGCAAGAAATGGAATCAGAGTTACAAATAGCTGCGGTCTCCCCTCTCCCGCTTTCCTGTTTTTGTTTGGTGACACGTGGCTTGTGGTTAAACGCAACAACTCTCTCAATTTAAAAGAGAGAGCCTGAAACCTAGCAGATTTTAGCTTTACTGATGGATTTGACGGATGCTAAAAATAAAGTTGACCTGGAATCACAGCTTGAATTTGGCCAAGCCTGATGCCAGTGTCCAAAAGACACACTGAAGAGCTGGCAAGCTGGCTTTGTTGGTCAGCCAAAGAACAAACCACCCAGAAACGGTGTGGAATTTGCAGTTTTTCTTTCTTTCCTTAAGAATGCATTTTAGTTAGGATATATTTCTCTTGTGATCACTGCTAATGCAGAATAGAAACTGGGAGGGGAGAAAGCCAGTTTAAAAACCAATTGTACATGCTAAGCAATGTAGGTTTTATGGTGGAATTTCAACATGGAGTGTGTTCCTGAGAGATACCCTACAATCTCTCCTGATACAACACAGATTTGGAGCAAGTTGCTCTCAGGTGTCCTTTCCCCTCCCAGTAATTGCCAAAATAAACAATAAATGAGAAGTGTGTGTGTGTGAGAGAGGGGGGGGTATGTGTGTGTGTCAGTTTATCTCTTCTTTTCTGCTCACATGTGAAGTGGAAGTTTCTATTCTGTATCAATAATTTTGAGTGAGGGGCTAAAGGGTAGCAATTATTCCAGATTAATTCTTACAGAATAGATTGCTGCAATCCTAGGACTATCATTTACAGAATAGGGAGCATTGAAAGGAGGGTAAAGGGAGGCTTGCTCCCAAGAAGTGCTGGATGTTTTGGGGGAAGTTTAAATCATAAACTGGAAATTAAGATAAGGCTACAATCTTAGACATGTTTATTTGAAAGTTAACTTTAAAAAGATCAGTGGGATTTGCTGGAGATTTGGTGTGGGAGAATTCATGTCGTAGGGTCCCTTATTTCTCTTTCGGATATCTAAAATGTGGGACAAGCCTTGCCCCCTCCCCAGAAATACACTTGCCTCTTCTGTACCACCCCACAGCTTCCACCTGCCCCCAATGCTGCCCATGCGATCAATTGTAGATGGACTGAGAAGCAACTCCCTCTTCCCTTTGGTATAATCGCAAAAGCAGCTTGTAGAGTGCAGCAGCTGAGAGTCATTTGTACACCTGACACTGATTCCTGCCCCAAAAACAAAATTCCATTTCCCATTTCTTTTTGTGCAGCTTACTAATGGAACACCAAAACGCCAGTGAACAGACAGCAATATATTGTCTAAGATCCTAAGCGAAAAGGACAATGTGTCTGTGAGCACATGTGCCAGTGAAGAGCTTTTTTTAAAGTTGAGGGCCACATTTCCTTCTAGGCAACCTTCCAGGGACCATATGCCAATAGTGAGTGGGGATCAGAGGCACAAATAGGTGGAGCAACAAATGTATATTTTACCTATGTGCAGTAGGCTAGTTTCTACACATGTTGCTCACAGACTCTAGTCTTTAGCTAGGCTAGCAGGAGGCACAACTAGAGTTCAAGGACACATTTCATGCTCATGGAGGGTGTGAAGCAAGCCAGTAAGGGGTACAGCCTGGAGAAAAATAATGTCATTAGGGAGAGTACCCAGACTGAGAGGTTTGGAGGGCTGCATTGGGGGGGGGGGCAGGGGGATTGATATGAAGAGAGGCAGACTCCTTGGTTTTCTCCGTCTGTGTTGCTTTGTTTGCCCCCATCCCATTGTTTACCATCTTGTCTGATGAAGAACTATGGAGAACTCAAAAGCTTACACATTGCTTTGTGATAGTTTAAGGTAAAGGTAAAGGGACCCCTGACCATTAGGTCCAGTCGTGGCTGATTCTGGGGTTGCAGCGCTCCTCTCACTTTATTGGCTGAGGGAGCCGGCGTACAGCTTCCGGGTCATGTGACCAGCATGACTAAGCCGCTTCTGGCGAACCAGAGCAGTGCACAGAAACGCCATTTACCTTCCCACTGGAACAGTACCTATTTATCTACTTGCACTTTGACATGCTTTTGAACTGCTAGGTTGGCAGGAGCAGGGACCGAGCAATGGGAGCTCACCCCGTTGCAGGGATTCGAACCGCCGACCTTCTGATCGGCAAGTCCTAGGCTCTGTGGTCTAACCCACAGCGCCACCCGCGTCCCTTGTGATAATTTAGTTGTCCTATTAAAGGTATTGTCTTAATATGGATTTTGGCATTCATGCAACAAATAACCTTGCTCATGGGACCTGTCCAGGGTTCTGAAGGATTTGTTTCTGATTGCATGTGCTTTCTAATTTTGTCCCCCGTCCTTAAGAGTCCTTAGAGTTGTAACTTTCCTGCCTGTTAGTCCCCTGCTCTGTGAGTCTACCATAAACTCCTGCCTAACTTTCTTCCTTCAGACTCCCATGGACTCATCCTTGCCTTAATTGGAAAAGGGTTTTTCCCTGTCTGGGGGAGAAGACAATGGTACCTCTATTGGAAGATGCCATAGTTCAGTGGCAGAGCACATGCTTCCCATGCAAAAGGCCTCAGGCTCAATCTCTGGCATTTCCAGCTAAAAGGCTCAAGTTGTGGGTAATGAGAAAGCCTGTGAGCTGCTGCCAGCCAGAGTACAGAATTTGGGGCTAGAATGATGAACAAATGGCTTGAACTTCTGTAAGGCAGCTTTGCAGATACAGTCTGGCTGCCATGGCTTACAATATATATTACTTCTAATGGGATGTTTTGTAAAGCATGCTGTGTTTTTAATAAATCATCTGTTCCTCCTGTGCCATCAGCACTCCCTCACTACATGGAGAATTAAGACAGAACAGGCAATTAAAGGTATCCAAGGGTTCATTGCCAAGAAATCTGATGGTTCTTGATTTTCCAGGTCTGAAAGGCTGCAGATGATATTGGGATGCCTCCACTGTCTAATTAATGGTTATGCTAAATATGCTACAGTGTAGACCCCCACTTATGGGACACGGGTGGCACTGTGGTCTAAACCACTGAGCCTTGGGTTTGCTGATCAGAAGGTCGGCGGTTTGAATCCCCACGACGGGGTGAGCTCCCATTGCTCGTCCCTGCTCCTGCCAACCTAGCAGTTCAAAAGCATGTCAAAGTGCAAGTAGATAAATAGGTACCACTCTGGCGGGAAGGTAAACGGCGTTTCCGTGCGCTGCTCTGGTTCGCCAGAAGCGGCTTAGTCATGATGGCCACATGACCCGGAAGCTGTACGCCGGCTCCCTCGGCCAATAAAGCGAGATGAGCACCACAACCCCAGAGTCGTCGGTGACGACCTAATGGTCAGGGGTCCCTTTACCTTTAGACCCCCACTTACAGTTATGCTGCATTAGTATCTCTGAACCGACACCCTGCTATCTTGCTAGTGGTTGTCTTTAGCATTCTTTATTACTATCTGTCGCCATATCACTATGACAGAATGAAGAGGTGGTTAAGGGGTGACAATATCCAGTGGTCCTGAGGGGAAGACCATAGCTCTGTGGCAAAACATCTGTTTTGCATGTAGAGGGTCCCATGCCAATCCCTGGCATCTGTAGGTGGGGTTGGGAGAGAACCCCATCTGAAATGCAGAAGAGCTGCTGCCAATCAGTGTAGGCAGTACTGAGCTAAATGGACCACCTGTCTGACTTGATATAGCTTCCTATGGGCTATGCCTTGAGAATTCACAAAAGGGCAACCAAAATGATCCAGGGGGTGGAGCTACTCTTCTATGAGGAAGGGTTGCAGCTTTGGGGACTTCTAGGTTTAGAGAAAAGGAGAGTAAGGTGACAGGATAGAAGTTTGTATAACACTGGAATTCGTAGGCACCCAATGGTGGAGGATTTTGGACAGATAACATACTTTTTAATGCAGCATATGGAACTCTCTTCCACAAGAGGCAGTGATGGCCACCAACTTGGATGGCTTCAAAAGAGGATTAGACAAATTCATGGCAGTATGTTTCTGAATGCCAGTTGCTGGAAACTGCAGGAAAGGAGGGTGCCGTTGCGGTGAGGTCCTGCTTGCAGGTTCTTGCAGGGTCTGGGTGGCCTGCAGCCTCTTCTTGTGTGCCAGTGACGGGGGGTGGGGTGGACGGTGTTGAGGGCAGGGAGATGGGGGAACACACGCTGAAGCCGATGGGGCTTGCGCACCTCGTAGTGAAATCTGTTGTTGATTAGTCGTTTAGTCTTGTCCGACTCTTCGTGACCCATGGACCAGAGCACGCCAGGCACTCCTGTCTTCCACTGCCTCCCGCAGTTTGGTCAAACTCATGCTGGTAGCTTCGAGAACACTATCCAACCATCTCGTCCTCTGTCGTCCCCTTCTCCTTGTGCCCTCAATCTTTCCCAACATCAGGGTCTTTTCCAGGGAGTCTTCTCTTCCTTCTCACGAGGTGGCCAAAGCATTGGAGCCTCAGCTTCAGGATTTGTCCTTCAAGTGAGCACTCAGGGCTGATTTCCTTAAGAATGGAGAGGTCTGATCTTCTTGCAGTCCATGGGACTCTCAAGAGTCTCCACCAGCACCATAATTCAAAAGCATCAATTCTTCAGCGATCAGCCTTCTTTATGGTCCAGCTCTCACTTCCATACCTCACTACTGGGAAAACCATGGCTTTAACTATAGGGACCTTTGTTGGCAAGGAGATGTCTCTGCTTTTTAAGATGCTGTCTAGGTTTGTCATTGCTTTTCTCCCAAGAAGCAGGCGTCTTTTATTGTTACCCTGAGCAAATAATACCCAAGTCAGAAAGTGGAGAGGGAAAGAGGGAGGGGGAGCAGGGGAAAGAGTGATAGGACCGCGAGGAAATTGGTGGCAATTAATTCTCAGGGAGTGACCCCCCCCCCTCCGTCCCGCGCACACTTTCCCTGCAGCTGATTGGCGCCGGGCGGCTTGGGGCGCGCAGGATAAAAAGCCTCGGAGAGTCTCTCGGCGCTTGTGTGTAGGCGCCCGGCTGCCGAGGAGAGGCGAGCAGAGGCGGCGGCAGCAGCAGCAGCATGACGGGCCGCGAAGAGATCGCGGAGGGCAAAGCCAAGGGGAAAGCGCTGACGCCCAGCGGAGGAGGCGGCGGCCCCGAGAAGGCGCGCTTAGGGAGCCCGTCGGGTGGCAGCCTGCGCTCCAAGGGCTTCGCCATCACCGACCTGCTGGGCTTGGAGGCGGAGCTGCAGCCGCCCGCCACCTCCTCCGTGACCGGCTCGGGCTGCGAAGGCGGCGGAGGTGCAGCGGGACTGGCAGGAGGTGGCGGCGGAGGTCCCTTGCCCATGGGCTTGGGCTTCTTGTGCGGCTTCGCCACGCAGCAGCCGGCCGGGGCGCATTGCCTCCTGCCGGCGCACCTGCCCTTTCTGCAAGCGCGCCCGGAGCACCATCACCACTCGCACCACCACCCGAGCCACCACCCGCACCAATACGGCCCCGGAGCCGAAAAGCACAAGGAGAACATCTCCGGTAAGCGAGATCCCGCTTGGGGCAGGTCCTCTCCGGAGGGAGGGGAACCCAGGAGAGCGACTGCCGTGGGGCGAGAGGCCGGGAGGGGTGGAGGAGCGCAGGCCGGGTTAGATCGAGCAGTGAGCGGCCGGAGGAAGCGCACCAAGCAGGGCAGGAGCCCGACCTTTGCGCAGCGTGGCTGCTTCGGAGCAGCGCTGCTTTCCGCAGGGCGCACGGACAGCACAGAGCCGCTGAGAGGCTGGCAGGCAGGCAGGCGCCTCAGTTCCTTTTGGACACCTCCGAAGTTCCAAGATCACTTTGAAAGAGTTGCTGTGTGCCACCTTACGGACCGAGAGATCTTTTGGTAGGGTCAGCGGGCTGGAGTCTACTTACCAGATGCGTGAAATATCCTCAGTTGGTAGGTGCGTGCACTGCACGCCATAGATAGACAAACCAACCAACCAACCAACCCGTTAGGTCTTCATACTGCATGGGTCTTGCATTAATGGGCTATCACCAATCTTTATTTTCCAGCGCAACATGCAAATTTGGTTCCCATATCTAAAGCTGATAACAATCTTAAGTTTAATATACAGTGGTACCTCGGGTTACATATGCTTCAGGTTACAGACTACGCTAACCCAGAAATAGTACCTCGGGTTAAGAACTTTGCTGCAGGATGAGAACAGAAATCGTGCAGCGGCGGCAGCAGGAGGCCCCATTAGCTAAAGTGGTGCTTCAGGTTAAGAACAGTTTCAGGTTAAGAACGGACCTCCGGAACTTAACCAGAGGTACCACTGTAGTTGCTAACAGATACCCTGTGCCTTTTAAAAGCAGTATAATATGAACCACCACAACATGAGGTTTCCTCAACTCTCATTACATCTCTGTACAGGCAAAAGTGCCACCTGTTGAATCCTGGAGATCATGTAGCTGTTAAACAGGACTTGTCTGTGTCCATGAAAAAGGTGTTTGCACCCTGTCCTTCCAATAACCCACATTACAGCTTCACAACATTATAACACCCTGCGGTGTGTTGAGAAACAGTAACTTGGAAACATAGAAAGAATCAGACCACTAGTCAATCTAGTCAAATTTTGTCAACATTGACTGGCAGCAGCTCTCCAGAATTTAAGACACGAGTCACTGCTAGCCCTTCCTGGAGATGCTGAGGATTGAACCTGAAACCTTCTATGCACAAAGTACATGTTTTATCACTGAGCTACGGCCCTTCC
This sequence comes from Podarcis tiliguerta, assembly GCF_965153285.1. Classification (NCBI taxonomy): domain Eukaryota; kingdom Metazoa; phylum Chordata; class Lepidosauria; order Squamata; family Lacertidae; genus Podarcis; species Podarcis tiliguerta. The sequence continues at coordinate 15,661,485 of NC_139536.1, read as the reverse complement.
CAAAGTGAGCCCATGCCCAGCCAGTGAGCTTCATGACTGAGCAGGAGGTTTATCATATCTGTCACCAATACTCTAGCCCCTGTTCTAGCCAAAGGCAGAGCTACATGGATATGCTAATGCTTTACATGAAATCCTGGTGACCTGATCTGCTGGGGGAAAGATTTGGAAGGAGATGATTTGGAGCTCCAGGCGGCTATTTCAGAACCATTAACTGTTGGCAGACATTAAATAATTTCTGCAAATAAAAGTGCTGATGAGAGAACTCCAAAAAGATCTGAAACAATCCTTATATGGATGGGCCATTTAGATGACAAGCTTCTGCATGTGGGAACACACATGTACAAATATTTTCACATGTGCAAATGTTCACACAGATTCGCCAAGGACCATTTCTGTGACATTCTGTTTATAAGGGATCACTTTTGGATGTGCAGATGTAAATAGGTGTGGAAATATTAGGCAAACAGCTTGTTGGGACAGGTGAGTCCATGGGAAGAATCTAACAGCCTTGCTTCTTACAGCACTATTATTGGGTGAGGAGCATGGGTCAAATATTGTGGCACAGTGTTTTCCAGTGTGTGATTTTGGTAATTATCTCTGTGGGTGAACACTAGGACTTGGAAGTTATATGCACATTTTCGCTCATGCATGTTTTCACTCAAATCCTTTTCATACAACACACACAAAACCATGCTTGAGTTTCTCTTCAGTAGTTATAGTTCATTTAGCTGCAGTGTTGAACATCAGCATGGCCAATGGCAATCAAAGGTAGGCCTTTCTCACTTGATTGAAACCCTCCACCACGGTGGGGCTCTAACCAGGTAGGAAACACCATGGCACTGGGCTTCCTCAGGTTTCCCATGGGATTGAATCACTGCTGTGCAAGCGTGTGATGGCAGCCTCTGTCTTTCCAGGGAAGAGATTAAAGGAATGCCTGCTTGAGTTAGTAATCTCAGAGGCAGCACGGCTGCCAGCTGAGAGGTCAGCATAAAACTGAAGGAGGGAAAGGGGGCACTAAAATACTATTGAGCTGAAAATTTCAGCGGCTGTTTGAAGGCGTTGGTTCTTACAGAAGTTTGCTCAGCTAGAGTTCTCTTGGGTTTTTTAAGGGTTCTGCAAAACAGTATACATTGGAATAAAAAACTGTCCTATGCACTATGGGAGAACGGAGGTGTTTCAAAGTAATTTGCTTAAACAAGCAATCTCATATAATATTTGATTCTGTATATCTTATGCATTAATAAAATATTGAAATGGAAAAATAAAGGCTGTTTGATAACTTTTATTGTGATTCAGAGAAGGCTCCATCTAGGACCAACTAGGTTTACTTTGGAGCCCCCTATTCTGTTGGTCCCTTGGTAGAAGAATTGGACTTCTGATTCCATTCCTGCCTTAGCCTTCTGCCCACCTGCTCTAGTTGCTCTGCTAGTGCTGAAAAGCTGGTGTTTGTGGCAGCTTCCCTCCCATTTATTTTGCCAGGCAGTGGAGATGGCTGGAGTTGACCTATATTCCTAATGACTGAGGAGAGCAGTTTCAATCAGCTCTGGCCACTTGCCAGCCCTGTTTGTAGTCCTGGTTGGCAGCTACCTGCCCCCCTCCTTGGTGCTTGCCACAACAGGGACTATTGGACATAGGCTGGTTCAAAGGTGGCATATGTGGTAGGTAACAGTCAATATATGCTCATCAGTGGCTATTTCTTGACACTGAAGATGCTGTACTAAGTAGAATATTAGTTGGCACTGCAGCTGTGAAATGCCCTCCCTGGGGAAGTCTACAGAGCTCCCTCTCCCATTTTTAGATGGGCCTTAAAAGCAGAGTTGCCATTAACAAATTCTACTTCTGAAAGCTGTCTTGTTGGATTTTTACACTAATTTTGATTTTCTTTGCAGTAATTTTTATTGCTCTTTTACAATTTGGAAACGGCTTTGGGGGGGGGAATCTGTTTTAAACAGTGCATATAAATAAGTTGAATAGAACAATGCTTATATGGGGAAAACTTTTGATCTATATTTATGTTTTTCTCCCCAACCCAAATAATAGATGAAGACAGTTTGTCGGGGGACAAGAACAACCTCAAGGCATCCGATTCTCAGATCAAGAGAAAGAAACGGCGGCACAGGTATGACAGATAAATATAACTAGAGTCTTCCCAGACACAGCTTGTAGCATTAGATCCCAAAGTTAAACTTTGTAAGTACGCTACATTCTCTCTCTTTAAAATCTCACTTAAGCTGCAATCTTATATTCATCCACCTGGGAGTGAGGATCATTGAACTCAATAGGGCTTACCTCTGAGTAGACACACACAATAGGATTTCACTGTTAGCATTTCTGTATTGTATTGGACAGTACTGTATAACTTTTTAAAATGAGTTATCTGGTTTGTAGATGTTGGAGAAAGAAAGGGCCACTTGATCAGACATGTGAATTTTTGCTAGAGAATTCTGGCGCTTGGGACAAGACAGAAATCACACTATTTAACCTGGAAGTCCTAATGGTTAGTTGTGGTTACTCAGTGGCAAAGGAAAGACACTTTGCACATGGTCAGAATCTTTTTCTTTTTTTATATGCTCAGTGCTAAGCCTCAGCAGTGAAAACAATATATTGGGGAAAACCTGGCTCAAAGTAAGCCCTGAAGGCACAACATAGCTCAGTAGTAAAACCCATGTTTTCCACACAGAAGGTCCCAGGTTCAATCCCCAGCATCCCCAGTTGAAAAAAGGATTAGCAAGTGATGGGAAAAGCCTGAGACCTTGAAGAGCTAATGCCAGCCAGTGTAGGCAGTACTGGGCTGGATGGACAAGTAGCCTGACTTAGTATAAAGGTGGCTTCCTATGTTCCCAGGTTAACTGGGCCATCCTAACCATGTCTACTCAGAAGCAAGGCCTATTTAATTCAAGGGGGCTTACTCCCAGGTAAGCGGGGTTGTAATCCTATACATATCTAAGGTTGCACTGTCTTGAAAGCACAACAGTAAACCTCTAGGCAGCATGAAATCTGATTGAGATAGGAGATTCTGAGTTAATTTAAATCACATGTTGGTAATGAAAGGATTTCTCTTCCATTTTAGACTTGAAGACCTGGTAATATTTCTGGATTTTACAGAAAAAAACAAATTCCTAGGCAGATGGAAACACAAATGGACACCCTTCTATGCCAGTTCTTATTTTGTACAGCATTCTGGAAGTTATAGTTTGCGATCTGCCTGCTTGTCTGAGCAGCAGAGCTTGGGATGGACTCTAGCTCCCTCTTGTTCCCATTACCTTCCACAAGAGCAAGGTAATTTAGACATCAAGGTCTCAGACCAGGTTGGAACAACTCTAATCAGCCCATCAGTAAACCAAATGGTCAAGGATGATGGGAGCTGGAGTCCAGCAACAGCTGGTGGCTACTAGTTCCCCAACCCTGCCTAAGGCATCAAAGATTAAAAGTCACAAATAACCGTGATGCTTTTATATTAGTGAAAACATTGTGGGCACTTTTCCCATAGAAAGCAATGCCAAAAAATATAGCTCATGTGTTAATTTCTCATTCCTCCTGATGTTCCTAGATTATATAATTCCCATCATCCCTGACCATTAGCCATGCTGACTGAGGCTTATGGGAGGTGGAGTTCAATAATACTGGGGACCACCAAATATTATCTGAGGCCTGCAGGATGAATGCAGTCCATAGGCCATGTACTCCATCACACACACACTCTCACACACATGCAAACACACACACTTGCAGTTCCAGGCAAACAGCAAATACAGGAGTTTAACAAGTTCACTTGGTATTTCTCACTCGGGACTGTATAATTCCAACCTACACATCTGCTACTAGAGCAGAAAGTTGTTTCTAAAGGATGTGGCACGGCCATCTGTGAATTACTGAGTTTATTGTCCCTGTAGGACTGTGTTTACTGCCCATCAGCTGGAGGAATTGGAAAAGGCTTTCAATGAAGCCCACTACCCGGATGTGTATGCCAGAGAAATGTTAGCCATGAAAACAGAGCTCCCTGAGGATAGGATACAGGTATGTTGTTTGTTATTGTTAAACCACCATAAAGTGTGGAAATGGAAAGTTCATTTAGGGAAGTTTTTAATGTTTGAAGTTTTATTCTTATTAATATTCTGTTGGGAGCCACCCAGAGTGATGATAATGATAATGATGATAATAATAATAATAATAATAATAATAATAATAATAATAATAATAAAAAATATTTATTATTATTTACAGTCCTCAGTAAAGGCTGTCTGTATTGAGTGTCAACACATTCATTTAAAGCACTGATCAAACACAAGTCATGGGAGCTTACTAGACCCTCAGGGCAAGTAGGAATGGATATTTTCCTGGACTACAATTCCTATCATGCCATGTTGGCTGAGGCTGAAGGAAGTTGAAGACCACAGCATCTTTTATTTTCAGTAAAAAAAAATGTTGAGTATCTGCCTGATGGGGAATTTGGCACTCCAGCCCATCTGACTTTGAAACCTTTGGATTAAGGAGTGGCTGGGTAAATAGCTCTAAGGAATTATTTTTTCCTAGCAAATTGTGCAACAGTGCAGGAGGCTAAGCTGTATAATCTTCCAGCTATCTGATTGTAATTCAGCTCTATAAAAATGTATGTAGATGGACAGGAATGGCCCATTGAAATAAGTAAAAAATAACTGATGTTAGCTGCAATATCTAGCCTGCACTTTCCAATATTATGACTCTTCTGACACTGTAAATTTGCACCAACAGGGTGCTGGTACTATACAAAATTTAGAAGTGATATGATCCCAGACCAGGTAGTATTTCACAAGTAAGGCAGTAGTATTAAGAAAGAAAAATAACAGCAAAAGGAGTGAAGGTTAACTTTATCAGTTAATTTATGTAGTATCATCTTCACCTGGAACCTCTCAGGTGGGCACTATTGCCATTATAAGAGAACAAAGGAGGTGTTCATGGCGGGTTCCGGCACTTCTGTTTCTAGAAAAATAGCACTGAACACAATGAAAGGAAAAAGGATTTCTACTGCTTATTTAGTGCAGGAATATGATTGAGAAACTGTTAATTTGGTTGTGTGTGTCTTCTATTTCATTTATGCCAACAGAGAACTCAAAAATTACTTAGAACATATGCTTTCTTGATGTGACATGTTTTATTTGATGTTCTTTCCTCTCCTCCTTCCCCTCAGTCCTCCACACAAATATGGATACTTTTGCTAAATATATACTTCTTGATGTACATCCAAAAGGTTTGGTTTCAAAACCGAAGAGCCAAGTGGCGAAAGCGTGAGAAGTGCTGGGGCCGCAGCAGCGTGATGGCAGAATATGGTCTCTATGGTGCTATGGTGAGACACTCCATCCCACTACCTGAATCAATCATCAACTCTGCCAAAAGTGGGCTTGTGGGCTCCTGTGCCCCCTGGCTGCTTGGTAAGCAAACATATAGTGCTCTGCATTCGTTGGTTGGGCTGAAACTCAGTTAATTAAGTGGGAAGGGCTTTCAAAATGAAAGACACTACTGGGGTAGAGAGCAGACTTCACAGTATTCATCCCAATAGTGTTGCTGAGTGCATTTGTGGGCACTGCTGCAATGATGGTGAAATCTACCTTCCAAGCCTCACTGACAAGGATCCCACTGTGTTGTGGTGGGTGTGCACTCATGTCTTGTTCATGCTTGCACACATACAACTTCTTATAATATACAAATCCAATCTCTATTTACACCCTATACACCTGCTCTCTAGCCCAGTAATGCTTGTCATTTTGAAAGCCCTTCTCAGTTCATTAACTGAGAAATAAGGAAGTGATTGTTAGCTGACTTGTCATCACTTTTATAAAACACTAGAGTGAAATTTAGATTTAATTACATAAAGCGACATTTTGTTCTGGTGTTAAGCACAGATTAACCTTTGGTTAAGAATTTTATCAGAGCTGATAGAACAGCTTTCTTCCTAGTCCTTCAAACTTCCTCCTTGTACGACAGGGACATTGCATGGAGAAAATAGCTGCCTTGCTTGTGAAATCCCCTATGGAGATCTCGCCATGCATGAATATCAGAAGCAGAGCTACTGACCTGTCTTCCATGAATCCAGTTGTATGATATCTTAGTATGCATGGCTAATGATGGAACCATGTGGATGGGGAGGGCAGATCTGTTCATGTGTTTTACATGAGCAAGCTACGGCATGTGTTGTACTGCAACGAATGCAGCCGTTGATGACTATTATTTATTTTTATTTCACAATATTTATATACTCTTTGACTGTAATGAAACCTCAAAGTGGTGTACAACAAGAATAAAACGATAAAATTATCAGTTAAAAAAAGTTAACGATTTTAAACATTCAAAAAATAATTAAAATCAATGATAAACTAAAAACTGTATTAAAACACATGTCAATATTTAACATGTCTGGACAGGCTTGCCTAAGCAAAAATGCTTTTAACCTGACACCCCAAAAAGTAGAGTGATGTACTCCTGATGTCGGTAGACAAGGAGTTCTGAAATATGGGTGCTGCTGCAATAAAAGGTAAATTTCTTACAAATGCAGAATGAGTATTGTGTGGCACTTGTATTAGTACTAGTTCTGCAGATTGAAGCAATTGAGTGGGCATATATGGGATAAGGTTATCTTGCAGGTCTACTGATTTCAGTGGGCTGCTATGAGTTTACCCCAACGAGTTTCAGTCAAGCTAGAGTACTAGCTTTCTCAGTCACTGTTAGGTTTAATCAGTATTCTCTCTCAGTGCTCTCTCTGGTCTTTGCTTTTAAAGGAATGCATAAAAAATCAATGGATGTTACAACTAAGCCCGAAAGCGAGGAAAAGGGGAACAGTGACTGGAAATCTCAACGCCCTGAAGAGGAATTAAAAATTAAGCAGGTAGAGCAGGAAAGAAGCTCCACTGACAAATTTACCTCAATGGACAATTCTGATGACATTGCAATGGATCTCTCCAGCACAGCAAAGCATGAGAAAAAGCATGACACTTTGAGACAGTGTCTCAGTGGAGGCCCCCAGCCCAAAATGAAGGACAGTGAGCACTAAGAATCAGAAAGAGGAGAGATGTGATACAATAGAAAATAAATAAATAAATGAAGAAACCTCTTCAATGCTATGGGAAAATATATTTATTAATTAATATTAATTAATATTTATTAGTATTTTTCAACTAACTAATGCAACATTTTTTAGATGGGACCTTTTTTAGATGGTGCCCATCCAAAATATAAAATTTATTTTTTCAACATTAAAGTTGTTTATACGTAAACAAGATAAATTGGGGTTACTGACTTTTTTCCTTTAAAATGTCTCACTAAGTCACCTTTTATTATCAGCTCCAGAAAAACGACCAGGGCATCCTCATTCTATAACATGGGAGAGATTAACCTGTGACCCTCTGGATGCTGGACTACAACTCCCATCATCCCTGATGATTGGCCAAGCTGGCTGAGGCCAATGGGAGTTGCAGACCAAAAGCAACTGGTTAGCCACACCTGCTATAGCAGAAAAAGAAACGGAAGACACTCCATCTAAGCTAATCCAAGGTGTGGTATTGACAAAAGTGCTTTGGGTGTTGTTTTCAGAAGTGATCAACCTTAGGGAAAATTTGTTTCTTAGATTACATGCTACTATAGGACAGGAATGGTTAATTTCTATATTTCTGGTGACATTACAAAGATTAGGGAGGGGACACAACAAACCAGCCTTGGCAAGCAATGCCTAGCGATTTAAGGGCTTAACATGTATCGAAGACATGATGTTGGAATGTGTATGGAGAACCATGGCTTCTTTTCCTTCCAAGTGAAACTGTCAGCAAAAAGCATTTTGTGCACATCTTGAGTCCTACAGGGGGTAAACTATCTGTTGAACTTTCATTCTATAGTAAACAAGGTATACTTATACCAAACTCTGAAAGCCACCAGAATCTGTTCTGACAGCATCCCCTTTAATTTCACCAGGATTCACACCACCACCACATGCTGGATTGAATCCTCTTGCCCAGATAGAGAGTTCTATGGAACACATGCGTTATTTTCTTTTGTGTCAGAGAATGCTGTGTACAGCTCTAGAAAATGAGAATCTCAGTCTATAACAAACACTGTGCTGAACAAATTATCTTTGGACACAAAGACCATTTCCTGACCCTGAAGAAAACAGTTAGATCTTCCCTGCACGAAGCTGTGTATCAACCCTCTTTGTTTAGAAGATGCTACATCAGGGTACCTGTGTTTACAATATGCAGTAGGTCCAACTGATGCAGGGAAGCAGATGGTATCCGGGAACACTGTGGACTATCTCCTTGTTCTTGACTCACTGATTTCACCTTGAGCTGCAGCACATTTTACTTGATAAGGAATCTGTCCCTTTACCATGATTTGAGCATAATAAATGGAATTACACTGTGCATTTGTACAAATTTGTATTTGGGAAAACATATGCAATAACTCTACATTTTTGAATGTTATTTGACACGCTATGCATAGAATTCACACTTGTATTAAAATATCAAGCCATAGAACCCAGAAATAAAAATTCCTATTTTGTGAAATGCCATAGGAAAAATATTTTGTAATTATGTCTGTAAAAGTGTTAATGTTTGATATTTTTTCCTTTGTCTTTTTATATTTGTCTAAAAGCACTTTAGATACCTCCATTTTCTGAATGTTCCTCTACTTGTTTTGTTTGCCACTTATTTATTATTATGCATTCACAAATAAAGCTCTGTGTTTGTTTGTGGCTTTTGAAGATATATATATATATATATAGTAGCTGCTTGATTTTGAGAATACAGCTTCTAAGCAAGTCCTATTTTGGTTACAAAAACCTTTGTTGATGAAAGAGTGAGACTTGGGTGGCCTACACTTTTCAGCAAACTGCCCTTCTGCAAAGACTACATTGCTGATTTGACATCAGCCTACTGTATTTGAACCTATGTATTAACATAGAGCAAATGTGTGAGCTTGTGGGGTAGCCTGTTTCAAAATCTACAGTCACTCTGTGTACAATGTGCAGAATAAATCTTCACATGGCACTAAGACTGCTATCAGACAATACAATGCTTCATTACTTCCTATAAGCTATCTGTCATAGAATCATAGAATTGTAGAGCTGGAAGGGTGCCAAGGGTCATCTAGTCCAACCCTTCGCAATGCAGGAATCTCAGCTAAAGCATCCACGACAGATTTCCATCCAACCTCTGCTTAAAAGCCTCCAAGGGAGTCTGTTCCACTGTCAAACAGCTCTTACTAACAAAGTTTTTCCTGATGTTTACTTGGAATCTATTTTTCTGTAACTTGGTTCAAGTCCAACCCTCCAGAGCAGGAGAAAACTTGTTCCCTCTTCCATGTGACAGCCCCTGAGATATCTGAAGATGGCTGTATCTCCCCTCAGTCTATTTTCCAGGCTAAACAAACCCAGCTCCTTCAACTGTTCCTCATAAGACTTGGTCTCCAGACCCTTGATTATCTTGGTTGACCTTCTCTGCACATGTTCCAGCTTGTCAACATCCTTCTTAAACTGTGGTGCCCAGAACTGGGCACAGTATTCCAGGTGTGGTTTGACCAAGGAAGAACAGAGTGGTGCTATGACTTGCCTTGATCGGGACACTACCGTTGATGCAGCCTAGAACAGCATTAGCTGTTTTTGTTCCTGCATCACACTGTTGACTCAGGTTAAGCTTGTGGTCCACCAAGACCTCTAGATCCTTTTCACTAGTAAGCAGATGTCCCCCATCCTATATTGGTGCATCTGGTTCTTCCTGCCTAGGTGCAGAACCTTACATTTGTCCTTATTGAAATTCATTTTGTTAGCTTGCGCCCAGTTCTCCAATCTGTTAAGGTCATTTTGAATTCTAATTCTGTCTTCTGCTGCATTAGGTACCTCTTCCTGTTTGGTGACATCTGCAAATTTGATAAGCATCCCCTTAATTCCTTCATCCGAGTCATTTATAAAGATGCTGGACAACAAAGGCCCAGTACAGAACCCTGCGGCACCTCACTTGTCACTTTTTCTCAGGATGATGAGGAACCATACATACTGGGTTCAATAGAATGTCCAAAGTATCTGAATATAGATAGCTAGATAGATATAATCCCTCAATATAGGAGCATTTAGAATGATCCAGTTTCTGCCTACATTAAGATTATTAGAAAATTTCTCCTACTTTTTCCTCTAAAGAAACCAAGCAGTTATTGAGAAAGGGAGAAATAATTTTGTTTACACAGCAATTTAAATAAATAAAATTCATGCACATGACAGATCTTTAGGTGACATGCCATAGCCCCAGACATTGTCTGAATGTCCTTTAGAAACAGCTTCTTAGACAACATGAAGAGCTGAATATGCTGCACTTAACAGGCAGTGTGGGGTCCCACTGTCACCTAGAGGTACCAAGCAAAATGTGATGACACACAGGGCACATTGGGCTTAGCATTGCCTTGCCCTCTGATGTTTACCTGATAGCAATATCCTGCTGGTAATAACAAGTCCCCCACCCAGCAGCACCGGTTCTAGCTTCTCATATAAAGGCATTGATACATATCCCCCTCTCACGTGTCAGATCAGGGTTTTGATTTCCTGCTTTTGGGCACCTGAGAGTCCTGGATTTCAGTGCTTGACAACAAGGGAGACAAAGATGCCACAGCAGGGCTGAAAGCAGTTTTCACTATGTCTGAGGACAGTAAAGAGAAGTAGTTACAGGAGCCTCAGTTACTAGGTAACCCGTGAGCTTAGGACTTCCCAGAGATACAGTGGACCACTGGTACTACAGACTAGAAAGGTGCTTTTTACAAGCTTCAATCATTGACCAAGAAGTTATCCATGAGGGTGGTGGTGGTATAAAGAGACAGGGCTCAATTTCATATATTGATTTTCTTAACTAGATAATTTTTTTGATGTAGCTTTATAGTCTTCCAAAAAAAATTGTTAGCAAATACATAATTTTTAAAGATGTAAATTACAGGTGGCTTTGGGGACAGCCTGGCTGTGGGTTGTAATCCAGAAAGTAAAATAGTATTTTTAAAATGACTACACTTCATGCCATTTGATAAACTCGTAGTACATTTTCATCTTCCATGTAAGACAGAATTGGCCCCAAATCACATTCTAACAGACATATTGAAATGTTTCCAATTTTTTCTGCCAGACAAATTTTATCTGAAAATGATGTAAAGGTTTTATTAAAATCTAGGTAATTCCAGTCTGGAAAGATTCCTAATAGAGATCAACATGTGAACAAACATGTAATGATATTCCCACCTGGAAGCAGGGCTGGCAGGTTGTCTACACAGCAAGAAAATGTAGAGAGAACTGTAACAAAAACATGAGCTATGAAAATTTTAGGAAAATATTGTTCCGAACATCATAGTAATGCAAACACTATGATCAACAGATGCTCCGGATTGTTATCCTAATGCATGTTTTGAAACACTCTCAAAATAACTAGGTTTGGCTGGAATAAACAGGAAAGGATGAAAAGAGATTGGCGAGTAAGTAATTATTTGTGAGTGACTCAAACGCTGAGTTCCTAAAAGTGAATTTGCAGTGAACATGATAAATAATGATGGGTAAAGGCTTATTTAATCAGAAATTAGGCTTTACAAGAGCCGAGGTTTGGCACATTTAAAGCCTAATCCTGATTCGGCAGCATTTGCAAACAAATTTATCTGGGCCGTGCAGTGCTGGCACTAGCATTTTGTTGTATTTATGACCACACCCCTTACATGACACAGATGGCGCATCTCTTTGCTTGTCACATTGGAAAACAGAAGCCAGATATCATTGGAAATAACAAAAACAGAGAAAACATACATATTAAAAGCAGGAATTTCTAAGCTTCAGTTTTTCAACCCTCTCCCTTTTAGGCACCGTAAAATCACCTCTGCTGTGACCCACCCCATTATTCAGGCTATGCTGTTATATCTAGAACCTGTATGTCTATTGCTTTGACATCTCTCTGAACAAGCCCTTCACACACACCTTTCTACTCTACAGATGTCCCAACACAATCCTAACTATGTATGTCTGAATAGAGAGGAAGTATTTTGTGGATTCTTCTAATACAAAACACATTGTTGAATAATACAAAAAGGGCTCATGATATGTAGCCTTGGTTTTTGCTCTCTAAACCAGTATGATTAACCAATTCTTGACAAGGAAAACCTCAAATAAGGTTATGTAAGTATTAGAGGGTGGCACTGCATCTCAGTTAAAGGGGGACAAATTTTGATTGTGTTGCAATAGAAATATAATAAAATAAAATGGTATTTACAAGCCAACCTCTTTCATATTAACATTACCCTAATGATTATCACTACTACCAATTATTGTGATGATGCTGAACCATTGGTTGGTTGGTTGAAGTGATCTGAACGGGGCTAGTAAGCAGCAAGAATAAACAGTACAAATGCTTTTCTAGAAACAACCATCTCTCTCCATCTGGAATGTTTAAAATAGAAACATGCATAATGCTGTAAGTAATTCCACATTCTTTTTAATTTATCTGGGTTACAACAACATTTTCTTTCATATTTACATCTTTTCACTTTGCCATATGGACAGTTAGATCCTAGGATTTAAGAGTATTTGCTGAATTAATGATGAGAGGTGTGGGGGTAGGGAGGACATAAAAAATGAAATGTGAAAAAAATGAGATTATTTAGATTTTAATTTGTGGAGGGGGTTACGAGATTGACTGGATTATATGTTTCTTTGGCTTTCATAAGAAGACTTTCCCCCATTCTTTTTAATAATGAATGACTCATGTTCACATAAAAGGGAAGGCTGTGTGCATTTGTTGCAGAAACATCTGTATTCTGCCATTACTGAATGATTTAGGAATATTAATTTTTAACTGGCATTTTATCTAGGTTTATCCCATCTTGCTGCTTGATAAGAGTTTCAGATTGAAAGATTAAGCAAATGTGATGTTTAAAGAGATTGCCCCCCAGAGGGTAATACAGGTTATTGCACATGAGAGAGAACATGAAGTGTTCATTACTATCCAGTGAGTCATATAGAAGAAACAAGCTGTGTTCCCCGTCTGCCCCCAAGATCACAGATGAACTGTGGGATTATGATCCACGTGCCTTTTCCGTAGTTCTGGTTTGCATTGCTGATAGCAAGTTTGCCTTGAACCTCCTGCTCTATCCATTTTCTCCCCCCCCCCCATGCATGTAGTTACACTGGAGGCCTTAGTGTGCATATATTCAATCAGTAATGCCTATTTCACTTCTCCATGAGAACAGCAGTCCAAACTATGGTTAACCACATTTTGTGTGGCTGCTGACAATCTGGCAGTGCAAACAATGCTGCATCCAAATCTTGCTCAGTGGTGACTGGGAGGGGCCACAACTAGCAGAAAGCGCTGAAGCCAAGCAGAGGTCAGAAATACAGGCAGACTGCAGCAGCTAGGTTACTTGTGGGGGCAAAGTACCATCTGCATATAAAACCTTTATTGCGGTATTTACACTGGCTGTCTATCTCCTACTGGGCCAAGTTCAAGTGACTTGACAGATCACTTTATCTACTGTATGTTTTGGAAAATACTTTGACCGTTCATCCACCTGTTTTCTATAGGTTCTTGAGAACCTATGTCATTGCCAAACTGAGCACAATGATTCCCAAGGTGGGAGTAGCAATTTTCATTGACATTTGGATGCCAATGCCATCTTGAATCAAGATGGCAGATGGTAACGTGACTTTGTCCATTTTTTGGCATAGGTTTGGCCACCTCTTGAGATATCATCGCCAAACTCAGAATGAGGGTTTCTGAAGTGTGGGCAACCATATGTGTCGATTTTTTAACACCATGTGCCATTTTGAATCAACATGGCAGACAAAAACATGACTTTGGTTTGACTTCACCGGATTTTAGGCATGACGGGTCCAAACTCACAAACTGCACAGTCACTCAGAGCAGGACCATTGTGCTATCTCTTTCATACATCTGTGAACACCTGCTGAGGTCCATCCTGCTGAGGCCCTGGCACAATGGATGTGCCAGGCCACATAACACACCACAACCAGACATGCCAATCTTTACTTATGATTGAACAGGCATTTTGGACACTTAAGATATAGCTATGCTGGGATACGTGTCCATGGCCTTCTCCCCTGCAAAATTTATGATATGATTTGCAAATAATACTTTGGTAAAGCTAAGAAGAAAGAAAAGGGCTAAGATCCCACTGATTGGCTAGTAAAGGAGTAGCGTTTCTACTAATACATTCCTGCTAAACATGTGATTGATTGTTCATTAAAAGGGATCTGGATGCACAGGCCTGGTTGCTCTGTGTGCTGTATTGGATTTATTGCATCATCATCATCATCATTAAATTTATATCTTAAACAGCTGTTTATTTTGAATATACTTCTTTACTTCTCTCCTTGTTAATTTTACTTATCCTTCAATATACCTCAGAATTTGTATACACCTATAAACATCTCTGCTTTGTGCATCAATAAACCATATATTTCACAAGATACAAAAAAATTGTCCTGTAGCACCTTAGAGACCAACTAAATTTGTTCTTGGTATAAGCTTTCATGTGCATGCACACTTCTTCAGATACATATATTTCATATTCTTGTTACATTGCAGTAGCAAAGTTCAGGAACAGTCCTGCTTCAAAACTTGTAATTCATGCAATAAACAGAAGAGGGCACTCTTCAATTATTTTTCACTTGTAGATCAACGAAACTGTTGAAGAAGGAAAGTCCAGTACACCAATGAATTATTGGCCATTTTCATTAAACGCTCTGGATCACTAAGCAGCAATTATAGCTATTCCTTAATTATTAAGAGATCTTGAATATACACTCTTCTTCTGTTTATCTAGTACAAGCAAGTAAATTACAGTGGTCGGTGGCGAAGCGTGGGTTGTCAGCACCCGGGGCAAGGCAAGTAATTTGCGCCCCCTAACCCGTGGATTTGCACCCCCTAACCCTAACCCCCAGATGTTGCGCCCGGTGCGGCCGGCCCCCCCTGCACCCCCCACGCTACGCCACTGACAGTGGTACTTCGGTTTAAGAACAGTTTGATTTACAAACTCCTCAAAACCGGAAATAGTGTCTTGGTTTGAGAACTTTACCTTGGTCTACGAATGGAATCCAAACGGTGGAAGAGCACCAGCAGTGGGAGACCTCATTAGGGAAAGTGTGTTTCGGTTTAAGAATGGTTTCAGTTTAAGAATGGACTTCTGGAACAGATTAAGTTCATAAACCGAGGTTTAACGGATTAAGTTCGTAAACTGTATAAGGATTCTGGCATTTCCATGTAATTTGGCACTCGTCACAGTATTCCGTGTGTCAGAAGCAGTTTAGTTATGCTGGCCACATGACCCAAAAAAGCTATCTGTGGACAAATATTCAGTTCCCTCGGCCTGAAAATGGAGATGAGCCCTGCAACCCATAGTCAAATTCGAATGGAGTCCATGGCTCCTTTACCTTTTTACCTTATAGCCAAAAAAATCCTGGGAATTATACTTCGGTGAGGGTATTGAGAACTGTGATAGAAATCTCTAGCCAGCTCATAAACTACTTTTCCTAGTGGTCTCAGGATAGAGGAGATGACTGTTCAACCTAGCTTAAGCCTGTAGCTTTACATATGCCCTTTGGGAACGTATGCTACTAGAAACTGAAAGCCAAAATTTGCCTGGTTTTTTTCTTTAAACATATAAAACTCAGCCACCCAATACTGCCAACAGCACCTAGATATATCTGTCCCTGTGTTTGTTTTCCACCACCAACACCATCTCTCTTTCTACTTAGGTTTTTAACTTCATACCTCCTCCATCAATTTTGCCCTAATATCACTCATCCTCAACACCTCAAGATGGTTTTCTTTCCTGCTTTCTCAGGTTTCTTCCCACTCAGCTTCACACCTGCCCATTGCTATCATTTTTTCTCCCCTTTCTATGGTACAAAGACATTCTGGACACCTTGTCCTCTAGGTTTCTAGTATAACACGTTATCTTTCTTCACACACAGTGACAGGTATTTTCACCAAGAAAACCTGAGAAAACCACGGAGGCCATGTACATAGCCAATATACAGTATCAAGCCATAGTTATAAGAACAGAAAATAATATCACAATAGGAGCTGACTTTTACAGCAGAGATTGCCATGGCCAAAGTGATCAACGAAATGGAGTAACTCCCCTATGAAGAAAAGCTGCAGCCCTTGGGAATATTTAGTTTAGAGAAAAGTCAAACAAAAGATTACACGATAGAAGTTTATAAATTTTTATATGGCATGTGGGTGGATAGAGAAAAGGATTTCTCTCTCTCATAGCACTACAACTCATAGATATCCAATGAAGCTGAATACAGTGGTACCTTGGGTTTAGTACTTAATTCGTTCCAGAGGTCCGTTCTTAACCTGAAGCACCACTTTAGCTAATGGGGCCTCCCACTGCTGCCGTGCCGCTGCCATGCGATTTCTGTTCTCATCCTGAAGCAAAGTTCTTAACCCGAAGTACTATTTCTGGGTTAACGGAGTCTGTAACCTGAAGCGTATGTAACCCAAGGTCACAAGATAACAAACTAAGGCCCAGTAGTAGGCACATAACATTCCACATGCCAAGAGGAAGATGTTGAGTCCACTTCAACACTCCTCCCCTTGTATCTTACTTGTGAGGTTTGCAGTCAGTATCACAAATGCATGTTTTGCTAGACAAGCACAGGGCTTGTGGACAGAGAGTTTTTTAACTTCTTAGAGAGGACATCTAGAGTTCCTCCAGGTGGGAACTCTGTAACAAAGGAGACAATCCTTTCTACTTCCTTCTGCCTGTGAGGAGACTTTCTCTTTCCACCATGACTCAAAGATGACCAGATGTACATGCCTAAAGTTCCTGCATTAAGCCATGTTAGCTAAGGCTACCAACTTTTATTTTACTGTAACTTATACGTATTTTTGCTCACTACTTTGCTGTATTTGCTGCCTGCATTGAAATGTAAGTAAACCCTTTTTCATTTATCTTCCTAAAAAAATGTAGTTCATTATTTGGAATGGAGGTGAAGAGGGGGAGGTCAACAGACGACAAATAATTGGGATTAAAATGTGTAATTGGCTAATTCCTAAGCTTTAATGAGCTGCAAAACTTACAAATGTTTTACTCTGCTAAAAAGACTTCACAACCAGTTTTTATTTTTAAATTTCTCCCACACACATTGGGAAAGGAGGTTTAGATCTAAATCTACAGATTTAATCCTCAGTCCATTTCCCACATTACTGAGTGGGAACACCACCCAACCAAACTTCCCCTCTACCAGACTCTCACCCCAGGTTGCCTCCCACAGTGCCTGCCAATAATTTCATAGCCTGACTGACAATAGGAGATGCCCCATAACTCCCGAAATCAGCAGGTAAAAAAGGTAAAGGTAAAGGACCCCTGGATGGTTAAGTCCAGTAAAATGTGACTATGGGGTGCGGCACTCATCTCACTTCAGGCAGAGAGAGTCTGTGTTTGTCCACAGACAGCTTTCTGGGTCATGTGGCCAGCATGACTAAACCGCTTCTGGTGCAACAGAACACTGTGCACATGGAAACGCTGTTTACCTTCCTGCTGCAGCAATACCTATTTATCTACTATTTATCTACTAGTGTGCTTTTGAACTGCTAGGCTGGCAGAAGCTGGGATAGAGCAATAGGAGTTGACCACCGTGGAGTGGATTTGAACTAAATCAGCAATCCCTTGGTGTCAACTCTGCCACTCACAGCAGAGCCTGTTCTTATAGCAAGGCTGGCTACGGACCACAGCCACACCTCAACTGTATTCACACAGCCAACAATCAACCAATACCTTGTACTGCAATCAGCACAAACACTCACTTATATATCAGTGCAGGCAAATATATCAGTGGACAAACTGATGCAAGCAACAAAACATGCACACTATCTTGCTGCCTGGGAGAGTACACCAGGCAGGGGTGGTGCCAAACAGACTTCCCTGATTAGTCTTCTGTTGGTCTGCTCCATTCAAGCAAACACATGAATTAGATATATCTGTTTCTGTGGAAAACACAATCCTCTTAAACAGAGAACTGTAAAGGTAGCATTCCCCAGTTCACAAAAGGATACCAATTATCACCGTTAGTAGAAATAATTACAGTACTCTTTCAGCAGCCAGCATACATTTTCCTGCAAACAGATTTTTTTGAATGAATAATGAAGGCTTAACAGATGGGAAATTGTTTCCAAATGAAGCATAAGTATCTCAATGATTAGCATGGGAATAGCAATTCAATGAGAGCTGAGTTCCTACCAGAACTGTAGAGGGAAAGTAGCGTTTAATCCTCCTCCTCCTTCATACCACCCCAAATATATTGGCAATATTACATTTTCAAACTCAGTCTTAAACACTGTTGATACAGAACTGATATTGTGATCTGGAAAAATGAAGAAACAGAAAAGGCATTGAATATACAGTCATACCTCATGTTATGTTTGCTTCATGTTACGTTCTTTCAGGTTACGTCCCGCGGCAATCTGGAAGTACCGGAAAGGGTTACTTCTGGGTTTTGCGCTAGCGCATGTGCAGAAGCGCCAAATCGCGTGTTCGCACCTGCAGATACGGCGCTTCAGGCTGCGCTCTTTTCATGTTGCGTACGGGCCTCTGGAACGGATCCCGTTCGCAACCAGAGGTACCACTATATTCCCCTAGAGCAGAAGCAGGGAACCTATGGCCTTCCAGATGTTGTTGAACTCCAGCTCCCATCACTTCTAGTCAGCATAGGCAATGGTCAGGGATCATGGGAGCTGTAGTAAAATAACGTTGGGTGGGCTACATGTTCCCTTTCCCATCCCTGCTCTTGGCTTTTTCTGTTCTTCGCCAGAAGCGGCTTAGTCATGCTGGCCACATGACCCGGCAGCTGTATGCTGACTCCCTCAGCCAACAAAGCGAGATGAGTGCCGCAACCCGAGTCATCCGCGACTGGACCTAATGGTTAGGGGTCCCTTTACCTTTTTAACCAGGAATTCCTTAATGAACAGTGGATTGGACTAAGTCTGATTTTAAATAAAAACTACAGTGGTACCTCGGGTTAAGAACTTAATTCGTTCTGGAGGTCTGTTCTTAACCTGAAGCACCACTTTGGCTAATGGGGCCTCCCGCTGCTGCCACGCCGCCGGAGCATGATTTCTGTTCTCATCCTGAAGCAAAGTTCTTAACCCGAGGTATTATTTCTGGGTTAGCGGAGTCTGTAACCTGAAGCGTATGTAACCCGAGGTACCACTGTAATTTAATATGCGAAAAATGCAAGTAGATGTAATTTAAGTCTGAAGAGACATGGAATCCTATCTGCTTAATAAAAATAAGCATACATCACTAACATAATAATTATTTCTAATATAATCTGGATGAGAAATGGGTACATAGCTCGGTGGCAGTATATGCATTACTAGAGAGGCATGACAATATATTTTGTCCACCTATCACTTGGCTTTTCTGTGACACATCTCTTGGGTGCTTTGGCTGAGATGAAGACACCTCAACAGCTATACACGCTGGCACACTTTCTCCACAAGATTTCCAGATGAGGCAAATAGTTCAAAAGGTCCATAGTTAGCGTATGTTGGGGGTCGGAGGGCAAGCATTATACTTCACACATGAGGAATCGATAAAACACTTTCCATATTTTATCTTTTGCCCCCTGGTTACTTACGCCTAGCTTTGTGTCAATTTCTCTTTGGGGGAAAAAAGCACCTTGCCAAACCTTAAGGTACCGCACCAGTCGAAATTTATTTACACACCCACCTTTCCAACGTTTGCAATTAACGTTTCCGAATAGAAATAAGAGAAATCACCCGCAAAAGTCGTTTTGCTTTTCGGCTGTGGGAGAAGCTGCAGCTCAAAACGTGCGGTTTACAGAGAATATGCTTTTCCTCCTCAACAAACCTGTGATGCAGGTGAGGCTGAGCTAGAGAAAGAGACCAGCCCAAATGGGGTCGCCCTCAGCTTCGGCCGCGGCTGAGTGCCGATTTTTGAACTTTTTTCGAATCCCGCCTCACGGTTTAACGGCTTAACCGCTACCCGCTACGACGGTTTCCGAAACTCAGGAACTTTTCAGTTGTTCCTCAGACTTCTTTTTTTTTTTAAGTTTCCCCTCGCGCTCAGTTCCTCTTACGCCTCATGAGACGCAGGGGAAAAGGGCGGGAAAGGCGTGGTGAGGCGGAGGAGAAGGAGGAAGCGCGCAGGGCCAACTTGGCTGGGCCAACTCAGAGCCTCAGGCGACCGATTTCGAAAGCCGCTTCCCCTCCTTCGCCCCCTCGAAGGCGGCGCCGAGCCGGTTTCAGCGCCCCCCGCCGCTACACACCTGCCAAACCTTCGCCGGCGGCCTTATGGCAGCCACACCGTCCGCGGCTGTTGCCCTGAGCCGCTTGCGGAGCGCCTTGAGCAGGCGGCGAGGGAGGCTTCCCTGGTGGAGCCGGAGCTGGCCGGGCGCCCCCTGGGGACGGCCTCCGTGCGGCCGCCTCCTCAGCGGCGGCCGTTGCCTCTCTCAGGCGAGCGACCCCTTCCTGAGGGGGAGCTATGGCGAGGTGTCCCGGAGGGCGGCCGAGTCGCCCGGGGCTTTCTGGGGGGCGCTGGCTCGGGAGGCGCTGCTGTGGGACGCCGCGCACCACACCGACTGCGAGTGGGATTTCGCGCAGGGCCGCGTCCGCTGGTTCTTGGGCGGCCGCTTAAATGTGGCGGGTAAGGAGCGCCTTCCTTGGGCAGGAGGGGCGAGGAGTTGCCCCTGGCGCGCACACATCTTATATATATATAGCTATATATCGCTCTCTCCTCGGTCCGTCTTCTCATTCCTCGAGTCCTTCAGGTTTCGAAAGCTTATCTAATTCAGTGCCTGGAAGTCACCACCCAAGTGATATGGAAAGCCAGGCGCCTGCAAAGTGATGAGGTGGCTGTTAATGCGGCGAGGAGAAAGAAAATAAGGGGTCGAATGCGCTCTGCAGATGCTCAGAGGCACCTGCATTGTGTCAGATCGGGCCTTTTCGATCGGCCCTGCTGCGAAAAACAAAGTTTTAGGGCCTGAGCTGTGGCTTTCTGGAGCTGAGCTCGAGGAGCCCGCATGAGTTGTAAGACTACACAAGTTTTCCAGTGCAGAATGCCCTGGAAATCTTGTGCATCTGCAGTTCATAGGGTGCCTAGGCTAGGAAAGTGTTTTGGAATAAGACCTCGAAGAGTCAACATAAAGGGAAAAAATTAGCTGTGGCTTTTAGGATAATGCATCTTCATATTTAAAACACATTTTCTCCCCACCATCTGCTGTGCATTTGTGAAAGCCAATGTGGCCCCGTGAATAGAGTGGAGGAAATAGAGTTCAAAGTAGACAAACAAGTTTTTTCAGCAATTGTCAGCTCACATAATGGAAGCAACCTTTGTTTTGTGTGATGCAGGTGGCCTTCCTTAAAGATATACTGGGAGGGAAAGCAATATGCAAATAAGTGAATTGCTCATTATTTTTATTTCATTGGGTTTGAGATCATGGGCAGCTCATCATTCTCATATGACATGTTTTTTGATGCTGTGGTTCTTGTGAGGTAGGGAAGCAGCATTTTCATCTTACAAATTAATAGCATTTAAATACTTTGCTGCGGGATGGCAGGGGAGGGGGGGAGGCATTTTACCTCCAGTGGACATTTCCATTGGTGCTTGGAAATACCACATGGAATGCGGTTGAGCAAGCATTGCAGGACCTCCCTTCATATATCAACGTAGTCATATATCAATGAAAAAGGCAGATTATAAGAACAGAAGAATATCCTGCTGGATCAGGCAGTTGCCCATCTAGTCCAGCGTCCTGTTCTCACAGTGGGCAGCCAGATGCCTGTGGGAAACCAAGGAGCAGAACATGAGCACAAGAGCACTCTCCCCTCCTGTGTTTTCTAGCAACTGGTAGTGGGAAACATTACTGCCTCCAAAGTAATATGAACAAAAAACAGGTCCCTGTCCCAAAGAACTTACGAAGAACTTTTGCAGGTATATATATATATATTTACCAAAGAACTTAAAAGTCATAATTACTTAAAACTCTCTGAGAGCTCTTTTGGGTGGCAATTTTGCATACTCCTGGTTGCTTGCTGTGTACCATATTGAGAGTGTGGGAAGCAGAATAAAATGAGTACCCTTGCCGGGTGTGTGTGATTATGATGCACATAGGTTGGATATATACTAAAAGCATGTCTTTAAACATTTGAGACTGCCATATAGGTTTACCTAATATAGGAGATATGCTTATATTAATTGATTTATGATTATTTCAGGTGGCAGCTTTTTCCATTGATTAACCCTGAGAATGAGCATAGTCCCTGGATGTTGGCTGCAAAGTGCATGTCATTTCACATTGGCCTACAAACATTTCATGCATTAGACTTTGCAGTTATATTCAAATATTCAATAAATAACAGTATTAACTTGTTGGATCCATAATTCTGACCCCGTCAAGGGTTACTGTGCTCCACTAAAAAGAAAACTAGACCCCAAAGCCCTTTAATTTGCTGCCCTGTTTTTCCACAGAGTTGTTAAAAATACAAACCACCACTTGCTTCCTTCATTGTTTTAGACTCTTCACATCTGCTCCACAACCTTTTAACCACCTGGCTGACCTCAGATCTTCTGGAAACTATCATCTGTTTTAAAATGAGATTGGCCATTTTTTCTAGTTTGGGCTGATTCATTTGTAACTGTTGCATTAACAAGCTAGATATAGGATGGGCTTAGTCTGACTAGTAGAAAATAAAGAGTTGTCCTATCAAAAAGCTATGCAATGCCTTAAGAATGTAAATGAAACAGCTTCTAGAAGCTTTCCTTGCAAAAGAACCTATTATTAGATTTTTGAAAATCCCGCTGTTAAAAATAAGACATGTATAAATAAAGGCTTTGTAAGACATATACTGTACAGTATGTACTTTTACATGATTCTACAGAAAGAGTGAATGTATCAATACTGAAACATGGAAAGCTCAAGGAGCTATAGTTGGTGATGGTGCTAACCACTTAATTCAACACAAATTCTCTCAAATAGTTGCTATGGGCACTACATTTTTCTGGTACATGGAATGCTTGTTGCTAGGATGCCTCATTTGTGGAAGTTGAACTTGGCTTTGTAGTAAAAGCACTATTTGTTCCCACCCCTCCTGCTTTTAAAACTTGGATAGTAAATGAAACTGTTAGCAGATGAGGATGTGATTTCTCTTTATTAGTGGTTTTCTCCAGGGTCTGTAATACTAAAATGCTTTGTGACAATTTTTTTTTTTGAAAAATAAAAATCTAACTTGACCACAGTTGACAATTGAAAAATGACCCACAACCGCTCCCAATATTATGTACTTAGCATGAGACTGAATTTTTTTTTTTGCTCCTGCATCCCTTTTCCTTTTTGCCATGTTATAATGGTTATGATATTTCAGCAATTACAGAAGTATAAATAACAAAAATGAAGATTAACCAATAGAAAAACAGTTCCATGAGCTTTAACATTGATTCTGTTACTTTAATGGGATGGACAAGCCATGCACCATCAGTCCCTGCCTTATTTTTTATTTGGAACAGACTATTACTCCCACATGCCCTGCTTTGAAAGAAGCTGAATATACCGAAGGTTTTCCCTGTCTATTTGTCTCTGTAATTTTCTTTTTTCTCCTTTGGCAAAGATTATTCAAAGTAGAATTATAAGTTTAATGCTAAACATAATGAATCTGTGACTGTAGACTTCGAGCATATTCAATTACATATTGAAAAATTAAGGAAAAATAGTGAAAGATGAAGCTATTTGAGGTTCTTACTGTACAATGTTGGGGACCAACAATGAGAGAGGGCTATTGCATTTGTGCCTTGCTTGTGAATTTCCTAGAGGCAACTGATTCTGCTGTCAAAGTCATAAAGTATGTGTTAGTGCAGCTTTGGTAGATGAGAACTGAACATTTTGGCTTTAGCATTCCAAACATGCTTTTTTAATAGCTGCTTTTCACCTGTAAAGTTGTTTATAATACCAGGATCTTAATTTTTGTTGTGTTAAGTAATACTAAAGAATAGGTGAAAGTGCCTCTCAACATGTGCTATGCAGAGTGCTAATCCCTCACTGCCAAATGATTTTGTGTGCAATCAATAGGGTTCTAATTGTAATCACTGTTTTAACTAGCAATAACAAGGTAATAAGATTTTAAATCCACAGTGGTTCATTATAAAGTAAGTGGCTCTGAATCCCTCTTATAGGAATTGGTGTCCCCATGTCTGTTTGCTGCTAGCTGTGATTGCATAAACAGTGGCTATCACCACCACCACCACCACCACTGAAGTTGAATGCTAACTTTAGCAAATGAGGCACATGAGATGATACACTTTCAGCAAAAGCTCAGGCTACAGTAATCCTGGAACAGTACTTTATAGGGGAAGGGTTGTAGCTCAGTAGTAGAGCATCTTCTTTGCATGCAGAAGGTCCTAGGTTCAAGCATCTGCTGGGAATGTTCCCTGCCTGAAATCCTGGAAAGCCATTGCAAGTCAGAGTTAGTTCCACCTGTGGGGTGGTTGTGGGAAGTGGCATGATTAATGTTCTCATGGGTGTATCCAGGTTTTTTTTTGGGGGGGGGAGGACTGATGTGATTGGTCAGTTAAGGATATTACTTGATGGGGGGGCAACTGGCCCCCCTTGGCTACACCCATGATTGTTCTCCATATAAAAAAGCTTCCTTTCTTTAGAAACAATTACAGTAGAGGTTATATTAGGACCTTTCTCCCCACTTCCTCTCTGTTAATTTAAATACAGTTGCACTCATTTACACTTACAGTTCACTTCAGTTAATAAAAAAGATACAGCTGTTTCTCTTACACTGCTCTGTTAACCATGTTTACTCAGAATTGAGTCCCACAGAGTTCAGTAGGCCTTAACTCTCTTGTCACAGTGCTTAGTATTGCATCCTTCATTATGCCAATTGTTCTAATTCAAAGTGCAACACAGCTTCATAAAACTCATGGGAGATAAACCTAGGCACATCAGTTCTTTAACACTTTCTGGATGTGAGTTTCTATTTTCAACCATTACCTATTTTCAACAATTACCACAGTGATCAGGTTTCATCATTGCAGTTGACATGCTGGAGAAATCTACAGTAAAGTCACAGGTGACATTTTCCAGAAATGGCACATTTTCTTCAGCTGCTTCTTTTTACAAGTTAATATTCTACAAGGTGAGGGTGTTAATGTTACTCACAGATGGCTTATTATGCTGAAAGAAACTGCTTTAGAATCCATTTCAATTTGATCATTGACTAGCATTTGGTCCAATTCTTTGTAGCTTACATGTGACATTGTTCAAAATTCAACAGGAAGAGCTGCCAACTTTCATTTATTTTAATGGAGCTTTCTATATTAAGCACACTTTTGTTAATTATATTTTGACTCCATTTGCTCTACTTACCACTCTACTTATTTGCTCTACTTATCACTTTCTCTTTTTATCTTCATATCACTGTTTTATGCATTCTTACTTAGAAGATGACAATAACTTGCTTAAATTGGTTTAGAGTTGATGTGTTAATGTTTAATGGGGGGAATGTATCTTGTCATACATGTTTCATACAAGAGGATAGCAAATTGCATTGTAATAAAAGGGTAAAAAAATGATTATAAGGTGGAATATAAAAATATTTAAAAATAAGTAGAATTTAGCTAAAAAGCAATTCTCAATCAAGTCACCAGTGTATAATCAAGGTCATGAAAACCATTTAAATGTTAAATATTAAGGAAGAGAAGAGTTAAATGACCTAGTTAAGCTACCATTGCCATACACATAAGAGTTGAAAAGGTACTTGAACGTGGCTGGAATAATTAAAGGACTCTAGTGCTGCTTTTGTTTATTGAAGAAGCCTTAATTTTCAAGGATGTTATAGTTGGTCTCAGGCATGGGGGTGGGGAACATACAGTGAAATTAAGTATTTTACTGCATTATTTTCCCAGTAAAGTTTCTCTAAGCTTTGTACAGTGAAGAACTGTCCTTGATTGTTGATTACAGTATTTGTAAATAGAGGACTCCCTTAGGGTCAAATTAGAAGAAAAGGACACCAACAAGGGCATTGAAGGGATTGGCTGAAGAGCACAACACTACAGTATTAGGTTTCCAAAACATGAGCTTATAATTACAAAACCTATGCATTTTTAGAAGGGTGAAGCATAATTACACAACAGCTGTCTACAGCAAAATCTGATGGCCAAACTTCAACTTTGATTTTAAAAGGCTGGACTTCCTAGCCTTTAAGTGCTGGAAAGAGGGCCTGCTAAACTCAAAGCTGAGGGAGAATTGTGTGTATCAATCATCCTGTGCTTAGGAGGCAGTACTCCTTTCAGTATGTTATACACATTCCAATCCCTCCACATAATTGTAATATTTAGCAGAGAGAGTGGGGGTGGGGTGGGGAGCGCTATATTAACCAAAAGACTTTCAGTCTCTTGCCTTTCCAATGCCCTGTTGCTCTTCCTTTCCTATGCAGGCCTTAGTTAGAAGCTATATTTTTCAATAAATATAAATAGATAAATATTATGCATATATTCCTGGCTTACAAAGCAATCACATAGCTCTTGTTTGCCTGGTTTTAGACTGTAGGTGGTCTAAACTACAAAGAACATCAACAACCCATGAAGGTGGTTAGTCAGTTGTGGCCATCTTGTGTTATAAACAGAATCCTACTGTTAAAGTTTCAACAACTGTATATGGCAACTGTATCTATTGACATCCTTACATTTACTGTCTCAGCATTCTTGTAGATGCTTGACTGTAGTATATGTTTATAAACTAAACTGATGTACAGTGGAATTTCATTTTAATGATTCTGAAATACTGAAATCATCTGAATACTGTACTTTGATGCTCTTGACTATTTCATTGGGACATTATTGTAGATTTGCATGTCAGAGGCTCTTTAAATAAATTATATTTGTTCATTATCTTTAAAAAATATTAATAGCACAAGTTGATTATCAAATCTGACACTTTAGAATCTACTGTAAATGTTGCTTTTTTATAATTTGTTTCTCTGCAGTTAACTGCTTGGACCGGTATGCACAACACTCTCCAGAGAGAGTGGCTTTGATCTGGGAAAAAGATGAGCCTGGCACTGAGGAGAAAGTCACCTACAGGTATGACTTCAGAATGTGTCTTATACTGCAGTTGGGGCATGCTTACTGCCTACTTCAAGAGCTTTTGTACAAAATCTTTCCCATTCTTTAATGATGGCCAGCCTAAAGAAGAGGAATCAGTCCAGGAGTAGTGGTGAACAAGATGGCAAAGACAACCAGTTTTTTTTTAGCAGAGTGGTTCCCAAATAGTGGGTTAGAACCCAGCAGTAGATTGATGGGACATTTGGCGGTAGCTGAGCAGCCTGTCAGAAAGGGGCTACTGGAAACCATGTGGCAATGTAGCCTAAAGAATATTCATAACTGTTCAGTTGTCATTAACAGGTATTTAATAAGACAGAATTTCATCATTATTATGATGAAATAATTTCTGAACCACTGAATATATTAAAAATATGTCTACAAAAAAACAACAGATGAATTAATCTATTACAAAATATTACAAAAGTAAAGTTACATTTAAACATAGTTACAGATAAAAATGTAACAAAAATTTGCCTGACAATGCTATTTCAACACATGTACAGTAAGAAGCTAGCTGTGTCAGAAGAGGAAATACAGTTTGCAATCAAGCTGAAGCTAGTGTAAGAAAAAGGAACCAGTCCACATGGATGTGAAGTCTTTCTGCAAATGAACATGGGCTGCGTCTAAGAAAAATGTAAGAATATCTCTGTGCAGCCCACCTTGGAGGATTTGTAGTGCCTCATCGCAATCCTGGATTGCCAAGAAGCCAAGTTAGAGTAGAGGAGCAAAAGTGAAAGCTGGTTGCACAACAGCGGTGGCCTTGGCATGGGGATGACACTGACAGGGGAGAGTGGTGGTTTGGAACAATGGCAGAAGTATGAGTGAAGTGCTATGAATTATTTCAGAGCTGTGCATTCTTTATCTGTCTCACATGAGACAGCAAGGGAATGGAAGAGGAAGAAGTTTCAGGATGGCAAGAAGGGGGGATACTGAAAGGAAATGAGTGGCTCTTCTAAACAATGGCAGGGGTAAATTGGTCATGGGAGGGAAATTGTGGTTTTAAACAACAGCAGAGATTGTACCTTAACACAGTGTATTTCACTCCTGGAACCATTTGCTATCTTCAACATGATGTTCCAGATGCAAAGTAATAATTTAGAAAATATATGTTATTACCAAACAAGCACTCACATGCACACAACATCCATAAGCTGAAGTTAACCTTCTCTAACTGAACAAGCTAACTGACTGACTTGCTCTTTAGATTCTACTCAATTTAAAGCTACAGCAACATATACCATCATGGGGTGTGCACACAGAGGGGGTTGCAGAACAGGGGGGAGAATGTGGCATGAAAACGGTAAAGGGGGGGTTGTCTGTGTGCAAGGGATAGTTGAAAAAAGAAGGTACGAAAGGGAGACTGGCTGGCACAGACCTTGTCTTCTTAATGGCTCATCACCTTGCCCTTTGTTTTCCAGACTGGCTCTTCTCCCAGGTGATTGCCTGTATGGGAAACTGATTTGGCCTGTTTGGCTAAATCCAGCATCTGGCAGCCCATTTTAATACTCCAAGCCTTGATTAAACTCCAATACCCACTAGACCCAGGAATTTAGGGGAGAATCTGACACCAATAAATTTAGGGGAATCAAGGCACCCACAAAGTTCTAACAATATACTCAAATATTTAGTTTCATATTCGATATGATGGAGTCATATCCACTCTAGTCTGAGATTCGTATGAATAGCATATTTAGTTTTATTTATGAAATTAAATACATTGGAACTCTTAGCCAAACCATTCATTGCATTCAATGTCTGATCTCATTTAATGTACCGTATTTTTCGCCCCATAGGGTGCACCGGACCACAGGGCGCACCTAGTTTTTAGGGGGGGGGGAGAAGAAAAAAAATATATCCCCCCCCAGCCCCAAAGAGCAAAGAAGCCAAGACAGCGAGCGGGATCCATCCCGCTGCCTGTCTTGACTTTCTCTTTAGCCGCGTGCAACCTCTCCAGCTGGGAGAGGCTGCGCTCGGCTTTTGCAGAAGCCAAGACAGCGAGCGGGATGGATCCTGCTTGCTGTCTTGGCTTCATTTTTAGCCATGGGGCTGGGGCGGGGGAAGCCCGAGCTTCCCCTGACCCCAGCCCCCAGAACAGGTCCGGGAGCGGTGGCAAGGTTGCGTGCAGCCTTGCCGCCGCTCCCAGAGCTTGCAGGGCTGGGGACGCACTTATAAGGCTTGCGGATAG
The DNA here is from genome assembly GCF_965153285.1 of Podarcis tiliguerta. NCBI lineage: Eukaryota > Metazoa > Chordata > Lepidosauria > Squamata > Lacertidae > Podarcis > Podarcis tiliguerta. Next base: position 15,632,171 of record NC_139536.1, on the reverse strand, counting down.
CTGCCTGAAGCCCGGGGAGTGCAGCAGGAGTTGGCACCGACCCCCTCTTGCTCTCCAGGCTTCAGGCAGCTATACGCAAGCCTTCGGGTTGTTTTCATTGATACCACAGCATGGGGCTGAAAGAGGAACGGATAGCCCCATGTGTTGCATTCTTGATCCTGACATGGTTCCCCTCTCCCAAATTGTGCATAAGGCTCATTGGCTATTTTAAACACCAGTATGTTCCTTTAGGTACTTTGTTAGGTTTGCCTTCAAGTAAGAGTTTGAAGAAACTGAGCTGTGACAATCCTCTGGTCTTTGGTTGTCTCAGTAGGGACAAGGCCTGCAAACACAGTGTTTCCTTTCAAGCTGTTCTGATATCTGTTAATAATAGCAAGCTGTTGGTAGACTTATCAGCTAATTAACCAAGCTGCTATAAAAATGCATTGACTGCTCTAAGGAGTTTTGTCCATGCACAGCTGTTGCTTTAAATAGATAGATGTAGGTATCACACAGAAAGTAGGTGACCAGTAAAATAAAAATATGTGTGTTGTCAAGAGGCATGAGTACTTTATCAGTAAATAGTATGGACCATGGGTAGGCAAACAAAAGCCCGGCAGCCGGATCTGGCGCAATTGCCTTCTAAATCCAGCCCCAAGATTGTCTGGGAATCAGCGTGTTTTTACATGAGTAGAATGTGTCCTTTTATTTAAAATGCATCTCTGGGTTATTTGTGCGGCCTGCCTGGTGTTTTTACATGAGTAGAATGTGTGCTTTTATTTAAAATTTGTGGGGCATAGGAATTCATTTGGTTTTCCCCCCAAATATAGTCTGGCCCCCCACAAGGTCTGAGGGACAGTGGACCAGCCCCCTGCTGAAAAAGTTTGATGACCCCTGGTCTGGACATTTTAGCTGGGATTATTATTATAGCCTGTGTTAAATCCACATATTATTTATTGTATTTACGTCCTGCCCTTCCTCCCAAAGCAGACCAGAATGGCAAACAGATACACAATTTAAAAACAAACAGAGGAAAAAACATTCTATAACAGTCAACATTCTAAAGGCAGCTACAACTGAAAACATTTAAAAGCACTTACAGTGACAGTTAATGATCTTTAGGTTGCCAGGAGCAGTATTCTTCAGCCACCAAATGCTTGGGTAAACAGGAATGTTTTCAAATTTCTCCTGCAAATTAATAATGATAGAGACAGGTGCCCCTTGCTGGGGAGGGCTTTCCACAACAGGCAAAGTACCACTGAAAGGGCCCCATCATGAGTCAGCCGAACCAACTGGGCAGCTCCCAGCAGTGGCACTGTCAGCAAGGCCTCACCTTCTGATGATAGGGTCTGAGCTGGAGAAGGCGCTTTTTTGGGTCCTTGGAACCCAAGCCATTAAAGGTTTTATATTGCAGCACCAGTATCACATGGTCCCTTCAAGCTACCCCTTATCAATGCAGCAGTTGCATTCTTCACTAGCTGTAGCCTCTGGACTGTCTTCAAGGGCAGCCCTATGTAGAGCACATTACAGTAGTCTAAGCAAGAGGACAACTGAGGCCAGGCTATCCCAGTCCAGGAAGGAACCATAGCTGGTGAAACAACCTAAGCTGGGCATGAGCACTTGTGGAATACATACATACTTCCATATCTGAAAGTAAATAATGTGTACCTCCTACTTGGAGTGTCTGGGAAACACTGAGATGGTGTTAGGAGGATATGCCATTTTCAGCTTGGGCCTTAACTTGGGAGATAAAGCAAATATTTTCATTGGGAGTTTCTCATATCCCTAGTTTTTTTTTAAGCAGGTCAAAAGCTGTTTGCCACTCATTCAAAAGTTTTGGCACTTTGCTTCCCTCCCTGTGGAACGCCCTCCCATCAGATGTCAAAGAGATAAACAACTACACAACCTTTAGAAGACATCTGAAGGCAGCCCTCTATAGGGAAGTTTTTAATGGTTGGTGTTTTTTGTGGTATCATATGTGTTGTAAGCCACCCAGATGGGTGGGGTAATAATAATAATAATAATAATACTGTAGTAGTGGTAGTGGTAGTAGTAGTAGTAGTAGTAATAATAATTAATAAAATTAGTGTTATTATTTTATGACTTGTAGCTACATGTATTCAGAAAATATATAATACAGTGACAATGAACTGGGGATAATCAGTTAAGGTTTTGCTCTGGATTTTTTCAGCATGATCCTGATGCATATTTGCAAAATACACAGTGCGATCTTGATGCATATTTGCAAAATACACAGTCATAAAACTGATCCATTTACAGCTACCAGTGGATAGATAAATGTAATATATTTCAATGAGAATATTTGCTTTATCTCAGGAGAAGGCATGGAAGCATTGGCTTATTGATAACTGTATAGGAACTGTCAGCACAAGAGGCTGTCGCCTTTTTTTAGAGGTGTTGAATTGCGAATGCCTGGATAGCGTTGCAGCCTACTTCTTGAGTGGAGGAGTGGAAAATATTATACAACAATATATATACATTAATAGGAATGGAAACAGTTCTAGCTTTTGTTGCTGGCTGGCTTTCTTTCTGAGCACAATACAGGGAGGGAGGAGTTTGTGGCTCTCCAGATGTTGCTGGGTTGCATTCTCTTATCATTCTGCAAATTTCTCCTGGCTGTTTCTTCCTGCTGTGCTTCATCTGGTTACAGAGCACTACTGGGAGGAAAAATAGCCAAGGGCATTTGCAGGGGATAATCCACGGTGGCTCGTGCCTACAGGGACTGGTAGGGCAGAAGGCAGAGAGATGCACGAGGGCAATGCTGAGAATGAGAGGAGGCACTGACAACCAGTGCCACCCTCAAGACTGAAAGCAAGTAGGTAGAGCCGGCTGAGGTTGGTGGAGCAGTGTCCCATTTGACCTACTGGACCAGCCTTCACCAGACTCATCTATGGCTACGAGCAGGATTAAACTCCACCTGTCAATTCTCACTTGTAAATGTCTTCTGGTCCCTTTGTTAGTAATAGGAGACAAACCTCAGCTCGGAAATCTTGAATTTACTTCACAATGTGTAGTTCTGTCCTTATAGTCCCTTCTGAAATGTTCTGATCCTGTGCAGGACTTTGATACCATATTTTTGAAACATATCTGAATTATTTGGATAGTGTGAGATGGAATGGTTGTCAACTAAGACAGCTATGGTTTGGCAGACATCAGAGTTTCTCATTTTTGTTTAGCCATAAAACTTGTAGGTAGCTTTGGAAGAGATACGAACTTTATATCAGTCTCCATTTAATTATTTTTAGACTCTATTCTAAGAGTAAAAACAACTTTTTTTAAAACAGCCTTATTCATAGATTTGTTGATTTCGGGTTGGGCCGTTAGTTGCATAAGAAGTAATTACACAATCAAATGCATATGAAACAAATTACAGTTTTTAAGGCTGAGCAAGGAGGCATGCTTCTTACAAAGCATTCTTTTTTATATTTGAACACTGTAAGTGTCTCTCGAATGCTAAGAATGTTGATGAAGGCCAAGTATTCCTCATGTCAATATTTCAAAAGCACTATTGATTTCTATGGTTCAGCAAATGTTGTTATCCAAAAGACCAGCAAGAGACAAAGCTAAGGATTGTTAAACTATTTTTTGGTATAATTCAGATAACAACTTCTCTGAACTTTAGATCATGTATTAAAATGGTTGCTCTCAGCTGTTAAAACAGTGCATATGTTTCATTATATGACATACCTCATTCTGTCTTAATGGCAGGTAATTAATACATAGTAAATAACTAAATCCTGCATTTGGTGGAATAATAATTATCTGTTATAGATCTTTAGATTGGCCAGTGAATAATTTCCAAAACATTTCCCCCCATTTCATAAGTTCACTACTAACAATGAGTGGGTACCAACTGCATGTACTGTACAATATTAGACAAACATGGCAGTTTCAAATTTTTATTTTAATTTTAATAACTTTTTGCAGTTTCAAATTTTTAACTTTGTTTGCGATATAGAAGTAAAGTAAAAATACTAAACTGGATCATCCACTAGGACATAAAAAAAAAATAATCTGGTGGAAATGGATTTTTCCTCAATGCAAATTACCCTAATTGGCACAGGGGCTTTTCCTGGGATATCTTTCAATTCGAAATTTTCTTAAAAACTCAAATTACTAGGATTGACATTGCTTTATACAAGCCTTATGCTATAGAAATACATATTTAACAAACTGGAGCATACAGAAATGACATGGTTGTTCTTTCCTGTGTTGCAGGGAGCTTCTGGATATGACTTGCCGCCTTGCTAATACATTAAAGAAAAATGGAATAAAAAAAGGGGACCGAGTTGCTATTTATATGCCTGTGTCCCCAATGGCAGTGGCTGCCATGTTGGCTTGTGCCAGAATTGGTGCTGTTCATACCGTTGTCTTTGCTGGATTCAGTGCAGATTCATTGGCAGGGAGGATCAATGACTGTGAGTAGTTTTCAGATGCTGGGAAGGGGTAGCTGATAAAGCCTTTCCTCCTCCCAGGAGGGGAGGGGTTGTGATCGGGAGATGATTCCTGTGTCATGCAGGGGGCGCTCTGCCCCCTGCTTCAACTCCAGGGCTGGCGCCACGCCCCTCCCCAGTTGGGGCACCCAATAGGGAAGCTCGATGGGGGTGTGGCTTGCTGCTCAAACGCAGCCGCGCCAGCGATCCCCACCATTGCACACACATTTTCTTCGAGTCACCCACCCTCCACTCCCTTTAGATTAGCTGTTCCTGAGACTTTGCTATGGACCTCTGGTTGGTCACCCTGTTTAACCAGGGGGCGTGGTAGGAGTTTTTCCCAATTGGCTAGATTGGCCCGGCCTCTTGGTTTTTTTCGCCTACCTTGTAGCAACCGTCACAACTTTAGTGGTATTTGGCGGTTAGGCATTGGAATGTGTTGTTGGTGTTTCGGGTGGCAAGGTGTGGCCATCGCCTTCCCTGACAATTTTGGGTATTCCGCTAAAGGAATCGGGCGGTCGTGGATCCTGTCCGATGCCCGTGTGGCGGGGGGCCATGGCACGACCCTCAGTGACATCAGGAAGAGAGCCTATAGTTGGATTAGCATCAACAGGCTTCCCCTACTGGTGGTTAACCCCTCCTCAGACTCACCCCTCTACGAGTGGGTGGAGTCTAATGTTCCGTGGTCCAATGCCTAAGCCAAAAGCTTCTCACATGTTGTAATCAATAAAATTGTGGCCTTTACCTTACCCATTAACCTTACATTCTGTGTCCACGTGTCTTTATTCCCCAAGCGGGGATCGGGTCCTCGAATCACGAACATTCATAGTACAGTATGACTTTTTTCTCATATTGCAGGGCAGTTCTCTTCACACACAACAGACATTCCCATTAAGCATGACTAATATTCTCCATCATTGAAAAGAATGTGTTAGCCTCTGTATGCACAAAATGTGTGTACATTAGAGCCCTTTGTAGTATGTTGTGAGGAACATTGGCCAATGAGCCTCATTACACCCACCAGCCAGTTATATGATATCAGATGCAGAGATTTGTTATCTGCGGGCTAAGCATCACAGCACTATGATAAGGGTTAAGCCTCTGCTTAACTATAGAGTCTTGAAGCTTCTTACAAACTAACAAATTTATCAGGGGGTGTAATCTTTTGTGGACAAGAGTCTGTTTCTAGTTTTGCTACAAGACCTTTTGTTTCTGCTGCAACAGAAAACACAGCTACCCCTCTGGATACTTTGTATGAGTTACTGTTCTGCTATACTATACAGTATATAATGTTTTGGTTACAATATTACTCGGAACAATAATGGAGGAAAACAAACTGCTAAGTCCACAAATGATTTTTCTTGTTAGCTGAATGCAAAGCAGTCATCACCTCTAACCAGGGAGTCAGGGGCGGACGTGTCATAGAACTGAAGAAGACCGTGGATGAAGCTGTAAAGAATTGTCCAAGTGCCAAGTGTGTCTTTGTGACCCAGAGAACTACCAACAAAATCCACATGGGCAGTCGTGATATTCTCCTTGAAGAAGTATGTTCATGATGTTCATGGTACTTCTTTTAAATCAGGTATTTCTATAGGGTGCAATAATATTTTATCACAGCAGGTTATATGCTGGTGTTTTGTCTAGAACAAATTAATGTTGATGAGCCTAGTTTTATAATGAATCAAAGGCCAGGCTGAAACTTTGAATTGTCAAGTTAGTGCATCCTTGGATTGCAGCTTCATATCTAGAGATGAGAAGCCAGAAAAACTGGGGAAATTTGCAGGGGAAACCCATCTTTTCCCCCATCCCCATTATTTTCTGAAGCTGTTTATTTTTTTTTTGAAAATTAGACATATTTGTGGATGAAGAAATCATTTACTTCAGAATGGTGGACAAAACTTTTAAGACAAGGTGTTCATATATTTATTCTCCCAGAATGATTTTTAAAACTGTGTAGCAGGAAGACTTAGGTGAGTCTGCGTTCAATCTTGGATCATGAAAAATTGCAAGCAAAATAAATTATAAATAAATAGTAGCAATGTAAAATATTATGAAAGAGGAGGTGTATTAATTAAAAACATGTTGGAATAAAACAGTCATCAAAAGGTGGGGAGTGATAGAGTATCTACTCCCTTGGGTGGGGGGACCATAACTGAAAAGGTGCTCTTTTTGTGTCACCTCTGCACCTCAGATGCAAGTGGGAGCATGGAGGAGCCTCTCCAAAATGAAACTCTATTCTTGAGCAGGTTCATCCAGGAGCATGTGGTTCTGTAGATCATTGTCCCAAGACGTTTCAAAGACCAATGGCAGCAACCACAATTGAGTCTGAATGGATTTCAAACGAGGAAAGTTGGTCAAGGATTGAGCAATATGTATAAATCTCCTGGTCTTAGCAAAAGACGTAGTGGCTACGTTTTGAACCAACTGTTTCTGAACTGTCTTCATGGACAGCCCTGTGTAGAGCACATTGTAGGTCTCCAACCAGGCAGTGACAAAGGTATGTATAACAGAGGTCAGGTCTGATTTCACCTAGTAAGGACACAGCTGACTTACCAAATGAAGATGGTAAGGCATTCCTGGTCAGTGCCTGCACTTGAGCATCCAAGAGAACTCTCAACCAGCAAACTTACCATTTCAGGAGACATGCAACCCCATCAGTACAGGTTGCTCACATAGATCCAGATCAGCATATCTTCCATTTAGCAGTACTTGTCTTGTCTGGATTAAACTTCAGTTGATTCACTCTCGTTCAGGTCAAAACTGCCCTCAAAACAGCAGTAAAGAACTTCCACTGTTTCCCCAAGTTCTTGCTTCTTCCAAGATAACTGAAACAAAAGAGGATGCATGGTCTCAGTTGTAATAGCTCCCAGTGAAGAACAGTGCAATGGACTTGTGGCTCCTGGCTGAGTTACCCAGTAGCTAATTAGTTGGTACACAGCCTCTGGACAATACCGTATCCATACCCAAGGTGTGCCTGGAGTTTACTGGAAATGGCAGCTGTCAGTAGAGTGCAGCACAATAGACTTTGGGCCACTGTTTCTGCACAGAAACAAAACCACAACTCTATGAATCCAGAACATTGCTTCAGTTTTTATGAAATGGCCCCTTATGGGATGTTTTTATGTTTAAATATGTGCTGTAAGCCACCAATCAGATGGGTAGGGTATGATGATGTTGTTGGTGATGATAATAATAATAATAATAATAATAATAATAATAATAATAATAATAATAATATACTTCCTCTTTCTTTTATTTATTTAGGAGATGGCTAAGGAGGTGCCAGTTTGTTCCCCTGAAATAATGGACAGTGAAGATATGCTCTTTATGCTTTATACCTCAGGGAGCACAGGAAAACCTAAAGGGATTGTTCACACCCAAGCTGGCTATCTCCTTTATGCTGCCTTAACGCACAAGGTACACCAGAAATCATATCTGTTGGAAAATAACACTTGTTGTTTTACTATATCAGTAATAATAGTGGAGAACAGATAGTAAAAATAAATTTGTGTGTGGGGAGATGTACTGATGGTTTTTGGAAATGGTGCCTGGTAAAAATTTCTCTGATTCCTTCTGCTACTTAAAGTATATGCACACCAAAAGCTGACATTTTAGCCCTAAAATGTCTAAATAATTTATTCAGCTTCAGTGTTGAAAAGTATTTTATTCCCTCCATAATTCTGGTTATACATTCTATTGGGCAATGTCACTTACCAGATATTTCATTCACTTATTTACAGCATTTGTATTCTGCTACATAAAACAGATTTCTTTGGGTGGCTTAACAATAAATGAGTGAAAACAGGCAATAAACAAAATAACATACAAAATGAAAAGCTACATAAACACAACAGAAATCAAAACTCATTGCACTCCAAAATGTTAAAACTGAGAGGCGCAGACTACATCAATTAAAAAGCCTGGGTGAATGGAGAGATATTCATGTTCTGCTGAAAAGGGCTTAAGAACAGTGCTTAGAGCAGGCATAGGCAAACTCCGGCCCTCCAGATGTTTGGGACTACAATTCCCATCATCTCTAGCTAACAAGACCAGTGGTCAGGGATGATGAGAATTGTAGTTCCAAACATTGGGGGACTGAAGTTTGTCGATGCCTGGCTTAGAGTTTCCCTAAAAGCAACTTCCTAGTTAGTAGTCAATGCCCTCCTTTTTTCTGCTTTTTTTGCTCCTCCCTGCTCACACTGGGACAAATCATCCCATGATCTCTGGCTTACATATGAATTGGGAATCATGGTTTGTTTCACTCCCAGCAATGTTTATTCTTGGCTTGCTGACAATAGTTTGATGGAGCAAAATAAATCATATTTCCCCAAAGAATCCTGGGAACTGTAGCTCTCCTCTCGCAAAGCTACAGTTCCCAGCACCCTGAACAAAATGCAGTTCCCATGATTCCTTGTGGGGAGGCATGTGGTTAAATTTATGGTGTGGATCTGCCCTTGGCCATCACATGAAACCATGAATGTGAAGGGCAAAGTGGCTGTACACCTGTTTTACCACATGAAGTGTACCATATGGTAAATAACTGCTGAAGAATGATGGAGAGTTTATTAAGCACGTAAACTCTAACCTGCTTTACTGTTCATCTTTGTAGCATGTGTTTGACTACAAGCAAGATGACATTTTTGGTTGTATGGCTGATATTGGTTGGATCACGGGACACAGCTATGTTGTGTATGGACCACTCTGCAATGGAAGCACCACAGTACTGTTTGAAAGCACTCCAGTCTATCCTAATCCAGGTGCCTTAAGTAAAAACTTAAAGTTTAACTCCTGGGCATAGAAAAGGGCTGTTCATGTAACAACTCCCAGTTTCAAACTCTGGCATCTCTGTATAGGGCTGGGAAAAGATTCCTGTCTATAATCCCCAGAGAGCTACAGTGTAGACACTGCTTGGTATGCACACGATGGTAAACCACAGATTACCATGCAAGAACAATGCACTGGTGCATGCTGCTCAGTTGCCCCCACTTTGCTCCACCCTGCATGCCTCTGGGAGAAACATACCATAAAGTATGGCTTAGCATTACGTGTGACTTGGCACTTGTGGTTGGTTTCTCTCCAAACAAACCACAGGTGGAGTTGTCTTGCTGTTAGTGAGTTGAAAAAAAGAAACCAGGAGTGTTGGTTCACGCATAATCTGAAACTGAGCATCATAGCAACATAGAGCAGGTACAAACCTGCTGTACCTGGAACTGGGTGTGGAGAATGCAGCTGAATGGGTCACAGCTGTGGCAGCTTGTGGAAGCACCTTCCACCTTGGGCCTGGCCATAAAAAGGCAGTTCTAGAGTGAGAGACTAGGGGGATGTCTGCTGTTTCCAGGCATTCTTCTTGTTGTGAGACTTTTGTGGGTGAGCTGAAAGTTTGTTTGGACCCTGGGTGAGAACCTGAAGGCCGATAGGGAGGGAATGTCGGAAGTAAAATTAATTTATATTGATTTATATATCTTAGTAACCTTCTATTGATGTACTTGTATTAAGATATTAGAAATGAGAATTTTCAGAGGTGATGTAGCAGCTGCCAACCTTCCACCGCATATATTTGGTGAATCTGTAGCATAAGGTCTGCAGACCAATGGATATATGATAAGGTTTGGTCTTAATTGTTAAGAAGAGACTGTCCACATTCACCTGCCAGTCACCATCTTGCTATGTGTTTAAGGAGTACAAATGGTATCTCAAACGATCTGTTTTGGCTCGATTTAAAAGGTAGGTGTTGATTTTAGTATAGATCAGTGGACCTAACTGCTCCAGCCTTAAACATAAGCCTGTACAAAGTGTTTTGGGTGGGGTATACTAATAGTGGTATCAGCTCAACAACACAAAGCAGAATGATGGGCTAGTGTGACAGGCAGAGAATCTATAAAAATATTTTAAAAGTCTTTAAAAAGTAGGTGCTTTGTGCCCATATTACAATGTATGTATTCTCATTGTACTCGAATTATTCTGAGCATGTAGTGCTTATGGGAAGACAGGAGTGCCTGGCGTGCTCTGGTCCATGGGGTCACAAAGAGTCGGACACGACTAAACAGCAACAACGAAGTGCTTATGGAGTTCACAGAAAAATTTAAGATGACCACTTGGAATTTTGCAGGTCGCTACTGGGAAACTGTTCAAAGGTTAAAAATTAATCAATTTTATTGTGCTCCCACTGCATTGCGATTGCTGCTGAAGTATGGAGATGAATATGTAAAGAAGTATGACAGATCTTCCCTAACTACACTTGGATCAGGTGAGAATGCACAATTTAAGGCTTTGTTCCGTTTGAAGTCAGTACTGCTGATTTCTATGGAAGCAGATTTTCCCAGTCCTGTAATAATTTTGAGACAGAGAAGCTTCTTATTTTGTCAGAGATTTATGAGTTAAATCTTAGAAATATCTGAGAGCGTGAAGAGTACAGTGCAAATTTTGTTGACAGTGGAAAATGTCATATTACTCTTCAACTGGGAGGTCAGGATCCATATGTGGATCACACTCTGACCTTACAGTAGCTGGATTGCACCAGTGGGAGCTTTATCTTCTAAAAAAAGGGGAGAGATAAATAATAACCAGATGGAAAAGGAACACAAGGACTTGTGCCCCACTAATTATTTCTAATTTACCTGCCAAAAGTACTTCTAGCACCCAAGAGTCCAATAATTGAGTGGTTAGAGATGCTTTCAGTAGGTAAAGCTTTTCTCACTCTGGCATGACAAGCTGAAACATCCTTGAATCTCTGCAACTATTAAAATTGCAGGAGGCTTTGCTGTCCTTCTTCGCGGCTTAGAGAAAAAGTAGAAATATGCAATCGATGATTGAAGTTGGGACCCATCTCAACATTTGGGATTAAAGATGGATCCTGGAGATGATAAGGAAGAAGACTACTTACACAGCCAGTTTAGTCCTGTGTCACACTCACATTGGAGCTGTGAGTGGACTAACCTTGAAATGGTACGGCAAGAGTGCTATAGAAGCTCCAATTTGAGCACTGAGTACACCAGCCAATAAATTATACTTTATTAATCAGACAAAGCACAAATTCATAGGCTGCTGTATTTGCACGGGCTGGCCACTCTCATACCTCAACAGTAGTAATCTAACTGACAAGATGATGTGAGCTGCCTCTTTTGCAAATATCTGAAGAACATTTTTGATTGTTGCTGTTCTTGGTCTTGTGCACCCAAGTGCTTGTGGCTGTGGAGAAACAACCTGGGAAATTTGGTTCATGACACCCAGCCCCCTCACTCTTTATAGTATCTGCAGTAGATGCAAATACACACATTTCATTTTCAAAACTTCCAAAGTTTTCTGATTTTTAATTCGCGTTTGTAACTTACAAAAATGCATCTTCTTTTTAATTTCATCCTGTTGCTTTATGTCCTATTTTTAATAGAAAGGACAATCAATTCTGAACATTTTTAGCATGTTTCTCTACCAGTTCTTCTTTTTGCTAAACATATCCAGTTCCTTCAGTCATTCTTAATACGATTGTTGATCAGTTACCAAATATAAAATACTTTTGGCAGAACTCGCAATTCTTCCTTTTACTATTTTGGATTTTAGTGGGAGAACCCATAAACCATGAAGCTTGGCAGTGGTTCTACAATGTGGTAGGAGAGGGACGCTGTTCTCTTGTGGACACTTGGTGGCAAACAGGTAAAAATAAATGACAGTTTTAAAAATCTTTCTACCCCTCCCCCTTCACACACGTACACACAGAGCATTGTGCACAATAAACATTGTGTGTTTATTGGGTAGCTGCTAGCATCCTGTTTAAAGCCATCTTATCAGGCTAGAGGAACAAGAAATGGCTTGTGCAACAACCTCTAGGCCTTTGGAACTGCCTGGGGCATCTGACCTTGGTGCAAGTCTTCAAACTACTGACTTCTTAATACTAAGGGAATATCTCTAAATTATAAACTCTCGTTACAAAAGAGCCTAGGGTTCGGATCCCCTGAGCTGTTTCGTGGCAACACCCCTGAAGTTAGTCTATCTAGTTTAAATATTTATTTGAAAATAGAATGATTTTTTCCATTATTGCTGATGCTCAGAAGCAGAAACCTTAATCTCTCAAAAGCTTTATACCCAATGCAAAAACAAATGCACACATTCCTGTGAGAGGATTTATTATTTCCTTTGGATATAAATGGTAGTGGTAAGAATAATTCGCATGGAGTGTTTATGAGGATATAGAATGTGAGTTGATTTGCCACCGTGTTAGCTCAATTGCACATCTCACAATCAATTTAAAAATAGCTCATTAATTGCTGTTTATCCGCTCTGGAACATAGCTCTCTGAAGCAGCAGTATGCCACAAGATAATCAACTTGAACAGGCATAAAGATTAACAAATCAGGCTTTACGAATCCATTTGAAAGCATTTGGATGAGTGGATAAGTGAGAGGGAGATTATGAGTGTGTGTGTGTGTGTGTGTGTGTGTGTGTGTGTAACAGGGAGCTCATTGTGCACATCTTGTGTTAATATATTTGCAAAGTTTGATCAAGCTCTACACAGTAGCATAATTTTCAGATCCAGTGTTCAATGAACCTTCAGCCCTCAAACCAGAGGTAGCTTGCCTTATAGGAGGTCAGATTGTTTGTCCATCTCACCCTGTATTTTCTATTGTGTCTGAGAGTGTCTGCCAAGAGTCTTGGGCAGACGTCTTTCTGATTACCTGCTATGTTTAACTGGAGAGGCCAATAATTTTCAGTATGCAAAGCATGTGCTCCGGTGATAAACTGTGTTTCTTCCCCATTTATTTTGGAGACTTACACAAAATTGAATCTGAAAAGTCTGGTAAAATAAAAATAAAAATCATTTGATGCTAGAAAGACAGCAGCCGGTTCTAGGGGAGCTTTCCTGGGGCAACATTCCAGAGCTATAGCCCTTTCCGGATAACCATCTACTTCACCTATGAAGGCAGGGGAACCTGAACAAGTGTCCCTGAGCCTCAGGTAGTAAGAGTTTAGCAGCTGAGCAGGCTTGTGTGGGAACAAGTTGCCCTTCAGGTAATCTAGTCCCAAGCCTCATAATAATACCAGCATTTAATTCAAGGTTAGCACAGAAATAACCTAAGCATGGAACAGCAAACTCCAGAACATTAAACAATGCAGACTTGCCTGCATTGTGGGCTGAGCAAGATCCAGCTGCTCAGCTCCACTCCCTTGCCTCAGAAGCCCTGAACAGGCTCTGCAGTCTAGCCGACAGAAGCCAAAAACTGACACCAAGGAGGACCAAGGATGTGGGCAAAAACAGTCATAATCCTTTCACCATTTCTGACACCATATTAGGATCTGATTTTTATTCTGAGAGTTTTTTGTAAGGTGCTTTGACAAGACCTTTGAGGTTATATATTATTCTAAACAAAAGTTTGTCACGATGCCAAAAGGATGCATGGAATATGGCTTGGTGCTAAATGCAGCTTGAATATTCAGATACTACTGTGGTTAATGAATCTAGCAAATTTCAAGTATTCAAAGCATTTTGTGTACATTGTATTATTAATCTTAATAGCCTGTAAAGTAGGAATTATTATCTCCCTTTTCAGATAGGTGGCTAAGAATTTAGTGGCTTGTCTATGGGTTGTTGTTTTTTAGGTGAATGTGAAACTTAGGGTTTAACTACACATGCCGTATACATACATGTGCCTTAGGCCTGACACTAGCTTCAGAAAGTTGTTGCTGTTTTTAGTTGAGAAGCAATGGGCTTGGGTAAGGGGTGCTCAACCTTTTCCCTATTCACTATGTCTCTTGCACAGTTCTCTTTCTAGTTTTACTATTCTGCCAATTTCTAAACTGACCTCATCCATCAAGATCCCAGAGCGGTTCTAAAATAATTACATTAACACAATAAAATGTAGTCATTGAGAAGCATTGCAATATAATTTTCTTTGAAGCACCTTTTTAAGATAACCAACAAACCAATAGCACCTAGTACCCAAATCCAATTAAAAAATACTAAAGCAATAACCATTAACTGTTGTTTAAGATGCATACCAATGCAACACTTAAGTTTGAGAGAAAATAATGATAACTGTATGGGAACAATTCTCAAGTTGAAACTTAAGTCTTGGAAGTCAGTACTATAGACTTCATACCCTTTCCCTGTTGAGTGTTGATGTGCTTGTGATTATTTTACATGTGATTTTATTTCTGTTTCCTTTCTTATAAAAGGAGTAGAGTGTTCTGTTTCCCCAGTTAAGCGGACAAACAGGATAAAGGGACTAATGCCTTAAAAGTGCTATATGCACGATAAATAGTAACAATAGCTTTAGTGTATTTTGCAATGATTTGTAATTAGGGCAAACATCCATTACCTTTGAGATATCCCAAATAATTTCCCTGTTAGCATATAAGCCATGTTTGAGCCCTGATCTCCATAAATAGGGGGTGGGGTAGGGAGATGAAGGATTGCTGTTTTGTGCCAACTAGGACAGCCCTACCCTCTCCTTTTCCAACCTTCACAGGGCAATCAGGAGACAAAATCCCTACATATGAATAGCAAAAATTACACATTTACCAGTAGCGCTTCATTTGCAATAAATCACAGTTATCAAAGGAATTGAATACAACTGTTGGATATGGCTTTCTTTATTTGTAGGGCCTAATATTCCGGCGGTTTTATTACTTTTGCTTCTTTTTGTGTATCTGTTAGTGTTAGGCTATAAAAGATCTGATTAAGGTTGAAATCTCTGATCTGATTTAACATTTATCCTGAGAGAAATGAGGAAAGAATGATTAAGAGGCTCAGTCCTGAATTGAAAATAATCGCAGAATGCCCATAATGGGTGGGAGAATCTAATCCTATATAATAATAGTATTTTAGTCTCATAAACCGCTTTTCAAGCAAACCATTTGAAGTGCTGTGAAAACAGCACAAGGAAGCACATTCCATAATATCCTTGCACTTCTATCACTGCTGTTGAAATTACTTGCTAAGTGTATGAAATTGGGTTGAATACAATTTTCTTGGCAGCTTCATGGTGGGGAGAGAAATAAAACAAGCCGCGTCCCTGTATTTTTGCACAGGAACTGATACCTTCCCTATACCAGTCACTGCAACATGTTAAGAACTTGTCCCCAAAGATGCCACTATAGATGCTTTAGTGTGGCTTCATGAAGTAACTAGAGTCCCATTGGCACCAGCATAGCCAGTTGTCAGGGATGATAGGAACTGTAGTCCAAGAACATATGGGAATCTATAGTTACTTGCCCCTCCTTTAAGATGTGCTTGTCTCCCCCACCCAGCAGCATCCATCTTTTTCCATTGTGGATGGTTTGGCAGTCCATATAATGTAGGCTAGAAATCTAAATTTTAACCTGGATCTGCAGGTGGCCATCCTTGCTTTTAACCATTGTGTGGCTAGGGACAGAGACAAAATTGAGTTTGTTAAAAAGGAGCTTGCCAAGGAAAATTTTATGTCCAGGAGAATAATCATTTCTGTGGCTCTTGATAATGCTGGACTTCTGGTGTAGGTCACCCACCCTTGGGAGTCCAGATTGATGGGGTCCTGTGGGAGATGGCATCTATGTACAGTGGTACCTTGGGTTAAGTACTTAATTCGTTCCGGAGGTCCGTTCTTAACCTGAAAATGTTCTTAACCTGAAGCACCACTTTAGCTAATGGGGCCTCCTGCTGCCGCCACGCCGCTGGAGCACGATTTCTGTTCTCATCCTGAAGCAGAGTTCTTAAGCTGAAGCACTATTTTTGGGTTAGCGGAGTCTGTAACCTGAAGCGTATGTAACCTGAAGTACCACTGTACAAAGCATGGTCTGAAGACACATGGCACAGCAGTTTAGTTGAAGCTAAAGTTCTGGTCAGTGCCTGGGAGCCCCATGTATGCTGCCTGGAGTTTTATCATGGGAGAAAAGCACTATATATTTATATGCCATAAATAGATCCATTGCCTATCCATGGGCTTTTGTTAACCTCTCAGGAGCCCTTACCCATACTTGCTCATCATCATCATCAGAATCTAGTCAAGTTGGAATCCACCAACTTGCAATACAAAATGAAGTTTGGGTTCATTCTTGTAATGCCTTTACATGAGCCACCCTACCAATTATTGCTTGTTTCTCCTGGCAGCCTGAGAAGACTAGATTAGAAGCCTCTGTACTGTCACTGACAGATGGGTTGCATCTAGAAATGCTCTATTTCTTACCTTCCAGTGTTCTCTTTCCCGCCTGCCTGCTTGAATGGGAGTGGTTTTTCCGCCCTCCCCCCACTAAAATAAACACAGATCATTTTATTGATGGGGATTTCACTAACTGGAAATTTGGAAAACTGAAAAGAAGCAAGTAAGGCCCCACTATATAACAATGCTTATATTTATGTGTGTGAGTTTGCCTTCAGAGGTTTGAGACTGGGGTGGCAGTCAAATCTTATACCTTCAGATATTCTGCCTCTCAGATGAAAAAGGCTCCCTGCAAGGCATGGATGGTGTGGATTGGAATTATTTGTTATATATTGGAACTGTTTGCAAGGTTGTTCTACGTATTTTTAAAGGATTCAATCCACTTCCCATTGCAATGAATAATAAACCTGCTATTGTTTTTATTGGGGCTACATTGTACCGTAGCCTACAGAAGAGCAGAGGATGAATAGATTTCAATTGCTTTCCACCATTTTTCTTCCAGAAACTGGTGGCATTTGCATCGCTCCTCGGCCTTCAGAAAAAGGAGCTGAGATCATTCCTGCCATAGCAATGCGGCCTTTCTATGGGATTACCCCAGTTCTGATGGATGAAGGGGTGAGATTTATTAAGATATGACCAAAGAACATTCAAAGACATAGTGCCTTTTTGGTATATGTATTGTTCCTAAACTCCCAAATCATTGTCTCATATCTACCTACCTACCTATCTCATTTATTATTTTCTTTCTGGTCAGACCTATCTAGATAGGACTTTACTTTTGTTAGGGAAATTGCTGACTGTATCAATGTTCTCTAGTCTAGGACTTTGATAGAAGGTTGTGGTTCTCTTGCTGGTGATGTCCTAAATTGTAAATATTAATGAAACATACAGTTAGGCAATATAATTCAGCTTCTGCAACATCTCTGTTTACGGTGATTGTTATATTGACAGTTGCTTCTTTTTTTTGGACTCTCAGGGGAATGTTGTAGAAGGCAATGATGTCTCTGGAGCTCTCTGCATAGCACAGCCTTGGCCAGGTATAGCAAGGACCATCTATGGAGACCACCAGAGATTTGTAGAAGCTTATTTCAAAGCTTACCCAGGTGAGAGTGGAAACACTGGTGCAAGTAGCGCACCATAATTTTTGCACAAGCTGCTGACTCTTTTCTTTTGACAGTACTGTATAGCATATGTGACACTTCAAAAAAGAAAGAAAAATCAATTTTGTACCAGCAATTTCTGTACAAGCTGGATATTGCAGCTTGTATTATCCAAGCCAGTTAAGCATATGTGTGCATATATGTAAAGCCAACAGTGATAAAAATGAAAAGTTCTGAAACATATTTACTAATTGGTGTTGTTTATACATTATTTTATGTACATACTTCTAAAATGTCACCTATGACATGGGTCATTTCCTCCCATTTAAAAAAAATAACAATACCAATTAGTGGTTATGAATCATGTTCACACATACAAATTATTCTATAAGGACTAATGGACAGTGCCCATTCTGATGTTGAATTTTAGTGCTGCCATCAAAGGCATTAACTGACACTGCTTGTTTGTTGTTACAGGTTATTATTTTACAGGTGATGGTGCTTATAGAACTAAAGAAGGCTATTACCAGATAACGGGGCGAATGGATGATGTCCTCAACATCAGTGGGCACAGACTTGGAACTGCAGAGATTGAAGATGCTATGGTAATTACTAGGGCAATGAAAAGTGTTGGCCCTAATTAAGTTAAGTCAGTGGGAACATAATTGACCATCGGGGAATCACACTAATCCACAAGATTTTCATTTTAGGGCTTGCTCACCTATTGATATTCATTGACATCTTCATTGTGGCATTAAGAGATAACTTGCTTATGTGGTTACAGATTAGTTACCACAGACAGTCTACCACCTGATATCACCATAAACACAATTATTAAGAAGGAAACGGTTCACACATTTGGTGAAGAGTCAGTGGCTGATGAGAGATCAAGGCCTAGTCTTTTCAAATGGGTTTGAGGGTAAACTCAGGATACCACATCAGACTACATATAAGAAAATACACTTGTATATACAAAACAGTATATTGTGAAGTGGTGTTCTAGCCTAACCTTCTCACTGATATGCCAGATTTGTGTGTGTAGGAACATCTTTTCTTTTTTCCATGGAGTAATGTTCCATTACAGAAACTGCTGGTGGCAGTTTGAAGAACTAGGCCCAAGTGACATGCATACATGAATCTATTAGTGCAACTTGTAAAAGGAAGGTATGAAGCATAACTTTATTTTTTTATTTGTATTTTTAAAGGATGAACATCCTGCAGTACCTGAAACAGCAGTGATTAGTTATCCACATGATATCAAAGGGGAAGGTAAGCAAATGAAATGTTTTGAAGATATTATTCAAATACTTAATTTCATGTTTAATGATTGCTTTTTATAGGGTCATATAAGGAAAGGTATGGTTTAATAGAAAAAAAGAATAGATTCTATTTCAGGTGCCCCTGTTACCAGTTTGTTCAGATGTGCAGAATCAGAATTTTAAAACATACTGCCGGATTAATAGTATTTCATTGAATTGAAATGCTTTTGCTTAAAACATTTAGCAACAGGATTTGTATATGAAGTTTAACAGGGTCAGCTTATAAACTAAATTCATGGTACCTTGATCCAAGAATTCTCGCACAAGGAGTACTGCTTTTGATTTCTGATATTTGACTCTCTTTCTGTACATAAGGAAGCACATGTAGAATAATCAGGTATTTATAAGATTTCTTACCTACCCGTCACGATGTAGAACATGAGACACTTAATATCAGGGTCACGGGTTTGAGCCCACTTTGGGCAAAAGATTCCTGCTTTGCAGGGGGTTGGACTAGACCAGCATTTCCCAACCTTGGGCCTCCAGCTGTTTTTGGACTACAACTCCCATAATCCTCAGTTAGCAAGACCAGTGGTCAGGGATGATGGGAATTGTAGTTTGAAAACAGCTGGAGGCCCAAGGTTGGGAAACACTGGACTAGACAACCCTCATGGTCCCTTCCAACTCCCTAGTTCTATGATTCTAGAAGAACTTTGAACACCTTAGTATTTTGAGGATTCATTACTCAAAATGTGGCATGATTTGGCATTAAAGCTTTTGGTCTTAAGGCTGCAATGCTATACACACTTACTTGGGATTAAATCCCACTTAACTCATATGACTCCCCTTTAAGTAGACATGTGTAAGTCTGCACTGCAATAATATTTTCACAACTGTATCTAAGAATGGTACTTGAATTTTAAACATTTTTAAACAATGAAGAAAAACTACATTGATCAGAACAGGAATTTTAGCATAATTTCTTAACTCAACTAGAAAAGAATATCCTTACAGCCATTGCTTTAGGCAAGACTTTCACACTTCATTGCACTGAGTAATGGGCTATTCTACATGTCTTATGTAGTGAAAAGGAAGAGTCGAGAGTAGTTTAATGTATAGTAAATGAACTGTGGTCCTTTCTTCCAGCTGCATTTGCTTTCATAGTTCTAAAAGATGAGAAAGCACATCCAGAAACGGTTACCAAAGAGCTAAGGGAAATAGTTGCCTCCAAGATAGCCAAGTATGCTGTGCCTGATCATGTTCTGGTAAGTTCTTCAGGATCAGAATTTGTCTTTAATAATATCAGGCTACAGGGGGTCAACATGCATCTACTAACCTTCCTTATGGCACTGGGGACAATTTCTAGAGGAGGAAAAAGTATCTCCCAGACTCCTCTCAGACTAGTTTGTACCTGCCCCTTGTTTGGTTAAAGGGACTTAGCCGTACTCACTTGTTTCCCACTTCCTTTTTTAATGGTGAAATGGGGACAGCTGTTTGTGGGGGCAGGTTGTCCATTATTGACTAGAAGTGCTTGGGCAGTACAATTGATCTACATTTTTCATAGGCTTTTTTCATTTTGGGAATCCATAATTTTAAGAGGAATAACTCCAGTCATGTTTCTTTGAATGCAGTTGCCTTCGTTTAGTAATGGCCAGACAGATTTTTCTTGATTTAGCAAGCACTGCATTAGCCTGATAACCCTTGAACCTGGGGGGTGATTTTCTTTTACTTCCAAAATATATTGTCCTCTGTTATAGTGCTACTGCTGTACACAAAACTTACTTCATGATTAATTCCCTTATAGTCCTTTCATAAAATGGCATTACTAAGCCTTGTACTAAACCCTGGCTTCATATTACTAGACATTTGTTGTTTTTCCAAGCCTAAGTTCCTATTACTTGACTTGTGCCACTGTTATTCTTTGTACATATACCACTTTTCTTTTAAAGGTAGTATCAGAGGTGTCTTTTTGCATATGTTTACATTTACCACTTCATGAACATGGCTAAAAGATCACATAGGCACAAAACAATGGCACTGTCAAGATGCAAAGGGTAACCTATTATAGGTGCTCTGGTCCATGGGGTCACGAAGAGTTGGACACGACTGAATGACTAAACAACAATAAAACCTATTATAAGAATGTGCCATCAGGCTTGGGCTTAAGCAGACCCGTTCCTTTCTTCTATGCATGCAAGGCTAGGAAGTTTAAAGTTTCCTTTTGATGCTTGGTTTCTTGTTATGTCCAAATTCAGGAAAGCTGTCACATCTTCAAGCCATACTTAAAACATACTTGGATCAAACCACAGTTTCAGATTGTGGTGTCTTCCAAGTAACTTTCTTGAACAAACCAGTTTTGCCATTTTTGGACATGGTAGGAAACCACAGTTTGCTCCAAATTGCAAAAGAACACTTAAACTTTTTCCATTTGCAGTTCTTGTAATGGGGGAACCAGGCCAGAGGCTGAAGGCTGTATGTGTCTGGCTTAATTTAACATATTATTGCCATAGTGGTTCACTTTCACAATAACACAATTCTTCCCCTTCTCAAACAGGTAGTGAAGCGCCTTCCTAAAACTCGCTCAGGGAAAATAATGAGAAGGTTGCTACGGAAAATAGTGACAGGCAATGTCAGCGATATGGGAGATATCACCACACTGGATGACTCCAGTGTCATTGAAGAAATACTTGATGCATATGCGAAGTACAAAATTAAGCATCCTACTTTGTAATGAGACTGTGGGGATATGTTCCATTAGAAACTCCGAGAAACGAAAGGAACCATCAAATACGCACAAGTTTTCATGGAATTCTGCTTAATCATGTGAGGCTCAGAAGATTCTCCTTCTGAAAAATACGTATATTACAATACCCTTCGTGTGTATTTCAATGCACTTTGCCTTTCTTTGAAACTATGCAGCATGTAGGTTAGATCCTGATATTTTGGATATCCTGCCTATCTTTTTAAAATACTTTATTAAAACCACACAGAGTGGGAACTCTAAACAGAAAGCATTAATTCAACCTTAAAACCAGTGCCTTGGAAATATTAATCACTCTTTGAACTTACTCTTGGGGGAAATGCTCTCTTCTGAGTAACCCATGATATCTTTCTGGATACTGCATTCATTAAAAGCAGAGGGACATTATTCATTTAAGTAGAATAAATTATTTTTCATATTTTGTGAAAGCAAATTTTAATTAGGAATAACTGAAAGATAAAATTTTAATAAGGATATATAATATATGTTTATATGGCTTGATGAAAAATGTGTAGAGGAAAAAAAGCATTTCTTCACCTTACATGGAACTTAAAATGACTATAAAACTATCATTTCCTAAAATTAATAATCAGACAAAAATAAAATTGAAAGGAATCCTGTTGAAGCTTATCTGGGAGTAAATGTACACGCCTGAACTCATTGAAAGGGTTTGCACAGAACCAAGAAGAAGGGTGGGAGACAAAAAGCCTCAAGGGGGGGGCATATTAAAAGGAAACCAGAGGGTCTTGGCTGATATTATGGAAATGCAGTATTTCATTGATCCTGTGACCAAATAAATCCGATTCAAAAAATCCTGACCTCGGATAGACACTTTCTGAACATGGAAGTTCTATTTTTGACACAATTTGCTTTTACTGGAAGGGATGCTCATTATCCCTTTGATGATACAGTCATAACACCTCTTAGGATTCCTTTGTATTCAGATTGCCTACTTTTTATGTCCTTTACAAATAAATGTGTTGAGGTTTGTGTCTTTGTATGTATGTATGTACGCAAACACACATGGGGGGTAGGGATAGGGTGTGAAACTGGGTCTTTGACCCGAGTGACAGAAAGCCTAGTTTCGGCCCTGCAAACCGTGTTGCTTTTAACAAACAGAAAATGGAAATAGCATATTTCTGAAAATCTGCATTAAAGATCCTTGTTAACTGTATGTGAAAAAATCTGCTATAGTTTTTATAGCCAGTTATTGTTGATACTTTATGCAAGGTTTATAAAAATATATCAAAACCATATTAGGATTCAAAGGGCTGCAGCTAAGTAATACAAATATTAAAATACCTGAGTTAGTATATTAATTGGACTTTGCCTATATTCCAAAGGGCAGGAACATTTATGAGGTGGTTGAAGTATTTAGGATACAGATCTGTATGTCTTGGCAAAGAGCTTTTGAGCTTGGTTGCAGCTTTTGAACTGGAAGAATTCTTGGCCAAAACCTCAAAACAGGAAGAGACTTATTTTCATTTGCTTTTAAGCATGCAAGGCAATCTTCTTTCCGATCTCTGCCTTTTATTAGGTAGCATAAATTATCCAATGTTGCATTTTGGAGCCAAAAGTAACCGTTGGAAGGCTCACTTCTAGTAGTTTATCCTACCAACACAGAAAATTGGTGCCATCTAATGGCCACTAGGCAGCATATCTTAAGGGAATTGGAATCTCCCTTGATTAAACAAATCTTTGCTGATTTCTAGTCTGCTCGTAATCTATAAAAATATCCACTGTGGCAGTCTAATGTACATTTTCCTACAGAAGGTCTATATAGTCCCCTCATATGTTCCTCAAACACCTGAATATGGCTTCACTCCCTCAAAACTTGGGAAATGATAAGGGCAGCCAGCACTCCCACCACAGAACAAGATGAATGATAGCCTCTCTATTTTTGTGGAATGTATGCTTTACATACAAATATTCTGTATTAAAACAGCAGCTTCTGCGTGAAATTGAAACCTATTATGCATTTATTTAATTAAAAATGCAATTAATAAATTTGAATATCATTTTAAAAATTCAAATCGGTTTATCAATTTTAAAACCAAATTGTGCTATTCTAATTAAAAACAATTACAGTTAATAAGGCTAAGGGTAAAAGTTTATCCAAGAAATGCTGAAAAAGTCTGGTCAACTGGTTTAAGGGATCTCCTGGTACACAAAGTTTGCTGGTGGGCTGTCCCTTGTATATGGATCCCCTCAGACATATATAGTGCTGGTAGTAGCCGCAGCAATCTGAGGGTGACTGAAAGCTAGCATATTAGTAATTTTTCACAATGCCCTGGAATGCCAGCTGTAATGTTGTTCCTGGGAATTATGGGAATCAGTAACTAGTCACTGATAGGCCCTGCAGTTGGAAGCCCAGGTCAGGTGTTAGTGATGGTGCTGGTCTCTGGAAACCTTTCTAGGATGCCCAGGTGTGCTAGAATATCAAAATGCTTTCTGTCAGGGATGAGCAGCCCTTTTCAGCTAAAGGTAGCTCTTCCTTCTGGTCAACAACCGCATGCCAATAGTGGGTGGGTCCAGAGTCAAAAGTGTGAATGAAATCTTACCTTTGGTACAGTAGGCTGGGTTCTAAACACACTCTTCACTAGCCTCCATCCAGATAAGCAAAAGTCATGATCAAAACTCAAGCACGTGTTCCAGCCAGTCAGAAACCGTGAGGGTATGGACCAGAGCAAGTGAGGAGTGTGGCCTACTCAGGAGAATTTTGAGGGTCTGACGGAGGGTGTTGCATTTGCTCCCCAGGGGCTGCAGCTACCCACTTCTGCATCAAGTAATAGAATACTCATTTAAGCCAGAAAGTGCACTTAAGATTCCTCTTGCAACCAATGTTATATCTAAGGTAATATACAGTGCTTTTATAAAAATGCTTAGGGGTACTCTTATTTTCCTACTCGTATTGAAATACTGCCCCTCAATGAGGCAAAACTTAGATTGACAAAATGTTCAGGGGTATGCGTGCCCCTGCATCCCCCCATAAAAAAGCACTGGTAATATATACCATTTACAATTGCAGCAGCGCTCAACTTGACAAAGCTGAGTTACATCTGTATTGCTGCAGAACCTGTCTCTACTCAGACCCTCCTAAGCTGAATTTATTTGATGAAATGTAATTCAGGCAGCGTCCTGGTAGCTTGAAATGTTTCCCTGACGATGTGTGAATATTTCTATTTCTGATGTTGCATATACACCCACTAATGCTTTGGGCTCAGATACCCAACTTGCTCAGGTACAGTAAACTCCAGAGGTTATTCCCTCCCAAATCACCTGTTTATATTAATTAATTATTATTATTATTATTATTTTATTATTATCATCATCATCATCATCGTCATCGTTACATTTGTACACCACCCTTCATCCAAAGATCACAGGCAGGGCGTTTCATGACATAAAAATCCAAAACAGAAAAACAGAAGACATAATAAGAACAAAAACAAACCAATGTGGACATTTAAACACATTGCAACTGCCCGTTCCTAATGCAATGACGTTCTAAGTTCCATTTTCCTCGCGGGGAAAGATATACGCCTTTGACTCCACCCCCTAAGCATGCAACTGTGACACCGATTGGGCAGGCGCAGGGAGAGGGGGCGTGGTGGGTAGTGTGTGGGCGGGGACGGCCTTACCGACGTTCAGGCGCGTTGTGTGGGCGGGGCTGCGTATTACGAAGCGTCAAGCGCGTGTGTGTCAGAGAGAAAGTCGATCCCATTAGAGAACAAAGAGAGAGGGGTCTTGTCTGTGGGCAGCACTGAAACGCCTCAGCCAGTCATTGCCCGAAGAGCGACGAGGCGCTGGCTTCGTGGAAGCTGAGGGCGGCCCATTCGGCTCTCTGGTCACGGGAGAAGTGGCTTCAGAGCTGGCTGCCGTCGATTGGTCTACCCTGGGCGGCGGGGTGGGGCTTCGGCGAGGCCGTTGGGTAGCCGTTGGGCGGGCATAGCCGGGTGGGCGGGGCTTCGGTGGGGCGGCCGTTAGGAGGAGGCGTGGCTCTGGCAGCCGTTGGGCGGGTATGTTGGGGGAGGGGCCTGCGGGGCCCCAGCCTGGCGGCCGTTGGGCAAGCATGGAGGCGGGGGCGGAGCTCCGGGGCGGGGCGGCATCACCTCTTGGCGCTGCGTGGAGAGCTTGTTCTGCGGCGGCGGGCGAGCGCGCTTCTCCTCAGTCACGCCGAGGGGCGACGGGGGCAACATGAATGAGGCGGAAGGCCTGAGGCAGCGGCGCCCTATACGCCCTCAGGTGATCACCGAGGACAACACGGCTCAGGAGACCAAGGATGGCAGGTGCGTGAGGGGCGTCGGCCGGCTTCTCAGAGAGGTGACCTCGTGGGCGCCCGTCCGCCCGCCTGCTCCTGAGGGAAAGGGGTGCCTTCCTGTTGTTCCGCGGGGCGCGAGGGGGCCGGAAAGCGAGCCCCCGCCTGGGCCCTTGAGGGAGCAGCTGGGTTGGGTGGGCGGCGTGAGGCGGCATTCCCCCTCGGCCTCCTCCCCAGACCCGGGTTTAAGGAGTGGGTCTTGCCTGGCCGAGGGTGCTTTGGGGCGGGAGGGGAGAGGCTGAGCTGCCTCCTTGCCTAGGGCAGGGTGGAAGGTGGAGAGGGCCGCGTAATTCTGCAACGAGATGCTCCTGAGCGCAAACCTTTTTGGAAGGCCTCTCATTTGCTCGCATTTATTCGTATATAATAATAATAATTTGATTCTTTTCTCTCTCAGTGCTGCCAAGGCATGTAACACGATGTAACGCAAACACGGTGTATTGTGTGTCTCGTATTGCATTGTATTTTGGCCCTGCTGTTTACAACGCTTTCTTCTGCCTCCCCACAGTAAATACACACGCGCGCGCCCGGCCCCTTCTGTGATCACAATATAGCTACCATAAAAACAAACATGTGGATTTTATTAGCATTGCTCGTATGCTGCACTCAAAAAAAATTTGGGCATTCATTTCTAACCTACCAGAATGTAGATCGAAAACTGCTTGGGAAGGAGGAATCCAGCTCTCCCCCGCCCACCCATTATACAAGGCTGTAAAGTGTCAAACGTGCTCGTGTTGTATAAACAAAAAGAATAATTCTGCAATAAAGGCAATGAAATGGCAGTAATAAATAAACAAAACCAGAAGAGAGACCTAAGTTGAAACCTTTCTAAATCCCAAATGTGTGGTAACTAGTTATGGAAATTGGGGAGTGCTGCACACGCACAGGACATGTGAGATCCAGTGTGGTGCAGTGGTTAGTGTGTCAGACTGGGACCTAGGAGACCAGCGTTGAATCCCTGCTCCCTCCACAACCATGAAGTTCACTGGGCCAGTCACTTAGCCTAGCCTGCTTCACAGGGTTGTTGTGGAGGTTAAATGAGGAGGGGGAGAAGCATGTATGCTAACTTGAGCTCATTGCAGAAAAAAGTGGTAAATAAGTACAATAAAAATAATAACTCTTCTTTTATTAAACTCTGTATAAAATGCCCTGGTCAGAACTCTGGTGTTGAAAATTGGTTCCAGCATTGAAGCCTGTTAAGCTCATTTGCAAAGGAAGCATTATGTAGAGAGGACAAGGGTTAACTAGGGGAGAGTTCAGTCATCTTTGCAGCATGGCGAAATCTTCAAGCTCTGTTGAAGTATATGGAGTTTTCTGGTGACAACATTGTTCAAGTACTAAATTCAGATAAGCGATAGTTTGATGGATTTGTGTGAGCAGCTGAAATACGAGAGTATGACTCAAAAATGCTAATAGTCATGGCAATCATGGCAATAGTATCCATGGCAAGCCCCTTCATAAGTACATTTCTGAGTATGTTTGCTTATTCTTACTGTGTTCTTAATGTGACTTACTATGTGGTTTGGGGGATGGCTTAGTGAGTCTGAATTAAGCCCTAGCCACTGGAAAGAACAGCCTGGTTTGCACTTTATGCTTTATCATGGTTTATTAAACGATAGTTAGTAAACTCTGGTTAATAACTATGGTTTCTTTACTGCCAACAAACCATCACGTGAAGCCTTGATTTTTGCTGACTTATGAGCCTTGGTTTCTTCTAACTTTGGCTTGACATTACAGTGGTACCTCTAGTTGCGGACACGATCTGTTCTAGGGTGGTGTTAGCACACCGAAAAGTCCGCAACTAGAGACCTCTTCTGCGCATGTGTGTGGCGCAATCAAGCACTTCTGTGCGTGTGCGCATGGCGAAACCCGGTTGCCGCGTTCACAAGCTGAAAAGATGCAACATGAACCTAATGCAACACGAGCTATGACTGTACATGCAAACCCAGCACTCTGTTCATATTTCAGTTTGCATTTGGACTGCAGAATACTGTAATTACATTTATGCTTCCTTGGAGGAGTATTTCCTTATTTCCCAATGGCTAACATATCTGATTCACCTTCCAGTAAACACATGTTTCCATTGTACACCTGTACCTGGAGGTAATCTATGGAAGAGAAAAGGGGATAATTATGTCACATCTCCTTGGGACATAATGTTGGGTAAACCTCTTGGGTAAACCTGCTTGAATTTGTTATCCTTTTCAGTGATTGTACCTATCCTTGATCTGGTGTGTGTGAAAAACAGTTTATAATCTACATGTTACCTTCACACCAAATCTGGGAGAGAGAAATTTGGGAGAGAAATTACTTAGGTAGGATACTTTCTACGTTGCAGAAACATGTAACAAAAACAATAAACTTCCAGCGCTTCGGGTTCTGGTTGTAAGCTCTTGAGTCACACAGACCTATTGCAATCTTGCATGTTTGGGGTGGGGCAGGGCTCCTTCAACAATAGTTCTCAGGTGTAACTAATCCGATAATGCCAAATTCTGCTGTCCCAGAATTTCTATACTGGGAAGAAGGCTGCATGTTGGTGTCATCAAAACTGCAGTTTGAGAAACTGAATTTTATTTTAATTATTTAACAGGGAATTCTTTTTGCCTGTCTACCAAGAAGTAATCCCATTTATTTCAGTGGGGCCTGTTGGCTGATGTTTGTTATCTGTCCTATGGGCATATCTCCTATGGCTGAATTTCTTTACCAAATTCCGTGTTGCTGGTGGTCTTCAAATTAGACATGTTAAATGAAAAAGAAGTATACGGATAGGTTTTTGAGCAGCACAATTCATTTTTATCCATGTTCAGCATTTCTTCACTTCTTTGATGAAATGTTGATGTTCAGACCTTGCCAGCTCCTAGGGCCTTTAAGCCTGTCTTATCCCTTCCCAGTTGTTTAAAAAAAGTCATTTATGTGCTGATCAGAGGAAAAAATGCTGCGTAACATTCCTCTTAGCAGAGGTTTTGTCCTTGATTTATGAAGGACACCATACTGTATTTGTTAATAACAAAGGTCTTCATGTATCCAAATGTACTCCAGTATCTATCTTTGTAGATAACTGAAGAGAAATGGTACAGAAAATGAGATTTCAAGTTTTCTTTGCTTCGTTTTCCTTTCACAAATCATGGCGATTAAAAAGCTTGCTAAGGGTTAGAAATGCAACCTTTACCCTGAGAAAGTAAAATCTTAAGCTAGTTTCATCCACAGAACTTCAGTTCTGTTTCTCCCACTTACTAACCCTTAATCTCTCTTGAGGCTATAGAAAGGTTTGGATTTAAACTGTCAGATTCATGCATTGTGGATACTACCTCAAACACATAATAATAATAATAATAATAATAATAATAATAATAATAATAATAATAATATTTTTATTATTTATACCCCACCCATCTAGCTGGGTGGCTCCAACCACTCTGGGCAGCTTCTAACACATACTGGAAAGTACCAGTCACATTTAACATGCAGAGTTCTTAAATCCACTTACCTGTTCTCCATTGGCAAATCCCCTGTTCCCACATGCCCTCCACAAAGATTCTTTGCATAAGCTGCAAAGGTTCAAGTAAACACAAATCTCTGCAGTTAAGAGAGAAGTAGAAAGAGGTGGTGATTTCCCTCCCTTTCTGCTGCCTGAGCTTTCTGCATCACAAGCTATATCCTTCCTTGGGAGTATACTGTTAAGAATGCAGGTGGGATATTAATTATGAACTCTAAATGTTTAAATTCTTGCTTGTGGATAACTAACAGAAGGGGAAGAAGGGTAGGCTAGAATCTTCTTAGACATGATTTCCGTGTGCAGGGAGCTTTTCTACACGAAGCATTTGTATGTGTAATCTTACACCTGCATTTTGCAATGGTACGTTCCTGAGATGTCATTTTGTGATATACTGAATGTATAGCTCAGTTGTAACATCATTGATAAATTGTAATGGGTTTGAAAAGGATATTTGGAGTTTTTTCTTCATTTGATTCCCCTTTGATTAGTGGAATAACGTAATCATTGAGTTCATACAACATGCTTATGTGGAAAAACTAGGCATACATTGATGTATTGCTAGTTACACATTCATAAAATATTATAATCTTCGCCTGAAATCGCTGGTACAGATTTACACTAACCCACTGGTGATCATTGTTTAAAATTGTGCAGAGCTTCAATTTAAGTTTCTAATCTGTTTTGTATTTTTGTTACAGTACTTACAGCAACAAAGTATTCCGTGTGACTTTCATGACTTTGGCTGTATCGCTAATTATTCCCTTATTTGGAGCAATAATTCTTCTGGAGTGTCCAATAGACCCTCAGCCTATAAGGTGAGTTGCAAAGTATGTATGATATCAGAATGTAGCATATAATTTAAGTGTTTAACTGAATACTTAATTAGGATTTTTTTTTATCGCCAGTAAGTTTAATTTTTTTCCTTCAGAATGCAGGTATTAGTAGGGTAAGACCTGATTAAACTGTGATGTGTAGTATACACAGGACTGTGCAGCCTGCTAAGATATACAGTATTCTGATATTGAAAGATGTATCGAAAGCTGGATTGCTTTTGGTATCTCAACAAATTTCACATTTGCTGTCTCAGTTCAGATCTTAGAAATGAATAACAGTTGCTGTATGTATCTTTTAAATAAATGCAATCAAATATAAGGAAGATGGATAATTGATTTTTGAAGTGAAATGAACAGTGCATCCTTTAAGACTGCAAGCAAAGAAGAGGATCTTCAAGCACAATAGGACTTCTTTGGCAAGTGTTCTCATCTGGCTAGAGCTGGTTATTCATTTGTTTAGCACCATGGGAATTGTGTCAACTCCCCTTGGTGAGTCTGCTCTGCACCTGTCTTGCATACATGTTTGCAAAGGTGCCTACATGGACTTGATCCAACACAATAGGTATACCTTGTTCATGGGTTGTTCAGATTGCTCAGCTAAAATGAGCCTATGGTCTCTCTGCATTTAGGGTCTCTGCAAACATGAAGCCAAATGTGGATTCAGCACATTTTTAGGAATATTGAGGGAAGGAAGAAGGATATTTGTATGGTACCCATGGAGAGAGCTTAATGACAAGAGGCCCAGTTCTCTTGTACCTCGAGCCAGAAGTTCACCAAGAAGTCTTTGAAGGAAATTGTACTTTGGAGGCTCTGAGAGCACCCCAAAGTGACATCTCTCATTTGGGAAAGATTTCAGAACAAGGAGAACACTCCAGATTGATAAAATCCCATATTGTTGAAATGAGAGTATTCAGTTCTCATTTCAGTCTTGCCAGGTGTTAGTACTAAAGCTTTACTGCATTGGTTTTGAGAATGAATATATGTTTGGATGATATATATTTAAACCATATTTGGAGTAGATCTACTGAAATCAGTGACAAGTTAGTCATGACTGACTAAATTCATTTTTTTCCAGTGGATCTTCTCTGAGTACGGCTTGGTTGGATGCCACCTTTCATATTTTCACCACCAGAGAGAAGGCCTTTTCAGTAGTGGCACCTGGTTTATGGAACAGTTTAACCCTTTCTTAGGGGTTCCCCCACATGACTTAAGGGAACTTATACAAATGCTTGCATGTGAATTTGTACACACTCCTGAAACTCAGGATAACGCTTCCATGCATCTGAGGAAGTGGGCTGTTGCCCAGAAATCTTCTGCTGTAATAAATTTGACTTACTTTATTATTATTTTTCATAAAATTTATACACCACTGTATTATTTTAAAAAATGAAGTGGTTTACAAAAGATAAAACAGAAAAATCAAGACAAATCTACAACCTTACTTTAAAACATACAAAAGTTAAAATACTAAAACAGATTAAAATTACCGTATTTTTCACCCTATAGGACGCACTTTTCCCCCTCCAAAAATGAAGGGGAAATGTGTGTGCGTCCTATGGGGCGAATGCAGGCTTCAGGAGAGCCGCAGCGCCAGCCCCACAAGGTCGGGGGACAGCGGGGAGGCGGAATGCCGCCATCCCGCTGTCCCGGACCTGGTCTGCAGGCGGGTGGTGGGGAGAAGAGCGCTTCTCCCCGCTGCCTGCCCTGCAAGCTCCGGGGACAGCGGGGAGGCGGAATGCCGCCATCCTGCTGTCCCCGGACCTGGTCTGCAGGCGGGTGGTGGGGAGAAGAGCGCTTCTCCCCGCTGCCTGCCCTGCAAGCTCCGGGGACAGCGGGGAGGCGGAATGCCGCCATCCTGCTGTCCCCGGACCTGGTCTGCAGGCGGGTGGTGGGGAGAAGAGCGCTTCTCCCCGCTGCCTGCCCTGCAAGCTCCGGGGACAGCTGGGAGGCACAGCGCGTCTTCCCGCTGTCCCCGGACCTGGTCTGCAGGCGGGTGGTGGGGAGAAGAGCGCTTCTCCCCGCTGCCGGCCCCACAAGCACCTGGGGGGGGGGGGAATAATTTTTTCCCCCTTTATTTCCCCCCCAAAAAAACTTGGTGCGTCCTATGGGCCGGTGCGTCCTATGGGGCGAAAAATACGGTACCTCAGTTTTTAAAGCATCTGGGTAGGATTTTCTAAAAAGGAATATTTTTAGCAGGTGCCAAAAAGTGTACGGTGCTCATCAGAATAGTCACGCATGAAAACCTGGGCCCAGGTGAACACCTGCGTCACAGCTTTACAGGAATACAGCTTACATTCACGTAATAATGTGAGACAGTTACATATAGTTAGGCCTGGGAGACTAGACTTGTTCTTGTGACAGGTTATGCAGTGGTGGTATGTTGAGCAAACCTTTGTAGAAAGAGGAAGCTGCCCCTTGGTCAAAAGCACCCAAACCTGCTGAGCGTTAAATGCTGCCACAAACACACAAAGAAAGGTATGCTGGAGAAGCAAATGCAAACAAATGTTTGATTACACATTAGACTGAAAGCTCAGAGAAAAATTGGCAAAGGCTTTTTTTGGGGGGGGGGGGGTTTGAAACTAAGTCAAACATGGTTGTTGTAGGTTATGTATCATTATGACTCCCTGCTGCCTTTGGCACCCTGCTTCCTGGGTCCTTTTTTATTTTGTGTTTGAAATGGGGGGTTCTGTCTTGTAGTATTTATGCAGTTTCTCCCTCCCGCTGAATGCTTCTGTTTTTTGCATTATATTTCAATTGTGTTCTTTGCTTATATAATGGAGGCCATCCATATAACTTTCTTATGAGGAGCCATACATATGTCAGAATAAATACTTTATCTTTTTGAGTTTTTAAGGCTACAGTCCAAAGCATACGTCTGTGAATCAGGTCCCTCTGAAATAAGTGGGGCTTACTGTCAAGTAAATAAGGTTAGATCAACCTATAAATCTTACTGTCATGATAAGTTTCAGGAATTGACAAATTTAACATTCGTAATCACATCTCTGTCCTTAGAATCCTCCATTTCATAGAACCTTTCATGTTGTATTCAGCTTTGGTCCATTTAACTTACATTATCCTGACAACAAAATACAGGATTAAGTAGCGCTAAGCAGATCTAGAACAGGGAAATGGCTACTATTTCATTTAGGTAAGATTCTTTCCTAAGCTGTTTGGTAGTGTTACTGACCACCTGGTGGTATGATCATTTCTCTGGATGACTACATCTTATTGGCCAAAGTAATCACGGTGTGTATTTTGAAGTGATCTTTAAGGTGTTCCATAAAAGCAAGTCTCATTAAGAAGCATTTTAACTTGTAATGGAGAATTGTTTCAGAAAAGCTATGGAAATAATTGAGTTACAAATATGCAGTATTAAAATGCTTCAACGTTGGAAATTAGTACAATGTTGAAAACTGAAAGCATTGTCATTTGAACAATTGGTGTTTGTTCATTTGACACCAAACTAGAATAGGAAACTAGCATAAAAGATGTACGTGTGGAATTTTCCCCAATAGGTGGTCCATTGTATGTCCTTGTGATAGTGTCCATCATGCTGATCTTGCAAATGCCCTGTTTTGTTTTTTTTCCTATTTTGAATTAAAAGAGATCTGCAGGCCTCTCTGTGGCTTTTCTATCTCAAGTGTGTTGACTTGATGCTGGCTTATTTTGCATGTTATGTTAAACTATAGTTTAAACTTTCTATCAAGATATTGTAACATTTTGGATCTTATGTTGATGCGTTTTATGTACACAAGTATATACCTTGATCAGACTTCCATACGCAGTATGAGCAGAGTGTGTTTGAAACTCATGTCCAGCCTCACCTGCCTTTTAGTGCCCGAGGTAGAAAGGAAAACTAGGTTTATCTGTACCCAGAATCTTCCAAAATTGGTTGGCTCCCTGCCCTTTTCTTTCAGCCCACCGATGAAATTGCTTCTCCTTCTTCCCCTCTCCTAGCTTCAAAGAACCTCCTCTCCTCACTGGCGCATTAGAGCCAAACTTCAAGCTCCGACAAGCAGAAAGGCTATTTGAAAATCAGCTCGTTGGACCAGAATCTATTGCAAACATCGGCGGTAAGCACAATAACGTCTGCATGCTAAACTGTGAAGGGTCTTAATGCTTGGAGCTTGAGTCAAACATGAGACCTTCTGAGCCTAGCAAAAATCATTTTTTCTCTTGCTCTGTTCTTTTCCCCAAGTACTTTATAGCAGGCTTTCTCAAACTCGGCCCTCCAGATGTTTTTCTACAATTTCCATCATCCCTGACCACTGGTCTTGCTAGCTAGGGATCATGAGAGTTGTAGGCAAAAAACATCTGGAGGGCCAAGTTTGAGGAAGCCTGCTTTATAATAATAACTACTCCATAAGTCATGTTGGTAACTCTTGGTGTAACCATTGATCATCTGTTATTGATCCAAATAACTCTGCAATTGATTTCTGAAATAATTAATTCAATTATATAAAGCACACAGTGAAAGAGCATGTCATGTTAGAAGATATGACATACTATAAGTTGTAACAGTGGTGTGGTTTCTGTAGCTGTTGTGGGATACGGGAAAGAGCTAGGGAGAGCTGATCTTCTACATCCAGAGAGCTAGTGTACCTTTGGTCCCCACCTGGTGTGCTCAGGGTCTAATACTCAAGGTGCCTGGATGTCCCTGCTCTTGTAAGTGGATAAGTGTCTCAATGGTTGCTGAGGAGCAACAATGGAACAGGGCTATTGCCTTCATGTCCTGCTTATGGTCTTCCTAGAAGCATCTGGCTGCTCACTGGAAAACAAGATGCTGGCTAGAGGTCCTTTTTTTTTCTGATCCAACATGGCCTCTGTAACTTTCCAGGAAGCAAATGGCAAGAATCACTATAGATTCACAGGCAACGCCATTTATTCACAGTTCATAATCAAAATAATAAACAACAAACGTATAAATTGCAGAAAATGTAACCGAACACACATACTACCAAAAATAGGACAATACCGAGAATGTCAAAATTCTGAAATAAGAAAATAACCATGAATGCTTAAGGTTGTCCCAGTGTTACAGTTAAAGGCTGGTCAATCTCTGATTACTTTTAACTATTGGGAAATGCATCAAAATAAAAAGCCATCTAGTAGCTTGGATTATGGAAGATGAAAACAATGCTTTCCCTTTCTACTGGAATCTTAATTGGTGAATAGCAGCCACCAGAGCTACAAAAATTCACTGATGGTGAGAAATCCAAGAGATACCAACATTAAAGAAAGTAAAAATTGAACAAGTATTGTATCTCAATATAAAGGATCTAAGTTATCCCTACAAAAGGTTGTGTATTTGGAGTCCTGTTTATGAGCCAGATGCTGACTGGAGTGTGTTCATGTGGCTTTGAGTCACAGATGACTGCTACTGTGGACATGATTTGAGGCTGGCTTTAGTTTTAATATTTAAAGGTCATGAGCTTTTTTATGAAGGAACAATGTACAATTCATACAGTACTTCCAGTTTCCAGAATTCATAAAAAGCATATCTTACAACTTGTCTCTCTTAGATGTGTTGTTCACTGGTACAGCGGATGGAAAAATTCTAAAGATTGAAAATGGCGAAATACACACATTAGCCCGGCTTGGACATGGCCCCTGTGGTAAGTTAGAGGAACCACGTAGTTTATTGCTGCTATTGCATTTCAGTCTGAATTGTATAGCGATTGTACTGTCAACATTTTAAGCTTTGCTAAGTCATTTGCTTGTATATTATCTAACTAACTTTTAAGGTGCACTAATGATTTTTCTTTTCCTAAATGGAAAAATAGCAGTATTTCATAATGTTCTTCACAGTGCATTTCAGGCAGTTTATTTTTGGTATATAGTTTCATGGGCCTTATTATACAGGTTTGGTCTGAGAACTGTGCCAATAATTGACTTGAAAGTGTGAAGACAGGAATGCCCCTGTGGAATAAAAACATATTGCTAACACTGGAGTAATGGTCAGTAATTCAGCGCACGCTACCATTTGTTATTTTTTTATGTATGCAACTGTATCAACACTTCCTGATGGTTCTCTTCTTGTGCTTCTTTTAACCTTCATCCCAATGATTCTAGCTAACTGCTCAACTGCAGCCCTGATTGTCACATAATGGCTTTGGTTGAAAATACCCTAGCTGAGTTTGACATGGGACAGCAACAGAGAGGATGTTCGGAGCAGGAAACTGACCATGCAGTGGTTAAGAGGAGCGGATTTGTAAAGGTCCATGTGTCACAAGGTTCTGTAAATGAAAGGGAGAATGCAGCAAGGTCTTGGGAAATTGATGCTCTCCCAGACTCATGGCTACCAGTGAAAAAATATACAGATTCCCTTATTCCAAGCTACCGAACTAACACAGCTATATTCTGGATATCTTCAAAAGAAATTATTTATTTCCAAACCAACCTTCATCCAATTAGTACAATGCTGTATAAAAAAATTAAACTACTGAAAGGAAAAAAAACATTACAATCCCTGCCATGTCACTGCCAAATGCACAGCACCCATTGCTTGTACTACCAGCCAGTCTCCTGCCAGTCTCATTGGACAGGTTGGGACCTGCTGGGAAAGGCACTCCATCAAGTAGTCCTAAGCTGTTCAGGAGTTTATAAATTGGGCCCAGTAGTTTATGGGAAGCCAGGACTGGTGGTGTTTGGCTACACTTGAGGATATCAGGCAGAAGATATAGATATAGAAGATATAGAAGCATGATTAGTCACACCAACAGGGTAAAGAACAGCTTCTATCCGTGGGCTGTTAGGCTGCTGAATGAAAAGATAACAACAGGGCAACTGACTTTTGGTTTGGTGTGCGTGCGTCAGTAAACGAGGGGAATTAAGACTAAGACTAAGGGGGTGCTTGTGTAATCTCACTGTATACAAGTTGTACAAGTGACAACAAAGTATTTCAATTTTTATTTCAATCATATAGCAGCCAGGCACAGTCAGTATCTCAATATAATATGGATAACATGCCCCTCATTCTGGTACTGCACATCATGCCATCTTTGACTTTAGCTTAGCTTAATACTATAGAAAAATAGAGGAACTATATCTGAAATTGCACATGAAAAATGAGAAACTACAAAATCTGAAATTGCACGTGAAGAATGAGAAGCCTCATTGCAGCATCCAGATTTGCACCATTACTTGTAGGATCTCATTTCCTTAACATCTATCCTTTGATTTTGTGTTTTTATAAAATTCTGTGTAGCTTTTCTTTTTCTCTAATGCTTCCATCCATTTATTTTGTCAATCACAGAGGTGCTTAAGGGAATATAGTATAACAGTGGTCCAACTTTTGGGAGTGATTGGCTTTAGCCTGTTAAAGTTGAGAGAGGCAACTCTGCATTGTTCTGACTAGAAATGTTTTCCTACATAGAACAGTGGAAGAGAAATGTATTTTGGAAAAAGGAAGTGACTTCACTTACTATGTTTTTCACAGGTTGTGCCATGTGAAATCAGTAAGGGGCAAGAAAGAGACTAACTGTTGTTCAGTACTGCTTGTTGGCAACTTGCAGAATGAACGTCTAGCTTCAAATTATTTCTTCTTTTGTTATAGGCACTGATACTGCTTGTGTTGGTTTCCTTTTCTGGAACAGCCAGTAGAGGGCACTGTGAACGTAAAAGTTTTAAACATTTGCTGCTTCTTTGGCTACATCTTCATTCTGCATGCAAAAAGAATAACTTGTCCTAAAAGTGGCAACAAAAACATAAATGCAATAAAAATCCACTATTAGAAGAGATTACACATCACATTTATTATAAGGCAACTAGTTATTTGTCCATGAAATTTTCACAATAAATATGTTAGGGTGACATTGAAGTGTCAGCCTACTTGTGCAAGAGGGAAATTCCCTGTTTGCTGGGGGGTGGGGGGGGGGGCAGAAGTGGGAGGAAAGGAAGGGGAAGTCTTGTTGCGCCTGCTGGCATGAAGCACTAAACAAATAGTTCCATCAGTGCAAGGATTTATCCTTGCGTAAGTAAACATTCTCTTCCTCTTGTGTGCCTCCTAAATCTGTTATGGGAGTTCCCCCACCCTCTGGAGCAGATTTAGGGATAGCACAGGGCGCGCACAGGAGGAGGAGAGGGGCGAAAGTCTTGTTGTGTTCATGCTAATCCTTGCACTAGCACAATTTAATGTTGCCCAGAAAATCTCAATAGTCTGCAAGGTGCATTGTTGTTTCCTGCAACAGATGACTAAAGGTACCATTTTGGAATTTTGTCAGCATAAAATGGTGTTGATATCAGTAAAGTTTTCCTGAATATTTGTTTTTGGATTAAATTCTGAAGTAATGGCATTTTTTCCTAAAGCAGTATAGAAATATTTGTATAAAACCTGCTGCTGTTAACTTGCTGGAAATGTGTCTTAAAAGGAACCAGAGAAGATGAAACCACATGTGGGAGACCTCTCGGAATCAGAGTTGGACCAGAGAACACCCTTTTTGTGGCAGATGCATACTATGGACTCTTTGAAATCAATCCTGTCTCAGGTAAACTTGCACTCTTGTTTTTCCTGTTTATGTTTGCTTTGGCCTGGCATTTCTTTTGTCTTCCTTGTGAAGTCGCTATGATCTCCTATTCTTCAGATGCTTTCATTTCCCTGCTTTCTTCTTAAACCCCTTCCCATGTCTCCTACTCCCTCCTTTTTGTCAA
Organism: Podarcis tiliguerta; assembly: GCF_965153285.1. Lineage (NCBI taxonomy): Eukaryota > Metazoa > Chordata > Lepidosauria > Squamata > Lacertidae > Podarcis > Podarcis tiliguerta. Next base: position 15,593,197 of record NC_139536.1, on the reverse strand, counting down.
CTCTCTTTGCACCCCCTTTCGCCCCTTCACTTCCTTTTCCAACTCCTCTTTGCATACAGATCACCCCCATTTTCATGTCTCCTTCCTATTCTGCAGCCGTTTGCCCACACGCCATGATGATATATGTCACTGTTTTAAGATGAGCAATCCTGTTCCGTCTTGTTCCGTTAGTGAAGATTATCAGCTGATGAATGTTGTACATACATGAGTGTTTGCTTGCTAATAAAATACCTGTTCTAAATTACTGTGTTGAATCTGGGAAATCATGCTCAAAGCAACCCCTAATACTGGGAATGAAACATGTTGTGTGAAAGGACTATGTAATATTCCATGGCTCTGCATCATTTTTCTCTCGTACACAAGAGGAAAATGACAGTTTTAAACAATGACAGAGGTTTAAGCAGAGCAAGCAGAGAGAAGGAAACACTCAGGGAAAGGGCGCTGTTTAAAGCAAGGTTTCAGTACCGCAAGAAGGGAGTTGGGAAAGTCTCAGCCTGATGGATCTGCCTACTTTAAATAACATACGACAAAAGCACACCTTGAAATGCAAGCTGTTCATTTTAAGAACAAAAAAACTTATGTGCAAACACAGATTCCTCTCCCTTAGCCAAAGTAAATGGAAATATTTGTAAATTATTTTCTATCTGCTATTCTGGTGCATAAGGAAAGCTCTTATCATTGGAAAGTTATTAACTACTCTAAATTTAAAGCATGTAGGAAAGCAAGGGGTTAACCAAGTCCTCCTTTCTGTGATCAGGTGAAGTGAAACCACTTGTGTCCTCCAAGATTCCCATTGAAGGAAAAAACATGTCCTTTGTGAATGATCTTACACTGACGCGAGACGGAAGGAAAATCTACTTTACTGACTCCAGTAGTAAATGGCACAGAAAAGACTATTCCTTATTAATCATGGAGGCTTCTGATGATGGACGGTAAGTCCCAACTGGGGGAAATCCTTGCAGTGTTTTGATGCCAGTTGCGAAAGCAGAATTTTGACAGAGCAGTACGACTGGGTTGCTTAGTGAGTTTCTGGTCTGTAGCATGGCTGGGACTGCCTGGTGTGGAATTTTCTCTTAGCCAATGTGCTAATTCTTAATTAAAGGTAATAGTAATAGCTTAATTGAATGAGCAGCCCCACCCTTGAGCTGGAGTTTAGGTTTCTTGTGCTCCTACTAATGCATACCTGTGAACCAGTGCTGTGGTTAGTGTCTTTCAAGCACGGCCCAGACAGGAGTGGTGAGACTTTTGAGGAGCCTGCAGCAGCAGGCTGCTTGTTTATGTTAAACCATAGTTCAAAATAAACTATGCTTAGAGTTGCGTGGAAACCAAGCCAATAAAAATACGGCATTACAAGCAAGTTTGTGAATGAAGCAACTAAGAAACATGTAGATTCACAGAAGTTAAATGAGCCTGTGAGTATTGAAATCTCTAGGAAACTGGACTATAATACTGCTCTGCTTGAGACCCCTTCTGACTTGTGGGTCTCTTACACATATGTGCTCCTTGTATTGGTTCTGTTATTGTCTACATGGTTATGTATTAGTTTGCACGTAACTTTATGACAAATGAATTTAAAAATTAATGACTGTGTTAATGGCTTTGCCCTTAGCTTGCTTGAATATGACACTGTCACAAAGGAAGTGAAAGTCTTAATGGGAGGGCTCCGATTTCCAAATGGAGTCCAGCTCTCACCTGCTGAAGACTTTGTGTTGGTGGCCGAAACAACTATGGCAAGAATACGAAGGTATGTGGGATGCCTCCCAAGGTGGCTATACATTAAAATTTGCACCAACAGCATTAGCCAAGTGTTTTAAGCTCAGCTATCTTTTTAGGGACGTGGGTGGCGTTGTGGTCTAAACCACAGAGCCTAGGACTTGCCAATCAGAAGGTCGGCGGTTCGAATCCCCGCGATGGGGTGAGCTCCTGTTGCTCAGTCCCTGCTCCTGCCAACCTAGCAGTTCAAAAGCACATCAAAGTGCAAGTAGATAAATAGATACCTCTCCGGCGGGAAGGTAAACGGCGTTTCCGTGTGCTGCTCTGGCTCTGGTTCGCCAGAAGCGGCTTAGTCATGCTGGCCACATGACCCGGAAGCTGCACGCCGGCTCCCTCGGCCAATAAAGCGAGATGAGCACCACAACCCCACAGTTGGCCACGACTGGACCTAATGGTCAGGGGTCCCTTTACCTATCTTTTTAGGAATATATTCGAGGCAAAGTTTGTTGATCATTCTTGTTGAAGAGGCTTTTCTAAATACTGTGCTCTGCAAGCGAACTCACTGCTTTTACTATGCAAACTGCAGACTCACTTGCTCTGACGAATTTTGCCCACTTGTGATATAGTAGGTCTTTTCTTGGCTCTTCTTCCTCCTGGGAAGCACTTGTTGGTTTCTATGGTTCCTCCTTGACATGTGCTATTATCTTGTAATATATTAATGCACTTTAATTTTGCAGATACTACGTATCTGGCCTGATGAAAGGTGGAGAAGACATGTTTATAGAAAATATGCCCGGCTTTCCAGATAACATACGTCCAAGCAGCTCTGGAGGTTATTGGGTGGCTATGTCAGCTATTCGGTCCAATCCTGGATTTTCTATGTTGGATTTCTTATCTGAAAAACCATGGATTAAAAGAATAATATTTAAGGTAAAAGAAATTCTGCTTTGATGATAAATTGCATAACCTATCTTGAGAGCCAATTGGTTCATTTAAAAAAAGACATTTAAAAGCAGTATTTTAATATTAATGTTTCTCAAAAAGTGATTTGAAATAGCCGATTTATGGACAGATCATATTGCCCTCACAATGATAGAGCCAGAATACCGGGCAATATCAATCAAATGTTTAAATTGTGTGACTCTTTGTTGTGCTGTCTCAAAGATGGTGGCAGCAAAAGGAAGTTCGGGGGGACGGATTTTTCCCCCCCTTGAGAGTCTTTTTCCTAGTCAAGCAGTTGTTCCTGCTTTAGGCAGATGGTATTGAAACCACTCCAACCCCTAGGACTTTGAGAGGCAATGGCTGTTGGAGGCACCTGTGAAGTCCTCCCTCCCTTTTGGTGGTGCTGGCAAACGGAAGTTCCGAGGGCTGATGTTCTTCATTCCTCTTAGCAGTCCAACAAGTGTCCCAGCTGCCAGCACTGGTGCTTATTACCTTATGTGCTTGTTGGGCTGGTGTGAAGATTGAAACACATCAATATTTATATCCCACACCTTCAACATAAATTTACGTTCCCAGGGTGGTTTACAAGTTTATGAAACATAAAAGTAGTTTTTATTTTTATGTAGCAGAACAAAGCATAAAACGGATGCAACAAATTAAAAAGCACTAAAACTGCAACATTCACTCAAATAGACAGTAAATTAAAAATGCTTTAAGATTAAAATGCTTACATTTGCAGTTTTTTAAAAAACAAAAAGCACCCATCACGAGAAGCTTAATTTGGGCAAACTGTAGGCAAGCTTTAACACTCCCCATTGATTAGTGCACCCTTACCCAACCTAGTGCCCTCCAAAAGCCTTGGGCAACGGCTCCCGTCAGCCCCAGCCAGCATGGTCAATGGTCAAGAATGGCGGAGAAGCCATCTAAAACATTTGGGTCGTGGGCACCAGGTTGGGGAAGGCTGATTTAGTCAAGATACTTGAGCATATGCTTAACTCTGCCCCAAAATAAATTGTGCTTCAAAGAGCTTTTGGATGGCTTATACCCTTTGGACATTCTGGGGTTTAAAATCTGAATCGGTTAACATATTTTAACTGACTGTTCAGTGTACCTGTAATGCTTATGACTGAGGTGGTTATCCCTAAAATGAATACTTTCTTCCCCCAGTTGCTCAGTCAAGAAATGGTGATAAAATTTGTGCCCAAGTACAGCCTACTTCTAGAACTAAGTGACACCGGATCCTACAGAAGAAGCTTCCATGATCCAAATGGAATGGTGGCAACATACATAAGTGAAGCACATGAACATGATGGACATCTCTATTTGGGCTCCTTCCGGTCTCCCTTTATTTGCAGACTGAACCTTGAGGACGTCTAAGTCTCTCAGCCAAAAGCACTGCCACTGTTGTCTTGAGTTCCTCTAGAAGGGCAAACGGCCCAGGAAGAAGAATGAAATTGCAGTCAGTCATGAGCACTGTAGGCCCTAAGTAATTTGCAGGGAATAACGTTTGAGTGTTTCTTACATTAAGCATGCCATGCCATAAAACCAGTGAACCCAATACACTATTGTCTTGTGCAACTCCCATTTGAATTGGTGGGCCTTGTGTAGAAGAAATTCTTGGTGAGTTGTATACAATCTTTGGTATCTACTTACACATAAATACAAAATTACCTCATGAAAACAAAAGTTGCTACATCTAATAATGTACTTTAGAAGCTGCTTCCACTAGTGAAAGATGTACATAATTCTGTCTGCACTTCAAATAACATACTGGAATTACATCCTTGGACTTTACTTGCTAGTCCAAAATGATGTCTTGCATGCATTTGCTTCCAACTTGGATTTGTCTTTATAAGCATGTTTTTCTAAGCATGCATATTATAAAAGCTATCATTTATAGATGTATTAATAAGCAAATAAATTACAGGTATAATTCTATTTTCTGTCCGCTGTTTTCTGCATGGGTAATTTTAAAGACATGAGATCGCTCCTGTGTGGCTCTCTAAACTTGAAAATGTATCCTCTGAATGGTAAATAGATACAACTGACTTGGAAGAAGCTTGTTCCAGAGTCTTATTTTGTCTCTGCGCAGATTATTTGACCACTAACACAATCTTTTCAGTCACAGGAATGCTTTCATGTCATTAGATTGCAATGTAGGAAAAAGCCTTTAAACCCTGTACCTGACTGGTGTACAAGCTATCCGTTGAGGCCTTTATTTCTCGTATGGATTTGACTGGAAACTGCACTCATATAGTAATAAACATAAGGTTGACTCAAATGTATAAATTGTATGATTGAAATAATTTTTTGAAGCACATAAGGAACTGATATTTTGTTACTTAAAGTATATTTTATTTTATGTTTTTGACTCATAATGTTAAGTGCTTTTATTATTATTTGGGTAGTTCAGGGGTGTTTTTTTAAGATGTCAAGATTTTGTCAGAAGAATTTAATATGCATAAGGTTTTTAAGAGTAAAACCAACCAATGCTTTGCTGGCTTACTGAGTTACATCTGGGCAGCATTTCAAATAACGCAAACAAATGTTAAAAATCTTTATTATAATTTGTCAATGGAAACTACAGATTAAATGATTAAATCATCCAATAATTGTAGTACAGTATCTTAATTATGTATATTTTGTCATTCCTTTTAAAAAAAATGATTGTGAAATTTACTGGATAATTATGAACATAAAGCTAAACATAATAAACCAACGAGATAAGAACAAAACTAAAAAGTGGCAGTAGCAAATAAACATTCAGCTAAAACTCAAATCTTCAAGACAACAAAAGCTTAACAAGGGCATCGAATTAAAATACCTTGTCAAATAAAACATTTTTTGTCCAATACTGAAAACTCGTGAATGGAGGAACCAGGCATAAGCATCTAGGAAGCGCCACCACAGAAAAGGTTCAGTCCCCCAGTTATATTTCCCACCTCTGTACACCAGGCAGAGGAACCTGGTCCTTGAGAGACCCTTGTCCTAAGCCAAGCTGTGCAGGTCTTTACAAGTTAAAGCCACTGATTGGTTTGGTCTTACTGAGCCCCAGCCCCAAATGTTAGGGCACTAGCATGCAATGTGTTGCAAACAGATTGCCACTTTGGAAACCCGTACAGTTGCAAACAAGATTGCTGCTAGTAAACCTATAAGGGCACTAAATTTGCAGGCACGTGGTGGGTAGAAGTACAAATTCTGCATGAGAAAGAATTTGGCTTCTACAAGGGGCATGTCTTGCCTTGAAACTTCCTGGGATTTTGTAAGTATTTAAAAAAAACATCCAGCAGGGAAATAATTTGGCTTTTTTTGAAAGTTCAAAAATAATAAACCCTGGGCGGGATCCATATGGAGTTAAGTTGCATGTATGTCCCATTGAAATCGGTGGGAACTAATTTAGTGATTAACTTGCCATTGATTCTAATGGGATCTAAGGTCCAATTAACATAATCTGGATCCAGCCCATTATTACCTTCAAATTTTATTAAAGGAAATGGATTACCATAAACTACACTTGGTATTCCAGTATTTTCTTAAAAATTATCATTCCTGCTCAACTCTGCTGCTGCCTACCTTTACCCAAAAGACACCCATTTTAGTTTATTGATAATTGCTGAATTCTATAATTTAACAAGCCTATCTCTAAGCTGGGGTATTCCATATATCTTTTATTTAGCATGTAAAGGTTTTGCTGTTGTGATCATATAAAAAAATACCTTACGGAAGTTCTTTTCTGAACTAAGTAAGTAAATTTTCAGATATTTTGGTATCTACATTTCAACAGCATACAGCCCCAGTGTACTTGAAACTCCTAAGCATAGTGTACAATTATTTCAGGGGAGTTTCTAGGTCCTACCTTACATCCAATTTTTTTGGGTTTTTTTTGAAAAGGTAGTTAATCGGTAACTCAAGTCTATTCAGAGTAAGTGCGCGAAAGTTATCTCCAAATGTTCAGGGCCTAATCCACCTAGGTTCTGGACATAGTGAAAGGGGATGAATTGTGGTATTAAGTTCCTTGCCTAAGCCTTTGCTAGCTGGTTAAAAAGGGAGGGCAGAATGATAGCGGTCTATACCTGTCCTGTCCTGAAATTTCAAGGACCCCATCTGCTCTGAAAACCAACGGAGAAAATAGAATACTATTTCTCGTTCATATAGTATCTCTATTTTTAATCCAGAAAAAGCAATAGTGCGCCAAGTATTAGAAAATTGCGAAATAACTAGTCTTATTCTTTGTGATTTCTGCATTTGGCAGTCCCTTAAGATGTCTCTCAGGCCTAGCTTAGACAACTCTGTTCCTCTTCAATCGTCGCAGCAAGAAAGCAAACGCCACACTTTGCAGTCAGCTGCTCCTTCGTGATTCATCCTCCATTGGGATTAATTATTGATAATGTAGCTGCAGTAAGTTTCTATGGCAGGCGAAACAGCTTTGTCGGGCAAAGAACACTGGCTCATTGCAATAGGAGAAAGCATGCTGCTCTCCTTGGCTGTAGAGAGGTCTGGCTTCGGAGTGTGCATGGACATGTTTCCTGCAGTTTGTTACGAGACAATTTAAAATTAGATTTTGTAGGAGGCTTGCGGCTCACTTTCTAAGCTACCCATTGGAATCGGGACTACCTGTCAGGAAATTCCACATGTATGGATTTTCAATTTGTGTTTTACTAAATGATTCCTGTGCATTCTGCCATGTGTTTTTGAGATATATATATATATTTTCCGTTGCCCTTGTGCAATACACCTTTTGAGTACTGTGACAGAGAAAGTATTGTTAAGAGATATACATCTGAGCCCACATGCTTGCCCGTCACACACTTGAATTCATGTGTACAGCGGTTAGAAGAAAGGAACCTTTTGCAAGGAGTCACAGTGCTTTTGATAAAAATGTGTGCTTACCTTTAACCCTTATACATATACCTGGATCAAGTATATGTCACAATAGGAAGCAGTAAAGTTCAGTTTATTACATGGACATGAAAACAGAAGATAGAAGTCCTGCAAATATGCAGGCAGCAAATGAGCATTAAGCACGTACATACACCTCTATTCTAAAGACTGGTTAGCATCCGTCTGTCTCAGGAAACAATGGAGGATTGCACCTTCAGGGTTGAAGTCAAACCGTTGGAGAGTTATAGGAGCTACTGTGGCTGTAGAGACTGATACCAGATAGACAAGTTTTGCTGCAGCTGAGGCAGATGAAGGCATTAGATTAGGGGAGCAAAATTTTGAACAGGGTTCAGATGTTTGTTCAAGATTACACTGCAAGAAAAGAAAAGTGTATATCCAGAGGATTTGCGATTAATTGTTATGGTTTGTATTAGAGCAATGTTGACAGCACAAGCCAAACAATCTGTTCCTCCAGGGATTTGTGGTTTAATGTAAGTCAGAAAGTGTAAAGTGAAGTCACTGGGGCAAACAGAATTCTAATCTAAGCATTCCTTGATGGGGCGTGAGCTAATTGTGACTAACCAGGAAAAGGATCTTTGGAGCACAGTAGATAGCTCAGTGAAAATGCTGAGCCAGTGGCACTGTAAAAAAAGAAAGGCAAATTTTGTGCTAAGGATATTTAGGAAAGTCTCGTGATATTGGCAGTTTTATTGGCATCTATAGTGTGCGTAAGTAGGATTGCAGTCCACCTATATGGACCTTTGCTCTGATCCAGCAGCGCTCTTGTTTTCTTGCCTTTTGGAATGCACACTTTATGCATCCAATTGCTAAGAACAATAGTTACTCAGTATGTGGCACTAGTGAGCTTCCCGCAAACAGAGAGGCTCCCAGGGACCTCCTCCTCTGTGATTCCCCTGGGAAATTCAGCCAGACTTCTGTGACTCATGAGTCACCACCCGGAACTCAACTTCCCCTTCTGAAAAGGAGTTTCTACACAAAGCAATTTCACGTTTCCCAAGCTAGAGGCAGCGTTGCCACTTTTCCTTTGACAACACTACTGTGCCTTTAGTACCCGCAAGACAGGCAGAATGTTTGTCCTTCTAAGTGGCTTTTGGGGGCAGGATGTAAACTCCACAAGCCGCAAGAGTTACCTGTGCAATCCAAAGCACCTGGAGGGAACCAAGGCTTGTGAGAGAGTGGTGGAGCCACTGTTGCACTGCACCCCTGCAGCAGAAGGCAGGTAAAACACTGCTCAAATGACAGCAGTGGCACCAGCTCAGGATCCGTGGGTTCTGGCCCAGCTTGGCCACTAGCCTTCCTCACCCCTGGAACACTGTGTTAGAACATTCCACTGGCTACCTCAATAGGAATCCTGCTGTGGCAGTACTTCTGCCTACCCCTTTAGAAAGCTGGAGAATAATGGAAGCAGTTGAACTGTTTTGGGTGTGGCAGTGGTGGTGGGGAACCTGCCCATCCAATTCCCTTCCTAATGTAGTGGATCAGGGGTTTGGATTGCAACTTGAATCAGTCTTGTCCATGGTTTTAAAAGATGATAGCAGGCAAGACAGAGAAAGGATCTTCAGTGTCCTTGATGGCTCATTAAAACTTTTTGTACTGTATTATGGATATAAAAAAGGTAAAGGTAAAGGACCCCTGGACAGTTAAGTCCCGTCAAAGGCGACTGTGGGGATGCGGCACTCATCTCGCTTTCAGGCCGAGGAAGCCGGTGTTTGTCCACAGACAGCTTTCCGGGTCATGTGGCCAGCATGACTAAACCACTTCTGGTGCAACAGGACACCGCAACGGAAGCCAGAGCGCACGGAAACACCGTTTACCTGCCTGCCACAACAGTACCTATTTATCTACTTGCACTGGTGTGCTTTCGAACTGCTAGGTTGGCAGGAGCTGGGACAGAGTGTTTGGAAGATTTGCCAACGTGGATGCCAATTTTACAGCTTACAAAAGATCTTAAAGGCATGATGATGCTTTTGCGGCTAGAAATTTCTAATAAAATAAGGGGTGGGGGAAGGAACAAGTGCTTGATTTGTGCAAGTACCAACCCCCCCCCCCCTTTTAAGCAAGGCTTGTCTTTAACACTGGGACAAGCAAAAACGTAGGAGAGGAAACCTCCTCCTCTTCCCTATTGTTTCCTCTTCATGCCAGAAAAAGCTTTTTTTGCTGAATTTGTTTTTAACTACACGATAAAGACAAAGGAGGCACTGTGCCATTAAAAAGGCAAATCAAAACACCTTTCTTTGCAAAATTGCTCCACGCTCAAAAGAATGCCCAACTGTGCAAATACATCAGGTAAGTTCACCATAAACTACACACACACCCAGCCTACATACTACAAACTTTGTAATAATTTATCACCTGTTTTTCCAAGTTTCCCTTTGTCCAGAATATGGGGTTTCCTGAAGGTTTAGATTTATTTTTTCTTCTGCAAGCATGCATCAAGGTCTGGCAACAGCAAAATACAGTCTGTGAGTTAAATCAGCCAATGCTTGCTCAGTGCTTGGTGCAGATTCTTTTCATTTTCTGAGAACTGAGCAGTTCATTGTCGTATAGTGGGTGGGACATGCACCATAGCCCATAAAAAGTGCCTTCCACCCAAGCCAATACAATAAAGCCTGCAGTGCCGGGTGTGTAAAAGGAAACTCAACGGCTGCAGGCAAAGTCCATTTAGCAACTGCCAAACAGCAAGGTGGGGCAAAGTTGCCACTGCCCTTTTTCTCTTTTATGCTGCCGCACCTTAACGTAGTAACTTTTCTGGTAACTGAACAAGAATAGGTACACCAGAATGCTAACTATCCCATGCATATTCCTCAAGTGTTGACTGTGTGAGAGCCACATATGAATGATCTGTCAAAAAAACCTTGCCCAACAGAGACTTCTAATTTCCGTGTTACCAAAACAACTATGGTATTTTTCAGTGCAGTCCGTTCTTGCCATTTAGGCAACTCCTGCAGCCAAGCTGGTGCCAAACGTCTTTCTCTGCTTTCCTTTGGACCACATCAACGAGGCTGAGAGGGGAGTCTTGTCTGGGCAGTCCAGGACCTCCATACACACTGACCAGGCTTGCGCCTAGTGAGGTCACTTTGGTGCTGCTAGCACAGTGCTCTGACTTCACCCCTGGAGGCGCACTCCACTGTCCCTCGAGACCGACAGATGCCAACAACAACCATCCAAGCCTTCGGATGCCAAATACCCAGCGTTGGGTAAACATTAAGTGAATCACACTTGCACAGGAGAGAACAGGTCCTCAGGAATCCAAACGTCCTTAGAGCAAAGGCAGCCAGTTAACTATGCTGAAGGACCTCGCTTCAGGAGGCCAGCACATTTCATCATTCATCATCATTTTTAATTTGTATACCACCTTTCCATCTTACAATACTCAAGGCGGTTTACAAGCTGAAGAAACAAAAAATGTACATTTAATAATAATAATAATAAATTTTATTTATATCCCACCCTCCCCAGCCGAAGCCGGGCTCAGGGCGGCTAACAACAATAAAACAGTACAAAAGTACAGCACAAACAACACTCTAAAATCATTCATTATAAAATTAATTAATTCAAGCCACTTGCAATACAAAAATGTGATAATAACTCCACATATCTGTTCCTCTTAAGGCGGAACAGAACATCAATATCCTAACAGGCACTAGTGCCCTCAGTGGTGCTTTATTTTCATGAAGCCATTTGGGGCCAAATGAGGGGAGAGACTCCATCAGGCAAGGCCTCCTTCCACTCTCCCCACTCTCTGCTTCTCATTGTGTATTGTATTGTTTTATGTACTGTGAGCTTGCCGTTGTTTTATTGATTATAGTTTAGATATTATTGTAACTGTTGAGTGGATTTCTATTTAACTTAAATGTTGATATTATTATTTTATACTATTCTAATGATTGTTGAATGTTACTTTTTTGATGGAGGTTGCCTATTTTAAAGTTTTGTTTTATTGTCTGTCACATGTCTGTTTACTTCCAGCACAGTCTGCTGGGAACTTCCATTGTATATTGCTTTTGCTGTACTGCTCTTTGCTTGGACACGAAGGGAAGCAGACATGTTTTTTCCTTTGTTCCTGAGCTATGTTGAATAAACGCCTGTAAATAAGGCCTACACATGTCTCTGTCCGCCACTTCCGTTGTGGAGATTTATTCAATCTGCTGATAAGAGCGTGCTCAGTCTCCAAAGGGTTCAGAGGCTCAAGTCGCTGATTGATGCTGTTCCGAGTACCGGAGTTCGCCCGGCTGCTGGCCGGTGGCTGGAGCCAGCTGGGGGCCTGCCAAATGCCCCCGTCTCCCCGGACGCATCCCAACAGTGCCCTGAGTAGGTGGGATATCCTGACTGTTTTGTTCAAGAGGGCAATCTAGGCGAAAGGAAGCACTACAAATTCTTCAGCCAGTGCATACCCAAGGTTTGTCATTGCTTTTCTCCCAAGAAGCAGGCGTCTTTTAATTTCGTGACTGCTGTTACCATAGGGAAATTCTTGCTGCTGTGGTTGCTAGCTTCTTGCCCTCAAAAGGGATGGGAAGAGTCATGTAGCATCTCCTCCTTGTGTTTTTCTCCTCTCTTACCCCTCCTGTTTTCTATTTGTGTTCTTTGTGTAAACTTCAAATCTATATCTGCTTCGTCCAATATTTTACGAACAGGGCATATCAATGATTCAATATAAATAAGAGATTTAACCTCCTATAGAATTCCACTTTATCTTACTGGTTTATCGCCTGTTAAAACCACAGACCTGGCTGACTCAGCTCTTGGCAAGTGCAAATCATGATTTGTGGAACACGTTTTATACACTACTGCCCCAACAGACCCAGATCAGCAAGAAGGCTCAGCGGTTGCTGAACGTTACCTGGGGCTTTCAGAACAGCAGCTGGGTCCTGCCTCCACTCCTCAGCCACAAACTCTGTATCAACCTTGGACCTACCCATGCAAAACCTAGAAAAGGACTTGCATGTCAGATACTTCTACTGTATCTGTCAGGACTGGTTGTTGTCCTCTTCAGTTCACCACACAAATGCTTCTTGTTCTTTATAAAACTTTTTATTGTGTATTAACAAACAATCTTATAAACGGTTCTTAAATATTATTCCTCAGAGTCACTTATTTCAGATACCTTCTGAGCTCTGCTTCTCCATGACCAGCCACCCTCAAAATGGCGAAGGGAGCTCCCTTCGTTTTCCCGCTCTTTTTTCTAACCTCCTGGCTAGAGCTGGCTTGTATCTCCTCTCTTCCGAAACTGAGCTAGAACTTAACCCTTGCCTTTCCTGTGAACAGCCAGTCCCTCCCTGTTGTTCCTCTTGCTCCCTTCTATTAAATTTACTGTTCTCCCTCCCCCCTTGGGGAATGCTTTCTCCCTCTGATAAACTGAAAACTTCTAACTCTTCCCTGACAGTATCCTGCCCCCATACCCTACTTAAAACGTAGTGTTTTCTTTTATTATCATATGTAACATAGCACTCCAGGTGCTGGCACTATTGGTTGCTGAAATTGCACTTTTAACACTGTGTCGAAAGAGAGCTGAAGGAATCGTTTCTGCAGCTAGTGTCTTAATTCCAGTGATTTCATGTCCCCAGTGAATGATGGTTGTATTCACTGTACGCTATACCATCAGACATATTTGCATTTTAGCTCGTGTTCTAGAAGAATGCTGTGGTCTGCGTCTGTGTGTTGCGCAAGATTTTTGGCATGTGAAAGTTTGCATTTTTGCTGCTTCCCCTGCCCCCCGAAAAACACTTCTACATTCTGTTCACCGCAGTAGACACTTCTGCATTCTAATTCCAACATATTTCTGTTCTGGGAGAAGTCTGGAAAGCCACAGAAACCACAGACTAGAAAGTGAACAGAGAGTCTCTGCTATATAGAGGGCTCCTTCGCTACAGGCACAATAGTTATAGGAAAGTGGGGCATACGGTTCACCAGAAATACCTTTCTTGTTGAAAAAAGCAGGAGCCATGGTAGTACTCACCCTTTTTGTTTATGTTTATTTTCTTTGATTCCTCCTCCTGCCTTAGCTGGTTTTTGTTTTCTTGACAGTTGCATACAAGCTGCAGCAGTGAAGAACTCTGAGCATGTACAGAAACCAGAGGGTCATCGTCACACTTTGCTTCTGTTCAAGTATTTGACTCTTAATCAAGCTTGAGTCTGTACTTTCCTTATAAATTTAAACAAGGGTTTAAGTAAGCTTTAGGCTGATGACACACGAAAGCTTGTTTGTCTTGCAATACAGAAAGGTGTGGGATTTTGCTTTCTTTGAACTGGATTCCATCCCAACTGCTACCTTTATTTATCCACAATAACAAGACTTAACTTGCTACATATATTTGGGGAATTCTTGGGTGGTGCAATAAAGTGTGCTCACAGAAAATGAGTAACATTTCTCCTAAGAAATTTTGGTCAAGCCCAGAAGAGCAATTGTTTGGCTAAACTTTAAACACTCCTTGGTGCTATAAGGTGGATATATTGAACTGAGATTTTAGCTATCAATTTTTGCATTCTTGGTGATGCCACTCTGTTCGCTAGACCAGAGGCACTAGAAAATTAATACGCTTTCTTAAATATAACCTCCAGGTAGCTCTTTGCTTTTCTTAGGATGCCTGAAAGAGAAATGCAATATCATGCACATGGACTATACATTTTGCCCCATGTATTTGTTACAAGGGAAACTTATTACTGCTACTTAATTCCATACCCTCCAACATTTCTCCGATAAAAATAGGGACACCCTATTCCATCATCATCATCATCATCATCATCATTATTATTATTATTACCCCACCCATCTGACTGGGTTGCCCCAGCCACCCTGGGCAGCTTCCAACATATATAAAAACATAATACAACATTAAACATTAAAAAGCTTCCCTATAAAGGGCTCCCAGTCTCACCTGTATAGGAAGCCCCCATGACAGCAGGGGATCATTGCCAAACAAAAAACAAGGATACCAAATTCCCACCAGGTTCTCTGTTTAATTGGATCTTTAATTGGCTTTAAATTACCGGCATGTTATGGGAAAGGGTTGCAACAACATACTGCTGAATATGCCAGCTACATGGATCATAGGTTTGAATTAAGATAAGAATTTATTCGGCGTGAGGGTCGTTTGGGGAGAGGGAAGACCATGGTTTGTTTATTCTACGTTTCTTTTATATATTTGTGATTCAGCAACCCTCTCCGGAATATGAGATAAAAATATATTTACAAGTGAGGAAGTGATGTTGGAGTAGTATTGATATTAAGAAGCAAAAATGGAAACTGTGTGTGATCTGAAATGAAGGACGGTGGGGGAGAGGAAGCTCAAGTAAGACTGTGTTGGAAAGACATAGTCATTTCTCTCACCTCTGTTTAAAAACAACAGACAAGGAAAAGGAGACTGAGATTTGTGGGTGCTACTGACAGAATGTAATCTAAGATAAGGTCTAATTGGGGCATAAATATCTTGCTGGAAGGAAAAGAATTGGGGGGCTGTGATAAGACTGCTGCAGATATTATGGGAGTTGGAAAGGAGTATTAAATCTTCAGCACGTACGAAAACTGCCCACCTTTTCCTAGGAAGAGGGGGAAATGGTGAAGATCTGTGACAGAATGGTTTCTAGCAGAATGTCGCCTGTTCTGAGACATCGAAGCGAGGAACGGAGAGATAAGACCTCTGAGAAACTTCGATATTCAGTTCTGCCCGAAGCCATGATGGGAGAAAACAGCAGCTGGGAAGTGAAAGAGACAACACCATATATGGACACAGAAGGAATCTCCATGGTCATTTTCACACGCACGACAGAATAAAGATAATAGTTTGAGTTCTTCACTTGAAGCTTTATAAACTTATATATTGTTCCCAAGAACATTTTAATGGTCTGGCAACCCAACACAAATCTGCTTCTTAGTTTTGGTTCAAGAAAATTGTGTAAATCTCCTAGTAAAAATTCCAGAGCAACATACAACCAATGTGTTTGTCATTCCAGCTAGTAGCCCATCAGATATTTTTTTAAGTGAGAATCTTTACGAAATAGGTTATTTTCAGAAAACTGTTCTTTGTATTTAGTCCTCCTCAGTTTTAGTACAATGAAGGGATTACCCTGAACCTGAAATGAGATGAAAAAGCAAGGGCATGGGGTTATTTAATTGCTTCTGTCAGTAAGCGGTTGACATATTCACAGCAAACTTGAATTAAAGCCACAGACCTGTGTATTGACAGGCCCTCCATCTCTCTCACACAATATTATGACTTCACTACAAGATGCAACTTCGAAGGTAGTTCTTCTCCTTCTAAGCATGTCATAAGCATGTCCTTCTAAGCAGCACGTTTGGTGATGCCTATGTGGAATGTTTACTCTTATGAAGAATGTTGTTTGTCTGCTTTTGAGAAGACAAAGCTTAAGTCAATGTGAACTTTCATACGGGACACTTTAGGAAGGGGTAGGTGTGCACTTCTTAACAGGTCACAAAAGTGACTTTAGTGACTCATACCGTATCATGAGAGGAAGCAGAAAAGATTGCTATCACAAAAGTTCTGTACACTCAGGAGTATGAATAGAGCTGGTGGCTGTGTTTCAACTTGTTAAGCTACCATGTTGAAATGCAACATGTTCTGTAAATACGTCTTGTTGATAATAATATGCAAGCAATGAGTTCTGCTGCTCGTTTTAGTACTAAATTGCCAAAGCACGAGTAAGACATTGCCATGAGAATATATGTGTACAGTTCCTTTTAGATCAGCAAAATTTTTCAGCATGGGGCCGGTCCGCTGTCCCTCAGACCTTGTGGGGGGGTGGACTATACTTTTTTTGGGGGGGGGGAATGAATTCCTATGCCCCACAAATAACCCAGAGATGCATTTTAAATAAAAGGACACATTCTACTCATGTAAAAACACGCTGATTCCCAGACCGTCCGCGGTCTGTATTGAGAAGGCGATTGGGTCGGATCCAGCCCCTGGGCCTTAGTTGCCTACCCATGTAAATTTAGATTAAGATCCAAGTTGTGCATTCAGGGCAAAATCCACTGAAAAGTCCTTTGCAAACTCCATTGGAATGAATAGGAGTGCAACTGTGCTCTTGCCCCCAGTCAGTTCCATAGGATTTGTGAAGGAGAACTTCCCCTGTAATGGTGCGATGAGGCAAGAGCAGGTCAACTGGAATGCAGAAGGAATGGATAAATTCCAGACTAGAAATTATTAAGAATCCTGGAAAACTGGATGGAAGCAAGTGACAAGCAAAAAAGTAAAGGATTAGTTAGTTCAGAGGTTTGAATTTGGGAGTTGTAGCCCCAGGGCAGGCTGGAGGATCAGATCAAGAAGCAGAACAGACCACATGTTATCCACAAGGCAGGCATGCTTGGGGAGAAGCCAGAAAGTGGTTACTTAAAAGGACATAAGAATATAAGAAAAGCCATGCCAAAGATCCATCATAGTCCGGCATCTTGATCAACTCACACTCACATGACTATGGGAACCCAGCCAGCAGGACTTGAATACAACAGCCCTCTTCCCAACAAGGAGTAAACGGAAATTTCAAATGGAGACAAAATTTACAGGCAGAGGGGGGGGGGCACAATGTCAATCTCTGGACATGTGCTTATACTAATGAAGTTGGCCAGGCAAGCAACTTCATCACGTGTGCTTTCCAGTTACTATTTTTTATCTGTTCTCTGTTGTTAAAAAATTGGAATAGCACACCTCTCCCTCTGGGAGCAACACTACTGCTAAAGCTACAGTTCTAAATGCATGACTAATTTCAGACCAGTGTTTGGCTACTGCTGCCAGATAACTCCCTAGGGAGGGCATGAACCTGGCAACGAAGTGGTGCAGAATAGATATTCCCTACCAAGAAGAATAAATGGATGCTGCAAATATTAAGTACTGAGCAGGATACAGTCAATGGGCAGACCAAATAAAAGAGAGAGAGATTAAGTCATGTATTGTATTAGATGGAGGTGTTTTTGTTGGGAGACTATGCAAACATTTGACTAATATAGAACTGTTCACCAAACCTAGAAAAGAGTTACTGGTAGCTCAAAAGCTTGCAGATTCTTCCACTAAAGGAAGTGAACCTGATAGACCTTATTACAGCATTCATTCATTATTATTATTATTATTGATAAATAATACATACATTGCTTTCCTGTTACAATGGTAAAATAAAATGAGTATGAATATAAATCCAACCAACTGCAACAAGGAAAATAGAAGACAATTCAACAGTTACAGGAAAGCAAAAACAAAACCAGTGTCAAGTAAAGGTCTCACAGTCAAATTACAATTCTATGGAAGGGGAATAGAAGTATGTTGTAAGGAGGGTTCTCTTGGGCATGGACTACTTTAAGCTCACATTATTGCTGTTCTCTAAATTCTTTAAATATGATTGGGTATTAGCAGTGCTTTTTTTAGGGGGTATCCATGGGTATGCAGTACCGGAAACTCTTTTTGTTGTTGTTAAAAAGTGTGGCACTTACTGGAACAACTTCATGGTGAGTACCAGCACTACTTTTTGTAGAAAAAAAAGCACTGGGATATTAGGAACACCATGGGCTGCCTAGCCATGACCTATGTGCATCCTAGAACTTAATGCTCTTGGTCTGGGATCAGGCAGAGATCTACATCACACAGGTGAGGCTCAGGAACAGCTATAGCTGCCTGTCTGCTCACAGCCTTTTCTCCCCAATTGCTGTGATGGTCACAGCCACATGTCAGTGAGGAGCTGCAGCTCTAGTATGAATTGAACCTGGGATATTTTACATCCAGTATACTTATTTTACATCCAGTATCCATTTTACAGCCGGGATGCGGGTGGCGCTGTGGTCTAAACCACTGAGTCTCTTGGGCTTGCCAATCGGAAGGTCGCCGGTTCGAATCCCTGTGATGGGGTGAGCTCCCGTTGCTCGGTCCCAGCTCCTGCCAACCTAGCAGTTCGAAAACATGTCAAAGTAGATAAATAGGTACCACTCCGGCGGGAAGGTAAATGGCATTTCCGTGTGCTGCTCTGGTTTCGCCAGAAGCGGGTTAGTCATGCTGGCTACATGACCCGGAAAAACCGTCTGCGGACAAAACACCAGCTCCCTCGGCCAGTAAAGCGAGATGAGTGCTGCAACCCCAGAATCGTTTGCGACTGGATATAACTGTCAGGGGTCCTTTACCTTTTTATACATTTTACATCCAGTATACTCAGGAAGACCGGTTATTGGAAACCACTGGAGTTCTCTCATGCATGGGGCTGGCTGGCAGTTTGCCACAGGCATTTAGCTGACCACTGTGAGAACAGGATACTGGACTCGATGGGCCAATGACCTGATCCAACAGGCTCTTGTTCAGTTTTTACGAGAAAATGTGTCATGAAAAAAGTGTGTGTTGTTTCTGTGTGACCAAATAATATGAGTGAGTAATAGTTTCCTCTGTCTAGCAGACAATGATCATGCTTTGCTTACACTGATGACGAACTCAAGAATCCACCCATGCCCTTTGCTTCGCCTTTTAATTTCTCTCTTATCTTCCTGATGGTCTCTATTTGCCTGTTACTCCTCCTCGCCTAGCGCGCGCGCGCTCTCTCTCTCTCTCTCCTGTTCAGATTGCCCTTGGGCACTGTATAAAAATAGCTTGCTGAGCTCATGGAAAGTTGTACCTGGTTCTCAGCACCTCTGCCTGTTCTTCTTGGGTTCTACACACAAGTATATATGCAGTACTTTTTGAAGGGGGCAGATTGTACACTTGTACAAATAATCCGCTTACAGATATGGAGCAGATAGACAAACTCACTTCATAAAGATTGCTTAAGAAACATACTCTTGTGTTCCCCATCACCGTGATTTAAAGAATGGTAAAAAGCTGTGGTTAGGGCTTTGGGGAGCTGTCAATTAATTTTAAAAGTGTATTGGTTTTCCAAGGCCTTCTGTTAACAGCAATTATACTTTCTGATACACACACAACTCCCTGTGCTCTTTCTATTCTCACACACTTTTACTAGCATGTACACACAAGAAACAATAAAAGGAGAAAAAGCAATAAATCAAACAAAACAGGTAAAAGGGGGGAGTGAGAAAAGGCAGAAAGTGCCTGCTATTTCTTGTTCCGATTCCTTTCTAAGATACTTGTCACCAGATAACATGGGTAGCAACAGTATGGAAACTGAATAAGTTTTCCGTGACTCTTTCATTGAATACTTGTGGGCGGAACGGGGATTTTTTATGTTTTTGTTTCCCTGAGGGCTAAATCCATGGGAAGTAGCCATAGAATGCTATTATCCGTATTTAGTATAACAGGTTGCCATTTCTGTAAAGCTTTAGTGTGGAATATGTTTTATAATTCTTGGCTAATTTGTGTATCACAATTTTGTTTCTTCCTGGAGTATTTATACTTATTGGGTCTCTGCAGAATCTGATGCAAGGAAAGGAAGGAATGCTTGTCTCCTAAGGATTACAGAAATGAGGGGAATAACTTTATGACTTTTGTCACTGCCCAGAGGAACAAGGGACCCTTCCACCTAGGAAGAACACATGCTAAGGGAAAGACGAACCTTGCTCCAGGCACCAACCAGAGAACAAGTAACAGTAGGGAGCTTGCCTTACCCCACCAGAAAAATTACTGTTCCAACTCCCAGTTACCCTAGGCCTGTAAAAGCAAGGACACAGTGCCCAGAGGAACATGAACCACTTGCTTTCGTACTTCTGTGAAAGAAAACACACTTGCGAGGCAGATCAGCTGAGCTCAACTTAGCAATAAATGCCTGCTTACAACTGACAACTACTTTCCGGCATTACCAAATCAATCTCCCTCCTCTACATTTTCCCATTTACTCCATCTTACTTTGTGTGTCTTGTCTTTTTTGTTTGTATGCCTGAGAGCCTGTGTCCCTTTTTTTTATAGACAGTAACTGCCACAAGTATCTTATTTTATTTTTGATTGGTGTGAGCCACTTTGGAAGACAATTTTTGTCTGAAAAGCAAAAAATAAAAATACAATAAATTATTGGGGAGAGGATTCATGTATTCAAATACCAAGGATTTCAGGCATATTCTTCGCAGTTCTCTGGGTCTGGTGTATGCTCACTGCTCCATATTAGAGTTACAGCAGTATTGCCTGTAGTATGTGTGAAGGGCAATCCTGTGTCACAAAATCTACTTACTTAAAGTATTTCTATGCTTTTCTTCAGCCAAAAAGGCTTTCAGATCTGCTCAATAAAAAGTAAAGACAGTACCTCAAGCTAAACATTGATGGTCATGTGTCAGAGAGCCCCGATTCACCTGTAGTGCTTGTACTACATGTTTAGGGCAGTGGAGGGAAACCTGTAGTCCTCCGGGAGTCGTTGGACTTCAACTCCCACCAGGCCCAGCCAAGATGACCAATGGTCAGGTATGGTGGGCATTGAAGAACAGCAACATGTGGAAGACCACACGTTCTTCACCTCTGGTTTTGAAGGACAGATCTGTCCCTTTTTAAAATCCACATGGTCTTTGTGGTTGAAACTTGGCAACCAGGGTATGTTCTTTGTACTAATAACAGGCAGAGATCATTTTTTGTGCTGCTATGAGTTTGAGCTCTATTTAATGGGAGAGGCCAGAGATTGGACCTGGAATGGGAGAGGCATAATGAGCACGTCTCTTTCATTGAACTATGGCCCTGCTCCATGTTTTATGGTACCTGAAAGACCAACAATTTGATTGCGGCACAACTTTTATTGTTGCCAAAGCTCCTCCCACAATAATTCTGTTTGTCTTAAAGGTGACACAAAGTTCTTTTGGTGTTTGTTCCTTTTCCTTTTCCAGTTTGCTGGACATTCATAGACTCAGAGAACTGTCGAGCTGGAAGTTAATATTTCTTGAATATCTGCTTTCCCCCCTGTTCCTCTGTACTGCAAATAAAAAAACCAAGGAAAATGCAAATAAGGAACTGGGAACCAACTTCACTCTTCTGTAAAACAGGATAGTTAAAGAGTGTTGGGAGCAAATCTTGACTATGCCCAACTCTGAATACAAAAGAGAGATTAAGGTGTGCAGAATCATTTTCTGTGGCTCTCAAAGCACATTATGTGTGAGCGAATCTCAGGTTTCCTCCATAAATCTGATAAAGTAAGGTTATTAAGAAAAGCATGAACATACCAACGTAAAGCAGCTTCTTGCAGGTGGTTCCATCAACAGGGTGGGAATACAATAGGAATGGCTTGGTATTAATAAGTATAATATTATCTCTTTATCTGTGGGCCAGGGGTGGAGTACTTAGTCAGCTTTCTATG
Organism: Podarcis tiliguerta; assembly: GCF_965153285.1. NCBI lineage: Eukaryota > Metazoa > Chordata > Lepidosauria > Squamata > Lacertidae > Podarcis > Podarcis tiliguerta. The sequence continues at coordinate 15,571,432 of NC_139536.1, read as the reverse complement.
CTTCAGTAGGATCTGCTGTCAGGTCAGCACTCTGTAGAGACAGGTAGACTTATAAACAGCTTCCTTTTTAATAGGAACAATATATGACAACATAAATTTATTCATGCTTAGCTAAGCTGAACAGCTCAGGCAACTTTTTACTAACTCTAACCTTATAGGAGTGAGAGAGATGGAACTACAAGGCTCCTCCATGAGCTCTGTTGAAAGACCAGCAACTTTATTTTTGTCCTCTCACTGAAACCTTTCTATTCCTGCTAGTCAATACAGAATGCTGGAACGAAGAGATAATGCCCGAGTTTGCTTTTTTCTCCTCCCTTCCAATTCATTTTTCCTTTTCTGTTGTGCTTTTTTAGACTATATGTTTGATGGCAAGGACTGTCTTATCACAGACCTTTGTAAGTCAATCTGGGCCATTTTGGGCTAAAGAGTGGGATTTATGCTTTTAAAAAATAAACATTTGTGCAATGCTCTCTCCAGGGAAGCTCATCTGGCATCTTCAGTACCTATCTTTAGGTTCCAGGTAACAATGGTTCTCTTTAACCAGGCCTTTGGCTGATTAATATTCCATGGCCTTCAAGTGTGTTCATGGGAGTGAGGTTATTGGTTTTTATTCTATTCTGTATTCTGTGTTCTCATTTTGTATCTTTAGGTTGGGAACTACCCTGTGATCTTCAGATGAAGGGTGGTATACAAATTTAATAAATAATAACAGAAGAATATAATTTTAGAGTTGGAAGGTACCACGAGGGTCAGTTATGTAGTTTTATTAGTGGACACTAGAAACTCAATTCCATTAGAGGTCCTTGAAGATACATTTATTACAACACAAGGACGAAGCTTTCGATATATGCAGCTCACGATCCATCAACTTTAAAATTTGATGGCATCCCCTATCCTTTCTTTCCCCACAGGTGCCCTGAATTCCCCTTCTTGTGCCTGTGCTTGCCACAGACTTCACCAGGCCAATTCTTTCGGGCACAATTGCGACAGTTACCAGCAGGCAGGCTGTCAAAACCTATTCCTTGAACTTTAAATTCTTGCGGGCTAACTTCTTGGTTTCTTGTTGGGGTGTGGGGAGAAAAGAGAGCAAGAGTTTTCAGTTTGCACACTGCACTGCCATCCACCTGGCGAGCCCCAGCCTTCCCCAGTTGGACCAGCACACAGGTACAGTGGTACCTCGGGTTAAGAACTTAATTCGTTCTGGAGGTCCGTTCTTAACCTGAAACTGTTCTTAACCTGAGGTACCACTTTAGCTAATGGGGCCTCCCGCTGCCACCGCGTGATTTCTGTTCTCATTCTGGAGCAAAGTTCTTAACCTGAGGTACTATTTGTGGGTTAGTGGAGTCTGTAACCTGAAGCGTCTGTAACCCGAGGTACCACTGTAAATTGTGAAAACACCACCCATCCCCATTTTTTAAAGTTACATTCAGACGGCGCTCCAGCAGGATCCACCTGCATTCCCTCAGACAGCAGGTGCCAGGCGCCTCTCACCTCAGCACCCGCCCCGTCCCTCCAAAGGTGCCTCGCGCCGGAAAAGTCCATATATGGGCCACCGGGCGGGCAGGTGAGCCTTTTTCGCCTCGGCCGTCGGACTCGCCCCGCCCCGCCGGCCGCTCCCAGTTTCGCTCAGGTGGCGCTGCGGGCTATAAGCGCTGGCGGGAGCCCCGAGAGACTCATTTGTCCTTCGCGGCAGGAGAAGGAGGAAGCGGGAGCGCGCGAGAGAGAAAGCGAGCGACACAGGTGCCAGGGGAGGCGGCGTTTGAGAGGAGGCCCCAGGTGCAACCTGAGACGTCGGGCGCGGCCGGCCGAGAGGGGGCTTGGTCTACCTGCGGAACCTGCTGAGCAGCTTGAGCGTCTTCGCGAGGGGAGAAAGGGCGCCGCGGAGCCTCGAGGAGAAGGCGCGTCGAAGCAGCGCTCCTCTTGATTACTGTTTTACTATTTCGCCTCCTTTGCCTACCTGTTCCTTCAACTTGCCCAGCGATGGAGCTGCAACGCGGGACCGTCTACCTGGCGCTGGCGATGCTGGCGCTCGCCGCCACCGTAAACAGCAGTACGTATCCGTCGAGGAAGGCTCCTTCTCTTTCCCCCTTCCTTCTCTGCTGCTCCTTCCTCCGATTATCCGCTCCTGTGAGGGGGTTTAATGGCTCCTTGCCCGGAGAGAGCCCCTTCAGGAGCGAGGCGAGCCATGCCCGCTCGCCACAAAATGGCGCCCCGTCGGGGCGGGGAGGGAAGGGGCGAGGCGCTTCTTCTCAACGGGACAGAAAGAGCTTCGGTTTGCCTTCAGTGGGTGGCGGGGTGGGTGGGGGTTAGGGGACAAGGGCTGGGGGTGCACCTGGCTGCCCCCCGTCGAGGATCCTGCTGCTTGGGAAAGAAGCTCCCTGGAGAGAGAGCGAGGGCCTCCGAGGAGAGTTGGGGGTGGCGGCCCGACTCAAGCGCGGTCCTCGGGGGACTTTTTCTTCAGATTTTGACCCCACTGGAGTGTTAGGTCTACTCACCGAGAGTAGATCCGTCGAAGTCAAGGGACGGATTTGGATCCTCTGGAAGTCTTAACTTAGCTAGGTACAACCCCGCGCCTCGAAGACCTGGAAACTAACTTTTTTTAAAAAAAAATGCTTTCATTTCAGAACCTATATTGAGGTTATTATTTAAAAAAAAAGGTGTGCTGAGATGTGGGCAGTATATAGTATTAGTGCGTGTCTCAGGTGAAGCAGCGCTTCAATATGGTTATGCCGATATTCACTATAACTTGTCTGAAGAAATGGGAGGTAAGGCCAACTTGGGCTCAGCAGCTACAGGGTTCCTTTCTTGAATGTCGTCGGAATTTATTTTGTGTCGTCTCTCAAGATAAGGAATTCTCTGTGCAGAAGAATCTTTCTTCCCCTACCCCCCCCCCCCCGACACCCAAGCCTTGCCAGAGGTACTCTTCTTTCCAGGGACCGTTGCCTTTCAAACGTTGTCCGCCCCCCCCCCGCGCCCCCCAGGTTTGCCTCGAAAGAACAGGAATTGGGCTCAGCCTGTGACATCACAAAGAGGAAGTAGTTTTAAAATACATAGCTGTTGAACTGCTAGGTGATGTGCAGAGTTTGGCCTCACCACTAGGTGGAGTGAGGTGACGGGGACGGGGGGGGGGGGCAGGTGAGATGTTTGAGGATAGGACTGTGTTTACTATACAACCTGCCCTGCCACTCCCTACGGTTGTGGCTTATGGGTGTGGTGGACACTGACCCATTGCCAATGCTAGGTCCAGTTGGCCACTATGTAGAATGATGGTGTCATCTTAACCCTTCCTCTCGGACAGTAAAATTTCCTGGAGCAGCCCTGGTGTCGGAACCTTCTAGGGCTGTGATATTAACGGATCAATCACCTGATTAACCAAAGCAGCCTTCTTTTTCCTCTCCTGCTGCTGTGTATTCTATGGGTGACTGAGCTGACGTGTGTAAATAGAAGGCTCATCAGTGTTGGTTATATCTGCTGTCTGATGGGAGTGCCATCAATATGATTGTTTTGTACAGTTTATAAGCCCATGGGGTTAAATGGGCTGCAAGGAGCTGTTGCAGCCATTGCTGGGCACCTCTTCCATCAGGAAGAGAAGAGGCTTCATTGTTATAGTTCTAAGAGCCCTGGAAAGAACAGGCTAGTAACTTTTGCTTTCCTTTTTAATCTGTGTCAGCTCCTATGTGACTCCTGATGGTAAATGGAAGCCCAGCCCTGAGGCCTTGAGCTGTTTTCAGATTTCACATTTCCTGGTAGCAGAAATAAAGCAGAGCAGAGATGTGACTGGCTCCTTTCTGCAATTGAGACTACACCCAGGGTTAGGGGAGGTGCCTGAGAGCAGATCTGGTCTTCTACTAGAGGCTAGACAATAGTTGTAAAATTTCTCTTGAAAATGCCCATGTGTTGTGACTCTTGCGGAAGGAGTGTTTCTTAGTATGTCCCAAGTAGGTTTCTTTTATATAACCATCTGTCACCAATTTTCAAAGCCTCGCTTAAAATTTGAATATTGGTAGCATGAATTATTAAAAATATAGCATCTCATGTGTAGCTAGTAGAGCATCTCACACTTTATTTTTTAAAAAATAGGCAGTAGATATTTCCTTCCTGGAGAGAGAACCAAATCCTTTAAATGTGTATATTCAAATTATTCAACACGCAAGTCTTAAAATTTTGTTTTAGATTAGTGACTTCCTCCACTGAGTTCTTGAATCTTTTTTTCTTTAGACTTTGAGAGGAAGCTGCCTTATACAGAATCAAGCCATTGAGGCATTCAGCTCCATAGTGTCTACTCTGACTGGCAGCAGATCTCCAGAGTTTCAGATGGGACATTCCCAGCCCTCTCTGGAGATGCCAGGAACTGAACCTGGGATATTTTACATCCAAAGCACATGCTCTGCCACTGAGCTATAACCCTTTCCAGTGGAAATTGCAGTCATAGAATTGTAGAGTTGGAAGGGTCACCCAACTTCCTGCAGTGCAGGAATCTCAAATAAAGCATCCATGACAGATGACCATCAACCTCTGCTTAAAAACATTCAAGGGTGTCTATTCCACTGTCGAACAGCTCTGTCGGAAAGTTCTTCCTGGTGTTTAGTCGGAATCTCCTTTCTTGTAACTTGTATCCATTGGTTCAGTTTCTACCCTCCAGAGCAGGAGAAAACAAGCTTGTTCCCTCTTCCATGAGACAGCTCTTGAGATATTTGAAGATGGCTATCATATCTCCTCTCAGTCTCCTCTTTCCCAGGCTAAACATAGCCACCTCCTTCAAGTGCTCCTCATAAGGCTTAGTTTCCAGACCCTTGATCATCTTGGTTGACCTTCTCTGCACATGTTCCATCTTTCTTAACATCCTTCTTAAACTGTGGTGCCCAGAACTGGACACAGTATTTCAAGTGTGGTCTGACTAAGGCAGAATAGAGTGATACTGTGACTTCCCTTGATCTGGACACTATACTTCTGTTGTTGCAGCCTAGAATAGCATTAGCTGTTATGTTCCTGCATCACACTGTTGACTCAGGTTAAGCTTGTAGTCTACCAAGACCTCTAGATCCTTTTCACATGTACTGCTAGTAACCCAGGTGCCCCCCATCCTATATTTGTGCACCTGGTTCTTCCTGCCTAGGTGCAGAACCTTACATTTGTCCCTATTGAAATTCATTTTGTTAGTTTGCGCCCAGTTCTCCAATCTGTTAAGGTCATTTTGAATTCCAATTCTGTCTTCTGCGGCATTAGGTACCCCTCCCAGTTTGGTGACATCTGCAAATTTTTATGAGCGTCCCCTCAATTCCTTTATCCAAATCATTTATAAAGACACTGAACAACAACGGGCCCAGGACAGAACCCTGTGGTACCCCACTTGTCTCTTTTTTCCAGGATGACAAGAAGCCATTAATGAGTACTCTTTGGGTTCAGTCAGTCAACCAGCTACAAATCCACCTAACAATTACCTCTTTCATTCTACATTTTACCAGCTTCCTCGCAATAACATCATGGGGGACTTTGTCAAAAGCCTTACTGAAATCAAGATACACTATGTCCACAGCATTTCCCTGATCCAACAAGTTTGTAATTCCATCAAAAAAAGAAATCAGATTGGTCTGGCATGACTTATTTTTGAGAAGCCCATGCTGGGTCTTGGTAATCACAGCACCCTTTTCTGAATGCTCACAGACCCAACTATTGAATTATCTGTTTTAGGACATTCCCTGGTATCTATGTCAAGCTCACTGATCAGTAGTTACGTGGGTCTTCCTTTCCCCCCTTTTTGAGGATGGGGATGACATCTTCAAAAGCAGAAGACTCCCGCTTTTGCTACTCCTATCTAGCCAGTGGGAGCAACACACTGTAATTTCTTAGTTATTTCCAAACCAGGGTGGATTTGATTTAAATGAAATTGATTTAAATCACAATTTAAATCACTTGATTTAAGTAATTTTTAATTTAAGTAATTAGGTAATTTAAGTAAGACTTGATTTAAATCATTTTTTTATAGAAAGACAATCTTGCTGGTATAATCTTAATATTTACAACCAGATGAAGGTTTAATTTTTGGAATAATAAACTTTCAAGGTACTTTTTACAGTTATATAAAAAAATTACTGATTTGGTTATTCTACTAGAAATACATAGAATTATGAAATTATTGTGAGGTTTAATAAGTTAACTATTTATATTTAGACAACTTTTCTGCTGTACTTTGTTGGAAGGAGAAAAATCATTTCCTTAATAACAATTTTAACAATTTATTTAACTAAAACAATAACATTCTAGCATATGTATCCATGTTTGTAAACTGATGTGGTTAGAGACTTGATTGTTTGGACAATGTCAGGTGAGCCCTGGGAAGAAGGATCTGGAACCAGTGAACTCTTATTAGTTGACTGGCAAGCACTTCAAGGTCTCGCCAAGGACTTGGAGATCCCAGTTACTATTTCCACCACTACCCCTTTGGATTTGCTTCTACATTCAGGTGCCTATTCTGTACAGTTAAGTGTTAGTGCAGTTGTTGGAACCCAGTGGGATTGGGAAGAGGTTGCTAGCCCTGAAGTGCCTTCAGCACTTGCCTCAAGTCTGAGTCGCACAGGCATGCAACTGACTCGCACAATTATTACACAAATATCCCAAGACTTGTGGAGTATTCTGCTCACAAGGTTACACTTTCATTTTTACTGCTTCACACTTACTTGGGCAGATCTATTCCACTCCAAACAATCTGTTCATCGAACCTCTTGGAACTTAGAATTTAAGAGGTATGGGGTTGATTCTGTGTATATAAATTTGCAAAGGAACAATGGGATTAAGGTTTTTTCCCTTAACTTAAATAGAAATCTATCTTTAGAAAGATTTTTACTCCAAAAGCATTTTATTTATAAAAAATCCAATTTAAATAAAAAAAAGCCCATTTAAAAAAATCATTACTTTTTATCCACCCTGATCAAAACTAGAGATTGTGGTTTGTTCTTGATGTTGTTTGAGCAAAGCAAAACTCATCTCTGGTTTGGATGTAGCATTGTTTGTTCCTGCTTGCTAGCAGGGAATAGTAAAGCAGGAGTCTACTGTGTGCTGATGGTAAACAGTGTAAATACTCTGATATGCAAACTGTACTGTTTTGATAACATTATTACAATGCACCAGAAGGAAGTAATTTCAGAAATATTATATAAACACAAGACACTTTTGGAATGGGCCTCTTTTTAAGTTAAAATTCAGTACACTTGAATTAAACCATTTCTTCTTAAAATGATAACTTCATCTGAGCTTTGATTTCTGGTGTCAGTTGTTGGCTTTATCTTGAGTGCTCGGAGATCTACAGAGAGAAAGACTTTTTCTTCCTCCCTCAGAAGTGAAGACATTTACTTGCCTATTTGGTGCATGGTACCTGACTGGTTTCCTTCCTAACTGATACATTTAATTATTACAGGTTGCTTATGCCTGAACAACAAGAACGTGGTAAACTGTATTTCAATTAGCAGTACATGCAGATGCACAAGTATGGGGTCCAATGTCACAGTGGACTGTGGAACATGTGAGTACAACAACAACTGGATAACTTGCTTCAGTTTCAAATATGAGCTGCGAAGCCCTAGCATTCCAGCATAATCAGACATTTGAAACTGAAATGGTAACTTTAAATGTGGTTCTTTGCGATCTTCTTTTCAGTGTCTTCAAAATGCCTGCTGATGAAAGCAGAAATATACCGCAAACAGTTTGGCAGAATGAATAGACCACAACATGCTATTAGAGACAATGATGGCATTTATGATCCAGAATGTGATGACAATGGTAACTTCAAAGCTAAGCAGTGCAATGGTACAGACACTTGCTGGTGTGTGAACTCAGCTGGAGTACGAAGAACTGACAAGGGGGGTAAAGACATTAAATGCGATGAAGTAGTAAGGACAAGGTAAGCCTCCAATGAAACTGCATGTACCTTGAAATATAAATATTTGGTGCCAGGCAAATATATAAACATGCAGGTACAAAACATTAATGTTTTATGTCACAGGTGGGCAACCAGCAAGCAACATATGTCCCTCAGCAGCACACTCTGCAGCTTGCCATGGCTCACTCACTTCCTGTGTTGCCAAGCTGATCAGCAATCAGTGCAGAAGTAGATTTCCCCTGCATTGAGAGCTGGGTGGGAGTGTGGTTTAATTTCTTCCCTGCACTACAAGGCACTCCTAATGCAGCCAATATCACTGTCCCCACACTGCTAATAGTAACCTAAGGCACTTTGTCTACTTCAGAGCATGGGGATTAAAGTGAATATACAGCCCTGTGCACTGCCTGCCACACAATTTGCCCAGTGGTATGTGTCTCCAAATGTCTAGCCCTGCAGATGTGGCTCTAGGAGTGGTGGTGTTTGAGGTTGCCCACTCCTTATATTGTCAACTTTTTTCCCACTGTAATTTTACAAATAAAAGATTATTTGAAATCCTATTTCTTAAGCTTGTATTTAATGTGTGGAATCGGCCAGCTAAATTCCTGAGGGCAATACTTTATTTTTCAGCTGGATTTCAATGGAAATGAAGCACAATGAGACAGAAACTGATTTGGACAAACCTACCCTTGAGAGGTATGTCTTTAGTCTGTTTGAAGTAATTAGGATTGCAAAACATACAATTTCTAGGGATGGGGATGTTCTTCAGAATGTAGTTCAAAAGGAAGTGATTTGTATACTAATGCAGTGTTAACTTCCTCCAAAGCCATTGTTCTTGCTATACTGCATCTACACTTTGCTTGTTTAACTGATGTTGGTAACAAAATATAAGTGGGCTGGTTTAAGCCAGCTTTGCCTCTGTTTCTGCTAGTGCCAAGTATGGGGAAAGGTGTAAATACAGTTGCAGAAGTTGTAGTTGACAGGAAGGAACCAATAGAAGTTGCTGATGTGTCCCTTAGGGGTTAATGCAAAGATGTTAGATTGTTGTTAGAGGATGACACAAGATTCAGTTCTAAATCACATGTTCAAGTACTAACAGTTTCTAATTCTTGTCTTTGTAGTGACATCAGAGAACAACTTTCTCAGCGTTACAAATTGAATAAAAATCACATAACTGCTACGGTATGAATAGCAATTTTTGCAGATTTTCTGTCATATTTGGATTCCTATAGACAATTTTGTGCTAGTATTCACATACAGTCATACCTTGGGTTACAGACGCTTCAGGTTAGGTTTTTTCGGGTTGCGGGCCACCGAAACCCGGAAGTACTGGAACGGGTTACTTCCAGGTTTCGGCGGTCTAGCATGCGCAGAAGCGCTAAATTGAGCTTTGCACCGAATTGCAAGCCACGTGTGCGCAGATGCGACACTGTGGGTTGTGGACGCGGGTTGCAAACGTGCATTCCGCACGGATCACGTTCGCAACCCGAGCGTCCACTGTATTTCTAAAAATGGCCTTTAAACTTTCAAGATAGAGGAGATATACTTGAACCCCAACGTTAAATATTTAATTTTACTATATAAAGGACTTTCTGTTGTAAGTATTTTATATTAATCTAAAAAGCTCAGCTAAAAGCAAAATATATCATCAACTACTGAAGGGGAAACATAAAAGAATGAGAAGGTTCAAGAGGGAGTCGCCCAGAATTCCCAAGAACAAGTTTTAGGAATGGAACATATTAGGCTTCACAAGAAATGTGCCTCTTTGTAGCTTCCACCTGTAATTCCATAGCCTGCTAATTCAAGACGTTTTGTCAGTGTTTGCATCATACAGCTGAGATATTTGAACTGTTATATTAATAATAATAATCTTTATTGTCATTGCCCCCTTCGGGGACAACGAAATTACTTTATTAATCTCTTTTAATACAAGTTCTTGAAACAAACAAACCACTTGTCTTAAAGTGTATGTTTTATATATTCTGTAAGCTGCCCAGAGTGACCAGGGAAACCCAGCCAATTGGGCAGGGTGTAAATAATAAAATTATTAATATTTATTATTATTATTACTATAGTACTATTCAAAAAGAACATGATTTTTAAACTCCAAGAGATTTCTAAAAACCTAACAAAGTCACATTCTGTTCATATATTTATTTATTGGTTATGTGGATCTAATTGCTGTGTTTTCTTCATCCCAGTATGAAAAGCCTTTCGTTTTTATCGAACTGAAACAAAATGCTACAGAGAAATCTGCCACAGATGTAGATATAGTTGATGTGGCATACTATTTTGAAAAAGATGTAAGTATACCAGTCCCTTTGTGCAAGGTAGAATAGAATGGTTCATGTAAACTCAGTGCTTTACAGGCAACGACTGATTTACGCTAGTCCAATTTATATGCAGTTGAGCACATGGGCAGTGTGGTGACCCGTAAGTGACCAGAAAAGGGGGCAGAACAGGGTGGGGACGTAATAGGCTTGTGCGCGCTCCACCAATGTTCCTGTGGATCAGAAACGTAACCCCACACCAATCAGTAAAGGTAAAGGTACCCCTGCCCGTACGGGCCAGTCTTGACAGACTCTAGGGTTGTACGCCCATCTCACTCAAAGAGGCCGGGGGCCAGCGCTGTCCGAAGACACTTCCGGGTCACGTGGCCAGCGTGACATCGCTGCTCTGGCGAGCCAGAGCCGCACACGGAAACGCCGTTTACCTTCCCGCTAGTAAGCGGTCCCTATTTATCTACTTGCACCAGGGAGTGCTTTCGAACTGCTAGGTTGGCAGGCGCTGGGACCAAACAGCGGGAGCGCACCCTGCTGCGGGGATTCGAACCGCCGACCTTTCGATCGGCAAGCCCTAGGCGCTGAGGCTTTAACCCACAGCGCCACCCGCATCCCGGGTACACCAATCAGTAGTTGCCTGTATTTCAATGATTGGATATTGCTTGGACTGCTTACTCCAAAAGAGGAAGTGTGTAACTAGTGCTTCTACTCTTTCAGATCAAAGGGGACCCTTTGATTGCAGGACCAAAACTTACCTTTGACAGTTCAAAAGGACCTCTTCAATCTAATGATGTTATAATCTACTACATTGATGACAAGGCACCAGAGTTCACAATGCAACACTTGAATCCTGGTATTATTGCTGTAATTGTAATTATAATACTGGCCATAGTTGCTGGTATTCTTGTACTGGTATGTTTTTCTAACTTTATACGATACTTTAACCCCATTCTTCAGGTTAAAAATGTTCCAGAGTTGTGTAATAAGGCAATAGTCACAGTAGCAGCAGAAATAAAATAGCCAGTTATAATATAATAGAACTTGGTATCTGAAGTCTCTATTTCAGCAGAGACTTGTACCAGATGAACCTCCTTGGGCGAGTATTCTGAAGGTTGGGGGACATGAAGGGCCTCCTGGGAGGATCTTTAAGGTTGAATAACTTCATGTATTATGTCCAAGGTAGTAGTATTTTATGTGGAAATAGCTATTCACTCCTGAATAGGATAAGAATAAGCGAGGTAAATACTTGATCGTCATACATGCTATAGGCTGAATTTAGGTAATAGGAAGCTATCATAGTGAGAACAAATGCCCAGTTTGTTAAAGAAGCGGCATGCAAACTTTTCGGAGACCATATCGTAAGTCTCTGTAACGGGCAGGCACTGGTGTGGGTGGCTGCTGCTGTGAAATATGCTCATTCCAGTCCAGTTTTCATACCTTGGTCCAAATTACAGAAATAAATGGGAAAAGGTGCTTATACAGAGTTTGGATCACTGGATAATTATTCTCACAATTGACTATATTGATTGACAGTGGCTCTCCGGGCTTTCATTCCAGGGGTCTTTCCCCGTCCTACCTGGACATGCCAGAGGCTAAATCTTCAACCTTCTGCATGCAGTGCATGTGCTCTACCACTGAGCTACTGTGCTTCCCACAGTGACCTGGCTTGCAGTGATAAAAATAAATTCTTATAGTAGATGAGACTTGGTCCTGTGTGCACATGAAGCAAGCCCACCCATGAGACAGGGCACAGCACCTCCTTCAGACAGCAGAATCACAATGGCTGCTTACAGATCCACTCATCTTTCTTGCCCCACTTGTGAAACACCTGAGTTTGATGAGAAGCTGGAGCATTCTGGTGGGACACTGTGGCGGGGTGTGGGGGCAGGAGGTGGCAATTCCTATTTTGACTTAAGGTGGTGAAACGGGCTGGGCCGCCCCTGCTTGCAGGTCTCATAAGCAACATGGACCTGACTGGCCAGAAGGTTTTATCGTTTAGGGGACCTCAGTGAATGGGACCTGGGAAGTCATAAATGTTGCATGTGTGTTCTGTGGATCCTTGAACTGCTAAGCTTTGCAAAAACTTGGTGTAACCTGTTGCTCTCCCTGCAGGTCTTTACTAGAAGAAAGAAGGGGAAATATGAAAAAGCTGAGGTGAGTTTTAAAAAAATCAAAATCAAAGGAACTGTTAAGAATTTAAACAGTGGCATAGAACGGTACTATAAAAAATCCTCTGAGCTTGTAACATCTGAGGTGCATATTTTACGGCTTATTCTAGCTTCTTGTGGTTCATTTTTTTAAAAATTTTTAAAATTGTTTTTAATGTTGTATGTAAAATTGTTTTGACCTGCCCTTTGACCTTAGTGTGAAGAGTGAATAATAAAACAAAATAATAATGAAAACTATAATCTAGCAAGAAAGTGGACAGGAACAATTCTCAGGTTCTTACAGTATCTATTTGCTTAACTTGCCATGCAATAAGTTGCTGAAAGGTTCATATGCCATGTTTGTAACAAGCATGGCCAACATTCTGTGTGTGAGAGAGGGAATGTGTTTTGACATCTAACAGTTTGGGGAGTCACTTAAATGCTGCACACAGGAAATATTATTTTCTAGAGAGCTTAGGATCTGATACATACATTGGCCCACGGAAGAGGTTTTTTATGTAGTAAAAACAAAACTGCAAATTACAGCTTTCTGGATTCTTCTGTAGACAAATTCAGCCAAAAAGCTGAACATATGATATTATTGGGGGCAGGGGGAGTTACATTTAGCAAAAATTAGTTTCTAGGCTGGTGACTGGTGTCCATTCTATTGGTAATATTAATAGATGAATATGTTCTAAAGGCATCAAAACTGAAAAGGAATAAAACTCTTTTTTTGTGTGTCTTCAGGTAAAGGAAATGAACGAAATGCACAGAGAACTAAACTCGTAATTGCTGTAACACGAAATAAGGATAAACATGGCAAAAGCATGTAAACTGAAGATTACCTGTAGAGACTTTTTTTTGTTTAAATACTTCCTTATAGTTTAATAAAAGGATTACTTCAAATTTTGACACTAGACTGCATTTTGCTGGGCTGTAATCCATTTTTTAAACATTTTTACTAGTTGGGCAAGATGAACGTCCTTTCTTTGTGTAAAATTACTGATGCCTTTTTGTTGGATGTATGTTAAATAACTGTTTTGTATAAACTTTTTTGAGGTGTCTAGTAAGTTTCTAAATGAATTGGGCCACCTTGCATCTCTTGCAGATCATGGAATATAGTGTGTGTGGTTTTTTTTAATGCGTGTAAATATTTCCCTTCAAATTTGCTTTTTTTTTTACAAGTAATTTTAATAAATTCTGAAAATCTTTTCGGCTTTTCTGTGGTATTTCTAAGACTTAATGGAACACTTCCCGCTATCTTCATTCTAGTTTTATAGGCAGATAACTCTGATTAGATTAGCATTTAGGAAAAAGGCATTTTGATATAATAGAATTGTAGAGTTGGAAGAGAGCCCAAGGGTCATCTAGTCCAACCCCAACGCAATACAGGAATCTCAGCTAGGTCATCCATGACAGATGGCCATCAACCTCTACTTAAAAACCTCTGGTGAAGGAGACCACCATCTCGCGAGGGAGTCTATTCCACTGTGGGAAGAGCTCTTGCTGTCAAAAAGTTATTTCTGATATTGATCGGAATCTCCTTTTTTTGTAACTTGAATCCATTGGTTCAGGTGCCATGCCACTTATTTGGCAGTAACTTCTATTGAACAGAGAACGTTTGAGTAAACAGGTATAGGACTGGGCTGCAGGGAGGAAAATCTGAAGAGTAACAGAAGTGCAAAGAAGTACTTGGCTGGAGGACAGCAGAGCTATCATTTGGTGCACGTTTTCCTTAGGAATAAATTCCACTGAAGACTGCATGCCTAGGATTTATTAATTTTAGATACTGGTAGTTACGTTCCCACCTTTTGCTGTACCTGTCTAAAAGGGAACCTTTGGCCCTCTAGATGTTCCTGAACTGCAGGTCGTCATTCTCCCTTGCCATTGGCCATTCTTGCTGTAGCTGATGGGAGTTGTAGTTGAGCAATATCTGGGGGAAGAAATATTTCTCCCTCCATCTGAAGTGTGGTATGGCAAGTTATCTTCAACCTTTTCTGACTCTGGACTCACTTTTCACCCAAACATAAACCTGAGGACCCATTTTTTTTTAATTGATATTTTTTATTATTTATTAAACAGAATTTTTAATACACATATAACACATATATTACAAATATACAAACATACATTTCATACAATCCTTAAAAGTGTTCAAACATACCTACACTCAATCCCACGAATAATTCATTTTCCCATCACCATCCACCACCCCTCACACCACCTTTGTGTTTGACTTCCAATCTACTCAATTGCCATTTCTTTCCACTTCTATTACTTTCTTTCACACACCTTTAACCTAATTTCATACTTCTTTTTCTGTTACACATTGTTATCCATCTTATTTAGTATTTCAGTATTTTAAACGGAACTTGTTCATTCTAATAGTTCTGATTTTTCAATATGGTTTTGCAAGTATCCTTTAAACACCTTCCAGTCCCTGTCTGTCTACTCTTTTGAGATCCTTCCAATTTCTCCCATTGTTTTGGATATATTGTAGTACTCCAGTAATTTGGCAAGCCACTCTATTTTTGTCGGTACAATACCGCTTTCCCAATTTTTCGCAATCAATAGCCTTGCGGCTACTGTTGCGTATAAATACAAGGTCTTGTCTTCTTCCTTTAGGCTTCCTGGTACTATTCCCAATAGAAAACCTTCTGGTGTTTTCCTAAATAAATATCTGAACATTTTTTTCATTTTGTTATAAATTATTTCCCAAAACTGTTTGATGTTTAAACACTGGAAAAGGGACTATGATACATATTAGGAGGAATTGTTTAAACCTGAGGACCCATTTTTTAACCACTTACAATATATTTGCATGGTGGTACTGCTGCTGTTGTGACCCACTTTGGATCAGGCCATGAGCACCAGTTGAAGATCAATGTATTATGGGGCCTGCTAAACTAGCTTGATGAAGGTACATGCATACAAAGGCCGTAAAAAAGACACATTCCATGCTAGGGATCATTAGGAAAGGAGCTGAAAATAAAAGTGCCAGTATCGCAATGCCATTATATAAATCTATGGTGCAATCACATTTGGAGTACTGTGTATGGTTCTGGTGACCTCGCCTCAAAAATAATATTGTAGAGTTGGAAAGGGGGCAGAAACTGAAAATGGAATTGCTGGACTGTGGAAAACATCAGGGAAAAATATTTCATACAGAACTAAGAAAGCAAAAGTTGAACAGACCAGTGGTTGTGAAAGTAAATGAAAATTATGTGAAGGATTAACATTGGAATGGCTTATTGATTAAGAAATGTAATGTGATATTAGATGATCAGCACTTTGCGAAATTCAGAACATGGGAAGTCACCCAAAGATTAAAAAATTGGCATTTATATTTGGCTTTTTTATTGTATTGCAATTTGGAATGTTTTAATGTGGTTCATTGGATTATTAAATTGGAAAACTTAATAAATATTATATGTTTAAAAAAAAAACAGAAAAAGGGCAGTGGTGGGCAGATTCAAGGAGAAAGAAGAAAATAATTCAGTGTGGTATAGTATAAAAACATTTGTGAAATACAGATGGGTATCTTCAAAATGAGAAGAGGAACATCAGGTGATACTGAGGACAATCCCAGTTGTGTTTTTCAGTGCATTTTTTTCCTGAAAGTACAGCCTGGAGAAAAAAAAGTTTGAGAACCATTGGTATAAACATGACATGGAAAAAGTGGATACTTTTATGCTTATTCTCCCTATCTCATTCCCCCTGGAAATCCAGTGCAGCTGAATGTTGGAAGATTCAATGTAAAAGAAAGTCAAGACTGTTATGGTAAAATCTGGGTGTGAGGCTGCTCTGTCACCCAGCTCGTCGGACTACGTCCGCAGGTCCCTGCGGAGGAAAATGAGCTCAGCCGGAGACAGGAGCAAACTGCAGAAGATCCAAGTTTATTACACAACAGGTTCAAGGCGAGATTGAACAGCGAGAAAGGGGTGACATGAACTTTTGAAACTTCCCTCCATGTCCCAGAATACAGTGCAAAATACATCCCAGTTACATCATGAATACATTAAGAAGAGGTTGGGTTACACAGGATTAACATAAGGAGGAGGGAGGGGGGAATATGCAGAGCTGGAGATATGCGCAGATAAGCACATCCTGAGTACAGGTGATGAGAAGACAATGGTCCATGTATGCATAGTCTGCCACCTGGCATTGCCAGGAGGAAAGGCTTGGCAGAGTGATTTGACAGGATTAGGGTCTTGACACCTTTCTTGAGGGATTATGGAGGACAGGGGAAGTGTCATGGAGTCCTAGAGAAATTGAGCAAATTGGCATGCTGATTTTCTATGAATTTTATAGATTTTAGTCCCTTTTGACATTGACAATTGGAAATAAATGGATATATTGTAGCGAAGAAGGTGAAGAAGACATGCCCCCCCCTTCCGTATCAAGACTATGGAACTTCCTCCCACAAGAACCATGAACTTGGATGGCTTTAAAATAGCATAATGCAAACTCAAGGAGGAGGGGGCTACCAAAAGCTACTAGCCATAACGCCTATATGCTCTGCCTCCACAAGCAGCAACACTTCTGAGCACCAGCTGCTAAATGCCACAGGAGGGGGGAGGGTGCTCTTGGGCTCATGCTCTGCTCCCTGGTTTTCCCCACAGGTATCTGGCTGCCCCTTTGAGAGCGGGATGCTGGACTATCTGGGTCATTGTTTTGATCCAGCAGGGCACTTCTTTTTATATTTTTAACTAAGCACATTTAGCAGCGCAGTCCTATGCCTGTCTGCTCAGAAGCCAGTCCCACGAAGTTCAGCGGGGATTGCTGGAGGTACGATAGACAAGGACCACTAAGCAGTGATGCCCACAGAGCTCAGCAGGGCTGGACTTCCGAGTAAACACAGCAGGTGGGGGCAGAGCATGGCTAAGACCAGGGGTAGGCAACCTAAGGGCCGGGGATCGGATGCAGCCCAATCGCCTTCTCATTCTGGCCTGTGGACGGTCCAGGAATCAACGTGTTTTTGTTGTTGTTTAGTCGTGTCCGACTCTTCGTGACCCCATGGACCAGAGCACGCCAGGCACTCCTGTCTTCCACTGCCTCCCGCAGTTTGGTCAAACTCATGCTGGTAGCTTCAAGAACACTATCCAACCATCTCGTCCTCTGTCGTCCCCTTCTCCTTGTGCCCTCCATCTTTCCCAACATCAGGGTCTTTTCCAGTGAGTCTTCTCTTCTCATGAGGTGGCCGAAGTATTGGAGCCTCAGCTTCAGGATCTGTCCTTCCAGTGAGCACTCAGGGCTGATTTCCTTCAGAATGGAGAGGTTTGATCTTCTTGCAGTCCATGGGACTCTCCAGAGTCTCC
Organism: Podarcis tiliguerta; assembly: GCF_965153285.1. Taxonomy (NCBI): domain Eukaryota; kingdom Metazoa; phylum Chordata; class Lepidosauria; order Squamata; family Lacertidae; genus Podarcis; species Podarcis tiliguerta. The sequence continues at coordinate 15,553,812 of NC_139536.1, read as the reverse complement.
TCCAGCACCATAATTCAAAAGTATCAATTCTTTGGCGATCAGCCTTCTTTATGGTCCAGCTCTCACTTTTATACATCACTACTGGGAAAACCATAGCTTTTTACATGAGTAGATTGTGTGCTTTTATTTAAAATGCATCTCTGGGTTATTTGTGGGGCTCATAAATTCTTTCACCCCCACCCAAAAAAAAAATAGTCCAGCCCACCACATGGTCTGAGGGACGGTGGACCGGACCACGGCTGACAAAGGTTGCTGACTCCTGGCTAAGACCCTCATTCATTCATTCATTCATTCATTCATGAGAGAGAGAGAGAGAGAGAGAGAGAGAGAGGTAGGAAGGCGAGCCCAAAAGCCTGCCCACCATTTCCAGAGCATGCGCAAAACGGGCCCTGAAAATCTCACTGGCCGCGGCGCGCATCCGTTGCCATGACATCCGGCAAGAGCTCGGGCGGGCTCCGAGGAGCACGTGACTCGCTACGGCGGCCGAGAGGGCGGCGTGGCAGTCGGCGTCTGAGGAGGCGCGACCAGTAAGCGGGGCGGTTTTTTTTTTCGGTTGGCGGGAGATTCCGGCAGCATGGCGTCCGACTTCAACGCGGCCTTGGCGGTCTCGGTGGACATCGCCGTCGGCGGCTCCCCCTCGACTTCGGCGCGCGAGGCGTGCTGGCCCGACGGGGCGAATGCCGAGAGCAACTTCGTGCGCGCCATCCTGGCGCTGCCGGAGAAGCCGGACACCACCGTGCGCTTCTTCGAGCGCGGCGACTACTATACGGTGCATGGAAGGGACGCGCTGCTGGCCGCCGCCGACGTCTTCAAGACGCGGACGGTCATTCGGACGCTGGCGCAAGGTAAGGGCGCCGGGGGGGGGGGGCTGGGTCCGGAGGCTGCCGGCTCTCGGAAGGGAAATATAAATTACATTTATATTCTTTCCTTCGAGAAGCTCAAAGTAGCATTCGTGATTTTTCCACCTCCTTTTACCCTCCCAACAGCCCAGTGAAGTAGCTTAGGCTCAGAGACAGTGACTGGCCCAAAGTCACTGAGCTTCAAGGCTGAAGGTAAAGTTAAACCCAAGTACCGCCCCCACCCCCCGCTCAGCTTAGCCCAATGCTCTAACCATTATACCACATACTTGCTCTTTCAAAGAAAAGATGTGGTTAAAAAAAACAGCTTTAGGGACGGGTCCAGAGAATATAAAACACATCTATTTTTGATGCAATAGCCAGCAGCTAGGCTGTTAGTTACATGGGCAGACTAAACAGACCTTGTGAAAAAGGCAGATTCCTTTCTCTCTAGGAGCTTCTTAGTCCAAGGAAAACAATTCAAGAACTACCCAAGAGCCATAATTTTTATGTTAGATTTGTAAATTTTATAATGAAATGATTTTAGAATGTTGTATCATTTTACTGTTGTTAGCCGCTCTGAGCCCAGGTTTGGCTGAGGTGGGCGGGATATAAATAAAATTTTATTACTATTATTATATTATAAAGGGGGTCGCCCCCCCCCAGGTTTCCGTCAGACGCCGGCTCCGTCATCACCTGCTTTTTTTTGCCGTTCTTCCAATCATCATTATTAAGTAAATTCACACGCCACCCTCCAGCCGAAGGACCCAGGACGGTTCATAACATGCTTTCATAACAACAGCTTTCCTAGGAAGCTTTCTTGCTTGGTTTCTGGACCGCAGGAAGCTTTACAGTATAAAATGGGAACAAACAGTAACCCCTTCTCCAACAGGCGCATTTTGTTCTTTTTGTTTGGAAGCAGGAAAATCATTCTTTTTCTAACGCAAAGTTGCAGCAAGTCTTGAACAACAGGAGCTGAAATGAATTGGGGTGGGGGTGGGGGAAGGGCGGGGGAGAAGTGGGAGTCAGCCACCTGCAGCCGACGTGGGGGGGGGGAGGCTTCATGTGGTCAAGTTAAATACAGTATCAAGTTTTGGTTGTGCGCTCCCGGGTTTCAGAATTGGCAAGAGTCAGGGTTTGCTTTAGTTGAGATTCCGAAAAATAACACTCACCTATACAGTGGTCCGTTCTTAACCTGAAACTGTTCTTAACCTGAAGCACCACTTTAGCTAATGGGGCCTCCCACTGCCGCTGCACCGCAGGAACACAATTTTTGTTCTCATCCTGAAGCAAAGTTTTTAACCTGAGGTACTATTTCTGGCTTAGCAGAGTTTTAACTTGAAGCGTATGTAACCCAAGGTACCAGTGTACAACTAATAGAGATGCGGGTGGTGCTGTGGTCTAAACCACAGAGCCTAGGGCTTGCCGATCAGAAGATCGGGTGAGCTCCCGTTGTTCGGTCCCAGCTCCTGCCCACCTAGCAGTTTGAAAGCATGTCAAAGTGCAAGTAGATAAATAGGTACCGCTCCGGCGGGAAGGTAAACGGCGTTTCCGTGTGCTGCTCTGGTTCGCCAGAAGCGGCTGTCATGCTGGCCACATGACCTGGAAGCTGTACGCTGGCTCCCTCGGCCAATAAAGCGAGATGAGCACCGCAACCCCAGAGTCGTCTGCAACTGGACCTAACTGTCAGGGGTCCCTTTACCTTTACCTTTATACAACTAATGCTATTCAAACAGTACTGCCAGATAAACAGCTAATTAAGTTATAAAAAGCAAGCAGAGCCTGTAATTAGAACACAGAAGTAAAGACAGGAGATTATGTTAACTTCTGAGCTTAAAGCATTAAAAAAAAAATGTTATACGTGTATCATTTATTTATTTATTGTATGCATTTATATCTCAGCGTTTTCTCCAAGGAACTCAAGGTGGCATATATAGTCCTCCCTCTTCCTTATTTAATCCTCACAACAACCCTGTGAAGTAGGTTATGCCGGCAGTGAGCTTTGTGGCAAATTTGGAATTTGAACCCTGTTCTCCAGTGTCCTAGTCCGACACGCTAACCATCACATTGCAGTAAATATATACACAAAAGCAAAAAACAAAAATGGACTTTTGCTTCAAAAGTCTTGATCACCAGTGGCTCTCTGGTGCCTGAGAACCTGGGAAAGGGCAGTAGTTCAATGCTAGAGCACTCTGATTTGCATACAAAAAGGTCAGTTTCCAAATCCTGGCATTTCCAAGTACAGCTGGGAGAGAGCTCAGTCAAAAATCCTGGAGAGCTTGCTGCCAGTTCGCGTAAATGGTACTGAGCTGTCTGGATGGACCAAGTGGCGTGACTTGGTATAAAGCAGCTTCCTGTGCTTGTGTGGTGTCCCGTGCAGCACCTTAGTTTTCTCTTTTAGGTTTGGGAAGAGCTGTAAGTTCAGTGGTTGAGCATATGCCTTGCCTGGAGAAGGTGTTGGGTTCAACCCTTGGGCATCTCTAGGTAGTGCTGGGTTAGTCCCACTGAGCTGAGCAGGGTTTAATCCCAACTGTATGGTTTCAGTAATTTTGCAGGTGGATTAGGATGCGGCCACCATTAATGGGAACATTCTCCACATGGAAGATGTGTATACTATTTCACCGTGCGTATAAGTTGGTTGGCACCGTGTGTGTGTGTGTGTGTGTGTGTGTATGTGTGTGTGTGTGTGTGTGTGTATATATATATATATAAATAAATAAATACACACACCTGTGGTGCAGCTGCTGTTGTAAATGAGTCTGTCATGAGACTGTCAATATGTGAGACTGGGCATGACTTGCAGTGATTTTGATGGTATTTTGGCTGTCTCTAAGTGTAGATCCAGGTCACTGAGCTTGAGCCACTACCCAGTAGATGTGTTCCATGTTTATGATAATATTTTATTCTCTTGCTAACTATGCTGTTTTAAATGTGCATTTTATCCTTTACTTCCTTTAGTAATGTTTTCTTTTGATTTTTTGTTTTAACTTTGCTGTGCTAAATGTGCATTCTGTAGTTGACTTCCTTTGCAGTGTTTTATTTTGAAATCTTTAAGATAATATTTTAGTTTCCTGTTAATTATGTTGCCTTGAATGTATACAGTGGTACCTCGGTTTAAGAACAGTCGGATTTAAGAACGATTCGGTTTACAAACTCTGCAAAACCGGAAATAGTGTCTCCGTTTGAGAACTTTACCTCGGTCTAAGAACGGAATCCGAATGGTGGAAGGGCACTGGCGGCGGGAGGCCTCATGAGGAAAGTGTGCCTCGGTTTAAGAACGGTTTCGGTATAAGAACGGAGGTGACCCCCGGGGGAATCAAGCCCCCCTTCAATTTTACACCTGTGGTTTGGAGATTTATTTTACAGCTCTCATTTTACTGTCTTGATTCAGTATGTAAGCCCTTTGTCTATATGCAACAGGAAAGGTATACTTCATGTGATTTCTTGTTTGCCTTTTGCTTTGTCACGTTTACTTTCTAAGCTGTTTAATCTTTTTTAAAAAATTTATTTTCACAGTAAGTGTGGGAGCGATCATGAACGTAATCTACACCAATTTGAGCATGTTTGATTTCAACAGGAGCAAATTAACTTTCCCATCAAAATCAAATGTCTTGCACTTCAGTGGATCAAATTTTCTCTGTGTGGTATGTCAGCCACTTTACTTACGCTGCTTTCTCATCTCTTAGGAAACCGGAAAGTTGAAAGTGTTGCGCTTAGCAAGATGAACTTTGAATCTTTTTTGAGGAATCTGCTTTTGATTCGTCGCTACAGGGCTGAGGTGTATAAGAATAAGGCGGGAAATAAATCCACCAAGGAGGGAGAGTGGTATTTGGCATATAAGGTAAGTCTTCATCACAAACAGTTGCAGTAAATAAAATACTTACTGCTCTGATTGCAGATCTGTGTGTGCTTTTCATCTGATATCTAGTAAGATGCATTTTCTACTGCCTTTCTGCTATCCGTTAGGATTTTGGGTACTATTCTTTAGCAGTTGGAGGCACCTCGCAGCACTCAAAAAGCACCACAAAGCACCAGTTGTGTTGAGAGCTGAATAATTATTTGGGTGAATAAGAGACCAGTACCTAGATCCTGAGATAATAAATCTGTGTATGCAATTCTGTACCTCACATTTTTAAATTGGCATTGTTATTACATGCAGTTACTGATTCACACTTGCATGCACAAAAGGGTTAATCTGAGCCCAGAGCTCAAGTTGCCAGAGTGGGTGTTGCTTAGCAGGCTTGCCGCAATCTCTGCTCCCCCTCTTTCTCTCCTCGAGTACGAATCTCTTCCAAACCTCTCTCTCCAACATTGGTTTATGGGCTCAGACAGCACCTAAATTGTTGAGAAAAGTTTTTGCTTTTTGAATTTTGAGCCTTTCATTTTTTTTTTTTTGCTCTTTTGTTTTTGCTAATGGGGGTAGCAAACCCCCTGCCAATGTTCTCTTTTCTTTTCCCCACCCACCAGTTTTGTTTCTCTGCTTAGGCTAATCTAGTCTTGGCTAATCTAATCACTTTTTGAGTGATTTTTTGTTGTTGCAATTTTGGTAGTTTTGCTTTTGTGCATTTTGGGGAAACTTACTTTTTAACCTTGGCAGCCCAGGATCCAGTGAGTGGCCATAGCTTTACCTTTGCAAAGCTTACTGACTCCACATTTGCTCGGTGAAAATGATATTGGAGATCCTTTTAAGGGCATAAGGGGCATTAAATTGCATTAAGAATCTTAGACCCACAGACAACGATGGGGAAGCTGATCCATGTTAAGCCTTGTGAATCTGCAGTCTTTAGAGTTTGCATTTGGATCTGTCAGCAAGAGGCCTCAGGTGAGATGAAGAAACTATTCAGGCTAAGACTACCTAAATAGGTGTTTCAAAAGGTCTGTCTAATGCAGGGAGAGGGAGGCAGGTGGACCAGATACATAGGTGAAGAAACTCTCAAACTGTGATTTTTCTTTCTTAAATAGGGCTCTCCAGGGAACCTTGCCCATTTTGAAGACGTTCTGTTTTCTAACCACGATATGTCATCTTCGGTTGGTGTTGTGGGCATTCGGGTATCCTCAGCTGATGGGCAAAAACTTGTTGGAGTTGGGTTTGTGGATACATTAGTGAGGAAGCTGGAAGTATGTGAGTTTCCAGATAATGACCAGTTTTCAAACCTTGAAGCTCTGCTAGTTCAGATGGGCCCCAAGGAATGTATTCTACCTACTGGAGAGGCTTCTGGAGAGATGGAAAAGCTGAAAGAGGTAAGCCATGGAAATGTTATGGGCTGTTCTTTGCTCTAATGGAAGAGAACATTCTCAATTTTTATATCTAAATATATATATATTTTGCAGGTTGTTCAGAGAGGAGGGATTCTGATTACAGAGAGGAAAAAGACCGAGTTTGTAACAAAGGACATTGTTCAAGATCTCAACCGCTTGCTGAGATCGAAAGGGAAAGAGAAGATGTCTAGTGCAACATTACCCGAAATGGACCAACAGGTGGGTAACCAGGCTTGAGGGTGGGGGGATATATATCAGAAAAGTGTCCTAGCCTGGTAACTTGTGGATTCACTGGCATTTTGCACCAGCGCCTCCTCTTTGGCCACTTTCATGTAAATTCTTTTTGAAAGGGAGAAGAAATGGCTCAACCTGTTTGACAGCTTTCTTCTTTGTACAGGTTCAGAGTGGTGTTTTGAACCTGTATACCAGAATCCAATGCTTCCCAGAGCTTTGTGCCCTATAGAGCAATCCACTGGTATGAGTGGAATTTGGAATAGACTGATCTCCAGCTGAGCCTGGGCTCTGCCGGCTGAAGCCCCTCATCCCAGCACAGCCAAAGATACACTGGCAGAAGTCATCCATCGTGGCTATGCCAGGGCTTAGCTGGCTGATCTGAGTTCCTAAAAAGAGGCATTCCAGGGGGGTGCTGCATGACAGGGCGGGGAGAGGTTTATGCCCATCCAAACTGGCTTGTGCTATTCTTCCTGATGAATTGGAATGGTGTCTCAATGAGGGTCTGAACCAGGCCAAATTGCAGTGGCTGGTATTTTGATTTAGTTTGGTAATTTTGTTTATACATGTTTGTGTTCATACATGTTTGTATTTTATACTCAAATTGCAAAGGCCAGTGGTTGATGCAGATATCTATCTATCTATCATCTATATCTATCTATCTATCTATCTATCTATCTATCTATCTATCTATCCAGACCATAGTATGATGGTACACTGGTTTGTTTCTAGGGGCTGGTGCTTGATTAAAGGAATGCCAGTTGGCTTAGCATGTCCATTAAGTGTGCATGTGGGTAAAACAGTAGTTCCAAAACAAGAAGCATATTTTGTTTTCTCAGTTGGTTAAAGTGTGATGCTGATAATGCCAAGGTTGCAGATTCGAGTCACGTATGGGACAGCTGTATATTTTTGCATTGCAACTGTACAATTCTTTGATGCAAGCATGTCATGATGGGAATCATTTTAGAAGAGGTGTTCCCTGTTGTGTGAAGGAGAGGAGAGAAATGCCCTTTATGATGCCTGCAGATTCCATTTTTTTAATAATAAAAAATGAGCTTCTAAATATATCTATAACATGTGTAAATAAATTGCTATCTGATTAGTTGGGTGCCCATTTTTAGTCAACTAAAAAGTTTTTCATTGATCTTACTGCAGCTCATTTGCTGGCAGCCTAGATTGGACAGTTGTCTTTTGCTGGCTGCTATGATGTATGATTGCCGCCAGGGGTCAGCCTAGCATAAGGGCCTGCAAACAAAAGGTTAATTTGGATGATACTGAAGGAATCGGTATCATCCAGATTAGCCATTTTATTTGCAGGCCCTTGTGCTAGACTGTCCCGCCCCCGCCACAAATGCCGTTCCATGCTTACAGCAGCTTCTACAATCCTGATTCTGTTAGAGCAAAAAACTTAAACCACTCTTGAGCATTATTTTTTTTTAAAGTTTCCTGAGCATGTTAGGTTTTGCATTTTAAACTCAACTTGTAACACTGCCAATGCCACAGAAATAAAATGGGTGTTTGCTACTGTTATCCTGCTGTTGAACACCTTGACCTGGGAATAAGTACCATTTTGTTGCAGAAAACAATAATACATAAAATGAGCACCTGTAACCATGTACCTGCCTGGCTATCTGCTCCTGGACTATAATATTAAGGGGAAGAGCCTTAGCTCAGTGGTAGAGCATCTGCCTTGCATACAGGAGATCCCAGGTTCAATACCTGGCAGCTCCAAGTAGGGCTGTTCCTATGTCCCAAAAATATGTTTTAGGAGAAGAAAGGAAGGATGCTGCAATGACCCAGGCATTCTCATACCAATTCAGATGCTGATACTGGGCCTGTTTGCCACTTCACTGACATCTACTGCTCCCTGGGTGGTCATTTGGTGGCTCTAGACTTCAGTCCTGAGGTCTAGTCCTAAGCTGCAACATGGAATGGGATGCACGGTGAAAATGGACATGGTCAAAACAAATACTTTATTGCTACTTCTCATTGAAGTTAAATATCAAGCAATTTACACGAATGCTTTTGAAGTATTACTATTTTATTATTTGCTGGAGAGACTTCCAAATACATGTTGCCGTCTAACACATAGTGGTATATACATTTTTCTACACGGGTCATACCTCTGTTTAGACAAAAAGGCACATGTAAACTAGCCTTCGTTGGCTGCTCTTTTTTGTTTGTTATTTTGCATCATCTGTAAAATTGGAATGATGTAACTCACAGGGTTTTTTTTTGCAGATAGACGAGATAAAGCCCTCTTTAAATATTTACGTTGCTACAAAAAGCAATGCAACCGTTAGAGCATGGATGTGTGAAGAATATTTTAAAAGTGATATTCAGCATTGCTGCCTAGTCTAGTTAGTGTATAAAGCTACTGTACCCACCCCATCTTAATCCATATTTTCAAGAAAGTTGTTGTAACCTTTATTTATTTATTTATTTATTTACGTACGTAATTCATATTCTATACCCTCAATATATACTCGTGTTCCCAGGGTAACTAACAGTAAGAAAAGATGATTTAAGATGGCAGTGATAATTAATAATTGTAATAATAATAATAATAATAATAATAATACAAGGAATGAAAACTCATGCAGCAGCAGCCAATTTAAATATACAGTGGTACCTCCGTTTACGAACTTAATTCGTTCTGGAAGTCCGTTCTTACACCAAAAACGTTCTTAAACTGAGGCGTGCTTTCCCCAATGAGGCTTGCCGCTGCTGGTGGCCTTCCACTGGTCAGCTTCTGTTTGTTTTCCGGGGCAAAGTTTGCTAGCTGGAACACCTACTTCCAGTTTGGCGGAGTGCGTTGCCTGAACCGTTCCTTAACAGGACTGTTCTTAGACCGAGGTACGACTATATGGTAAAATCAAGCCGTTATATCAGAGCAATCCAAACTGCCATGGTAGAAAGCGTTTGTGGGGACTGGAGCCACCTTTCCATTCAACTACCACTCTCCGCCAGCTGGGGAACTACACTGGCGAGGATCATCCCCATACAATTCCTTAAATGGCGAATGGGCAGAAGCCGCTACTGCTGGTATTCATACCAGTGGTAGCCATCAGAAAAACCCAGAGCAGGGCTTTTGTGGGGAGGGCTGGACTGGCACAGGGTTCACTTGATTCTGGGCACCCCCTGCTGCCATCATGAAGACAGGCCCAATCTGGGCTTCTTCTCCAAGATGAGCTGTGAGCTGGTGCAGCAGAGATGATTTGTGGATGCTGTGCTTGCCTGCATTGCTCCAGCAAGCCCTGAAGCTGCTGTCTAGGGGTTAGAATTCCACCCTAAATTAAAGAATGCTGACATTCTTAAAGTACTGTAAACAGGTGACTGGGAGAGGGAAAACCCATCAGTAATTACTATTTTTCAGGGAAGCTCTTCTGGAATCTTTAGGATGGATGCTTAGAAAGTTGAGGAATTGTTGATCCGTTTTAGTATTTTAACTTTTGTATGTTTTTTAAGTAGGGCTGTAAACAATTCTTGATTTTACTGTTTTACCTTCTGTAATCCACTTTGAGGTATTTTTTACAATTAAACGGTGTATAAATTTTATGGAATAATAATAATAATAATAACTGTAGCAAAAAATCTGTGAGAGATCGGTTAGACCTCTTGCATTCGTTCTACACAAGATAAGTGACTGGCATCTTTTAAAATTACCATTTTTTTTAACGCTCTCCTCCCTCACCCACTTAAAATTACACACAGCCAACTCAGTGCGTGGGCAATTTTAAATTAACACACATAAGCTATGGCTAGCACTTCCTCCTCCTGCTGGGGAGACTGCCTGCAACTTTTAATAACATTCTGAAAACATGTATAAGGCTTGCTTTTAAACTAATGCTCTCCCAAAGGTTTTCTTTGAACCACACCTGTGGTTTTGTTCTTTATGACAACCTTTATTTGAGTAGTGGAAGGCTTGTACAGTTGCTAAGTGTGAGTTAAAAGTGCTTGGTTCAATTCTCATCTCTGCCACAAACTTGAATGTAGCCTTAGTCTCTCTTCCTCTCTGTCTGCACTTGAACTACACTTTGCAAATGTTTATTGGTGATGTTTAACATGCAGTTTCAAGTGAGAGAAGCAGCACTATGACCTGCTAAAAAGAAAAAGGAGGAGTTTTGCAGAAGAAAATGGGCATCAATGTCACTTTTAAACAGAAGATCTGTTTGTAGCTAGCTTTTCAAACAACTGCAGTTTACGTTTGCATTTCAACACTAAAGTACTTTTGTTATATTTGCATAGTCCTTTCAGTGTGGAATAAATGGCTGCTTCTGTTCTTTCTTTGCTCTCCTGCTGCAGATAGTGGCTATTGCAGTTCTCTGAACACTAATTTAAAGGTGTGTGAAGGATGAAGCCTTTGACTGGGACAGTCCAGGATAGGGCTCTTAATGCTTCCCGCCCTACTTGACTGTTCACCTTATCTCTTTCTAGCACAGAGATACAGACCTAGTTCACATATAACTTAGAGTCAGCCATGGCTTCGTGCAAACACATGGGTTCATTGAATGAAGATTGCAACTCCTCTTGTTGCTTTGCTACCTGGGGGGCTAAACCATGGTTGGGCTAAGTTTTGCATCTAACCTGGGCTGATAGTTTTCCAGACAAAACACAAGCTATAACCATGGTTTGTTCTGTGGCTTACCATGGTTTGTTTGGAGCCAGACAAGTCATTATCCCAGCTTTGGATATATTGCTATGCCAAACCATTGCTTAAGTCTGGGTAGCATGGCAGCAGTAGGACAGGGGGGCAGGGGGAGATACAGTGGCTTTGCAGTCTTTGCTCCCAGAAACCATGTGTTAACTCATTTTTGCTAAACCACGGTTTGGCTTATTGTTACATCTTTGGAACTAGATTGCTATCAAATTTCTAGCAATAATTTCACGTGGAATTATTTAACTGCCGATTCTACTGTTCATTTGGGAACTCTTCCTTAGTTGGATGGCATCCAGCTCTGTACCTAACAGTACACCAGTGACAAGCTGCCTGTCTTACTGCATGTAGAGTAATCCCCCCTTTTTTTCCACACACCCCCCCAGATCGCCATCACTTCCTTGGCTGCAGTGATTAAGTATTTAGAACTCTTAACTGACGAGTCTAATTTTGGGCAGTTCGAACTCTCCACCATGAACCTCCATCAATATGTCACACTGGATCATTCCGCTGTCAGGGCACTTAATCTTTTCCAGGTAAGCCGGGGCATTGCTATGTACATAAGACTCTGGGCACAGACCTGCAACACAAACCTGCCTAAAATAGGGACACATGCCCTTTTTATGCACATCTGTTTTAAGTTGGACACAGTTTTTGGGTGGGAAAGTGGCATCCAGATAAGCATGTAAATGAAATGTGAACACAAGCTCATTCCAGAAACAAATCTTAGTTGAATTAAGAGAACTGTATTCTCAGGAGTTAGCCCAGGTTAAGGATTTTCGAATCAGAACTTATTTTGATCAAGGCATACTCAAAGTAGACCCACTGATACCAGTAGATTGCATCCAACGTTGTGTGAGAGGACTTCTGCTTGCACAAATAATTCCTCTCCTCCCTCCTGCAGCTCCCTGCGCACTCCTCAGATCTGCTCCAGAGGGTCCCCGAAACCTCTGGAGCAGATTTTGATGGCCTAATGCAGTGGTTCCCAACCTTTTTTTGGCCATATCCAACCTAAGCATCTTTATAACTCTTATTATTCAAAAAGTGAACTATTCACATGGAAGAAGCCTAAAAGGCCATTAATTTTGTCTAACTCATTCTTGAATTGCCCCCCCCCCTTCAAAATCAAATTGGCTGGGTTGGTCATGTCCATCAATTCCAGTTGGTCTGTTCTGAGCATGACTTAAATGGATGTACCGTATTTTTTGCTCTATAAGACTCACTTTTTCCCTCCTAATAAGTAAGGGGAAATGTGTGTGCGTCTTATGGAGTGAATGCAGGCTGCGTAGCTATCACAGAAGCCAGAACAGCAAGAGGGATTGCTGCTTTCACTGCGCAGCGATTCCTCTTGCTGTTCTGGCTTCTGAGATTCAGATTTTTTTTCTCTTGTTTTCCTCCTCCAAAAACTAGGTGCTTCTTGTGGTCTGGTGCGTCTTATAGAGTGAAAAATACAGTAATCAACTTATTAAATAAATCATAATAAACTATGCATCTTAATTGATTAACATCTGCACACAAATAAAACAGTAAATTGGAAGAGAGAAGGCGCACATACATCTCAAAGGAGGCTCAGGGTCAAGGCTCAGGGACAATAGGCGTTATAGTCCAGTAAGTCCTGGAGGGCTACTACTTCCTCATCCCTGATCTAATAGATTAGATAGACTACATGTTGCAGCCCTTGTTTTGACAGGTGTGCGCATGCAAATATATGCAGATGCCCTGCAGCTAGTATTCCCCACTCCTGCATAGCGTATTAGGCTGGCAAAGCTTAGATAAATAAAATATGTGCCGAAAGCTTTAAGAGAATGTATTTTGTGTTGCATCGATGGATCAGGCAGCATTTGGGAAGGAAAACGTTGGAGAAGTAAACCTTTAATCCACACAATGTGGCAGAATCTGCCTTGACATAAGGAAAGACATAAGCCACGTTGTGAAGCTAGCCAGGGACGCTATAAAGTTGTATTGATCTTGGTATATAGCCCTGTAAAGCCCGTTATTTTATTTCGGCGCTCTCCATCGCTTTATTGTTTTTAAAAACGGGCTGTGCTCTGATACCGCTCCACAGCTAAGCTCCTGGTTCCTCATCTTCACTGATCTAGTACATTTGTGTACATCCACATAGAAGGGAAAGACCCTTGCCCCCATTTTTTTCTCTTCATCTCTCAATTCAGCTAGTTTGTCTTCCCTATGAGCCGCCTCCTTTGTTCCTGGAAGGATGGGCTTGAACTCTGTTGCAGAATGCCAAATAAACTCAAGCATAAAGGAAATAATTTTATTTATCTATTATTACATTTACACCCCGCATAAATCAAGTTGGTTTATGTCGCTAGAGCGCCCTGGAGAAGAAGGGGGTGCCTTTTCCAGAGCTATGCTCACCGGAGGATGCTTGGAAACCCAGGGGGGCTGCAGATAGCCCAGAGCGCTCTCCCTACACTGCCTCCAAAGAGCTCACACACTCATACATGGCTCTCTGCATCCCATGCTCAAAATAACCCTGCAAGGTTGAGAAACAGTGATTGGCCTAAAGTGACCTAGTGAGCTCCATGAACGGGTGGGGATTTGAACTCTGGCCTTCCAGGTCATAGTCCAACACTCTAGCCACTATGGAGCACCACCTCTTGATTCAGAAGAAAAGTACTAAAATGCAAAACGCATACATGTTCTCACTTGCCACTGTTCCGCTTTTAGAGAGGTTTCACTCACTTTTGCACAAATGTTTGTTGTTTGTTTGTTTAATTGACTTTCTACCACAATGTGTTGTATCCCCTCAGCGTTCTTCAGAAAATGCTCAAGGTACGCACTGTTTGGCTGGCCTGTTAAACAAGTGCAGAACTGCCCAAGGACAGAGGCTGGTGAACCAGTGGATCAAACAGCCCCTGGTGGATAGGAACAAAATAGAAGAAAGGTAAATATTCTCTCCTTCAGCGCGGATGCTTGGAACTGCCTAGATTAGAAAACGCACCACTACTTTCCTACAATTTTGGATCACAATTTTTGTGTATATTGAGTTGTTTGCTTTTCGGAGGATGGTTGTTTAGATTGCTCCAAAAAGGCAGGGTTTTTTTTCCCCAGTAGCTGGAAGGAAACTAGTCCAGGGAGTTCTGATAGGCTAGAAAACTTCCTGAGTATACGTAAGCAGTGGTAGTTCTAGTGTTTAGAACCACCCTTAATAGGTTTTCTCTGCTGCAAGTCATGAGTTTGTTTATGATAAGAGGAATTGGGCTTCAATTACTTGGACTTAGGAGCCATTGAAATCAGTGGGAACCAAGTGCAGCTAATTTAGTCTTGAGTCCAACTCTCTGAGTTTTCTGCTGCTTCTGTTAACAGTGAAACACCAGTACTGTGCTAGGCATGCCATTTCCTTGTTTTATCTTAAGGTTTGTATTAGCTGTTGCTCTCATACTTCCGATTCTGTTTGTCTTAAGCCAGTAAAATGATTATTTGCTTCATGGCACCAGACTTGGTATTACGTTGGTCATGAAATCTGGGGAAGCTGAGTGCAGCTAAAGCTGAGCATCTGACCTTTTAAAGAAGTAATGTTGATTTGCATCCTTGATCTTGCAAACAACAAAAGCTCCCAATTCAGCTCGGGGCTGTGTGATTCACTTGTGGGTCAACAGAGAAGGAAAAGAGGATTGCAAATGACAGTCGGTGCCCCTGCTGTGCTTGCATGGCAAAGGGGCTTCAGCTTGGTCTTACAGCTCCAAAAATACCTGTCACAGGTTGCCTGGTGAAGGTCTGGAAGGCTGATTTGTAGTGTATGTTAGTGGACTATCTGAATTTAACTAGGATAGGCTTAATGGATTTGTATGATTAAAGTGGAGTCTCAGGCTTAATGAATCCAATTCATTGAATAGTTTGGCACCAGTATCTTCTGGCTTTAATACTGGCTTTAATACTAAAGGACTAAAGTTTTAGTCCTTTAGTTCTGAAAGGGAAGAAGCTGGATAATGAATAGACATGGAAAAAATAGCCGGGGCAGCATCAACAAAGTAGTTTTTTCATCACAAGGGCTTCTGGCTGAACTAAACCTCCCTCTCCTCTCCCTGCACCCTGCCCAGATATGCTCTGCAGGATTGGAGGAACCCCCCAGAACAGATTTAGTGGGCACCTGAGGAGGGGTTCCCTTGCGTAGCCAGAAATCCTTGTGCTGTCACAGTACTTCTTAATCTTGGGATCCCAGCTGCTGTTGGACTATGACTCCCATCATCCTTGACCACTGGCCCTGCTGACTTGGGATGATGAGAGTTGTAGTCCATCAACAATCCAAGGTTGAGAGACACTGCTAACAGAACTGCTTCAAGCGATACCGCCCCAGGATACAGCATGGCCAAAGCAGAAAGTGCTTCCAAGTACGTGCCTGTCTGGGGTGGGTTTAGGTGTCACCCAGTTTTCACAATGACCGCGCACGTCAGTGCACTGCATGCAACCCCAGGAAGTTTGCCGGGCATTCAGGAGCAGCTTTTGGGAGGTGGGAAAGGGTTGCAGCAGAAAATTCCATAAAGACTCTTTGTGCATGTGGGTGACAGCACTGTTAGGATATAGTTCCGTTCCATCTTAAAAGGGAACAGGTATGACTCTTGTGTGTCACATGCCTGTTTACTTCCAGCACTTGCTGGGAACTTCCATTTGTATATAGCTTTTGTTTTACTGCTTTTTTGCTGGAGACGAAGGGAAGCAGACATGTTTTCCTCGGTTCCTGAACGATGCTGAATAAAATGCTGTGCGTTATGCTTACACATTTCTCTGTCCACCTCTTCTGCTGTGAGAAGATTTACACTCTCTGCTGACAGAGTGTGCACGGGTCTCTAAACGTATCTGAGGCTCGTGTCGCTGATTGATGCTGTTCCAAGGGAGACCGGCTGCCGTCCGGTGGCTGGAGCCAGCTGGGGGCCTGCCTGATGCCCCCGTCTCCCCGCCAGTATCCTAACAAGCACAGCCTTAACCAGGCAGCATTCACTGTCTATTCTGCACCCATCTCAAGTTTGCTACATAAGGAGCTGGCTGGCCGGACAATCCAGTCCAGCCTCCTGTTCAGTCGCCAACCAGATGCCTGCAGGAAACTCCTCAAAGCAGGATCTGAGGATGAGCAGCCTCCCATTCTGTGGTTTCCAACTTTGGAGGCAGAGCATAACCAGAGAATCATAGAACTGTAGAGTTGAAAGGGACCACGCAGGTCATCTGACTCACTGCAATGCAGGACTTTTTTGCCCAAGGTGGGGCTCAAATCCACAGCCCTGAGATCAAGAGTTTCACGCTCCACCAACGGAGCTATCACACATCGTGGCTACCAGGCATTGATAACGCTCCATGAGAATCTCCTCCATTGCAGATCTATAGAAGTTGGGATGGTAGTAGTGCCATCCTCCTAAAAAAGAAGCAGCTCTTACTCAGAAGAAATCTTTCTTTAGGCTTGTCAGCAGCGACCAATGACTTCAGCAGACAGCATGTGGGCTTATAAGAAGACTTTGTGTGGGAAGAACTATGAATGTCTTCTAAAGCCTGAGGGGAAAACACATCAAGTTCTGTTCAACAAAGCCTGACAGACTCCCTGTGGAGGATTGACTTAGACCAGAACCTTGTATGAAAACCTTTTCGTGGTGTTTGTTGGCACAGGTGCCTAGATCCTTGCTCAGCTACGGTGGGGCAAAAACTTAAGGAGCTTCTTTCTCGGGGCTCTTGCAAATGTTGTAAAGCAAGCAAAGTGCTTGCGGTGGTATATAAATTACTTAACGTAACACACCCCCCCCCGGATGGTTATTACAGTAGCAGTAGTAATATTTCTTTATTATAAAAAGTTGTATCATGCTTTCCCAAAGGAAATACCCAAGGCAGCTAAAAAATAAAACCACAAGTTTACATTAAAACAATATACCAAAAAAATACAAAAGAGAAGATGAAACCAGCTGCCAGCTAAACATTAACACTTTCAGTGGATCATATGATTTAGAATATGAGTTGTAGAGTTGGAAGGCAGCATGATGGTAATCTAGTCCAACCCTTGCAATGCAGGAATCTTTTGCCCAACGTGGGGCTCAAATCCACAGCCCTGAAATTAAGAGTCTCATGCTCTGCCGACTGAGCAACTCTTCCTTCCCCTCTCCTGTACCCCCCAAAAAACTCTCCAGAGAATTGGGGGCCCCTCTTGAACAGTTGAAACTGTGGGTCCCATGGGGCTTGGTGCAAGGGGGGAATTTCCCAAAATCAGGTGGGGGGAAATCTCCCCTTGCACTTCAGCCCTCTGTGATACAGACCCCACCGACAGGTGCCCATCACTGTCCACATCTTCTTAGTGAAACAGTTTTTATATTTGTATAAACCTATTTTGGCATTGAGTGGCATATAACTTTTAAGAAATATTAATTGCATTAATAAGTAGTATTAGTAATAATACCAGTAATATCATTATCTTCTTCCTTCCTAATGTGATGCGCTGACAGAATGTTGCTTGCCTAAGACTACAGAATTCATGGTAGACATGAGTCCTGGTCCATAGGCTTCTGTCTGTTCTTCTGAGGAGCAGCTGCCGAGGTGTTTGTGGCAATGTAGGTCGGAGCCTTCTCTGAGATAGCACTGACATTAAGGCATTCCTTCCCTTGGGAATCTCCATTCCTTGTAGGGAAGCTCCGTAACTCAGCGGTAGACCGTCCGTTTTGCATGCGGAAATTCCCAGATTTGGTTCCCAGCATCTCCAGGGAGGACTGGGAGAGACCCTCTCTTCGGAATCCCAGGCATGCTGCCAGCCAGTGAGTTAGGTTGGCCAATGTTCTGACTTGCCGCAAGGTAGCTTCCCACTTTCCTATGTTTGGTGGCTTTCAGACGTCAAGCAAAGGCAATCTTTTCCCACAAGGACCTATTTTTAAAAAATATAAAAGCTGTTGATTGTAATCTCAGGTATGGCTTTCTGTTGATTTACGTTCTGTTTATACAGTGCGCTAATTGCTTTTAGTTCTTTTTGCAAGCTGCTTTGGTTTTCTTTTTTAAATGAACCTGTGTTATAAACATTTTAATGAATGAAGAAACGTAAAAATGCTGTATCTGGCCAGTGCCGCTTCAGACTGCAGGTGTGTGTATTTGTGTATGCGTGTGTGTGATGTGATCAAATGTTTCTTCGTGCATCCCCCACCATACTTTTTTTTATAAAAAAACCCCAAACACCTTAGATGCTCCATTGGATATTTTGTGAGAACAAAGCTTTCTCTGCTTCTCATCCGTAAAATCACAGTTGTGGGCTAATGACCAATTTCTTCAGGCAATTCAGCTCTGTGGTGCCCAGATCCAAAGTCTGAGGAGCATACTGTAAATCCGTTGATGTTGGATTAAGGCTGCCAAGTGATACTTCAGCACTCCCAGAAGCAGCAACTTTTTAAGTACAGTACAGTGGATGCTCGGGTTGCGAATGTGACCTGTGCGGGATGCACATTCACAACCCGCAGTGTCCGCAGCCTGCAGTGGCGCATCTGTGCACATGCGGGTTGTGATTTGGCACTTATGTGCAATTTAGCGCTTCTGCGCTTGCGCAACTGCTGAAACCCGGAAGAAACCTATTCCGGTACTTCCGGGTTTCGGCGGTCCGTAACCCGAAAAAACACAACCTGAACTGTCTGTAACCCGAGGTATGACTGTGCACAGATGCAGTTTCTAGCTGGCTCTTAACTACCCGCTCCCAGTTGCTAAAACTCACCAACTTAAAATGAATGCGAAATGGCAGTCTTGCCCCCTGAAGTGTCTTGCAAGTTAATGAACACCAGGTCAGTTGTGTGATCTTCTCTTTCCCTTTTTCTTTCCTGTTTTGGCAGAATAGCAGCACAGTTGAAGCTTAATCAGAAGAAAGGCCCATAACACTAACTTGTCTCCTGCCAAATTAGAACAATGGAGTGGTATGCAACTGCTCTTTACTCAGAAGGAGACCCATTGAAATGAACGTATGTGACTAAGCCGGGTCAATTAATTTCAGTGGGTCTACTCTGAAGAAAACTTGGTTAAATATCACCCATAGACTTCCATAGAGAGGGGTGTATGTGCAGAAACCAGCCTACTGCACAAATGTACAGTTTTGCCTCTGGCTCCAGCAGCCTGTGGCATGTGGCTCCTGGAAGGCTGCTCAGCAGGGAATGCGGCCCTCGAGCTGATAAAGCCCCCCCCCCCCCCCGGTTTAGCAGATACCAGTGAGCCTATCTTCATCCTGGGTTTGCTCATTCCCCTCCTCCCCTTTCCTCCATCCAGGTGTCTGGGAGGCAGCTTTCGGAAGCTTCTGCTGTGAGTTAGCACCTGCCTCCTGTGCTGTCAGCACTGTGGTTAACACTTTACTATGGATGCTTTCAACAAGCGAGTGTCAAAAACCTTAATACGATGATGACAGGTTTGAAATGAACCATAATTCATGTCTGTTGTTTCCAGGCATCTGCATGTGTCTTCCAGGGAAACCTACCCAATACCCAGTTGAGTATAAAGGTCTTTAAGGGCTTGTTTAAATGCTAGGCATGTCTTTTAAAGGGGTGGCTTCCATTCAGCGACAAGCGTAAGCCACTTTTGCTGCTCGGAAACTTGATTTCTCCATTGTATTTCAAATGGCACCCGTTAAAGCCCTGATGGGAGTTGTTGTTCAAAACATCTGGAGGGCAGCAGGTTGTGAAAGGATGGTTCGTGCTGTTGAGTTACATTTTTATTTCTCTCTTAATGCTGTAAAGGTCTGGCCAAGCTCAAAGTGAGGAATTATTTGATTGAACAACATGAAATTGTTCTGGGACTGAGTGGAATTGTGCCAGAATAACAAAATAAGCGTTGAAAAGGCATTTAAACTGGTAGTGGTCATTCTGGCTGTGATCAGATAACAGGCATGATCGTTGATTGCGAGACCTCTTGTCTTGCTGCTATAGATAAAACACTATTAGAATTCTCCAGAGTTTAGAGATGGGCCACTAATTTTGGATGGCCTTGGTAGCCTGCCAGGATTTGGGAACATCAGTGATCTACCTCTCTCTCTCTCCCTCCCACCACCCCCTCAACCAAATAACAATCCTTTGGCAGGTGCTTTGGAAACATTCTGACTTTCAGGGCCCTTCCAGAGTGCAGCGCAGGTTCAGAGACATCTTATCTCGCCTGAATTCCAGTCCTGAGGAAGAGTTAGGATTGACAGCTGATTTTTTTACTCGCTCTTTGGAGGCATTCTGAGTGCATCTTAAATGCTGCATAAAGTCAGAGGCAAGGGAGAGAGGTGACATGAGAGGGCAGTGACTGTGACGATTTTAAAATAGTCGTCCAGAAGTAGCCTTCTTTCAAAAGCCCATCCATTCATTCATTGCATTCATATTCCACCTTTTCTTGCAAAGAGCTCAAGGTGGCGGTACTCTCCTCATCATCATTTAATCCCCACAACATTCCTGTGAGAATAGGCTAGACTGAGAGACAGGGACTGGCCCAAGGTCACTCAGTGTGCTTCATGACCGAGTGGGGATTTGAACCCTGGTCTCCCAGGTTCTAGTCTAACACTCTAACCACTACACCAGCCCTGCAGAAAGTGAACTAGAGACATTTTGCATGCAAAGTGTGTCCTTTACCACTGAGCTATAGCCTTTCCCGTTCCGGCAGAAATATCAAGTCACACACGATAGCGTGCAGAAGTACGACCAGTGCTGCTGTAGCCTCAGCTATAAATTTCAGTACTCCTTCATCCTCAAAATGCCAGATCTATTATCCGAGGTGATCAATCTCAACCCTGGCTTGTGATTTCTTCTTCAGTCATAGCCGAGTTATGGAAGATTGTCTTCCATAAACACGGTTTTAACAATGAGTCCGTAAGTGACCTTGGAGGCCAATTTTGGATCCTCATGTCCTTCCACAGTGGGGACATTGGTTCCCGGGCGGGAGTTGATCACTGTGTGGATTTGCCAAGTGTGCCTTCCTCTTAGCACGTTTCTCCCTTGCATCCTGAGTTTGAGTGTCTTCAAAGTCCATGACACCTTTGGTAAAGGCTGTTCTCCAATCGAAGCGCTCGCAGGCCAGTGTTTCCCAGTTGTCAGTGTTTATACTACATTTTTTTGGATTTGCCTTGAGACAGTCTTTAAACCTCTTTTGTTGACCACTGGCATTGCACTTTCCATTTTTAAGTTTGGAATAGAGTAGTTGCTTTGGAAGACGATAATCAGGCATCTGCACAACATGACCAGTCCAACGAAGTTGATGTTGAATAATCATTGCTTCAACACTGGTGATCTTTACTTCATCCAGTACACGGATATTAGTTCGCCTGTCTTTCCAAGTGATATGTAAGATTTTTCGGAGACACCTTTGATGGAATTTTTCGAGAAGTTGGAGATGGCGTTTCTAAGTGGGCCATATTTCACAAGCATACAGTAAGGTTGTTAGTACAACAGCTTTGTAAACAAGCATCTTGGTTTCCCTGCTGTCAGTGCTGGCTCCTGGTCCCAGCTCACAAAGGACCAACGCTAGCCGGTAGTAAAGTATCAAAGTCTTTATTGAAGAATAGTTTCCATTTCCAAGCCTCAGCGCCCCAGCTCTACGTCTAGAGTCTAGACCGGCGAAGCTCCGTCTGAATCTCCGCCCCCTGTACACCAGTTTAAGACTCTAATCTTACTCCACCTCTCCCTTCTCTCCTTTCTCCTCTGGGTCCTGCTGCCCCCCGGGGTCTCCTCCCTCCTGGACTCCTCTGACGCAGACGTTGACCCTCCTGACTCCTCCCGCTCTCTTCGGCGGGCTTTAGGACTTGGCTCCCTACCCGGGCTGCCAACTGTGCCGCCTTCCTGTACATTTGAACTTGGCGCGCGCGCGCGTTTAACCTTCCTCTTAACCGTTTCCTCGCTCCCTGACGGAGGCGTGGTCAATCCTGCCTCATGTTCTCCCGCTGGTAGCGCGCTGCCTGATCCCGATGCCTGGGACTCCTCCCCCCTACTTCCCTCTGGTGTGGACGCTGGTCCAGATTTCCAGCTGCTGCTCTCTGAGTCCCCTCTGGCCCCTTCTCCCTGAAGTGCCCCCCTGGGTACTCCCCTTGCCCTGACCATGGGAGCCCCTTTTTGTGAATCCTCTGATTCACTGGACAGACTCAGAGACCTCGGATTGCTGTCATCGCTGACATTTCCTTCGGACTCCTCCCCTTCGCTCTCCATTTCCTCCCTCTCCTGTGCCTCTGCTCCTGAACCCCTGACACCTGCGAATGTCCAGGTCCTCAAACACTCTGCACTTCAATCGGGAGAAAGCCGCACTTGTAGAGCTCAGGCGATGCTGGATTTTGGTATCAGTGCTGACCCTTGTGAAAAGATAACTGCCTAGGTAGGAGAAATGACCCTGACCCAGGCACATCAAAACCTTGGCGGGGCAAGATAAAGGTCAGGGAACAGTCATGCCAACATGCTTATTATAGCACATCATCCCTGGAATTGTTGGAAACCAGGGGTCTCTCAACATGAAGTCGCTTCTAATGGCTTGTGAAAAGGCTGTCAAGTGGGCTGCAGTGTAATCTATTGCTGAATTTTATTAGGCAGCAGGGACAACTGAACCTGATCCGATGCTCCCAAGTGCCATGGACTCCCCTGTGCATCTGATATACCTGTTGTTTGCAGGAACGCCAACCCCATCTGTCAAGTTTCCTTGTTAATTTCTCCAGAGCCCTGCATTATTATGCATACCAACCACCTGCCTTTAGCAGGTGCAAAGGTGCAAAATTACAGCAAGGGGAATCGTGTGCATTCAATTCCCAAACATCTTGGTGGGACGTGGGTGGCGCTGTGGGTTAAACCACAGAGCCTAGGACTTGCCGATCAGAAGGTCGGCGCTTCGAATCCCCGCGACGGGGTGAGCTCCCGTTGCTCAGTCTCTGCTCCTGCCAACATAGCAGTTCGAAAGCACATCAAAGTGCAAGTAGATAAATAGGTACCACTCTGGCGGGAAGGTAAACGGCGTTTCCGTGCGCTGCTCTGGTTCGCCAGAAGCGGCTTAGTCCTGCTGGCCACATGACCCGGAAGCTGTACGCCGACTCCCTCGGCCATTAAAGCGAGATGAGCGCCGCAACCCCAGAGTCGGCCACGACTGGACCTAATGGTCAGTTCCCAAACATCTCCGGTACATCTGCGCTGGCATGAACCACAGTTGGGTCTCCATTTGTAGTTGATCTAGATTCCTTTCCCCTCCCTTGCCCTGCTCTTCCACCTGCGGCTATCTTCAGAGGCTTACATTGTTTTCTGGTGGTACTGAGGACCACATTGGCTGCTGAGCAGGAGCTAAAAGCGTTGTAGCCAGCTACTCAAGAGTTGACATATTAAAAAGAATAGTTGTGCCTGTGAACATCAGTGGGTCTACTCTGAGTAGGACTAGCACTGGATACAGTCCAATGTCTGTACCTCTTTATAAATAAGCTACATTTGCGTTGCTGTACTTTGAGTCTTACACATCCCCAATAAATTTTGAGGACTTGTAACTTGAAAATTTATTCTGTTCAAAAGTCTTTGCGCACCATGAGAGGAAAGCATTCTCTGAGTGGAGACATGCTGTTTATACTTATAACAGAAAGAACCAACACTTCACATAGGTTTTTTAATGTTCCTAGTGGCACATTTTAAGTGGTCTCGATTTTGGATTATCACCAAAGATAAAATTTATGCACCTCTGCAATTTCAGAGCCTTAAGTCTGTTAAGGGAAAACCGCAACATTCCTTAGTTGTTCTGGATACAGCTTCAGGGCAGCATCATTCTGACTAGATAAGCCAGACATATATACAGTATTTATAAATATTCAGCTCTCCAAAACAAAATTGTTAGGTAGAAAGCAGACCTGCCCTGCCCCTGGGACAGAAAAGTAATACATATGAACGTTTGGATAATCTGAAGCACCACGTAGAAATAAATACAGATCCATCAGATTTGCTCTGCTCTAGCAGAAAGGATTCACGTGAAATAATAGCCATGGGAAAATATTTATTACCAGTTTAATAACTTGTAAGTATTTAAGAATAGGACTTGGGGCTCAAATCTGACATAAAAATTAGTAGGCACCTTGGAAGCTGTACAGAGGTACCTCGGGTTACAGACGCTTCAGGTTACGTGTTTTCGGGTTGCGCACCGCGCTGAACCCAGAAGTACCGGAAAAGGTTACTTCCGGATTTCGGCGCTTGCGCATCTGCAGAAACACTAAATCTCAGGTTGTGACTGCTGTGAGTTGCGAAAGTGCCTCCAGCATGGATCACATTCACAACCCGAGGTTCCACTGTAATGCATTACAGAGCATTCTGCAGCTGACTTCAAAGTCACTATACTTTCAACAAGAAGACCTCACAGGAAGCTCTAGCATAAAACTACAAATTCTGTTGCGCTCAGTTTGGACTAAATCAGGACTCTGTTTTGCTCTTTCTCTGTAGGTGTTAACAGAATCTTAATGTGACGCTTCCCCACCCCCCAACTATAATTGCTCTTTTGAATGGGCTCCTCTGTTCTGCTCCTGCATATATTTGTGACTTGCCGAGAAATGCCACAGACCCACTGCCACCCTTTTAATCTGTGACCCTCTGTTTGCAATTTCTCCCTCTTGTGAATGAGTATCTTATCTGCCCCGTCATCTGGGGATGACACTTGCAATGAAGGAAGTGGACTTTCCCACTTGGGGGCCTTGTTTTGTAAGATGCTACAGGACTACCTGTTGTGTTTGCTGCAACACGCTGCTACCTCTCTGGCAAGCCTCAAAATTGCAGTAGTGGATTCTGCTGAGCACTAGAAAAAGATATGTAGTCCGCACTTTCGCTTGATAACTTCAGCATCTAATTTCAAAGCCTCCCTTCATGCAGTTCTTACAGTTTTGTTATTTAGTAATAACAAGCGGGGAGCACTCTGCCCCAAAGAACTGCAGAACGAGAGGCATATAAGAGATCTATGACTCTGAAGTGTGAGCAAGAGAGAGGTGTGTGAATTATATGAAACCCTGGCTTTGGTGCACATTAAGGAGTACTATATATCTTAGTGCTATATCGTGTTTCTGTTTTATATCTTATCCATGAGTGTTTGGGGTTGTTTAACTCTTTTTTAAAACTAGTCTTTAATGTGTGCCTTGCTTGGTGTCATGCTGAATGCTGAAAGTAACTATTGGAGGAAATGTGTGTTGTTCATTTATTATATGAAATACTCTTGGTGGTTAATTGTTTTACAAAATAAAAAGCTTCCTATTCATCACAGTTGCATAAAACAATATGGAAATGGCTACCAGTTCCTTTAGCCTGCCTCTACATTTCTTTCTAATGCCAAATCATGGAAGCAGAATAAATTTAGTGCCAAGCAGTTCTCTGCAAACAGACCAGGTTTGCCTAATCTTCATTGTAAAATTTGATAATATTTGCATGGGTGCGTTTTCGTTGAACATACAGTACTTCATGTATTGCTTGTTTGTTAATTTCTTCCAGGAGTCACGTTCAGCATTAACACGTTTCAGAGAAGCATTGTTTGGTACTAAGACATATAACAGTCATTCACACACCAAAACCAGTACCGCTTGCTGGTGGCATCTGTATGCAAACAAACAAACAAACAAACAAACAAATATGACACATTATTTGCTGCACATTTTTAGATTTTATTTGCTTCTAAAAGACCCTCATTCCACTCTAAGGCAAATTCTCCCATTCCTTCCTTTTATTTTAGAGTCTTGCTTATTTCCCTTTGTGCCTTTGTGCTACAGTTTGAATTCTCCAAAAGAGCATGGTACCTATAGTTTCTTCAGCCAAAGCCTGACGGTTGCTCAACAACTGCTGGATACGTCATGCAATAAGATGCTTCAGCTCATGAATCTGAAATGTCATTTTCCTTTTTTAGCACCATCATGATGTTTGTGCCACATTTAGTTGTGATTCACAATCGCCTCCTGGATCTTCTTCCTCGTTCTCAGCAGTGCTGCTGTCTAGCCAGTGTCCCTTGATTTGAGTTCATACGTTTTAGTCCCCCTTCTTTATTCTGGACTTATTTTTTCAGCAAGAAACTGCTTTGCAAATAAAGTGACCCATCAGCTACTTTCTAGTGATAGGGAAGGAAGGCAGAGCCTTCATTTCTGACATTCCTTTCTCCCTCCTCCCTTTCATTTCCAAACTTCCAGGAAGCGTAGGGCATAAGGGGTGGTGATGAGCTACTTGGAAACTGGCAGATACATTTGTCAGGACCAGATCTGCCTGTGGCTCCACCAGCTTCTGATATCTAACCTAATTTCCCCCAAAGCCACAGTTGTGTGTACGAAGAAGAAAAGCGTAACGCTGGTTATTCTAGCGAGGCTCTTAGCAAGATGTCACTGAAGAGTTTCTACTTAATTCCAGAAGCATTTAACGGAGAGTTAGCCGGCCTGCTTATATGTGAGCATAAATTAACAAGTCAGCTGTGCACTGAACTGACGGCAGATCTCAGCCCTCTGTGCTTTGATGGCTATCAAAGCTTGCATTAATTTGTTCTTCCTAGTACAATAATGCTGGAGTGTGGGAAGGTAAGGGATCGTCCCCTTTATGGAGAAAGAAGCAATAAAAATATCCCGAGCGCTCTGCTTTGCTGCAGAAACAGAAAGAGATAGAATTCTAATGCCATGGAATTATTGCAGGAGTAGAAGAAAAATCATCCTTCAGAGGGTGCATTGTGCTTGGAGAAAATAAAGCGCACTACTTGCAGGTCTCATTTGTCATACGACTGTGGGAAAGTCTCCTTGCTTTATGACCCTTTTTAAAAGTGGGTTTCCCCCCCCCCCCATATAACCTCAACAATAAAAAAAATGGGAAGAAAAGAGAATTAAGCGGGTAATGTTCTCTAGAATTCATTCTTTCCTATCCCTGCTTTGGATTTAACGGAGGAGGATGGGTCATATACTTTGACTCAAGGCGTTTCTCTGGAGGTGGCATTTTGGCACCTGAACTGAAAAACCAGAAGCGTTCTCCCAATCTCTCCTCCTGCACATGTACCCGTCTCCCCCTTGCTGACTGTACTGCCTCTTGAGAAGCCTTCTGCAAAATTAAAAAAGGAGAGAAAGTTGATTGTCTTAGTGGTACTTGTTTGTGGTGGATGGAAGTACTAATTAAAAGACAAAGCTGGTAAGCTTATTTAGCTTACAATATTTGGAACCTCAGACTGCATTTCTGCTAGTGAGCCTGCGTCCTCTCCTGTCCCCCCATCGGGTTTTGCTTTGTGATGAGGATGGGAAGCAATTTTGTCCTTTGAACCGACTAGGTGGGGCCAGAGAGTGCAATATCTTGTAGATCCCCAATGTGCTTCTGTAGAGAAGCACGTTGGGGCATACACGTCAATGTTTGGCCCCCAAAGAATGAAACTTAGTCAGGGAAGCGGGTAGGTGCTGTTATGACTTCTCCTTGCATACGTTCTTCCTTGGAGAAGGAGAGAGTGCTGTATAGGCTGCATGCAAAAGTCCTGTGGGCCAGTTTGAACCACCAGTGGTCCACCCCATTCCATCTGGGTGGTCCATGGCTTGTCTATAAAAATGGAACGCAAAGTCATGGCTGCAGGACACTTGCTTTCCATCTCTGTTTTAAAGATTTGTCTTTTAAGCATTACTCTGTGTGTGTTTGTGTTTGTGGGTATGCTTTGAACATCCTAGGCCTAGCCTACCTTACAGGGTTGTTGAGAGGATAAAATG
This sequence comes from Podarcis tiliguerta, assembly GCF_965153285.1. Lineage (NCBI taxonomy): Eukaryota > Metazoa > Chordata > Lepidosauria > Squamata > Lacertidae > Podarcis > Podarcis tiliguerta. The sequence continues at coordinate 15,526,208 of NC_139536.1, read as the reverse complement.
CAGGTGGGAGAACCATCTACACCACCTTGAGCTCCTTGGAAAAAAGGAGGGATAGAAATGTCATGATGTTGATGATGAAGTTTTTAATGTTTGAAGTTTTATTCTGTTTTTAGTCCTCTGTTGGGAGCCTCCCAAAGTGGCTGGGGAAACCCAGCCAGATGGGCGGGGTATAATTATTATTATTATTATTATTATTATTATTATTATTATTATTATTATTAAATTTAGTGTTCTGTTTCAAGGGAGGGTGTTGCTGAACTTTTTAAAGATAACAGTTTCCCGTTTAATTCTCGTTGAAACCTTTGACCAGACATTTATCATGAACATTATTGATGGCAGCAAAGCAAACTGCCAAGGGACTGGCTCCAAGCTGTCAAGATTTTCAGTTGTTTGGCTCTTCTCACTATGATTTTCAGCCACCGTTGGGGAGTGGGCTGTTGGTGCAAGCTGAATCTTCTGTGCTTCCATTAATAAATAAAAGAAGAAGCGTGGGGGCAGAGAGCGATTGTTGTTGCCTCCGGAGGCTACGAAAGCCCTGTGTGCATGAACTGATTTTTTGGTCTCTTTTTGTTTCATCTTGTCCCACCCTCAGGCTAAACTTGGTGGAGGCCTTTGTGGAAGATGCAGAGCTGAGGCAGTCTCTTCAAGAAGACGTGCTCCGTCGCTTTCCGGACTTCAACCGGATAGCGAAAAAATTCCCCAAGAAAGCCACACTCCAGGACTGTTACAAAATATACCAGGCTGTTAATCAGATACCGAATGTGATAGAAGCACTGGAGAAAGTTGACGGTGATGCATTTTCACTGTTGTGCTATATCTATATCTTAAGCCGGCGAGAGGCAGCGAGGACCTGAACACAGTTGCTTGCTTCGTAATATGGATTCCATTGGGACAAGGGGGGTGGGGTGGCTTTAGCCCTCCAGATATTGCTGACCTGCAACTCCCACTGTTCCTGGCTGTGCTTGCTGGGATAATGGGAGTTGTAGCTCCACCAATACCTAGAGGGCCAAAGCCTCTCCTTGCTTTCAGAGCATGGGCTGCAGGGTTTGTGTGTGGGCTGCCCATCTAGGCTAGGAGCGCTAGAGGAGGAAATTGCCCCCAGCATCATTCTGCTTGAGTGGGCCTGCGATCAGGTTCCTGCCGCCCAGGGCTGCAGCCCACAACTCTCAGGCGCTGTCATAAAAGAGGAGGCATAAAGCCATCAAGCACAAAGCAAGAAAAACAGTAGAGGCAATAAAAGCTCCATATAAAACTAGCTGTAAAAGCTATAAAAACAGTGCAAGGGCTGGAAAAAACACTGGCAATTAAAAGCAGCTAGTTTACATGCTGAGAAGCCTTGGCAAATGAAAACGTCTTTATGTCTGTGTTTTTTTTTAAAAAGGACAACACATTCTTTCCTTCCTTTTTCACATAGAAAGTGTTGCTTTTGCAGGACTAATTTGTGAAGTGCATGGCTAATTATTCCTCCAGTTTTTTAAAATGTTAGAGCAGCGTTTGCCAAGCCAGTGCCCTCCAGAGCTGGTTGGGGGTTGTTGGGAATTGTAGTCCAAAATCCTCTGGAGGGCAGGGGCTTAGCAGAACAACCAGGCTGTTTCCACCTCTCTCCCCACCCCACTACTCCTGGTTTCAATATTAATAAGTGTATCTTCTCAGGGCAATTTAAAGTAGAAAGTTGGATTTTTTTTAAAAAAAAAAGCAAAATGGTGAACTTAAGAGAACTGCCTTGCTCATTAAGAGAAGAAAAAGGATGGACTATTTTGACCTCTGCAGTTGTACTTTTCTGATTTGAATGTGCCAGTAGCTAAGAAAATGAAATGGGAATGTCTGAAATATATATTAAAAGCACTCTTTAATTTGGCAGCCTGAGGAATACATTGTGTCTGTTGTCTTTTAAAAAATTAAAATTGTCTCTGCAGTGTTTGCCACCTTTCCCTGAAATTGGCTTCTGTATTGTTCTTTAGAGAGCAATTCTTGCTTTAAACATATTTGCCGTTTTGAACTGTTTTTAATTATCTTATACGTAGATTGCCTTGAGATGGCAGTTTACAAGGCAAGGAATAAATTGATGGTGATTATGATACATGTTTGTGTTTTTCCTTTTTTTCAGAAAACAGCAAGACATTAGTACAAGCAGTGTTCACAGGACCTCTGAGGGAGCTGCTGTCTGACTTCGCCAATTTCCAAAATATGATTGATGAAACTTTGGACATGAACACGGTAATCTAAAGGAAGCAGAACAATATGGCTTGGTTCTGTCAAAGATGTGCTGGGTAGATGATGACCCGGTAGTATTAGCAGCATGCACAACTTTTCTACATTTAAACTTTTCAGCCTGCCTTTCTAAAAACTTATTCAAGGCTGTTCCACCAAAATGACTAAAAACAGCCATAGGGCAAGAAAAGAAACCAAGTGTCAGCACAATTTAAAAAATCACCAAGGACTGGCATTAATCAGATTATAACATAAATCTGTCCCGTCAGTACTGTATGGCACGTGTTGAAGCTAACTGTATGATGTGCTTCAGAAACGTAGGGAGTAACGGACACAGAGTTTCTTAGGGAGGGAGGTCCAGAGACTTTATGCCACCACAGAGAAGGCCCTGCTACAGACAGCCATAGGGCTCTTCCCTTATATATTAGATGTGGTGGGTCCTCTTCTGAAGATCTGAATGGCCAGGATGGGGGCGACTTCCAGTGGGCAGAGACATTCCTTCAGTGAATGTGCTGTGATCATTTCATCTTATTGACACGGCAGATACCTATTTACATCTCTTGAACACCGGTTTGAAGGCCGGCAAGCCTATGCAGCTGCTTAAACTTTCTAGATTAGCCCATCATTTAAACGATTATTTTATACTGGTTTTATGGTGTGCTCGGTTTTATTATACGCGTATATATTGTTGTACGTTGACTTGATATATTTTGAGTTGTCGGTATATAAATAGCTTAATAAATAAATAAAATCATAGGGCTGGGACGAAAGGCCAACCAGTCAGAAGGCTGTCAACACGAAACTTGCCTCTCCAAGGTGAGAGCATCAACATCCAGGAATCGCATCCCATAACCCACGCAGCTGAGCGCCTCTAACACAGAATGACGTGCACAGCACCATGATGCTGGCATATCCAAGTAGCTACACATGGGTCTTAACTAATTCTTGAAATGCAGTTACATGCTACAGGAACTCTGTGTGTGTGTGTGTGTGTGTGTGTGTGTGTGTGTGTGTGTAAAATAGCAGTGCTAGTGGGGAATCCTTTTGAATAGGAGTTGTCCCTACCACAAAGAGTTGCTTTGATTTTTCATGTGTGTTAATTAAAGTTTGTTGGGCTGCCTGGGTCAAGTTGCGACTGGAGGGTTGTAGGTCAGTGTTAGAGCATGTTCCCACTTCAAAAGGCACCCCTTAGTGCCTCCAGGTAAGGCTAGGAAAGACTCCCTTCCTGAAATCCCAGAGGGCTGCTGCCAGTCAGTGTCTGCATTACTGAGATAAATGGACCGTTGGTCTGGCTTGGTTATAAAGCTTCGGATATTCCTAGATATTCAGCCGACTTGAAATCTGGATGAGGAGAAAATAGGAAGTTAACTTAAGTGCTGTACATATAGAGTCTGGCTCTACCCCCCATCAGAAGTTCACACAAAGAAAAATGGATTCTGCAACCTGTAGGACACAGAAATTAAAAAAAAATGTGCATTTGCTTGTTTTGCCAGCCTGACGTTCCTGCAGGTACATCCGTGCAGCCTGATCTTGCCGCTCTCTTCGCAGCAAGTAAGACAGTTCTGCCGCCGCTAGGGACCTGTTGCCGTGAGCCACTCCTCTTGAGTGTCTCTCTGCTGTCGAGGATTCCCTTAGGTTTTACCCACCTGCTTTCAAAAACAAAAGGACGAGAAATTCTCCATATATTAAAGTAGATAAGTTTAAATGAAGCCAAGTAAGACACATGACTCCAAGTTGTGTTTGCATTTCCAAAATCCATGGAAGTTAATTAAGGCCGATGTTGGAGGGGCAGCTGCGGTTGCTGGAACAGCAAACTGTCCGCAGTGGGCGAGAAAGCGGGATCTCGCAGGTTCTGATTTTACGGCCTTGTGTTTCGCATTAAGACCTGTAAGAATCTATCATTCTCTTTAATAGGGTACGGTAAAGCTGCAGGTTGGCATAGCAACCAAATTATATTGCTCGGCCTGCGCTGAGTAAACTTCCAGCTTCACGGACTTAGGTTTATAGAGCCACAGATACATTGCGTGAGGTAGCGTGTATATATTATGGCAGTTTATATAGTGGCACTCGTGTACATTGCACTTCACAGAACAGTGTCACAAGCCTCCTGTGACAAGGAGCTTATAGTCTCTTCCAAGCCTTGGTGGGTCTCCAGGGGGAGATATTTTCAAGGTTGAGATTTTATTTATTATTTGAGAAATTTTTACAAACTGCTCAACTAATAAGCTCTCCAAGTGGTGTGCAAAATAAAATTACAGCTGGGGCAAAGGAAGCTGCATTATACTGAGCCAGGCTGTTGGTCTATTTAGCTCACATTGTCTGCCAGAGACCTTCTGCATGCATAGTAGCTGGTCTGCCACTGTGCCGCAGCCCCTGAACAGAACTAAAACCCACAAACCAGTTAAAAGCAAATGGCTTGCCCAAACAGGAAAGCTTTCAGCTAGTGTCAAGGACCAGTGAAGGAACATTTCCTTGCGAATGCAGATTGGGCATTATGGGGCACTTGGAAAAGTAGGAATTGGGAGTCCAGACACATCTGGAGGGCCATAGGTTGCCTACCCCAGTTTACTAGATAAAATCCTGGAATTGGTCGCACCATCTATGTGTTTTGGATGTTACACTTGGAAGTCAGAGGTGAAGTTGTCTCTTGGTTGATGTCAGCGGTAGAATGGTGGGATCCCATCCCATACAATTTTGCATGTGGACCAGGTCATAGGCAGCTGAATTTGGTTGGCCCAGAGTGGCCCCATCCTTGATCTGCTCCATATGTGCTTTGGAGTAATTCTGACTGGCTTATAATACCAGTATTATCTCTCGGCTGGGCTCCAGTTTATTTTATGTATTTTATTTACATGCCTACCTTAACTGCTTAACTTTTAAAACTCTTAAGCAGTGTACACTGTGTACAGGGTAAAAACAATATCCCTTTATTGTTTTGTATGTGTGTATAATAAAACAGATTCAGGGAAAATCGTATAAAGCAGGATTCAGTCTTATGACTCATGGAAAGTGTATATTTTTACAAGACGTGTGAAACAACTGATGGCAGAAGGAAGGGTATTATTCCGCAGGGTATTCTGTAGGGTACAGTGCCGCAAGTAGAATTTACCCATCTGATCCAAGCGAACTTACTAGTCCATAGAGGGGCAGGTGGTCTTTCAGGTTTGGCCCTCATCCGCTCCATTAACCGAACCCAAGCACTGATTCAGCACTTCTACCCCTTGCCAGAATCTAATGGAAAGGAGAAATATTGCGTGGTGCTGCCAGCATACTGATGGTCACCTTGCTCTTGATCTCGAGCTGAGGGATCGCAAGTTACTCAGGCCCTAGGCTTTGGGTTAAGTTTGTAAAGGCCAAGTGAATGCAGTGGTTCAGACCTGCAAAAAAAGGGGGGGGAGTTCAGCTGGGGATGCGTAGCACTGGAGTGGTAGAAAGATGCCGTTTACAGTTGAGCTAACACGTTCTCTGGCAGGGCATTGCAAGGTAGCATCCTCTGGCATGTCAGCAGCATGAGCTGGGAGATACTCCCTGGCTGAAACCCTGGAGAGCTACTGCCAGACAGTACTAAGCTAGATGGACCCCGAGGGTCTGGCTTGGTTCAAAGCTAGCTTCCTGCGTCCCTAACATTTTAGCTGGCAGCGGTAGAGACTGAGCCAGGAGTGCCTGTATGCAGTGAAAGTGCTTTGCCATTGAGCTGTAGCGCAGAAGAGGGACGGAGAGAAATAATTGGTGTGCCCCTGAATGTAGTCCAGGTAGCTGCCGGGAGATGTAGGGAAAGATAATTTCACTTCCCCTGTTTTCTCTTTGGGGAGGTCTGCTATTCACTTTTCTGGGAATATTTTGACTTCCTCGGTGGTGGCATTCAGCTGTTCCTGGTCCGCAAGCAAGCAAAGGGCTTCTTTGTAGTTGCTGATAGTACAGTGTGATCGCAAAGCTCTGTCCCTCCTCCCATTCCCTGCAGGCTCTAGATAGCTTTTCTTTGCTGCAATGCAGGTTACAATGTGATGTGCAGAAAGCACACAAGTCCTTTCCAGCATTTTTGTAATGAATTTTTCATCATCCTTACAAGTTTGGGAGTGAAGGGGATAGAAGGCTTTCACCTCTTTTGTTATTTCCCCCAAAGCTTCTGGTAAAAGTGAAGTTCCCTCGTCCCATTTTGAGTAGTGTGACCTATGAGAAACCCGTTTTTCCCCTGATGAAATGACTGTTTTGAAAATAGCTTTTTAACAGAAAACGTGTGAGCAGCGTAAGGTCGTGGCAGCTTGAAGTTAAAAGGATTTTTTTCTCCTAAAAATGCTAGGGATAGATTTAATAGAAGATGGCTTTTGAATTTTGCTTTCAGAAACCCATTATATGGATTTCTCAAATGGGCAGAAAAGTGCAGAGTTGATAATTTGAAGTTAACATGCGAGGGCAAATGAATGGGAGGGACCAGTCTCTGGATATTGAAAACCATCTTGTTTGTTAACTGATGAATCAAAGTGCGAAAAAGCTTTAGTAACATATTATGAGGAAAAAACAAAAAACAAAGCAACTTGCATTTCTGAGGATGCTCTGGTACAAAGTGAAAAGTAGTTTTGAGAGAGGCAGTGACTCACCTTGAGGATTAGAATGTGGTTTTGGGGGAAAAAAGCATAGATCTTGAGGAATTTTATCTTAAAGCTAACATGAGATGAGTTTTCAAAAATCAATTCCTGGTAAGTTAGGAAGTGTTTTTTGATATAGCTGAACCTTCAGTGCACAAAATCCTTCCCCCATCCCTTAACAACCAGAAGTTAAAAGCAGCAACAGTAGAGCTTCTGTCCTCAAAGTTAAAATATTAGCATAGCAATCATGAGATCTAGTAGCACAACATATTGGTGGATCATTTTGCTTGCCTTTTGGGTTTTCATCCCGCTGTGTGTGGCTGCTAGAAGTTTGTAGACCTTGAACCCAGAGTTTCATAGCCCTGTTTCAGATATTTCTGCATGCTGCTATATATCTAATACTTAGTCAGACCTTGTGGTCTTACTGTCCTTTTTGCCATTGATGACTTGCTGCTATTTGAGATTTGTTCAGCAATTTGGAGAAGAAACCCACTTCTCCAAGGAATTTCATCAGCTGGCTGCCTGCCTGCCTGCCTGTATCTAGCTACCTTTTGACCCTTGCTCTAGGTCTAGGTACGGTCAGGCAGCCGGCTGATGAACTTTTCAATTGATTGATTTGACTTCCGTACTTATCTGGAAGGCTGGGCTGATGTTTCAGGAATGCAGTAGACCACCTCATCCTCTGTTTTGCTAATGTGTCCCTGCTGGGTTAAATGTTAGAGCATCTCTCTGACAAAACGATCACAGTAGCAGCTGCATCTTTTCACAAAAACCCTTCCAAGCAGAAGTGAGCCCCCCAGGAGGACACCCGTTTTGTTTTGAATATGCTCCAGCAATCTGCTATTAGAAGTGGCAGCGCAGTTGTTTCCACATGGAAAGTTTACCAAGAAGAGGTCTGCTTTGTCAGATCAGTGGTCCATCTAGTTTTCCACAGTGGCCCATGGGAAAGTCCTCAAGCAGGGTAATTAGGGCAATAGCTGTCCCATTCTGCTGCCACTTAGCTTTCTCTATCGTTGGAGGGCCATTCATAAAGGTATTATGTGCCACTTTTGGACCCAAAGGCCCACAAAGCAGTGAACAGATTAATACAAAAGAAGAATAAAAGCACAATAAATACAAGAGTAAATCAGTAAAAATGTGAAGCCGCACAATTACCTCCTTAATATACATGTGTGAGCTGTGCTCATGGTCTCAGCAGACATGCAGTGCCCCAGAATTCTACCTATCACTTAGAACAGGGGTCAGCAAACTTTTTCAGCAGGGGGCTGGTCCACTGTCCCTCAGACCTTGGGGGGGGGGGGCTGGACTATATTTTGAAAAGAAAAAAGAACGAATTCCTATGCCCCACAAATAACCCAGAGATGCATTTTAAATAAAAGGACACATTCTACTCATGTAAAAACACGCTGATTCCCGGACCGTCTGCAGGCTGGATTTAGAAGGTGATTGGGCCGAATGCGGCCCCCGGGCCTTAGTTTGCCTACCCATGACTTAGAAGCAAGGCTGGCTCACCTCCCCTTCCTCCCAACCCAGCTGTCCCAGTTTCCCAAACCCAAAAGGGAGTGTCTTAACGCTCATCACCTGCAAAGAAACAGCCCAGAGACGTCGCCGTGAAGTCATCTAGTCTAGTGGCCCTCAAAACACCTGGTGGCCACAGATTCCATACATAAATGGTGCATTGTATGAACTGGTGGCATCTCTTGAGTCTGTTCTTCCTACCGCATCTGCATTATTTAGCATTAACACCGTTCTTGACACACTGTGCACTAATTGTTCCTTTGGACATGGCCCTACGTGAGCCAAGGCTGCAGTAATTCAAACCTGATTACAAGAAAATATGTGAGAAGTAGTTTGACATCGCAATATATTATTGCCGAAGATCTGTTCACTGGATTTCTGCAGTGTTCATAGAAGTATTATTCTGGCGTTCTGTTTTGGGGATCTCGAAAGCAGGCTGACTAAACTCTCATTCTTTCTTTAAAATTCATACTGTGCTTTGTAGCCCCAAAAGATCATTGCTCCTGAGGAGCTCGTGGAGAAGATTTAGATTTAAGTGTGACCGGAGTGTGAAGTTCATCTGCATTCCAGATGATCTGCCATTTTGGGCGGGTGGAAAAGACAGCGTTATGCCTCTGAATACCAGTTGCTGGGAATCTCAGGTTGGCAGAGTACTGTTGTGCTCATGTCCAGCTTGCAGGCTTCACCTGGTCCTTTAGGCTCTCATCTTACATTTTTATGTTCTTTTTCAATCTGAGCTTATCTGTTCAACAGGATCTCAGTGTAGAGTATTCCGGCGCCCTTCAGGTGTTTTGTATGGAAGCTCCCAGCAGCTTCAGCTGACATTTGCTGGCCAGGAGATTCAGTCTAAAACACCTGGAGGCACCGGATTGGCAAAGGTTTGTGTCTTTCCTGAGCTAGGCAGTTTCAGGCTGCAGGTGAGGAATTGTCACACTGGTGGAGAGTTTCTAGCCTAGCCTGCTGATGTGCTACTCTTTTTTTAAAAAAGTTTTGTATTTTCAAAACTCAGTAATAAAAGATGAGCAATAAAAACAGCTAACATGTTTCTCAAGAAAGATCAGAGAGTGACTGCACCGCCTGATCTTTCTGGAGAAATGCTTGTTAGCTGCTTTTGAATTTCATTGCAGACATATAGAATATATAAGAAGGTACATGAAAACCAACCAAAATCTCTCCTCAGATTGCCATGTGTCTTGGGTGGTATTCTTGTATGGTCCTCACATCGCATATATGAAGTAAATGGTTGCTAAGTTACGTGAAAAGACAATGGGATCGTTTTACCCCTGGCCACTCGGATTTGGCATGTCAGTTGCCTGAGCAACTGCCCAAAATCAAGTACACCAAATCAAGGGACAAATCTGTTACAGAATGCAGACATCTAGCTATCTCTAAATGAGGAGCTACTCTTGAAAAGTTTAGTATCTCTCTGTGACATAAATGTTTATTAGAATCATCCCAAATCCATATCATTTTTGATATGCATTGTGTTCACATGACTGAACTTTTTTTTTAATAAAGGTAAAAGTCCTCACCATGTGATTCATTTATTTTTATTTTATGTAAGGTGTTGATCAGCCCTTAGGCCGCAAACCCCAGAATGTTCTGTGAACTTAACATATCTTTTGATAAATACTTGTTTTGACACTTAGACTGATCTAATAGAGAGTTTTAATCTCCCACATTTGTTACTTAGTTTATGTGGTCTCAGAAGTTGCTTTAGAATTGTTGAACTGGTGGGTTTTAAATGCTTCGTAATACGACTGAAGGGTCTTAGCGGCTGCTTTTAACTCTTCTGTGGACAATTTCTCTCTCCATATCCCAGGTGGAGAGCCACGAATACCTCTTGAAACCCTCCATTGAGCCGAGCCTCATTGAGCTGAGAGAGAATATGGATAAGCTAGAGGAAAAAATGCAGGGTGTGCTGAAGGCGGCAGCAAGGGAACTAAGTATGTTGGCATGACCTTCACTTTATCCACACAGTCCGTGTTCTGATGCTGAAAAATGCTTCACATTCTCATTGTTTAAAATACAGTTGTGCACTTGCTTTTTTAAAAAACCGAACCTGTTGTTGGAAACTTCCCCCACAGTACATGGTCAAAGGAGGAGAACTGGATATCTTCTAAGGTCAACTCTTAGTCAGTTCATGCCTGCATGAAGCACAGCAAACTTGACCAGCGCCTTGTCTCTGTTCAGTGAACACCTCTTCTCCTGCACCCAGAATCCCCCGCAGTCCACAGGTTTTCTTTGGCACACAGAGATCCGCCGGCAAACGAGGCAATGTGGAATGAGTGCTTTAAAGCTGCCAGCAAATGCTGTCATTGCAACTATGCACTGTGTGAAGAAGGGCTCTTTCTTTGTATGTCCTGAATCTCTCACCATTCAGCTTTTGTTGGATAACGTTGGAGTCAAGTACTATATTGCAAGGGATCACGAGGGTCATCTAGTCCAACCCCTTGCAATGCAGGAATCTTTTGCTCAGCATGGGACTCAAACCCATGACCCTGAGTCTCGTGAGAAAGAGAGAAACTTCTACCTATATACCTTCTCCACACCATGCACAACAGTGGAAATCTCAGTCATTCTCCCCACTTGCCCTTTTTCTAAACTAAATAGTCCCAACCCATGTAAGTTTTCCTAGTAGGGGAAGTATTTCAGACCCTTGATAACTTCTGGTTGCTCTTTTCTGCACCTTTTTGAGCTCTACAATATCCTTTTGGAGGTGTAGCAGCCAGAACGGTTGAAGTACAGGCATGCGTTTATCCTTTGTAATGATCTTGTCAATCCAGTGTCAATAAATAAAGCATTCCTATAAGAGCTTCTCCCTCTCCTTTGGGTAATCTTAGGTTTCCGTGGCATTACAGTAGAGGGATTTCTAAAGTGGTGAGTGGAACCGCAGTTTGAAAGTCCTCTAACTCTTAGCGAGCTAGGTGTTAGGACTTGTTCCAAGCCCTGTGACTATGAGTTAATTTCTCGGCAGGTGGCCTGGTACAATATCAAGCAGCAAAACCCAGCCAAGAGAGAAATTTGACTCACCGAGTGGGGATAACGAAAATGTGATTTGTGTGTTTATAATGCCACAATCAGTCATGGATTTTATTCTCCCCCAATCCCTTCCCATGAAACAGGTCTGGAAGCCGGCAAGAGCATCAAATTAGAATGCAACTCCCAGTTTGGGCATTTTTTCCGAATCACCTACAAGGAAGAGAAGGTTCTGCGAAACAACCTGAAGTATAAGGTCTTGGAAACCCAGAAGAACGGGGTGAAGTTCTCGAACATGTGCGTGAAACACATATCCCTGCCTTTGCCTCGGAACGCCAATGGAAGTGTCCTCTAAACTTCCTGTGGGGTGGGTGCGAGTCAGTGAAGTGTTCTGCCAGGTTGCGGAAGTTTGCTAACATTTTCCTTTTCGTTCCTGAGCAGTCAACTGAAAAGCATCAATGAAGAGTACATAAGTATCAGAGGAGAGTATGAAAAAAGCCAGGCCATCGTTGTTAAGGAAATCATCGGCGTTGCCTCAGGTAAGGAACACTGTGTGCTTATACATGGAATCACCAGATATGTTCTGAGGATATGTTTTAACCAGGAGTAAAACACCCACACACCATTTGTAGAGTGGGTACAAAAGTAATTGGTCTGCTCTCAGCCTGCGGCCTCTCTGAAATAGAAATGTGACCCATCTTGTGGTGAGGACAAACTACGTTAACTGCGGAAAACAATTTGCCAACCTGGCCTGCAGCCGTACGGCTGCTTAGAGGTGCCAAGCAGAACTTGGTTGGGTTTTCCTCTGGATATTATATAGCACTCAGCTACGGATGTCAGCACAACTGCTGCTAATGAAACAGAAGGCACTTCAGAACCCTAGCCTTCCTTCCACCTTGGTTTCCTGTCCCTGTTCTGCTTTTCCAGGAACGTTCCCTGACATCACGGCCATTCAGCCAGTGGCAGGTTGGGTGGTCTCGCTTCTAGAAACAAAAGCGAGCACGCTAGCAACTCTGAGCATCAGTTGTCTGAGGTCACAGCATCTCAACCAATGTCTAGAGAGGGCTTTAGAACTGGCAGCAATTGCCAGACTTCTGTTTTTATATCCAAATACTATTCTTTGCTTTAAAACATGCTGGTGCCATTTTTCCTCACTCATCTATTATTTTTGGCATGTGTACATGTCCTGTGATTTTTAATGTAACAGTTTGCAACTCTGCACCCCTAAGTGTCCTAAAGTGGCGCCATTGCAGAGATCTCTGTGTTCATGAATCGGACGTAGATTAAAGCAACTGGAACCCTCAAATCCTGTTCCGACAGGGCACTGATGTGCAGGCAGCATAAGCATGAGTAAGATGGTGATACAGATGAGAAAGGCTTGTGGTTTTCTCTTGCGTAAGCTGTTCCAGATTGCGCAAATGCTCGGGAGCAGCGGGCGCCCAAGCACTTGGGCATGGCAGCTAAAGGAGCGTGCTGTTCAAACAGTTAGCCTCGTTTAGTGTGCCAGATTGGGCCTCGTAGCGTTTTACCTTTGTGCGCTGCGTTTGCATTTTGCTGCCAGCTGTTTTGAGTGAAACGGAAGTGTTGATTATAACACCGCCTGCTTTAGGTGTTAAAACGTGCTGAGAGGTATTGATACTGCACCGCTTAGGTAAAATGGCTGGAAATAAATACAGTAAATGAATAAGAAAAGAATTATATTGTCAGCTAGGATTGTCATTTTTTAAAGGTTTTAGAGTGGTACCTCAGGTTAAGTACTTAATTCGTTCCGGAGGTCCATTCTTAACCCGAAACTGTTCTTAACCTGAAGCACCACTTTAGCTAATGGGGCCTCCTGCTGCTGCCGTGCTGCCGGAGCCCGATTTCTGTTCTTATCCTGAAGCAAAGTTCTTAACCTGAAGTACTATTTCTGGGTTAGCGGAGTGTGTAACCTGAAGCATATGTAACCTGAAGAGTATGTAACCCGAGGTACCACTGTATAAATTTGTTTAATGGTGCATTCATACAACCAATTGCCTCCCCATCCTTTGTGCTGGCTGCTGTATTTGTCATGTGATTGGATTAAAGCTGAATTAGATCTGAAGGGTCCAATTTACTAAGACATCTGCAGCCAAAGCTTGATTTATATCACAGGGCACATTCAAACCATACATTTAAAGTGCTGTGATACCACAGTCATGGCTTCCTCCCAAAGGATTCTGGGAGCTATAGTTGTTGAGTGCGCTGAGAGTTGCTAAGAGACCCCTATTCCCCCTCACCGAGCTACACTTCCCAGAATGGCTTAACAACCAGTCCTTCTTCACAGGGAACTCTGGGAATTGTAGCTCTGTGACAAACTACAGCTCCCAGAATTCTTTGAGAGAAGCCATGACTGTCTAAAGAGGCATCACAGTGCTTTAAATATGTAAACATGGCCATAGTCTGTCCATTTTAGCCCAGTTTTCAGCTTGCAAAAGTAAGGATACTTGACATGGCCTCTGTGGTGACTGTTTTGTATTGAGCTGGCAAAAAGACACAGGTAATTTAGTCGGTGCTGAATCAATTTCGCCGAGGACAGCTCTAATAAAAAGCCTGCATAAAATTCATATTTTTAATCGGCTTAATGAACAGACAAATAGATTGCACCATTTAATCTTTTCATTCTTCATTTGTGGGTGCTCTGGTGTTTAGTTTAGCTGTGGAATTGTCTGGTTTCTTTGTCTGACTACATCATGTCTTTTTCGCTTGATGTGAAATGTAGAAAGCACTTTACAGAATTACATAAGCAAAATACAGTTCCCAACCCCAAAGGATTTTACAATCAAAATTTCTGTAGTAGAGGTAACACTAAGGGAAGTTGTGGGAAGAGAGATAAGAAGGGGCTGGGAGGACACCCCCGCAAGCAGGTTTTTTGAGGGTGCATGGGGAGTTGCACAGGAGCGGGGAGGTAGGGGAGAAATTAACTGAGCAATCGAAAGTCCATTGCGCAAGCAGAATGGCAGCATTCTGTACAATCTCCAGAGAGCCTCCGCCTGTCAGTTTGTAGGCTGTACATAGTAAGATTGACCAGTGGTTTGACTTTATATGGCAGCTTCCTGTGCCCCTTTCCTGCCTGTTATGGGAAAATTAAAAGTACCCTACCACCATGTGTAAAAAACCGAACAAAAACTAAAATCAGGAAATCTGTGGCTGAATCTCCATCTCATCTGGTTTGACCCAAAGCTGCTCTACTGGAGCAGGCTAGCATGTTCAGCAGCAGTTTCAGGGAAAGCTGCTCGGGTGAATGCCTCCTAGCTTGGTGGGTGCATGGGAGCAGAATTGCAAATGTCTCAGTGAATACATTAGTGGTGGTTTTCTTAACTGCATTAGCTAATACCACCCACCTTCCCTAACTTCTCCTTCCAGGGCAATTAGCCTTTTGTGGGTAGATACTGGTCTCTGAACATCTGGCCAGACATCTTTGCATGGTAGTTATAAGATCTTTTGGGGCAATAAAACACGCAGTTGGGAGGCGTTGTGAAAGTGAATTGGGGTGTTCGTTTGGGCGGGGCGGGTGGGGGAGAGAATGATGCTGTCAAGAAGATCAAATTCTGTCCCTGTGGAAGGTTTTATGTATAATAGAGAGACAGCAGGTCTGTCTTGTCAACCAATTTATGCATTCAGTGTTAACAGCTAGTGATATGCTTTTTCAAAGTCAGGGTTGCTCACAGCAGTTTAATTAGCCCTTGCTCTTTACCAGTTCAATGAGACGGCGAAGGTTTGCGCTGGAAAACTTTCCAGAGGGAATACTAAAATGTGCAAGAGTGATTTCCCTGGTGTGCACTTGCAGAATGAGCTTTCTGAGTGCTAAAATGTTGTCACCTGACATCGCTTACATACTTTAGGACTTGGCGGAAGGATCCTTCCTTAGTAGTGTCAACAGGCTCTGAGTGTAGTTGGTTTCAAATGCTTAATTGGAGCTTAATGATACTTTGGCGCAGCCCACAACTAGTGCTTTATAGTACTCCGTGACTCCGTTCAGGCGTAGTACCATATCTTGGTTTGATGCTACAAACCTCAGGAGCTGAATGCAGCCCCCCCAACCTCAAAATTTGGCTCATGGGACTTTCCCAGGCAGCACCCCAACTTCCCCTGCTTTACACTGTATATGAGTGCTTTATACTGGCTGAAATAAGCTCTGATAGTGTCTCTTCACTTCCTAGGATGGAGATGGAGAGTTAGACAGGCAGAAGACTTCCTTAGTAAACAATCTATAGTGATTGATGTAGTGAGACTCAGAGAACGTACAGAGTGCACTTAACATTCCGGGGTGATAAGGAGAGGATGTATACAGATAGATAAGGAGAGGTCAGGACACAACATTCCAGGATGGTGCCAGGGTGGTGAGAAAGGAATGTACAGAAAGACAAACTACGCATCAGAGAATAGAAAGGGTGGGTGGGTGGGTGTTTGTGGGTGTAGAAACTGCCTACCGCACAAAAGCCAAATTTACATTCATTGCTCTTTAGCCTCAGTCCCACTGCCCCACAGCTCTCCATCTAGACAAGCGACAGGTATTATCAGTTCATGAACCCAGTTAAAGGACAGTTTGGGTGTGGAACATGGCTGCTTAGGGGTGAGAGGACATGGCCTGGGGTGAAGAGGGCTGCATCAAGGCCCTGGCCTGAGGTTCCCCAGCTCTGATGCAGACTTTAAAAGATCAGCAGCAGCAATTTGAACTAGGCCTGGAAGCAACCGGGCCAGGCAGCCACTGCAGATGAGCTAGATCTGGAATATTTCACTGAGGCTTCTTCCGTGATCAGATAAGCTTGCAGCATTCTGCGCTAGCTGCTTCTTCAAACATAGAATACATGTAGGTCGTGTTTAAGTCACTTGTGTGGGAGGTTACTAAAGCATGAGGGACTGAGTTCAACTCTTTATCTGAAAAGAGCATCACCTTGGCTCACTAGCTTAAGCCAGCAAAATGCACTCCTAGGCTCTGCAGCCGCCTGAGAATCCAGCACAAGTTCAGCGTTTAGGAGCAACCCCTGGTTGCAAATCTCATCTTTAGTGGGGAATCTAACCCTGCTAGGATAGTTTTGGGCTGTCCCATCATCATCACTTCTTTACTGCCTAGATTAAGCTTCCATTTGTTATCCCTTATGCAGTCAATAACTGCCTTCAGGCATATTTTTAGGGAATGCAGTGCTGTACCTGAAGTTGAGGGGGGGGGATTGGAGTTGGGTGCCGTTACTAGGGGCAGAACACTTTTTATGGCCCAGACATCCTCAGTGACTTAAGTGGTGGTTTGGGGTAGTTTGCTTCACTTTGAGTACTGGTGGTTGAGGATCTCAAGAGGCTTCATGGCTGAGCGGTTGGGGGAAGATATTGTTTCTGATGAGCACTGCAGTTGTGGTGGTGTGTGTTTAAGACTTGACTATCCCCTGCTTGTGAAATCAGGCTCCTGTGGATTGAGCGGACTAGGCCAGTAGCGGGTCCAACAGTCAAGAAGACTGTTTCTGCACGTGCTGTAGAGGGAAGTGAGGGGCACATGGGGATCGTCAGCCTGGGAAGGGAGCCCATCTAGGAGAAGGAAAACCCTGATCCTAAACCTCTGCTGCCTGGCGGCTAGACTCGTTCCTGAGAAAGGCTTTGGGAGCAAACCCTGAGGAACAACCCGTACCTGCTAGCTTGTGGGACATCTTTGGGAGAATAAAAGGTTAAAGATTAAGCCCTGCACAAAATAATAGTAGTAGTAGTAGTAGTAGTAATAACAACAACAACAACAACAACAACAACAACAATAATAACAATATTTTAAAAAAATTATTATTTATACCCCGCCCATCTGGCTGAGTTTCCCCAGCCACTCTGGGCGGCTCCCAATCAAGTGTTAAAAACAATACAGCATTAAATATTTAAAACCTCCCTAAACAGGGCTGCCTTCAGATGTCTTTTAAAGATAAGATAGCTGCTTATTTCCTTCACATCTGAAGGGAGGGCGTTTCACAGGGCAGGTGCCACTACCGAGAAGGCCCTCTGTTTGGTTCCCTGTAACCTCACTTATCGAAATGAGGGAACCGCCAGAAGGCCCTTGGCACTGGATCTCAGTGTCTGGGCTGAATGACGGGGGTGGAGACACTCCTTCAGGTATACTGGACCGAGGCTGTTTAGGGCTTTAAAGGTCAGCACCAACACTTTGAATTGTGCTTGGAAACGTACTGGGAAGTGGAGTCTCTACGATGGTTGGATGGCACCTTATGTGCCTCCTTCCGGCAACTCCTGCAGCCAAGCTGGTCCAAACGTATTGCTCTGCTTTCATTTGGACCACCCCAGCGAGGCCGAGGGGGGCGGGTCTTATCGTCTGGGCAGCCCAGGACTTCCATACACACTACCTAGACTTGTGCCACGGTGGTTTATGTGTCCTTTTTTAATGTAGTGAAATAGGTGTGGCTATTTAGACTAGCTGTTTTTTTAAAGTGAAATGAAAGTGGTAAGAGAGAGGCATCTGCTTTGCATACAGAAAGTCTCAGATTCAGAACCTAGCATCTCCAGATAGGACAGGGAACGTCCCCTGTCTGAAACCCTGGAAAGCAGTTGCCAGCCAGTATGAACAGTACTCAGCTAGATGGACCGTTGATAGGACTTTGTATAATACAGATTCCTGTGTGGACACTGAACCTGCAGGGAGAGGGACCACTCAGCCAGAGGGGACAGCAACGCAGTTCACTGAGGTGCAAGGATATTCCATAACTGAAATGTCTGCACCTGCAACCATGAAGCCAGGACCCCAATTGACCTCCCCCCCACCCCCACCTTGGGATAATCAAATGTAAAAAAAAAGAAAAGTGTTCTATGTTCTCATCTGCAGGTTGGCTTATCATGTCACCAGCTAGAATTCTCATTGTATGCTAGGGTGGTAGAAGTTGATAGAAGCGGGTGGCGGTGCCAGATTAACGTCTGGATTCCTTTTAGATTTTTGCAAAGCAGGAAGCTGCATTGAGCCTGTGCTTTTCCAACAGGGTATAAGGAGCCCATACAGATCCTGAGTGATGTCATAGCCCAGCTGGATGCTATTGTCAGTTTTGCTCATGCGTCAAATGCAGCGCCGACCCCGTACGTACGCCCAACAATTCTGGAAAAGGGGACAGGGAGGATTGTGCTGAAAGCCTCAAGACACCCCTGCATTGAAGTTCAAGATGACGTTTCCTTCATCCCGAACGATGTGACCTTTGAGAAGGGCAAGCAGATGTTCCATATCATTACCGGTAAAAACTTCGTTTATATGCCATGCCTGTTTCCCCTCTTGCCTCCATCTTCTGTGTTGTATGTGTGCATTTTATTTATGAGGATGCTTTTAAAATAAGCCTGTATCCCAGCCTCAAAACAGAGAAGAAGTGAGCCTATAATAATTTCTGCAGACGAGCGTTCTGCATTTAGGTGGGTGTTTTGATTTGAAATGGGGAAGCAATCTTCAGGCAAGCCTTAACGTTCCAGCTTTCAAGTTTGAAGCCTGACTGACAACCAGTGCAAAACTGACCCAACATGCAAATCAGTGGAAGTGATTTTCATAAAATGCAGATGGAACAGCCATGGTTGCATTGGTGGTGGTGTCGCTCACTGACAAGGTAGAACAGCTTATGAATATGATAATTAATCAAAAGTTAATAAAGAAGGACATTGAAGAATAGCTGTATTTAATCAGAATTATTTTATTTTTTTGAAATAATTTTTATTAACAGGCCAATCACATCACATTGTTCAAATCACATTAATTCCAGATTATACAGCCAAATTTTAACTTTTTTTTGGGGGGGGTGCCCATACATCAAGCTCCGCACGAGTCCAAAATTCCAGATGACTCCAGACATCACTTATTTGCTGCTTTTATTAGACAGTTCCATCCAGTTCGATTCGGATAGACCTTTATTACTTTCTTTCTCTTCTTGTTGTTATCATTTATTCCTTTCTTTGCGATCTCTGATGATTTCCACAAACAGATTGAATATTTGGCGTCTCTGTGTGGGTTTTATGCTCTTCCAAACTCATATTATTCAGGAACGACCTCTGTTAAATACTTCCATACACAAAGTTAATCTTCGGTGTGTCCATTATTTTTCCTCAGGCTAGCCCAATAAATCAAATAAATTAGGGGGCTCTGTCAGGTCAAACTTGCATTCCAACATTCCTTCTCTTTCGCACCATCAGAATTAATCAGAATTAATGTTGTTTTGTTGGTTTTAGGTAGCATTTTCCTTCAATAGATACTGTTTTTATATCATGTACTGTGTAAGCCACATACAGATTTTTGAAATACTAAGTGATTTAAAATAAAAAAAACAGCACAGTATGTTAAACTGAAGTTGCATATTAGGTTGTCAAGAAGACCTTTACTCCTCCTGTTTGAAATGCTGCTTATTTTCCTGCTGCTATTTGCTTTGCAGGACCAAACATGGGAGGGAAATCCACCTACATCCGCCAGACAGGGATGATTGTTCTCATGGCCCAGATTGGCTGTTTTGTGCCATGTGACTCCGCAGAGATAAGCATTGTCGATTGCATCCTGGCTCGGGTAGGAGCTGGAGACAGCCAGCTGAAAGGCGTGTCTACCTTCATGGCGGAAATGTTGGAGACGTCTGCCATCCTTAGGTAAGACCTCCGTTTGCAAACCTTGCTCGCCAGAAGCCCCAAGTGTTTCTACAAGCTTAGTGACCCCACTCCCCAAAGTGCTTGTGATCTGTTTTGTGCACAGGACAGATACTCTCTGAGTTTGGCCACAGCCACTGGAATAGTATATTTTTGAGAATCTGAGAAGTCTCCAAACACAGGAAGAAAACAAAGGGCTCATTTTGCTTCCAAGTTGATTGCTGTTTTAGTTCGGTATTATCGGGAACAAATGGGACCTACAGCAAAATGTTTCAGTGTCCTGTGTTCCTGTTCAGTCTCATAGTCAGATATCAGTATCCTTCTCCAGGACACTCCATTCCACACGTAGGTTCTTCACCTTCCTTCCCATGAAATTCAGACATTTACATTCTTTGGCTACTGAGCATGCTCAGTCCCTGAAGTACTTTTGGAGTTTGGGCTACACAGGAGTCCACACTGGCCTCTAAACTTTGGAAATAGAGGGAATGTTATCTGGAGGAGGCTCTTAAAAGAGAGGAGTGTTGAGGAAGTAGCATTTGTGTCTCCTTGATTGTTCAGGGGCCAGTGGTGTAGTTTGCCTGTTTAGTTTTGAAGCTGTACCACTTTTGACAACTTTATTGCCTCTGATTTTAGGATTGCAACAGAAAACTCATTGGTAATCATTGACGAGCTTGGGAGAGGAACATCTACTTATGATGGGTTTGGATTGGCCTGGGCAATCTCGGAATATATTGCCAGCAAAATTGGAGCGTTTTGTATGTTTGCCACTCATTTTCACGAACTGACCGCACTTGCTGACGAGATCCCCACCGTGAATAACTTGCACGTCACAGCGCTAACCACAGAGGACACGCTGACAATGTTGTATCGTGTGAAAAATGGTGAGGCTCGCTTCAGATCCCTGGAAGAAATCCACCCTGTTTACTGTAGAGCAGCCTTCACCAGCCTGATGTCCTCCAGATGTTTGGGACTACAACTCCCATCATCCCTGCCCGTTGGCCATGCTGGCTGGAGCTGATGGAAGTTGGAAGGCACCACACGGGGGAAGGTTGGTGGTGTGAGAAACCTATGGCCTTCCAGACATTGTTGGACTCCAACTCACTTAGCCAGTGGTCAGGGATTATGGGAATTGGAGTTCAACAACACCCGGTGAGCCATAGATTCCCTGGCCCTAGTTTAGTGCATTGTGAACAACTATAGCCGCCTCCTGGACTCATGTGCTCCCCCACCCCTCCACCTGGCCAGGAAGAGGAGTTTGGAAGCTTTCACTTTTAGTTAGCAGCCTGTCATGTCACCTGGAGGGCAAACTGTGGTTAACCCACACTAGCTGATTGGTTTCAAACAAGCCTGCTTTAAACTACTTTGAGAAACTGGCTTGTTGAAGCAGCCATGGTTAATGTTAGCCACCGTTCTTGTTTTGAATGACACAGGGAGCCACTGTTAACTTAAATGGAATTTTCCAAGCTACTCCTCTTTTGGGGGCGTCCCAACATTGCTTGGCTCTGGGCTGGATATGTATATATTTCGGTACCCTTTTCCATTCCTTTCCTCTGAATCCTTTCCAGTTTGTGGCCCCCGCAAACTACTTTTAATGGTTGACACATGATGCTTTTGCAACCCCAAATGGACATTTTCCTTTTGTACTCTTATTTTGATAACTTGCTGCTTCTTAGCAATGTTCAAACCCCCTGACCCAGGCTGAGTTTCAGATTTCCCCAGCTCAAGCAGGATTATGTTTAACTGCTAGAAATTGGGGCTGAGTTTGACCCGGACATCACTTTTCAGGCAGTCAGTCCCCTCGCTTTCTGAAATACGCAGCATGGAATCAGATGCACAGGTTGTGCTTTCACCTTTTGAGGACTGACCCCAGTGATGCTTCTTCCAGGGCCTTGCGACCAGAGCTTTGGCATCCACGTGGCAGAGCTAGCTGCTTTTCCCAAGCATGTGATAGAGAATGCCAAGACAAAGGCCTTGGAGTTGGGGGAGTTCCAGGCCGTTGGAAATCCACAGGCCGAGGAGGAAGAGCCACCAGCCAGGAACTTCTACAAAGAGAAGCAGGTTTGCTAACTCTCATACGCTTGTTGAAATCATTTCTTTCCCACTTTTCTATAATGTATCTACAAGATTTAGATACAAATTTGTCAACAAGAACCTCTTAAGTGATACCACTGCCCCTGGAATGTTGCCCACAAAAGAACATGACTTTATAGGGTGCATAGTATACTCTGCCTGCCTTTCTGTCTCTTGAATCCATATGATGGGGTGAGCTCCTGTTGCTCTGTCTCAGCTACTGCCAACCTAGCAGCTGGAAAGAACACCAGTGCAAGTAGATAAATAGGTACCACTGCAGCGGGAAGGTAAACGGTGTTTCTGTGCACTCTAGCTTCCGTCACAGTGTTCCATTGCACCAGAAGCAGTTTAGTCATGCTGGCCACATGACCCAGAAAGCTGTCTGTGGACAAACGCCAGCTCCCTTGGCCTGAAAAATGAGATGAGTGCCACACCCCATAGTTGCCTTTGACTGGACTTAACCATCCAGGGGTCCCTGTCTCTCTATGTCATTTATCAGAAGACTGATACCACTTTGAGCTCCCTGAGCCATCTCCACCAAAACCAGGAAGTTTAGCTTACTGCATCACTGAGAGTTTTGCATTCTGTGGCCTCTTTGCTTTATGACGATGATTTGTGGGTGAGCAACAGCTGCTGCATTAACAACTGCTCAGATGATACTTTCTGTGTTTTTGAAGCACTGGCTTGCAAAAGCTCACTCGCCAATGTGTGTTTAATGCTTAATCCTTTTGAATTTCTTCCCTGATTTCTTCAGTTAGACTGATGCCGTCCAGACATGTTTGCTGAATGGTATAAACAGAACTGTAAAGAACGCTTTGTGAACTGATTTCGAGGAGTAGCCACGTCAGTTTGCTGCAGCAAGGAAACTCCAGTTGCACCTTAAGATGATGAACCGGATTATTGCAGCCTGGGGTTTTGCAGACTAAAGCCCATCTCATCAGTTACACACAGTATTAGGAATTAAAGGCTATCAGGACTTGTATAAATCACTTGGGTGCAGCAGCTAAAGCAGATAGATTCTGTGATAACCATCAGTATTCTCTCTCTCTCTCCCACACACACTCTTTAACCAGGAGTCTGAATCTAGGTCTTCTGTGTATCACATCTGCTTAATTTGCCATTTTCTGCCATTTTAAGTCATTGATCCACAAATCCTGGGTTGTTGAAATTGCTGTTGTTTTCAGTGCCAGACGAATGCATTCGTAGGGGCTTAGAAATGGTGCAGCAGAAGCCTCTGAGGCTCCCCACCCATGCCGCAGAGGAATCCAGGAGGAGGCTGAACATCATTTTCTTTTCCTTTCTAGGAAGGTGAAAAAATAATCAAGGATTTCCTATCTAATGTGAAAGCATTGCCACTGGCGGACATGTCTGAGGAGGACATCAGAACCAAACTGAAGCAGCTGAAAGATGAAGTCGGGGCAAAAAACAACAGCTATGTGAACGAAATCCTTTCCCAAACAAAGCTAGTTGCGTGACATGAGAAAATCTAAACAAGGAGCCGTTTGAACTCAAGTAGGAAGTGCGCAGTGGCACTCAGTCAAAGGCCATTGCCAAAGGAGCTGATGCCGCATCCTGTTTCTCACAATGGCAGGTGCCATGTTCAATACTGGAGACCAGAACAAATTGTTATTTCCCAGCTAGGACTGCATGTTACTTATTGAGTAGTTTTCTCCTATGACGGGTTGTGGATATGTTGAAAATTTTCTATGGTGTTCTAATTTTGAAATGGTTGCCCTTAAATAAATGCAATGCATCATGGTTTGAATTGTTACCCCTTATTTTATTTCCGCCGCATATAGAAATATTTAAATAAGCAACAGCAGGAAAACAGAATTGGACATGGTGCTCACTATTGCTAGAAATGTTCTCCCATGCCTTATTACATCTGTGTTGAGACTCCGTTAGTTCAGCAGCTTACAACGGGGGTGGGGAAGCCTTTTTAGCTTGAGGGCCGCATTTCCTCCTGGGAAACTTTCCAGGGGCCAGAGGAAAAAATAGGTAGAGCCACAGCTGAGGTCCCTGCAGTAGGCAAGAGGCATAACTACAGTTCAAGAATGCTCTCCAGCCACAAGCAGAAGCACTCA
The DNA here is from genome assembly GCF_965153285.1 of Podarcis tiliguerta. Taxonomy (NCBI): domain Eukaryota; kingdom Metazoa; phylum Chordata; class Lepidosauria; order Squamata; family Lacertidae; genus Podarcis; species Podarcis tiliguerta. The sequence goes on along the minus strand of NC_139536.1, from coordinate 15,502,156 downwards.
AGGGAGCAGTGAGGGGCATGGCCTGGGGTGGAACATGACCAGAGAAGGTTCTGAGGGCCAGATACAGTGGCCTGGAGGACTGCTTTTGGCCCCCTGGCCTGAGATTTCCCCACTCACCCCTGATTTACAATATGGACTGAGTGAGAACTACAGGTGGGTAAAGGAATGGGGAAATTACAGTGCAGTCAATACTGCAAATCAAGTAAAAGTAGCTTTCTAAGATGGAAGAACAGGGCCTGGATGGTGGAGGTGTTTTGAGCACCAGAATGGAATGGAGCTCACAGTCCTTTTGAATAAATATACACTCCTGGGTGTCACCGGGAATTTTTGTTGTCATTCCAGCTGAATAATTTCGGGAAAGGGCAACACTTCACTGGTAGAGCATGCAGGAGCTCCCAGGTTTGATCCCCGGCATCTCCCAAGGATGGAGAGACCTCCATCTGAATCCTGGAGAACCACTGCCAGCCAGGGTAGATGGACCAATTGGTCAGACTCAGTATAAGAAGGCTTTCTATGACCCCAACTAACCACAGTTACCCCAACTGTACCCCAAGTACGTTAGTACTGTCCTCAACCTACGATATCATTATGAGACTGAAAGTTCTGGTGGCATCAAAATGTGCGCACACAATACAGTGGTGCCTCGCAAGACGAAATTAATTCGTTCTGCGAGTTTTTTCGTTCTACGAGTTTTTTCGTCTTGCGAAGCACCACTGTGTATTGACAGTTTCCCATAGGAATGCATTGGCGGTTTTTAAAAAAAGGCGCAAGACGTTTCGTCTTGCGAAGCAAGCCCATAGGGAAATCTGTCTTGCGAAGCAACTTAGAAAACGAAAAACTCTTTCGTCTTGCGAGTTTTTCGTCTTCCGAGGCATTCATCTTGCGAGGTACCACTGTATACTAGACATCTTACTTTGTGTGGGGAAATATAACATCAAAGGTGGCTCTTGCAGCCTGATCCTGTGCATGTCAACATCAGAATAAATCTCACTAATTTCCATGAAACTTACTCATGAGTTGGATCACAGCCTTAGTTTGGATTGATTCCAGGGGTAAAATCCCTTCTTCTGCAAAGGGAGAGCCCAACTCTTCCACAGCTCCGAGGTAAGAAATCACCCAACATACAGGCTGTACCTTGTTGTTTTCTTCAAGCAGAGAGAAGGAAAAGCTACTTGTTCTAATTTCTGCCGCCCCCCCCCCCGACTTTCTCGAGTACATTTGCACTGAATGCAGAGCCATCAAAGCCTCGCAGCTGAAATTGTGCTGCTGTTGAGAGTGTCTAAGTGTCACTTGACTGTCAGCCCTGTGTGCCGATGAGATTTTCTTCCTTTGGTGTTATTTACACTGGTAATTCATCCAAAGAAGGTACTGAGGACTGAAGGCACCGGCAATATTAGCAGTGCATTCAGTGGCTTTTCAGTTATGGAGGAAAATAGCATTTGGTTGCAGTGAAAGACCTTTTATTCCTCTTTTTACAAAACATGGCCCACGGTGGTATATTTCAGAGGTGCTGTCATCTTTGAAAAGGATGGTTTCTGCTTCTATTCAGCGGAGGAAATTGGGATATTATATGGTAGAGTTGTGAGCATTAGGCAGGCAAATGCACTTGCAGCATTTCATTTTCTGGGGGGAAAATTGTAGAATGTCCATTTTTTGAAAGCACCACCCTGGGTCCGCATTTCTCTGTTTTTTCATTGGTGAGACTGGGCCGCTGCCTGAAATAAGAAAGTTTGCATTTAATAATAATAAATGTGCTGGAAGTCAGCCACTCGGCACATATAAGAGCGGTAGACTCGTAATCTGGTGAACCGGGTTTGCTTCCCCGCTCCTCCACATGCAGCTGCTGGGTGACCTTGGGCTAGTCACACTTCTCTGAAGTCTCTCAGCCCCACTCACCTCACAGAGTTTGTTGTGGGGGAGGAAGGGAAAGGAGAATGTTAGCCGCTTTGAGACTCCTTAGGGTAGTGATAAAGCGGGATATCAAATCCAAACTCCTCCTCCTCCTCTTCTTTATTGCACCACCAGGGTGGCATCCTGGTGATGCAGCAATGAAACTGCTAGTGCCTTTGCAAAGCTAAGCGTGAGCCAGCACGGTTTCAAATTGGGGGACCACGTGTTGAGATTCCTACTTTGCAGGGGGTTGATGACCCTCAGTGTCCCTTCCAACTCTACAATTCTGTGATTCTATCTGCCTCACATATGACTTAGGTGTGGGACAGATGGGCATGGTTTTGGGAGAAGTTGCCTCGGGCTCATGGGGACACATGTTAGGCCAACTCTGGCTTGCAAACTGGATGTTCCCCATCCCTAGCCAGCAACATGATTAGCCACTTGGTGCTTCAAAGCATAATGGCATTGGGAATGGTCTAAAAGTTAATGATACCATTACGCTGCAATAAGTATCAACTGAACACTGCCTGGTTGTCCTGTATAGCCAGCCGCCTTGAGCATGTGATAGATGAATACGTAATTCTGCCTCACATGTGCTAATCTAGATAATTGCCATCATAACAAGATTTCGTTTCTGAAGATCTACAGTAAATAACTTGCTCTTACATTTCTCTTAGCCTCCCCCACAACAACCAGCCTTTAAAAAAAAGCAAAAAGCTGTATTGCTAAACGTCCGATTTCTAAATATATTCTCTCATCTGTTTATTTCAGCTTGGCATTTATCTTCATTGGAGGGGGGGGGATGGTGAGATGCGCTTAGAGTGCATTCTGACAAGTCATCACTGTGATGAAAATAAATGACATTTAAAGCAAGAAATAAAAATAAAATAAATCTTTGGTTTTTGCCCATGTACATCCAAAAGTTGCTTATTAAAGAGAATATTCCTTCCAGCAAGGTGGCACAAATGTTTCTAACATTAGGATTTAACATTTTCTGTGTTGATTAAGAGAATAGTTGTTCTCCCACATTGTTTCCTGATTCTTCTTTCTAGCAACGGGGAGGGGTTGTCACGCACCGTAATAAGCCGGATATTGTTTTCTACATGATATCAGATATATTCATGGCACGTGCCCATATAATGAGTGCTATTCAACTCAGGTGTACTGAGTGGAATAGTCCCGTTGAAATTAATGGACCTAACTTAATCACGTTTTCTAATTTCAGTGGTTCTGCTTTGAGTAAAACTTAGCTAATAATACTATTTTTACTGTACTAGTTCCCATTTAGAAATGCACTAGACATCTATGTGCAGATAGATATATTTTCTATTATGAAAGGAGAATCTGTGACCTGCAGATGTTGTTGGACTCTTAATTTGCATCACCCCCCACCAGCATGAGCAATGGAGTTGTAGTCCAGAAATATCTGGAGGGAAATGTGTGGGTGTACACAGAGAGAGGGGGGGGGCCTCCAAATGCAGTGTAAGGCGGAATATCCAAAAAGGATCCTATGGTAAAATTTTATTCAAATAAATGATTGCTCACAATCACATTATTGGCCCTTGCATAGTTCCTTAAATCTTTGGCAATCACTCGTGGCTGAGTAAGATTGTCTTCCATAAACACGGTCTTAACAGTGAGTCCGTAAGTGACTGTGGAGGCCAATTCTGGATCCACACATCCTTCCACTGTGGGGACATGGGTTTCCAGGTGGGAGTTGATCACAGTGTGGATTTGCCAAGAATGCCTTCCTCTTAGCACGTTTCTCCCTTGCGTCCTGTGTTTGAGCGTCTTCAAAGCCCACAACACCTTAGGTAAAGGCTGTTCTCCAGCTGGAGCGCTTGCAGGCCAGTGTTTCCCAGTTGTCAGTGTTTATACTACATTTTTTTAGATTTGCCTTGAGAGGGTCTTTAAACCTCTTTTGTTTACCACTGGCATTATGCTTTCCATTTTTAAGTTCGGAATACAGTACAGTGGTACCTCGGGTTAAGAACTTAATTCATTCTGGAGGTCCATTCTTAACCTGAAACTGTTCTTAACCTGAGGTACCACTTTAGCTAATGAGGGCCTCCCACTGCTGCTGCTGTGCCGCCACTGTGCAATTTCTGTTCTCATCCTGAAGCAAAGTTCTTAACCCAAGGTATTATTTCTGGGTTAGCAGAGTTTGTAACCTGAAGCGTCTGTAACCCGAGGTACCACTGTAGTTGGTTTGGAAGACGATAATCAGGCGTCAGTACAACATGACCAGTCCAACTAAGTTGATGTTGAAGAATCATTGCTTTGACACTGGTGATCTTTGCTTCTTCCAGTACACTGGCATTAGTTCCTATGGTAATCCTATGGTAAGATTTTACTCAAAGAAACAATTGCTCATAATCACATTATTGGCCCTTGCATAGTTTCTTCTTCACTATAATAAGAACTGTGTTTGTGTGTAATCTGGATTAGTGCCACGTTCATGGGTAAAGTGAACCATGGTCTCACACCAAAGCACTTTGCCCATGACAAGTGTTTGATAAAGAAAAAGCAAACATTCAAGGGACCACCATGTGGTTTATCATCATGTTCTCTTTTGGTCCTGAATGGGTAGATTCACCCAAGTTAGCTCTGGCTACTGAGTGGGGTATATGGTCCTTCCCCATTCACTTCAATGGAAGGCGTAAGTTCATATGACCATCCCTACTCCCTCCACTGAGATCAAGGGGAAGACGTTGCATGTGGGGACACTGTCTGAGCATGGGTGGCCCCCTTGTCACTGGACCTGAAAGAAGAATCTATGGGATCAGGCCAATGGCCCATCTAGTCCAGATTCCTGTTCTCACAGAGGCCAACTAGTGCCATTGTTATCAGAGCGGGAGAAAATAATGCATTCCCTCCATGCCAAGTATGATTTTATAAACTTATGTCACCTCTTACTTTTTCTCTAAACCAAATAGCCCTATATTAGTGTCCAAGTAAATACTCCTTTGCTTTAAAGGATCTACATTGGCTCCCAGTACGTTTCCGAGCACAATTCAAAGTGTTTGTGCTATCCTTTAAAGCCCTAAAAAGCCTTGGTCCTGTATACCTGAAGGACCATCTCCACCCCCATTGTCCAGCCCAGACACTGAGGTCCAGCTCCTGCTGGTGGTTCCCTCACTGCAAGAAGTCGTGTCTGCCCTGTGGAACACCCTCCCATCAGATGTCAAGGAAATCAACAACTATCTGAGGTTGAGAAGACATCTGAAGGCAACTCTGTTCAGGGAAGTTTTTAATGCTTGATGTTTTATTGTGTTTTTAATATTCTGTTGGGAGCTGCCCAGAGTGCCTGGGACAAGCCAGTCAGATGGGCGGCATATAATTAATGACGTTGTTGTTGTTGTTGTTGTACTCTGAGTACTTGGAAGGGAAGCATTTCATGGCCCACTTTTGTTCTGTCGTTATAAAAAAGCTGCTATTCTTCTGAAGCTAGTAGCGTTCAGCTGGCTGACTGAATAATCCACTGTGGATCTTTGCTTATAATTGGCCATCACAGGATTATAACATATTGGTCACCAGGTACTTCCAGCGCTGGGTGCCAAGGTGGTTTTAATTCTGGCAAATAGTTCACAGCAGTTAAAAAGGGAGTGTAATGCCTCAGATGCTACCGGTTTTCGGTTTTGATGCTTCACGTGTGAAAAGGCTGATAAAAGAATTAGCATTCTGTGCAGCTTTTTCCAGTTTCAAGAGTGAAGTGCTGGCTTTGCTTTGACTGCTCTCAATCAAGGATATCAACACAGAGGGAGAAAAATGGAAAAAGAACCTCCCTAATGTTCTGAAAACAAAAGAATGAATTTCTTCTGAGGTTTAAGGGCATCCCCCCCCCCCATCTTATCTGGTTATTTATAGCCTGTTCTGGCTATAACAGGCAACCTTGAATTAACATCTCCAAGTTTATGCCTTCCTGTTCTATTGCTCTGATCACTGCTACGCCAGGTACCAATCTTGGCTTTTATTTGCTTAATTTTAAAAATGGCAATGGCAGCAATTACAATAACAAATTGAGTGGGGAAGCGATCAAGCACAAACACCTCTTGGCGGCCAGCTCTGCAAAGAGGAGAGAAACACAAATAATTTTGTCGCTAATAAGGCAGCGTGCCCGAAAGTAGCAAGTGTGGCTTCTCCCACACACAAAAACACGGCCAGCTTTGGCATAAAGCAGCTAATGAGAAAGGAAAATTAAAATGTCGCCATCAGACCTCTCGCCATGTCTCCCCTGGAGAAGAAGAATGCCCATCAAGTAATGCCATGTTGCTCTTTAAAGGGATTAAGAAGAGTTTGGATTTGATATCCCGCTTTATCACTACCCAAAGGAGTCTCAAAGTGGCTAACATTCTCCTTTCCCTTCCTCCCCCACAACAAACACTCTGTGAGGTGAGTGAGGCTGAGAGACTTCAGAGAAGTGTGACTGGCCCAAGGTCACCCGGCAGCTGCATGTGGAGGAGCGGGGAATCGAACCCGGTTCACCAGATTACGAGTCCACTGCTCTTAACCACTACACCACACTGGCTCTCAATCATTTCCTCCTGGAGGCAATGAGCCCTGCCTTAAACTTAGCCTTGGAGCTCCAAAGCAGGTGTCTTTTTCCAAAGAGCAGGACTGAAGGTTTCTTTTATCCAGTTGGGTAAATGGGACATTTGCCCTTGGGTGCTGCTCTGGAAGGATGTTCTGAACAACAGAGATTCTCCTCTCATGCTGTGTTGCAAAGAACCACTGTTTGCTGCCACTCTTCCTTGTGCAGCCTTGGCCTCCGGCAATGAAAGCTGTGATTATTCTGGGATTCCATTGTTAAGTATAATTGTTTAATTGACACTGAAATGGGGGACTACCTAAATGTGTATTACTGAAGGCTTTAATGTGGGGAAATTCCACTGATGTATATTGTGGTCTCTGAGCTCCTAGATGGGTTGATAAGTATGGTAACTATTGCTGCTTTCTGCTAGCTAACATGTGAGTGTTTAACCTAGATCAAGTGGCAAATGGAGATCAGGTTTCAAAATGGAGATTTGCAGCTAAATACCTTTGTCACCTGATCTACAATTAAACACTATGTCAGAGCTAGCAGAGAACAATAACAATTAAGTATCAACCCATCTAGGAACCCAGAGAGCTTAATAAAGCCCCATGGAAAAGCCCCATGATGAAGCCTTTAGTAATACACATTTAGGCATCCTCCATTTCAGTGAGAATTAAACAATTATACTTAACACCCTCCTTTCTCCTGCATCTCCCTGTGTGCCCTTGACATCAGCTCCAGAGGATTAGAAGACCATCTGGACAAGATTTGGTGGGCAGGCAGCAGAGGAGGAAACAGATGTTCTGCTGTGCATTGCTTTGGAAACAACCCCAAATAGCCAATGTGTTGCTCTCCAGATGCTGCTGGACTAGAGCTGCCATCATCCTTGATCATTAGGCCATGATGGCTGGGGTGGATGGGAGCTGGAGTTTAAGAACATCTGGAGAGCAGAAGATTGGCTACCCCTGAGCTAGTAAGTCTATCTGCGGTTGTCCTTCATGAATTCATTTAATCCCCTTTCAATGCCATCGAAACCACTGCCCATTGCTGCGTTCTGTGGCAGCAACTTCCACAAAGTTGTTACCCACCACATGAAGTCCCTCACTTTTGTCTAGCTCTCCTGCCACTCAGTTAAATCGACTGACTCCAGGTCCTAGCAGTATGAGTGAAAAAAGAAGTAGGTTTCTGCCACAAACCTGAAAATGTGGAAACATTTATTTATGTTTAATGGAAGAAGCTCCGCGTTCAGCAAAGTTGTTTACTTGGGCCTTTTGCTGAGGGCGTCGAGTGAAAAACGATTGTCCCTCAAGTAACAACATAAATATTTATCTTATTATGGATTGAAATAAAACATGGTGTGCCTGGAGAGTCTAAGGTAAAGTTGTATTTTTAACCTTGTAAGGAAAGAGTCTAGAGGTTTGAGCTTAATTAAATTATAAATTGATCCCTCTAACCTTTTCATCTCAAATATATATATAATGCATGGCAAGCTTCATCCTGGGATGCTGGTAGCCAACGATATGATTTTCTGCATCCTGGCAGAGGTAAAGGAGAGGCTGCTGACGCCCTCTGAGGTGATTTTCAGCGCACACTGAATTGCATAGAGCGCTATTCTTCACACATTGTTGTGTTAATGATCCAGTTAGCAATGAAAAATTGTGGTTGGCTTGTAAACACAACTGCCCTGTGGGGCCTCAATTAATGCAGGATGCTTTGTGATGATATTAGCCTGGGGTGAGAAGCTGACTCAGTTTTATTTCACTTACTTGCTTAATTTGAACATTTATAATCCGCTTTTCGATTCATGGGAGCTCTGGAAAATGGTGAAAAACCTTTAAAAAAAAAAAATCACTGAGGGGATAACCCCAATTTAAACTGTAAACAGTAAGGAAAACCTGAAAGATAACTGAGTCGAGAGCTTTTATTTTCTTGTTTTACCACCAGCAGGGAAACACCAATCAAGCAAACTCTCACTGAAGATGAAAGGCTTGAGATAATAATAATAATAATAATAATAATAATAATAATAATAATAATGGTTCAACAGCATGCCTGAAAGGGCACCAGGGTTTGGGACTATGTGAATCTTTGGTGGCAACAGATTGCACAGATGTGGAGTCACCACTAAAAATGCCCTGTAACCTCAGTAAGTGTGCAGTCATTGGGGAAAGTTATTGTGCGGGTCAGATTATTTCTCCAAGTAGGTGTTAAATAGCATGGAGGACCAAACCAGAACCCTTTTGGAGAGTTGCTTCTGCATAAGCTTCTAGTTTAAATAAGAACAGAACCATGTTAACATGAGCCACAGATCGGGGCCACAGCGTGGATTGGGAGGTCCGCACACAGCTTTGTTTTTAATATAAAAATGAATTCCAGCTCCAGCTTTAAAGCCTAAATGACAAATATGTGGGTGGTGAGAACACCCTTAATTCTTGTAGTTGGGGGTGTCCCTCATTGTCTGCTTAGATGTCTAGCCGCTAAGTATGTTGGGATGTAGAGGGTTGGTGAGATCACCCATTAATCTTTTAGCTGGCAAAGGTTTTCTTTTGACTCTCCCAGTTTGTGATTTGGCTGCCTTGTGTTGCTTTGCTTGCTTGTTGATTTATGGATTTTATTGCATTCTACGGTACTACAGTGGTACCTCAGGTTAAGAACTTAATTCGTTCTGGAGGTCCGTTCTTAACCTGAAACTGTTCTTAACCTGAGGTACCACTTTAGCCACTGCTGCTGCACCGCCGCACGTTTTCTGTTCTCATCCTGAAGCAAAGTTCTTAACCCGAGGTACTATTTCTGGGTTAGCGGAGTCTGTAACCTGAAGTGTCTGTAACCTGAAGCATCTGTAACCCAAGGTACCACTGTACAAACTCTGCTAGAGTTTGGAGGCCTTTGGGACAGAAAAGAAGCAGTGCATGAACGAATCATTTTCATAATGTCTAGCGGCAGCTAGACTAGTGACTGGGAGTGGCCACCAAGACCATATTACACCAGCGCTGAAAGATCTACATTGGCTCCCAGTATGTTTCTGAGCGCAATTCAAAGTGTTGGTGCTGACCTTTAAAGTCCTAAATGGCCTCAGTCCTGTATACCTGAAAGAGCATCTCCACCCCCATCGTTCTGCCCGGACACTGAGGTCCAGCGCCGAGGGCCTTCTGGCGGTTCCCTCTCTGCGAGAAGTGAGGTTATAGGGAACCAGGCAGAGGGCCTTCTCTGTGGAACACCCTCCCATCAGATGTCAAGGAAATAAACAACTATCTGGCTTTCAGAAGACATCTGAAGGCAGCACTGTTTAGGGAAGTTTTAATGTTTGATGTTTTATTTTTATTTTAGTATTCCGTTGGAAGCCACCCAGAGTGGTACCTCGGGTTACATATGCTTCAGGTTACAGACTCCGCTAACCCAGAAATAGTGCTTCAGGTTAAGAACTTTGCTTCAGGATGAGAAAAGAAATCATGCTCCGGCAGCGTGGCAGCAGCAGGAGGCCCCATTAGCTAAAGTGGTGCTTCAGGTTAAGAACAGTTTCAGGTTAAGAATGGACCTCCAGAGCGAATTAAGTACTTAACCCAAGGTATGACTGTAATTGGCTTTGTAGCCATGTAGCCACTGCCCAGTTCAGAATTGTGCCTTTTCTCTGTATTCCTGTATTCTTTTGCTTTTCAGTTAACCAAAGCTGTGCCATGATCAGCAGGCGATGAGAGCTCGCAGGGGCCTCTGCCCCATTAACAGAGTTTAGGAATGCACACCAGTAAAGGAGAGGCTGGTACAGATTCAATGAGGCTGACCAGAGCCAGCTGGAAAATGATTGAGGATGACACCTTGAGAAAGATAACAGGAGTTTCTTAGGTAGGAAGCAACTCCAAATATGGAATGTCTATTTTGAAGGCCAGACAAGAACTGTTCACGTGTTGCTGTAACCCAAACGTTTTCAACCTTTTTGAGTCCACAGCTCCCTTAACCAACTACATTCTTTCTGCGGCACCCCTGTGGGGCTCAAGACCCCAGTTATGTCACCTTCTCACCCTTTTTTGAACACTCCCTTGTGGAGTGTTCCCTCAGCCTCCTTTCCCTTGGTACCCTCTATTTGGGAGTCCTCTGGGCAGCTGCTGCCACCACCCCTGGTCTCTGAGCCCTCTGCCCCAAAGAGAGGTGCCTCCTCACACTGTCCCACAGGGGCCTGGACAAGAATCTACAGACATATTTAAAAAATGCTTTTTTAAAAAAAAGTTTTGAAAAACACATTGAATTTTGCATAGCTCACTCTCGCCATCTAGTGTCACATTTGTATATTGCACTTCACAACACATTTAAAATGTTTTATTTGCAGCTGTGTAGCTGAGTCATAGGACTTACCTGTCTGTTCCCAACAGCAAGGGCTGGCGGGCTGGCGGGCTGGGCTCCCTCCCTCGCCTGCTTGCTTGCTTACTCCAAGGCTGCCTCAGCTCCTGGCAACCAGCAACCCCTGACCAGCCCCAGAGGCACCAATTGCCTGCAGAGCTTGTAGCCAGGGCTGCTGCAACAAACAGTTGTGCAAGACTTTGGGAGGCAGAGACGCAAGAGGTCATCAGAGGAGGGAAGGAAGGAAGGAGGGACAGTGTTGCCCACGGCATCCCTGACCATCATTAAAGGCACCCCAGGGTGCTACAGCACACTGGTTGAAAACCACTGCTTTAACCAATAATATTGCAGAGATGATATGGGCACGAGGGCTTCATGTATTCAGAATGCTATATAGATGCCTTGAACTCTTGTATTTGCTGCCCAGCTTTTGGAATTACAATGAAGCTGATCTTTCCATGACATACTGTCTTTAATAATAATAATAATAATAATAATAATAATAATAATAATAATTATTAATACCCCACCCATCTGGCTGGGCTTCCCCAGCCACTCTGGGCGGCTTCCAACAAAATATTAAAATACAGTAATGCACCAAATATTAAAGCTTCTCTAAACAGGGCTGCCTTCAGATGTCTTCTAAAAGTCTGGTAGTTGTTCTCTTTGACATCTGATGGGAGGGCGTTCCACAGGGAGGGCACCACTACCGAGAAGGCCCTCTGCCTGGTTCCCTGTAACCTGGCTTCTCGCAGTGAGGGAACCGCCAGAAGGCCCTTGGCGCTGGACCTCAGTGTCTGGGTAGAACGATAGGAGTGGAGACGCTTTATTTTGGCTAAAGAGGACTGGCATATTTCCAGACCCCCATTGTAGGGTGACACCTTCTTGTGAGATTCTTACGGGCATTGGCTGGCCAGTGGGCAAAATAAGACGTTGGACTAGACAGGCCTTTGCTCTGACACAGGGCTGGCGCTTTCACACTATTAATTATTGGAAAAGCAAAACTGTGTGTGACTTCGCTTATGTACCCTTCCCTCTTGGGGCTAGTTTTGTTCCGCTGGACTCTGTTATTTGGGATGCATCCTGGCCGTCCTTTCTGTGTTGAACAAGACCCGACAGCAATCCAGTCGCGATTTCCCACGAGCTTTGTGGCTTGAAAAAGCACAGCTGCAGCTCTGGCAATTGCTGCCAGGTAATTGCTACAGCTGCGGCGCTGTCAGGGTTTTGTGCTACGTTGCTCATTTAATTGCAAGCAGGATGCTCAGGAGATTTTTTGAGTCAGCCCTGTAGCATAGGGCTGCCAACTTTGATATTTTTAAAAATCTGCTACATGGTTGGAGTTTAGGGCAGGGCTGGGGAACCTGTGGCCCGCCAGGTTTTGCTGAACGACAGCTCTCATCACCCCTGACCATTGGTCATGTTGGCCGGGGCTGATGGGAGTTGGAGTCCAACAATGACTGGAGGCCCACAGATTTCCCACTGCTGGTTAAGGCAGCGGAAGGACAGGGCTTTCAGGGGACTCCATCCCATCAAAAGGTAAAAGGTAAAGGGACTCCTGACTGTTAAGTCCAGTCGCGGGCGACTCTGGGGTTGCGGCGCTCATCTTGCTCTATAGGCTGAGAGAGCCGGCGTTTGTCTGCAGACAGCTTCCGGGTCATGTGGCCAGCATGACTAAGCCGCTTCTGGTGAAATGCCGTTTACCTTCCTGCTGGAAGTGAGAGTTGTAGTCAAACAACTACTACAGGGCACCAGATTGGGGGAAGCTGGGTTTGTGTGTTGGGCTAGGGCTTCATTCAATTTCTCATTGACTGTATAACTTTGGGCCATTCGCCATCCCTTAGCCTAAGTCAGCCTCTCTCAACCTTGGGTCCCCAGATGTTGTTGGACTACAACTCCCATCATCCCTGACTGCTGGTCCTTCTAGCTAGGGATGATGGGAGTTGTAGTCCAACAACATCTGGGGAAGGCCGGCCTACACAGGGTTGTTGTGAGGATAAAATGGAGCAGAAGGGTGGGTGGGTGGGAAAATAGGCCTTGAATTCCTTGGGGGAAGGGTGGGATAAATACGGACCCTCCAAGTTTCTTTAATGTTTAATGCTTTATTATGTTTTTATATATATTTTAAGCTGCCCAGTGCTGGGGCAACCCAATAAGATGAGTGGGTATAAATAGTAAAACTATCATGATGCAAAGGGACTTTCAACATTTCATCAGAGAAATGTTGGAGGATATGGAAATACGTAACAAATGTATATCTGCCCCCCCCCCCCCCGCTCAATCCAGCACTTGTACCAGTGACTGGTCCCACTGAACTCAGTGGAGCTTACTTCCAAGTAAACATGCATCATCTCAGGCTGCCAGGCTCATCTAATTGGGCCATAAGGAGTTCTGCTGGATGTTTTCAGAGACGGAGTATGATTAGCACTGATTGCTTTCTGTACGTTTATTTTTGTCCTTAATTGGACATTCATTGAAGGAGAGGCATTATTAAGAAGGGAGAGCATTTTCCTCTCTCCAATTTTTATTCTCAAATAAAACTAGTTAGCTGCCCCGCAGCATTCCGCCCTCCCCCTCTTTATGAAAAATGCCAGCTATTTTAACTAGTATTTTGACTAGTCTGCCTCTCTGTCTTTGCTTTCTGCATCCAAGTATCTATCAATAAAATATTGCGGCTCCAATGACTCTATTCATTGAACAGCAGGGGGAGAAAAATCTTCTGGGATCTGTCACCTGATTCTCTGGGGGGTGGGGAGCGCATTCCAGCAAGTTGTCTTCCCACATGGCACTGTTTTAAGTGCAATGAAATTCTTCGGTGCTTTCAACTAAATTGAGAATTCTGTTTGAAAAGGCGACGCTCTCCATGGGCCTTGACTCCAGCCAGATTTATCTTTCATTTCCCAGTTTTCAACTGATGTACAGCAGAAACTCCTCACCTGAAATAAATGTTAGTGTGACATACTTGAAAGCAAGAATGGAAGCCTTTCATAGTTCCTTATTGATTAAGAGTTTTGTCTGCAGCGCCCGCTGCTGACGAGGACTTCATAGGCGAGTAAAGAAAACCGCAATCGAACAATGAAGTAATAAAACACAAATGAAAAACAAGAACTGTAAAACGGAGTAGCACGGCAATGAAATGAAAATCAATATAGAGCAAGCATAACAATACCTGGACCTCAAAGCTAGGACAGGAATGGTTTTTACCTGCCTTTGGAAAGCCAGCAGGGGGGAGTCTGTGCAAATGTCTCTTGGAAAAATGTTCCTTGATATTGGGGCTACCACAAAAAAGACTCTGCTCATATATATCATATAATCCAGCCAAATGTTAAGCACTCTAAGCTCCAGGGATTTAGGAACATAGGAAGCAGACTTCCTTCCTTCCTTCCTTCCTTCCTTCCTTCCTTCCTTCCTTCCTTCCTTCCTTCCTTCCTTCCTTCCTTTTGTATACTTAGGGTTGCCATATGTCCAGAATTTTCCAGAGATTGCCAGGATTCAACCGTTGGAAACAGTGTCCAGGCAGAAATCGCTTAAATCACCAAAAATTTGGACATATGGCAACCCATGTCGGAAGTGGGAAGTGTAGATTTTGGCGAATTTCCTTTAAAATAGCTTAAAAACTCTTCTTCTTTTTTTTTGAGATCTTGCCAAAAAAAGCTGAACAAGTTTTTTGTCCAGATTTTCACCTTTTGAAATATGGCAACCCTGGTATACTACCTTTATCTTCCAAGGAATTCAAGGTGAGATACATGGTTCTCCTCCCCCCCATTTCATCCTCACAACCACCCTGTGAGGTAGGTTAGGCTCAGAGATGATGACTGGCCCAAGGTCACCCAGTGAGCTTCATGGCTGAGTCAGGATTCAAATCCTGCTCTTCCAGGTCCTAGTCTAACCATTACACCACACTGGCTTTAAAAAAAAATTATACCCAATAATAGAAAGATAAAGTCGTAGGGACCCTAATGACAATAAAATGAAGATTATTATTGAAAGTTGAATGCAAACGTATGCTAGTGTATGTGAATAAAATACAGAATTACAAATACAACTTATCCAAACTAGTCACCATATATAAAAAATGCAGTTCTTCAAATAGTACAGATAATAATAACAAGATCTCCAGGATTTTATTTCATACTTCTTCAGAAAAAAACTGGAGAATTATTTGTGAATGGCAGCCATTAATTCCCTTTCAATTTTTCTTTCTGTTTTTTTCTTCCTTTCAGGAATATGTTATTTCCAAGGCCTTTTTTCCACAGCCGGAACTCAGTTCTGGCACTTCTCAAGTGAGCGCCATTGCCATTCTAAGAGAACCTCTAAGAGTCCCAGCTGCTCTTTTTCTCAAAAATAGAATGGGTTATTCCCATAAATCTTGAAAGCATAAGACAAAAATTATAAAATGGTTATCCATTAAATATAAGAATATGCATATGTATGGAACATGGTAAATAATTAAAATAACTACTACACGCAGTTGGGCATTTGAGTTCATCCTAAAGAGTTGTTACTCCAGGAATGGCAATCTAGAAGGCTGCAATATAAACAGGCATTTTTAAAAATAAAATACTCTACCTGGAAATGCCAGAAATTGAACATGGAACTTTCTGCATGCAGAGCAAAAGCACTATAGCTCTTCAGTAGGTGTGGGTGTGTTTCAGATTTTTAAATCAATGGAAATTAAAAGGGCTTAACCTTTTCAGGCTCATGCCCCCTAGTTCTCTGCATGGACATTTGTAAAGAGAGAAAGAAAATAACATTTGGATCCTTAACTGAAGATTTCTGCTGACCCCAGGATACTAAATTCCTTACCAGAGGAATGATTAGCAAATCTATTGCCTGTTACAGCAGTTAACTTGAAGGTCAAGACTCTTTCGCCAAGATATTGTTGCTTCGTCACACAAGTTCAATTTCTGCAAAGATCTTTTATCACATATTTAATCTTTCTTATTGAACAGTTCTACATTTGGGGCATTAATGAGAAGCTCTTGACCAGGCAAGGTCATTGCCTAGTTCCTGGCAGACGTGACTGCTGTCCAAAATGGAATAAATAACTGCAGGGAAAACTGTGAGCATAGGGCTGTCACGATATTAACCTGTTAGCAAGCCTCCTCAGCGGATATGCATTTCACAAACTCCAATTTCTGCACAGTCACTCCAATTTCTGAGTGCTGTGAGATTCCAGGGGTTACCTAGGTTTTGTGTTTCCTTTGGGGCAGTCTTTATGATATATGGTGTATTCACACATATATACAACCTGAGTCTGCAATGGAGGGGGTTCACAGCATGAACTCCCTGAGAGGGCCTTGTTTCCTTCGTAGCCACAGGTTTGGATTCAAATGGAAATCAAATATCGCTCTGTCTCTCAGCTTGCTGCCTTTCTTCTAGCTTAGATCACTCCAAACTCTGTGCTCTCAACCCTGCCTTTGTCTTTCTACCTACCCATGAGTTGGGTAGGGCCCCCCACCCATTTTTCATCTTGCACAGAGCCCCTTCCTTTGTTCCCTTAATGACCCATTGCCTCACCAGGAAGCTAGCCTGGCTACTCAAGAATAGAACCCCTCCAAAACTCCTAACAATGCAAACAATCTCTTCTTCTTTGGCAATCACTCACAGCTCAGTAAGATTGTCTTCCATGAACACAGTTTTAACAGTGAGTCCGTAAGTGACTGTGGAGGCCAATTCTGGATCCACACGTCCTTCCACAGTGGGGACATAGGTTTCCAGGGGGGAGTTGATCATGGGGAGGGTTTGCCAAGCATGCCTTCTTCTTAGCACGTTTCTCCCTTGCGTCCTGAGTTCAAGCATCTTCAAAGCCCAGGACACCTTTGATAAAGGCTGTTCTCCAACTGGAGCGCTCGCATGCCAGTTTTCCCCAGTTGTCAGTGTTTATACTCCTTTTTTTTATATTTGCCATCAGAGAGTCTTTCAATCTCTTTTGTTGACCACTAGTATTACGCTTTCCATTTTTAAGTTTGGAATAGAATAGTTGCTTTGGAAGACGATAATCAGGCATCCGCACAACATGACCAGTCCGGCGAAGTTGATGTTGAAGAATCATTGCTTTGACACTGGTGAACTTTGCATCTTCCAGTACACTGGCATTAGTTTGACTGTCTTTCCAGGTGATGTGTAAAATTTTCCGGAGACACCGTTAATGGAATCTTTCAAGGAGTTGGAGATGACGTTTATAAGTGCTCCACGTTTCACAAGCATACAATCTAGGAGTCTTGTGAATTAGGGTCTTTAGGCATTGACGAGAGTGAGTCTTGGCAGATTTATCCAGTCACTTCGCAGGTCTTAAAAACTGGGATATTTTCTGAGCACACACAATGTTGGAAGACAGGGTGAGTGGGTGTTGGTTCATTGCCTTGAGAATGCAATCCATTCCCTACTTTCCAAGAGGGCAATTCACTACATTTTGTAGTGAAACTGATTGGTTGCATAGCATTGTGATGTCCCCTTCCTTGGTATGTGCTCCCTGATTGACTTGAATAACACAGTAAGGAAGCAGGAGGGAATGTGTAAAGGTAAAAAGGTAAAGGACCCCTGAACGGTTAAATCCTGTCAAAGGCAATTATGGGGTTGCAGTGCTCATCTCACTTTCAGGCTGAGGGAGCCGGCGTTTGTCCACAGCCAGCTTTCTGGGTCATGTGGCCAGCATAACTAAACCGCTACTGGTGAAACGGAGGACCATGACGAGTGGCAAGCTCACGGAAACAAACAAATAAATAGATGCACATTTAGATTTTTGTTTTTCTAGGGCGGGAGTCAGCAAACTTTTTCAGCAGGGGGCCGGTCCACTGTCCCTCAGACCTTGGGGGCGGACGGCGGACTATATTTTGAAAAAAATATATGAACGAATTCCTATGTCCCACAAATAACCCAGAGATGCATTTTAAATAAAAGGACACATTCTACTCATGTAAAAGCATGCTGATTCCAGGACCGTCCACGGGCCGGATTTAGAAGGTGATTGGGCTGCATCCTGCCCCCGGGCCTTAGTTTGCCTACCCATGGTCTAGGGATACTGGTTATTGCTCCCATTATTCTTTTGGCAGCCGAGATTTTGGGCCAGCATTATTTGAAGCCTCGCTGACAATAATTCCCACCCTCGAAATCTTCTTTGCTGAAATGTGAAACAACGTCCCCTGGCCCTTGCTGTATTTAACATCCTTTCCCTCTCACTGGCTTGTAATGACTTGTACAAAGCGGTCATTTTGCTGAAATCACAGTGTTGACATGGTTTTCAATCAATACCTTGTAAAAACACTATTCTCCCTCCCCGCTTGCGCCTTTGATATTGCAATGTGCGCTTATACCTGTTGGCTGTATGAGGTATTGGCTTTCGTCTTTCGACTTGCCTGTTATCACCTTCCACTTTTCTGTGCTGTTGCTGGGGGTCTTGTTTGAGGAGCTTAACGTTCAGTCAAATAAAGGAGCAGCAGCAGCTGCCTTAGGGCTATTGTAGTGTGCGTTTATCACAGGATGTTTCCCGCCAAAGAGGAAATCCAACTGGGCTCTGTCATGAGTACACAATGCCTCCATCTGCTCTCCCTGAAATCAATGGGAACATTTCCGAGACTGAAAGATGGGTTACAGAGAAATACTACAGAGGCGGGTCTTGATGGAACAAAGACTTTGTTCCTCTTGGTTGTTAGAACTCTCACTGAAAGTAGGGATGAACTTGACCTGGGGAAAGTTCACAAACACAGCCTTGTGGAAGGCACCTATTGCTCAGCACCACTGACGTCACTAACTTCTCAGTTCGCTGGCACAGTTTTGTAGCTGCATTTGTGAAAACCAAGGCTTATGAGGAATAGTTGAAGCAGCTGGGTATGTTTAGCCTGGAAAAGAGGAGACTGAGAGGAGAGATGATAGCTATCTTCAAATATCTCAAGGGCTGTTTCATGGAAGAGGGAACAAGCTTGTTTTCTCCTGCTCTGGAGGGTAGGACTCGAACCACTGGATTCAAGTTACAAGAAAGGAGATTCCGACTCAACATTAGGAAGAACCTTCTGACAGTGAGAGCTGTTCGACAGTGGGATGGACTCCCTTGGGAGATTGTGGACTCTCCTTCCTTGGAGGTTTTTAAGCAGAGGTTGGATGACCATCTGTCATGGATGCTTTAGCTGAGAATCCTTGCATTACAGGGGGTTGGACTAGACCAGCGGTTCTCAACCTGTGGGTCCCCAGATGTTGTTGGACTACAACTCCCATCATCCCTGAGCTCTGGCCTTGCTAGCTAGGGGTGATGGGAGTTATAGTCCAACAACATCTGGGAACCCACAGGTTGAGAAAGGCTGGACTAGAGGGTCCTTGGGGTCCCTTCCTACTCTACAGTTCTCTGATCCTAAATGTTGTGGTTGGGATGGAGGCTGAATGGGTCGGTGTGCTGATCCCGGGGCTAGCTGAGAGGTGAGGTCCGAGTCCAGTCCGAGGTCGATGGTGCGGTGTGGAGGCTGGCTGTCAAAGCTGTAGCTGGGTCCAAGGCTGGGAGTCGGGAGGAGTCAGGAAGTCTGGCAGAAGAGCAGGACAGGATGCAGGCAGGAACAGGCTACCAACAATGTTGCTCCCACAACTTGGGACTGGGCTGGCTGGCTTTTATCTGCCCCGAGGTATAGGGCGGCCCCGATCCACAGGTGACTTGCCTCTCCTGGCCTGGAGGCAAGCACTCCTCTTGCGGGAACATAGTTCCCTCCGCCTCTCTGCCCTGAGCCTCCGCAGCTCAGTAGAGGCTGGGGGGTTATCGGACCCAGAGGCAACCTCCTCTTCCCCTGACGGGGCTGAGAGTGGAGCACCTGCAGGCAATGGGTCCTCCATCACCTCAGAGGCCAGAGCAGACTCAGCTGGTGCCTGCACCTGAGGATCCAGCGCAGGTGAGGACCCTTCAGGCTCAGGCCCCAGCCCCGGCTCAGCTGGTTCTGGAGGCAGGGACTCCTGTGCAGGCTGGGATTCCTCAGGTTCAGCCTCTGAGCCTGAATCCCAGGCCATCACAGCCGGTATAAATATATATGCATGCATGCTGTGCTTTAGAAAGCTGAGAAGCCCACCTGTTCAAAGTGTGGCAGGTTGTCTTTCATGCGCTCCCTAAACTAATCTTCTTCAGCCTGGCTACAGTGCCCATCATCCACAGCCAGCTTAGCTGATGGCCAGGGTTGGTGAGAATTGCAGGGCAGCAGCATTTGAGAACTCAAGGTTAGCAAGCTTCCCTTTTTCTGAGTCAGACCATTGGTCCACAGAGATCAGCTTCATCTACACTGATTGGTAGCGGCTCCACAGGATTTCAGACTGGGGTGTTTTACCAGCTGGAGCTGGAGATGGCAGGGATTGAACATGCCTTCAAGCATGTGAAAACAGGAGACTTTTAGACTGTCCCTTCTGCACGCAAAGCAGATGCTCTGCCACTGAGCTACAGGCCTTTTTCCAAAGGTTGAAAAATATTTCCTTAAACCAGCCTATGCCCTCTGGCACAGTAGAGGACACTATCCCATTGCCAGTGTTGAAGCAAGATTCAATCGCTAGTCTGGCTGGCTTCTGTATGTGGAATGGGGCAGGGGACGACTTGTCCTTTGAATCAGGCATCAAGATGTCGTTGACTGGGCCTGATTTATTGCTCCAGGAGATTTGTGTTAACAGCCCCTATCCAGAATCCAAAGGACAGTGCTGGGAAATGAAAATAAATTACGCACTGACGCACCCTGGTTACACACATGAGGTTCCTAAACCAGGAATTCTGTATTGCGTGGCGAGTTCCTGCCCCCCCCCCGGGAAATAAAGACACAAGACACAAGAGGTTAATGGGTCAAATTAGGCCACAACTTTATTGATTACAGGAATTGAGAGGTATTGGCTTAGGCATTGGTCCTATCAGCTAACCGGCTTCAGCCCGCATGGATGAAGACCGGCAAGGGTTAACCACCAGTAGGGGGAGTCCTGCTGAGGCACGTCAACTAGGAGCTCCCCTAGGGTCACCGCTTGGGGGCGTGCCGTTGGCCCACACCTCCATAGGCTTAGTACGAGGCCACGCCCCCCAGAATCCTTTACTGGACTACCCTTTGATTTTGGGGGGAGGTGATGGCGCTTCCTCGCCCCCCATGTAATCTGCATAACAATACCCCTACCAATGCCTAACCGCCAATGCCCTGAAAGTTGTGACGATTGCTACGAGGTAGGCGAAAAAACCAGATGGCCAGACCCAATTTGCCAAATGAAAAAATTCCTACCAGGCCGCTTGACGGCGACCAACCCGAGTCCATAGCAAGGACGGAAAAACCTAACCTAAGGGTGGGCGGGGATGGAAAACCCGGTCAGCTGTAGTGCGGCGATGAAAAGAGGGCAGCCCTTGGCCACGCCGGCCCTAAATAGGGCCGGGCCTAGCCCCCTGAGCCAGCCGATTGGCTGGTTGGGGGAATGACGCTGCTGAGGATTCCCCTAGTATCACGGGGGCTGTGCACCAGCCCCTGCGAGTGTGGGGAGGGGCTTGAAGCCCGCAGCCCCACCTCCTCTTTAGTTTTGGAAGTGGCTTTATTGAAGTGCATAATCCCACTGTCCCCAGCCGGGCCACCTGCTTTCAGGTTTGCTATTTGGAATGGAATTGGGGGTCTTGGATCATAAGTCTTTGTCTCTTTGGGTGCCCCTGCCTCTGGTTCCATGTGGTTGTTAACACAAGCCTTCAGAGTGGCTTTGGTTTAGCAACAAAAACACAGAGCACAATATCTGCTTCTAAGAAGATGCATGTTTTGACAGCGAAAGCTTAGAGGATGAATGGACACAGGTGCCGCATTTGCTTTCAGCAAGCATATTTTGTTCAGCCAATATCATTTTGCCATAGTGGAAAATGAAAGGCACAGTAAGCTAAACAGCTCTTTTATTAAAACAGCTACAGTATTTCTTTAGCATGCCCCCAAAATAGTGACAGCCTGTCACTATTTTCTAATGCATGGGTGTGAAATCTCTGGCCTGTGAGCCTCTCCGTTTGATCCATGAGGCCAGATTGCATAAATACATACTCCTCAACCATCCCAATTTAAGGAGGACACCCTGAAATTACAGAAGCCATCCTGATTGGCTTCTGATTGGATCCGGGAATGTCCTGTTTTTGGGTCTGCCCCACTGGTGCGAGTCAGCTGGCTTGTGCCAGAGCACTGGACCAAAAGATGCTCAGGGTTTTGCACTCTCACTCAAATCATCTGGCACACACCAGAGTGCCAGACCAAAAGATGTTCATTTTTTGGTCTTGTGTGCTCGTACAAGTCGCCTATGAGGAGCTAGGGACCAAAATGCGAGCATCCCAATTTTGATCAGTAGGATGTTGGAGGGTATGCAAATACAGTTGACTGGGAGGTATCGTGTGACAAGCCCACTTCCTGGAATTATCAGACTTTTTATGATAAAGAACATGGTGGGGAAATGCACTGGAAAGTATGGGAGGACACTTGATACATTGTCTAACCTCCCCACCAACAAATCATGTTGAATGCTAAGTAAAGAGCCGGCATAATCTAATCTCCTTGCAAGTGTATCAGGCTGAATGCTCAATAAACAGGTCATCTGGAAGTGCCCATATTGTGTGTATCAGAACATTAACAGTACTGCACTAGGGCACCCCCCCCCAGCACAATGGACAAGCTGTGTTCCGTATTGGAAAGGAACGCTGCAGTTTAATACGAAAGCAAGCTTAGTAAATATCAGCATTCACACATAGGGCTTTGCTGGTTTTACTATCCTTGGAAGCAAGTGTTAAAACTAATATGCTTATCGCACCTCATCCTCTTGTATGGCTTGGTGATCAGGGCCTCATTAGAAAGAAGATAGTTTAAATAATGAAATGCGATCAACGAGACTGCATGAAAAATGGTTTGGTGTAAAAGTAGTGCAATGCATGCTGGGTATTATCGGAGATCTGTGCATTGACTATTTTGGGCATCATTAATCCAAATGCTCTCTTCTGTGTTGAAATAGGAGTCATTATGAGACTTAAACGAATGGCAGCCACAGTGCAATAGTCTGTTGTTCAGATACGTATCCATACTAGAAGCAGTGTTATTAACTGCTGAAGGAGATGTGTCTATTTCATTCAAATTGTGTGCTGAATGTAGTTAGTATCATTTTTTTCTTCCTTTGTATCATTGTTCAGGGTGCCTCTGGACTGTCAATATTTTGCAGTGTTATGATATTACTACCATTCATTTCAATGCAAAAGAAACACAATGCAAATTGGGGAACAGGCATAATTACTGCTGACTATATTCACTGGATTGATTTTGCATTGCAAAAATCCAGAGAAATGCAAATTTCAAAGGATACTTGTGTTTCAGTTTGCATATTGTTTAGGAAATTGCAAATCAGGTAGGTTTGCCTCTAAATATGCACGGCATCAAATTCCCCGTTATAAAAATTCTAAGCTGGCCCAAATGACATGCGCGCACACACACACACACACACACACACACACAAACCACATGTCTGAAATAGTACAGAGAGCAAGACCAAAGCCATTTTTAGCCTACAGTTGAACTCTGAAACCCCCTCCAAAACAGATAGTAGGAAGTTCTCGATAAAACCTTTCCTGATAGACATGTGTTCCTTCCACTTGCTAATCCCTCAAATCCTGTAAATAAATTAACTTTTCACCACCCCTCTGTGAAACCTGTCTGACAAGTATCTGTTGCAAGTAGACCAGACCTGTCAAAAGAGCATCTTCTGTGTATGAGCAGGGATTGTAGCACCCTGCTTGTGGTTAACGCTTAGCTGGAATGAAATATTCAACGCAGCAATATAGAAATTAAAATAATAATTTATTTGTCAGACAAATAAATGATAGGCACAGTGGTATATTGTTACCAAAGCTCTGCCCACTCCAGCCCTGATGGCCAGCACTTATATTTCCTCAGCCCAGCCCCCTTGCTCCTCCTTTGGCTGCCTCTGTCCAATCAGCCTGGTTGAAATTCCTATTGGCTGTTTGCTAGAACCAATCATAAAAGATGCACCCATTTCCTATTACCTTTTATGGGAGACAAAGAGCTATATTTCCTTCTATCCATAAATGGCAGACAAGTAGCCATATATCTTACATTTGCCTCGACAAGGCAACTTAATTACCAGATCACCTTTTGCCCTTGTTGCCCCTTCATTCCAAAACAAATGGCTAAAACAGATGGCTCATGGTATTAAATTCTATCTTAAACAGAGATCTTGGGTTCACATCCTCACACACCATCAATGAAATAAGAATCTAACATAAGAATCTAACATTTCTTACTTTCTAAATCCTTTGCATAATTACATTAAGCCAATAATAATAGATAGCTTTTTAGAAGAAAAGGAACCCAGTAAAAAACAGCTTCAAAAGGAAGCCTCTTTAATTTGCACCCCCCCCTTTTCCAGCCAGCTGCTTTTCCCATTAGCTCTTTGCCCTTTAACCTTAGGAAAATATGACTAGAGTCTGATGGGAGGCACATGGTATTATTTTCTGTTAAACAATAAATCTTACTATTTACCAGCTCTTAATTAGTGTTTTTGCAGCTTGATTGTATTCTGTAATATGTAGGGTCAGTATAACCTTTGCTCCCAGCCTGTAATTCCCTTTTACAACTTTCAGAAATTTGTCTCCTGCTCCTGCTATAAATCAGGGGGGCCCTTGTCCAGGAGAGCAGGAAGATAAACACTGCCAGAGTACTTAGCCAGCTGGTTTCTGCCTGGCATGAAACATACAAACATTTGCAAATATATTTTTAAGCTCATTTTAAAATACAGACCTTGATCAGATGCCTCAGGATAGGTATGATAATGGATTCAAGAACCATTCCTAAAGAACGGCCCACACTGGCCAGGAAAAGGCAATCAGCACACATGATCAGGTATCTTGACAGACAGCAGGCAAGTCCTACTCTCATATTTCTGCCTCTTTTCTGTGACGTTTGGATGATGGTTGTCTCAGGCAATTTCTAAAGCCTTTAAAAGCTGCTACACACCTTTTTTCTGGGTCCCCTCACCTTCTTGCAAAGGGGGGTGGACTTAGTTCCAGCAGAAAATAAAGTTCTGCCTTTCTTTCTTCAACAGTTTCCTACCTCCACTCATTCTTCTCTGACCTATAAAGAACTTGGGGGATACTGGGTCCCTTGATGGGGAGTTGGGCTGTAAAAGCCAACCCCATATTTCCTTATAACACCCCATCCCTATTACCAGACTCTTCGTGTCCCTATTTTCCAGGGACAGTCCCAGATTTACAGAAGCTGTACCAGTTTCTGATTTGATCTGGAATGTCCCACATTTCCTTAGGATGTCCCCATTTTCCTTGGAGAAATGTTAGAGGGCATGGGGTTATGTGACCTGCGAGCCAAGGAGATCAGTAACCAAATAACCTTTAGACATCTGAAGGCAGCCCTGTGTAGAGAAAGGTTTTTAATAAAATGTTTAATATTTTATTATGTTTTTATATATTTTGGAAGCTGCCTAGAGTGGCTGGGGTAGCCCAGTCAGATGGGCGGGGTATTAATAATAATAATAATAATAATAATAATAATAATAATAATACAGTCATACGACTGAACGACTAAACAACAACAACCTCGGGTTACAGACGCTTCAGGTTGCGCATTTTCGGTTTGCGCACCATGCCGAACCCGGAAGTACCGGAACGGGTTACTTCTGGGTTTCGACGCTTGCGCATTCGCAGGAGCACTAAATTGCGCTTTGCGCATGCGCAGGAGCACCGAATTGCGACCCACATGTGCGCAGACACACCGCTGCGGGTTGCGAACGCTGCGGGTTGTGAACGTGCTTCCCACACGGAGCACGTCACAACCCAAGTGTCAATAATAATAATAATAATAATAATAATAATAATAATAATAAGATGTCCTGATTTTCATTGGAGAAATGTTGGAGGGTGTGTATTACCAGCCCAGGGTGTCTTCAACAGCAGCCTGAGAAATTAAGTAGGTGAAGTTATCTCCATGCCAGGAAAGGCTTTGCCCGCCACACTTCTGCCTGTGAAGGTGTTGTTAAAGTCACGGGAGCAGAAAAAGCTGCCATTCCTCTTGACAATTCACCCCCACCCGCTATTCTTGCAGTCTTCTTCAGGTAGTGAAAGCAAGAAGTTTCTTTTCCTTTGGCAAAGAAACCTGTTCTTCCTGCCCAATTAAGTTGTTTCAGCTTGTTTTTCTGCTGTTAGAAAAAATGCAGATTGCTCCACAAGTTCCTCACAGATGAGCGGATCCCTTTGCTGGCTCCACAGGTAGGACAGGTTTGGAAATGCTTCTGTCAAAGGTCAAATTGACAAACTGCACTCAAATCGGCACAAAATGGAGGCATTGAAGTCGGATGCAGGCAAGGTCCTGAAGCATACAACGCTTATGCTCTGAAAGGCAAACCCAGGCTGACGAATCGTGCCTGCTTGGGCATCTTTCCAATAAAAAGAAACGTGGGGCTGTTTGGAATTCTGAGCCAGGTCCAAGAAGGTGAAGTGTGTCTGTAGCCGGAATGCAAATGACTTCTCAAAAGGCAAATATTTAATCTCAGCCTTTCTTCCAAGTGTGTTGAACGCCGTTGGTTAGAAAGCGGGTATGGGGCTGGGTTTTTAAATATTATTATTCTCAGAGAAAGATAGCATAAATAGCACCATGAGAGGAGAGTTTCAAGAGATCATTCAGACGGCTGAGTTTGTCCTTGTTGTTGCATATGAACCGAAATAGCGTTTTGAGACTGTCTCTCACTACTCGGGTGTGGAATGCAGGATACAAAATTGAAGGCTGCTGTTATAAACCAACCAACTAACTAACTAACTAACTAACTAACTAACTAACTAATTCTCCCTAATCTTAGCCAGACTTTAAAACAGAGGTGGCAAACTAACACTCACTGGAACAGATTTGGCCTTGGGAACAGCTGTAAGGGCACTTCCAGAAATCCTTTTTTTATTGTGCATTGGCAACAATTTATGCTCATGATAGTATCAGGGCAGTTATGTGTGATTCAGCTTTCAATACTGCTCACATCTGCAAAAGCTTTTGGACAGACATACGACTTTGTTTCCAGTCGTTCTGTGCCCCATAACTTCCTGCTGAAATCCTGCGACTGTTTTGTACCGCAAATGTTCCCCTTTATTTTTAATCCTGCTTTCGTTGAGCTATAGCACAAGATTGCACCTCCAGATGGCAATGATGTGGTAACACTGGGGAAGCACCGAAGAACAACCGGATAATAATAATAATAATAATAATAATAATAATAATAATAATAATAATGTTATTCTTGAATGCCACCCATCTGACTGGGTTGCCCCAGCCACTCTGGGTGGCTTCCAGCAAAATATAAAAACACAATGAGACATCAAAGATATTAAAAAAACTTGAATGGCTTTTATACCTCCTCACAACACACAACACACAGACATCTCTTCTCCTCAGACTGTTTACACCCTGCAATGACAGACAGCTTCTTGCTGATCAGGGCTGCCCTTGGCTGTATCTCTGACAACATCAATATTAATGTTGTTTGAGGTGAGTCTCTGAGCACAGCTGCCCTTGGAGCGTTTGCATTGACTTCTCGATCTACTTTTGAAGCCACACCTTCCTCTCTGTTTCTCTCAGTGTCACTTTAAAGCTGACGGCTGAGCCAAGTGTCTCCCTCTCAGTAGTCTAAAAACCTTACGGGGATATTGATCCTATCTACTTCCTCTGCGGAAGGCAAGTGGGGTTTGCGTGGTGAGGAAGGGATGGCAGACCAAACACCAGGAGGGAAAAATCAAGCAGGCCGTACCTCAAAACAGTACGGGGAAAAAAGAATTTCTTCGAAATAATAAAACGTGCTTATAAAATGCCCATCACATTTTGGCAAAAATATAACTCAGTGGTAGAGCATCTGTTTTGCATGTAGAAGGACCAGGGTTCAACCCAACCCCCCCAAGCCTGAAACCATGGAGAGATACTGCCAGTTTGTGTAATCAGGTACTGAGACAGGTATGGCCTCGGCCCAGTATACCTGAAGGAGCGTCTCCACCCACATCGTTCAGCCCGGAGGCTGAGGTCCAGCTCCGACTGCCTTCTGGCGGTTCCCTCACTGCGAGAAGTGAGGTTATAGTGAACCAGGCAGAGGGCCTTCTCGGTTGTGGCGCCAGCCCTGTGGAATACCCTCCCATCAGATGTCAAGGAAATAAGCAACTATCTGACTTTTAGAAGACATCTGAAGGCAGCCCTGTTTAGGGAAGATTTGAGTGTTTGATTCTTTATCGTGTTTTAAATATTTTCTTAGGAGCTGCCCAGAGTAGCTGGAGAAACCCAGCCAGATTGGTGGGGTATAAATGTTGTTGTTGTTAGTATTATTACTTCCAGTTTGTATAGACAGGTACAGTCATATCTCGGGTTACAGACTGTCAGGGCTGGCTCCTGGTCCCAGCTCACAGAGGACCAACGCTGGCTGGTATTTATGTACAAAAGTCTTTATTGAAGTACAGTTTCCATTTCCACGCCGCAGCGCTCCAGCTCTACGTCTAGACTTTAGACCGGCGAAGCT
The DNA here is from genome assembly GCF_965153285.1 of Podarcis tiliguerta. NCBI lineage: Eukaryota > Metazoa > Chordata > Lepidosauria > Squamata > Lacertidae > Podarcis > Podarcis tiliguerta. The sequence goes on along the minus strand of NC_139536.1, from coordinate 15,473,892 downwards.
CCATCTGAGTCTCCGCCCCCTGTACACCAGTTTAAGACTCTGGCTTTACTCCACCTCTTCTTTCTCCTCTGGGTCCTGCTGCCCTCCGGGGCCCCTGTCTCCCTGGATTCCTCTGAGGCTGACGATGACCCCCCTGACTCCTCCCTCTCTCTTCGGCGGGCTTTAGGACCTGGCTCTCTTCCCGGGCTGCCCACTGTGCCTCCCTCCTGTACATTTGAACTTGGCGCGCGCGCGCGTTTAACTTTCCTGATGACCGTTTCCTCACTCCCCGACGGAGGTGTGGTCAATCCTGCCTCACGTTCTCCCGCTGGCAGCGCTCCACCTGATCCCGATGCCTGGGACTCCTCCCCCCTACTGCACTCTGGGGGGGACGTGGGCCCTGATTTCCAACTGCTACTCTCTGAGTCCCCTCTGCCCCCTTCTTCCCGAGGTGTCCCCCTGGGCACTCCCCTTGCCCTGACCATGGGAGCTCCTTTCTGTGAATCGTCCGATTCACTGGAAAGACTCAGAGACCTCGGATCGCTGTCATCGCTGACATTTCCTTCGGACTCCTCCCCTTCACTCTCCATTTCCTCCTTATCCTGTGCCTCTGCTCCTGAACCCCTGACATCCATCCCCCCCTCGAAGCCCCCCCTTCCCCCCTCCCCTCCTTCAGGCGCGGGTGCCGGGTGCTCCGTCGTTGTGGGGGTGGTTGGCGGATACAGTTCGTCCCCCTTGGCGTGCATCCAACCGGATAAGTCCAGCTCGTCCTCCGTGCTCTCCCCGACCTCGATTTCCTCTGCTTCCATCTCTGTGCCGCCGTGCTCGAACCCAAGGTCCTCCCCCAGCACGTCCGTGTCCATCTCTCCCCCGTTGACCTCTGGGGCCGTTGCCTGCCAGGGACCCCCCATCCACCTCCTGCTCCACCGCTCCTCTGGTCGATCGTCCCACCACAAAGATTGGCCTGAGGCAGACCCTGAGGGCGATCCCTCCGGGGAGCGTGTGTCCAGTGCCGGTTCGTCGTCCGAGGTGAACCCCTGAAACGTGCTGGCTGAAAGCGTGGGTGTGAAAAGCCAGTCGTCGAAATACTCGGCTGGCATGGGTCTGTGCGGGAACAAGGCATGAAACTCTTCCTTGAGAAGAGGCTCGTCCAAGGCATAGTCCGGCACCCAACTGTTGGCGCTGGCCGGGGTACCTTCTTTGGCGAGGAAATATTCTACTCCCTCTTCCCCCCATCTCGAGTCTAAAATCTCTGTGACCTGGTTGATGGGTTCCCCCCGTGGCGACCCCCTCCTTGTGTGCGTCTCCCTATACTGGTCTGGTGCCGTGCCCTGCGCCTGAAATCTGTGAGGTGCTTTGTAGGGCGTGAGCACTGACCTATGGAACACTGGGTGCATTCTGGACCCCTCCGGAAGTGTCAACCGGAAGGCCACTGGATTGATCTGTGCCTCGACTTGGTAAGGTCCTAGCTGCTTATGCCCGAGCTTCTTCTTCGCTAACGATCTGGTCGGCACTGCCTGGGCTGCTAACCAAACCCAGTCTCCCACTTGTATGTCCTCCCCAACCCGTCTGTGCTTATCAGCCTGCAGTTTGTATGCGTGCTTTGCTAGTTCTAACTGCCTCCGAAGCTGTTCATGCACCTCCTGCAATTCTGACGCTAAGACTTCCGCTGCCTGTGGCTCCCCCTCCCCCAGTCTCTCTAATCCCGGGAAGGTTCTGGGATGTCTCCCGTTGTTGGCGAAGAACGGTGTCACGCCCGTGGACACGTGCTTCGTGTTGTTGTAGGCGAACACAGCGAGCGGCAGGTAGTCCACCCATGTTGCCGGCTGCTGATTTGCATAGCATCTCAGGTACTGCTGCATGATGGCGTTGACTCGCTCCGCTTGTCCGTTGGTCTGCGGGTGTCTCGCCGACGCTAGGTTGATCTTGACGTTTAGGAAACCCATCAGCTTCTGCCAGAAGTTCGAGATGAACTGCCGCCCCCTGTCGGACAAGATAGACCGTGGCAGACCGTGCACCCGGAAGACGTGGTCTATAAACAGTTTGGCGGTCTGTTCCGCCGTGGCCACCTTCGCGCACGGAATGAAGTGGGCCATTTTGGTGAACATGTCCACCACCACTAGCACTGCCGTTTTGCCCCTCGAGCTGGGTAAATCCGTGACAAAGTCCAGGGCCACCCTCTCCCACGGTGCACTCGGGGTTTGCAGCGGTTCGAGCAGCCCCGCCGGAGGTTTGTGCACTGACTTGGCCCTTTGGCAGGTGTCGCACCTCGCGACGTACTCCGCGACTTCCACCCTCATCTTGGGCCACCAAAAATCTCTGGCAACTAATTCTGCCGTCTTCTCCTTGCCAAAGTGCCCTGCTGTGGGTGCGTCGTGCAACTGCTGCAGTACTTTCGCGCGGAGGTCGTCTCCCGGTACGTAGAGGGCCCCTCTGCGGATGAGCAACCCGTCGCGTATCTGGAACTCATCGTCCTTCGCCGTGCCCTTGTGCACCTCCTCCATCTTGGCTTGTGCAAAGGGGTCTTCCTGCAGCGCTCGACGTACAGCTTCCAGGTCCACGGTTGCTGAAGCGCACGCCCACGCTTCCGGTGCGAAAATGTGCTTGGCCGCTGCTGGTGCCGCCTCCTCGAGGTATTGCGGCTTCCTGGACAGTGCATCTGCCATGATGTTGTTGTCGCCTGGGATGTACTCTATCCGGAAGTCGAAATCTGCAAAGAACTCCGCCCACCGTATGTGCCGCTGGTTCAGGAACCTTGCCGTGCGCCAGTACTCCAGGTTCTTATGGTCCGTGCGAACCTGCACTGTGTGTTTGGCTCCGATGAGGAAGTGCCGCCACGCCTTGAATGCTGCATGAATGGCCAGCAACTCCCTGTCCCAGATGGTGTAGTTCTGCTCTGACTTGCTGAGCTTTCAAGAGTAGAAGGCGCACGGTCTCCAGTTCCCCTGCGGGTCCTGCTGCAACAGTACAGCTCCCACGGCTCTGTCCGAGGCGTCCGTTTCAACCCTCATCGGTCTGCTGGGATTCACGTGCAGTAGCTGCTCCTCGGAGGAGAAGAGACGCTTGAGGTTCTGAAAGGACTGCTCCGCTTGCTCCGTCCAGATGAATTTTTTCTTCTTGGAGCTGAGCGTGTCTGTAATGGCCGCTGTCTGCATCGCGAATCCCTTGATGAACTTGCGGTAAAAGTTGGCGAAACCCACAAAGCGCTGGACCTCCTTCCGGTTGCGCGGGCTCTTCCAGTCCAACACTGCTCGAACCTTGGCGCTGTCCATGGCTAGCCCCTTGTCCGACAACTTGTAGCCCAGGAAATCTACCTCCTTCCTGTTGAACTGGCACTTCTCCAGCTTGGCGTACAGCCTATGCTCCTGCAGTCGCTGCAGAACTTCCTTGACGTCTCCCTCGTGGGTCTCCTCCGATTCTGAGAATATCAGGATGTCGTCCAGGAAGCAGACGCATTTCTTGTAGAGGAGACCCGCCAGTACGTGATGCATGAAAGCTTGAAAACAGTGAGAGCCATTTTGTAATCCAAAGGGCATAACTCTGTATTCATAGGTGCCCAGGGGCGTGAACATGGCAGTCTTCCACTCGTCGCCCTCCCGTATGCGGATCAAGTTGTACGCCCCTCGCAGATCCAACTTTGTGAAAACGCGTCCTTTCCTCACCGTTGCCAGCAGGTCGTCTATTTTGGGCATGGGAAAGGCCGTGGGCTTGGTTCTGGAATTTAAAATTCTGAAGTCTACCACAAGTCTTTTTTGGGGCGTGTCCTTCTTCTTCACAAAGAATACAGGACTGCCCCCCACTGCCTTCGACTCCCGGATGAAACCGCGCTTCAAGTTGAGGTCTATGAACTCCCTGAGTTCCTGCATCTCGTCTTCAGACATGGAATACAGTTTCCCTGTTGGCAGCGTCGCCCCAGGCAGGAGGTCAATCTTGCAGTCATAGGGCCGGTGGGGAGGCAGCTTGTCCGCTTCTTTCTCGCAGAAAACCTCCAAAAACGCTGCATACTTGAGTGGCACTGCTTGCAGCGTTCCTAATTGTAGCTGCGGGTCATCTTCCCCCCCTTCCTGGTCAGACAGAATGCAGTTTTCCGCACAGTAGGAGGAGCCGAAGGTCAGTTGGCGCTGGTACCACGCCAGCGCTGGACTGTGCCTGTGCAGCCAACTCATGCCCAATACTACAGGCGTGTCTGACAGGTGAGTGACATTGAAGCTGATGACTTCTCGGTGATTGCCAATTTGCATCACCATGGGAGGCGTTTGGTGCACCACTTGCCCCCCCAGCAATTCCCTGCCATCCACCGTGACCACCTGCAAAGGCAGCGTGGCCGGCAGTAGTGCTACTTTGTGCTTTTGAATGAAATCCAGTCCTATAAAGTCCGCGTTACTCCCAGAGTCAATGGTAATTGGCACTTCCATAGTGAGTCCATTGGGCAGTTGAAGCAACGCTGTAAGCTGCACCACTGGTTTGGGTGGGAGGGGGTCTGTGGGCTGCAAAATCTCTGGGGATTGCTTCACTGACTTGTCTGGCTGGACCCCAGTGCTTCTTCCTCCAGCCAGACTCTGCCGTTTCCCTGCAGTGGTTCTCCCTGGTAAGCTGGGTTTGATACTGTTGCAGAGGCTGCAGTGTGCTTATGGAGCCTCTGGGGACACTCTTTCGCCATGTGCTGGGCACTGTCACAGATGTAGCACTTCCTGTTCCCTCTAGGAAGCTTCGCTTTGGCTGCTCCCGGTGGTAAGGCTCTGGTAGCTGACTGAGCCCTGGCACCTCCAATCTCCATCGGTTCTTCCCCCCCTCCTCGGGGGGGTGTGGATTGCGCACGCGCTGCATCTTTGGGAAAAAGGGGAGGTGCTTTCGCTGGTGTACGTCCCCAACGCCCTTCGTCTCTGTTCCATGGACGTTCTTCCAAACGCACGCCGATTTCCAGCGCCCTCTGAACCACTTGTTGAGTGGTCTTAGGTCTCTCTCCCCTTGCAATCTCATCTTTCACATTTGCATTCAATCCTTCCCAGAAAAGGTCTCTGACTGGAGCAGAATTCTTCTCCCACCCCAGCGCGTGGACTAATGCAAAAAAGCGGGCATGATACTGCCTTACACTGGCTTTGCCTTGTTTGAGACCATGTATGTCTCTTCTGGCAAGATCGACGTCTATCTTCGATAAAAAACATGAATCCATCGCTTTAATGAACGCATCCGCATCTTGGAGCGCCGGATCATTATCTCTCCATAAATTTCTCAGCCACGCTTTGGCTTCCCCATGCAAATGGGATAGGATAAACCCCACTTTTTCTCTTTCATCTCTAAAGTCCTTTTCCAGCAGATTCAGCGCAAAGAGCAAGTCTGCTCGGAAATTAGGGTACTGTGGTAAACTCCCGTCAAAATGGGATACCAGACTGCCTCCCCTTTTCCCCAGCCCTATGCCCTCTGGTTTGGGTCCCGGTTGCCCTTGTCTAGTGAGCATGTCCAACCTGGCTTGGAGATCCTTGCAGACTGTATCCATTTCCTCTTCCCTTTTTCTGGAGGCACGCACCTCTGCGTTGAGTTGAACCACAGCATTTCGCAGGTCTGTCCATTCCTGTTCTGTAGTCATCTTGTCTGATTCTTGTGAGCTCGCAAAGCACCACTTCTCTCCCCTCGCTACGTAGACTCACGTTGCGAGGTTCTTGGTGGAAAATCTTTCAAGAGATGGAGCTTACTGTCAGGGCTGGCTCCTGGTCCCAGCTCACAGAGGACCAACGCTGGCTGGTATTTATGTACAAAAGTCTTTATTGAAGTACAGTTTCCATTTCCACGCCGCAGCGCTCCAGCTCTACGTCTAGACTTTAGACCGGCGAAGCTCCATCTGAGTCCCCGCCCCCTGTACACCAGTTTAAGACTCTGGCTTTACTCCACCTCTTCTTTCTCCTCTGGGTCCTGCTGCCCTCCGGGGCCCCTGTCTCCCTGGATTCCTCTGAGGCTGACGATGACCCCCCTGACTCCTCCCTCTCTCTTCGGCGGGCTTTAGGACCTGGCTCTCTTCCCGGGCTGCCCACTGTGCCTCCCTCCTGTACATTTGAACTTGGCGCGCGCGCGCGTTTAACTTTCCTGATGACCGTTTCCTCACTCCCCGACGGAGGTGTGGCCAATCCTGCCTCACGTTCTCCCGCTGGCAGCGCTCCACCTGATCCCGATGCCTGGGACTCCTCCCCCCTACTGCACTCTGGGGGGGATGTGGGCCCTGATTTCCAACTGCTACTCTCTGAGTCCCCTCTGCCCCCTTCTTCCCGAGGTGTCCCCCTGGGCACTCCCCTTGCCCTGACCATGGGAGCTCCTTTCTGTGAATCGTCCGATTCACTGGAAAGACTCAGAGACCTCGGATCGCTGTCATCGCTGACATTTCCTTCGGACTCCTCCCCTTCACTCTCCATTTCCTCCTTATCCTGTGCCTCTGCTCCTGAACCCCTGACACAGACGCTTTGGGTTGTGTGATTTCAGGTTGCTCACCGCGCCGAACCCGGAAGTACCGGAACGGGTTACTTTTGGGTTTTGACGCTTGCGCATGCGCAGAAGCGCTAAATCGCACTTTGTGCATGTGCAAAAGCACTGAATCACAACCTGCGCATGCGCAGACGGGTTGCGGACGCTGCGGGTTGCGAACATGCTTCCCGCATGGATCACATTCGCAATCCGAGCATCCACTGTACTGAGCTAGATGGAGCAGCAGCCTGACTTGTTATAAGGCATCTTCCTGTGTTCTTCAGGGGCACAATGTTGTTGTTTTCCTACTAAGGCAACATCACTAAATGTTTGAGTTGTTTGGGTAATGTTGCCACGGCAGGATTTTTTTTATTTTTTGGTGCTCTTGAAAAAGGCCTAATTGACCTGGAGGTCCATCTGTCAGGATTCTTTAGTTGTGATTCCTGCATTGCAGGGGTTGGAGCACACAATCCCATGGGGTTTCTTCCAGCTCTGCAATGCTATGGTTCTGTGATTCTATGCCTCTGGCATTTCATAAGTGCATTTTCCTGTATGAGGTTTTACCTCCTTTCACAGAATCATAGAATTCCCTTTCCCCTTCTGCAGAAGATGGTGCCTGACAAGTTTCAAACCACGTTTTTTTTTTTTTTTAGAAGGTTTGGTCAAGGGCACCTTAATTAGTACTTTGCAGAAAATGCAGCGTTTGGCTTTGTAAGTGACATATGGTGACTGTGGACAAGCTGGGCCTTTCTAGATAATAAAAGCAAAATCCAGGCAAAAATAAGTGCTTTTAATTTCAAGAGATACAAGTAAGTTCTGCATTAGTTGAATCTTGCGCTGCATTCTGGAGTAATGTTTTTGGGTGCAGCCAATGGACATTGAGGCCCGGCGCGATGTCCTGAGGTCGCTCCACACCTGGTTCCACATTCGGTCTCGATAATGGGGGCCCCTGACTCCCTCAAAAATAAAAAGATTGAGGGGGCTCAAAGAGCCTCGCTCCCCTGAAGCCAGCACTGATGCACACGACTACAGTGGTACCTCAGGTTACATACGCGTCAGGTTACATCGCTTCAGGTTACATACACTTCAGGTTACACACTCCGCTAATCCAGAAATAGTGCTTCAGGTTAAGAACTTTGCTTCAGGATAAGAACAGAAATCGTGCTCTGGCGATGCGGCGGCAGCAGGAGGCCCCATTAGCTAAAATGGTGCTTCAGGTTAAGAACAGTTTCAGGTTAAGAACGGACCTCCAGAACGAATTAAGTACTTAACCCAAGGTCCCACTGTAACAGCATTTTGAGACTTCTCTGAAAACCATTCCTACCTCCCTAAAAGGCTTATTGAGAACAGGTTGGGAACGAAATAATTGTGCACAGCTGAAAACGCTGGCAGTATTAAGATAAATTCAACAGTGTAAATAAGTTTTGATGGATGCAATAATGGAATACTGAATGGTATAGCTTTTGTAAAATATGCAGGGATTTATGATATGTGAAATGAAAAGAGAAGAAGGGAAGTTACTGATATCTTAAGGATGTAAAAACGAGTACTTTAAATTGTAAAACAGAAAATAATAATAAAAAATATACAAAAGAAGAAGAAGAGGTTGGGAATGGAGTTACTGCTGCAGCCATGGTCTGGCTGCTATGGTGACAATTGGTGGAAGGCAGAAGTGGAGCAGGCAGACCAGGCCCTCTGCCATTTTGGGTCCATCTCAATTTCACATTTATGCATGCCTAAGTCTGTTCTGCCCTGTTTCTGCATTCATCTGTGAATTTCCCCTCCAAAAAAATCCACGTGAAAACAGGCATTTTATCACTAAATACATATTTGAATACATATTTTAGTTTGATATACACATTTCTATTATTGAAGAATTGATGCTTTGGAATTATGGTGCTGGAGGAGACTCTTGAGAGTCCCATGGACTGCAAGAAGATCAAACCTCTCCATTCTGAAGGAAATCAGCCCTGAGTGCTCACTGGAAGGACAGATCCTGAAGCTGAGGCTCCAATACTTTGGCCACCTCATGAGAAGAGAAGACTCCCTGGAAAAGACCCTGATGTTGGGAAAGATGGAGGGCACAAGGAGAAGGGGACGACAGAGGACGAGATGGTTGGACAGTGTTCTCGAAGCTACAAACATGAATTGACTAAACTGCGGGAGGCAGTGGAAGACAGGAGTGCCTGGCGTGCTCTGGTCCATGGGATCACGAAGAGTCGGACACGACGGAACGACTAAACAACAACAACATTATTGTTAGCATTACTATTATATTTATTTATGTCCCACCTTTTCGCCAGACAAGGACTGTCTTCCCTTCTTGTGACATGGGATCTCTGAGACAAAGAATGAAACTGTGTTGGTAGGAATCTGAACTATCCCAACTGAAATTAAGAGAACGCGTTAAATACTTGCGCTTAATTGGCTTTGAGAGCTAATTAGGGGCTGAAGGAGTCTTGGGAATTGCTGAGAACACTCACGCTTGCACTTGAGATGTAAAGTGGCAAAGCATCACTTCCCAGGAGCTGCTCTCTTGGGAACAATTACAAGTGTAAAGGCTACGCTCATATAGGAGGGGAGTATGTCATAGGATAAAAGTGCTCATAAAGGAAGATGGGGGATGGAATGTCTACAGCACACATTCCTCCTGAATACTACTGTTGAGAAGCAAAGTAAAACAATATTTGAATGCTGCCATGTTGGATTTCAAAATAAGACTGAAGTTTTTTTTTAGGTTTCTGGGGCGATAATGCAGCTGTTTTTCAGTTGTTTCTGGGTAGGTCCGGTCCAGACACAGTTTTTTCAAGATAAAGCTTTCTGTTGCAGGGAAATAAGGTTTCCCTAGCACATAAAAGGGGTATTTTATTCCCATCAGGACCAAAAATGTAATGTATTTTTAATCTTTGTTAATGTATTTTTAATCTTTGTTGGAAGCCACCCAGAGTGGCTGGGGAAACCCAACCAGATGGGCGGGGTACAAATAATAAAATATTATTATTATTATTATTATTATTATTATTATTATTATTATTATTATTAACTATTGGGTATCCTAGTTGCTTTTGCAGAGGAATGAGATGGATGGTGTATGGTTTGTCAAGCTGGAAGGAAGCAACCCACCTAAAAGGAGGCTCCCCAGCTATGAACTTTTCCCTAACCTCTTCCCAAATCTGGTTTTTGGAAATGAAATAAATGGTGCAGAACAAGCAGGTGGCAAATTGCCTTGATCAGATTTTTTTGGCATTGTTTTTTCTATAGAAAGTACACACCATTGCAGCTTTGATCTTTAAACTTCTAGCCAACTTGTCCCTTATGAGTGTAAGAAGGAACTTGCCTGCTCAGACCAAAGTTCCCATCTCTTCCAGCATTCTGCTTTCCCCTCTGGCCAACCGTGATGACCAGAAGGCAACAACTCTCCCCAACTCTCCAGCAACTGCCATTCAGACGCATTCTGCCACTAAGCCTCAAGGTTCCATATAGTCACCATCTCCTTCTAACAGTGAACTCTGGAGCCAAGCGGGACCACTGAGAAACAACATGGAAGCAAAAAATAGTTCTTCCTAAATTATTGGTATAGGAACTCAAGAGTGGCTTGTGAGAGCCATGCGGTCTGAGTTGGAGCAACCAGCTCAAACCTCTTCCCAAGCTCAGCTTCTCGGCTAGACTGAGGAGAAATAAAGGCTTGATGACCTAGTTCCTTCCAAGGTAAGGGGAAGTGGGTGAAGCAAAACCTGGCAGGATAGTATTAACCCCTTCATGCATTAATTAGACTTAAGCCTGTTGTTTGAAGCTGGTTATCCCACAGGATGAACAACTTTGCCAGATCTGGCCTCTGTCAGTTTAGCATTTTCCCCCATCTTAAAATTCAGTTCTCCTAAAATGATAGCAATTTGTGATTAAAATCCTTATGAAAATTCATCAACACTTTGAGTGTGAATTTCTCCTAATAAAATGTCTTTTGGTATTCAGTTTTGCCTAAAATGTACATTTGTGCCAGAGTTCCCCCCAATATGATGCATTTTGTCATGTTGCGTGTGTTTTTATGCACACTTGCCCCTGACAGATTCATTTCTGTGCACAGTGTTTGGTTGCAGAAATGCTCAGAAACAATGACTGGCCCAAGGTCACTCAGGGAACTTCAGGATGAGTGGGGATTTTAACTCTGATCTCCCAGTCCAACACTCCAACTGCCACACCAAACTGGTCAGTGTCAATTTAGTTGAATGCCACCTTGTGAGGGTATGTAGGGCTTCAAGAAGGAGTTCCTTTGCTTGCCCTCTTATGCCTCCAGGTAAGGTGGGGGGAAGTGATTGAGAGAGGAGACTCAGGTGAGTTCTGGGAAGGAAGGTTGGCACAAGTGACTAGTTTGGCTATCAGCCAATACAGCCTTTCTCAACCTTGACTCCCCAGATGCTGTTGGACTACAACTCCCATCATCCCTGACCACTGGTCCAGCTACAACATACAGGGACCTAAAGTTGAGAAAGGCTGGTCCAATGCATGCAAGTTAATTGCAGCAACCTTCCTTCCATGGAAGGCTTCCTTCCGTTGCTCGGTCCCAGCTCCTGGCAATGTAGCAGTTCGAAAGCGCACAGTGCAAGTAGATAAATAGGTACCACTCTGGCGGGATGGTAAACGGCGTTTCCATGCACTGCTCTGGTTCACCAGAAGCAGCTTAGTCATGCTGGCCACATGACCCGGAAGCTGTCTACGACAAACGCCAGCTCCCTCGGCCTATAGAGCAAGATGAGGGCACAACCCCAGAGTTGTCCATGACTGGTACATTGGTACCTTTACCTTTTTTTCCTTCCATGGAGTGTCCTTTTGGAATACTGACAGCATCCCACGCACTCAGATTTGCATACTAGCGTTTTTTTCAGCATTGGGCTTTATTCCCTCTCCTGTCGAGTTTAAAGATGTTAAATTATCAAGATCATAAATTAAATCCATTGCTGATAGCATGGGAAAATAAAATGTTCTGTACCTGGTGCTGGAAAGGCAATAAAGTTGGTGCAGAGTCTCTCCAGCTGGTAACCTAGCAGCCTTAGTGCCAATGCATTGCTAGTGTAAATGGAAAACCGGGCAATCAGCAGAAAGGAACATCAACTGCTGCTCAGAACCAGCAATGGGAGCTCATAACATGGGCTTAACAAATGCCTTTTTCAACAACAAAAAATCCCCAGAGAACTAAAAGTAATTTCCTGTTTGGCTTCTGAGTTTGGGAGCAAACTACCATGGCAGGGAAATTCAGTAGTCCTTAGGAGCCCCCACATGGCATAATTTGCTGCTACTTCAGTCTTAGGATAGGAGGTGTGAGTGTGCCCCTTATCTAGGAGTAAGGAAAAAATGTTCCTTATTTAGATCTGTTTACTGAGCTCAGTTTTGGGGGGTGAATCTGTGTGTACAGTGTAGTGTCAGCCCAGAAGCTGTAGAAGACCATGAAAGCAAACTCTGGGCTTCTGCTGATGTATTTAAGATACATCTTTTTAAACAGATTTTAGACTCTCGAGTCTTGCCTTTTGAGGCAAATTTAAGCACATCGTTTTCCAGAGATGCCTTTATGCTGATCTTATTTTTTTTATATAATTCAGACTTCCTCCTTTCTAAGTGTTAAAGGTACACAATCCTGTTATGAACCCAGTGCTGTCCCCTTGGTCTGAGCCAGTCAGGGAGAGAATCACAAGCAACTTGGGAAGTGTGTGTGTGTGTGTGTGTGTGTGTGAGAGAGAGAGAGAGAGAGAGAGAGAGAGAGAGAGAGAGAGAGAATAGAGCCAGTGTGATGTTGTGCTTAGGAGTTGTTGTTGTTTAGTCGTTTAGTCGTGTCCGACTCTTCGTGACCCCATGGACCAGAGCACACCAGGCACTCCTGTCTTCCACTGCCTTCCTCAGTTTGGTCAAACTCAGGTTAGTAGCCTTGAGAACACTATCCAACTATCTCATCCTCTGTCATCCCCTTCTCCTTGTGCCCTCCATCTTTCCCAACATCAGGGTCTTTTCCAGGGAGTCTTCTCTTCTCATGAGGTGGCCAAAGTATTGGAGCCTCAGCTTCAGGATCTGTCCTTCCAGTGAGCACTCAGGGCTGATTTCCTTCAGAATGGATAGGTTTGATCTTCTTGCAGTCCATGGGACTCTCAAGAGTCTCCTCCAGCACCAGAATTCAAAAGCATCAATTCTTTGGCGATCAGCCTTCTTTATGGTCCAGCTCTCACTTCCATACATCACTACTGGGAAAACCATAGTTTTAACTATACGGACCTTTGTAGGCAAGGTGATGTCTCTGCTTAGGAGTAAGGAGACCCAAATTTACATCCCTACTCAACTGCAGGACCTTGGCCAGACCTCCTGCCTAACCTCTCTCACAGGATTGTTTTGAGGGGAAGTAACCTAAAATGTGCATTATGTCTCCAGCCAGTTCTATTTTGTTTGTTTCTGTAATATTCCTATTAATGCTCATTCTGTTCCATATGGATAATAAAAGTTCAAAGCAAGTGTTTCCTCCTGGTCCAGTGTTTTTAAAAGCTAGGGTTATCCCCCACCCCGCACCCCCTGTAGGAAAGTCATCACCTCAAACAATGAGTCAGCAGCTGCCTCTGTACTCTCCCAAGCTCTCCTGCAGAGATGTTTTAGAAGGCAAAAAAAAAAAAAAAAAAAAAAAGGAGAGAAAATGAAGCAGTGTGTGTTTGTGTGTGTGACCTGAAAATGGCTTAGGACGGCAACTGGTGTGAAATTGCAGAATGGAGGATGCTTTTATTTACAGTGCCGCAGGGAGCGTTTATGTAACCATCTTTTCACATCACGGTCCATTTGCTACTACGGTTTCCACCTTGCTCCCTGGACACTGAGGGGGATTCTAGAAGTGGGTGCTTTAGCACGGGGCCAGCCCAAGACATTTTGCCGCTTGAGGCAAACCAGGAAAAGCCCCACTCCTGCTCTGCCACCTGAGGTGATGGAAGGCAGCAGGAGAGAAAAAGAGAGGAGTAGCTGGAGGCAGCAGTGGTTCTGCTCTTCCCAGGTGCTGACTGTGGGTGACAAAAACGCACAAGTGTCCCCAGCCTGCTTGCCGCCTGAGGCCACTGCCTCACCAAGGCTAATGGTTGGGCTGCCCCTGCTTTAGCATCTTCCAGTTGTTACTTTTCCTGCTTTAAGCTGGAAGTGATGTAGCAACTCCGCTTCCAGACTTGGGAATCAAAATAAAATTCTATATTCAAGTTGGCTCTCCCTCTCGCCAAATATTTGGTGGGGACATTTTCACTGATTGGTGGGAAGAAAGGGTTAACAATTTCCACCCCAATATCCCACTGCAATCTCCTCAGGATTGCCATCTCCACAGCAATTTGGGTTTTCCCCACTCCCCCCCCCCCTGGAAGAATCTACCTTCTTTAAGCGAACGAACAGAAAGATGCACTGACAAATGACAAATTCGCATCCTTTTATATATGTATATAATGAACAGGCAGGCAAGCTGTGATCCACTTCCTGGGCCTGAGAGAAGCTAAAAAGGGTTCACCCAAGCCCAGAAAAACCCCTCACCTCCATCACGACTGCAGGGTCCAGGGGAGGCCTTGTTGCCGTCCCGCAATGGCGCCAGACCTGGTGGTAAGAGTTATTACACAACAGGCGAAATGAGTTTTTCAAAATTCTCTTCTCTTCTTTATGTTTCCACCACCGCCCCCTTATTTTTATTCAACACCCCCTATTGGCACCTGAGGCTACAACAACAACAACAACAAAACAACAACAATTTATTTCTTATACCCCACCCACCTGGCTGGGTTTTCCCAGCCACTCTGGGCAGCTCCCAACACAATATTAAAAACACGTTAAAGGATCAAACATTAAAAACTTCCCTTCTGAAAGTCAGATACAGTGGTACCTTAGGTTACATATGCTTCAGGTTACAGATTCCACTAACCCAGAAATAGTGCTTCAGGTTAAGAATTTGCTTCAGGATGAGAACAGAAATTGCGCGGCGGCAGCAGGAGGCCCCATCAGCTAAAGTGGTGCTTCAGGTTAAGAACAGTTTCAGGTTAAGAACAGTTTCAGGTTAAGAACGGACCTCCGAAACGAATTAAGTACTTAACCCAAGGTACCACTGTAGTCGTATATTTTCTTGACACCTGAAGGGAGGGTGTTCCACAGGGAGGGCGCCACTACCAAGAAGGCCCTCTGCCTGGTTCCCTGTAACCTCGCTTCTCACAGTGAGGGAACCACCAGAAGGCCCTTGGTGCTGGACCTCAGTGTACAGGCTGAACGATGGGAGTGGAGACACTCCTTCAGGTATACGGGGCTGAGGCCGTCTAGGGCTTTAAAGGTCAGCACCAACACTTTGAATTGTGTTTGGAAATGTACTGGGAGCCAATGTAGGTCTTTTGGGACTAGTGTTATATGGTCTCCCAGTCACCAGTCTAGCTGCCGCATTGTGAATTAGTTGTAGTTTCCAGGTCACATTCAAAGGTAGCCTCACGTAGAGGGCATTGCAGTAGTCCAGTCATTCCAGTGGCCCTCCGGGGCAGTGTCACCCACTTTGGAAAATACTGATCTAATCCAGCATCTGATTCTCAAAGTGGTCAAGTAGTTGCCTGTTGGACCCTGAAAACAATCTCTGAGCACCACAGCATTCTCCCCACTTGTGATTCCTAGCAATAATAATATATATAATAATTTATTATTTGTACCCCGCCCATCTGGTTTTCCCAGTAGTGATGGTTTTCCCAGTAGTGATGTATGGAAGTGAGAGCTGGACCATAAAAAAGGCTGATCGCCAAAGAATTGATGCTTTTGAATTATGGTGCTGGAGGAGACTCTTGAGAGTTCCAATGGACTGCAAGAAGTTCAAACCTCTCCATTCTGAAGGAAACCAGCCCTGAGGGCTCCCTGGAAGGACAGATCCTGAAGCTGAGGCTCCAATACTTTGGCCCCCTCATGAGAAGTGAAGACTCCCTGGAAAAGACCCTGATGTTGGGAAAGATGGAGGGCACAAGGAGAAGGGGATGACAGAGGATGAGATGGCGGGACAGTGTTCTCGAAGCTACCAGCATGAGTTTGACCAAACTGTGGGAGGCAGTGGAAGACAGGAGTGCCTGGCATGCTCTGGTCCATGGAGTCACGAAGAGTTGGACACGGCTAAACGACTAAACAACACCCCACCCATCTGGCTGGGTCTCCCCAGCCACTCTGGGCGGGTTCCAACAAAGATTAAAAATACATGAAAATGTCACGCATTAAAAACTTCCCTGAACAGGGCTGCCTTCAGATGTCTTCTAAATATCAAGTAGTTGTTTATCTCTTTGACATCTGATGGGAGGGCATTCCACAGGGCGGGCGCCACTACCGAGAAGGCCCTCTGCCTGGTTCCCTGTAGCAACTGCCATTAAGAAGTGTACTCCCTCTGGCAGTGGCAGTAGAACATAGCCATAGGGGCTAGTAGCCTCTGTTAGCTGTGTCCTTCATGAAGATGTCTAATTCTTTTTTTGAAGCCACCCCCTTTGGTAGGAGCGAACTCCATAGTTTAACTAGGTGCTATGTGAAAAACTACTTTGGATCTGAATCTTCTTGGTTTCAGCTTCATTGTATGAAGGTCCATGAGCTGATGATCCAAGCTGGTCCACAATGAAATAGACTTCCTTGGAAGCTGGTTGACTCTCCTTTGTTTTTCAGTGAAGGATTAAAAAGGTCTATCAAGGGGTACCATATCCAGAGATGCTGTAGCCGCACGTTTCCTGCACTGGCTGCATCGGACTGAGTCTGCACTGAATAATGAGGTCAGCTTCATTATTCGAGCCTTGCAGCGCTCTGCTTATGACAGCCACTGTGGAATCAATATGGGAAATGGAATCACTCGGCTTTCACTTGCAATAAAACACCCAAAGATGGCTATAATGGATTTCCAATAATAATAATATAAAAACCAGATACATGGCTGTACCATCGTCTCTATGGTGATAATAAGGCCATTGTTGCATATGTTGCACCTCCTGCTCAGCTGTGCTTGAAATGTCAACCTGGATCTCAGGAATCCTGGATTAGAAAGAGCTGGCTTATACCGAACCACAACAGTGGTCCATCTGGCCTCGTACTGTCAACTCGTCTCAGACTAAGCTGTCTAGTTTCTCAAAATGAGATCTTTTGCAGCCCTGTTTTCCCAATTTGGAAACACTGGAGATTGAGTCTAAAGACCTACATTGAGATTTTTTCTTTTCAAAATCACATTGCTTGGATGTCAGTTCCATAATTCATTTCAGTGGGACTTTCTTCCAAGTTATATGGTTAAGATGAGGCTGCAGGCATCCTTAAATAGGAAGATTATCTTCCTCCATAAAGCAATGTTTTGATTAAAGTCAGCCAAGCTTTATCAAGTCACCTAGAGGCTGTGCCAGGGTCCTTGTCTGCATGGTGCCCTTTCTTAAGGAGGGAACCCTGTGGCTGTGAGTCAGAAAGCCTGAGAAGCCCAGGCAGCAAAGGACACACACACACCCTTTTGTCCGACAAGGGACAAAAGTCACAAGACATATAAATGAAAAACTCAAGAGTCTCAGGCATGCATGCTCATCACTTGAGGACCGCATGTTAAATTATGGCTTGTGTACTTATGGAACTCCCTGCTTTATATCAGGACTCTCAGATCTCCACTTTTGGTACAGTATGCAATATTTTATACACCTCTATCATATTCCATCCTCCCTTTTCTGCCATTTCAGACCCTCCAAGTATCATGATTTCCCAGGGGCAGTCACCGGAGGTACAAAATGTGTCCCGGTTTCTGATGTGATCCCGGACTGTCCTGCTTTCCCTTTGGACGTCCCTATTTTCAACAGAGAAATGTTGGAGGGGACAAAATAGGATGTCCCTCTTTTCATTGGAGAAATGTTGGAGGGGATGCTGTTTCTCTAAACTAAAAAGTCCCAAATGCTGTAGCCTTTCCTCACAGCGGAGTTGCACCCTGTGGTGTTATGTACTGAGTTGAATAGGATCCAAAATGCAGCAGTCTGATTGGTCCTAGAACAATAGGATTCAGAATGCAGCAGTCTGATTGGTCCTAGAACAGTAGGATCCAGAATGCAGCAGTCTGATTGGTCCACAGGAGCCACCCAATCCAGCTCCAGGTGGAAGTGAATCTGCAACCTGATTGGCCTACAGGTGAAATCTGGAATTAGCCAATCACATGGGACCCATTGTGTAAATAATGTATTTAAAGCAAACTTTCTGGGGGAACTTCCATTCCTCCTCACCACTATGAGCTGAATAAAGAGCATGAAATCCACTCTCTACTGTGAGTATATTTCACACCCATTCCTTGATCATTTTTGTTGCCCTTTTCTGAAACTGCCCCAGGCCTGCAATACCCCACAACCCTGAGATTAAGAATCCCATTCTCTTACCAACTGAGCCAAACTTGGTACAAGATGTTTGTCCCATTCATCTTGATCTGCTTGCAGGGTGTTTATACATCTTCTTGTTAATCATTCGTTCACCCCACATTTTCCAAATGCATTTTCCCTGTCACTTTCCTAACTGCAAAAAGTCAGTTTCATTCTAAAAGTGCTGCTAGGGCAGCAGAGTGCTTTACTCCACTTCAATTGCATGAACCCACATTTTCTGGTAAGCTCTTGAATCCCTCCCAGAAAACGCTGACAGTGTGGAGGCACCCCTATTACCAACTGCATTATATTACAAGTTTTAACCAAGGAGCTGTGTAGTTTTCTAACTCTCGATAGGGCCTATGTGCTTTAAGCAGACCTTGATTAATCCAATTGACACTAATCAAAACTAGGCTTTATAGAGATCAAAAACGCAATGCCTTGAACGCAGCCAAGGCAGCAAAATCCAGAACCAATAAAATAAAATAAAAGCAACTGCGGGCTTCAGGAAACAGCTGCTCCAGCTGTTCTGGAGGTAATTGACTAGTTCTGGGTTAAATGGCAAGAAAAGGCTGCTTGGTGCAATTAATTTTGTAGCTTTCCCTTTGCTCTCTTTATGTTTCTTGTTCATCACCCAGTGTGTGAAATACGCCTCGGACAGCTGAACCTCCCCACTGCTGTCAAAGGAAAAACCCGTCGCAATCAGTATCGCCAATACGGGCGGTTAATGAAGCCAGCGGGGGATTGGATCTGTCACTTTAGCAAGCAATCCGCAGGATGCAGGACCGCAGGCTGCAGGCGGAAGAGAAGAAAGCCTCTTGCAAGCTAATCTGCAAGGCATGATTTGAAAGGCCCTGTTGTTTCACGGGAAACCAAAACGAGAAGGCAAAGCAGGACAAGAGCAGGGGGAAAGAGCACACTGGGGTCCTGTCAGCATCAGATCCTGTGGCCAAAGAGGGGGCACCACTCCCCTAGGAGGAGAAGCTATGACATTTGGGCCTTTTTAGTTTACAGAGGAGGCAATTAAAGGGGGTGGATAGAGGTGTACAAAATTGTGCATGGTGTGAAGAAAGTGGGCAGAGTTTTTCTTCCTCTCTCTCGTAATTGGAGCTTGGCCACCTATGAAGCTGAAAGTTGGGGGACTGAGGACAGACAGAAGAAAGGACATCTTCATGCAGTACACAGCTAAAATTCAGAACTCGCTACCCCAGGAGGCAGCGATGACACCAACTTTGTTATTGTTGTTTAGTCGTGTAGTCGTGTCCGACTCTTCGTGACCCCATGGACCAGAGCACGCCAGGCACTCCTGTCTTCCACTGCCTCCCGCAGTTTGGTCAAACTCATGCTGGTAGCTTCAAGAACACTGTCCAACCATCTCGTCCTCTGTCCGCCCCCTCTCCTTGTGCCCCCCATCTTTCCCAACATCAGGGTCTTTTCCAGGGAGTCTTCTCTTCCCATGAGGTGGCCAAATTATTGGAGCCTCAGCTTCAGGATCTGTCCTTCCAGTGAGCACTCAGGGCTGATTTCCTTCAGAATGGATTGGTTTGATCTTCTTGCAGTCCATGGGACTCTCAAGAGTCGCCTCCAGTACCATAATTCAGAAGTATCAATTCTTCGGCGATCAGCCTTCTTTATGGTCCAGCTTTCACTTCCATACATCACTACTGGGAAAACCATGGCTTTAACTATATGGACCTGCCCACCAACTTGGATGGCTTTAAAAGAGGACTAGACAAATTCATGGAAGAGAAGACTGTCAACGGCATCTAGCCGTGACGGCTTTGTTCTGCCTCTACAATGTTGCTGGAAACCACAGGAGAGCTCTTGTGCTCATGTTCTGCTCCTGATTTCCTGCATACATCTGGTTGGTTCATAGAATCATAGAATCATAGAGTTGGAAGAGACCACAAGGGCCATTGAGTCCAACCCCCTGCCAAGCAGGAAACACCATCAGAGCACTCCTGACATATGGTTGTCAAGCCTCTGCTTAAAGACCTCCAAAGAAGGAGACTCCACCACACTCCTTGGCAGCAAATTCCACTGTCGAACAGCTCTTACTGTCAGGAAGTTCTTCCTAATGTTTAGGTGGAATCTTCTTTCTTGTAGTTTGGATCCATTGCTCCGTGTCCGCTTCTCTGGAGCAGCAGAAAACAACCTTTCTCCCTCCTCTATGTGACATCCTTTTATATATTTGAACATGGCTATCATATCACCCCTTAACCTCCTCTTCTCCAGGCTAAACATGCCCAGCTCCCTTCGCCGTTCCTCATAAGGCATCGTTTCCAGGCCTTTGACCATTTTGGTTGCCCTCCTCTGGACACGTTCCACTTTGTCAGTGTCCTTCTTGAACTGTGGTGCTCAGAACTGGACACAGTACTCCAGGTTCCTTTGAGAACACGGTGCTGTACTACATGGGACATTGGCCCTCAGCCTGATAGTTGTTCCGCCTGGCCTTTGGCTTGGAATCAATTTTATTCCCTCACCCTCTTTCTTTCTTCCTTTCTCCTTCTGTATTGGAACTCCTGTTTGGGGACTTCCCTGGCTTTTTTCTGGCCCATGTAGGACCAGTCTGGATAGTTAGCCTTGGTGAAGACTTGACGTTTTTATCCCCCAAAAAGTTTTTGATTGAGTTTCCACTGAAATGAGGTTGCATTTCAATGTTTTAATGTTGTATTTATTTTTAAGCTGTATTTCAATCAATTGTTTTTATATTTGTTGTTAGCCGGCTGGGGAGGGAGGGATATAAATAAAATTTTTATTATTATTATTATTATTATTATTATTATTATTATTATTATTTATCCTGAGAACATTTCTTGGAATTTGTTCCACTAAAGGAGACTCCAGGTGCCTTCATGACATAAACTCTTCTTGGACAGCTTGACCAAATGGGATTACAAATTGAGAATCTGTATAGTCAAGGTTATGATAATCGGAGTCACATGAAAGACAAAGAAAATGGCATACAAAAGAATACTATGCAACAACTCACATGCCTTTTTGTATCCTTCGACACACGCTCTGTGTGTTGAACGACACACGTTCAACAGATCTGTAATTGTTTATCTGCATTGACTCAGCATTGACAAAATCTAGCTAGCCATGTATCAGACTTAGGCATAGCTGTTAAGCCACTGAATGAAACAAGATGGGAGAGTTGGAGCAATGCTTTAAAACAATGGAAATATCATCTTGGTAATATATAGGATGTTTTAATAGAGATCTTTGATGACGCAGGCCTAAAAGGTTGATCTGGGAATTACTGTACTTCCTGAGTTGAAGCGGAGGCCCTAGCTGCTGCAATTTGTAAGTTCCAGTTTGTGGCATCGCTTGTTACAAGGTGCAACATCCTTTTTGAAGGCAATCTTATAAGCAAGCTCCTGCAAAATAAGGAAGCTGGTTTAAATTCAGCTGCAAACCAATGGCAAGTGACCCTTGAGGGCAGCAGGTGTGATTATGGTTTGCAACAAGTTCTGATAGCTGCTATTGAGATGGCAAAGGAGCTAGAAATACTACCAAACTTTGAGACATACTGTAATAAGTTAGAAAAAGGAGAAACAGCAGTTTGAGTATGAGGCTCAAGAAGAGGAACCACAAGAGCCAAACAGAAATTCAAAATTCACATGCTGGAGCTGGGAATGTACCCTGGAGAGACACTGCCAGTTAGTGGGGACAATACTGAGCTAGGTTGACCAGTGGTCTGACCTGGTATATGGCAGGTTCTTATGGCCCTATGATCAAGGCTCGAAGGGACAGGCAGATGGTC
This sequence comes from Podarcis tiliguerta, assembly GCF_965153285.1. Taxonomy (NCBI): domain Eukaryota; kingdom Metazoa; phylum Chordata; class Lepidosauria; order Squamata; family Lacertidae; genus Podarcis; species Podarcis tiliguerta. The sequence goes on along the minus strand of NC_139536.1, from coordinate 15,452,334 downwards.
GCTGCAAACTGAAAAGCCCAGCTTGGCAGCTTGGGGAGATCTGGGAAACATCTGACACTGGAGACAAATGTTTGCTCATTTCAATATTTGCTTTGGAATTGGCATTTTCAGTACAGCCAAACTGATTACCATGAGGACGGTCAACAATGTTCTTATTGTTTCAATGCTGTTCAGTGCCTTCTCATTTCCAACTCTACCATTTTGTGATTCTGTGATTCCCTGGTTGCTGCTCCTTCTTGGAGTCTTCTTCTTCTTCTTCTTCTTCTTCTTCTTCTTCTTCTTCTTCTTCTTCTTCTTCTTCTTCTTCTTCTTCTTCTTCTTCCACCACCTCCTTCTCCTCCTCCTCCTCCTCCTCCTCCTCACTTTTCACACCTTCATTTACCTTCACTGTCTTTAAATTGACGGCCTGAGATGACCTCCATAGGATGACTTGATTCTTGCAGCATCCACAATGTCGTCATGTCAGATGAAGCATTGTGGGGTCATCGCTAAATCACAGGGGTTGCTGCAGCCAGGCTAAGGGCAGTGAGGGCAAATTAAGTAAAGGACAGTAAAGGCAAAGAGGACGGAAGTGCGGCAGTTAGAAGCAGCACCACTGTAACATAGAAGCAAATATAAATACATGAATTCAATATTGCTGAAAAAGGTCAGGTGTTTCTTCTCCTACTGAACAGAAAACTTGAGCAGCTTGCCCTTAGACATTTGTGTATGGAGAGAGAGAGAGAGAGAGAGAGAGAGAGAGAGAGAGAGAGAGATCTTGACCAGACATGAGGTCTAGTGGACTTAGCTCTAAACATGAATTTGGGATACCTGAGTTCTAGTGCTATTCTACTTCACAAAATAAGCAATTATTTTGTGCCCTTGGGCAAATACTCACCTATCAGCTGTAGGAATAAGAACAATCTGCCTTGCACAGTTATTGCGTTACGTTTACATTTTTTGGGGAAAACAAACCACGGTAAATCATTTTTGCAAAAATGAAAATTATGTGCAAATGCTAAGTAGCAGCCATAGTCTCATTCTGAGGTTCTGTTGTTGTGGATAGCACACAAAAAAACAACACCCCTTACAAAATCAGATATGTATGTTTTCGAATTGAAGCTAGGGCGTAGGAGGGTCGCAGTTGCAGTGTGTGTGTGTGTGTGTGTGTGTCTCACAAGGATGCATGAACTAGGTTTACACCGATCCATCCTTCGCTGATGCTTTAGACCACATTCGCTCCTTGCAGCTTTACCAGAACTGAAGTTATCTGTGCTTTTGCAGAGTCCTTTCCCACAGCATCCAAATGCACAGGTGGCAGGGAAAGATGTCTGCCATTCACACTGGGGCTGGGAGATGGGGCTACAGCCTCCGTGTCAGCAGAAGGAGATGGGGCTGGCCATGTGTCTCCATAAGCCCCCCTCCTCACCTGCTGCTTTAATTTGAAAAGCAGCTCAGAGACTTTACATACATGTGCATATCATTCATTAGCTTTCCACCAGAGCAAAATGTGTTATGATCCATCGCTGTTGTATTTTAAACCTGTATGATGATGATGATTGCTAGCTTCGCTTTATAGGGTGCTAGTTCTGCTAGGTCTAGGAGTATTTTGTTTAGCTGCACAATGTAACTCCTTTGCCTGGTCCCCTCCCTGTGTGACTCTGTGAATCTGCTCTGGAAGGTGGTGGGGGACAGATATTGGGGAGCAGGGAGTGTGCAGGAAATGGCGAGGATGAGGAAAGTTCCATTGCACAGCCAATACTCCTTGAAGTAGCAGAACTGTTGGATATCACACACAGCAATGCACCTCATTGTATCTTTATGAGGCCCTGTGGTGGTCAGTGAAATGGCTAGCAAGCTCTTGGCTGCAGCTATGGGAAGATCAAGGGAAAAGGAGATCCCTGCCTTTACCAGTAACAATTAAGAGGCAGTGGTGAAGGCAGCGGGCTCTTCAAGAGGAAATGGCTAGCCAATCAGCAATCACATGGTTGCTTACTGCTGACTGAGGTTCTTCTGCCACTATGCAAGTGTTTGTTGATTGACTAGTCATCCTCCTTTGAGATCAGCATCCTGAGTCCACACAGGTGGAAGCTGGCCACTCAGAGCAGTATTTGCATGGTGGTGATTGAAGCTTCCCTGCAGCACCACTGCCCAGCTGCAATCAGTAAAGGTAAAGGTAAAGAGCCCCCTGACCATTAGGTCCAGTCGTGGCCAACTCTGGGGTTGTGGCGCTCATCTCGCTTTATTGGCCGAGGGAGCTGGTGTATAGCTGCCGGGTCATGTGGCCAGCATGACTAAGCCGCTTCGGGCGAACCAGAGCAGCGCACGGAAGCACCATTTACCTTCCCGCCGGAGCAGTACCTATTTATCTACTTGCACTTTGATGTGCTTTTGAACTGCTACGTTGGCAGGAGCAGGGACCAAGCAACAGGAGCTCACCCGTCGTGGGGATTTGAACCGCCGATCTTCTGACCGGCAAGTCCTAGGCTCTGTGGTTTAACCCACAGCGCCACCCGTGTCCCTAGCTGCAATCAGTAGTGGTGGGAAATTCTTCTATTGCCTGAGACAGTAGTCGGTATTTCCCACTAGTAAACTGCTTGATCAGCCACTAACAATTTATTGATCTATATAGACTGTTTGCTGCTATCCACAGACCTTGAAGCGGTTTACAGTAAGTATAAGTTGTTGGTGGTACCTGAGGAAGAATAAAAAAATAATGGGCTAAAAATACTACGGCAGTGGTGCCCTCCCATCAAATGTCAAACAGATAAACAACTATTTACCTTTTAGAAGACATCTGTTCAGGGAAGTTTTTTAATGGCTGATGTTTTATTGTGTTTTTAATATTGTGTTGGGAGCTGTCCAGAGTGGCTGGGACAACCTAGTCAGATGGGCGTCGTATAATTATTATTATTATTATTATTATTATTATTATTATTATTATTGAAGGCTTTCTTTTTTAAACAACAACCCTTTCAAGTAAACTTTGCATAAAACTTGCCCTCGAGAACGACTGGATGCTTTTTTAAAATATTGTTTTATTAAATAAAGAATAAGAAAACACCTCTGTTTTATAGAAGATAATTTCAAAATTTCTACCTAGAATCGCTTGTCTCTGCCAGTCTATTGTTCATGATAGCTAGAGCGCCTACTCCTCCCGAGAAGCCATTTTGCCTCGTGTTTATGCAGACGTTCCGAGGGTAGCCATTGGCCGTCTCGGACAGTTGCTTCTGCAGGAGGGCCAGGGAGACTTTGTTGGAGGCGGTGAGATCCCTCATGGAGATCATCTCACCCGAAAGCCGCCTCCCCTCTGTGTCGCTGTCGTACTGTCCGTCCGTCTCCATAGAGATGTTGTGCCGGCGGAAACGGGACCCCGGCGTGATGGCATTGCGGCGCCCGAGGCGAGCGGTCGGTTTATGGCAATCTGGACAGCACCGGCACCGGAACTTTCTGAGCATCCAATTTAAAACCTGCTTGATTACAATCGAGATGACGTTAAAAAGGGAGTAGATGCAGCAGACCCCCATCAATATAAACATGAAGTTCCCAAATCTGTATAATCCCTGATTTCGGTACACGGCGTTTTGGCTGCTCACCAGGTCGCCAAACCCAATGGTGCTGAAGGTGACGAAACAGTAGTACAAAGAGTCGATGTAATTCCACCCTTCCACGGCGGTGTACATGGCCGAGGCACAGCAAGCGATAGTAATGGCAAGGATTCCCAGGATCAGCATCACGTGGTAGACTGATGGCTTCCACCCAATCAGGCTGTCGACGTCGGACATGGATGAGCCCCTTCGGCATGTTGGAGGTAGAAGGCCGCTCCTCCTCAGCTGCCTCTCGTGGCAAGCCTTCATCACCAAAGCAAGCAGGGAGATGATGCGCTCCAGGAAGAGATTGAAGAAGAGGATTGTTGCGGCACACCCAAAGAGACCATAAACGATGAGGAAGGCTTTGCCAGCGACCGTTGCCGGTGTGGACATCCCGAAACCTGCAGCAGCAAAGAGAGAATGAAGTGTTTATATAAAAAGATACAGCCCGATATTGTTTTGGTGCTAGAGGCTGGAAATTTCCTCTCTTCTCCTCTGGTGGTAAGATTAGAAGAATTAACAAAATAACTGGCACCTGGTGGAGTGTTGTTGGTTTTTTTAAATGGCAACTCAAAATGTCGCATGTGAGGCAGGCCAAAGGCAAAAAAAAATGGAAACCACCAAAAGGAATTTGAAGCAGGAGCTAAAAGCAACGGAGGGAGACTAAATATATGTTTACTAATCCAATGTGTTTTGGAACCTACTGGGAAAGCTAAAACCAATTTGCAAAAAAAATTGCCTTGTGGGAAGTTGGCTCAAGTTATAAGAACATAAGAAAGCCTGTTAGATCAGGTCAGTGGCCTGTCAAATCCAGCACCTTGTTTTCACCCTGGTGAACCAGATGCTGGTGGGAAACCAGAAAGCACTCTGTCCACGTGCAATTCCCAGTAAGCAAAAGTGGCTCAAAATACGGTGTATACACAAACAAAATACCTGATACCAAGCCTGAGACAAAAATATCATGAGTGGATAAAAGAGTTGGCAACAATGCCGTGCCATATGTTCTCTAGACTTGCGTTTTTCCTTGAAAGTAGCAGTGGCAGGTTGAATCCAACTGCAACCAAATAAAGAAAAGAAAAAGAAGAGGGGGAGGTCTATAATCTCTGCTTTCCTCTGTTTCTTACTGTTGTTCTTTGCTGCTGTTACTGCAGGGGCCATATATTTTGCTGGTTCATTATTCTGCCTTAAGTGATGCCAGCCAATCAGGAATCATGTACCAGTCGTGATGATGTCATGATGATTAACATGTAGTTGATTAGATTTAGTTATGTACTGACATCATTAAAGGCAAAGCACATCCATCAGAGGGATAGCAATGCTTCTTGTGTGACTGGCAGTCCTAACCAATCAGGGATCACACCAGGAATCAAGCAGTCCATTTGACCGAAGGACCCTTCGTTCAAATTTGCATGAAGCTGATCATGAAAGTGCCGCACCCATTTCTGCTCTGCACCAGTTAGTAGCCCTGTGCCTAGTTCATTGGCTGGTTCCATCTAGCTTGCTCAAGAGACAGAACTTCCAAGCCCAAAACTATGTGGTGATGTAACCACATCGGAAGTAGTTCATAGAGCCTCAGAGGTTTAAGCAGCAGAATGCAGAGACATTCCAGAAGCAATTGCTTCATCCAAGTCTCCAAAGAGTTATCAGCTATTCTCCATTTGGGGAGATGTCATTTACAGTGAAGAATAGTCCTTCATTCCCAAACTCTATGGTGCCACTTAAAACTGCATGGAACAGACAACCCAGTTCTGCAGCATCTCTTTGAACTAAGGAATATGTGTATCTGGCAACTCTGCACGTACTTTATTCAGTGACAATCCAAGGGTTTAATTTGAGGGCTTGTTTGCTAGTGTGTGGTTGTTGTGAGGAGGAGCGGGAAGTCTTTAATAACACACTGGTGATAGATGAATCAAAACGTACAGCAAACCCCCCATACTGAGGAGGGTATGATAACACACTACCAGGGACTCAGACAGCTGTAGAGATTCAGAGCTCTTGCAGAGGGAAAAATTACACCCTTGTTTGACCTCCACACCAATCAAGTTCTTTTTTTGTGGTGTCTAAACAACTCAAGGACATTTCAGAAAATAGGACGTTGCCAATTATGTTCTCAGTTCCTTTACTAGTAAATTGTAGAGCGAGTCTTCAAAAGCAGCCTAATACACAAAGCTGGAACTCAAGGAATTGAAACATAAAACTGCAAACTACACAGGAGTAATAATTGGTTAGTCAATGACCATGTCTTACTCCTCATATCAGGTACTTGTTAATCTGGGGGTGTGATGACAGCAGCAACATGGTTGTACCATTACAAATTATTGCATCCTTCGACACCACATGATAGGCATTTAGTGCCTGCTATATATTTCCAGACACCCAGGTCATATGTTAGCTTAGTGGCAAAGGAACAATTTCAATATGGTTTGGTCCCATCATGGTCCTGTAATATATGAAGAGAAACACAGAGGTGGAAGGTATTTCATAGGCCACCTAGTCCAACCCTTGGCTGATGCAGGAAATCCACGGCTACAGGATCCCTCAAAGATTGTCATCTAGCTTCTGCTTTAAAATCTCTAATGAGGGAGAGCCCACCACCTTTTGAGACAGCCTGCCCTGCCCTCAAGAAACTTGGATGCCGAGCTATTGATGTTTAGTTGAAATCCCATTTTGTACTTCAAATTGATTGGGTTGGGTCCAAAGCAAGGTTAACCAATATGGTGGCCTCCAGATGCTGTTGGACTAAAATTCACCATCAGTCCCAGCAAACATGACCAATGGCCAGGGATGCAGGGAGCTGGTAGACACCATAGAACCTGGTAGACACCATAGAATCATAGAATTGTAGAGTTGGAAGGGACCCTGATGATCATCTCATCCAACCCCCTGCAACGCAGGAATATGCAGCTGTCCCATACAGGGATCAGACATGCAACCTTGGCATTATTAGCACCACATTCTAACCAACTGAGCTATCCAGGCATGTTGGCTACTTTTTCTCTAGAGCATCAGAAAACAAGCTTGTTCTGTCATCCATGTGACAACCTTTTACATATTTGAAGATGTCTGACGTATTATCTTCTACTTCTCTCTTCTCCAGACCAACTCTTGGGGTGGATGTAACAACAGGGTTTCCCCCCACAACTTTATTGCCTGGCCCCAAATATACACAGTGCTGATATGGAGTGACCAACTAGTTAAGTAGTCATAGAAACCTATGAGAGAAACGAAGGACTCTCTTGAGATGTAATGCTGGGATTCTCCTCCACCTAGGCTCAGGTTATGTGCAAATAAACCATATATCATAAAGACACCACAGTCTCTACTGCGCCTTGTTGCCCAAAGGAAAAACAGGCCCTGGTAAGCATGCTTAGTACCCCTTGGATCTCATATAGCTTGGAGATAGGAGTGGCATCTAACAATATATTTCTTTACTGTCCCAATGAGGTTTACACTGCTGGGAAGTTATTTTTAGCACCCTGAAAACATGTCCCCACCCACAGCAGTGTGAAGGTACCATCACAGGCCTCTGGGAGTAATGATCAACCTGACCCAATGTAGAATTAGGCAGGAGTCATTGATTTATTTTAGAAACAGCAACTTTGTTGTGGCAACACAAGCGATTCATAATCACGGACCTGTTGGCAATCCCATTGTTAAAAGAATAGCACAGTAGATTAACAATAATTGGTATGCAGCCTCAAGGAATCAGAGAAATAATGAGAGAATTTGGAGGCATAGAGCAAACTAATTGGAGCTAGAGGAGGAGCATGTTGTAATCATTTGCAAATAAGAAAGCGGGAACCTGTAGCAACAGGGGAAGGCTGCTTGGGGAAAGATTTGGAGTGAAGAATTTGCAGGTGGCCAAGCACTCTCCCCTATCCCAACTCTCAATTTCATCCACCTCAAACAGCTTTTCATATGTTGTAATTAAATAGTTAATCACAGGGGTGGTGTCATGGACTGGCTGGACACAGAGGAATGGTGGGAGGCATCATCTGGGGAACCCCCAAGGGATCAAGGCTCAGAGCCTGGGGGTTGGTGGTGGGACAGTGATGAGTGGTCAGAGGGAGAAAAGGGAGAAGCCTGGGGGAGAGTAAGTGTTGGTAGCTGAAGAGGTAACAGGGTTTAGTGAGCAGGGATAGGAGGTTGGAAGCAAAAGCAGAAGTGGGAGCTGGAGAGGAGGGAGCCCAACAGGCAGATATGAGCCAGGCTGATGAAGAAGCCAGGGTGTCTCCCCATCCTGCTGCAACCAGCTCCTCTCTCCCCTAGTCTCCCAGGACTAGAAGTACGAAGCAGGAGGAGCAAAGACAGGTGCGCAGGCATATTCTCAAATTGCTGGGGAAATACCCTGCGGAGGCAGAGATTTAGGCAGCTGTGGGTAGGCCCTTCAGCCTCCTCAATTGCCTCATAGGGGCAAGACCTATTGAGAAGAGTTGCTGTGCTCATTAGGGCCTGGCTCCCCTGAGCTGAGCTGGTTTCTGCTAATAAAGAGTTAACTTTACATACTCTGTGTGATTTATTGCTGGCTGACTCTCTAACATGTGGAGAATCTCAGGTCTGGGAGTCAAATGTGACCCTCTGGACCTCTCTGCCCAGCCATTAGGCCTCTCTCCAGACCACACCTTCTCTTCATAAGCCCTTGTTCTTACTGGGCTCTGCTTTGCACCTGATCTCACTCACCTTTTATCTAAACTAAAAAGTCCCAAACTCTGCAACCTTTCCTCACTGGGGAATTACTCCATCCCTGGGATCATCACATGCTAGGCAGCTAAAAATGGTACCCACCTCCCCAAACAACTTTGTTGATAAAATGTTGAGGTTCTGTTTGGGTGCAGGACATTTCCCCCATGGCTGCAGATCTAACATAATTCTTTCTTTCTTTCTTTCTTTCTTTCTTTCTTTCTTTCTTTCTTTCTTTCTTTCTTTCTTTCTTTCTGCAGAGCTGATGTTGGGGCTTGTATGCTGAGCTCCAGGGATTTTCCAAAGAAGTGTGTCCTTGCCAAAGCTTCCTAATTGAATCATTTTCTTCCCTTCCTGGCAGGGGGACTGAAGAGAAGCAGAAAATGGGCAAAACTGGGGTATGATTTTGCCTAGTCCGCTGTCAGCTGGGAAGATCTGTGCTCCATAAAACTGGCAGCAGAATTACAGGTAGATACTGCAGGGACGCGGGTGGCGCTGTGGGTAAAAGCCTCAGCGCCTAGGGCTTGCCGATCGAAAGGTCGGCAGTTCGAATCCCCGCCGCGGGGTGCGCTCCCGTTGTTCGGTCCCAGCGCCTGCCAACCTAACAGTTCGAAAGCACTCTCGGGTGCAAGTAGATAAATAGGGATCACTTACTAGCGGGAAGGTAAACGGCGTTTCCATGTGCGGCTCTGGCTCGCCAGAGCAGCAATGTCACGCTGGCCACGTGACCCGGAAGTGTCTCCGGACAGCGCTGGCCCCTGGCCTCTTTGAGTGAGATGGGTGCACAACCCTAGAGTCTGTCAAGACTGGCTCGTACGGGCAGGGGTACCTTTACCTTTACCTTACCTTTACTGCAGCTGAAAGCTAAAGCTGTAGTAGCTACCTCCTTAAGATTATGCAGAAATGTATAGCATGCAAATCATGTGGATTGTGCAAGTGATCAATAAGCCCCTTTGGTGCAACAACTCACTAGCAAAGTGTATGGATCGGGTTGTTTAAAGCAAGAGGGCAACTAGGAATCTGAATATTTGTTAAAAGGTTCGCAGCCATAAATGGCATTTATGGACAAAATATCTCTGTGATCAGGGAGAGGAAGCATTCAACCGCACCACACGGGTAGGATCTTTTAGAAAGAAATATTGGGCTGACGTTGTGTAAACTCCTCCAATTATTAAATTACAGCTGCCCCCAGTTAACAGATGGATCGCAACAGTAAATATGCTGTTTGCCTTCGATTTCCATCTGCAGGACTTCACCCAGTGTCTAGTTCCCGATTTATCGAGAAACAAGTGTTCTCTTTTCAATGCTCTTTCTACAATAACAGCGGAGTAAACATAATATCTCCATAACAACCAAACACACCAACATTGCCTCTTTGGAGATTAGACCAGCACTACTTGAATGGCCTGCCTTATAACAACTCTGAGAGAGCGTAGCCACTTCTCCCTTCATTTCCTTTCGTTCTGATTGGTTTTTCTCACTTTCCCAAACAACGTTACCGACTCTCGGGGGATGCGAGGGAAGGTTTGCAGTACTGCAAGATCAAAGCAGAGGGGAATCGCACTCGGAAAGCAGAAATGGTAGCGAATGAGACAAATAGCCCATGAAAACCCAAGAGAAAAAACAAAAACAAAATAGTGGCCAAGCTACAGTTAACAGATAAATAAATGCAGCAGGCCTGGCCCTTCTGTGACTCACTAAACTGAACAGCTTGGACTTAGAGGGGATTAGACAAATAAATGGAGGGTGTCTTTCAAGAGCGATTAGCCATGAGAGCTGAATGGAGCCTCCATGAGCAGAGTTCGTATACCCCTGAATGCCACATCTTGGGGTGGTCAACAGTTGGAGAGGGCTATTGCCTTCATGTCCTGTTGGGCAGTTTCCTGGACGTATCTGGTTTCCCCCATCTGTGAAACAGTGTGCTGGGTTCGATGGGTGCTTCATCTACTTGGTAAATCACCAATGGAGTACATTGGAAACTGATACATTCCAGGAATAATCCCTCATTGGTGGCTTCACTATCACAGCATCACCTGAGCCTCTACATGGCCTAGAACTTGAGTATCTAAAGGAATTTCCCATGCCTCATGCTCACCAACTGAAGGTCTTCCATGAATGCTCCTTCCATCTGAAGTGTGAGAAACAAGAGAGAGGGCCTTCTTGGTGGTAGGCCCTAGGCTCTTCCTAAAGAACCTTCCTAGAAAGACCAGCATAGTGCCTGAGGTGACATATTTTGGGCAGCAAGGAAATTATCTTTTTGTTCACACAGGCCTTTTAACAGATTGTAATGTTAAGTTTTGGGATGCGGGTGGCGCTGTGGGTTAAAGCCTCAGCACCTAGGGCTTGCCGATCAAGAGGTCGGCGGTTCGAATCCCCGCGGCGGGGTGCGCTCCCATTGTTCGGTCCCAGCGCCTGCCAACCTAGCAGTTCGAAAGCACCCTCGGGTGCAAGTAGATAAATAGGGACCGCTTACTAGCGGGAAGGTAAACGGCGTTTCCGTGTGCAGCTCTGGCTCGCCAGAGCAGCGATGTCACGCTGGCCATGTGACCCGGAAGTGTCTTTGGACAGCGCTGGCCCTCGGCCTCTTGAGTGAGATGGGCGCACAACCCTAGAGTCTGTCAAGACTGGCCCGTACGGGCAGGGGTACCTTTACCTTAATGTTAAGTTTTATTTTTAGGCTGGTACTATTAACTTAGTTCTATTCTGATAACATTTGAGTCCTTTATTTTTCACTCCATGTGATAATTGTAGCCCTTTTTGATGTATTTTGGGTGCTGATGTATTTCCTGTTTTATTATATCATTTGTGTTGTAACATTGTGATTAAGTTGATGTACATCACCTAGAGCAGGCAGGGCCAAACTTGGCCCTCCAGCTGTTTTGAAACTACAATTCCCATCATCCCTGACGACTGGTCCTGTTAGCTAAGGATGATGGGAGTTGTAGTCCCAAAACAGCTAGAGGGCCAAGTTTGGCCATGCCTGACCTAGAGGACTAGATGAATGGGTGACTAATGAATGTTGACCACCCAAGGTTCTGCTACACGAAAAAGTATAGGCATTATAAAAAAAAATATGGGTAAGAGCAGGAATATCTGGCTATGAGATGTTCTCCCATCGGACACCCAATTACTGAGGAAAATTCAAAGAAACAACTTGGGAATATTTCAACAAATTTGTTCCAAATATGACAAATTTGTTTGTTTGCTCATTCACTTATAAAAATAAAGAGCTTTGATCCCTAACAATGTTTGAAGCTTTAGGAATTAATACAGAGCTTAAAGGTGAAGCTTATCTAATTTATAAAACACTATTGGAATCTTAGAGAGGTGTTAGAAGCGGACTTAGGCCAACAAATCGATGAACACAAATTGAGCTCTATGTGTTCTAAACACCCGTTGCATACCGTCTTGGCTAAACTGCAGGAAGCCTCTTTAAAGGTCATTTATAAGATGACACTGGACACCATCTAGACTGAAGTGTACATTGTGGATGTGAGCTAAATGCGTAATGTAAATGATTTTCAAGGGGTTTTTTTTGCCATGTGGATGGATGTATACAAGAGTCAACATCTATATATTTTTTTGTCTTGGAAGACAACATTTTGTGTTTGTAATTGTTTTTTAATTTTTCAATAAAGTTTGCCAAAAAAAAAAAAAAAGCAAATAAATATATTTCCACATTTTAGAGTCAGGGCATTGGTTGCTAAACCAATATTAAGTGACTTCCTAAAATAAAGGCTGGTGATGTCCTATCTCCCACACAAAACCCACACAAATAAAGGATGGTGATGTCCTATCTCCCACACAAAACCAGTGACAGGGGCTCTTATTTGCAAGTAAAGATGAAGCAGGACCACCTGGGTGAATTTTACCCTTATGCTTTTCATATAATCAGTTATCCATATATCCATATATAACCATATATCTTTATGATGATTTTATATAATCCGTGTTTGAATCATGAAGGCTTCTGCAAAGCTTAAAGCAAAGTGCTTAGATTTGAAAAATCCAAAATGAACTCTGTCCCAGTTCCCTTCCCTTGTTCTTCTTATGTCCTCGATGTCTCGCTAACGTAAGGGGGGAAGCAATAAATCTGATGTGCTGGCAGTTTTCTCCTGTCCAGACAGGGTCCTTAGAAGCTAAAAACGAAAAATGCTAACTGCAAAATGTCCCTGTAATGCAGATGTTGAGCGTAACGGCCGAATAAGTTCCTTTTGCCTTAAGTTTCCTTTCTCCTTCTTACCATAAATCGGGGGAAAGGTTACACTGATGTTCAGACTGGAGAAAGCAGAAGTTGGGAGGGAACTCTTTACATGATCAAGGGGTCAAGGCTTGAATGTGCTCATTAGCTTTATTTTTGCTGCCGTGTGCGATTGTATTCGATTATGTCATGTATGTACCCAGGCATAAAGCCTCAGGGCACTAGAGCTGGGGTGCCCAGTCTCTGGAAACGATTCCACTGGGTCAATTATTGCTCAGCAATAAATATCACTTTCTTTTTCTCCACTGCTGCGTCTGTCAATTCTTGGACACCGTTTGAGTGGGTCACAGGTACTCTAAAAATCCGTGCAACAAAGATGTAAAAAAAGTGAACCTTTTATTATAGCAGTCTAATAGTGCAAACTGAGTAGCAAGGAGAAAAGCAGAATCTAGTCCAGGTGCTGTTACAAGGCAAAGGAGTAGCTACAATTAATTTGGGCCCAGGAGCAAGGACCAAGGTTCAGGAGTCTGAAATTAGTAACAAGAGTGTACAGGAGTTACACCCAATGAGTTTACCACCTACCCACCAAGCTTTTAATCCAAGGCAGAGAATGCCCAGCAATTTGCAAGAATCCCTGTTCATGTAGAGTTCCTGACCTGCAGACAGGTGCTCTGATCAGAGAGTTAAGCCTCCCCTTTCTTCTCGATATGCCACCTCTTCTTGGGAGACAGTGGCAAACACATCTTCCCCTCTGAAGCCTCTCACTTTATCAGAGCAGGCAACACCTCTGAGCCCACTTTATCCTCCACAGGTGGGGGAAAAGCAGATTCTGGGTCAGTAGATCTGGGCACATCTGTCAAGAGGGCTCTGCTCTGTAGTTTCATCTTGTCCTCCTACTCCTGGTCTAAATTGGAGTACGCAGAGGGGAGCATGACAGGTGAGGTCAGAGAACAAGAATAAAAGCCATCCTGTATCTCCATTTCCCATTAATTTTTTCCAAAGCTGGAAATGGGTGACACAGGTGTGAGACCCATTCTATAAGTGGACTTAAAAATGCTATGCCATATATATATATATATATTTTCTTATAACCGTTTGGCTACTGAATGGATCTTTGCAAATGCATCATTGCAAATCTGAGCGCTAAATCTATTCTCCAGGGTGAAAATTACAATCCTTAGTAATATGAGGAGCTACCTGTGGATTTAATTTCAGGCATGGAGTGGAGAAGCAGACAGGCAGTGGAAAATTTATCTTGTGCCAATGTGCACCTTATTAGCATATCATGTTTGAATTTCATATTATACTGCTATTAGCATTCCAGATCCCCGTCCTATTTTGTAACTACTGGAGAAGATAACTGCTTGGCTAATAATCTCAAGGATTTCAGGGCTTCCGGGTCCAAATGAAAACTAATTAAGGAGGATGAGGCCAAAACTAACATTCGTCTAGAAGCAGAAACTGAAGTTGCTAATGATCCTGAGTTTTCTTGTGAATGAGACAGCTTTTGCTGATCAATCTAGAGCCTTTTCCACTGCATGCAAAGATAGGCTCCAGCAGATTGTGCAAATGAGACCCATAATGGGTCCAACTATCAGAAAAGCAGCTTCTACACATGATGTAGAGGGAAATGAGGAATAGATGGAGCTCCTCAACCTGGGAAGGTAGTCCATCTAGGAGAAGGAAAACTCTGATCTAAACATCCTGCTTCCTTGCATCTATTCTTATTGAGGAAAAGGTTTCGGGAGTAAATCCCGAGGAAAAATCCATTCCTGTTGACTTGTGGGACATCTTCAGGAGGCTAAGGAGTAAACCCTACACAAATGGAGTCCCTAAGGTAGTTGGATGGTGACTTTTACGCCTCCTTCCAGCAAGGAGCAGAGTGCAAGATTTCTTGATTTTTAAAAAATGCTTTGTGCATCCATCTCTAATCTTGCCCCCTTTTAAAAATTATTTATTAGTGCTTGCAGATTCTACCACCACCAGCAGTAGCATTGGCATTACAGTCCTATGTTGACCTCACAAACACCAGCTAGGAATGCCACAGTCAGGCCAGTAAAATACTGTTTGGTTGGAAGCTTTCAATTAATGTTCTTTGGTGGCAGGTTATTCTGTTTGTTGGTGGGTGTCTTGCTTACATCTTTATAGGATAAGGCCTAGCTCTCTCTGTAGTGGCTCATTGTAGGCCAAACCTGACCTAGCCTGATGGCTGGAGATTTGTTTGAGTGCCAGAACAGGTCCTGAGGAGGCTTCAATGCTGATTCTTGACAAAACTCTGCTAAGTAAAATGGATGCTTGCGGCTTAGTGTGAGAAACGGGAGGACTCTGCGGGCGACGCTAAGGACAGGAGAGCCACCTCGCAGGTGGAAACAGAGACACGCTGTGAGATTTATAGAGGCCTTTGTGAGGGAGTGAGGAAAGAGGAAGAAAGATTCATAGCAGCGTTTGCAGCGGACACAAGCAGAACGTGAAGATTTATGGGCACATTTTCAAAGAGGGCTCCGCATACGAGGTGTACAACACTTCAATTCTGAGCTGTCCCCATTGATAAGAAATGGGTGAGGGAGCAAATAGGTTTTAGGTACAGTATGCCCTAAATCAGAGTTTATTCTAATCTGCAACTGGGCATGGGAGCTTGATAAGGAAGGAGGTTGTTTCTTAAAAAAAAAAGAGGTAAGGTGAGAGGGAAATAAATAGGAATCCTCAGGAGAATATGCTTTTTGAGCACTTATATCATACCCTTCAACATTTCTCTGATGAAAATAGGGATAATAATAATAATAATAATACCCCACACATCTGACTGTGTTGCCCCAGCCACTCTGGGCAGCTTCCAACATATGTAAAACATAATTAAACATTATATATGAAACAAAACTTCCTTACACAGAGCTGCCTTCAGGTGTCTTCTAAAGGCTGTATGCCCTTGGCTCAGGGGTTGCACAACTCCAAACCTTCCAACATTTCTCTGATGAAAATAAGGAAATCCTAAGAAAAAGCAAGACATTCCAGGATAAAATTTGAAACTGGAATGGCTTCTGAAAATAGGGCTACTTGGAGGGTCTGTCATACCAATTTGCTTTCACAAATCTTGTGTGGAGGTTAGATTAGGTCCAGACTTTATTTAAACAATCTATATATCTCGATATCTCTAAGCAGTATATAGGAAATACAATACAGAAAAGGTAAAATTGGTTTAAAAGTAAAAACAAACAAATGAGACTTCAGTTAAAACACCGTGGGGGGAGGAGTGGACATTGCACTCCTCAGTCTGACATCAATACCAGGGAAGATTCTGGAGCAGATCATTAAGCAAACAGTCTGTGAGCACCTAGAAAGGAATGCTGTGATCACCAATAGTCAGCATGGATTTTTGAAAAATAAGTCATGTCAGACTAACCTGATCTCGTTTTTTGACAGAATTACAAGCCTGGTAGATGAAGGGAACGCAGTGGATGTAGCCTACCTTGATTTCAGCAAGGCATTTGACAAGGTGCCCCATGATATTCTTGTAAAGAAGCTGGTAAAATGCGGTCTTGACTATGCTACCACTCAGTGGATTTGTAACTGGCTGACTGACCGGACCCAAAGGGTGCTCATCAATGGTTCCTCTTCATCCTGGAGAAGAGTGACTAGTGGGGTGCCACAGGGTTCTGTCTTGGGCCTGGTCTTATTCAACATCTTTATCAACAACTTGGATGATGGACTCAAGGGCATCCTGATCAAATTTGCAGATGACACCAAACTGGGAGGGGTGGCTAACACCCCAGAGGACAGGATCACACTTCAAAACGACCTTGACAGATTAGAGAACTGGGCCAAAACAAACAAGATGAATTTTAACAGAGAGAAATGTAAAGTATTGCACTTGGTCAAAAAAAATGAGAGGCACAAATACAAGATGGGTGACACCTAGCTTGAGAGCAGTACATGTGAAAAGGATCAAGGAGTCTTGGTTGACCACAAACTTGACATGAGCCAACAGTGTGACGCGGCAGCTAAAAAAGCCAATGCAATTCTGGGCTGCATCAATAGGAGTATAGCATCTAGATCAAGGGAAGTAATAGTGCCACTGTATTCTGCTCTGGTCAGACCTCACCTGGAGTACTGTGTCCAGTTCTGGGCACCACAGTTCAAGAAGGACACTGACAAACTGGAACGTGTCCAGAGGAGGGCAACCAAAATGGTCAAAGGCCTGGAAACTATGCCTTATGAGGAACGGCTAAGGGAGCTGGGCATGTTTAGCCTGGAGAAGAGGAGGTTAAGGGGTGATATGATAACCATGTTCAAATATATAAAAGGATGTCACATAGAGGAGGGAGAAAGGTTGTTTTCTGCTGCTCCAGAGAAGCGGACACAGAGCAATGGATCCAAACTACAAGAAAGAAGATTCCACCTGAACATTAGGAAGAACTTCCTGACAGTAAGAGCTGTTTGACAGTGGAATTTGCTGTCAAGGAGTGTGGTGGAGTCTCCTTCTTTGGAGGTCTTTAAGCAGAGGCTTGACAACCATATGTCAGGAGTGCTCTGATGGTGTTTCCTGCTTGGCAGGGGGTTGGACTCGATGGCCCTTGTGGTCTCTTCCAACTCTATGATTCTATGATTCTATGAACAGGGAGAAGGCCTGTCTGGGGGAGCGGTTTTCCTAAAATTGGGCTTGTGCAATACTGAACACATGGCTTCTGGTAGTTTACAAGCCATGCATTTAAGTCAAGGGGAACCACTAACAGTGACTTAGCCTATGATCTCAGTGATCAGACAAGGCTATAAGGGATTAGGTGGTCTATGAAATATCTTGGACCCAAGTTGTTGTAGAGTCATGCAAGACTCTTGAACCTGGCACACTGGTGAATGGGCAGGCAGCACGGGCTTTTGAGGACTTGAGTCATGTGCTGGTGATAATCTGTCTCCATCAACAGTCTGACATCAGTACTTTGCACCAGCTGGGGCTTGGTAACCAGGCTCAAGGTTAGCCCAACATAAAGTGCATTGCAGTAATCAAATCTTGTGGTCACCAATCCTATGGTCAGACTATTGGGTATTCATTCTGATTTGCTTACTGGGCAGTTACACTTGCATTCATCCTGATCTGCTTGCAGGGTGTTTAAGCACCTTCTCGTTAATCATTAGTTTGTTTCATACTTTTCAGTACATTTCCCAGTCATTTCCTAACTGCGAAAAACAAACAAACAGTTTTTAAAAATGTGGGTTTGTTGTGACAGAGAGCATTGATTCACTTTAATTGTGCAAAACTTATCCATTCTTAAGGAAATCAGCCCTGAGTGCTCACTGGAAGGACAGATCCTGAAGCTGAGGCTCCAATACTTTGGCCATCTCATGAGAAGAGAAGACTCCCTGGAAAAGACCCTGGTGTTGGGAAAGATGGAGGGCACAAGGAGAAGGGGACAACAAAGGACAAGATGGTTGGACAGTGTTCTTGAAGCTACCAGCATGAGTTTGACCAAACTGCGGGAAGCAGTGGAAGACAGGAGTGCCTGGCGTTCTCTGGTCCATGGGGTCACGAAGAGTCGGACACGACTACACGACTAAACAACAATAACAAAGTTGGTGTCATCGCTCCCTCCTGGGGTAGCGAGTTCTGTATTTTAGCTGTGTACTGCATGAAGATGTGAATCCCTTCCACAAAACAGTGACGGTCTGGAGGCGCCCATAGAAGGTGATAATGAACAGTCTTTTCCTCATTGTTCTTCATTGTCATCCTTCCTTCTCTGCCGTCTTCCTCTTTCGTTCATCTTCATCCCCCCCCCCCATCCCTGTACATTTCATTATTAGCAGGGGGTGGGGGTGGCAGGAGACCATATGGAAATGGTTATTGAAATATTTGGAGTTGGGAGAGACTGACAAACTGGCTGAAGTTTGCAGAAGAAATGACTGTTTACAGAACGCGAAGTTTGCAGAGAGAAGGACATGTTTGGTGAACGACTGGAATGTAAATGATAGAAATGCAAGACCTGAGAAACGTAATGAATTATTGTGTTTTCACTTTGTATCTTGCATTTTTTAAAAATAATATTGTCACATGGCACTCCTGATCTCCACAGCAGTGTGAGATTCCAGGGTTCGTGTATCCTTTGGAAACGAGGCACAGTGCAGACTGGGCTGCCTTTATGATATATGGTTTGCTTACACATGTATACAAGCTGAGCCTATGATGCAGGGGCTCCCAACTTTACACTCCAAAAGGCTCTTGCCTCTCCCATAGTCACAGACTTGGGTCCAAGCAGACATCCTGGCTGTTGCCCGGCAGCTTGCCTTATTTCTTCCACTCACATAGCTCCTAACTTTGTGCTAGGCGGCTGCAAAGTTATGTCACAGCTTACCCACTGAAAAACCTTTCCCCCTAGAGCACACCAGGGCAAACTGCAAATCCTGAAACTCTGCTCCTGGCCTTTTGAAATATACTCAGAGTCGAGTGTGAATTTCATGCTCTTTACTCAGCTCATAGTAGCAATGAATGAAACTTTCCCCAAAACGTCTAGTTATATATACATTATTTACACAACGGGCCCCGTGTGATTGGCTAATTTTGGGCGGTCCTGTAGGCCAATCAGGTTGTGGATTCACCTCCTACAGAAGCCTGATTGGCTGCTCCTGCAGGCCAATCAGATTGCTGATTCACTTCCACCTGGAGTTGGACTGGGTGGCTCCTGCGGACCAATCAGACTGCCGCATTCTGGATCCTATTGTTCTAGGATTCAGCTCAGTACATAACACCTTTGTTCTTCAACCCAACTCTGAACTCAGGGAGAGGCTTCATCCATTTGTTGGGTGGCGTAGAACCTCTGCTTTGTTGATCATCCATCTCTCTGACCCCTTTTGTATGCTTAACGAGTCGGCCATTAGCAGGCCGGACTGAACATGGAAAGCTGAGCCCTGCTGTTAGGAAGCTGACTTGCTGACAAAGATCCTGCCACCACACATGGGGTAGATTACAGATGCTGTTTCAAGCATTTTTATAATAATAATAATCATCATCATCGCCATGATCTTCTTTGTCATAGATTATCCCAGGGCAGTTCATGCCAAAACTACGAAACAGAAGCAGATGGTGTGGTAGCCAATGGGTGGTGCTTTCCTGACCTCCTGGCAGGTGGCTGCTTACTGGGAGGGGAAAAGGTGGCACGGGGCAAAAATATTTATTAATTTACTAAATGTCTATACTGCCCGTCATCCAATATAGACCGTCTGAGTAGCACCCAGTTAAAAACAAAAGAGGAATGTAAATGGGTAAAATTGATGGTAACTGCAGTCAGACAGGTTATAGCAAGTAATTGGAAAAATGCAGAAGAGCTGGGGTGAGCCAGTGGAGGAAAAAACTGAATAATGTTATAATTTTAGAATATCTAACTGTGAACGTACAGTGGTGCCCCGCAAGACGAATGCCTCGCAAGACGGAAAACCCGCAAGACGAAAGGGTTTTCCGTTTTCAGAGGCACTTCGCAAGACAAATTTCCCTATGGGCTTGCTTCGCAAGACGAAAATGTCTTGCGATTTTTGAGTTTTCCCCCTCTCCCCAACCCCTTTTTCTAAAGCGCTAAGCTGCTAATAGCCTTTTAGCAGCTAATCCGCTAATCCCTTAAACCTTTAATAGCCGTTAATAGCCGTTAAACTGCCAATAGCGCTAATAGCGCTAATCCGCTAATGGGCTTGCTTTGCAAGACGAAAAACCCGCAAGACGAAAAGACTCGCGGAACGGATTCTTTTCGTCTTGCAAGGCACCACTGTACACAGAATGAAAGGGTTTAAGGTCAGTGAGAAAGAGGAGGATTGGTTTGAGAAGATACTGAATTATTTGGGTAGGTTTGAACAATTTGGGGCAATTAAAATGTTAAAAGTTAAATAAACCTTGTGGATGGAGGAGCGTTAATGTATATAAAATTGTACATATGGTTGATTTGAATATGTTATTATTGATTATGTATACCCAATGTTTCAGCCACCTGGGGGGTTTCACTGTTTGTGTTTGGTTGCTGATAAATAATTTTTTTAAAAAAAACCAAAACACAAATATAGACCATTGTCACAAATAAAAACACTCTCCCTACAGTTTAAAAAGCCATAGATTGCTTAACTAGCCCAGAGCACCAGCCAGAGCAGTTCATGGGCCATTCTCCCTCCTACCTCACTCCTCCCTCTCCTTCTCCTGCTGAGCAGCAACAACTCACCTGTCGGCAGGTCAGGTGAGTGCCTCCACCCTGCCATGCCATCTGCTACTGCTATAAAACGCGGTACAATAGATTATATTGATTCGCATCACGTCATGTTTGTTTGTCCCTGGCTGGAAAACCATTAGCTCCGAATGTTTGTATTAATTAATACAAACGGCGCTTTTTCAAAGGAGCTGGTGGCAGGTGTATTCCAGCCTGTCTCCACGGAGCTAAAAGATGAAACTTTCCTGCAGTTAGAATTTGCCATCGCAGGAGAGAGGGAGAGAAAAAATATCACATCTCCCAGTCTCTCTTCTCAACAGGAGCGCACTAAGCAAAACATATAATTTCATAAGGAGGAGGGGAAAAAACCGAGCGCTTCAAATGTCAAGAGTACTTTTTAAATATCACATCAACATTTTTCCTGCCATTGAGCTGTTCTAATGTCTTTCGGGATGAGTGAGCGCTTGTCTTGTTTGAGACTGTTGTTTCCTGCAGGACGTGGGACCATTCCAAACACAGAGATGTCTAGGAGAAGATGGGCGAAGCAAACCCACCGCAGTCTGCAGCTTCCCTGGCAATGCCTTGCAAATTGCTTTAAAAAAACAACAACCAAGAACACCAACCCTCCCACATTTAAAAAATGTATATCTAATACAGCAGAGGATAGGTTGGTGTTTGGAAATGAGAGGAAGATTGTGTGGGCTTTATAGAGCACTAAAATTGACAATAATAGGGGATCTTTAGGGTTGGTTTTTTTTGGGGGGGTGTCGTTTTGTTATTTTGTGGATTAAAGGGAATAGCAGGAGAGGAAATGCTTCTCCTTCCTTGGAGGTTTTTAAGCAAAGGTGGGGGGCCACCTGCCAAGGATGATTTACTTGAGATTCTTGCATTGTAGGGGGTTAGACTAGATGGCGCTTGAACCCCCTTCTAACTTTGATTCTATGCTTCTTGCTAGGAAGGATGTGGCTCCTTAAGATATGAGGAGGACTGTCATCTTGCCTCTTAAACTGGACCAGCTTTTGGGGGTTATGTGTGTCTCTGAATCACCCCTTCCCCTCCTCAAGGCCAAATTCACCCCTCTTTCAATAAGGAGAAAGGCTGCTGTACAGATTATCTGCTCCTGCACCTTCTATGCAAAGCTGGATCTTGGCTAGGCAACCTGAAAGCATTACAGTGGTACCTCTGGTTACATACTTAATTTGTTCCGGAGGTCCATTCTTAACCTGAAACTGTTCTTAACCTGAAGCACCACTTTAGCTAATGGGGCCTCCCACTGCTGCTGCTGTGCACTTTCTGTTCTCATCATGAAGCAAAGTTCTTAACCCGAGGTTTTATTTCTGGGTTAGCAGAGTCTGTAACCTGAGGCGTATGTAACCTGAAGTGTCTGTAACCCGAGGTACCACTGTACTGTGAAAATCTTCTTAGTGACAACTTTTGTTCCTTGGCAAAGCAGCCTTGCGCTCCCCCCTGCCTCCTCCAAATCGTCTTAGCAAACTTTTAATTCCTAATGATGCTTAATATAGATTCTAAGCAGGGTATAACATCCCCATGTTATGAGTATGTATTTGTAGCATGCAAAAGTATTAATGGATAATCCATAGTTAAGATAGTTTGAGTAACAGGATTGCAGTCAGTTTGTTCCCATTACAGTGTAATTCTAAGCTGGTGGTGAAAAGGACCCATTGCAAGCAGTCCATTTAGTAAGGAAATGACGGTGACCCATTGAATGCCTGCCCCCAAGGGAAGAGGGGTTGCATCAGGAGAACAAGGATACAACAAAATAAACGTATTTGATTTCTCAATGTCCTTCTCCTCCCATGTCCTCCTGCTAAGTTTTACTATTTGACTTGGACTGACACTTCTGTGGTGGGCAAAGAACAATCTCCTTTTGAACCATGGGGCTATAATTCTTTCATCAAATTCTGATAACAAGACAAACTGTTCCCCGTCAACCTTCATGATGGATATAATCCTGTAATGCATAACTTCCTAACACTTGTTCGATGTCCTCCGTTTCCTCCACAGAGTATTGTTGGGAAGAAGGGAGACGCCTGCCAGATTTTTACCACTGCATTTATTTTAGCAACGGTGGATGGAAGAAGTTCACTGGTCGGAAACCTAATGGCCCACCAGCCTCCTCTTAGAGTAGCTATTTCATTTAGGAGCACAAGAAGCAGCCTTATCGTGAGTAAGGCTTTATAGTTACCTCCTTCAACCCACAGCTTACCGGCTTCCTTGCGAGAATATCATGGAGGACTTCGTCAAAAGCCTTACCAAAATCAAGATACACTATGTCCACTGCATTTCCTGCATTTAGCATTAGAAGGGGGAAACCAGGTGGGGAATGGGTAGCTCCAGCCTTGATGTCAGTAAGAATATGTGTAGGCGACGAGGTGACTGTCCTAGAACGCAGAGCCACGGAAAACGTAACAGCTTCTCAGAATTAATCACTGGAAGGATGCTGTCAAGCTCTCATAATGAGCTAAGGAGACCTCGCTCAGATTTTCTTTTAATTGAATGAAGGCATGTTTGCAGTCATTTCAGTGGGAGTGCCTTTCGCTTACAACAAGAAGGGTTTCAGGCTTTGAAAGTGATGCAAAGGTTTTATTAGGGTTGGCAGAGCTCGTTCCAACGGGCCAAATCAGACATGATGGAAGAGCCACGTGTATTTTTCTGCAATGCGCTATTCGTGGGGCTTCGCTTGTGCTCGAAGCTGTCAGTGCAGAATACTGCGGCACAATTGCTGACCCTGTCCATATATAACACCTTTGCTCAGAGACCTGTGCCCATTGCTGATTTTCTGCCAGGCCAAATTCAAGCTGTTACTATGAGTATATAAAGCCTGCGAAGTTGCCACGTCCCACTTGACCACGTCAGTCTTTGGAACTGGCACTGTTACAAGTTCCACATAATACTCACCTCACCTTAGCAAGCAAATTGATATTTTAGTATGGCAGCAGTCAAACTTCAGAACTACCGGATTATTGATTCAGTTGCTTTAAACTGGTTTTACTATTAATTTAATTGTTTTATTCTTTTTGTACACCACTTTTAGGGTTGTTGCTATTGTTTTTCAAACCATCAAGTGGTATACACATTTTATGAAATAAAGCAAATATTTTATGATGATGCCCAATTCATATATGGTGTTTGAATGGCCAGGGCAGGAGGTAGGGTAGTACTTTATTATTATTATTATTATTATTTACATGAAATGGAGCATACAGATGAAGGAAGCTAAACTTAGCCTCTTCACTTGCTTTGTGGTGCTCCATTGCTTCATCATCACATTATCATTAGAGACATCACCTTGCCGACAAAGGTCCGTGTAGTTAAAGCTACGGTTTTCCCAGTAGTGGTGAATGGAAGTGAGAGCTGGACCATAAAGAAGGCTGATCGCCAAAGAATTGATACTTTTGAATTATGGTGCTGGAGGAGACTCTTGAGAGTCCCATGGACTGCAAGAAGATCAAACCTCTCCATTCTGAAGGAAATCAGCCCTGAGTGCTCACTAGAAGGACAGATCCTGAAGTTGAGGCTCCAATACTTTGGCCACCTCATGCGAAGAGAAGACTCTCTGGAAAAGACACTGATGTTGAGAAAGATGGAGGGCACAAGGAGAAGGGGATGACAGAGGACGAGATGGTTGGATAGTATTCTTGAAGGTACGAACATGAGTTTGACCAAACTGCGGGAGGCAGTGGAAGACAGGAGTGCCTGGCGTGCTCTGGTCCATGGGGTCATGAAGAGTTGGACACGACTAAATGACTAAACAACAACAACAACAACAACCCATCTTTCTCCCCAGAAGATTACAGATAAAACAGCATATAAAAACACAATTTAAACAGTAAAAACGCCCAGCCAGAACCCCGCAAACCATAATCCATACAATCCCTTGCAGACTTTGTGTTATAAAGATGTCTCCAGTTATGACATGAAGACTGGCAACATCAACTCTGCCATGTGAAAATCCCTTGCAAACAACCACAGTGCCTGGATACAGGAAGTCAAGTTGTGTATCCATTGCAGTGACCAGAGGAGAAATGACTCCTGGGAACAATGCAGAAAGAAGAAACGCCATGGGGCATCTGCAGTGGCACAACTGGATGTCATCATCTGCCCCAGCTGCAGCAAAACATGTCTCTCCCATATCAGTCTCTCCAACAGTGGCAGGTGCTGCAACTGCCCAGCAGCTTGACCTCACCCGCCCAAGGCGCACTCCTCCATTGTCTCCCAAGACAGATGGATGCCAACAAAATCCATGCAATACATTACAGGGTGGACACCCAAATCCATTTTCAAAGGCCAGGCAAAGAGCTGCATTTTCAGTAACCAAGCAAGCAGGTACACCCTGGCAGAAATGGTTCAGCTTATTTGGTTCGACTCCTAATTTGAAGTGTGAGGAGATTCAGTTAAAAGCAAATTTACCTAATCTGCACCTCCTGAAAATATATGCAAAACCAGACAAAATTCACACTTCTCTGAATTTTGCAATGCAGATCTCAATCCACGTAATGCATACAAAAATGCATATACTAGGGTAAAGTGTCCATATAAATGCATCTATTAGTGAAGATAGCATACAAAAGTGCATTATATGCTTTTCATGGCTTTTCAAGAAGTGTGTGTATTAGAGAAAATTGCATATGAAGAGGAGAAAATTCACATGAAAATGCTGACCAATTTTCAGGAGAGCTTTTTTTAAAAAAACGACAAACTGATGGGAAAATGTGGAAAACTGAATTTGAGATGGGGAAAAGTGCCAAACCGATAGAAACTGAAGTTGACATATTCACCAATCCCTACCCTTGATAGAAATACGGTTGCCCATCCCACCCCCAAGCTTTATAAGTGCACAGTGTAGGTGTTTGATTACTTGTGGCTGTCCCAGTACATCTTGCTTGGCCTTAAGGCCAGGGGAGAATTGGAGATTGCTGTCCTGATACTGTCACCTTTTCCTGGCTCTGAAAGCAAGGAACACGAACTATGGACCTGTAAACTTGAGTAATAGCTGCGTCTGACTTTGAAACCAACCTAGTGGCTTTCACAACCCATTTATCATCCTGCCCTGCAATTTTTATTTTCTCTAAAATCAAGCTGACAACGGTGATGTAGCCTAGCTACCAGTGGATGCTGTGGATTGATGGCAACCCTGTTTTTCTTAGAGCTGCCTTCCGCATTCAGCTGCAGCCAAGGATAGATATGCTGGAAGATTTCGTTCAGTCGACCCATAAGCAACATCTCTGTCATCACTTTGATCCAAGCTACAGCAGAGCTTCCCAAACTTTTCATGTTGCTGACACACTTTTTAGAGGTGCCTCATTTCACAACACAGCAAATGTCAGGGGCTGGACTGATGATGGGAACAACCACCCCCTCCCTGCACCTTCCAGAGAAGAGGAGGACAGTATAGAGTTAGAACAGTGGTTTGCAGAAGGTCATAGTTCAGAGGCTGCAGAGGGGAGGAGCTGGTAAATATTGGGAGAGCAGCAGGAAGAAGACGCACAAGTGGAGAGACAGCTAACAGACTCAGTGCCTCTTGAAAGCATTCCTGACCCCCCCCCCCAAAACAAGGCGTGCCTTGAGAGTAATAGAACAGAAAACTCAGAGGCAGAAAGCACAGATCAGCCGGCGCAGGGGTGACGTACAATAGGAGGGACTGAGGGGGTGAGACTTGGAGCAACGCCATTAACTAAGAGAGGCTACATTCCTTCGTCTCTCTCTCTCTCTGTGAATATTGAATAAACTACCTGGAACGTGGGTGGCACTGTGCGTTAAACCACAGAGCCTAGGACTTGCCGATCAGAAGGTCGGCGGTTTGAATCCCAGTGACGGGGTGAGCTCCTGTTGCTCAGTCCCTGCTCCTGCCAACCTAGCAGTTTAAAAGCATGCAAAAGTGTAAGTAGATAAATAGGTACCACTCCGGTGGGAAGGTAAACGGCATTTCCGTGCGCTGCTCTGGTTTGCCAGAAGCGGCTTAGTCATGCTGGCCACATGACCCGGAAGCTGTACGCCGGCTCCCTCGGCCAATAAAGCAAGATGAGTGCCGCAACCCCAGAGTCAGTCACGACTGGACCTAATGGTCAGGGTTCCCTTTACCTTTACCTGGTAAGAACTCTTCTTGTTTTTCTGCTTCTTGGCATCCCACTGTGAGAGGGATAGGATTCCCTGAAGCCTTGACAGTAATTCAGTTTTATTAGCAAACTAGAGGTTAAACTCATCCCTTTTTTCCAGCCCTAGGAGGAGCATGGCGAACTTTCACACAACACACCTGTACACTGCAACCGGCACACTAACGTGTCACAACACACAGCTTGGAAAGCTCTGAGCTCGAGTAATGTTACTTGGATGACTATATTTTGCAATGAATTGGCAGTAGGCTGTGATTGTAATGAAGCCTCAAGAGCATCTGTTTTGAATGCAGAAGGTCCCAGCGTCAATCCACAGCATCTCTAGGTAGGGTTGGGAATGTCCCCCTGTCTGAAACACTAGAGAGCTGCTGCCAGCCAGTGCAGACAAAACTGAGCTAAATGGACTATTTTCTAATAGAGCCACTTAGGGCACATTTGTATGGGAAAGTGGCATAGAGATGAAAGCAGCCATCTTCATAGTACAGGATCAGGCTTCTGCATGGCTAACCTACCTGAATCTAATAATAATATTGTGCAGGCCCCGTTGCACTGTCTAGATGCGTCTTTTGAATGTGGATGGGTTGCAAAGTTGCATTTCCATTCTGGGCTCCCAGTTACTCGCTGCTGGCACCAAACCATGTCCATATTTACCGCACCAGCAGAATTTAAACCCCTCCTTTGTTTTGACACCCTCCCCGCCCCCCAAAAAAGTAGCCATGACTAATAGCATCCAGCAGACCGATCCTTTGATCACACAATGACAAGAATAGCAGCCGGCATGCCAAGAACCTCGTATGGATGAGCAGCAAACAGAATTGAATTTTGGTTTGGCTATTGCTCTTTTTGGTCTGTATCTGATTTCCGTCAGAGCCCATGAAGAAAATCCTTGTGAACATATACCGTGATGTGAGGGCAAATGAATGGGTTTTTCTCATCCTGCTACTGTTGGAAATAATTGTCAAGAATGCTCAACAGCATCTGCTTGTCCAGGACCCCTGTCACTCTGCAGAGGTGGATTTAGGAGTGTGTGACCGGTCCCCCCCCCCACATGCAGAGGGGGCACCTTCCCGCCTCTTTCCCAAAGCCTAGTAAGCACTTGCTTTGGAAAGGAGTCACAAGAGTCTGACGGGGTCTGAGGGTCCTCCTGTCTCTTTCCCAATGACTACCGTAGTTAGTGCAGGCATAGGCAACCTCGGCTCTCCAGATGTTTTGGGATACAACTCTCATCATCCCTGACCACTGGTCCCGATAGCTAGGGATCATGGGAGTTGTAGTCCCAAAACATCTGGACGGCGAGTTTGCCTATGCCTGAGTTAGAGCTCGTCCAGCTTTGGGAAGGAAACAGGAGGGCTCTAGGACCCTGGTCCTCTTTCCCAAAGCCCAGCACCTCGCTTACCGGGGTTTAGGAAGAAGGTGCGAGCAATGGGTGGGTAAAGGTAAAGATAAAGGGACCCCTGACCATTAGGTCCAGTTGTGGGGTTGTGGCGCTCATCTCACTTTATTGGCTGAGGGAGCCAGCGTACAGCTTCCAGGTCATGTGGCCAGCATGACCAAGCCACTTCTGGTGAACCAGAGCAGGTCACGGAAACACCATTTTCCTTCCCGCCGAAGTGGTACCTATTTATCTACTTGCACTTTTGCGTGCTTTCCCAATGGGTGGGTAGGGACGTCTAATTTTGGAATTGCACAGGATGCCATATTACCAAGGTCCACTCCTGCACTCTGTTCTTCCGGCAAGGAAGTGGCATAACAGTGGAGCCTCCCCTCACTTAATCATTATGAAGGACTTCCAATAATGATTTTGTAGCACCACACAATGCATATTCAGGACTATTTCCTTTCGGAGGTAACTACATGACGAGCTGCAATTCAGAAACCCAAGGAGCAGCCTTGAATCACATTTGCAGCATTGCAAATAAAAACTGATGTTGACGGCAAATAAATCAATTTACTTAGGCGGCAGTGTTACACACACTCACTAGTGAGTAAACCCCATGGAACTCAGCAGGGCTTATTTCTGAGGAGACAAGCATAAGATTGTGCTGTTCGTTTGCAAGTCGGGACACAGTTCCATGAGACTTACTGCCTGGTAAATGGGAATATGGGGATAGGATTGCAGCCTTCGTTCCATGTTTGAACTGTGATTATAGTCTGTACCTGAACTGTCCCTTCCAGGTTCTGGTGAGATGGGGGGGGGGAGCAGAGTGGGTGGCGGCAGATAGGAATGTAGGGATCTGCCAATTTCATTTGTCTTAGTTTCTCATTTTTCCAATCTTAAATTCAGACTATTATTACACATAATGGGAACACCTTCTGAGGAGTGAATTTGCATCTTGGTACACAGGGTTGCAGGTATGCTGGGTTTTCCAATTTAAAAAGAGAGAGGAATGGAGGAATCCTATATTAGGGATGGAAGGATCTGTCAATTTCAGTTTTCTCACTTTTTCCAGCCTTCAGTTCAGCTCTCTGAATTTTGCAGCAAACTGATTTACAAGAAAAAAAGCCTTGTGGAAATTTTTCTGCATTTTTGTGCAATCTTAAAAAAACACATATTTGTCCACACCTTTTTTGCAATCCTTTTCTCCTAATATAATGCATATTTGTGTGTTAATGTGACTTCTTTCTGAGTAGGAATGCACATGATTGTGCTTGTAATTGAAGCAACTGAAGGCTGGCAAACACTCCAAGAGTCTTCTGCCTGGCAAATACACAAACAGTTTCACACACTTACATGACGGTGTCTGAAGCCAGTGAGGATAACTCCCTTTCTGCCTCACTCTGCACTGTACAAATATATGAAAAACAAGAAGGTGATAGCACTGACCAACACTGGGGAGAGCAGCTGCTATTGCTGTCAGAACCACAAAGCACCTGTGAGAGGGGCGAAAACGAGGGGCCTTTAATGAAACATTCACTCTCCCAAGTTCTTTCTCTTTAAAACTGAAAATGTTTGATGTAGAACATTCAGCTCAGCCTCCCGAAAATACCAAACTATTAAGGTTTGTGGTCTTAGCTGAAGGCTAAAACAGTCACGGACCTATAACTATTAGCACTGCACAGAGATACTGAAATGCTACAACTAGATATTAGTGATGTATGGAAGTGAGAGCTGAACCATAAAGAAGGCTGATCGCTGAAGAATTGATGCATTTGAATTATGGTGCTGGAGGAGACTCTTGAGAGTCCCATGGACTGCAAGAAGATCAGACCTATCCATTCTGAAGGAAATCAGCCCTGAGTGCTCACTGGAAGGACAGATTGTGAAGTTGAGGCTCCAATACTGTGGCCACCTCATGAGAAGAGAAGACTCCCTGATGTTGGGAAAGATGGAGGGCACAAAGAGAAGGGGACGACAGAGGATGAGATGGTTGGACAGTGTTCTCGAAGCTACGAACATGAATTTGACCGAACTGCGGGAGGCAGTGGAAGACAGGAGTGCCTGGCGTACTCTGGTCCATGGGGTCACGAAGAGGTGGACACGACTAAACGACTAAACAACAACAACTAGATATAAAAATCAGCAGTACAGTCCAAATATTGCCTTAATCCCCCCCCCCATTCTGTTATGCTTTGTCTTATCTACACTAAGCAAGGCAGCTCATTGAGTAACTGCCCTCTTTTTCACCCTTAGCTAAAGTTTTTGATTAAGTCGACTCGTAAGAGATTTTAGGTGAGTGCAAGCAAAACCTTCCTACGATCATCCTATAGAGCAGGTGTGGGGAACATTTGGCCCTTCAGATGTTCCCGAAGTACAGCACCAAGAGAAAGTAGGAAGAGCCATTGACCTGAGATAGC
This sequence comes from Podarcis tiliguerta, assembly GCF_965153285.1. Taxonomy (NCBI): domain Eukaryota; kingdom Metazoa; phylum Chordata; class Lepidosauria; order Squamata; family Lacertidae; genus Podarcis; species Podarcis tiliguerta. The sequence goes on along the minus strand of NC_139536.1, from coordinate 15,421,784 downwards.
TCAGTTGGTAGAGCATGAGACTCTTAATCTCAGGGTCATGGGTTCAAGCCCCATGTTGGGCAAAAGATTCCTGCAACACAGGCGGTTGGACTAGACGGCCCGTGTGGTCCCTTCCAACTCTACAATTCTATGAATCTATTATTTGAAGAGAGAGCGCCTGCTGCATCAAGCCTGTGGCTCATGTATTCCAGGATCCTGTTCTCACTGTGGCCAACCAGAGGCCTGTGGGAAACCCTCATACAGAAGCTGAACACAAGAGCACTCTCCTCTCCTGGCCAACGGTTAGCTAGGATGGGAGTTGTAGTTCAGCAACATTTAAGCACCATATAGAGCATGGGTAGGGAACCTGTGACCCTGGAGCATGGATCAAGGAGAAATCCAGCCCTTGAACCAATAAAAACAATTAGCTACCCAGTGTTCAAAGTAAATACAGTGGTGCCTCGCAAGACGAAATTAATCCGTTCCGCGAGTCTCTTCGTCTAGCGGTTTTTTCATCTTGCGAAGCAAGCCCATTAGCGGATTAGCGCTATTAGCGCTATTAGCAGTTTAAGGGCTATTAACGGCTATTAAAGGCTTAAGGGATTAGCGGATTAGCTGCTAAAAGGCTATTAGCAGCTTAGCGCTTTAGAAAAAGGGGTTAGGGAGCAAAAAAACCCCTCAAGAATCGCAAGACATTTTCGTCTTGCGAAGCAAGCCCATAGAGAAATTCGTCCTGCGAAGCACCTCTGAAAACGGAAAACCCTTTCGTCTTGAGGGTTTTCCGTCTTGTGAGGCATTCGTCTTGCGGGGCACCACTGTACAGTGCTAGTTTGTCCTTGCAAGTGCACTGTCAAGCACTAAGCTCCCTTGCATGTCTCTTTTTCATTACTTCGAGGTGGGAGAGTGGGGCGATATTTGGTGCAAAACTGGCCACGACTGCTGCTGCAGTGCTGGCAAGAGAACTGGGTTCATGCCCTAGCACTGGCATGTTGAGCCCTGTCATTGTGATCCTTTACTTTAGCCGTGACAAGGCTGCCAGGGTGTAATCTGCACTATAAATGTGTCTAGCTTGAAGAGCAAATAAATTATTCAGTGTTTAAAAATATGGCAATATTAATCAACACAGTTATATTCATCATTTTCTTTTGCTCCCTGGTGATTAACTGCGTGATTGATTAAAAACACTTCCAGAAGCCCTCATGTGCAGCAGAAAGCTATCATTTATTATTATTTTGTTTTTCATTGAATTTGTCAAAACACGATCTTGAGACTCTGCGTCATGAGCTGAATTGGATAACAATGCTGCGAGCTGAAGACAATCTGGTGGGATTCCATAAAGAGCGTTCCAATTACTTTATTGCAACTCTTCTCTTTGGACATGCTGAACTCCGTTGCCGGAAGAGACCACTTAATGGGCCTTGACAGCAGGTGGCTACTCTGTACAGAAGGATTAAAAGTGAGTTCCCAATTCCCTCTCTATTAATTTGCTCCAGCAAGCCTTTGGGTAGTGACCAAAGAACAGGAGCCATGTCAAAAGGAATGAAATCAAATACAGCGGTACCTCGGGTTAAGTACTTAATTTGTTCCGGAGGTCCGTTCTTAACCTGAAACTGTTCTTAACCTGAGGTACCACATTAGCTAACGGGGCCTCCTCCTGCCGCTGTGTGATTTCTGTTCTCATTCTGAAGCAAAGTTTTTAACTTGAAGCACTATTTCTGGGTTAGCAGAGTCTGTAACCTGAAGCGTCTGTAACCTGAAGCGTCTGTAACCCGAGGTACCACAGTACTTGTTAAGATAGCAGGCAAATGGTGAAAAAGTATAAATATTCATTAAAAACAATGAAGGTGTGATACAAAATAAACGATGCATTGCATTAAAACAAAATTAAAGAAGCAATTATAATATGGAGATGGCAAACGAAATGTAACTAATAACAACAACTCTCCATGCAGCATCTCTTTTAATACTACCCCTGCAGTCCAGCTATCCTAGAATCAAAAGTGGTGGAAATGTTCCACTGTATTATGACGGAATAAATGCCACAAAGCAGAACAATACAGGGAAAGTTGCTAAGATCTTAAGAGAGTAAATGAGAGATTATGAAGGGGAAGGGAATAGCACCAAGGTGCAAGAACAAAACAACAGCCACAGGAACTAAACTAAACTACTCATCCTATCTACCGAATTTACTGCAGTGAGATTTACTCTTTTCAGCTGGGAAAATCCCTGAACAAAAGTAATGACCTGCACAGATTAAGAAAGCCAAAACTAAAATTTAGTGAAGTTAACCTCAATCAGCCCTTGGCTTTGCAGGAATATAAGCTTCCTCTTGGTAAAACCAGAAAAAAAATATATCTCTAAAGTGGCTTAAGGAAGAATCTCTAAGCAAATTACAAAACCTCGTCCCTAGCTCCCAAGAAAACCAGGCCAGTATGCTTTTAAGATCCAAGAATGATGCTAGGAGTGGTAGATGGAACTGCGGACGAAAACCAGCAGAATCTCAAAGCTGAAAATGAGACCAAGAAAAATCAAGGGAGCCAACGTCCTTGGAGTCTTTCCCTAATATTAAACTCCTCTCATTTCAAATCTCCTGCTGCAACCTAACTGGTTCTCTCTAGTTTCATCCCCTGAATACTTAGGTAAAGGTAAAGGGACTCCTGACCATTAGGTCCAGTCACAGAAGACTCTGGGGTTGCGGCACTCATCTCGCTTTATTGGCCAAGGGAGCCGGTGTACAACTTCCGGGTCATGTGGCCACCAGGACTAAGCCACTTCTGGCGAACCAGAGTAGCGCACGGAAACGCCGTTTACCTTCCCACTGGAGCGGTACCTATTTATCTACTTGCACTTTGATGTGCTTTCGAACTGCTAGGTGGGCAGGAGCTGGGACCGAGCAACGGGAGCTCACCCCGTCGTGGGGATTCGAAGTGCTGACCTTCTGATCGGCAAGTCCTAGGCTCTGTGGTTTAACCCACAGCGCCACCCACATCCCCCTGAATACTTAGTCCTTCGTTAATATATGGCTTACACCAGGAATGGAGAACCTCCAGCTCATTTCCCCCCCAAGCCATACCCACCTACCATACTACCAAATGGGGTGGAGCCACAACACTAGCTTCCTGGCAGGTGGATCACTGTTGATTACCCGGGGGGGGGGGGAGGAAGGTTGGTGCAGTGCAAATGCACTGGCAGGACTGCCAAATTGGCCCCTGTATCAGGACGTTTCCCCCTGTTTTCTTGTAATGTCCTAAATTCAGATACGTGAACTGATACCATGAAAAAGCTGAGTGATACTACAGTTTTTAATTCCTGCTTGTTAAAATCTCTGCTGGCTCATCACGGGAGCCTTCTCCCTGCTGATATGTATGTAAACAGGATGATGTAGAAATTTCTAGAGGAGGAATATTTTAAAAATATTCATAGGTTCCTTTGGCACAGAAGGAAAATTGAGTTTTGTCCTCTTTGTATTTGCCGCTGCTGTTTTAATTTAATGTCACCTTATTTGTAATAGTTTTTATACTTTGGTGGGAGATGCCACAGGGGCCCCAGATTGTGTGGTAGAGAAATGTGGGCTATAACATTTTAATGAATACATAAATACATAGAAGTTGCCACTAGGGGTGGACAGCTCAGTCTGTAACCACTTCATGTCAATTTCGCATTATCACTTTAAAAACCATACCAATAATTAAATAAGTATTTTATCTCTACTTACAAATTTTGGTACTTTTTATGAGACAAGACTTGTACTATAAAATTAGGAGAGGTGCAAAAATACAAAGGATAATTACATTCCAATCTGCAATTAGTCTGTGAAATTTGTTCTGGATAAATTCATTTTGGATTGAAACTGACTTCTTCGACATCCCTATTGTCTCCTGGTGCTGTGTTCATGAAGTGATGAACATGTCTGAACCATCTTCCGGTAACTTTCCTGTAAAAAAGTGGGGATCTGAACAAGGTGCAGACATTTGTTCTCAGTCTGGACTCCATTTGTGCTTTTAAAGCAGCATTTTACCACTTTAAACAGTCATGGCTTCTCCCAAGGAATCATGGGAACTATAGTTTTCTATGGGTGCTGTGTGTTATTAGGAGAACCATGTTCCCTTTGCAGAACTACAGTTCCCAGAATTCCCCGGGAAGAGGGGTTTATTGCTAAACCACTCTGGGAATTGTAGCTCTGTGAGGGGAATAGGTGTTTAAGCACCCTTCACAAACTACACTTCCCAGAATTATTTGGGGGGTGGAAGCAATGACTGTTTAAACTGGAATAAAACTGCTTTATATACATAATTTGGCTAGGGGCACAGTTTGTATGCCTTACTCAAAAGGCAATCAGAATAATAACAACAACATGTAATTCTTTTATAAAGTAAATCACCCAGCAGTGCTAGACTGAAGGCACCAAAAGATATGATTGAAACATACAGTCAGAGGGAAAAGATGCTTTTTTTGTTCTTAATGGGCATGTTTTCTTTGCACCCTCACAATTTTAAAAAGGAAAATTAGAGACACAAAATGAATTTCAACCGCCTCTTCAGCTTTCAACGCCATTTGTGGCTTTCCCAAAGGAATACATTACCCGGAAAATGCCCCAATAAAGCTAAAAAGCATTTTCGAAACTACCAAATGAGGTGTTCACTCAACGCGGCATTGATTGTGCGTTAACTGAAATTTGCTGTTTGTAACAGCAGTTCAAACAGAGCAGTAATTTCAGCCAAGGGGGGGGGGGAGTCTATTGCAGAACTGCGCCACTTACGGAAAAAGACAGAACTTTCAAGGGAGATAGATCACTGGCGTAGCGTTTCATTCCATTTTTATGCTGGTTTGCCTTCCCTGTTGCTCCAACCAATCAGACATTAAGAGTGCAAAAACTGCCTTACTGGGTGAGGATGAGATTCCATCTCCTTCACAGCAATGGCTAGACACAAGCAGGACACAATGCCAGCGGCTCCTTCCACTGTTCTCAGCACCTTGTTTTCAACAGTTCTGGCACTGGTGACTTCAAAGTTACATTGCTGCAATGCACTCTGTGTGGGGCTTCCTTTGCACCAGATCCAGAAACAGCAACTCGTGCAAAATGCTGCAGAGCCGAGATCTGCATGGGTTTCTGATTTGCTACTGAGCCAAGTTCAAGGTGTCACTATGGGCATATAAAACATGTTGGGGGCCAGTTTGCTTGTGGGATTGACTCACCCCATATACACCCACTCAACCCCTTCAGCCTGTGGAAGTGGCACAAGCACCACAAAATAATTGTTCTGCACTTCCAAAATTGTTCTTTCAGTGTGGCAGCACCTACCGTATTTTTTGCTCTGTAAGACTCACTTTTCCCCTCCTAAAAAGTAAGGGGAAATGTTTGTGCGTCTTATGGAGCGTATGCAGGCTGTGCAGCTATCCCAGAAGCCAGGACAGCAAGAGGGATCGCTGCCCTCTTGCTGTTCTGGCTTCTGGGATTCAGAATATATTTTCCTTGTTTTCCTCCTCCAAAAACTAGGTGCGTCTTGTGGTCTGGTGCATCTTATAGAGTGAAAAATACGGTACATTTTGGAACTCTCCATCTGTTGACATCAGGTGGGTGCCTGTGCTGTATTCTTCCTGGTGCCTCCCTGCAACATTTTAATTTAGGCATTGCAGTGGGCTGGACTGGATGACCCCCAGGGTCCCTGCAATCTATGGTTCTATTCAGGCATGTGGGTGTGTTTTAACCTCTTTCGTGGTTAATTTTAATTATTTTTAATTGTTTTTCACTGTTTTCTTTACTGATCATTTTAATATTTCTTGCAAACCGCTTGGTTCAAAACAGTAGGTCGAGTGGGCACAATTACTGAAAGTAAGTATTTATTATGATTGGGGCTGTCATCTGCTTAAATAGTTTTTAATTGGTGGATTACCCACCTTTTGACTGGCTAAGTGCATAAATAGTCAAATTGCTTCCAGATGCATATGAGAAAGAGCCCCAGTGTTGGACGCTGCCTTTCTGAGATACTGCAAGAAGTGTGAGATTACTCGCAATCAAAGTACTAGTCACTGTGAGCGGCAAAAAAGCCACCTTTACTTCTCCTCTTTTTATTCCCTGTTTCAATAACACAACGGGAGTCTTGCTGTCAAAGGAGTTCCAGGGACATGTAGTCTGCTTTCACCTCACATCCATATCCGTCCTTATTCATTAAATTCGCCCTGAGCCCTTAAAATGAAATTAAACCAATAAATTCCAACATCCTTACTTATAAGTGCAGTGTTACAGAATGTGCTTTGAACCCCGCACTTTATCCAGGTTCCCCTGAGCAATGCAAGCCGTTGCTCTTCAAATGCTGAGGACCCATGAACTGCCCTTGCCACTGACATAGAATCATAGAATCATAGAGTTGGAAGAGACCACAAGGGCCATCGAGTCCAACCCCCTGCCAAGCAGGAAACACCATCAGAGCACTCCTGACATGAGATGGCTTGCAGCAGTGGCACCAAACAGGGTGAGCCACGGGAAAAGTACAAAAATTGGGCTGGGGAAGAGAGAACATGGGAGAGCATAAGGGTGTGTCTACACCACATATCAATGCTGATTTTGTTCTAGTTTAACTTGCATGGATTCTACCCTCTGGGATCCTGGGTCTTGTACTTCAGTGCAGGGTGCTAGCCACCCCCTGCCATAGATTTCTGCCTGCCTACTCAGAACTGCAGTTCCCATTCTTCCCCGGAAAAGAAATGAAACAAAAAAGAAACAGAATCAATAGTTCTTTGAAAAAAATCACAAAAGTATTTTCTGTCCCATAAAAAAATACCTGGCCAGAATAAAGAGGCCTTGAGTGTTTTAAATTGTTTTGTTTGGTTTTGTTTAGTTTAATGTGCTTAGTGTTATGTAGTGTCTTTATATTGTATTGTATTGGTTTTTATTTTTCTGTTTTTGTTTGGTTTTGCAATGTTTAAATTGTTCAAAAAGCAATAAATATTATTTTTTTTAAAAAACAGAATAAAGAGGCCTTTAGCAGCTGGTGAAAAACAGTGAGGGAGAGGGTCTGGCTGCACGTGAGGGGGCGAGGTGCTCCATAATTTGGGTGCAGCCACTGAGAAGGCCCTGTCTCTTGTCCCAGCCTGCCCACCTTCCATCCTAGACACAGCGAAGGGCCTCTTTTTCCATTCTTAAGGGAAAGATAGCATGGTGTGTGTAGGAAGCAATCCATAAAGTATTGTGGACTGAAGCCGTCTAGGGCTTTAAAGGTAACCACCCAAACTTTGAATTGTGTCCAGAGTTGAATTGGTGACTAGTGTAGCCATCTGCAGGACCAACGTACTGTGATCCCATGAGCGAGCATCCACCAGCAGCTTTGCAGCTGCTGTTAGTTATACACCTACTACGAAGCTAGACTGAAATCAGCAGAGGAAAGGAAGGGCAGCCTTTCTTGAGCATACTGTTGAGACAGATGGTCTCTCTCAGCAGGCCTAACCTAGTGCTTTGTAGCCCTTCCTTGAGCAACAGGACATCTCAGGAAGACAACCTTTTATGGCTCCTGTTTGCTTATGAGGGGAATATACTGGTCAGACAGAGAGAGAGAATCAGATGTCAATGGAGATACTGCTAGTTTTTAAAGCAGTATCAGTGTATCTCAGAAGCAAATATGTTCTTGTAGCTCCTGAACCAGCAGCAAAACGCACACACTTGCACACACAAACACTCACACGTCTGCTTCCTGGGTTGCAACTGAACCATTGCAACTTGTTCTCTCCAGGTGGGATGTTGCTGGCAGACAGTAGCCACCAGCCCTCAAAATGCCATTCATCAAACACCTCCACCCTCGACTGACCTGCAGGGCCCATTAATGGAATGATTTTTAGTCATTCCCTATCCAGGGGGATAGCCTGGCGTGCTCTGGTCCATGGGGTCACGAAGAGTCGGACACGACTAAATGACTAAACAACAACAACATCCAGGGGGAACCATTTTTGTTGTAGTAGTAGAAACATAGGAACCTGCCTGAACTCAAGTTAGACTACGGGTCCATCTAGCCCGGTGTCAACACTGACTCTGCAAGGTTTTCCGATGGGAGTCCTTTGCAGATTTACCTGGAGATGTCGGGGCTTTCTGCGTGCAAGGCAGAAGCTTTCTGGAGCTATGGCCACATTCCCTTGGAGGGTTGAATACACAGAGAATGCATGCCCAAAGTGGGTGGAATTAGGGCTGGGGTGAGCATGGCTGGCGTTGAAATTGGGTGCGCACTTTCTCTCCCTGCAATCCCACCCTCCGCCATTTTCTCCCCTTGCCACCTGTCTGCCCCTCTTCTGCACAGAAGCATAGGCACAGTTAAATGTATCTTCAGGTGGCATGCCATAAAAGCATGCCTGTGTCACACCAGCAAAGCCCAGGGCGAACGCTGAGCAAATGTGATGTGCACAGACCCTAAATCTGATTTCGTCTCTGCAACCCAATTGATCTACGGATCAATTTTCCATGCGCTTTCTTGCACAAAATTCTGGAACTCTTAAACACGTCTACACACCAGAGAGAGCAAATGGCTGTGCTCAGGCTAAAAATCACAAGCAAACAAAGATTCTAGCAAAAATAGTCCGAATCCGATTTTTATCAGATGTTATTTACTCACTTCTTGCTTTGAAGTATGCATTTTTAATTCCATTTCACGCCGAGGCAAGCATAAGATAAATTATGATGATCAGTGGAAGGGAAGGGAGGGAGGGGGAAATCTCATGGCTGTGGAGAAATCCAGAATTTCTCTTTGCCTAGAGTTCTGCGGATATAGAGTTTCAGGACAATTCAATCTGGTTTCAACTTAGGCATGGGGAAAACAAAGAAATACTTTAGCAGCAGAGATAGAGTAGACCTGTGCATATCTACTCAGAAGTAAGCCCCACTGCAGTAAGGCTTACTCACAAATTGATTGAATTACACTGCAACTCCAGACCTATGGAATCCCATGGGCCTAGGTCTGCAGCCTGGGTGGATATGAGGATGAGGCAGGGAGCAGGAATTTGACCATTTGTCCCCAGTCTGCCCCTTGCACTCACTCCACATCCAGTATATAGACAACTACTTACACAGTAGGGAGACGGCAGGTGTTGGTGTTGGTGTGTGTGTGTGTGTGTGTGTGTGTTTAACAGAGGCATCCTGACTTTCCAAACACTTTCCAAACTCCAGTTGCTATAGCAACTTAGGAAAGCTTTCTAGAAAGAGAAACACACATCACTTCTGAACTTCACCTCATCTACTTCATTAAAGTGTGTCGCAGCTGTTTGTGTTTGTTTGGATTTCTGAAAGGGGCACACACGTGTGCATTGCTCAACCCACACTCTTCCATTTTTGGGCGGGGGGAAATGAAGTCAACCACAAAACAACACCATATGTATGATCACTGGCAATCTTTGCAAATGTCGTCCCCTCCTAGTCCTTAACTCCCTCCCAGGCCCCCCTCCTCCCCGCAGATCAGTTTCAGAAGTGACACTACAAAGTGCAGTTGAACCTCTTGTACAATATTTGCACTTCCTGGCAATGCAGGTAGGACTACAGGAGAGGGGAAAAAAACTCCAACCCAAAATGTGCACTCTAGTTAATTGGCATTTTCTATTCACATTAAAGACCGGCTGATTTACATTCAAACAGATCCAAAGCTCACACCTGAAAACGTATCAAAAGGATGGTTATATAATCATATGAAAATGGTGATCTGAATGCAAACTTATGTTGCACAGAATGCAGTTTAGATTTAAATTGGGTCTCCCATCTTTATAGTGGCAAGCACACTAAAGCTTCATGTGATCTTACATAGTGTGAAAACACCATTAGCGTAGATGCTAATAAGACAGATTCTTCAAATTTCACATTAGACTTCAACCTAAATGAGAAGCGGGGGAACGTTGATGAAATAGGAAGGGTGGAGAGAATGAATGAGAGTTGGGGTGGGTGGGTGGGATACAGAGACAAAAAGGGACAGATCCGGGGGGGAGGAAAGAGAAAGGAATTGGGATACCAGAATGGGGGGCGGGCAAAATAAGTAGCAGGCGAGTGGAGAAAGGAAGATGAGAATGCAAACATATATAGAGAGAAAGGTGTACAACATTTGGAATTGTTGTTTTGGGCTTATGGGTAGGGCTATCAATGTTTGTTGTAGTTCAAATAATATTATGTTTATATATGCTGTAAGCCACCCTGAGACCTTCTGGAGAAAGGCAGGTAAGAAAGAGAATAAGTAAATAATTTGAAAATAACTTATTCAACACTGTACAAAATGGCATCAGCTTGCAAACTACTCAGACCACTAGGCTTCTCTGTTTTGGAACAATGTCACTTCACACATACACACATTTCTAAACAGGAAGCATTTTAGTTTTTGTGTTTAGATGGATGAATCTAGGAATGATGTGGTGAACATTATTGCCCTTTTACTTCTTAAGAATGTGGTGTAGACTCTAGACATTTGACAGAGAGAGAGAGAAAGAGAGAGACTTACCTATAGTTGACACCACTGTGCCCACAAAATAGAATGCTCCTGTGAAATCCCATCTTGGTCGGAGGGCATCTGCCCTGATGCCGGCAGCCATGGCTGCCTCATAACTTCTTAAAAAGGCCCGTAGCTCAGGGAGGCTAATGTTGAAGATCTGGCTGAAGTTCTGAAGGGTCCAGTTCCAACGCTGCAAGGCTTCTGCTTCAGATGGGCTCTCGATGGCTGAGAAGATGGTGGCTCCAGCTGTCAGGTATGCTATGATGAGCACCGCTAAGAGGACAAACCTACCATTGTCCTCGTTGAAATGCGACACGCAGCAGCAGCCCTGAGATCTCCTGATAGACATCATCCAAATTTCAGCACCATAGAGGTGATGGACAGCGACCAACACCTCATTGGAGACAGCGGCATGGAGCTACCACCCAGTTAAAGAGTCCAAGAGGAAAACTTGGGTCCTTCTTTGGAAGGTTTTATTTTCTGAGTCATGAATCTTGACTTGTCATGTTCAATGTCAACGTAGAATTCCACCTATCTGTATCCCACACGGCTCCCCCACATCACCCTAGGTACACAGATTTTTTAAGAGCCATGCTGGGGGTTCTGTCATTCTTGCAGTTCAGCGTTGAGCTCTTGACTTCACTGGCCATTGAGGTGTAAGAAATGGCTTTACTTTCCCAACCCAGATAGCTCCACTTGGCCACATTCTTTGTATTCCCGCTGTTATCTGAACCAAAGGCTAGCAATGAGCAAATGCATTCAATCCATTTCAGTAATAGTGAGGTATGGTAGGCAAGGCTGACAGAATCTGGTGTCGTCTTCTTCCTGAAGGATTCCCAATGGAGTAAGTGATCTCTTTGCAAACGGCCATCCTCCCTCACCCCACTCCTTGCTAACCCCTGCTCCCTTTTAGTTGAGGGGGCCTGAAGATGAAACTCATTCAATAACACATGACCAGTTCTTCTCTGTTGGGTCTCCTAGATTCTTTGTGGAAGTTGCCTTCTTGTGTGCCAGATGTATCTGGAAAGCTACTTGAAGCAAGGGCAGGAAAACAGAGGCCAGCTGCCTTCAACACAATCTTGGAAGCTGCAAGAGTGTACATTCAGACAGCATTTATTGAGATACCACCAATCTGTATTTAAGTCACTTTGATCCATCCAACCGGCCTCTCCCTTTCTCACTTGCTTCAACTTTGAGGGCATCTCCCAAGGGTTGGAAAGACCTATATCAATGAGATATCAGCAGAGCTTTATTTAGGTCTCAGCTCACTAACCCTAATCCCTCTTTATAGATCTTTATGCTCAAAATGGATTTTTGTTTAGCAAAATGCTTAGCATATGCAACAGAGCATTCGCCTGTGGGGTGGTGTGACTTTTGTTTTTGTTAGCATGCTGGTATCACTCCAAGAACCTGACTTGCTCCTTACACACCAAGCAACTATTGGACATGCACTTCAAAACGAAGACATTTAAAGAAGAAAACAGACTAAAACTAAACGGGCTAAAAAAGGACTAGGAGGTCATCCAGCTGGACCCCTTCCTTAACGCATGACCCACCTGCCCTCCATACAACCCTTCCAGATTAACCCACACTTAATTCGCAACACAGTGTGCCAAAAGCAAATGGTACTTTACCAAGCTTACTTCCCCCCCACCCCCTTTACCTTTCTGTTTATTCAGACAGAACTACCCCTGGGTACTTCTCTTTCCGCTTCCACTTCAGAAGCTTTAGTTTGGCCATTCATCTTCTCTCTCTCTCTCTCTCCCCCCCCCCCCCAGTTCCCGGAGCCCGCAATCGCAGCCTCCAGCCCAGCGCTTCCTTTAACCCAGACGTGAGCAAACACGCACCATCTTCTTTTTCAAAGTACTTCTGATTCCCCGGAACGTGCAGGTTCTTTTTTTTAAGCCCCCCAAACGTTCCTGAAATGGCTTCTGGTAAACCTGGTGGTGCAGATGGGTCGCCTTCACCTCTACTCCTTGATCCGAATTGCCAGCGCTGGCGGTGGAGAGAATAGCTGGGAAAGGCAGTGCGGCTGTTCAGCACCACGGATAGCGCACTGCAGCTCCGCGTGCGCCCGCGACTCCAGTCTCGCTCCCTCTCTCAGTCCCCGCCTGTAGTTGAGCTCAGAGGGCTGGCAGAGCGGGGGGCGGGGGGGGGGGAGGCTGTTCCAGCTCCAGCTTGCGAGTCGATCCACGATCGTTGCCTCCCTTCCTCGTTCCTCTCGCGACGGATCTGGGTCTTGCAAAGCGCGCCGGCTCGCCCAATGCGAAGCAAACGGGGCTGGCCAGAAGCTGGCGGTTGTGCCCGCCTTCGCCACCAGCCGGGAGAGCTCTTTCTTTTTATTATTTCTATCTTTCCTTGTTGGACCTGCTGTTTGTGCTAGAGGGGCGTTTCCGATGCTGATGCACGAGGTTGTCATTTATTTATTTTTCGGGAGGGTGGCTGGGCGCGCTCAGGGGGAGGCTGGTCTAGGGCAGGAATTATTTCCAGAAGCAACAGCAAAAGGATCTGCCACAGAAAACAACAACAACAACCCCAAAACAGAACAGAACAAAAACCGCTTGGTTCTGGAAGAGGGTTGGTGTCATCACGTCCTGCAGATCGGGCAGAGGAGTATCACTTTTCTCTGCGTCGAAAGTCCAGGACAGTTTTTTAAATCTTTCTCGATGACTTGGCGTCTGTGCCTTATGTCCGGTCACTATACCAAAATGTCATATAGGTTTGCATATAAACATACATCAATATGATGGAACAGGTGTGCATAAATTGATGAATAGCGGTTCAATTAAGCCTACATCTATCTATCCATATCTGTATCTATCTATCCATCTATCATCTAGCGCAGCTTTGCAGAGAAATACAAAAACGGATTTAGTCACCCCTTATTCACCCAACCAATACCAGCCCGTCTATCTCCAAATAGCACTGGTTACAGACAGACTCATTGGGGCAGGAGAGGGGGAAGGAAAGGATATAAATTCTATTATTATTATTATTATTATTATTTCACAGACTTCAAGAAGGCAGCACCGCTGTCTTCTCTGTGCAAGAGGTTTTGCATTTCTGAAACAAACAAATCAATTGCAGACCTCTTCAACCAGTGACAATAATGGGAGAAAATAAATACAGGTGTACACCAAAGGCATTCAGCCAATGCCTCTCTATTATACACCCCTCAGCTCTTCAAACTTCTTGTGTCCCTCCAGCCTATGTGTCAAGGGGGGGGGGGGAAGGACTGAGACATCCTTCTTGGTTTCAAGGAACTGTTGCTCTGCCATGTCTCGGTAGATGCAGGTTGGTGAAAAGATCTAGTTGTATCTATTCTATATATATAAAGGTAAAGGGACCCCTGACCATTAGGTCCAGTTGTGACCGACTCTGGGGTTCCGGCGCTCATCTCGCTTTATTGGCCGAGGGAGCCGGCGTACACCTTCTGGGGCATGTAGCCAGCATGACTAAGCCGCTTCTGGCAAACCAGAGCAGCTCACGGAAATGCCATTTACCTTCCCGCCGGAGTGGTACCTATTTATCTACTTGCACTTTGAGGTGCTTTCGAACTGCTAAGTTGGCAGGAGCAGGGACCGAGCAACAGGAGCTCACCCCGTCGCGGGGATTCGAACTGCCGACCTTCTGATTGGCAAGCCCAAGAGGCTCAGTGGTTTAACCCATAGCGCCACCCGCGTCCCTATTCTATATATATAAGCAGGCACAATTTTATGAATATTCCAGTGGGAACTAGTTTTATTCAGCGGTCTGATCTGCACCCCCTGCAAAATGCCTATGTATTCTTGCTGCTGCAACAATGCAGACTCTTGAGTCTTTGGGGCATTCTTGTGTGAGAGCCAGTCGTAAAAGTGGACTCATTTGGCACAGAGCAGTGTCATAAGATTTAGTGGTGACATTTATCTATTTGTTCGTTTCATTTATACCCCACCTTTCCTCTAAGGAGCTCCAGGTGGCATTCATTGTTCTTACTGCCCCCCCCCCCCATTTCACCCTTACAACAACCATTTGAGGCAGGTTAGGCTGGGAGATAGTGGCTGACCTAAGATCACCCAGTGCTCTGGTACTCTAACCCAGGGGTCAGCAAACCTTCTCAGCAGGAGGCTGGTCCACTGCCCCTCAGACCTTGTGGGGGGCCGGACTATATTTTGAAAAAAAGTGAACGAATTCCTATGCCCCACAAATAACCCAGAGATGCATTTTAAATAAAAGGCCACATTCTACTCATGTACAAACACACTGATTCCCAGACCAACTGCGGGCCAGATTTAGAAGGCGATTGGGCCAGATCTGGCCCCCGGGCCTTAGTTTGCCTACCCATGCTCTAACCACTACACCTGCTTGTGATTGAGTAGTGCCACTATATGCTAGATAACTTTAAAAGTAGCAGCATCTCTCTTTTTTAAAAAAACTGTGTTTTCAGGCTGGGACAATACAGTGAAGAGCCAGCTGTGTTCCCACTGGACAGAGCAAACATGCTTCCAGAAAGCAACTGGGAGAAAAGGTGTGTGTGTGTGTGTGTGTGTGAGAGAGAGAGAGAGAGAGAGAGAGAGAGAGTAGCTGCAAGGAAAAAGAAGGGAGGGTGAGGGTAAAGCACCTTCTCAACCACTTGCTGCTTTTCTACCTCAAACCGTACTTCCTACCATCTTACATCACTTTGGTAGAGACTGGGCATTCCAGGGAGGTAAACATAAATCCATGGAAGTGAGAGTCGGACCATAAAGAAGGCTGATCACTGAAGAATTGATGCTTTTGAATTATGGTGCTGGAGGAGACTCTTGAGAGTCCCATGGACTGCAAGAAGATCAGACCTCTCCATTCTGAAGGAAATCAGCCCTGAGTGCTCACTGGAAGGACAGATCCGGAAACTGAGGCTCCAATACTTTGGCCACCTCTTGAGAAGAGAAGACTCCCTGGAGAAGACCCTGATGTTGGGAAAGATGGAGGACACAAGGAGAAAGGACGACAGAGTACGAGATGGTTGGACAGTGTTCTCGAAGCTACAAACATGAGTCTGACCAAACTGCGGGAGGCAGTGGAAGACAGGAGTCCCTGGCGTGCTCTGGTCCATGGGGTCACGAAGAGTCGGACACGACTAAACGACTAAACAACAACAAACATAAATCCAGATCAGTGCTTACACGCCTTGAAAGGTATTTCTGTCTTTCAGCAATGTCATGGCAGAGATGCACTTTCTCCTGTCATCGTGCGGCAATGACGGGAGAAGCTGTAATTTGCAAAATCTCCTGCCCGCCTGCGCAGCTGTTAGGAGTGAAAGCTGTCATACCAGAGTCAAGGAATTGCTAGTCTCTTAACATGATTAGGAGGTTCCACAGCAGGGTTTCGAAATGACTTTAACGGTCCCTGGGCGCCGGTAGCTGCAGAGAATGGATCGGCAAGAAGGGATGACGCTATTGGGCCTTGATGAGAGTTGGCAAGGTTTCCATCACATTGTGGATGGAGGTGGACGCCAGGGAGACGATGGGCGGCGCAGGACAGCGCACCGCTGCCTCTGCCCCTCTCAGGGCAGCTGGTTTGCACATGCAACAGAAGGAAGTGGGAGCATAGCTGTGGAATAACCTCTTCTGGCTGCATGCTTCACACAAGAACAAGATGGCTAGCCTGATCCAGCAGGGCTCCTTATATATTCTCTGCAATATTAAAACAAAACCACCACTATGACTGCAAAGGAGCATCTTTGCTTGTTTGCTTGTTGCCTTGTCTCTCCCTAATGTGCTAGTTTTCTGCTTGCAGGGAGGATTTATTTATTTTTTAAAGGGAGCCTAAACCTGAACTCTGAAATGATGCACTCCAATCTTTCATTCTGCTTCCATGCATAAACTAGGCCTCATTCATGTGCAACTTATCTTAGGGCAAACGGCTGTGCAAATATACATTGTTTTGGTGGTTTCTGCTTGGATAAATGAGGCTATAGAGTTCAGCCCAGCAATAACATGAAATTAACTAGGACATTTTCGTTGCCAATCAGGTTGCATCTCAGTTCTGCAGTGGAGATCCCCCCCCCCTTGCATCCTTAATAAGTTATCTTATTATTATTTAAGCATGTATTAAACAAAGACCAAATGAAATTCTGACAGAAACCCAATTTCCTGAGTTTATGTACACAGGGTCATTTTATTTTATTTTCTCTCTCTTTTTAAAGGAGGCCTGGGCTGATGAAGGCAATTTTTAATAGAATAATAAATGGTATTAGCTTGGTTGTTTGGAGCAACATGTATGCAAAAGAAAGGAAATGCGCCCAGGAGATATTTAATTAAGCCACCCGTCTGTAAACAGGTCAGAACATCATGTACTGCTAAAGAAACGCAAATTTGGTGTTGTGATTTTAACTGGTACTTTAACTATTCCCTGGTTGAAAGACTTTGCAGGAGCCCTGTCTGACTGTTCCGTGGACTGTGATAATTCACCTTCCTTGTTTCCATGGCGGGTGGAAAATGTGCATGCGCTTGTAGAAACCTTTGGCTTTATGTGGCTGGAATGTAGCCTACTGTACAAAGATAAGAGTGACATCCATTGCCCCGCCCACTTTTATCTCTGGCCCCACCCACCACCAGCATACGGCCCTTGGAAAGTTGCATGTGAGGGGATGTGGCCCTTGGAATGAAAAAGGGTTCCTACCCTTGCACTCTCCAGCCATCCAGTTGTGTTTGATTCCTGTCACTCGGCAGCTAAAATGCTTATTGCACAGATGGGTAACTTGATGGGAGTTTTTGACTCCAACTCCCATCAGCCCCAGCCAGCATGGCCAATAGTCATGGGTGATGGGAATTGGAGTCCTGCAACATCTGGAGGTCCACAGGCTTGCCATTCCTGACTTACAGGAAATGTTCTGGCTGCCCAGGACAGGAATCCCATACCTATTTTTTTTCTGGGAATAAGCCCCACTGAACTCAATCAGACTTTCTCTGCGTAGGCTGGTTTAGGATTCCACTGGGTATAACCTTTCTACATCCCAGGTCCCAGCCCTGAAACTGTACCTCAGTGAGCATCCATATTTGGGTAAATGCCTCCATCCACATGTAAGCATCTGTAAACTCAGATGAATTTGTGAAGGCTTCCAAATATGTATTCCCATTTTTGGACATACCCAAGTCAATGCTGACAATCACTTTCAGGCAACCATCAACATTTGCCAGTATATCTTTTGAGCCTTCAGGTAGTCTGGACATTTGCCTGGAATGTCTGCCAGTGAATGTCCAACATCTGCCAGTGAATGTCCAACATTTACTGAACTTCAAACCTTCACCATAACATTACAGGAGATTGAAATGATCTCTTTTGGTTACATCAAGGGAGGTGGACTCTCCAAATGTGGAGGATTCCCATTATCCCTGACCTTTGGCCCTGCCAACTGGGGCTGAGGGGAGCCCACCAACCTCTGCACCACCATTCCCCTATCGCTGGGCACCATCAAATGTGAGCTGCCAAATGTGACATTGCTCGCAATTGAAGTAGATTGAGTGGATTGTAATTAAAATGTGTTTGTGCCTGCTGTCTTAAAGCGAGGAACTCCAACGGTGCAGATTTAAACATGCCTACGGGCAGCTTGCGGCTCATTGAGAAGGCAGTAGGAGGTGTTCCCCTGCCATATGACGCTCACTGGGAGACCAAAATGGGACATTCTTTTGCACATCGCAAGAAATTATAAAATGCTCTGGAACCCAACTTTGCTCCTAGATTCTGTCAGCAGGATTCCTCCCCCCAGCAGAGGACAGGGCCCCAAATGCACCCATTTCTGAAAAGCTTGTGATGCTCACACAGTCGTTTGTAACTGGATTACTGCAACATGCTCTCCATGGGGCTGCCTTTGAAAAGCACTAAAAACTTCACTTGGTGCAAAATGGAGTAGCTATAGTGCTGCCTTGAGCTATGTTAGCATGTGTCTCCTCTATTATAATGGCTTCCCTGGCTTCCACACTGTGGCTGCGTTCAAGTCCTGGCAATTACTGTAAAGTGCCTCTGAAGAAGATGTTGGCAATCAGGAGAATAATAATAATAATAATAATAATAATAATAATAATAATAATAATAATTTATACCCCGCCCTCCCCAGCCAAGGCCGGGCTCAGGGCGGCTAACAACCAATAACAAAAACAAGTTGAATGAATACAACTTAAAAACAATATTAAAATACAACATTAAAACATTAAAATGCAGCCTCATCACAGGAGGAGAAAGGAAAAAAGAAAGAGGGGGAGGGAATCAAATTGGCTCCAAGCCAAAGGCCAGGCAGAACAACTCTGTCTTACAGGCCCTGTGGAAAGAAATCAGATCTTGCAGGGCCCTGGTCTCATGAGACAGAGCGTTCCACCAGGCTAGTGTTGAAAAAGCCCTGGGTTTGGTTGAGGCTATGAGAATGTGGTCACAAGCATAAGCCATTATGGACAACGCTGGAGAAGGTTGGGAAGCTGAGAAAATCTGCTGCAGCTGGCTGACTTTGGAGGCTCTTCTGTCTGCAGGTCTCTAAGTGGGTTGGTTTGGTTGAAGAGGCAAGAGCCAGAGGTCTATTTTGAGCAGCACTAACATAGGATAAGGGATGCAGGTGGTGCTGTGGGTTAACCCACTGAGCCTAGGACTTGCAGATCAGAAGGTTGGTGATTCGAATCCCTGCAATGGGGTGAGCTCCCGTTGCTCGGTCCCAGCTCCTGCCAACCTAGCAGTTCAAAAGCATGTCAAAGTGCAAGTAGATAAATAGGTACCGCTCCAGTGGGAAGGTAAATGGCATTTCCGTGTGCTGCTCTGGTTCACTAGATGTGGCTTAGTCATGCTGGCCACATGACTCTGTCTGGCCTTTGGCTTGGAGTCAATTTGATTCCCTCCCTCTCTTTCTTTTTTCTTTTCCTTCTCCTCCTGCGATGAGGCTACATTTTAATATTTTAATGTTTCAATATTTTCATGTTGTATTTTTAATTTTGTTTTTAAGTTGTAATCATTTAACTTGTTTTTATTATTGCTTGTAAGCCGCTCTGAGCCCGGCCTTGGCTGGGGAGGGCGGGGTATAAATAAAAATCATCATCATCATCATTATTATTATTATTATTATGACCCGGAAGCTGTACGCTGGCTCCCTCGCCCAATAAAGCGAGATGAGCGCCGCAACCCCAGAGTCAGTCACGACTGGACCTAATGGGCCCCTTTACCTTTAACATAGGATACCATCTAAAGCATTGTTTGCCTCTGATTATAGACCATGCAGGAGAGCGTCAATGGGCCTTTGATGGAGTCCTAACCCCTTTGGACAATGACTCTGAGAGTGGCTATTTTCACCCATGCCTTCCATGGCTCAGTTAGTGAGAGTGAGCGCCGGGACATCAACAATGGAGAGAGAACTACAAAGGCACCACACATTTCCTCCATTCCTCTGTATTGCCACTGCAATTAGGACTGATAGAGCGGAAGGCAAGGAGGCCAACAGTAGGTGGCCCCAGAACCAATGGCAGGCAGAACCAACTAATTCTAGTTTTGTCCCCCATCATCCTCCCTGCTTAGTCAAGACACCTCCCTAAACTGGAAAAAAAAAGTCTCTGTTTCTAGTTCTTGCAGCTATCAACCATTAATTAAAGAAGCTTTCGCCACTTCCTTTACATCAGTTACTTTGAAGCAGCCCTCCAGAATTACAGGGAGATCCACAGCTACTCTTTATGCCTTTCATGCTGGAGATAATCTGAGTAATTTGAGTAATGATACAGACGTACCATTTCCTGGCATTACAATTCCAATTTTCTTCTAATGGAGCAACTCTCAAAAGAGTTACAGGCTGACAACACACTCAGTTTTTGTGGGGAGGGGCAGGGTGGCTTTCCCCATGTTTTAAAATTCAGATTTTGCTTTAAGAGAAGGTTGTGCTCCACATGACCATAGAGCAGAGGTGGGTTTTCCTATAGTCCTCCCGATGCTTGTGGACTCCAGCTGCCATCAGTGCTGGCCAGTAAGACCAATGGCTAGGGATGATGGCGGTTGTCATCGGGGCAGGGGGCAGCAGAGGTTCCCCATCCCTGTTGGAGAAGGAAATGTAAAATGTGCGCTATTCTTTGAGAACAGAGCAGCTACAGCAGTGATTTCATGGCATCCTCCCCTCCTTGCAAGCCACATCCCGAGCAATGTGCTGTGTTGCAGGCAAGTCCATTTCATCTTGAACACTGATGGTTTTTCCAATCCTCCGCCCTTGTCTCCTTCAAGTGCTGCATGCAACTCAAAGCTGTTGCAACCTAGCATCACCGTGCAAGCAGAGCGGCTGCGTCTTCAGCAAGACACTCCATCCAGCAGAGAAGGCTGCTGCTCCACCAGCGGCTTGAGCCAGGCTCTGCACAGAAGCTGTCAGCTGAAGGAATGGCAGGAGAACAAGAGGCACAGCAAACCAGCTGACATTTTAAGAGACTGCAGATTAATTGCCTCTCTTGCAGCTTTCTCATGAATTGTTTCTTTTGATAGCATTCTGTAAACTTGTGCTAGGATGAATGGGATCTATCACAGACTATAAGCTGTGAAAGAGGGAGGACCGTAGCTCAGAGGTTGACCACAGGCTTTGCACAGACAGTGGCGAAGGTTCGATCCCCAGTAAGGAAAAGACTCCTGTTTGAATCATCATACTGAGCTAGATAGACCAGTGGTCTGACTCTGTGACATAACAGCAAACCATGGTTTATTAACCCATAGTTTATTAAAACCACAGCTGGGTGTGATATGTGAACCCAGCTGAGCAGCTGAACTACAGTTTGTTTGCTGCCAACAAACAAGCATCTGATTCATTTGTTTTCATTATGGCTTGGTGTTCTGTGGGAACTCGATACCCTTACTTAACCATGGCTTGTTCAACTGCTTCATTCCAGACACTCACCAGACCATAAAGGCATGAGGCAAGAGCAGCTGGAAAACAAACACTGGAGAAGCACGCATGGCTTATTCTGATCATCTGCAGGGCCATCTGCAGTTAACTCATAGTTTGTTAAACAATATCTGAAACAGAATGTTGAATAGACAGGCTGTCCTTCCATTTTTAAGGAACTCTCAAGGTTTGAACCAGTATCACCTCTCTGGGAATTCGCCATCACTGCCTGCAACCCTTTTATTAAATTATTATTATTATTATTATTATTATTATTATTATTATTATTATTATTATTGAGAGGATCTTCACCCTGCATTTCAGCTATATAACACTCAGTATAGCTCACAATTAGGGGGACGCTGGTGGCGCTGTGGTCTAAACCACTGAGCCTAGGGCTTGCCGATCAGAAGGTTGGCGGTTCGAATCCCCGCAGCGGGGTGAACTCCGGTTGCTCAGTCCCAGCTCCTGCCAACCTAGCAGTTCGAAAGCATGTCAAAGTGCAAGTAGATAAATAGGTACCACTCCGGTGGGAAGGTAAACAGCGTTTCCATGCGCTGCTCTGGTTTGCCAAAAGTGGCTTAGTCATGCTGGCCACATGACCCAGAAAAACTGTCTGCGGACATATGTCGGCTCCCTCGGCCAGTAAAGTGAGATGAGTGCCACAACCCCAGAGTTGTTCGTGGCTGGATTTAACTGTCAGGGGTCCTTTATCTTTACTTTTACAGTTCACAAGGACATACAATGCATCGGAAAGTTAACAATCTGGGAATTAAATGGAAACAGAGGTGGCACAAAACAACCCAACCACACAGAAAATGATCAGCTGGCCAAGTTGGATGCCTGCTTAAATCCAAATCTCTTCAAGAACTAAAGGAAATGTAACACAGAGGGGAGCATAAGATCTCCTGGGGCAGGGTCTTCCACAACCTTGGTGCCACCACAGAGGAGTCCCTCTCTCTCACATTCCCAGCAGACTTAGCTCAGATAAAGGGAGTGGAACATACCGAAGGGATCTCAATAACCAGGCAGGCTCACAAGGGTGGCAGTGATGGAAGTAATTGTTTAGGTACTCTGGTCCCGTGCCATTCAGGGCTTTAAACTGAACTGTGCCTAGACCTCCACATGGATAATCTATTTAAATAGTGCAGATTATCCAGCAATTCTACCTGCAGCAGTCTACATTAGCTGAAGTTTCCAAATGTCTCCAAAGGCAGCCCCACATAGAAAGCAATGCACTAATCCCATATTGGTCTCTGCAGCTACAGCACGTGCTTTAACTTTCCAGTGGTTTGACGTGACCCCTGAAGGTGCAATCTTCCATTGTCTCCTGAGGCAGATGGATGCCAAAAACAGCAGAAAAAAGAAATCCAGCCAAGAGGTAACCAGCACGTGAATGACCTTGAAATATGTGTGCAGATCTCATTCTCCAATGCATATCTTTCCTCTTTTTTAATTTGCAGAATTTCTCAGGCAGAGGGCCTTCTTGGTAGTGGCACCCACCCTGTGGAAAACCCTCCCATCAGATGTCAAGATGTAACCTTTAAAAGACATCTGAAGGCAGCCCTGTATAGGGAAGCTTTTTAATGTTTAATGTTTTATTATATTTGTATATATGTTGGAAGCCACCCAGAATGGCTGGGACAACCCAGAAAGATAGGAGGGGAACTAATAATAATAATAATAATAATAATAATAATAATAATAATAATAATATTTCTCCTCCATCTAATGCCCATTTATACACACAACACCCCTGTCCAAGAATCCTGGGAACTGTAGTATGTTAAGGGTGCCAGGAAATGTGACTCTGTGAGGGCGAAACTACAATTCTCTGGATTCTTTGGCCAGAAGTAAAGTCCATTTAAATGGATGGTGTGGCTCTGCCAAAATCAGCTTGTTATGCAGACATTTGAAGGTGGTAACGCTTATATTCATTTGATGCAAAACAAGTTGCTGCCAAAGTCCCCACAGCAGAACAGAGTGCGGGGGGAGTCAGTCACTAAGCCAAGGGATGATACTGAAAGAACAGCGTATTTTAGCTGTGTGGTCTTTTTATATTAAAAAAAACTCCAGCCTTCTCTGCTTGCTGAAATTGAGGTCAAGCAGGCAGGCATCACCTTTGGATCTGTCACTTAAAAAAAGACTGTTCCAGCTGTGTTAGCATCCTGAAAGAGAGAGAGGGCACATTTTGAGCTATCAGGTCTTTTGATACTGAAACATTTTGGCTTGATAAGAAGAGAGCCTATAAAGAGGAATGCAGAGTCCGCCCCAGGCAAAGATTCCCACCTCCCGCCCCTGGGCAAGCCTTTTGCAGCCCTGTAAATATGCTGTGTGTTAAACAACAGAGCCTAGGACTTGCTGATCAGAAGGTCGGCGGTTCAAATCCCCACGACGGGGTGAGCTCCCGTTGTTCGGTCCCTGCTCCTGCTAACCTAGCAGTTCGAAAGCACGTCAAAGTGCAAGTAGATAAATAGGTACCGCTCCGGTAGGAAGGTAAACGGCGTTTCCGTGTGCTGCTCTGGTTCGCCAGAAGCGGCTTAGTCCTGCTGGCCACATGACCCGGAAGCTGTACGCCGGCTCCCTTGGCCAATAAAGCGAGATGAGCGCCGCAACCCCAGAGTCGGGCACGACTGGACCTAATGGTCAGGGGTCCCTTTACTAAATACGTTTTATGCATGAAGCAACATATGCAACACAACTGCTGTTCCATTAAGCTTGCGGAAATGTGAAAGCAGAGGTGCATAGAACTTCATGCAGCTGTTTGGTGTTCTTCCAAATGAACGAGGAGCTAAACAGCAGAAGACAATTTCAGGGCAGAACAGCTGCCAAGCAGTGATAAGGAGACCAGATACGGCCCCTGCGAGGCCCTCAGAACTCTCCTTTCCCATGTCGCCTCCCTCCCCTGCTCAGTACTTTTGCCTGGCCAGGATGTGACCTTGGACTGCACTTGCCTCAGTAGAGGATGGTGGCAGGAAGGAGTAGGGGCCTCTCATTTCTGATTGGCTGGAATGGAGCCTATGGCACAAATGTCACATCTGTTGCTCCACCCACTTTTCTCTGTCCCCGCCCACCCTGACATGTGCCCTTCCCCAGGAGGCAGCTCACAAGGGAACGGGATCTGTAGCCACCTTTGCAACGCAAAGCATGGTGCATTAAGCATGGTAGAGCAGGCAGTTACCTGGGCAGGCATTGCTAGTTGACGGCAGGTTCAGTTTCCCAAAATATAACACCGTTCCCTTTCAGCCATCTCACTTTGCTTCTTGTCAGTTGACTCCCAGCAATGCAATTCTGTTTTGCCAGCTACACTTAAAGCGACAACATGTTTTCCCACGAACATTGGAAACAGGAACCTGGGGAAATGCCTTATGCTGAGCCAGACCACTGGCCTAGCTTGCTAAGTGTTATACATTGATTGGCAGCAGTTCTCCAGGGTTTCAGGAAGGAGTCTCAGCCAGTGGTGCAAAGGGGGTGGGTGAACAGGGGCAGCTGCCCCGGGTGCAAAATTATTAGGTAAAGGTAAAGGGACCCCTGACCATTAGGTCCAGTCGTGACCGACTCTGGGGTTGCGGTGCTCATCTTGCTTTATTGGCCGAGGGAGCCGGCGTACAGCTTCCGGGTCATGTGGCCAGCATGACTAAGCCGCTTCTGGTGAACCAGAGCAGCGCACAGAAATGCTGTTTACCTTCCCGCCAGAGCGGTACCTATTTATCTACTTGCACTTTGACGTACTTTCGAACTGCTAGGTGGGCAAGAGCAGGAACCAAAAGACGAGAGCTCACCCCGCTGCGGGGATTCGAACCGCCGACCTTCTGATTGGCAAATCCTAGGCTCTGTGGTTTAACCCACAGCGCCACCCGCGTCCCATGCAAAATTATTAGGGGGTACAGGTGGCGCTGTGGGTAAAAGCCTCAGCGCCTAGGGCTTGCCGATCGAAAGGTTGGCGGTTCGAATCCCCGCAGTGGGGTGCGCTCCCGTTGTTCGGTCCCAGCGCCTGCCAACCTAGCAGTTCGAAAGCAGGTCAAGTGCAAGTAGATAAATAGGGACCGCTTACTAGCGGGAAGGTAAACGGTGTTTCCGTGTGCGGCTCTGGCTTGCCAGAGCAGCGATGTCACGCTGGCCATGTGACCCGGAAGTGTCTCCGGACAGCACTGGTCCCCGGCCTCTTGAGTGAGATGGGCGCACAACCCTAGAGTCTGTCAAGACTGGCCCATACGGGCAGGGTACCTTTTTACAGGATTTCAGCACCCAGTGCTGTCTCAGTACAGCTGCCTGCTTCCGTCGCTGGGCTCCATTGAAAACAGCTTTTCCATACAAACCAGGAAGTGACTTCTTCAGACAATGGAATGACTCTTCTTTTCTTATCTCTGTGGCTGTGATCTTCCAGGTGACATGGACACTATTAGGCAGTTGACTGCACATGCATACTCCATCCATTTCCCTCCCTCCCACCCACCGACCCTCCCCTTGGCCCTGAGTGCTGGCAACCCAAGCTAAGACACTGCTCCCAGCCCTTCCTGGAAAGACTGGGGACTGTCTCCATGCTCTACCACTAAGCTACAGCCCTTCCCCACTTCCCTACCAGCAGACAGGCTGCATTTATTAGCTAATATCCACCAGACACCAGCATTCATTTAAGCTAGCAATAACCATTACAGAAACCTGTTTCAGTGTATCTGAAGAAGTGTGCATGCACATGAAAGCTCATACCAATAACTAACTTAGTTGGTCTCTAAGGTGCTACTGGAAGGAATTATTATTATTATTATTATTATTATTATTATTATTATTATTATTAATTTTATTTATTTTGTTTCAACTACAGCAGACCAACATAGCTACCTACCTGTAACTAGAAACCTCTTTGTAATACAAACTCCTACAGAAAGCTGGTATGTGGCCCTCGGCAGGTTAACCCTGACAGAATGTGGCCCTCAACAGGGAAACAGTTTTCTCCTCCTTTGCTACAGTGGACCTGCCTGGAATGAATGTTTAATCAAGGCCCTGAAAAGATTTAGGTCTAAAGAGGTGACCAGAATCTTTGGGTGAAATTCAGCATTGAGCTTTTCCAATTGTTCCATCTATATAAGCGTTGCATCTTGCCAGGTGGAAAAAAATCCCAGTTCTCCCTGCCTTGTACACTGTTCTGGGGTTTTTCCTGAGTCCACAGAGACAATTTCCAGACTGCAGGGGGCACAGGGAGAAGTGTGTATGTGTGTGGAAGGCCCACTGCACAAGCATAAGTCTTGACACAGGGCTTCCATTGATGAATTAGGCCCTATGAATAGCCCTGTACTCTGATTTGATATGAGAACATTCAGCCTATTCAGATTCTAACAAAGAAAAGAGAAGTGGCCAAACTATTTAATGCAAATGTCCCACCGTAGCACAATCAGTACCCGGGGAGATTAACTTCATTCGAAAATGAATGAGCAAATGGAAATTGCATGAGTGATTTGTGTGCTTTGTTGAAAGTGCTAAATTAATATTTGATCCGTCATTTTGTCTGCTTCAGATTTGGCTTTATGGTGAAAAATGAGCATTTGCCTCTAGCAGCAGCAGGATTTAAAAACTTCCAGTTTGACAATTGGCAGGGCTGTGCTGTTGCCTCGGTCTGGGGCCGGCACCCTTGCTCTCCCGGGTACCCTTCGCTGGTGTCGCTTTGTGCTTTTACGGTCGGAGTTCTAGCACTCCCACCCCCTGAATTTCCAAAGCACCAAGCAGGGATTTGAGCTGCGGGACTCCCATTAACAGGAAAGCAGGCTGCCACGTCACACGCTGCTTGCAAGATGTGCTTTGCAGGCTCGTAATAACCTAGAGTTCCTTTCCCCGGAGCATCCCCAGAGGAGGAGCGGGAGCACATTTTGTTCTTGCCTTCCAAAGAACCAAGCACTTTTGCATCTCAGAAGAACCCGGCATTACTATGACAAATGCATTTCCATTTGTAAGTAAACTTGCGGCAGCACTAGAGAGTGAGCCAGCATCCCTCAGATGTCAACATCTGAACACCTGCCTTCCAGCGTCTAATCAAGGGAATCTCTCCTTGCAAACCTGGGAGCAGAGATAAAGCAGAGAAACATTAATAATAATAATAATAGTAATAATAATAACAATAATTTATTTATATCCCTCCCATCCAGTTGGGTTCCCCAGCCACTCTGGGCGGCTCCCAACAGATTAAAAACAGAATAAGACAGCAAACATTAAAATCTTCCCTAAAAAGAACTGCCTTCAGATGCCTTCTAAAAGTCAGATAGTTATTTATTTCCTTGACATCTGATGGGAGGGCTTCCCACAGGGTGGGTGCCACCACCGAGAAGGCCCTCTGCCTGGTTCCCTCTAACCTCACTTCTCACAGTGAGGGAACTGCCAGAAGGGCCTCAGAGCTGGACCTCACTGCTGTGTCACCTCGCCCTCTTGTCCTTGCAGGGAGGTGCTCTGGGCAATGAACGTGGTGCTGGCAGTACTTTCCTGCCTTCCTCTCCCTTCCTCCTTCCTCGGTGGGCAGTGCTGACACCATTCCCCCCCTTCCCTTCCATGGACTCCAAATCGCATCATTTGCAATCACTGGTTATCCAGTCTTATGGGAACTGGAGTACACCGTTATTTGGAGGGCCACAGTTTCCCCACCCCTGGTCTACGGGAACTGGGCCTGCAACCTGTGGTCCTGGTCTGGCCTTGGATCTGGTGCCACTCAGTTTGGGGTGGACGTAGGTTGTCATGTACTGCTCTGCCTCAGGCGGCAAAATGTCTTAGGCCAGCTGTGATCAACAGTGCCTGAAATCGGACAGGTTCAGAATATTGTGCAACACTGTGGACACACTGTGGGGCACATTTATTGGTGCTCCTTCTTCTTTGTGGCGCTGTCATCCCTTGCAAAGTCCACAATTCCCACCCCAGCACCCCATTCTCCATGTCTGCAGTGACAAGCTGTGCTGCATTAGCATCAACTGCAGATCTCACCCTGTGCCAATCATGCCCCAACTTTCCACAATGATTTCTGGGAACTGAGGTTCATTTTAGAATGCTGAGAAAACTTAAATTTCCAGGTGGGCATTAAAACCTTGGGACATTAAACCACTGTACAGTGTACCTTGGGTTACATACGCTTCAGGTTACAGACTCCGCTAACCCAGAAATATTACCTCAGGTTAAGAACTTTGCTTCAGGATGAGAACAGAAATTGTGCTCTGGCGGCGCAGCGGCAGCAGGAGGCCCCATTAGCTAAAGTGGTGCTTCAGGTTAAGAACAGTTTCAGATTAAGTATGGACCTCCAGAACGAATTAAGTACTTAACCTGAGGTACCACTGTATGTGTTTAGTACAGATATGCCGGAAGGGTTAACTCATCACATTGCCTAGAAAGCGGGCTGAAAGTTTAGTCAACAGATTCTCATCCTTTCTTTCTTTCTTTCTTTCTTTCTTTCTTTCTTTCTTTCTTTCTTTCTTTCTTTCTTGCCCTTGGCTCAAAGGGTTCCTTGCCAGCATTTCAGAAGGTTTCCTTAGAAGAAGAATGAGGTTTCGCTGTTCTCGCCAACCCACAGGGAGCAGTTTTGATATTTGCTTCGGCACTTCTTCTTTTTAATAGAAAATGTGTAACTCAAAAGAAATAAAATAAAACACACACACTTCTGCGGCTAAAAGGTCTGGAGCAAAAAAGACATAAAGGTTTTGTGCATAAATAATATATCAAATAAACCGCAGGAGGCAGATGTAAATATTAAAGATCTGCTTTGACTGCTGGGAAAAAAAAAACCCACCTAAAGCTACATAATGGTTGTCAGTTCCCATCCACAGCTGCATCTGGCTTCTCTTTGACGAGGAGATATGAGAGCCAGCCTAGCAGAGCAGAACTCTGGACTGGGCTGGAGAGAGCTAGGTTCAAATTCCTATGCAACCATGAAGCACCTGTGGCGATCTAATCTAATCTAATCTAATTTATTATTTATACCCCACCCATCTGGCTGGGCTTCCCCAGCCACTCTGGGTGGCTTCCAATCAAATATTAAAATATAGTAGTACATCAAACATTAAAAGCTTGCCTAAACAGGGCTGCCTTCAGATGTCTTCTAAAAGTTTGGTAGTTGTTGTTCTCTTTGACATCTGGTGGGAGGGCGTTCCACAGGGTGGGTGCCACTACCAAGAAGATCCTCTGCCTGGATCCCTGTAATTTGCCTTCTCGCAGTGAGGGAACTGCCAGAAGGCCCCTGGCGCTGGACCTCAGTGCCCAGGCTGAGAGATGGGGGTGGAGACACTCCTTCAGGTATACTGGGCCAAGGCCGTTTAGGGCTTTAAAGGTCAGCATCAACACTTTGAATTGTGCCTGGAAACGTACTGGGAGCCAATGTAGGTCTTTCAGGACTGGTGTTATGTGGTCTCTGCAGCCGCTCCCAGTCACCAGTCTAGCTGCCGGATTCTGGATTAGTTGTAGTTTCCGGGTCACCTTCAAAGGTAGCCCAACGTAGAGCGCATTGCAGTAGTCCAAGCGGGAGATAACTAGAGCATGCACCACTCTGGCAAGACAGTCTGTGGGCAGATAGGGTCTCAGCCTGCGTACCAGATGGAGCTGGTAAACAGCTGCCCTGGACACAGAATTCACCTGTGCCTCCATGGACAGTTGTGAGTCCAGAATGACTCCCAGGCTGCGCACCTGGTCCTTCAGGGGCACAGTTACCCCATTCAGGACCAGGGAGTCCTCCACACCCGCCCACCCCCTGTCTCCCAAAACAGTACTTCTGTCTTGTCAAGATTCAACCTCAATTTGTTAGCCGCCACTTGGGTCTCCAGGTATTTTTTAGACTACAACTCCCATCATCCCTAGCTAGCAGGACCAGTGGCCAAGGGATGATGGGAGTTGTAGTCCAACAACAGCTGGAGACCCAAGTTTGGGAAGCCTGACCTGGACCATAAGTGTAGTGGTGATTTTCCAAGTGCAGGAACTCATCAAGATGGTCTCCAAAGCTATAACCCCAAGAAGTGTTGAAAAATGACTGTGTTCTGCCTCAATTGTTGGAGGCAGCATATCTTGGAATGCCAGCTACTTGGAATGAGAAGTGGAGAAAATGCTCCTGCTGTTAGGTCCTGCTTTTGGAGTTTCCATGGGCATCTATCTGGCTGCCCACTGTGAGATCAGGATGCTGAGCTATATAGACCATTGGTTTGGTCCAGCAGCCTCTTCCTTTGCTCTTAGTACCCATCTCACAGTTTCCTGGGTTCCATCAAAAGCAGCATCTTCTGAGTAGAGATGCATAAGATTCCAGTGTCAGAGATATTAATACTACCGTATTTACTCAAGTCTAATGTGCCATCAAATCTAATGTGCACCTCAATTTTCAGAACCTTGAAACCCCAGAAGTATTTACTGGCAAATGTAAATGTGCCGTCGAATCTAATGAGCACCTTAATTTTTGCAGCGTGATTTGGCAAAAAAAATGATAAGCATTAGATTCGAGTAAATACGGTATTTTGTCAAATTCCGCAATAGTGCCCGGCCAGGCACTGCTTTCTGGAAAACCCACAGTGACAATCCCACTCACAGTTAATCAGTCACCAAGCCCACGGCAATATGCTTTTCTGGTTGAGGATTTCAAGATTCTCTTTGCATGGGAAAATTAGGGCAAGATGACAATTAGGAGAAACGGAAAAGAGAGAGAGAGAGAGAGAGAGAGAGAGAGAGAGAGAGAGAGAGAATGAGAGTCGTTGGTTTGCTTGTTTTAAAATTGTTTACAGACAAAAACCATAACTTATAGATCACATTGAAACCACAGTATATTTTCATGACCAAATATTTTTTTTTTTATTTACCACCTTTCCTCTCCAAGGAGATCAAAGTGGCCCACACAGCCCCCCCGCCTACATTTTATCTCCACAACAACCCTGTGAGGTAGGATAGGAGAGGCATTGACTGCCCAAGATCGCCCAATGAACTTAGTGGCTTAGTGCACATTTGAACCCCGGTCTCCTAGATTCCAGTCCAATACTCTAGGTATGTCTGTTAGCAATTCTAAGTTAGCAAAGCCATAAACTACAGGCATAAGCCTTCCAAAAATCCTTCCAAAAAGACTCTTCATCCTGTTCTAAGGCTGCAATCTAAGACATACTTTTCTGGGAGTAAGTCCCATTGAACTTAATGGGCCTTACTTTTGCATTGGTGTCTATAGGCTAGCACTGTTGTTGCAGATTCCCTCAGTTTAAGAAATACCGTATATTTCTCTCTATAAGACACACCAGACCACAAGACGCACCTAGTTCTTGGAGGAGGAAAACAAGAAAAAAAATATTCTGAATCTCAGAAGCCAGAACAGCAAGAGGGATCGCTGTGCAGTGAAAGCAGCGATCCCTCTTGCTGTTCTGGCTTCTGGGATAGCTGCACAGCCTGCATTCACTCCATAAGAAGCACACACATTTCCCCTTACTTTTTAGGAGGGAAAAAGTGAGTCTTATAGGGCAAAAAATACGGTAACACATTTTCCTCCCATTTAGTGCTACTTTTTGTAACTTCTTAAGCCAGGTTCCCCCTTCTTCTAGGTACCATTTTCATTCATAACTTTGTCATGTTTAGTTTGATGCTCCACAAGATGTGAAACAAAATCCTGGAGGTGAAAAATGATTTTTCTTGATGGCTAGGCCATCCTCGTTGGCCAGATCCTTGCTTGTTTACTGCATCCTGTGTGCACTGCCCCGCCTGCGGCATGACCACCTTTTGGATCGGGGCCACAGCATACAGTATATAACAATGCACTGCACAAATCTATATAAAGTACAAAGATAAATCATACAGGCCTACATGACAAGGTTGTTCTACAAATTACCAGGATAATATCTAGGAAGCATTGTGATCCTTAGGGAAAGGGCTGCAGTCTAGTTCATACCTTAATTAGTTCCTCGGATCTTTTATGTGTGTTTAATATTGATGAAAGAGGCACATTTTATGATTAAGAGTCCATGCTTAAATGGAGCAGGGGAAATTGGGCACAGAAGAACATTCTGCATCTGCACAGACAGCATCCTTGCAAAGCTTAGCTAATAAAGTAATTAGGGCATTGTTGTCTACGCCATGCTTTGTTATTTGAAGCTTCCCTTGACTTGGTGTGGTTTGGTGCTTCATGATGAGCACATCCACCATGTATATTTAAAGCATTCTTGTTTCAATTCAAGAGTCAGGCTTCTCTCAGAGAATCTTGGGAACTGCAGTTTGTTACAGGCCTCCTATCAACTCTCACCTCACAGAACCACAGAATTGTAGAGTTGAAAGGGACCAGGAGGATTCTCTGTTCCAACCCCCTGCAATATAGGAATCTTCTGTCCAATGTGAGGTTCTAACTCACAACCCTAAGATTAAAAGTCAAATGCTCTACCAGCTGAGCTATCCATCATGCCTCTTTCTCTTTAGTGTGAGGCTAGATCTACACAGGGACGTGGGTGGCGCTGTGGGTTAAACCACAGAGTCTAGGACTTGCCAATCAGAAGGTTGGCGGTTCGAAGGTTGGCGGGGTGAGCTCCCGTTGCTCGGTCCCTGCTCCTGCCAACCTAGCAGTTCAAAAGCATGTCAAAGTGCAAGTAGATAAATAGGTACCACTCTGGTGGGAAGGTAAACGGCGTTTCCGTGCGCTGCTCTGGTTTGCCAGAAGTGGCTTAGTCCCAGAAGTGGCTTAGTCATGCTGGCCACATGACCTGGAAGCTGTACGCTGGCTCCTTCAGCCAATAAAGCAAGATGAGTGCCACAACCCCAGAGTCGGTCACGACTGGACCAAATGGTCAGGGGTCCCTTTACCTTAGATCTACACAGCTATAAAAACACGCCCTGAATAGGCTCTGCAAAAACCCGTTGTAAAGCTCACAATTGAAAATATCATTGAGTTGTGATTTCAGCTCTACAGAGCCCTCTGGTGTCACTGTGTTATAACACATTTATAACGCTGCATTTTGACTAATGTAGCTAAATCCTCAGTTTCCCTTAACAAGCTACAGTTCCCAGGAGTCTTTGGGGGAAGCCATGACTCTTAAAATGGATTTGTTGTTGTTGTTTAGTCGTGTCCAACTCTTCGTGACCGCGTGGACCAGAGCACGCCAGGCACTCCTGTCTTCCACTGCCTACTGCAGTTTGGTCAAACTCATGCTGGTAGCTTCGAGAACACTCTCCAACCATCTCATCCTCTGTTGTCCCCTTCTCCTTGTGCCCTCCATCTTTCCCAACATCAGGGTCTTTTCCAGGGAGTCTTCTCTTCTCATGAGGTGGCCAAAGTATTGGAGCCTCAGCTTCAGGATCTGTCCTTCCAGTGAGCACTCAGGGCTGATTTCCTTCAGAATGGAGAGGTTTGATCTTCTTGCAGTCCATGGGACTCTCAAGAGTTTCCTCCAACCGGATAATTCAAAAGCATCAATTCTTCGGCAATCAGCCTTCATTATGGTCCAGCTCTCACTTCCATACATCACTACTGGGAAAACCATAGCTTTAACTATACAGAACTTAACTATACAGACCTTTGTTGGACAAAAGTGCTTTAAATGTACGATCGTTTCATACATTTGTCCGATGTGACACATTTGACAGACTTTTCCCGGACTTTACTTATCCCAAAATACTCTCATCTTGGGGGAGTGGGGATGCATTTCTTGTGCAAGACAGCCAGATCATCCTCGTGTAACACGGGCTTGCTGTTATCTCACTCGGAAAGAATGACACCCTCTGCCTTTTCTCCCCTTGTGGGAATTACAGCTTGCGCATAGGATCCATGCAGTTAAGCGAAAGAGCGGCGCTGTGCAAAATACAAATCAGCACGGGAAGGAATCCCTCAAGGAAAGAGCCGCAGCGCAGAGCTTCCCCTCGAATACAGAGGGAACAAAAGCAATTTTAGAACAGAGGGAAGCCAGGAAGAGAATGTTATGCAACAGCACCTCCAGAACAGACAGGAATGCAAAACGGGGAATCGTCGCAGGGAGCTTTGCGAAAGACTCTAATGGGCTTGGCTCCCGATCCTTATCACATTGCCCTAAATGCATTATTAATACCTAAAGTGGGGAGGCCAGTGGCTACTTGGGGCTGAGAGGCTGTGCAGCAGCTATATAAACAGGGAATTTATGTTAGGACTACATTATGTAGTACTGTGTCCAGTTCTGGGCACCACAGTTCAAAAAGGACACTGACAAACTGGAACGTGTCCAGAGGAGGGCAACCAAAATGGTCAAAGGCCTGGAAACGATGCCTTATGAGGAACGGCTAAGGGAGCTGGGCATGTTTAGCCTGGAGAAGAGGAGGTTAAGGGGTGATATGATAGCCATGTTCAAATATATAAAAGGATGTCACATAGAGGAGGGAGAAAGGTTGTTTTCTGCTGCTCCAGAGAAGCGGACACGGAGCAATGGATCCAAACTACAAGAAAGAAGATTCCACCTAAACATTAGGAAGAACTTCCTGACAGTAAGAGCTGTTCGACAGTGGAATTTGCTGCCAAGGAGTGTGGTGGAGTCTCCTTCTTTGGAGGTCTTTAAGCAGAGGCTTGACAACCATATGTCAGGAGTGCTCTGATGGTGTTTCCTGCTTGGCAGGGGGTTGGATTCGATGGCCCTTGTGGTCTCTTCCAACTCTATGATTCTATGATTCTATGTGCTCTCTCTTCACTTGTGGGAGTTGCAGCAGAGACACACAGGCTTTCCCTGAGGGGTGATCCAGCTACACTGATGTATTAAGTAGATCTACTGATCTATGGCATACTTTGTACTTGTTTAAGGAATTCAGTTTTATTTTTTATTTTATGCTGTTTACTGCCACAGTGTTCCCCCCCACCACCCATAACCTTGGCAAAATAGACAGTCTAAACCAATCAATACAGTAAATAAATAAAACAGAGAATCTAAGTTATTTCTCTTTTGGTTACCTGGCACACAATGGTATATGGTAGCTGTCTTCAAATATCTCAAGGGCTGTCATGTGGAAGAGGGAGCAAGCTTGTTTTCTCCTGCTCTGGAGGGTAGGATTCGAACCAATGGCTTCAAGTTACAAGAAAAGAGATTCTGACTCAACTCAGGAAGAACTTTCTGACAATAAGAGCTGTTTGACTGTGGAACGGTCTCCCTTGGGAGGTGGTGGACATTCCTTCATGGAGGTTGGATGGTCATCTGTCATGGATACTTTGACTGAAATTACTGCATTGAATTCCGCAGCTGTCACTAGAGGCCCGAGTGGGCTCGGTGGCTTGAAGGATGCGTTTAATAATAATAATAATAATAATAATAATAATAATAATAATAACAATTTATTATTTATACCCCACCCATCTGGCTGGGCTTTGGCAACCACTCTGGGCGGCTTCCAACAAAATATTAAAATAAAGTAATGCATCAAACATTAAAAGCTTCCCTAAACAGGGCTGCCTTCAGATGTATTCTAAAAGTCTGGTAGTTGTTTTTCTCTTTGACATCCGGTGGGAGGGAGTTTCACAGGTCGGGTGACACTACCGAGAAGGCCCTCTGCCTGGTTCCCTGTACCTTGGCTTCTCGCAGTGAGGGAACCGCCAGAAGGCCCTCGGCGCTGGACCTCAGTGTCTGGGCAGAACGATGAGGGTGGAGACGCTCCTTCAGGTATACTGGACCGAGGACATTTAGGGCTTTAAAAGTCAGCACCAACACTTTGAATTGTGCTTGGAAACGTACTGGGACTGGTGTTATGTGATCTTGATGACCACTCCCAGTCACCAGTCTGGCTGCCGCATTCTGGATTAGTTGTAGTTTCCGGGTCACGTTCAAAGGTAGCCCCACATAGAGCGCATTGCAGTAGTCCAAGCGGGAGATAACTAGAGCATGCACCACTCTGGCGAGACAGTCTGCTGGTAGCTAAGGTCTCAGCCTGCGTACCAGATGGAGCTGGTAAACAGCTGCCCTGGACACAGAATTCACCTGCGCCTCCATGGACAGCTGTGAGTCCAAAATGACTCCCAGGCTATGCACCTGGTCCTTCAGGGGCACAATTACCCTATTCAGGACCAGGGAGTCCCCCACACCCACCAGCCCCCTGTCTCCCAAAACAGTACTTCTGTCTTGTCACGATTCAACCTCAATCTGTTAGCTGCCATCCATCCTCAAACCGCCTCCAGATACTCACACAGGACCTTCACCGCCTTCACTGGTTCTGATTTGAAAAAGAGGTAGAGTTTAGGTGAGTTTTGTTGCTGTATTAAGCAGGATAAAAACATGTATAAACAGATACATGGTGAAACTGCAGGGGGTTGCTGCTGATCAATATCAGGTCTCTATCATGTGCTGTTTACACACACACACACACACACACACACACACACACACACTGTAGGACCTTTTAGGCTTTGACCATCAGCTGGCATTTTGGGCAAGCTTTCATTACAGATGGAGTTGCCAAGTACTATGGTCTCATACTGGGATAGCAGGTGGCTGGTACGGAACGGCAGTTCACTAGGAGGAATAATTCCAGGGCAAGAAGCAAATAAGAAGACGGTAAACACATACCTGCACCAAAACAAAAAAACCCACAGAAACCAAGTGTAGATGAGACAGGTTGGAGATAGCATTTCTGTGCAGTGGCTATTATGTACCATTTGATTTGGTGCTGCAAAAAAATGTTTTACTGTCTTGGAGAGAGAAGTTATTAGCTGAATGCATTGTATAAAGAACTGCAAAAGCCACAAAGCCATAAAGCTTTCATCAGGCCATGGAAATCCATTTTTCCTTGTTTTGTTATTATGCAGTCACTGCCAGACTGATGCGGCAGCACCTCGCTTTGCTTTAGCTAAAAGAATTCTTACTCTTCTATAGGAAAGGCTGCCTTGTTGTTCCATCCAGCTGTGTATTGTCTACTCTGTCTGCAAGTGGCTCTCTAGGATTTCAGATGGGGGACACTCACACAGCAAGAAGAAGAAGAAGAGGAAGAAGAAGAAGAAGAAGAAGAAGAAGAAGAAGAAGAAGAAGAAGAAGAAGAAGAAGAAGAAGAAGAAGAAGAAGAAGTTATTATTTATACCCCACCCATCTGGCTGGGTTTCCCCAGCCACTCTGGGCGGCTTCCTAAAAAGTATTGAAATACAGTAGTCTGTTAAACATTAATAGCTTCCCTAAAGAAGGCTGCCTTCAGATGTCTTCTAAAAGTCTGGTAGTTCTTCTCTTTGACATCTGGTGGGAGGGCGTTCCACAGGGCGGGTGCCACTACCGAAAAGGCCTTCTGCCTGGTTCCCTGTAGCTTTGCTTCTTGCAATGAGGGAACCGCCAGAAGGCCCTCGGCGCTGGACCTCAGTGTCCGGGTAGAATGATGGGGGTGGAGACGCTCCTTCAGGTATACTGGGCCAAGGCCGTTTAGGGCTTTAAAGGTCAGCACCAACACTTTGAATTGTGCTCGGAAACATACTGGGAGCCAATGTAGGTCTTTCAAGACTGGTGTTATGTGGTCTCTGCGGCCGCTCCCAGTCACCAGTCTAGCTGCCGCATTCTGGATTAGTTGTAGCTTCCGGGTCACCTTCAAAGTAGCCCCACGTAGAGCGCATTGCAGTAGTCCAAGCCGGAGATAACCAGAGCATGCACCACTCTGGCGACACAGTCTGCGGGCAGGTAGGGTCTCAGCCTGTGTACCAGATGGGGGAAGCCACTCGGGGTGCCTGGGGTGGCGTGCCTAGGGGTGGGGCAAGCCGCCCATAGGGGCGGGGCGCACTGCGGGGCCTCCCCGTCTGCCTGCCTCCTCCCACTCAGCCGCCCTACAGCTGGGGGGGGGGGGAGGCAGCAGGTGGACCGTTTGGGCAGCATGGAGCCTGTGCGTGCCCAAGCCACCACTTCTCTCCCAGGAGAGACACATGGCTCAGGCGCTCTACAGGCCCTGCGGTGAGTGCTGCCCGGCATTTTGTCACCCCCCTCAGTGGTCACACCTGGGGCGGCCCTCACCCACCGCACCCCCCTTCCTCCGCCCCTGCTTGGAGATGTCACAGGTTGAACGTGGGACCTTCTGCACCCAAGACAAATGCTGCACCCTTTGAGCTACAGCCTGCGTTTCCTCCACCCCACCTTGTCTCGCCTACGTTAGCTATCACAGCCCAGTCCTTAACAGAATTATGTCATGCTAGTTTTCCCAAAGAGATTTACTTCCACGTATGTGTCTGCCGTGAATTACCGCCTACAGCTCTCTATGGGCAAATGCGGAATGAAAAGAAATCGCCCACTGCAGCAAAGGTGGGCAGTTTTTTCTGGACGTGCCTGAACGGGATTCTCAGCGATTGTTTTGGAAGGCTCTCTGCTGTGCTTTGTCTTGAACCGCAAAGAAATATTTTGTGCAAAAAAAAAATTTCCATCCGAGGTGGGAGGGTGAGTCAAAGCGAAGCAGTTCTTGAACAAAAGGGCTGAGATAATATGAGAAAGTTTGCAAGTGGAAATTCTATTAGATCCTCTGATCCGCTTATGAAACAATGTCAAGATTAGACCCCAGCAACAACCATGCAAGTTCCAGGTCTAGCCTGTTGCAAGGCTGTTATATGCCAGAGCTTGGAAAAATATCCACAAACCAACTATAGAATTGTAGAATCACAAAACTGTAGCGCTGGAAGAGAACACAAGGCTCGTGCAGAATATATTGTTAGAAATATTTGAGAACAGGGATATAGATAAATGTAAACAGTGCATGTGAAAAGAGTATTAAAGATATCAGAAGATGGTGTGGATTATTTACTTTCACAAGTCTTGTAAACAACTGGGAGAATATGTGTTTGATTGCGCCGTATTGAAACTTTTTTATGTTTGTATTATGAAATGGCTTGTGTATTTAATATTGCGTATTTAATAACATTAGGAATGTAAAAGTGAGACCTGCCACAGAATGTTGCAGTACACCCTCACCAGAGGCATTGAGTTGTGCCTCAGATTGGGGGCAGGGGCAGTGTCACACACATGACATCACATGTGCGTGTGTGTGTGATGTCACGTGTGCGATGTTGGGCTCAGTTTCAGTGCATGATGTTGGCAGTTTCAGTGCCAAAAGCAGGCCTAAACCACCAGTTGAAATGGATCTAGGATATCTGCTATTCCATGATAATGGATCTAGGATACCTGCTATTGAGTTTACGTCTGAGTTGTCAAACAAAACATGGAATGGGATCTAGTTTACAAGCAGTTGAGCAAAGGAAAATTCATACAGCTGGATCCCACTGGGAAACAAGCCTTAGAACACTCAGAGGCCCTTTTTCCAGAGGAGCTCATTACAACCAGAAGCCTTTCTCAAAGAATCAAGTCCGTGATGTACATTCCTTGCAGTTGTGTGATTCATGGCCGAAGCAATGCTGGGATAAAATATTCCTCAACAAATGGTCCTGTTTTGTTACATGGGTTTAGAATATACACATACCTTTTGAACCCTGTTTGGCCTTCCCAGTTATAAACACAATTGGACCGTCCAGCCGTTTCACTCTGAAACCTGTCTAATCTTATAGCTTAGAGATGGAACAGATCA
Organism: Podarcis tiliguerta; assembly: GCF_965153285.1. NCBI lineage: Eukaryota > Metazoa > Chordata > Lepidosauria > Squamata > Lacertidae > Podarcis > Podarcis tiliguerta. The sequence continues at coordinate 15,382,058 of NC_139536.1, read as the reverse complement.
TAGCATCATACAGAACTTAATGAGCAACTTGGATTCCGTACTCGCCTTAAGCAGAATTAACAATGTGCTTCCTAACCTGTTTGGAGGATCTTTCCCTCCTCCTAAGCCTTGCGTCCATTTCATCAGGCAGCAACTGCTAAGACGCTCCTCTTTCTAGGGAAGAAGACCTGTGGGTCAATGGCAGAAGGTCCCAAGTGTAATCCCCAGAGAGCTGTTGCCTGACAGTGTAGACAATACTGAGTTAGATGGACCGTTGAACTGACACAGTATAAGGCAGCTTCTTATTGTTTCTGTCTGTGGTTCCTTCTGAATGATTTCTGCCTGAAGGTGGAAGGTCCTCTTGAATGATCCCCATCTGTAGGATTTTATTTCCTTGCCAAACCACCAAAGAGCAGAAAAGTCCTGGAGTCTGGTCCACAATACACAGGTTGGAGGGTTAGTACAGCTTGGACCCAGGCTACCTGGACTATTGTATCTCCATATACAAACCTACCTTCTCTTGATCCCATCAACATCAGAAGAAGCACAGGTGGTGGTGACATGAGAGAGAATCTTTTCTGTGGCTGCTCCCAAATTGCAGAATTCCCTCACATTCCGTTGGCAGGCTAAGATCTTCCTTTCAGCCAGGTCCTTGTTGTTCACCGGACTGCTGCTATATTTAAATGGCTGGTTCTAAATGTGTTTTGATGTATTTTAACTATTGCTTTTAACTTGTTTATTTTCACTACTTTGTATGTTCTTAAATGTTGGAAGCTGCCTTGAACCCCAGCTCAGGAGAAAGGCAAGATATGTTGTTTAGTCATTTAGTCGTGTCCAACTCTTCGTGACCCCATGGACCAGAGCACGCCAGGCCCTCCTGTCTTCCACTGCCTCCCGCAGTTTGGTGAGACTCATGCTGGTAGCTTCGAGAACACTGTCCAACCATCTCGTCCTCTGTCGTCCCCTTCTTCTTGTGCCCTCCATCTTTCCCAACATTGGGGCCTTTTCCAGGGAGTCTTCTCTTCTCATGAGATGGCCAAAGTATTGGAGCCTCAGCTTCAGTGTCTGTCTTTCCAGTGAGCACTCAGGGCTGATTTCCTTCAGAATGAATAGGTTTGATAGACATACATTAAATACGTAATAAATAAATGGTTTGATGCAGCTAGACAAGAGATGCAGATCCACCCACTGGTGGAGGAATGGGGGGCGGGGGGACCGCACCGCCCCCGGCACCATCGGGGAGGGGGTTACCCTGGCGCAACGCCCCCCGGACGCACGCCACACCCCCATGGATGGCGCGCCATGCCCCCTGGACGCATGCCAGCCACGCCCCCAACTGCTATCCGCCCCCGTGCCGGAGCATGCAGCTTTGTCATTGACCCCACCCCAAAATCAAAATAAACACCCACTCCCTTCTGTGGGACCAGTTAAACACCACAATGCAAACGGCCATCGTCATCATCCATGGCCCCAAACAAGGCAGAGTTCTTGAACAGAAAAATGTGCTCCTGTCACTCTATCCTATCTCAGTGTTGGAGAAGTGACTCATGCGACTGGTCATTTCCTGAAATAGGATGGAGTAGATGTCCACCCACCCCTACCCCGTTAATGTGTTCACCTGCTTGACTACTAACAGACTGCAAATCTGGGTGCCCTTTCACCACCTCTATGGTTGCCTTTTCCACGGATACGTAAAAGTTGCCAAACGTGTTCTCTTTTTTGCTCTTCAAAACATGGCAGCCCTAACCTCCACCATCATCCCTGCCTGTCGTTTTACTCTTTCAAAACCATTCAGGCAATTCCTAGTTTGCATAAAGTGAGCTACATTAATCAGGATTCATAATGGGAGCAGGAGCTCTTCTAAACATGGCTTGCACGTTCTGCAAACCTACTGAGCCACAGTGCACTCTGAAACCTGTTCCGGTGTTGGAGACACAAATAAGAGTTGCCAAGTAAACCCCTGGTGCTTGGGGGAGCAGGAGGCATCATTGGCCTCTAAGGAGCCTGTGCACCATGCTTAGCACTTCATCTTGATTGACAGGGGCATATTGACTGACAGAGAAGTTTCCGCTATAGCTGCTAGCACAGCTTCTCCATCATGACCATTCCTGAGCAACATTCAGTGGGCGCTTTCTTTTCATGTCACCAGAGCATTTAAAATCTGCCCTGCCATGGAACTGGTAGAGTTCAGTCAGTGAATCACCCAGGTCTAGTTGGTGACTAGGAGCAATGATGGCAAACTCCTTCTCTCTGTCTCTCTGTCTGTCTGTCTGTCTGTCTGTCTGTCTGTCTGTCTCTCTCTCTCTCTCTCTCTCTCTCTCTCTCTCTCTCTCTGGGTAGGCTGAAGGGAGGCAATGTGGATTTGAGGGACACAGGCGGCACTGCTGTGGGTTAAACCACAGAGCCTAGGACTTGCTGATCAGAAGGTCAGCGGTTCGAATCCCCACGAAGGGGTGAGCTCCCGTTGCTCAGTCCCTGCTCCTGCCAACCTAGCACTTCGAAAGCACGTCAAAGTGCAAGTAGATAAATACTCTGGCGGGAAGGTAAACAGCGTTTCCGTGCACTGCTCCTGTTTGCCAGAAGCAGCTTGGTCATGCTGGCCACATGACCCGGAAGCTGTACGCCGGCTCCCTCAGCCAATAAAGCGAGATGAGCGCCGCAACCCCAGAGTCGGTCACGACTGGACCTAATGGTCAGGGGTCCCTTTACCTTTAGCCAGAGTTCCTAGCACGAGGGGGCTGTTTCTGATGGAGCCAAAACACAGGAAAGACTTGATTCAACCAATGAATTCTCAACATTATCTTGAATTGTTGCACAGCGTAACCAAAACAAACCTTGCTCCTTCTCCCTTATCCATGCCTCAAATTGCTGACTCATTCCCAGACTAGGTGTTTGCAAGATCCCAGAACGTCCTGCTTCTGCCTCCCTCCGAGACTCCTGCCTCAAATATGGTGCTGACTCACTACTTTTGCTGGCAGGATGCTACAATTGCCATTCATCACCCACCTTGCCTCGCAAACTGCTGACTCACACCCAAGAACTTGCCTGTGGGGTCCTACAATTCTCGCTCCTGCCCTGAAATATTAATAAGGACTAAGCTTTGTGGTTGCTCTGTGGGAGGAGGAGCGATGCTGATGGAAGCTGTGCAGCTACCCCCAATGCCATCTGCACTGATGCAGTGCTCTTTGCATGCCAGCGTATAAAAGACCCAAATAATTTCATGAAAATGTGAAAACAGTGGCAAGCAGCTTTGACTCTCTCCTCAGCCAAGACATTTCGCTTCAAGCCTAATTCTGGAAAGTTGTTTATTTATTCCCCACCCTTTTCTCCAAGGAGCTGAAGGTGCTGCATATAGTTCTCCCTCTCCTCATTCATAAACATTTGGACCAGGAAATGGCAAGTATATCTAATGAAAAGATAATTTGCTGCCTTTTTCTCATTAGGGGCATATATTCCCACAATCACTGATTTAACTCCAGCTACTGTAATTTCTATGGCCAACAACTTTCCTTCTTCATACTTAAAGATTAGCTTAAGGCTCAAATCGCGGTTTAATATAAAACAACACTCCTCTTTTTCTTTTCTTTTTAATGAGTGGATACAATCTCCTGTTCCAAGGCTTTATTTACCAAATACTTTCTGGCTATTTTTCTAATATGTGTCTCCTGTACGCATATCACATCTAGTTTCTGCTTTTGGCTGATGATCATCTCGTCCAACAGCCTGCAATGCAGGAATCTTTTTGCCCAACTTGGGCTCAAACCCATGACCCTGAAATTAAGAATGCTGTGTTTTACCAAGTGAGCAATATAGCCTGTGAAGTGATTGCTAAATCACTCTGACCATTGTCGTTTTTTGGGAGGATACAATAATCTTTATTGTCATTGTCCCATACAGAACAACGAAATTGAAAAAATCTACATCAGGCATTCAAAAACCAACAAGCCTGCTATCCCAGCTATCCCAGCCTGGTTAGCCCCTAAAAACTCTGATACCCCATAATTAAATACAATATACTGCGTTTAAAACCCAAAATTGCATTTGGATAGAAACTGTTTCCCAGGCGGCTAGTCCTAGTCTTTAAAACCCTGTACCTTCTTCCAGAAGGCAGAAGCTGAAAGAGATCATTTCCGGGGTGTGCACTATCCTGCACTATCTCTGCAGCTTTCTTATGGCACTTGGAAGCATAGATTTGATCCAAGGTGGGAAAAGTGCACCCAATTATTCTCTCTGCAGTCTTTACAACCCTGGACAGTATTGTTTATTCCCTGACCGTTCAGCTCCCAAACCACACACACAGACCATAAGTTAATACACTCTCAACAGTACAATGGTAGAATGCCATCAACAGGTCCTTTGAGAGATTATTTTGCCGGAGGATTCTAAGAAAATATAACCTCTGCTGTGCTCTCTTCATCAGGTCTTTACTGTTTTCTCCCCAGGTTAGGTCATCTCTCAACTCCATTCCCTCCATTCAACTCCAATTGTTAGGAATGGGGTATCCTAACAATTCTCAGCACCCTGAACAAACTCCACTTCCAGGAGGGAAGCTATGGCTGTTTAAAGTGGTATCATAGTGAGAGCCAGTGTGGTGTAGTGGTTAAGAGCGGTAGTCTCGTAATCTGGGGAACCAGGTTCGCGTCTCCGCTCCTCCACATGCAGCTGCTGGGTGACCTTGGGCCAGTCACACTTCTTTGAAGTCTCTCAGCCTCACTCACCTCACAGAGTGTTTGTTGTGGGGGAGGAAGGGAAAGGAGATTGTTAGCCGCCTTGAGACTCCTTAAAGGGAGTGAAAGGCAGGATATCAAATCCAAACTCTTCTTCTTCTTCTTCTTCTTCTTCATAAAAGTGATTGTGGCCTCAGAGTGTGAGAACCAGGGAACATGCTGCAGCCAGGAATAACTTGTTGCTTAGGTGAGGTCCCAAACCAAACAGGAAGCCTTTTGAGATCCCTTCCTGTACAGGAGAGCCCAGTGGCTGACCTGAGTGGCCAGTGACAAACCAGACCCAGATAGCACCTTTCTGCCAAGGTGTCGCAAGCTGCAAATCTCACAGCTCACTGCGTGGAGTATGGAGAGATGGATGTTTTCGTGTTCTAACTCTGACAGCACTTGATGCAAGAACCCAGCCTCACCCCGCTTTGCTGTTATAGTTTGAGCCGTGTTGCTTTCTTTCATTCTCCACTGGAAATCACTGTTCTCAATCATGGTTAAAGACTAGCCCAATCTCACCCCCCTTTGCAGAAAGGGAATTTCATCCTCTGATGTTCATTGCTATGTTGCGTCGCCACAAACTGTGTATGTCATTGGGGGGGGGGTGTTTTTTCTGATCCACTGCCCAAATGTGTGTAACAAAATAATTAATCTGTAGGTGACTGACATGACAGGCGAAATCTGCTGGTTGAGCTCATTGGGATAATTTATAGACCATGCTGAATCATGCCAATGTGTATTTTTAGACTTGTGACACAATTATCATAGTACTTCATCGTCTGAGTTGTTGCCATTTTTCATAATCATGCACACCAAGAAGCGTTAGTTCTCAAATCGCTGTCTTTTTCAGCACCATGAACAGCATATTTTTAAGACTCCGCAGTCTTGAGAAAGCTCACTGTAATGGTTCTAGGGGTTGCTCGTGCGTAAGTTGCCACCACTTCTGGCTAGGTTACCTGGTTGAACCCTTTCTGTCTGGACAGCCTCAAGTTTCGCGGCTGCCTCAGTCGCTGGCAGAATCCGCCAGTGGGCGTTTCTTGAACCTCTTCCAGCATAAAAGCTGTTTGACACCCAGTCTTCTCCTAGTCTCCCTGCGCGGAAGTCTTCTGCGCAGAGAGGGTGTGGGCAGCGGAGTACCCGTACTCTCTCCGCTGCTCTCCGGTGAGGAGTCCTGGAGCCACCTCTCCAATTCCCCCATCTGCCCCCCTTCTCCACTGGTGTCACTCTGATTTCCTTCCCCAGCAGATGGGCTGCCTCTCCCGCTGCTGGGACCCTCTCCGGCATCCCTCTGGAGCCTTCTCTCCGCCTCCAGCTCCGATGGCAGTTCCCTGACACTCACCAACCTTTTTTGAGGCTGCAGGCACATTTGAGCACCACACACAAAACAACACAACACAACCTGTCCTCTTGGCTACAACAGAATGCTTGGTCATCCTCTTTTATTATCCTATTATCCTATTTTATTTTCACAATATTCCTATGAGGTGGGTTGTGCTGAGAGATAGCGACTTGCCCCCAGCTTCATAGCCATGTAGCAATTTGAACCCAGGTCACCGTGGGGCAAGGCCAACATCCTACCCACGTAAAAAAAACATAAGAAAAGCCCTGAAGAATCAGACCAAATGCCAAGAGCCAGTGTGGTGTAGTGGTTAAGAGTGGTAGACTCATAATCTGGTGAACCGGGTTCGCGTCTCCGCTCCTCCACAGGCAGCTGCTGGGTGACCTTGGACCAGTCACACTTCTCTGAAGTCTCTCAACCCCACTTACCCCACAGAGTGTTTGTTGTGGGGGAGGAAGGGAAAGAAGAATGTTAGCCACTTTGAGACACCTTCGGGTAGTGATAAAGCATGATATCAAATCCAAACTCTTCTTCTTCTTCTCTCTAGTCTGGCATCCTGTTCCCCCAGGGACCCACCAGATGCCCATGGGAAGCCTGCCAGCAGGACCCGAGTTCAAGAGCTCTCTCCCCAGCAAGAGGGATGCAGAGGCATATTTCCTCCCAGAGTGGAAGCAGAGCACGATTGTTAGGCACCAATGCAAATATGACACACAATGAGAAAACTGATACCTGTTACCTAAATCCATATTCCAGAGATGCATGGAGAAATCACAGCACTGTCTGTGTAAGAGAGAATTGAGCATCAGAAGAGTTTTAGTCACTGCTTTCTTCCCTGCTGCAATGCAGCTGTATCCACAACCCTCACGTGCCCAGGGAAGCGGGCAGAGAAACAACAGCTCTGCATTTAATCCAGAATCACAAGATGCAGCGGTTAGCGGTCCAACTATCCTTGAGGTAAAAGAAAGAAATAAGAGACCTCTTCATCGAGGGCCACTGAAAGGTCCAGATGCACGTCTTACATCGGAGATGGGGGGTATACCTGTTGGGTTGAAATAAGCGACAGACGAGTAGATGGTGTCATGTGGGAGGCATCTCCTCGACCAAGTGTCGGAGAGTCCCTTTTATTGAATATTACACCAATTGCCTCATATGTGCTTGGTGCTGATTGGTTACACGTGGTGTGCGTTACAAGTGTTATAGTGTTGCATATACATACAAGGGGTTGCGTGTAAGACATTAATCATCATTAGATAGAGGGAACACAGAGTTTAGGTTAGGCATGGAAACATCCGTAGTAACTAATCTATGATTGATAGGGCGGTACTCAGAGATCGTACAGAGTGCACTTAACATTCTTCCAGTCCATGATGATAAGGGGAGGATGTATACAGATAGATAGGAAGGTCATGACATCACTTAACATTCCGAGCTAGCAGTGCCAGGGTAGCTTGGAAGGGAATGTACAGAAATACCACCTACGCAGCATCTCCAGGAATACAATACTCTACATATACCAAAGAGTATAAATATGTGAAACAAACCCAAGGATGAAATTCCCATAGGGTGGCCATGTGGCCAGATTTACCAACAACAGTCCTCTGTTTGAAGGACTTCCCAGTCCAAGTAAGGAACTGTAGAAGAGAAAGCAGGAGAGTACTGGATCGTTCCCAGCAGCGGTCTTCTAAAAAAATTGTTTTATTTCAGTTATTTTTATACCAAGCACAGGGCCGTCTTACCCATAGGTGCTAGGGGTGTGGGGCACCCGAGCGCTAGGCTTTCAGGGGCGCCAGGCCGAGAGTCTGGGGCCTGAGAGTTGAGTCCAGGGAAGAGCCGTCAGTCGGAGCTCCGGTAGGCTCCTCTACTGCAGGCAGCTGCAGTCCGCAAGTTTGGGGGCGACCAAGCTAGCAAGACGCTGAGGCCGCTGGCTGGCTCTGCCCTCCTGCGCACCTGGGACTGGGCAACCAGGGGGAAGGGCACCGGGCGGATCTTTGCACCCCGCGCCACATATGCTTAAGACAGCCCTGACCAGGCAGTACCTGGGTAGTTTGCAAGTGTGCAGCAGACTGAGCAGGTCACCTGGCCACAGCCTCCCCCTCCCTGCTATAGCAGGGTGGATTTCTATTAGCATAATAGCCATTGTTTCTATATGTGCATCATTTCACATATAGCATTTGCACTTTAATTTTTTTTTTCAAAATAACAATCAGTCAAAGTTACATCACCCTCATTCCCACCCATTTTCCCCCTCCCCTCCCCAAAAAGAAAAACACAAAGCAACAGTATACCTATGAAGACCCCTCCATCAAAGTCTCCTTCTTGCCAGCCAGCCAGCTGCATAAATTCAAGCTCCTTTCTCTTTCATTGAGGAGACTAAGAGGAGATACGACAGCCGTTTTCTTCAAATATCTTTCACATGGTAGGTGGAGCAAGTTTATTTTCTCCTGCTCCGGAGGATAAGACTCGTACCAATGGCTTCAAGTTACGAGAAAGGAGATTCCGACTAAACATCAGGAACAACTCTCTGACAGTAAGAGCTGTTTGACAGTGGAATAGACTCCCAAGAGAGGTGGTGGACTGAACTTTTAAAGCAGAGGTTGGATGGCCATTGGTCAGGGATATGTTAGTTGAGATTCCTGCATTGCAGGGGATTGGACCAGATCACCTATCAGGCTTTGGGGAATTGGCTTCCTCCCCTGTGGCCGTAAATGAGCAAATCAAACAAAAGGAATTCTTACCAGTTTGTTTCTTTAAAAAAACAGCGAATGACAAAAGAAAGCATCCTGGCGGTGCTCTCAATTAAGGCTTACACCCCCTCCATCCCTATTAATCTTCTTCACTCCTACATTTTGTAATCTGAGCTTGTACCCTCTGTGCTTTCTGTTCTGAAACTTTCTGAGCTCTTCGTGACCTTGGGGAGATCGGAGGACTGCTGTCCAGCGACTGTCCAGAGACTGTTAACCCTCTCTTTTCCAGTGTTTCTTCTCCTAGCTCTTCCCCATCCAGTATTTCCCAGCTTCTGCCTTCTGAGCTATGCCCCTCTGCAAACCACTGTTCCAAATCTATACTGTCCTCCTGCTCCTGGCAAGATTCAGGAGCAGGAGCAGGTTCCTGACATGACCCTTGGATTCCCTTCCAACTCTACAATTCTATGATTCTGTGATTCTATGACTATATTCCAGCTGCCACGCAGTTTCATTTCAGTCACCACTCAAAGCAGATGGGATGTGCTGAAGAGCTAGTAGGTACCAGCCATCAAGGCAGATCAGCAAGTGCCTTGAGCTAGCAAACGATGCACAGTGCTTCGGAGAAGGTCATTTCACATATCCAAAGAGGATGCTTAGAATGACGGTTACTCCTGACTCCTCCTGAGGACTACAGCTGCATCCCACTGTTGTAAAGGTGTGTTGCAGCGAGGGAAGCAATTCCTTTTGGGATGGTTACATTCCGAGCACCGAGACAGATGGGAGGGCTTCACAGCCTGTCAGTATTCGGCTACAGGCAGCAGCCACGATGCTGCTCAGCTTGTAAGCGCAGATTGTGTTAGAATTCCTGCCATGTCTCTGGCAAAAGGAGCGGGAAGGATGACATCATGTATTAGTGGCAACTCTATGATCTCATTCACAAAAGTTAAGAATAGAATTGTTTAGCTGGACTGGCTGGAACAGGATGAAGGGAGAGGGAAGCGTTGTGGAAGGACGGAAAGCAAAAATTAAACTATCATGGTTCAATTAATCCCAGGAAGGACATCCAGATGTTCTTGAAGCTGCTTGTTCTCCCCAAGTAAATGACTTGGAGGTTGCTTCTTGCTGGTGGGACACACAAATCAAGGGGAACAACACTGTTGTGCCAGCCTCCAACACCTAGTGCTCCCCAGATGTTGTGGGTTGCCATGGTCATGCTGGCTAGAGCTGGTGGGAGTTGTAGATAGCTCAGTCACAATACAGTCATACCTCTTGTTATGTTTGCTTCAGGTTAAATCTTTTCAGGTTGCGTCCCGCGGCAACCTGGAAGTACCAGAAAAGGTTACTTCCGGGTTTCACCACTCGTGCATGCACAGACGCTCAAAGTGATGTCATGCACATGCGCAGAAGCAGCGAATTGCAACCAGTGCATGCGCAGACGTGGGTTGCGTTCTGCTCATGTTGCGAACGGGGCTCTGGAACAGATCCCGTTCGCAACCAGAGGTACCACTGTACTCTTATTTTTTATATATATATATAATATTTTATTAAGATTTTCCAAAACATTACAAAAAGAAAAAAAGGAAAAAAGAAAAGTACAAAAATAAAAAACAATTAAAAACAGTTCAATCTTTCATAACATATCTTGCATTTGCTTGTTTCCCGGACCTCCCCACACCTCCCCTCTTTGTATTCCAATTCAATTTATTTATTCAGCAAATCCTTTCCCTCTTTACCTTTATCCTTATCTTGATCTTAATATATTATAACTTTAATTTTTCACCTGTTAACAATCCATTTTTGCATATTCCTTCATGACATTGTTACTAAAAAACCCTTAACCTCAATCCAACATCATTCTAACATTCATTAATTTTGCTATATTTCTGTAGATAATCTTTAAATTTCTTCCAATCTTCTTCCACCAACTCTTCTCCCTGGTCTCGGATTCTGCCAGTCATTTCCGCCAATTCCATATAGTCCATCACCTTCATCTGCCATTCTTCCAGAGTGGGTAGTGTACCACTGTACTCTTAATCTTGGGGCCATGGGTTCGAACCACATGTTGGGCGAAAGATTCGGGTTGGACTAGATGACTCTCATGGCCCCTTCAAACTCTACAGTTCTATGATTCTATTATTCTGGTCCTAAACGTCTGGAGGATACCTTGTGATTTCTTCACTCTTCTCATGTCTGCCAAGTCATTCAGGGTGGAACTACACATGGGGCTTGTAAGCAGTAACATGAGAAGGTCTCAAGTGATTTATTATTACTTATTACTGGTACCCCACCCATCTGATCCGGTGGCCCCAGCCACACTGGGCGGCTTCCAACAGAGTATAAAAGAATGTATGATACATCAGATATTAAAAGCTTCCTGATACAGTGCTGCCACTGTTTATAGTGCTTAAGTTTTCTGATAATGCCCCCCCCTCATCATGGTTCCACCCTCCCCATTTGATTTCCTGCCACCCCATAATAAGAGAGGATCGCTGGAGTTAGCACAGATTCTTTGTGTGCCACACTTGTTCTCTGAACATACCACCCCACACTTGGCAGACGAGTCTCTTTCAAAAGGGCCAATTTCATGCAATTCGCTTAAAAAGGAGGAACCCAAACTCAGATCCAGGTATTTGCACCTGCTATTTTTATGCATATTAATATTTTATCCACGTTGAGGGGTGAGGAGGAGAAGGATTACAACGTGGACAAAGAGCAGATCTCAAAATAGATCGTTTGTGCCTCTGGCAACAGGGAAGCTATTTAAGCATGCAGAGGCAAATTAAATATTTAGAAACTTGGAGAGACCGTTGCGAGCTGGAAAAGGGCTACGGTTTTTCATGGCACCTGCTGACGCTGCTCCAGAGGAGCTCCTGTCCTCATAAATCAGCAAAGCCATTTCACTGACTTTTCCAAGTCCATCATTTATATCTGAGAGCGACTGGGTGCCCTGCATGAGGCTGGGAGCTGATATTTGAGATGCTGCTGCTTCTTTCGTTTATGCCCCGCCCTCCCTCCTTCCCGAAGACAGCATGGTGTGTCCATGTGTCCTACTTTACAGTCTTCTTCCAGAAAGGCTCTCTGGTCCAAGTATGGTTTACAGAAGCAGAACAGAAAGGAGAGAAACCCAATGAGCTTCGTGACCGAGTGGGGATTGGAACCTGCATCTCTAGACTAAGCCCAGCACTCTAACCGCTACGACACACTGTACAGGAGAGAGAGTCATGTTTTGTTTTTGTGTGTGTGTGTTTTTTTAATAAGATTTTTATTGGGTATTTTATACTTATAACAAGAAAGACAATAAAAAAGAAAAAAAAGGAAAAAGAAAAAGAAAAAAGCAATACATAAATTCAACAAACAATACATCCACAATAGAAACTGAAATAAAAACAATACAACAATACAACATAAAAAAAGAAGCAAAAGTAAAAACACACATCCAAATTTTATATCCACATCTTTCATTAACTTATTTCCTCGACTTCCTCGCACCTCCCTTTTTTGTATTCTAGTTCAAGTTATCTAATTCAACAAATCCTTTCCCTCTTCTTCAATTTAATCTTTAATTTATCATAATACAATTTAATTTTCAATTTCCCAATTTAACGCATTAACACTTAATGTTCATATCATTCTTAATAACCCTTCTGCTAAAAGATAGTCATGTTGTGTAGAAGGAAGTTATTGCACTGGAGGAATTTACACTGTGCAGAAGTGGAGCATAGGCTAAGAAAGCCCTCCCCCTGGCAGAATCTACGGTAATAGTGGTGGGGAGGTTTAAAAACCTCCAAGTTTCACTTCCTGTATTGCAGTTTTTTCCAAATGTGGGTCTCCAGCTGTTTTTGGACTACAACTTCCATCATCCCTAGCTAGCAGGACCAGTGGTCAGGGATGATGGGAATTGTAGTCCAAAAACAGCTGGAGACCCAAGTTTGGGAAACCCTGCTTTAATGTATGTATATATATATATATATAATGTATATATATAATGTACACACACACACACACACACACAGTTTGCCATATTGTCACCTCTGAACTAACAGGCTCTGCAACATTTCAATAACAGTTGCTGGGAATCGCAGGAGGGCAAAATTGCTGTTGGGCTTGCAGGCTTCCCACAGGCATCTTGCTGGCCACAGTGGGAACAAGATGCTGGACTAGATGGGCCATGGGAGGGAACCTCCAGAAGGTACAGAAGAGGATGGGGACAAAGTCAGAATGCGTTGGCTCTGGCTCCACCTGCTTTTCGCCTCCTGCCCCAAACAGCCCCCATGGACACCAGCTGCCACTGGCCTTAACCCTTGGCCAGTTCTTCAAGAGCCACATAGCAGTGGTGGGTGTGGCCAGAAGTGGGTGTGCCAGAAGTGGGTGTGGCCACTCCACACCCTCCCATATTCCGCCACTCTTCATCAGTTCCATGTGGATCAACTCACAAGGTGGATTATTGTCCTTCCCTATTCATCAAATGATCAATGTGACCGTGTGAGGCAGAGCGATTTGCCCAACCTAGTGCTGTGTCTGGGACGTGGGTGGTGCTGTGGGTTAAACCACAGAGCCTAGGACTTGCCAATCAGAAGGTCGGCGGTTCAAATCCCCGCAATGGGGTGAGCTCCCATTGCTCGGTCCCTGCTCCTGCCAACCTAGCAGTTCAACAGCACCTCAAAGTGCAAGTAGATAATTAGGTACCGCTCTGGCGGGAAGGTAAACAGCATTTCTGTGCACTGCTCTGGTTCGCCAGAAGCGGCTTAGTCATGCTGGCCACATGACCCGGAAGCTGTATGCTGACTCCTTCAGCCAATAAAGCGAGATGAGTGCCGCAACCCCAGAGTCGGCCCCAACTGGACCTAATGGTCAGGGGTCCCTTTACTAGTGCTGTGTCTGCTTTGATTTTTCTTCTTTCAAATGCTGCCAAAATTGGTGTGGGTGCTGTGGGAAGTCTGATCCAGCCCCTGGGCTAAAGATTAACCACCTCTGCCCTGTATATATATGATAAAACTCAAGAGTAGTGGGGCAGTAAAACTGACTGCCTCTCCTGAAAACAGAAAGAACTCTTGCATGGGCAGGCTGGTAAGGAGGTGTAGCCGTGGTTTTTAGATGAGATGGGGAGGGGGGGACTAAGCAGGCTAGATATTCATGGGGGTGGGGATCAATGAATCAATGATCAAGTACTTCTTGCAGTTCCCCAAAACATGGATTCTGCTTTCTTTGGGCATTTTAGAAATTTATTGGCTTAAGTATAGTTGGTAAGAGCTTTGTACTGCTTACGCCAGCATTTCTCTCTCCTCTTTTTAAAATCTGTCTCCTTTTTTTAAGCCGAGCTATGAGTTAGTGCATGACCTCTCTGAGGGACAGTGGCAAAGATAGCTGCAAGGAATAAACTGATAGAGGGAAACAGCCTGTAAATTACACCAAGTAAGTTTTCCCATGCCGATATCTCTCACGTCCTCCAGGCTCTAAAAGATGCTGCTGGAATCCCATAATAATTGTCCGCTTGGAAGGAGACCTTCTGGCTGAAAATGTCCGGTCGTCGTGAATTCATACTGGGTCATTTTTAAAAGTCCTGACTGTATCATTTCTCATTTAACATTTATCAGATCTTGCAAGGAAATGTTCTGGAACTAATAATTTGAACTGAAGTTACAAAGACCAGAGGGTAGGCCTAGCTTTCCTTTAAAACGGTCCACATTTAAGCAGCCCTTATTGGCAAATTCAACTGACTTCTGGCTCCTCTTTGATGATGGCTCCATGGCCTTGCACTTCGCTCCGTCTGAGAAAGAAGAAATTAGAGACATTATCCTTTGAACTCAGAAAACTCATCTAAATGTACAGCATCTCACCAGAATGCGGGGGAAGGAGGGGAGAAAGAAATACATGTTATGTTCCTATGATAAATGCCATAAATCTGCAGTAAGGCATAGTTAAACTCCTTCCTCTCCCCCGGCAACTGGGATTTATTCCCCGTAGGTTTTTCTAAATGAGACTCAAGGCAAAGCGACTATATTCTGAAATGAAATTACTCCTTTGATGGTGCTGGATTTTGCTTCATGCTATGGGGATACAGATGCTTTGAGTTTCACGCTAGCAAAACTAATCAGCCTTAGCAAGTGTTCCCAAATAGGAGATGGTGAAGAATGACAAAGAAAACATTGTGAGGTTGTTTCCATAATTTATAAGCAAATGTGGAATGTGCCGCCTCCCCTGAAAAAAGCAAAAACAAAATGCAGGGCAGGAAAAGGTGAACCAGCAAATGTGTATCTTACAGCGTATAAGATGGTATTTAAAAACAATGGCAAGAAATATTTGCGATATAAGATCTAAGGAGTGTTATGATTAACAGATAGGCAGGGAAAAGGCGATGGGTAGGGCGTAGAAGGAAAGATTTAACATCCAGAATTTCTCCGACAGCCCCAGGCAACTCTGCTGATTTCCATTGCTTTCTAATGAGGAGACGGAGTTGGTGAGGTCTAATTTTTATCGTCCAACATGGCTGCTAGTGGGAGCTATCATTGCAATAGCTGCACCCACTGGGAGAGATAACAGCCCTATTAGCTGAGCGGAAATGCTGGGATGCTTTCATAAATGCCTACGAACTCTTAAACACACACAAACACACCCCACGCAACAGTAGGCCTCCTTAATTCCTCTTTTCCCTACTGAAAGCATGTTCAGGACATTATCAGCCTGTTAAAATCATAGAATTGTAGAGTTGAAGGGACCACAAGGGTCAGCTAGTCCAAGCCCCTTCAAAGCAGGGATCTTTTGCCCAACGCAGGGCTCGAACCCACAACCCTCAGATTAAGAGTCTCATGCTCTGCCAACTGAGCTATCCCCAGCAAACCAACCAAGCTGCAACTTCACACCAATTCAGGAAGTCTTTTTTAAATATATATTATGGATTTTTATATTATGGATGTATGCTCTGTATTGTTTTACTAATACTATTGTGTCATACACGTTTGTCATGGCCTCTGGCTAGAACAATAAACTTAGGAACTGAAAGTAACAAACCCTCCAAGTGTCCCTATTTTCCAGGGGCAGTCCCTGATTTAGAGAAGCTATCCCAGTTTCTGATTTGATCCCGGAATGTCTCGCTTTTCCTGAGGACACCCCTATTTTC
The DNA here is from genome assembly GCF_965153285.1 of Podarcis tiliguerta. Taxonomy (NCBI): domain Eukaryota; kingdom Metazoa; phylum Chordata; class Lepidosauria; order Squamata; family Lacertidae; genus Podarcis; species Podarcis tiliguerta. The sequence continues at coordinate 15,366,227 of NC_139536.1, read as the reverse complement.
ACTGGAGAAATGTTGGAGGGTATGGAGTCATCCAACCCCTGAGCCATCTGAGGGCAGCCTCCTATAGGGAAGTTTTTAAATGTTTTGTTATGTCTTTATATATGTTGGAAGCCTCTCAGAGTGGCTGGGGCAATCCCAGTCAGATGGGTGGGGTGTAAAGAATAGAATTATTATTATCGAATGGGACGTCCCTATTTTCATCGGAGAAATGTTGGAGGCTTTGAAGTAAGCCAGTATTAAGTTAGCTAGCACAAGGGGGGGGGGGAGGTTTCCTGTTCAAAGTAGGGATGAACAGGGAAGTGATTTGAGTGTGTGAGTGCTCCAAACAAATTGTGCAACCTGAATTTCCTGGTATGTGATTGAATCCCACCCCTAACAGTGATAGCCTGGAAGCACCCATATATAGGTATTCAATATATTATCTGATTTCACTTCCCACCCCCCTTAATCTTCCCTATGCAACTCAACGTGATCTGCTTATTTCCTCATTTGGTCTCTCCTGGAGAGCAAGAACATGGGTAGGCAAACTAAAGCCCGGGGGCTGGATCCGGCCCAATTGCCTTCTAAATCCGGCCCGCGGACGGTCCAGGAATCAGCATGTTTTTACATCAGTGGAATGTGTCCTTTTATTTAAAATGCATCTCTGGGTTATTTGTGGGGCATAGGAATTCGTTCATATTCCCCCCCTCCAAAAAAAAAAATATAGTCCGGCCCCCCACAAGGTCTGAGGGACAGTGGACTGCTGAAAAAGTTTGCTGACCCCTGAGCTAGAATGATACTCAACTAGTTGCCCAAGTTTCCATTTAGATTGGTCACCAACTCTGTTCCTGGGACTAGCTCTCATCCCCCACAGCCCTGGGGCTGGATCCTGCCAGCATTCACCTGCCACGCAGGAAGCAAGACCTGTCCTAGGAATGTGAAGAAACCTGGTGCCTGGCAGAGAACTGGATAAGCTCAGTTGTTTTGGTGCTGTTTACTTCTTGAGGCACACAGCTAGCTGGAATTTTGCTGGAAGCTAAAGGCAAATGCCAGAAATAATATCGAAGGTGCATCTTTTTTCTTTTTTTTTTAAAAGGTTGGAGACAGCCCTTATAGATCATGAAAATACACAGAGGGGGAAGAGGAGGTTGTCTCTGAGATATTCAGGGCTCTTGAGAAACAAACATCCTTGCGGACGTGGGGAAGAGTGTTTCAGATGAACTCCAGAGGTTGTGGGGTTTGCGGAGTGGTGTTTGACTTTGCTTTGTGGGTTGTGTGGAGGTATGTAAATGAGAAGCTGGAGTTTGTTCCACATGGTTTTGTTGGTTCTGACAATGATACATTGCAGTTTAATATAAATGAGGATGCTGTGTTTGGAGTGTGTGTCTGGCTTGTGGAACAATCATGTATGACATGAAATGAAACTACAGTCATACCGATGTAGGGATGATCGCGGAGTGGGCAGTGGGGTCCGTAGGGAGCACACTCCCCACCAGCAGGCAGCCCCAGTCTGCCTGCACGCGTGACCTTGGGGTGCAGGGAAACCCCCCCCCCAGACAAGCCACAGCTGTCTGAACATTGTTGCCTCTGTCTAACCTTTTGCGGTCTCAGTAGTCTTCAGTGCCCTGTCTGTCACCTTTGTCTCTGAGACCTTTTGTCTCCTTTGTCATACACTGTGCAAGGGGAAAATGACGCGGTGGAAACAGGTGCCAAAATAACTTTGTACCACCCCACGATCTCGGGACCGGAAGATGTGTAAAGGTCACAGCCCAAAATGTATCTGCTTGGGTTTGCATATTTGTCTCAATAAAAGGAGGCTCCACAGGGCTGGCCGGCAGCTTGCAGGCAGCTCACCTGTGTGCAGCTCACCTGCATTATCAACTCCCTGCCTCATGTCCTTCACTTCATACCTCGGGTTACAGACGCTTCAGGTTGTGTTTCTTCGGGTTGTGGACCGCCAAAACCCAGAAGTACCAGAACAGGTTACTTCCGGGTTTCGGCAGTCCCGCATGTGCAGAAGTGCCGAATCGCAACCGCGCATGCACAGATGCGGGTTGCGAATGCTGCGGGTTGCGAACATGCATCCCGCACAGATCACATTCGCAACCCAAGCGTCCACTTTATCCCGTATCAGTTTAGGCCATTGATCCCTCTAGCTCAATAGTCTCCCCAGGTTTCTCCTGGAATTCTTCAACTTGAGCTCATTTTAGTGAGTGATGCTGGGGACTGGACCTGAGAGCATCTACATGCAAAGCCGATGCGCCAACCCCAAGCTGTGGCACAGGTGGGCACCCTGCTCCCCTTGGCCTAATTTCATACAGGTGCCAAGGATGGCAGAATGGGGGTTGCAAAGACAGAGAGGGGAAAGGAAGTGTCACCAAGAGACAGAAATGGGGGTGGCTATGAGCCCACAGGCTACTGGAGATGCCCCATACTGCTCCAAGCTCAAATGAGGACTACCAAAAAAGATGAATTGCCAATCATAAAAGCAGTGCAGATGCAAATCTATAAACATTAGGGTAGTATCCACTCCATACATTTAAGGCTCATGACTTCCCCAAAGAATCCTGGGAAATTAATGAGCCTAACTTAGTCATAGGGACGCGGGTGGCACTGTGGTCTAAACCACAGAGCCTAGGACTTGCTGATCAGAAGGTCGGCGGTTCAAATCGCAGCGACGGGGTGAGCTCCCATTCCTTGGTCCCAGCTCCTGCCAAACTAGCAGTTTGAAAGCATGTCAAAGTGCAAGTAGATAAATAGGTACCACTCCGGCGGGAAGGTAAACGGCGTTTCCATGCGCTGCTCTGGTTCGCCAGAAGTGGCTTAGTCATGCTGGCCACATGACCTGGAAGCTGTACGCCGGCTCCCTCGGCCAATAAAGCGAGATGAGCGCCGCAACCCCAGAGTCGGTCACGACTGGACCTAATGGTCAGAGGTCCCTTTAATCATTAACTTAGTCATATCCAGTGCTTTGTTGGGGGGGGTGTACCATCAACATTTCCCCCCAAAATGTGTGGCACTTACTGTAACCACTTCATGGTGAGTACCAACACATTTTTCCTTTAAAAAATATATAGATAGATACTGGCCGTATCTTTATGACACTCTTGAATTATAGTTCTCAAGTATCAGAAACATGTACTGTGTAAGCAGAATAAGAGGACGTGAGCATAGTTGCATGCTGTGCTGTGAATTCTGTGCTGTGTTATGCTGTCCTGAGGGTCTTGGCCTGTGCGCGAGGTTATGGCATTCACCTGGGTCCCAGGTCATGACACCCAGGTATCAATTGCATTATCTATAAATTAGTGTCAGCATTGATGTGTTCCATACAGAGGGCAAAGGGCAGGCACTGTTGAAGATGGTGCTCATCAATGTAGGACAAAACTCCCACCATATCGCCTGAAATTTGTCTCTTTGGTAATCCATTAAAGACTGATCTTCTGAGTAATTTTTAAATATATAATATTGCAATGCTCCAAACCAAAAGGCACCACCAAGAAGCAATTGAATCTCTGGTGACAATTTGGGGACGATTTCCAATTTTGTGCAATGGTATGTCCTTCTGCCACCAACAAAAGAACCACAAGACCTTTGGAATTTACCTCGTTAGGAATGCCTCCCAACAAATAACTTTATTGCAAAATTAGGGTATAAGTGCAAATCTTGAAGGATGGCTGTTTTGGTTCTTGTATTGTTTCAGAAAGTGCATATTTGATAAATTCAGCTTTAAATATGAACTGAATCAAATTTCTCCCACATTTCTAGTCTCTGGGTAGCATAGCAGCAACAATTTTTGCTCTGAGGACCTGAACAGTTGCACATACACACCAAGCCATAGTTTGGTGTAGCTTCACATTTGAACCAGGTCTTTGTTAATCTTGGATCCATCCAGAGCCTTGCAATGGAATCCCTAAATGGTGCCTTGAATAATTTTCTCGTAAGAGACAGGAGAAGCATTTACCGTACTTTGAGTTCACTATTTTAGCCATTCTCCCAAGAAGATAGCAACTTTGTTTTTCCTGTCCTCTTGTCCTTGCTTCCAGGAATATATCACATTGTTCCCTGACTTAAATAGCCAGTTAAGCATCTATTTCCCATAAGAGACACTAGAAGGGCTCTGCAGGCTCTGTGAAGATAAATTTCTCTACATGTCACTGAAAAGGAGCAATTGATATGATATGGGATCCTATTTTGAACACAAAGAACAATGGCAGCAGATGAGACAACCAGAGTGCTACACACTACCAGCCTTTTGGCACAATCAGAAAGCATATGCCTTAATCACATTTAATTTCTTGCATAACAATCTTACAAACTCTTCTCAAAGACTTTTTATGAGTTTGTGAGTGCTAGACACTTCTAAGTTTCTGGAACCAGTAAGTGTTAGAATTTAATCAAAGCTCAGCATGTTAAAACTGGGGCCAGACTCCCCTGTGTTATGAGTTTCTGGGTGCCAGACACCGAACCCCTGGATTCAGCAAATGTTAAAATATGAGCCAAGCCAGCTTCCTGGTGAGGCGATTGCCTGGGTGATGGGCCATTAGGAGAACCAGAGGAAGGTGGTGAACCATTAGGAAAGCCAAAGAAAGGGAGCTTTGTGCCAGATGGGAAGTGGGAGGGGGACTAGACCACCCACCTTAATAAAAGATCAAGCTGGATGCACACTTTCAGAAAAGCATGAATAAAGTTGGTGGTTTTTGTTTTTTGTTTTGAAAATCCTGCTGCACTTCCTATTGTTCTGGTTATTCATAGTTTTTTACTTCTGCCATTCTGCAAAGGTTGCAAGCTGCCCTGCACATTTTTAAACAGCCAGTGCTTCAGACACAAGCACAAATACATTTGAAGTCTCCACAGGATGACAGGGCGGTGGAATTGAGGGCAGGGAGTGTGCTGCATGGTGCTGTTTATTTTCCTTAAAAAGAATAAATATTGAGTGGGTGAGCACTGTAACACTGAGGGCTTTTCAACAGGAGAGGGCACAGCGGCTGAAGAGCTGTGTTTGTCTGAGACAGAGAGATCTATTGTTACAAAGAAAGACCACAAAAAAGATACTGGCATCATGAGTCCCATGGAAATGCCGCGGAGAGGGTGGTCGGATCCTGAGGAGGAATGGAAAGAGCTCAGTGAGCTGGAATTGGATTAACCCAGAGAGGGTTTGAGTGGGATTGAGGAAGTGGAGAATCAGAGAATCTTAGTGTTATGTACTGAAGTTCTCACCCTGGGCCAGCAGGGGGATACTGTAGATAGTTATGCAAATAAGCGATCGAAAGTGACGTTCAGTGATTGGATAGTTTTAGAAAATTGTTACAGTTACGTTGTACTGGAGCTCTATATAAGCAGGCTGGCTGAACCCTTCAGTTCAGTGCTGTTCTGGCCTGTGAATAAACAAGAGCTGTTTGAAGAATCGCTGTGTCATCTGATATGTTCACCCACAACTTAACACTTAGAATTGTAGAGTTGGAAGGGACAAGGAAGATCATCTAGTTGAACCCTCTGCAATGCAAATGACAGAGGACTTTTCTACCACCTGTGACAGTACTTTATTTCTATTGCACTAAGGTAGGGCTCCACGCAACCTGGGTGTTCTAGAAGATGAACCTTCAGTTAAGCCAAGAGTCTGCCCAGAGCAGAATTCGAAGGCAGATTATACAGGCACAGGACACAAAGAGCCTTAAAACATCAAAACATTCAGCATTCTCGAAACATAAAGCATTCGTCTTACAGGTCATTGGATAGAAAACATGTATGGGGTCTTCCTGCTTGCAGCTTCCCCCACTATGTGTCAGGAGTTCAGCCTACACTTGAGTAGGACCCTGGCAGAGACACATGCCCGACTGGCATGTTCTCTCCCTCCTGGTCGATCATTCAGGAGCTTCATAAGCTTTCTTCTGCCCGAACATCACAGCGACCGATGCCAACCGACACCGGCACACTTAGGGATCCACAGAGTTTGCGCAGTTCATAACAGACCTCAGCAACTCAGCATTTTGGCTAATCTATTTTATTTACATTTAAATACACACAGAGCACTGCAACATGGCTCCCTCTCTCTCTAGCATCAGACAGCAAAGAGAGAAAAGAACAAAGGACAATAGTCCCACTTCAGGGAACACAGTAACACAAACATCCTGTCTCCGTCACTTCCTACTCTGTGGAGTCAAAACATAAACCGTCTTGTGAAAGACAACAATCCTATGACTGCAATCATGGAGCAGGAATTCTAACACTATGTCACCTTGAGATGACCAGAAATGCCTAAGCAATTTGCCCAATTTAGGTACTGTATTGATGTCCCACATGGGACGCAGGTGGTGCTGTGGGTAAAAGCCTCAGCGCCTAGGGCTTGCCGATCGAAAGGTTGGCGGTTCGAATCCCCGCGGCGGGGTGCGCTCCCGTTGTTCGGCCCCAGCGCCTGCCAAGCTAGCAGTTCGAAAGCACTCCCGGGTGCAAGTAGATAAATAGGGACCGCTTACTAGCGGGAAGGTAAACGGCGTTTCCGTGTGCGGCTCTGGCTTGCCAGAGCAGCGATGTCACGCTGGCCACGTGACCCAGAAGTGTCTCCGGACAGCGCTGGCCCCCAGCCTCTTGAGTGAGATGGGCGCACAACCCTAGAGTCTGTCAAGACTGGCCCGTACGGGCAGGGGTACCTTTACCTTTACCTTTTACTGATGTCCCACATTACCATGGCAACCTAGCCTATGATTGGTATTTATTCACATTCCTCCATCTACCTTTCAGGAAACTTCAAGGTTTTCTAATTAACACCCTGGTGCTAACTCATGACAGACTTAGAACAAGATCCTGCAGTCCTTTTTGGGCCACCCTAAGCATTCCTCTTGCCAACAAAGGTCCGTATAGTAAAAGCTATGGTTTTCCCAGTAGTGATGTATGGAAGTGAGAGCTGGACCATAAAGAAGGCTGATCGCCGAAGAATTGACGCTTTTGAATTATGGTGCTGGAGGAGACTCTTGAGAGTCCCATGGACTGCAAGAAGATCAAACGCATCCATTCTTAAGGAAATCAGCCCTGAGTGCTCACTGGAAGGACACATCGTGAAGCTGAGGCTCCAATACTTTGGCCACCTCATGAGAAGAGAAGACTCACTGGAAAAGACCCTGATGTTGGGAAAGATGGAGGGCACAAGGAGAAGAGGACGACAGAGGACGAGATGGTTAGACAGTGTTCTCGAAGCTACAAACATGAATCTGACCAAACTGCGGGTGGCAGTGGAAGACAGAAGTGCCTGGCGTGCTCTGGTCCATGGGGTCACGAAGAGTCGGACATGACTGAACGACTAAACAACAGCAACAACAAAGCATTCCTAGGAAGAGATAAGATTATTGCTTATGGGCTACGGAGCAAAGGGTTGTAAAATGCAGGCCCACAAGATTCTTACACAAAAAGCAAACATTTCCTCAGCTCTTTCTATATCTAAGAGGCTAAATGCAATTAAAACAACACATTAAAATGTTTAAATCAAAATTTATACCTGGGGGTCTCTAATTCCTATATCACTCTTGCTCCCTGAACATTTGGAGAGGTTGTAAATCCAAATGGAGATAGACCATTAGGCACTTTGCAGTTAGAGCATTGCCATAAGCAATGCAGTAAATGCACTGTGAAATCTTCTCCATTCATTTTAAAAATGACTCACATCATAAAGACTCTTGGTGTTTTGTTTTGTTTTTAAAAAAGCAGCAGCAAAGGATGGTTCCCTCCTTGTCTGAAATGGTACTTGTCACTTTAAAGAACAAGGCAGCAATGGGCAGCCTTGTTTACTGGGATCAATTGCCAACAAGTGGCTTAAGGAATACTTTATGCCTAGAATCCTAACAGCCTGATCCACTCCCAAGAGCTAGATCCAAACAGGGCTTCTCAAATGACCGCTGTTCCATCAACTGCAATTAGATTAAGCAGCTTTACACAATACACAGCGCGCGGTCAGGTTGTACCGGCCTTACTTGGCTGCCAACAAACTAAGAGGCATTCCACCCAATCATTTGTTGTGATCAGTTTCTGCAGAGCACTGCACCCGAATGGCAGAACGTTCCTGCTGGTGGTGGTTTGAAAGCAGCAGCAAAGGAGCTTCAAAGCACTTTGAGCCCAAAGACTTCCCCTGGTGGAAGTAAAGTTGCATATTATGATAGGAATTTTGAGGTCTTAGATATATGGTAATGTTCATAAGCGTACCAACCAAGCACGTACATAGATCAGCACAGGAAGACCGACCTGGAACCATTTTGATTCCTAAACTAAGCAAATGTTTTATCTGCAAGGTCAAAGTGGGAAACCTCCCCATTGTCTCTTTCCTCACAAATCTTGTCTTAAGGGCACATTTAAGCTATGACTAGGGTGTGAGCCTGTTACCTGGCCCAGGAACTAAGTATTTATCATTACAAAAGACTAGCCAGGCTCGCCAGACAATCCAATCAAGTAACCTGCCAGACAGGAGATAAACAATGACAGGAGAAAAACAACATTCAAATTTCCATTTTAGACCACCTTTTTTTGTGATGTACATATGATGTATCTGAGGGGTGGTCTTAGGTTACACCCCTTCTGTGATGTATGTATGGTGTTTTTGGGGGTGGTGTGGATCTACAGGGTGGCAATTTCAAAAGTCTTTATAAGGCCTTGTGCGCCATTGTTCTAGGTTCCTCCTCTTTTCCTGAGTGTGAGGGGAGCACCCTGTTGCAACAGATCAATAATGATCAAGCTTACTAGCTGCTTTGCTTCTCAATATTCTCTGGTTGGCCTCTGTTATCTTCTCCTACCAATAGGCAACCTATGTAAGGACTCTATATGGGCTCTTGGGTACCCCATAAGGGAAAAGGGCAATTTTTGTTTACAACACTATTAACCTCTTCAGAGAGGATGGCCCCCAGGGTGATGCTCAGAAGCTAGTGGGCAAATATCGCTGTTGTAGGTCCCCTAGATCAGGGAAGGAAGAAGATATCCCTCCCAAAACCAAATGATTGGGGTCAAATCTTCTTTCACACAAGACAAGGCTAAAGCAGCTGCGACGTAAGAGGACAATTCCTGATTATTCAGCGTTTACTGTGAACCAAGCCATTGAACCCACATTCAAGGTGGATCATACAGTGCTCCTAACAACCTTTGTGGGTGTGCTTAGAAATGAGCCCCATTTATTTCAATGGGGGCTTGCTCTCAGGTGTACTTAACAGGACAATCCAAACCCTAGCTGGGCAGCGATGGCATCTGCAGCACTATTGCTGACACCAGGGTGTCACAGCAATTGGACTCAGATCAGGCGCAATGGCATCAAGTGATAGCACTGGGGCAAACTCGGGATCCAGTGGGTTCTGGGTCAGCTTAATGTTTCCCCGCCTCTGGAACACCCCATCTGAGAAACCTTCTGCTTCTGGGCTGCTTCTGGTGTGGGTCCAACTAGAGCAGGGGTAGGCAACCTAAGGCCTGTGGGCCGGATGCAGCCCAATCGCCTTCTCAGTCCGGCCCACAGACGGTCTGGGAATCAGTGTGTTTTTACATGAGTAGAATGTGTGCTTTTATTTAAAATGCATCTCTGGGTTATTTGTGGGGCATAGGAATTCGTTCATTTTTTTTTTCTTTTCAAAATATAGTCCGGCCCACCACATGGTCTGAGGGACGGTGGACCGGCCCACGGCTGAAAAAAGTTGCTGACCCCTGAACTAGAGGTACTTCTGCCTGCCTGCATGTTTGGCTCCCCAGCAGGATTGAGCCGACACCTGTATCCAATACAACTCCACCCTATCAAAGCACAAATGTAGCTTGGACTGCGCTCACTGGAAGGACAGATCCTGAAGCTCAGGCTCCAATACTTTGGCCACCTCATGAGAAGAGAAGACTCCCTGGAAAAGACCCTGATGTTGGGAAAAATGGAGGGCACAAGAAGAAGGGGACGACAGAGGATGAGATGGTTGGACAGTGTTTTCGAAGCTACAAACACGAGTCTGACCAAACTGTGGGAGGCAGTGGAAGACAGGCGTGGCTGGCATGCTCTGGTCCATGGGATCATGAAGAGTCGGACACGACTAAACAACAACAAGCTTGGACTGCAGCCTAAGTAAGTAATTTTGCCTCACTCTTCTGTCAAAAAGACTCCCAAATCAGATCACAATAATCAGTAATAGGACAGCTGTGCTTTCAGACTGACAGCCTAAAAGACGTGGCACGAAAGGAAAAGAAGATTGGGAGGGAGGAGGAAAGAAGCAAATTCCGGCACTGGTTCTGAGTTGCAAAGTTTTATAATTGTTCATTCTGGCAAGTTGACCAGGGAGCAAGTTCATCTTGCAGCTGTTGCATTTTGGGCTGATGGGACATCACAGGTAAGTGCTATGATGCTCCAACTGAGAAAGGTAGAGAGGGAAGTATTACGTACAGGATTGCACCCTAAACGATCCTAAACCCATTGCTACACCACTGCTCAGTGATAATGCTAACTAATGTAATGGCTGAAATCTGCAACATGACAAAGAAAAACATTCATAAAATGTGACGTCCGGAATCTCAGGAGACTTCATTAGCGTTACAACTCACTGCTCCAAATGGACATGCTGTGTCGGCAGTTTTGACTTCCTCGGCTAGGCGATCACATTCACATCTCATCAGTCTTCGCATAGGTGCTGACTTGTAGATAATTGCGTTTTACGCCAGGCTGAGCAATGTGTGCCTGGCAGCGGAGTCCGGAAGAGTCTAGAACATTGGAAGGAATTGGGGGGGGGGAGCAGGAAGCATCGCCACCCAACTCCTGTCTTGCCTTCTGTTTACATGACAACACCAACCATCAAACTCTGTGGATCTGGGTGGGGTGTCATCCTGTCACATTCTGTATCCTATTAGCGCAGCTGCCACACGTTCTGCCATCATTTATCGCAAAGAAGAGTACAGCCATACCTTGGATCCCAAACGCCTTGCAAGTCAAACATTTTGGCTCCCGAATGCCGCAAACCCAGAAGTGATTGTTCCGGTTTGCGAACGTTCTTTGGAACCTGAACGTCCAACAAGGCTTCCACAGCTTCTGATTGGCTGCAGGAGCTTCCTGCAGCCAATTAGAAGCCGCTCTTTGGTTTCCAAACATTTTGGAAGTCGAACGGACTTCTGAAACGGATTCCATTCGACTTCCAAGATACGACTGTGTTGTAAGAATTTTAAGGTCTTAGATGTAAAATAAATGTTCATAAATGTACCAAGCAAACACGTCCATAAATATATAAACCACGTCTGGAGAAGCACAGGAATACAGTCCTGAAACCATTTTGACTCCCAAACTGACCAAATGTTTCTCTACAAGGAGGGAGAGGGTGAGGGAACGTTCCCATTGTCTCAGTAATTAAGTGATTACCATCTCGAAAGAATGGCCAGACCACCAGGAAAGGCAATCAGATAAGGCATTATCAGCTAACCTGGCACACAGGAGATAAACAAAGCACCCAGATTTCTTTTGTAGACCGCCTTTTCTATGATGTAGGTATTTAGCTGGTGGTCTTGGGCTACACCCTTTCTGTGATGTATGTATGATGTATGGAGGTGTGGTCTTGAGCTCCAGGGCAGGGAAATTCAAAATGTCTATATAAGGGGAGGCACACCTTTGTTCTGGGTCCTCCTCCACTCTCCTGTGTATGAAGGGAGCACCCTGTTGCGGCAGCGTTAATAATCAGGCTTACTAGCTGCTTTGCTTCTCAATATTCTCTGGTTGGCCTGTTATTTTCTCCTACCAATGGAGAACCTACAAAGGATTCTATAAGGGCTCTTGTGTCCCCCATAAGGGAATAAGACCAGATTTTGTTTACAACAACTGTACCTATATCCAGTTGTTGTTGTTCTTGTTTAGTCGTTTAGTCGTGTCCGACTCTTCGTGACCCCATGGACCAGAGCACACCAGGCACTCCTGTCTTCCACTGCCTCCTGCAATTTGGTCAGACTCATGTTTGTAGCTTCAAGAACACTGTCCAACCATCTCGTCCTCTGTCATCCCCTTCTCCTTGTGCCCTCCATCTTTCCCAACATCAGGGTCTTTTCCAGGGAGTCTTCTCTTCTCATGAGGTGGCCAAAGTATTGGAGTCTCAGCTTCAGGATCTGTCCTTCCAGTGAGCACTCAGGGCTGATCTCCTTCAGAATGGATAGGTTTGATCTTCTTGCAGTCCATGGGACTCTCAAGAGTCTCCTCCAGCACCATAATTCAAAAGCATCAATTCTTGATCAATATATCCAGTTAGGGTTGCCATATTTTGAAGAGCAAGAAAGAGGACACATTTGCTAACTTCTGCTTTTAACTATGGATTGCTATGATGACTCTCAATTTTAAAAAAGAGGCCGTGTCCTGTAAAAAAAGGACATATGGCAACCCTAGACAGGGGATCGAGCTAAATTCAAAATATTCGTGTATGAGGCTCTAAATCAGTGGTTGGTACTGCCCCTTGGGGGGGGGCGGATTAGCTAGGGGAGCACTAAGAGGAGAAGGAGGTGGTCGGAGGTGTAAACGACTATCAGACTTTGAAAAGCTGGTATCATTGGATCAAGATGATCAAAGGTTGAATTAATTAAACAGTGTTAATTGGATTTTGAATAAATGTGCAATTAATTGTTAGTGTTTTTAATTTTATTGTGCTTTTATCTTCCTTAATGGGTTGTGAAAACCGCTATTCTGAATAATGATTTTTATAGGGTAGGAAAGGGGGCCCTGGGGCTGAGATTGTGGAATCAAGAAGGTGAAAATATTTGGGAACCACTAGTCATATCTTGGAATTCAAACGCCTTGGAAGTCAAACGTTTTGGCTCCTGAACGCCGCAGACCCTGAAGTGTGTGTTCCGGTTTGCGAACGTTCTTTGGAACCCGAACATCCAGCATGGCTTCTGTGGCTTCTGATTGGCTGCAGGAGCTTCCTGCAGCCAATCGTAAGCCGCGCCTTGGTTTCTGAACATTTTGGCAGGCGAATGGTCTTCCAGAATGGATTCCGTTCAACTTCCGAGGTATGACTGTACTGCTGTAAGACATCCTGGGAGCTGCTACTGAAGGGCAGGCAAAAAATGTAATATTAATATAACAACAACAACAACAAATGACCTAGGACCAGATTACTTGTCCGTTATACACCAGACAGATTACTATGATCAACTGGAGAAGCTCTCCTGACTTTCCCATAGTTATCCCACATTGTTTGGGTTTCTACACAAATTAAGGGACCCTCCATTCTTTCGGCTTTACACCCATACGACATGGACCTCCTCCAGCTTTGCTGTGCAGGGCTGTTCTGTGCTGCTGTTTTAGCTGCTCTGAGGTTTGTTGGCTTTGTTTTATGACCTTTAATCACTTTGTACTTAACTTTAACTGTAATCAGGATCGATGCTAATAAAGCGAGTCATCGGGAGAAGCTCTAAAATCCAGGACAACTTTTTCAACCTTTGCAGGTTAGGATCTATATCTACATTTAGCAGGCTCTCCTTATGTTCTTAATCAAAACTGAAATGGACAAAGTTTTATATCCCTCATCTCAGGTATCAGAGGCCAAGGTAAAGAGGTGCATATTCAGCATGTGATAGAAGGTGTCAGGCACATCTCTGTGGGGAGGCTGAACAGTTTAGGGGTTACCACAGAAAAAACCATCTCCCTGGCTGCCACCACGCCAGATTCCAAGTCATTTAGGGCTTTTAACATCAGTGTGAGCACCGTGAGCTTGGTCCAGAGATGAAGTGACAACCAGCACAGCTGTTTTAGAATTGGGATGATGTGAGTTCTAAATGGGACCTGAGCCAATGATCTGGTGGTTGCATTTTGAAGCAGTTGAAGTTTCTGAGTCATCTTCAAGAGCAGCCCCACACAGAGTGCATTGCAGTATTCCGCTCTGGAACTTAGCAGAAAAAGATGACTTAGCCCAGTCATCTCTGTCCAAAAAGAGGCCATTGCTGGCAAACCAGATGGCCCTTAAAACAGACAACCCTAACCACCAAGGCTACATAAGCGTCCGGTAACAATTTGAGTGATTTTCATACTGACGAGGATGCTCTATTTAGTTAAGTTTTATAGAACATAGAAATTCTCTCCTTTTTGTTTTGGTATTTGCTGTTTATTTAAGATGTTTTAACCTATGCTGTAAACAGCTTAAGAGTTTAACTACAAGCGGTATATAAATTGAAGTGTAGGTGGGTTCCCACGAGGCAAGACATAGTGATAACAGCGAGAACCTTTATGGAAGTAACAGGACTGGACAACAGGGGCAAAGCAACTGCTTATATACATTTCTGAAGGCCTGGGCCACTCCCACTCCCAACTTGATTGGCAGTTTAAACTGCCAAGCTGCAAATCATGACTCAGAGTTTAAGGGCCAATGGCAGAGGCCCAAAACCTGAAATGTTCTGTGATTGGATATCATGTATTGAATCAGAACACAGGGGTTCAGAATCCTTAGTCCAGACTCAAGCTCAGGCAAACACAGACCACTGAATACATAACATGTTGTTGTTTAGTTGTTTAGTCATGTCCGATTATTTATGACCCCATGGACCAGAGCATGCCAGGCACTCCTGTCTTCCACTGCCTCCTGCAGTTTGGTCAAACTCATGCTGGTAGCTTCGAGAACACTGTCCATCCATCTCATCCTCTGTCGTCCCCTTCTCCTTGTGCCCTCCATCTTTCCCAACATCAGGGTCTTTTCCAGGGAGTCTTCTCTTCTCATGAGGTGGCCAAAGTATTGGAGCCTCAGCTTCAGGATCTGTCCTTCCAGTGAGCACTCAGGGCTGATTTCCTTCAGAATGGATAGGTTTGATCTTCTTGCAGTCCATGGGACTCTCAAGAGTCTCCTCCAGCACCATAATTCAAAAGCATCAATTCCCCATCATACCAGGATCCAAATTCATTTTATTAGCCAACATCCAGTGCATAATCATTCAAAACACCAGTCTAGCACCTGAAGGAGCTCTCCTGATAAGAGGGTGAAGCACCCAGGAGCTTTTTTGCAGACATGGTTACGTGTGGTGTGAAAATATGAAACCAGGAAGTAATGCGCTACAAGGAAAACATCTTTAGCAATTGCCTCTTTAAAACTCTAATGGTACTCATTTGCCCTTCAGCAAAGCAAACACTGTGTTTCCCTGCTTTATTTCTCCCTCTTTAAATGGTGTCGAGTAGAAACCATTTCCTACACAAACATGTTCTTAAATGGAATATTCACGACCACAAAAGGAGGAAAATGATAAACAATGTGAAAGTGACTAGACCAAATGAATGCTCCGAGGACTGGTTGGCTGTCTATTTTGGATGTTCAGGCAGGAGTTCTGTTGCTTATGTAGCTAAAATGGCAATAACCACACATGCAATGGAGAATGAGTAGGCTTGGGAGAACCCCAGAGTTTGTAAAAGTGCAAAAAAAAATTGGGGGAAACAAAGGAGGACCCCACAAACAGACCCTCCAAGTGTCCCTATTTCCCAGGGATGTCCCTGATTTAGTGAAGCCGTCCCGGTTTCTGATTTAATCCCAGAATGTCCCCCTTTTCCTTAGGATGTCCCCATTTTCATTGGAGAAATGTTGGAGGGTGTGGAATTCTCTGACCCCTGAGCCATCTGAAGGCAATCCTGTATAGGGAAGTGTGTTTTTAATGTTTAATGTTTTATTATGTTTTTATATATGTTGAAAGTTGCCCAGAGTGGCTAGGGCAACCCGGTAAGATGTGTGGGGTATAAATAGTAAAATTATCATTATGGAATGCGACGTCCCTATTTTCATCAGAGGAATGTTGGAGGGTATGCACAGACAAATAGCCCAATGAAAATGGAGCGTTCAGTTTAGTGGCCTCAGAATGATGGTCAGATGTTGGTGGGAAAACCAGGTGGGAGAGAGAATGGAATGGAGTGTCCCTGAGGGAACAGAACAGGAACCCTCCACGCTGCAACATTTTATTGCAGGCTCCCCTTCCTTGTGCGTTGATGAATTCCAAATGTGTTTTCAATGTATTCTTCGGCTCAGCATTCCTGCTTGTATTTAATCATGGGAATAGCCACAACTGGGCATGAACGATGCTGGCAAAAACACACTTCAAAATGTTCAAATTAATATCAGTGCCCTTCCAAACGATCTTCTCCATTCTGCTTTTCTCGCCAAACTCCCCACCCCCACCCCCGCCCGCCTTGAAATGAAAGCTGATCCTCTTCAGTTCAGTAAACAGATGCAGGCCACGGGCTGCCTTTTGCCTTGGCTCACATTGATTTCTCCTTCCTTTGCTGCCCTTTCTATTCCCAAGCTCAGAAAGAGGCGCAGAGTCAAGGCTTGAAAAGACGATGGAGCCAGATAGGGCTCTGGAAAGCTGTCTAATTGGGAGGTGCAAGGCAGAGGCCAATTCTCACTTCAGATTTTGTGCAGATACCAGATACTCTCTTTCTTTTTTTAAAAAACAGAACAAAAACAAAGTGTGCCTACTCAGCTCTGAAGAAATCTGTTCCGTGCTACATGAATGGACTTGGTGGTCACTGTAGGGGCGATGGAGCCTGTGGCAGTGGCTGGGTTTGCTACCTCCCAGTCAAAGCAACAGCTGTCAATCAAGCTGCCCTGATTCTAAGCACTGCTGCCAGAATTTTGTTGTCATTTCAGCCAGACACAAGACATGCAGGCAGAAGAAGAGGCTTGCAGAATCTGAACGGCCTGCTAAAGCCCACCAAAAAGAGTCTGGTACAAAAGGGGGCCCAAAGCAGCAAAGGCAAACATGTGGCTTAAGGGGGTGGAGTTATTTACCTAGTATACCCTGGGACCCATACAGCAGGGAGTGACTGGGGGAGGACTTATTGGTGGTGGCTCCTCATCTTTGGAATTCCCTCTTCAGGGAGGCCTGCTTGGCACCTACGCTATTATAATCTAGGAACCAGGTCTAAACATCCCCTCCGATTTTTTGAGGACCATTAATTTCAGTACAGTGGTGCCTCGCAAGACGAAAAGAATCCGTTCCGCGAGTCTCTTCGTCTAGCGGTTTTTTCGTCTTGCGAAGCAACCCCATTAGCGGATTAGTGGATTAGTGCTATTAGCGGTTTAGCGGCTATTAGCAGCTATTAAAGGCTTAAGGGATTAGCGGATTAGCTGCTAAAAGGCTATTAGCAGTTTAGTGCCTTAGAAAAAGGGGGTGGGGAGAGAAAAAAAATCGCAGGAACTCGCAAGACATTTTCGTCTTGCGAAGCAAGCCCATAGGAAATTCGTTCTGCGAAGCACCTCCAAAACGGAAAACCCTTTTGTCTAGCGGGTTTTCCGTCTTGCGAGGCATTCGTCTTGCGGGGCACCACTGTACTTTTAATCTCTGAGCAGGTTTCAATGGTTTTATAATTATATTAATTAATTAATAAGCAGCTTGTCCTGTAAAAAAAAACACATTAAAAAGTTAAAATAACAATAAGCAGTTTGTGTTCTAGCACTTGTTTGGTGTGTCGTTGATTTAATTTTTTTATTTTAACCTATTTTACCTGTTTCATTACCTACCCTGAGTACACATCTGTGCTGATATTAGAAGGTACAGACCATATGAACAAACAAGAACAGACCTATGTTTGAGTCACTACAGATTTAGTATTCTAAAAGCCTAGTTTATTGGCGTGTTGTTGTTGTTGTTGTTATACAGTTGGGAATAAAAAAACTGCGGCCAATCTACTGCAAACCACCTAGAGGTCTACTAGTAGATCCCTGGATAACTTCCAACATCCTGGTGAGGAAAATTGGGACACCGGCATTTTTCCTGCACATGCGCACACAGCCTTGGTCACGGAAACTCCCCCTTCAGGGGCAGTCTACCTCATCTGAGAGCACAGGACCAAAAGATGGAACATTTTGGGATCAGATCAGAAGCCAGAGTAGCTTCTGTAATTCTGAGATGTTCTGCTCAAATCAGGACAGTTGATGGGTATGTCTATGGCCAACCCAAGGGACGCGGGTGGCGCTTTGGGTTAAACCACAGAACCAAGACTTGCCAATCAGAAGGTCGGCGGTTTGAATCCCCGCGAAGGGGTGAGCTCCCGTTGCTCGGGCCCTGCTCCTGCCAACCTAGCAGTTCAAAAGCACGTCAAAGTGCAAGTAGATAAATAGGTACCACTCTGGCGGGAAGGTAAACGGAGTTTCTGTGCGCTGCTCTGGTTCGCCAGAAGCGGCTTAGTCATGCTGGCCACATGACCCGGAAGCTGTCTGAGATGAGCGCCGCAACCCCAGAGTCGGCCACGATTGGACTCTAATGTTTGCGGCAGATCCATGTTTGTCCAGACCAGGATTTCAGAATGCTATAGGCTAAACATAATTAGTCCACTTGAGAACTCAAATCAGGCAGGTTGTTGGAAACAACTCTAGCATAAACCTGGATCCTATTTCCAAGGCCTCTGAACAATACAGGGGACACACACACACACACACACACACACACACACACACACACACTTACACTTCTATGCATGGAAGTCTACTAGACTGGCAGTTAAATGGCATAGGCCAGAAAAAGGTTTACCACTTCATTTGCTCAGATGAGGATGACGACAAAACTGCAGCCCTGTACACATTGACTTGGGAGTAAGTCCCACTGAACTCACTGGGGCCTACTTCTGAGCAGGCATATGCTATAAGGGTGTTAAGCCAAAGCTTTCATGGAAGAAGTGGGCTTTTAGCCAGGGGGGGTTGGAAACACTTTGTTGAAAAGTGTGTTGCAGAGGAGAAAGAGATTGCAGCAAGGACTTTAAAAATAATCACAATAAACCCCCTCCTACAAAGTAAGCCTTGCGAAAGTATATGCCCTACTTTTGTGACCTTTCTTTTATTTTATGGGTTTAAAACTAATACTGGCTCCTGAATGTCAGGGCACTATAAAACACAGCCTCCATTCATTAAAGGATGGTCCACTTGCGTTCTTACAGAATGTTCTTAAAGAGATTAAAAATAATGCATCCCTTAAGCAGCCATACTAGGTGGCTGCTGTAAAAGGAAGCAACTAATGAGCTCCGAAATCTTGGCAGAAAAGCCAGGATAAATTGGGTTGGGTTACAGGGCCATCAAAGTGTTCGATGGAGGGAGACCTGTCTGCTTTCTCACGAAGGTGCTTGAACAAATCTGCAATAAAGAACCACATGGTGCTTGTTCGAAAAGGAGGAGTGTGTAGCTTTAAAATACCAAATCCTCCATATCCTAAGGTCACATGTTGGTGGCCTTCACTGCCTGCTGTGGGAGTGACTTTTCTTTTCTCTGCACTTTCTCAAGGGTATAAAGGCACCAGCACAAGTTGGCAGGTTGGCACTGATCCTTTTGATCTTTTAAACCTTTTAAAATTCAAAATCCAATAGTCCAGAGGTTGGGGAGATGGGGTGCTTGATTCAGGGTGCCACCAGCCCTTCTCGTCTGAAGAACAACTGGAATGAGTCTGGTTTTATTTTCACAAAGGGTTGCATGGGTCGAAGCTCAGTTTTCCAGTGGTGAGAAACCATTTTGGGATCCACAGGACAGATCCTTACCAGGATCTGCCTTGTGGGCCAAATTTGACAGGTTGGCAGTCAGGCACCTGGTGTCACAAATGGTGCCAAGTGATTTGGTGCTTTGAAGTCCTGAAGTTGGGTTCAGCAGCATGGGAGAGTTACCTGCAGGGAGCTGAACCAAGCAAGATTCACTACCCTAAACACCGGCTCTTTTGTGTGATGTTTCAGAAGCTATACTTCGGAAGGTGTGTAAGGGGGTCTTTGCAGGTGCTACCTCACAAATGACACCGTGGATGTCCAAAACATCTTCACAGGACAAATGGGGAAGCTTGGCAAGGTCAATTTTGGCCCATGGGCTGGAGGTTTCCCAACCGTGCCATACGAATCAGAGGCAGAAGATCCAGTGGGGAGACCAAGATAGTCACTGCTGGAGATCACCTTCTCTTTGGACCTCTTCAGTTCGCTATAGCCGATGAGGAGGAAGCAGAGACGAAGGCATAGCCTCTCACACAATCTCTGGAGAGGAGTCTACAGATGACTGCTGCTCTGTTTTAATTTTTAGGTGTAAAAACCTGGTGGTGGTATTTGTTCAGAAAAAGAACTTGCTCAGGACAAGCTTTGATTATTGGGAACTTCTCATCTTACCCAAGCATCTGATACCAGATGCACCATGAGAATTAGATGTGAAAGCTTTCTTTTCTTTTCCTTCCTTCCTTCCTTCCTTCCTCCCTCCCTCCCTCCCTCCCTTCCTTCCTTTTCTCCCTCCCTCCCTCCCTCCCTCCCTTCCCTCCCTCCCTCCCTCCCTCCCTTCCTTCCTTCCTTCCTTCCTTCCTTCCTTCCTTCCTTCCTTCCCTCCCTCCCTCCCCTCCCTCCCTTCCTTCCTTCCTTCCTTCCCTCCCTCCCTGCCTCCCTGCCTGCCTCCCTTCCTCCCTCCCTCCCTCCCTCCCTTCCTTCCTCCACTCCATCACAGGCATCTAGTTGGCCACTATGAGAACAAGATGCGGGATTAATGGGCCTTAAAATAAATATTCCATAGCGAGATTCTCTGATGACCTTTCAGCCTGATCCAGCATGCTCTTCTTACATTCTTTTAGCAGAGCAGGGAAACACACAGACGGTGCTGTTGTTGTTTAGTCGTTTAGCCGTGTCCGACTCTTCGTGACCCCATGGACCAGAGCACGCCAGGCACTCCTGTCTTCCACTGCCTCCCGCAGTTTGGTCAGACTCATGTTGGTAGCTTCGAGAACACAGTCCAGCCATCTCGTCCTCTGTCGTCCCCTTCTCCTTGTGCCCCCCATCTTTCCCAGCATCAGGGTCTTTTCCAGGGAGTCTTCTCTTCTCATGAGGTGGCCAAAGTATTGGAACCTCAGCTTCAGGATCTGTCCTTCCAGTGAGCACTCAGGGCTGATTTCCTTCAGAATGGATGTGTTTGATCTTCTTGCAGTCCATGGGACTCTCAAGAGTCTCCTCCAGCACCATAATTCAAAAGCATCAATTCTTCGGCGATCAGCCTTCTTTATGATCCAGCTCTCACTTCCATACATCACTACTGGGAAAACCATAGCTTTAACTATACGGACCTTTGTTGGCAAGGTGATGTCTCTGCTAGCATCCCCCAAAGCTAATAAAATTCCCTTTCTATCCTTCTCCAACTTCTCTCTTCTCTTTTGGATACGTTCCTTCACCCAGCTGTTTCTGCCTCACCCCAGCAGGTGAGGAGTGTGTCATCGCTAGTTGCCACCAGCCATCAAAAACCACCAAGGCACATCTAAGCAAGCATTTCCTAGCCTTGAGGGTGGAAACTCGGGTCCCTCCAGATGTTGCTGGAGCAAAATTCTCTTTCGCCCTGGCCATTGGCCACGCTGGCTGAAGCTGATGGGAATTGGGGTCCAACAACAACACCTAGAAAGACACTGGGTTCCCCAATCCATCCTCGTCATTAATGCCCATGGAGGGAGCTTCTTTTGCCTTTTGTTATGCAAAGATTGCAAGAAAGGATCATCTTCCATATCCAAAGAGGATGCTTACAAGAATAAGCCCTAGGAAGAACCCAGCAAGTTCTAAAAACTAGGTACTAGACGAGAACACTAGGGAAACAAAGGCATGTTTTATATGTGTTATCTGAAAGGAAATTGGCTGGAAACGTAGAACCCTACAGTAATTCATGCTGTCTTACATGGCCTTTGGTATCCAGAAAATCCTCTTAAGGATGAATGTTTCAGCTGCTGAAAATTGCATTGTGTTGTTAGTTTTTCAACTTATCTCCTGAGTTTTCCCTACTGTAAATATCTCTCCCCACCCAATTCATTGCCTTCATAGTCAGGCTGGCCTTTTAAAATCAAATCTATTTTTGGAAAGAGGTGGGGACTTGGCACGTCATGTGCCATTTTATTATGTTGTATTTTAATATATAAGTTTTTTAAAGTTTCACTGAACATTGTGAGCAGATTGAAACTTGCAATTAAATCTTCTTTTGAAACGGTGCCATTATTGGATGGCTTCTGAAGGTGCTTTAGCTTTATGTGCAAGGCAGAAAATTGGCATAAGTACAATACACAACAAATATAAAGGCAGAGTGTATACCTGTTTGGAATAACAATTGAGTGGAGAGAGGGTTTCTTTTCCCCCCTGCAGGATAACTGAAAGTACAAAAATCTGCTGCAAAGCTGCTCCTGGTCTTCCTTTAATTTTCCTAAAGCTGGGCTAATAGGATTGTATTACAGATACAGGCACATTACTTGGTTTTCCTGTGTTAATTACTGTACTCTTAGAATCATAGAACTATGGGGTTAGAAGGGAACCCAAAGGATCATCTAGCACAACCCCCTTGATAGTTGAAGAAGAAGAAGAAGAAGAAGAAGAAGAAGAAGAAGAAGAAGAAGAAGAAGAAGAAGAGGAGGAGTTTGGATTTGATATCCCGCCTTTCACTCCCCTTCAGGAGTCTCAAAGCGGCTAACATTCTCCTTTCCCTTCCTCCCCCACAACAAACACTCTGTGAGGTGAGTGAGGCTGAGAGACTTCACAGAAGTGTGACTAGCCCAAGGTCACTCAGCAGCTGCATGTGGAGGAGTGGGGACACGAACCCGGTTCCCCAGATTAGGAGACTACCGCTCTTAACCACTACACCACACTGGCTCCCAGTGACCATGAACTGTGTGAGCTTACTCTCTTGAACATGAAATGAAGATGTTGTATTGGTGATGGTCCTTTGAGTTGAGGGTGATGATTACATTTCTATCCCACCTTTCCTCCAAAGAGCTTCCTTCCCCCACTTTATCCTCACGACAACCTTGTGAGGTAGGTAAAGCTGAGTGTGTGTGTGAGAGAGAATGACTGGCTCAAGGTCACCCAGTGAGCTTCATGGCATGGTGGAGATTTGAATGCCCTGGTCTGCCACCATAAGACTTCTTTTTCTTCTCGTAGCCGAGTAAGATTGTCTTCCATGAACACAGTCTTAACGGTGAGTCCGTAAGTGACTGTGGAGGCCAATTCTGGATCCACACGTCCTTCCACAGTGGGGGCATAGGTTTCTGGGTGGGAGCTGATCACAGTGAGGGTTTGCCAAGTGTGCCTTCCTCTTAGCACGTTTCTCCCTTTCATCCTGAGTTCGAGCATATTCAAAGTTCATGACACCTTTGGCAAAGGCTGTTCTCCAATTGGAGCACTTGCAGGCCAGTGTTTCCCAGTTGGCGGTGTTTATACTACATTTTTAAAGATTTGCCTTGAGAGAGTCTTTAAACCTCTTTTGTTGACCACCAGCATTACGCTTTCCATTTTTAAGTTTGGAATAGAGTAGTTGCTTTGGAAGACAATAATCAGGCATCCAAACAACATGACCAGTCCAACAAGGTTGATGTTGAAGAATAATCACTTCGACGCTGGTGATCTTTGCTTCTTCCAGTACACTGGCTACGTCATCCCTGGCTTCCCATATGCAAGTCGTCTCTTGAAACTGCAGTTACCAAGTGATGCAGACCCCTGTGTGAACCAGCCTTTAGTCACATAAACATCGCCATGCTGATTAATGAGTCATTGCACTTCCACGACCATCCTATGTGCTGAGACACACCAGGGGTGTCTGCAGAAATAATTTGGTGGGTGGTGGAGGAGGCAAGGGCTGTGACATGCAGTTTTCAGATTATACCACTGATGACGCCGCACTGTTAAAAGGTGTTTACGGCAGTTTCATCTGAGATTGGAAGGAGTCCCTGGAATTCTTCATGTACAGATTCATCCCCATCACTTCCTTCCACAAATCTTACACCCAGAGATAGTTATTGTATTCCAGAAATATCTGCTACTTCACCTGCTAAAATGGAGAACCACTTGTTTAGCCTTCACAAACAAAACAAAGGTCTATTGTGTTACCTGTAAGGTAAAAAGAAGGTAAAGGTAAAGTACCCCTGGACAGTTAAGTCCAGTCAAAGGCAGCTATGGAGTTGCTCATCTCACTTTCAGGCCAAGGAAGCCGGTATTTGTCCACCAACAGCTTTCTGGGTCATGTGACCAGAATGACTAAACCGCTACTGGCACAACGGGACACCATGATGGAAACCAGAGCGCATGGAAACACTGTTTACCTTTCCGCCATAGTGGTACCTATTGATCTACTTGCACTGGTGTGCTTTCAAACTGTTAAGTTGGCAGGAGCTGGGACAGAACAATGGGAGCTCACTCCATCATGGGGATTCGAACCTCTGACCTTCCGATCAGCAAGCCCAAGAGGCTTAGTGGTTTAGACCACAGCACCACCCAGACCTAGAAACACAAAGCAGCAGTAAATGTGGATGAGTCCTAGGGATCTCTAAGACAGAATTCTCACCAGCCTCAACAAACTACACATCTAGGATTCTCACAGGACATTGCAGTGCAAAGATGTCCTTGGTAAAAGTTTTAATCCTGCCTTGCAGTGTTCACCTAATTAGTCTACTTTGCTGGAAATCGTGCAGCCATTAGCAAAGTAATTGCTGAGCCTTCGCCAAAGCCTGGTGTTAACAACCTTAATGCTCCAAACAGAAGCCAAAGATCTTAAGTAGTCAGAAATTATCTCGACCTTGGAATTTCTGGGACCTAGCGATGCCAGCGGGGGATGGGGAGAACAGCTTGCCTTTTTAAAGTTACCGTAAGGATCTCTGTGTGCATGGCTCTTTTGCCAAAAACCATCCATATAACCCTACCTCGTTTTCAGAAATAGACCAGATTCTTTTAGCAGTGAAGGCAAAGGAAACACCACTCTGGAGAACAAGAGCTCAGGATATAATCTTCAACCATGGAGTGGAATACCTGCAGGCAGGTGAAGTCGTACATAATAATTACCGGCTTCTTACGCAGAGCTTCATGCCATCTGTTAGGTTTAATATTTTACTCTTGCTGCTACATTGCTCGATTAACCCAAATGGGTAGGTGATTACAAGAGAAATTAATGCATATCCTCAATGTCTCTGTCTTAGATTACAAGATCTTATAATTTTAAATGCAGACCAGGGACAGGGGGGGGAGGGGAAGAAATCTGATTCAGTTCTCATTTAAAGGCAAACTTACCTGATTTGCACTTTCGAAAACAATAGGCAAACTGAAACACAGCTTTCCCCTTCAAAATTCACACTTCTCCAACTTTTTCAGTCCAGTTCTCCAGCCATGTAATGTGTTCAAAATCCACATACTAGAAAAAAAGTTTGCATATAAATGAACATATTATTGAAAATAACATCAAAATGTGTTATATCGGGGGGGGGGGGAGGGTTGCCAGTGTGGTGTAGTGGTTAAGAGCAGTGGACTCATAATCTGGTGAACTGGGTTCGCTTCCCTGCTCCTCCACATGCAGCTGCTGGGTGACCTTGGGCCAGTCACACTTCTTTGAAGTCTCTCAGCCCCACTTACCTCACAGAGTGTTTGTTGTGGGGGAGGAAGGGAAAGGAGAATGTTAGCCGCTTTGAGACTCCTTGGGGTAGTGATAAAGTGGAATATCAAATCCAAACTCTTCTTCTTCTCTTCTTTGCAAAAAGCTGCTTATTAGGCAAAATTTCATACAAAAAAGCGTGTGTATTAATTTGCAGTAAAACGATGTTGAATTTTCATGCTGTTGCTTTTTTTTTATGAAAACTTATGCAGAAATGTGGAGAACCGAACTTAAGACTGGAGAAATGAGAAACTGATAGAAACCAGAACTGACATATTTGCCAAATGCAGACATAGGTTATATAGAAATGAGCGAATAATGTTTATATATTTATTTTCCATTCCACCTTCATCTAGAAGTCTATGTCTATTGTAGGCATATGTCTGTCTCAGGAGACAATGGAGGAGTGCTCCTTTGGGGGTGAAGTCAAACTGTTGGAAGGTTTAGCTAAAGTGGTACCTCAGGTTAAGAACAGTTTCAGGTTAAGAACGGACCTCCAGAACGAATTAAATTCTTAACCCGAGGTACCACTGTACTAGGGGCTGTGCCCCAGCTCATGTCGCTTGCCAACATCTCCCTTGCCTTAGATCAGGGATTGGGAATCTTTTTGCATTGGTGAATTGGGCATTCGTGCCTTGGGCCAATGTTGACAGGTGAGTGGGGCCATTCTGCTGTGACGATGAAGGAAGAAATAGTCTCCCCTCCCCCCTTTCACTTAAGCTGTGCAGGGCTCAGGGCACGATGGTGGATCTCCCATGTTGTCTTTGAGATTGCTGGATGGAAATCTGGCCCATAGCTGAGGAGATGAATGTTAGAAAAGTTGACCCCAAGCCTCCTCTCTGTTGTTTGTTTGTTAAAAATTAGCCGTATCTTCATCTCATACCTTTCATAAATCCTCTGCAGGAGACAAAACATATGGCAGTATGGTTCCGCTTGCCTCTTATGAAATGTCAGGATGTATTTTCTTGTCCTGTTTTTCAAATTAATTAGCACTCGCTGCTTTTGGGGGGTTTCATACTTTAAAAAAAACCCAACAACTCTCCAGCCTGCACTTAATCTACTGGGACATCTTTTGCAGACAGCGAAGCCATGTTTTTTTTTGGGGGGGGGGGGGGAGAGAGAGAGAGAGAGAGAGAGAGAGAGAGAGAGAGAGAGAGAGAGAGAGAGAGAAAGAAAGAAAGAAAGAAAGAAAGAAAGAAAGAAAGAAAGAAAGAAAACCCTGGCTTCCTCAAGACCTCTCTGGGTAAAGTGTTTGCTTGCAATACGTAAACTACCATGTTTTTTGCTCCATAAGACTCACTTTTCCCCTCCTAAAAAGTAAGGGGAAATGTGTGTGCGTCTTATCAAGCAAATGCAGGCTGCGCAGCTATCCCAGAAGCCAGAACAGCAAGAGGGGTCACTGCTTTTGCTGCACAGCAATCCCTCATGTTGTTCTGGCTTCTGAGATTCAGAATATTTTTTTCTTGTTTTCCTCCTCCAAAAACTAGGTGCGTCTCATGGTCTGGTGCGTCTTATAGAGCGAAAAATACAGTGCTTTCACCTTTCCTTACTGGAAAAGTTCAGGAAAAGCATCTGTTGGGGTTGGAATCGGCAAAGGGCTTATCCACACTAACTTTTGGCCCTGCTCTTTCCAGACAGATGCCTGCACTTTATCGCTCTGTGTCCGAGTGTGTGGGGTGGTGTGCATGCAATTGGCTGTGGTTGCGTTGAGTGGGGTGGCCGATTTGCGGGCAGGCTGTAAAGTGATTGGCGGCGGTGATCCCCTCCCCCAAAAAGCTGAAAAACTGGGCAATCTCCCCCTCTCAAAAGCTCAACAACTTTGGGCAATTCCCCTCCCCCTTTTTTGTTGCTGTCCAAAAAAATAGGGCTTGACTTATACATAGGGGCGTGCTATACACAGGAAAATACGGTAGCTAGCTGGGATTGATGGGCATTGTCCAAAACATCCACTGGGCACCAGGTTGTCAAAAGCTGGGCAAGGATGCCCTTTCCAATAGTTTTTTTTCCTGGGCCAGATGCCAAGAAAGGCATTAAAATTTCACCATCAAAAACAACATTCATTAGATTCCCTTCCTCCTCATTCCCTTTCATTATATGAGCTCAACGCCCTCCGCTGACCTGCTAAACAGCAGCTTTCTTGTGTGCTAATAACTGCTGTGAGGATTTATTTTTATTGCCTCCATTTCGTTGCTGTTGTTGCTTTTTTAAAGAGAGAGAGAGAGAGAGAGAGAATTTCCTGCCTCTGTTTGATTCCTTAGGTAATATCGGTTGTTTTTCCTTCCTAACCTGGCTTAGCGTATTTCCTTTCACAGGACTCAGCTATACAGCTGCAAATGAAACATTTTAAATTGTAAAGTGCAATATACAAAAGTGACACTAGATGGCGATGGTGAGCTATGGCAAATTCAATATATATTTTCAAAACGTTTTTTAAAAAAGAATTTTCACAGTGGTTTTTTAAATATGTGTGTAGATTCCACCATGGGATGCGGGTGGGGCCGTGGTCTAAACCACAGAGCCTAGGACTTGCCGATCAGAAGGTCGGCAGTTCGAATCCCCGCAATGGGGTGAGCTCCTGCTGTTCGGTCCCAGCTCCTGCCAACCTAGCAGTTTGAAAGCAGGTCAAGTGCAAGTAGATAAATAGGTACCACTCCGGCAGAAAGGTAAACGGCGTTTCCGTGCGCTGCTCTGGTTCGCCAGAAGCGGCTTAGTCATGCTGGCCACATGACCCAGAAGTTGTCTGCAGACAAACGCCGCTCCCTCGGCCTATAGAGCAAGATGAGTGCACAACCCCAGAGTCGTCCACGACTGGACCTAATGGTCAGGGGTACCTTTACCTTTACCTTTAGATTCCACCATAGAGTTCTCAGAAATCTCCAGATGCTTCAACAATCATACTCTCCCCGCCTTCCATTCTTACCATTAGGAGGTGTCATTTTCTCTAAAGGTCACACTGCACATTAGACACAAATGCGTGTAATACACCAGCAGCTGTCCCTCTAAACATGGGCTTTATCCTCCACCAGCCCACTCCAAACACTTTCTTAGGAACATAAGAAGCTGCATTACACTGAGTTTTTCTCCCTTTCACATTTTTCTCCCTTTTTTCTGTATCACTTTCTTTCTTGAAATCACCTTAATAAAATATATATTTTTTAAAAACCATTAGTCAGACCATTAACTGGCAGTTGCTGTCCTGGGTTTCAGGTAGGGGGCATCCCCAGTCCTACCTAATGATGCTGGGATTTGAACCCAGGACCTTCTGCATGCAAAGCAGATGCTCTACCGCTGAGCGACGGCCCTTCCCAACCAATTGAAAGCCATCTGGAATTTAAGGCAAGCCTCAAAGATGACAAGGAGGGAAGTGACTTCATTTTCCAAAGGAGAGAGTGCCATCGATGCGGAGCCACCACTGAAAAGACCCTTCCTCTTGTGAAGTAACCTCAGGTGCCCAGAGCAATGCACGCACCTTGCAGCCGGGGGCAGAGCAAGCTGCCCATGGCAGACATTTGGGGGGCCGCCCACCTGCGACTCCCAAGCCTCCCCCAAGATGTCAAAATGAAGGGAGAAGGGGAGAATGCCGCTGGCAAAGTGGCACAGCTTCCCCCTTTCTCCAACGGCTTGGGGTAGACTTGGGAGTCGTGGGCGGGAAGCACGCCGAATGTCACCCCCCTTAGTGAGGGCACCCAGGGTGGCCCGCCCCCAACACCCCCCTTCCTGCACACCCACTGCACACTGCTTCATCCCTTTCCTGAAACTGGCTGCTGCTGCTGCTGCTGCTGCTGCTGCTTCTTCTTCTTCTTCTTCTTCTTCTTCTTCTTCTTCTTCTTCTTCTTCTTCTTCTTCTTCTTCTTCTTCTTCTTCTTCTTTCCCCCAGTGGTACCTCGGGTTAAGTACTTAATTTGTTCCAGAGGTCTGTTCTTAACCTGAAACTGTTCTAAACCTGAAGCACCACTTTAGCTAATGGGGCCTCCCGCTGCCGCCACGCCACCGGAGCACGATTTCTCTTCTCATCCTGAAGCAAAGTTCTTAACCTGAAGCACTATTTCTGAGTTAGCGGAGTCTGTAACCTGAAGCATATGTAACCCGAGGTACCACTGTATTATTTTAATAACATGAAAGCAACTATCAGGCTCTGGTTGCCGTTCTTCCCTTAGTAAAGGGATTCTGTGCCGAATCCAGATGTCTTCCCTAAAGAAAGCTGTTGTCGGGGGACCCTCAGGCTATCAAAGGAGAGGTTCCAAGGACTGGGTGAGATTTGAAATATATTGAGGCACAAGGAGGAGGAGCAGGAGAATTGTGTTTAGCTCTTTTTCTGCACACAGCTACTCAAAGAGAGAATATTCAGCTAATTATCCTGTCCAGCTTCCCCTTAGGGGAAGTGCATTATAATGATTTGGAACAGGAACATGAGAAGAAAACTGCTACATCAGACCATCTAGGTCAGCGTTGTGTTTTCTGCAGCAGCCAACCAGATGTGCCAGCTGTTGGCCAATTCCGTGTTAGGGATCATTAGGAAGGAAATGGAAAGCAAAACCACCGGAATCCTAATGCCATTATACAAATCTATGGTGCAACTGCACTTGGGATACTGTGTCACTTTATGTCAAAAAGGATATTGCGGCACCCAGGGATATGGCAGGATCCTATGTTCCTTTCTCCTTCTGCTTAATAATAATAATAATAATAATAATAATAATTTTATTATTTATTCCCTACCTATCTGGTTAGGTTGCCCCGGCCATTCTGGGTGGCTTCTGATACATATAAAAACAGAATAAAATATCAAACATTAAAAACTTCTCAATACAGGGCTGCCTTCAGTTGCGTAGTCTGATGGGAGGACGTCCCACAGGGAGGGTGCTACCACCGAGAAGGCCTTGTAACTGGTTCCCTTTAACTTCCCACAGTGAGAGAACCACCAAAAGACCCTCCAACTTTTTTTCAGATGAAAATAGGGACATCCCATTCCATAACGATGATTTTACTATTTATACCCCACACATCTTATTTGGTTGCCCCAGCACTCTAGACAGCTTCAAACATACATAAAAACATAATAAAACATTACACATTTTTTTAAAAACCCAACCTTCTCGATACAGGGTTGCCTTCAGAAGGCTCGGGGTTTGGATAACTCCATTCTGGGATCAAATCAGAAACCAGGATGGCTTCTCTAAATCAGGGACATCCCTGGAAAATAGGGACACTAGGAGGGTCTCCACCAAAAGACCCTCAGAGGTAGACCTTAGTGTCTGGGCTGAACAATGCTTCCCAGGGCGTTGGTTTTTTTCCTTCCCCTCTATATTACAAATGAAAAAAACCCAACACTTTATATTTTCTTGGAACCATAATATTTACTGATGAGTGGATCACAGTTATGGGAACAAAAATGAAATGAAGAACACTGCAATCTTGCGTATCAGAGAGAAAATAACTACCTGGCATTTTGCTCGACAGGCGCATTTGTCTTCGCAGTCTGGTTGGCATATGTCTTTGAGAAAATAAATTGTTCTCCTCCCTTTCGCTACCTGATCCCTGGCAATTATTGCTGCCAGCAATCTAATTATGCTAATAGGCAGGGGCCAAAATGCATACTAAGTAGTCAGCAGTTCCAGTGGATGGACAGCAGTGGGCCAGCCTTCCCCAAAATTCCTAATCAAATTTTTTTTTTTTTGGGGGGGGGAGAATAATTGACATTGCTACAAAACAGAGAGCAGCAAAAAGTGGCCCCGGAGAGTATAAATGGGCCTCTTATATCTGTACCTTAAGTATCTATACAAACTCAGTGAGAGGTATGAGCTTGCAGTATTTTACTTGATGCTCTTTCAAGATATCCTGAAAAGATATCGATCCATATTCTGCAAATAAATAAATAAATGATACTATACTATACTATAGGGACGTGGGTGGCGCTGTGGGCTAAAGCCTCAGTGCCTAGGGCTTGCCGATCGAAAGGTCGGCGGTTCGAATCCCCGCGGCGGGGTGCGCTCCCGCTGTTCGGTCCCAGCGCCTGCCAACCTAGCAGTTCGAAAGCACCCCTGGGTTCAAGTAGATAAATAGGGACCGCTTACTAGCGGGAAGGTAAACGGCGTTTCCGTGTGCGGCTCTGGCTCACCAGAGCAGCGATGTCACGCTGGCCACGTGACCCGGAAGTGTCTTCGGACAGCGCTGGCCCTTGGCCTCTTTGAGTGAGATGGGCGCACAACCCTAGAGTCTGTCAAGACTGGCCTGTACGGACAGGGGTACCTTTACCTTATACTATACTATACTATACTATACTATACTATACTATACTATACTATAAAATGTTTACATGTTTCTTTGATTGCCCTTGAATTTTCTCACCACACTTGCCACCCTCTCCTGCGCACCAGTGGGGCATGCCACACCCTTCGAGAACCACTGCAGCCTAACCACTACACCACACTGTCTCTCATCACGCCTCCCCTCATGTATATTTCTCAAAGAAGGCCCCAAATTGTGGAATCAATGCATCGTTCAGCAAGGCCCACCTGGCTCCAGCTTCGTCATCCTTCTGGCCCCCAGGCAAAGACATTCTTAAGCTCCTGGGCATTTGGGCAGCGTTGATTTTCTGACTCTTAGTGGGTTATTTTTGGTGTTCTTTAAGCAGCGACAAGGGAGGTTATTTCCTGTTGTCAGGTGATTTTTGCAGATGAACACTTTTAGGATAGCTGTTTCATTTTAATGGATCTTCCCCTGCATATTATAGTTTGTATGTTATTGTAAATCAATTTGGGACTGCTGGCAGCATGAAGAGAAAAATGAATTGATTGAACTGAATTGTACAGGCATCTGCTTAACCGCTGTGGGGAGTTGGGATGATGGACTAGACGGGCCTTTGATGTGATCCAGCTGAGCTCTTCTTACGTTTTTTATGTTACTCAGAGAGGGGCATTTTGAAGGCAGTTTGCATCGCTGTACAGAAAGCAGCTGTCAGGGCTGGGGAAATCAGAAATCCGATGCTAGACACACACACACACACACACACACACACACACACACACACACACGTCTTCCCTTGTGCATACCTAATTCATCCCTTACCACTTCACAACCCAGGCTATAAAAACTGTGAGCTTCACAAACCGACTTGTGCTATTTAAGGGAATGAGGATCATTGTGATGATAATAATAATGAGGGTGATACAATTTAAATGGACAAGGGGTCGGCGAGGGTGCAAAGCTGGAAAGGACAGTGAAAGCAGACGGGGAGAAAAGCATGACGGCATGTCACATTGTCACGCCGACTGTCACAGATCGATACCGGCAACAATAATTAATATCCTCCATGCTCAGAAGATGGGGGGGGGGATGTGTGAGCATCGCAGTGTGCTTGGCAGGGGACAGTTCTTTTAAGAACGGAAGGAATGCTAACACCGTGCTGGTCACCTTGAGGTTATTTGCAGCCGCTGTAGCCGCTGCCTGACTTTTCGGTGACATATGAGTGCTACAGAGTCCACAAACCTGCTGTCAGTCTTGGTGTGGAATTGCACACCTGGATGGACCCGTTAATTTAAACTCAAGATTGTAGCTGAGGCATCATAAACACTTTATTGTTTTATTTATTATTATTTATTAAACTTATTAGTCTTTTTATTTTATCGAAAGGAACTCAAAGCGACTTACAGCAACAGATAAATAACACCTAGATTGAAACCACCACAAAGCAAAACGGAGAAAAAAACCTAAAACATATTCAGGTTTTAATAAAAGGCAGGATTAAAACATCCCACCCACTGAAGGAGGCCACAGATAATTACAAGCCAAAGGCCCGTGGAAACATCATGCTTTTGTCGGGCACCTGAAGATAAGTATTGGTGGTACCAGGCAAGCCTCCCAAGGGAGACCAATCCACAAGTGTGGTAAAGGGGGTATGTCCACACTGTTTCATGTTCCTGGCTCTTTTAGTCACCATTTTGTGTTATGCCATGGCCCCACCGCCATTTTGTCTTATGGCATACCCCCCCCCAGCAACCATCTTGTGTTACGCCACACACACGGCAGCCATTTTGTGGCTAGCATCCATGGCACTTCCTCAGAATTCCAGATGGTCCCACTGGCCCAAAAAGGTTGGTTATCCCTGCTCTAAGCATTGCATCACATATTTTTAAAGAAGTGAGGCAGCCCAAATGAGGGATGAAGGACAGACAAGACTGACATGTGAACCAGCTCACGGCTAATAATGTCTTGTCACGTAAATTGCAAAACTGTATGCAGCTGGGCGTACATCATGGGTAAAAAGGCAACTGCTGAAGGGAGTGGGTACGTGTCTGATAATATCTTAAGCAGGTTAGGCAAGTTGCACTAGAGAGCTCAAGCAATGCTTATTTTCTGATAGTATCTTAGGCAAGTCAAACTTGTTAGGCAAGAATGGCCACGTAGTGCTTATATGAGTAGAATGGCCACGTAGTGTTTATAGAAGTAATTCACTAGAGCGCAAGCGCAGGAATGCAAGGCTGCTTTCTTACCCCTATGCTAAAAGAAGGTGGAGTGTGCAGGTGTAAGTAAGTGATTTGTGCAAAGTGGGAGCAGAGGGAGGATTGAGAGTGTTAAAAGCTGAATGCACGCTTTGTTAGGGGCGCCAGTCTTGGGAAGCAATTCCACTGGCATCCTCTGCGCAGATGCAATAAAAACCTTTCTCTCTGAAGAAATTGGTCCCTGGTGCCTTTTGTGTCCTCCGAGGTGGGGTGTGCGAGCATTATTATTTTGCTATTTGGTGATATTTTCCTCAGAAGAAGAGATTTGACCCGAAAATCATTGGGCAATAAAAACATTAATTGAATAGGGTGTTACTAGGAACCTGAAAGACATTTCTTTCCCACTTAGCTGCTGTTCTCTGTACTTTAACTTTAATTATAGATACACTTTAAATATCAGGCTTATAATTTAGTGATTGCGATTTAAATTTTAACACAGTGCTGGTCACCTCCTTCTCCTTTCAAGCCCTTTTTAAACAAACTTGTGTTTCGCAACTTTTAAAACGGCCTCTTCAATCCAGCAAAATTAGGCATGTTTTTAACTCTCTTGTTAAAGGGGGATTTACTTTTGTTTCCGTGCAAGCTCTGATATTTGTCAAATGCTGCCTTGGACGTTTGAACTTTGGGTGGTAATAAAAGAAAAGTGGAGGTGGGGAAGAAGAGGCACCGACATTTCTGCGGAGACGTAGCAGGAACATCACGTTGCAGGCAGTGTGAAAGAATAATGAAGAGACGGCTGGAAAATTATGGCTGTACTGCCAAGCCTAGAAAAACTGCATGTACCATTTTTCACCATTGCACACAGTTAAATTAGTGCAATGCAGCTGGGGAGCCTGATTAATGGCCAGCAATATATTTATATTTAATGATACTAACTTTTTCGCTTTCAAGAAGAGGTGAAAGATGGAAGCAGCACCAGAGAAAGGGCATACCAAGTAGTGATGGCTGGTGGAGTGGAAGGCATGTTAAGTATAGCAATTTGATTCACGGAAATTGTAAGTGCTTGTATGCATTACTATGTGTGTAAATTTGCCGGGTTGGTAACTCAATTCTGGAGAGTTCTCTAGTAGTTCTCCTATGATTGGCTAACGTTGGTCACATGGGAGGTATCTAGTGAAGGAGAAACTCCATTTTACGTGAAGCAAGATGGCTGTTTTAGAATCCACGGTGAACACTGCTAAGTTGAATAGAGTGTTGGAGTTCTTCCTCTCTGCTTGAAAGAAGGTTTTGGGGGATTTCTGAGGTTTCTCAGGCTCCGAGAGGTTCTTTAATGAGAAGTTCAGCAAACAGTTTGTGCCAGGGGCAGCAGACATGGTGTGCTTCAGATATCAGACTACAGGCTACCAGCCAGCTCAGCCAATAGTAAAGGATGTAGTCCACAAATGGATGGCAAGAGGGCTTTGCCCCCCCCCCCCCCAGCCACAGGTAGCCACAGGTAGGCACCGTTGCCATTATAAAAGAACAAGGGGTGTGTTCATGGTGAGTTCTGACACATCTTTTTCTAGAAAAATAAGTAAAAGGGTAAAGGTAAATGTTATGTACTAACCTTGGATCCTAGAAAAATAAGCAAGTAGGATCCTAGAATGCAACAGCTAATTGGCTTGCAGGAGAAGACCAATCAGGCTCCAGGAAGAAGTTAATCAACCTGTTAGGCTGGTAGAATCATAGAATGCAACAACTGATTGGCCTGCAGCAGAAGACCAATCAGGCTCCAGGAGGGAAGCAGAATCAGCCAATCAGACGGGGGTGGGTTGGGGACTTAAGGATCATATTCACTCAATTGCTTTCCATTCCAGTCAAATAAGCCATCACCGACAATTTCTGCTCCCATTTCCATTTTTGTCACAATTCCCCAACATCCTGACTCAGAAGTAATACACTGAGTTCAGTACGCTTACTTCCGTTAAAGTGGGTACAGTGGTACTTTGGGTTGTGGTTCAAGGACCCGATCCCCGCAAAGTGGAATGAATACACAAGGACACGTGATTTAAGGTTAATGGGCAAGAAAAGGCCACAACTTTATTGATTACAGCAAGTGAAAAGGTATTGGCTTAGGCATTGGATTACGTCAGCTGACTCCACCCCCTCAGAGAGGGGTGAGTCTAAAACAGGGGGGTTTATTCACCAGTAGGTGGAGCCTGTTGATGCTAATCCAACTATAGGCTCTCCCCTGATGTCACCGAGGGTCGTGCCATGGCCTCCCGCCAAGCAGGCATCGGACAGAATACACGACCTCCGGATTCCTTTAACGGAATACCCCAAAATTGAAGGCGCAGACGATGGCCACACCTAGCCCTTCGACACACCACAACACATTATTCCAATGCCTAACCTACCCACCAATACCACGAAAGTTGTGACGATTGCTACGAGGTAGGCAAAAAAACCAAAAAGCCTAATGACAAATGGAAAAATTCCTACCAGGCCCCCCGGACAACCAGGGTGACCAACCTAAGGTCCATAGCAAGGCCAAAGAAAACTGATACCCTAAGCTCTAAGGGAGTGGAGGGTGGGTGACTCGCGACGGGACGACGAAGAGTGAGGCCGGGGGGGCTGGCGGTGCAGCAATTTAGGCTGCTGTACACGCCCCCTCGGAGGCACCTGGTTGGGTGCCTGCCGGTGGGCGTGGGCGCCAGCCAGGTGAGTGGGAGGCAGGGGGCTAATGCCCCCCGCTTGAGGCGGAGCTCGGCTCCCACCCACAACTACTCCCCTCTCTTCCAGGACGAGAGTCTTTACAGACGCTTCAGGTTACAGCCTCCGCTAACCCAGAAACAGTACCTCAGATTAAGAACTTTGCTTCAGGATGAGAATAGAAATCGCGCGGCGGCAGAGGGAGGCCCCATTAGCTAAAGTGGTACCTCAGGTTAAGAACAGTTTCAGGTCAAGAACAGACCTCCAGAACAAATTAAGTTCTTAACCTGAGGTACCACTTTATTTAGTGTAATTTTAAGGTCTTATATATATAATAAATGTTCATAAATGTAACAAGCGAACACGTGAATATCTAACCCACATGTCTGAAACAGCACAGGAAGACAGTCCTGAAACCATTTTTACTTCCAAACTGACCAAATGTTTTTCTGCAAGGAGGGAGGGGGTGAGGGAACCTTCCCAAAGTCTCAGGAATTAAGTGATTACCATCTCAAAGGCCTTATGTTTAATGTCCAATATGCCCAGGTTGGAACGCTAAAATAAAAATGAAGATGTCTGAATAAAATAATTAAAGTTGTAGAGCACCTCGATTTAAATTGCTACAATGAGGCCCCATATGAGACAGGTCAATTTTAATCCATTGTGGAAATTCTGCGCCTGATGAGATCTGACCCTTTGCTGGTTTTATAGTAATTCTCAAGTGCTTCAGGACCCTCTCGAACTGAAACATTTCCCTCCACTGCCGCAGGGCTGAGCTGCGATGGGAAAAGAAGAAGAAATATTTCAGATTTAGAGGCGATTAATTGTGAAGCCTGACCGCTACGCAGGAGAAAATCTCATTTCAGTGGCAAGTCTTCTGTCATCCCGGCACCCAAAGGACATGTGAAAACATCTGGCAAATCTTTCAGTGAGGGCCTGCATCAATCGTTATCTAAAGCGAGGTACAGGGTGTGGTTAAGGGCCCATCTGCCGTGTGCATTTAAAGTAAGGTTATCACCCATCCTGTATAATACAGGATTGCCCCTTACTTCAATGTAAAATGCTATGTCCTGTATTGATTAAATGTGGGTGCCTGGCGCACGCTTGTGACATCACACGTGCGTGTGATGTCACACATCTTTGCTGCAGCAGGCAGGTCCAATGAAGGGCCTCCCCATCGCAGCAGGAGGGCCCAAAGGAGCCACCCCACCATAGCTGTCAACTTACAGATTTGAAAATAAGGGAGCAGCAGCCTTGAAAATAAGGGATCAGCAGCCAAAATAAGGGACCTGCAGCCTTACCTGTTCCAGGCACTCCAGTCTTCCTGTCCTCCTGCAGTCTGGTCAAACTCATGCTGGTAGCTCCGAGAACACTGTCCAACCAACTTTGTAACCAGAGGTTCAACTGAATAAAATCTGAATCACATGCACCACAAGGCCTATGCAGCCTCAACTTAAGATGGCTCCCCGGCCTGGCTTTGCACTGCAAAGTTTGCAGCAGCACGTGTAACAAAATGGTGTCCAGCATTCAAAAAACCCCTCAGCTTGCATTAACTAGCCACACACACACAGCCTTCCCCCCTCGCCATGAGATCGCCAGTCACCCACCATTTAGTCAACCAGCTCCTTTCTTTCCCCCCATAAGTCAATCGAAGGAGCCTCCAAAACAAATTCAAAAGCCCCCCCCCACGAGATCTCCCTTCCTTTCCCCCCACCATGTGCCCCCGCTCCAGACAGACCTATTCACCGGCAAGGGTGAGTGGGCCGTTGATGACGTATCCATCCGAGCACTCAGCACAGGTATGTTAAACTTCTGAGCCCCTCTGAGCCAAAGGCAGAAAGCCCAGCCAGCAGCCAAACGAAGCCTCAAAGAAAACCACCATCACCTCTCCGCTGGGAAGCACTGAGCAAAGGCGAGTCCCCAGGCAACGCAGCCGATTTGATCAGCACAAGGCATGTAAGCTCCACCACCCAGTCATTCTTAGACTTCTTACTGGGTGAGCAACACAGCCAAGCAACACAGTTGGAGCCTCCCTCCTCCCTGGCCAGGAGGGAGGGAGGGAGAGGAGCTGCTTCCTTTGAAATTTAAGGGACATCATTTAAGGGACATCCATCAATAAGGGACAACAGTGGGACATGGTGCTGGAATAAGGGACTGTCCCTTCAAATAAGGGACGCTTGACAGCTATGCACCCCACTGCAGCAGGCAATGTGTTGGGTGGCCCAGCCGAACACCCACAGTAAATGTTTTGTGGGTGCTTCGGCACCCCCTCCCCCCAAGAGAGCACCTAGGTTTCCAAATGTTGCAGTGCAGTTCTCCAGACAAGTTACATAACCAAAAATGAACATGCTAGGGGGAAGGGTGCATGAAATTGCATATATTGGTGAGAATATGCATTAGGCTAGGAGAAATCACTTTACCTAAATGTGTATATTAGGCAAACAAAAATAAAAATGCACCTATCAGGAAAAATACACACTAAATTGCTACTGAATTTTCATGAGGATTTCTATTTAAAAATAAAACGCACACTGCTGTGGAAATGTGGAGACATGGGAAAACCAAAATTGATAAATTCACCCATCCCTACCTGCATGTCTGCTGCAAGAGCCTCACTACAACTGGGTATTGGATGTAGTTTTTAATGCTAAAACTGGTAGTGCTCAACCCTTTGAGATGAGCCTTTGGGATATAGACAGAAGCAGATAAAGGAATCACAGAAGCTAAGCTTTCTGGTCTTTAGGTGCCTGGCGCAAGCTGTTTATTTGCTTCGAGACCAATAGGCTGTTCCCCTTGGAGATTTCTGTGGAGAGACTTTCTCCCAAAGGAGCCTCCTCAAAGGTCACAGGGAAAATCCCCTTTGTATTCCTCTGGCACAAACTAGAAACAATCACCTATTTTGGTTGTGCCTTTTATCCCCCTCCACAAACTCCGCAGAGAGAGGGAGTTGCTATTTTTAGCAAAGCTTCCGCTCCAGTAAGAAGCTGGTTTTAATATTAAATAAAAGTAGGTTTTCAAATACAGCCCACGGGCGATGCACTCTGTGCTTTTTACCTTAAAAAGCAGTTGTGTTGAATAGGCAAAATTAGTACCTTTCCTCCTTGCTCTGCACCATCATTATTCATTAGTGCCAGAGCCCAGTGCTGCTTGTAGAGGTTCCTGAGACCGGTTTTATTTTATTTTTTTAATCTAACAAGTGTAGTTCTCATCTTCATAACTGTATTCTACAACGAAACAAGAAGATTGCCTTTTAAAAAATGGATGCTTTGGGACTTGTATGACTCTGTTGGAGATACAAATGCACACATACATTCCACTGGGGAGACCATGTGTCTTCCTTTGGAGAGGACAATCCTCTGAAGGGGTGGCCAATGCCAGCCTGGTTGAAAGATGAAGACCTATAGAAGGGGGGTGGGCATTAGTAGCACCAGGGAAACAAACAGGCACACAGGTCACTGGTTGCAGACTTGCCCACTATGGAGAGATGCATTCCTTTTCCATTAAAATGATAGTAGTAATTTTTTCTACCTTTGTACCGGTATATGTGCATGTAAATTAACATACACACATGTTCTGGGAATCTGTATTCTCTTTT
This sequence comes from Podarcis tiliguerta, assembly GCF_965153285.1. Taxonomy (NCBI): domain Eukaryota; kingdom Metazoa; phylum Chordata; class Lepidosauria; order Squamata; family Lacertidae; genus Podarcis; species Podarcis tiliguerta. Next base: position 15,326,202 of record NC_139536.1, on the reverse strand, counting down.
GCCCACTGCCTGCTCGTATTGCATGTCTGCATCATTATGATGATGATGATGATGATGATGATTAGACAATGTGTAAGTAGTCTTCCACACAGACCTTTACATCAATGTGCATACCCTCCAACATTTTGATCCCCAAAATCAGGACATCAGAAGGATGTGCCTGTTGTGATAGTTTGACCCCTTTCAGTCTGAACAGTACAAATTCTACAACCACCCTCCACATCTCCTCAAAATCATTTCTCCTGCGTATTCCCCGTCTTACCTTAATGGCACGTGTTAATTTATCATTAATAGCTATATCCCACACCTCTTTATGCCATTCTTCTATTTTATATTCTGCTTGCCCCTTCCACTTCCTAGCTATCACAATTTGTGAGCAAGTCCTTCATAGCCCGCGAACCTTCCACCCCATCGTAAATTGATAATTATGCTACCTCTGGACTTTCGGGAGGTTTAACCCAGTGATTTCTGTTACCTCCTTAAACACCCTTTGCCAGAAAAATTGTACATATTTACACCCCCATCGCATGTGAACATAATTCCCAGATATGCTGGAGTACCAGAGTTGAGCACCTTCCGAGGGCTCACACAAAAGTGCCAGACCAAAAAAAGGACATTCTGGGATGCAAACAGAAGTTGGGATTGGTTTCTGTCCCACTTAAAACGGGACAGTTGGGGGCATGGTAGTGGTGTTTGCTTCAAGAGGTCCCTTAAGGTGATGCTGAGCACACATTGTAGGACCCCCTGCGTGTTCCTCAAGGCCTTCAACCTGTGCAATGTCTGATTTATCTTCCAAAGACTCAATGTCTGGCACCGGGTGACAGCTAGACATGGCAGTGCCTCCCACAGATGACTGCACTATAAGAGGACGCCACTTTTATCTGGGACCCTGCTCTGTGTCACGCTGAGCATCGTGATTAATCTGGCACTTCACTTACAAAGGGCTCTCTCAGCATAAGTCATACTCAACTCTTAACAATAGCCGAGTCCCATTTTTACTAAATATAAATGACCTTATCTTGAAACGGAAGGGTTCGCCGTGTTTTCGATAATGCAAGCACTTCTTGGGCAACGTTTAGCGAACACTTCATTAAATTGTCCGGGATCTACAAGTGACAAGACGAATGCACTCACCTCTGCGGAGGAAATAAATGGAAGCAGAAGTCATCTATCGTTCGGACAAGCTTTGCATGACAGGAGACACATGTTTAACTTATAGAGAAAAGAACCAGAAATTACAGCAGAAGAAGCAGCTAGGAATATTGCATTAGCGGAGAGTCACAAAACACATCGATCATTAAGATAAATAAGTGGAAGCAGAGGATGGGAGGTTCATTGCATAGGAACAGAACCCAGCACTGTAAATCTCAAGCTGCATTTTCTTGTTGAAAAATATTCTTCATCAAGAGTCGTGCTTGAGGACATACTCTGGGGCCAGGTATAAAAGAATAAATGCATTTAGAGAGAGACCTCAAGACACATACCCCATATACTCCACTGGGCACCCACTAGAAGGGTAGAGAACGCATCACATTTTTGGTCATGGCACATATGTTACCTAAAACAGCTTCCCTATAAGGAGTGTGATCCCCGTTCCTGACCTTAACATCCTGATCCATTTACCACATGTAGATGAAAGGAACTGAATATGCCAAATGGGCAGGCCAAATGGGATGCGTGGCAGGCTCAATTTGGCTTGCAGTCCAGAGGTTGTCCGCTGCTGGCTTACCCTAGCTATTCTGTTGTGAGGTCTTGCATTCTCTGTCTGCATTCCTGGTAGTTGCTACAGGTAGTGATGAATGGTGCTCAAGCACAAGACAACTGGCAGTCTGTTAAACAGAAATTAGCTCCAGGTTAGGGTTGAGGAACCATTTCAGCTCCATGGGGCAGATCTGTATTAGGATTGACCTCGCTGGCCAAAATGTACTGGTGGGAGCCTACACCCGCATGTCAATCACATGACATTGGGACATGGGACAGCCCTGCCCCACCTATCAAAAGCTCTTCTCACTTGGGAACCTGCAGTGATGCCAAAGTTCTTTTGTTGTTTGCAAAGGGCTTTAAGACAGCTGCTGTTCTCCTGTTTGAGCCTCTGAGGGCCCAGGTGGGAATATGGGGACTGTCTTAAAGCCCTTTGCAAAAGCGCTCTTTGAAGCAGCCCCTCATTTGCACCCTCACTTAAAGGGGAACCATGGAGTTGCTTCAAAGAGTGTTTTTGCATAGGGCTTTAATACCCATTAATCAGCTGGTGCATGGGGGTTAAATCCTGCTATTTTACCTGTGCGGTCCTGTTCCCTACTGGAAACAGGATACACAACCAATGCAGAATTAAAGCCCATCCTCACGTCCATCAGATGACATCACCAGTGACATCAGCTGGGGGGGGGAATGTCCTCATGGGGAAAACTTGTCCTTCTGGCAGGCCAAGAGTGGCCCATGTTGATGCCCTACCCCTGTTCTAGATGTTATGGCTGCCTGGAACAGAGAATCAGATGGCCATGAGTGCCATTTCCAGTGGCAGCTGGACTAGATGGTGGGTGGATGTGAGAAATGTGAGAAACAGTGCAGCAGGGGCTGGCCACACCAAATCCCTAGGCTTGTAAGTAATGAGCAAAGAGTGTGCATACTGAACAAAGAGCCATTTGAGCAGAGACTGGGAGCCTGTGGTGCACCTGATGTTGTTGGACCAGCTCCCATCATTCCTGAGCGTTGGCCAGGCAGGCTGAAGTTGATGGGAGCTGGAGTCTGACAACATCTAAATGTTCACAGGTTTCCTGTCCCTGGATGACAGAAGCGATAAGGAGGAAAGTTCTAACTGATAGAAGCCATAAGGGGGAAGGTTAGGCTTTTTGTGGAATGGGTTCATTTCCTCTTGGGTTACAGAAAACTCTTGGCCCTCGGGTCAGGCACTGTGTAGCATTATATTAAGGGACGTGTTGAACCACCATTTTAATTCCACCTCCAGCTGAATGCAGAGATGAAGCCCTGTTGTGAAAACAACTCAGGTGCACAAGAAATTTATTGCCCCATAACCTAGTTTCTATCCTTCAGAGAGAAAGCCCTGAATTGCTACTTTTATTTATTTAAACATATTTCTCTTGTGATTTTTAGCAGGTTGCCTTTAATGGGCTAATTAGCAACGTTTCATTTCAGCAACAAACTAAATTAGGCACATTTGCAAAAGGAAGAAGTGTTTTTAGCTACCAGCCATAAATTAAGCATCCAGCGGAACTTAAATCAATTTCTTTTCAGAAGCAGCTTGGCTTGCCCAATGAAAAATGAAATACATATTTAGCCAGATACCTTTTTTAAAAAAATTGTGGGTGGGGCAGGAGGGGAAAACCTATGACTACATTTCTCACCACTACAAATTTTATGCTAAATAAACATGCCAAGATTTATAGGGTTTGTCACCAGATCCTTCCCAGTTGATTCGGCCCCTCTTTGCCCCATTTCCTCTGTCATCCCATTTCTCTTTCCACCTGCTCCACCCCAGGAAGTCAAGGAGAACAGGGGCAATAGAGGCAGGGATGAGTGGATCTGTCCATTTGCTTTCTTTCAGCTTCAGGAGTTTCCTACCCTCCTCATTTCTTGGTCCCAAGGATATCCACAGTCTGCCCAGGGGAATCAGTTGATGAAGCACTCTATGAATTGTAGCTCTGTGAGGGGACTGGGTATTTCCCAACAACTCTTGATGCTCTTAGCAAGCTACACATCCCAGGATTCTCTGGGGAGAGCCATGGCTGTTAAAAGTGGTAAAAAGTGCTTTGGATGTATGGTGATAACACATGACCTTCACTGCAAAAAGAAATCAGTTCAGTTTAAGAGCTACAGTCATGGTAGCTTACATATACTAAGGTCAAGATAGCTCAGTTGGTTAGAGCGTGGTGCTGATAATGCCCAGGTTGCAGGTTCGATCCTCCACAGGGCCGCTGCATAGTCCTGCATTGCAGGGGGTTGGACTAGATGGCCCTCAAGGTCCCTTCCAACTCTACAATTCTATGATAAGTGCCCCCCCCCTTTTATGCTGCTTCCTCTAAGCATCTGGCTGGCCGCTGTGAGAAAAGTTGCTAGATTGGAAGGGCCTTTGGTTTGATCCAGCAGTGCTCTTATTATTTCATGGAGTCATAAGAGTTGGAAGGGACCATGAAGGTCATCTTTTCCAACTCGCCCATGGGCTGGAAATGGCCCTAGTGCACCCTGGTGTGCTGGGCCCGGGGGTTAACCCAAGCAACACAGTCCAGGTCCGGTCCCGAATCCAAGGATTCCACGAAGAGTTTGGATTTGGATTTGATATCCCGCCTTTCACTCCCCTTCAGGAGTCTCAAAGCGGCTAACAATCTCCTTTTCCCTTCCTCCCCCACAACAAACACTCTGTGAGGTGAGTGGGGCTGAGAGACTTCAAAGAAGTGTGACTGGCCCAAGGTCACCCAGCAGCTGCATGTGGAGGAGTGGAGACACGAACCCGGTTCCCCAGATTACATGACTACAGCTCTTAACCACTACACCACACTGGCTCTCAAGGAGTCAGTCCAACAGGGTAACAGGCAGGAAACCAGGCTAGGTTCCAACAAGCAGCAGTGTTGCTCCCGCAACCTGGGGCGGGGTCCAGTAGCCTTTTATCTCTGATGGTGTTATGTACTGAGTTGAATAGGAGCCAAATTGCAGCAGTCTGGTTGGTTCTAGAACAATAGGATTCAGAATGCAGCAGTCTGATTGGTCCTAGAACAATAGGATCCAGAATGCAGCAGTCTGATTGGTCCACAGGAGCCACCCAATCCAGCTCCAGGTGGAAGTGAATCCGCAACCTGATTGGCCTACAGGAGAATCCCGGAATTAGCCAATCACGTGGGGCCCATTGTGCAAATAATATATATAAAGCAGATATTCTGGGGGAACTTCCATTCCTCCTCACCACTATGAGCTGAATAAAGAGCATGAAATCCACTCTTGACTCCGAGTATATTTCAGATGGGGTAATGGCCGGTCCTGAACCCCCGGTGACTCACCTCCCTGTCTCACCTGAAAGCGAGCACTCCTCCTGCGAGTACTCAGGCTCTCCTTCTTTCAGACCTGAGTCTCTGCAGCTTGGGAGACGTCGGTGGGTTACTAGACCCAGAGGCCGCCTCAGCCTCTCCTGACCCAACTGGTAGTGGAGCAGCTGTAAGTGCTCAGCAGAGGGCAACAAGGTAATCCCCACATCTGGAGCCAGAGCAGGCTCAGGCCCCTGACTCAGCCCAGCTGCTGTTTGTTGCAGGGGAACCTATGCAAACTGGGGCTCTTCAGAATCAGGCCCCAGACTCAGTTCAGAGTATCCGGTGCGGACCGAGACTCCTCCGGTTCCGATTCCCAGGCCATTACACCTGGATTCAGTATAACTCAGGATGTAGCTTCGCACTTATATGGCTCTCTTGCCTCAAGTACTATCTGTGTTAGCAACAGAGAAGGGCAATCAATTCAGTGGCACTCATGTTTGGCACTGCTCTCCCATGGGACATCCATCCACCTACTTCTTTGCTATATTTTCATCACTGGGGGGGGGGGGGCAGGATTCTGTAGAAAGCTGCTTCTCCAGGTTACCAAAGGTTTCCTCTGCTGATGGCTGCATGTATAAATTTGTGGGTTTTTAACTACTTCTGCCAGTGAATTGCATTAAATATATATTGGTTCATGCTGGACTGAACTGCCGTTTTTGACTTGTTTTCTTTTAAATCACTCTTTTTTAAAAGAAGAAAAAGAAAAAAGAGAGAGTTGTTGTTTTTCTCTTTACTGCTTTTACCTTTTCCTGAGTATTACATCAAGGGCTCTCTTAGCAGGGAAAGCAACCAGCAAGCTTTAAAAATAAACGAATGATTGATCTGTAAAAGGGAGAAAGAACACAGCTTATGCAAGCCATGGTCTGAGCTGCCTTCGTTGTCTTGTTGTTTTGGATCACAACTCCAAACAGCCCCAGCCAGGAGTTGCAATCCCAAACGCCTTGAGGGCACCAGGTTGGGAAGCCTGGGTGGGTCTGAGAACGAAAAGAGCATCAAAGAATAGCTCACCACATGTAACTAGCCCATTGATTCTATTTCTTCAAGGTTTATAGACATGGTCATTAACATAACACCTTCCCCAGCCAAATGAGCAAATTGCCATCGACTCATTTCCTGGGGTGTTGTTATTTGTCTCAATAGGATGCCAGCCTACCTTTGAAATGCCATTGGCTGTGCAGCATGCTTATCTGCATGTGATCCTGTATGTTATGATCAGCTGCTTTCCAGCCCTGGGGCGTTTTTGCTCCAGGTTGCAAATTGGTAGAAGAGCAGGGGGTAAAATCCTGGCTGTTGGTACCTAACAGCATCCCAACAAGCAATTTGGGGGTTTTTGTTTTCTTGCTTTTTTAAACTTGTTTTATTTTACTTTAATCTATTTGGTACAATCAGGACACACAACGGGGGTGGGGAGAGACGTGCCCTGCAAATATGACTGCAAAATGAAACGTAAACTTGTAAATTTGCATCTTTCCTTGGATTATTCCATGTCATAGGAAAAGATGCTGAGCTTTCAACAGTGACTCCACCATTATTCTCTCTCATAGAATCATAGAGTTGGAAGAGACCACTAGGGCCATCGAGTCCAACCCCCTGCCAAGCAGGAAACACCATCAGACCACTCCTGACATATGGTTGTCAAGCCTCTGCTTAAAGACCTCCAAAGAAGGAGACTCCACCACACTCCTTGGCAGCAAATTCCACTGTCGAACACCTCTTACTGTCAGGAAGTTCTTCCTAATGTTTAGGTGGAATCTTCTTTCTTGTAGTTTGGATCCATTGCTCCGTGTCCGCTTCTCTGGAGCAGCAGAAAACAACCTTTCTCCCTCCTCTATATGACATCCTTTTATATATTTGAACATGGCTATCATATCACCCCTTAACCTCCTCTTCCCTAGGCTAAACATGCCCAGCTCCCTTAGCCGTTCCTCATAAGGCATCGTTTCCTCATAAGGCCATTTTGGTTGCCCTCCTCTGGACACGTTCCAGTTTGTCAGTATCCTTCTTGAACTGTGGTGCCCAGAACTGGACACAGTACTCCAGGTGAGGTCTGACCAGAGCAGAATACAGTGGCACTATTACTTCCCTTGATCTAGATGCTATACTCCTATTGATGCAGCCCAGAATTGCATTGGCTTTTTTAGCTGCCACGTCACACTGTTGGCTCATGTCAACTTCCTATCTGAACACAGCAAGCCCATTTATCATAATTATAGCACCCCATGTTTCGGGCAATGATTTGAAGAGGGGCTGTAGCTCAGTGCTAGAGCAACTTGGGCCAATTCACACGTCATGGTAAACCATAGCTAAACTGTGAATATCAGCCAAGTTTGAATATCTGCAACTTGGCTGATTCGCTACAGCCTGCTTGCACTGGGAGGGGAAGAAATCCAAACTGATGTGGAAACATGTGTTGGGAAACTATGTACGTGCAGCTACTCACACAGAGTCAATTAAGGTTTGGCAGACAGCCAGAAGGCAATCTGAAGGAGTAAGTCTGCCTGGTGATAACAGAGGCATGGAGACAGCTCCCTGATTGGTCAAGCTCTCTCAAGGGAGTGATAATTAATGGCCTGCTAACTGGAATGTGTTAGTTTAGAGTTCAGTGTTCAGAGTTCAGTGTGTCAGTGAGTGTAGGAGTTGTGAGTCGTGTCAGAGAGAGCTAGCAAAAGATCCATGTTCTGTTCCTGTAAATAGTTCACTGTATATAATAAACACCTAACTACAAGTTCCTGGTTCCTGCTTCATCTATCCTGTCTGCAGCCAAGTTGCCAATTGCTTCCGAGGATTCTGCATTTACTCTGCTAGGTCTGGCTAAGGTCCTGCAACTAGTCAGAAAGTTGCGAAACAGCAATAGGTTTTGCCAATAACATGTAGATGTGAACTTACGACTGGAAAGAATAAGAAACTGAAATTTCTCCCCCTCTCTTCCCCTTTGTGCCTCCCGCAGTTTGCTCTAGCTGGGCTGGCAGAAACCCCAGAACAAGGGGGTCGTTCTGTCCGGCAAGCAGAAATGCTTCCCGTGATGGAACAATCAACTTAGCATGATGTGAAATCTTCCTTGACCTCTATTCCTGGGTGCGAAGTTTTGAGAAGCCCCACCCTCCTCTTCTGCTTTTCCTTCTTCCTCCTCTACCCATCTGGAGCTGCTAAACCACGCCAGAACCTTGACAGAATCAAGAGGTCCATAATTGCCGGCCTATCTTAGCTCCACAAAGAGTTCATGTCTGGATCCATGACCTTATGCGATTCTGGTGTAACTCTACACTGTATATCCTCCTAGGGTGGTTTTGCGTCTATTGAAAAGACATGGGATGGGTTTAGCTCCGCCTGGAAAGAAGTGGGGTTGTGTAACCACCTCAGTTCAAGTACTAGTAGTAGGGTGTGGAGCTGTCTTTCTGCAATCCAGCTGAAAATGTTTCTTGCCTTAAACACAAAAAACCCCACCATGACTGCAGACGGCTGCTTGGCATCAGTATTCTAGTAGTCTGACAATGCAGATTGCCAGCTGATTTATTGCATCCACTCCCTCCCCAGAATTTAGTAACAAAATATTGTAACGGGATTAAATCAATTCCCACAGAGGTTCTCCTGAAATTTAGGGCACGATGTGACCCGGGTTACTAAATAGTTTAGAAGAGAACGACGTGATCTGATTCTCTTAAGGAACAGGGCTCACCGCATGAGTTAGAATGGGGACTTTTGCTTCCTAGGAGAAGAGGGGAAGGCTGCAGCCTGGGCCAGCATAAGCATTGCTGGGCATCTGCTGAGGCTCAGAATTCCACAGGGACTCTACTGTTGACCCCCCAGAGTTTCCTGCTTCTTCGCCTCCTCCTTGCAGTGCTGTCACAGACTGTTCACTTGACCTGAGCATGCAGGCAGCAACAAGAGCAAGGAGAAAGAGGAGCAGCATTTACTTGCCTTGCAGTCTGTCAGGGACTAGTTGGATGAGGAAGAGTGGTGGGAGCTATCCGCCCAAGAACCCTACCCCACTCCCCGAGAAGGCACAGAAGACAATGAGTTAGATCCCAGATCCTAATGGTGGACACCGACCACACCTCAGAGGAGGAGACAAGCTGGGATGAACTAGAAGCAGGAAGCTTGAGGGATGGAGAAGAGGAAAAAGCAGGCAGGTGGCCCAGCACAGGGCAGGGTGGTGAGGTTTCTGGTTTGGATGCAGGCTCCGACTGAGACAATAGAGGGGAACCACACCCTCCAGGTCTTCTGCAGCTCCAACATGACAGGCTCTCTGCTGAAGGCTCTCAAGTCCCACTAACCCATGTTGCCAAGCAATGAGCCGGACAGACACAGAGAGAGGCTCCTGTGGCTTGTTGTAGGAGAGGATTACAGGGGAGGAGCCCTGACTCCAAGGGCTAGAGAGGGAAGGAGAGGCTGCACACCAGTGTGTGTGTGTGTGTGTGTGTGTGTCTGTCTGTCTGTCTGTCTGTCTGTCTGTCTGTCTTTAGGAGCGTCCTTGTATTTCCCCCCTTCCCTTCATAAAGAAACTAACTGCACATCAGCCTTGCGTCTCCCTCTCTAGACATGTGAATGACCTGATCGCCCTGACAGACCCTTGACACAGCCTCCCTCTGGGTGGTTGTGCAAATCGGAGCAGAAGGAAAGGGTCAGTGGAGACATCAGTGAGTAGGAAATGGGCCTGCTCTGAGACTGGACACAACTGAGGGCAACTTGCCCAAGGAGCCAGAACTGTCAAAAGTATCACTAAACTCATATTTTGGATGCAGAAAGTCTCAGGTTCTGTCTCTAGCATATCTCCAGGTAAGGCTTGGGAAAGTTTTCTGGAACACCACATGGCCACTGCCACTCAGTGTGGAGACAATGCTGGAGAGATGGACCAATAATCTAAGTAGGTTCTCTACGCTAGTGAGGTCTACCATGGGTAGGGAACTTGTAGACCATCAGATGTTTTCGGACTCCACCTTCTATCAGTTCCAGCCAGCACTGCCAATGGTCAAGTATGATGGGGATTAGAGTCCAGTGGCATCTGGAGGGTCACAGTTCCTCATCGTTGGCCTGTCCTTTAGTTTGCTGCCTATATTTCCTAGCTCAGTAGCCAGAAGTAAAAGTCACTCAAGGCTGGAGAGTGTCAGGGATGAGATGTAGGCAGTGGTCCAAGGGGAGACAAGGAGAGCTGTGCCAGAGAATCAGAGCCAAGGAACACAGTGGAAAACGCCAGGCTGGAAGACTATTGTTGCTAGGGCAAATTTTCAGAAAGAAGGAAGCCTTTTACAGACCCTCCAAGTGTCCCTATTTTCCAGGGACGGTCTTGGATTTAGAGAAGCCATCCCAGTTTCTGATCTGATCCCAGAATGTCCCGCTTCTCCTTAGGGCGTTCCTATTTTCATCAGAGAAATGTTGGAGGGTATAGAGTTATGCAACCCCCGAGCCAAGGAGATAAGTGACTAAATAACCTTTAGAAGACATCTGAAGGCAGCCCTTCAGGGAAGTTTTTTTTAATGTTGAATGTTTTGTTATGTTTTTATATATGTTGGAAGGTGCCCAAAGTGGCTGGAGCAACCCAGTCAGATTGGTGGGGCATAAATAATGATGGTGGTGTTATGGAATAGGACAGGCCTTTTTTCATTGGGGAAGTCATAGAATCATAGAATCATAGAGTTGGAAGAGACCACAAGGGCCATCGAGTCCAACCCCCTGCCAAGCAGGAAACACCATCAGAGCACTCCTGACATATGGTTGTCAAGCCTCTGCTTAAAGACCTCCAAAGAAGGAGACTCCACCACACTCCTTGGCAGCAAATTCCACTGTCGAACAGCTCTTACTGTCAGGAAGTTCTTCCTAATGTTTAGGTGGAATCGTCTTTCTTGTAGTTTGGATCCATTGTTCCGTGTCCGCTTCTCTGGAGCAGCAGAAAACAACCTTTCCCCCTCCTCTATGTGACATCCTTTTATATATTTGAACATGGCTATCATATCACCCCTTAACCTCCTCTTCTCCAGGCTAAACATGCCCAGCTCCCTTAGCCGTTCCTCATAAGGCATCGTTTCCAGGCCTTTGACCATTTTGGTTGCCCTCCTCTGGACACGTTCCAGTTTGTCAGTGTCCTTCTTGAACTGTGGTACCCAGAACTGGACACAGTACTCTAGTGTTGCCCTTCCTGTCTAATACGGCTCAGTAGCCATTTTGGGTGGGCGGAGCCAGTCCAACACCTAAGACTATTTTTTGCCCAATGGAGTACACCTAACTACCATTCTCTGGGACCCAGCATGAGGCTACAACCTCTGATTCTAACCCATATTATATTTGCACCACAGCGGATACTAACAGGGTACTGATACTTTGGCAGCAACTTGTCCAAAATTTTAGGTTATGGGTGCCTGAATCTTTCCAAGCTGGAAACCCAGTGGCATTCCCTTGCTAAATACAAAAATACGCATCCCGTATTACCACACAGTAAATGAATTCTGTCTATGTTAATAGAGCAAATATGTGCCTTCAGAAATGTAGGGCAAGTAATGAGAGGCTCTCTGGTGACAAAAGGAAATTATCTGAGGCAGAGAACATATTCCCATGGGCGAAGCGACTGAAAAGGCTGGGACTGTTTCAGAATAGAAATCAGGAGTCGGTAGGTGTACAAGCTAAAGGAATCAAATAAGGTGGCTGTGTTTCTGTCACAGGAGATATTGGAGGGCATGTTGTTGTAGCTGAATGGAACAAATTAAAAGCTTGATGAACAAGGAACCCTGTTTATCCAAAATCACACAGTCCCAGTCTGCAAATTTAAAAAAATAATAATCACCCAGATCAGGCAGGTAGTGAGAGATCCAAACCAAAATCAAGCATTTGTTTGCAAAATTAGATAATATCTCTGGGTGGTATTCAGCTAATCTTACTCAGAGTAGACCCAATGGCATTAATTTCCACGAGTCTACTCTGAGTAAATCTTAAGGTGAATACCACCCAATCAATATAACAGCAATAGATTATTATAATACAATATAATGGCTAAAATATAGAAGTAAGTCCAACAGGGTGTGAGGCTGTCAAATTGAAGAAGGCTATTCTCTCATCATTAATTATAGGAGTTTTCTTGAGACATTACAGAAGTATCTGGTTCCTGTCAGCCTGGAAATCAGTACAGCAAGAGGACTGTCCAGCCATCTGCTCATTATTCATGTGGTAGGTAAAAAAAATGGTAAAAGGTAAAGGACCCCTGGATGGTTAAGTCCAGTCAAAGGCGACTATGGGGTGCAGTGCTCAACTGGCTTGCAGGCCGAGGGAGCCAGCGTTTGTCCACAGACAGCTTTCCGGGTCATGTGGCCAGCATGACTAAAGTGCTTCTGGCACAACGGGACACCGTGACGAAAACCAGAGCGCACAGTAACCAGGCAGTCACCCATCCTGTCACTAACCAGAGACAGAGCTACCAACCTTTGGTGACCAATGGACACATCTGGAACGCTGAGGAAGTGTTGTGGGCTCTAGCCACAAAAGGAATGCCATGGGGGCATGGCTTAACACAAAATGGCTGCTGCAGGGAATGCAAAATGCCTGCCACACCTAAAAGCAGAAAAAGAGTGAGGACTACAAAGTGGGGTGGGATCAGTGAGGTGGGTGTCCAGTGCTGTCATCCAATGAAATGTGAGAAAGTTGAAGGGGTAGGAGAGGCTGAGCCAGTGTGAACAAATAGTCTCTGGTTCATTGCAGATTTTTGAGGGGATATTTACTAAGACCTTTTGTGGTCTCCCCATCCAATGTGACTGCCTGGGTACCACATGAATGATGAGCAGATGGTTGGACACAGAGGAATGGTGGTGGTGGGGAACCAGCTGCAGAACCACCAAGGAAAGAAAGCTCAGAGCCAGGAGGTTGGTGGTGGGATGAAGATGAGTGGTCAGAGGGAGAAGAGAAAGAAGACGTTGAGGAGGTGTTTCTTACTTCTCAAGCAATCATAAAGGAATTTATGGCTGATAAAAGAAAGTCCTTCAGGCAGCCCATGATTAAACTATGGAACTTGCTCCCACAGCAGGTAGTGTCTGTCACCAACTTAAAGGTAAAGGAACCCCTGACTATTAGGTCCAGTCGTGGCTGATTCTGGGGTTGCGGCACTCATCTCGCTTTATTGGCCGAGGGAGCCGGTGTACAGCTTCCGGGCCATGTGGCCAGCATGACTAAGCCACTTCTGGCAAACCAGAGCAGCGCACGGAAACGCCGTTTACCTTCCTGCCAAAGTGGTACCTATTTATCTACTTGGTCTTTGACGTGCTTTCGAACTGCTAGGTTGGCAGGAGCAGGGACCAAGCAATGGGAGCTCACCCCATCGCAGGGATTCAAACCACCGACCTTCTGATCAGTATGCCCTAGGCTCTATGGTATAACCCACAGCACCACCCGTGTTTAAAAGAGTATTAGACAAATTCATGGAGGAGAGGGCTACCCATGGCTGCTAGCTAGATAGCTACGCTCTGCCACAGTGGAGGCAGCAGTTCTCCTGAATACCGTATGCTGGAAACTGCAGGAGAAGAGAGTGCTCTTGCCCACGAATCTTGCTTGTGGGTTTTCCAATGGTTGGCCATTGTGACAACAGAATGCTGGACCTGTTGAGCCACTGGCCTGATCCAGCAGGGTGCTTCTTATGTTCTTAAGAATCAATGGGCCTGCCAAAGTTTGGGACCACCTGTGGCTCCCTCCTCACCTGTGGCTGCAGCCAAGTGCCTCCTGGGGCATCTTTTGGGATCAGGGTTGCCAAATGGCCAGGAGGAATGCAGCTTAGCCTGCACATATTTCCACGGACAACCTTGGAAGACGACTTTCTCCTAGTTCTTGCTGCCAACATGATTCTCATTCGTTCCAGTTTTTTCTCTCCAGAATTAGGTTTGCAGAAGCCAACGCTTCCTAAGTCTTTGCTGTACTTTGCTGCATTATGCTGCATTGGCTATCACTCACGGCTTGGAAGCCGTTCAGACAGCAGCAGAGCATCTTCTTAAATTTCTTATCCATTGCCCCCCCCCCAAAAAAAAGTGCCAACAAAGGCACAACATTTAGAAAAGTGTTAGAAAGATGGGCCCTGTGCACAGAAGCTAACATGGCTAAAAAAAATTTAAAAGTTGTGCTATTCAAATGAGTATGCTGAAATGTGAAAGCAAAATGCCTTCTCTTCCATAGGTAGAAGAATTTGCCATGCATACCCGGCTTGATTGGAAATGAATTTAGATGTGGCCAGTAGTTACACTATGTCAGTTTTTGGCGACATCCAAAATAGCCTCCTCATGTGGTTTTCCCCTGCCCCTCCCTTTCGCTCCGAAATTTAACATTAGCACATCATGAATTTCTTTCCCCTTTACATCTGGGTACCAAGGGGTAGCCACCACTGCTAGCAATGACAGTTTTAGGAAGACTCCATCAGGCAAGGCCTCCTTCCACCTGCCTTGCCCCACCCCCTGGCCCTGGGTCTCCTCATAAGGAAGCTGTTCCTGGAGGAAGAACTGTGAGGGGAGAGACTCCATCAGGCAAGGCCTCCTTCCACCTGCCTTGCCCCACCCCCTGGCCCTGGGTCTCCTCATAAGGAAGCTGTTCCTGGAGGAAGAACTGTGAGGGGAGAGACTTCATCAGACAAGGCCTCCTTCCACCTGCCTTGCCCCACCCTCTAGTCTCTGCTTTTCAATTTGTATTGTATTATTTTATGTACTGTGGCTTGCCGTTGTTCTATTGATTATAGTTTAGAAACTATTTATTGTAACTTGAGTGGATTTCTGTTTAACATTTATATGTTGATATTATTTTATACTCTAATATACTCTAATAATTGTTGAACGTTACTTTTTGATGTAGGTTGCTTATTTTAAAGTTTTGTTTTATTATCACAATTTTGTATTGCATTAGATTGGTATAAGATGTACGGTACATTTTTTTGTTTCTTCAGCTTGTAAACCGCCTTGAGAATTGTAAGATAGAAAGATGGTATGCAAATGCTCTGTGTTGGGCACAAAGCGATCACTTGGGGGTTTCCCTGGGAAGCTAATGTGGATGCAAAATCCAGACCTGCCATTTTTCTGTGCCGGAAAAATGGGGACATGCATTCGGTGCATGAGATTGCAGCGGCAGTTTTGGCGGCAGTAGTAGCATCATCATCATCATCAGGTATGAGCTGGAATCCCTAAAGTCTCACCACTCAGAGGCTGAGATATGTGCAACAAACCCATTTAAAGCACATGGCTCCCCCAAAGAATTCTGGGAACTGTCATTTGTTACAGGTGCTGGGAATTGTAGCTCTGTGTAGGGTATAGGTACAGTTCCCTTAATTCTTTAGGGAAGGCCATGTGCATTAAATGTATAATGAGGTTGTGAGCCTGGTTGGAGCAGTCTGCGCATGTCCTTGGAAATTCAGATCAGATTTCCGCTGGGTATTTCTCCCGAACTCTTGAAAAATAACTTTCTAAAGTGCTTACACCAATACATTTGCTAAGGATCAAGCAGCAGACTGCAAGGTCATTGCAAAACATTGACTTGTACAGGCTGTCAGCTTGTCAGCCAGCAAGTTCCCTTCAGCCTGGATCTTTCAGGCTCCCCCATTCAGATGCCGCTCATTGATTAGAGTGCCTGCCTCCAGGGATTCGCCGTGTAAGCTTCCCTCTCCCTTGCGACTTCAGAAAATTGTATGTGCCTTATTAGGCAGCACATTACTTAGCAATCCTGCCACACAGAGATTCATTATTATCCAAGAAGAATGTCTGCGCAATGACTTCTTATCGCGTCCCAGAATGAATATGACTGAATCCCAGACCGGGTGTCAATAAACCAGCATGCCAACAGGCGCCTGACAAAGGAGATCTGTTACAAAGCCTGGAGCACTGTGCAGATGTACACTTCAGGCATCTCTTCATGTGCAACGCAGTGGGGAAAGAAACTTTTAAGTGGCAGCCACGAAGGTTGTAAAGTAATTGCACAACTCCTTCCCCAATATGTAAATGTCTTCAAATACCTGCCAGTTTCGTGCTTGAATAACAATTAAACCAGACATCCCCGTGACATTATCCCCATGACAATGTGTTTCTTGAGTTAGAACAGCCTTGCAAGGTAAGTAAACATTATTAGCCAACCTGGACAGATCAGTCAGTTAGAGCGTGCTGCTGAGAATGTCAAGGCTGCAGGTTCGAGCCCCGTGTGGGATAGCTGCACATTCCTGCATTGCAGGGGGTTGGATTAGATGACTATGATTCTATTATTAGCTTGTGCTAGGTTGGTACCTTGCTGACAAAGGTCTGCATAGTTTAAGCTATGGTTTTCCCAGTAGTGGTGTATGGAAGTGAGAGCTGGACCATAAAGAAGGCTGATCCCAAAGAATTGATGCTTTTGAATTATGGTGCTGGAGGAGACTGTTGAGAGTCTGCAAGAAGATCAAACGTATCCATTCTGAAGGAAATCAGCCCTGAGTGCTCACTGGAAGGACAGATCCTGAAGCTGAGGCTCCAATACTTTGGCCACCTCATGAGAAGGAAGAGAAGACTCCCTGGAAAAGACCCTGATGTTGGGAAAGATGGAGGGCACAAGGAGAAGGGGACGACAGATGGTTGGACAGTGTTCTCGAACCTACCAGCATGAGTTTGACCAAACTGCGAGAGGCAGTGGAAGACATGAGTGCCTGGTGTGTTCTGGTCCATGGGGTCAAGAAGCGTCGGACACGACTAAACGACTACACAACAACAACAACAACAACAACAACAACAACAACAACAGGTTGGTACAGGGTCAGCCCAGTGGGATCTTGCAACATTGGTCCTGAAAGCACTGCCCTGTGCAAACCACAGTTCCTAGGATGGGGCCATAAGCAGAGACTATTTAGCCATCAGCCAGGATGCTGTAGTTTCATCCTCTATTGCAAATCCTGCATTGTGCAAGACAGTGGGGCTGCATGACCTCCAAGGCCCCTTATACAGTATGTAGCTGCTGAAGAAGAAGAAGAAGAAGAAGAAGAAGAAGAAGAAGAAGAAGAAGAAGAAGAAGAAGAAGAAGAGTTTGGATTTGATATCCCGCTTTATCACTACTCTAAGGAGTCTCAAAGCGGCTAACAATCTCCTTTCCCTTCCTCCCCCACAACAAACACTCTGTGAGGTGAGTGGGGCCGAGAGACTTCAGAGAAATGTGACTAGCCCAAGGTCACCCAGCAGCTGCATGTGGAAGAGTGGGGAAGCGAACCTGGTTCACCAGATTACGAGTCTACTGCTCTTAACCACTACACCACACTGGCTCTCACGTGCTGGTAATGTGCTGGTAATGTGGAATCACACCTCTCACCATTTTTGGTCCTGGCATTCAGCTGTCTTGAGAGCAATGGAGTGTGCCTCTGGGGGTGAAGTCAAACTGCTTTATCAGCAGCACAGAGGTGACCTCCTTTGGGCGCAAGTCTGGGCAGCGAGTATGGAGGTCCTGGGCTGCCCAGAAGACAAGAAAGAAGAAGAAGAAGAAGAAGAAGAAGAAGAAGAAGAAGAAGAAGAAGAAGAAGAGGAGGAGGAGGAGTAGTTTGGATTTGATATCCCGCCTTTCACTCCCCTTCAGGAGTCTCAAAGCGGCTAACAATCTCCTTTTCCCTTCCTCCCCCACAACAAACACTCTGTGAGGTGAGTGGGGCTGACAGACTTCAGAGAAGTGTGACTAGCCCAAGGTCACCCAGCAGCTGCATGTGGAGGAGCGGAGACGCGAACCCGGTTCCCCAGATTACGAGACTACCGCTCTTAACCACTACACCACACTGGCACAAGACAGCCACCCCCCACCACCTTTGGCCTCACTACCAATGGCCCAAAGGAAAGCAGAGCAATACTTTTGGCACCAGCTTGGCTACAGGAGTTACTAGAAGGAGGTGTAAAAGGTGTCATCCAACGACCTTAGGGACTCCGCTCCAGATTGGGGTAGGGTTTACGCCTTAGCCTTTTCTTCTGAAGATATCCCATAAGGCAGCAGAGGTTTAGGATCAGAGTTTTCCTTCTCCTAGATGGGCTACCTTCCCAGGTTTACGAGCTCCATCACGTCCCTCTACACTACAGCATGTGCAGAAGCTGCCTTCCTCACTGCTGGACCCACTAGGGGACTCATCCATTCAATCCACCAGAGCCTGTCTTTATATGCAGGCGAAGTCCCTAACTCACTGAGGATTAGAGACCCATTGGCTACCCTCACCTCTCACCATTGCCCATTTGCTAACTGTTCTACAAGGGTTTCTGTCTTGCAGTTTTTGGAAATAACTATAGAGCAGGAATGGAGAATTGGGTTTTTTAAAAGGGTAAATATATTAAGCTTTGTATTTTTCTCTATAAACCTTAATAAAATTTATATTATTTTTATTTTATTTTTAAAAGAGAACTCTTGATTTTGTTGGACCCTAACTCCATGATTGGATTTGTAGTCCAGCAACATCTGGAGGGACGCGGGTGGCACTGTGGGTTAAACCACAGAGCCTGCGACTTGCCGATCAGAAGGTCGGTGGCTCAAATCCCCACCACGGAGTGAGCTCCCGTTGCTCGGTCCCTGCTCCTGCCAACCTAGCAGTTCGAAAGCACGTCATAGTGCAAGTAGATAAATAGGTACCGCTCTGGCGGGAAGGTAAATGGCGTTTCCGTGCACTGCTCTGGTTCGCCAGAAGCGGCTTAGTCATGCTGGCCACATGACCCGGAAGCTGTACGCCGGCTCCCTCGGCCAATAAAATGAGATGAGCGCCGCAACCCAGAGTCGATCACGACCGGACCTAATGGTCAGGGGTCCCTTTCCCTTTTAACATCTGGAGGGACACAAATACCCCATCCCTGCTGTGGGTTTAAATTTTTTTTATGGAGTTCAAATTGTCAATTTCAAGATGCTTGTCAATTTAATCTTACTTTTTTTGTAATTTTGAAATTCAGACTCACCATAGACAGTTCTCTGTGTATGTGTGTGTGTGTGTGTGTGTGTTGGGGAGGAAAATACTAGGATGCTAGCTGACAAGTCTTTTGTTAGACAGATTGCAGCTCAATTGTCAAGGATGTTCCATTGATGTTTCATCAATGGAGTTAATGATTAGGAGAGGATCTCCTGCTAATTTGGGCTCTCTTTGTGTTGTTTGAATGGCAATGCACATCAGAGCTTGGAGAAGGCAGCATCCCTCCAGCCTGGCAGCAGAGGGTTTTTTTGGTTTTTTGCTAGAGATAATTGCAACTACAGATACAGTTTTGAAGGTGATGTCGGGGAAACCCCACTTGTGGTCTATTGCACAGCTGAGTCACTTTATTTACCAGCAACAATGAGATACACCCAAGAATTCTCTAACAAGCAAAGTTTTATTTTTTGCTCAAGCAGGAGAGGTTACAGCAAGAAATGAAGGAAAACCCATCAGACTGGAACCTCAATCTTTGTTTACATACAGTTTATATAGGAAGACAAGTCTTATATGCAGACCTGCTGTTATAAGAAAAACTGCTCCCTTTCCCTTATGGGATATTCTGGAGCCCATATAAAATGGGTTCCCTATGGGTAGGAGGAAACAGAGGCCAGCCAGAGTATATTGAGAAGCAAAGTGGCTAGTAAGTCTGATCTTTTTTCAAGGAACTGTTGCAACAGGGTCCCCACTCGCCAACTGCAAAAGGGAGGAGAACCCTGAACAATGATGTGCAAGCCCTTATAAAGACTTTTGAAATTGCCCACCCTGTAGCCCAAGACCCACCCCCAAAACATCATACATACATCACAGAAGGAGGCAGTCTACAGCATAGGAGGCAGTCTACAGCAGAAATCCTGCCTGCCAGGATACCTGATAATGGTCACTGGTTGCATTAACTGGCCAGTCTGGCCATTCTTTTGCGATGGTTAATACTTTAGTTTTTGAATCCAGGTCACAGGCTCACCCTATTCATACGCAAATACGCCCTTACGACAGGATTTGCAAGCAAAATGACACGGGGAAGTCTTTCCCCATTTGCCTCCCTGACTGCAGAGGAATAATTGAAATCATTGGGAGAGTCAAAATGGCTTCAGGATTGCTCTCCCATACTATTTCAGACACATGGTTCATGTATTTAAATATGTGTGCATTTATGAATATTTCTTCTGTATTTGAGACCTTAAAATTCTTATATTAGCAATATACCGTATTTTTCACTCCATAGGGCGCACCGCCCCATAGGACGCACCTAGGTTTTTTGGGGGGGGAAATAAAGGAAAACATTTTTATTTCCCCCCCCAGGTGCAGGGCTGGCGCGGGGGAAGCCCGAGCTTCCCCCAACCCCAGCCCCGAGAACAGCCTGCTATCCGCAAGCCTAGGGAGCCTGGCGCCCCAGGCTTCGGAATGCAGGCACCTCTGTGCAACCCTTGGGAGACCGGCGTGACTTCGTGCCGGGCTCCCTAGGGCTGTACAGAGCTGCGCGAAGCCCAGGACTGCAGGCAGCTCTGTGCAACCCTCGGGAGACCGGCGCGAGAGCTTCCTGAAGCCTGGAGAGCGAGAGGGGTTGGTGTGCACTGACCCCTCTCGCTCTCCAGACTTCAGCGAAAGCCTGCATTCGCCCCATAGGATGCACACACATTTCCCCTTCATTTTTGGAGGGGAAAAGGTGCATCCTATAGGGCGAAAAATACGGTAAGTTAAAGGCCTTTGCAGATGACTTAGTTATCACAGTGGAAGAACCATTAACTAGTGCTAGAAAAGCACTAGAAAGAATAGAACAATTCAGACAAGTAGCAGGTTTCAAATTAAATAAGAAAAAAACAAAAATGTTAGTGAAAAATATGAACTCAGATTTGATTGATACATTGCAGCATCAGAGTGGAATAGAGATCGTTAAAAAAGTTAAATATCTAGGAACCTGGTTAACATCAAAAAATATAAATTTATTTTTAAAGACAATTACACACCGGTATGGAATGGTATTAAAAGGGACTTAGAAGTGTGGGGAATAATCAAACTATCCTTAATGGGTAGGATTTCAGTTATTAAAATGAGTGTGCTACCGAAAATGTTGTTTTTATGTCAATCAATCCTGATAATTAACAGAGTTGGTATCTTTAGAGAATGGCAAAAAGCAATTTCAAAATTTATCTGGCAAGAGAAAAAGCCAAGAATTAAATTTAAACTGTTAAGAGATATAAAAGAAAGAGGAGGCTTCTCCCTACCAGATTTGAAATTGTATTATGAAGCATCATGTTTAGGGAAGCTTTTAATGTTTAATAGGTTATTGTATTTTAATATTCTGCTGGAAGCCGCCCAGAGGGCTGGGGAAACCCAGCCAGATGGGCGGGGTATAAATTATTATTATTATTATTATTATTATTATTTGGTTAAGGTACTGAACATTGAAATGATGTTTAAAAGGATGGTATGCTGTCAAATATGTGTAAAAACCAATAAAAAATTAAAAAAAAAATTCTTATAACAGCACCCAGTTGTATTGTGTAACTGTCACCCTAACCGCAAAGGCAGGTGTTTCCATATTTGAGCTATCTAGGCATTTTCCTGTTTATACATCTAAAGGTGTGGTTATAGATGGCGTTAGTCTGGCTTTCACCTACAACAAAGCTAGTGCTCTCTTGGGAGACCATCTGGCTTGCAGGAGTGCTGCTTCCAACTACTCAGGTTTTGCTTTCATCTTTCTAAATAAAGCAAATAGTTTTGAGAAAAGACAGGTAAGAGGTGACATCGTAGAAGGTTGTAAAATTGTGTATGGCATTAAGAAAATGAATACAGAAAAGTTTCTCTTCCTCTCTCTCAACACTAGAAATCGTGGAGATCCAATGAAGTACCTTCCCAACTCTACAATTCTATGATTCTATGAAAGCCCACTCCTCCATGAATTTGTCTTTGTTGTTGTTTAGTTGTTTAGTCGTGTCCCACTCTTTGTGACCCCATGGACCAGAGCACGCCAGGCACTCCTGTCTTCCACTGCCTCCCGCAGTTTGGTCAAACTCATGCTGGTAGCTTCGAAGACACTATCCAACCATCTCGTCCTCTGTCGTCCCCTTCTCCTTGTGCCCTCAATCTTTCCCAACATCAGGGTCTTTTCCAGGGAGTCTTCTCTTCTCATGTGTTGGCCAAAGTATTGGAGCCTCAGCTTCACGATCTGTCCTTCCAGTGAGCACTCAGGGCTGATTTCCTTCAGAATGGATAGGTTTGATCTTCTTGCAGTCCATGGGACTCTCAGGAGTCTCCTCAAGCACCATAATTCAAAAGCATCAATTCTTTGGCGATCAGCCTTCTTGATGGTCTAGCTCTCCTCTTTTAAAGCCATTGATCCAGTATATCTGAAGGAGCGTCTCCACCCCCATCGTTCTACCTGGACACTGAGGTCTAGCGCCAAGGGCCTTCTGGCGGTTCCCTCTCTGCGAGAAGCCAAGTTACAGGGAACCAGGCAGAGGGCCTTCTCAGTAGTGGCACCCTCCCTGTGGAATGCCCTCCCACCAGATGTCAAAGAGAAAAATAACTACCAAACCTTTAGAAGACATCTGAAGGCAGCCCTGTTTAGGGAAGCTTTTAAGGTTTGATGTATTACAGTATTTTAATATTTTGTTGGAAGCCACCCAGAGTGGCGGGAGAAGCCCAGCCAGATGGGTGGGGTATAAATAAATTATTATTATTATTATTATTATTATTATTATTATTATTATTATTATTCAAGTTGGTGGATAATAATAATAATAGGTAGTGGTGTCCACCAACTTGGATGGCTTTAAAAGAAGACTAGACAAATTCATAGAGGAATGGGCTTTCATGGAATCATAGGATTGTAGAGTTGGAAAGGGTACCCCAAGGGTCATCTAGTCCACCCCCTGCAATGCAGAAATCTCAACTGAAGCATCCGTGCCAGATGACCATTTGACCTCTGGTTAAAAACCTCCAGAAGTGAAATTACAGCGAACGAGGCAGAAGAACTTTTCAGTAGTTGCATCCACCCTTTGGAATGCTCTCCCAGCAGCTATCAAAGCGTTAAACAACTATGTACATAATTTTTCATATGCATCTGAAAACAGCCCTGTTTCAGGAAGCTTTGTTTGTCCACCAATTTGGATGGCTTTAAAAGAGGACTAGACTGCCTCTCCTGGTATGTCCCACGGAGGACGTAAAGGTCTTCAAACAAAAACATCTTGGAGGTCCTGGGCCACAGGGAAGTTAGGCTGGCCTCAGCCAGAGCCAGGGCTTTTTTGGCCATGGCCCTGATCTGGTGGAACGCTCTGTCACAAGAGACTAGGGCCCTGTGGGACTTGACATCTTTCCGCAGGGCCTGTAAGACAGAGCTGTTCCACCAGGCCTTTGGCCAAGGCACAGTCTGACCCCCCTCCTTTGGTAATCCTCACAGAACTCTAGCCCAATGGTTGCCATTAATTTGATTCTGAATTGATTTTAGAATGAATTGATTCTAGAATGTATTTCAATTAATTGATTGTGATTTTATGTAAACTGTGTTACTTTTACTGTTGTTAGCTGCTCTGAGCCTGGCTTCAGCTTTGGAGGGTGGGATATAAATAAAATTATTTTATTGTTGTTGTTGTTTGCTTTGGTTTACCTGTATTTTTACTGGAAGCCACCAGAGATGGGGTATATTACTACTACTACTACTACTAGATCCAGGACACCAGGAATTAGGACTTGGGCATTATGCAGGATAACCCCGCAAATTCACAACAATATCAAGCGGTTGATAAATGCTTTTCAATAAAAAATAAAATAAGGAACACAGCCAAGATTTGAGCTGTGCTGTGCTCACTGAGGTAGGGGCTTTTGAAAGAATGGTTTGTACACTCCTGCTTTTAGAGCTCAGCATGTCCACCCACAACCGTCCAATTGCTGCGTGGGATTTCCAACACTCTGGTGCTTGCAAGAAAGACACTAATAGCATATTGCTTATAACTTTAATGTGAGGAAGGTGATTACTGAGCACTGCGAGCCGCTCTTCTAGACAGAGCTCATAGAAGCAGCCCATAATAAGATACGGCGGGAGAAATAACATCCCCCTCCCACCCAACAGCACAGTAATTCAGTAGCAACTGACCGTGCAGAATATACACTGTCGTTTTTGCCACTGGAGGGCACAATTTCTTTTATATTTAGGGTCAATCAAAACGTCATGAAGATGCTGTAAGATCTAGCTATTTGTTTGCAAAAGCAAAACGTTTTATAGTGCTGTTCCGCCCTAATAAGGGCCTCCCCCCTACATAAAGGTAAAAGTAAAGGACCCCTGACAGTTAAGTCCAGTCGCAGACGACTCTGGGGTAGCAGCGCTCATCTCACTTTACAGGCCGAGGGAGCCAGCATTTGTCTGCAGACAGTTCTTCTGGGTCACGTGGCCAGCATGACTAAGCCGCTTCTGGCGCAACGGAACACCGAAACCAGAGCAGCGCACAGAAATGCCGTTTACCTTCCTGCCGGAGCGGTACTTATTTATCTACTTGTGCTTTTGGCGTGCTTTCGAACTGCTAGGTTGGCAGGAGCTGGGACAGAGCAACAGGAGCTCACCCCGTCGCGGGGATTCGAACCGCCGACATTCTGATCGGCAAGCCCAAGAGGCTTAGTGGTTTAGACCACAGCGCCACCCGCGTCCCTCCCCCCCCCTACATGCACACAACTAAATTAATAAAATGAACCAGCAAATTGATTTTTAAAAATCAGCAGAGTTAAAAGTGAGAGGAAGATGAACTGGATAGTGTAGGATAAAACTTGCTTTGACACATGGAACCTCTGCACAAACCAATCAGCACGAATGCTCATTAAATAGCTAACCTCATCAACCTCCTCGGAAAGCAAATAAGAATGAATGCTAATTAAATAGCCAACCTTATCTAATCTCCCTGCAGACAAATAAGCTCAATAAACAGGTTGCCTTGAAGCACCATATAGGTAACAATTTTAAAATGGAGTAAAAGAGGAGATTTACAGATCCATTGTGCGCATGTTTACGCAGAAATATGGCCTACTAAATTCAGCGGCACTTACTTTCATGAAAGTATGCATGGAGTTGCACCCTTGTTTTAAATATCCAGTTTGGAGGGAAAGCTTTTCAGTTGGAAGTATTTACAGTTGTTGGAAATGCTTTCAACTCAAAGTCGTTTATCTCCCTCTGCTGCATGAGATTCAAATTGCATCCAGCTCACAATCTGTTCCAAATATGAGCCCCATCTGAACTTACATTTA
Organism: Podarcis tiliguerta; assembly: GCF_965153285.1. Lineage (NCBI taxonomy): Eukaryota > Metazoa > Chordata > Lepidosauria > Squamata > Lacertidae > Podarcis > Podarcis tiliguerta. Next base: position 15,301,047 of record NC_139536.1, on the reverse strand, counting down.
AAGCTGTATCATACCACTTTAAAGAGTCATAACAGGCATAGGCAAACTCGGCTCTCCAGATGTTTTGGGAATACAACTCCCATCATCCCTAGCTAACAGGACCAGCGGTAAGGGATGATGGAAATTGTAGTCTTAAAACATCTGGAGGGCCAAGTTAGCCTATGCCTGAGTCATAGCTTAGGGAAGAGGGACCGCTTGTTAAACCACACTGGGAACTGTATATCTGCTGAATAGGGGTCTCCTAACAATTATTAGCATTCTTAAACTGGAACAAACTGCAATTCCCATTATTCTTTGGGAAAAGCCATATAGTGATGGGACCACAGGTTTTAGAGCTGAACAAAGCAGCCACTGCTTGTATTTAGGGGTGTGTTTGTGTAAACACATTACAGTATGTTGTAAATAAAAATGGCCTCAGCCCTGTATACCTGACGGAGCGTCTCCACCCCCATCATCCAGCCCAGACACTGAGATCCAGCTCCAAAGGCCTTCTGGCAGTTCCCTTGAAGGGAGAGGGGAACGGTTAATCATTAATATTATCTACACATAGTAAATTCCGGCACTCTGCTAGGATGGTTACACAAGCTCAAACCCAAAAATGCAGTTATTTGCAAAGTCTAAATCAGACAGGTCAGGAGGCCGTTTCCTGTCTAACCAGCTATCTGAAACTGCTGATGTTAGTTACAGGTCAGAAGGTCGTTTCCTGCCTAGCCAAAAACTGCTGTCAACTAAAAACCACTAGCAAGATGTTTCCTGCTTTGCTTCTGCTTTAAGTAATGCAAGATAAGAAGAGATACGAAGGGAATGCTTAGCTAGCAAAAGAATACACGTGTACAAGGAGGTGGGAGGGGGTGCTTACTGAGCAGAGAAAATGCTTAACCAGCAGAAGAAGTGCTTAGCTAGCAGCCTTAGCCAGCAAATATAGATGTGCCATATAAGGAATAAGTTGGAAACTTGCCAGCTGATTGGGGAAGTTTTGGGGGGAGGTCTGGGAGGTGGGTAAATACTCTAAAGTATAAGAAGGCTTGCAGATGCGTATTGCTGCACAGTCAGATTTCAGAAACTATATTCTGCTGACTGTCTCTGTGCACAGATTTGCAATAAAACTCTTTTCTCCAAAGAAGAAACTTTCCTGGAATTTTTTTATTCTCTTCTCGGTCCTGGGGACGCGGGTAAGCAATTCTCTGGCAAAGTAAAGGGCATAAGCCTACAGCTTGGTGCATTGGCCGGGAATTGCCCCACCCCAAGGGGGCCGGGAAGAGCCAGGCTCGACCAGGTGAACAGCTTGGACCGGTGTTGGGGTTCCAGTGCACACCCTGCCTGTTCGTGGGGGGAGCCAGCCACACCGCTCCTGAGTGGAGACACCTGGTCGCGGGAGAAAGGAGACGGCCGAAGGGACGTGGGTGACTTCTGAAGTTAAGGTAAGCTCCGGGAAGTGGTATTGGAGCTTAGGAATAATGGGGCTTGATCACCCCCGGCTGGCCGTGGCAATAAGGTGCCGTCAGCTAGGTAGGGAAGGAAAGGGAAGGAAAGGGAAGGAAAGGGAAGGGGGAAACAGGGGAGGGGAGGTGTGTGTTGAGTGAAGATACTCCAGTGCATGTAGATGAGTGGATGAGAGGCTGGGGCTCAGAGCCATCGGCCAAGCGATGTGTGGTCCTTGAAGTGCGGTTCCCAGCAGCGCGAGCTCGTCTGGGCCACTGACAGGACGTGGAGATTGGAGTGTGTGTGATTGCTGGATTAGGTGCGGAGTATCTTATAAAATGGAGTCAGGCGGTAATAAATGCACCCCTTTGCAATGTTTTCTGAACAAATGGAAAGCCGCCACAAAGGATGATGATTGGGGTTTTAAATTGAAGAAAGAAAGATTAAGAACCCTTTGCAAAGTAGACTGGCCCACCCAAGGGACTGGATCGCCTTCCAAAGGAACCTTTGGTGAAAACCTAACAAACCCCTTATGGCAGAACATTATTAAAGTTCACCCTGACCAGGTGCCATATATTTCAACCTGGTAGACAAATGTTGACAAAAATCCCCCTTGGCTGAGAGCGTGCCACACAACCCCGCCTTTGAAGAGGACCCTGCAAAGATAATTAGGTTATTTGAAGGGATCTTTAAAACCTACAAGCCCACCTATGATGATATACAGCTTCTGCTAGATTCCCTCCTGACTACAGAGGAAGTCAGGAAGGTACACACAGGAGCTAGGGATTACTTGAGATCCCAGAACAGATAGGAGGTAGAGATAGAAAATATTTACCCCAGGAGGACTCCCAATTGGGACTATAATGACCCTGGTGGAATAAATGCCATGGAGACTTACCATAGAACAGTAATAGAGGGCATGAAGAGGGCGGCCAAGCGTCCTATCAATATGGCCAAAATTGCTGAAGTTGTGCAGCCGCCCGGCGTCTTCCTTGAAAGACTGAAAGAAGCATATAGGCCACAATGCCCCCCGGGGAATTAGTGATGGAAGCCCCGCTGAGGGAATATTGGTGCCTCATGATGGTACAAGAAGAGGAGGGGCCTATTCCCACCTGCATTTTAGAGCAAGTAAATCCAGCTGTATGGGCAGAAGATAATCCTCCAGGAATGGCTAAAAATGTACCGCCCGTAATTCTGAAACCCAAACCCTTTGCTAACCCCATAGCTGTACACAAATAGACCAGTATGTTCAGTCTCTCTCTCGAGTTTTCCTTCCCTCAATAGGTGGACCCAGGCTCGCACTCCCTGTGTTTTAGTCGAGCCCTGCACCACTTTGAACCTGGTGACGAAATGTGGGTGAAAGACTGGTCCCAGACTCCGCTTCAGCCCTGCTGGAAGGGACCTTACACCGTGTTACTTCCCACACCCACTGCCGTGAAGGTTGTAGGCATCACCCCTTGGGTCCACCATACTCGTGTGAAAAGGGCAATAACTGACTGGACAGTGATCCCCAATTCACAAGACCCCCTCCAGCTGACCATCTCCAGACGCCTGGCAGACGACCGCTCTGCTGATATCACACCGGAAGCTGATATCTCAACGCACAGCTGAAGAATTGGATGGGAGGGGCGCCCGCGGGCAGCGTCCCCAACTCCGTGCCAGGACTAACCCAGGAAGCTCACCAGGACATTTAATATTTCCATAGGGACTTTCTCTTTTCTTTTTGTTATCTGCTTTATGTCCCACAGCCCTGACCCCACTGAGCCATACCGCATTTATTGGCCTGATGGACTCTGCTACGACTGGTTCGTCTTACCGGTGGTAAGAGATGGTGTGCTCTATGGCTATTGGAAACTGGGATTTGATGAGATTGCCGTCTTAAAACACCCCACTGCCCCGTTGTGGCTCCTCTCCCACACCACTGTCCGGCATGCGTGGATAGTGCTCATACGGGAAGTTGCAGAGACGCTCGAACTCTATCGAGTTCTGGACCGCTTTTGCTGTTGTGGGAGGGTAGTCAACTGTTATATGGGAGGTAGAGCACTGTACCAACCTCATTTGATAGACCAGGTCCTACTCTTAATGCAGGCGATAGATGGGACGGAACCTATCTTAATGCAAGTATTGCAGGGGTGGGAGCCTTAACCAGGTGTGCATTGAAATTGCTAAACAAGTGGTTCAATCCACCCATCAGGGTTAGCAGAAAAGTTGACCCACGTAGTGGGAGCATCAGCTCACCAGTGGACTCTCATCCTTGAGGCTCAACAGATAGTCGGGCACAAATATCAGTGAGCTCTTCAACAATGAGCACACCCCCTGAATATTGGTGGGAGGAACCATGGAAGGATTGGGGTTGGTGGATAGGGGTTATCTCAACCGCTCTTGTCATATGGATGTGTGTTTTCTTTTGCTGGCATGAGCGTCACCGATTTTGTGGGAGGGAACAACCAGCCCCCATCCCCTTGACCCTTCTGGTACTAGCCCTACTTGGGTTGGGTCTGGGAGATGACTCACATATACGGAAAACCGGCCGGTCAGAGCCCTATCATCAGATTTGGAGTAATAATATTCCTGGCTCCCTGATGGCAGTTGGCTCAGGAATGTTATAGTATTATTAGCAGGACCGCTATTAATCCTTTTGCTTCTTTGCCTCTGTATCCCCTGCTTATTGCAATGCTTGCAGCAAATGATGCAAAGACTCCTGTCACGGAAGCTAGGACCCACAGTCATCGCTGTGATGAGGGAGTATAGGCCCATACCCCAGAACGAACCTAAGTATTAGGTTGTTCAGAAGAGGAGGAGGGAGTGAAGGGAGAGGGGAACGGTTAATCATTAATATTATCTACACATAGTAAATTCCGGCACTCTGCTAGGATGGTTACACAAGCTCAAACCCAAAAATGCAGTTATTTGCAAAGTCTAAATCAGACAGGTCAGGAGGCCGTTTCCTGTCTAACCAGCTATCTGAAACTGCTGATGTTAGTTACAGGTCAGAAGGTCGTTTCCTGCCTAGCCAAAAACTGCTGTCAACTAAAAACCACTAGCAAGATGTTTCCTGCTTTGCTTCTGCTTTAAGTAATGCAAGATAAGAAGAGATACGAAGGGAATGCTTAGCTAGCAAAAGAATACACGTGTACAAGGAGGTGGGAGGGGGTGCTTACTGAGCAGAGAAAATGCTTAACCAGCAGAAGTGCTTAGCTAGCAGCCTTAGCCAGCAAATATAGATGTGCCATATAAGGAATAAGTTGGAAACTTGCCAGCTGATTGGGGAAGTTTTGGGGGGAGGTCTGGGAGGTGGGTAAATACTCTAAAGTATAAGAAGGCTTGCAGATGCGTATTGCTGCACAGTCAGATTTCAGAAACTATATTCTGCTGACTGTCTCTGTGCACAGATTTGCAATAAAACTCTTTTCTCCAAAGAAGAAACTTTCCTGGAATTTTTTTATTCTCTTCTCGGTCCTGGGGACGCGGGTAAGCAATTCTCTGGCAAAGTAAAGGGCATAAGCCTACACCCTCACTGCGAGAAGTAAGGTTACAGGGAACCAGGCAGAGGGCCTTCTCAGCGCTGGCATTCACCCTGAGGAATGTTGTCCCACCAGATGTTAAGGAGATAAATAACTATACAACTTTCCAAGGTCATCTGAAGGTAGCCCTGGATTGAGAAGTTTTTAATGTTTGATGTTTTGCTGTGTTTTTATTATGCTGAAAGTCACCCAGAGTTGCCGGAGAAACCCAGTCAGATAGGCTGGGTTTATGATAAGGAATGTATTATTATTATTATTATTATTATTATTATTATTATTATTGAATTCCTTCAAAGCATCCTATTGATAGAAGAATTAGAGACTCGAGGTGTATATTTTTTATTTTAATAATCTTTTAATGTTTGCTTTTAATTGCATTTAACCACTTAGACAGAATGCATGGAGGGAAAAGTTTGCTTTCTGTGCAAGGATCGCGTGAATCTGCATTTTACAACCCTATGCTCTTTAGGCCATAAATAAGAAATCTGATCTAGCCCTGAGAACAGCACAGACAAATGGCCCTCCAGGATGTTATTCTAAGTCTATCATGAATTAGCTCTGGGGTGTTAATGAGAAATCCTTGAAGCTATCTGAGGCCCAGGAAGAGGAGATGGGAGAGGAATTTGTGGCACTCTCCCTTCTCCACTGAAGCCTTGGTTACCAGGGCAACGTGTGACATCTGAAACCTAAAATGGCGAAATGACTTCTGGTCACCACAATGTGATTGCAGATGTGAAGATAGTGATATGGACCCATGTGTGTTTTACTTCTCAAACTTGTAACCTTTCCTGACATAGGTTGTGATAGGAATTTTATGGTCTTAGATATATGGTAATGTTCATAACCACACATACATAGATCAGCACAGGAAGACCAACCTGGAACCATTCTGATTCCTAAACTGACCAAATGTTTTCTCTGCAAGGTTAAAATGGACAAGCCTCCCCATTGTCTTGTCCTTCACAAATCCTGTCTTAAGGGTATGTCTGTGTTTGAATAAGGGTGTGAGCCTTATCATTACAAAAGACTGGCCAGGTTCCTCAGGCAATCCAATCAAGTAACCTGCCAGACAGGAAATAAACAAGCGACAGGAGAAAAACAACATGCAAATGTTCTGTTTTAGACCACCTTTTCTGTGATGTATCTGAGGGGTGGTCTTAGGTTACACCCCTTCTGTGATGTATGTATAATGTTTCTGGGGGTGGTCTTGATCTACAGGATGGGAATTTCAAAAGTCTTTATAAGCCCTTGCACAGCATTTTTGTGGGCCCTCCTCCTTTCCTGCGAGTGAGGGAAGCACCCTGTTGCAACAGATCAATAAAGATCAAGCTTACTAGCTGCTTTGCTTCTCAATATTCTCTGGTTGGCCTCTGTTATTTTCTTCTACCAATAGGTGTAGCAGGAACCCCCCCCCCCCCATCATTCAGTTTGTACAGACTTCACACACACTCACACACTACATACGCTACACTTCTGTTATAAATTCATAGAAAATCAACCATACATCAGATTTGCACTGTTCCACTTTTATTTTACTCCATGAAGGAAGGACTACAAAATGGGGAAGGTTTGATACAGGCCAGCCATAATCCCTTGAACATCCCAGCACATCCACAGGAGCCCTGCCCAGTTGCTATGCCAACCCTGATGGTCCTAGACAGAAACCCATCAACCACACTACAGACGGCATACAGGAGTGGATTCAACACGGACTATAACAAAAGAACAGTGATTGGATTTCCCCTCAGGGGGCAGGAAACTGCAATCTCCCCTTTGTCACCTGGAAAGTACTCATGGGGAGGGGAGAAAGGAGGAACCAGCCAGGTGTCAGGACACTCAGGTTACCACCACAACTCCTCCCTCAACCCCTCCTTTCTGTAATGTATGCATGATGTTTCTGGGGGTGGGCTTGACCTAGAGGAGGGGAATTTCAAAAGTTTTTTTAAGGTCTTGCACACCATTGTTCTGGGTCTTTCCTCTCTCCTGCGAGTGAGGGGAACACCCTGCTGCAACAGTACAATAAAGGCCAAGCCTACAGGCTGCTGATTTGCTCCTATTTACTCTGGTTGGTGTCTTTACTTTTTGTCCAAGGGAGCCCTCGGATTTTTCCGGTAACATAGGGAACCTATGTAAGGACTCTATATGGGCTCTTGGATACCCCATAAGGGGAAAGGGCATATTTTTATTTACAACATGTTTAAGAATGTTTAGATGTTTTATGGCTCTTTGTTTGCTGTGTTTCAACTACCATATAAGCTTTTGTTCTGAAGTGCCTTTGGGCAGACCTTCTTAACTGGCACTTTGAGATGAGCACTCTCCTATTACAATAGAAATAAATGCTGGGTCCCTTGTGGATGAGGGGCTTGAATTAGTTTCCTTGGTTTCATGGTTTGTTTAAAAGGTGGTCCCTCACCTGGGTAACGAACAAGGTGGTGTAATGAATAATAATTTTATTATTTATACCCTGCCCATCTGGGTGGGTTTCCAGAGTGAGAAAACCAGCAGAAGACCTTTGGCGGTGGACCTCAGTGTCCAGGCTGAGCGATGGGGGTGGAGATGCTCCTTCAGGTATATGGGGCCAAGGCTATTTAGGGCTTTAAAGGTCAGCACCAACACTTTGAATTGTGCTCGGAAACATGCTGGGAGCCTGTGAAGATCCTTTAGGACTGGGGTTATATGGTCCCAGTGGCTATTCCCAGTCACCAGCCTAGCTACCATATTTTGGATTAGTTGTAGTTTCCAAGTCACCTTCAAGAGTAGTGTCATGTAGAGCATATTGCAGTAGTCCAAGCAGGAGATAACCAGAACATGTACCACTCTGGCGAGACAGTCTGTGGGCAGATGGAGCTGGTAGACAGCTGCTCTGGACACACAACTGGCCTGCACCTCCATGGACAACTGTGAGTCCACAATGACTCCCAGGCTTGGCATTAATCAAGAGGCACTCCTGGACCGACATATGCTAATGGGCTGCAATCAGTCAGCTGCTGAAAGGACTGGGCATGGCTCTTTGAAGGTATCTGAATGTTTTACAGTCGTGCATCTATTTTCGAACAGGACTTTATTTAAAATTATTCCTGGACCGGACTGGGAGTGCTGCTGGAGTAATTCAGTGGAGGGAGGGGAAGAATGAAGTGATGCCAAACAGATGTGGTAAAAAAGCTGGATTTGAGAAAATATCTTGCTTTCAACTGTGACTCGAACATTTTGGCTACGAAACACCACAAACCTGGAAGTGAGTGTTCTGGTTTGTGGACATTCTTTGGAAGTCGAACGTCCGACATGGCTTCCACGGCTTCCTATTGAGTGCAGGAAGTTTCTGCAGCCAGTTGGAAGGCGTGCCTTGCTTGTCAAACATTTTCGGAAGTCGAGCGGACTTCTGGAATGGATTGTCGGAATCTCCGTTCGACCGAGCTGATAAGGCTCATCTTTGGAATCGCCTCCTGATGATTAATTGACGACCTGATCCTTTGATAAGGCCTCAGGCATGTCATCCCAGCAGAGCTCCCAAAACAGCAAGCAGAAGTGATGAGATTTATGAGATTTATGGCTAAATTGCTATGCTTTATTTTCTAGCTACGCAGAGAGCAAAGAAAAATACATCCTCTCCCTGTGAGAGCAGAGAGCAACCGAAACAAAGGAACAAAGAAAACAGGAAACCACTAACGTCACATCCCGTCTCCTTTCCCATGAGACTGCAAGGTCTCTGGAATGTAAACAGAGTCCTGTGACTCCCAGCAGCTGCTCAGTGAGAAACAGAAACTAACATGGATTCCGTTGTCAACCAAGGTATGACTGTATACCTTTCCAAGGAGCATTGGTGAGGATAGGAAGAAAGGACATGGGGCAGTGGCAGGAAGGAATCTCCAAGTGTAGGATTGCTAAAATCAGCACAGCCGGGACACCAGAGCCTTTACCTCTGGATTAAACAATATCCTCTCCCATGGCAGAAAATGAGGACCTAAGCCCCATAGTGGAATTCAACAAGCAAGGACTGTTCAATAAGCAAGGTCCCCTGTGCAGCCCCCTGTAATACCCCAGTGTTACCAGTGAAGCAGCCCCATAAAGAGATAACCCCACCCCAATGGTATATCATACAGGATTTAGGAGCCATTAATCAATTTGTAATACCCTGCCACCCAAATCTGCATACAACATTGTGCACTATTCCACCCAATACAAAAGTTTTCACAGTAATTGATTTATATTTCTCAATTCTGTTAATCCAGATAGTCAATATCTGATTACCTTTACCTGGGGTCCAGGACAATTAACATGGACAAACTTTCCCCAACAATATGTAGAGTCCCCTGCAATATTTGCTTCAGTCTTGCATAGGGACCTGAAGGATGTAGTGTTAGATTGGGAAAGGAGTTTGTAGCCTTTGATGAAACAAAGAAGAGACACGGTAATGTATATAAAACCTGAACTGGATCCAAAGCAGTTATTTAAAGAGGAGCAAGGAAGAATATTGATAATTCAGATAACATCATAAGGAGGAAAAAGATTGCTAATAGGTGTATAAGCACCAAATGAGGGGGGGGGGCTGACTTTTATAAGCGACTTGAAGAAATTATATTTGAATATATGACTGAAAATATAATCTTGATGGGAGATGTGAATGGTGTAGCTTCCCTGGAATGGGATAGGACTATAAGAAAAAGTGATACAAAAGAAGAGAAGCTACTCAAGGCCTCTTTTCAGATGACAGACAATTTAAGTCTAATTGAGTACAGGAGAGAAAAACACCCACTGGACAGACAATTCACATTTTATTCAGGTGTGAATAACTCTGCAAGCAGAATTGACTCTGTATCGTTTTCTAGAGATTTGTATATTAAGGTAAAGAAGGTAGAAATTCTACCCCAGACATTATCAGATGACAACTCTATCACTATGGAAGAACGAGATGGAGATTAAATGATAATTTATTAAATTATCAAGAAATATTAGAAAAGGAGGGGGGATATTAATGAATTATTTTCAAATTAATTTAAATCCGGAGACAAATTTAAAGGTAGTATGGGATGCGAGTAAGGCAGCTATGCTGGGGGGGGGGGGCGGTATTCAGCAAAGCGCATTAAAAAAAAAGAGTTGAAAGGGCGTAGTGGTTAAGAGCAGTAGACTCCTAATCTGGGGAACCGGGTTCGTGTCTCCGCTCCTCCACATGCAGCTGCTGGGTGACCTTGGGCTAGTCACACTTCTTTGAAGTCTCTCAGCCCCACTCACCCCACAGAGTGTTTGTTGTGGGGGAGGAAGGGAAAGGAGAATGTTAGCCGCTTTGAGACTCCTTAAAGGGAGTGAAAGGCGGCATATCAAATCCAAACTCTTCTTCTTCTTCTTCTTAAAAGAAAGAAAAAGAAAAGAAAAAGAATCAATAAATTCCCCTTGAAAAGAGATAGTGAAACAGGATATTAAATATTGCAAACACAGTTTTCAATTATAATAAATCAAGAAATAGACTGGAAAATTAAATATTTAAAACAGAAACAATTCAAACAGGCTAACAAACCAGGGAAATTATTAACATGACAAATAAAGACAAGACAAGAAAAACCCTGTATAAATGAAATTAATAAAGGAAGTGGAGTTGTGGAAACCGTAAAGAAGTAAGAGGTCAATTTGTGAGTTTCTATACAGCAGGCACATCCAACTTCCAAGCGACTGTGATCTACTCCCAGTATTAAAAAACAGGCAGTGATCTACGCATTTTGGGGGGGAGGGATCAACCCGTGATCGACCAGCGGCACCCCGTGATCGACCTGTAGGACATGCCTGCTATACAGAATTATATCAAGCTAAATGGAGAAATATAGATGAAATGCAAAAATATCTAGAGGATAGTGGATTATCTAAAATGCCAAAAGATAAAATGTGAACCCTGACTGGACCAGTGACAATGATTGAATTACAGCAAGCAATCTCACAGGCAAAACTTGCGAAAGCACCTGAACCTGACGGACTCTCAGCAATATATTATAATAAGATGCAAGATTACCAAATACAACCATTAAAGGTCATTATGAATATGACTTTAAGTACAGGCGAGCTGCCAGAATCTTGGAAGAATGCTTATATAACTTTGATTCCTAAACAAAACAGAGATCTTGAGCAGCTAAAAAATTATCGCTCTCTATCTGTTAAATAATAATTATAAACTTTTTGCAGATATATTAGTAAATAGGCTGAAAATGGTATTAAAAGAAGTCATCCATTATGGCCAGATTTTTGCCAAGAAGACAAATTAAGGACAAGCAGCTTTAATGATTTCAGATGCAGAGAAAGCATTTGATAATGTCTCCTGGGATTTTATGTTTAAAGTTTTAGAATATATGAGTTGTGGAGACACTTTTATAAAAGGAGTCAGGGCAATATATACTGATTGTTTACTATCAATTTGTAAATCAATATATACTATGTCCTGACTGAGAATTACAAAATAACTAAAGGAATAAGACAAGGCTGCCCGTTGTCACCCTTGTTGTTTATATTAGTTTTAGAAGTATTGGCGCAAAGAATAAGATGTAACCAAGAAATTCAAGGTATAAGAGTGGAACAGAGACAATATAAATTAAAAGCATTTGCAGACAACCTGGTGAACTTCAGTTGAGCTTTGCACCAACCGTAGGCAGTGCCCTCCCTGCTTGTTCTGTGGGTGCTGTCCTACTGCGCAGTAGTAGATCAACTAGGGTGCCCACTGGGCACTTTATATTTCTTGGTCTTGTCTTTTATTCATTATACCTACAAGGGAAACAAACTGCTTGAATTGATTCTCAAAACAGAATGGAAGAGAGTTCCCAAGGGTACCATAGTTCCCACTGCACTAAAGGCCCAGTTGTATGAGTTGAGCATATCCTGAGACAATATTTTTAGTATTTTAGGCATCAGGCAAAAACGTTCATCTTCAACCAGGCCTTTGGCTAATTAACATCATATATCCTTTTAAACATGTTTGGGAGGCGGGGGGGGGGGTATTGTTCTGTTCTGTTTTTGTTTGTATTTTTGTTTTTTTATCTTGCATTTTTATGCTGTGAAACTTTCTCTTTCTCTATACCGTATATATATCCTCATCCCAAACTGCACAGGGCTGTGCACACCAGCTCCAGCAACTTGAATTTGCCTAATTCGCAGCCAGTTAAAATTTTGTGTTAGTGCACTATGCAAGAAATTTTATTAATGTTTACTGTACATTGAAATGGGAGATATGTCTGTAAAGCAAGGTTGTAAATTCCCATGGAGTTGGAATAAGGCCTACTTGGTTAATCATTAATGGAACTGAGCTGAGGCTATACCTCAGTAGGCTTAGTAACAAGATAATCAGCTCCTTGGTCACATGAAAGGAATTATATTTCAGGCATATGGCAATTTGCAGGCATCTATGTTTGGTGCAGTGCTCTTTTTGTTCTATACTACTGAAGAGAATGGATGTGTTTATCTCCAGCTACATGGCCTGAGGCTAAAGAAGTTGCAACGGGAAAGAGATGGAGCTCTGCTTTTCACTAAAAATGCTAGTTATTTCTTGTTTTTGCTGGGACCCGTGTAAGAAATATGCAACTAAATGAATGCAACTTTGTTTTTTTTAACTTGTTTGAAGTTAAGTTCTGCAAGTAAAGCTTTTGGACCATATTTTTGAACTGGAGAATTTTTATTTCAAGAGTTTTGTTCATCTAGTGAGTTGCATATGTGTAAAATTAATAACCTCAAGAACAAAGACCAGGAAGCCTCTCTCCGCGGTCTTCCTCATGCTCTGAAATATGTTTAGAGGACAGGCTTTGCCTGGAATATAAATATTTTAAAATCACAGAACTGCAAGCCAGGAGCGAACCCCATGGGTCATGCAGTACAATGCTCCAATACAGTGGATGCTTGGGTTGTGAACGTGATCCATGGGATGCACATTCGCAACCCACAGCTGCACACCTGCACATGCGCGGGTTGCGATTCGGTGCTTCTGCGCATGCGCAAAGCGCGATTTGGCGCTTCTGTGCATGTGCGACCACCGAAACCCGGAAGTAACTCGTTCCGGTACTTCCGGGTTTCGGCAGTCCACAACCCAAAAAACTCTGCAACCTGAAGCGGCTGTAACCCAAGGTATGACTGTACTATTATTATTTTTCACTGGCATGTGACACAGAATCCAGATGAACACCATTTTCATTCATTTTGCCTTTTGAGATGTCCTGGTTTCAGCACATGATACAAAATCCAGAGCTGTAGCTACGGGGGGGGGGGGGGCTAGCTGGTTTGTGGGTTTTTTGTACCATTGAAGCTCACAGCCTGTGTGTGTACGCAAATGTGTGTGTTTTAAGTGCCAATCTGTGTCTTTGACTCGGGTGAAATAAAGCCTAATTTCACCCCTGCAAAATGAAGAGGACATAATAAATTGTACGCCCATCCCACCCTCCCAAAAACCCATGAACGGAGATCTGGAAATTGAAATTTTCTCTTAGGTCACAAAGGAATGTTGTTGTTGTTTTTTAAAAAATACCTTTCCTCCCAATGCAGACATCTTTGTTAAGGTTGACAAAACCCCAACAATTAAAGGCCCGAGTTTAATCAGGCCGTAAATCGCTTCCCAGTTGAAACAAATAACAACACGTGTGAGCTGAGCATATCACGAGGACCCATTTTCAGTGTTTTAGGCCTTGGGCTGATTTAACAGCCTTTAAAACATGTTCGGGGGGGGGGCATTGCTTTGTTACTGTTGGGGTTTCGTGTTTTTATCTTGTATTTTAATGTATATTTTATATACATACACCCTGGTCCCATAAAAAGACATAGCAACCAGGCGCCACCACGGGGCGAGCGCTCTAGCGGCCTGGTGCCAGAGGCCATTTTATTCACCGCTTTCCCCACCTCAGGCAGCAGGAGGCGGGCGGGCGGGCTCGGCGCTCATAGGCCGCGGGACCCTGAGCTGGGCGGGGACGGGCGTTGGGCGCGCTGCTTCGCCGGCCGGAGGGACGAGCGAGCGAGAGCCGAGAGAAAAGGGGCGTCCCTTTCGCGTCGCCGCGCTCCTCTCTCGCTCCTCCTCCTCCGGCGGCGCCGCCGCCATGTCCCGCCAAAGCTCCCTCCTCAGCTTCTTTCCCATGTCGGAGGCCAAGCGCGACGGCGACGGCGGCTGCAGCCCCCACAGCGATGCCGAGCCCGAGGGCGGGCGCATGTTGTCGCCCAGAGGGTCGGGCATCCGAGGGAGGACCAGGGCGCCCCCCACGGACTGGTAAGCCCCCGCGCTGAGGAAACGAAAAGGCGGCGGTTGGCGGGCCAAGAGCGTGGAGCGCGCAGGCGCCGCTTCCATGAGGCGGCGGCGGCGGGCCTCTCTCTCGCATACTAGGCCCGAAAGCGGCTTCTTCTCAGGCCGGGTAGACCCTGAGGGAGAGAGAGAGAGAAAAGGATGGCGCGCGCGATAGAGGAGGGTGGGTTGGCGAGGCGCGCAGGTGAGGTGGAGGGACGGGCCTCAGGTGAGGCGGGGAGAGGCAGCGCGGGAAAAGGCCAGGTTCGCGGGGAGGCCCCTCTTCAGGAGGCCGCGCAGGCTCGAGGGGCATCTCCGCGTGGCGGGAGGCGCCCCGCTCTTCCGAGCAGAAGCGGCAGGCTGCGCCGTGATGCTGGAACGGTAGCTGGTGGCATCTGGCATCCTCCTTCTCGAATTTGCCTCTCAGATCTTTCCGAATCGGTGGCCCTCTAGATGGAGGAGGAAGCTCCCCGAAACTGCTTAAAGCTCCCCGATTTGCAGCTTGGTATAAGTGGGTTGGTGGCCTTTTGTGTTCTCCCCCCCCCCCCCACATTGTGTTTCCTTCCTCTTTTCATATGGCAGCACACGGTATAGCCCAGTACACGGTATAGGCACACTTAAAGGAATGCGGGGTTGGGAATCTGCCATGTGCAACGGTTTCACGGAATCGTAAATCACTGAATCCTGGAAGGGAAGGAACCGTAGATGGCAGCTGTTGAATAAGATTTGGCACGGACCCCTGAGGATTATCTAGTCCAGGCATCCCCAACCTTCGGCCCTCCAGATGTTTTGGACTACAGTTCCCATCATCCCTGACCATTGGTCCTGTTAGCTAGGGATCATGGGAGTTGTAGGCCAAAACATCTGGAGGGGGCCGCAGGTTGAGGACGCCTGATCTAGTCCAACCCTTCAATGAAGGAACCTCAACATGTGATCCCCTATGCACCCTGGATCCTGCTTCACTTTCCAAATGGACTAGGGAATTTTGTTGCTGCACCATTCACAAGTTAATGTGAAGGAGTGCTGAAAAATAGCTATACTTAATCATACATTAAGTTTGGGCTATACAAGAGGAGTTAAAAGATTCCTGATTGGCTAGATTTACCACTTGCTGCAGCGGGTTGTAATTGTGATAGAATGTACAAGAAAGCTGTCCACTTATACCACATTGCAGTCCTTCACTGGTTTTTCATGAAGATAGTCTTTGCATATGCTTTTTAACAGTAAAGCCCATATCCATTTGGCCTTCTTTTGGTGACCGCATACCCCTTTTAAAAATTCTCTATCTCTAGTGAGTGTTAAAATATGAAAATGTAGCTGGTTGTGTCTCAGGAAAAGGCCTCACTTGCAGACATGACTTTCTGCTTTCCACGTAACGTGGAGACATCACTTAAATTGCTTGGTGGCGGTAGGGTGTGTGTGTTTTGTGGCATTAGTGTTTTGAAAATGCAAGGATGCATATCTTACCAAGTAAAATGGAGTGAATGTGCATAGGATCTAGGTGCAGGATCATTGTCTGAATGAATGAATGAATGTTTGCTTGAGGGCAAGTGCCCTTGCATTCAGTGCAGTTTGTTTTTTCAGGCCCAGCTGCATAGATAAGCATGCAGAACTGCAATTTATGTATGTTTTGTTGTTGTTTAGTCGTGTCCGACTCGTCGTGACCCCATGGACCAGAGCACGCCAGGCACTCCTGTCTTCCACTGCCACCTGCAGTTTGGTCAAACTCATGTTGGTAGCATCAAGAACACTGTCCAACCATCTCATCCTCTGTCGTCCTCTTCTCCTTGTGCCCTCAATCTTTCCCAACATCGGGGTCTTTTCCAGGGAGTCTTCTCTCCTCATGAGGTGGCCAAAGTACTGGAGTCTCAGCTTCAGGATCTGTCCTTACAGTGAGCACACAGGGCTGATTTCCTTCAGAATGCATAGGTTTGATCTTCGTGCAGTCCATGGGACTCTCAAGAGTCTCCTCCAGCACCATAATTCAAAAGCATCAATTCTTTGGGATCAGCCTTCTTTATGGTCCAGCTGTCACTTCCATACATCGCTATTGGGAAAACCATAGCTTTAACTATACGGACCTTTGTTGGCAAGGTGATGTCTCTGCTTTTTAAGATGCTGTCTAGGTTTGTCATCGCTTTTCTCCCAAGAAGCAGGCGTCTTTTAATTTTTGACTGCTGTATGTTTGCTCAAATGTAAATTCTGTCTAAGAACATAAGAGAAACCTACTGAGTCAGGGCAATGGCCAATCTTATCCAGCATCCTGTTCTTAAAGTGCCTGATCAGATACCTGTGGGAAGCCTTCAAGATAGGCATGGTGGGGGACTATGAGCCCTTGGTCCAGGTGATGGCATACCCTGCAACATTTCTCCAGTGAAAATAGGCATGTCCTATTTAATAATAGCAACAATAATACCATTATTTATACCCTGCCCATCTAACTGGGTTGCCCCAGCCACTCTGGGCAGCTTCCACCATATATTAAAAACATATTAAAATATTAAACATTAAAAAACTTCGCTATACAGAGCTGCCTTCAGATGTCTTCTAAAGGTTGGCTTGGTTCTGGGGTCACATAACTCCATACCCTCCTGTTGGGTTGAAATAAACTGCACATGAGTTTGGCAAACCGCTCTGAGCTGAACAATTCCGTCCTCACCCACCCTGTAATGTTCAGTTCACATTGAGTTCATGAAACATCGTACCCTGACCTGTTCTTAATGCATAGTTGACCACATCTATGAATGCGATGGTTATGCCCTTTTAAGTTTTGCTATATCAATCAATCACCCTCCAACATTTCTCTGATGAATATAGGGCCATCCTAAGGAAAAGCAGGACTTTCTGGGATCAAATCAGAAACCGGGATGACTTCTGTAAATCCAGGACTGTCCCTGGAAAATAGGGACACTTGGAGGGTCTTAGATGGGGGTAAGCTGACTTTAAAGGAAATGAAACTAAAAATTCCCCCAACCCTCCTCTCGGTCCTGCATAGTAAGGGTAGGGTACCTGAGCAAAGGGTCATGACTGCTCCTTGTCATCTTGGTGGCATGATTTTCACATTGGAATTTGGTGTAATGTGCGAACTGTTTCCAACAAGTTAGAAAGGGAAGGTGCTTCAGTCTCCTAGTGACACTGATAATCAAAACTAGCACCATGCTATGAAAATCACAGGCCTATAGTAAACTGCACCAGCAGAAAATTTAGTAAACTGCACCAGCAATGTATTATGAAAACGATAGGCCCTAGGGCAGGACTTAGTCTATTTCAGACACATACAACTCCCTAGACACTGATTTACTCCCGGTATAAAAAAACTGACAGTGATCTACCCAGAGTTGTTGAGTTGTTGTTGTTTTAGTTGTTTTTTAGTGTGTGTTTTTTTAATGATGGACCAGAGTTGTTGAGTGATTGACTGGCTGGACATGCCTGGTCTGTTTAATAATCCAGACCTGGTTATAGCTTCCTGAGGGCAGAACAGGCCCTGCCTGACATTTTTCCTGTTAACCTGTGACAAAGACTACCTTTTATGTACCAGGCTGCTGCTTTAGTTGTTAAAGGCGCTTTAGATTCCTATGGAATCAGTTGCCACATGCAGGCATGAGGGTCTATACTCCCCCTCTGTATTAGCCGACAGAGTATTTATTGATGATTTTTAACATCAAGGAGAATGAGGTATTTGCTCAGTGTAAGATACTAGCGGTGAAGCTGCAGGTCCAGGATAGCATGGTGAGCTAGCATGGTGAAGTGCTAGTGGATCTTTCTGTATACTTGTATTTTTGCAAGGTTTACTTCTACGGCCAGAAAAAAAAAACTGTATTACAGTAGATTAATTCATGATGTAGCAGCATCTATTAAGGGCTAAAATAGCTAATGTGTTAATGCTTGTTTTGTGCTATGAGACATTAAACTTTCTATTCTAAATGGAACTGAGCGGGCAAGGAGTTTTCTTAATGGGAACTCTGGAAAAGGCTCAGTACTGCAAAGCAGGAAAACTGAATGTTCTGCTGGAAGATTACTGGAGCTCTGATATGGGTCATATCAACAGATAGTAAGCCCAAATCTTAACAGGTTATGGGCCAACTGACTTCTACAAGTCTCACATCAGCAACTTTTTCTTTTTTCTCATGCAGCAAGTACTATTTTTTTAAAATAGATTTTATTGATACATCAGAACAGCAACAAAACAGCAAAAACCAAAAACAATATACAGCAATAAAAAGAAATTAAAAATTAGATAACGACAATAAAAGTTACAACCAACAAAACTTAAACATTTACACCACATAAATATAAATAACATAAAGTTTTGACTTCAAGTTGAACCTATTTTAAATGCATCCATGTACACGTAGTCTCAACTATTCTGGAGACTGCGTAAAGGCTGTGGCCAGATTGGGATTTAGGTTTGGGGCTGCCTGGCGGTCAAAAGGCAACATCACAAGCTTGCAAAAAATAAAATAATTGAAACAGGAAGCTACCGTCTGAGCTCTTCCCTCCTCCTTCCTTCAGTTTTTTACTTTGCCTTGCAGAAAGCAATCGTTTCTTCCTGAGACTCTTGGTGTTCTCCTTTCAGATTGGTTATTTCTTTGTCTCTTCTACCTCTAGTTGAATTTCTCTCTGTGTTTAGCCTCATCATTAGTTCTCCTCCTTCCCGGCTCTGGTGTTTTTCCACTCATTTTTCAAAGTCTTTTCAGTTGTTGGCTGCCTTCCTTATCTACAGCCTCTTTAGAGACTGCATTGTCCTTGACTTTGCTGATTTCAGCCATAGTAGCCTCCAGATTTCCCCTCCCCCTCCGACTTCTTCCTCAGTGCAGCTAAAGCCTTTCAAAACCAGTCTGCAGGGTGGGTGGGTGTTAGAGAGTTGCCCTGCATTTTTGTTAGTGATTAACGATCTGATATAATTCAGAGAGCTGCATTGTCTACACTTAAGTAGAAAGGCACAGAAGACATCTACACCCGCCTGCAGCGAGTTGCAGCAGCAAAACCACAGCCTGTAAAGACAATAGAAAATTTTACAGCAAACTCTGCTTCTATTCAAGATTTAGTTCCAGTCCTCTCAGGGGCAGCACTTGTCACTTTCAACTGATATGGTAGATCTTCCCAGCTTTCCAGACTCTCCTGCCCGGTTGCTATTCAGAACATCTCAGAGCCAGATTTTTTTTGGGGGGGGGGGTGGACCCCCATTCTTCTGGCATTCTTCTAACTATGGAGGATGGTTCAATGGAAGGTCAGCAGGGGGCTCTGCTTTGGCTAAGTAAGGAAGCGCAGAGAGGAGGACAATGGAATCTCTCCCTGGTGAAGCAGATGGCAAGATCTTCCTCAGCTGAGCTCAAGAGGAATTTCCACATCCCTTTGAAACCTCTCAGAACCAAGATATTCATGCAGCTCACCCTAGCATGAATGAAATGTTTTGACCTCATTACTCAACAGCAGAAGCAGTCTCTGCTTCAGAATACAGCATTAATCCTGAATTTCGTCCATATACTGCACCTCCTAAAGGAAGCTCTACTAGTAGATCTGGCTGAGGAAGTAATTTGGCTCTCAACTACCTCTCAGTCTCCAAATGTTCTTCATCAACAGTATCTGCTTCCCCGGCTTCTACCTCCATCTCCAGGAGGTAGTCTAGAGCACAACCTTCATGCAGGGGTTCTCAGTCCTTACCCAGGCACTCTGTTTCCCCTGAAGACCTTGATGCAGCCTTAAGTGCTAGCGATCAGAGCCTCTGCCACAGCCCAGTCATTTGCAAAAGTGGCCCTTGCATGGGCAATCCTCCTCAAGACCTGAACTGGTCTCACATGTCCTTGTCAAAGATTTACAGCGCTGATGTGCTGTCTTGCAACAACTTGGCCTCTGAACCTTTTGTAGGGAGTAAGCTCTTTGGCGAAGAAGCTTTAAAGGACAACCTAGTTGAGTCTATTGACAAGAAAAAAGAGATGACAAATCTTTCACCACACTTATCGAGGCTCAAGGTCCTTCAGAGGCAGGGATTTTCGGTCCTCCTGGCCTCCTGGAACAGGCAATGCGGAGGGTTGAAAGAAAACCAATAGTCCTGTTCCTTCAACACTCAACAGAACAAACCCCCTCTCTCTTGGCGTTGTTGCTATTCCAGTGGGAGGACAGCTGCCGCGATACACCCATAGTTGGCAGCAGACCACATCTGACAGATGGGTACTGGACACTTACCGCCGTGTTGGGTTGAAATAAATGACAGACGAGTAGCAGGTGTCATCTGGGAGGCATCTCCTCGAGCATGTCTCGGAGAGTCCCTTTTATTGAATATTACAGCATTGCCTCGTCTGTGCTTGCTGCTGATTGGTTACACGTGGTGCGTTACAAGGGTTACGTATAAGACACACACGGGTTGCGTATAAGACATACATGGGTTGCGTATAAGACATTAATCATCATTAGATAGAGGGAACACAGAGTTAGACAGGCAGAAGACTAGTAAACAATCTATAGTGATTGATATAGTGAGACTCAGAGAACGTACAGAGAGATAGGCACGGTCAGGAACTCCATGTGCACTTAACATTCCATGGGCGATGATAAGAGAATGTATACAAATAGATAGATGTATACAAATAGATAGGTCAGGACACGATATGAACTGAACATTCCGGGCTAGCTGGTACCAGGGTGGTTGAGAAAGGAATGTACAGAAAGGCAAACTACTCAGCATCACCGCCGCCAGTCTCATCAGACCCCTCCAAGAAAAAAGTCTGTTATACCTACCATTTTTCCAATAGTTACTCCATCATATTTTTTCTACCAGATTCTCTCCGTGAATTTTTAAGGCCAGCCTTTCCCATAGAAAGCCATCTCCCATGCGATACTTGTATTGAATCTCGCTTTTTGGCTTGTTATTTGAAAACTGAAGAAGGAGCGGGGAGGAGCTAAGATGGCAGCTTCTTGTTTCAATTCTTTATTTTTATTTTTCAAACTTGCAATGTTGCTTATTAACCGCCAGGTGGCACCAAACCTAAATCCCAATCTGGCAGCAGCTTTGTGGGATCTAGAAATACCTTCCATAGTAGGTATGACAGACTTTTCTCTTACATTTCCTTAGACCACCTGAATGGAACCTGTAGCTCACAGATAGCCTGGATGTTCTCAAACATATAAAGGGCTCTTTACAACTGAATTATTTCGTCTTTTCAGATAATGTCTCTGTAGAAAAGCACATACATGTATTAGTTTTAGTATTAGCATTATTTATTAAATTTGTATACCACCTTTCATCCGAAGATCTCAGGGTGGTTCATAACTGAAAATACAAAATGAGAATACAAAATACATACAACCCCCCCCCCAATAATTCCCTCCCCCAACCACATTTAAAAAGCTGAAGAATGTTAAATCAGCCTGGTTGAAGAGACGTTTTTGCCTGGCACATAAAGATTTGTAATAAGGTGCCAGGCAGGCCTCCCTCAGCAGGAGCCATGGGGTGGCAGCGAGAGAAGCCAGGCTTTGCTTCCCCACCCAATCATGTAGAGGGGGTCCACCTCCTTTAGACCAGTTTGGGAGACAGCTTGCCGCCACAGAAATGGGAGAGGGAGGAAGGAGAACAGGAGGAGGAAAATGTGGCAGCAGCTGGAGTGTTCCTGCTGCCGCCTTGTGGGGCCAGATGGTTGTGGAGTTGTGCTAACACTGGGGTGCAGAACCCGCAGGAGCTGTTTAAGAAACAGAACGAGTAGCTCTGCATTTGCCGTACAGTGGAACCTCAGTTTTCAAACATAATCCATTTCGGAAGACAGTTCGACTTCCGACACTGAATTAGGTTCAAGACTCTGTTTATTAAGGCAAAGCTACTGTGTTGGGGGAAACTCCCTCATCCTTTTCCTCCCAATCAGCAGGGCTTCTGCTTACATCCAGAGCCAACAAGCTTTACAGGGGGGGAAACACGGGCAAAACTTCAGACGTGCAGTATCATACATCATTCTTTTACCATCCATTCCATCTTCATATCTTTTAAGATCATACCAGCTGTGCTGCGAACTGGATCTTGTAATATCTACAGGCCTTGACAGTCAGTGAAAAACATAATGCTTTATATTTGGAGGTGGGGATTCTACTTTTAAAAATTAAATAAAAACTTGAGTATCCTTGGGTAAAGTATGAGCTAAATTCTAAGAGAATTGTGTCTGTAACCAATGTAGTCATTTGACTTCATAGATTATCAGTAAAAGATCTGTTATAAAGGCTATCCTTTCTTTCTTTCTTTCTTTCTTTCTTTCTTTCTTTCTTTCTTTCTTTCTTTCTTTCTTTTTGGTCTTGCAGTGACTGTGAATTTTCACCCGGTGATCTGGTTTGGGCCAAACTCGAAGGTTACCCTTGGTGGCCATGCCTTGTGTACAAGCATCCAACAGAAGGATCACTTTTCAGAGGCAGAGGAAGATCCTCTCGCATCCACGTACAGTTCTTTGACGACGACCCATCAAGGGGTTGGGTTAGCATTAGATATATCCGACCATATACAGGTAAGAGTTGATAACTGAATGTAATAGGTGATAACAGAATATACTATGTATAAATAAATGGGGGGGGGTGAAATTAAATGCAGGTCACATAGATATTACAAGCAATGCTGCATCCCTCTGTAAATTGACCACATGCTGAGAGGCTTGGAAGCACCTTTTGGCTAAGATGCCCTTTCACTTTCATTTGAGTAGGATGCAGCTCTTCAATTTGACTTGACTTGGCAGTACAAGGGATTAAGGCTGTACTATTTCACCTAACACGCACCTGTCCTGTTATTGTAGGCAGCTTGCAGCCCTATGCCGCTCTTGGCAAAAGCCCCACCCGTATTGAGTGAGCAGCATTCGTTGCAGAGGGAACTATAGAGTGCCAAAAATGGTTCTGTATTCAGCACCAACATTTGATATGCTATTTTGCATCAAAATAATCATGGTGGGATTCTAACTGTGTGAGCTGCACCAAATTTTCCCCTTCCCACTGTATTCTAACAGCAGATTAGTAGTAGTTTATGTGGAATGATTTAAAAAGTCATGCAATTTAATATACATAGTAATTAGAGTAGTGGCAGGTCTAAATAATAGTTCTGAAGAGATATGGGAATAAATGCAGAATCTTTAATTTGGGATTGTTACTGTAAGGTTTCTGCATGTTAGATAATAAAAAACTAGGAGAGACCAGGAGCATGTTTTAGCCAAAATCTGTTCTCTGACTGATTCATTTTTATGTTACAGGTTCTTCTGGTAGAGATACCAGTAGGGGAGGCATGTTCTACAGTTCAAGACCTGAAATTAGAAGAGCAATGGAATTGGCAGATGCTGCTTTGCAAAAAGAGAAGAGTGAGCGACTTGACCTGGCAGTGTGTGACAAACCTTCAGAGAGCGAGGAAGAAGACGATGAGGAGATGGAGGTCACTCTTTATAATTCTTGTTTCCAGAAGCAATTAGAAAAACGGGAAGAGGGGATGCTCATGATTTGTAGGACAGTTCTGTATATGTAGATAGTTGCCTTTCTCTTTATTGTTTTGGAACTGTAACAAGTATGTGTCTGAACTCACATGCATGTCCACACTCCCATGTACACACACTAACTAGAGGTTTGGGATCTTTTGGTAGAATTATAACATGTCCATTTTTGAATATGTGTTTGCCTCTGTTCCTGCCTAAATAAAACTCCTAACACCCAATACTTTTTGTTCTGGGCTGGCGATCATTACTACTACTACTACTACTGTTGTTAGTAGTAGTAGTAGTAGTAATCTGCCCTATACTCAGATCTCAGGGTGGTTCACAGCATAACAATCTCTTAATTGCCAGACGGGCAGCCCAGTAATTTTTAGAGGCAAGCAAATAGCTTTACATTCAGATTCTCGAGGAACACATTAAAAAAACAAAGCTTGGTTTATCGTATGAAATGAAAATGACAGAATACATAAATGCTGTTTCAGACGGTAAAGTTACAAGTCAGGCAGGTAGCAAATCCTACCACACACACACACCTTGTTCTAAAGAGTGGAAGAATCCCTGCCTAGAAAGAAAGAAAGCCTGCGGAAGTGAGCATGACTATTATGCTAGCAAGACTCACACTAATAGTAAGTTAAGAAATGGAGGAGGTGGGGAGAATACCTGCCCTTAGGCATGTGTGTGTTCGTTCCTTGTGAGCGCAGAATGAAGATCCTTGGAGCTAGGAGAGCCACTGCCTACAGATTTTGGGGTTCCTTTATACCCTTTTCTTTGAGGAGAAAGGAGGGGACTTTTCAGGTGGACAATTCCTATTGTTTCAGTTGCCTTTCCCTGAGAGTTCCTACCCATTTCTCACTTCCCCCGTGTTGCAGATTAAGAGTTTGAAAGACTCATCCTAGTGGGCTGTGACTGAACTAGTTATCTTGGTGTGTTCTCTGTCTTTAAGTTATAATAACATTATAGTGATTGTCTCCATCCAGGGCGTCAGTAGACTGTACTTGGGAAATTTGCATGTGCTAACCTTTATGCAAAGTGTGAGGAGTTCAGGATGTTGTCTGAATGCCTTTCAGGGCATGCTTTTGATAAGGCTGGTACCTGGGTCAAGCAAGGCTCAATGTGGGGAATCTCGTATTATATTTTAAGTTATGTCACTCTTCTTACTAATGCTATGATCTACAGTAATAAACCACAGAATAACGTACAGCTATTCACAGCAGCACTTTCTTCTGTGGTTATGAGCCAACTTTCCTGGGGTAGAGCATGATACTCTAAGGAAAGCTTGGAGGAGAACACACCCCATCCTTTATGCTTGTCACTTAATTCAAGGCTATGCAAGTGCAAGTTTAATTTGCTGAAATGGATGACTTTCAGGTCGCCTCAGAGCGGAACATAAATTGGGAGTTGCCTGTAGGGGCTTTCCTTCACAATTGACAAAGAAATCTCTTGGTTGTCCTCCTCGTTCAGGATCTTTAGAACTGACACCTGACTGCTGAAGAACTGTGTGTAGGCTTGAACAAAACGGAAGTATTGGAGACAACTTATTCCAGCATTTGATGCAATTGAGCCTAGCTGCTGCTCTGCCGTAGAACTCCTAATTGCATACCCATCGTTGCGCTAGTCCAAGTGGAGAGGTTGAAACCTCTCACTCACCTATCACAAATCCGATGAGCAGAGGGAGATCGCATCCCCATTGTTCACTGGTCATGATGGAGAAGTTGAAATCTCATATCTGCCCGACAGCCTCACCTGCTGCTTAATTTAAAGCAACAACGAGAAGAAGACAGCAGCCAAATTGTTGGGTCCCCCTTCAGAAAGCTTGCCTTGTCAAAGTTGTAGCATTAGCCTGTCTTTAAAGCATCCGGTTTTTTATACTACTTCTTTTTTGTCTTTGGCAGGTGAGCGATGAGGGTGATGATTTTGGCACATCTGAGGAAGTGAAACGTAGAAAAAGGCAAATTGCAAGAAAGCAACATGCTGAGAAATCCAAAAAGAGAAAGATCATGGATTCCGACAGTGAACGCGAGTATTCAGACATGGAGTTTAAACCTGATGAAGCTAGCAGTGATGAAAATAGCGTTGGAGTTGGTGACAGTGATGCTTCTGAATCGGAGGCTGACCCAGGAAAGAAAGTAAAGCGTCCCATTAAAGTCTCCCCTAAACCAGTGCTGGAAAAGGCATTTAAACCTCCCCAGAATAATGTGTCTGTAACGCCCAGCAGAGAAACAAATCTTTCTGCTGAGATAAAGTATAAGTTATCATCTTTTGCAGCTCCTGAATGCTTTGATTTTCAGCCAAGCATTAACGGAGGAGGAACAGGAGCAGGAGCGGGAGCAGATGGCAATCCGACTTCATGGGAACATGATAAAATTGACTGGCTCCAGGATGGTAAAAGGAAAGATGCTCGTAGGAGACGGCAAAATGATCCAGATTATGATCCAAATACTCTGTTTGTGCCAGAGGACTACCTTAGAAACTGCACTCCGTTAATGCGGAAGTGGTGGGAGATGAAGAGCCAGAATTTTGATAGCGTGCTTTTCTATAAAGTTGGGAAGTTCTATGAGCTGTTCCACATGGATGCCGTTATTGGCGTTAACAAGATGGGCCTGTCGTTCATGAAAGGCACTTTTGCTCACTCTGGTTTCCCAGAAATAGCGTTTGACAGATACTGCACTATATTAGTCCAGAAAGGTTACAAAGTGGTTCGTGTTGAGCAGATTGAGACTCCTGAGATGATGGAGGCACGCTGTAGAGCCTTGGCCCACCCGACAAAATACGACAGAGTTGTGCGCCGAGAAATATGTAGGGTTATTTCCAAGGGGACACAGACCTATGGTATTCTAGATAGTGACGATTTGGACAGCCACAACAAATACCTCCTCTGCGTGAAAGAAAAAGTTGACGATTCTGCTGGCCTTCAGCGTACCTATGGAGTGTGCTTTGTTGACACGACAGTGGGGAAGTTCTACCTGGGTCAGTTCTCGGATGACCGCCATTGCTCAAGGTTTAGAACTCTCTTGGCTCATCATATTCCTGTGCAGATACTTTTTGAGCGAGGGAACCCCTCTGCAGAAACACAGAAGATATTCAAAGGCTTACTCCCCTCTACTGCGCAAGAAGGTTTGATTGCTGGGTCTCAGTTCTGGGATGCATCCAAAACACTAAAAACATTGATTGAAAAAGGCTACTTCCAGGACAAAGATAACCCAAGTGGTGAGCCCATCCTGCCGCCAGTAATCAAATCTATGACTGCGGAAACTGACTCCCTGGGACTTACCCCTGGGGAAAACGCTGAGCTTGCGCTCTCTGCTCTTGGCTGCTGTGTCTTCTACCTTAAAAAATGCATTATTGACGAGGAACTCTTATCAATGGGGAAATTTGAAGAATACATTCCTGTGGATGTTGATATTGCAAAAGAACAAAACTCAAGCAGTCTCTTTGCTAAAACAAGCCAGAGGATGGTGTTGGATGGGGTCACCCTGACAAACCTAGAAATTCTGCAGAATGCAACCACTGGGTCAGAAGAAGGCACATTGCTGGAAAATATTGACACTTGTTGTACGCCCTTTGGAAGGAGACTCCTGAAACAGTGGCTCTGTGCACCGTTGTGTAATCCTTCCACCATCAATAACCGCCTGGATGCAGTTGAAGAC
Source organism: Podarcis tiliguerta (assembly GCF_965153285.1). Lineage (NCBI taxonomy): Eukaryota > Metazoa > Chordata > Lepidosauria > Squamata > Lacertidae > Podarcis > Podarcis tiliguerta. The sequence goes on along the minus strand of NC_139536.1, from coordinate 15,273,782 downwards.
CTCCTAGCTGAAGCTGCCAAAATGTCAGAAATCCGTGACCTTTTAAGGAAACTCCCAGACCTTGAAAGGCTTTTAAGCAAAATTCACAGTATTGGGTCATCCCTTAAGAACCAGGACCACCCTGGCAACAGGGCTATTTTATATGAGGAGGCCAGATACAGCAAGAAGAAAATTGTAGACTTTTTGTCCGCACTGGAAGGTTTTAAAATAATTATGGAGATTATCTCAATTTTGGAAGATATTGCTGATGGTTTTACATCCAAAACACTAAGGCAGATAGCGATGGTCAAATCTAAGAATCCAGAAGGCCGCTTTCCAGACATTAAAGCAGAACTTGAAAGGTGGGATGCAGCTTTCGATCATAACGTTGCACGAAAGACTGGTGTGGTTAACCCAAAAACTGGGTTTGACACTCAGTATGATAAAGCGCTAGAGGATATAAGCAGCATTGAGGAAGGCCTTCGTCAGTATTTGGAAAAGCAACGCAAACGGCTTGGCATTAAAGCTGTGATGTATTGGGGAGCAGGCAAAAACCGCTACCAGATGGAGATTGCGGAGGGTTCAGTGCCTGCAAACCTGCCTGATGATTATGTGTTGAAATCTACCAGAAAGGGCTTTAAGCGCTACTGGACCAAAGACCTGGAGAAAATGCTGAACGAGATCATCAACGCTGAAGAACGGAGGGATACAGCACAGAAAGACTGTATGAAGAGGTTATTCTACAACTTCGATAAAAGCAGCGAAGACTGGCACACGGCAGTGGAATGCATTGCAGTTCTAGGTACGAAGACTTCTACCATAGTATATTCAAGTTGAAAATGTACTATTAATTTGTTAGCGTGTGGGCAGCTTGAAAGAGCTGGGGTTCCGTAATATGGAATATTGCCATCTAATCCCTTGCAAAGAAACCAGTGTGGAGTGCCACTGTGTATATTAGGAATATTAGCTGGGGGTGGGGGCTGAATGTTAGTATACAGAAAAGGATTGTTTCCTTGCTTCTTGCGTAAGGAGTGACTCTTAGCAAAGGCAGTTGATAGCTCCATGCAGTGATGAGCATAACGATGCATAATCTTGTAACCTGTGTGATTATTATTACAGTTGCAACAGCCGTCGCTGCACTTGCTCGGGGAGAAACTCTATGCACCTCATATCTCTTCAGACTGATGAGAAGGGTGTGTGTCCTGTCCTGGCATCCAATGAAATGTGTGCATGTCTAAGGAGGCATTTTCAGACTGAGCCAGGGCAGATAGGAACTGAGCAGGAAAAGCAAACAGTCTCTTGTGCATTTGGGGCGGGGAATATATACTGAGAGCTTCAGTGAGTGCCATAGGAGGAGATGCTAGTTGGGTACGCTGGTACCTGTGGGTGCCACACTGGCGTACTCTGTCGTATCTTATGAGGTGGGCTGTGTCCCACAAAAGATGATGTGGTATAGTTTTTCAGAGCAAGCCTGCTTTAAGCAAGAGTACTCACAATCTAAATCTATAGGTAAGGAGTCAGCCTGAGTTCTAGAGAAGCTGAGAGCTCAGCAAAGAGATATATTCAAAACTGGGAAAGTACCATATTTTTCCTTGTACAAGATGACCCCTACTTTTTTTTTAACCCAAAATTAAGAAATCAAAACCCTAAAATAGATGGGTGGCAATGGAAGCCAAGCCAAGAAAGGTGGCGGTTTGAGGAGGAGGGGGGAAGGAAAGGGTGCTCTTACTCCAGTGGTCGTTCTGGCGGGGCTTCAGGACGCAAGCCAGTCACCAGCGTGCAGCCTGCAGTGGGAGGAAAGGGACAACAGCAGGAGGGACTGCCACAATCCTGGAAAAAACCTTGTCTTAAACATGGAAAAATAGGGTATTCCCAGGCTTTCTGTTTAAGATTGCCATCACCTTCTGCTCTTTTTTGTATAGTTTCAGTCTAATCTAATTAATGGAAACTCTATCCCTCAATTATTTTAAAATTAAACAGATTTCAGACTTCCATATTATTTATACTTTCCTAATAATTGTGCGTTAATTGAAATTTCTGTGTTGGATGTTAGCAGTACGTAGTGCATAAAAGCTTCTTGTTTGGTGGAGAAGATAGTGAAAGTTTTGAGACTGAAGTACTTGGAAGTAACTGATACAGTGGTACCTCAGGTTACAGACGCTTCAGGTTACAGAAATAGTACCTCGGGTTAAGAACTTTGCTTCAGGATGAGAACAGAAATCGCGCAGCAGCAGCGGGAGGGTCCATTAGCTAAAGTGGTGCTTGAGGTTAAGAACAGTTTCAGGTTAAGAACGGACCTCCGGAATGAATTAAGTACATAACCAGAGGTACCACTGTACTTTAGTCACCTGTGATATAGCCCAGTGCTCTGAAGAAGGAATACAGGAAACGGGAAAACTGACTGGGATTTTCTCTTCCCCCACCCCAATAGATGTCCTAATGTGCTTTGCACACTATAGCCAGGGATGTGATGGACCGTTGTGCCGACCTGTAATTGTGCTTCCGGAGGCCAACACGCTGCCCTTTTTGGAGCTGAAGCATTCCCGCCACCCCTGCATTACAAAAACCTCATCGGACGATGACTTCATCCCTAATGATATCCTCATAGGTGTACAGGATGAAAAGGCAAATCCGGAGAGCAGGACTTGCTGTGTTCTGGTGACTGGTCCAAACATGGGAGGAAAGTCCACACTCCTGAGACAGGTGATCATAGAACAAGACACTTGGAAGCATGGTTTATCTGTGTAATTCCCCTCTTTTTTCTTATTTTTACAGGCTAACTACCCCATTGGGATTGGTTAAGGGGTTTCTTCCCCCAATCGGTGCATGTTCTGTTCTTTCATTTGCAACATGCAGGCTAGGAGAGGGGCTGAAAGTTGGGTCAGGTAGCAAGTTGGGTTAGCTGGACTTTGGGACTCTGACATGTACCGTATAAATACATTGACATGTATAAATACATATGAATTCCTGTAGGAAAATAACATGCGCAGGACAAATCGTCCAAATGCTTTTAGCAAAGTAGCATTCATTTAAAACGAGGCTAAAACCAATGCTAGTAACATTCCTGCTTACCTAGATCCTACTATTGAAATAATTAGGTAATTGTACTTTGTTCAGTTTTCTTTCATCACCTGTTTGATGTGGAAGTGCATAGTATGTAGAACAGCAGGATTCTGTTGGGGAGGGGGGAAAGATGTGCACTTCCCATACGTTCAGTGTTTTTAATACCCTAGATTGCCCAGTCACAAGAGCTGTTGGCTGGAAGGCTACTCCTTGCCTAAATGTTTGCTCTTACAGAATGAGAATCGGATCATAACGGAGCATTGTGAGAGCAAAGTAGGAAGCGCTTGTAACCAAGATGGCAAAACAGCACAATTGCTTCCTGTCTTTCCTCTCTAAAACCAAGGGAACCAGTCGAACATACAGTGGTACCTTGGAAGACGAAATTAATTCGTTCCACGGGTTTTTTCGTTCTGCGAGTTTTTTCGTCTTGCGAAGCACCACTGCATTTAAACACTAACAACGGCGGGGAGAAGCAGGACAGCTGCCGCAGCCGGTACCTCAGACTCACCCGTGCCTTGTGGCCACCGTGCGACACGGCTGCTGGAGGGCGGCGGGGCTCAGGAGCGCGACTCCGGCTGCAACGCTGGCTGCTGGCGGCAACGGCTCTCTGAGGGGAGCGCGCGAGGGGGGTGGGAAGCGGCGCGAGACACTAACCGTCAGCCGGAAGGTCGGAGGGAGCCGGAAGAGCCGTCAGCGGGAAGGTAGAAGGGAGCTGGAGGAGCGGGGAAGCGAGCGTGCGTGCGTGCGTACAGTGACCGTCGCCATGACACGAGAGGCAGGGCCGTTTCGTCTAGCGAAGCAAGCCCTTAGGGAAATCCGTCTTGCGAAGCACCTCAGAAAATGAAAAACCCTTTCGTCTAGTGAGTTTTTCGTCTTCCGAGGCATTTGTCTTGCGGGGTACCACTGTACAGTAGTGCCCCGCAAGACGAATGCCTCGCAAGACAAAAAACTCGCTAGACGAAAGGTTTTTTTGTCCGCGATTTGCCTCGCAAGACGAATACCCCTATGGGCTTGCTTCGCAAGACGAAAACGTCTCGCAACTTTGTTTCCTTTGTCTAAAAACCGTTAAAACCAAGGGTGCTTTGCTTGAGCAGCTGCAGTTGCGACTTGACTTCGAGGAGCAACTGTTAGCACGTGGTTTGGTAGCCTTTTCTCAGACTTTGCTCACTTTTGAAGCTTTTCCAAAACTTTTCCAGAACTTTTCCAGAACTTCTCTTTCATCCATTTGGTAAGTTAAACTTTTAAAACTTTTTTGGGGGGTTTTGGATTTTGGGTTGGGGTGTTTGGGATTCAAGGACTTGGTGTTGAGAAGGGGTTTGCGATAATCTGGGGGCTTGTGGGCCTTTTTTGGGAATTTTTATGATTTTCTGTGACCACTGGGCCAGGTTGTTTTTTTTTTGAAAATTTTTCTGAGTTTGAATTTCTGAGTGCTGGCTGGCTAGGGGAACAGTTGGGGAGGTTTCTGCAGAAATCTGGGGGCTTGTGGGGGGGTTTTGGGAATTTTTGTGATTTTCTGTGACCACTAGGCATGGTTGTTTTTTTTCAAATTTTTTTTTCTGAGTTTGAATTTCTGAGTGCTGGCTGGCTAGGGGAACAGTTGGGGAGGTTTCTGCAGAAATCTGGGGGCTTGTGGGGGGTTTTGGGAATTTTTGTGATTTTCTGTGACCACTAGGCATGGTTGTTTTTTTTCAAATTTTTTTTTCTGAGTTTGAATTTCTGAGTGCTGGCTGGCTAGGGGAACAGTTGGGGAGGTTTCTGCAGAAATCTGGGGGCTTGTGGGGGGTTTTGGGAATTTTTGTGATTTTCTGTGACCACTAGGCATGGTTGTTTTTTTTCAAATTTTTTTTTCTGAGTTTGAATTTCTGAGTGCTGGCTGGCTAGGGGAACAGTTGGGGAGGTTTCTGCAGAAATCTGGGGGCTTGTGGGGGGTTTTGGGAATTTTTGTGATTTTCTGTGACCACTAGGCATGGTTGTTTTTTTTCAAATTTTTTTTTCTGAGTTTGAATTTCTGAGTGCTGGCTGGCTAGGGGAACAGTTGGGGAGGTTTCTGCAGAAATCTGGGGGCTTGTGGGGGGGTTTTGGGAATTTTTGTGATTTTCTGTGACCACTAGGCATGGTTGTTTTTTTTCAAATTTTTTTTTCTGAGTTTGAATTTCTGAGTGCTGGCTGGCTAGGGGAACAGTTGGGGAGGTTTCTGCAGAAATCTGGGGGCTTGTGGGGGGGTTTTGGGAATTTTTGTGATTTTCTGTGACCACTAGGCATGGTTGTTTTTTTTCAAATTTTTTTTTCTGAGTTTGAATTTCTGAGTGCTGGCTGGCTAGGGGAACAGTTGGGGAGGTTTCTGCAGAAATCTGGGGGCTTGTGGGGGTTTTTTGAGTGCTGGCCATGTTGTTATTTTTTGAAATTTTTTTTGTCTGGGTGGGGAAGCAGTTGGGGAGGGGTTTGCAGCAGTTGGGGAGGGGCTGGGGGAGCAGTTGGGGAGGGGTTTGCAATTTCTGTGTTGTGGGTGGGTTGGTGCGTGTCTGTGGGAGCAGTTGAGGTTTTTGAAGACATTGGTGATTTTTGAAGCTTTTCCTAAACTTATTTTGCAGCCATTTGAGGTTTCTGAGGACTTCGGTGGTTGATTGTTGAAGCTTTTCCAGAACTTCTCTTTCATCCATTTGGTAAGCTAAACTTTTAAAACTTTTTTGGGGGTTTTTGGATTTTGGATTTGGGGTTGGGGTGCTTGGGATTCAAGGCCTTGGTTCTGGGTTTTAATTTCTGTGTGGTGGGTGGCTGGCTGCTTTTGTATTTTTTGGGTTTGAAGCACATCACTGTTTTTTTTTCTGTTTCTGAGTTTACGAAGGTAGGAGCTGTGCTGCCATGGGACCCAAGAAGACTGCTGCTGCGGTGGCCGGCGAGAGGAAGAAGGAGAAGGTGACGCTGCAAATGAAGAAGGAGATCATCTGGAAGCACGACGGCGGAATGCGTGTGACGGACATCGCCAGGGAGTACGGCAGGAACCCATCGACCATCGGGACCATCCTGAAGATGAGGGAGAAGATCCTGGCGACTGATGCAGCCAAGGGAGTCACCAGGATCGTGAAGAACCGCCCAGCTGTCCTGGAGGAGGTCGAGAAGTTGCTGCTCATCTGGATAGAAGAGAAGCAGCGTGCAGGGGACACAGTGTCTGAGGCCGTCATTTGTGAGAAGGCCAAGGCCTTGCACGCTGACCTCATCCGGGAACAGCCAGGAACCTCGGCCGAGCCAGAAGTCTTCAAGGCTAGCAGAGGTTGGTTTGACCGGTTCAAGACAAGATCTGGCATCCACAGCGTGGTCAGGCATGGAGAGGCTGCCAGTTCTGATGTTCCTGCGGCTGAAGACTTTGCAGCGGAGTTCCTGGAGCTTGTGAAGACGGAGGGCTACGTTCCGCAGCAGGTCTTCAACTGCGACGAGACCGGGCTGTTTTGGAAGAGGATGCCCAAAAGGACTTTCATCACTCAGGAGGAGTCCAGGCTGCCTGGCCACAAGCCCATGAAGGACCGCCTGACCCTGCTCTTCTGTGCCAACGCAAGCGGCGACCTGAAGATCAAGCCCCTGCTGGTGTACCACTCGGAGAACCCACGGGCCTTCAAGAGACACAAGATCGACAAGGAGCGGCTGAGTGTCATGTGGCGATCCAACAGCAAGGCTTGGGTCACACGTGTGCTGTTTGTGGACTGGGTCAATCTTGCTTTTGGCCCTGCTGTCAAGCAGTACCTGCTGGACAACGACCTGCCGCTGAAGGCTTTGCTTCTGATGGACAATGCTCCTGCCCATCCTAAAGGCCTTGAGGTGGACTTGTTGGAGGAGTTCAGCTTCATCAACATCATGTTCCTGCCGCCTAACACCACGCCACTGCTCCAGCCGATGGATCAGCAGGTCATCGCCAATTTCAAAAAACTCTACACCAAGGAGCTTTTCAGGCGATGCTTCGAGGTGACTGACTGCACCACCATCACCCTGCGGGAATTCTGGAAGGACCACTTCGACATCGTCACCTGCTTGAAGATCGTCAACACGGCCTGGAAAGGGATCAGCCAGAGAAATTTGAATTGTGCTTGGCGCAGCCTGTGGCCGGACTGTGTGGCACCAAGTGACTCTGATGCACCAGAGTCAACAGTGGTGCAGGACATTGTTGCCTTGGGGAGGACCATGGGCCTGGAGGTCACGGAGGAGGACGTCTGCGAGCTGGTGGAGGGGCACGACGACGAGCTGACCACCGTGGAGCTGGTCGAACTGCAGGCAGAGGCTGCGCAGGAGCAGGCCTCACTGGAAGAGGAGGAAGCAACTGAGGAACGGCTGTCCTCCGAAAGACTGAGGGACATTTGCCAGAAGTGGAAGGAGGTGCAGACTTTTGCAGATCTACACCACCCTGAGAAGCACGTGGCACATGACGCTGGGAACTTTTATGATACGAGGGTCATGTCGTCTTTCAGGGAGGTGCTGAAAAGGCGGATAAAGCAGCAGACTATGGACAGGTTCTTGACCAAGAAGCAAAGAGTGGAAGAGGAGCCTTCTTCGAGTGGTTCCCCAGAGTCTTAGAAAATGTACTGTACACTTTGTTGATTTTTAAATGTTTTTCTGTCATGTTTATAAAGTTAATTTATTTTCCCTTCAATTTTTGAACTGCTCTTGAAAGTATGTGTGACTTTAAAGAGCAGTTAATAAACTGTTGTTGTACCAAATTTGGCTTTGTTTGGACTTTTTTTGACCATAGGAACGCATTAATTGATTTTCAATGCATTCCTATGGGATTTCGTGCTTCGCAAGACGAAAAATTCGCTAGACGAAAAAAATTGCGGAACGAATTAATTTCGTCTTGCGGGGCACTACTGTACCTCAGAAGTCGAACAGAATCCTTTCCAGGAGTCGGTTCGACTTCCAAATCGTTCGGAAACCAAAGCTTGGCTTCCGACTGGAGGCTGCGGAAGCTCCATCGGACGTTTGGATTCCGAAGAATGTTTGCAAACCGGAACACTCACTTCCGGGATTGCGGTGTTTGGAAACCAAAGTGTCTGAGTACCAAGGCGCTTGGGATCCAAGGTACGATTGTATTTCCAAAATTTAATTTTTCCAGAATTCCATTATCTGTTCAACTGATTTCCATTTCCACAGCAGCATTGGGCTGCTTAAGTATGTTTAAATCCCTGCTGACTGATATCCATTAAGGCTCTGTCGAGCTGTACAGAAACTCTAAAATACAATGGAATAATTCAGCATTAAACATCAGGTTGGTGTGGCATGCTCTACTGCCAGCTCTTATTTGTGGGAATAGATGGGGGTTTGAAGGTGTCAATTTGTACTGGGCAGTCCAAATGCAAACAATTTCATTTTGGTGGAAATAGCATTGGAGGAGGTAATGAACTGAAGCATCTCTTCCTTAGCAGGAGGACAAGCAGGTGAAGCGAGTTCTCTAATACCTATTGGTTTTATTGCTTTGCAGACTGGCCTTGTGGTGATCATGGCCCAGTTGGGATGCTTTGTACCTGCCGAGTCTTGCAGGCTTACTCCTGTCGACAGAATATTCACCAGACTAGGGGCTTCAGATAGAATTACGTCAGGTGAGTTCTGTCAGTTTTGGGGTTTCCGAGAAAAAATTGCTAAAGCAAAACAGGCGACACGGAACTTTTTGTAAAGGGAAGGAGAAGGGTGTGCCCACCTCAAAATACTTGTACAATGGTACCTCGGGTTACAGACGCTTCAGGTTACAGACTCCACCTTCCCAGAAATAGTACCTCGGGTTAAGAACTTTGATTCAGGATGAGAACAGAAATTGCGTGGCAGCGGCACAGCAGCAGTGGGAGGCCCCATTAGCTAAAGTGGTACCTCAGGTTAAGAACAGTTTCAGGTTAAGAACGGACCTCCAGAACGAATTAAGTTCTTAACCTGAGGTACCACTGTATATGAAAATAGTTATACGGTGACAAGCACTAGAAATACTTATGGGGAGGGTGGGAATGGTCTGGCCTCTAGACTCTCCTCTCTCCTGCCTATCCATACTTACTTAAGACAGATGGAAGTGAGGAAGCCCAGACCAAGGAGCCCATGACCACCAGTTCTTGAAGGGACCATCAGTAGCCTAAGAGACCTGGCAGTTCTGACCCCTCCCTCCCCTGTAGCCCCTTAAGACCCATGTGCCCTGAGGGAAAGCAGCAGAGAAGCAGCCTGGGACAGGGGGTTCGTGCCAGCAGGTCTTGAAGCTGGCCTGAGAAAGATCCGCTTGGTTCCTACCCGAAACGCTAGTTCTGGGTTACGGCAGCAAGGGCATCAGTGAGGGACATGCCGAAGGTTCCTTAACTAGGGTGGGAAAGGAACTGCTCCTTACAGACGAAGGAACATTTGAAGGGCTCAACTACCAAAAGCGGCTTCCACTGAGGCAAAGACATTGTTTTCATATTGCTGAGTGAATGAACTGGGCGGAGCTCAAGTAAGCCACTTCACAGACTTCCTCTCAGAGTTAATGTTAGGTTTTTAAGGCTGCAATCCTGTGCAGTTATTTAGGAGTAAACCCAAATTAAATTCAGCAGGGCTTGCTCCTGAGTAGACAAAGCACAAGATGGTGCTGCAAGGGTAACAGCCATAATATCAATCCGTGGTGCAATGGCTTGAAAGCTTAGTTTAGATATGGGAAGCCCAGGTTCAAGTCTCCCCCTGTTGAAAGCTCCCTGAGTCGCCTTGGGCCTGGTCTGAAGGCATGAGTCCACCACCTCACTGGAAGTTAAGCAGCCCTGGTCAGTATCTGAAACGGATCCTTCCTGGGAATCACATGCATGGCACCTTGGTTTCACGACGAAAGGTGGGGTATAAATGCAAGAATATACAAATTGACAGACTGCCACACGTTTAGCTGCTGCCAAAATGCATGCAGTTCTTTCTGCTTCTGCTCTCATCATCATCATCACTCCTGCTCCTTGCGTGATTTAGAAACCTGCAGTGACCAGGATGTTTTTTTTCCTCCACCAGGGGAAAGTACGTTCTTTGTTGAGCTGAGTGAGACTTCCAGCATACTACGACATGCAACAGAGCACTCTCTCGTTCTTATGGATGAACTAGGTATGTAATAACTTTTGCAATATCTGTCTATTTTTTAAAAGACTTGTTTTGTGCCCACTTACAGGTATGTCAAGTTAACAGCCCGATTGGCAGGCTACAGCTGCCTGTACTCAGCCTGTGGCACTGCACAAATTCCCGACTTAAACACTGTGTTGCAGAGCAAGAGCTTGGTTGCGTGACCTTGTATGTACCAGTGCCATTTAAAGCAAGCCCTCAGCAACTATGCCTGTAGCTATCATGCCAGCACAGCTCTTGCTTGGGCTATAGATGCTAGGTGTGCCAACAGGGCATATGAAACAGCCGAGAGCCCAATTTAAACAAGGCACTGGATGCTGGCAACACCATATGGGAAGTTCTTGCCCACACGAATCTTGTTTGTAATTGGACCCAAGTTTCTTCTCGTTCTGGTTTCCAAGACGGCTGAATGTGCCTGAGTCGGTCACAGCGACTTTGCTTAAGCAAGCTAAAGTGCACAATTACAGACATCCCGCTTCCACCCCAACATCTTGACAATCCCATTTAGCATCATGCAAGAGAGAGCGGTCAACTATTACTCAAACCAGTCTGCCCGATAATCTCATTTGATGTGTGGATGGCTGGGAACAGTGTGTGTTGTGCCACCCTTCATTTGGAATCGATCTTTTTTAGTAGCAGGCAAAGACCATTTTATTCAAGGCCTTCTAGTTTGCTTGAGATTCTGACTGTCATAGTGTTTTTATTGTTTTTGAAAAAACTTGCCTAGTTGTTTTTTACCCATGCCACTCATGTGCACTAGAAAGGGTATTATTTGAATGTTGCCACTTTCTCCCATACACCATCTTAAGCCATCTGTGACTGCAGCTGGTGAGAGTCTTAACAGACTTTTACAAATTTTCCTGCCCCTTGCATTTTTTTTTAACCTGATCAAAAGTTTTGGAGAACTCAAAAGCTTGCTTTTGTAACAATCTGGTTTGCCTAAGGATACCGTCCTGATACAGATTTTGGAATAAATATTTTTATTAGACCAAATCATTGCTTGTTAAACAAAATATCTCACAGCAAGCTTGTTTGAATTTCCCGAATAACTTCGCCCAATTCTAGTTCTGATTGTTGAGCCAAGGCTGCAGTTTATATACATACAGTGGAATGATCACACAAGAAACCTCCCATTATGGCAGAGGTCCTATTATTCAAGTTGTGGAAGTTCTGTTCTTTTTATAAAAGGGGTCTTGTTTAGGATCTCACCTGCAAGTGATGGTGAAGACAGGATGGCTGAGCTACTTAGTCATCCTGCTTTAAAAGTGGTTCAAATTCTCAGTATGCTGTTGGTTGTTTGGAGTTTTTTTGGGAAAGAAGGGAAAAGATCCAGCCTAGTGCAAGGTTCAAAATGTATTTCAGCTGCTCTGGCAATGCCTTGGAGTTTTAAACACAGCTTTCTTTACTTTCCAGGTCGAGGTACAGCTACCTTTGATGGAACTGCTATTGCTAGTGCAGTTGTCAAAGAACTTTCAGAGAACATCAAATGCCGCACCATGTTTTCAACACATTACCATTCTTTAGTAGAGGATTATTCTCGCACCCCTTCTGTGCGGTTGGGACACATGGTATGTAGCACTTCCTTTCCCTTCACAAGTGGTCTCGCCTGCAGAGGGCTTACGGGCCGGAACTCCCTTTTTTCAACACAGCCATTCTGCTAAATGAAATGAACCCCACTGTTCCATTACTTTGAGAGTGGTCAGTGGAAACTTGCTGGTAAACAAAGTAGACCATTAAAGGCCTAGATGAGCTGGTAGGATTTGAACCAAGGGCCATTGATCCACTTTCCTTTGCACTGTTTTTTCTTTTCAGGCATGTATGGTGGAAAATGAGACCGACGATCCTAGCCAAGAAACAATTACATTTCTCTACAAATTCATCAAAGGTGCTTGCCCTAAAAGCTATGGCTTTAATGCAGCAAGGCTTGCTAACATTCCCGAAGAAGTTATTCAGAAAGGTCAAGAAAAGGCAAAAGAGTTTGAGGCAACTACCCTCTCACTACGATTGTTCAGGTAAGATTTTTCACCATGTACTTTGCTTGCAGGGCGGGGTGATCCTAGTGTCCTTAAACTGGTGGCATGCTGCATGCTGCAGGAGATGGAGTTGATGTGACTGCACAGCACTGTTATATACTGTATTGAGCCTAGCCGGAAGAGCAAGCAGTGTCTGAACAAATACATTAAGCTTGGTATTATTTCCTTCTATTCCCCTAGTTTTAAACATGCATATGTTGATTGTGTGTTTTCCCAGGAAACAGTGCCAGATAGCTGAAGGAGCTCCACTAGCCAGAGATGAGCTTGACAAGCTAGCCGTGCTTCCTGTGTGAGACAACCTGTAATAAGTTTCTACAGCAGTTTTTGAAGGCATTATGCAAACAACAGTGATCTAATAAACTTTATTTTTTAAAAATGACCATTTTCCATTGTATTTCCTAGGAAATTAAACCCTTTTAATTCTTAGCTACCCCTCTACATAATGGTTATTGAATACTCCACAATATATTAAGTCTAGATGTTATGGTACATGCATACACTTTCAGGCTGTTGATTACCCACTGTCACCAATACACATAAATGGAAAAAAAGCTATGAAACTGTATAGGGCTGTCTATATACTTTTGTCTCATCTTCATTAGAGGAGGAAATTGCAATTTTCAGCAGTTCATAAGAGTTAATGTCCAAGACTGTTCAATAAAACTGTGAACAGAGTAAATACAGGATTGTTTTGAGGAGATGTTCTTACAACAGTGTACTTTAAAACATAGTAAAACCTCTTAACTGCAAACTGTTGCCTGCATACTTTGTTTTAATAGTGCATTATCTCCCAGGAAGCCTCATTAAAACATTGTTTCTCAAAGTGATGTGAAGACCATGGGGGGCGGGGAAGGGGAAAAGGAGGGATATTCTAACTGCAAAGGATACCAGAAAAATTGCTGGATATAATTTAAGATTAGTGTTCTCTTTCATAGAAAGAACGTACATACTGGGACATGAGTACAGTTACAGCAAGTCTAGATGTGCTAACAAAACAGGACACATTCAAGTACAATAAGATTTGCTTGAAATTAAAAACTACATGAGATTAAAGCATTAAAATCATCTCAATCTGAATAAATGTTTTTTAAAAAAATCAAAATAAATGCAGAAGTGCTAGCTCACATTTTTTACCATATTACAAAAAGCAATTGGTACCCATGTCCATAAAGGCAGCAACAAAGACTGCTGCTAGTCTACAGAATAGTACTACTGCAAATGGGACTGTGTTTCAATGCTACTTGTAGAAACACCAGCCTTTTGGAAGTTGGTATCTGTACAAAGATGCAGCTTATTTTCTTCACATCTGTCCCTTAGTCTTTGTTTACACAGTAATGCTGAAACGCCCAGTTCTGTTATCCTGAGTCAACATATTGCCACTTTCTTTTTGGTAGGTTGAGCTCCATAGTGTCACCACTTTTACACATCCTTTTTTAAGTCTCCCTCTGCAGAAATGGGCAAGTATAACTTCCTCAAAAACAAAATTAACAGTTACGATAGAATGGCAGGACTTTTTTCTTCCTTTTTTTCTCAAAAGTAATTCAGTTGTGCTGCAGCGTATTAGATTCTATAGGAGGAGCAGAGTCATATAGTGTATCTGTATCATGGGTCGGTTCTCCGGCTAATGTACATGGATTGGAGAGTGTTCCAGCACCACAGTCGCAGAAAAACCTGGAAGAGAGAAGTCTTTGAAATACTGGCAGGGAAAAAAGTGGCACTATGTTTTCAATCAAGGGTCAGTCAACATACCTATCATGCCTAATAAATTCCACATCATGTCCTTGATGGCACTTCTTAATACAGTTTACGCATATGGCGTTGCGGTCTGTGGTGTTGCAAGTGTGACATCTAAAATGCAAAGTTAACAATTTAAAACGGATCCATTTTTTAAAACATGCAAATGTTAAGTTGTGGGAAAAGTAGATCCCATACTTGCTTACCTATAGAAATCATGCATGGGGTAGCTGGTGTAACTTGATATTTTATATAAACATTGGCCTCTACTGACAGCTTTTTCTATGGCATCTTGATTGTTCATTATTTTGTTATCTGCAATAAAACAGTGATCAGATTTAACAGTTTACTGCGGCATAGTGAGCCATTCTATAGTGCATGAGCTGTAGCTTGACTCTGAAAACCTCCGATTCAACAGCTGGATTTGATCTGAAATAAGATTACACAATCCCTTTAGGATTGAAGCTTACGCATGATGAAGAGTTTTGCAGTACAGTCGTACCTCAGAAGTCGAAAGGAATCTGTTCCGGAAGTCTCTGACTTCCAAAATGTACGAAAACCAAATTGCGGCTTCTGATTGGCTTGCAGGAAGCTCCTGCGGCCAATCAGAAGCTGCGGAGGCCCCATCGGATGTTTGGGTTCCAAAAGAACGTTTGCAAACTGGAACAATCACTTCTGGGTTTGCGACGCTTGGGAGCCAAAACGTCAGAGTTCCAGGGTGTTCGGGATCCAGGGCACGACTGTACAAGTTTTAACACACTACTTACTCTTCACCAATATTGCTGCACCTGCTGTTCACACAAAACAAATACTAAGAGAAAATACATTGCCACTGCTAGGAAGTGTGTATGTCAGACACATTAATAGTTTTGCACGGAAGAGGTTTGTTTAAACTGAGCTACCAAAACGATCACAAATGGCTAATTTAGAAGCTGTCAAAGCAAGTTTCTAAACATGAGGGTGCTTTTGGGGTTCTATTTTCATTGAGTATCCCTTATAAAGAGTTTCAGTAACAGTTTCAGTAACTTACAAATTACAAATGAGCATAATTCAACATACCTTTCATTGTCACATTGACTCCAGAGGCTAGAAATAAACCTCCAAACCGGTTATTGAAAATCTGATTGCCTTCTAAAGTTGCAGTTGCATGATTTGTTATTTCAATACCTTAAATTAGAGGGGGAAAGGTTAGTTTAGCAGAAAATGTGACATATTTAGCTGTCGCAACAATTTTTTTGACTCTTCTGGTACTATCCAAAGAGAAATGGTATATTAGTTAATTAGCAGAAACTGCACTCTTAAAAAAGTATTAAAATGCTATTTGTCTCAGTTACTTGCTACTTGAATGATTATAAACTTTGGAGTTTTCATCTAGAGCAGGCTGCATACTAGACGGGAAAACCACCAGCTAGGAACGTCTCAGTCTTAGATGAAGCTTCAGTTTATTGGCCCTCAAATCAATTACCACAGACCCTGCATGACCCCACACCCCACAGTTTCATGCAGATGTTTAATAGTATGGGGAACAGAATCAGTTCCCATACTGGAGAATCAGGGGGCCGAACAATCTCCCTTGGGGGCCGAACAATTCTGGAACTGGCTGTCCAAGTAGAATCAGAACCACTGCAATATGGTGCCCCCAATCCGCAACTCAGCCGGTTATTCCAGGAGGATTCCAAATCTGACGGTATTGAAAGATGCCAAGATCATTGCATTCTCTGTCTCTCCCAACACAAGTCATCATACAGGGTGGCGACCAAGGCAGTTTCTAAGCCAAAAGTAGGCCTGAATCTTGATTGAACTGGACTTAAAAATGTTGACAACCACCCTCTCAAGGAGACATCTGCCGCTGGCCTAAAACGTAAGTCAGGTTTCTTCAAGAATGGTCTTATCGCCGCCACCTCTCAAAGCAAAGCATGAATTATTAGCCTGGCCCCACCCACTGTCTCCTTCTTGCCTGATTTTATAGGCTAACAGTAGCTGCACAAACTGACAAAGCACCCTGTACACGTTCTTGGGCCAAAGCAACTGAAACCTACCCAACAACAGCCGACAAGTGTTCCTTACACCTCTGTAGCACTTGCTCCAAAGGGGGAGTCCGGATCGCACCAGATCCAAGCAATTTTATGCTCGTAACACCTCGCTAGAGCCTGTAAGTATAGGCCCATGGCTATTTGGAACAACTCCACTGAATGACAAACAGAGGAAGCAATGGAGGTGAAGTACGCTTTCTTCACTCAGATCCGGCAGTGAACCCATGTTTGACTGCATTTGTTGGGGAGTTTTTCTCCCCCTGTGCTCATCACCTCGCAAGCTTGCTTCATTGTTACAGCTCCAGGATATATCATGGAGCTGTTTGTATTGTGGCATGTTACTCCATGTTGTCTCTGCCTAGCAAAGACGCTTTTTTCTTTAAGATTTAATGTGAGTGGGGAAGCAAAGATGCATCGCCACCATGCTTGCAGTGGCCAGAGTTATCCCTTGAATGGTTAAAATAATAATAAAATTATCACATCTGAAGGCAGCCCTGTATCAGGAAGTTTTTAACGCTCAATGTTTTACTACGTTTTTATATATGCTGTAAACTTCCCAGAGTGGCTGTGGAAACCCAGCCAGATGGGTGGGGTATAAAATTATTATTATTATTATTATGCCACAGAGGGCTGTGCAAAGTGATGACTGGAAATGGGTCAAACAATAATTAATGAGAGTGCTTTGTAGAATAACACCTTGGGCAGATACTATAGTCCTATGAAAAATTACAGGCTGCCTTGAAGTGATCACTGAAGTCAATCCTTCCTAAAAATTCTGCTTTTCTATGGCCCTTAACCATTGGTAAAAAATAAATGATAATGCACAGAGAAAAAATGAAATGTAACTAACAAGGCCTATGCATTATATACAAATGCTTGACATGGTTTAAGGTGGGAGGAGGAAGAAATACGCTGAATGTATGAAAAGTTATAACTTTTAAGGAAAAATAGACACAAAGCTTTACATTTTTATGAAAGTTTTGAAATATAAAGGAGGTTTCAAAATGATTTAAATAAAGTCTCAATCTCCAACAGTGAAAGAAAGAGTTGCCTATTAAATTACTAATTCAGCAATTCACTTCTGGCAAAATGTGGTCTCTCTTCCTCCTTTCCAAAATGTTGGCCATTTAAAACATGGGTGGCCTGGCTAACCAGTAGTTTTTAAGGGAGAAAAAAGAAAACCACCACTGATATTTTGGACAATATTCACTGGTGAATACTTGGACAAAGTTCACTGGTGATTTTAAGACATTATGAAATATCAGAATATTTGCAAATGACTGAACAGTCCTAGATCTGAGGTCTTAACACTATTCTGAGATAAAGACAATATAAATCAAATACAAACCAGCAGCAAATCCATCAAATATTCTATTTTTTCTTAACACAGGATGACTATTTGTGCTGATAAGGACCCCAGCTTGTGCATTCCTAAAGATATCATTCTCTTCAAGGAGACCTAAGACAGAACAAAAATAATCAGTCTGAAATTTGTTTTGTTCACAAGCACAGAAAATAAATAAATACTGAGTACAGTAATTGTTCCGGGTGATGGTAGATATATATTGCTTTTTAACACGTGGAATATAGACATATTCAAATATTAACACTGTATTTTTCACTCTATAAGATGCACCAGACCACAAGACGCAGCTAGTTTTTGGAGGAGGAAAACAAGAAAAAAAATATTCTGAATCTCAGAAGCCAGAACAGCAAGAGGGATCACTGCACAGTGAAAGCAGCAATCCCTCTTGCTGTTCTGGCTTCTGGGATAGCTGCGCAGCCTGCCTTCGCTCCATAAGACGCACACACATTTTCCCTTACTTTTTAGAAGAGAGTCTTATAGAGCAAAAAATACGGTAAATGTTTTCTGCAGAAAGTGGGAATTAGCTGAGCTCCAACAGCTATTTGAATTAGAAAAATGTAGCTTGGTTATCTGAACAGGAAGAAAGGGTTTTACATATTCTTTCTTCAACCACAATTTGAAACTCTCAGAAAAGGCCACAGTTTAGCTAGTGAAATTTTGATCCTGCAATGCAGACATATTCTTGGTGGCTAAATAGAGAATTACTGCTCCTTTTTATATTAAATATGACTAAACAGCTTCTCAGAGGATCAAAATATGGTCACAGTGACAGTTGATTAAAGAGAACAAAGACTTCATTTTATTTTTAAAAAGACATCACTCTGGCTAAAAGTAAACATGATAAAAGTGAGTGGACTAGTACCTCTGCCCCCATTAAATATACAGATGCCTCCATCTCTTCCATCATGGATTTTGTTTCTTCTTAATGTGGGATTGCTGTCTGTCTTAATCCAAACTCCAGCCATTGCGTTATCAAAAATTTCATTGTCTTCTATAAAGCCGAGCCCTTTCAAACATAAAATAAAACATCAAGATTTTGCATTAGGGTGAAACAGCCTCATATTTTAAATTATAAGAATGAAGTAGAGGGGAAGCTTACCAGAATTATAAACAAGAATCCCACCATTCTGGCCTCCCCAAATTTTGTTGCGCCTAATTTTGGGGTTGCTTCCAGTTCTGTACATAAGCAAACAAAGAGGTTACTCAGAAATAGCTTATTATTTTGTACATGTGACATGAACTACATTTGATTATTTAAAAACCATTATCAGCATTGTACAATCAAGAAATATTTAAGTACCTGCATGCTAAGCCTAGAGTACGCCAGGCACTCATACATTTCTTCCTATACCTTCCCCTCTCACCATGTATAGAAAACAATCCCTGAGACCACGAGATCCCTGTTTAGCTGAATGCAGACTCTCTCCTATGCTATGAACCAAATCCAGACTCACAAAGTAATGTTCTGGCAGATAAAGGTTCTGAAAGTATGTACATGGCTGTACCAGATGTTCTCTTCTTTTTATTTTTTAAATACTGAAGGGGGAGCTTAAATTCTTAATTAAGGTGCAATTTTTTTCTTGGCTAGCATTCCCACACCCTTATAATATTACCCACTCCTTTTCAATATCACTGGAAATAATTGTGAACCCTTTTAGTCTCAACCCTCGGGTACCTATCATCTGAACACATCTAGTATATCTTTATACTGTAGTATAAAGAACAATGAATATAATGGGGCTTATATGTCTACAATTAATTTTTTATGGCACCTCTCATGTTCTAAAGTGACTCTATACCACACCCTGAAAAGTTGAGAAACTGAAGAGTATTTTTAGCGATGGAAAAAATCTTTCAAGTATGCTCTATGATGAAAGTTAAGAAACTGCTTGTGTGAACGGAAGGAGTTTGCCATTCTTTTTTATCAGCCTGCAGCTCTTCACTGTGTTTAAAAGGGAAGGGAAAATATAATTCATATGACACACTTGGTTAACTAAGTGTGTTTTTATTTTTTGATGAAAACCAAGAACTCTGTAAAATGAACTCCTATTTTGCAGATAGAAAAATGAGGATAAAAGACAGGGACTTACTCTGAGGTCATCCAATAAAGGCTTGACAAACGTTAGATCAGAACAGGGGTTGCTAACCTCCTTGGCTTGGGGTTGCACTCACTCGTGGCCAGCTCTCTAGGTGTGACCACCCAACATTCATTCTCCCTTATATGCCCACAGAGGTAGCTTAATTATCACACCATCCCTTCTCCTCAAATGATTCTTCTGATGACCAGGAACGGGGTGATTTGTATCCTTGCCAGGGCACTGGACTCTATCCACTCCAGTGCTGGCATCTTAGGAGTTCAGAGGAAATTGCTTTTCCACTCCTGGAACAGAATCTGTCTCCCAGGCCAAATACAAAACTAGTCATTGAAAGACATGGGTCTGACGCTTCCAACAATTTCAAGCCCAAGATGAGAGCTACTACAGTGGTGCCCCGCAAGACGAAAGGGTTTTCCGTTTGCAGAGGCGCTTCGCAAGATGAATTTCCCTATGGGCTTGCTTCGCAAGACAAAAAATGACGAAAATTTTCGGGGGTTTTTTTTGCTCCAAAACCCCTTATTTTGAATCGCTAGCTGCTAAAAGCATTTTAGCAGCAAAACCGCTAATCCCCCACCCCTTAAAAAGCCGTTTATAGCCCTTAAAATGTCAATAGCGCTAATAGCGCTACTCCGTCAATGGGCTTGCTTTGCAAGACGAAAAAACCCGCGGAACGGATTCTTTTCGTCTTGCGAGGCACCACTGTACCACATAATAATCCTGCAGGTGGACAGGAAAGGAAAACAGCCAAATCTAAAGTAACATATGTACTGCAATTGTTAAGATGGTGAGAAACGTTGACAGTTCACTGACTTAAGACAACTGGTTTATATATGAAAAACATTTTGAAGCAAAACAAATGAAGATATACTTTACCTGATTTGAACCCCTGAGTACATATGGTTATAGATATCATTGTCCTCCAGCACTCCATGTCCATTGTCATAGAAATAAACACCAACCTGGAGCATTAAAGAGACATTGGGAAATGGTAAATTAATTTTTATATCATGGCAATTTAAAGCCATGATTTAAACCGGAAAGAAAAGAGGTTGATTAAATCAAGTATCTCACTAATACTACTTCATGTATTTCGAGAACAATAGTGTAAATCTGACTACTAAAACCGGTAAAATAGTTTTATTTACACTGTTTTATTTGTATAACAACATTATATAACAACATCTTTGTTACTCTGTATACATTTTGCATGCTTTCCTTTTTTTTTAACCTGTAGAGAGATTATATTTAAAATATTCCTATACAGGGTCTTTCATGATTATGACCAGCATCCCATACATGAGACTTAGTAAAGTTAAATATGGGACGATAGGAACCAACACACTGAGGATTTTTTTTTTCTTGTTCCCAGTGTTGCTCCTTTCTGCTTATTGAGCAAATAAGAACAGTTTATTTTCATCAGGTAAAAATGAAATGCCTGTGTTTGGGAGGCATAGTGTAAATATTCATATCTGAGAAATGATCAAACTGGTTTTTCAATTAGAAAGAAAAGCCTCATTCAACATGAATCTAATACGGATACCAATTCAGTTTAGATTGTGATTAACTGCAGAGCTAACATGCTTACATCCACATTACTTAACAGTGGCTTAACAGAATACTGGGTTGTATTGTTATATCTATTCATATACTGCTGAATGCCAAAATGGTTTCTAAACCGTTTACAAAACAAAAATAACCTACTGTACAACACTGTTAAAATACAGAATTGAAAATACATCACATTTAAAATACACAAACAGTGCCATTAAACAAAATAAATGTCCATGATTGAAATATGCAATGAAACAATCCCAAACAGCTGCATCTTCTGGAGCCAGAATGCCAACACAGATGGGGCCGACCACATTTCAGCATTCCCTAACACTGCGGCCACCTGTGAAATAGCCCCCTCTGTGTCACCACAAGCCAATCACCAGGGTGCGTCGAGAATAGCAGGATTCCACACCTGTTGAATTTCATGCCCTTTCTGGGCAATGGGGGGGAAGCCAGTCTTTCTGGGTGACCTGGTCCAGAGTCTTTAAAGGTTTTATATCTAAGTAACAAGAGCTTAAAACTTGCTCAGTGGCTAATAGGCAGACAGGGCAAAGTCCCTTAGCACTGGCATGGTATGTGCCTGGTAAGCAGCCCCACTCACCAGGTGGGCTGCAGCATCCTGCATCAGCTGCAGCCTCCACACCAGTTGTAAGAGAAGCTCCACACAGGGCATGACAGGAGTATAAATGTTAGGCTACCAGTGCATGAATCACAGAGGCCAAGCTATCTGTGTCTAGGAAAGGACACAGTTGACATACCAACCAAGGCTGGTGATAGGTGTTCTTCACAATGGAGGTTCCAAGAGGCCTTCTAAACAGTGTGCCTGTTCTTTCAGAGGGAGTGCAAATATATCTAGAGCAGGTTAAGCCCCAATACTTGGACCTGGGAATCACCCACAGTGTCTTTGTCTAATATCCAACTAAGTCAAACTCAAGACAAAAGTCCACCGAAACGAATGGACTTGACTGACTCAAGAACATTTATTTCACTGGGTCTGCTCTAAGTAGGACTTAAGTGGATGCAACCGCTAGTATTTTCACTTTTTAAGAAACCATGCAATTTGGAATGCAAAAAATCCAAATGTTATTTCTTTAAATTTCACATTTTTTAAAAAAAATCCAGCCATCTGGTAAAGAGTTTGAAATCAGCATTACTGCCAACCACATAGTAAGGTGGGACGTACCTGTTTACCACTATGTATTCTATTTCTTCTCAGCACTGGCGTGCTTCCTGTTGTCACCCAGACTCCAGCCAAGGTATTACTGTAAACTTCGTTTTCTTCAATCACACCTTGGCCTTTTTCATGCTGAAAGCAAAACAAAAACTGGTAAACAAAAGCAGGACCTGCAAAAAAAAAGTTTATTTTTAAATGTTCCTAGCTCCTTTGTCAGCTGCAGCCCTGTTCCTTCAACTCTCTTTGTAGCCAGTTAATTTTTCTTTTCCAACTGTAACTCACCATTCGGTGGTTACTGAGCATGCTTACTTAGTCCTCACTGGGGTGTTTGGGGATCACCCCTTAATTTTAAAAAAAGTTTTGTTTGTTTTTTTACTTTTGCAACCCTCAAAGTTATACCAAGCATGCAGATATTTCCCACTAGTTCCTTAACGACATGTTTTTGCCTACAATCTCGGCAGCCCTCTCCATCTTAGTTTACTATTAGAAGAGTGAATCTGCTTCAATGCTTTAATTTATCAAGATCACAGTTAGCCAATGTTGGGAAATATGAATGTAAGAGCAACCCTGCTGGATCAGACCGAAAGCCCATCTGGTCCAGGATCCTGTTCTCATAGAAGCCAGAGCCAGATGCCGGGTGAAGCCTGCAAGCAGGTCCCAAGCGCAACACTCATCATCAGCACCTCCCAGCAACTGATATAGAGGCATATTGCCTCTGCCAGTGGAGATAGAATATAGCCTTACCCTCCATGAATTTTTAAAACCCTCTTTTAAATGCTTTCATATATAGCATAAGAAAGAAAAGTGTAATATCAGCAATCTAAATTATGCAGGTTGACAATCAGGCTCTAACCTCAATTTGTGGCCTAATCATGACTTCTTCATTTTGGTGAGACTTAAAGTGTCCTAGTAACACAAGACAAGTTTTCAAACGTTTAGAGGTTAAAGATGCCAAACTGCCAACACTTTCAAGCAAACATTTTTAAAAAACCCTTCCAGATTAATATGTTTAACAAGCTTTCCCTTCCAGGTTCTTTACCCAACCACACGTTTACATTCCACATTTTGAATGCCTGAAAAGGGCTCTAGCGAAAATATTTCTGAGTTGAGTTCACATCAAAACCACACAGAGATGCTCACCACATAAATACCGCCATGTTGGCCATCATGAATCTTGTTGTGTCGAACAATGGGACAGCTGTTAGTCCGAATCTGTATCCCCGCTAATGCATTTCCTGTTAAAAGAGGTTAAGTATGAATAAAAATGTGGCACAAGGACACAAGGAGTATCAAATGCAGCAAAGCAAATATTCATTTTTTTACCATATATGTCATTTCCTTCAATAAGGCCTCTTCCATCACCAAATATGTAGACTCCACCTTGATTCCCATTGAAAATTGCATTACCCCTAAGGTGCAAAAGCCAGAGAAAACAGAAGTTGTCAAGCACCACATAATCTAAATGTACATAGGCTATACAGTATACACAGAACTGTGGCTTCTAAATGGAAGACTAATTCATTTTTATTACACATAACACTGCTCTTTACTCTTAACAGCTTAGAATGGTTTCTATGACGTTCCCAGGTAGTCCCCATCTAGAAAGCTTATGAGGCTGGACTTGCATGATGGCTTAGAAATCAGATGATCCTCAAATATCAGTGGCAACACACACTACAATGCCATCCATGTTTCCTTTGATGAGCCTCTGATATTTCCTCTGAATGCAGGACTTGCATTTGGTGCCTTCTAAATTTGATTCCAAATACAGGACCTGCTGGAATAGGGTCAGAGCTCTCAAGTAGAGCCAAGCCCTAGCAAAAAATAAGGCTTGAATTCTTCTTTTGGCTGGAATCTTTGGTAGCCACAGCTTGAATTCAAGCTAGGGCTACAGAAGAAGAATCCAGAGAGCACTCAAAGAGTGCACTGCTGATTCTTCAATTGAAGTTGAATTACCTGATGTCATATGATACCAGGTGACTGACAGGTGGTGACGCTACCCATTTGTCAAAAATGGCCCACAGAGGGTGGGCCAGTCCCCACTTATGTCCAAGGGCTTGAGAATCTAGGCCAAAATACAGACAGATACCTTATTGTTGGGTCACTGTTTGAAGTAATCCATACACCTGCAAAATTGTTTGCATAGATCTTATTTTCTATAAATTGTCCTCTTCCTTTTTCATGAACATAGATTCCTCCAGTTTGACCATGGTGGATTTCACAACGAACTACTGTAGGGTTGGCATAAGCTTTCACTTCAAAACCTGCTATTCTATTTCTATGTATGTTGCAGCTTTCAAAATAACCCTGAAAACAAGGAAGAAAATGGGGAGTGGTAAGGAAACATAATTGGTTGGGTGTCTTCCC
Source organism: Podarcis tiliguerta (assembly GCF_965153285.1). Taxonomy (NCBI): domain Eukaryota; kingdom Metazoa; phylum Chordata; class Lepidosauria; order Squamata; family Lacertidae; genus Podarcis; species Podarcis tiliguerta. Next base: position 15,249,294 of record NC_139536.1, on the reverse strand, counting down.
CCCCCCCCCCAGCTACCTGACATTATAATAAAGATGGTACTGCACAAAAATACATTTAGACTGTTTTATTATTTCTTTAAAACTGCAAGTGCTCATGTTGGCTTACAGAGTAATTTTTAAGAGACAGGACCACATGCTCCATCTGAACAACTGTAAAAGCACTTCAAGTATTGCACTAGAAAACAGGCCCATTTCTTTGGTTGCAGAGTTGGACATAACACAAGCACACTGTTTAAGTGTAACATAACCACAAACTATGATTTAGCACAGACTTTTCCAACCTCATGTCCCCAGTTGTTGTTGTTTTTTATACTACCCTTCATGCCTGATGGCTGGCCGTGTTAGCTGCGAACGGTGTGAGTTATACGGCTCACATGCTACCCCATCTGTAACAACTATGGGATAAGAAGGTTTTAGAATGAAGCTGTGTGCTTTTCAAACCCTACACTGTGGTTAATCTTCCCTATAGTTACCGTATTTTTCGCTCTATAAGACGCACTAGACCACAAGATGCACCTAGTTTTTGGAGGAGGAAAACAAGAAAAAAAATATTCTGAATCTCAGAAGCCAGTACAGCAAGAGGGATCGCTACGCAGTGAAAGCACCAATCCCTCTTGCTGTTCTGGCTTCTGGGATAGCTGCGCAGCCTGCATTCACTCCATAAGCCGCACACACATTTCCCCTTACTTTTTAGGAGGGAAAAAGTGAGTCTTATAGAGCAAAAAATACGGTAATAAAAGCAAGCCAGTTTAATGAGCTGTGGCTTTAGATTGCCTTATTTCTACTAGCCACAGATTAACCAGAGAATCATAGAATTGTAGTTGGAAGGAGGATCATCTGAGGAACATCTAGTCCAACCCACTGCAATGCAGGAATATGCAGCTGCCCCATATGAGGATCAAACCTGCAGCCTTGGCTTTATTAGCATCACGCTCTAACCAGCTGAGCTATCCAGGTGTCTCTGGTCTTAGACCACACAGCAATAGGAGGTTAATCTAAAATGGAACTGAAGGCTTTTGAATTATTGTGGTTGGTTTGAAGCAGGAGGGGACGGAAGACTCACCAAGACTCATCCTCATAATCCGAAACTATGGCTTAGTGTTAGTTAAATCTGAACCAACCTAGAGTCTTGCAGAGAATTGTCAATGCCAAGGCCACATTCTCACATTAAAGTTCAGTGTTACAAAGTCAACACCGGGTGATTCTGCCACATTGATGCCTCATGGCAAACATCTTCTTTCACATGGGGCAATTGCCATTGTACACAGATCCAAGGCGGAGCTTTCTAAAACCCGATTGTACAGGAAAGTGGCTGCTGAGTAACAACAATGCTGTAGTGACACATAAGAGGTCTTTTTGGCTCTGGTGGCAAAAAAAGGAGCTGTAAATTGTAAGGAGAATTCAGAGGACTAAATTGAAACTCAGTGTAGCCATGGTGGTTCCTCTGTTATCGCCTCTCTCATAATTTCTAGTTACTATTTTTATTTGAAGTTGTTTGTGTTATATTTTATACTGTTTGTGATTGAATGGATTTGTCATGGCCTTTGGCTAGTAAAATAAACTTTAACAAAACTAAAACAAATAATAATATGTCAAGTATATCCTGCAAATGTAAATCAGCCCTAACAAGTACTAACGCAAACACTGGAAAACAATAATTTCAGAACAAAGCAGCATGTGAAGGGCAAGCTGAAAATAAAACATCAAGAATCTCCACGTAATTGGAATTCTTTTCCCAGTTTTTGAAATATGTTGTGGAAAGGAGCTTAATGTAATGCACCAACCAAAGATTGAGGGAAGAAAAATGATCTTGTGATCATCATTGTTGAAGATGTATGAAGAGACAGTGATGGATAGAAGACACTTTTCCATATCAATCCTACACCTAACCTCCAAATCCAATTATAAAACCTAGCCTGCGGGGCGGGAATGTCAGAATTTCAGTGGCCTGCTTTTGAGGAGGTATTGTCCTTCTGCTTTAGTACCAATTTTTTGGTACCTATTGTGCCAAGCGGCTGACGTACATGAAGCAGCTGAAACACCCATTCTAAACCCTGGTTTAAAAAGGAACGGTAGCCAGCACTTGTGACAATGTAGCACTTCACCAAAGATTATGCTAATAAAGCAATGGAGGCAGGCATTCACATGGGTGAGGGAACCTGCTGCACATTCCCAGTCTTCTAACCAGGCATTACTTCTGCTCTGGGTCTCAATAGTCTCCAATGTACATTATTTACTTGAGGGCCATGCAAAAGAGAAACCATCACACGGGAAACAGGTGGACAAAAACAAGCAGCTTTAACACCCACAAAAATTCACTTTCCCCACAGAAATATGCACACCCCACCCACCCCATAAGCTCCCCTCAAAAGGAAAAGTATACATTACCATGCCGTGGTCAAACGTGAAAACACCAACATCGCGCCCATGGTGAATATGATTCCTTCTAATAATAGGGTTTCCGTGGTTTTTGACCCAAATCCCAGCTAATGCATTATTGGAGATCTCATTGTCCTCATATATTCCCTAAAATATCAGAAAATAGTGTAAATTGAAGATGGATCAGGCAATTTTATTTTTTCAAGGTGGAAAAAATGGGACGGGGGGAATGGGAAAGAGTGTTCACCTGTGCGTGATCTGTAATGTAGAGACCAACATTTTCACAATCACTGATGTTGCAATGCTTGATAGTGGGACAAGCTCCTTGACCACTAACACAGACTGCAGAACCAACTGAAGAGGAAAGAACATTTACATTTTAAAACTGGAATTAGATCTGCCTTCATAAGAGACCTACAACTTGCATCATCCACTAAAAATGATAAAAGAAAATGAAGTAACTTGGAAACACTGAACGAACTTGGCTAGGTTCTTGCCAATTATCTTGGCTTAACCTTTCAGGATAAACTAGATAGTAGGGGCATGAAATGGCTTCAGATGAATCCTGAGCCAAAGCAGAGGGCTTAGGATGACTTGTGTTGCCCCAAGCCAGCTAATTCATTACCTCGCTTGCTTACACTTACACCATGTGAACAGACCCACAGAGAAACAGGGAGTTGGGGAGTTGGGGACTGAGTTTGCAGCATCCTGGTCCTTGCCTGGTTTGCTCTTCAAGTGAGCGTGTGTGTGTGTGTGTGTGAGAGAGAGAGAGAGAGAGAGAGAGAGAGAGAGAGCGCGTGCGTGTTACAACAGCTGTTTGACCTGTGTATCATCTAGCTGCAAGTAGGAGTGTTTGTGCAGATGCAGGTGTGGTCTAGGGCCTGTGGAGTTCTTCCTTAGTGGAATAACAGGGGGAGAGGCAGGGGGAGGAGAGTAGCTAGGAGATTTAACGTCTCCTTCTGATGGTGTGGGACATGTGCAGTACTGGGTTCTTAGTTTAGTATTCTGTGGTCCAATCCCCTAGCTGCATATTGGGTGAATGGTGGTGGGTTAATGATTCTGGGAGGGCAGGTAGAAGGGAGTGGTCAAGATGCCTCCCAATTCCAGTAGTGATGGGCAGGAGAAGGCACGGTTGGATGGCTGATCACCATCAGGGGCAGATTCCTAGTTGTTTGGTCTCCAGCCCTTGTGCATCTTGTACACCTGTTACTTCATGACAGTTTTAACAGAGAAATTACTAACCTGTACAAGTACTTCGAATAATACAATGGTCTATTATTGGGCTGCAGTTAACTGTAATCTCTAAGCAGTGGTGAGCATTGTGATGTTGTGCAGATTTATCATCAGGGTTAAACTGAAAGTAAATACAATAAAACTCGTTACAAGCCATCCATTTCTTTCAACTCAAGTAATTTCAACTTAAGTGCTTGCTCCCATGTTTCTTACCCTGATTGTCATATAACCAACGTAAGCATCCTCAGACCCCTCCATGAAGACAAAGGTTGAATCTCTTGTGTTTTCTATAATGACCTTATCTGCCACTTTCCCGGGTGCTGGCGGGGGAAACAATAATAAAGCTGAAGGTTGAAAATGCACAGCATATTTCCAATACAACCTACAATTACGTTGTTCCAGCAATAAGCTTTATACTTCCATTGTGACTCAGGATAACAGCTCTGGCTCTTTAAGTACAGACATTCAGTCTCAGATTCATTCAGTAAGTTCATTTTACAAGAAATAGAAGGATCTTTCTGTTAAGTTTTCTCAAAGTCCAATTCTCAACAGACCAACTCCCAGGTTTTAGATGGAAACATTTCTTCAGTTAAAAGCTAATAGAATTAATAAAGTGTCAACTGTGATTTCTAGAACAATCATTATGTATTTACTGAAGAATCTGCTTTAATGCTATACTTTAAATTAGACTCATAGAATTATGGAGTGGGAAGGGACCTTGGTGAGAGCGCCAAATCCTGACCACTAAACCAGGGGTTGGCAACCTAAGGCCCATGGGCCACAAGCAGCCCACGGGGGTTGTTTAACTGGCCCACGAATCAAGCCACCCACTTGGTGAGCCCCTGCGCGCTGCAGTAAACCAGAATAGCGGGACAGGGACTTGCTTCCGCGGTGCCGGAAATCGCATCTGCACATGCGCAGGAGCCGGAAATCGTGGGAACACGCGCTTACAATCCAGCCCTCAGAGGGATCTCCACTGGAGTGATCCGGCCCAGGCGAGGTAAACCATGCCGACCCCTGCACTAGACCATCAGGGATGTGCAGGGAAGGGACCTTGGTGGTCATCTAGTCCAATCCCTGCTCAATGCAGAATACTACTAAAGCATCCCTCACAGACAACAGATCCCTGTTTCTATTTATAACTATGAAGCTAAAATATTAGCTTTATTGAATAAACTGCAAGACATTTAGTTCTAGTTAATGGCTCTTTATTTCTCCAAAACCTTTTTACACATCTTTTCACCACTACTTTTTTTAAAGGCAGTTTACAACAAATGAACACCAACATTTACTAGTATCCAAATTAGTGTAAACCAATATACAGTCGTACTGAGGTTGCTGAACGCCTTGGAACTCGTACATTTCGTCTCCCGAATAATCAAAAACCGGAAGTGAGTATTCCGGATTTCAAATGATTTTCGGATGCTGAATGTCTGGCATGGCTTCCGACTGGCTGCAGTCAAATGGACTTCCAGAATGCATTCTGTTCCAGAACCAAGGCACGACTGTATTGAGTTGGTTGAAGAAGTCAGATGTTTTTTCAAGAACACGTGTGCTATTCTTAAGAAGCCAGCAGGGGGAGCAGAAAGCCACAATCCAACATTCTCATCTTGATGGCGAAGTGCAAGTTTGCAACTTAAGTACAGTATCTGTCAGAATGAAAGGCCCTACAAGCTAGATTCAGTATAGAAAATATTTATTTCATGCAGCTTTAGAATTTCTCCTCTTAATACTTGTGAGCAAAGTGGTTATAGTCAATCCAAACAAGATGTAAATACTGTTGATTGCCCCAGATGAGTGGTATCCAACTTGTTTTGGAGGGGGCTGAACTTCCCCCAAGAGACAAACAAAATTTGGACATAATTTGTTTACAGGAAACCCACATTACAAGATTACACACACACAAAAATTTAATGAATAAAAGATTGGGCCAAGAATTTATTTCTTCTGACAAAGTCAAAAAAAGAGGAGTGGTTTTCTACATCAAAGATAAACGGAATCCAAAAATTGCTTTCAAAGATGAGGAAGGAAGATATATCGCAGTTGAAATTTCAGCACAAGGCGAGAAATTTTTGGTATTAGGAATCTATGCTCCTAATGATGGCAAAGCGGAATTTTTTAAGAACCTGGAAGCAAGTCTGCTGGAATACTTGGATTATAAAATTATTTTGATGGGGGATTTGAATGGCGTTGCATCTACATTGATGGACAGAACTCAGAGATCCAAGGTTACGAGCTTGCAGCCAGTATTGTTGCTGAAAGGGTATGTGGTCTCAAAGCACCTCGCATCATCTTAGGCTGACCTACCAACTGCATCTTGTAACAACTTGCTTGGTTTACTGTGGCTGCACTGCCTCTGAACATGGTCCAGAAAGTTCAGATTATCAGACACAGAGCAGGAAAGCTGGTCAATACGCTCATCTTACACAACTACTTGTCGTTTGCACTGGCTTCCAGTTCATTTCTGGGCCAAATACAAAGTTATGGGGTTACCTCTGCTCACAAATACCTGCACAGATCCTAAGACCATCTTCAGAGGCCCTTGTTGAAGTGTCCCTGCTGCTCAAGGCAAGGCACATAGCTAGCAAAGAGAACTTTTCAGTGGAAGCTCACCTGACAGTGTGATCTTTTTGGTGTGTGGTGAAGGCATTTTTATTTCGCTAGGCACCATTTGAATGATTTTAGACCTTGGGCCCTACTGGCTTTATTCTGACATTGTTTTAATCAGTGTTTTTCTGTTCATGTTACGATTATTTTTATTTTATGGTTTAAAAATATTGTGCACACTTTCTAGAAAAATGCTGCAAATAAATAAAGCAGAACAAGCTAACTACTTTAAATAGCTGGTTAAAAGGGAATAGGCATGCACACCACACAGACACCAACTAATAGGAAAAAAGAAATCAAATACTATAGTTCTCTCTCAAAGAATGAGCTCTTTAACTGACAAGCTAAGAGAGAAGTGAGCAAAGATACCTGCCACTCTCCACCTACCCCTTATTTCTGGGCAGCATGGCTGGGCTCCAGATTCGTGGAGAATCACAGCCCTGCTGCCACAGTAGTTAGTTCCTGTACGCCTGCTGTCATCTAACTGAAAGAGTATTTTCTTTTGATTAACATTGTTTATCTGCAAGTAATTGCTCTAGTAATTATATATCTTTCTACAGCATTAGATACACACCTTATGTATCATCACCACAGACAGAAGAACAAACACATTCATTAGCTGTAGATTGGCATTCATTCTGTCTGGGCAATTGTTCTGTAGTTTGTGACCTTTACCTAAGCAGAAACAAGTCAGCTGCACCATTCAGGGCTGAGAGCGAGTTTTCACCATGATCTTTGGGGCTAAACAAGTTGGGGCTAACCTGCTGGGAGCTGGAAGGGATCTGCCCTGCCTCTTTCCACCTGCCTTGGGGTGGGGCCTGACTGGCTCCATAAAGGACTGTTGCTGCTGCTTGGTAGAGAGGGTTCCTTTTTAAAATTGTTTTTATTTTTTATGTCATTGTAAATTGATTTCCCCCCCCCATTTGGTTGTGTACCTTTTGATGTGTTTTATTTATTGTTTATGACTTTTGTTATGTCGGTAATTATGTAAATCTTTTCATGTTGTAAGCCGCCTTGAGCATTGTTCTAACTATGGAAAGGCAACATACAAATAAAACGATGATGATGATGAAGAACTACAGCATGACATAAAGGAAGTCCCATAAGTTGATACGCAAAGTGACAGGCTGTATAATGATGATGATAATGATAATAATAATCATCAATAATCAATAATGATAATCAATAATGACGATGATGATGATGATAATAATAATAATTTATTATTTATACCCCGCCCATCTGGCTGAGTTTCCCCAGCCACTCTGGGCGGCTTCCAACGAAATATTAAAATACCATAGTCTATTAAACATTAAAAGCTTCCCAAAACAGGGCTGCCTTCAGATGTCTTCTAAAAGTCTGGTAGTTGTTGTTCTCTTTGGCATCTGGTGGGAGAGCGTTCCACAGGGCGGGTGCCACTACTGAGAAGGCCCTCTGCCTGGTTCCCTGTAACCTGCCTTCTCGCAGCGAGGGAACTGCCAGAAGGCCCTCGGCAATGGACCTCAGTGTCCTGGCAGAATGATGGGGGTGGAGACGCTTTTTCAGGTATACTGGACCAAAGCCATTTAGGGCTTTAAAGGTCAGCACCAACACTTTGAATTGTGCTTGGAAACCTACTGGGAGCCAATGTAGGTCTTTCAAGACCGGTGTTAGTGGTCTCGGTGGCCGCTCCCAGTCCACCAGTCTAGCTGCCGCATTCTGGATTAGTTGTAGTTTCCGGGTCACCTTCAAAGGTAGCCCCAAATAGAGTGCATTGCAGTAGTCCAAGCAAGAGATAACTAGAGCATGCACCACTCTGGCGAGACAGTCCATGGGCAGGTAGGGTCTCAGCCTGCGTACCAGATGGAGCTTATACAGCTGCCCTGGACACAGAATTTACCTGTGCCTCCTGGGCTGCGCACCTGGTCCTTCAGGGCCACAGTTATCCCATTCAGGACCAGGGAGATTTAATACAGATCTTGGGAGATTATATCTTTTTATTTGGGCAGTAGGTAATTTGAAGATGCTCTTCCCCTCCCTCCAAAAAAATCCAATAAAAAGTGCTCTGTGAAACAATAGAGTACAATGGAGTCACATCACCCATGTTTCCTTTTCTTTCCCTGCTATCCAGAAACATTCAAGAGAAGAAGAAGAAGAGTTTGGATTTGATATCCCGCCTTTCACTCCCTTTAAGGAGTCTCAAAGCAGCTAACATTCTCCTTTCCCTTCCTCCCCCACAACAAACACTCTGTGAGGTGAGTGGGGCTGAGAGACTTCAAAGAAGTGTGACTGGCCCAAGGTCACCCAGCAGCTGCATGTGGAGGAGCGGAGATGCGAACCCGGTTCCCCAGACTTACGAGACTACCGCTCTTAACCACTACACCACACTGGAACAGAACTTTATCTACTGATACTAGGATGCCTTTCAAAGTAAATACCTGCACCAATCATGGTGATTGGAGATTCAATGTATATCCACTCATCCGTGTATATGCCAGAATGAACAAAGATAAGTCCATCAAAGTGAGCTTCTTGAACCCCACCTAATGCATCTTCAATTGTGTCATAATACTAGAAGAAAAGAAGAAGCAGTTGTAAGACAAATAGCCACAGGAAAGGCATGTCAATATTCACTTGAAGCGATTCGGAAAAACTTACCAACATGTTTTCTCTTCCTTTATATCTTGCTGGGTTACTGTAGAAATGTTCAGCAAATCCTGGCTTTACATGAGCTCCTTTATACTGAAAATGGAGGGGGAAACATTTTGAGGTAAGCCTACAATGAAGCACGACCTATGGGTTACATTTTAAAAAGAGAAACAGACAGCACACACAAGTGCAGCATTGCAAAGCTCCTCAAAAGAGTTCGGAGCACTGATATTAACCATGCTCAGTAGGTGGATCTGGAGTCCAAGATCTGTCGCTTGCTTCAGGTATAACTGAAAAAGCTGCACCTTTGCCAACAGAAAGGAAACTGAATCTTATTGAAGACTTTGCCTTCCAATCAAATCTGTAACCCTGAGCTAAGTTATTTTCCTCAGTTTCTACACCTCATTCCAGAAGATGACAAACGTCCAAGAACTACATTGCTAAAAAGCAGCATGGGGCGTACACAACACAGCAAAAATGTAGCTCCACCATGTTTTGTAGATTACAAGACTGCAGCAATCTTGGCACATCCTCATTTTCCTTCAGATACTTTGTTGTACTTGATTCAAAACTCATCTCCTCATTCAGTGATTTAAATGACTTCTGTCCCAGAAATTATGCTTGATTGTAATTATAGACAAACTTAGTTACAGTCTGTATTCTGTCTCACCTTCCCACAATGACTCTGGACAGTGGTGGCAGTGTTCTACACTAAGTCTGAACCACTCATGGTGCTAAGTCAGACAGCACAACAAGTCATCCTCTTGCTTGTTTCATCCGCAGTACAGTTGCACCAGGAGTGCCCCAGAAACTTTTGACCAGCATGCAATTCATTTACATAAAACCATAGTTTGTTTTTAAACTATGTTTACTATGACATGAGAATCAGGTCAATGCCTCGTTCACGAGGAGAAATCTTGCTAAGGACAGTTGCACTGCTGAAGAATGAGGAGTCTTATGACAGAAGAGTAAAAAAGTGGAAGAACAAGAGAAGATGAATTTGCATGGGAGAATTAAGGTCAGATTAGAATGAGGAAGTATAGTTGGCAGAGAGCTGGGGAACCTTAAATGTAAATAATTTGAGGTGCTGATTTTTAAGAAGAGACTGAATTGAGATCTCAGTGAAGACACTCTAACTGAAGTGGGAAAAGATTCCGAAAAAAAGAAGAAATCCAAATGCTCACCAGGCCATAAGGAGGAAAAGGGGGAATTACCACATACCTCCCCCCCCTTCACCCTCTTCAGCATTTGAAACATTCTCAAACAACATGAAATACAATGAGGAAGCTTTTAAAAAGGCATTCATACCAGTTGCTGAAAGCTTTCTTTCCAGGGATTTGGGTGTTCATACTCTTCTGGATTTATCTGATAAAATTTACCAGGTTCAGGGTGCATCATTGGACGTGTATACTCAAATACTTCCATGTAGAGTCGTTTCCTAAACAAAGACACCCAGAACAGAAGTGTGAATAGACTTTAACAGAACAAAGGTATAAACTGGATGGATCAAAAATTACGTTTATAAAATTGGAAACTTGAAAGTGGTACTTTCAGAAATGTTCAAGCTATTGCTAACTGTCTATTTCCCATTGAACACAGCAGACAAGCAAAGAGAGTTGCCTATTTTAAACATGTTTGGGAATTATCACTTAAGATAAAAACATAGTTATTAAGAGTAACAATGTTTCCAGATGTGCACTGTTATTTGGGTAAGTGTCTAGGTGTGAGCAAAGTTTTAAACATGCGCTTAACAGCATAGAAGGATTTTGCTGAACAGCGTCAAATTTAGCACCATTTCTCACTCTTTGCAACTTTTTAACAGGAATAACAACATCCTTATATAAAAACAAACGATGTGCTCCATCTGGCATCCTTAACTTTATCCAGAGATACTTGACCAAGCCATGTACTCGGGATGGGGCATCAGTGGCCCTCCAGGTATAGTTTAACTCCCATCAGCTTCAGCCAACATGGTCCATGGTTAAGGAAGATGGGAAGATGGGAGCTGTAGTCCAGCAACATCTAGAGTGCCATAAGTTCCCCATCACTGCCATATATTAAGCACATATATAATGGTATATGAAGGAGTGCATTCTGCAAGAATAAATGCCTAGGCATGCTCCTTAGCTGCTATTTGGAAACTACCCGCCTCCCGCAATCAAGGTCTGAACAGCAGCCCCAACCGCACACCTTGGCATTCTATCCCACATGTGGCCTGGCTTGCTATGTGCTGGAATTCCTTAAGCTTGTAAGACTGGTACCTTTCTTACCATTTTAGGGACAAGGTGAAATCTGTCTTATTACCCCAGGCTTTTAGAGGCCTCTGATCTATGTTTTAATCTGCTCACCATTTTTGTGTTTTGTTTTAATGGCCCCTGGTTTGTAAATTTTATCTTTATCCTCCCTGTTACTGTTTTTATTATGCTGCTTTATTCAATTCTTAGTTACCTCGAACCATTCATAAATTGGAGGGTGTAAATCCTAAGACAAGTGTTTCTTTGATGAGATAAGCAGGCTTTGACTGTTGGGTGGGAGGTGTCCCATTTTTAGAATGTTCTATTCATCAGCCTGTCTCCATCAGTAAAATCCAAGTGTTAAAGAGATTGATGTATTTTAAATTTACTTGAACAAGCATGCCTGATTCTAGACTTTTAGAGGGAAGAAGTTGGCAAGGAGTTGCATGGTAGCAGTAAGAAACGTAAAGCATATATATGGCTGGTATTATTTACAAGGCTTGGAGCATAATTGGGGGTACTGAAAAACCTGAGCCAAGCAAAACAAACAAGCAAAAATCCACTTTGTGAATGGGAACATATGGCAAACAACATCTGCATATTTTTAAGTGTATTTCAACAATTATGCAGGCACAAATCAATTGTGCCACCTGCAAGCAAGAGAAGACTTGTCTCCATCATGGGCCGAGTGAATTTCACCTGCTCATCTTCAAAGGGTGAAGGGCAAGACCAAGGCTGACCAAGGACTGGGGCAGGGAATATCACCTTTATAATCCTGGCACCAGAGGGACACCAGGCTATTTCTGTTCCTGATGCCAGGCTTGAACTGTAACTTTTATTACATCTTTTGTAAGATGCTTTGAGAGCCTCTTCAGAATTTAATGTAAGATGTAAAGTATTCTAAATAAACATTTTTTTTTTTTTGTAAGATGGCAGATTGCAAGAAGAACTCTATATAACCAGAATCCAAACAGGAGGCACAAGCTACAGAAAAATAATAGTGCAACTTCGGGTGAGCGCAACAGAAATGTAATTCAAGTACCTGCTTTCGTTCAAAATAATTAGAAAACATATTCATGAATTCAATTTTTCTATTGTGTATGGCTTATATAACATACTTCAGGATAATCAAAAATACCTTTTCACTTACCACAAAATTGGATCATTAGCCAGCTCACTGAAGCGCTTACATACACAAGCTGCTCTACAAAGATCTTGCTCCAACAAGTATGAGAAGATTTTCAGAACCACTTCATCGGGCAACTTCTCTTGAAGATATTGTTCTGCAGGTGCTGCTATTAAATATAAAACATGAATAACATGACTGATGTTCACAACCTGTCTGGGGTATTTCCACCAAAATACATCATGGACTTTCTGTCTCTCAAAAATCAAGTGAATTACCTGAAACAGATTTACTTAGGCAGAAGTTTGACAAAAATCAATGTTATTCAAGTTTTCCATTTAAATATACACATTTCATTTTCTAAAGAAAGTTAGGTTTGCAAGCTTTAATCAGTTTGGTAAATCAATCAATAAAAGTTTAACAGCACATTTCTATCCTCTCATTACTGCAACTGGATAAGGATGTGCCAGAACATATCACTGCTGTAGTAGATTTACACTTGTATGGAGATATACTGCAGAACTCTATACTAACGTATACAGGCAATGAATGATACGCGTCTGACACGTGACTGCTACATCACGTATTGCAACAACCTGGAAGTGGCTGGCAAAGGGGGCAGAACAGGTTGGAGCAGGCTTGTGTGCACTCAGCCAACGCATGTGGGGATCAGAAATATAACTCCCATGCAAACCGATCATTGCCTGTACTTATGTCAGTGGAACACTGCTGCCGCAAGAGGCAAAATAAGAAGCAGGATGAACATGAAAATTTAAGAAGAGTCTGCTGAATCAGGTCAGTGGTCCAGCATCCTGTTCTCACAGTGGTCAATCATATGGCTATGGGAAACCTGCCTAGCAGGACCTGAGCACAAGAGCACTCTCCCCTCCTGCAGTTTCCAGCAAATGGTATCAGTGGCTAGGAGCCACTGATAGCCCTCTCCTCCACAAATGTTGAATCCTCTTTTAAAGCCATCCTAGTTAGTTGCCATCAATGCTTCCTGTGTTAAGTGAATTCCACAGTTTAACTATGGGCTGTGCGGAAAAGTTTTTTGTCTGTCCTAAACCCTCCAATACTCAGCTTCATTGGATGCCCCTGTTTGGCATCCGTCCGTCTTGGGAAGCAAAGGGAGAGTGTACCTCTGGGGGTGAAGTTCACACTTTATTTTAAGGATGGCTTCATTTCCTGTCTTTGGATTAATATTTCCCCAGTAAAAAAACAAAACTGATTTAACTTTATGTATGCTGTACTGAGTACAATTACAGATGTAAATTAGAATTCACGTTAGTTTTTCTACCCCTCAGTTCACTCCTTCTCAACATCTGCAAACAGGTCAAGGGACTGGGCTAAAAAGCAATGAGGGTATGCTGTGATGTCTAGGCTGATATTTAGTGAGCCTAGATGAATGTAAAAAATTTAGCATGGGTCAAATCTGATTATTTTGCCTATTCAATTTTAAATATGTATGTGCAAAAGATTCAGAAACTACAATGATGGAGAATGGAAGTGAAAGGGCAGTATTGTGTATTTTGGCCTTACACTCTAGCTTACGTTTCCTCAAACGTGGCCCTCCAGATGTTTCTGGCCTACAACTCCCATGATCCCTAGCTAGTGGTCAGGGATGATGGGAATTGTAGTCTCAAAACATCTGGATGGCCAAGTTTGAGGAAGCCTGCTCTAGCTACTCCCTGAAGTCTCTCAACTGTGATCTCTCCCTCTTTTTTTAAAAAAGAATACATGTTAGCCTTCACAGTGGGATGTTTCCTGTCTCCATAGCAACTGAAGGTAGACAGGTTCTACAGCTCGAAGGATAGACTAAAGAACTGTTCCTTATGAAGAACGTCACTTTTTTCTAACTACATATATTTACGCGTAAACTCAAGGAAACTGAGTTTAAAAGAAATTAAACATATACAAGTAGGACCTATTGTTCCTATTATTTAATGAAAAGAATATGCTTTGCAGGAGGATTGCAAATTCTAATCATCACCATCCTAGTTAGCAATATGCTTTTAAGGAGTTATTGGCATGGCTGTCAGGAATACACAATATTAAATACTTCTGAGGGTGGGAAAGAAAATCACAAATATGGCAAGAATTAGGTTATTCATAGAAGTACTTATTACAGGAGTGTGATTGAGATACAACTTTTAATAATTTACCTCCACTGTAGAATTCTACTTAATTTTTCAAATGCCATTTATTTTAGCTGAACACTAACTAATTCACATGTGTAGGAAAAGACTATCACTGTGTCCCTCTGCTATACTTGCAGCAGCAACCATCAGATCAGTGTTAGAAACTGAGATATGAAAGCCAGGAGCTAAATGACACCTTAGACCCACCCCCCTAATATTCTTAAGAGAGTCTCTTCTCCAGTCTTCAGAGAGTGGCTGGAAGTGGGGAAGCAGAAAAAGGTCCTCCTTTCCTTCCACTCTCCAGACAAGCCCTAGATTCTCCCCACACCCCTTTATAAATATAAATAAGATATAAATATATCTTTTTGGCACCACAATTAACAGGTATTACAGGCCTGTACAACTGATGACAGAGACACCTTGAGTGTCCAGTTCGCAAACAAATTTTGGAGTGGGATCACTGAAGGCCACTGAAGCCTTCAATGATCCCACTCCAAAATTTGTTTCGATTTTAAACATCACTGTGAGAGTCTGATGTAGGTAACACTTTAACAAGCACTACTTAAACCATCATAACTAACTGGCTAGTATATTTCAAATTAAAAGCACATCATACGTTAAAAGTACATTAAACAAGACAACTAAAACCTGAACAAAACTTGTAGAGTTTAAAAGAATACAAAGAAAGTTTTCAGGTCCCCAATCCATGCACGTTTTACTTGGGAAGAAACCCCATTGAACTCGGTTGGGATTTAATTCCAGGTAACAGGCAGATCCAGATCAGGGTTGAAAGCAACCATTTTTTCCTAAATGATGCCTAAACTGCTTCTTTTGTGCTTATATACTGCATTTTATTGTATTACAGTTTCTTAACATTGTAAAGCACAGTGCATTACAGTTGCTAAACAAACAGAAAAATCATTAAGTGGTCCACCAAGATGCTCAGCAGTTTTCAAATGGACTCTGGATGGGAAGTTCTCCTTCCATATCCCACAAGTGTGAAATTCCACCAAAGGTTTAAATTCTCCTTACCCAGCCCCTTACTGGAGCCTCCCCTTCTGGACTGAAGATGAGAGAGAAACGCAAAAACAAACAGGCTATCACACTGCATGCTCTCTTTCTCTGCAAGCAGTCACCGGATTTCTCCTCCTCTTCTTCTCCTCTCCTCTCCAGATACCCCCCTCCTTTGCAGAGTGTCCCTGACATTTTCAGAATTTGCTCCAGGAGCAGACAAGCCCATTCCTCCAGCAGTTTCAAGGAGGACTGACAGGGATGGGAGGGAGTGTTTCACAATTCACTTGAGGAAAGAGCCAGGCCAGGCAGTGTGAACTTTGCTCCCTGTCCGTTTTCAGTGGATGAGATGATGATGGGAACGGGATGGAGGGAAAAGATAGCTGTATTCCTAGCCTAAGGGCAGCCGATCTGAGGGAAACGCTGCCTTTCTGCAAGGCCAGCTGAGAGGCAGCACCTAATAGCTTGCCAGATGCTGCAGCGATCTCTTGGAACTCTAGTGGGAAGGAATTTCTCCTCCCACACCCTCAGTGCCAGTTTCAATCTTAAATCTTAGGTGCAGTACTGCGCTCAGAAACTGCTAGCACTAATGAAATTTCCTGTCACAAAACGTGCCTAGAACAAAGGGAGCTTCAAACGTTGCTTTAGATGTCCTGCAAGACTTATCCTTTCCCCAGGCTTTCTCTGACCAGCAAGGCCAGGTCCTGTTTTATATGCCAGAATCCCCTGAATCCCTGTTTTATTTGTTTTCATATGCCTTTATGCTGCTGTTTTATTGGTTTTAGGTTGTGTTTTATTTATTTTTTAAATAAATATTGCACACAGCTTACAGATTTTTAAATATTAAGCTGTTTATAAATGCTTTCAAATAAATAAAGATTATTACCACCTGAGATTGCAGAGGGAGTATCATGTTTGGTCACTCTCCTACATAAATCAACTCACTCACTACAAGTCAAAAGTAAGTATGTCAAGGCAGTGGCCGAACTAAAACATTTCACCTCAACATACTAGTTTTCCATGTGTATGGATTTTCCTCACAAAGGGGTTCCCTGACAACCTGCAGTGTCAAACAGCACAGTTCACATTTATTTTAGTGTGACAGCTGCCTGGACTCAGACCTCTTTCCTAACCCTGAGTTACATACGGAGTCAAGCTATGTAGTTTCACTTCCAGAACTAAGGCCAGCTGTGGGCAGATGGACATGGCTTGGGGAAAACTGTCTTGCAGGTCAAATTAGGACCCCTGCCAGATCAAATAAGGCTAGTGAGCCTGAGATCTAAAGGTTTGCTGTTACACTCCCTGTTAGAGACAGCTAAAGCAATTAAATATCATCAAGCCTCTTAGCATAATCCAAAATGTTTCTGATCATCCAAACAGGGACAAAGTTATTTGTGAAGGTGCAGTGGAATACAGTAACTGATCAAAGGACCATAGGTAAAATGACACATGCCAGAAACACTTGCAGAGGGACACCATGTAAAATAATGACAGAATGTCTGAGCAGCGATGGAGGAGCTGGAAAGCTCAGTCATATGGGTGGGGTATAAATAATAAAATAATTTATTATTATTATTATAATCACCGTCATTGTCTTTAAGGAACAAGATATAATGGTCATAACACAAATCTTGTATATTTCATTCATTCATTGCTTTTATAGTCATCCTTTTTCTCCGAGGCACTCAAGGTGGCATACACGGTTCTCCCAATCCTTATCTATTCCCACATCACATAACAACCCTGTGAGAAATACAGCTCGTATTGGAAGGGGTAATCTCTGAGTCACACAGTACAGGTTGTGAAAGGTTTTACAAGTCACCAGCCCCTTGAACGGGGTCCACCTACCCAGAAGTGTGCAGGCAGGAAAAGTAGCTACCCAAAGACACCACTTTTAATGGTGTGTAGAAATGGGACTACCATTTTCCTATCTGGTTCAAAGTCATTGTTAGGTTTCTCCTGCCTACAGCTGGTGCCAAACCCCGATCTAGCCCCAGGTGTCAATTAAAAACCCCTCTCCTCTTCTGCAAGGTGAAATGGAAACAAGCCTATACATACATCCGTACACCCACTGCCTCCTCTAGTAGCACAACAACATGATGTATTCTTCAATGAAACCATTTCTGAGAAAAATCTTTTTGAGACCATAAAAATTCACTTATGAAAGTCAAATGACAGTAGACAAGGAAATCAGATTACCATTACCATCCCAGTTACTTTCTTAAGTTAAAAACTGTTCAATTAAAATTAAAATAGAAAGTTGAGAGACTTTCTTTGCCCTCTCCCTCAAACAAAAAAAGACATTACCTGACAAATCCTGTGATTTTCCAGATACTCTAGCACGTTTTGCTCGATGACCAAAGTTCTCTGTAGCTGAAGTAGAGGCACCCTGAAAAGTTTTAGAAAAGTAAAATTAGATTACACAAAGATCTTCTAATGCATATTGCACATGGTCAATCCTTAAATCCTTTCCGCTTGTGCTAACCCCACATAAAGAATCCTCCACGGCCACCACTGGCCTTCTCCCCATGAACTGTATTGTGCCTGTTGTGCTAGGCAATTACTTCAGAAAGGAAAGCATGATTATTAATTTTTAAATACCTCCATACTGCTCTTTGTAGGGCAAGCTGTTCTTTTAGGTAAAAGAGTTTTTCTGCGAAGTTGGTATGGACTATTTTGTGCACCAGGACCAGATTCTTCTGCAACCATATCTGCAGGTACATCATCATCTATCAAGAAACAAAAAAAGAAAAAACTGTTACAAGATTGCAACTGACACACACACAATTTCATTCAAGTCACATCAAGCCAAAAAGGCACAGTGAAAACTTTATATACATCTTGGTGAAATATGCTATATAATTACATTGCTATATATTATTTTGTTGTCAGGATCATTTTAAATTTTCCCAAATTGTTATGTAAGTATGCTTTACACATTAACTGTGAAATGCTTCTCATAAATACAATGAAGATCATTTAGTGGAAAAAAAACAATCTCCAGAATTTATAAGTACTACATACTAGACTTGCCTTTTCCATCAAACTCAAGGTAATTGTGCAATATAAAAACACAAATCTTCCCCCATGGTTTCTTTAAAATACTGACAGCAATATTTTGCAGCAAGTGCAGCACAAGTCAAGAATGGCGACAAGATAGAGCCACTCTAATATACTGTACACAGTATGTGTTGCCAACATGGCACCTGCAGCTGCCATGGCACCCATGAGGACTTCCCCTGGTGTCAGTGAATTCTCTAAGCTCCCACCGTCTCATTTTCCCCTTCTCTGTGAAGGTGGTGATGAAGATAGCTACTGTTCCCCCCTTGAAAAGAACATAATACTGAAGGAGTAAGCTGGAGCACTGATAACTCTCCTGCACTTCGTCCAGATCTATGTCCTTTTCAGAATTCAGATCAGCAGCTAAAAAGAAAGAGCAACTAAGAAGGTAGAAGGAAAAGGGGGGTGATATGGAAGGAGGAAAACAGATTGGCTAAGAGAGAGAAATTAGGATGGGACAGGATCAATGAAATGAAGAGGGATAATGGAATGTGAAAGAGAAGGTAGGTACACACACAGTTGGATCGAGTAACGTTGATTGTCTTGAAACTGCATCATTTATTCACAGAATCCCCTCCCTATAACCACCATCAAATCACAAATCACACCTAAGTCCACTGAACTGACCATAAAATCACGATCTGGTACATTCCACAGTTGCTATGGAACAAAAGCATGGATGAAGGAAGGATATTTATGGACCTTTCTAGTTTTTATCACCACAAAATTATGGGTAATCTTGGTGTCCATGATGTGTTCTGTGAATTGTCAGTGGTTTTGTTGTCATTCTATGTAGAAATTATGAAAATCCATGAAGATGTGTGTGCCAGGACAGCATTTTTGTATTACTGGCAAGGACTGAAATCTAGGGTTGTGGTTTTTTTACTGTGCCGTTGGCCACTGTAAGTTTTAAATTGATTGGGTTTTTTGGGAACCCCATGTAAAGTCATGCTAATTCAAATAATCCATTTTAATTCTACTGGATCAGAACTTTACCTCGACTCCTTAGAAAAGTGAAGCATGTGTGTGTGTGTGAGGGCTCTTTGCTGGGTGGGAGAGATTGATAAGGCGGGGGGAAGCAAACAGAGGACAATGCCCACAGACCTCCCCCCCAAATTTCAAGTGTTTCTACGGGCCCAAAAAAGTTGCTGACCCCTCCACTACTGAGCTGGCAAGCATGCAGGAGCACAAATCTTTATTGCTCACATCCACATGTGCTACAAGTCCCTGGTGTCTTTCAACATTTGTGGGGAACATACTACAATTTACTGCTTCTGCCGTAAAATTAAATAAGATTAATTTAAAGATAATTGGCCTTCTAGCTATTTGCACGACATACCTTCTCCCAAGAAAAGAATGAAAATGAGGGAAACAATTAACTTTTCTTGACGGTGAGATAAAGGTATCTACAGTTAGTTGCTATACTAAAGATAAATAGTTCTAGAATAGGTACAAATCTCTGAAAACAACAACACAGCATTTGACTTAAAATTAGCAAGCTTCCTAACTAAAATGCTTTATCTAACACTCTTTCTATATTGAATTTCAGTACCTATTCTTTCGAGTACAAGTTTCATATGTGTACTCTTTTCTTAAAATCATAAAAACTACCAATCTATTTGTGTAGCAAGCTAATCATAATAAAATTAATACCTAATGAAGCTTTAACAGTCATTTATGCATCTTAAATGGCTGAACAATATATTACTTTTCAGTAGTTATACCTGTTCTGCATGGCCTATTAAATCATCTAGGTTATCAATTATCAAGCTCTTCACCTTTGTTCAATCTCCCACATACATTTACTTAGCAGCAAATGCACGTGTGTCACTAAATGCATGGCAGAACAACAGCCAATCTCAGTGCCCAACTAGTGATTTAATTTTCCAGACATATGTTATCTGCATTCATATTTTGCATTAGATATCTTATGTAAATATAATGCATTTCATAAGTACATATAAGAACTCCAGTATATTATGACTAAGTCCTTTGAGAAGGGGCCTGAACATTATGCTAATGTACAGAAGGTAACAGAAGACTCACAGTCCAGGAAAGCACACAATCAACATTTCCAGCACTCTCCACTCCAGGACTGGGATGTGTGTAGGTGGGAAAATATCTCTGCTATCCTGAACTCATGTTAAGAGAAATAGATAACCAGGGCTGAAAAGAGCCAAGCTTCTAATTCTGAACTTTGAAGCTCAAACTCATGGACTTCATAAAATAGAAGGTTTAAGTAAACTATAAAAAGCTTCTTAATTGTATGTATTTTCAAGCATTCATCAAATTTATTTTATTTAGCAAAGACAACAGAGGAATCCAGGGCAAATGAGAAGCAAGGATTCGGTGGGCTTGTCACCGCACTGGAGGATAAATATGCTTGGCATACTCCCAGATAACCCATGAAGATGTTCCTGAAATCTGCAACATTTGGAAATACTTTTCTACCATCAAGCCCTAAGAGTGGGTCTTCTTTAGCAGTAACTAGCTAAATGTAGTAGCAATGCTATCATCACTAAAATTACTACCTTTGAATCTTTGTGAATTGGCATTAAGAATATTATTTTAAAACACTGTTTATTTTTAAAATGAAGTATTTCACATATTTTGAAAGACAATATATTTATTAAGAGGTCTGTCACTTTCCCTCATAACTGCCCATTTTCCCTGCTATTTTTAAAGTTCTTTCTCACAAGTTAGCCTGGGGGAGAAATAGGGCATTCACATATCTGTGTATGCTATAATAAACTTCCATTACATCATCCAGAACTGGCCATTGTACAAAGCCAGAAAATACTTTGGTGGAATGGGAAGGGTGGAGCAAGAGAGGATTCTTCTCTGTTAAGTTTTTCCAGATTCAGCAGAGGCATAACATGAAACACAGGCTAGCCAGAGTTCGCATTTAAAAAATGCTGTAAACCAGAGAGGCAAGTATTTGGGAGAAGACAGGCACTAGGTCTAGACTAGAACCAGGGGACCAGCTGAACACAGGATTCCCAATCCTGCGGGGTTGCCTGTAACATGGAAAGCAGAGGCTGGAATACATTTGCGAGGATGTATCTCTCATTGGTATTTTCCCTTTGAAATCTCTCATTTGGCTCCTTTCACCTATTAGCTGCAGAGAAAGGGTTGCAGAAGAAAACCAAAAGGCAGGAGAAGCAGCTAATACTACCTCCACAGTTCCCTACAGAAAATGTTCTGCTACACTGGAGGTAACCAGGTGACGGGGAATCCCAAGTTGTCTGCCAAACGTATCCTTCTGCCTTCATATCCCTCGCCCAGAGTCAAATAATTTTGTGCTGATAAGCCCTTTGATTAACCAGGCGCCTTAATGATTATGTGTGTTTTTAAAAAATAGTATTTTCATATTATAGGCACACATGACCTAACAGATTTGTGATTTTTAACCCTGCAGATAGCACAAAGTTGCCAGGTTAGAAGCCTTCAACGGTGCTGTTGATAAGAGTATTGGATTTAGTTTTAAGAGTGTTTAAGTATGTTGGTTTAAATCTTTTTTTAAAAAAATGTATGTTCACTATCATTCATTTTCTTTTAAACAGAATTAAAATTTTGAGATATAGATATATAGATATATGTGCATACTTTGTGTTTAGAACAGTTATCATTACCTGGCTATCAGCACTCCTTATAAGCATGCACTGAGGGATGGGGGGATATCAGTCTTTATTACCATGAGATGACTAGCTATCTTTTACATGTTCTGTGTTACATGTGGGTTACATGTGGGTGTGCTGCAGATTGTGTTCCTGGGATTGTGACTTTAAACCATGACCCAGTGTTGCTGCTATTTTATATTGGAGGGGATGTCTTCTACGTAAGCAAGGCCCATAAGAAGGAATTGTCATTGTACACGATGGGCTGCAGATGACTGAGGATACGTATGGGTGGTTTTCGCTAGGAGCTATAAAGGTAAAGGTAAAGGTACCCCTGCCTGTACGGGCCAGTCTTGACAGACTCTAGGGTTGTGCGCCCATCTCACTCAAAGAGGCCGGGGGCCAGCGCTGCCCGGAGACACTTCCGGGTCACGTGGCCAGTGTGACATCGCTGCTCTGGCGAGCCAGAGCCGCACACGGAAACGCCGTTTACCTTCCTGCTAGTAAACGGTCCCTATTTATCTACTTGCACCCAGGGGTGCTTTCGAACTGCTAGGTTGGCAGGCGCTGGGACCGAACAGCGGGAGCGCACCCCGCCGCGGGGATTCGAACCGCCGACCTTTCGATCGGCAAGCCCTAGGCACTGAGGCTTTAACCCACAGCGCCACCAGCGTCCCAAGGAGCTATAGGCAACATCAAGTAATGTTCTATCACTGCAACATATAGGCAACATCAAGTAATGTTCTATCACTCTGGTCTGTTCCATAACAGATTGCTTCTGAGCACCAGTCTGTCTTTGATAACGTGCTGCTTCACTTACACTGGGTAGGTATTTTAGTGTAAGAAATGGCTTGTACAAACCCTTAAGTTGTAAGTATGTCTGATGCATTTGAACAGATGTGGTTGTATGACTTGACCAAAGACTGGGGATGAGGAACCTGGTTGCCTTCCAGATATTGTTTGACTACATTCCCATCATTCCTGCCCACTGGCCATCCAGGCTGGAACTGATGGGAGTTGGGAGCCCAATAACCTCTGAAGGACTGCAGGTTCCCTATTCCTGTTATATGACAATGGATTTTGTGGCGTGTTCTCTATGAGAGCTGGAAACATGCAAGCTATCTGCAGGTGGTGCTTACATATCCATTATGTAGCTGCACAGTCATCTCAAGAAAATGAACCTACAGCGTAGCCTGGTCTAGGCTCAGGCTGATGGCATGGTGAAAGTTACTGAGGTCCTGGTGGAAGTTTTACGGAACCTCCATCCATGCAACCAGAGGATATGGGTATCATAAATGTATCTCAGGTAGAAGAGATTTAAGGGACAGACCCAGCAGAGCAACTCAGAATTGCAGAGGATTGTTTCTAATCTTCAAATTGAAGTTTAGGATAATATTCTGCTCCCAATCTTGTTTCACTCCCTCTGTCTCCCTTAAGGACAGCAACTAGAAGACCCCTTGCAATAAATTAAGAGTATGCCTGCTGGAATACAGAAGTTTTGGAAGCACTCGGTACATGAGGTTCTCTTTCAAAAGAAGAGAAACATATATTTGAAGAGGAGAAAACAAGGTTTCCATGTTGTAGAATTTACTAAGTGTTACCTATAGCAATATGTGATATGGTGTATCAAAATGGAAGAAGCAAGCAATGTAGTAGGCCCCTAGGCCTCCTGTCTAAATTTTAATTTTAACTGATTTCTAAAAACCTTGGGGAGGCAAGCTTCCTTCTCAGAGGCATTCTTAGAATAGGACAGAAAGAGGACAAGGCAGCTAGAACTACGACTTTACTTTCCAGGGTGCCAAGCTAAGCAGCCTATTGTGAGTGTGAATATGGCTTGTTATTTTTAACAGATAAGCAGAAGGAGAAATAGGGGGCCACTGTTGTCTTACAAGGTTTTGTGGTGTTTTGTTTTGTTTTGAAGGGGGGAATGTTGCCTAGGCTGGTTATGTTTTTTTGAGAAGAGGAAGGAATGCCCATGACAGTTTCTTTAAGTTCAAAATGTGCCTATAGGGCCAAAAATGTTAGTGGCACCTGAACTGGATATGAAGTTGGCTTTTAGCAACTTAGACCACTGGTTATTTAGCACTACCCATCCCAATTGTCAGCAGCTCCCAAGGTACACCCCAAAGCTCAAAATAATTTTAAAAACCCTTCCCTTCTCTTTTATGCATGAAATATTTTTTCCTATTTTCCTTTAAAAGCTGCATGATAGGTATAGATGACTTCCAATTAATTTGCATGAGGATTCCCACTTATATATTTAACTGTTTTTATTACATTTTGTACATCTCCTTGATGTGTAGAAGGCAATTAAAAAGTAATAGTGTTATTAATATTATTATGCTCCTAAAGGCTTATAAGATCTCTGTTTCTTGCCTTGCAGTAGACACAGTGGACTTTGAAAGATTCAAGGATATGGTATCAAGCAACGCAGAAATATACTTGATAGGAGGTAAAAGTATACTCCTGTCTGCTAGAGTAGAAAGACCCAACTAACCCTATGAGTGGTATACCCACTCAAATTAATGGGAAGGTATCTGCCCATCATGCAGTTTTTAAAGGCATCAAGATTCTGTAAAGTTCAAAAGTGATAAAATGGAGGCAAAGAAGGACAAAAAATTATATGTAGCACAGAAATTTAAAAACAGATTCTGCATGCACAACATTACAGAAATCAAGGATGGAATCTTTACTCAGATTTATGGTAATCATGATAAAGGACACTCAGCAAATAGAAATAAATGCTATAGAATCAAGAAGTGCTTTGATTCCCCACAACTGTATCTCCCTCTTTCCCTGACTGGCTTTATATTATTTCAAACAATATTTTATATTTAGAATGAGTGTTAAATGTTTTCCAGTGCTGGTACAGGTAAAAAATATTTTAATTATTGTCTGAGGTGGAATGTGCATTGTATTATATAATAATATGTAGACCACGAATATACTTATTATTAACTCTGCTAACCTTATAGTTTAATTAGTCACAAAATTCAGCACTGATAAATAATAATGAAGTGTAGGTTAATGAATGAACAGTCTTTAAGTTATGAGTATGTAGGTGCTAAAGTTGAAAATAATCTTTTACCTTTGAAAGCCTGTTTTTGAAGTCTAGATCTAACACTCCAGCCTTAAGGTCATTTACACCCTAATGCTATGCATATTTCTTCAGATATTAAGTCCTACAAGACTTTATTTGGGTTTATTTCTAGGCACAAAATTGCTGCCCTACCTGGGCATAAGTATCATGGAAATAAATAAGAAACTTATTATTATCAATTTATGATGGGGTGGAAGGTTCACAGGCTAGCAAGGACTTGCTCACAAATTTATTGACAACTGCACAAATTATTACAGCTAGGAAGTGGAAGGGGCAAGGTGAATATAAAATGGAAGAATGGTATAAAGAGGTGTGGGATATAGGTGTTAATGATAAATTAACATGTGCAATTAAGGTCGGACAGGGAATATGCAGGAGAAATGCTTCTGAGGATATACAGAAGTATTTGTAGAATTTGTACTGTTAAAATGGAAAGGGGTCAAACCGTTGCAAGAGGTGTTGAAATTTTTGAAATTTTTATTTATTTATTTTTTATTACTACTTTTTAAAATAAAAATAAAAATTGGAAGAAAAAGCTTTTAGTAGTAAGATACCAAGCCAGCTCTTTTGTTGCCAAGAACACAGAGTAAGACCAGAACTGCTGCAAAGCAGTGCTCCAGAATCAAAATCTGTGCTCAATGGCATCAGAAGTTGCTGAGAGGTCAAGGAGAATTAACAGGGATGCATTTCTCCACTCTCTCTCTCTCTCCTGACAAAGGTAATCATACACAGCAGCCAAAGCAGTTTCTGTGCCAAAACCAGTCCTAAGCCACAACTGAAATGGATCTAAAAAAATCAGTTTCCTCCAAGAGCACCTGGATCTGGTACTTTAAGGATGTCATCTGAACTGATGCATTATCCCAGTACCAAAAAAAATGCTTAGTGTACAGGTGTTTTTATTCCACTGAATCCTGTTTTAGAACTAGGCTTTCTGAGTTCAGAAATGAACAATTAACATTCTATGATCAATTCAAGAGCGAAAGAAAACCATAAGAGGAGAATTACAGCCACTGTCACATTGGATTATTATTTATGAGATATCAATAACAAGCAGATAATAGAAACCACAATAAAGTAAAGACTTCTTTAAACTTTATCCCATGCATAATCCAGTTTTCCTATTTCTATCTTCCTCTATCTGCTATACATCAGGAGTACAAACTATCTGGGATGAGTATCAACTACCCTAGCATGTGAAAAGCTCACAAGCAAGGTATGAGTTTACCATCATCTACTATCAGAGGTCTACTGCTCCTATTCCATTTTCAGCTACCTCTCCCCTCAAGTTCTTTATTAAGCAAGCCTTCCAATCATGAACTTTGATATGAATCATATAGATATATTTAATATTAAATAAAAATGGCCGCAGAAAAACTCGTTTCATACACCATTGCAAACCTTTTTGTCTCTTTGACTGTGTTTCATGCTCCTAGCTGCAGTGACTTCCCAACTCTAGTCCAGAGCTTTCCAAACTTTTCATGTTGGTGACACACTTTTTAGACATGCATCATTTCATGACACAGTAATTCAGTTTTACTAGCAAACCAGAGGTTAAATTAACCCCTTCCCAGCCCCAGGAGGAGCACAGGGAGCTTTCATGCGACACACTTACACACTGCAGCCGACACAGTATCATGTCGCGACACACAGTTTGGAAAGCTCTGCTCTAGCCTCTTCTACTTCAACTACATCCTGCAAGGATTATCACAGATACTCATCTTCAGCACATGCAGTCAAGCACAGAACATACAACGATCACTTGAAACTCATTTATATCCTGAGAGGACTTCCAGTTTTTATATCTGGATCATATTTTCAAAAGATAAACTCATTGTTTAGGAAATGCCTTTGAGGCTCAGCAACACCAGGGATATCCTTGCAGAGAACGCAGCTACAAATCAAAGAAGGCAGCTTCAGAATCCCAAATTTGGAATTATATTACTATTCCTACCCACTGTCAAGTACTAAATACTGGAAGCCCACTGCTGGCCCCAATTTTCCAGTGTGGGCAACCCTAGAATATATGCACATAGCATCTTTGGTTGGTTAGACCATAATAGGATCAAAGTATTTGAAATCTCAGGTGACTCTGGAAACAATTAAATCATTTAGAAGAACATGGAATATATTGGCTAATAGAAACAAATTTGATCCATTTTCACATACTAAACTTACTTTGTGGGGAAACCCCATACTAAGAATTGCAAAAAAGATGATGATATGGAAAAATTAGATAGAAGCAGGTGTATTGACATTAGATCAACTGATAGATGGGGAAGATGAATTTTATACTTTTGCTTTTTTAAGACAAAAATAGCATCTATCAGATGCAGCCCAATGGCAGTAACTTCAATTACAACATCTCCTAACAAGTGTGTTTGGGCCATCAGCCCTTTCAGCTTGCGAGATAACCGAGATATTTGAGCAATTGGACAACTCATTCAAAGATAAAAAGCCAGCAATTATTTTTTATAGATATCTATTAACAATACACAAGTTCAATATGCAGACTGTAAGAGATGATTGGAATAAAGAATTGGAACTTTCAATATTACCCAGACAGTGGGAAAATGTATTAGCTTCAATAGCTAAGGTGTCATTAGATTTAAAATTAAGACTAATATAACAGAAAATAATATTTAGAGTTTATTGGACTCCTTTATGGTTGAATAAGAAAGGATTAGCTAAGATAGCTCAGTGTTGGAGATGTGGCAAGGACAATGCCTCTCTGAAACATGTTTGTACAGTGTTCTTTACTTAACCAGTTTTGGGAGAAAGTGCTCAACAGTGTAACTATGACTCTGCAGAAAATGTTAAATCTTTCAGCGGAGATTTTATTGAACTTTATACCTGCAGTATGGAAATTATCAACGGGATAACGGAAATGGATTTTCCAGGCCCTAATGGTGGCCAAGAGATTGATATCGAGCAATCAATGGACTGATTTGACATCAATCACAATTTAGGAACAGACTACTTACAGACATAGATTCTGTATGGATAAATATGTTAACACTTGGAACGAGTTTATGCAAAATGTAGTAGGCTATTAACATTTACATAAGCACTAGGACAATAACACCATACCAATTTATACAATAATGTATGGTAATATTGTATATTGCTCTCTCTTTTTTTGCATATTTTCACTTTTATATGCTGTTGTTTTCTCCCTCTCACTTTTCCTTCTTTTTTCCTGTATTACTTTATTTCTTTTATCTAAAACTACCTTAATAAAATATAATTATTATTTTTTAAGTATCTCATCTGTTGCCCACTTACTCCCCAACTCTCTCCTTCTGGCAGCTTCAGGAAATTCAGAAACAGAAAAATGCTACTGCACTCATGCCCAGGTTGTGGTTTTCCCAGAGGCATCTGGTTAGTGCCTGTGAAAACGGAATACTGAACTACATGGATCTCTGGTTTGCTCCAGCAGAGCTCTTCCTATGTTCTTAATGGCAATTAACTGTTCTTAGCTGCTGACCACTTGTGGTTTAGGCATCACTGGCTCCCCCATATTGTGTTTCCGGCCCCTTCATTCAAAGAGAAAGAAAATTGAGATTCTGAGCAAGGCTGCCCTCAGATAAATAGGTGAGGAGTGCCTCCCCCCCATGGTTAGTTTTGTAATGTTGACAAGTTTTGTGGCTTATGCGGGTTAGAAAAACCAAACAATGATAGTGGCCAACTGCAACTAGACTTTCCAAGCAATGTTTATAAAAGGGGCCCTAGTGCTACCTCTCTAATTCAGGGTGAACAGACTTCAGGCTTGTGGGGTCAACTTTGGTTTTTACTAGAACCCCGTTACCCAACACCCAGAGTAAAAGAAATACAGTTAGAATTAAAGAATTCCGAACAAAGTAATTTGTTCAAAGTACCAGAAATGAACGGAGTACACCGTCCTTCCATACAAAAATCCACTCCTTTTCCTTCCTAGGTTTCATTAGTTTTGGCTGGTGAATCTTGCACAGTGGCGGTGGCGGTGTGTGTGTGTGTGTGTGTGTGTGTGTGTGTGTGTACTGCTATTATTAAACAATGGAGAGCAAAAAAACTATGCAGATTTACTGGAAGTCACACTAGAGCAGGGATGTGATGAAGGTATATCAGCATCAATAGGTAGATTTGTTACTTTGCTACCACAGAATGCTTTGCTACATGGTTCTGGACAAATTATTTGTATTTTTCTTCTTGAAAATATAAATACAATATTATCCAGTTTTGAAACTTGACCTTTCATTGCCTCAGTATCAAGCTGTGTTTGGCTGATGTTTATCTAGAACAAATGACGAAGTTAAAACTGAGAAAGAAAAGTTAAAGGCATGCTACTGCATTTTTGTTTATTTTCTCCTGGCTCACTTTAGATGGTACACGCAACACCAAGCTTAGCTCAGTGTCCCCTTCATTTCAGCATGTGAGACAGCTGCCTACTCTACCACCCCTAACGCCAGCCTTCATTCTGAGTGTATGAACAAATCTCTTAGAAGCACAAATATACATTAAATGATTTGGAGAAGACATTCCATTATGAAATTAAGATTTAAAACCCCATCTTATATTTTAGAAAAGCAGCATAACAGTGCAATCCTAACTAGGCAAACCAATGAAAAACCCCTATATAAGAACTTTAAATACGATTTTTCAGCTTTAATATGTAACCAAAATCAAGGGTCAGTCCCTAAAAACGATAGATAAGGAAGCAGGTCATTGAACTATGCGCTTCCTGGCCACCACCCTAAACCATGGTTGATAGTTATGCCTAGCATACAGTGGTACCTTGGGTTACAGATGTTTCAGGTTACAGACTCCACTAACCCAGAAATAGTTCCTTGGGTTAAGAACTTTGCTTCAGGATGAGAACAGAAATTGTGCAGAAGCAGCAAGAGGTCCCATTAGCTAAAGTGGTACCTCAGGTTAAGAACAGTTTCAGGTGAAGAACGGACCTCCAGAATGAATTAAGTTCTTAACCCGAGGTCCCACTGTATTGACAAACTGTCAACATTTTCATTGTCAAAAAATGTCACACATTTTAAAGCATCAGCATTATGTAAACAAAGTTAATCAAATTGGTTTGCTATTATGAAACAACACTGACCTGAATGTGTGACCAGGGTTCATATGTACCCCACCAATATTTGATCAGTCAATTAACCAGAATGATAATTCAAGTTATTTCTGCACCAGTGTCAAGCACATTCACTTCTAAACTGGATTTGCAATTAGCTTGGGTGGCATTAAGGAAGCTGGTATAATCCTTGATCAGGAACGCTTTTGCTACCCTTGTCATATTTCAGAAATGATGCTAAGTCCCCCCCCCCCCTTTAACTTGTTACTTTATCTTACAATGGGTTTTGTTATGGTTCCTTTGGGAAGTGTAGAAAGCTTTACATGGAACTCCCAGATAGTCTCCAATATAGGCATGATTAGGCAAAGACATTGTTGGCTTTAACAGTACTGTGTAATAATATCACTTGACCCCAGATGATTCTCTTTCCAGATCAACTGAGACAATTTCTACACTAAAAAGTTTCTCCATTGAGAAGATAATCTGGACTATACCAACTGTACAGTTTGCTGTAGCAGACTGCACAAACAACAACCAGCCTAGATGGATCCATTGCAGGCTATAAAGAAGCAATGTGGGAACAAGGATAGTTTCATTAAAGTCAGCTAGCAAGTAAATATTAGGAAGGGATTATCAGTTTAATGCATAGTAATTACTTAGAGGTGCTATGTCATTCTTAGTCAGTTTGGATACCTAGGCATCGGCAAAGGTCTATAGCACACCCTCAGAGGTAATACCAAGACCAAAAAAAAAATGTCTCTAGTGTTTTCTACCTGCGCACAGTGCTTTCTCTCCCTAAAAAAATGTTTAGGGGTACTCTCATTTTCCTGCTCTCATTGAAATACTGCCCCTCAATGAGGCCAAACTTAGATTCACAAAATGTTTAGGGGTATGCATACCTCTGCGTTCCCCCCAAAAGATGCTTGAGTGGGAGGGAGGATTCCATTCCTTTAGGCCTCTAAAGCATATAATATGTGAATGATGCTACAATTTAGCAAATTTGGAAAGTTAGTGTTCATAAATTCAAACCTTAGGTATTATAAAACAGAAGTGACATGTTCCAATATTCAGAATTTCACAGCTGTGCTTTAACTTTTTATTGTTCAGTTTAGAAGTTTGATATAAAAATACCAATGCTTTATAACCATAAAACTGTAGCCAGACAGCCAAAAGAGGGAAGGCAATAATACAGAAATGAGGCAAAAATATAATTGATTCAACCCAATGTGTTTCAAATACACTCTTTGTTAGGGGCACTAGGAAAACTAAGTAACACTTTATTTTCTATGTGCTGTAGTACACCGTGATTCAAAGTGACATTGATACAGTAGTACCTCAGGTTAAGAACTTAATTCATTCTGGAGGTCCGTTCTTAATATGAAACTGTTCTTAACCTAAGGTACCACTTTAGCTAATGGGGCTCCCCACTGCTGCCACCAATTTCTGTTCTCATCCTGAAGCAAAGTTCTTAACCCAAGGTACTATTTCTGGGTTAGCGGAGTCTGTAACCTGAAGCATCTGTAACCTGAAGCATCTGTAACCCGCGGTACCACTGTACTGCACATGAAGGTTGGGTTGAATACATTTTATTTTGGTGTATCTACAAGGTTCTCTCATCTCATTTCAGGCATTAGTCTTGACGTGTATCTGATTAAGTTTCCACTAATACCACCATGTTCTTTATTTAAAATTATACTTTTACATGGGAACATATTTAACACTCTGCTCTTATTTCTCTAATTAGCCGACCAGGCTCCTCTCCCCAGCACCACACCAGTAAAAATGCCTAACTATGCTCAGACAGCAAGTGTTCCTTCTCCAGTCCTCAAGCAGAATAGCTGAAAGCCAAGTCTCCATCTACATTCCACATACAATTTGGCCTGTATGCTAATTCCTATAAAGTACATGGTCAAGTCCAAAAGCTGTAGGTAGGTGAATTAAAGGCTTTATGGCACAGCAGCACATAGGTCATACTGAATCAACATCAGAGTAAGATTTAAACCACAAACTGTGATTGTACAGAACATTAAAATATCATGTGTAAAAGTACACACATGAGCTGGAATGAGACCAATGAAGTTGAGCCTCCCCTCATCTAGGGGGACTTCCTCAAAACCTAAGTTTCGTTTTTACAGAATGGCTTATAATGAATGAACCAGAGATCACGTATTTAAAAACCTTTAGTAAATTTGTTAAAACAAACTCTGGTTAGTTTAACAAACCTAGTTTTAAGTAGCTTGTTTTGAAACTGTCCAGAGACTCTTAAAAACCAAGGTCTCTGCATTCATAAGCCACGATTCTGTAAAAGCGAATCTTCATCCTAGTAAAATACTTTTCCTAGCCATGCAGAAAAGAGAATGAACCAGTGGCGACCACATGAGTGCAACGCTTCACTCAGGATCATTCCAGTTCATGTATTTAGCACTAAACCATGGTACTTTAGCATTACTGTACATGCTAAGTGGACCAACTTGTCTTTAAGGGCCAAACCAGACACAAAAGTGTTTATTAAAAACAACACTCTCACTAGTTCAGCAATAATAGGGGGTGGACACTCCTTTTAGGATTATAAATCAATCTTTGCATACCTATTTTATAGCTGAACCATCAAACACATGTTTTGACACCACACAAATGCACACCTTGTTTGGTCCTAACTTTTAATTCTAAGAGAGACTGCAGGAGCCTCCTGTAAAGCAGTAGAAGCATGAACAAAAACATGCTTTGAAGAGATCTGTTAGCACATTCCAATATCCTCCATGGACAAAGCCAGACCACACTCACTGAATTAATACTAGATCAAACCTTTTTCACAGGAGTCAGGTGACATGATTCATTCAATGTCCCATGTATAGCAACGCAAACACCCAACCATGGAGGTGGGGCGAGGAGGCATAGTAACAGGGAAATCCATGACTAAAACAGCACATGTAAGAGAAGGATGCAGTAAGAAGACACTGGATTATCTACAAAGTTTTTAGTTGCAAATTAATTTTAAAAACAATTGCACTTCAATAATTTTTATGTTTTTATAAGCCATCCTAGGCACTTTTTAGTGGAATGTAAGGAATGTTCTGAAAGCACATAAATTTAAGGCAAACTAAGGACTCTGCTAAACAGCTGCAAATAAAACGTTTTAAGTGTGTTGTAAAGTGCAATACAAATGTGACACTAGATGGCAATGGTGCGCTATGGCAAATTCAATATATATATATTTGTGTGTGTGTAGATTCCACCTAGGTCTGGTCCAGCCTGGATGGAAAATCGCTTAGGATGCTTCTATATGCATGTGTGTTGTGTGCATGCATGTATACTATACACACACATATATATTTGCATATGTTGAATATAAGAATTTCTTATTCCAGCCTCTGTCATTCTTGACCCCAGATCAGGTAACAAATGCATAATGTAAATCTATTTTTTAAAAAAATAATATTTATTGCTTTTTGAACAATTAAAACATTACAAAACCAAACAAAAACAGAAAAAACCCAATACAATACAATATAAAGACACTACATAACACTAAACACATTAAACTAAACAAAACCAAACAAAACAATTTAAAACATAATGTAAATCTAATACTAGATCAAACCTCATCATAATAAGCATAAGGAGCAGATCAGTTAATTAATTTAAATGCTTCAGAACAACAAATACTGTTTATCGTACATCATACAATCTCAATGGGATACCAGGAAAATAAAATTCACAGAATCTAAGTTGGAAGGGGTCATGAGGATCATCTAGTCCATGCCCACTGCAATGCAGGAATATGCAGCTGTCCAAAATGGGAATCATACCTGCAATCTTGGTGTTATCAGCACCATGCTTTAACCACCTGAGCTACCCATGTTTTACCCTCAAATGTTAACACTGTAGATGCCAGCCAAACCTCTGAGAGGAAGATACTCCACATTCAGGGCCCACCACTGAGAAAGCCAGTTCTCAAGTCATCACATAATGCACTAGCCCTTAATGTAGGACACAGAATGACCTCTCCTTCAGATCTTAACATCCTTAACAACCTGACAGGACAATACTGGGAGAAAAGCTCCTGAATTGTGTAGCGTTTTATAAATCAACAGTAGCACATTGACTCTGGAGCCACTGAAAATCCCATACAATTGCAGTAATATGATTCCAGGTGTCTGACTCACTTATCAAGATTGCTACTGTGTTGTTCACTAAAGCTTTCAAACCAAACTGTGGCCAGGTCTGACCTCAAGAACTGGAAGCTGGGCAACTTGGTTTACAGCAGTGGTTCCCAATTAGCTAATTACTGAGGACCCCTTATTTTTCAAAAGCCAAGTCACAGACCCCCCGCTTTTGAAAATTTAGATAACTCTATGGTAGTTACCTGTGCAAAGCAATTCTTTGAAGAAAATGTGGGGTGGCCCCTAATAAGCAAAGGATTTTAGGTATACTGTACTAAAAAACAAACCATAAAATATGTGATATTATCACAAAGTGCCTATCTTCAGACTGTAGGAAAAACTTGTCTCCATTGCTCCACTACAACTGAATTTTAAAAAAAGAAATTGTGCCCCTAACTTCCAAGTGTTCTATATGCAGAAGGCTTTTTATATGAGAGAGTATTCAAACATGCTATTCCTTACTTGTAATCTGTTATGATACATCTTAGCAAAGCTTTGCAGCATATGGTTCTGCTGAGGGATCTTGCACCTTCAAGACATAGGTGAAGGCTTGGTCAGGGCTTGTATTGGTGAAGACTGAAAACAGCTGGGATTTTGTAATGTTGATAATAGTAGTAGTAGTAGTAGTAGTAGTAGTAGTAGTAGTAGTAGTAGTAATTTATTATTATTTAGTCCTCCTGTGCCCAGGTTTAATATTTGGCTTAAAGAGATTAGTTAAATACAGTACTTATATGGAGTGAGGTTTTTATTTTTGCAGATTGCCCAACAGGAACAACCAACTTCTGAATTTATTAGGATTCTGCCTTACACCTGTTTTCTCCCACCCCAAAATGTATCCACATAGCTTCCCACAGAAAACAAGGGGGCGGGGGGACAACACAGGCTGCCTTTTGCACTAAAAAGGCCTGGGCGATGTACTGATAAATTCCTCAAGTGAAACCATCACCACCCTTGTCTCTCTACAGCTTGTGCTGGTAGGAGAGGACAGGTGGATAAAAATCAATGATTTTTAAAAATAAATAAATAAATAAATAAATATAATCGGATTTTTAGAAATTTAAATTGGATTTTTAAAATAAAATGCTTTTGAAGAAAAAATCTTTCTAAAGATAGTTTTCTGTTTAAGTTACATTATAGTCCAAAGGCTATTCATCAGGAAATAATGATTTGTTTTAAGTTTTCCATGTGTGCTAAAACTCAAGTCTAAGTTTTTTAAAAATTGTTTTACCACATCAGTTAACAAACATGGATACACAGAGGGAATTCAGCCCGCAGGAGCAAACTATATACAATGTAATATAACAGTATATGTAGTTGAAGTATGAAGTATAGAAAACTAATAGATTATATTTAAAAACAAACAAACAAACATGGATACATATGCTATGTTACTGTTTTAGTTAAATAAATTGTTTAAATAGTTATTAAGGAAATAATTATTTTTCTCTTTCCAATAAAGTACAGCAGAAAAGTTGCCCAAATATGAACAGTTAACTTATTAAACCTCACAATAATTTCATAATTATCGGTCTAATAGTATAACCAAATCAGTAATTTTTGATATAACTGTAAAAACTACTCTGAAAATGTATTATTCCAAAAATGAAACCTTCCTCTGGTTGTCAATATTAAGTTTATACCAGCAAGAATGAGTCTTTCTGTTAAAAAAATGATTTAAATCAAGTCTTACTGACCAGTGATTTAAATCGTGATTTAAATCAAATCCACCCTGGCAGAGGGACTCAGGAGCAGCAGCAGTTTTGCCAGCGATATAGCGCTGAGTGAAGCCGCCATCCCACTCTGCCCTCATACCAGCAGAGGGAGAAACAAGCTGTATTGGCGAGGCGCTGATACAGCTTGTTCCTCCCTCCGCTTCTTTAAACTCCTTGGCTGAGGAGCGCATGGCTGCCCTTGCCTCAGCCAACCAGTTTTATGGAGCCCCCGCCAAGCCAGTGGTGGGGTTGAGGCTTTGCTAAAGTCCCCCCCCCCCCGCCCACACCAGCTATAGGGAGCCCTTGATGAGCCTCTGGCAGGGGGTGGTGCCACGGACCCCCTGGGTGTGTTCCATGGACCCCCAGGGGTCCCCGGACCCCTAATTGGGAACCAATGGTTTACAGGTTTTACAAAGGATTTTGCATTCAAGCAGCATGATGTCTGAATTAAATGATAAACTGTTTAATCATATCTGTCAAACTTATCTGTTTTTCATCTTATCCCATATAAGATGCATCTCAATCCTTGTATTAAGAAGAAAAAGTAAACCTCAAAGCAGCACATGAAGGAATATTAACTGGTGCAACTACCTTGCCCAGTACATTTTTACAAGTCACCTTTAGGGACATTTACCAGTTCTTATTTCAGACGGTGCTTCCTCACAGTTCTAACTCACAGCCTCACACGATCCTCCTAATTTCAGCAACAGATTTCAAAAAACTGAAGTACCAAAAGGAGGATATAATACTAAATTTCAATACAGCCCATTTATCTATTTAGGAACAGAGTTTGCAAGTCCCATTATCACTAATACTAGTTCCAACTTGGTAACAGACACCCTACCCTCTTCAAAGTAAATACCAAGCCAAAAGAGCCAGAATCCTACCTGCCCCATTCCAGACTTGTGAACCACTAGCCAGAAACAGCAGCACCACTGGGAAGAACAAGATAAATTGTTGGATAATTCATAGACGGGGGTGTCTTTCAACAATTCCCTTAAACCCACTGAAGATCACTATAAAAAGAAGGGTTTATTTTGTTGGTGGCAAGGGAAAAAATAGGTATAAAAAAGAAGAATTCCTGCATGCCGAGATCCAAGTTTGGGGCAAGCACTTTTTGGTGAGAGGAACCTAGCAGATTTATAATAACAAAACATGCAGCAAAGTAAAGCATGGAAATATAGGCTGTTAGACCATTAAAATATGCCATTGTGAGTTCCAAAACTCGCTTGTTCCCTTAGCTTGGAAGAAGACCTGATTTCTGATAAAAGGATAAAAAGACCACATTTGATAAGTTTAAAATGGTTTACTTACAAAGGTCAGATTCAGACCAGAACTCACAACACACTAAGGTGGCAGTGTTCAGTGTACAGAACAATTATTGCCTCTCCCCAGAGAAGAGACATGTGGTGACCATGGAGGCGATTCCCTATGGAGGGGGACAGAGGCAGCTGTGTATGGAGGAGTGACTTGTGGTTTCAGTTGTACCTACACAAATGCACAGAGCATGAGAAACAAGCAAGAAGAACTTGAGCTCTTAATACATTATGGCAGATAAGATCTGACAGGCATTACTGAAACCTGGTGAGATGAGACTCATGACTGGAATGTAGAAATTGATCTACTCAAAAGGAATAGATCAAATACAAAGGGAGGAGGCATGGCATTGTATACGAAATATGTGTACACTTGTGAAGAGATCCACGACTAGGAGAATGGAAGGCAGATTCAGATTTTATGAGTAAAAATTTTAGGAGAGGGACACAACAGTGACCTTGTGGGTGTTTGCAATAGATCTCCAATACAGATTGAGGACTTGGATAAAACATTCCTATAGCAGATTACCAAACATTCAAAAAGGAGAGATATAGTAGTCATGGGAGACTAACTTTCCCAATATCAATTGGAACTCAAACTCTGCCAAGAAGGTGGAAGAAGCAAAAAGAGGGTCAATCTCTCTTGGACCTGGTTCTCACCAACAGAGAGGAACTGATCAAGAAAGTGAAAGTACAGAAATATTGGGAAGAAAAGATCATGTCCTCTTCAGTTTCACTATACACAGGCAAGGGAAAGCGGAGTGTAGTCGGACATGCTCTCTGGACTTTAAGAAGGCTGATTTAAAAACAGCTTAAGGAACTACTAGGTAGTTTTAACCGCTTCATGCATTAATTAGACTTATACATGTTGGCTATATGAGGCTGGTTATCCCACACATTTATGGAGTAAGAAGCATGTTCTTTGTTGTTGTTGTTGTTTAGTCGTTCAGTCGTGTCCGACTCTTCGTGACCCCATGGACCAGAGCACGCCAGGCACTCCTGTCTTCCACTGCCTCCCGCAGTTTGGTCAGGTTCATGTTTGTAGCTTCGAGAACACTGTCTAACCATCTCATCCTCTGTCGTCCCCTTCTCCTTGTGCCCTCCATCTTTCCCAACATCAGGGTCTTTTCCAGTGAGTCTTCTCTTCTCATGAGATGGCCAAAGTATTCCTTCCAGTGAACGCTCAGGGCTGATTTCCTTAAGAATGGATGCGTTTGATCTTCTTGCAGTCCATGGGACTCTCAAGAGTCTCCTCCAGCACCATAATTCAAAAGCGTCAATTCTTCGGCGATCCGCCTTCTTTATGGTCCAGCTCTCACTTCCATACATCACTACTGGGAAAACCATAGCTTTTACTATACGGACCTTTGTTGGCAAGGTGATGTCTCTACTTTTTAAAAAGTAGAGCATGTTCTTTACCAGGATGTAAACTTGAATAAAATATTGGGAGGCCAAGGTTAAGCCCCAACCTGCATATTCGATCACAAGACATGGCACACACACCCCGTTTGATTGGCAATGCTCATCAACTTTTTGGGGAAGTTCCTCAAATATTTTATGGGGGGAAGAGATCTCAGCCCTAGGAGTTGGCTTCTACATTATATACAATGTGGATCAAGTGCAATGTGGTTCACTTTGCTGAATAAGTCTGCTGAGGCAAAAGTGGGGGGAAATGTTCGGTCAAAGGTTAAGCTATTGGATAATTTGCAGTAAGATAACTGTCAACTTGAAACATTCCAAATTATGATCAGTGAAGTTTTCTGTCCAGGAAACTTCAGTATTACTGTTATGAGTATGGTTTCTATTATGAACAAATATTGGCTGGAACTCCAAAGGTTCTAATATTGTTTACTTGCTCTCCTCTCCTATTGCTTTAACCTCATCTACTGAAAATAATTCAAATAAAAATATTCTTAAAGCAATTCTGAAAAATGCTTAGGTTCAGCCTTTGGTGACCATCAAAACTTTGTTAGCCACAAAGCAGCCACAGAAGACACCTCTCTACAGAATTATAAGTACTTAGGGTATGGTATTGTCAACACTGTTGACTCAACAGGATGCTCCTAATTTATCTTTTGAGGTCACAATGGAGCATAGAGAGGTAGCAATTACTGTGATAAATAGGGCAAAAGGACTGAGCACACAAGACCAGTACACTGAACTCCACAAAAAGAACTTCACATGGTTGGACATTTCAAAATTGTAGGAACTGTGTAGCTTTGTAGCCTCTCTCATGCAAATGCATTGCCAGAACTGTCAATACTGCATTGCATTGCATTGCATTGCATTGCTTGGATTTAAGGAGGCAAATAGCCTGAATATCGTTCTCTATCCCAAACACCAACTAAGCTACCAAACTAGCCCTTTCCCCCAAAATAAAATAAAAATCCCTTAGGTACTAGTTAAGGTTTCTTCTAGTTTAGCTCTTATAAAAATCAAGAATAATCAGCTCTGACCAATCTTTTCACCGAAGGCTACAAAAGGCAATATTATGTGGTCTTTCCCACAGGACAGTCTAACAGATATATTCATTTTTTGCAAAATGCTGTGCATTAAGTTTATGCAATAAACATTTAACTAAATATGGAGAAACACATGGAACTTCATATACATTAGAAACTATATGTTGAAGAATTATCTAGAGCAGTGATTATCAACCAGTGTGCCGTGGCACCCTAGGGTGCCTTGAATGATAGGGGTGCCACGGGTGAGTAAGAGACTGGCTTCATGTTCACCTTTGACCAGTCTCTGCTGGGCCGATAAGAATGGGGGCATCCTCTTCCCAGGCGCCTGGGGGGCAGTGTGAGCAGACACTTCTCTTTGGGGCAGGGGGGTGGCTCAGAGATTGAGGTGGCGGCTGTGATGCCTGAGGGCTCCCAAGAAGACAGGAGGGGAGAAGACGCTGAAGGAACACTCCACAAGGGAGGGCATTTGAAAAGGGGTGAGAGGCTGCTGGCTCTGCAGGCAATGGGTGACATAACCAGGCTTCTGAGGCTTGGAGTGTGTTTCCCCACAAGGGAGCCACAGAAAGAACGTAGTTGGTCAAGGGAGCTTGGACTCAAAAAGGTTGAAAACTTCTGATCTAGAGATTCTAATTTAGACAGTGAATATATACCACCACCATTTTTTTTATATATTATTATTATTATTACTATACCTGCCCATCTGGCTGGGTTTCCCTAGCCACTCTGGGCAGCTCCCAACAGAGGACTAAAAACAGAATAAAACTTCAAACATTAAAAGCTTTCCTGAACACGGCTGCCTTCTGATGTCTCCATCAGTTATTATCCCAATTCTACCTAGAAACTCCTACTTTCATTTTTGGCACCAGGCAATTTTTTACATAGTGCACACACACATTGTGATTCACAATACAGTGGTACCTCGGGTTAAGTACTTAATTCGTTCCGGAGGTCCGTTCTTAACCTGAAACTGTTCTTAACCTGAAGCACCACTTTAGCTAATGGGGACTCCTGCTGCTGCCATGCCGCCAGAGTACGATTTCTGTTCTCATCCTGAAGCAAAGTTCTTAACCCGAGGTACTATTTCTGGGTTAGCGGAGTCCGAAACCTGAAGCGTATGTAACCTGAAGCGTATGTAACCCGAGGTACCACTGTATATTGCCACGTCGAATATTATGAAACCGTTACCATGATGCTGACATCAAACCAGTTTTGGACAATGTATTGATACATCACCCAGCCCAATTATAAAGACCAAGTTCCACACAAAACAGAACAAAAATCCAAAATAATAATAATCAGCAAATACTAAATTGCAGTTCAAGATTGAAAGGAAGTTCTTCACTCTGAGTAAGGACCGGTCACACTGCTACTCACTCTTTTGCTATGCCACCTTAAGATGTAACTGTAAAGGTGGAGTTAAATGCATTGATTAAAAAGGTTGGCCCACTACTGCCATATACTTCCCTGCTTCACAGATTTGTAATGCAATGCTTTCTGCGCATACACTGAGTTCTATGAAGCTTACTCCCATACAAGCAAGTATAAGACTGGAGTCTAATATGGAAATTTGAAACATGCAGTTAAGTGGCCATTTCTCAGCATCACAAAAAACACAGAAAAGTGACATCAAACAGCAAATCCTAAGTAGTACTAGTGCTAGAAACTAGGATAGAAAAGCCAGGCGCCAAATGGCTTCTGGGACCTGGGTTGTGGGCGCCAAAACAGAATGTCTAGTCACCACGGGAGGTGAGGGGTCGGCAATACTTTTTAATTATTTTGATAAGCATTAATTAATACGCAATTCACTCATGTGACACATTGTTAATATCACATTTTTAGCAGAAACTGATAATATATGTTTAATTAGGTGTTTACAATAAAAATATTGGTACTATACTTCAGTTTGCAAAACACTTTATTGTTAAACTCCTTAACATATTGTCTATCCTTAACATATACTTTGAGGCATCAAAGAACATACATTCCAGGAATCCTTGAGTGTCAACCAGGTGCAAAAAATGGCACCCAGACTTTTTGAGGTGCTCACGGATGGAGAATCTTTAGGCGAAAAATGTGCCTGGCGCCCTGCTAATTTTGAACTCTGAGTAGTACCATTCCTTCTCATGTTTCTGATGAATGCCCAAACACCAAAATGGATAATATACTACTGTCATCAGCCATGGACTCACTCATCCATTTTGCAGCATTTGTTCAAGTTAGCAAACCACAACTTCAAGTCTAAAAATGTTGTGCCCAACAAGTAATGCCCATGGTTACAAAACATCACTGCAAGTACTTCCAGAGTTCCTAAATGTAAGACGGTGCACATAAGCTATATTTTTATTTCAGAAAAGGGACACTTTCAAAATAAATCAAATAAAGGTTCCTAACAGGTTTATAAGAGATTTGAAGTAAGAAGAGATTGCTTAATTTTCTTTGTAAATTTGAAGCAGCCCAGGGAACTGTAGAGGCCACAACACACTCAACTGAGCTGGTTTCATGGGTTCTGATTTAAATAATGTTATTTTAAGCATTGTTTTTAACCTGCTGTGCATACCATGTTAATTTTGTTAATCCTGTACAACCTATCAATCCCTGCAGCCAGGCACTGCCACAATTCCAACTGCATGTTCAGAGATACAAATATATTAACTACATAAACATTTGAGACCAAAAAGATATGCTATGCAGAAGGCATCTCTCTCTTTGGTTAATACACTGAGGCTTTAGTCTGAAACACGCTTTCTGTTGTGTATTCCCCAGGCATAGCCAACATGGTGCCCTCTAGATGTGTTGGACACCAACCCCCATCAGTCCCAGCCAGCACTGCCAATGGTAGAAGATTATGGGAGTAGTTCAAAACATCTGGAGGGATGCAGGTTCCCCAGTATACCCCACTGAACGCAGCAGCCCTAACTCTGAAAAGTCAAGCATTGTTATTCTGCAAAACATTTTAACTAAGCATAATCTCTAGAATCTTCCTTCATAATTAAGGAGCACACTAGAATTATTTAAGGAAGTATATTGACAACCTTCTCTGTTTTTTGTTGCTCATACCTTCGTAAGTCATCCATCAACGCCCATTCACAAATGCTGAAACTTAACTGCATAGAAGTTTGTGTTTTTCCATGAACTGGAGAGTACATTTCCATGGACGTAATGGAACCAAATACCCATTATTAGAGATCTAGACGAATCAGTTCTCCAGGAAAAGAACTATGCAAAAATCATTACTTCTTTTACAATCTGAGCTTTAGGGAAACACACATTTGCCTCAGCAGGCAGTGAAAAGACAGACTCCAGCAACATCTCCATAATCAGTCCTTTTGAGACGGAACCCTACCATCACAGGAGTGTTACTAAAGTCATTTGCGATGCAATCATTTTTTGCCTGCCACAGAAAAACTACAAGTTTCTAAAAAGCATATTAAGAACAGACTTCCAAGTTCAGAATATAATCAATATACAAAAACAATCCAATTAGACCCCTCCCCCCCCAAATAAAGACAGTTCAGTGATGTGATACATTGCCATCAAAAATGTGTTTTCATAGAAATCAGAGTTTGAGGGGGTTTTCTGACGATCTCTTGCAGCCTTCCCCAACAGAGGATTCCAGATGCTGTTGCATTACAAGAACCATTGGCTTGGACTGATTGGGACACTGCAACCCAATGCCATCAGTGCCCAA
Source organism: Podarcis tiliguerta (assembly GCF_965153285.1). NCBI lineage: Eukaryota > Metazoa > Chordata > Lepidosauria > Squamata > Lacertidae > Podarcis > Podarcis tiliguerta. The sequence goes on along the minus strand of NC_139536.1, from coordinate 15,205,758 downwards.
GACTGAGGAAGCCTAGTCCTATTCCTGATGGAAACAAGAAAACCAGAATTTCAAACGGACTTTTAAAAACCATGATGTCCAATTTATTCAGTAATTTACATGTCAATACTGAAAATAATGAAACTTTTCCAACTCTAAAATATTAATTCTACTTTAGCATAAATCTGTTCACGTTTAACACATTTATATCCGATACAAAATTTGGGCAACAAAAGTTTTCAAAGCTGTTCTATAAAACATTGCTCAAAGGCATAAGTCTACAACAGAATGAAAGACTATGAGAACATGCACTCCTGGATGCTGCTGCCCAATGGACATTCACTGTGCAACTGCAAAACAATCCCCATTCTTTCTCCAAACTTTGGAGTTGAAAGGCTCTTTATGTGCTTCCCACAGGCACCTGGTTGTCTACTGTGAGAACAGAATGCTGGGACTATATGGAAATGGCGGAAATGACTGGCAGAATCCGAGACCAGGGAGAAGAGTCGATGGAAGAAGATTGGAAAAAATTTAAAGTATATTTACAAAAATATTGCAAAATTAATGAATGTTAGAAGAATATTGGAATGAAGTTATATGGCTTTAGCAGAAGTGTTATTAAGAATTATATAAAAAATTAATTGTTAAAGTGGAAAATTTAAAGTTAAACTGTGTTAAGATAAATTATAGAACAAAAATTGAGAAAGAGGGAAAGGATTTGTTGAACCAACTAATTTGAACTAGAATACAAAAAAGGGTGGTGCGAGGAAGTCAAGGAAACAAGCATGTGAAAGATAAAGAAATGAAATTTGGATGTGTTTTTAAATGTTTTAGTTTTTTTTCTTGTTGTTTTGCTGTATTGTTTTTTCTTTCTATTTTTGATGTATTGTTTGTTAATTTTTTTATTGTTTTTTTCTTTTATTTTTTACTCTTTTTCTTTTTGTAACTATTAAACATCTAATAAATATTATTTTTTAAAAAAAGAGAACAGAATGCTGGATTAGATGGGCCACTAGCCTGATCCAGCAGGGCTCTTCTTAAGTTAATATGGCTGAATGACAGATTCAAAATATGCACTGAGTTTTTCCAGTCTCTGTTGACAAAAAAGTCTGTGCTCCTGGAAAGTAGCTCTTGAAGGGTAACCTCTCCCTACAAGAACATCATTTAGGGCAACGTGAGAGGTTACAGGTAGAAAAGGGAACCTAGAAACTCACCCTCCTCTAGTATAAGCACTTCCCACTTGTAAACAGAGTGGGAGAATACTTTGCCAACCCTATTCTTTGAGTTGAAAATGCTCAGTTAGAAGACAAGCCTGTTAAGTTTTAAATTTCTTGATAAAAATCAAAGCACTTTAAACAAGTTTCCATAATGATGCAGTCTGGTAAACTTAAACATGTAAAGGTTTCTAAACAGCTGAAATTAGCTGAAACTTGTGCGACAGTCTATACTCAAAAGGAACAAGCAACTCAACTACTATTAATGACTAGAGTATCTAATTGCTATGATTATATTGGCCACAGTCAGTCTTGCCCCATCTGAGCTACTAATTATGACAGATTTAATTCAACCACTCATCGCCACTCTCTTAATATTCATCTGTATGCTACAATTCTATTGGTTACAATAAATCAGTGGCAAAAGGAGACTAAGTGAAGGGGATATCGATCTCAAGAATTGTCATTGTTAGATTACCTTGCTTGTCACTGTTGCAGTAACTAAAGTTTCCAAGGCCACATTTTGGCTTGGATAACAGCATGTTCACGGTTCCTCATGTTATGCTGCCTTGGAAGCAATACATGTTGAATCAACATAGCTAAGAACAATTAACAGTAATACAAGAAATCTCAAGCCATACATTTACTAACTCCTCCCAAGCCTCTCTTGGCATAGCACCAGTAGTTTCATGGTTACATTCCTGTAACCCAGTATTGATTTGTTAAGTACAATTTGGCTGCTTTACTCAGACCAACTAAGTCATGATTCCACTCACTATAATCATGAGTTATAACAAATCGTCACAGGCAGCAGAAGAGTAAGTATTTTCAATACCAAAAGCATGCATTTTTAAATTTGAAAATATATCAACTGCATTATTACATTTATATAGCTATAAGCCTCAATTACTACTTTCTTCTATCTCTCTATTTTTAGCAGCTGCAAGTAACATCTATAACAGCTTAAATAGATAATGTCAAATCAACCAAATCTACGAAAAGAAACATACAGCACTGCTCTGACACAATACACAGCACTGAAGGTTACTGGCTTCTTTAATTTATGCGCTGCTTCACATTATCATTCCAGCATTCAAGTCTGTACATGTGATATTGCACCCATGGCTCATGCACACTCCCCCACTGCACTTAGAAACTTCTTAAACTGGAGTCTATGCATGTAACTCCCTATGTGAGTAGGCATTACAGTGGTACTTTGGTTTACGAACTTAATCCATTCCGGAAGTCCGTTCTTAAACCAAAGCATTCTGAAACCAAGGTGTGCTTTCCCATAGCAGCGGCGGACTCAATTTACAAATGGAACACACTCAACAGGAAGCGAAACACATTCTTATTCCAAGGCAAAGTTCACAAACCAAAACACCTACTTCGGGTTTGCAGCGTTCTTAATCCAAGTTGTTCATAAACTAAGCTGTTCTTAAACCACACACAAGATGTAACAGACTTATGGGTGAACACTTATAAATGTGACACAGATCAGAAATCAGACTGCTTCATTCATTATTAAGTAGGGCTTATGTATAAAGTAATCTATGCATATAACTTCCAATTCAAACTAACGTTTCCATGCCTAGTGTGGAAGACACACCTGAGGCTTGTTGTAACTGTGCAAAAAAAAACAGTCCTCCACCAGCAAGGTAGGTCTGCCTACCTTCTCAACTGGAAGTAAATCACTCTACATCAATGACTGGCCCAAGATATTTTAGTGTTTAAAGTAGGGAATCCAAATGACACCAGCCACATCCTGCTCAGTAACGTGAGACGCAAGCCACCAAGAAATTACCTTGAGCAACTACAATTTGAATGGGGCTTAAGATAATTTCCTATTAAATTATGCCCCAAGGTTGGATCTGCTGACCTTTGCAGCACCAAAATCTGCTGCTTGATGAGGTGATTTTCACCATTCCTTTATGATAACCTAGTTCTGAATATCATAAAGATCCAAGATCTTCATTGTTAATTACTGTAGGGATGGATCATTGGAAGACAATGAACATCACATCAGAGGATGGGAAGGACTTTCCATCCCAACCCCAAAAAAACAACAACCCCGTATCACCAATCTGCTCTAGGTTCCTCCAACCATTTGAAGCAGATTGTTTGTTGCAAGCAGGGCATTTGCACTAGTGGAAGTATGTTACAAAGGCAGAACATTACAATAGGATATCACTATTGTAGTTTAATGAGCTAAAATCATTCCAGTTATACCAGCATGATTAAAATACGCTTTAATAACACAAAATGCATCTACCATTTCATTTTATACTATGTTTTTATAGTACTATTAATGAAGTGCTGTATGTGACCAGTTTATGTTTATTCCTACTGTATATCAATATTATAACCTGTTGATTCCCCCCCCCCCCATATTCTCCCGTGGAGAAAGAATGCATCCATTTTTAAATATGGTACCTCCTATGCCTGAAAAAAGAACACATCAATTCTTCCCTATTACAGCAAATTATCTACTTTTCCAGCACAATCCTACTCAACCTGTCTGTCATCCTGAGTACAGTACCTTTATATTGATGCTGGGCTAGTATTCTATTTGTTCATTTGTTCCCTCTGTGGTTCCCAGTGAGTTCTGTTGCTGCTTGGTTGCCATGTTTGTAGACCTGCTCTGACATCTTGCCATGGAAACAGTTCATAGGATGCAGACTCAGGCAGAGAGTTGCATCAGGGGATGGGGGTACTTTCTTCATAAGCATACAAAGAGATGTATTGAGGGGGGCAACTGTCTGTCTCTCACACAAATTTTCTCATTCTCAGTGTGTGTGTGTGTGTGTGTGTGTGTGTGTACAGGCAGAGAAATGCAGTATGAGAAATTATTGTGAATTCAAGTTGACATCCCAATCTTGACCATAACTGCTAACTTTGCCTCTACCAATGTCCCTCCCAAACCATGTTCTATTTCAGCCTCTGCAAGATCTTTGTAGGTAGAACCTTACACAGGTGGTACAATCAGGGCCCAATAAAACACAGCCAAAAATGTTGCTAATATAGAAATTTCACTGTGTTCAAAGCACATTTAGTATTGCAGCCAAAGTCTAACATATACAGAACTAGCAAAATGTATATGATGGTGAAACATCAAGCCTACTTCCAAAGGTAATTCTAAAAATGGTTCTTTCCTATTAAGCCTACATGCAGTTGTTTTCCATATGGAAATCTCTAATCCTAGACTAATAATAATAATTATAGTTATACTCTTTAGATCTGGCTGGGTTTCCCCAGCCACTCTGGGCAGCTTACAGCATATATAAAAATGTATTGTACTTTCTATACAAGACTGAATTCTCAAAACATCTGATAAGCTGCTGGTAAAAATAAATAAAGAACTACTACATAAATGAAACCTGTATAATTACTTTCAAAGCATTGCACAAGAGCTAATCTTAACTGGCCACAAATTTGAAGTACTGGATTCATTCATGAGTGAGAGCCAAGAACCCTGTTTTCTTTTAAAACCCACACCTCATCTTGTTCACTGAGACACAAATAGACAAAAAACTTGTTTCTTAAAAATAAAACTTTTCAAAAAGATCTGCTTCCTATTGTGAGGGCACCTTTAAAAACAAATTGGAAACCTTTCAATCAATCAAGCTGGTCAATCAACTAGACACTGCGGCTCTAACCTTATCATCTTCTTTCTCCTTTTAACAAAAGTACAAACTTGGCCAGAACAGAACAGTAGTTTTCAAATTATGTTCCAGGAAACCTTGGAGTTCCTTAGAAACTTTTCAGAGATCCTACCTACAAGATGATCCCTAGTGGTATAAAAGCTTCCCCGAAAGACTGCCTAATACTGATGCTATCTTTCTCTACAATGTGTAAATACATGAGTGTGTTTCTGAGCACACACTCAAGAGCAGTTTGTACACAGACCTAACCAGTAACCTAACTGAACTAAATGTACACCCAAGAATATGATAATAGTCAACAGGTGAGAACTCCCAAGAGGCAAAGTGTCTGGAATCTACTGGAGTAGAAGACTGCATCCCAAGACTAACAGAAGCTAGTTCAAGTGCTAGAAGTGCACATTACCATGTACTAGGAAAAACTGACCACATCAATAAATCCCAAAACCTGTCATCTTAGTATCTTCCTGCAACTCCAATATACCATGATTTTAACATTGTATAAGCGCAATATAATATTCCACACCCTAAACTAAGTTAGCTTAGTCCAACCACTATTTGCTAGTTCAGCAAATATTGGAAACAGGCTGAAAGACTATAAAATATTAAAGACACATTTAAAAATATCTACCTAATGGAATCCAACACCCTTATATTGACAGCTTTACCTTCTAAAAGTAATATACAAAATCCTGGTTCTGCTGAGGATAAGGACATTTCAGAAGAAACAGGACCGCATCCCCAACCTGTAACTGTTCTGAATTAAAGTTTATCCTCTCGGTTCACATTTTTGCTCTATGCCACTGTATTTATTCATTGTTCCACCTGGCATGTTGGAAGTCCTCTTTAAAACGTAACTATATTTAAAATTAAATGTGTGGTGAAAAAAAAATAAATGCAGTTTGTCTACATATATTTGAGAATGATATGTGAGTACAAGCAGTATCACCGGGTTATATATTAAAGATATACCTCATAAAATCAAACAGAAAATGTCAATATTTGTTTCGAAAATAAGCAAGTAGTGTCTCACCATCAAGGACACAGGCAGCAAACTTCACCACTTTCCAGCTTTTCTGTAGCTAAAACTAAGCAGATATGACCACAGCTACTTTACAGAGGTCATCCCAGTTTATGAGATGCCATGATGTCACACAGCACAGTGTCAATCTATCAAACAAAATGGTCAGTGCTAGGAGACAAAAATATCTACAAACCAGCACATGCCACACATTGTATAGGCACACACACACACAAAAAAACAAGCAGTGAGCTGCAAAGTGGCCTCATAAATTTCCAACTCAGGATCAGGTATATAAAATTATCAGGATAGATATGGGATCTAGACCCATGACAAATGCTTTAATTAGAACTAAGTGCATGGAGTTTCTTGAATGTGTGGAAGACATTTCCATATGTGCAAATGTGGACCTCCTATATCTGCCAGTTCTCTCATACAACATTCTGGAGTGTCTCCATAGGCTCAACTCTTTGGCAGGATTGAGCAGTTGCAGTAGGAAGGGTGTAGGAATTTACAATACTTTGAATACAAACTTTCATTAATGCAGCTTTCTTAATTTAAAAATGTTTCCAAAAAAAATGAAAATCAGTATTATATTATGAGAAATAGAATGACATACCTAACATCTTGCTTTCCCAAGAAATAATTCCTTAAGAATAATTCATACAACTTACAAGTAACACATATATACATGTTAGTAGCCTATACATACACACTACTGTATATTCATTAGGCAGTTGAATGAAATACACCTTAGTTTTAAGTCACATGTTGATTAGTTCTGCACAGGTGCCAGTATTGTGTTTTTCACCTTTTTAAAAATGAAACATGTAGTCAATAAATCTGGTGGGATGAAGAGAGATTATCCAATTTAGCATGGGCAATACAGATATAGAAGCAGATTTCTGTGCTTAGTTCTTGGAAACACTGTTTGCAGGAGATTGTGAGGTTTTCTGGTAAAGTTTGGAAACCAAACAGAATTTGCCTTTACCTCCCCTGCAGTGACTGGAACAGAAAACACAAGCTTTATATGCCAGTGGCTACTGGGAATCTGGATTCTTGCACACTTACATACAAACGAGTGCTGTGTGTGGTCTCCTGTAGCTGGATCATAATAGCGGCACTGAACACACATCTGGTTCTAGCCACTGGATCAAGTCCACATGTATAGCACAAGATGGTCACCTTTTCTACAGTATGTGGAAGCATGTCTTCACCTAAACAGATTATTGCTGTTGGGATAGCTTGGTTGGTACAGCATGAAACTCAATCTCAAGGTTGTGGGTTCAAGTCCCACGTTGGGCAAAAGATTCCTGCATTGCAGGGGGTTGGACAAGATGACCCTCGCGGTCCCTTCCAACTCTACAGTTCTATGATTCTATTATAAAGGTGACAGGACTAACTAATATGATTAGTAAACTACCCTGCCATAAACAAGCAGCATTAACCATGCATAGTGGAGAAGGTGTATCTAGCAATCTGGCACACAGTCTTAAGTAGACTTCAACTTCAAATACATTGTTGATGCCAGTATTCAGCACATGCCTTCTCATTAATTAACTCTGGATTCATGTCTGATGTGTGGTAAATGTAACACATATGAAAGGTAAGGATGAATATTTCTGACCTTCAGTAAAGTCCACCACATATCTGCACTATTTACAAATTAGTCCACATGAACTCAACTATATAGTAGAAGCAACAGTGAACAAGGTGCATCAGGCCAGACTATCCCACATATCCTTACAAAACTAAAGACAATTAGCAAGTTACTGTTATATTGAGACATTCAATTCATACAAAGAGTTTGTGTTTTTTACTAGATCATTTGCTTAGTCGTCCAAAAGCAATTCTTGAAGTCTATACTCATTGTAAATAACATGCTTGATGGTATAATTACATAAGAATCAATTTTAAGAAATTAACCAAAGAAGTCAGATCACACAACTGTTTTTAAATCAATGTTAAAAGGCCTAATTTAAAAATCAATCCATATTCTATTCCCAATATCACCCTAATTCAGCTGAACGGATCCATGTTGTCCCCGAAGGGGGCAATGACAATAAAGATATTATTATTATTATTATTATTATTATTATTATTATTATTATGTGTGGAAGCAAGATCCTGGATTGCTTGCTGGATCAGGAACTATGAACATAAAAGTCCACAACAGAATGTGCATCCATCTATCCCCACTGCATTGCTTGCAATGTTATTACATTCTTTTGTAACAAGTTATATATAAAAACTGCTTAAGTCACAACTAGGTCTGAATTAGGTAGAATACATAGACTGGGGTTCAGCAGGTATCATTTGCCAATTTAAATTATTGTCATGATAATGCTTTTACTATAAATCTCTAAAATGGAATTCTACAATATACTACAGGAGACAAAACTATGTTCAGTGGTACCTCAGGTTAAGCACTTAATTCGTTCCGGAGGTCTGTACTTAACCTGAAACAGATCTTAACCTGAAGAACCACTTTAGCTAATGGGGCCTCCTGCTGCCGCTGCACCGCCTCTGCACAATTTCTGTTCTCATCCTGAAGCAAAGTTCTTAACCTGAGGTGCTATTTCTAGGTTAGCAGAGTATGTAACCACTGTATATTAACTTGAACATATTTCCAAGAGATAAAACATCTAGCATTCAGTCCAAGAGCCATATTTCTAGGATAGCACTAGAAAGCACCATAGTCAGGATACAAATATACAGACAATACTGATGGCTAAATAACTGGGTCTGGTGACTAACACCTGGGTTATTTCACTAAGCAGTGAGTTTCTCTTCCAAATTGGCTCCTAAATTTTGCCCTCCCTCAAAAAAGAAGTTCATCTTGTAGTAAAACATTGTAGCACTCCAACTGGAAAGCTAGAACCTTTTTAGAAATATCATAAAACTAATTTGAAAATAACTCAGCTGAAGTGAATAGCACAGAAAGATATAAATTCAGTACTGCACGATTCACTTCCTGTTTTGTACAGTACTGAGGATTGATTCACACAACTGCATTTCCCCCAATACTTGTAGACTTTTCTTGTCTGCTCTGATTGCATGCTTACACAAATTTGTTCACCATGTGCACAAACCACTGGCATTTCTACAATGAACACTGCATGTATAAGCACACCTCATCACAGAGATGCTTGGAAGCAGTGCTCTTGTTGAAGAAATACACATTACAATTTTAACATTCAAATCAAGCATGCAAAAAGTATACAGATCTTAAACAAGTCTAAATTTGTTATCATATGACTTATCCCTAGAATTCACATTTTTAAACCTAGAGTGCTATTATACTCATTGCCTCATCTAATAGGTCTCTACTGTACTTCTGTTTATCTTTCTAAAGTAATTCCTAGTATCTTACATATGAAGGGACTTATTTTCTCAATTGTTTTATAAGGTTTCTTCTAAATACAAAATAGATACATATTGCAAAGAGCAGATATACCCTTGGTACCTTAAAGTCTTGTTTGTTTGATTGACCTGCCTTTGTGACCATGGAAGGCCAATGACTTTGGGTCTTCAATCTTAAACACTTAGAATTAATACTCTTCTCTTAGTGCCATTTACTTCAGAATAATTAGGCTTATTATCCCAATTTAAAAGATACTTGAATCTTAGAACACCCAGAAGAGATCCAAAATTAAGGAAGAACAGATGAATATATATTTTTTAAATGGTCAATTTATTAAGATCACATTGAGGAAAGATATTACCACTGACCTTTAAAAGTCTGAGTAAAAAAACTCAAGCACACCTTCATAAATATACTTTCCTTGGTGTTTCACATGAATAAAGAACTGGAGGAAATTTTCAGGCCCAAAAATCTGTCAGCCACCCTAATAATTCTTATATTTAATATGTAAACACGAAAGGGCTTATCATTTATTTGGCTGCAGAACATCTCCTGCTGAGATTAACTATATGTCTTCTTAGTTGTCAAGTGAATATTTATATTATGCACAAATATCTCAATCCTAAAATTTTGTATTAAAATGAATGATATCCAGAGGTAAGAAATTAGTACTAGCAGAATAATTAAGCCTGGTCTGGTGGTTAACACTGAGAACATTTATGTTGTTTTCTTTTCATATTTTACATTTATAAGCCACTTCTGATGGACATTGCCCCCAAAGCAGCCTAGAAATATTTTAAAATGAAAACTTCCAGTTCAGTAATTAATAGAAGTATTCAACAGCAATCTTCCCTTTACATTTTCCTCACCTGTCACGAAACCTTGCTCAACTATGTAGAAATTGTCAACACATAAGCTCGTAATTAAAAAACCTCCATGCACATGTAACAGAAGAGGGCAAAAATGTACAATACAGTACATACAAAAGGAGGAAGTGAACTCCTTTAAAAAAAAAGCATGATCAGTAATTATGTAAGTGATGTGAGAAAGATTTTTAATGGTTTACACAAAAGCCATAATTGGGCATAGGACATCACATCCTCTGAAAATACACAGCTATGTGGTTTGGGCAACATTCTTGTGTTGACCAATTGGGTGGGGGGAGGAAAGCCATGGAGGAAAGAAAGAATTAAAAGCGTTTCAGCAGGTTACTGTCCCTTTGTTTAATGAGTTAATGGAAGCCCGTTTTATCTTTTTTTTTAAAAAACCAAAAACTCTTTGAGTTTCAATGCAGTTCTTAAGACTACAACATTTCCCCCTCTAACGTATTATCCCCACACTCTCAAACAAAAGACAACAACGGCTATGGGTGTTTTTGTTAAACGTCTTAACCACCGTACCACAGGTCATTCTCCTTTTATCATGCGATAGGTGCGACACCGGCGCATACAAAATAAAAAAATCCAACCCACCAGATAATAAATGCAAAATGTCTCCTTCGATCCCACCCCTGTTCTTCTCCTTTAGAAAATAACCCTGCGACGACAGCACACCAACACAGGGAGAGAACCCCAGCCAATTAATATGGCAACAGTTATGCAGCTGAGCGAGCGATCACCCTCCCCGCCGCGGGCCGCCCAGTAATAGAAACCCCCGAGACCCTGTTTTTATTTATTTGCACGATGAACGTTTAAAGCCTCCATTACGGAAAAAGGAAGGAAAGCAAACAGGGGGGGAGGAATAAGAAGAAGAAGAGGAGGAGGATTCCCTACCACGACTACATTCCCAGTTCTTTCAGACAATGGTGCTTCCCTGACTACCTCCAATCTGACAACATTTTTACACTAGGCCCAGGACCAGCACGCACAGGCAGGGAAGCGAAACCTTCGCACGCGCGAGAAAAGGAGAAGGCTCCTCGGCTGCCAGCCGCAGCAGCCTGACACCAGGAGCAAATATTTGTGGGTTTTTATTTAGGGCGGTGGGTGAACTGGGTGGCGGTGGTGGAGGGGAGAGAACGACGGGCTGAAACGGGCGGAGGGGGGCGGGTGGAGGAGACAGGAGGCAGGAGGCAGATAAATAAATGGCCGATGATCTACCCGGACAGAAAACGGTCTGCGATTCCTCTCCTCGGTGCTGTGCTACCCCACCGAACAACACCCCCTCCGCACACACACAAACCCTCCCGATCTCTCTCTCTCTCTCTTTTTCCTCCGGGCCCCGGGTAACCAAAGCCACACTGAATGCAAACTGCGCAGCAAAAACACTGGGGCAGGGCGAGGGAGGGAGGGAGAGGAAGAGGAGGAGGGGGGGAGAAAGAGCAGTTCTTGTCTCCATGAGACACCATTACAAAAAGAGGGAGAGAAAAGAGGGGGAAAGAGGGAGGGAGGCAATCAGGGGGTGGGGGCTGAGAGGAAGAGTTGGGAGGGGACGGAGAGAATAAAAGGAAAGGTGTCAACACAAGTTACTGGGATACACGCCGTGTCCCGGACACGGGGGTGGGGGGGGGGAGGAAGGGAAGTGGTCTCCCCACCCTGTGGCCAAAAAAAAAGAGAGAGAGATCCTGGGCCTCTTTCCTCTCCCCCCTCCCTCAGAGGGGAACCGAAAGGGGGCGCTCTGCTCTCGGACCCCCCCTTCCCTACCTGAGAGGAACCCACAACGAGCTTATTTTTTTAAAAGGCACCCAGCCCACCCCCAATAGGGCCCGAGCCAAACAAAGCGCGGCCTGTACGCCTTGAAAGGAGAGGGAAGGGTGGGGGAAGCAGCGTTGCCTCGCAGTTATGTGAGGGGGGACCCCCCCCCACCCGGTTCCCCTCCCCACACACACCCGCTGCCCCCCCCCACCGTACCCACCCCCGGCCTCTTACCCCTTTCCCCAGCGGCGACGGCGGCGGCTGCGGCAGCGGCAGCAGCGGCGGCGTTGTTGTTCCTCTCCGGCGGCGGCGGCGGTGGCGGCGGCAGTTGCAGTGGCTGCTGCTGCTGCTGCTGAGGCGGCTGAGCGGGAGGAGGCGGCGGCGGAGGCGGCGGCGGCGGCTGCTGCACCGGGCGCGGCCTGGACACTCGCCTGGGTCTCCTGTTGGCGGCTCGGACCGAGTTCATTTGCCGGCTCGGGCGGGGGGAGGAGAGGGGGTCGCTCCTCCGGGCTCCGGTACTCGGGGTGGGTAGGGGGGGAGGAGAGGGGAGAGGAGGGGGGAGAGGAAAGGAAGGGACGAGGGAGCCCCCCCGCCGGCTGAGGGGAACCGGCCCGACTGAGAGCTCGCTCTCTCTCGGCGGAAAAGAAGGAGCCTCCTCCTTGCTTCTCCTCAGTCGCCGCTCAGGTCGCTCCTCCGCCGGCGGCGGTTAACGAGGTTGCGAGGGGGGGGGAGATGCTCGTGCCGCTGGTGACCCCCCCTTCTCCTCCTTCCTCCTCCTCCTCCTCCTCCTCGTTCCCCTCACGAGCGCGCGCTTTCCCCTCCCTCCCCCTTCCCCCAGCCTCAAATATCGCCGCTTTCGTGCCCCCCCGTCTCTCTCTCTCTCGAGGGAGTCGCCCACAGCTCCCCCTGGCCCGGCTTCGGCTTAAGCCCGTCGCCGCTCCGTGGCAGGAGGAGCCATTGACACTGCCAGGAGAGAGAGAGAGAGAGAGAGAGAGAGAGAGAGAGAGAGAGAAGGAGGGAGGGGGAAAAAAGGCAGGCAAGCAATGCAAGGCAAACTCCCCCCACCCTCAACCCCGGCGCGCGCGCGCCTTCCTCCTCTCTCTGCTCCCCCTCCCTTATTCCCTTCTCTCCTCACTCACCACACATTATACACACACACATACAACTCGCTCTCGCTACGGGCAAGGCGGGCCTCCTCGTCCTCCTCCTCCCGCCCTCACCCAATCCTCGCCTCCCGCACGGAAGGAGCGACGCGGCTCGGCCAATGGCGCCCTAGCTTGCATGCCGCGTCCGAGGGGCGGTGGGTCCTGAGGAGGTGGAGAAAGGGGGGGGGGGGAGGCTGCCGCTTGGTGGGAGGGGAGATGGCGGGGCGGGGTGGCTGGAGGAGGAGGCCGCATAAAGGGACGTACATATAAAGGGCCGAGGCTAGAAGGAGGGAGGATCTGCCGAGGGACAGGGAAGCGTTGGGAAGAAGAAAGGGGGGGGCAGCTTGGCTTCAGTTTACCTCAGAGATTAAAGATTTGAAACGCGCCTGCCTTTGGGTTGTCAGTTGGCGGCGGTTTGACGGGGGGGGGGTCCATAAAGGATTTTCGAAAGTTATTAAACGCTCCTGTAGGGATTCGAGTTGCCTCACGTCGGAAGTGCCCAGCGTCTTTCAGGGGACTAGATGGGCCGCTGGCCTGATCCAGCCGGGCCCGCGTTCTTATGCATTGCGATAAAGGGCCTTTATCCCAGAGAAGATCGGGGAGGGGGTTAAAAAGAAAGAGAGAGGAAGGTTTCTTCTCCTCCCCCCCCCCCCGTCCCCGCTTAGGTAGGAGGGAAATTTAAGGAGAAGGGGTGAGAAATGGGGCGGGAATAATATTAGCATAAATTATTACGACCGGTGATCTCATGGAGAGAAAATGATTAATCTGTTCCTGGGGCGCGCGGGGGAGGGGGCTGGCAGAAAGACACGGATCTAGGCAGGCACGCACGTGCGCACCGCGGGTCAGTTCTGCAATGGGGAGCGCAGAACTGACAGCTCGGCCCTTCTAAGGAGAGCCCGATTTTTGCTCCTCATGCTGGCTGGGTGGCATGTGGGAGCGGAAACCTCTGGCTCGTGTGGGCACCAACCAACTGTGGAAGCAGCTGCAGAGTAGAAACCTTGGTGGAAACCAGGCTGAAGAGCGCGCATGCAGGGCGCGCGGAAGGGTAGGTAGGTGTGGAGCCATTTTTGGAAGCGCATTGTTGCATTGCTCCAGATCCATACATGTTGTGGTCGCCCCTGCTGCTCCTTACCCTTCTGTGCAGTTTCTCGCTCCTCTGTTGCCTCGCTGCTGTTTCAGAGTGAACAGGTGTGGGGTTCTTTTGTTGCTTCTGTGGAGGGAAATGCTATGCTTTCCTCTTTGGATGCTACACTCCATAGGGTTGTGGTGGTTTCTACGATCAGCAGTGGTTCCTATGGTCTTGACAGCAGATACTGTTATCTCATAGAGTAATATAATGTGAAGGTGGCTGAAATCGAATCAAAACTTAAAACCTAGAGTCTAATTGGAGGGGGTATTACTGAAACGTTCCCTAAATGACTCAAACTTACTCTGAAAGCCTTGTCCTGAAACAGGATTCAGTGGACTAAAAGCTCCTGTACATTCCAAGAATTTGTTCGTACTGCGATGACACATCAGATGACATCCATGAAACTGCCTCATGTTTCTTGTGAGTATATAGTATTTGTTGCTAAAACCCATTGTGGTTCCAAAGATCTGCTCTGGGGAATGAAATTAGTTTGCATACCACTTGAACTAGCAGTTGTACAAAATTAGGATCTGGCTCTTGAAAAAATGGCAGAATATTATTATTGTTATTGTTATTTGTTGCCTATCTGACTGGGTTGCCCCAACAAGTTACTATAATTTTATTGCTTCATAGTGATGTGGCCAGATACTTTCAAGTTACCTTTATTATGAGGACTAGAAACATTTCTGTAGTGAGAACTCAGATTCTTGGACAAAAGCTGGAAAAGAGCTGGAAACTAAAGTAAGTTTTCCATTGTCAATTAATATGCCTCGGGAACAAATTTGTATAGTCTTTGGCTTCAAGGGTCCAAAATTTTCCAGAAGCAAAGGGTAGTGTTTACTGTGTTTTCTATACGAGATGGAAAACAAATGTCCATGTTGCTTGGTTGATAGTCATAATATTGAAAACTTTACAGAGCTCGGGTAATTGGAATACATAAAATAGGGGTAACAAATCACCACATGAACTCCAAATAATGTTGTGTGGTACGCAGTGGAATCTCCTGGATTTTAGCACCTATGATGAAATACTAGTCTCTGGATCCAGGAAGAAGCATGCTTTAATAAATATAAGACATAACATGCTTATTTCCAGAAGGCCATATACGTCTCAGGACCAGGTTACTTGAGAGACCACTGTATTCCTTATACACCCAGTAGATTGCAGTGGTTTGTAGGAGAGTTTCTCCTCCCAATTTCCAAGATTTCAGTAGCGTACTCTGCAGTAATTCAAGAGCAAGGCTTCTGGTGTGGCTGCTCCTATTCTGTAGAATAGCATTCCTGTCAAGATAGGTAGGACAAGCACTATTTGCCCTTTTTGGGAAAGATTGAAAAAGATATTTTTGTTCTGACAGGCTTTCCCAGCTGGATAAATGGGTATTTACCCTGACTGTCCACTTGTTAAGAGATTTAGTCTTATTTTAACTGTACTTGTTTTTGTGTTTTTTAACTGTTTTTAATTATGTATAAATTGAAACGGTGGTTTACAAGGTGATTATACTGATAATACTAATAATCCTCTGTACACTACTTTGCTTGGTGTTTGTTTTTATTTCTGCTGACTGCTTATATGCTGCTCTGCTGTATCATGATGTAGGAATGTTTTTGTTTTAATAGTCTTACTGTAATTATTTAATCTTTCTGTAAGTTGCCCAGGTAAGCTGTTAAAGGATGGGGTGTAAATCAAATAAATACAATGCAATACAATATGTTTGTTTATTTTGTTTTCTTCCTCCAGGGAGCTGATGGTTGTATACACAACCCCAACATTTTTTCCCTTAAAAAAACCCTTATGTGATGGGTTTGGCTGAATGGTACTGATTTTCCCAAGGACATAGCCCATGCAACCCTATACTTAACCTACTACACCAGATCTGGAGATGTGGAAAGGGCACCAAATTGTAAACATGCTCAGCCTGGGAGGGGAGCAGTTTTTAAAGTCTTTCCCTTCCAGTAAAAGTCAACAGGAGGGAAATCCCTTACAGTGGGTCTGGGGGCTGGGGTAATGTTGCACCATCGCTGAAGGCTGGCCATAGCTTGAAGGGTATCAGATTTGTTATGTGTATGCTCTTCCCCTGTGCAGCCCACACCTCCACTCCATGTCATCTGCTGGTGTATGGGAGGATTTTACCAGCTATCTGTCATACTGGCGGCATATCTCAAGTTCTGCCACTGTAACAGCTTCCTCTGATTCCTGTGGGCCATTCATCAGATCTCAATAACGTTGCTTATGGTGAGTTCCATGGCAGAGGTGATTGCTGAGCTCTCTAGTCAAAATCCTATACACTCTCCACCATAACATGGAGTGGTGTTGCACTGGTTATTTGTTTCAGCACAGTGGCAGTGCCATTAGCATTGTTCTCTGTCCTCAGGGTTAACCCTACTGCAAGGGGTACACCTGTTCATAGGTATTACAACATAAATAAAAGTAAGAGAGAAACCTTCAAAGTAAATGGGGGGGGGGGAATGTCAGAATATTGCTGGGACGGGGTATCTCATACTTTTCCCATCGCTACCTGCACCCTCCATGCTTAAAGATATATGTAGTAGAAAAGTGCTCAAAACTTCTAAAGTTGCTAAAAGAATAAGTTATTAAAAAACACACACAAAATGATGCAAGCAGAGGTTGTTGAATTGCTTACTACCAGTTGTGTCAATAGCACTTTACACAGAACTCCAAAGTGTAATAGGTCTTCCAGTTGTGAATGCGGACATGGAATTTACACTTTCTTAATGACAAAGTGCTGTGGCTTGATAAATGGGGCAGTGTGACAGTTCCTATAAAAGACCCTATCTTGAGAGAGATCTGGGTTCCCAGCAACAGGTGAATAACCAATATGCACTTATTTTAGAATGTATCTTTATTGTTAATCGCTTCAGGATGTTTCACAGGAAGTGATGCATAAATTAAATAGTAATAGAAGCTGTAAAGCGCTTAATAAAAAGAACCCCTATGTAGCATGCATAAAAACAACGCAAAACAATTATCAGTAATATACACATTAAATCAGAAAGTTTTAAAAACCAAGTGCATAGTTAATTAGATTATGCCCTGGTAGACTTACCAGACCAATTAATTTTTTAACAGGCATCTGAAGCACTACAAGAAGGGTGCCTGCCTCATGTTAATAGGCAGGGAGTTCCAAAGCACACTGGAAGTTCAACTCACAGCTGTGGAGTGAATATCATACGGCATTTGTAAAAGCTCTCGTTAACAAAGCTGGATCCAGGAGCACCCACACACTGAGTGTTAAGGTCAGAAGAAGGAACCCTCTTGGTACTTCCACCACCCTCAGAGGTTTGGGGAATGATAACACAGGAGAGGTCATTCTCTGTGGCAGATCCAACACTGTCAAATTCCCTCCCCACGGAAGTAGTGTCCTGTACTTTCATTCTATGGCTGAGGCTGTAGCCCACCCTGGAACTTTCTGATGAAGAGTGGGTAACAAACAAACAAACGCCTTCAGAAAGGAGCACAGTCCCATCCAAGACTAGCGATTGGCCTGTTTGTTTGACACAAGAGCCAGTCACCCACTCCACTGGGATTTAAGCTCAGTTTAGTTGCCCTCATCTAGAAACGGTTAAAAAAAAATCTAGAACAACCATGGTGTCCAGGCACTGGTGGATAGCCTACAGAGTCAGTATAGGAGAATGCCATGGTCATTGCTATCAAAAGCTGAAGTGACACTGAAGGAGCAAGACTGCACTGTCCTTTTCCTGCTCTCAATAGAGGTCATCCATAGGGTAACCAAGGCCAGTTTGGTCCCATAGCAAGGCCTGAACCCAGATGGGTTCTAGAAGGAATTTGTCTAGAATGATAACAAGTATCAGCACAGCAAGTGGAATTTGTAACTGATTGGTAGGTGGTCCAAGCCAATGGGGGTAGGGCTGGCGTTTTTAGGACTGGCCACACCCTTGCCTCTTTCAAGGCGGCAGAGACTGACAGGCATCAAGAGGGTATGTAATCAATCAGAGACTAATGCATTTTATTTGTGTCACGAGAGTGTATAAACTGAAAGGGATCCTGCAGGGCATTGCAAGAAATGGCATTAGGCACTTCAATCGGAACTGCAACAACTGCGGAGTCAAGGTCTCTCTCCAAAGCCGAGCAATTTTATCCTAAAAATATGCAGTTAGTTGGTTACAGCAGGTTCTTGAAGGCTCCAGGGGTCCCTCCTCCACAGCAACCTCTGAATACTCGAAAGAGCTTGGCTTGCTGGCTGCTAGAGGATGCAGCACAGGTTACAAAGTATGCTTCTTTTGCTGCCTATATTTTCACATGGCACACACAGTTATGTGCCCTAACCAGTGTTCAGCTGACCTTAGAACAAGCCTTGAGCTTTTCCTTGCAATTAATGAATATTGATCACTGGTATAATACAGTCTGGCGAACAGCCTTAATGGAAAAGTTGTACAAACTGAAGAGGGCAAGGGGAGATGGTTTTACACAGTTTAGTATGGTTTTATTAAATATACAAATGGAGCAACACATGGACGAGAAATACCTACAGCATATATTGCAATATGGCATAGATAAGCAGGCACTACTCATTAGCTCATTCCTATTCATGTGTGTTTTCCAAGTTGATTTATTGAAGAGTTCATTGTACTGGTATACTGTAATCACCTCAGTAATATGTACTGTAAAATAATACGTTTAGTATTTTACACACCCACCCCATGACTCGCTTTTTGTCAGTCATGTCATGTCTTGTTATTTATGTGTGTACAATTTTGTAATAGAAACAATAAATACCGTATATTAGAACTATAGAACAAGACTTGATCTCTAGTCTACATCCATATTACTTCATAGTCCGTAATTGGTTGAGCTCTACAACATTGAAGGGGAAGCCCAGGAGCAATTGTGCCAACTACCTGTCTTATCTGAGCAATAATAATAATTTTTTAAATACCCCGCCCATCTGTCTGGGTTGCCCCTGCCACTTTGGTTGGCTATGAAGCAGGGTGTCAAATTGGCTGGAAAAAGACCATGGCCTATCTCAGTATAAGGCATCTTGTAACATGATTACACACTAGATTATAATTTGGATTGTGTTGTTTTTCCACTGTTCCTTCAATGAGGTGAGGGTGATATATGTGGTTCTTCATGCAGTACTTTATCCCAATATTCCTGTGAGGTAAGTTAAGCTGAGATGTAGTTATAGCTCAAGATAACCCAATGAGCTTTATGACTGAGTAGAGATTTGAAACCAGCTCTCCCAAATCCAGCACTCCCAACTGCCATGCCATACTGACTCTCTGGCTCATATATTTGGCTGTTTGCTGATATCCACCTGTTTCTCCATGTTATGGGAGTGTGAACTAGTTACAAGCCAGTATTAACTGGATACACATATACATAGGTAGGAAAACATTACTTTCTCTGCCTGTCTTAGGAAAACATTAATTTCTCTGCCTGTCATAGTCTTGCCATTCTCTGAATTCAGCAGATGTATACCTCTAACCAGCAGATTGTTGTTGTTGTTTAGTCGTTTAGTCGTGTCCGACTCTTTGTTTTTTAAAAAAATATTTATTAGAGGTTTAATAGTTACAGAAAAAAGAAGAAAGAAACAATGAAAGATTTAACAGAACAAAACAATACTTTACAATACATCGAAAAGAAAAAGAAAAAACAATACAGCAAAACAACAAGAAAAACAAAAACATTTAAAAACACATCCAATATTTCCATATCTTTACCTTTCGTTTACTTGTTTCATCGACCTCCTCACACCTCCCTTTTTTGTATTCTAGTTCAATTAGCTATTTCAGCAAATCCTTTCCATCTTTCTCAATTTTTTGTTCTATAATTTATCTTAACACAATCTGACCTTAAATTTTCCACTTTGGCCCATTAACAATCAGTTTTTGCTTAATTCTTTATAACATTTATGCTAAAACCATATAACTTCATTCCAGCATTCTTCTAACATTCATTAATTTTGCAATATTTCTGTAAATATACTTTGAATTTTTTCCAATCTTCTTCCACCGACTCTTCTCCCTGGTCTCGGATTCTGCCAGTCATTTCCGCCAATTCCATGTAGTCCATCAGCTTCATCTGCCATTCTTCCCGAGTGGGTAGATCTTGTGTCTTCCAATACTTTGCAATAAGTATTCTTGCTGCTGTTGTGGCATACATAAAGAAAGTTCTGTCCTTCTTTGGCACCAATTGGCCGACCATGCCCAGGAGAAAGGCCTCTGGTTTCTTCAGAAAGGTATATTTAAATACCTTTCTCATTTCATTATAAATCATCTCCCAGAAATTCTTAATCCTTGGGGACGTCCACCAAAGGTGAAAGAATGTACCTTCAGTCTCATTACATTTCCAGCATTTATTATTGGGCAAATGGTAGATTTTTGCAAGCTTGACTGGTGTTATGTACCACCTGTAAATCATTTTAATTAAATTATCTTTTAAGGCATTAGATGCCGTAAACTTCATACCTGTGGTCCATAACTGTTCCCAGTCAGCCATCATAATGTTATGTCCAACATCTTGTGCCCATTTAATCATAGCAGATTTCACCGTTTCATCTTGAGTATTCCATTTCAACAGCAAGTTATACATTCTTAACAGGTTCTTAACTTTGGGGTCTAACAATTCTGTTTCTAATTTTGATTTTTCCACCTGGAAGCCTAGTTTTTTGTCCAAATTATATGCCTCCATTATTTGATAATAATGGAGCCAGTCTCACACTCTGTTTTTTTAATTTTTCAAAACTCTGCAGTTTTAATCTGTCTCCCTCTTGTTCCAGAATTTCCCAATACTTCGGCCATTTGGCCTCCATATTGAGTTTTTTCAGTGCCTTCGCTTCCATTGGTGACAGCCATCTTGGGGTTTTATTTTCTAACAAGTCCTTATATCTTATCCAGACATTAAACAGTGCTTTTCTGACAATATGGTTTTTAAACGCTTTGTGTACTTTAACCTTATCATACCACAGATATGCATGCCAACCAAATACATTGTTAAAACCTTCCAAATCCAACACATCAGTGTTTTCAAGAAGCATCCATTCTCTCAGCCAACAAAAAGCGGCTGATTCATAATAAAGTTTAAGGTCTGGCAGGGCAAATCCACCTCTTTCTTTAGCATCTGTTAAATCTTAAATTTTATTCGAGGCTTCTTGCCCTGCCAGACAAATCTGGAGATGTCTCTCTGCCACTTCTTGAAACAGTCCATTTTGTCCAAAATTTGCAATGTTTGAAACAAAAACAGCAACCTTGGCAATACGTTCATTTTTATCACAGCAATGTTGGCTTTTCTCAGTGTAGTAGCGCAGCAGAGAGCTTGCTGGGGAGAGCTTGCATTAAAAATAAAAGGGACTCAAAAATAACTTAAACAAGGTTTTAATAAGAAAAACAAAAACTCCTTATACACCAAATACATCTACAAACAAACACGACCCAACCACCAACCCATCCCCAGGGTGAAATGGCAGAGCTAGGTGCTGCTCCTTATATACTGTGGCCAATTCCCAACACAGCTTAATCAATGCAACTCAGCAGCACCTGCTATGCCTCACAGCTGCAAGGCTGGATCTCGTTAGTTCGCTCTGGCCCTTGCTCTGGCCCCTTAAAGGTATACACATTGGGTGAAACAATGATGAACCTTTAGATTTAAAGAAACAGTTCAACAAGCAATTCGGCCTAACAATGATAACTTCAAGTTTGACCATATTTCTAAATCCTTTTTCACTTCAGTCCAACATTTTTCATAATTATCCTTAAATAAATTCACGTTTTTAGCAGTCATATTAACCCCCAAATATTTCACTTTCTTAACCAGTGTTAATCCTGTCTCCTTCTGAAACTTATCTCTCTCCATCACAGTTAGATTTTTCTCTAAAACCTTAGTTTTCATCTTGTTCAACTTGAAACCTGCTACCTGACCAAAATCTTGAATCAATTCCAATACTCTTTTAGTACTAGATTCTGGCTCCTGTAAAGTCAATACCAAATCATCAGCAAATGCTTTCAATTTGTACTGTTTAGCTCCCACTTGTATACCTTTAACCGATTGGTCCCTTCTAATCATGTTTAGCAAAACCTCCAGGACCGATATAAAAAGCAATGGAGATCGCCAAAGAATTGATGCTTCTGAATTCTAAATTATGGTGCTGGAGGAGACTCTTGAGAGTCCCATGGACTGCAAGAAGATCAAACCAATCCATTCTGAAGGAAATCAGCCCTGAGTGCTCACTGGAAGGACAGATCCTGAAGCTGAGGCTCCAATACTTTGGCCACCTCATGAGAAGAGAAGACTCCCTGGAAAAGACCCTGATGTTGGGAAAGATGGAGGGCACAAGGAGAAGGGGATGACAAAGGATGAGATGGTTGGACAGTGTTCTCAAAGCTACCAACATGAGTTTGACCAAACTGCGGGAGGCAGTGGAAGACAGGAGTGCCTGGCGTGCTCTGGTCCATCGGGTCACGAAGAGTCAGACACGACTAAACAACAACAATTCGGTTTTATGTTTATGTTACAGTGCTTTCTTATCTAGACACACGACTTTCACACAAAAAACAGACGCCCTTTTATTTGTTTCTACCTGCCTCATTTATATTTTCTGTGGGTAGCTTGCAGAAATAATACTCTGTCACCAGTAGTAAGCAGCAGGGTGGGATGCAGACACCGACCTTACCTCCTAGCACAGGGGTCTGCAACCTGTGGCTCCGGAGCCGCATGTGGCTCTTTTACACCTTTGCCGTGGCTCCGGGGTGGATACTAGCGAGGGGAGGAGGCGCATTGTGCGCCCCGACACTCCCCACTGTGGCGGGCGCTGTACTGGCTGTGACGTCGCATGGGGGTGGTGCGTGCGTTAGTCACACACCGTCCCGACGTCACCTTCCCGCCCGCTGTCAGATCGGAGGGCAGCGGTGCGCATGCTTTAAATGTCGCAATGGTTTTGCGACTCCCAGGGTTTTTTTTCCCTTCGGAAATGGGTCCAAGTGGCTCTTTTTGTCTTAAAGGTTGCAGACCCCTGTCCTAGCAGGTGAGTCGATACTGCTTCCTGGGAGGGAGGGCGGTGTGATGCAAATATGAGGCACTGGATTGGTTCCACTAGAGCATTTTCATTGTAAAACAATGTGAAACTTTAAGACTGAATACAAGTACTCTAAAAGACTTGAAGTTATTTAATTTATCTGTGTTAACATGTCCTGTGCCTATGAAGATTTTTAAGGGGAAATCCTTTAAAACCTATGCAGAAGCATCAAGGTAAAAAATAAACAATAAACTACCTTTGAGGCAGTGCTGCTTCTGTTCTTGTAAAAGCTACTTAAAGGTAAAGGTACCCCTGCCCGTACGGGCCAGTCTTGACAGACTCTAGGGTTGTGCGCCCATCTCACTCAAGAGGCCGGGGGCCAGCGCTGTCCGAAGACACTTCCGGGTCACGTGGCCAGCGTGACATCGCTGCTCTGGCAAGCCAGAGCTGCACACGGAAACGCCTTTTACCTTCCCGCTGGTAAGCGGTCCCTATTTATCTACTTGCACTTAAGGGTGCTTTCGAACTGCTAGGTTGGCAGGCGCTGGGACCGAACAACGGGAGCGCACCCCGCCGCGGGGATTCGAACCGCCGACCTTTCGATCGGCAAGCCCTAGGCGCTGAGGCTTTTACCCACAGCGCCACCCGCGTCCCACTTATTGCCTTTTAAAAAGTGCAAATATAGATCGTCCAGCTGCCCACAGCCTGGTGTGGCTACTGCACGAGACTCCTTGCTGCCACACAATTTGACTGCAAGATGGCAAGGCCCTTTGGTTGTGACAGGACTTGATGGGTATTCCATCACTTGCAGGGAGAATTTTATGGAAAAAACACAGCTGCCTCCATGTAAAAACTCGGGGCAACCTCATGAAGGGATCGTCAGACTGCAGATTCTGAAATGGACACATGATCTGATCTGATCCACCCAGATCAAATCAGGTGAGTTTGCTTTTGAATCCAAGTTTGACAGGTCCTTTTCTCATCCCTGCATAACATTTATCCCCGTCAGTGCCTTGGCTCTCATTGGCTAAAATACTGAAACGTGAACATTTGGGCAGAGATACTTTTAGCATCCATAAGTAAAAAGGGTTACAGCCTTTTTAAATTTGTGATAATTGAGAATCCAGGGAGGAGTCTTATAATATCTTTCAAAAGCATGATCCATTGTGAAACCCTCTTCACAATCTATCAATTAATTATAGCTAGATAATTGTTAGCCTTTATTAATCAGAAATATACTTTGGTTGAGAAATTGGACTAATCACTAAGATGATGCATCTGTAGCAGAGTGAATTGATTTAAATCAAGTTTTTCATTGATTCTTATATTTCCTAAACAATGGTGCAAATCTGACCACTAATCCATGCTAATTCACAACTAAACAGAGTATTAGTTACATTGTCACAGTCTTATAATGAAGCATTGCATCTGTCAGACATGAGCTTCTCCCACCCTTTTCCCTGCTATAGAGGGAAAGTGTTTAAAATATTTCCAAATAGGGTAATTCTTATGACCAGCAACTATGATGGTATTACCACATTTGGGCACCATACTAACCACAGTTTAGTGTTGCATGAGCAAGCTGAAATGGGCAGCAGTGAGCCTCTTGCTTCTGCAAGCCCTCCCTTCCTTTCTCTCCCATGTAGTTGGGAGGAAGAAGTCAGAAGTTTTCACTTCGCCTTTTGCTTAACTCTGATTTGTGATTTTGTCCACACCAACCAACTATAGTTGGCATTAACTCATTTATTTCTAACAAGCCAGCTTGAAAGCTGTTGTCTCTTTCCCTGGACAAGTCCTATATCTGAGAATTAAGATTTTCCTTCCTTTCATGAGATCGTGAAATGCCAAGAGCACAGAACCAGCAAAGGAGTGTTATATAGTTCCTTTGGGTCTTCCCACTCCTACAGAAGATGTTTTATGACCTATTACTCCCGTGACTCAATCTGGAAATCAGATCCTTTGCCTCCTCACTAAATTATTTCTGCTTAGCTTTTTGGAGACCATGTGTGTTATTTTTGGGAGAAGCCTTTCATATACATATATCTTATTACTTCTGTGTATAAAACAAATGATGAGTTATGCCTTAGATTCTCCAAAGTCAGGAAATTTATCTAGAATTTTACAGTCTGCTAAACTTGTATTTAGATTTCTTCCACCAGATTACCTGCACTTTTCTGTGTATAAGACTATATTTCCCCCCAAATTTTTAAAGTTTAAAATTGGAGGTTGTCGTAAATATGGAATGTTGCAATTATTTATTTCTTAATTTTGGGCTCAAAAAATAAGGGTCGTCTTATACATGGGGGTGTCTTATGCACGGAAAAGCACGGTAATTTTCATAAAGCAGGTGAAAATACTTAATGTTAAAATACCATCTTGTCACTAAATGCCAGTCAAAGTAAAAGAGACTTGCAATGTTTCCAGATTTCCAGTTAGAAAATGAGCATGTCTCTTGGGCAACAGAACTGTCACCTAGCAGTAAGAACTTCCCAGGCAATTTATGTTGATTGTGCACACACCATACATGTGTCTAAATGCACCTTATTTGATTGTATCCTTACCTGTTCCTGGAAGAAACTGCTGTATATAAGAATGTGAAGTACTGGCTGTGTGTGCTTTTTTAATATTCTTAAATTTTATTTCTTAATAAATGATACAGAAAATGAAAATAAAATAAACAAATGCTGATAAAAAAAAATACATATACCCCCGGCACTGTAAACATAGACCCTACATGTGTGCTTTATAATCAAATACAGGGGTGGGGTGTGTGCTTTATAATCAAATACAGAAAACAACTTCTTTACTAAATTTGTCAACTTCTAAAATAAATTTCCAAGCTGAAATTAATGTGGTTTCCTCCTAATCTTTAATTCACAATTCTGCCACATTAGATCAAAGGTGTCTTAGAAGACACGAAAAAAATACAATCCTATAAATTTAATAACAACAACAAAAATAACCACTGTACATTGATGGTCCTATATAAATAGTCCATCTTCTTTTGCCATTGTAGCCTAAAACAATTAACGGTTTAGTGGACCCACAAGAATCTCAGTGAGACACTTAAACACAATTGCGACAGATCTGTGCAAACGTTACAACTTCTTAGCAACGGTATCTGGAGAGGAGGACCTCAGACATATACTCAGATCCTAGAACTTCCTGAAATTGCGACTTGTTTGAGCTGGAGCTTAAAAGTCCCTTCCTTGGAAATATTAATCGGAAATAATAATTGAGGGAACTAGACTACCTTTATTAACATGAATTCCCAAGCCAACGTTTACCTAGGTCACACCAACACAGGAGTTGAAGGAATATCTATAGATAAGCTGGTGGCGTATAAACACCAGGCCAGACCTTTTGTTCCTTAGCCAAAGTTGCCTCCAGTTTTTGAGCCTAGGAAAAATATTGCAGTTGACTTGGGCAGAGGGCATTTGCAGGTAAGAATTCAGAAAGGCTTGAGCACTCCACTCCTGTCTGTTGACTGTCCCCTGCAAGTATCCTTGCATTTGTGTACTTCTGCCCTAAGAGAGCAACTCTGAAACAATCAAATGGGAAGTTTTGGAACAGTTTAACTTTCACTGCTGGGTCAGTCATCTGATCCATAGTGGACAGTCACGCCTCTCAACTTCTACAGAATCCCCAAAGTTTTATGCCATGTGGTAGCTCAACAGCACAAAATATTGAGATGCCTCTCTAAGTAATACAGTCATACCTCGGGATAAATATGCTTCAGATTGAGCGCTTTTGGGTTGACCGGAGCGTGTTACTTCCAGATTTTGCCGCTCGCAAATGCGCAGTCAAAATGACATCACGCGCATGCACAGAAGCGGCGAAACGTGATACGCGCAGAGGCGCTGCCGCGTCTTACATTCTGTTCGGAATGCGAAAGGGGCTCCGGAACGGATCCCATTCGCATCCCGAGGTACCACTGTATACACAAATAATAAAAGTATTCCTGCAACCTAAAAGCAGAGGAAGGGAGGGAAACATTCTGTCTCTATGATGATGTATAATCTAGAACAGAGGTAGGCAACCTAAGGCCCGTGGGCCAGATGAGGCCCAATCGCC
Organism: Podarcis tiliguerta; assembly: GCF_965153285.1. NCBI lineage: Eukaryota > Metazoa > Chordata > Lepidosauria > Squamata > Lacertidae > Podarcis > Podarcis tiliguerta. The sequence goes on along the minus strand of NC_139536.1, from coordinate 15,178,551 downwards.
GCCTCAATCCAGCCCGCGGACGGTCCAGGAATCAGCGTGTTTTTACATGAGTAGAATGTGTGCTTTTATTTAAAATGCATATTTTGGTTACTTGTGGGGCATAGGATTTCGTTCATCCCCCCCCCCAATATAGTCTGGCCCCCCCACAAGGTCTGAGGGACGATGGACCGGCCCACAGCTGAAAAAGGTTGCTGACCCCTGATCTAGAACACAGCATATAGGAAGAGTTAACCCTTTCTTCTCCTGCCAGTAGCCCTATTAATTCCCTCTCTAGCAGTTGCTATTAGTTCTGGGAGGGAAGCGATATTAACTTGCAGCAGGGAAAAGCAATAATAATTGAGGCCGTGACATGGGGGGGGGGGCGTGTTTAATCCCTCAACCCCCACAGTCCTTATTCTAATCTCTCCCCCTGTTACTTAAGATGTTAAAACTAGACAAAATGCAATCACACCCTTAATGTCTCATCGAGTTTGGCCCTTGCTCTGCTTTAAAATAAAACAGCAGGGCTGCCCTTATGTTCTTCTAAGAGACAAGGAGATGTGCCTAGCTGCTGAGTATGAACAGGAATAGTACCGTAAGACGCACCTAGTTTTTGGAGGAGGAAAACAAGAAGAAAAAAAATTCTGAATCTCAGAAGCCAGAACAACAAGAGGGATCACTGCGCAGTGAAAGCAGCAATCCCTCTTGCTGTTCTGGCTTCTGGGATAGCTGCGCAGCCTGCATTCGCTCCATAAGACGCACACACATTTCCCCTTACTTTTTAGTCTTATAGAGCAAAAAATACAGTACTTTATTTGCCCCTGGTTTTTGCTTGTAACATACCACTGTTTGAATATCATGAGGTGATTTAAAATTGGCGGGGGGGAGGGTCTTGTCTCAGGATGGAGGACTAAATTACATGAGCCACACAGTCCAATCTTGTGCTTGTTTACATGGAAGAAAGTCCCACTGTGTTCCCACTGTATTACTCTCAGACAAGTGTGCGCAGGATTGCCTTCATCTTTGCAGTGATGTGCCTTAGGAGCCAGACATCCCAGCACTGTGCTATCATGTTACGCAGAGCTTCATAAGTAATTTCCTGAGACACCCTCTGAATACCTCCTCTTTTTATTCCCTGCTTCCTTTTTCAGATGCAGACTGCAACATGGCTGCATTTAACTCTCCTGTTCCATTTTTGGCTGCGCAGAAGAAGCCGCTCTGCTCCTTGTCATCATTTTTTAATTCGTCAGGAAAGCGTGGGGAGCAGTGAGTAACTTCAAGATCATTCTGCACCTTTGATCTTAATTTCCAAATCCTGTAATTTCTTTAAAGTACACACACTTTTCTCCCTCTCGCCACCAAACACACAGACTTATTTGAGTGTTAAACAGGATTTTAATGAGTCCCGCAAGAGAGTGGGAAAAGCAGCTGTTCAAGTTAGTTTCTATAAATAATTCTATATGATCGTTGCTAAACTTTTAAGAGCCACTGCTGGAGCTCGCCTGTTTCCCCTCATATCCTTTGGAAAGCAGGAGTGTGCGACTTTTCGCCCAAGATCTTGCACATATATTCATCACAAGGAAAACGCTGTACTGTGTATCACACGATGCTCTCAATTTAATTATGTTAGACACAAAGTATTCCTGAGTGTGAATACCAACTAGGCATATCTGCGTGGTGCTTAAAATATATATATGTATTTTAGTGAAAAATGAGTATACGACAAAACACACTGATGCTGTATTCAAGATTGGACCTTCCTACGCACAGTTCATTCTTTCAATAGATGATCGAGCCACGGTTATCCATTCTATTTTAGTTTATTCATTAGATAATTTAGTAACACCCAAGCTAGACTACACTGTCTTGTATATAAACCTGCCTCTGAAATGCAACCACAACTTCTATTGGTGCAGAATGGGATGGCCAGTTCATTAAATGTCAACACACTGAATGCAACTACAACACTATTCTGTGTTTAAAGCATTAATTATGCAGCAAAATGGGCACCCCTCCCATTTAACTCACAATTAGGGAGTTTGAGAGGCATGGGCGTAGCCTGGGGGGTGCAGGGGTGCAGCTGCTCCCCCCCCCCCGCCATCAAGTAACTATAAATACTTAATTAACTGACCAATTGTGTTGCAGAAAACTTGGTTCTTCCCCCCCCCAAAGTCTGGCTATGCACGCGTTCAGAGGTGGCTTTAGGGTAGCTGCACTGGTCAACTGAACCCAACAGCAGGCGGCGGCGGCAGATTTTTGCCTCGCACAGGGCGCCACTGAAAATTGAAAGGCCAAAATCTGCCCTGGCAAGTACCATAGTTGATCAAAGGCTCAAAAACCTGAGAGGTTCTCCTGCACAAGCCCTGTTGAAATTAACTGGAGCCATGCAGGAGATGTTTCGATGGGGCTTGTGCAGTAGACATCTCATAGAGTTGTTGTTGTTTAGTCGTTTAGTCGTTTAGTTGTGTCCGACTCTTCGTGACCCCATGGACCAGAGCACGCCAGGCACTCCTGTCTTCCACTGCCTCCCGCAGTTTGGTCAGACTCATGCTGGTAGCTTCGAGAACACTGTCCAACCATCTCGTCCTCTGTTGTCCCCTTCTCCTTGTGCCCTCAATCTTTCCCAACACCAGGGTCTTTTCCAGGGAGTCTTCTCTTCTCATGAGGGGGCCAAAATATTGGAGCCTCAGCTTCAGGATCTGTCCTTCCAGTGAGCACTCAGGGCTGATTTAGAACACTATAAAAATGAAGAGCTTTCACACATGGGTGAGGCCACATGGGTGCTTTGTGCGATGCATATTTGTTCATTTAGGCTTGCGTTCTCCAACCTAGTGCTCTCCAGATGTTCAGCATAGACTGGTGGAGGGTACCAGGTTGTGGGAAACTGATTACAGGATTTAAAAAAAAAGGTAAAGGACCCCTGACGGTTAAGTCCACTCGTGAATGACACTGGGGTTGCAGTGCTCATCTCACTTTACTGGCCAAGGGAGCCGACGTTTGTTCACAGACAGTTTTTCCAGGTCATGTGACCAGCATGACTAAGCCGCTTCTGGCGAAACCAGAGCAGCGCACGGAAATGCCATTTACCTTCCTGCCAGAGTGGTACCTATTTATCTGCTTGCACTTTGATGTGCTTTCAAACTGCTAAGTTGGCAGGAGCTGGGACTGACCAGCGGGAGCTCACCCAGTCACACGGATTTGAACTGCCAACTTTCCGATCGGCAAGCCCAAGCGGCACAGTGGCTTACATCACAGTGACACTTGAGTCCCCTTGATTACAGGATCCACTACAGTACTAAAAATGTTGTGACCCAGAATATCAAGGGTCCATTTACCTTCCTGTCTTCCATTGTGATCATGATATACAGGGAAATCCTCACTGATATGTTCCGCCCCTGGCCTGTTACGTTCCTGCTCTGTCCCTTTCGGCACCAAAAAAGCACATATCTTCACAAGAATATCACGGGGGTCTTTGTCAAAAGCCTTCTTGTTAAAGGACAAAAACAAGAACCATTGTTCTAAAAGGTGATGCATGCCAGTTCTTCCTGCTGTGCCCTTGGGTAGTGAGAAAATTTTGTTCGTAATTATTACACATGCCTCATCATTTTCATATTGTTTATTTATCAAGTGTGCATATCACTCAGGATGTTACGGTACTCTGAATTATCCTCACTATGAGGGACCAGAGATAGACTGGAGTAAATATACGAACTATTTGAAAAGTAATCGTAATGAACAGATTACGCTAGTAGGATTGCAAGACGTTTTGTAAGGACGATTATTTGAAATATTGCAAGAAAGACTATGAGGAGAATTATTGGTTAATGATAACTAGGAGTAATAGAGAAATTAAGAAATGCAGAATAAGTGATATAGAATGGAAAATCATCAGAGGTGTTGATGGAAGTCTAAAATATTGTATAAGATAAGAAGTTATGTTATATGATTGTTGCAAATGATATGTTTAAAAAACCAATAAAAATGTATAATAAAAAAAGAATTATCCTCACAATGTCTCTCCGTGGGAGGCTAGGCTGGGATGGCAGTCTGCGCACCCAAGTCTCCCCAGTGCTAGTCTAGCACTTTGCCCATTAAAACTGCACACTTTCCTTTACATATTTAATTGAGCTTTTTTAAAAAAAGTCCCAGGGGCTCAGGCAACTGGCTCTGATAAATGGATCTCAAGGTCAGGTCTGGGCCCAAGGGTCAGCAAGGTTGGGCACTGACTGAGGGTCCCAAGGCCTTGATTACACTGATTATAGTGTTGGTAGGGACCACGAGGGTCATCTAGTCCAACCCCCTGCAATGCAAAGACATCCATGACAGGTGGCCATCCAACCTGTGCTTAAAAACCTCCAGGGAAGGAGAGTCCACCAGCTCCCGAGGCAGTCCGTTCCACTGACAAACATCTCATACTGTCAGAAAGTTCCTCCTGGTGTTTAGTCAGAATGGGGTCTAGCCTCCAAAGCAGGAGAAAACAAGCTTGCTCCATCTCCCATGGGACAACCCTTGAGATACTTGAAGATGGCTATTGTATCTCCTTTCAATCTTCTCTTTTCTAGGCTAAGCATACCAAGCTCTCTCAATTCTTCCTCATAAGCCTTGGTTTCCAGATCCTTGATAATCTTGAATGCCCTCCTCTGCGCACATTCCATCTTGTCAATATCCTTCTTAAATTGTGATGCCCGGAACCTGACATAGTACTCCAGGTGTGGTCTGACCAAGGCAAAATAAAATGGTACTATTTTACTTCCCTTGACCTGGACATTATCCTTCTGTTGATGCATCCTCAGCATTCTGTGGGGTAGGTCAGTTATATCCATTCTGCACTGGGTCTTTGCTGGAAACATAGTGTGCTAGCTGTGATGGCCTGGGACTCAGGCTCGGACCCGGAACCAGAGGAGTCTCAGTCTGCACCAGATCCTTTGCCTCAGGCATCATCTGAACCAAGCCTGACCCTGAAGAGTTCCAGTCTGCACTGGTTCCCCTGCAACAAACACCAGCTGGGCTGAGTCAGGGGCCTGAGCCTGCCCTGGCTCCAGATGCGGGGATTACCTCATTGCCCTCTGCTGGGCAATCACTTACAGCTGCTCCACTACCGGTTGGGTCAGGGGAGGCTGAGGCAGCCCCTGGGTCTAGTAACCCACCTACGTCTCCCAAGCTGCAGAGACTAAGGTCTGAGAGAAGAAGAGACTGGAGTACTCACAGGAGGAATGCTCACCTTCAGGCAAAATAGGGAGGTGAGTCACCGGGGGGATCAGGACCGGCCATTATCCCAACAAAGATAAAAGGCTGTCAGACCCCACCCCAAGTTGCAGGAGCAACACTGCTGTATGCCAGATCCTGCCTGAGATCCTGTACCTGTCCTTGCCTGATTTCCTGCCTCATGTCCTGCCTCAGCCCTGTCGGACTGACTCCTAGCAGAACCTTCAGATTCTGGACTGGTCCTGGACCACGTTTCATGGGTTACCCCTGGGCTCAGCACACTAGCTAAGCATAGAATCATAGAATCATAGAGTTGGAAGAGACCACAAGGGCCATCGAGTCCAACCCCCTGCCAAGCAGGAAACACCATCAGAGCACTCCTGACATATGGTTGTCAAGCCTCTGCTTAAAGACCTCCAAAGAAGGAGACTCCACCACACTCCTTCTCCAGGAATTCTCAAAGATGACCAGTGGTTCTGAGATCACATCTGCCAGTTCTTTTAATACTCTTGGATGCAGTTCATCTGGCCCTGGAGACTTGAATACATCTAAACTAGCCAAGTATTCTTGTACTATCTCCTTAGTTATTCTGGGCTGTGTTTCCTCTGCTGAATCATTTGCTCCAAATTCTTCAGGTCGGGCATAGTTTTCCTTATCAGAGAAAACTGAGGCAAAGAAGGCACTGAGGAGTTCAGCCCTTTCTGTGTCCCCTGTTTGCATTTCACCATCTTCTCCTCTGAGTGACCCCACTGTTTCTTTGTTCTTCCTTTTGCTACGGACATACCCATAAAAGCCTTTTTTGTTGCTTTTAACCTCTCTAGCAAGCCTGAGTTCATTCTGTGCTTTAGCTTTTCTGACTCTGTGTCTACATGTGCTGGCTATTTGTTTGAATTCCTCGTTGGTGGTTTCCCCCCTTTTCCATTTTTTGTACACATTCTTTTTTAATCTTAACTCAGTTAAAAGTTCTTTAGATAGCCACCCTGGCTTCTTTAGGCACCTTCCATGTTTTTGTCTCATTGGTATTGCCTGAAGTTGTGCTTTTACTATCTCCCTCTTAACAAACTCCCAGCCATCATGAACTCCCTTTCCTTTTAGTATTACTGTCCATGGGATCTCACCCAGCACTTCCCTAAGTTTTATGAAGTCGGCTTTCTTAAAGTCAAGAAATTGAGTCCTAGTATGCTTGGCTGCTCCTTTCCGCTGTATAGTAAACTTCAGAAGAGCATGATCACTTGTGCCTAATGATCCTTCCACTTCTACCCCACTAACCAGGTCATCAACATTGGTTAGGACCAGATCTAAAATGGCTGTTCCTCTTGTTGCTTCTCCCACTTTCTGGACAATGAAGTTGTCTGCAAGGCCAGTGAGGAATCTGTTTGACCTTATGCTCTTGGCTGAGTTTGACATCCAACAAATATCCGGGTAATTGAAGTCCCCCATTACTACTATCTCCCTTCCTTTTGCATGCTTGGCCATCTGTTCCAGGAAGGCATCATGTCCTCCGTTTGGCTTGGGGATCTATAGTAAACTCCCACAATGAGGTCTCTGTTATTCTTCTCTCCCTTAATTTTGACCCAAATGCTCTCACTTTGGCTTTGAGGTTCTAAATCTTGGATCTCTTCACAGGTATACACATCCCTGACATATAACGCCACTCCTCCTCCTTTCTTGTCTGGTCTGTTTCTCTGAAATAGATTGTATCCCTCCATTATTACATTCCAATCGTGGGACTTATTCCACCAGGTTTCAGTGATGCCTATTATGTCATATTTTGTTTGCTGTACCAAGAGCTCAAGCTCATCTTGTTTATCTCCCATGCTTTGCGCATTAGTGTACAGACATTGAAGTCCATTAATCATTCCTCCGTGTCTCCTATTTAAGGATTTTTTCCTCCCACCACTAGGTCTGTGTGCTGTTTGCTCCATTTGGTCTATGACATTTGGATGATCATCTTCATCAATTGATAGACTCCTACCTTCAGGAGTACTGTCTCCCTCCCCCACATTAGTCAGTTTAAAGCCCTCCTGATGAGGTTTTTGAGATTTTTGGCAAAAACATTCCTCCCAACCGTTGTGAGGTGCAGCCCATCGCTTGCCCAAAGTCCATCTTCAAGAAACTGCAGTCCGTGATCTAAGAATCCAAACCGTTCCTGTTTACACCATTTGCGAAGCCAGCTGTTCACTTCCACTATTTTTCCCTCTCTCCCTGGGCCACGTTGTTCAACTGGGAGGACAGATGAGATAACAATTTGTGCATTTAATTGCTTCAATTTCCTGCCCAGAGCCTCGTAGTCTCTTTTGATCTTCTGGAGGCTATTGCTTGCAGTGTCATTGGTTCCCACATGAACCAAGAGGAAGGGGTATTTGTCAGTGGGTTTTATAATTCCTTGCAGTCGTTCAGTTACATCTTGGATCTTAGCCCCTATCTTCTTCTTTGGAAATGACTCGTAGCCAAGTAAGAACATTGTCTAATCATCTCGTCCTCTGTCGTCCCCTTCTCCTTGTGCCCTCAATCTTTCCCAACATCAGGGTCTTTTCCAGGGAGTCTTCCCTTTTCATGAGGTGGCCAAAGTATTGGAGCCTGAGCTTCAGGCTCTGTCCTTCCAGTGAGCACTCAGGGCTGATTTCCTTAAGAATGGATAGGTTTGATCTTCTTGCAGTCCATGGGACTTTCCAGAGTCTCCTCCAGCACCATAATTCAAAAGCATCCATTCTTCGGCGATCAGCCTTTTTTATGGCCCAGCTCTCACTTCCATACATCACTACTGGGAAAACCATGGCTTTAACTATACAGACCTTTGTTGGCAAAGTGATGTGTCTACTTTTAAAGATGCTGTCTAGGTTTGTCATTGCAGTACATATCTTGATCTAGATCATCATCTATCTATAAGTTGGTGGGTATAATGGGACTTGGCGCAGGAGCTTCTCTGCTCAGACTCCAAAACGATACGTCCCATCAGCTCCCGTCTCCAGCACATGGTTGAAATTTCCAAGGAGAGAGCAAAAACATTGTGGGAAGGAAGTCCTCTGCCGGAAGATGTTCTGTATTCAAAGGAGGCCTCTATTGGAAGGGCCCTCCGGTAAAAGTCTAGTTTCAGACAGTAAACATCTTGACAGCAGGCAGAGCAGGCACACATGGCCTAATGAAGGTGAGGTGCATTACCTTTCTGTTTAAATTATAATAATCATTTCCAAATAATTATAATGAATAATGATGATGAACAAGAGTTCCTAAGTTTGCATCTGTACATGGAAAATTAACACATGCACATTTCATGCAGATCTTGAGCCCTTCTTTGGAGTGATGCACTTTCTCTCTTTCAGCAATGCGCTAAACGACCTCCCCAGCACCTGTGCAGATGAACAGGGTGCAGCTTCCAAGACTGGGCTTGGCAACTGGAGCCTCGACTTGCGTTTAGGAGCCTCTGTAAAGCAACTGCACAGAGACATCCAGTGGACAATTGAGAGCAGTGCTTGGCGAAAGGCAGGGAAAAGTTAACACAGGCCTGTCCTACAAAAAGAAAAAAGTTTGTGTTCCTAGCTTATTTAATGTCCTCTATATGTTAAACCAGCTTTTGCCAACCTGGTGCCCTCTGCCAAGAGACCAAGGCCTGCTACCTGAGCTTTTGTTCCCTAGAAAGTGGGAGCCACCAACTCCACTAGCTTGCAAATTCCCAAGGGTAATTAAAGCCAATACTTCGAGCACGATGGCTCTATAAATAAAAAGCACTGCTAAGGTCGTTAAAAGCCGGGCATATCCTCCTTATTTTAGCCTGTACATATTTTTCTTGTATATTAATAAAACAGGATGGATCAAATGCCAATAGTCCATACAAATACTGTATTATATTTTCTCTTCTCTCCTAAGGTCCCAATATCATAATACTAAAGCAGGCAGGCAGATAGCCATAGCACTGGGACATGTTCTCTGTCTTCGTCCAGTCTGATATCTTAAACCATTCTGTCTCTCTCCCTCACCCCACTTCATAGCTATGGACCTTGGTTACTTGGCTACTATCTCACTCAGGAACTCAAGCATTCCAGCAAGGCAAGGCTAAGCTGGTGGTTCTCACAACAGGTGCCAGGATATCACTTGAGCTTGGCAGCCTCCCCAACTTTCCCATAAGATCCGCATTGTTCACAGAGGGCACCAAAATTGCTTTTCCTCTGGACCGTCCTTGGAGACCTCAGTGCTCTGTTAAATGACAGGATGGAAAGGTGGACAGTAATCTGGGCCACCTGGGATTTGTTAGCCAGTGGCGTAGCGTGGGGGGTGCAGGGGGTGCCGGCCGCACCGGGCGCAACATCTGGGGGGGGGGGGCGCTCGCACTCGCAGCTCTCTGCCCCTACCTGGCTCACTCACTCTCTCTCACTGCAGTGCTGGCTGTGCGAATCCGATTCGAGCCGCCAGGTCGCCGCCCACTGTGGAGGGGAGGGTGCCAGGCGTGCGGTGCGGTGCGGAGAGAGAGCGAGGGACTATCTGGGGGAGGGACAGTGCAGCGGGGGGGGGGGCGCAAATTACTTGCCTTGCCCCGGGTTAGGGGGCGCAAATTACTTGCCTTGCCCCGGGTGCTGACAACCCACGCTACGCCACTGTTGTTAGCCCTCCAGCTGTTTTGGACCACAGATCCCAACAGCTGGTGGGCACCAGGTTGGCAGAGAGGCTGATCCACACCAGGAGACCTGATGACATGTCTGTGCATCAAAGAGCCTCATGTCCTTGGTTTTAGGGCCTACCGTTTATTTCAAGATGACTTTTTATGAATAGAAATTACATGTGCAACTCTCTATGAAGATTCATTTCCTCTAGTCCGCGATGATCATAGTAATCTTGACACTGAATACGTCTTGTCGTTCTCATCTGTAATATCGTTCAAGCCCCTTGTGGTCATTGCTCTTCAGAAGGGAACTTGGGTTAGATGTGGATCCTTCATTATTTAATATTGATTTTTTAAAATGCAAATATATTGAAGAAAAAAGGGGGAAGGGAGAAAAGGGGGGAACAAGGCAAAAAAGACCAATAGTCACCCTTGTTAGCAGATGCCATAACTCTCCAACAGTTTGATTTCTTCCCCAAAGGGTGCAATCTTCAGTTGCCTCCCAAGACAGATGGATGCCAACCCTAAATCCATCTTATTATACACACACAGATCAACATATGCTGTCCTAATAGGTACCCAGGCAAAGTTTGTATGTAAAAAGTACATACAAATGCAAGAAGAGCATTAAGGTCTTCTTCTAAATTACGTTCCAGACTCCTTGGTGACATCAAGGGTACTGATTTTTGCTTCCTCCTCTCCCAGACCCTGAGAGCAGTATTGGCAAATGGGTTTTTGATTCTCCTCAGAGCCAAAGGTGTCAGTCTGCAGAATGGCAAAGCCCTCAACTGCAAGGGACTTTTGCCCTAGTTCCGTAGATGTTCCAAATGACTTCTAAACTACAGTACCTCTTAGGCTCTGCGTCAACTGCTTGATCTGGCAAGAGTTGTCAGACAACTGAAGATTTGGAGCCTCCAAGCCCTCCTCCGCCTTATTCCCGGACAGCATGTCTCTGTGAATTTCCCTCCTTATATAAAACTATTTAAGAACTCTTGCCAGCTGGCAGCGGGCTCTTTTCCCACCCCAATCGGTAGTGCTTGATGCTTTTATGACTACTGCTCCAACAAGCAGTTAGATGTGCCTTGCAGGGAGATTTTAATTTCCATAGATTTTTAATTTCCAGTTTTCTTTTTCCCCTCAGAACTGTTGCATAAGAAGAAGAAGAGGGTTTTGCCTCCCCCAAGCGGGCTTTCTAGTCAATTGCATCTAGGAGCTGAATTGTAGTGTTTTGATTCATTGTAAGCTGTTTTATCTTCTTTGTTTGAAATAATGAAAAAACTTTAAAGGCAAAAGAACCCCAATCTCCATTTTAAAAAAATCGACATGTTTCCCCCACAGACCGTTTTTATAATTAATTTTTTTAGTTAAGCACTGGTGTTTAGAAAAAAGATAATGGAAAAGCTTATTATGTCAAAGAAGATAAAGGAAAAGCTTATTAAATATATTATATATATTCAATGTTTTATTAGGAAGTTAAAATAAGAATCCAGTAAGGAATATAAAGTAAAATAAATTTTAAAAGAAAGAAAGGAAAAGAGGAGAGGACCAAATAAACCAGGTTTCACAGCCATTAACTCATAAAATGTTTGTTTGATAAATATGTATACCACTTGATGGGGGGTGGGGGACCCTCAAAGGGATTTACAAAAAGGTAAACCAGAAAATCAGAAACAAACAACGCAATACATAAAGTACATTCTCCACAGGCCCACAATGAATTAGACGTTACAACAGGAAACGTGACTCAATGCAGAAAGAGTACAAAACCAATGTTATTAATAACAAATAAAGCCATATTTCATCAGGATTGCCTTCCCTGTGATTGGCCTGTCATACAAGCAACAAATGGCTGCCAGATGGGAAGGTGATGCACCTTCAAAGACTTGTATCGCATGCCTTGCTCAACTGGTATATTATCATATCATAACATATATTTATTTTTATTTATGAATCGCTTTACACAAGGCATCCCAAAGTGGTTTACAATACAACAGAAACCATACAAGTGACAACTGCACATAGACATAAGATCGATTTCTCAACACCACCTACATAAAATCAATTCAGATTTAGCACAAATACCAACTAGGATAAAGGTCTCCACTTGGAAGATTGTGCAAATAAATATATTATGAAAGGCACACAAAAACCTCTGATCTTCTTTTCTCACAAGAGGACTGGTCTAGCAAGGCCTGCTACTGGAACTCTGTTACTGGGAAAAATGGGCAGCTTGAAACCCTGATATCTGTTTGCTTTTCTTTTGTATTATTATTATTATTATTTTATTTTCTATCATCTATCTATTAGGTGTGCCAAAGTGAATAAAATAGGGGGGCAGGTAAGCCCCACCCCACATAATCATAAGACACAGCACATACACACCATTTGAATGGCAATGTCCATTAACTTTGGGGGGCTGCCCCCCCATATTTTATTGGGATAGCCGAAGGGACCTTGTTCCCTAGGAATTGGCTCCTATGCTATCTATCTACATCTGCTCCATATGAGGAGATCTCTAGGCAGCTCACAAATACATTGTTTATATCTAGTTTATTATAGTTTTGATATTTACAAATGAGAAACTGTTGGAAAATCCATTGCAGAAGATCCCAGGTCTGACCATAGACATGTAAAAGCAAACTAGGCACTTGTGGCCTTTCCTCTCCAGATATCCAAAAGGAAAATAGACACACCAAGGAGCTGCTCCGTAGATGGCTCTAGATGAGGCACATCATGGACAATAACATGACGGTTAGGAACAGGAGCTACGTTCGTTCTCCCCTATCAGAAGCAGTGTTCCTCCAAACACCAGTCGCTTGGAATCAGTAGGGAAAGTTCTGCCACACATGGTTCCTGCTCAAGGGGTTTGCAGTGGCATCTAGTTGGTGGCCATGAGAACATGATTCTGGACTAGATGAACCTTTGGGGTGGTCCAGCAGAGCTCGACTTGTTCTTCTTTTTCCAGACCAAGTGTCCTTTGTTCATCTTTCCGCTAGATGGCAACCTCTTATTTAAGATGATTCAGAGTGTGTGGTTCTCTTTTTTTACTCCAGCCTTACGTCAGGGATAAGTGAATGTCCTCAGCCATTGTGCAGTGCATCGTACTGTCCGGCCTGCCAGCCACCAAGTACAGACTTTTGCCTCTGCTCAACCAGGCTGGCAGTCAACCCAGGGAGTGGACAGTCAGTTGAGTAATTTTGGAAGAAGTCCATGAGTGACAAGTTGCTGAGATGTGAAAGACAAAGCCCAGGGTTAGGTGCTTTGCTGGGGCAGGTAGTAGGTACCCCTGTGGCATCTTGAGGTCATTTGAGCCCTACTGAGCTGGTGGCTGCAATACCACCTTCTGTTGAGTCTGAGCAATGGTTCATCTAGTTCAGTCTTGTCTACACTGGCAACAACTCCTCATGGTTTCAGTTGTAGGACATTTCCAGTCCTACCTAAGACTCCTTCCACATTACACAGGTCTCTCTTCAAAGGCAGAAATGTGATTATTCAGTCCTTAGTTACATTGACTGGTTGAACGCAGAGGAATAGAGGGAGGAACCAGCAAGGGAAGAAGGCTCGGAGCCAGGGAGTGGTGGTGGGAGAACAATGAGTGTTCAGAGGGAGAAGCCTGGGAGGAGAAGGTGTCAGAAGCTGAAGAAGCAACAGGACTTAGTGAGCTGGGAGAGTCTGTGGCAGAAAGAGGTCCAGAATCAGAGGCAGAAGCTGAAGCAGGGGAGGGAGGGGAGGGAGATCAAGAGGCAGAGATGAGACAGGCTGGTGAAGACTCGTGGGTTTCTCCCCCTCCTGCTGCGACAGGATCCCCTCCCCCTCGGGCTCCCAGAACCAGGAGAGGAGCAAAGACAGGTTGCATGCAGGCTCAGGCTCCGGTTCTTTGGGGAAAGCCCTAGAGAGGAGAAGACACAGATGGCTGCGGGGAGGCAGGGACCTTTAGTCTCAATAACTGCTTTCATGGTGTAAGACCTATGGGGAATGAGCTGCTGTCCTCATTAGGCCTGACCCTCAGCCAAGTCTGTGTAGATAGTGTTTTTGATAATAAATAGTTAACTCCAATTTTGAACTGTGTGTGGTTTACTGGCTGGCTCGCTCAGACACTAAAGGCCTTTGCTCACCCAACGCTTCAAGCAGCTCATTTGTTGAATGGTTGCATTTGTTTCTCAGTTAAGACAAGAGGGGGGGACTTTTTCCAGGCCAACGGCTGCATTCCCTCCTACAGGGTCTGCATGCCAGTGGTGGGTGAGACCAGAAGCAAAAGTGGATGGAGTCATTTCCAGCACACCCCCCCCCCCCCCGCTGTACCTTTGTCTCTTAACATCTGCCTAGGTAATCTCACCTCCCACCTGCCGCCCCAAAGCAGGCAGTGCCACCCACTTTGGGAGCCACTAAAGCAATGATGGTGAACTTGCACCTCCTGGCAAATGGAAAGGGAAGAAATGGAGGCAGTGGGAGATTTTACTTTCTTGGGCTCCATGATCACTGCAGATGGTGACAGCAGCCACGAAATTAAAAGACGCCTGCTTCTTGGGGGAAAGGCGATGGCAAACCTAGACAGCATCTTAAAAAGCAGAGACATCGCCTTGCCAACAAAGGTCCGTATAGTTAAAGCTATGGTTTTCCCAGTAGTGATGTATGGAAGTGAGAGCTGGACCATAAAGAAGGCTGATTGCCGAAGAATTGATGCTTTTGAATTATGGTGCTGGAGGAGACTGTTGAGAGTCCCATGGACTGCAAGAAGATCAAATCTATCCATTCTGAAGGAAATCAGCCCTGAGATGCTTGCAGCATCATTGCTTCAATATCGTAACACACTGGAAGGACAGATCCTGAAGCTGAGGCTCCAATACTTTGGCCACCCCATGAGAAGAGAAGACTCCTTGGAAAAGACCCTGATGTTGGGAAAGATGGAGGGCACAAGGAGAAGGGAACGACAGAGGACGAGATGGTTGGACAGTGTTCTCGAAGCTACCAGCATGAGTTTGACTAAACTGCGGGAGGCAGTGGAAGACAGGAGTGCCTGGTGTGCTCTGGTCCATGGGGTCACGAAGAGTCAGACACAACTAAATGACTAAACAACAACAACATGTTGCTGGACTTCCATCAACCCCAGCCTGTATGTCTGATGGTGAGGGATGATGGGAGTTTGAGTCCAACAGTTGGAGAGCCACTGGTTCCCCATCCCTGATCTAAAGCTCCCTTAGAAGGATGCCAAGTTGTATCAAAGCAGCGTCAGCGTCACAGTGATTTCAAAGGTTCTGTGACTTAGTACTGTATTCCTAAAGCTCATGTCAACACCGAAATATATTTTTTCCAGCTAATATTCAGAATGGAGTTGTATAATTTCCTTTTCCCTGCCCCCCCTTTTTTTTGAGTGAGGCAGCGATTCTCATTCATAAAAAGAGCAATTTGCCTTTGATGATACTCTTCCAGTGTTCTCTACAGGTTAATTACATGCTGATCAGGGGAAAATGTTTTGCTTACATCCTGCATCTTCCATGCTCTTCATTCCCAGCTACAAATCACAGTGCCACGATTACAGTCTGAATCAGAATCCACAACACACACCTCTGCATCGCCTCCATGCACACAGTATGCACAGCAGTGGAGTAGTGTGAGGAGGGCCACAGGGGCAGTTGCCCCGGGCACAAAATCCATCGCTTCCATCGCTGGGCTCCATTAAAACAGCTTCTCCATGTGAACCAGGAAGTGACCTCTTCAGACAACAGATCGACTCTGCTTCTTTTCTTATCTCGGTGGCTGCGATCTCCTGAGTGACTTGGGATCCATTAGGCAGTTGAATGCGCATGCATACTCCGTCCATTTCCCTCCCCCCCCCTCCACTGGCTCTGGATGCTGGCAACCCACGCTATGCCACTGTGCATAGTGACGCCAGGCAAGGCGTAAGTGTTCATGAACGTTGGGTCAGAGGACATTGCCTGCATGTGGCCATGTGGGACCGAGTGTCTCCCCTGAGCGTGGGATAGACAACGATGGCTCTTCTCTGTCTCCACGGTCAAAGGCAGCTGTGCTTCTGAATACCTGTTGCTGGAAACCACAGGAGGGGAAAAAGCTGTTGTGCTTGGGTCCTGCTTATGGGTTTGCTACAGGTATCTGGTTGGCCACTGTGAGAACAGGATGCTGGACTAGATGGCCATTAGAGTAATCCAGCAGGCTCTTCTTACGTTCTTAGATTCTGGAGGTGTAATGTTGGAATTGCCTAGCTGAAACATACGGTGTGGGCATGTCTGGTGATATTTGGCCTGATCCGGCAGGTTCGTCTTACATTGCTACTGTACACTCTTAGCAGCTGCTCCTTGCTGCTGTTACTGGGAGACCCAGAGTGTTAGAGCAACACAGGGCAGACAAAAGTGCAATAGCCAGGGGTGAGGGGCCAGTGGCATCCCACGTACTGTTGGACTTCAACCCCAGCATGGCCAATGATCAGAGAGGATGGGCATTGTCATTCAGTGTGTTGTCCAGAGGGCACCAGGTGTCCCCTCCCTGACATAGGGGAAGGCTGAAGACACAGAAGACAGCTGCAGTTATATCCCCTTACTGCAGGCTTCCTCCAGGTGTTTTAGACTAGTGCTGTCACCAGCCCCAGACAGCATGGGTGGCCAATGGCCAGGGATGATGGGAGAGAGAATCCAAAACTCTGGAGAGCACCACGTTGCGTGGGAGGCGGTGTATTAAAGCATATGTCGCCCCCCTCTTCTTCATGAAGTGTTCTGACATTCCCAATGTCAGGAGTGCGTGCAGGAGCCAGGCCCTGTGACCAGTAGGATTTCACAGGATTGGGGCCTTCCTAAGTTTGTTCTGGAGAGGCAAGGTGTGGCTGCACAGGTGAGGCTGCTTGGTAACTCACTGCACCTGGTGGCAAGAGCCGGGAAGGGATATAAGGTCAGCATTTCCCTTTGGCTCTTTGCCACAGCAACACGTTTCCTGCCTTGATGCGTTTGGCTCCTTGCGTCCTGATGCTCGGACCTTGGCTCCTTGACTCCTTGCTTCTCGACCCTTGGACCCCTGGCTTCTGGACTCTCGTTCCTCCTCCCACCCTGCCCCCTGTCCTGACGTCCTCAGCCAGGACTTTGATTGCCCGTAGACCGGACCATGACACCTAACTAGAATCGGAGAATGCAGAGCTGGTGCAAAAACAACTTGAAAACGACTCTGCAGACTGCCCATTGTCGTTTCTCCTTCACCAGAGCTCCCCTTGGCAACCTTGGCAACCTGAGACCAGAGAGATATAGCCCTATGCTCTGTGCTCCCCCACCTACTGTCTCCCTGTCCAGGGATTCTATACTGCCAGCAGTTTGCAACTCAGCCAGGATGAGACTCCCTCCCAGCCAGCCGCCGTATTAATTTGATCAGACGAAGTAAGAAAGGTACTCGAAGGAAGAGCAAAAAATGTTTTTGTTTTTTGTTTTTAAAGGCGGGGAGGGCGGGAGAACTGGCAAAAAACCCACAAAAAACCCACAGCACAAAAGACCTGGATATCGGACCACCCCCCTGAAGTCCATGTCTTTGTCATAATTTCCTCTGATGTTATAAATTCCTCTGTCCAGATTACTTGAGGCTCTATACGGTGTGAGCCATTTTTCACCTTCAGAAAAGTCCACCTTGTAATTTCCTATTTGCATTGACAATGCAACAAAAGGCAAGAAGTCTAGCGGCAAACTCCTGGTAACCTAAGAACCTACACCAAAAAAACCCCACATTGATATCCTAGCACATCTAGGTATAAATCTAGAACCTATGCCTTTTTGTTTCTGTGCCGTTAGCTTGAACTGCAGCTCATTAGCTATCTTGGTGGCAATGTTTGCAAACTTCCGCAAGCTTATTTAAGCATCTATGCATCCATATGTTTTTTTAATATATTTTTAAAAATGCATTGAGGGGGGTTGAGGGATTGGGGGGGGGGAGAACGTGTTCCTAACAATATGTTTCTAAATCTATTTGTATCAAGGTTCAGCAGCAAAACAAAACCCATACATAAATAGTAGCAAACCTTCAGCATCTTGTTGTCATGACAATGTCCTACTTATAGTGCATTAAGCTGATTCAGGTCTTTTACCACCTCGCTGTTCACAAATTATGGTCGCTGATGTGAACGAAACCAGCTGGAAGACTTTGCAACAACAAGTCACAAATTATTTTGCCACCTGACATGGGCACCCTCGCTGGAGAAAGCTCCCCATGTAGAAAATTGTGCAATGCACTTTGTTTCTTGTTGATGTTGTGGTTTTTAATTGGCACCGGTGGCATAAAGTACAAAGCAGTAAGACACAAGAGTCCTCAATCTGCTGCTCCTCGGGAAGCCAACTTGGATGGAGGACAGAACTGGCCACTGGGATAAATATATATATATATATATTCCTGAATGGAATACAGGTTAGTGCAGCTCTGGGAATTTTTCAGAGCAGGGTTGATCCATGTCATCTGCTGAAGCGCCAGATTAGTTGATGGACCCTCCTGGCTCTGGCAAGTGAATGAGGAGATAACAAGGCTTTCAAGTTTTACTGTTGCGCATGATGTATATTCTGGGGCTGTCAGCTGATCCTAATAACTTGAGTGTTGTGCTAAGTACTTCTGTTTTTTGATGCACGCCTTGCAGTGTTGGAGAAGCAAAGCTCATCAGTTAAGGATAGAACAGGAAATGGAGGTCGTACTCTTGGGGTGGGGGCAAAGGGACTAGAGCAGGAGCAGTCAACATGGCTACTGTTTATGTATGTATGTAGTGCCCTTCAGATGTTGGACTACAACTCCCATCAGCCCCAGTCAGCATGGGCATTGGTCGGAGATGATGGCAGCTTCTAAGGAGCACCAGATTGGCTACCTCTGTGTTAGAGCATTTTAAAGATAAGCAGAAAGTGGTATGGGCTCTTGCTAGTGATGCCACTAAAGTCCATATTTAATTGACTAGAAATATAAATTTGTCCAGCTCGTAGTGCTTGGCTGCATTGTGAATTGAGCACCAATATAAAACGCCTCCCCATTTTGGAGTTTATACTTTATCTCATCCAGAGCTAACCCCCCCCCCCCAGCCGGAACTTGCCGGAACTCAGTTTTGCCACCTGTCAGATGGGCACCATTGCCATTCCAAGAGAATGAGGGAGGTGTTCATGGTGAGTTTTTTCCCCTAGAAAATAGCCGCTCTGGTTCGCCAGAAGCAGCTTAGTCATGCTGGTTACATGACCCAGAAGCTGTACACTGGCTCCCTCAACCAATAAAGCGAGATGAGCGCCTCAACCCCAGAGTCAGCCATGACTGGACCTAATGGTCAGGGGTCCCTTTACCTTTACCATCAATAGCAGAGTTCTCACTGAAGGCCTCTCTGTGAGAGGCCCCCTGTTCTTCTTTGAAAGGCACCATAAAAACTGCAATGGCTGCACTCTGGGTACCAATGACTGTGGGAAATACTGTTAGTTATTTTGAGGCATCTGATCAAAGATCTGTATTTTAAAATAAGCTTAAAAATATATTTGTAGATGCTTGCTCCAAATGCTTGCTCCAGGCCAGGCAGAAACCAGCTGGCTGAGAGCTTTTGTTTATTTTTCTGAACAGGGCCCCTCATTGATTTGTTGCAGTACCTCAAAGTTGTAAAAAAGGAGCAAAAGCTGGGAGCAAAAGGTCATACGAATTACAGAATACAATCCAAGCTGCAAAAACACTAATTAGAGTTGGTAAATAGTGCCTCCCATCAAACATGGTTTAAGGTATCCTGAGAAGGTTAAAAGGCAAAGAGCTAAAAGCAACAACAGCTGGCGGGGGGGGGTGTAAATTGAAGGGTTTGCTTTAGAAACTGCTTTTTATTAAGTTCTTTTTTCTTCTAAAAATCTATGTGTTATATATATGAAATGTACTGACTTTAATGTAACTATACAAAAGAATGTAGAAAGTAAGAGATGTTAGATTCTTATGTTAGATTCTTATTTCATTGATGGTGTGTGAGAAGGTGAACCCAAGACCTCTGTTTATATGACAAAATTTGAAACCATGAGCCATCTGTTTTAGCCATTTGCCCCTGTTGCCAAGGGCAGAAGAGCAAAGAGCAGAAAAGCAAAGGGCATAGGGTGATCTGATATTTAAGATGCCTTGTCAAGGCAAATGTAAGATACATGATAGAAGGAAATATAGCTCTTTGTCTCCCATAAAAGGTAATAGGAAATGGGTGTATCTTTTATGATTGGTTCTAGCAAACAGCCAATAGGAATTTCAACCAGGCTGATTGGACAGAGGCAGCCAAAGGAGGAGTAAGGAGGCTGGGCTGAGGGAATATAAGTGCTGGCCACCAGGGCTGGGGTGTGCAGAGCTTTTGGTAAATATACCACTGTGCCAATCATTTATTTGTCTGACAAATAAATTATTATTTTAATTTCTCTATTTCTGCGTTGAATATTTCATTCCAGCTAAGCGTTAACCACAAGCAGGGTGCTACAATTTGTGATAAAATAGATACCTTACACAAGACTTGAAGAGAAATCTTTACTTGGCAGGTTGCAAGAGTTGAAGAATTTTTTCTCTCTCTCTTTCTCTCTCTCTCTCTCTCGCACACACACACACACACACACACACACACACTTTGTTTCTCTCCCTTGAGCCCAAGAGAGGGTTTAGTCCATTTTTGTTTTCAAAACTCCTTCATAGCAGTGCCTAAGTTATTAATCTGTCTGCTTGAAGTCACCACACTCTCAGGTTCTCAGTCAAAAAATCAACTAACAGAATAGCCTGCCAACAGCCACCTCCTTTCCTCAATACCGTTTATTCTTTGTGAAATGCATTTACAATGTAAATACAATACAAATACTAACTAATCTAGTTTCTCAGGAACCCTGAATGTGGCTGTCGGGCACCTCAGAAACGTCACATTGCAGGGCCACTGGTGCACCCCATCGTGTTGTGGGAACGCAACAGAATTTCAGAAGTGGACTTTAAAAGAGAGAGATTGAGAATGATGTTTTGATCTGATCTTTTTAATCAGCTGCAGTGCCTCTTCCTAGCTTGGCCTCGCAGAATGGTGAGGGCATGAAGGAAGGAGGCAGAGGTGTTTGGAATCAGGCGGAGGAAGTTGATGCATCCGGAGAAGCCGTATTAGATTGCTGGCTGCTTCCCGGAATGCAGTTTTCCCCTCCCACCCCTTAGAGACCCCTTCCTTGGGCTTTCCTGTGCCTGATCATCTCTGCTATACTCTCTGCTTTCTTTCAGTAAATAGTAAATGGAAGCCATTAAAGGCAAGGCAAGGAGAGAGGAGGGAGGGGAGGGGAAAAAAAATCAATGCACTCAACTGAATGGCACTTAACTCAATGATTTCGGACTTACCAGTAAAAGCTCATTTTATGGAAAGCATTTTGAAGTTCTTGTCTCCGATTGCAGGAATATTGAATTACTGTAGTTTCTGTATTATCTCAGTAATGCCATAGTATGTTGTTGCTTTGGGTTGCTCATATTGATTTTCAATTGTAGTTTTGTCTTGTTTTTTTAAAAATAAGAATGTAAAAAGAGTCTCCTTGATCAGGCCAGTGGCCCATCTACCCCAGCTTCACACTGCCTGTGTGAAACCTTCAAGGAGGACCCAGGCACAATATCCTTCTCCCCTCTTGTGGTTCTATGTTGTGAACTGCCCTGAGATCTACCAGTGTAGGGAGGTATACAAATTTTAACAACAATGAAATATACTCGGAGTCGAGAGTGGATTTCATGCTCTTTATTCAGCTCATAGTGGTGAGGAGGAATGGAAGTTCCCCCAGAATGTCTGCTTTATATACAATGGGCCCCACGTGATTGGCTAATTCCGGGATTCTCCTGTAGGCCAATCTGGTTGCGGATTCACTTCCACCTGGAGCTGGATTGGGTGGCTCCTGTGGACCAATCAGACTGCTGCATTCTGGACCCTATTGTTCTAGGACAAATCAGACTGCTGCATTCTGAATCCTATTGTTCTAGGACCAATCAGACTGCTGCCTTTTGGATCCTATTCAACTCAGTACATAACAAACAACAACAATTTATTATTTATACCCCACCCATCTGGCTGGGTTTCCCCAGCCACTCTGGGCGGCTTCCAGCAAAATATTAAAATACAAGTCGGTCAAACATTAAAGGCTTCCCTAAACAGGGCTGTCTTCAGATGTCTTCTAAAAGTTTGGTAGTTGTTGTTCTCTTTGACATCTGGTGGGAGGGTGTTCCACAGGGCAGGTGCTGCCACCGAGAAGGCCCTCTGCCTGGTTCCCTGTAACTTGGCTTCTCGCAGCGAGGGAACCGCCAGAAGGCCCTCGGTACTGGACCTCAGCGTCCGAGCAGAATGATGGGGGTGGAGACGCTCCTTCAGGTATACTGGACCCGAGGCCATTTAGGGCTTTAAAGGTCATCAACAACACTTTGAATTGTGCTCGGAAACGTAATGGGAACCAATGTAGGTCTTTCAAGACCAGTGTTATGTGGTCTTGGCCGCTCCCAGTCACCAGTCTAGCTGCTGCATTCTGGATCAGTTGTAGTTTCTGGGTCACCTTCAAAGGTAGCCCCACACAGAGCACATTGCAATAGTCCAAGCAAAAGATAACTAGAGCATGCACCACTCTGGCAAGACAGTCTGCGGGCTGATAGGGTCTCAGCCTGTGTACCAGATGGAGTTGGTAGACAGTTGCCCTGGACACAGAATTGACCTGCGCCTCCATGGACAGCTGTGAGTCCAGAATGACTCCCAGGCTGCGCACCTGTTCCTTCAGGGGCACAGTTACCCCATTGAGGACCAGGGAGTCCCCCACACCTGCCTGCCTCTTGTCCCCCCAAAACAGTACTTCTGTCTTGTCAGGATTCAACCTCAATCTGTTAGCCACCATCCATCCTCCAAAATAACAACAACAACAACAACAGCTGGTTTTCAGAAGCATTACTGCCTCCAACCATTGCACAAAAAGAGGAAAATTCTGTGTCATTCAAATTCTGTGGCAGAGCTTCCCAAACTTTTCACGTTGATGAAACACTTTTTTAGACCTGCATCATTTTGCAACGCAGTAATTCAGTTTTACTAACAAACTGGAAGTTAAACGAACCCCTTTCCAGCCCGGGGGGGGGGGGGGAGCGTTCGCACGACACAACCCATATACTGCAGCCAACACACGAACGTTTCGTGACACACAGTCTGGAAAGCTCTGGTCTATGGAATTCAAATTATAGCACCAGAAAATACAATAAGAAATAAAAGAAGCAATAAAATGCAATGAAAAACTACACATAATCTAGCACTGGGCATCACGATGGCTGCAACAGGATAAATATGAATGAATGAATGAATGAATGAAATGTTCCGTCAAGACCCTCCACAATTTTCACGGGGCTCATGGAAGCGGAGAAGAAAGTTTGGGTACCCATGCTATACAGTCATACCTCGAGTTGAATGTGCTTCGGGTTGAGCGCGTTCGAGTTGTGCTCCACGGCAACCCGGAAGTAACAGAGTGCGTTACTTCTGGGTTTCGCCGCTTGCGCATGCACAGACGCTCAAAATAACATCACATGCATGCGCGGAAGTGGCAAAACGCGACCCACACACATGCAGACGTGCCGTCATAGCTTATGTTGCATTTGGGATGCGAACGGGGCTCCAGAACGGATCCTGTTCGCATCCCGAGGTACCACTGTAATTTAGTTTATTTCATGAAATGTATAGACCACTTGACTGTAAAAAAGAGAGAGAAAAGGAAAAAAAAGAGAAAACCCTCTCCAAGCAGTTTAGAGTAAGTCCCACGGAGTTCAAGTAATTGTAGCGATGTCATAGTTCCTCTGCCGCAGATCTTCTTTAGCAGTTTTGAACTGCTGGGTGCCCCCCCCTCCAGTGAATGGGGTTGCTTCTCACTTGCCAGAGTCGAGTTCTGGGTCCTACAGTGGTCACCCTCCCCATGGATTTTGCCAGGCTGGCAGATGGCAAATTACCATAAATGGGATAGGGACTGCGGGGAAGGCTGAGAGCATAGCCAGGCATAACTAAACAGCAGCATCTGCAACTGAGCAAGCAGGGTCTTTTATCGCTTCGCCCGATTCTGACACTTTTGACGGTGCTGTTGCTTGGAGCAGATGGTCAGCGTGGCGTCGTTACAAGGAACTGTGTTTGGCCCTTATGCCCTTGGTCTAGGTGGAATTTCCTAGGCCCATGACTTTCAATGGCTCTCCTAAGCAAACTTGCTGAGCACTGCTTGCTGCCTTGAACCAAGGATACCAACTGATCACAGCGGAAGAAGGAAACAAGCAATGTCTCTGGCCACCGGCCAAAAAGCAAGAGGCAAACCTAGTCCCCCCTTCTCTGTTGTTGTTGTTTTAAGCAGGACACTTTAGCTCAACCTTCTCCACTCTCGTCTCCCTTCAGATGTTGTTGGATTCCTCAGCCCCAGCCACAATGGCCTATGGGGAATGGGTGATGGGAGCTGTAGACCACAATACTTGGTTGCCACCAGATGGTAGAAGGCTGCTTTAGATTAATAGGCAGCTTTTGCTCCTGGCTCTGTGCCCCGGACCACAAACCAAACAATTCCAGACCTTCCAGGTATCCCTATTTTCCAGGGACAGTCCCAGATTTACAGAAGCCATCCTGGTTTCTGATCTGATCCTGGAATGTCCCACTTTCCCTTAGGACGTCCCTATTTTCATCGGATAAATGTTGAAGGCTATGGAGTTATGTGACCCTCGAGCCAAGGAGATAAGTAACTCTACAACGTTCAGAAGACATCTGAAGGCAGCCCTAGAGAGGGATTTTTTTAAAAAAAAAAATAATGTTTTATTATGTTTTTATATACAGTGGTACCTCTGGATACGAAGGGGATCCGTTCCGGAGCCCCGTTTGCATCTAGAAGCAAACGTAACTAGTGACGACACGTCTGCGCACGCACGCGTCGCTTTTTGCCGCTTCTGCGCATGCGCGTGATGTCATTTTGAGCATCTGCACATGCGCAAGCGGTAAAACCCGGAAGTAACGTGCTCCGTTACTTCCGGGTTGCCGCGGAGCGCAACTCGAACGCGCTCAACCCAAAGCACATTCAACTCAAGGTATGACTGTATGTTGGAAGCTGCCCAGAGTGGCTGCGGCAACCAAGTCATATGGGTGGGGTATAAATAAAATAGGACATTTTTTATTGGAGAAATGTTGGAGGGTATGCAATTCCGTTCCAGGCCTGTTTGCTGACAGTCCTTCATACTAGAGCACTGTCTTCTGCAAGTAGGACAGACTATCACACTAACTGAATGTATGGACAAGCTAAGAAGTCGCTAAAGACTCCTCCAAAATCTCAGCAGTCATGGAATAATAAAGGAACGGGACAGTTCTCATGGTGGGTGGGTGGAAGATCCACAGTGATCTATACTGGGATTGGTGGCTTTTAATGTATTCATATTTGACCTGGAAGCATGCAGCTGGCCATATTCACCAAATTATTGTGAGGCACTCCAGAAGGATCTCTCTAAACTGGGTGAAAGGGCATTGAAAGTTTAAAGTCACTGGGGCAAAGAATATATACACCAATAAAATATGTGAGGGAGTTAAAGGTAAAGGTAAAGGACCCCTGACATTAAGTCCAGTCGCGAATGACTCGGGTTGCGGCGCTCATCTCGCTTTACTGGCCAAGGGAGCTGACGTTTGTCCACAGAGTTTTCCTGGGTCATGTGGACAGCATGAGTAAGCCGTTCTGGCGAAACCAGAGCAACGCACAGAAATGCCGTTTACCTTCCTGCCGGAGCTGTACCTATTTATCTACTTGCACTTTGATGTGCTTTCAAACTGCTAGGTTGGCAGGAGCCTGGACCGAGCAATGGGAGCTCACCCCGTCGTGGGGAATCGAACCGCCAACCTTCCGATTGGCAGGCCCTAGACTCATCGGTTTAGACCACAGCGCCACCTGCATTAGGCCCCTGCAAAGTTGATGGGAATTGCCATTCAAATCCTGTCCATGCCCTGCATCGATTGATTGTGCAGGGTGGGGCTTACTTGGGTCCCCACCCCCAATATTTTATTCACGTTGGCACCCCGGTTCTGGCTGAGTGGGCGACAGCTGTAAACAAGGTAAAATCCACCGCTAGAGTATAAGACTCTTGGTCTCAGAGTCGTAGGTTCAAGCCCCACGTTGGGCAAAAGATTGGACTAGATCAGGGTCTGTAACCTTTAAGACAAAAAGAGCCACTTGGACCCGTTTCTGAAGAAAAAAAAAACCTGGGAGCCACAAAATCATTGCGACATTTAAAGCATGCGCGCCACTGCCCTCCGATCTGACAGCAGGCGGGAAGGTGACATTGGGACGGTGCATGACTAACGCACGCACCACCCCCATGCGACGTCACAGCCAGTATAGCACCCGCCACAGTGGGGAGTGTCGGGGCGCACAATGCGCCTCCTCCCCTCACTAGTATCTGCCCCGGAGCCACGGCAAAGGTGTAAAAGAGCCACATGCGGCTCCGGAGCCGCGGGTTGCAGACCCCTGGACTAGATGGTCCTCGTGGTACAGTTCTATGATTCTACATACAAGGAAACTGACTTTACTGCAGTGCCCCAGTTAGACCTGCAGCAATCCCTCGTCACAGGAATCAGGATGGGCTTACCATACCCCTCAACGTGGACCGAAACATTCTCTGCATCATTGCAGTGGTGCACATCTTGCAGAATTAGGCAGCGTTTCATCTCCATTTGGCCCTTGCAGAGATGCTTACACTAAGCAGTAAAGAAAGCCAAGGCTGGATTTGATGAAACTACCAGTAAAGCTGTGTGTGCTCAAAACTTCATAATAATAGGCCAAAAAAATTGTATCACACACACACACACAGAGAAAGAGAGAGAGAGAGAGAGAGACAGACAGACAGACAGACAGACAGACAGACATATACAGTACAGTGGTACCTCGGGTTACATACGCTTCAGGTTACAGACTCCACTAACCCAGAAATATTACCTTGGGTTAAGAACTTTGCTTCAGGATGAGAACAGAAATTGTGCTCCGGCGGCGTGGCATCAGCAGGAGGCCCCATTAGCTAAAGTGCTGTTTCAGGTTAAGAACAGTTTCAGGTTAAGAACAGACCTCCGGAACAAATTCAGTACTTAACCCGAGGTACCACTGTACATACATTTATACACACACTTCCAGCTCATTACAATTCTGTGTCACTTTTGTGCTTTAAAATCAAATCCCGCTGTGCTACTCCTTCCTTTCTGCCTCCCTCTCCACCCAAACTTGCTGTGATTTTTTATTTATTTAAAGCAAACAATGGGAAGGGACGAGGCCAAATGGCTGTCCTGGGCACAAAAAGCGAATTGTCTCAAAACAACGGATCTTTCAGTCCCCCTGGGAGGCGAAGCACCATGACAGCAGCATGAATGTACAAAAGAGCTTCCTGTTAAGGCCGTGCCGCTGAAGTGCTCAAATTCGAACGACTTTCGCTGGTTGGGGGTGCGTGTTTGCAGAAAGAACATCTACAAAAGACTTCCAGTGTCTTTATGTAAATTTGCACAGGCTCTTGACTTCTGGAAAGTTGTTGGGGTTGCACCATAGAGCTTGACGGAGTGTGCAGCAACAAGAACAAAGTTTTTCTCTTATGTGTGTGCGTTGAATTTTGGACCTTGGAAAGCAGTTGCCATGTATTGTCTTCCACTTTCTGATTGTGGGCTCGGCCTTCGACTGGGGACTTCTGTTATTTTTGGATTTTTGCCTTGGCTTAGAGAGGCCGCAACCATGGGGGAAGGAGCATGGTCGGCGAGCTAAAAATAAATGCGGGGTGGAATACTGCTGAATTGCAATAGCAGCTGTAAGATGCTGGGAGCAATTGTGCCCTTGGACAATGCAGGCGAAAGGAGAAGAGACACTTTCCACCTGTGCTGTGTGATCCTGGCGTTCTGCAGAGAAACTGGTACAAGGTGTGAAATGCAGAACAACTCAGGATGTCAGATTGCACAGAGGGGGGGGGGAGAGGGAGGCCTTATCTCGAAAAGTTCTGAGATGGGAGGATGGGTGGCAATAGCCTTGCCACTTCCATCCCCTCCAAAAGGACATCTGTCTCTCCCAGAGCAAACGTGCTCAAGGAGCAAACAGGGCACAGGATTGTGCCTAAATCTGACACACTACCCCAGAGATGTCTTGGACTAGAAAACAGCCGGGGGTGGGGGGAACAGCCTCATTTCCTTATGCCCAAATCACCACCCTCTATCACTTCCTGATAATTTGGTTTGGTTCCCCGTGTAGACAGTATAATAAATCAATTTCCCTTACACCTTTGCTCTTTCTCTTTGCTGGAATGCCTTCTTTGTTTTGTGTTCTACAATGGCAGGGATGGGATTTCCCCTGCGTGCAAAGACGAGCTAGGGGTGGTGGGTGGTGGGACAAGACCAATAGTGGGTCCAACATGGGCTGTAGAGGGAAGTGAGGAGCTGATGGGGCTCATCAACCTGGGAAGGAAAACTCAGATCCTAAACCTCTGCTGCCTTGGGGGGTATTTTCAGGAGACAGAAAAGGCTAAGGAGTAAGCCCTAAACAAATTTTGAGCGGAGTCTCTATGACAGTTGGACAGTGCCTTGCAACTCCTAAAGCCAAGCTGGTGCCAAATGTATTCCTCTGTTTTCCTTTGATCCACATTAGTGAGGCCGAGAGGGCAGCCCAGTGCCAGATTTACGTATAAGCTAAACAAGCTATAGCTTAGGGCCCCACTCTTTTGGGGCCCCCAAAAACTTTAAAGGGAAAAAACTGGATGTACATTTCCAAAATACAGTCATACCTCAGGTTAAAGTAGTTTCAGGTTGAGCATTTTAAGATTGCATTCCGTGGCGACCTGGAAGTAACAGAATGGGTTACTTCCAGGCTTTGCTGCTCGTGCATGCGCTCAAAATGACATCACATGCATGCGCAGAAGCGGTGAATCCCATGCGCAGACGCGGGTTGCGTTCTGCTCAGGATGCGAACAGGGCTCCAGAACGGATCCCGTTCACATCCAGAGGTACCGCTGTATAAGATAAAAAACGAATAAAATAAAACCTACATACAGCAACAGCGTTTTGTGTTGTATAGCCTCCTATGGTGTAAGTAATGGGCCCCATCTGCTAGCCTACTCCATAAAATATCACTGGTTAGATACCTATTAGTTCCATAAATTACCATGTAGCATATATTCAACACAAAAAACAGCGACAATTTGTTGTTGACAAAGGACAGTTGAACATATAAAGGGCCCCATTACCTTCAGCAGCTTAGGGCCTCATCAAACCTAAATCCGGCCCTGGGGGGGTCTTGTCATCTGGGCAGCCCAGGACCTCCATATGCACCGCACTGCCCAGGCTTGCACCCTGGGGAAGTCACTTTGGTGCTGCTCACACAGCGGTTTGATTTCACCCCCAGAGGCATCCTTGAGACAGAAGGATAGCAACAACTGTGCATTTCAAGGTTCATTCATGTACTTACACAGCACATTTCACTTGGTACCAGAGCCTTGGCTAGGGGGTGGCGAAGTGGGCCCCCCACAAAATTGTCTTAAAAATATGTCCAAAAATAAAAATATTGATTATTGACTCATCAGAAAAGGTTTTTAATAGAGGGTGAATTGCATGGGTGGAGGGGGAGTTGGGTTGGAGGCGAGGAGAAAAAGAGAGCTAATTTGTCCGTGGCTAGGGAGCGAAATTGGGACGGTTCTGTCAGGGGCACAAGATCACCCAGCTACGGCTTTGCATGGCACTGCTAGTGTAATAAGTGGGACTAGCCACTCAATGTTGGAGTGTGGAGTGATCCCGTCAGCCAGCCCTGTTTTCTTCTCCCTTCCATTCTGTCCCCCCCTCTTGGCTTTCCATCTAAAAGGTAAAGGTAAAGGACCCCTGGACGGTTAAGTCCAGTCAAAGGCGACTATGGGGTTGCAGCACACATTTTGCTATCAGGCCGAGGGAGCCGGCGTTTGTCCACAGACAGCTTTCTGGGTCATGTGGCCAGCATGACTAATCCGCTTCTGGCACAACAAAACACAGCGAAAAGTGCCAGAGTGCATGGAAACACTGGTTACCTTCCCGCCGCATTGGTACCTATTTATCTACTTGCACTGGCATGCTTTTGAACTGCTAGGTTGGCAGAAGCTGGGACAGAGCAATGGGAGCTCGTCCCATTGCAGGGATTTGAACTGCCAACCTTCCGACTGGCAAGCCCAAGAAGCTCAGTGATTTAGACCACAGCGCCACCTGTGTCCCTTTCCATTCACAACCATCCCTGAGAGACATTTAGCATTCTGTGTCCACAGAAATTCTCAGTTTGCATTGCACTGCTGGTGGTGGTGGAGTGTCCCTCTTTGGCTTTTTTCCCTAAAGGAACAAGCTGCAAACTTTGGGGTTCCTCTGATCATGCTGATATCTCCTCTTTATTTCTCAGTAGTCTGTTTTGGCTCCACGATCAACATTCCCCAGCACCTGTTTTCCCAGTTAGTATTTATGTTGCTGATGAAGAATTTGTACTATTAGTTACAGCAATCATTTTTTACTTTATTGATTTAAAGCTGCAAGGACTCATATAATATAAGTTCACTGGTGCTTCTTAATTAAAGACAAAACAGCTAATTAGCCAATGTTTAGTCATTGCTGAAAAGTGAAATATTTGGAAACTGAAAAAAAAGAATTTATATTGTGAAACACACACAATCTGCACTGGTGCTGAAATATTTTTCAGATACTTGTAAGATACTACTTCAGAGATGAAAATTTGGAATGCTTCTATTAACCGGATGCCAAAGAACTTACTTTGCATGTGAAAATAATCAATATAATTAGGAATTATGGCTAGGCTGTCTAATATATTTTCCAAGAAGCACCCTTGTTATGCAACAAACTTTATTAATAGCAAAGGCACACACAACATTTTATTCTAGAATCAGTAGAGACTGAGTATAGTGGTACCTCAGTTTTCAAACAGCTTAGTTCCTGAACAACTTGGAATTCGAACACTGCAAACCCGGAAGTCAGTGTTCCGGTTTGCAAACTTTGCTTCAAAAGCCGAATGTGCTCCTGAGCTTCCATTTTCACTGTTGCGCTGCTTATTAGTGCCCCCCCCCCATTGTAATCAAAGCCTTCCATTTCCACTTTCAGTGTTCTGAGGTGATATTTAGAGCTTATATTTGGTACTTTTGTTTTTGCTATTTTTTGCGTTTTTGTTTGTGTGGCTTTTCCGTTTTTGTGAGTGTGACTTGTTATTTGTTTTATGACTGACTGACTGATTGTGTGATTGCGGAAATGGATAAAAGCCCCCTTCCAAACAATGACTATCATCAGTGCAGGTAAGATCCCCCCCCCCAAAAAAAATTATAATCTATTTTACTGTCTTATTTATTTTATATTACAGTACATTGATTCTTGCTTTCATTTTATGGATCAATGGTCTTGTAAGATAGCAAAATTCATGTTCAATTGCTATTTTAGGGGTTGTTTCTAAAAGTCTGGAACAGATTAATCCATTTTGCATTACTTTCTATGGGAAAGTGTGCCTTGGTTTTGGAACGCTTTGGTTTTGGAACGGACTTCTGGAATGGATTAAGTTTGAAAACCAAGGTACCACTGTACTAGTGGGGGGTTTTCTACGTAGTCCGCAAATGATCTAGATGTACTGCATATTTTTTGCCACTGAGAAAGCACTTATGGAGAAACTGGTTTCATTCCAAAAACAAAAGCTCATCGCAGATCGATTTTACATTAACCCCTCGTGTGTCCGTTTGAAAATGAGTGGAGGAGGTCCCAGTAATGGGGGCTGGGGTGTATCTACACCTGCCCCATGATGTTGTGGGTGATATATGTCAAGATCACAATAATCCCTTCCTTATTCCTTCACCTGTGCAGGGTTCCACAGTTACTGTACACTGTGTCAACATGTTCACTGAGCTATCCACTACAACCCCAAGGTCTTGTTCCTGGTCACTCTCCACTAGTTCTGTTCTGGTGAGCGTATATGTGAAATCAACTTTATTTTTTATTTTTGCCCCAACGCATATCATTTTGCTTACATTTCAAGGCATTTGCCATTTTGCTGCCCATGCACACAGTTTGGAGAGATGCTTTCGGAGATCTGTGCCGTTCCTTTCTTCTTTCAACTCCCTTCAACAATTTGGAATCGTCGCTGAACCTGGCTACCTTACAATTCACCTCTAACACTAGGTAAAGGGGCCCCTGACCATTAGGTCCAGTCGTGGCCGACTCTGGGGTTGCGGCACTCATCTCGCTTTATTGGCCGAGGGAGCCAGCGTACAGCTTCCGGGTCACGTGGCCAGCATGACTAAGCTGCTTCTGGTGAACCAGAGCAGCGCACTAGCTAGCAGAGTGCTAAACAGTGACAGTTCATAAAAAGGAAGGCTGCCGTGTGTGTCAACTCCTCACCTGAATCTCAAGAACACGTTGCGCAAGAAGCTCATTGACTGGATGCACCAAAGAGATCTGAGAATCAAAACCCACAACTCTCAGAGGTAACACAGCTCTGTTCCCCAGCAGCAATGGTTATGAGTTATTAGAGACCCTCCCTTTGTGACTCACAGCACCAGCATGTAACCCCCTGGTGTTTCACCCTCCACTGTCTTCCAACGGTTTGATGTGCTAATGGATTGTTACAAGCTACCTTAATTATCTGAAATGACTAGATGATACCCATTGCCAATCAAGCAGTGCTTGCCTGAATGCTTGCTCAGGCTATGGCAAGCTCCTGCCGTTTTATTTTCTGCCTGAAGAACAGATTTTTGAGACATGGCTGTTTCTGCAAGTGGCTCCAATGCCAGAGCAGCTACGTTAGCAATGATAACTGCAACCTCTGACAGCAGATGACACCGCTGCTGACAGAATGGTACTGGATAAAATTTATGTTGTCAATGCTAGTACATAAATCCCTGAAAGGGAGCGGGTGGCACTGTGGTCTAAACCACGGAGCCGCTTGGGCTTGCCAATTGGAAGGTTAGTGGTTCGAATCCCCGCGACGGGGTGAGCTCCCGTTGCTCTGTCCCAGCTCCTGCCAACCTAGCAGTTCGAAAGCACACCAGTGCAAGTAAATAGGTACCACCACGGCATTTCTGTGTGCTCTGGTTTTTGTCACTGTGTCCTGTTGCACGGAAATGGGTTTAGTCATGCTGGCCACATGACCCGGAAAGCTGTCTGTGGACAAACGCCAGCTCCCTTGGCCTGAAAGCGAGATGAGCGCTGCAACCCCATAGTTCCCTTTCGCTGGACTTAACCATTCAGGTCCTTTACCTTTGCCGTAAATCCTTGAAAAACTTAGGACCAGCCCACCTGAACGATCACCTTTCTCCACACCTTCCTGCCAGTTCTTGGACATCTGCTGCAGAAGCATTCCTAAGTGTCCCAAATCCATTTGGCATCCACAATAAATGTGACATTTAGCGTAGAAGCACCTATATGGCGGGATTCATTGCATCTGCCCATCAGTCTGGCATTTTCTGTCTGGTTTTAGACTCCGTCTTAAAATGTTTTCATTTACACAAGCTTGCCCTGCCATGTGACGCAGTTTTACATTTTTGTGATGTTTGCCTGGTTTATGCTTTTATCTTTCATTTTATTGCCTTATGTTGGTTTCATTACTGACACAGCTTTCAGAACATTTCCCCCTTGATTTAGCAGGATATAAATTGATGTATAAAATAAATAAACAGAACCTTGAGGAGCATTCCCTAGTCTGGTGGCCTTCAGATATTCTGAACTCCAACTCCCACAAGCTGAAAGCAAGATGAATGATGGTGTAGTCCAAAAAATCTGGAAGCCTGATCTTGAGTTTATTCATTCCTGTGACCCAACAATTTTCTGTGCTATCACAACATGTAACCCTGGAAAAGCTGATCATCTCAGGATGAAGACAAATGAAACTTCTTCCTCTTCTCCTTCTTCCTCTCCTCCATCTTCAAATTTAAGAGTGCTAGATGTTATTTTGATAACACTTCTCTCAGCCATTAAACACAGTCCCTTTTATAGTCTTTCGCAAGCTCTGATAAACCAGCGTTTTTGTTTGTTTGTTTCTTAGTTTTGTATACCACCCTTCACCTGAAGTTCTGAGGGTGGTTCACAGCATACTGTGAACTGTGTTGAAAACTCTATAGTCCTGGCAAGGCCGTATTGGCTAGCACCCGTGTCATCGTCCTCAGAACACTTTCCTACTAGGAAAGCAGGTTTATGTTGCTGGTTTTTTTAAAGTGAGGTGTAGGATAAAGGAGTCTCTTACTATTATATAGTTTAAGTCACACAGCCCACCTGACACACAAGGGTGGGACCGAGACTCCCTCATTGATCCTGTGCTTGACTTGCCAACAAGTACTTTTGTGCCACCAGCTGCTCTGGTTGAAGACCCTGCTGAGACTGCTAAATTATGCTATATGTCTGTCTCCAGCCCTTACTCTTTGGGGAAGAGGGAGAAAACACAAACAAGTAAACTGATGGAGTGGTTAACACCCCACCCCACCCCCAATTTGCTCCATGAATCCCTTGTCTCAGTTCCCTTTGCCGGGCAAAATGCAAAGAATTAGACCAGCTCAGATTAGTGCAGACATGTTCATTATAGAAAGAAAGTATTAATTCTATTCACACCAATTACTGTGTTGCAGAGAGCAGCTGTGAGCAATGAATAGTTTGTGTTTATACAACATATACAAAGGGAGATTATCTAAATGGGAGCTCTGCCCACATTTTGCTCCCCCTTTACAGTGCTAAAAAGATTTACAGGAGGACATGCCCCCCTCTGTCCTCCTTTAGCTAAGGGCCAGTAGACCTCCCGCTGCTTGGGAAGGATATAACTGGAGGACTGGCAGCCCCCGGAATCTCACAATTAAAAGTGTGTCTAAATGTTTTGTGTTGCTTTTAGGAGATTCAGCGGGTGCAAGCCATACATTCACAGCCTATGCTTGTCCCCTGGCTGTTTTCGTGGCAGACCGCTCTGTTCCCGATCTTCCAGGAAAAGCAAGGGAGTGATCCAGCCAAGCCAGAGACCTGACAACTAGAGCACTGGTGAGCAAAGCTGTCCAAGGAATGTTACCACGGGCTAACCAGGAGCTGTTACACCAGCAGCCGGCATGCAAGAGCTGTTTCTTTTTGTAGACAACCTGGGGCCCTTCCAGACTGCTGTTTTATGGCACATAAATAGCACATTTGAAGTGGATTTGCAGTGGCCCACCTATACATAATCTTACTTTCTCTAGGGTTGCCATTCGTCCAGGATTTCCCAGACATAGCTGGGATTCGGCCGCCAGGAACAACACCTAGGCGGAAAACTTTTGTCCAGGAAAATCCAGACATACGGCAACCCATGTCAGAAGTATAGTTTTTGGTGAATTTCCTTAAAAATAGCTCAAAAACGTCAATATTTATTTATTTATTTGAGATTTTGCAAAAAAAGAGGAAAAGTCAACAACGAAGAGAAACTCAACAACTTCTGTGTCCGCATTTTCACTTTTTGAAATATGGCAAGCCTAACTTTTTCATTTTATCACATCTGCAATGAATTCTGAATATTCCCATGTTCTTGGCTTCATACTTCAACTGTGCTCATTCCATTATTCCATTTCCAATTCCCCCTGCCTGAGCGCAAGTTAGTTGTGCTGTGTTGTCACATCACCGTTCTTTCATTTGTACACTTCTCAAGTTTTTGTGTCTCCCGTGCCAAAGAAACGCCCATGCTATTCTGCAGAAGAAACTGCAGGAAGGCCAGCTTATGACATCAATCGGAAGTACATGGGAGTTGCGCAACGCTGCAAGCATCTCCCCCCCCCCCCCCCCCGCACAGGTAAGTTAGTTGCACTATGATGCCACGGCGCCATCATGGCACTGCTTGATGCACCAGTGGCTTCCACAGATATATAGTCTCCAGGACACTGCACAGGGATGTGGGTTAATGCA
Organism: Podarcis tiliguerta; assembly: GCF_965153285.1. Classification (NCBI taxonomy): domain Eukaryota; kingdom Metazoa; phylum Chordata; class Lepidosauria; order Squamata; family Lacertidae; genus Podarcis; species Podarcis tiliguerta. The sequence goes on along the minus strand of NC_139536.1, from coordinate 15,142,909 downwards.
TATATGACTAGGCCTCCCAGCCACTCTGACCTCCATTTTCAAAGGATTCCAGAACTGGACCAGGAAGTTCTACAGAATTCCAGTTAAAGAAACCTGATTCTGGATTTTGCAAGAAAGATCCACAAACAATTAAAGGCCAATATCTGGTTTCTCGCTTTGGGTACCTTCCTGAAAAACGCACGCCTTCAGAAACACCACATTCCTTCAGCTTCAGCCGCTAACATGATAGTTCGTATCCTGCTGTGTCTTTATTGAGTTGCATAATTTATATCCCACACCTTGACTATAAATGCATGCTCCTAGAGTGGCTAACAGAATAGGAAGGAACAGAAAAGTACAATATAATAAGAGGAATATAATATAATGCACATTAATGCAGCAAATTAAAACAACTAAAGGAGATGTTGTTAGACTCCAAATCCCATCAGCCACAGCCATTATACACAATGGTCAGGGATGATGGGACTTGTTGTCCATCGTATGGATGGTCACAAACTCCACACCCCTGGCATAAATGAAGTCTCCAAGTGCTGAGGGGTGGCATTCCAACCAATGGGTGCCTGGAGACTCTGCCGAGGAACAAATTATACATTTAAATCACAGCTGAAGCACATTTTTCTCCTCAAAGAATTCTGGGCAATGTAGTTTGTTAAGGGTTGCTGTGAATGGTCATTCTGACTGTGAGTGGTAAATTACAGTGCCCAGAATTCTTTGAAAGAATGTCCTTTAAAGTTAAAGTTTATAACAGGCACCCCTAGCTAACAGGACCAGTGGTCAGGGATGATGGGAATTGTAGTCCCAAAACATCTGGAGGGCCGAGTTTGGGGATGCCTGGTGTATAAGCAGCCTCTGATGAGCTGAAGAAGGCAGGCTGGCCAAAGGCTGGAGGGGGGATGGAGTTAGTGATGATATAGCAGTGTGGAGATCATGACTTCACCTACTTGTCTGATGAATTCTTCCATGTTGCTCTGCCAGAATCTGTTAGGCTTGAGCCCCCAGTGGTTTTCACCAAGTAGCAGGATTTTTACAACGCAGTTAGCAACTCTGATGCAATCATAAATCGGGAGGCTGCCTGTAAGATATACAAAACATGTGGCCTCTAAATGATCTGGGACCAGCCCTCTGAAGGACCACCTCCTCACACCTCTGTATATCTGTGTGCTCATGTCTACACCTGAGGCCTCGCCCTCATTTGGCACCTGGCTCAGCTGTTGCTTAGCAATGAAATACATGTTTTTGCAGGCCTTTGTGGCAAGTTAATAGCCTACTGCTATATATAAATAATATTTCTCATGTGCCAGGGTGTGTTTTTTTCTTTTTTACGCTGCCGTTTCGTTTTGCACATTTTTATAACTGATTTAAGTCAGTTTGTTATTTATTGAGTATGTTTGTATGCTTCTTTCGGGGTGCTTTGGGATGACTTTGGGGTGTGCAATATGATAAATTAATAACTAAGCAGATCCTTCGCCTGGTGGTTTTTGTGATTTTAGACCACCTTGCATTGTATCCTTTGAACCAGTCAATGCAACCCTAAATAATGAGAGTCTTGCGGAGGAGAAGATGCTCATTACCTGTCCATTATACACTATTTTCAGACACAGGAGGAACTGCAGAGAATCTGGGATCTTACAATAGTGGCATGACCCCCCAAAATGAGAGAGAAAACTGGCTTCTATTCTACATCACCTGCTATAGCTAGAACCCTCTCTCATATAATCTCACCATACTACTGCCGTGTTAAAAAAACACAGTAATTTTTGTGCATTTTTCCTCTGGCAGAAAATTACTTGCACACCCATCAGCTTTGAAACGGGACATCCTTTTTTTCTCTCTAGAAGACAGGTATCTTGAAAGCGCAATCAAATAATTTCTCAACAACTGATAAAATACCAAGTCATCAGACTCGGAGCACGATTGTTTAAAACGCAGCAGACGCACACAGCAATACAATATGAACATAACCAGAAAACAAATAGGACATGCTTTTAATGGAGTCCTTCATTATCTAGCGGTCGCCTTTAATGGAGCAAACAGCGTGTGTCATTTCTGTTATCTTACCGTAGACAGTTTGCACACACTGTAAAAATTGCTCTCCATTCTCCGGCTGAAAAGATCAGTGTTTCTAAAAGGTGGCGGGGAGGGGAGGTCATGCTGATTTATTGGCAATTAAACCTGAAGGATCTCTATACCCTCTTCAAAACAAAGCCTATCTGGGTAATTCAGCCGGGGAGACCGCAGAGCAGGCTGCCTCGCCTGTCACGAGCCCACCTTTTCTGTTTGGGCTCAGCAAAAACAACTGCCTTGGCCTTACTGAAAATGTCCTGGCCTGCGCAGGTTCTAGCTGCAGTTGCTATAGAAACCAGCTTCCAGGGAACCCTTTCCACAGCAACTAGAGGAAGCCCTGTGGGTTTGCAGCGGAACCGGAGCACTGAATTCTGGGAAAGTGTTTCCCTTCGTGAGGGCTGCTGGCCAAGTCTATTGGTCCCTAACCTCTGCTCCGCATAAGTAGAGAGCAGACCATAGAGAGTGTGGCATAGTGGTTAAAGGGTTGGACCTGGGAGATCAGGGTTCAAATGCTCATTCAGCCACAAAGCTCATTGCACTGATGATGTTGGGCCAGTCAACGGTCTCTTAGGGTGGTGTTCAAAAGCAGACCCATGGAAATGACTACAGGCAGTCCAGTAACTTCAATGGATCTGTTCTGAGTAAAGATGACTACCACCCCTTGCCTACACACTGTTGTTGTGAGGGGGAGAGTTCAAGTTCAAGAGGGGGAGAGTCACATGTGGCACTTTGAGCCACTTGGGAGATACAGAATAATAAACAATTCAAATTCTGAGGTGCTCTCTTTATTTTTTGAAAATTTTATTTATTAAATTTGTATACCGCTCTATACTCACAGGTCTCAGGGCAGTTACAACATAAAGAAAAACCACAATATAAAAACACAACATACATAATAAAAATAATTTGCTTGGGCCTTGGCTACAGGCTTACCTGGCAGAGGTGACGGCCATTTCAGCACAATTTCAGGTCCAGGGAAATCAAAATGGCTTCCGGTCACTTGGTTAGTCCACGGCTGAGGCCAAGGAAAGGTATTGGCAAGGTGAGCCTTGCCAAAAAGTTGTGACAACTTGCAGCTGCCTATGAGGTGCTGGGGGCTGATACCAGGCCTGTCTGCCCTTCCCAGTCTTCTAACAGATGTGACCCCCCAAATCAACATCTGGGAACATCTGTGGTGTGCGTGTGGAGGTGACCTCTCCCTACGCACCATGGTCCCAATCCAAGGCTGCTAGTTAAATTTAAAAAACTAGGCTTGTTAGTGGCAATCACACAATTCATGTCACATCTAATTGGACCTAGGACCATAAGGTTTCCAGCTCAGCCCTCCGAGTCTCTGACAGGTCTTCTCTCACATAATAATAATAATAATAATAATAATAATAATAATAATAATAATATTTTATTTATAACCTGCCCATCTGGTGGCTGGGTTTCCCAATCGAGTACAGTGGTACCTTGGGTTACAGATGCTTCAGGTTACAGACTCCGCTAACCCAGAAATAGTACTTCAGGTTCACTTTGCTTCAGGATGAGAACAGAAATTGCGTGGTGGTGGCACGGCGGCAGCGGGAGGTCCCATTAGCTAAAGTGGTACCTCAGGTTAAGTACAGTTTCAGGTCGAGAATGGACCTCCAAAACAAACTAAGTTCTTAACCTGAGGTACCACAGTGGTACCTCTGGTTGCAAATGGGATCCGTTCCGGAGGCCCGTTCGCAACATGAGCAGAAGGCAACCTGCATCTGCACGTGCCGCGATTCACCGCTTCTGCGCATGACGTCATTTTGCACGTCTGTGCATGCGCAAGCGGTGAAACCCAGAAGTAACCCTTTCTGGTACTTCCGGGTCGCCGTGGAATGCAACCTGAAAACGCGCAACCTGAAGCAAACATAACATGAGCATTACAACACAATACAGCATTAAACATTAAAAACTTCCCTAAATCAGTTGCCTGTGTAGTATCTCATTAAGTCGGGACAGGGAATGTGTTGCCCTCCGGATAATGGATCATAGAATTGCAGAATTGTAAGTTGGAAGGGACCCTGAGGGTCATCTAGTCCAACCCTCTGCAACGCATGGAATTTCAACAGAAGCATCCGTGACAGATGGCCATCCAACCTTTGCTTAAAAACCTCCAAGGAAGGAGAGTCCACAACCTCCCAAGGGAGTCCGTTCCACTGTTGAACAACTCTTACCGTCAGAAAGTTCTTCCTGATCTTTAGTCGGAATCTCCTTTCCTGTAACTTGAATCCATTGGTCCTAGCCTCTGGAGCAGGAGAAAATAAGTTTGCTCCCTCTTCCATGGGACAGCCCTTGAGATATCTGAAGATGGCTATCATCTCTCCTCTCAGTCTCCTTTTTTCCAAGCTAAACATATCCAACTCCAGTGCTATTTTTCGGGGTGGGGTACTCAAGGGTACGCCGTATCATCACTTTCCCCCCAAATGTTAAATTTGTGGCACGTACTGTAACAACTTCATGGTGAGTACCAGCACCTTTTTTCCTTAAAAAAAGGGGGGGGGGGAATGCACTGCCCAACTTCCTCAACCATTCCTCATAAGGCCTGGTTTCCAGACCCTTGATCATCTTGGTCGTCCTCCTCTGCCAAATTCCAGCCTGTCAATATCCTCCCTAAACTGTGGTGCCCAGAACTGGACATAACATTCCAGGTGTGGTCTGATCAAGGCAAAATAGAATGGGACTATGACCTCCCTTGATCTGGACCGGGGCCAGCAAAGTTCTTGTGGCTTGGGCCAGTTCACGGTCCCGCAGACGCCACGGTGGGCTTGAGTGCGCGCTTCCTGCAGCCAATGGGAAGCCAGCCAGCGTCGCGGAAGGCGGTCCCTGCTCTGCTCCGCGCTGCGGCGGGGGTCTATGGGCTGGTTAAACAACCCCTATGGGCCGCTTGTGGCTCATGGGCCTTAGGTTGCTGACCCCTGATCTGAACTGTATACTTCTGTTGATACAGCATTAACCTTTTTTGCTGCTGCATCACACTGTTGACTCACGTAATCCAACAATGTCTGAAGAGCCACTGGTTCCCAAGCCTTGTGATAAAGTTAAAAATACAGTTCAGGCACAATTTGATTGATTGGGGAAGAGCCTCCCCCCCCCTCTATCTTTTACACTCTAGACAACATATTGGGCAAGATTACTTATCAGAGCTGTTTCTTCCTGACTTGACTGACTGTACCAAATTGCTGCAATGTTTAGATGTGAATGCTATCCCCCAAATCCCGTATCATGCAGCAGAACTCTTCAGTGTAAACACAGCACACAGAACACTGAGCTGAACAAATACCAAAGTTCTTGGCCAGAGGAGCTTATAAAGCTAAAACTATCAGGATACAAGATGTGGGACAACGCAAAACAAACAGCTGAGCAGTCGGGCTTTACAAAGAGAAACCTTATGGGGTTTTTGTCACTGTCCTTGATCCATAAAATCATGTTTAATTTACTTAAAATTCAGGAAATAAAATCTAAGCAACACCTACGCTGCAGATAAGTCACCTGTGTTCCTGCCGATGAAGTCTACAGATCTGTTATTCCAATTTAAAAATTATGACCCACGTTTAAACATTCTTAAGGCAGTACATTTCAAAAGTCCATAAAAGACATCCATTATTTCGTGACTTTCCCAGGCCCATATAATCTGGGGTAGATGTTATGGTTTATAGGTTTTTAAACATAAAGGATTATATCAAATATTAGACGTACTTAGGAGCAGATCCTTTGAAATCAAAATAATTGATTTCGGTGGATCTACTGTGCATATGACTAATACTGAATATTACCCAGTGTGTTTCTTATTTCATGATAAAGTGACATATTCTATTATGAATAATGAAGCCATAAGACCTCCTGCAGCTCTCCAAAAGTAATATACACATGTGGATATGAATTTGGAGCCAGTTTCACCACCGCACTAGAGACAAGATGCTTTATGAAAAGCAAACAGTGGCTTACTTCTTTAGCGAGAAGTCCAACTTAAAAACCATAGTAAAACCCCATTGTAGTTGTTGTTTTCTCTCATGTGCACCCTCCTTTGTTCCTGGATGTTGTTTCTAGGTGCAAACGCCAATGCTCCCTGGGCCATCTTGAGTATGAATTGTAAGTCAAACTTGTCTGGAACCTGGTTTTGTCACTTGGGCCTAACTTTCAAAATCTTATTTTGACTGAAGCTATAACAACGATCGCATACTATTTCCAGCACACCAAGGCCTGCTGGGATTGTTCAGATCACCAAGGTGCTTAGCGCAGTAATACCCTGCCGCTGTAAAGACCACCAGTCATTCATAGCTAAGAAAATATGTACAGTGGTACAGTGGTAACTCGGTTTAAGCAGAGACATCACCTTGCCAACAAAGGTTCATATGGTTAAAGCTATGGTTTTCTCAGTAGTGATGTATGGAAGTGAGAGCTGGACCATAAAGAAGGCTGATCGCCGAAGAATTGATGCTTTTGAATTATGGTGCTGGAGGAGACTCTTGAGAGTCCCATGGACTGCAAGAAGATCAAACCTATCCATTCTTAAGAAAATCAGCCTTGAGTGCTCACTGGAAGGACAGATCGTGAAGCTAAGGCTCCAATACTTTGGCCGCCTCATGAGAAGAGAAGATTCCCTGGAAAAGACCTTGATGTTGGGGAAGATTGAGGGCACAAAGAGAAGGGGACGACAGAGGACGAGATGCTTGGACAGTGTTCTCGAAGCTACCAGCATGAGTTTGACCAAACTGCAGGAGGCAGTGGAAGACAGGAGTGCCTGGCATGCTCGGGTCCATGGGGTCACGAAGAGTCGGACACGACTAAACGAAAACAACAACAACCTCGGTTTAAGAACAGTCCGGTTTAAGAACAATTCGGTTTACAAACTGTGCAAAACAGTAAAGTGTCCCAGTTTGAGAACTTTACCTTGGTCTAAGAATGGAATCCAAATGGTGGAAGGGAACTGGTGGTGGGAGGCCTCATTAGGGAAAGCGAGCCTCGGTTTAAGAAGGGTTTCGGTTTAAGAATGCACTTCTGGAACGGATTAACTTTGTAAACTGAGGTACCACTGTATCTGAAATTAAACTCTGGTGGTATGCCAGCTATTTCTGGTGCTCCCTTGGACTTAGAATACCTTCTCTCTGTTATCTGTGTGGATTTAAACCCATCAGTTTAGGAGACTACTTGATGCACCCGATAAACATCTCTTTTCAGCCATGAAAAGTTCATGCCATAACCCAACTTGACGGTTTTTAGGATGCCACTGCAGATTCTTTGGCTGCCACTGTAAACACATTTATATGGAAATAAGTCCCACTGAGATCTGAAGGTCGTACTTCTGAGCAAATATTTAGGAGTGCACCTTCAACTTTAGCATGCTTGTGGCCTCCCCAGAGGCATCTAGTTGTTCACTGGAGAAAACAGGAGGCTGGACTAGATGGGCACTTGGTCTGATCTGGCTTGTCTCTACCATTCCTAGGCTGGTTAACAGGAGTTGGCCCCCATCCTTTCAGGGCACATTCTGATCTGAGAGTTTATGAGGATGGAACTCGATGGCGTTTCTCCTTTTCCCATCTGTGTAAGAGATGCGTATGCCGTATATTTGGGGACATGGTACCAGTGATATATCACTGCAGGTTACCTGAGGGTTCATCTGATAAAACTCTTCTTGCAAGATGTATAAGAGAAACAAAAACAACATACCCTTGAATTAAAGAAGCAACGGTGGTTATCAAGTCTTGCAGGGATGCAGCTAATTTTAGACCCAGCAATCGATGGACTTACAGGACTCACCCCATTCAACGGTTTATAGCGGCATATACATTCCTGCTTTGTTAGATATTATTATTATTATTAAACAAGGTTGGCAACCCAGATTTTCTACAGACATATAAAATGCAAATAATGTGAGCACTCCCAATTTCACATTTTAAACTCACTTAAATCATAGCACCACCACGACTCCAGGAATAAAATGGAGCTTGCTTCTACTGCCCTGATACTAGCTCAGTTACATATGGTACAGCATATGAGACTCTTAATCTTGGGGTTGTGGGTTTTGAGCCCCATGCTGGGCAAAATATTCCTGCATTGCAGAGGGTTGGACTAGATGATCCTTGTGGCCCCTTCCAACTTTAAAATTCTATTATCAAAATAAGCACCATTTTATTGTTTGAAAAAAAGGCTGGCATCCGTCTGTCTCAGGAGGAGATGATGAGAGTGCACCTTTGGGGGTGAGGTCAAGCTGCTGGACGGTTGCTGGCAACCACGTAATTTTAAAAGTAAAATTAATACAGTAACATGAGCATCGTAACCATGTATATGCTATGCTAGCCTGGTCTGCTAGCCAATGACTATAATTTGTTTATTTTTAAAAGTAGAAATAAATGATGCTTTGTCACCCTGGGTGGGTTCCAGCCAGCCATCTGTCTACCACCCGTTTCATGAACAGAACTTTGGGAAATATTATACGGCTCGTCCTATGTCTGCAACCCTACGCACCCTCACCTAGGCTATGGGCGGAATGCAATCTGCTTCTAAGAAAGCACGCAGGCCGTCTGGATGTGGAGCGCCAAGCGCCTAGAGACCATTCAGAAAGCATTGTCGCAAATTTAAATAGTTGGGCCAGCTCAGTCAGTACAGCATGAGATTCTTCATCTCAAGGGTCGTGGGTTCGAGCCCCACGTTGGGCAAAAGATCCCTGCATTGCAGGGGGCTGGACCCTTCCAACTCTACGGTTCTGCAACCATCTCCGCATTTGAACCCGGCACTGTATCCCTCCTTTGTGCCACCCAGCTCACCAGCCATGTGCTCCCCCTCCTCCTCCGATGCCCGGGCATACTCCACGGGTGACCACTGTCTCTTTAACCTATTTGGCCACCAGCTCCTGACCTGCGGGGAAGAGTTCTGCCCGGACACTGAGGTCCAGCGCCGAGGGCCTTCTGGCAGTTCCCTCACTGCGAGAAGCCAAGTTACAGGGAACAAGGCAGAGGGCCTTCTTGGTAGTGGCACCCGCCATGTGGAACGCCCTCCCATCAGATGTCAAAGAGAAAAATAACTACAGTGGTACCTCGGGTTAAGTACTTAATTCATTCCAGAAATCCGTTCTTAACCTGAAACTGTTCTTAACCTGAAGAACCACTTTAGTTAATGGGGCCTCCTGCTGCCGCCACAGCACGATTTCTGTTCTCATCCTGAAGCAAAGTTCTTAACCTGAAGCACTATTTCTGGGTTAGCGGAGTGTGTAACCTGAAGCGTATGTAACTCAAGGTACCACTGTACCAAACTTTTAGAAGACATCTGAAGGCAGCCCTGTTTAGGGAAGCTTTTAATGTTTAATAGGTTATTGTATTTTAGTGTTTTGCTGGAATCCGCCCAGAGTGGCTGGGGAAACCCAGCCAGATGGGCGGGGTATAAATAATAAATTATTATTATTATTACTATTCTTATTAAGGTAAAGGTACCCCTGCCAGTACAGGCCAGTCTTGACAGACTCTAGGGTTGTGCGCTCATCTCACTCTAGAGGCCGGGAGCCAGCGCTGTCCGCAGACACTTTCGGGTCACGTGGCCAGTGTGACAAGCTGCATCTGGCGAGCCAGCGCAGCACACGAAACGCCGTTTACCTTCCCGCTGGTAAGCGGTCCCTATTTATCTACTTGCACTTAAGGGTGCTTTCGAACTGCTAGGTTGGCAGGCGCTGGGAACGAACAACGGGAGCGCACCCCTCCGCGGGGATTCGAACCGCAGACCTTTCGATCGGCAAGCCCTAGGCGCTGAGGCTTTTACCCACCCGGGTCCCTTTATTATTCTTATTATTATTATTATTAAGAGTCAAGCCAGCGGGCGTGGGAACTTCGAAGACTAGAAACCCCCAAACCCTTCCTCCCCACCCCCTTTTTTGCAGCCAGCTCCGCGTGCCATGTGCCCCGCGCGCACCAGCGACGACCCCTGCCCTCCGAACACCCCACCCCCCCAACTTCGCGCCGGCCCACCCCTTCCGCTTGCAATGGACTCGGCCGCTTTGCCGAGGGGGCGGCGCCACCGCCGCGAGGGGAGGGGGAAAAGGGGGCCGGTTGCGCGCCCGGAGGCTGTGCAGGCGGGCGGGCGGAGCGAGAGGAGGAGCCGTCGGCGGCCGGGGCGCCTTGTTGCTATGGGGAGACGGCGAGGGAGGGGGCGGCGTCGCCGCTGCTGCTGCTGCTGCGCAGGGCAAGGGAAGCCAGAGGCAGCGGCGGCGGCAGCAGCAGCAGCTGCTGATTCCTGACACATTTTCCCCCCTCGCTGCCATATTGCTGCCCCCTCCCCCTTTGCGCGAGCTTCATGCGTACAGTGAGTCGGAACCTCTCCTTTATTAACTATCTGGGGTCGAGGGATGCGGGTGGGGTGGGGAGCTGGGGGTGGCTAAGAGATACATACACCTCTCTTCTTAAATTTATTCTTTCCAACCCCTGGGTTTCTCCCCCCCCTCCCACTCCTTCCGATTTTTCTTTTTCTACTTCTAGCTTTTTAATTCTCGCTTGTCTTCCCCTTCCGATTTCAGCAGCGTCTACTTCCAGTTGTGTTTTGCTGGTGGATTTCTGTTTTCATTCTCTCCCTCCCTTGACGTCTGGTGTGTGTCTGTGCAGCGCGGAGGCTTAAATTGTGCTGTGTGTGTATTGTGTGTACACACACACACAAATATATATTGTGGGTATATGTGTGTGCGCGCGCGCCTCCAGCTGAGTTCCCTTTGGCTTCAAGATATATGGCGAGGTTGGGATCTAGGGCGGCTGGAGATAAGAGGAAAGGTGAGGAGCTTTGAGTTGGTGTCAGAACTGGGGTACGCGTGTCTTTCTCTAGGGTTGTGCCTGCAAGTTGAGGGGGTGTGTGAACAGACATTCGTGTTCCGGAGTCAGGGGTGTGTGACTTGGAGAAGGGAAGATAAATGCTCGAAACTGGAGAGGAAGACACTGGAGAGGAGAACGAGGGATTTTCTTGTGGGTGGTGAAAAAGGGTTTCTGCCCAAGCCAGTCGTGTGTGTGAATGTATAAAAAGCTTGACTGCCAGATCTGGGTCTGACCTGTTTATCTGGGGCGTTGGGAGGAGTGAATGGAACAAGAAGGTTGGATGCAGCCAAAGCTCTCTCTCTGTCGGACCTGAGTCTCTAAATACGCCCCTCGAGAGATAGGTGGACTTAGTGGGACCCAAATCTGATTTATTTTTTAACCTACCAACTGACCACTTTAGAGCTGTGTGCTCTGATATAATGTGCTCCTCCTTCAATGAAGTGGTCCGGGCTCCCTTGGGCGGTGGAGAGACGAAGGTGGCATCTGGGGCAGGCAGGCGAGAGTGGCGTTTCAGTGGAGGGGCTCCGATCTCCTCCCCCACCAGTCCCCCCTTTCTTCTGACCCTTGTCCCTCTTGCTGCCCTAGACACCCCCCCCCCCTTTAACCGGGTAGCTTTGCCGTTGTGCACGCGCCTTTTCGCCTCCTTTTGGACTTCGCTTCATCCACAAGCGCTGCTTGTGCGGTTCCACCAGGCCCCCCTAAATACGATGCGTGCGCGCTTGGGCTTTTGCTAAGACGTTTGTGTGCCCTTTGGCTGTCCGTATTCTTTTAATAAATCTTCCCCGCTTCCGGGTGAGAGTGACTGGCTCGATCTTTCTTTCCGTCGTCGCGAAGTTGGAAGGGAACAAGACATCCCGCGTGCGCGCACAAAAAAAGTTCACCTGCTTTGGAAGTTTTTTCAAAATGCAGCTGAGTGAATTCTTTCCTTCTCTCCGTACTCCGTAGAAAAGAAAGAGAAAGAGACTTTTCTCCCGGCTTGCTCCGTCCCTCCCTCCTCCAGCCTCCCCCATTTTGGTTCAGGATTGTGACAGCCACGTGGCTGGCAAAGCCTCTCGCCGGGGAAAGGCGGCCACGGGGTCACCCGGGCGGCTCCGCGAGCGTGTGGGTGGCTGCGCGTTAGCAGCCCGGCACAAAGCCCGGCGCAAAGTCTGCAACGCCGCCGCCGCCCCCTCCTCCTCTTGCATGCGAGCGTAAGAAAAGGTGCCCCCCTCTGCGCTTTAGTCCTGCCTCCCATCTCTCTCTCCCCCCCCCCCCGCTCCTGCTTAGAAAATGCAAACTCTCCGGACGCTGAATGCAAGCGCAAGAGATTGAAGCCAACGGAGAAAAGACACCCCCCCCCCACATCCTCTGAAAAAACTTGGACCCTTTTGTATGGGATCGATCAAGCCGCACTAAATAACATTAACCTCCCCCCCCTCCTCCTCTTTCTGTAACTGGCACAATTGGGAGTACACTCCCCGCCCCCCAACGCCTAAATATATGCAGGCATAGAGAGAATAGGGGGACAGCACGCAGAGAATTTTAAACACACTTCAGTATGTGTCAGACCCCCCCCCCCCCATGCATGCTCTGTGAAAGGATTGGGGAGGTAACAATCAGCACTCTTCTCCTTTTTTCTTTCCCTTAGTTAACAGCCCTAAATGTGCGCTAGGGAACTCCTGGTTTGCAGAAATCCTGTGCAATGCTTCCTGCAAATGAGAATAAGTTGCATTGCTTTGAGGGGGAGGGTGCTGGTTCTGTTGCTCCTCCCACTGGGTTTTTAACTTCGGTGGACATGTGTGTGTGTTTTTTAAAGGTATTTGTTAACGTTACAAATTATATCTTGGTGGTGTTTGTTGTTGTTTTTTTGGCCGTGGCTAATTTCACCTTTTGGTTGGATGGTTGTAAACTGCTTTGAGGGTCATACGCCCAACGGGAAAGTGGCTGAGATATTTTAATAAATGGGAGGGTTGTGAGCAAACCCTGTAGAAAACATGAAATGCATTTGTGGTGGTCTTTGTTTTGTTCTAATGTATCACAAGGGCAACAAGTGGCCTTTTTAAATATTTCCTTTCTCTGTTTATTTTCTGCGGAGTCATGCTCAGGTGAAAAATTACTTTTTCACCCTTTACAAATAAGGGAATTTGTGCTTAGGGGTAGTGTTTCTATAGGTCCAGACATTTGAGGGGCTGTCTTGGCCTTGGGGTCTCTTCCAACTCTACAGTTCTATTATTCTAAGTCATGGGTAGGCAAACTAAGGCCCGGGGGCTGGATCCAGCCCAGTCGCCTTCTAAATCCGGTCCGTGGACGGTCTGGGACTGAGCGTGTTTTTACATGAGTAGAATGTGTGCTTTTATTTAAAATGCATCCCTGAGTTATTTGTGGGGCATAGGAATTCGTTCATTCCCCCCCCCATATAGTCCGGCCCCCCACAAGGTCTGAGGGACAGTGGACTGGCCCCTTGCTGAAAAAGTTTGCTGACCCTTCTTCTAAGTTCTGTGGGACCTGACTCCCAGGTAAATGTGTGTTGAGGGTTGCAGCTGAAATTAAGCTCCTTCAGTTCCCACTGATTTTAGTAGGGGAGAGTTCAAGAGGCTAAACTTCCCCAATGAAATTGGTGGGATGCAAAATCAGTTCCGAACTGGCTCATGGTGCATGATGCTGATTTTTTTTTTTTTTAATTTAAATTTCTTAACAACATAAGAAGTACCTGCTGGATCAGACCAACGTCCCACCTAGTCCAGCATCCTGTTCTCACAGTGGCCAACCAGATACCTGGAGGAAACCCACAAGCAGGAACCAAGCACAAGAGCACTTTCCTTCAGCTGGAATTCAGAAACATGCTGCCCCTGACCACAGAAGCAGAACATAGACACTGTGGCTGGTAGACATTGATAGCCCTTTCCTCCAAAATCCTCTTTTAAAGCCATCCAGTTCTATTACCTGCCCCAGCTTCTTTGGATGTCCATGACTTCCTAGTGTTATGAGAGTGGGAGAATATATTTTCTCTATCCACTTTCTTAAAGGTAAAGGGACCCCTGACCATTAGGTCCAGTCATGACCGATTCTGGGGTTGCAGCGCTCACCTCGCTTTATTGGCCGAGGGAGCCGGCATTTGTCCGCAGACAGCTTCCGGGTCATGTGGCCAGCATGACTAAGCCGCTTCTGGCGAACCAGAGCAGCACATGGAAACGCAGTTTACCTTCCCGCCGGAGTGGTACCTATTTATCTACATGCACTTTGTGCTTTCGAACTGCTAGGTTGGCAGGAGCTGGGACCAAACAACAGGAGCTCACCCCGTTGTGGGGATTCGAACCGCCAACCTTCTGATCAGCAAGTCCTAGGCTCTGCGGTTTAACCCACAGCGCCACCCGCGTCCCCTTATCCACTTTCTTAGTGCCACAAAATTTTCTATGCTTCCATCCTGGCTCCTCTTACTCGTCTTTCCCTTGAACTCAAGAGGCTGCTGTCCCTTGACCCTTTTGCTTGCCCTTTTCTCAGCCTTTTCCAACTCCTTTTTGAGGTGAGGCGACCAGAACTGTACACTCTACTCCAAATGCGGTTCAGCCATAGATTTGTGTAATAATAGCATTATAGTAACAGTGGTTTTATTTTCCTTCCCTAATGATCCCTAGTACACTGGGCCGACATTTTCATCAAGCTGTCCTCTATGATCTCAAGGTCCTGTTTTTTGGTCAGCCATTGCCAATTCATAACCCCATGAGCGTATATGTGAAATTAAGATGTCCCCCCCCCCCCCCCCGGACACGCATCACTTTACACTTCTTTACATTGAATTGCATTCACCTTTTTGCTGCTCTTTCACTCAGTTTGGAGAGATGCCTTTTGAGCTCTTCCCAATCTCTTTTTGTTTTCTATCAACTCATATCATCAACAAACTTGGCCACCTCATTTCTCGTGGATTTTCGGCAAATTGGGAAACCCAGACGTATGGCGTGTGTGTGTGTGTTAATATATATATTTTAAATCATTCAATAAAAAGGCCAACAACTTGCAGCAAAATCAAAACAAATAATAATAATAATAATCAACTCCTTTGTCCGGATTTTCGCTTTTGGGAATATGGCAACCCTAACTTTCTACATCCTTCCATTAGGAGAGCTGTCCATTTATTCCTACTCTCTTGTTATATAACTAGTTCTTGATCCACTAGAGAAGAGGACCTCTTTTCTTATCCCGTGACTCCTCTCCTACTCGGGTGTTTCTGGTGAGATGCTCCATTGAAAGCTTTTCGAGCATCCAAGTGCACTTGGGTGGGTGGAAACTGGGGGGGGGGGGGGCGCGCAATATCTCTCGCCGATATCTCTCGCCCCCACCTCTTCCCAGCGGAGAAGCCAGTACTGTATTCACAAAAGTTTAAAGGCAGCTTGTTAAGCTTCTGACACCTTCTTGACTTCCAGTCCTGCCCACCACAAGAGAGAAGATGTGCTTTTAACGAGCTCTCGATTTCATTCCCACCCGCAAATAGAAGATGTGAGTCTCCACCAGGTGGTCTTCAAAAGAGGATTCTCCCTTTGTAAAAGTGGCCATGATCCCTGCCAGCAAGTGCAAGAGGGGATATTTCCCTTTTCCTTCCTGGTCAAGAAAGTGTCCATCTTGGTTGTGATCTTGCGGAGTGGGTTGGGGACCAATAGGGAGCAAAGATGTCAGCGCATGCAGATTGAGATATGAACGCAAAGTCAGCTTCTCCATTGTAGCCATCAATTAGTTTATGGTACTGAATAAGCAGCAAGCAGCACAAATGGCTCAAGCAGAAATGATTTCGTGGCTCAGATAGGCACATGCAGACCTGGTTTCGAGCAAAGCGTCGTGCCTCCTCTCCTCTATGCCACGGGGTCCCAAACTGTGATCCGTGAGCTTCAGTCAGGTGCCATGTACAGTGGTGCCTCGCAAGACGATATTAATCCGTTCCACGAGTCTCTTCGTCTAGCGTTTTTTTCGTCTTGCGAAGCAACCCTATTAGCGGATTAGCGCTATTAGCGGTTTAGCGGCTATTAGCGGCTATAAAAGTCTTAAGGGATTAGCGGATTAGCTGCTAAAAGGCTATTAGCGGCTTAGCGCCTTAGAAAAAGGGGGTGGGGAGCGAAAAAAATTCTCAAGAATCGCAAGACATTTTCGTCTTGCGAAGCAAGCCCATAGAGAAATTCGTCCTGCGAAGCGCATTGAAAAACGGAAAACCCTTTCGTCTAGCGGGTTTTCCGTCTTGCGAGGCATTCGTCTTGCGGGGCCACATCAACAACACCACTGTAGTTGATGCAAAACCCGTGCGGGGCAAGCAAGGGTCACAGTGCTGGGTTTTCGCCTATTTACCCTGCAGTTCTAGACGTGTCTTCTCAGAAGTAGACCCCTTTGAATTACATGAGACTTGCTCCCAGATAAATGGGAGCAGGCTTGCCTTTTGTATTGTCATTTCTCTCTTCCCCAAAGGCAAATCGATATTTGGGCCTTCAGGACTTTGGTCAAGTGTGGGTCGCAAGTTGTGACTGATAGCTGTGTCCGCGAAATATGTGTTGCCTGGCAAAAGCCATTATGGCGAACCATCTTCAGGCATCTTTTTTCCCATTGTTCCATAACTTTACAAACTCTTTCTCTTAAGTACCGTATATACTCGAGTATAAGCCGACCCAAATATAAGCCAAGGCACCTGATTTTAACACGAAAAAACTGGGAAAACTCATTGACTCGAGTATAAGCCGGTTCACCACACCACAAACCTCCTGGTGGGCTGGAGTGCACATGGCAGAGGGGGCTTCTCTCTCCCCCCATTAAAAATGTGCTGAAAAAGTCGGTTTATACACGAGTATATACGGTATATAAAATGTCTGAAATGAGGAGCAGGAATAGCTGTATTGTCGCAATGCAAAACTAGCTGTGTGTATCTTGTGGCAAAAATGACTTGTACAGGATATCCTTTTTAAAAAGCAGCTAGAATTCAGAGCATGGGAAGTGCTATACCAAAAGTCTTACCATGTGACCTTGCGTCAGAATTCCTTCTCTCTCAGCTTCATGTTGTCTGATCTTGCCGCTCAGTCTAGACAGAAAAGGTAAACTAGCAGGCAGCTTCCTCGGTGCATTGGATGCATGTGAATTACCGTATTTTTCGCCTTATAAGACGCACCAGACCACAAGGCGCACCGAGTTTTTGGAGGAGGAAAACAAGAAAAAATATATTCTGAATCTCAGAAGCCAGAAGAGCAAGAAGGATCGCTGCGCAGTGAAAGCAGCAATCCCTCTTGCTGTTCTGGCTTCTGGGATAGCTGCGCACCCTGCATTCGCTCCATAAGACGCACACACATTTCCCCTTACTTTTTAGGAGGGAAAAAGTGAGTCTTATAGAGCAAAAAGTACGGTATATTATTCTGGTCTACTTACATTGTTGCATTGAGCACCTTGATAGGATCTTCTGCCTTTCCACAGCCAACCTTATCTTTCCCTGCAGGGGTAATAGTATTTTACTGGCAAAATGATGGTGTTTTCCTTCCAGGCCGCAGGCAGAACTGTTACATGAGGTTATAAAGGGTCAATATATTGGTTGAACTGGGATAAAAAAGTGCTTCCGAGTCTCTAGATGATAGCATCCTTTTTTTTTAGTATTTGGGGGAGGCTGTCCGGTTTTCTCAGTACAGCACTTCTACCAATTTTGCGGTGTTAGAAACTCAGATATATAAGCTAAGCGACAAATGGCTCATGAAATCAGGATTGCTGTCGTCAAAACGGAATGCCTAGTTCGAAAGTCGTCTTTTTCAATACGACTTTGTGGTTCCTGAATTTCATTCTGATTGTGCAGATGAAGTATAATTGATATAATGTGGTATTATTGTGTGAAAACAGTCAAGATCCAGGGATCCCCAAGGATGCAACTCCAGATGGTAGAGATGTCAGGCGTCATCCTGGCACCCAAGCACCTTCACCTGGTTGCAAGTGGCTGATAGCCAGGTGCAAAATGCGCCTGGCGCCTGGCTAATTTCGAACGCTGCTCTTTTGCATCATGGGGCTTGTGTTGAACAGGGGCTGGGGAAACGTGTGTCCCTCTAGCGGGTTTTGGAGTCCAATTTCCAGCTGCCACAACCAGCTTGGCTAACAGAGTGGATGTGGGTTGAAGTTCAGCAGCACCGGAAGGCCCCACCGATTCCTCATCCCTATAATAGTAGCTTTTGTCTCGTTAAGGGACTATTCAATAATACTTCAGTTTCATGCTCTTCATACACCCAGGAATGCCCTTGTCACTGGATATAAATAGTAGGAAGAATTAGAAAAAAGTGCACGCTCTTAAAACCAGGCATAGGCAAACTTGGCCCTCCAGATGTTTTGGGACTACAACTCCCTTCATCCCTAGCTAACAGGACCCAGGGGTCAGGGATGATGGGAATTGTAGTCCCAAAACATCTGGAGGGCCGAGTTTGCCTATGCTTGCTTAAAACACTTTGTGGGGGCAACAATATATTTTGATAGGGGGCTAGAGCAACAAAATTTGCAGTGTAGGGGACTTCCTAGTTTAGGGGGGAAAGCAAGGAAGAGGGGACTTGCTAAAGGTGTATAAAATTATGCAAGAAAGCCAATAGAGCAGTCCCCCCCCCTCGTTATTATACTAGAACTCATTGTCATGAGCCCCGTGGAGACGGACTTGGTGAGCGTGGTCAGATGTGGAAAGAGAAAGAACTGGAGGAGTTTGACCCAGGAGAGAGGTCCAAGGGAGTGGGAAGTGGTCATTGTCAGAAGACGCCAACCCTACACTGGGGCCTGGTGGATTGGGAAGCAATCAGGACTCGTGGAAAGGGCCAAGTGCCTTGCCCAGGCATCATGTCTCAGCTGGTCAATGTGGTACCGACCCCTGCTACTACAGGGTCACCCTCCCCAAGAGGCACAGTGCAATGAATCTGACAATGAGCTGGTTTGAACTCTCTTCACAGGCTCAGCCCACTTGGAAGAGGGCTTGCTTGCTCAGTCCTGAGCCTTGGGATGACAATGTCACGTGATGGTGCTCTTCAAAAGGAGAGTCCAGGGGGTGTGCCGAATGTTGGGTCAGCATCATAACTTCTTCCGAGCCATGTGCTCTACAGCTCTGCCATGTTTCCTGACTTGGTAACCTGTAACCTGTTTGGGCTGTGGAGCGAATTTTGGAATTTTGGATGGGGTTTGTTCAGATTCATGGGAGATACAGCTGTCAGTGGCTACTAGCAACAGTGGCTGTGTTCTAACTCTGTTGTTGGAGTTGGTATGCTGAATGGACTAAAGTGGTTTTGAGAATTATTATTTTTAAAAAACTGATAACGGTAAATATTCCCTTTTAGGAATTACGAATTTGATAAAATTGATGCAGGAGTTAAGGAGGAGTAAAAGTTGTTACACATGTTGTGTCTGTCAAAAGACACTGGTGTGCTGTGAATTTGCCTTTTCTTTTGATGGTATTTGCAAATTTACTTAATAAATTAATGCATATTTTTAAAACAACGATATAATAAAAAGGGTGTGGGGGAAAACTGACCAGATTGGAACTTAGACTTCCTACTGATCCATAAAATTTATTTACACCACTTATTTTATTTTTTAAAACCTCTCAAAGCATCTTACAAAAAAGGCTTGAATGACAAAACTATCTGTAAAAAAAAGTTAAAAGCAGCTATTTAAAACGGTTTAAAATCTGCTGTTGCCTTATTGCTGTTTTAATTATTATTTTAAATAAGATAAAAAACAGATTAAAGCAGATGTTTTTAAATTCCAGATTCCTCTGGGGTCTCCTCAATGGGATACAACCACACAAAGCCTCTCTGGGGCTGGATAGATACGAGTTGTAGGAAGCTACTGCTGTAGCTGTTTAAATAGCGCTTAAAGCCCTAAAACGACTTAGGTCCCAAATATGAAATGCCACCTCCTTTCCTCAGGCCTTCTTGGATGTTAAACTCATCAGAGTGGTTCCTTTTGGTAGATCTCTTGCCTTCAGAAATTTGGGAGGTAGCAGGCAGAAAGCAGGCCTCTGTGGCATCATTTGGCATATTCTTTGTATTGCATATTCTTTGTACAGTGGTACCTCAGGTTAAGTACTTAATTCATTCCGGAGGTCCGTTCTTAACCTG
Source organism: Podarcis tiliguerta (assembly GCF_965153285.1). Classification (NCBI taxonomy): domain Eukaryota; kingdom Metazoa; phylum Chordata; class Lepidosauria; order Squamata; family Lacertidae; genus Podarcis; species Podarcis tiliguerta. The sequence goes on along the minus strand of NC_139536.1, from coordinate 15,122,967 downwards.
AAACTGTTCTTAACCTGAAGCACCACTTTAGCTAATGGGGCCTCCTGCTATTGCTGCGTCGCCGGAGCACGATTTCTGTTCTTATCCTGAAGCAAAGTTCTTAACCTGAAGCACTATTTCTGGGTTAGCGGAGTGTGTAACCTGAAGCGTATGTAACCCGAAGCGTATGTAACCCAAGGTACCACTGTATTCATCATACGGCGGAAGGTACCCTTCTTCTTCCTCTGACTTTGGGCATCTGCGATAGATACATCTTAAGACCCACCTTATTCTCTTGATCGCAACCTGTTTTAACATTTTAAAACATGTGTTCCAAATGGTTGTAACCTGTCTGAAGAATCCATGGTGGGAGGGAAGGCAGGTAAGAAATCTCAATTATTGTTATAAAAAATATATCTCCAGAAATAATGTCGGAATGCTCTGCGCCATGATTTGCTCTCTCCCAACCCCTCATTCCTGCGTGTTAAATATAGTGGACTTTGGCTCTTCAAGTAGCCATTTCCTGCAGCAGTAAATTAAGAAAACAAACACACCCATGCAGAACCATTTCAGCTATGGTGACAGTGGTGCCCTTCATTGTAATCCTAACCTGGTTTCTCGAGGAGGGCGTGAAGCCTCTGCTTCTTTACTTACGCGAATCCACCTGAGTAAAATTTTAAAGGAGCCCATGTAAACGGGAATAGCCTGGCTAAAATAAGCCTGGCTTGTGTTGCTTATTTTTATTTGCATTTGGAACTCACCCAGTTATGGATGGCCCGGAGGGCGCAGTAGTAACAGATTAACAAACACAAATATATATTTACAGTTCTATTAACATCTAGATTAAAAACATAAATATCAAAAACCCCAGCCTTCTGTCAGCTGAACCTTTCTCCATATAGAAAAGCCTTGCAGTCTTCCAAAAGGTGTAGATATATATATATGTTTTGAAAATTTTGGAGGTCTGAGAGAAATGGCAAAGTAGGGAATTTGGGAGCTGCACTTCCATATAGAAAATTTTCTGCCCCTGGAAAGGCAGAGAGGGTTCTTGTTTCTGGGACTAGGCTTCTCTCTGCCAAACTTCTTGTTGTTTTTTAATGGATCATTGAAGAAAATGATACCCTACTTATCCCCAGTGTTTGAAATTCCCTGGGCGCCGGGCACATTTTGCTACTGGCACGGGTCCAATTGCGACTATGTGGAGATTTCTGGGCACCAGGTTGGCGACTGATGTCTCCATCGAGCCAGCAGACTTGTGCATAGCAAAAGACACACATCTTGTTCTTCTGCACTGCTGAGTGAATCATGGACCCCTTGCTGGGCATCTCAGTCCTCCAGGCATCATATCAAGGAAAATAAATATAGGGCTGAGTACAGGTATTTCTGACTGTGCTGCAGCCTTTCTGCAGGCTACCCAAGCAGAACTCACAGACCACCGTTTGAAAACCTCTGTCTTTGGTCCATTTCCATTTCCGTGGTGTGGGTTTCTCTTTCTTTCATACAGGGAGAAGCAAATTGTTTTACGAGCAAGCTACAGCCAAGCAATGTAGTTGAGATCATAGAATCACAGAATTGTAGTATTGTAGCGCTGGAAAGCGATGTCTAGCTCAAGCCCCTGGTGAATAGACATTCTGTTGTGGTGACCATAACCCAGGTTTGAGGTGCTATTTGGTGCTTGGCTTACATATCTGCAATTCCAACATGGCTTCTCCCCCAGCCATGCACCTGCTGCACCATGAAATTGTACGATCCCAGGCACTCAGCACCAAATGACTTCCCTGCAGGTATAGATTGGTTCTTAAGCATACCTATACCTATACCTATACCTATACCTATCTATCTATCTATCTATCTATCTATCTATCATCACCAAATGGCACCTTAAACCCAAGGACAATGGAATGTCTAGGCCAGGGGTCAGCAAACTTTTTCAGTAGGGGACCAGTCCACTGTACAGTGGTACTTCTGGATGCGAACGGGATCCGTTCTGGAGCCCCGTTCACATCCTGAGTAGAACGTAAGATGTGTGCGCAGGTCGCATTTTGCCGCTTCCGCACATGCGTGTGACATCATTTTGAGCATCTGCGCATGTGCGAGCGGCGAAACCCAGAAGTAATGTGCTCCGTTACTTCTGGGTCGCCGTGGAGCGTAACCTGAAAATGTTCAACCTGAAGCACATTTAACCCAAGGTATGACTGTACCTCAGACCTTGTAGGGGGCCGGACTATCTTTTGAAGAAAAAAAAAATTAATGAATTTCCATGCCCCGCAAATAACCCAGAGATGCATTTTAAATAAAAGCGCACATTTTACTCATGTAAAAACACCAGGCAGGCCCCACAAATAACCCAGAGATGCATTTTAAATAAAAGGACACATTCTACTCATGTAAAAACACGCTGATTCCTGGACCGTCCGCGGGCCTGATTTAGAAGGCAATTGGGCCGGATCCAGCCCCAGGGCCTTAGTTTGCCCACGCATGGTCTAGGCCCTTTTTAGCACTGGGATTCATTATTACTATTATTCATTTCATTTCTATACTGCATTGCATTTTAAAGAGCAAACCTCAAAGCATTGAAACGTCGAATAACACCATCCAGAATAAAACAAATTCAAGCTTCGAGGAAAATATTACACATCCTTCTCCAAGGGGCATTTTGCTTTCCCCTGGCGTCCAGAGATCTCCATGTGGATGAAATTGGGCTTGCACCAGCCGTAAAACACGGCTGGCTAATTTCTGCCACTGTTCTTGATAGGGGTGTATGTTCCACAGTGTGTGGGAAGCTGCTGTGACTATCCGAGTGCCCATCTACATGCGCCCTTGCAGTTTGAACATGAAAGTGCGGTTGGAATTAGAGATAAGGCGCAGGGACAGAAAGGATCTCTTTGTACAGCTCCGAGCTTGAAGCATGCACAGACGGTGAATGGCAATTCTATATGGAGTTTGCCCGGGTAGTTAAATTAAAAAGTTGATCCCGGCTACAGGCATTGCCAATTCCCAAGCCCCCCACCTCCTTTGCGGCTTTCCAACCGGTGAGCAGGTTTACAAATGTATGACTTGCAACACAGATGATTTCCTATTAGATATTGAGCTGCATAATCCAGACTCGCCCACCATCCCTCCCTCCCAAAAAAGCCCCCCTCTCCCGAAAACCATGGCAATCCAGGGTGGCTTCACTCGTTCAACCACCCCACCAGAAGTAGTAGCAGACAGATGGTTCTCAACAATGGGAAAATCCAGTTGGTTTCCCTTAGGAAAATGCTTGAGAACAATAATGCTTAAGGGGATAAAGGCAGATTAATTAATGGAGGCATTGTTGGTGCCTGTGTTCAGTTGCTCCTATTTGCGCTCTAATTATGCGATAGATGTGCTCTTTTATGGAGAGGTCTAGCGCACAGCGTGGATAAAGCGCCCCTTCCATCGTAACAGTATCTATCAAAAGAAAGGAATTGGGCTTAAGTCTTGCTTCCATTTTTAGACCAACAGTAAGCTGAACGTGTAATCTGCAGAGCAACCCTATGCATATCTGTTCATAATATAAACTCCCTGATTGCCATAGTAGTGTTTGTTTTACTTTGGCACAATCTTCCCTTTAATTTGGTGTGAGTACTGTCTTCAATATCCAGTGTGTATTGTACAATAGTATCCTCGGTAGCCCGATTTATACTGGCACTAAACCATGGTTTAGTGTTGCAAGAGCAAGCCAAAGTGAACCCCAGACTTGAACTCTCCCTCCTCTTCTTCTGGCACAGACATGAGGACAAGATAGAAAATTTCTGCTTCTGTTTCACATAAACCGCAGTTTGACGTCCAATCCTAAACCGATTAAGTATAAGCATGGTTAGTTGAAACAAAGCCAACTTCCTAAACTATAGTTTGGCTTGTTTCAACAAACCATACTTAAGATTAATCACAGGTTGTCAGGTTCAGGTGGCATGGCAGGCTGTGGTTAATCCAAAAAGGAACCAAAAGTTTTCAACCTCCTCTTCATGGCTACATTGGAGGGGGAAGTGTGCCAATCTGAAGCTAACTTGGAGATATCCTCACAATCCAAGCCACTTTTACCCACACTGTGTTGGGTAAAAGTGTACCTCCCCCCCCCCTTCCTCAGAGGCAGTTGTGAAGAAAAACAGGTTTGCATGTTTCCATTGTGGCTGATTTGAACTAGAGAAAAACCAGATGTGAAGGATGTCAGTTTGCTAATGCTCTTAACAGCATCCTCACACTTCCACTCTGGAATCCCCAGAGCAGTTTTGCAATTGTGTTTTAATTCTGGGGGAAGTGCTGGTGGAATACAATGAAGCATGGACGTATATAAACATACACGTGCTGCATACATATACAGTCATGCCTCGTGTTGTGTTCCCCTCTTCTTACGGACTTTCAGCTTACAAACATGGCAAACCCGGAAGTGTTTATTTCTGTGTTCCCTGCATGCGCAGAAGTGATCTGCGTGCTTCACACATGTGCAGAAATGCTTGATTGCACCCGCACATGCGTGGAAGAGGCGCTCTAGTTGTGGACTTTTTGGGTGCGAATGGCACCCCAAAATGAATTAAGTCCGCAACTAGAGGTACCACTGTGTGTGTGTCTATCTATCTATCTATCTATCTATCTATCTATCTCCACTACCTGATGCTGAAATGCAAGTTGCAAAGCTGGGCATACACAGTTGATTGATTTATAAAAAGATTTCTATATGCTGCTACAGTGGTACCTCGGGTTACAGACGCTTCAGGTTACAGACTCTGCTAACCCAGAAATAGTACCTTGGGTTAAGAACTTTGCTTCAGGATGAGAACAGAAATCACGTGGCGGTGGCGTGGCGGCAGTGGGAGGCCCCATTAGCTAAAGTGGTGCTTCAGGTTAAGAACAGTTTCAGGTTAAGAACGGACCTCCGGAACGAATTAAGTTCTTAACCAGATGTACCACTGTATTCTGGTGGAGTACCCAAGCACAGTGCACCACATGATTATAACAATATTACATTAAAAACCAAATTAAAATATACAGGGGGAAAGTCGCAAAATTCACCCAGTAAACAGAGAGTAAATGTGATCCACAATCTACAGCTGTCTGGATGAGCAGAAACTTTTTATATTACTGGTGGATCCGCCATGCTCAGGGTGCCTGCCAGATCTCTGTGGGAGGACTTTCTAAGTCAACAGCAGAGCCTTAAACTTGGCTCAGTAGCAAATTGGCAACTGGGGAAGCTCCTTCAGGAGGGGCAATAGGGTAGACCAGTAAGCAGCATTCTGCACCAGTTGCGGCTCCCAAACAGCCTAGGTGAAGCCCAACACAAAGTGCATCGCAGCAGTCTTATCTTGACACTGTGAACATGTGATATCAATCCAGGAACGGTCATCATTGATGTACCAGCCACAGTTGGTAAAAGATGCCTCTAGGTGCTGCAGCTACCTGGACCATGATGTCTTCAAGAGCATCCCCAAGCAACTCACCTATTATTTGGGCGATGGACTGGCTCTTAAAATCTTATGTCTGTCATCAGTGCAGCCAGAGAGAAGGCAGGTGGTTTGTGCTATGAACACTACAGCTGCATGCACGTTCTCATCTAGCGGGGATGAGACTGCTAAGGGATGTGCCAGCTTGCCTTAACTATGACCAAGAGGCAGGTTTCTTCTCCCCCCCCCCTCCGTTTTTATCCCCGAGGAGAACATAATGCTCCAGTTGTCTTGGATACACGGCGGTGTATGTAGCATTGTAATCAAATATAGGCCGTCTGTAGTTGCATTTTGGGATTTAAATCTGACCTCTGATCTCAACAGCAGCTCTGGTGAGATGGGCAGCGTAATGTAGCACATGTGTGGAAGTTGCTGAGAACAAAGGGAAAAGGAACAAAGGTAACTCTTTTTTGCTCCTTGCCTCTTGGATTTTCCTTGAACATATGCTTTAAATGGATGAGTGTTTCAGGGGCCTGATGGCGGAGCCAATTAAATCTCTCTCTCCTATTTGTTGGTCTGCCTCGATTGGAGCGTTTAGACGTTGGAATGAAATTCGGCGCGTCGCGTTCAGGTGGGGAGTCTGCATTTGAGTTCAGGAGCCGTCCCGACAGGCTGCACCCATTGTCAAATCGGAAGCGGAAATTATGTGTTTGGTTGGGATGGGCAAATCTGGCCATTTTGGTTTCTTCCAGTTTCTCTCTCCCCCCCCCCCCCCCCGATCTTAACTTCAGTACTTCACATTTCCCCATCCGTTTGCATTAAAAAATATTTTCATCAGCATTATAATACAGATTTCTCCTGATACACACGTGTGTGTGCAACTTTGCCTAATATACACATTTTGTGGAGCAATTTCCCCTAAATTTCAGGTCTTGCTTTCACTAATATGTGCCTTTTATTGGACACCTTACTCCAGCGCATGCATTTTTGTATTACTCCTCCAGAGAACTGTCTTGCAAAATTCGAAGAATTGTGAGTTTTGAAGGATGGATGTGCTTCAGTTTTTCTTGTGTTGTTTCAGAAGCATGAGTAGGCACATTTATCTTTAAATGAGAACTGAAACATATTTCTTTCCTCACCCCTAGCACACAGGTGTTGTAATGAGATCTGTGCCAAAAGTCAGACTGAGATTCTGTGTTCCAGGTTCGGACACCAGCTGAATCTCCACACCTGGTTTAGAGGTTGTGACGCTTGGGGAGGAAAAGAAAGATTCAGAATGCCTTGTTGTGAAATACCAGAAGACCTTTGGATGATGATTGTGATTTAGTAGCGTAAGAATTTTGTGATACTAAAGCCTTTTTTTAAAAAAATACTGCGATCCTGTTTGCCCAACTGCTTTAAAGGAAATTTAGAGAAGTTCCTGGAAGAAAAGTCTGTTCTGAAAGTGTTGTATTCCACTGAATTATACTTTTGAGTCGACCCATTGAAAAGAATGGAGCAAACGCAATCATGTTCATGAATTGAGTGGGTCTACTCTTGAGTGGGACCCGGGTGGCGCTGTGGGTAAAAGCCTCAGTGCCTAGGACTTGCCGATCGAAAGGTCGGCGGTTCGAATCCCCGAGGCGGGGTGCGCTCCCGCTGCTCGGTCCCAGCACCTGCCAACCTAGCAGTTCGAAAGCACCCCCGGGTGCAAGTAGATAAATAGGGACCGCTTACTAGCGGGAAGGTAAACGGCGTTTCGTGTGCTGTGCTGGCTCGCCAGATGCAGCTTGTCACGCTGGCCACGTGACCGGGAAGTGTCTCCGGACAGCGCTGGCTCCCGGCCTATAGAGTGAGATGAGCTCACAACCCTAGAGTCGGACACGACTGGCCCGTACGGGCAGGGGTACCTTTACCTTTACCTTACTCTTGAGTACGTCTGTTGGTAATATCACTCAGGAAAGATTGTCTCGCAGGAAAGATTGTCTCACATACCCAACAGTGTTAGAAATTAGACAGTTGCCAGGCGTGTTTTGCACGGGTCCAGTTGCAACCATGTGGAGATCTCTGGGTGTAAAATGCCCCTTAGAGAAGGATCTGAAATATTTTCCCTTGAAGCTTGAATTTGTTTTATTCTGGATTGTTCTATTTGATGTTTTAATGTGTTGAGATTTGTTCTATAAAATATAAAGCGGCATAGAAGTGAAATGAATAATAATACTAACAAACTTCATTGTGGAGGAAAAAGGCGCCTAGACATTCCATTGTGGCAACCGTAACCTAGGTTTAATGTGCCATTTGGCGATTAGATTAGATCTCTTGTGTTTCTGACACTGATATCCAATCCATCACTGTGCTCTCCAGGTGAGGGTTTCCTGGAGATACCACCTAACATGAACATAGGAAGAGCCTGCAGGATCCGGCCAATGACCCATCTAGTCCAGCATCCCATTCTCACAGTGGCCGGGCAAGATACCTGTGGAAAACTCATAAGCAAGATTTGAGCACAAGAGCTCTCTCTGCTCCTGTGATTTTGAGCCACTGGTACTCAGAAGCAGGGGACAAGGGAATGCGCATATCCAACTATGACACGGAGGTTGAATGCTGTTCAGCAGTGTAAAACAGTCGTGTCTGTTTTTACGCAGACTTCCTCTCTCTTTTGCCCAGGAGGCAAAACAGGTTTTATGGGATGTCAGATCATAATGACAAGTCTAGGAATAACCCTCCTGCGCCTCCTGATTCCCTGCCCCCACCTACACTCTCATGCAGGTACACACCCTAAAGAGCATTGCAACATAATGCACTCTGGTATTAAATGCCAAAGGTTTAAGTTCTGGCATAATGAGGCCGCAGTCCAGCCGTTCAGAGGCCGATTGGAACGTGCAGTGCTGAACAAGCAGGAAGCCAGAACACAACTCTATTTAGGAATGCTGCGAGTTCTCTTGCTGTTATCCCCTCTTTATCCAACATGCTTGCTGACTGATTTGACTCCTATAAAGAGAAGGATGTGTGAGGGTCCTCAGAGCAGTCTTGTGTAGTGGGAATTTTTTTTTTCCATTGGGGAGAAATTCCACCGTGGGATTTTATTCATAAAATAAATTTGCTGCTCAGTAAACGGGTTTGATATCTGTCCGCCTGGGCAGTTCCCAAACACCTGGCTTCAGGTTACTTCCCCTAGCAAGCATGCACAAAAACATGCACATTCCCTTAGCAAGCATGCACAAATACATGATAAATCTCTTGGAGTGTGCTAAAAATTAGTACATTATCAGTTTTTCTTTTCATAATAATAGCAACAACTAATAATAGCCGCTCTGAGCCCGGCCTTGGCTGGGGAGGGCGGGGTATAAATAAAAATTATTATTATTATTATTATTATTATTATTATTATTATTATTATTATTAATTTATTATTTATACCCTGCCCATCTGGCTGGGTTTCTGCAGCCACTCTATCTATATAAGGAAAGGACTTGATCTGCCTCTCTCAACCTGATATCTCAGAGGGATCATGCTGGTTGGGGCTGACAGGAGTTTTAATCCGACAACATCTGGAGGGTACTGGCTTCGGGGAGGCAGGGCTAGGTAGGCACGTCATCTTGCCCATTCTAAATTAGCTTCATAGGATCCTATGGTTTAGCTTGGGAATGTGACACAGAAGCTCACATCCTTTCCCAAGTGCTCTAGCCACAGTTTGCCATGTTGTCCTACCAGGAAAGGTCAGTACCAACTCACGTCATGGTTTGAGACAGGTTTGCAAACCATAGTATGGAGGTTCGTGCCAACTAAGTTAGCCAGTCTCCAAACTAGGGCTTGTCAACCCTCTTCAGACCATGGTCTAGTGTTTAATGGCCTTGCATCATGGGAATGAGTTGGGAAGCCACACTTGTGGGGCAGAATGTACAAAGGCTGTTGAGAAAATTGGAATAAGATGTTTTAACTGGGCTGCTGTTTCTTAATCTCAGTGTATCCGCCTCCCCCCACTGCCGCCCAAATCTGCAGTATTGTGTTTCTGAATTGTGTGTAAAATACTCTTAATGTTTAACAAGATTCTATGCAAGTCCTTAACAATATATGGGGGTGATGATGTTGTGCCATGTGTTATTTCTGGATGTTTGGGACAATGGGTTGTCCCCAAAGTGTCCCTTTTATGAATGAACGGGCTCCTCCTGCTCATGGAGGAACTGAGTTCTAATGCAAGCTCCTGCTCGAGAAAGTAGGGGAATGCTATTTCCACCCATCCATACTGCAGCCCACCCCCCTATGCTTTTCAGGCAGATCTCTCAATCCTACGGAGAAGCGATTGTGAGTTGCACAGCCTCCATTCTGCATGGCAAAGAGTTGTGGGTTATGGGTGGTTTGGGGGAAGTTGACTGTACCCTCAGCTCGGTTCCCCATCTTTAAAAAAAATGAAATAAAAGTAAACATCAATGTACCTCTCAGGTTTTCAGTTTTGTTTTGTGGATGCCCAAGATATAAGGCATGTAAAGGCATTGCGTGCTCTGTTTGCGTATCAGCTGCCTGTTAGCCAGGTCTGAAGAAATCGCTTTGCCATTGCTATAGAAACCTTGCCTTGATTAGATGTCATAACTCTGTTTGATTCACACTGATATGGCTGTGGGTTCCCACTGTGAAATGAAGACAGGTTTCTTTTTATATATGCACAGAGAATATAAATTCTGCTTCTTTATAGCTTACCAAATGCTTAAGTGGTTTTTGATGCAGAATTTAATTAAAGTAGTTGCAGGAAATAGTAAAAAAAAAGAAAAGTATCTTTTCCCCCCTATGAGTATATGTGTTTGGACCATAATCTGCACGTTTAACACATTGGTGGTAAACCTTTTTATGAAATATTTTAATTTAGAGAGAGCTTGTATATCAGGGAGCTTATATCTCTCCAGGGAGCAGCAATCTGTCCTACTGCCTACGGAATAATTCGGTGTAGGCAAGCCAAGTCATCCTTGATGGGTCTGAACAATATTGAAGGTTCAGCTTTATTTGGGCCTTGCTAGTTGACATTTTTAATGCAGTAATTGCCTGGTTGTTACTTTGTGGTTGCTAGCGATCCAACCATCTTTCTTGGAGGCATCTTCCGACTTCAGGACATGAGGAATACTGGAAGTGGAGAGAATTTCTCTTGCAACAGAGAAACTTCATTTTCATGGCAGCGTGTGTCTAAATGTTACCTGTAATGGTTCTAGGGGTCGCTCGTGCGTAAATCGGCGCCACACCTGGGTGGGTTACCTGAGTGAACCCTTTCTGTCTGGACAGCCACTCGCCCGTGGCTGTCTCAATCGCTGGCAGAATCCGTCAGTGGGCGTTTCTTGAACTTCTTCCAGCATAAAAGTTCTTTGACGCCTAGTCGCCGCCTACTCTCCCTGCGCGGAAGCCTTCTGCGCAGGGAGGGTGTGGGCATCGGAGGACCCGTGCTCTCCCCGCTGGTCCCCGGCGAGGAGTCTTGGAGCTACCTCGCCGATTCCCCCATCTGCCCCCCTTCTCCACTGGTGCTGCGCTGATTTCCTTCCCCAGAAGATGTGCTGCTTCTCTCCCTCCCGGGACGCTCTCCAGAATCCCTCTGGAGCCCTCCCTCTCCTTCTGGCTCCGATGGCAGTTCCCTGACATTACCCATTCCCAAATCTTTAGCATTGGTGGATGCTGCACATAATTGTGGTTCCACAAGCACCATTGGTGACTGATGACACTCCACCTCAAACTGCAAAGCTTCTTGGCCTGTTGAGTTTTAAGTGTGTGTGTGTGTGTGTGTGTTGACGTTTTCAATTGTTAATCATATTTTTATCTGTTTTAATACTTAAGTGGTTAATTTGAAGCAGAAGTCGTTATAGTGGATTATTCACCTGCAAGCGCTAAACGGCTCTGGATATTTGTGTGCCTGTGACGTCATGGATGCTGACGTCATGGATGCTATCCAGTCAGTGCCTTCCACTGCTAGGTGAATGCTTCTTCCTCCTCCATTTCATTTCCAACCGTACTTCAGATTTGTAGGAGTTTTTCTTTCTCAGAGCTTGAATACATAGCAAAGAAAGCGAGAGCTCTTGGAATTTTGCCCTCCTCTTTCTTTTATTAAAATAAAGCGCAACCCATGATGTCCATCTTTACCTGCCAATGCCATAGTAGTGTGTTGCCACTGAGCCCCCCAAAATTGCATTTCCTTCAGAAATGGCAGGCCAGCCAATACCACACTTTCTGTATATTCCTGCCTTCCAATGAGCTCAAAAGAGCTCACATTGAGCTTTTGCCATGAAAATGCCCCCCAGTGGGAAATGGTGTCTCTGATTCAGCCACACCGCCAAAGGGGGATGGTTAAGAGCAACCCACGGTTTTAATACTGTTTATGAGAGCAACAGTTTACGACGCATCGTATCAAATATGCGAGGGACAAAAAGGATGGCAAAGGACTTGTTCCTCATAGTGGCGCCTGCAGGCAAATGAATACACAGTTGCCAATAAGCGAGTTGAGGGTGGGTGGGTGGAAAGGAGCCGAGCAAAGATGGCCCAAACAGCATCGCCTTCTATGCACCCACCGCAATAATAAAAAAATATTAAAATTCAGGTTGGCAGTTTATTACGCACTTTAATTCTCCAAAAAACATGGAGCTGTCCTCTCAGGAAAAGGGCTGTAGCTCAGTGCTCTCTGCACACAGGAGGTTCTGGGTTCAAGACTCCTCCCTGAAACCTTGGTGTCAGGGCCGGAATCAGGTGTAGGTCAGCAACAAAGCAATACATCACTCCAGGCCAGTGGAGTTATCTCTTTGTTCAAGGGAACAACCCACAGCTCTGGCCTAGTGGTCTCAGCAACTCTTCCCAGGAGGTCTTGTCCTGATGAAACAGTTGCGAGGACTGAAGGTCTCCGCCTTCCCGGTAGCCACTAGGCCTCCACATCTCCAGGGCCTTTCCCACACAGTCTCAGGCCGTGTCTGCACACAGTCATCCTCTGCTCTGCCTGCTTAATTTCTCTCCATGTTATGGGAAACCAGGTAGAGGGGAGCTGCTCAAAGAAGGAGACTCCCTGGATTCTTCAGCAGCCTGTCTACACTCTGCCTCTTGACCAGCCTCCGAGTCGGAGTCTGAACTGCTCTCTGCCACGGCCTCTTCCTGCTCACTAAACCCTGTTGCCTCTTCAGCTTCCGACACCACCTCCTCCCAGCCTGCTCTCTCTTCTCCCTCTGACCACTCGTGGTCACACAATCCCCTGGCTCTGAGCCTTCTTCCCATGAATGTTCCCTGACTGGTGCCTTCACCCAGCCAGTCCATGGCACTTGGAGACCAGTTGCCAGTTACTTTCAACTAGGGTTGAGGAACCTTACTCAGCCTGAGGACCGTATTCTGTTCTGGGCAGCCTTCTGGGGACCGCATAGCAGTGGTCGGGTGAATTAGACGCAAAAATGGGCAGAGGATGGGATGAAATTTTCTACCTTGTACAGTGGGCTAGTTTCTGTGCATCCTATCAGATCCTTCTCTGTCCTCCAAGCAAGAGGCCTCATAAGAGATCAAGGACATGTTCCAGCCCAGGTAGAAAGGAGGCTACAAAACAGGGTTAGCGTGACCATGGGAGAGTCCTGAGGGCCAGATGGAGAGGCCAAGAGGGCCGCAATCCACCCCTAGGCCTGAAGTTCTCTCCCAGACCCCTGGTGCTGCTGTACATAATACGTAGCTGGGCGGACCAATAGTTCCGTTCATCTATAAGGCATCTTTCTGCTTCAAACCATGATGGCTATACTCTGTTCTCCACTGTATGTTTCTGAATGCCAGTTGCTGGAAACCACAGGAGAGCAGAGATAACGCCAAGGTTGCAGGTTTGATCCCCATATGGGGACAGGGGCATTGCGGGTGGTTGGACTACATGATCCTCAGGGTCGCCTCCAATTCTCTGATTATATTAATTCCTGTGCTTGGATCCTGCATTCAAAATGCTGGACCAGGTGGGCCTCTGGCCTGATCCAGCAGACTCTCCTTACGCTTCCATAAAAGCTTTTTCCCTTGTTTCTAGGCCAACAAGATTAAATGGGTCCAGTAACTGGAATGACTCCGGACAAGAAAGCTGAAACGCCGGGGGCAGAGAAATCCGCGGGGCTGCGGCACATCCAAAGAATGGGGAGCTTGCCGGAGGCGGTGGACGCGGCTCGGCCGAAGGCCACGGCCGTGGATAGCGAACTGGCCGACGACGAGCTCACAAACTTGAACTGGCTTCACGAAAGCACGAACCTCCTAACAAACTTCAGCCTCGGAAGTGAGGGTCTTCCGGTGGTTAGCCCCCTGTACGACATCGAGGGCGACAGTGTGCCATCCTACCCTTCTTCCTGCTACTCCAACCCCGAGAAGAAATCTGCCACATCGAAGCCCCCCTATTCCTTTAGTCTCCTCATCTATATGGCGATAGAGCATTCGCCCAACAAGAGCTTGCCGGTGAAAGAAATCTACAGCTGGATCCTGGAGCGCTTCCCGTATTTTGCCACGGCCCCCACTGGCTGGAAGAACTCGGTCCGGCATAATCTTTCCTTGAACAAGTGTTTCCGAAAGGTGGAGAGAAGCCACGGCAAGGTGAGAACTGGGCGCTTATTGCTCTTCCTTTTGTTGATTTTTAAACAAAAACAAAAACCGTAACCAGTTTGCTTTGCTTGTTGGTTTAAGGGAAAAGATGGTGGAACTTCCTTTGATTCAGATGTTTTGTTGGAACACACAGACGCAAGCCATGTCTTTGTTGCCCTACACTTTTGAGAGGGAGTAGCCCTGTTCAGTTCCCTGCAGTCAAACCAAGAAAGGGTATTTTGGCGCTGTCCAAAAAGACTGACACTTTCCTTCCAGGAGAATGCGGCCCCATCCTGACCAGGCCTTCTTCCCACCTCCTGGGCTGGAGAACATGGAACATGTAACACCTCTGTCTTTTCAGAATACGGTTTCAGTTTGTTGCTCCACATCCGGCCCACCCATCACTTCCTCAGGGCACCCATCTAGCACCCTAGCCACCTAGGACTAGGCTGATGTCAGCAGGTTCCTGGAATCCTCTTTGTTGTGTGACCTTGTCGGGTCATCTTAGTTTTCTTGGGAGCCTGGATGAGAGCTAGGAGGCTGAGAGGCACTGGGTAGGGAGATGCTTCAGAATCTCAGTATTTATTAGCAACGTGCAACAATAGTTTTATTTGGTCTGTTTTTGCAACTGTTTTTTTTTTTAGTTTGCCATGGTAGAATTGAAAACAAATTGGTAGAATTGAAAACAAATTGGTAGAATTGAAAACAAATTGGGCTTCCACCTAACTTTGCCCGCCTCTCCAGAGCTTGTAGCTGCAGTATTGGGAGCAAAACTCAGGCTCGTCTTGCTCCCCAGAAGCAGATGGTGTCTTTATAGCACAGCCTTCCTCAGTATGGAGCCCTCTCAATGTCTCTGGGCTACAACCCCCATCATTCCTGATCATTGGCCATGCTGGCTGGGGGCTGGTCAGAGCTGGAGCACAATAGCATCGAGTTGGAGAAGAGTGTTGTCATAGATAGGGCATGTGGAGGACTTCTGCTAAGTGTCCTTGTTTCAAGGAAGGATCTTGCAGTTTAGGGGAAGAAAAAGAAACACCACTTTGGAAGAGTTTGTTGGCTTACGGAGACCCTCGTAGGTCTGTCCATGGATGGGCAAGAGCATCTTGCAAGGAAGATAACTTACCTGCAGCCAGTGTTCGAAGCTCCCATTGTTCTAGGTGAAATTTGCAACATGGAATTTCATTAGCACGAGCCTGTGCTGGGCCCGGGGGTAACCAGAGAACCGCAGCCCAGGTCTGGTCCAGAATCCATAGGCTCCGCTAGGAGACAGTCTGACAGGGTCAAGGCAGGACACAAGGCAGGAAACCAGGCAAGGACAGGTACAGGATCTCAGGCAGGGTCTGGCATACAGCAGTATTGCTCCCGCAACCTGGGGCAGGGTCTGACAGCCTTTTATCTTTGTCAGGGTAATGGCCGGTCCTGATCCCCCGGCGACTCACCTCCCTGTTTCACCCAAAGGCAAGCACTCCTCCTGTGACAACTCAGGTCTCTCCTTCTCTCAGACCTTAGTCTCTGCATCTCGGGAGACGTCGATGGGTTACTAGACCCAGGGGCCGCCTCAGCCTCCCCTGACCCAACCGGTAGTGGAGCAGCTGTAAGTGATTGCCCAGCAGAGGGTAACGAGGTAATCCCTGCATCTGGAGCCAGGGCAGGCTCAGGCCCCTGACTCGGCCCAGCTGGTGTTTGTTGCAGGGGAACCTGTGCAGACTGGGACTTTTCAGGATCAGGCCCCAGACTTGGTTCAGATGATGCCTGAGGCAAAGGATCCGGTGCAGACTGAGACTCCTTTGGTTCCGAGTCTGAGCCCGAGTCCCAGGCCATCCCAGAGCCGTTTCTGAGCTCTGCACCTAAGATTTCAGATTAAAACTGCAGAGTGGAAGGAAAGGAGGACCTTTTTCTGCCTTCCCACTTCCAGCTACTCTCTGAAGACTGGAGAAGAGATCCTCTTAAGAATATTAGGGGGGGTGGGCAGGGGAAGGACTAAACCCTTTGAAAAATGAACATAATGTTTTAGATGCAGTTCATCCATTTTCAGCACTGTATTCTTGTTGTTAAAGGAAGCGTGCCTAGACATTCCATTGTTGCGCCCATAACCTAGGATGAAGGTGCCATTTATCCCCCAGCTCTCATATCTCAGTGTCTAACACTGCCCGCGGTAGGTAGCAGGATACAAGGGGCTGTCTCCAGTAAATTGAGATCATTGGAACGGGTGCCGTCAATGTCTGCGTCTGTGTATTGGCAACCAAGGGAGTGGACAGGCACCCTCTTCCTCCCTTTCTGAACACTGATGACTCAGTAATAATTACACTCGAGCGTAAGACATGCCGCAGAAGTTAATATCGGTGCCCTGCTTGCCCACTCTTGTTGCTTTCCTTGCTTTGGTACCTGCCCAGGTGACTCAGGCTTTTGGGTGTACCTTTCAGAGCCTGTGCGCCCTGGGGAAGGATGTGGTTGTTTCAGAACAGCTGGAAATTGCATGTTGCGTCAGCCCCGCTTCCTAAAGTGGAAGAGATTAGTTATTTGAAAGTTGTGCTGTTTGCGGGGGGGCGGGGCGGGTGGGTAGAGACAGCTTAGCGTGTGAAGTATGGGCTCAAATAGCAGCCTGGTTTGTGTTGCCATGGCAGCATTTCCTCTTGCTTGGCTGGCTTGCGAGAGGCTGCCGCCGCCACGATGCCGAGGTTGTGTTCCTGCTGATCCGGTGGTGTGCCATTTGCTGGGGGTGGGGGCGGGCAGGAGGGAGGGGGGAGGGAGGAACCTCTCTTTCCTCCGTCTTTTTTTTTTTAAGCTCAGGCACGAAGGCACGTACAAGGCACACGTGTGTGCGTGTTGATGCAACCCAAACTCAGGAGTATCAAAGGGGAAGAACACTAGCACTTTCTAAGTTGCTCTGCAAAACCGGTTTTGGAGTTCCTCACAGAGGATCTGCTTATGCAATGGAAACAGGATACGTGCGCAGATCAGATCTGCTGAAATAACACAACTCGGCTTTGTTATATAGCCAGGGTAGCTGTCTGGAGCAGGGCGTGTTTCTCACCTGAGGGCCGTGCTTCTGCTAAATTGGACCCAGTTTTCAGGTCAAACGTAACTGCAGATAGAAAGATGCCTTCTACTAACCAGGCCATTGGTCTGCCTAGCTCAGTATTGTCTACCTCTTTAGTATTTAAGGCAGGAGTTCCCTCTCTATGCTATAGATTGAGCATGTGCCCTACCAGTGTGGCTGGGGCAACCCAGTCAGATAGCAGGGTACTATTATTATTATTATTATTATTATTATTATTATTATTATTATTATTACCACCACTGGCCCATTGCTCTCTCATGCAGAAAGAAGTGTGGACGTAGGGGTGCAAAAGTGGCCAAGATCTGAACTTAAAAGCAAGCCTATTTATTGCTCCCTTTCCTTCCCCTGCTACCCTTGGAGCTGGTGAGAACTGCTATTGGCTTCCAGGTTAAGAATTTCCAAGCCTGTCTCTGCATGTTTGGAACTATGATTTGTAAAAGACCAGCAGTAAATAGTGCAAGTGATGCAAAACCTGCTTATTTTGCTTTCCCACGGAGTGGAGGCAGGGTATGACAGATGTTCAAGAAATGCTCACTTTAAGGAAAAGAAAGTTGGTTTTATTTTCTGTTTTTGGCAATGTGAAGATGCTAGGGGTGAGTCAGGAACTTCCCAATCCAGTGTGTTTCTGCAGCTCATCTTATTTAGCTAGCTGACGTGTGCAGCCTGCCTGCCTTGTTCAAAATCATAGACTTTTTAGAAGCTGAAGGGTCCTTGGAGTTCATCTTGTCAACATGAAGGTTTTCTCTCCCTGTTTATATTCTCATCACCGCTACAAAAAATGTCTGCTCGGACAAAGCATCACATTTTGGGATTGGGATTGCAGCTTCTGCAAAGTCAGATTCCCTTGTAACACACAGGTGTTACCTTCAAGACAAAGGCTGCTATTTCCAAGCGTATTTAGAAATAACGGCCACTGAAAGTAGACTTATTTCTGATAACCTAGGCAAGGAGCTGACCTGCGAGATCCTTTATAGCAGGGGTAGCGAGCCTACGGTCCTCCAGAGGTTGTTGGACTCCAACTCCCATCAGCATGGCCAATACTTAGCAATTGTGGGAGCTGCGGTCCAGCAACAAATAGCTGAGTTCTAAGAAGTACATTCAGGGGAGTGATTTCAGCTTCACCTCTGGTGATGATGAACTCAAGTGACTGGCCAGGACGATCGGATAAAGCTATAAGACTTTCAGGAGATGAAGTTTGCTGATGGTTTCATGGGTTTGAAGTTTTCAAACCCTAAGAAACACGACTGTTTTGAATACAGTTCGATTTTACAGCAACAGAGGAACCACAACGCTACCTCACGCCAAGCTAGGCAGCTGGTCCCTCTACATCAGTGCTGTCTACACCTAGAGAACCTCAAGCTCTCCAGATCTCTCCACCAGGCCCTCAGCACCCTCCCCAAATCACATACCTCCTCCAACCACCGCCCTCGCCAGAGCTGCTTTGCACCCTCTTCAAAAGCTTTTGACTGGCTGGAATGTGGCCTTGAACAGAGGTTGGCCAGCCATCTGTCACGGATGCTCTTGCTGAGATCCTTGCATTGAAAGGGGTTGGAGTAGATGACCTATGGGGTCCCTTCCAAATCTACAAGTCTATGAAAGCCTCTTGCTCTCCAGGATGGAGAACAGGCATCCTGGAAAATGGGCATCCGTTGCTGAACTTGCCTTTGCACCTGATCCTGCCCACCACGGGCAGGAGCTCCACTGCCCCGAAGCCAGGATAAACGACTATTCAAACTTCTGTAACAGCAGGCTCTAAAAGAAATTATCTGATAGGTTTGGCATAGAATCTGCCTTCTCTCTCACACACACTCCCGCAAACCCTTGTTAGAACACCATGTTCTCAACAAACATCCTAAATAGAAAGCAACAGGCCTGCTGAACTTTTCCATGGCTGGGCTTCAGTACACGGAGAAAGCCTTGCCCTGCCCTTGTTCCCAGACAACCTAAAATCAGGCAAAAATATGGCAAGTCCACAGGGAGACAGTGGCCCAAATGCTGGTTTTGCCGGAAATTGTTCTGGCTGCTTTGCTGCTTATAGGTGGGGTCTGCAACGATGTGTTGCAGCGTGCAGTGCTCCTGTTCAGGGTTCCAGCAGGGATACTCCATTCCATTCCTCGCCCTCCACTTTCAAATCCACCCCTTTCCCCAAGAAACATGCCACATTCTGTGTGCACCAGAAAAATACCAGGGGGTATTTCCCCCCGCTACGTAAAACAATGGTAGTTATGGGTGACTTTAAAGACGATCAGAGAAACTCATGGAAGCTAAGGCTATCAATGGCCTCTAGCCAAGATGGCTGTGTTCCTCCCACCACTGCTGGGGGATTGTGCCTCTGAACACAATTGCTGGGCATCAGAAGTGGGGAGATGGCTGTTGCCCCAGGTCTTGCTTGTGGCTTTCCCATAGGCATCTGGTTGGCCACTGTGAGAACAGGATGTTGGATGAGATGGGCCTTTGGCCTGATTGAGCGGGGCTTTTCGTATGACGATTCAGGAACCGAATAAACATCTGAACCAAGCTTTAATCCCCATAATGATGTTCAAGGCCGCAAGATAGACATTTTTGGCTTGCCTGAGGCAGCCTCCTCCTCCTTTTTACACAGGGGTAGAGCAACTACTCTATCCCAAACTTAAAAATGGAAAGCGGAATGCTGGTGGTCAACGAAAGAGGTTTAAAGACTCTCTCAAGGCAAATCTTTAAAAATGTAGTATAAACACCGACGATTGGGAAACCCTGGCCTGCGAGCGCTCCAGTTGGAGAACAGCCTTTGCCAAAGGTGTCATGGGCTTTGAAGATCCTCAAACTCAGGATGAAACGGAGAAACGTGCTAAGAGGAAGGCACGCTTGGCAAATCCACACCGTGATCAAATCCTGCCCAGAAGCCTATGTCCCCACTGTGGAAGGATGTGTGGATCCAGAATTGGCCTCCACAATCACTTACGGACTCACTGTTAATGGAAGACAGTTTTACTCAGCTATGAGTGAAAGAAGAAGGAGAAGGAGAGGGGTTTACGTGTGTAACTAAACCATTCTGCTTCAAAGCGCCTGCTGGAAGCAAACCATCGCTGAAAAACTAAGAAGTGTTGAAAGCAGTAATGGATACAATTAATAGCGTAATTTCTTAATAGCAGGTTTGCTTGCATTGCTAATGGTATCTCATTTGGAAAGGCCGTGTGGAAAAGGGTGCTATGGGCTTCTTTCTCTTCAGGCAACGAATTAACGGAGCCTGTTTCAAAATAACAACCATTCGTTCCATTTGCATCTCGATCTTTCTTCTAGGTGCTCGAGGCAGCTCTTATTTATTTAATTAACTGCATCTGTATCCCAAATTTCTTCTCCAAGGAGCTCAAAGTGGTGTCCATGGTGCTTCCACACCTCCTTTAAATCCTGAAACAACCTTTAAAAATGGAAAAAGATGAAGTCCCAACGAAAAAAGAATGGTGAACAAAGATGATTGAATACACTGAGATGGCTAGACTTAACTGTGGTAATTAAAGAACAGAATGAAGAAAAAATTATTGAAGAATGGAACTATTTTCAAAAAAATATCATGGTTATGCAGGATTTAAAGTGTAGCAGCTGATAGTGGTAGTTTAATCATTTATGATTAACATAGGTAATGGCTAAAATATAAGTAATATAGCAGCTTTCTAAGGTACGAAAAGAACACAACAGAAGGGTGGGAAGTCAGCTAATATGAGATACATGTTCTGATAGTTGTTTAAAATAATTTATAAAGTTTGGAAAGCTAATTTAAAAATGTTTTTTTTAAAAAAATAATCCCTGCAACAACCCCATGTGGTCAGTTAGGCTGGGAGGCAGTGAGTGGGGCCATCTAGTGATCTCCATGAATTTGAACCCTGGTCTACAAGGTCCTAGTCTAACCCTGTAACCACTACCCAACACTGGCCAGCATTTGTACTATGCAATGGGAGTTTCAGCACCTGGTGAGCACCAGGCTGCCCACCTTGGGATGAGTGGCAGATAATATGGCTTGCTTGTGGAAGATCCCAGGTTCAGACCCTGGGGTATTCAGGTTTTAGGTGGCTGGCTACAAAAGGCTACCACCTAAGACCCCATCCTACTTGGTAGGTTTGCTGATTGCTGATGGTTTCATGCCTTGATACTGTGGCAGGCGTTGAGTAGGATGTTTGGGATGTCATGAAACGTATGAGGTTTTCCATCGATCTTTCGAGAGAGATGTTCTCTCAGCTGGCAGCTTGACCCTTATCCTCCCGCTTTTCAACTTGCTTCCTGGATCTGATGGGAAAGTGTTTGGGGTAGGGGGCTGGGGATGGAGTTTGCAAACAAACACTTATTTCCCAACATCTGGTGCTGTGCAGATGTTGTTGGGACTGCAGCTTTCCTCAGACCCCACCAGCATAACCAGAAAAACACCTGGAGCGCAGCACCTGTCCCTGTGCCTTTCTGAAGGACTGTCGCTGTCCCAAGGAACTGTGTAAGGTTGATAACTTTTTCCCCTCCAGTGTGGTGGGTGCCAGGCAGAAGCTGTTGGAAAAACCCGTCTTAAGTGCTTGGAAGTGAGTGGCCGCCATGTTTTAAAAAGGTTAACCTGTGCATTGGCCCCATTAAGTACATAGGATGGTTGTGATGTTGCAGGAGATTTGGTAGAATCTTGGTGTGTGAATGGCAGCCTTGCTCAACCTGGCACCCTCTAGACATTGCTGGACTATGACCCCCTAGCAATGTTAGAAATTAGACAGGTGACCAGGCGCATTTTTCTACTGGCGCAGGTCCAGTTGCTCCCATGTGGAGATCTCTGGATGCCAGGTTGCTGACTGGCATCTCCATCTGGCTGGAGCAGGTAAGAGGAAGAGCTTATTTATTGCATTTATTGTTGTTGTTATTGTTTAGTCGTATAGTCGTGTCCGACTCTTCGTGACCCCATGGACCAGAGCACGCCAGGCACTTCTGTCTTCCACTGCCTCCCGCAGTTTGGTCAAACACATGCTGGTAGCTTCGAGAACACTGTCCAACCATCTCGCCCTCTGTCGTCCCCTTCTCCTTGCGCCCTCCATCTTTCCCAACATCAGGGTCTTTTCCAGGGAGTCTTCTCTTCTCATGAGGTGGCCAAAGTATTGGAGCCTCAGCTTCAGGATCTGTCCTTCCAGTGAGCACTCAGGGCTGATTTCCTTAAGAATGGATAGGTTTGATCTTCTTGCAGTCCATGGGACTCTCAAGAGTCTCCTCCAGCACCATAATTCAAAAGCATCAATTCTTCGGCGATCAACTGCATTTATAGTCCACGTTTTTTCCAAGGAGTACGATTCACACACACCCCTCCTCGGTTAATCTCTACAACAACCCTGTGAGGCAGGTTAAGAGGCTGCGACTGGCCCAAGGTCACCTGATGAGCTTCATGACTGAGTGGGGATTTGATCTCTCAGGTCCTAGCCCAGGCATAGGCAAACTCCGACCCTCCAGATATTTGGGACTAAAACTCCCATCATCCCTGACCACTGGTCCTGTTAACTAGGGATGATGGGAATTATAGTCCCAAACATCTGGAGGGCCGGAGCTTGCCTAGGCCTGTCCTAGTCCGACATTCCAACCACTACACCACACTGGCTTCCTAGAGTCCTTCTGCTATGGGGCAGCTCTATAAATTAAGTAGGTAAGTAAATATGGGGAAAGGAAAATGTCACCTAGAGAAGGATCTGAAATGTTTTGAAGTTTGTATTTGTTTTATTCTGGATTGTATTATTTGATGTTTTAATGTGTTGCAAACTGCTTTGAGATTTTTTTCTTTAAAATATAAAGCGGCATAGAAATGATATACCCGTATATATGTGAGTATAAACCAAGCCGAATATAAGCCGAGGCACCTAATTTTACCACAAAAAACTGGGAAAACTTATTGACTCAAGTATAAGCCGGTTCACCACACCACAAACCTCCTGGTGGGCCGGAGTGCGTGTGCGCGCACATGTGCACACGGCAGAGGGGGCTTCTCTCTCCCCCCCAGCCCCTCCCGTCCCCCTGCCTACCTAGGGTGCTGCCGAGAGGCAGAGGCTGGTGGTGGCAGCGACGGAGGAAGAACAAGCAGCCCAAAATTGCTGCTTTTAGGCTGCCTGTTTCTCCTCTGCCGACAGCAGCAAAGGTGGAGGAGGAGGAAGGAGCAGCCCGAAAGGGGCCCTCACTCAAGTATAAGCCGAGAGGGGCTTTTTCAGCATAAAAAATGTGCTGGAAAAGTCGGCTTACACACGAGTATATATGGTATATATATATAATTGCAAATTCCACAGGAAAAAAAGATGCCTAGACATTCCATTGTGGCAACCGTAACCCACGTTCAAGGTGCCATTTGTTGATGACCTGAGATACCTGAGTTTCTTACACTGCCTCCTAGCTGGGGCTGATGGGAGTTGTGGTCCTGAACATTGGGAGGCCCCCTTAATTGAGGAAGCTTGACGTAGAGAATGGTGCACAGACTTTGAAGTGCAATTTGTCAGGCTTGGGGTGCAAGTCTGTCTCAGCAGCCTCCAGCCTGCAGTGAGCATATTTAATCTACGACCCAGAGTCTCTCAAGTACCAAAATTGGCAGTTCATCATCACACGTTTGCAAACTGGATATGCTGCTGCCTTAGGACCGTTTCCCTGCATGAGGTATCCTGGAATGAGTCGGTTGTGGAAGTGGTGGTCCTGTCCTCTGAAACGGCTTACACGGGCACGCACAAAATGGGAGAAGTCCTTCGTAATAAGCACAGGTGCTTTTGTTGTTTCCTAGGTGAATGGAAAAGGTTCTTTGTGGTGTGTGGACCCAGAATATAAGCCGAACCTAATACAAGCCCTGAAGAAGCAGCCTTTTCCCTCTGCCTTTTTTTATACCCCACCAGCATCACCACTGAGGTAGGACTCTTGTTGCTCTAAACACAGTGCAATCTGGGACGGGTGGTTGGTGGGATGCAGATTTCCGTCTAGATCAGTGTTGTCTGCAGGTGGTGATACTTTTTTTTTTTTTTTGAAAAAAATAGAACATTAGTTTTGGTAAGTCTAGAAGAAAGAGTCAGCCATAGCTTAGTGTGGAGAAGGTCCTAGGTTCATCTCCAGACTCCCACACCCTTCTCCAAACATTGTAGCCCTGCAAAGCCATTGCCATCCAAGATCAGGCAACGGTGGGATGACTCTGAGTAGGAGCAGAGGAGAAATTCGATTCAGCTCTCATTGAACGGCGAACTTGCACAGTCTGCCCTTTGTGAAACAAGGCATGAAGCGAAACACAGCCACCCTTCAAAATTTGCACTTCTGTGAATTTTGCGGTGCATTTCTCCAGGCAAGCAGAGCCATAGAATTGTAGAGTGGGAAGGGACCCTGAGGGTCATTTAGTCCAACCCCCTGCGAGGCAGGAATCTCAACTAAAACAGATGACCATCCAACCTCTGTAATGTGTACAAAAATGTAAAGTGTCTCTGCAGGAATATGAACGTATTGATGGGAAGAGTGTCCAAGCACACATATTAGAAGAAATAGTAAAAAAAGAAGAGGTGTATATCAGGCAAAAATTATATATATATAAAATAGGAGAAACGTTGCACTGAAACACTGATGAATTTTCATGAGGACTCTTCTTTTTTTAAAAAAAGTGCAAACTGATTTGAACATATGAAGAACTGAGCTTAGGACTAGAAAAAATAAGAGAACACAGAGAAAATAAGACTTAGCCATCGCTCAGTCTAAGACAGCTTCACATGTTGACTACCTTCTTTCGATTATCCTTGCTATTCTGCTTGAATATAGGAAGCATCTTTTTAAAAAAACAATGGTAACAGCTGAATGTTTGTGTTAGCTGAGAGAGACTTACTGGAATCTATATCCCAGTGGAACGTCTTGATTAAATGTTATGGGCAGTTTGCATTTGATATCCCTTCTCTGATAGAAAGCATACAGGAGCAGAATGGGTGGGAAGCCATTTTTGGCAATTCCTTCTCCTCCCCCCACCTCATCCCCTCCCAGTCAGCTCTGAAGGCTCACCACAAAACCTAAAACTAAGGAACTGAGAACAAATTATAAAGATCAAGAGTAGCCAACATGGTGGTCTTCAGATGTTGCTGAATTGCACCTTCCATCATCCCTGACCAATGGGGCGCATTGGCCGGAGTTGATGGGAGCTGGAGACTATCAGCACCTGAAGACCACCATGTTGGCCGCCTCTGATAAAGAGATCATGTAGATTTCAACTAGGCTTGCTTCCAAGTAAGTGTTTTGAAGATTGTAGTTGCAAGCTAAAATTAATTTTCTGGTCGCATTTGGGTTATGCAGAACTTGTTTTTTTGCGTGGGGGAGATTGGGGGTATTTATGCTCCCAGTTTAGAAGATGAGCCAACTGCCTGATAGAAAGCAAATGAACTTGTGGTGGGAGAAAATGGAGCTCATAGCTGGCTCTTAGCCCAGGTCACCACCGCCAGCCTATGGTAGAAACAGTTTGCCCGTTGCAAACACAGGAATGCCTTTCAGCCAAGGCTGCCCCTCAATGACGTGCAGTGAGGAGAAATCCATTCCAGCAACGAATCCAACGGAGAAAATATCAATTGGTGTTTTACGCAAAACTGACGCTCTGCCCAATTAACGAAAGAGTTAGATGCGCTCTAAAAATCGACACAACTAATCAACTTTAGGAGAAATCTTTAACCTGATCAAGATGGAAAGGCCTTATTGGCAAAGCGCCAAGGCTGAAATGAAATTTTGGGAGTCCCTTAACAACAAAAAGTCAAGCCTGCATCCATGTCTGGCATGAACTGAAAAACAGCTGACGTGCTTTGCTTTTGTTTTTCTTTCTGCCAGAAGCATTGCATATGTAGGAGCACAGAGATCAGAGCTTGGTAGCTCCCAAGGGTGGCTGGACCCTTTGGGATTGGTAGAGTGGAAGGCAGAGAGGACAACAGTCGCTTGAGCAGAGCCTCCCGTTGACTGGTTGCAAGTAGACTGGAGTTGGTGGGGCACAGGTGTTAAACGCTGACAAGGTCTCACTCCTCTTTGCAGTTGTGTTGCAGCTTTCTGCACTAACTGCAGATTCCGGATCAGGCACAAGGGAAGGCCCGCATGGAGCGCATTGCATTAATCCAGCCTTGAAGTAACCTATGCATGAGCGACTGTGGCCAAGCTTTCCACTCAAACATGGTTGCAGGACTGCAGCCTGTGTTTTGAATGTGAACGGTAGTGTCATAACTAGAAGATGTCTTGCCAGTTTTTGTTTGGCTATTCCAGGGCCCAAGACAGACTTCCTGTTTCAGATAGAATGTCAGATAGGGATGGAGGAGAAACTCGATTCAGTTCGCATGTGAAGGCAAACCTATGTAACTTGTAGCTTTTTAAACAAGACAACAATCCGAAACACGGCCATCCTTCAAAATTGGCGCTTCTCTGAATTTTGCAGGGCCAAACAGTGTTTACAAAAATGCATAGGCTGGGCTAAAAATGAAAACGACATGCAAAACATGCATTACCTGAAGGAAAATTGCTTTGCAAAAATGTGTATGTTAGTGGTAAAATTGCATATGAAAATGTTTGTGTTAGGAGAAATTTGCCCTAAAAATGTGGATGAATTTTCACAAGGACTTTAAAAAGAAAATTCTACACTGCTGTAGAAACATGGGGAACTGAAATTGGCAGATTTGCTGTTCTGTCGTGTCAAACTGGCTGCCCTTCATTAGGTTAACAAATACTGCTGCTGAGGAGACGAGGTCCTTTTAAAATCATCAGGGCAGCTAAAAGTTCTGCAGTGTTGTCCCTGAGGTAGATTATGTGCACCACTGCAGGAAGGACGCATGACTTCCAGTCCCCTTTTCCCAAAATAGACCAGAGCGCAGTAGAAATTCTCGCCAGGAGGGCTCCTGTTAACAGATGCTTGTTTCAGACTTTATTCTCCAACTCACTTAGGGAAAATCATCTTTAAAGGAACACACACACACACACACACACAGAGAGAGAGAGAGAGAGAGAGAGAGAGAGAGAGAAAGCATTCTTTACAAAGACGGCTTTAAAAATATGTGGTGGTGTTTGGCTTGAGAACACTTCCCACACACTTTAGAACAGGATTTGCAAGGCCTGTGCTGGAGCTCAGTGTTCGCGGCCCTGGAGTAAAGCCAAATCTAGAGACTGGGGTTTAAAACAAGACAGGAAGAAATGCCAAGGGAAACTGTGTTTCTGAGAAAGAAACGGCAGGGCACGAGGACGCAGGATCAGGATAAAAAGCACAAAACGGTTGCTCATTAACAGAGGTGCTAGTCCTCAGGAGTATGGAAACCTGAAGGTGGAATCCAGAAACGTAGTAAGTTGCCTTAGACCAGTTCAAACTATTTGCCCAGGTAGCCCAGTATTATCTCACTGGAAGTGGCACTTCATGATCTTAGGCAGAAGTATTTTCACATCACCTGTAACAGGAGATGCCAGGGTTGGAACCCCAGACATTCTGCAGCCAGAGTATTGCCCATCACTGACCTCTGTCCCCTACAGGCGCAGAAACATTTTGGTCTGGTGGGCCATATCTTTATATCCCAGCACCCCACCAGCTAATTCTGACAGGTGGGCAGGACAACTCACTTGTTAATCATCTGATATCATAATAATATCAGGTGCTCAACAAGTCCCACCAAGTGGGATTGAAGTCCCTGTGCACTAATTGATGGGCAGGAGGTTTGATCCTGTTTTCTGCACCAACTGTGCCTCTGCCTGCCCCATACATATAGGGCATCAGGTGTGCTACAGCTGGGTGTGGTTTGGGGGAAATGGTCTGACAGGCCAAATGGGGACTGTTTCACATATTCCACACCGGCCAGCCAGGGTTTTTAATCAAGTGTCTTCTCAAAGGGATTTGCAGTCAATCTCCTGATGAGCAGGCAATTATGATAGAGGTGTGTTTTCAGACACCTCTGTCTTGCTCACACTGTCAGTGTTTAGATATAAGCTCCCTTCCACAACTCATTAGTTTCACGTCTTTGAAAAGTAAGTCTGAATAAGCTCTCAGTCTGTGGCAGGCTGTCAAATGTGCCAGTGGGTTTAGATGCAGTCCTTTTATTTCTGTTTTCTTGAGTTCAGTAGCAAAAATGCCAGTTGCGGATATAATATAATAGGCAAGCTTAGCAGTTTTTTTACTTTGTTAAGTAAATGCCTGCAAAAGAAACCTGTTTGATTAGAACACTTTCTGGGACATCAGAAAATGTTCAGAGGCAAGGCGCCCTAGGGATTTGCATAGGGAAACCTCCCAGCTCAATCTTCTCCAGAAAACCCACATCACAGATTAGGTCAGCTCTGTAATACACCAGGTTTAAGACTCACACCAGGCCAGCAGTCCTTGTTGACATCACTTCTGGTACAGGAGAGATCTTGCCATTTTGAAATCATTGAAGGTGCAAATATGGCTAGACTAAGTGAATTCTGTCTTGGTTCAGCACAGTCTCTAAACCTTCTTTCTCCTCTCTTCCAGTGGTTCACCTTCTCCTCACTACTTAACCTCAGTTTTGAAACAGAATCAGGGTCAATCTATCAAAGGTAAGTTGTGCTATCCATTGTTCATCTTTTAGCTCTCCTTTGGGTGGCTTAATAGACTCAGTCTGTGGCCTGGTATAGATGTTGTGGCCAAATTATGGTTTGGTCATCATGAACAACAAATTCCTTCCTGCACTTCCTGGCTTGGGGATTTGGAACGCACAAACACCAAAGGCTGTTCACTATGGCCAAACTATAATTTGGCCACAGCATTCGTACTGGATCACAAATCATGCGACTTGTGGCCACCACAAACGTATCAGTTTGCATCCCAAACCATGGTTTAAACCTGTAGATGTGGTTTAGTTGCAGCATCTGAACTCGGCTTGGTTGTTTCCGGAAGTTCTGTTAAAGGTCTTCTCTCTTGACATTTTCCATTCTAGTTTCTTGGACCAGTCTAAGGCCTCATCTGCACTATCCATTTTAAAGCAGCTCTTTACAACTTTCAACAGTCATCTATTCCCCCAAAGCATCCTGGGAAGTGTAGTTTGTGGAGGATGTCTGTTCCTGTGAGAGCCCTATTCCTATCACAGAGCTACAATTGTCAGAGTGGTTTAACAGTCAATCCCTCTTCCCTGGGAACTCTGGGAAATGTAGTTCTGTGAGGAGAATAAGGATCTCCTAACAACTTCCAATCCCCACAACAAAGTAGAGTATCTGGAATTCTTTGGGGAAGCCATGACTGTTTAGAGTGGTTCAATACTGTTTTGAATACATAGTGCAGATGGGACCTTAACGCACCAATTTCATCTGAACTTTAGTCTCGATTCCATCTTCTTTTTTAACAGCTGCATTTGCAATCAGGACTCCTCTAAATCTTAAATTGTTTTTTCCATTTATCATTTTCAGCTTGTCTTCCCTTTTCGCCTTCTCGATTCTCACCCCTCCCTGCCAGCCCCAGCACTTTGTTTTGCTTCAGTGATTGTCTGACTATTCCTTCCAACTTTGTAATTGATTAAGCACTTGGAGGAGATTGGGGCACTGAAGAAGATCTGTGTTCATCCATTTCTAATTTGGTTGTTGCAACGATGTGATCTATTCTAGAGGACCAGGGTGGTTGGCATCTATCAGCATGAATGTGGGGGAATCCAGTGTGTGTCAGCTGTGGAAAAGGCACACTAGGGATCTTTAGGAATGGGACTGAAAATTAAAGTGCTGATACCACAGTAGCATCAAAGAAATCTATGGTGCAACCACATTTGGAATAATGTGTGCAGTTCTGGTTGCCTCACCTCAAAAAGGACATTGTAGAGCTTGAGAAGTTTCAGGAAAAGGCACCGAAAATGATCCAAGGGGATTGAGCAACTGCCCTATCAGGGAAGGCCACAACTTTGAGACCCTTAGCTTAGAGGTGTGCTAAGAAGGGACATGGTGCAGGTATATAAAATGATTCATGCTCTGGAGAAAAACGTTTTTCTCCCTCATAACGCTAGAACACATGGGCATCCAATGACGTTGAATGTTGGAAGATTCAGAACAGACAAAAGAAAGTTTTTCTTGCAGTGCGTAGTTAAAGGAGAGAATTTGCTGCTACAGGACGCAGTGATAGCTTTAAATGAGGATTACACAAATGCATGGAGGATAATAATAATAATAATAATAATAATAATAATAATAATAATAGTAAATTTATTTGTACCCTGCCCATCTGACTGGGTTGCCCCGGGCACTCTGGGTGGCTTCCCATATATATAAAAAAGAGAAAAATTAAACATTAAAAAGCTTCCCTATACAGTGGTACCTCGGGTTACATACGCTTCAGGTTACAGACTCCGCTAATCCAGAAATAGTGCTTCAGGTTAAGAACTTTGCTTCAGGATAAGAACAGAAATCGTACTCCGGCGGCGCGGCGGCAGCAGGAGGCCCCATTAGCTAAAGTGGTGCTTCAGGTTAAGAACAGTTTCAGGTCAAGAACGGACCTCCTTAACCCGAGGTACCACTGTATAGGGGAAGAATAGAATCATAGAATTGTAGAGTTGGAAGGGACCCCAAGGGTCATCTAGTCCAACCCCCTGCAATGCAGGAATGTCAGCTAAAGCATCCGTGACAGATGGCCACCCAGCCTTTGCTTAAAAACCTCCAAGGAAGGAGAGTCCACCACCTCCCAAGAGAGTCTGTTCCACTGTCAAACAGCTCTTACTGTCAGAAAGCTCTTCCTGATGTTTAGTCAGATTCTCCTTTCCTGCAGCTTGAAGCCACTAGTTCGAGTCCTGCCCTTCAGAGCAGGAGAAGACATAGCCGGTATGGCTATGTTTCACTGCCTCCCCAGTCAGAGGCAGTATGCTGGGAATCACAAGCAGGAATTGGGGGCTTCCCATGGGCATGTGGTTGGCCAATACGAGGACAGGATGCTGCATTGGGTGGGCAGGCAGGGCTTGGCAACTGCTTGGCTCTGAAGCTCACTAGGTATCCTTGGTCAAGACACTTACCTCACTTCTTATCCTAAGCCATGGGTAGGCAAACTAAGGCCTGGGGGCCAGATCCAGCCAAATCGCCTTCTAAATCTGGCCTGCGGACGGTCCGGGAATCAGTGTGTTTTTACATGAGTAGAATATATGCTTTTATTTAAAATGCATCTCTGAGTTATTTGTGGGGCATAGGGATTCGGTCATCCCCCCCCCCCCAAAAAAATATAGTTTGCCCCCCCCACAAGGTCTGCGGGACAGGGGACCTGCCCCCTGCTGAAAAAGTTTGCTGACCCCTGTCCTAAAAACGAAGTGTGTTTTTAAAAGCATGGTCATGTTTCACTCCTCTAGATGAAACCTAATGGGAGGCAATTTCCTTTTCCTTTTCCAGACTCTGATATTGATGCTGCTACTGCCATGATGCTCTTGAATACTTCCATTGAAGAAGGCATTTTAGATTGTAAGTAAAAATAAGTTTTTGCTGCCTTTCTGTTTCTCAGTGCTGCTGCTGTATTAAATCCCTTTTCAAATGCAAAATTTTAGTTAGAGCGGCTGATGGTTTCACTTGAGGCCATTTATTTCTTGTTTGTTTGTTTTAAAAAGCCCTCCTGTAGAATATTGATTTGTGACATGAAACGAAATAATGTACACCCTCTTTGCTTGGTAGAAAGTCCCGTTGTGTCCAGCTGGACTTACTTGCAGGTAAATGTCTTTAGGATTACAGCACAAGCTAAATCTTGTTACTTTGAAACAGTACCGCATCTTGGAATGCGTATATGGCTTATTTATTTATAACTGTAATTTTAAATACTGACAGCTCATATTAAACCATTAATGTTAAACTAAGACAGTTTTAACAAAGCAGTTGGTTACTCTACTCAAAGCCTTTACCCAAATTACACTTTTATTCCCTCCAACGCCCCCCCCCCAATTCATCCTCATCTACACTATAACTGGGGATTCTGCTAGAAGCCTCTTTTCCAACCCTTTGCTGAGCTTTTGTCCTGCAGCAATGCCCTGGAAATATTCCCTGTAATACTCCTCCTACCTGTCACCATTCAAAGATGTTCCTTACTTCTCCTCTTGGCACTGCAGACAGGCCTTTTCTCCCTGCCTTTTCAGCCTAGCTTGGCTAGTTCAAGTAGGCCCAGCAAGTCTTTGGTCACTGTGCCTCTCAGGTCTTCCTCCTCCGTCTTCCTCCCCAACCCTCTCCTTCAGCTTCTTTCTTCTTCTGGCTCTCTGCTGACCAGCGCCCGGCTATATATACACTCCTCTGGCCCAACCCCGGCCAATCATGCGGTGTAACTGAAAATTCTAAACCTGCACCCACCAATCAAAGACACACACCTTCTATCCTTCATTTGCATTCTGAGAATTCGAACGCCAACCCTTCCTCACAGCTGTTAGTTAAGGCCCTGTTCGGCCACAGTTAAACCAACTGTCGCCGGACCAAACAGAAAACTTCCCACATAAATGTACGTTCCGAATCAAATGTTGGCAATGCCTTACACAACGCATGGGATTTCTCAACAACAGGGTCCAATAAATTCTGAAGGGCACTGTGGTAACTGTTATTAATCTATTTATTAAATTTGCTTACCGCCCTTCATCTGTAGATACCGGAGCGGTTCGTGACATAAAAATACAAAAAACACAAATCAATAAGCCCCCCCCCCCCCGCTCTTGCCTTAGACTGTTCCAAGTGAGCAGTATTTATTATTTTTAATGATTTTATTGATACATCACGACAGCAACAACAAAACGGAAGAGAAAACAATACACACACATACACACCGATAAAAAGATATTTGAAATTAGATAATGACAATAAAAGTTACAAAAGTAACTAAAATTATTTATTATTATATCTGTTTGTTATGGGACGGGGGTGGCGCTCTGGTCTAAACCACTGAGCCTCTGGGCTTGCTGATCAGAAGGTTGGCGGTTCAAATCCCCACAACGGAGTGAACTCCTGTTGCTCTGTCCCTGCTCCTGCCAACCTAGCAGTTCAAAAGCACGTCAAAGAAGTGCAAGTCAATAAATAGGTACCACTCCGGTGGGAAGGTAAACAGCGTTTCCTTGCTCTGCTCTGGTTTTGCCAGAAGCGGCTTAGTCATGCTGGCCACATGACCCGGAAAAATTGTCTGCAGACAAACATCGGCTCCCTTGGCCAGTAAAGCGAGATGAGCACTGCAACCCCAGAGTCTTCTGTGACTGGACTTACCTGTCAGGTGTCCTTTACCTTTTTATATCTGTTTGTTAAACTAACAGTGTGTCCTTCCTTCGAAAGCAGCCCAGGGCACCAAACACATCTGTAATAAAAACACAATTAGAAATAAAGTGAAGACGTATTTAAAGAAGGTTTTTGGCATCTAAAAACAACAGATCATAACAAAATAATGTGTCTGGACAGGCCCGCCAAAACAGAAAAGTTTTCAGCAGGGGTCTAAATCAGCGTTTCCCAACGTGAGTGGTCCTGCCCCCCCCCCGGGGTGGCGGGATTGCCTGGGGGGGTGCTAAGGGGTCACAGAGGAGGCGGCAGGGGGGCACTGGAGGTGTAAATAACTATCAGACTTTGGAAAGCTGGTATCACTGGATCAAATCACCCAATTTTAAAAAATAACCCTGCACATAGTTTTAACTGGATTTTGGATAAAAGTGCCATTAATGGTTACTGTTTTGAATTTTATCATGTTGTTATTTTCCCTTGTGGGTCTTAGAAACCGCTATTCTGAATAATGCCTTCTGTAGGGTACGGGGCAATAGGGATGAGTTAATGGAGTTAAGTGGCCCGGAAATCTTTGGGAACCTCAGGTCTAAAAGATGGCGCTTGCCGAATGCTGGTATTGGAAACCTGACCCCTTTCAAAGAATCATAGAATTGTAGAGTTGGAAGGGACTCAAGGGTCATCTAGTCCAACCCCCCTGCAATGCAGGAATCTCAACTAAAGCATCCATGACAGATGGTCATCCAATCTCTATTTAAAAACCTCCAAGGAAGGAGAGTCCACCACCTCTCGTGGGAGTCTGTTCCACTGCTGAACAGCTCTTACTGTCAGACAGTTTTTCCTGATATTTAGTCGGAATCTCCTTTCTTGTAGCTTGAAGCTGTTAGTTCGAGTTCTCCCCCCCCCCCAAGAGCAGGAGAAAACAAGCTTGCTCCCTCTTCCATGGGGCAGCCCTTAAGATATTTGAAGGTGGCTTTCGTTGCCTCCTCTTTTCCAGGCTAAACATAGCCAGCTGCCGAAAAGCCCGCCCAAAACATCAGGGTGGGGTGGGGAGGCGAGGCACCGATCCCTCCCGCTTCTGACAAGACTCTTTATTTTCCTCAGGTAAGAAGCCGCAGCCTCTCAAGCTGTCCAAGAAAAGGAATTACGTCAGCACGTTCCAAAGCCACGGCAAGGCAAGTCCCGGGGGGAGCGATTTCCCCGTCCCCAACATTGACCCCAACGAGGACCACAACTACAGCGCCAGCAGCGTGGCCTCGCAGCGCTGCGTGTCGCCCTCGAGTGTGTCTTCCCTGTCGTCCGTCGACGAGGTCTACGAGTTTGTCTCCGAGGCCAGCCGGGTGGGGAGCGAGGGCAGCGAAGGGTTCCACAGCGAGGTGGACACGGACGGAGACGACCGCGAAGAGGAGGACGACGACGACCCCCTGGCTGATAGCGGCTACACCTCGCAGCCGTGCCTCGCCGCCTCGGACAAGGCCCAGCCTCGCAAGAAAGCCCTGGAGGAGCTCTGCCTCGAAATCGACGAGGAACTGAAAGAGGCGGCCGGGTCTCTGCTCCATCTAGCCGGGATTAGCCCCTGTCTAGGCTCCCTCATAAGTACTGCAAAGACCCATAGCCAGAAACGAAGGAGAAGGAATGACGTCACAGCCTGAGAAGTGTGTTTGGGGACGGGGGGGGGGAGGGGGAGAAGATACGTCTATCAATAGAGATAAATGCATATTTTATTTTTTAGCGTGGCAATACTCCTCTACTTTTTACCCTTCACAAGGGAGATCAAAGCCATAAAAGGACTTTTTGTTCATGTATTTTTATTTTCACAGATTCTAGTTTTGCAATTTGTTTCTTTTTCTAATTGCAAAAGCGGTGGTTTTGAAGCATTGAAGAGCGGATTACAATTGTGCAAAGCAGGTGGGGCGGGGGCAAACCAACACAGCAGTTCCTTCCCCCTGATAATTTTAGCAAAGTTGAATATTTGAGTTTATTGGAGGAGTGGGTGCCATGATCTCTGTCATCTCATACCTTGTACATCTCTTTGGGTTTGGAACTGGGGGCTTCATTTGACCTGTCTGAGTTCATAGGGCTCTGCGCAGAGAACAAGGCAGCCAACCAAATGTTGAGAGCTGGGCTGCAGCTCCCTTCTGCCCTCACCACTGGCTGTGCTGGCAGGGGTTGATGGGAGTTGTAGTCCAACAGCATCTAGAGGGCCGCACATGCCCCATTTCCTCCAATGGGAGTGAAGAATTGTGCCTTGCTTCCTGGCGCACCTGTTCTGCAGTGAGGCCTGGTGTTTGTATGTTATGGCGCATAAAGTCCACTGTGTAGCCTGTCTTTCTATAATTTTTCGGCGAGAGGGTGGAGTGGATGCAGTGCCTGCATTCAACTCTACCCATGTAGTTCTCAGCCTGCATAATTTTTGGCCCTCAAAGATCAGTCGGTGGAGATCAAGCGGGAAAAGGCTACATGGACTGTCTCCTGTTCCAGATTGACATGCAATTCACAAATCCCAGGTGGGACTGAAAGTGGAGGGAGGTGCATTGGGAGCAGGAGAATAAGCAGGCGCAATCCTGCCCCCTCTCTCTGTGCCCACGGGCTCCTACCTCTGTCGGTTCTAGACCAGGGGTAGTCAACATGGTGCTCTTCCAGTTTTGGACTACATCTTCCACCCTTCTTGATCAAAGTCCATGCTGGTTGGGGCTGATGGGACTTGGGAGTCCAGCAAGAATGGAAGAGCATGGAGTTGACTACCCCTGAGCTGGTTCTGACACCTTCACGTGTTCTGATTTAAGTATTTGCAAACGCAGGATAAGGTCTACCAGCTTTCAGCTTGGCTTCCATTGTTGCGTAATTGTCTCATGTGCAAGTCGAGGGTCCGGAATAACCTGAATACTAGACAACTGCCATCGTGGGTCAGTTACCGATTGACTGATGCCTGCAATGATAACACAGGGAGGGTGTTGGGAATGCAACATGTAAATGTGGATGTTTTTGAGACTCTAATCTTGAAGGGTTAATCTCCACTCTTCTCACCTTCCAGCACAAAGTAAGGAGCTGGTTCCTTTTCTTGTCTTTCTTTCTTTCTTTCTTTCTTTCTTATATTTTCTTTTGTTATTATATTTTAGATCTTCAGCGCACACTTTTATTAGCAAACCCAATGTTCTTTTGGTCTCGATATCCAGATTGAGTGAAAAATGTTGACTGCTAAAATTGTAAATGGCTGTTGCACAGAGAACTTGTAGTTACATGTTCAGGTGAAGCATAATGAAATAGGTTTCTTTCTTTTCTTGTTAAGGTTACGGTGGTTGATACTGGCCTACTTCTCACTGAGAAGAAAAGCTTGTTCTGGACTGTACCATTTTAGGCTACAGGTGAGGGCACACACAACTGATTACTGTTCTGCGTGAAGCAGAAAACCTCAAATAGAAAACTAGGTGTCCAGGGGAAGGACTCTAGCCTGGCTTTCTTCCTGACATCGAGTTCTTTTAAATGTAAAAATCATTCAAATCGCGGTGCAGCTTTACACTGTGTGAGCCTCCACCTGCAGTCAGAAGCAGAACCGTCCAAACAGAGCTGGCAGCCTCAATGAGGACTAGGTTCTTGAATGCATTCTTACTCCACTTGGAAAACCGGCCTTTTTTCCTTCTCTTCTACTGTGTGCTTCAGTTTTGCACTGTATTAACCTAGCATCCCTCAAGAAGACAGTATATAATACGCAGCCTTAAAGGGCACCGTTTGCTAAACGTGTGCGCGCGCAGGGTCACGCTCCCTCCTTAAGACTCTGAGAGGAGCTTAGAAAATGCCTGCGGTTGATGGTTAGCCGTCCGTCCCATCTTCCTTGGGGAGCAGTGACTGTTGGAGCGAAATCCCGACTCCTGTTAAAATCAGCGGGAATTTTGCCATGGTTCGTGCAGCCAGAACGGCACCTTTCTTTTTATCCGTTATCGCAGCAATAATATCCCCTCCCTTGTCAAGTGTCAAGGAAGCCCAAGAGCTCTGTGCTTGCTCTTCCGCCAACACAGTATTCTAGCGCGTGCTTAAAATGTAACGTGGGAATGGTAAAGATGCGCCTGTGAAGCCCTGAGTGCGGGCTAACTCCAGAGACCTTCCATCTTCCGACACAGCCTTTTCTGTGCGATGACATATGCCTCATGCATGGACTTCCACGGGAAACCTTTGTGTATTTTACCATTCCCACGCACCATAACACAGAATGTTTGTGTCCTCCTGGGTCTTCTGTGGTGGCTGCTGTGTTGTTTGGCTGCTGTTAGGCAGCTGGAGGCATCGTTGCCTGAATGGTGCGGCCAGTCTGCCATCCAGGTGTGTAGTCCAGTCTAGACCTTTTGCTGTTCCTGGCACTTGTAATGATGAGTTTTGGAGATGGAGGGAAGGACCCACATGTATCACCGAGGGGGGTGGGGTGGATCCTGCACCCATGTCCTGTTGGGAAATGGCCCTGACTGGAGTGAAATGGTAGCCTGGGAAGTGGATTGTCATGGTGCCCCTGGAAAGATCTCCCATGTCAGTCCCATCTGAGTCTCTCCAGGGAGCCACAGCCAAGCTCTTACCCCACTCCTGTTCCTTTCAGTGGATTCTTGTGCAGGAAACATTTCCGCGAAGTGCGCCCTGTGGTTCCAAGAACCCCTTGAGCGTTCCTTTGCAACAATCAAAGCATTAGCGTAGCTCATTCTGCCTGGCATGGAAGGTCAGCTTGAAGTGCCATTTTTTAATTTGTTTCCCGTGTTTCCGAGTGTTGAGCAGTCACGAGCGGCTGGTTAAGCAAACCTCGCCTCCCCATTAGCAAAATGCTTCCAGGTTGGCAGAGAACGAAGGCGGGAAGCTCAACTTCTATTAATGGCACAGAGCTTCTCTGGCTCCTTGGTGACTAAGCCAGAGGTGCTCAAGAGTTCTGATTTCACTGCCTCTTCATGAACGCAAGCCGCCTTATACACCCGGTACAAACTCTGCCAGCTTCATAATTCTTGAAACCATTCTGCAGACACACACACACCCCAGTATCCCTCACGCCGTCCGTATGTCTTGGGCTACCAGTTCCATTGCTCCTGACCATTGGCCATATTGGGTGTGACTGATGGGAACTGGAGCTCAACAAGATCCAGAAAGCATCCCATTGGCTACCCTTGCTGTGAACTTTCAATGCCTTGGGCCGGGATCCAGTGAACCCAAACCAAGCTTTCTCCCAGCTCTGGACCTTGATGTGGTTTGCTGGATCCCAGCTACTCTCAACTGCATAATCTGGTCAAGAGATTCTCCCAGTGTGGGCCTTACGTTTGCAAGGATTTATGTAGCATTCCACCCCCTCCCGGAATTTCAGAGGAAATCTTTCCTTCAGATGGTAGTAAACTGTAAATGGCTCTTGCTCTGTAATCATGTTGCTAGTTTCTAGACAAAAAAAGTCTCTAATGCATGGGTGTTTGCACGCTCTCACCTGTTTGTACACCACTTTCTCTGATGTAAAAGTCTATAAACGCCAATGGTGCCCATCGTGTATGTTGCCTGCTGCTTCTCCTCTCCCCAGAGGTTCTGATGGATTGGCCAAAACAATCTTCTTGCTGAAAAGCCCTTTTAGAGCCGTTTCTTGTGTCACTGTTTTGCTTCCCAGAACTTCACGGCAAGAAGTCAAACATGGGAAGGGTTTACAAGTGGGTCTGCCTGCAAGTCAGACATGATGCTATGTGATTTATTTCTTTAAAAGTTTATAGGTTTTAAAAAGAAATTGAATACTCTCAAAGGACATCTTTAAGAAGTCCACTAGAACAAAAGAAAACAGAAGCCTGGCTTGGTAAGCCTCTGGTGGGGTGGGGTAGTCAACATGGTGATCTCTGGGTGTTTAATACCACAGCTCACATCATCCCTGGTTATTGGCTAGACGATTAGAGGGTACCACATTGACTGTGCACAGGCTATGGTTTAAAATCCTTTAAATTTAAAAGTTCTTATTTGCTGTACAAAGAGGGTGTTCAGTGGCCCTCTTTGTGCAGGCTGTTCTTAAGGTTGTGGTGCCACGACCGAAAAGGCTCTGCTCTAAGTTTCACTAGATCTCACCTCCATAAAACAACACTCAGAGTGGAATCCTGCCTGCTGGTCCTGGGGTGGTTTATATGGGGGGAGGTCTTCTAGCACATAGGCTGAGCCAAGGCTGCTTGAAGACACTGACTGCCATGCTTTCAAGGGCGCCCACAGGTCCTTTTGAATAATGGCTGTTGAAGATTTTAACAATTTTAACAATTGGGAGCAGTTGAACAAAACTAAAATCGTAGCAGCTTGGGGATCAGTTTGTGTGTCATTAGGTGGGATTAATTTGCAAAATATTTTCACTCAATAGAAACTACCAAAGCTGTGGATTTGGCAGAAATGCAGAGAAAGAAAGGGGCCAATAGATGCTCATGTCTGAACTTGCAAATGGCTCTAGACTGACACCCTTCCCATGTCATGGCTTTTGCCACAGGTGTGACTTGTGAGCCCACCTCCTTAAGTGAAAAACAATGTCCTACTAAGTGGTCTTGAGCACCTGCCGCATGGGGGTTGAATGTGAACTCATTGCAAATGGACAAGCTTGTAAATTAAGTGCAAATGCACATCTTTAAATTCCTGTGTGTCGTATGTGCTGAAAAGAGGTGTCCCTCCCATTAACATTCGTCCAAAATAAGTGTTCAATAACTTACGTGGTGTGGAATTTGTTTTTGTACTAATACAGATAACGATAGGGCTGGATTTTATTTATTTTTTAAATAATAAAAAGGACGTGTTTCTTTCATTCTTCTGTATCTTTTGAAAGCCGGCAAGAACTGAACTCAGTTCCGGCTAAAATTGACCAGATTTCCAAATGAGGCTCCTTTCCCCCTAGAACTTGTTGGATCAGTCTTGTCGTCTTACACCTGACCTGTTCTGTCTGCCACCTCGCTCTTCTTCCTTTAACCCCTGCCTGCCAGAAATTGGTGTGTGCAGAATTGTCCCCCCTGCGTCCTCCCTCTTTATTAGTGAAGTATCTAGTGTCACTTTTGTGCCGCGAAATGTGCTGTACTTGTTAGTCGTTTCATTAATTAGGCTTTCTTGATTTTCCATGGACAAAGGTGGAGCAATAACACGGGAACATGTCCCCGTGGCGTGGGAACAAAAGTAGGAGAAACCAAACCTCCGCTGTGAGTTCGAATTAAAGGGCTGAAACTAGTGGCAGTGTAATGACGTCGTCGTCTGGTGCTTGGGATCTGACGGGATGCATTTGGATGACGCTGTATGCCATAAACCGTGTTTTACCGCAGTCAAGCAGTGAACTAGTGCAGGCTCCCCAATTTTGTTCCGCCGTGTTGCTTACTGTGTGGTGTCTGAACTGGTGCTTTGGGTTTGTTTCTCTCCAAACAAACCATTGCTTGAAGCCAAGGTCTGCTCTTGTCTTCCTGATAGCGTCTTGTCTGGGAGTATGAAACCATGGGCGCTGGTGCAGACGCCATGGGGTGCCAAGGCCCAGGGTTGCCTGAGCTAGTGGAAGAGCGTAGCAGCAAGGAACTGGGAGTCTGTCCCAGCACTCTGCTCACTCACAGTAAGCCATGGTTCGCCTGAATGCTGCCCCTGGAAGGATGGAATTCTGCATTCCAACACTTCAACCACTGTCATCCAACCTGCAGATGGGAAGTAGTGGGGCTTTTTTTGGTTTTGTTCACGTTAAAATAGTCACCGCTCCCTGCATGTAGAAAGTCAGCACCTTAGAGAGAGGTTTCGTACAACCCACTTCCTGATAATGCTATGCGCACAAATCTTTTTTCATTTGGTGGGTGGAGTTGGGGAAAAAAATCACAGGCACACAACTCCTGAATTTTGAATGGCTCTGCCTGGAGTTTTACATACTTCTTAGAACAATTTGGAGACTGCGTGGTAACAGGTGAAGAGCTGATCCCTTTCCCTAATGCAATGTGGGAAAAGTTCAGGGAAGGGAACTGCCACACTCGCATTCCCAGGGTGGCCAGAATTCACCCCTCCGATTCCCACAGCAGCTTGTGCACAACAGCTCTGCCATCCTCGGGCAAACATGTGGTGTGAGCAAGTATTTGCTCCCCAATTTTTCAGCATGTGCAGGTCCGTGAACCCTGTCGGTCTGCTACTGTAGTTGGGATTATGTACTTTTCCTTCGTGGGCTGTCAACCTGTGTGTCTTCCTATGGCAAGACTCCACGCAGACTTCTGTTCCAGCAACCGGAGAAAAGTTTCCAGCATTTCTCTATCTCAGCCCTTGCCCGTCTCACTTTTCTGTGGCAAAGTCCTTGATTTCTTTGCATCCGGTTAGCTCTGGCGTAGCGGGGAAATATCTGATGATGTCCAGCGTTTCTGTACATACATCCCTTCCTTGAAAATTTGCTCCTTCCCTGCAGGTCTGGGACTTTGACCCTCTGCTGTTCCCAACAACACAGGTTAGGGTGGCCACAAGGAAGGCAGAAACAAACGTTGGTAGAGAAGTTTTAATTCAGGTCCCTCACTCATGATAGTGGCAGGTTGCATACCTGTGCATTTGCAAGTGCTGCTGACTTTGCTAGCCAGGGCATGAAACTAAGGGCAGTTGTTCTCTAAATGCACCTTGAAAGGATGTTAATGCCTTTTTAATTGTTCACTGGTGCTTCTCCTTCCTCTTCATTATTTTGGCCTTTCCTGCCTATTAAAATGTGCTGGTTTGCATACTGCCAACGGCAGAGTACCTCTGCACCTACTTTTTCTCTTCCAAGAATAGTTGAGTCCCAGGTTGTGCCTGGATTTACAAGCCTTCGTTTTGCCAACACGACATGCCCTTTTAATATAAATGTTTTGAATGAGAATTGGTTAGTGACTTCAGAAGAAGTAACGTGGAACAGTCCTCCTTAGGCTGTACTGCTTTAGAGTGCAGGTGTGTGTGTGTGTGTGTGTGTGAATCTGGCACATAGAAAACCAGTTCGTCTGTGAGAAGGCTAGGCTAGAACCTTTATCCTTGACATGTGAGCCTTCTGCCTGCAGGGAGTTTGTGCAGAGGTCATTAATAAATCCTGCCGCCCCCACCCCTTATGTTCTGCAGTGCAATTCCTGGATGACTGTGCCATATACTATTTTCTGTCCATGTAGCTCAGCTTTTAATTACCCTTCATTATTTTTATTGTTGCTATTATTGTTGTTGTTGTTATTGCTCAGTTCTTAAGACAGACTAATCTAGACCTATCAAGTCAAAAGGATGAACGAAACCTTTTTGTTGTTGTTGTTGCCACTGTAAGGGTAGGAGCAGGTAGATCTCGTGGTCAAGCAATTGCAGGATCTCTTTGGAGAAAAGAGCTGCTACCGTTGGGGACGCGAAAGCGTTGACAGTGACGGTGGCAGTATTCATGAAGATATACGTTGGTGGTGTGTTGGGCTGTTTGTGTGAAAGGAGCCTCTCAATTTCAGTTTCTCCCATGCAATGTGTGGGAACACCCACCCTTCTGTTGAACTCCACTGCCTTGTTGCCACCGGTCTGGAAATTTGAGTGGCATAATGATTTGGGGGTGAGGAGGAGCTGCCCTATGCAGTGGCGTAGCGTGGGGGGTGCAGGGGGGGGGGGCCGGCCGCACCGGGCACAGCATCTGGGGGGGGCACGCGCTCGCACTCGCAGTGCTAAAATCAGTGCTAAAATCCACGGGTTAGGGGGCGCAAATT
The DNA here is from genome assembly GCF_965153285.1 of Podarcis tiliguerta. NCBI lineage: Eukaryota > Metazoa > Chordata > Lepidosauria > Squamata > Lacertidae > Podarcis > Podarcis tiliguerta. Next base: position 15,080,200 of record NC_139536.1, on the reverse strand, counting down.
ACTTGCCTTGCCCCGGGTGCTGACAACCCACGCTACGCCACTGGCCCTATGCATTGTAGGGAGAGAAACAGAGGACACAGGCAATGCCATTGGCCGTAGCAATTCCGTGCCAAGTGTTCAAGTATAGTTCTGATGTTTGTGAGGTTTTGAGGGTTTCGGGTTCCTTTTCTTTTTTGCTCTTTCCTTCATGCTTTTTAAACTTTGTAAATGAGTTGAAATCAGCAGCAGCAGGGGGGAGATGTTAAACGTAGTTTCCTCAAGCGCTAAAGATTGCCCTGGAGAGGTTTCTGGAAGAGGGTCGCCCCTACTTGAGATAACAACTGCCGGCTGTGCTGTGCAAATCTTTAGCTCTTTCATATTCCAGTGCTTAAATTATAGCTTCCAGGAGAATTGCAGGCAATCCTTTCTAGAGAAAAAAAAAAAGCCCAACTTTTTGAACTTGTATGGTTTTTGCAGCTTCTTTGTTTGGCTAAATCAAGCGCTTTGGTTAAAGCAAAGGATGCCCCGCCATGCTAATAATGGTGTAGTCAAAATATTTATTGAAAAAGAAGAGTAGAGTATTTTTTAAAATATTGTACCTGCCATTTATTGGGGGGGAAATCGCATTCTCCACAGCTTAACTGCCAGTGCCAATAAAAGGTCTGTTTTTAGAAATGTACATTTTCCCCCAGACTTAAAGTGCATAATTTAAAAAGTATTATGTTGCCATCTTACAGTGATACATGAAACCATTTACAATTGCCAATTCATTGTAACTATTATTTATTGAAGAGGTGGAAATTGTACGAATGCTTTCGGATCAAAGTAACTGGAGTTCTTTCTAATGATCCCCATTTGCCTGTTTTCTTAGAATTTACTTAGAATAAAACTCTGCCAGTAGATAAAAACACCGTTCTAACCCCTTTATACCTTGAGCCCAGTTGAGTAGCTTGCCTGGTTTAAAGACAATTTTACAGATATTTTAGTTTTTGTATGCTAACCTCTATTAATTGAAATGTTTATGGAGTTTATTTTTACCAAAGAGATGCAATTCATTATGATAAAAGTATTTCAAAATAAACTTTGTTTTATAACATTCTTGAGTGATGTATTTTGTGGGTGACATTACAAGAGAACAAGGGAGGTGTTCATGGTGAATTCCGGCACCTCTTTTTCTAGTTAAAATAGCACTGCGGATAGACAAGATTGCAGAGCTTTAGACTTTTGAAGGCTCGTTCCTGTAAATTCAATTACAGTTATCCTGCATATTTGACACTTCACTGCTCGTTTTGATTTACAGTCGTACCTTGGTTAATGAACGCCTTGCGACTTGAACGTTTTGGCTCCCGAACGCCGCAAGCCCGGAAGTGATTGTTCCAGTTTGCGAACGTTCTTTGGAACCCGAACGTCCTCTGCGGCTTCCGATTGGCTGCAGGATCTTCCTGCAGCCAATTGGAAGCTACGCCTTGGTTTCTGAACGTTTTGGAAGTCGAATGGACTTCTGGAACGGATTCCGTTTGACTTCCGAGGTACCACTGTATTAGGCCATGGTGGGGGAGTGGTGGAGAGAGGATTCCTCTCCACATGAGATGTTTTGCTGCGGGTGGGTGCACAAGGCTGCCACTTTGCTGAAGCTAAGCAAGCTTAGGTCTGGTCAATGCCAGCACTGGGAGTCCTGGGAACCACAGAATCATAGGATCGTAGAGATGGAAGAGGCCCCTAGCGTCATCTAGTCCAACCACCTTCAATGCAGGAGGTTTCTGCTTTGGGTTCCAGCACATACATGCTTGCTTGGGGTTCCAGGATGGATGGAAGGAAGGCAGGACAGAAATCTAAGTGAGGGAGCAATGAACTAAGGGGAACCCCTTGCCTGTCCACTGTTTATCAGGCAGAGGCTCAGAGAAAATTCTGTTTCCCATGCACCTCTACCTAATTCTCCTTTTCGTTGGAACCCTTTGCTCTCAGTTCTTGAAACCTCTCAGGAAAGGGGCAGCCATCTGCTTAAGGAAGCATGTGAGCTGGTATGCTTGCTGATGCCATTGGGATCGAGGCTGAAACCACTGCTGCTGATGGTATCTCCACTTAGTCAAGGAACAGGCAGCTCCCTGCCCTTCAATAGTCTTGCAATTTGCTTGCCCCAGAACAGTACAATTCTAGTGTAAAGCTTCAGTCACACACGGAGGTACGCCAAGGACAGGATTCTCTCCCTTCTGCACCTCTCTGCCCCTCTATAATGTTTCTGAGGGGCTGAGGGCTGCCCAAGAGGAGGAGTTGTAGAGTTGGGAATGATCCCAAGGGTAATCCAGTCCAACCCCTTGCAATGCAGGAATCTCAATGCGTGGTCCCCCCTCCAATTTGAAACCCTACCAGACCCTGCTTAGCTTTGCAAATGAGCCAGCAGTTTTATTGCTGCATCATTAGGTAGTTGTTCCCCCTTAGAGCAGAAGTGGGGGTCATTTTTTTTCAGCCACAGCACCACATCGTAAGTATACTTCCAAGGTCTGTATGCTGGGAATCGGAGGCAAACATGGGAGAAGGAAGTGAACAAGAAGAGATGTAACTCTCAACATCTGCACAGCAGGCTACCTTTTAGCCCTGCAAAAGTCAAGAGGTGTCTAGTAAGAACACAAGAGCTTTCTGGAGCAGGCCAATGATTCATCTGGTGCAGGATCCTGCTCTCAGAGTGGCCAACTAGATAACCTTGGAAATCCTGCAAGCAAGACCCAAGCACACTAACACTCCTCCCATGGTTTGTTTTTGAGTACGTTTCCGAGCACAATTCAAAGTGTTGTTGCTGACCTTTAAAGCCCTAAATGGCCTCGGTCCAGTATATCTGAAGGAGCATCTCCACCCCCACCATTCTACCCGGACACTGAGGTCCAGTGCCGAGGGCCTTCTGGTGGTTCCCTCACTGCGAGAAGCCAAGTTACAGAGAACCAGGCAGAGGGCCTTCTTGGTAGTGGCGCCTGCCCCATGGAACACCCTCCCACCAGATGTCCAAGAGAACAATTACCAGACTTTTAGAAGACATCTGAAGGCAGCCCTGTTTAGGGAAGCTTTTAATGTTTGATGTATTACTGTATTTTAATATTTTGTTGTAGGCCGCCCAGAGTGGCTGGGGAGGCCCAGCCAGATGGGCGGGGTATAAATAATAAATTATTATTATTATTTGCAGCAACTGAATTTCAGGAAGAGACTACCTCACATAGGCATCATGGCTAGTGGCCACTGAAAGCTGTATCCTCCATTAGTTTCTCCAAGGTGTGTGTGCTGAAACCAGGGCCGGCCCACCCATGAGGTGGTCTGGGGCAGTCACATCAGGCAGCGGAATCCTTAGGGCCAGTGCCCCTGTGAGCACTCCACCAACCTGTCAGAGAAGCAAGGAGAAGGAGATCTTGCTGAGCTCTTGTGAGCGCTTGCTGCTGCTGCTGCTGCTTCTCCTCACATCTCTGGAGTCAATCCAGGTAAATAAGGCTTGGGATGAGGAGAGGCAGTGCCATTTTGCCTGGTGGGGTCTATGGCTTGCAGAAGCCCTTTGTACTTCTGGCCAGAGAGAGAGAGAAGCTTGGAGGACTATCTGTGGGTCCCAGGCCTGAGCCTTTCCTCCTTTGCCCTGGAGAATCTGCCTTAGGAAGCCACAAGGTCCTTCTTTGGGAATTTCCCTTGGAACTGGTTTCAAAAGTAGTTGCCTTTCTTTGTAAAAGAAAATTTTTGGAGCTCTTGTCAAGCGGTATGATGTCATCTCCACCCAATCATAACCTGCTTTGTGTGAGCAGAAGGTTGACTCTCTAGGGGAAGTACCCCGTGAATGACAGTAGCATCCCATGCTGCAGTTGCTAGGCAACTGAGCCAGCTTTCGGCAAGACCTAATTTTAAAGGGTTTAACTCTAGAAGAGCCAGGATTCATCGTACCTAGAGTGGTTTCTGGGCTGTTTGTGGATATGTTGTTGTTGTTGTTGTTTAAGAATTGGTTTCGGGGAGGATTAGAACATTTGCTCTGTATTTAAGTAACGTACACTAGAGAAATATTTACCCTTACATTGGGAGGGCTGGGAAGTCAGGCTGAAATCACTGTTGCATACATGCCCTGGCAAATTCAGTATGGAGACACATTTCCGCCTTCTACAATGTCCTTGTCAGTGAAGACTTGGCAGAGGCCAGATGTGCTCCCCAAAGGGGAGTGATATACTTTTCTGAATAAGAGATAAAGGCAGCCATTAACAGACCCTCCAAGTGCCTCTATTTTCCAGGGACAGTCCTGGATTCATAGAAACCGTCCTGGAATGTCCGGCTTTTCCTTATGACATCCCTGTTTTCATCGGAGAAATGTTGGAGGGCAATGAATTATCCGACCCCTGAGCCATCTGAAGGCAGCACTGCATAGGGAAGTTTTTTTTTAATGTTTAATGCTTTGTTATGTATTTATATATGCTGGAAGCTGCCCAGGCTGGATGGAGCAAGCCAGTTAGATGGGTGGGGTATAAATAGTACAACAAGAACAACAACAACTATTGTTATTATTGTTATTATTATTTGTTGTTGTTGTTTGTTGTTGAATAGGACTTCCCTATTTTCACTGGAGAAATGTTGGAGCGTATGCTTTGCTCATATGCAAGCAAGCAAATGGTTGTGCTTGCAGATCCCATTGGAATAGTGGCTACAAAAAGTCCTGCTGGTGGAGACCAGAGTGTGTCAAGCAAGATGCAGCTTTTGCTAGGCCTGATTTTAATATGTGGTACTAGGGAACAGCAACTGGGGCACCAGCACTCTGGCACTCTGATGCCAACTAAGGTGTCCATAAAGTTTTGAGGTTATCTAATCAGTGCCAGGCCCAGGTACTGACTGCCACTTTTAAGTGACCCACAATGCCCTGGACTGAACCTACTTCAGGGCATAGTGAGAAATGAAACGTAGACTCCCAGCTACTTGGCCCATATCAGGAATAAAGGGAGATGCCTTAAACCAAGTTATTACAGGATCTGAAAACCATACACATGTACAATAAACTGGAGTCGTTGTCAAATGCCTCTCCCTCTCTATTTTAAAATGATGCAATGTGGTTTATTTGGCCCTACTATCATATTAGTAAAGTGCTTTTTGCAAGTATGGAGGATTAAAATAAGCTTAGGATAGAAGTGCAGAACAGAGGGTTATATTTGCCTTACACGGGAATCTTGCTGTGGCAACATCAGCAGCCCATAATGCTTCGCTAGCATCACAATATTTTATGGAATTTAAGTGTAGCCAAGCGCACACCTGTCTGTACATTCTGCTCTCCCCCTCATGCCTGGTTTTCTAAGTACAGTAAAGAATAGCTGGGTTTGGAGATTTAAAAGGCACTGCCCCTACAAGAGAGATTTGTCAAGACTGTCATGGGAAAGCATGTACATTTTGCTGCTCAGCCTTACTGTTGCTATGATAACAGAAACAAAACAGCCGTTTGGAGCATTGCAGCATCGGTTTCTGTGGGGCTGGGTTCAGCTGGAGCTGCTAGCTTTAGATGACTCACAATGGCCGTTTCCCAACAATTTCTGGTTCTCTCCCCACACCCTCCCCAGTTCACAGAAAACTGTAGTGAACGTCTCAGAACCTGTAAACAAACAGGTCAGAAGGAAGAACTTTATTACATGGTGCATTAACTTGTGATGTTTGCGGTCATATAATTTTGGTGACGGACCCAAGCTAGGATGGGTTAAAAAAAATAAAATAAGGATAGTCATGATAAACCTTGAACCTTCACTTTACAGAATCAAGGTAGCACTGAGTACTAGATGCCAGATACAACCTACAGTCATACCTTGGTTTTCGAACGGCCTAGTTCTCAAACGTTTTGGCTCCCAACCACCGCAAAGATGGAAGTGACTGTTCCGGTTTGGGAACTATTTTTGGAAGCCGAACATTCCTGCAGCCAATCAGAAGCCGCTCTTTGGGTTTCAAACATTTTGGAAGTTGAATGGACTTCCGGAATGGATTCCATTTGACTTCCAAGGTACAACTGTACAGGCTATGACCATAATCTTCAACCCCTTCTTGTGAGTTTCCAGAGATATTGGGGAATTTTTGTTTTGGTTATTGTTTCATTTATGAATCGCTTCCTGCCAATTCAATACATCGCTCAGCCCTGGGTGATACATAATGTATGGGGAACTGACCCTCGCTCTGATGCAGCAAGAACTATGTAAGCTGCTCTGTGAACCTTTTTCAGATGACGAAGGGTGTTTAGAAATACTTCAAGTAAATAGGTAATAAAAGGTTTTCTTCCTTGCAAAGTGCGTCCTGGGTCCAAACTGAGACCACACTGGGGAACCATCCTCCCTTTCCCTATTTGGGGCCCATCCAGACACAGACCACTCAACACACCTGATATTTACTTTTTAAAAGCCATTCACACAATTGCTAATTGTATGAGTGGTGACTTGTCTAGTTTCGGCCTTAGTCACATAACCAACTTTAGTTGAATTGGGAGCTTCTGTTTTATTTCTAAAAGTACTGTACAGAAACGCGGAGCTTACGTTCCAATCACAGACAAAAAGCTCCCCCTAGTGAACTTCAAGATAAAGAGCAAATTGGGTTATTCACAGGGAATGTGTAAAACGTTAATTGGGTTTCGGTATCCAGAGAAGTGACTTAAATCTTCAAAAACTTTTGTAGGCACAGCTCAAAATTAAACAGGCACCTCTGGAATCTCTGTCAAAGTTTAAGCCTTTTCTACCTGTAACAACAGCTACAAATTGCCATCATGACCTGGACTTAGTTGATGCATGCATTTTCTCATGATATTTTTCTGTGCTATCTGGGTTTTTAAAACTTCATATACTTTGGTTTACACCACTGTTGCTCCTACCACATACTCTGTCTCCATACCATTGTTGTACCTGGCATTCTGCTGGAGTAGTGAGGCTTCTAAGTTAGGCAATAAAATAGTAGTGCAGCACAGATGTCAGCACTGAAATTATATTCAAATGAAACAGCCACCACCAAACAGGATTAAAAGATCTAAAGTCCCGAGCAACTGAAAAGATTTTCACCTGGTGCCAAAAAGGCATCAAGCGCATTGCCACGCAAGCCTTCCTGGGGGAATCATTAGGAACTTGGGGTGTCACATCCGAAAATGACCGTCCCAGGGTACCACCCACCTCACTTCCAATGACAGGTAACTGCACGACAGGTATTAGCACCTGGTACCCTTGGGCAGGTCACTGGGCCTTGGCAGTCCCCACTAATCCTGGGCCTGTTTGCCACAGCCTTTGTTGTCTGCCAATTGCAGGGTGGTCAGTGGGAGACCACCCATATCAGAAGAGCCTTCCTGGTCCTGGATGCAGCCAAAGGACTACCTGGTCCAGCATCCTGGTTTTCTCACAGTGGCCAAGCAGATAACCACTGTGGGAAGCCTGAAAGCAGAGCCAGTGTGGTGTAATGGTTAGAGCAGTGGTGCGCCACACTTGTTGTGCAAAGAGGATGGCCAGTGTGGCAGGAAGATTCAAGGACAATCAAAGAAATATTTAAACATTTAAGTGTAGTGTAGTATTTTATTATTATTTGCAGAATATATTTTCTGAAAAAATTAAAGGTCAGAAGAGAAAGGCTTATTTGCATAGGTCTAATTTGAGTGTTTTGATTGGACCTGCTATAAATAAGATTATCCAGCGAAAGCAAGCTCCCTCATTGAGTTTGTACACATAGTTAAGGTACATAAGTAACAAGGCTCATTTATATCTTGGGAATGATTCATTTTCTTTTGTTTTATACTTTCTGGTTGCCCCATTATCATATTAAAAAATAGTTGTCTACGTTATAAATCAACCACTGCTAGGAGTTTTATTTTTGTTTTCCAATGTATTTCTTATCAATTAAAAATTCAGTGTGGAGTGAGCAAATTCTTATTCTGAAAATGTGGTCCAGAGCAAAAAGCTTGAGAACCACTGAGTTAGCATTGGGACTATGAACTGAGAGACCAGGATTCGAATCCCCACTTGGCCATGAAACTCATTGGGTATGCCCTGCGGAGGACCTTAAGGTCCATAAATAACAACACTTTGGAGGTCCCGAGCCTCAAGGTTAGATTGGTTTCAACTAGGGCCAGGGCCTTTTCAGCACTGGTCCCGATTTGGTGGAACACTCTGTCACAAGAGACCAGGGCCCTGTGGGATTTGACATCTTTCTGCAGGACCTGTTCTGCCTGGCCTTTGGCTTGGACTCACTCTGACCCCTTATATGGGATTTGGTATATAAATTTTCCCTTGGCTTTTTTGCTGGCCCATGTAGGACCAGCATGGATAGCTGGCTCGGGTTAATATCTGATGTTTCCTCCCTTTATGGTCTTGATTTATGGGATACTACTAAAATGAGGCTGCGTTTTAAGCTGAATTTTAAGCCGTATTTTAATTAACTGTTTTCCCCCCACTATTACGTTTAATGGTAATTTATATTTGGTGTTAGCTGCCCTGAGCCCAGCCCTGGCTGAGTACAAATAAAAAATTATTATTATTGTTGTTATTATCATTTTAGGCCAGCCACCAACGCAACCTACCTTACAAGGTTGTTGGAAGGGATCCCAAGGGTCATCACCTTGTACACCACCTTGAGCTTTTTTTGGAAGAAAAGGTAGTATGTAAATGTTTTAAATAAGAATAGCAGCCCTGCCGTTCTCAGCAACTGGCATTCAGAGGTACGCTGCTGCCTCAAACATAGCAGGGAGAATAGTGGGTAGGCACTGGCGACCTTCACCTCACTGCATTCTCCTCATCTGCCCAAAATGTTATCCATCACTTTGGCGAGGGCCACCCAAACCACATTGTCTTCAATAATGCTGTGCTCAGGAGCGAAGACTCCTAAAGCGCCTGGATAGCCCACTTGGTAAGAGCCTGGTGCTGATAATGACCAAGGATGCCGGTTCGATACCCGCAAGGGACAGCTGCCTATGCTGGCATTGCAGGGGGTTGGGCTAGATGACCCTCAGGAGTCCCTTCCAACTCTAGGATTCTATGCAACCCTATGGAGAGGCTACTTCGTGCGACAGGTTTTCCTTCCCAAGTCAGCTCAGTAGTGCGATTCTGACCCTCCCTGCTGGAAGCAAGGCCCGCCAAATTCAAGGGTCGCTCGCAGCCTAAGCCCGTGGAGAAAAGGGCCTCCCCTCCAGGCTTTAGCCCAGCCAGCGAAGCCCCAGCTCCGGCCTTTTGTGTTTCCAGCCCTGGGAAAAAAAAAAATCTACGGCTGCCATGGCAACGCAGCCCCGCTGCATTCTGGGAGGCGTCGTCCATCGCAGCGGCCCGTGGGGGAGACCCCGTAGCCACTGAGCCGAACCGCCATAGAAGACGCCCCGCGCACGGCGACCAGGGCGCCGGTTACCATGGCGACAGTAGCGGCGCGCGCGCGCAGAGGGCGCCCGCAATCACATGTTCCGCCCCGACTTCCGTTGGCCGTCCGCCGTCCGCGAGAAAACGGGTAGCGGCCGTTTATGGTTCAAGCCCCGCTCCCCTCACCCGGCAGTGCCTACTGCGGCAGTGGCACTTTCACGTCGCCTACTTCCCCCCCGACCCGCTCCCTTTCCCCCCTTTTCAACCGCCGCTGGTCGGGTAGGGAATCCAAGATGGCGGACCGGCGGGCGCCGGGCCGAGGCTGCGCGGTGACGTTAGCGCGCCAGCTCCGCCCGAACCCGGAAGTGCGTCTCCCGCTGTGGGCTGAGCGGCGGCGGGGCGGCTCTGCGGATAGCGGGTCTCCCCGTCCCTCAGCCGCGCCTGCGGTGAGCGGCCATGGCGGCGGCTGCCGAGCTGCAAGGGAAGTACCAGAAGCTGGCTCAGGAGTATTCCAAGGTATTGGGCCGCGCCGCCGCCCCTCGACGCGGAGGCCTCCTCGCGGGGCTACCTCGTAGCGACGCCCCCGCCCCAGGTCCCTTCATACTGAGGGGACCCTCGCAAGGGTACGGGAGCCCCGCAGGGTCAGTTTTCGCGGACCCCGCTCGCCTCCGCCCTGGCTCAGCCAGGACTGAGGCAGGGTCCGCCGCTTCCTCCTCCCTGCCTCAGTCCTGTTGCAGCCGGGCAGAGACGGGCGCGGAATGACAGGTCTCTCCTCCCGTGGGAAGTGCTGGGCTACCTCGGGCAAGCAGAGATGTTTCTTTGGGGGTGAAGGACCAAGGCTCAGTTGCAGCGCACATGCTTGGCGTGCAGAAGGCTTCAGTCCTTCGCAGTTCCAGGTGGTTGTTTTAATTAACGGAAGCTGCTCGTATTTGAGAGCTCCTGCACATTGTAGCAGACGGTACTGGGCTAGATGGGAAAATAGTATGGCAGGTTGCTATTATTATTATTATTGAATTTATATACCGCCCTATACCCAGAGTTCTCAGGGCAGTTCACAGAGCAAAATCAAAATATAGTATAAAACCACAAGATATAAAATCAAAATAAAAGCAACCCAGTAACCGCCTCCAACCCCCCCCCCATTTTAAAAGGGCGTAAGAGGTTCCTGAGTGTGTACAGTGGATGCGCGGTTTGCGAACGTGATCCGTGCGGGAGGCACATTTGTAACCCACAGCACCGTGTCTGTGCATGGCGAGTTGCAATTCGGTACTTCTGTGCATGCGCAAAGCGCGATTTAGCGCTTCTGCGCATGCCTGGCTGTCAAAACCCGGAAGTAACCTGTTCTGGTACTTCTGGGTTTCAGCGCATCCGTAACCCGAAAAAACACAACCTGAAGCGTCTGTAACCGGAGGTATACTATACCTGCAAATCGGCATGGTGCGGGGAGCCAGGGGTCATCAGTTAAAAGTTCCTGGATCAAATCCAGCCTGTTGGTACTTGCCCATCCCAATGTCTAACCCAGGGCAGAAGGGAGAGTGTAGGGGGGGTGGCAGATACACATACCTTCCCCCCTTTTTTCAGAGATGAGGATATGGCTGTCAATAGCCACTAGCCAGAAAAGCTTACATTTTGTCTTCACTGTTGGAGGAGAGTATGTTTCTCAAAAGCAGGTGCTGAAAATCGCAACTGAGCAGAGCACCGTTGCACTCAGGTCCTACCTGTGGATTTTCCATAAGCTTCTGGTAGGCCACTGTGAGAATAGGATGCTGAATTAGATGGGCGCCTAAGATCTTTGCATTCCTTGCAGGGGGGCAGCTAGATGCTGAATAAAGAGTATACTTTCTGCACAGCTGCTTTCTTGCATTCACTGTGATGGTGGCTGTTCTTTTCTGTTTTGCGTACTTAGGGAATATTAATGCAGGAGCTGTCCATACTAGCCCTTAGTGCTGATACAGTGCTGGGGCTGTTGCCTTTTACAAAGCAGTTGCTTGTCCTGCAAAAAAACAACAACAAAGTGATTACTGTATCCTTAGGCACTTTCATATGCACGGGTCTGCTCAGCTAGCCCTTGTATATTAAAAATATCAATAAAAAGCATTTTAAAAGCTTAGTAGCATCTTAAAATCTAACTAGCTTTTATGGTGTAAATTTTCATTGACTGAAGTGTTAAAAAGTCTTATTTGTGATACTAACACTTCTTACAGGGTTGATGCTGAAGCTCTTCAATGTGACAATCTCCCTCTTATAATATGACCAATGACTTCTAATTCTGACACCAACATTTGTGTGTTAATTCCACAGCAGCAAGTCTACACTATCGGTACACTACATTCTTTCATAGTTCAGTTTCTCAGGAGATGCACACATACACATATGAATATTTGTTTTGAGATACTTCCTGCTACCAGTCTCTCTTGGTAGTGATACAGATTCTCTGTCATGAGGAAGTATATATACTTCCTTAGTGCTAGTTTTGAAGTGCCATCTGTTTTTCCTGTCTTTTCAACATCTTCTGCTATTAATATTGAGACAGAGTGTCCCCTGCACACAGGGCTAACTTGAAGTTGCTTCTTTGCACTTAAGAATAATAGTCTCTTATTATTATAGTGATGCCCTCCTTGGTAGTGAGAGTTACCAGCTATAGATAACGTGGATCTCTTGATTCTCCTGTCCACATACAACTTTTTCTTTTTTCTTTTTAACATTGCTGCTGATTTATTGCTATCCTTCATATTTTTCGTCTTTAGTGTTGGTGAGATGTTCAGTCAGACTTCCCTTTTTCTCCCTACTTCCCTAGCACATCTGATTCATTCCTTAAGGCAGAGCTCTCCAAACTTTCCATGTTGGTGACACTTTTTAGACATGCATCATTTCGCGATGCAGTAATTCAGTTTTGCTAGCAAACCGGAGGTTAAACTAACCCCTTCTTTCCAACCCCAGGAGGAGGGCAAGGAATGTTCACATTACACACCTACATATCGACACAGTTTGGAAAGCGCTGCCTTAAGGCAGCTGAGAGGAAGAGATAATGGCAGTGATTCTAACAGTGCCTAATGAAAAAAGACAGAGCTCAGGTTTGCCTGAATCAAGACCCTCTATCCTGAGTACTATACCTAACTACTAGGTACATGAGACTACTATGGCCATTCAGTGATAGATAACATGGGTTAGAAGAGTTTGCTTTCACCCCCAAAGGCATGGTCTCCCAAGATGGATGCCAACAGAAGAGATGAACCTGTTTGGAGCAAAACATACGCTGGTAATCCTATAGATCAGGTTCGTTCAACTTCCAGGAGTCTGCAATCTACTCCCAGTATTAAAAAAAACTGGCTGTGATCTACCCATTGTCATAGTCAGGAATAATTGTTGAGCTTTTTTAAGGTGAGGACTGACCTAACTTGTTGAGCTTTTTTTTGGGATCAATAAGTAGATCGTGATCGACCTGTTGGACATGCCTGCTATACATAAAGAAGCACCACTATGTGTTGTAGTGTGGAAATAAGAAACAAAACAGTTAATGGCTTAAAAATGTGTATTTTGCATGCCACGTCAGTTGGGAAAGTAATTTGTCGTTTAAATGCCTTGTTCACCAGTGTCATTAATATTTTATCAAAATAAGCACTAAAATTCATTTTCCTAGTCGTGTAAATATGCACACAAAGGAACACCGGCTATCAAATGCACTCCCATTCTGAAAAGCTTGAAGTGCGATTTGGACTCTTTCAGCCACCATCCCCCAAAGAGAAAATGTTTGATTTTTTTGAAGAGTAAGGACAGCCTGTTTTAATGTTTGGTATGATTTTTAAAACTGTAATTTAAATGAAACATTGCAAGTGTCGTGTACTGCTGCTGTTGAATGTTTCCTACATCAGCTTCGTTAACGAGTAACTCCTGAATGTCTGCTGAGGAACGCTGTGTGTTGATGGGCATTCTAGGGACATTTTCTAGTTTTCGGGTCAGCGCCTTGTGTGTCAACGCTCAGGCCTGCTGCATTTTGGGATAGTTGCATGTGAACTTAGAACACAGCCCACACAACATTCCCCTGCACCTTCATATTGAAGAGAAAGACCAGTTGCAGCAGGCAATATATTTTTCAGGGAGCCATACTTATTACTGCCCATCTAATTGGGGATTTGGAACCATTGATAGGCAACTGAAGTGACCGATTCCAAGTCAGATCACCAGTCGGTCCAGCTCAGTTTTGTCTACCCTCACTGCTAAAGGCTCTTCACGGTTTCAGGCAGAGAAACCTGGGGATGTCAGGGGTTGAACTTAGGACCTTCTGCAGCAGAGCATGTGTTCTGCTACTGAGATGGAGACCTTCCCTGGTAAATAGTTTGCAGATCATTCTGTGGTGGTGTCACTTCTGAGTCCAATAGACCCGCAAAGCTCCTGATTCTTCTACTTCAAAAATCACTGGGCTACTGAAACACACTGTGAACCAATGCCATCAAATTCTCCATGGAGCCAATATCTCCAGACCTTTTGTAGCTAAAAGTACTTTAGCAACCACAATCAGATTTGCACTGGAAGTTCTCTGTTTTCAGCTTGGCAATGCCCTTCGTATCTTGAAAAAATTAGGTGGCTAAATTGACTTGCTCAAGTCTAAAATTTAATTTAGATTCTATATTATGAGCTTACAAATAACGTTTATGCTTTTTCTGTGGTCCTCTGAGTGTGCTGCTTTTTTTGCTAGAGAAAGGCAAGATTTTGCAGGTGGCTAATGATCAGCTCGATGCAACCTCATTGCTTCATCACTGAGTTAATGATTTCTCATTGTCTCTCTTTTGCAGCTTCGAGCTCAGAACCATGTACTGAAAAAGGGTGTGGTGGATGAGCAAGCAAATTCAGCATCACTGAAGGTATGCTTTTCAAACAATAAAGTGAAAATGAGCTTGATTCTGACATTTACTGCTTGCTTACATGACACAGTTCTGTGCAGATCTGCCTTGTTTGTACAGGGTTGGCACTAGCTCCATGTCATGCATACATTCAAGGCCCAGGCTGTTTTTTTTTGACATATAAGGTGTCAAACATGAAGAACACACACCACAGCATGTATTGATAGAATCTTACAGAGATCTGTTGCTGCTGCTTCTGCAGAAGACGCCTCTCTGCTGGCAAGTGAGGGTGAGGCCAATGAAAGCCAGCCTTCTGTTTTCCACCACTCCTGCTACTGGAGAGAGGACCACTAGCTGTCAGCTGCAGAGGGAGGGGCAGAATCTCACATCTGCTTTCCAGGACTGTTACCAACATAACTCTTAACTGACAGCACCCAAGGGACTTGCCAAATTCTGTTCTTCAAGATTGCTTCGAGAATCATCATATTTTGTCTGGGTGGTACTCACTGAAGTAGTTCCATTAGTGCAAGGACCTTTGGCTGTGCACCAGAAATTCCTGCCTCTCCTCTTTATCTGTGCCCTAAATCTGTTCTGGGGGTCTCCCCAAACCTGCAGAACAGATTTGGGGAGATCGTGCCAGGAGTGGAAGTTGTGCAAATGGGAGCCCTTGCACTAATGGAATTGCTTTGTTGGAGATCGCTCTTTGTTATGATTGTCTACCAAATTACTGTAACTGGCTTGTGCAATGGTAATGTTTTTAGCTTCCTTGAAAGTACCCTTGGAAAGGCCAGTATCAATCCAATAAGTATATGAATAAGGAACGAAATGAATTCAATCCTCATAGTTCCTCATTTCTTCATTTCTCTTGCTGCTATAAGGGTGGATAAATAATTCGCCACCTGGTTTTCATAAAGTGGTATACTTTTCTCCCTCTCTGAAGCTGTGCAAGAAAGCTGCACAGAAGGGCTGGGGAAAAAATTGACATTTGCCTACCTCTCCTGCAGTACTGCCAGCCTGGTAAAATGTGTTTATATGGTACAGCCAGAATCAACATGCTTACCTAAAAGATTTCTTTTACAGTGGTGCCTCGCAAGACAGAATTAATTCGTTCTGCGAGTTTTTTCGTCTTGTGAATTTTTTCGTCTTGCGAAGCACGGTTTCCCATAGGAAATGCATTGATGGTTTTAAGAAAAAGGCACAAGACGTTTTCGTCTTGCGAAGCAAGCCCATAGGGAAATTCGTCTTGCGAAGCAACTCAAAAAACAAAAAACTCTTTCGTCTTGCGAGGCATTCGTCTTGCAAGGTACCACTGTATTTTGAATAGCAGATTAACAGGGTTGGGAAACTCTCAGGAGCAAGCATAGGAACTTAGAAACATAGAAATTTCCTTTATACTTTGTCAGGCCATTAGTCCATCTAGCTCAATATTGTCTACACTGAGTGGCAGTGGCTTTCCAGAGTTTCAGATGGGAGCTTTCCCCAACTTTACATGAGGACACCAAGAATTTGAACCTTGGACCTTCTGCATGCAAGGCAGATGCCCTACCTCGGAGTTGCTTAAAATAGCAACCCGAGGTTGCTTAAAATAGATGCTACTAGTTAATAACTCAAATGCCTTTATTTCTCTTTTAAACTAGTCTTATGCTGGGTTTTCATTTCAGAATTTCAGTCTTTTATTCCAGAATTGCTAAGGAAAATAGCATCTGCTATGCCTCTCCCAACCCATAACACAGTGTGTGATCTCTTCCCTGTATACGGTCTACAGATTTATATGGAAAGAGTAAATAAGAATTTGCTTTTACTGTTGTTGGTGCAGTAGGGTAGTTAAAGCACAGAAAGGAATTGATTAGCATTTAAAGATCTCATAGATCCCCTTGTAGCTCTTCCTGGGGGGTGGAGAAAGTGCACTGTGGATTGGATGCTCTGTAAAGACAGGGTACGGGAAGTGTCCTTTCTTTAAAAAATTAGGACAGCTTCCTGCTTTGTAAAAAAGAAAGAAAAAGAAAATCTTGTTGGAATCTATTGTGATAAAACTGCTTCTCCCAAACGTAGGAACAACTGAAAATGAAGGACCAGTCGCTTAGAAAGCTGCAGCAGGAAATGGACAGTCTGACCTTTCGAAACCAACAGCTGGCAAAGAGGGTAGAGCTGCTTCAGGATGAACTTGTCCTAAGTGAATCTAAAGGCAAGAAGAACAAGGTGGGTACCTAGCTGAATCAACCTGTGCAAGTATTTTTGTGAAGCAGCATTTCCCAACCTTCTGTTGGCTGAGATATTTACCCCCTTGAAGTAGCAGGCTTTCTTCTTGGATCCGAAAATAAATTTCTTCATGAGCTTTTGTTTGGGTTAGGGAGCACGGCTGGCTCTGTGACATGGCAGAATTGCCCACTCCAGCAGTTGGAGGGCTAGTTTGAAGGAGGGCAAGGCAGGGGAATGACTCATGCAGAGGGGCAATGGGGAACCTCTTCTCTGAATGTGTTCTGTTGACTCATATAAGTCTGTATTTATTGAGGCTAGAGAAAGCACCATTGCTCATACTGTAAATATGGGTAGGATTGCTTTGTGAATATATCCGTTTCTTTTGGTGCACCAGGCTGAAGTGGCTGGTCCAAGGTCACCTAGGAAGTGTTTCTTGAAAGCAGGCTTTCCCAGACAAAGAGTTGACAAGTAATCAGGTGGCAACAGCTGATGCTGCTCCTCACTACCATTACCCTTTTCTCCCTTATCGTCTTGAGGCCAGAAGGAGAAGGAGGATAAGCAAGTGAGCTGCCATGGTCAGATTCAAGGGATTCTGAACATTGGGCTCCCTGATGAAATTTAGGCCTCAGCAGGTGCCTCTGTTGTCTTCCCTGTTTGGCATTCCCGGTTACTGCTTGGTCTTCTCTGCTCTTCCTGTTAGATACTGATAATGCGATCTTAATGCATATTTACTCTGAAGGGAGCCCCACTATGCTCTTTGGGTATTGCTCCAAGGTAATTGTGCATTAGGTTGCTGTCTAAGAGGTTTCTTTCCAGCTGTATTATCTGATTCCCCCCCCCCCCCTTCTCTCTCTGTCACTATTTTAGTATTTGATGTGTCCTAAAATGGACTTCGTCCATGGAGTTTTCTTGGCGGGGATACTGGAGTGGCTTGCCAGTTCCTGCTCCAGGTGGATCACGTTTAGTCAAACTCTCCACTATGACCTGTCCATCTTGGGTGGCCCTGCACGGCACAGCTTATAGCTTCTTGGAGTTATTTAAGCCCCTTCGCCACGACAAGGCAGTGATCCATGAAGGAGTGTCTTGTGGAAGACAGGCGTGCCTGGCGTGTTCTAGTCCATGGGGTCACAAAGAGTTGGACACGGCTAAATGACTAAACAACAACAACAAAAATGGACTGGTTATTTATTACAATTATACCATGCCCGTCCTCTGAGGAACCCTGAGTACCATATTATGCTTGATTCTCAGGCACTTATCTGGGCAGTGCCCAAGACTGGACCCCCTTAGCTTGAGCAACTAAACTGCATAATGTGCCTTCTTGCCATTTGATGCAATCTCTGAAAGCAGATGTTGCCAGATTAGTTGAAGCCAGTTCGTCGCTCGTTTCCTGCTTCTCATTAAATCGTTATGACTAGCACATTTTATAGAACCCGTGGTGCAGGATCCTCAATAAAAGCAAGAGGAGGAAGCAAGCCAAGCATTGCCCGCATTCTCTCCGTTATACAATTGAGGAAGTGAGAAATTGCACAAAATTATGGCCTTCTGGGCAGACAGCAAAATAGATAAAGGGAAAGCTGGGAGAGTGGGGTTCCCTCAGAGGTTGTTGATGTGCAACCATAGAGAACTGGAACTGGGAGCTCTGGGTTCATGAGTCCATGTTGCTCACTGCTCCCGCGAAACTGTGGCCCTCCAGATGTTGCTGAACTACAACTCCCAACTTTGGCCATGCTTGCTGGGGCTGCTGGGAGCTGTAGTCCAGCAACATCTGGAGGCTCTCCATACCTAGCCTAACCTATTCAGGGAAGAGCTAGTGTCAATGACGGTGGAGCTGAGCTACTGATCAGGAAGTCCCAAGTTGAAAACTCGCACTCTACTCCATTCTATAGTAACTCTAAAGAAATCCCATGTATGAAAACCGTAAGCCGTTCCAATATTTTGCTGTACTAACTATCCACAGGAGCTATGATTATGGAGTAGTCTTTAAGTACATTCAGTAAGCAGGAATGCTTTTGCTTTCTCTTAGAAGACCGGCGAACCCGCATCCCAGTTAAGCCAAGAACAGAAAAACGTATTTGATGAAGACCTTCAGAAGAAAATAGAAGAGAACGAGCGGCTGCATATTCAGGTGTGTAATTTGGTAGTACACAGTATATTCTACGGCTATTTAAATTCCATGGCAACTTGTGCAGGAGGGGGTGCCATTGTGATGCCCATGTGCCCACAGAGGCCTTCTCTGGCACTCACAGGAGTCCCTCCCCTGCCCCCTGCCTAAAATTAGGCATGAAAGAAACATATTGTAGCAAATAAAAAAGGTTGCATTGTGGACTTGGCTATGGTGTTTGTGTAAGTGTGTGTGTTGCCCACAACAGTTTATCCAGTTTGGAAAAGGTGTCCACCAAAAAAGGTTAGCAACCCCGGGTGTCTTTTAGGTAAGATTGGCCAATTTGTTCAGTGACTCTGCTGTGTTTTGAAATACTTTGGTTTGTGCCCATGAACTTTGGTAGTCCACAAGGAGCAGTGCTCTCTAGAAATGTATAACTTCTAAGAAACATTAAGCAACAGAATGACCCATCTGCCTTGTGCCAGTTCTGCATTTTGGAACTTTGTTTCTCACAGTGTCCTGACTTGACTGTTTCAAGATGCCCGGCTTTCTTTGAATCCAAAAAAATGCCGAATTTGTACTAAGTGAATGCAAGACATCATAGAATCAGAACAAATCCAGTATCCTCCAACTTAGGGGTGAGAAATCTGAGGCCCAGAGGCTATGTATGGATCTCCAAGCCTCTCTGCCTGGCCCCCTGGACTCCCCAGGCCACCCTCCTCCCTGACTCTGCTTTACACCCACCTCCAGCACTTTTGCACGCTCTTGAACTCTGACAGTGACTCTTGCTTGCCTGGGTGGAGAACAGAGAGAGAGGAGCGTGTGTAGAAACTAGCCTACTGTACCAAGGTGAAAATTTACATTCATTGCTCTGCCCACTTTTGGCTGAGGTCCTGCTCAGAAGAGAATGTAACCCTCTGGCTGAAAAAAGATTCCACGCTTCTGATCTAGTCCAAGCCCATTGTGCTTCCCCTGGGGGGGGAGACACCTTGCCCCGGTCATCAACTCTCTCTCTCCTCTGGAGTCATAAAACATTTCTCTGTTGCTTTGGAGGGTAGGGATGAGATGCAGGAAAGACTGTGGGGCTATTTTGCCGTTTTATTTCACTAACAAAAATTATACACTGCTTTATTGTAAAAACAAAAAGCAAAAACCTCTAAGCATTTTACCAGCATATGTTTTGTCCCCATTTCTCTTTCCCTCTCGCCCTTTCCCAAGTAGTTTCTCGACTCAGAGACCAGAGGGAGCAGAGACAAAAGGCGCACATATGGAATAGTCTCTTCGTTTTTTTGTGTCTTTTTTGAGCAAAAGCAGCTCAAGTGAGCAGAGGGAAGCAGTAGCAGTAGCTGAATCCTCTGTTTCTCCTTCCCAGGGAAAAGCTTGAGATGAGTGCCAGAGTCTGCTGTCTGCTGCTGGCTATTCCTTGTAGAAACGAAATGTTGGCTTGAGGGCAGGGAGGCTCACTGGTAAAACTAGTTGCTGACAAGTGGCATGTATAACATGTGGCTTTCACTGCATTAATAAGTCGTTTGCCCTAAATGCATCTGTTGGTGTCTCTGCTGTTTGGATAATGCATCGATTGATCTGTGGCTGGCTGGTCTCCTGTCTTCTGGAGAGAGGCTCGGGCTACATCATCTTTCAGTTTTTCTTCGCTGACCAGCCTTTGCTGTACACATAGCTTAATGGTAGAGCACCTGCTTTGAATGCAAAAGGTCCCGGGTTCAGGTTGGAGAGCCCCTGCCAGTCACAAAACACAATTCTAAGCTAGGTGGATCAATAGTCTGACTCTGTAAGGCAGCTTCCGTTCCTATGTAATCTGCAGTGGCCGTGACCCCTTCACCTGGCATAGGTCCCTGTCTTCCTGACTAGACACATTTACTAGCCGTGCTACCTCTCCTTTCTCATCAATGCTCTAGTGATAACCAAAATACCTCCAAATGTAATGCTCAGAAAGCATTACATTAAGCTTTCTCCATTTACACACCAGCTTCTTGCATTCTTTCTCATTTCCAGACTCTGGTCAAATTGTTTCTGCAGTATTTTTTTCCTTAGTTGCTCCTTTTTCAGCTTAAAGCTGTCAGATAACTCTTCTCTTGCTGCTGTACATAAAGTTATTTTTGTGTACAGTGGTACCTCGCAAGACGAATGCCTCGCAAGACAAAAAACTCACAAGACGAAAGAGTTTTTCGTTCTCTGAGTTGCTTCGCAAGACGGATTTCCCTATGGGCTTGCTTCGCAAGACGAAACGTCTTGCGCCTTTTTTTTTTAAACCGCCAATGCATTCCTATGGGAAACCGTCAATACACAGTGGTGCTTCGCAAGACGAAAAAACTCGCAGAACGAATTAATTTCGTCTTGCGAGGCACCACTGTAAATGTGTATTTGCACTTAAATGCATTAGGAACTCTTAAAGTAAAAAAAATGGGCATGGCTATTGCTCCCTCCATCTCAGCACCTCATTGTTTAAATTTACTGAATGTCCATTTTTGAGAGGTATACCCCCATTTTTTCCTTTATAACAACCCTGTGCTGTAAGGCTGTGAGGTAGTGTCTGGCCCAGAAAGCTTCATGGTTGAGCCGAATTTGGACCTGGCTCTTCCCGTTATATGTCCAGTACCACGTGGACACACTCTTTACATTAAACATTTCTTAATTTTAGTTTTTTGCTGAATGTGGTTTGTTTCTCCTCTTCAGCACTGGTTCTAATAATTGCTGGTATTTCAAACTTCTTCATAATTTTTTTTTTAAAAATCTACTTTTCCTGTCTGCAGGAGAGCTAATTCAGAAGCAAAGCTTCTCCGTGTTTTCAGTGTATGTGCCTGTCCAGCGTCCAAAGACAGACAAGGCTAGAGATTTTGGTAGTTGTGGAGGAAGTACTCAAATGTTATACTTGTTGGGGGGTGGGGGTGGAACAGGGGGGGAAATTAATGATAAAGGTTTTTTTTTAAAAAAACCAATAAGGTGAGAAACCAGATATTTATTTAAGTTGTGTGAATTTTCAGCATCTGTGTTTGAAGGATTCAGTATTGGGTCATGTCAGCATTAGATAATCTGTGATTAGGAGCTCCTTTGATTTTTACAAAAGTGGGAATAAGCAGCAGGGGTGTAGTGGTAGAATCTGAGCACAAATGCCCTGCATCACATCTAGTTTGGCCCTCTCTTGTTTTTTCCTCAGTTCAAGAGCCAAAGTACCAGTATAGTAGAAGTGTACCACTTTGGCAAAGTAAGAGTTTTCGGCCTATGACGTTCCTGGAAACAATGGTGCCAGAAATTACTTATGAGCTGCAGTCCTAGGGGCATGTGCTTGTTCCAGTGTAGCCTTGGATCTGAGCTGCCAGCCCTCCCCTGGGTGATGCTCTGTGATGTCAGACTCTCCCTTCTTGTTTCAGTTCTTTGAAGCCAATGAGAAACACAATCTTTTGGAAACTGAGCTGAGGAGCAAGCTGGAGGTCTTGGAGATGGAGGCAGCGCAGCACCAAGCCGTGGTGGATGGCCTCACTCGGAAGTACATGGACACAATAGAGAAATTGCAAAGCGATAAAGCCAAGTTAGAAGTAAGTATCAAAGCTGTGTGTCCCCCTGTCCCAGATCTCAGACCACCAAGGCGTATCCATCTCATATGTTGTTGGCCTCTTTGGGACTGGGAAAATTCTTCCTTTTTCAATCAATGTTTTATTTGCAGGTTGAGTGACTGTTTTAATTATACTCGTGTTCTTACATTCTTTTACCTGATGTAACTACTCATTTTTGGTTTGATTGTTCTTGTTGTCATTCAACAGTGATTTATCTGCTCTTTGGTGCAGAACTGTGGTTCATAAATGCTTAAAGTAATAAGACATACTCAAAATCTCTGTGTGGAGTTGGTTGTGCAAATAGCTATTGACAGCTCTGTTCTCCCTACTTACCTTTAGATCAAATCTCAAACGCTAGAGAGAGAAGCCAAGGACTGCAGGGTTCGAACAGAAGAATGGTAATGCTCTTGACCTCTTTAAAAAATAAAGACATGATCAGGAATTCCATTTTATTGAGACATATAGTGTTGTAAAACAATTATTGCTTTCTGGTCATCTTAGCATGGGCATGGGCATAAGGAGCAACGTTATATGGAGTCAGACCAGTTCTCGTGTGTTATTAATTAAGGTACCCTATAGGTCCAGGGTAGGGACGCGGGTGGTGTTGTGGTCTAAACCACAGAGCCTAGGGCTTGCCGATCGGAAGGTCGGCGGTTCGAATCCCTGCAACGGGGTGAGCTCCCGTTGCTCGGTCCCAGCTCCTGCCAACCTAGCAGTTTGAAAGCACATCAAAGTGCAAGTAGATAAATAGGTACTGCTCCGGCGGGAAGGTAAATGGCGTTTCCGTGCGCTGCTCTGATTTCACCAGAAGCGGCTTAGTCATTCTGGCCACATGACCCAGAAAAACTGTTTGCGGACAAACGTCGGCTCCCTTGGCCAGTAAAGCGAGATGAGCGCTGCAACCCCAGAGTCGTTTGTGACTGGACTTAACTGTCAGGGGTCCTTTACTTTTTTTTTAATAGGTCCAGGGTGGGGAAATCTTTGCCTGCCAGGGGGTCCAGTTTGGCCCATCAGGATTTTTCCCATACTCACCTGCCCATCATCAGCTGACATAACTGGTGAAACGTCATGGGAAATGTATGCATTTGGTTTTTTCAGCTTCAAGTGAGCACCCCAAAACCCAATAGTTAATATTGTTGCCTTATTTTTATCACCCAGCCAGCAGCAGTTAAGGCACCTTCATGCGGACTTGAGCAGCAGATTGGGGGAGTCCTTGAACATCATCAGTGAAAAAGTTCCTTTCAATGATACCAGTAGGTACTGCATGGATTACCTTTGTTGTGTGCTAAAAAGAAACCATAGAAAACTGAAAAGCTGAGATTTCACCATCCCAATCCATCAAAAATAATTGAACTTAGTTTTGCTCAGTCAGCAAGCAGACTTTGGCTGGCATTATGTTTGATAAGGCACACAGGGCTGCCGCTGAAAATGGCAGTGCTGTGTTAAATTTCCATCTCAGTTTCTGTAGTGTGTAGTACAACTCAACCAATGCATGGATGCAGTTACACAAATTTTCTGCCTATGCCAACAAATAAGGAACAGGGGTAGTGAAACGTACGCAGTAATTGCACCAAGACAGGTACAGGTACCTGTTAAGTGGTGGGCAGGGCAAGGCGACAGATAGCTGCCCTGTGCTCCTAGTAACAGATTGTCTCTCTCATGCACAGTCTTCTGGGAATGCCATAACATTCTACATACAATCACATGAGGGATGATGCAGTGAAAATTGCTGTTAGGGCACAGTAGCTGGGGGTAATCAAACAATTGCTGGCCACAGAATGAGCCACTGAATGGTGCTTGTCTCTCTTCTTTATTATTCCTTCATTAACATTAAAAGTAAAGGCTTGTTCCTGTCCCCCTCCCATGCCAAGAGATGCAGAGCCAGGTAGCACATCAGAGAAAAGTCCTGATCCGCTTGTTTATCCTCTGCGGCTTGCTTGAATAGCTGAAACCATCCATTGCAGGGGCTTTTTGTACTTAAGACTCATCCACTTTCTACATACCCTCTAATGACACAGGCCGGCAACCCATGGTCTTCCCTATACTTCCCAGCTTTGTGTTAGCCACTGCTTTGTTGTATTCCTGTTTACGAGAGCATATAAATGAGTGGGAGAGGCTGGAGACATCCCAGAGAGAGGTAGACTCTCTGCTATGAATGTGTATGAATGAGAGAGGAAAGAAAAAGGGTTGTTCCTGCCAACATTGGCTTTTGCAGGCCCCAATCGCTTTTCTCAAGGGAATGCAGTCTCCGTTCCCATAATAGTTGCCTGCCCTTGCCCTTAGGGTCAGGAATGCTCTTGTAAACTGGCTGTTGTGCTCTAAGTTCAGATTGTTAATGGCACCTAGATAGGTATTTACTGTAGATGCTCCTCTTATCCCGGTAGACAGTTCCTAAGCTTTGGTGGTTGGTTTTTTTTAAGGCTAGCTGGTTGGGAATTAAGCAAGTTGTGGGGTTTAGGTTTAATTGTCTTTTATTCCCCCAATTTAGCTTTGACGTGGCTGGGCGTTTTATAAGTTGTCTTGAATTTATGGTTACCACCTGAGCATCCAGAAACTTAATTAGCTTACGGTGACAAGGTGTGTGGCAAATGTTGCAAGTCTGCCAAGCGGAACTACTGAAATAGATGCTTGTCTTATGGATTAATGCCTACCATTAATTTAGGTGTCTCATTTCCATTGCTTACTAAGAAATCCATGTGCCTAATATAAATGGCTTTGTGCACTGTATTTGCTAAAAAAACCTGTAAATTAGGAAGTTCTCAATTCAAAATTCAGTTCTTTGTGGCCTTAAGGTGGCCTTAAACATCTCTTCCGTTTATTTATACGGATATTCCTGGCCTACCTGGTATTTGAGACAGAAAGGTGGGTTATAGTTTTAACAATATCATGCTACTATATTGTTGAAAAAGAACTTTAGAAATCCTAAGGTGATTGGGGTTGAAATGTGTTATTCCGTAATGACATATGCACCTGCCAATATCCTATTCATTTATTTGAATTTTTAGCCTTTACTAGCTCTAGGAGTCAGATGTTCAGCTTGAAAAAGATGCTTCTCTGTTCTTGAATGGCTTAACAGTCTAAGTCAATGCAGGAGGATCGGAGAGAGAAAATAATTGTTGTAATACTTTGATTCTTTTCGTAGGGTCTAGCCAGTATAATGCTTTGAATGTGCCATTACACAGTAGAAGACGACAGGTGAGTAATAAACCTAAATTATTAACCTAAAAAGTTTGCAACATCTTTGGCTCAAGGCTTTGGGACGGTGCAGAGCAAATAATAGAACCATAGAACTGTAAAGCTGGGATGCTGGTTCTCTCTTAGCTATGGGTGGAAAAAAGTAAGAAGCAAAGTGGGAGGAGGAACATTTTAATATCCAATGCATTTCAGACCTCTCAGGCACCTCATCAGGGACTGAAGTTTAGTCTTTTGTTATACTGGCTTCAATTTCCTCATGCTGTGGAAGATTATACAAGAGATTAAACTTCTGTATTTGGAACTCCTTGATGAAGAACCTGGGAGATCTGAAACTTGTTGGATATTAAGCATTTCCCCCCAAAGTCCTTTGCTTCTTGCCCACCCCATTTGCCTGGGGTTTCCCATCTTGCCAGATCTTGGTTAATGCCTCCCAAGTAATGATGGCTGCAAAAGGGGATTTAGGTAAAAGCTGTGTAAGATCGTCTGTTAGTGGCAACTTGACATAAGAGTCAAAAGAGCAGCCACCTGTTTTCAGAGGTAGAACGGGCTCTCCCAGAATTCTGCTCCTTGGAGATGGCAAAAAGTCATTTGTCTCTGTCCCACCCACCAAGACTGAAAAAGAGCTTGGCATTAGTGCTGTAGATGAGGGACAGAAGTACAGCACTGCTCCAACTCTCCAGGTTGAGATTTTAATACGGTAAAACTTGCTGCTGTCCAAGTCTTTGCACGTGGTCTTCTAAACAATTAAGATGATAGAAGGATGCCTAGTAGAATACTATTTGTGAAGTATATTGGCTTTCATTCCCACCACAAAATGCATTCTGGTTTTGTTGCTGAAAAATGAATGAGAAGCACCCGGCCTGGTGGAACACTCTCTCACAAGAGACTAGGGCCCTGCGGGTTTGACATCTTTCCGCAGGGCCTGCAAGACAGAGCTGTTCCGCCAGGTCTTTGATCGGGGTTCAGTCTGATTCTTTTCTTTCTGTATAATAACAAGCATTCAAGAGGCCTCCTAGCCCGCTCACAGGTTCTTTATAAGACCAGTGGTAACAGTTGGCCCTGGAGAATATTAACCACTCTCAATTTTACCCATGGACTGCCATCTGTCCATATTTTAATTGCTCTGAACTAATTTTAAGAAGTATTTTAACTAATTGATTGCCTGTTCTTATGTTCTTAGTATACTGTCTTAGTTTCATGATGTTAGCCCCTCTGAGCCTGGCTCCGGCCAGGGAGGGCAGGGTACAAAGAAAAAATTATTATTATTATCATCAAGATTGTGCCCTGATACAATTAGATCACAGTGCTATTATTCTGCTTCTCCAACAGAAGAGCCTTTGCAGCAGGGAGGAGGTCTGTCATATTTGAATCTTCTGTTTGTTCAGTTAGGAGCAGTTCTGGGAAAGGCCTTTTGTAAAAGAGATTGCTCTTCATCAAAATAAGAGTGAGCTGCATCCCTGCTCTTTGTACCTTGCAGTTGAAGCTGCGTGACCTTGCTGGCCAAGCGCTGGCCTTTGTTCAAGACCTGGTGACGGCCCTTCTGAATTTCCATACCTACACAGAACAGCGAGTCCAGATTTTCCCTGTCGATTCTGCCACAGATACAATATCGCCGTTAAATCAGAAGGTAAGCTGGCTTGGGGTGAGCTTTACGTAAAGAGATTAAAGTGGACATACGATAAGCACACTATGTGCCAGCTTGCTGCATTTTTCTACAGCGGACGGAATGTAGCTGTTAAAACAATCTCCTTTTTTATTTGTGCAAAATTGTACAGAATTGGGTGAAAGTTTCTCTCCACACATTTCTGCCAAGGTAACATTATGGGCTGTTTTGTATGCAAAGGATTCCAGGTTCAATCCCTGGCACCTCCAGCTGAAAGAGCAGTTCTCTCTCTGTCCAAGATGCTGGAAAACCAGTTGAAGAAAAAAAAATAAAAATAATAATTCCCAGATTCTTTAAAAAAAACACCAAATTTGTTATGTGATGTTGGGCCGTAATGTTCTGAGCTTTTGCTGCTGCATTGCTTTTATATGTATTATGTTTCTGTTTTGAAAATATTTAACAGTAAGGTGCCTTAGGGAACCCTGTAGTGATGAAGCTGTGGGTTATAATTAAATAGTCACAGGATATGGTTTTGTAAATGAGATAAAATAAATCTTAACTTCCCTTGGCCAAAATGCCTGCACAGAGTTTTGCTTCAGGGTTTCTGAATGTTCCCTTTCTCTTACTTTCTCCCCCTCCCAGTCACCATAAAAGGTAAAGGGACCCCGGACCATTAGGTCCAGTCGTGGCCGACTCTGGGGTTGTGGCGCTCATCTCGCTTTATTGGCTGAGGGAGCCGGCGTACAGCTTCTGGGTCATGTGGCCAGCATGACTAAGCCGCTTCTGGCAAACCAGAGCAGCGCATGGAAATGCTGTTTACCTTCCCGCTGGAGTGGTACCTATTTATCTACTTGCACTTTGACATGCTTTCGAACTGCTAGATTGGCAGGAGCAGGGACCGAGCAATGGGAGCTCACCCTGTCACGGGGATTCGAACCGCCAACCTTCTGATCGGCAAATCCTAGGCTCTGTGGTTTAACCCACAGCGCCACCTGCATCCCTCCCAGTCCCCATAGTCCAAAATAATCTGTCCCCCACACCCCTGGCATACAGCAGTTCAAAAGCAGTGCTGGTAATCTGTTTTAATGCCAAATAGTTCCCTGACTTCACAAGCAGTGCCTGCTGGAACCACTGACGGGTCTCTCTTGGTTCAGTTTTCGCAGTACCTTCATGAAAACGCATCCTACATTCGCCCCCTGGAAGAAGGAATGCTACACTTATTTGAGAGCATCACTGAGGACACTGTCACAGTTCTGGTAATATGGTTGTCTTTGTTGTCACATTCCATGCCTGAGACAGGTTGCTACTAAATACCTGAGAGACATTTTCTTCTTTTCTCTTCAAAGGAGACAACTGTGAAATTGAAATCCTTTTCTGATTACTTAGCATCTTATGTCTGCTTTCTCAGGAAGATTCTTCCTTATCAATTGAAAAGGTACTTTCCTCCTTTTTGATCCACACAATGGGAACTATAATTCAGTGTGCTGCTCATCACTTATGTTAAGAGTCTGAGAGCAGCATGGTAACATACCTCTGGTTCTTGAGAATGTTCGTAATGATGGTTGACAATGAATATTTCAAAGGTATCGGCGGGAGGTGGGGAGTTACTTTATCATAGCAACTGTCATTATCTATCTGAGAGGGCATTGCTTCCAGTGTTAGATCGCTTAATGTGACTCAGGATCTCTTGTGCAGTGTGTTATCGAATGGTCATACATTAATTACAATGGATCTACTTTATGACTAACACTGAATATCACTCAGAGTTTTAGCAGCTTTCGTATAAATGTCTCTCTCCCCCACGCATCTTGTTAGAGAGCCATCTTCATATTTATTTGTGTATATATATTTGGGCATTTTTACCTCACTCTTTAGGGACGTGGGTGGCACTGTGGGTTAAACCACACAGCCTAGGACTTGCCGATCAGAAGGTCGGCGGTTCAAATCCCCGCGATGGGGTGAGCTCCCGTTGCTCTGTTCCTGCTCCTGCCAACCTAGCAGTTTGAAAGCACATCAAAGTGCAAATAGATAAATAGGTATCTCTGTGGCAGGAAGGTAAACGGCGTTTCCGTGCGCTGCTCTGGTTTGCCAGAAGGAGCTTAGCCATGCTAACCACATGACCCGGAAGCTGTACGCCAGCTCCCTCGGCCAATAAAGCGAGATGAGCGCCGCAACCCCAGAGTCGGCCACGACTGGACCTAATGGTCAGGGGTCCCTTAACCTTTTATGGTGACTGGGAGGGGGAGAAAGTAAGAGAAAGGGAACAGAGAAAGGGTTAGGGGTCCCTTTACCTTTACCTCACTCTTTAACCCAAAAAAGTTGCAAGACTGACTTACAGAGATCAATAAGAAGACAGCCCCTATCCTCAGACTTACTATCAAAAATACATAGCACAAGAGGAAAATATTTTGGAAGGGAGAAGGAAAGAAACCTCAAGCACTAGTTCTTAGTTACAAAGTTCTTAAAATAATCAACTGCAGCAGAAAGTTTTTCAAAGAGAGACAGAAACAAAAGTTGTTGGTCTCTCAGCTGAGCCAATGGAATGGCCTTGTATTCTTCTCTTCCTCACCGACCTATAGCCTACAGTAATGGATGCTGCAAGGTGAAAGTGATGAAGGCGCCTGACAAAGTTAAAAGCAGAACTGTTTGCGAGTTTAGTAATTTTAACTGATTCTTTGTCTGCCTTTTAAATTTTATTTATAAACATATAACTCACCTTTCCAAGACAAAGCGCCAAAGGCAATGTACAATGCTAATAACACAGAACATCTAAAACCAATAAAATTGTAAAGGAAAGGAACGCAAACAGCAGCATTTCAACCAGTTGCTTAAATTTATGTATCATTGAAGCATTGATATGGGTTCCTTTTTGACATTTTGAACAAACCCTCATTAGCCACTTTTTCAGAAAAGTGCCCCACAATGTTTATCTCATCTTTTCTGAATATCGTGTATTATTTTTTTTAAAAAAACCAACCACTACCACCATAATACTCACTTTTAAAAACATAAATTCATATGTTCCTAGTTTGGAAGAAGAGTGTGAATCTTCTCTTTGCACAGCTGCGTTAAGAGCCAGGAACATGGAGCTGCAGAGAGACATGAAGAAGCTGACTGCAGTCTTTGAGAAGTTGCACACGTACATTAATCTTCTTGCCTTACCTAGTAAGTAGCAGCAGCAGACCAGGGCAGATGAAATACCGTACTGCAGGATCTAAAATTTCAAAATTTGGTGTGATAAGTACAGTGGTGCCCCACAAGACGAATGCCTCGCAAGACGGAAAACCCGCCAGACGAAAGGGTTTTCCGTTTTGGAGGTGCTTCGCAAAACAAATTTGCTATGGGCTTGCTTCGCAAGACGAAAATGTCTTGCGATTCCTGGGTTTTTTTCCCCCTCCCCCCTTTTCCCCAAGCCCCTAAGCCGCTTAACAGCTGTTCGCTAAGCCGCTTAACAGCTGATCGCTAAGCCGCTTAACAGCTGATCTAAGCCGCTTATCAGCTGATCTAAGCCGCTAATAGCCTTTTAGCAGCTAATCCGCTAATCCCTTAAGCCTTTAATAGCCGCTAATAGCCGCTAAACCGCTAATAGCGCTAATCAGCTAATGGGCTTGCTTCGCAGGACGAAAAAACCGCAAGACGAAGAGACTCGCGGAACAGATTCTTTTCGTCTTGCGAGGCACCACTGTATTGAATCTGGTGGGTGGGTGTTTCTGTTTTTGCCAGACCGACATCAAATTACATGCATGTCATTGCCTGCTTTTATTGTATGAAAGGATCTGGGGTATCTAGGGATTTGTAGGCCATGGTGAGCAGTTACCTTTTTGTCACTAGTATGACTCTAATATAAATACTTAAAAATTATGCTCCAGTGATCAATCCCCCGGTTGTGTACCTTTCCTGGGCTTTTCCAGATACAACAATGCTAGTATATATATATTTCTTTTGAACTGAACTTCCTTAAATTGTAGGTACAGTGTTTTTATATGTGTACTGAGGTTGGAATCAACTTGTATTTTACAGAAAGCGGACGAGAAACGGTTCAAGGGATTTTGTTGGAATACTCCATAATTTGATTATGGGTAGTAGTAGTTATAGGATTCCCTCCCCAGCCTCATCCAAATTCTCCACTTGACCAGGAATCTGAACTTCAAAAATTTAAGGGAATCAGGTTTCTTCCCTGTTTTGGACTGAGGAAGCTGGATAATGCTGATTGCATATTGTTCTTTTATGGCAGCCTTTGCCAACCTAGTTCCCTGCAGTTGGTCGTTCTGGCTAGGGGTGATGAGCATTGCAGCTCAAAACATGCAGAGGGCACCAAGTTCGTGAAGGCTACTTTATGAACTCCGTCACAGAATTGTATAGTTGGCAGGGAACCCAGGGGTCATCTAGTCCAACTGACTGCAATGCAAAAATGCCCCCATCCTTTTAATGAAACCAGGCCTCTTATAAACTGTTTTGCCAGCGGGAACTATTCTATATGGCAAATGCCCTTTTTCTCCTTGACACTTGTCATTACATTTGGATTTTCTGCTCTTTGTACAACATCCAGGCACAAATCCAGACCGTCTGCTTCGTACAAACTTCAGCTCTCTGCTCACATACATTGCTTCGACCCTTAATGGATTTCACGATGTCATGAAAGGTGAGACTGGCTGAAGGATGTACAGCTTTTTTTTTATTAAAAAAATGACACGTTAGCGCTCTGGTCACTTAACACTTTATGGGTGGTGGGTGGATGTCATAAAGATTTAATGACCTTTGCATGGTCGGCCTAACTAGTATGTGCATCAACAAAAGGGAGAAACAAAAAATACTCAAATACAGTGTTGTTGTTTTTTACTGATACAAGTTTTCAGCCGTATGCAAAAATAACAATAAATACTGGTAATGTATCTTTGTAATAACCCTGTGAAATGGGTCCGGGGTGGTCTACATTGACTTTTACCATGGAGTGGGAATTTGAACCCGAGTCTTTCTCGTTGGAACCTAATGATCCCTCCACTACTCAGTACTGGCTCCCCACTGAAATCGGGGAAAGTGTTGCAAGAAAATATCCACAGGATTGGACTGTTAAGGTTTGAAGCACAAGGTTTATAGTGAAATTAAGTACTGCTAGCATAATGTAAAGGGTTCTGCCTAACTACACTGAAGCAGAAGGTGTGCAGTCCATTTTCGTTAAGGGCAATACTCAATAATGAAACGGTTCTAGCTACTTCCTACTATATTCTTCTTTCCTGCTGTCGAGGTGTGCCAGGCAATTGGGATTTGCTCAAAATATAGCTAGCTCCGTGGTAGAGCACATGCTTTGCTTGCGGAAAGTTTAATCTCTGTAGGATTGTCTCCACAGATAGTCGTATCTATCTTATGAAAGTGCTTTCCTAGGTAGAAAAAAGTGACATTTAGGAAGAAAGGGGATTTTCTGACTGGATCTGAATGAGAGGTTCGGAGGGCGATGTGCACAGCTGATGCAAGTTAATTCTTTCTGGTTTTAGATATTTATAAGCATTATAGTCAAAAAGCTGCTTTGGAGCAAGAGCTCCCCACAGCCACGCAGAAGCTCATCACCACCAACGACTGCATCTTATCATCTGTGGTAGCATTAACAAACGGAGCCGGCAAGGTAACTTCTTTTCTTACACAAAGTGCCCATCACTGCTGCCTGAATCAGCATTGTGAAACTAACACGAGCTTGCAGCCCCTCTATGATGTCTCTGTATCTAAATTCATGCAAAAGTTCCCTTTTATTGTCACAAATTGGGAATCTTTATAAAGGAGAAAGTTGTTGTTCTTGTGATAGATTCCTTGAGGGTAAAGCTTAGGTAGTATAAAATTGTGCAGCCAGAAAGTATGTTCATAAGGACGCAACGACATAAGAGTCCCACAGGATCAGGCCAGTGACCCATCTAGTCCGGTATCCTGTTCTCACAGTGGCCAACCAGATGCCTGTGGGAAGCCCCAAAGCAGGGCATGAGGTCAGAAGCACCCAGTTGTGACTCCCAGCAACTGGTATTCAGAGACACACTGCCTCCAGTATTGGAGGGACAACAACAACAACAGCAGCAGCAGCAGCAGCAGCAACAATTTATTTATACCCCACCTACCTATCTGGCTGGGTTTCCCCAGCCACTCTGGGCAGCTTCCAACAAAATATTAAAATACAATAGTGCGTCAAACATTAAAAGCTTCCCTAAACAGGGCTGCCTTCAGATGTCTTCTAAAAATCTGGTAGTTGTTTTTCTCTTTGATATCTGGTGGGAGGGCGTTCCACAGGGCGGGTGCCACTACTGAGAAGGCCCTCTGACTGCTTCCCTGTAACTTGGCTTCTTGCAGTGAGGGAACCGCCAGAAGGCCCTCGGCACTGGACCTCAGTGTCCGGGCAGAATGGTGGGGGTGGAGATGCTACTTCAGGTATACTGGACCGAGGATGTTTAGGGCTTTAATGGTCAGCACTAACACTTTGAATTGTGCCCCAAAACGTACTGGGAGCCAATGTAACCATCACTGCTTTGAAATGTCCCCCCCCCCCACCCAGAATCAAGCAATATATAGTTTTAAAGAAATAAATGAATAGTAGTCATTGATGGCTTTATCATTAATGGATTTGTGTTATCCTCTTTTTAAACCAGCAAAGCTAGTTGCCGTCACATCACCTTGGAGCAAAATCCATGGTTTAAAATGTGGGCTGTGTGAAGAAATATTTCGTTTTCACTGTCCTGAATCTCTTGGTTTTCTAGTATTATAGTGGTACCTCGGGTTACATACACTTCAGGTTACATACATACGCTTCAGGTTACAGACTCTGCTAACCCAGAAATAGTACCTTGGGTTAAGAACTTTGCTTCAGGATGAGAACAGAAATCGTGCTCTGGTGGCGCGGCAGCAGAAGGAGGCCCCATTATCTAAAGTGGCGCTTCAGGTTAAGAACAGTTTCAGGTTAAGAACGGACCTCCGGAACCAATTAAGTACTTAACCCGAGGTACCACTGTATATGAGAAGGAGGGAACCTTCACTGTAGGCATGACCTTGCACACCTCTGCCATGTCATGCCATGTCCCCACAACTCACAAAAGCAAACCTAAAAAGCCGCAAATGCTGCAACCCGCTGTTTATCTAAAATATAAGCAAATGGTTCCAAGCTCCTTGTGATTTTGCTGAAGTAGGATGAAGTGGAACACATAATCTCAGGACTCTCTCTGCATCTCATTCTTCTAGCTGCAAACTTGCCCAGTATTTTAAATCTCTGCATTTGTATGTTTAGGTTGCTTCATTCTTCAGCAATAACTTAGACTGCTTCACTGCATCGCTGAGCTATGGGCCTAAGGGAGGAATGGAGTTTATCAACCCCCTCTCGGCGGAGTGCATGCTTCAGTACAAGAAGAAAGCAGCTGCTTACATGAGATTGCTGAAGAAGGTTTGTGCCTGCTCAAGAACAATAGCTGTAGCGCAGTGACTTGGGTCCTTTGGACACGCTCTAAAAATCCTTTTGATGTGGGATTGGATTCTCTCCGCCCATGAAGAAGTGGTTCTTTGTTGCTGATGAAATCATTTTTTTGTTCCCGAGCTGTATACTTGCTTGGGGCAGAGCTGCAGGAAAGATTGTGGAGCGTGATGATTGTTGGATAAATACGAGACCAATATATGCTCTCTCCGTTTATGGAAATATGGCTGGGTGGGGCAGACTGTATGGATGGAATGTCATTATTAGTCTGCGTGGAAAAATCTGGGCAGGGTGGTCTCACAGCTTAGTAGTCGAATAGAGATGATGGACATTTGTTAGCAGGACAGGTTCAATATGTTTGCATAGGCCAAGGTTTTTTGGGGATGGAGCTAATTAGGAGTTTAGTGTAACTAGAGCTGTTGAAAAGTTTGATGAGGCCACTGCAGGCTTATTGTCTTACTTGTCTCACTGGTACCAGAGAGCAGGAGGGACATGAGTGCATCTTTTGTTATGCCACAAATTTCGACCTTGGGCTACTTTGGGACTTTGGAGTTTCTGTAGTTTTCTAAGCCACAAACCTGTATTGTAGGACTAGAGCCCTTCTCCTTGCACAGAACCCCGCCACATCCCATCATGTCACACTTTAAACAAAATATGGAGGAGCACTCAAACACTGTATAAAGTTCACTCCACCTCTTCTCTGACGTGGTGCGGTTCAGTGGCAAATAAATCACATGAATCTGCTGAGTTGTGTTTTTCCAGTCCCAAACTAGTCTAATGAAGTGTGAATTGCGGTGAAAAATTAAAAACTCAAGCCGCTGTAAGTTAGTTGATCGCTTGTGGGTGTGGGTGGGTGAGGTTTTTGCTTATAGCTGGGGAAAAAGTGGCAGTGGAGGCAGCTCCCAAATTTTAGTTCAGTTGAGTGGGATTCTTGGTCATTAGCTAGGGGCTGCTAGGACAGACGTGTTGCATGCTGACTCCCGTAGCATCCCGTTAGACTCCTTGTCACCCTGTTTCAGCCTCTCTCTTACTATTTTCACACCATCCTAATCCCACCCCCTTCTTTCTGCCTGCTGCCAGCATCTCCCACAAGTCTTTTGTTACCTTCATGCTTATATGACAGAACTTCTGATGGTGTTTCCAGCTGAAAAACCTGTCGTCCGAATGACATGCAGCTGTTTTCATTCATTGTTTGAGATCCAGTCCACGCATGGAATGCACAGTGGCCTTCCTCTGTTGCTTTCTGCCCAAGGCACTTTAGAGCAATGCTGCAGCTGTGTGTTTTCTCTTTGTTCTTTGCCTGGCCCCCTCCAAAAGTGTAATATACCAGGCGCAGATCTCTGCCACCAAGGGCCTGGAAAGCATCAACAAATACTTTTGCTAGCGAGGGCGGGAGGGCAAGCGGGCGGGGGAACTTAACGCTTCCCATATGTAACCCAACTCACTGAAGTCATGTATATCTTTTGGCTCTAGCCATGTTGCGATTCGGTGCCTTATGAAGAGGCCTTGGCCAACCGCAGAGTTCTTCTGAGTTCCACGGAGAGCAGAGAAGGCCTTGCACAGCAGGTATTCAGTCGTCCGACACGTAGCTGTTCCTAAGCTTAGTGCGCTCACTGAAACTGTATTAAATTTGATAGTCTCACTGTCCTAATGTCATTTAATGCTCATGGCAATGCATCTCTAAATAGGGAATTGATGGGTGAGTGTTTGCAAACTGTGCCAATTTTGAATTTGTTCCTTTGTAAGCCTGATCCACACATTATTATCATTATTATTATTATACCTCACCAGCCACTCTGGGTGGCATCCAATACAAAGAAAAAATTTATTTTGTATTTACATACTTACTTTTAATGGATTTTTTTCCACAAGATTTGTACCTGTAAACAAAATATTAGTTAAAAAAAAGTAGTTTCTAAATGCATTTTATTTTAAAATATTTTTAAAACAAATTTGAATAAGTTATCAAGTCAAAAAATGCATCGCAAGATTTGTGGTGTGTGAAATTTGGAGGATAATGATGTTAGTTTGCACAGTGTGTATTGGGTTTAAGGTAAAGGTAAAGGTACCCCTGCCCGTACGGGCCAGTCGTGTCCGACTCTAGGGTTGTGCGCCCATCTCACTCAAGAGGCCGGGGGCCAGCGCTGTCTGGAGACACTTCCGGGTCACGTGGCCAGCGTGACGAAGCTGCTCTGGCGAGCCAGCACCAGCGCAGCACACGGAAACGCCGTTTACCTTCCCACTATAAAGCGGTACCTATTTATCTACTTGCACTTAAGGGTGCTTTCGAACTGCTAGGTGGGCAGGAGCTGGGACCGAAAGACGGGAGCTCACCCCGCCGCGGGGATTCGAACCGCCGACCATGCGATCGGCAAGCCCTAGGCGCTGAGGTTTAGTTTGCATTAAAAATTTGCAAAGACTGAATATCTCAAGCATCCCTTGACTAACTAGTGAAAGGGTTATGCTTGGCTCTAGACTTCTGCATGCAATCCAGGCTTGGGAGTGCAGAACAAGCCTGCCATAAAGCTCAGTAGCACTGTCTGATATGGTTATTCTTCTCTACATGTGACGGCTTGGATCAAATCTCTGATTATAATAATAATAATAATAATAAATTTTATTTATACCCCGCCCTCCCCAGCCAAAGCCGGGCTCAGGGCGGCCAACAACAATAAAAACAATCCAACATTCTAAAAACTTTTCACCATAAAATCAATCAGAAACAAATTGATGGCAACCAGCAAGCAGGACCCTGTGCAGATTGCCAGAGGAGGGGGTCAGGCTGCGCCCTGACCAAAGGCCTGGTGGAACAGCTCTGTCTTACAGGCCCTGCGGAAAGATGTCAAGTCCCGCAGGGCCCTAGTCTCTTGTGACAGAGCGTTCCACCAGATTGGTGCCACAGCCGAGAAAGCTCTGGCTCTAGTTGAGGCCAGCCTAACCTCTCTGAGGCCTGGGACCTTCAGGATGTTTTTATTTGCAGACCGTAGGTTTCTCTGTGGGGCATACCAGGAGAGGCGGTCCCGCAGGTACGAGGGTCCTAGGCCGTATAGGGCTTTAAAGGTTAAAACCAGCACCTTAAACCTGATCCTGTACTCCACCGGGAGCCAGTGCAGCTGATATAGTACTGGATGAATGTGATCTCGCAGTGACGACCCCATAAGGAGTCTCGCTGCGGCATTCTGCACCCGTTGGAGTTTCTGGGTCAGTCTCAAGGGCAGCCCCACGTAGAGCGAGTTACAATAATCCAGTCTGGAGGTGACCGTCGCGTGGATCACAGTGGCTAGGTCAGGGCGAGAGAGATAAGGAGCCAACTGCTTAGCTTGGCGGAGATGAAAAAAAGCCGCCTTTGTTATAGCTGTAATCTGCGCCTCCATAGAGAGGGAGGTATCGAAGATTACACCCAAACTCTTAACGGACGATGCTGGCACTAGTTGCACCCCCGCAAGAGATGGGAGTTGCCCCCTCAATCCCATATCGCCCCGTCCCAGCCAGAGGACCTCTGTCTTCGAAGGATTTAACTTCAACCGGCTCCCATGAAACCATCCAGCCACAGCTTCCAGGCATCTGGTCAGTGTGTCTGGGGCCGAGTCAGGATGGCCATCCATCAACAGATAGAGTTGGGTGTCATCAGCATACTGATGGCAGCCCAGCCCAAAACTCCGGACAAGCTGGGCGAGGGGGCGCATAAAGATGTTAAAAAGCATCGGAGAGAGAATCGCACCCTGAGGCACTCCACACACCAGGGAGTGGCGCGATGACAATTCCCCCCCAAGCGCCACCCTCTGTCCCCGACCAGAGAGAAACGAGCACAGCCATTGAAGGACTGTGCCCTGGATCCCCACGTCGGCAAGGCGGTGGTCCAGGAGTTCGTGATCGACCATGTCGAAGGCTGCTGACAGGTCTAGAAGAATCAGCAGCCCCGACCCGCCTCGATCCAGCTGCCTGCGGAGATCATCTGTTAGGGCGACCAGAGCCGTCTCGGTCCCATGACCAGCGCGGAAGCCGGACTGGAATGGATCGAGAGCCGATGTTTCATCCAGAAACCTACCAAGCTGTTCAGCAACCGCTCTCTCAATCACCTTACCCAGGAATGGAAGATTCGAAACCGGGCGGTAATTGGATAGATCTAAAGGATCTAATGATGTTTTCTTTAAGAGCGGACGCACCACTGCCTCCTTCAGTTCCCCTGGGAATATCCCAGTGCCAAGGGACAAATTGATGATATCACCCAGGGGGGCCTGCACCTCGTCTGGACACGCTCTAATCAGCCAAGACGGGCACGGGTCAAGAGGACAGGTGGTGGGCTTTCCAGCTCGGAGGAGTCTGTCCACATCGGCTGGGGATATCTGGTCAAAGTGGTCCAATACTGGACCCGAGGACAGTCGAGGGGCCTCCAGTTCCCTTATTGTGTCCAAATTGGCAGGGAGGTCATTATCTGCTGTCCTACTTCGTTTCCACCTTTCTTTGGCCTCAGGCTTATTGTAAAAAAGAAAAAAGGAAGGTCAAATGTGTATGAAATTGGACATTCCCCCCACCAGAACTCAGCAGGCAGAAAAGGCGAATGGACACAAAGCTTTTTTTTATTGGCATGCATTCTCTGTTTATTTTGTGTCATCTTATTCCTGGTGGGGTGAGTGAAGAGATCCTGTAACACAAATGGTCTATTTGCTGCCAAACATGTTGTCCAGCTTGGAAATTTGGCTTCAGGAACCAGGTTTCCAGCTAGATGGCCAGTTGACCTAGTGGCTAAAAGCCCAAAGTTGATCTCTGAGTAGTCCTCTTGCAGTTCGTAATTCTCTCCAATTCATGTGCTAGAATTTAATTCAAGCTGTTCTATAAAATGGCCAGTAAATAGATAGGAATACATAATGTGAACCCCAAATATATTTCTTCCTCTGGCTTTTGGAGAATAATGTAAAACCACAACACTTATCCAGGGCGAATATTCTATTTAGCCAAACTTGTCATAGTTGCATGGAAGCCAGTCTAATGCACTTGGGCTATGCTCTTCTTGGGTGTTTAAAAATAAACCTTTATCTCCTTAGTTTGTAAAACTTTATCTGGTCTGTCACCGCAGGCATCCGTTTCCTCTGTTCTGCAGATGAATTTGTTTGGTTCATATATTCAGCTATGCATCTTGCACATTACGCTATCTTAAGTTTACATTCTTAAGTGAAGGAAACATTATTTGTTTAAAGGTTTGTAAAAATGTGAGCTGCCTGTCACATCCTGAGTTTCATATGGGTTCCTTGCTCTCTTCCATTTTTCTATTCCCCCCTGTGTTTTCCCCCCCTGTTTTTAAATAGCCAGAATCACAGCGCTCAGATGGAAACCTTCCTTACAGTTTTTGGCATTATGGATGGCAGGAACTTTTCAGTGCAAGCTGTGAGCCTGCAGAGCACACATTTAAGCATGTCAAAGCTACAGGTTGTTGCTTTTGTTGCCTCTGCTCCAGATACAACCTGCTCAAGCAATGATTCAACTTGCTATGCACACACTTTTAGATACCCTTTAACTTCCCATTGGTTCACTTCACGGTGCTAATTCTTGCTGTTCTCTAGGTCCAGCAGAGCTTAGAGAAGATTACAAAACTGGAGCAGGAGAAGGAACACTGGATGCTGGAGGCCCAGCTGGCCAAAATTAGGTTGGAGAAAGAAAACAAAAGAGTAAGCGATAAGCTCAGAAACTCTGTGGGCAACCAGAGGATTGAGGCAACCCAGGAAAGCCTCTTCACACTGAATGCAGATGAACAGGAGAAGGAGGATGCTGCAGAGAAGGCTTTGAGGGAACCCGTTCAAACTGCAAGTCTCGTAAGTGCACCTTACTCCCAGTGATGTGGGTTGGAAATTGGGCAACTGGAATGACTACAATACTAGCTAAATCTAAAATTAACATTGTAATTAACATTTTTCAGGCGAGTGACCCTAGAAACCACATATATATTCATGTACACAGCTCTCATGGCCTTCATTCTCCTCAAAAAAGTCACCCCAAACCCTGAATAATGTAATGGGAGTGAATATAATTGAATTCTCAGCAGTGGCGTAGCGTGGGTTGTCAGCACCCGGGGCAAGGCAAGTAATTTGCACCCCCTAACCTGTGGATTTGCGCCCCCTAACCCTAACCCCGGCCCCCTACCGCACCCCCCACGCTACGCCACTGATTCTCAGGTCCTAAAGTGTTACAAGTATAAATGAGGAACTCCAGTTTAATGTAGGTTAGCATCTCTGTGCTGAATGTGGTGCATGGAAGGCAGGGGTGGGAGGGAAGCAAGTGGCCACAATGTTTATCCACGATGCCTTGAACAAAACGCCTAAATGTGGCCAACGTGTCTTGATTTTATCTCACATTTGTTTTCCTCTTTTCCACTGAAAAGCTCAGCACAACATGAATGAAGTAACACCATTTTATTCTAGACTGAGAAATAGCCACTTGCCCAAGGTCATGGCAGGGATTCAGATCCCAGGTGTCCCTTTGTGATACCACACTGGTTCTGTTACTTTGGATGGTGTTCAAAATGGGTTTTTTCTGTCCATGTTTTCAGCCAGGACTTCATTAGGGTAAATTCTATCCCGGTCCCCTATCTTGAAAACCTTCATTTCACCTTGGTAAAGCTTTCATGCAGCAGCAGAGCTAAACTTTTTGGTGCTAAGGTGTGGGATTTGTGATCTTGCCCATATCAATCAATCAATCAATCAATCAGTCAATGTTTATTATGGCAAACAGCCAGCTTACCCATGTCAAATACCTGGTAATCTGATATATTAAACCTAAGTAATGTTACATAGGCCTTAGAGTTGGAAATGATGCATGTTGACATTTCTGAGTGTCTTTTAGGATTCCGTGTTTGTTTGGAACTGACACACTTGCAAGCTGATCCCACTGAATAGTTTTTCATTTTTATTGGGGGGAAACACCATGGGCAAGGGACGCGGGTGGCGCTGTGGGTTAAAGCCTCAGCACCTAGGACTTGCCGATCAAAAGGTCGGTGGTTCGAATCCCCGCGGCGGGGTGCGCTCCCGTCGTTCGGTCCCAGCGCCTGCCAACCTAGCAGTTCGAAAGCACCCTCGGGTGCAAGTAGATAAATAGGGACCGCTTACTAGCGGGAAGGTAAACAGCGTTCCGTGTGCTGTGCTGGCTCCCCAGATGCAGCTTGTCACGCTGGCCACGTGACCCGGAAGTGTCTTCAGACAGCGCTGGCTCCCGGCCTTTAGAGTGATATGAGCGCACAACCCTAGAGTCTCGCAAGACTGGCCCGCACGGGCAGGGGTACCTTTACCTTTACCTTACCATGGGCAAAGTTTAAGTTGCCCATGTTGAAGCCCCATTGATTCCAGTGAGGAAAGGGGGAGCATATACTTATCTTTCATAGTAAGATTGGTGCAGCTTAATAAAAGTAATTACCCTTTTCAAACTTTGGAGCAAAAGCCAGTTAAACTTACTTTGGAGCCATTGAAACCAACTTCATTTAAATGAACTTTAGAACCAGAAAATGAATGTACTACTTTGAGCTGATTCTGTCATCCTAATATTTTTCTAGGTCGGGATGTTGATAACCACTGAAAATGAAGAGGTATGTTTTTTAATATGACAGAGTCGTGCTGGCATAATTTTTAAGCTAAGCTGTATGGAGTTGTGCTAAAGTGACCCCTTTACAACTGTGTGCTCCTGGTCAAAACACTGTAATGTAAAAATATCCCTCTGGGATGCGGCCTTCCAGATCTTGGACTTCCAACTCTTGTCAGGTTTAGCCAGCATTGTCAATGAATAGCAAGTGATGGGAGTTGTAGTCCAACAAGATATGCAGAGCCAAAGATTCCCTGTCTCTGATGTAGCTGCTGTTCAGTTTACTTTGTCAGATGAACTGTACCCTTTCCCACCATTTCTTTGGTCTTAATCTTCCTTGCTTCTTGACATTTTGGTGCAGAATTCCACTTCCTGACTGTTTATCTGAGGCAGTGGCAATTACATTACTGCAATCTACACTGGTCCTTTCCCCGCACCCCATCCCTCATTTTGAGCTCACTTAGGAACAAAATGAAAACCTTGTTGTTTACCCAAGTCTTTGAAATGTAATCAGCATTCTTTGTTGCGCTGCTGCTTCATATATGATGTTGTTAATGACCTCTTGTTGTGCTGCCATTGGGAGAAAAGGCAGGATATATGTACAAGGAAATGAATAAATACATTTTATGACATTTCCTGTTCTGCCAGGAGCTTATCTTGCTGTGATTATGGAAACATGTGATACTCCAGGAAATGGTGGAGTGCAGTTTGACAGCAATGTTGTTGGCTGTCCCAGTTATCAATAGGAGAACTTGCCCCATCTCTCCCCTCGCCACGACCAACGGCTGATGGATTAGAGCAGTCTCCATCTAATCTGGTATCCATGTTATAACAATGGCCAGACAGATATCACTGGCAAAGCTTGCAGAAATTGACCTTCTTGTGTTTGCTTCCTGCATCTAGTACTAAGATGCGTGCTGCCTCTGCACATGAATCGTAATAGCTAATAACTATTCTTATGTTACCCTTTGTAGGCCCCAGAAGCCGACACCCGGGAAGACTTGATAAAGAACCATTACATGGCAAGAATAGTGGAGCTTACATCTCAGTTGCAGCTGGCTGACAGCAAGTCTGTACATTTCCACGCAGAGGTGAGTGCGCCAGTGCTTTCCTACTTTGAAAATGCAAACTTCGTCTTACAGTGAAGGTTCCCTTTTTGCACTGGAGGATATGATAAGTGACTTCATTCCACCATCTGCGGCTGCAGGGCTTTTTGAAGCTTCAGCTTTTACAAGCAGGCAATCCCCTCTTAGTTTTGGAAATACAGTGGTGCCTCGGGTTAAGTACTTAATTCGTTCCGGAGGGCCGTTCTTAACCTGAAACTGTTCTTAACCTGAAGCACCACTTTAGCTAATGGGGCCTCCTACTGCTGCCATGCCGCCAGAGCATGAGTTCTGTTCTCATCCTGAAGCAAAGTTCTTAACACCCGAGGTACTATTTCTGGGTTAGCAGAGTCTGTAACCTGAAGCGTATGTAACCCGAGGTACCACTGTACTACAGTGAATGAAGATACGGTGGACGCTCAGGTTGCGAACGTGATCCGTGCAGGATGCACGTTCGCAACCTGCAGCGGTGCGGCTGTGCATGCGCGGGTTGTGATTTGGCACTTCTGCACATGTGCAAAGCGCGATTTAGCACTTCTGCGCATGCGTGACCGCCGAAACTCGGAAGTAACCTGTTCCAGTACTTCCAGGTTTCAGCAGTCCATAACCTGAAAAAACACAACCTGAAGCGTCTGTAACCCGAAGTATGACTGTATTGCGGCTCAGTCAATAATGTGATCTGTAATCTTACTGAGGAACGGCTGCAGCCTAGTCATAGAGCTCACTTGCTTTGCGTGCGGAAGGTCCAAAGTTCAGTCCATCCAGCGGCTCCAGCTAGAGTTGGGAGTAGACCCTGCTTGAAATCCTGAAGAGCCACTGGGCTAGATGGACCAGGTGTTTGGAGAAAACAGTTCAGACATAACTTTGCTGTGTGGCCTTGAGGAGCGCTGAGTCCCAATATGTAAAATGGGGGAAACAACCTACCTCACCGGGCTGATGTGATGAATGAGTGAAGGGCAGTAAAGCCCCCACTGTATGAGTGAAGGTGCTATTGATTTTTAAATAATAATTGTCCGCATAAAAGACAGCCTAAATAAACTAACATGGCTTATTTGTGTGTGTTGGCAGTGCCGGGCACTTGCAAAGCGTCTCGCTCTGACTGAGAAATCTAAAGAATCATCACTGGAAGAGGTGAGACAAGCTAGACAGAGCATCACCAGGTTGCAGGTAAGTTTGTTTAACCACATGGCTCTGTGTGTGCATTAGAGTTGTGCATGGCCACCTTGATCTGGGGCCTGAACCAATCTGGAACAACAGATCTGGGCCTTGAACTGAATCCCTGGAGATTTCACAGTGTTTTATTAGACTTTTAAGACCGACTAAATATATGGAAGAATGGGGTGAGGAGACACAGGCACTCTGCCTATGCATCTCCTTCTCTTCCCCCTTACTCTCTGCTTGAATTAACCCCTTTTGATAGTCCTGGATCACTCTGGGTGGACCTGATCCAGTCTGGGTCTGCCTCAACCCACTCCGGCATAATTGTGGGTTAACCCAAAGCTGCCTGGTTCAGAATCCAGGATTCGGCCAGAGCGGTTAGCCCCAGTGTGTACAATGGTACCTTGGTTTTCAGACTTTATCTGTTCCAAAGCGTTCCAGAACCAAGGCACCCTTTCCCATAGAA
Source organism: Podarcis tiliguerta (assembly GCF_965153285.1). NCBI lineage: Eukaryota > Metazoa > Chordata > Lepidosauria > Squamata > Lacertidae > Podarcis > Podarcis tiliguerta. Next base: position 15,035,680 of record NC_139536.1, on the reverse strand, counting down.
AGCAATGCAAAATGGATTAATCCATTCCAGACTTTTAAAAACAACCCCTAAAACAGCAATTCAACACAAATTTTACTAATGAGACCATTGAGCCATAAAATGAAAGCAATAAACAATGTACTACAGTCACACAATCAATCAATCAGTAGCTGAACTGGGTTCCACAGTCACAAAAACAAAACAAAAAAAGCTACAAAAACAAAATAAATTGCAAAAACAGACCTCAGCGCAACACTCAAAACGGAAGAGTGGCACTCAAATCGAAGTATAACACTCAAAACAGAGCACATTCGGCTTCCAAAAAAGGTTCGCAAACGAAGTTCCAAGTTGTTTGAGAACCAAGGCATTTGAGAACCAAGGCATCACTGTATATATTACGAGAACCTGTGAGCAAATTTACGTGGACATCGCCCGCCACACCCACACCAAAATGTTGCAGAATAGTTATTTTCTATGCCCACTAGAATGGTCCCAAGCATTAAAAGAGCCAACTCAGTTAAAGGTCAAGGTGTCCTTTTGGATATGGCAAAAGGATATCTCTGATGACCTCCATTCTGCAGTATACTTCAGAGTTCTCCTTGGAAGAAACTTCCTAACTAGGTCTGAGTAAACCGCTATTAACTTTTATTTTGCACTATTCTTGTATATATACTTGTTTATTTACAAATGTATTTGTGGAAGTTGTGGGATATAAATAAACCGACGATGTCTGTGACCTTTCAGGATGAATTGACGACGACCAAGAGAAGTTATGAGGATCAGTTAAGCATGATGAGCGACCACCTCTGCAGTATGAACGAAACCTTATCCAAACAACGGGAGGAAATAGATACACTAAAGCTGGCTAGTAAGGTAAGTAATCTTGTTGCGTGGGCTGCAGGCCAGGTTTCCTGCAAGTTGCTAGTATTTCCTATCCTTTCTTGGTCACTTAGGATAGTACACTTATACACACACACATATTCCTGGAGTGTGTGCAGGGGCCATGCCAATCTTGTTTTTACATTTTTGGAATAATGTAAATGTAAACCATGATATTTTTCCTTTTAATCTATTCTTTTCTTGCGCTATGCTGCCTCTTTTCTCCCTCATATGCCATTTCCCCTTTTTTCCCCTTTCATCACTCCTTGTTTTCTTTTTTCCTGACAAGCAAACGGTCTTGGCTATAAAGTATAATAATATATTTTTAAAAATAATTACTGGGTGTGTCGGATGTTGGGCTATGTCATCTGAAGGATTGCTTCAGTTTCCAAAAGCAACAAATGTGAGATTATATCAGATGGGTTTCTGAATCAATGAAGCCATATACAACAAATTTCTTCTTCTTTTTTAGTTTGAGTTCATAGCTTCTTTCAAGCATGCTTGTCAATTTCTGGTATAATATCACACTAAGAGCTACATGCTGCCTAATTAACTAAATCCCTCTTTAGAGAAGGGCTGGGGAGAGAAGAGCAAAGTGTGAGCTCTTCGTTGGTGGACTAAGGAAAATACTCCTCCTGATTCTCTGTCCATCTCTGCTATTGCTTAATATCTAGCTGTGTCCAAAGTGTTGTACAGAACATTGAAGGTCCCCTACTCAGAAGCCATGCCTGCCAACCTAGCAGTTCGAAAGCACCCCTGGGTGCAAGTAGATAAATAGGGACCGCTTACTAGCGGGAAGGTAAACGGCGTTCCGTGTGCTGCGCTGGCTCGCCAGAGCAGCGATGTCACGCTGGCCACGTGACCCGGAAGTGTCTTCGGACAGCGCTGGCCCTCGGCCTCTTTGAGTGAGATGGGCGCACAACCCTAGAGTCTGTCAAGACTGGCCCGTAAGGGCAGGGGTACCTTTACTTTTTTTACTCAGAAGCCATACAGGTTTTATTAGAAGACAAGGCAGTGATTGTGGGGGGACAGGTTAAGAAATGATATCTAGGATAAAGAATAAAAAGAGGATGAATGGTAAAGAAGTTGCTGGACCTTGAGAATTCACATGAGTACCAAGAGGGAAATAGCTTGGCAAAAAAGGGAGGCTGATCAAACCATGTAGTATAGGAGATGGAGAAGTTGAGAACTGGCGCTGGCAGTGGAAGAGGGCTGAATGAGGAATGCGTAGATAAAGGGCCTTGATTGAGTATTGCAGTTGTGAGTCACAGCATTTGGGCAGAGGCCTCAGTTAGACAGACTGTACAAGGGCAAATAGGCCAATGGTCTGGCCTGGCATGGCAGCTTTATATGTTCATGTGGATTTACAATGGGACACAAATAGGGAAACGTTCACACAATCCAGTTAGTGGGAATTCTAATTGTCCTGCCCGCTTTTTGTCTTTTCCCGTCCTTCGTTTAGATTCTGACAGCCAGTTTTCCTACCATGTAGTGGCTTTTTGCAGCAAGATACACAACTGGAACTAAGTGCGGAATGAGATGGCACAGCCCAATATGGATTTTGCTGGTTTTGAGTTTACCCTTCTGCAGACAGAGGGCCATAGGGACATAGGAAGCTGCCTTATATTGAGTCAGGCCTTTGGTCCATCTCGCTCTGACTTGGTAGAGGTTCTCCAGGATTTCAGGCAGGGTTTCTCCTGGCCCTACCCTGGGGTGCTGGGCACTGAACTTGGGGCCTTCTGCTTGCCCAGCAGATGCTCTGCCGCTGAACTATGGCCCTTCTTATGGCCTTTTGATATAGAAGTCACACGTTGATACTTTGCAGTACAGCCTTGGGGCATGTGCACTTTCCTCACCCAGCCTATGTGCCCTATTGTTGTTGTTGTTGTTTAGTCATTTAGTCGTATCCGACTCTTCATGACCCCATGGACCAGAGCACACAGGCACTCCTGTCTTCCACTGCCTCCCGCAGTTTGGTCAGACTCATGTTTGTAGCTTTGAGAACACTGTCCAACCATCTCGTCCTCTGTCGCCCCCTTCTCCTTGTGCCCTCCATCTTTCCCAACATCAGGGTCTTTTCCAGGGAGTCTTCTCTTCTCATGAGGTGGCCAAAGTATTGGAGCCTCAGCTTCACGATCTGTCCTTCCAGTGAGCACTCAGGGCTGATTTCCTTAAGAATGGATGCGTTTGATCTTCTTGCAGTCTATAGGACTCTCAAGACTCTCCTCCAGCACCATAATTCAAAAGCATCAATTCTTCGGCGATCAGCCTTCTTTATGGTCCAGCTCTCACTTCCATACATCACTACTGGGAAAACCATGGCTTTAACTATACGGACCTTTGTTGGCAAGGTGATGTCTCTGCTTTTTAAGATGCTGTCTAGGTTTGCCATCGCCTTTCCCCCAAGAAGCAGGGGTCTTTTAATTTCGTGACTGCTGTCACCATCTGCAGTGATCATGGAGCCCAAGAAAGTAAAATCTCTCACTGCCTCCATTTCTTCCCCTTCTATTTGCCAGGAGGTGATGGGCCCTATTAGGAAGGAGCAGTTTAGTATTAGTAGTAGTTTGTACAGGCTATGTAAAGTATAGTGTTTTTGCACCTGCATGCGCTAACAGTATTTCTGCTTGATGCTTCTGTTTAGTATCAGCACTGTTCTGGATGCCACTTAGAATACAGCAGTGATATGCTAGTGGAGGAGACTTAGTCAGAGACTACCCCCTCAGCCTCCAAAGGCGAGTGGAAAGGATGAGAGTTTGGTTTTGGGTTTTGTTTTGTTTTTTTAAAAAGGGTTTTAAAAACACATTTATAGGCTGCCCTTTTCCAAGTACTTGATACAGTATTGCCAGAGGTTATGGCAATAGGATGGGAATTGATGCTAGAGGGTATGGAACAGGCTTTTCAGGGTCAGGAGAAGCTTTCCAGATGAAGTAATTCTGAAAGAAGCAAGAGAAATGGCTTAATGGACAGGAGGCTGTTCTAGCCCACACATGACTCCTCCTGAAATGCTGAAGCCTTGTTGATGACGGGCAGGAAGCTTGTTGTGTAGAGCAATCAATTCATGAGTCATGAGTTTTTACATGGAGTGGAGGGGGAGAGAGACAGACTGCTGTTAAAAGACCTTGCCCTTGGCTAGCACACTCGGTTGGAGAGCACTCAGAAACAAATTGCAGGCTGATCAGTGGGAAATCAGATTCCTGGGGGAAGAAGCAATGGGTGAGCCTATGCAGGAAAAGTTTGAGCCCCACACATAGAAACAAGATACAGGAGCATGCCTACATATTGCCTACACAGACTGGCAGCAGCTCTCCAGGGTTTTAGGCAGGAGTCTCTCTCAGGCCTAGCTAGAGATACTGGGGATTGAACCTGGGACCTTCTGCAAGCAAAACATAAGCTCTGCTGCTGAGCTACAGCCCTTCCCTTGGGGAACACCAACAGAGGTCCCCCTCCCCACAAATCTCAGTGATTGGGCTGGGATATAAGGAATCGGATACTCTGGACCCAAGTAGTGAAGCACCTTGTAAATGAATACAAAAATCTTAGACCTGGCCTGATAACAAATGGCCAGCGAGTGCCTATTTTTATTTATGCACTACCTACATGGTAGAATGGGACGCAGCTGGAGCTGAGGTCTAAACTGCAGAGCCTACGGCTTGCTGATCGGAAGGTCGGTGGTTCAGATCCCCACGGTGGGGTGAGCTCCCGTTGTTCGGTCCCTGTTCCTGCCAACATAGCAGTTCGAAAGCATGTCAAAGTGCAAGTAGATAAATAGGTACCGCTCCGGCGGGAAGGTAAACAGCGTTTCTGTGCGCTGCTCTGGTTCGCCAGAAGCAGCTTAGTTATTCTGGCCACATGACCCGGAAGCTGTACGCCGGCTCCCTCAGCCAATAAAGCGAGATGAGCGCCGCAACGCCAGAGTCGTCTGCAACTGGACCTAATGGTCAGAGGTCCCTTTACCTTTTTACATGGTAGAATAATCACTTTCCAGCTTCAATCCTCTCCTCGAACATCGCCTCTGTTCCATGAAATCTTTGTCTTTACCCCTGTAATGCCCCCACCCCAAAACTGAAATGCAGCCAAAGTACTGTAAACTAAGGGCAGACAGAAATTAGAGGAGAGAATCAGCTGGTAGATCTCTGGGCATTTCCAGTAGATCGGAAAGAGTTTCTTGACTACAAGAAAGCATTCTGTATTAGTTTCCCTTCTCTGATCTGTTGTGACTCAGACTTGTTCATGCATGTGTTTGTTATCATCCCAGTTTATGGCTCATGGGATGCAGGATGTGATTGGCTTTGCCCCCTGAACCAACATATTTTACCTTACTGCAACCCCTATGTTTACCATTTTTCACTTGACTACTATTGAAGGACCCTAGGGTTGTATTAAGTGTAGTGTTAAACAGATCGTTCTATCAGTGCAGGTACCCTTGATTGTCTTATCCTGCATGAGGCTTGGTTAGAAGCCTTTTCTTCTTGTTAAAACTGACATTTTTCCCCATAAAGAGATAAGATTCTGTTTTACTAGAATTTCACCAATGTGTGCACAAAACACAATGTACAATGTGTACAATGTACAATGCAGGAGTCCATACTAAGGGTCTCTAAAATACTAATGTCCAACTTATCTGTGATGCATGATCCTTTTTGTAAACCACTTTGATATTTTTAAAAATCAAATGGTATATTAAATAGAAGTATGAATGAATGATTGAATGCGTGCACTGCATGCAGGTGCTGTTGGATCAGGCCAGGGAATTATTTGCAGGAACCCCAGTGACCCTCAAGCATTAGGGAATCTCCTAGAAACAAGTACTGTATTTTTTGCTCTATAAGACTCGCTTTTCCCCTCCCAAAAAATAAGGGGAAATGTGTGTGCATCTTATGGAGCAAATGCAGGCTGCGCAGCTATCCCAGAAGCCAGAACAGCAAGAGGGATTGCTGCTTTCACTGCGCAGCGATCCCTCTTGCTGTTCTGGCTTCTGAGATTCAGAATATTTTTTTTCTTGTTTTCCTCCTCCAAAAACTAGGTTCGTCTTGTGGTCTGGTGCGTCTTACAGAGCGAAAAATACGGTATTTTGAAATTCTTAGAAAATATAATAAATGGAATGGCCCCTTCTTTTCTCAGAATGGCCTACAATCCAGCAGAGGGTTCTGGTTGGTGGAAGTGTGTGTGTGACAGTTTGTAATATTCCCCCCCCCCCCCAGTTCCCAATCCCTTTGTAGTACCTCCTTTGACAGTTTCAGAGCGTTCCCCAACTTTTGGGTGGAGCAGCACAAGGAGTTTCAGGGGAAGAGTAAAATTCTGCTGCTCACAGGATGCTCCCTTCATTGGAAGAGAACTCAGGATCTAAGTCTCTAGTGTGGGGCATTGGCATTTTAGTTGTTACTTTGAGGGACATATTTACAGTAATGTGATCCACCTTCAGTCCTAGGGATATCTGTTGTTTTTTACAGATTAATAGAAAAATGGGAAAGATCTCTGCTTGGCCCCGAAGAGCTGCTGTCAGTAAGGCTACTAGGCAGAAGTGTGCCAGATGGACAAATTGCCTGACCGCAACAGGCAGCATCCTATGTTCTGCTGATCTCCTGTGTTCTCTTTTTGATCTAGGGAAATTCCAAGAAGAACAAAAATCGATAGTATTGGTCGTCCAACTGACCTTTGGATGTTGCTGATGCACAGAAACACAGATGCCGAAACTGATGTTCAGCTGGCAAAATGCCTCTTGGACTGGACATGGCTGCAGTGGTGGGATTACCAGTGTTTGATTTGCTGTTGCATTTGGATTTGAGACAGCACCAGATTTGGTTGCCAGTGTGATGCAAACTGGACTTGGCGTGTTCAGTAGAGCAGATGGGGAAAATAGGCACTCCATGGATAACTTGCATAGGAATGAACCATAACTTTTTACCATACCACTTTGTAACTGCTTTTAGTTTCCTTGTACAAACTTCCCAGATTTTGTATATTTGAGTGCATATGGAGATGAACAAATCTGACACCAGTGTGGTACTTGTCTCTTTCTGCCTAAGAGGTTGTCATTCCTACCCGACCATTCCTTTCTGTGAATTAAAAGAAAAAGCCCAGAGCTATCAGTGTTTTTCAGTGATGTCCACCTGTGCAGTTATTGTAAAAAAAAATACTACTGATTCCGGTCTTCTCTTCTAGACTAGCTTAGATTGCCTTAGAGAGGCAATCTCAGTACATTTATATTGAAGCATTCAATGCGGCTGTGACTATTCATATTAACTGTAATGAACTATTAAAAGTGTACAGTAGTGGTCCTTTTTTTTTTTTTAAATCAAGTGCAGAAAGTGGGCCAACGAAGGTGTTCTTGAATCGTGCTGAAGGGTGATATTTTGTCTGTTTCTGTTTGTCACTTTTCTCATAAGCCGGTGATAGAGAAATGACTGTCCACAGCTGGAGGAAGATGTGAGAAAAACAAACAGTGCTGACAAGTGGCTTCTTGCAAAGACCTTTCATTTCAATAGGAGTGGGACAGTACGCATGATGGGCCATCACTATTTCTGTTTCAAACGCAGCTTGTTGCATTGAAGCAGGCTAAGAAATCACTGAATCAGCAAAGCTGTGCAGAGAAGAGCTGGTTCAAATACTGATGTAAACCTTCACGTGGGTCTGTGGTGCTGTTCTTTTGGAGCCTGCCTGCCTTCCCCATCTGCAACCACATAGTAACTTGCCCGTTTTTAAAACTTCCTTTTTCCTCTTGAGGGGTGGGGTGGAGATTCTTTTGCACGCTCGCCCAAGTTTCACATTACAACTTCCGTGTGGCAACGTAGGCTCTTAATTCCTGAAATGCAGCAATGCCTTGCTGCTTGAAGCTTACCTTGGCACTTTCAAAGTCTGAGCCAGTCCCTTGCTGAAGATTGTTCTGTGGCATTTTGGAATCGCCCAAATGACGTCTTGGTGTTCTAAAAATTTATTCCCGTTCCAAGTTTTCTTCCTTGGGAAGATTTTTTACACTAACCTGAGGTCTTTTCAACACAGTATTCCATGGGAGTTCCTCGCCATTCACAAGAAACTCCACTACTGAATATTTCACAATGAACTACTTCTGTAGCCCTGTAAGAGATAGTAGCTGTCCTATGTTCAAGGGTTACTTCATTGTATCAACCATGTCAATGTGTATTACGAGCATAGAATAAATATACTGCCATGTTAAAACTTTCGCTGTCAGACTTTTATGTTTGTGTGCTCCTGCGTTAGATGTGGTTTTGAGCAAAACTGCCTTTGGACATGTCCGTGTGTCCTGACTTTTAATGGTTTTTAAGATTTTTAGCTGCAGTGTTTAAGATAATACTGTATGACTAAGCACTGGTTAGTGGGAGGGTGGAAGATTGAATGTTGAAAGGCAGTGTGCTTTGAAAAAGATTACTGCACTCAATGGTTAATTTTAAACGACTGCTTTTAAAGGCAGAATCCAGCCTCAAACCACGCAAAAGCATAAAGGTGTTGCATGTAAGAAAATTAATTAGATTTATTTGATTTCAAAAGTGATTGAAAATACATGCTACTGTAAGGTAATGATAGTTTTACAACTGACACTCCAAGTTATGTAACTGGTCACATTACATTTCTAATTCCTCATCATCTCATCTCTGCTCAGAGATCAAGATAGGACAGAGCTAAAAGAAAACTTTGGTAGAGAATTCAGGAAGAGTGCATTATGTATGGATTTATTTAGTTTTGGATATATGCTGATCTACATTAGAAAAGGAAGTGATAGGCTCTCTGTAGAATTGGAATGTTTCCAGGGTCAGCTGGTGGTTTTTGAAGGGGGACAGACCAGATGTCGGCAGCAGCTTCATCTCTGGCAGGTCCTCCACCTCTCCTTGTCCATCACTCTCCAGGTGGCACTTGTAAAAAGTATGGACCATTTGGGCAGCATGATGTTAAGTCGTCATCAGAATCTGCAATGTTGGGACCTCTTTCATTTCCTGTCACATACCTGTTTTCCCCAATTTCCAGTTCAGCTTTTTTTCTGAGTTATGCTGTCCAAACCCTGGAACACAGCTCTTTATATAGCAAAGTGCTGCAGTTGGCTGCAAAATTTGCAAAATTCCATGCAGGTATAGGTTTCTTTTCCCCCCTTTTTTTAGAGGCACACACTTACAGGGCGCTGCCTCCTGTCCCTGCCTTGGCTGACAAGTGATATACAAATGCATTGGATAAGTAAGGAGTGCTCGGTTATTTTTTGCTGGATTTCTTCTATGTCTAGCCAGAGCTATCAAGTTGATAAGGAATGAATAAAGTCATGCAATCTTAACAAACAGTAGCAATGAAGCAACAGTTCTAATAAGAGCCCATCTCATGTTTGCAGCACACAAGCAAGCCGTTCTACATCTTCCGCTGCTGCATGCCCTTGTTTACACGCACACATTCTCTTACATGGGCACACCAAAAGCTCTTGCATATATTTGTGTTTATGCAAATAGATGTGCAGTGGGCAGTAATGTAAAGGAGACCTGTGTGAAATGAGGCCGAAGATTTCAGGTCACTCTCCCCTCTTGGGGAAAGGACTAAAGGCCTTTAAAGTGAAAGGAAGATTCAAGGAAAGGGGTATTCCCCCTTGTTGTCGTGGTCCTGCAGCCTCTGTCTAACAACTTCCTTATGCCAGGTTGTGGGGTTTTTTTTCCAGCCTGAGAGCTGCATTCCTTTCAAGGGAAAATGTGCAGGGGCCACACACCAGTTGTCAATGTGGTCAGAGGCAAAAGTAGCCACTAAGAAGTGCTAGGTGGAAGAAAATAGGGGTGGGTGGGTGTAAAAGAAGGTCTTGGTGCTCATTGGAGAATGCTGCCAGTCAGTGCAGATAATACAGAGTTAGATGGACCAGTTGCCTGACTTGAGATGTCCCTTGTTTTAGTTTCTAACTTTTTAAAGCTGCAACATATGTGAATACACACTTTTCTTGCTTATTCATTATTGAAAGTGCTTTGTGATTCTTGAAATTAACTGATCAGAAACAGAGTAATTGTGCTTGAACTTTATAGCTTGAAGTCATGATAAATACTGTGTGTGAAAGATGGAAATTAGGATGGAATTGTGCAGAGGGCAATTAACTGGCCTTGAGCCTTGACAGTGTCCAAATTTTCTACCATTCTCTGTCACACACATGTATTGATGTATACTGACCATTGTTGGTACAATCCAATGTGTCTGATGTTGGTTAGCAATTCTGCAATTATTTAAGCCACCACACATGGATTTTAAACAACTTGAATGCTACTTAGATTAAAGACCTAGGCTTGCTGGAATGACCCCTTTTCCCCTTCATAGACTCCTCTTGTGTACTGTACTGGGAGAAAATCTGAGCCCTAAATTGTTTCCTAATCCATTTAGTTTAGCATTAGTGTTTCTTCTTTCTCTGTTGTGAAACTGCTGTTGTCAAATTGGCTGCCCTGCAACTGCTCAGAACTGTTTGTGCTCCTCTTATCTGGGCCAGTAGAGGCAAAGTGGCTGAGAATTCTTCAGCTGTGTGCTTGGAATGTTGTTAGAAATCTGTTGTTTGTCTAGAAAATAGCTTGGAATTGGGAAGTAAGAAATGGGTGCTTGCAGAATGGTTTGTGCTTGCTGATTTTATTGTGAAATGATTATGGCCAGGTGAGAGAAATGAGGTCTGCAAGCCTTAAGGGTAGATTAATCAACAAAACCATCAGTTTTAAGATGTACACTAAATGATGAAAGCCTAAAGACATATTTCAGGACTGGCCCCGCTATTGGGCAGACGGCCACCTCAGGTGACAAAGCTGGGGGTAGGGGGTAGGGGGCAGGGCAGGCAGGGAGTAGCAGCCACACAGCCTACCCTGTGTCCCCTTAAGTTAGCCAGCTGCCCTCCTGTACAGTAGAGGAAGATGTTTCATTGCAACTACTGATACAAGATTCAACTGCCAGTCTCATCAGTTTCTGTATTTTGAACTGGGTGGGGTGTGGAAGCAACTTCTCTCTCACCTCTCTCACCTTTGTCTACGCCCAGGTACATATGAACATTTCATCTTCTTAAAGGGGCAATAATATAGACCTCTTAAGTATTTTTATGTTAATATGATTTATAAAGAATATATTTGTGTGTGTGTGAGAGAGAGAGAGAATACAGTGGTGCCCCGCAAGACGAATGCCTCGCAAGACGGAAAACCCGCTAGACGAAAGGGTTTTCTGTTTTGGAGGTGCTTCGCAAAACGAATTTGCTATGGGCTTGCTTCGCAAGACGAAAATGTCTTGCGATTCCTGGGGTTTTTTTCCCCCTCCCAGCCTTTTTCCCAAGCCCCTAAGCCGCTTAACAGCTGTTCGCTAGGCCACTGAACAGCTGATCTAAGCTGCTTATCAGCTGATCTAAGCCGCTAATAGCCTTTTAGCAGCTAATCCGCTAATCCCTTAAGCCTTTAATAGCCGCTAAAAGCCTTTTAGCAGCTAATCCGCTAATCCCTTAAGCCTTTAATAGCCGCTAATAGCCGCTAAACTGCTAATAGCGCTAATAGCGCTAATCCGCTAATGGGCTTGCTTCGCAAGACGAAAAAAACTGCAAGACGAAGAGACTCGCGGAACGGATTCTTTTCGTCTTGCGAGGCACCACTGTATATAAGAGTCTTACTGAACCAGGCCAGTGGCTCATCATAGTTCAGGATCCTGTTTTCACAGTGACCAACCAGATTCCCATGAGAAGAAGCCTGTAAGCAGGACTTGAGTGCAACAGCCCTTGTGCTTACAATCAAGTTTCTGTTGTGCTCACTATGTCTCTGCAGTAAGGCCAAGCACTCCAGCTTCCCCAGCTTTGTTCAGTTGCATCTAGCATTAGCATATGAACATCTTTATATGGAGTCTCTCTCCAAATATGTCTGGCACATGCATTTTTCAGCTGCACTGGCTCCCGGTGGAGTACAGGATCAGGTTTAAGGTGCTGATTTTAACCTTTAAAGCCCTATATGGCCTAGGACTCTCGTACCCACGGGACCGCCTCTCCTGGTATGTCCCACGGAGGACCTTACGGTCTTCAAACAAAAACATCTTGGAGGTCCCGGGCCACAGAGAGGTTAGGCTGGCCTCAACCAGAGCCAGGGCTTTTTCAGCTGTGGCCCTGATCTGGTGGAACACTCTGTCACAAGAGACTAGGGCCCTGTGGGACTTGACATCTTTCCGCAGGGCCTGCAAGACAGAGCTGTTCCACCAGGCCTTTGGCCAAGGCACAGTCTGACCGCCTCCTTTGGTAATTCTCATAGAACTCTAGCCCAATGGTTGCCATTAATTTGATTTTGAATTGATTTTAGAATGAATTGATTTTAGAATGCTGTGTTACTTTTATTGTTGTTAGCCGCTCTGAGCCCAGCTTTGGCTGGGGAGGGCGGGATATAAATAAATTTTTATTATTGTTGTTGTTGTTGTTGGCCTCTTTGAATTACTATGGCTGTGCCACTGCACTCTCAGTGCCTAGTTCTAGCTCTTCCACAACTGAATCATAGAATTGTAGAGTTGGAAGGGACCACAAGGGTCATCTAGTCCAACCTCCTGCGATAGCTAGAATGTTTTGTCCAACATGGGGCTTCAATCCATGGCCCTGAGATTAAGAGTCCTGTGCTCTACTGACTGAGCTATCCCAGGTCATATTCTTAAACATTTTCTGATTCCAAACTAGGGACTCTTCAGCTCCTGTCAACTTCACCTCTGCAATCGGTCTAAAAGATGCTCTACCGCATATTTTATTTTAAGCTCCACCTGTCTGATTCCATCCACGTTCAAGTACAGCTCATCATTTTGTACAGGGCCAGCTTGTCCCCAAACATACCCATCTTGCCTAACAAATCCAAACCCCTCATCCCAGCCCCACTGTCTTATCCATGCATTGAGGCTCTGCAAGTACAATGGGTGGTGGCATTTCAGAAAAAATGCACATTTGAAGGTCCTGGCTTCAGTTCTAATTTTAGCGGCTAAAACTCCAGTATGTAGGAATTCCTTATCAGGCAAGTGGTTGTGAAAAGGGATTGCTATCGATAGAAAGTTTGAAAAAGCAACAACTCCATGGGGTTAGTATGTATGAAATACCCCAAAGTGATTTAACAATAAAACCAGCAATAAATATATATATAAAACAATTTCAAATCCAATAAAAATACAGATTGGGATAAAATTATCTGGGTAAAAGGCTTGTTGAAAAAGAAAGGTGCTGAAAATACAATAGAGATGGCAGCTCTCTGAGATGTGGGGAGGGGGGTCATTCTAAAGGGCAGGTTCTGCCAGAAAAAGGGCCTGGTTCCTATATCTGACAGAAAAGAGCTCATGAAGAGGCACCTGCAGGAGCACTTCTGCAGCGTGCAGTGATTGGCTGGGTATAAAAGTGATGAAAAGGATCCTTTACGTCAGTACATTAGTACCAATATCTTGAACATAGACCAAGGTCTAAGTAGTCAATCAGTTAGTGCTTTTAATGGATCTAATTGTTCAAGTTATTGATATTAGATCCATTAACTGATTTATTATTTGCATAAATCGTTATAATTTACCTAATTGTTCATCTTATGGTGAACTTGTAGACTCCTGGGCTTTCACTTGTAGAGCCAGCATCCTTGGATTCAAACACCTGCATTACATTGTGTGTGTGTGTGTGTGTGTATCAGTGTCCTTGGGCTTTCTTCTGTCTTTTGTTGCCCACTCAATCTTTGTCTGTCTCTCAGGACTCGGAAATTATGGGATATCATATGGCTTAACTTTTGTTCTCAAGATAATCCAGGCAGTTTTGTAGAGACCACAAAGGCATTTTCAGCATAGTGAAGCAGCATTCCATATCTCTGTGTGTGGGAAGCGCACATTCTTGAATCTTGAAGCATTTTGTGCAGAGTTGAAGATTTGTGTCTAAATGTCATTGCAATTCCTGCTCTGTGGGAGCAGGGCCAGTCGAGTGTGTGTGTGTGGCGGGGGGGTGATATATGTATACTGCACAATTCTCTAAGGCATAAGAAGCTTCATGTGAAAACTCAAATTAGAAAAATGCAGCCTCATATTATCTTTTCCCAGCAGGGTTTATTGACCGAATGTACAGTCCATTCACTTTACTGGTTTAGAAGAGAAGCTTGTAAGGGCAGTCACTAGGTTCCCTAAGCCCACAAATACTTTGACTACCAGACATATTGACAGTACACTCAGCTCAGCTGGAACTCTGTATATGCTCTGGAACTCTGTGTTTGTTTTGGCTTGGCTCTGACCAAAAGAGCATGGTGTCACTGCAGTGGAATTAGAGGAAACAGCACTGTTTTAAATAGAATCTCCTGCAGCAGTTGCCCACAATGCAGGTACAAGCCTCATTAGTCCCTGGAACCAGTACCATATTGAATGCATACATATACCTCCATCCAGCAATTAATTAACTGTGAGAAAGAAAAGTCTCCACCAATAACTGGATTTAGTCTAGATTTGCATTGCTTAAGCCAGGCATGGCCAAACTTGGCCCTCCAGCTGTTTTGGGACTACAACTACCATCATCCCTAGCTAACAGGAACAGTGGTCAGGGATGATGGGAATTGTAGTCCCAAGACAACTGGAGGGCCAAGTTTGGCCATGTCTGGCTTAAGTAATATCTTCACTTTTCCACACAAGGGTTACCTCAGTCACCTGGTTGTGAGTTTTTATTGATTAGAGATCCCTTGTAACCTCCCTGATACACCACAGCAAGAAAGTTGCACTGCAATGCCTGGTGACAGCTCTCTACCTGTGTCTTTTGTATTATTATTAATAATTTGATGTATTACCCAGCTTTCACCATAAGATCCCAGGGGGTGGGACATAGCAATTTAAAACACAACGTTAAAATCAGTGTAACACAAATTGTTGTCACTTCTGTTTACTTCTATCTTTAATGAGCTCACCCTTTTTGTTAGAGCTAACACTAGTGCTCTGGCCTATCTAGATCTCTTAAGCTTGCCTCCTCTCCCTGCCTCTCAACCATATATGCTGTTTTCTTTGGATTACTCAGGATCCTGGTGGGAATAACAAGCCAGTGGTATCTCAACATGAAAGCTTTTTCTGTTTTCTTAACTTTATTATGAGGTTTTGAAGCAGGCAAGTTGGACAGGCATGATGGCCGACTTACTGACCTCATCAGTGTCTATTGAGGGCATCCTTTCAGGAGTAGAGAAAATTTCATGCTTATTTTATCTAATTCAGAGTTTCCTTACAATTCCCCTCATTGCTGACCATTGGTCCTGCTAGCTAGGGATGATGGAAATTGTAGCCCAAAAACAGCTGGAGACCCAAGTTTGGGAAACCCCGATCTGCTTGTTAAACTGCTGCAATTTGCAGTTTAAATTGCTGTCAGAAACTCTGAATTCAGTCACAACTGGGCACTCGCAAATCATGGTAAAACTCAGGAGACTACTACTCTTTATTATCTCTTTCAAGGAGGGTAATTATTTGCATATCATGTCTCCTTCATATTTCTATCTTTCCCATTTCTGTAGTATAAGGTAAAGGGACCCCTGACCATTAGGTCCAGTCGTGACCCACTCTGGGGTTGCGGTGCTCATCTCACTTTATTGGCCAAGGGAGCCGGCATACAGCTTCCGGGTCATGTGGCCAGCATGACTAAGCCACTTCTGGCAAACCAGAGCAGCACACGGAAACGCTGTTTACCTTCGCACCGGAGCAGTACCTATTTCTCTACTTGCACTTTGATGTGCTTTCGAACTGCTAGGTTGGCAGGAACAGGGACCGAGCAACAGGAGCTCACTCCATCGTGGGGATTCAAACCGCTGACCTTCTGATCGGCAAGTCCTAGGCTCTGTGGTTTAACCCACAGAGCCCCCCCACGTCCCATAATTGTCCCTAAATTCTTGTGTATGTATAGACACGTTGGTAGATCTGTTAGCATACACACATGAAGTTGTCTTACTTCTGAGATCACAGTAGTCAAGTTATTTATGCTGACATCAATGGTGTGAGCATCAGTTTCTCTTGTAGACCTCTGAAAGAATGTAATCTTGAACCAGATGCTGTATGTGTCTCATAGAAGCTTTAGGGTGAGTAAATTAAATAACCCCTCCCTCAGTGCTGCTTCCCGTATAAAATCAAATAGAACTTATTTGCAGGTGGTAAAGTTAGGAGGTGGTGGGATTCACTGAATATTCTTTGGAGGGGTTGGAATTCTCCAACATTTTTGAGATAGTCAAAATAGAAAAGAAAATTTATATGAAACTTCTTTTATGATAAATCTTGGTTCAGTTAATACTGAATGGAACTGTTAGATCATATTGGTGGCGGGAGGAAGGAGCAGGCGGAGGAGGGAGATTGGAAGGAGCAGGAGTCAAGTCTATTGCTTTCTTCAGCAAGATTAAAGTAATATTAAACAATCTGCACCAATTTACTCAGTGGCAGATATAGACTCCCCCCCCCCTTCCAAATATTCTCTGAGCCAGTGCGTAGGCAGTGAAAAGCTATGTGTGTGACCTCTGTTGCTGTTTACTCTGGGGAAATAAGTGGGGAAAAGAGACCTTTGTACATACTTTGACTCCTGCAGCAGTGAATCAGTGGCAGGATCTTCCAGTAGTTTTCCAGTTCAAAATACGTTGATTCAAAATGCTGATCAGCGTGTCCCTATCAAGAAAGGGTACAGCTTAGTTATCCTTTATGGTACAGCCACTGTCACATTTGCCCTCCTTAAGCACAGATAGCTTGAAAAACAGTGTGAGCATTTGTATGTGGGAGGGTGGTAGTGGAACACTGGAAAAGGGAAAAAAGAGTTGCATTCAGGGGCTTAATAAGAACTGCACTTTTGCCCCAAAGACATGCGTAAATCTGCAAAGCCGTAAGTGATTTGATGCTTCAGCGCTTTAATGTAAACTGGAGAAAGGACAGGAAATGAAACAAGATTACGTTGTAAAGGCAGATTAATGGCCCTGCAGGTTTTAAATTCAGCAGCCCCATTCTCTGTTTGTTTTAAGTTTCAGAACAAGGAGTAATTGTTTGAAAGAATCTCTGCAATGGGTGAGGGTGGGAGGTGGCACATAAGAGAACTCCATTATTATCTTGTACCTATGAAAGACTTGACCTTTGAGGGCAATGCTAAACAGCAGTGGGAGGAAAAAATAGATTCGTTGCACAAATCCTCACTGCTTTCTGCTTTATATGTGCTATCAAACCAGCTGCAGGCATTTTGCTGCCTGAGGTGACGGACAAGAGGGAGTCCCCTCCCAATTGCATGTACCGAAAGTAGCCAGACTGACCTTACTTCAACAATGGCAACAGGACTGAATCCTCCACATTTGAGGGCAGCAGGTTAGCTTAGCGGGTGCAGGGCAAGCTATGCATCGTACACACAGCCCTGTCTTCCCAACAACATGCCTTCACTCCCCTGCCTCCATTTCGATCCCTGTATGGGACAGCTGCATATTCTTGCATTGCAGGGGATTGGACTAGATGATCCAGAGGATCCCTTGCAGCTCTAGAATTCTAAGATCTGCTGCCTGAGACAGCCATCTCACCCTACCTAACAGTGGGGCCAATCCTGCAGCATCAATGGCCAAAGAGCTTTGAAAGCATGGAGCTGTTTCTTTATGGCTCCTTGTGGTAACACTTGTTCATTTCTTGTAAAGCAACATAATTCAGCTGGTCAGATACAATTTAAAGTTGCTAATACAGCAAAATAAATTAGTTGTAAATCTGTTCAGCTTTAATAAATGAAAACCTGGGCTGCAATCCTGTGCCTCCTTACAAGGGAATGTGGCCCACTGAACTTGATGGTGCTCATTTCTAACCAATCCTGTGCATGCCTGCAAAAGGATTTGAATCTTGAAGGGAATGGAAAGGGAGCCAGTATAAAGATGCATTTTTTTGCTTAGGAAATAGTCCAGCTGATTGTGTGTGTGACATGCCAGATGAGGAAGACTAATCCAGCTGAGGAAGTGGAACTGGGTCACTGAATTTTGCTCATAGGCTCCCTGGCCCTCTTGTGTAATTTGGGTTCCCTCTGACCCCGCTGTTTACAACCTGCCCCCAATGGACTGTAACCTATGCAGACTCATGTCATGATAGATTTGTTAAACCTTTAAGGCAGGGGTCAGCAACCTTTTTCAGCAGGGGGCCAGTCCACTGTCCCTCAGACCATGTGGTGGGCCGGACTATATGTTGGGGAGGGGGGAAATGAACGAATTCCTATGCCCCACAAATAACCCAGAGATGCATTTTAAATAAAAGGACACATTCTACTCATGTAAAAACATGCTGATTCCCGGACTGTCCGCGGGCTGGATTGAGAAGGCAATTAGGCTGCATCCGGCCCACGGGCCTTAGGTTGCCTTCCCCTGCTTTAAGGCACCACAGAAGTTTCCCTTCTTCAGCATTTGAATTGCAATGCCTGGGAATAACCCCACTGACAGGCAGGTATTCAATTGATCAGGAACTTCACAAGGAGGGAGGAAAGCAGCAAGTCTTCACAGGAACACAGGAAGCTGCTTTGCACCGATCGACCCATTGGCCCATCTAGTCTGGTATGGTCTACACTGAATGGCAAAGGCAGCTGTCCAGAGTTTCAAAAGGCAGCTGTCCAGAGTTTCATGCAGGGGCCTCTCCCAGCCTTACCTGCAGTTGCCAGGGGTTGAAACTGGGACCTTCTGCGTGGATGGGTATACATGTGGCATGCCACATCTGAATGTTTCTCCCACATCAAATGACAAAGGAACAAAATGCGGATCAGAAGTGCCAATCAGAAGGTTGGCGGTTCGAATCCCCACGATGGAGTGAGCTCCCGTTGCTCGGTCCCTGCTCCTGCCAACCTAGCAGTTTGAAAGCACGTCAAAGTGCAAGTAGATAAATAGGTACCGCTCCGGCGGGAAGGTAAACGGCGTTTCCGTGTGCTGCTCTGGTTCGCCAGAAGCGGCTTAGTCATGCTGGCCACATGACCCGGAAGCTGTATGCCAGCTCCCTCGGCCAATAAAGCGAGATGAGCACCGCAACCCCAGAGTTGGTCACAACTGGACCTAATGGTCAGGGGTCCCTTTAGCTTTAACATGGGGATTAGCAGCTAATAAAAGTTTGGGGGTTCTTTTGTTCGGGGCTTCCATCTTGTTCCAGCTTGTGCCAGGTGGGAGTCCTGTCTTCAATAAAAACCAAGCCTACTGGCTGCTGTTTTGGTCTGGTATTCCTGGCTTGTGTCCTTGTTTTTTGTCCAAGGGAGCCCTCAGATTTCTCCGTTAACAAGGTCCACATGGGGGCTCCGCTGTCCCTGTGGATCCTGCCGCCTTAGGCCCCAACCTCACGTTGCCTTGCCTCATGGTGGCCAGGCCCTGCTTGAGAAGTCCCTACTTCCTAACCCCCGCCCCCCCCCCAAGCATAGAGGTGCTTTTCGCCTCAGGCCCTTCCAAAAGGCGCCAAAATCCTCACCACTCCCATCAAACAAAAACAAATCCTAGGGAGTGACTGCGCCTGCGCCCAGATGGCTCGAGCTGGCCAGACGAGTAGGCGGAGCTTACCCATCCTGCTCCCGCTCCCGCCTCACTCCAGTTCCTTAGATGCACCTCGTCAGGGAGCTGAAAAGCGCTCTTTCTCTCTGTCGGTCGACGTTGGGTGCGCATGCGCATTCCCCTTCTCGTCGCGCGCTGGTGGCTTTTGACAGTTAAAAAAGGAGCGCGAGGGCCGGGCGGGAGGGGGAGGAGGGGGCGGGGCCTCCCGTCCTGAAGTTTTGAGGAGAGAAGGAGGGAGCGGGCGGCGACTCTGCTCGGCTCCGCGCCAGGCGAGGCTGGGGTTTGGGTCCCGGCCAGCCTTCCCCCGGGTAGAGTCTGCCGTCTTCATTCTCTCCCTGCTGCGTCCCCTCAGTGCGCTCGTCGGAGCTCTGAGAGGCGCCCGCGCCGGTAAGGATGGCGGGTGGGCGCTTCTCCCTTCGGAAAGAGGGGCGTCCGAGGGGACGGGTGTGAGGGAGGGGAGGGTGAGGCAACTGGTGCAGCCCCTGCTTGCGGGGTGGGGTGGGGTGGGGGGGTTATAATGGTGCGATTAGGTCTGGGCTTAACTGTCTCACAGGAACCCCCACCCCCCAATTTATATGGCTGCTCGGACTTCCAATGGGGTCGGGGGTGGGGGGTCCTCCTGAAGTTTCTGCTGGTTGGGGGGTGGGGGCTGTGGACCGTGTGGGCATCTGCTTCAAATCCCTACCCCGAGGGTAACTATTGGGGGAAATTCGTGGAAGACCCCCCCCCCCGCTTCTCTCTCCAGGGGGAGAAGGAGGGGGGGGACACCACTTCGTTTATTGCCATTGCCAGCAAGGCACGCGCGTTTTACTGAAATTGCCGCAGGCGAACGTTTTGCATTTCACCTCAGTGTTTACATCCCCCCCCCCCCCCCGCAGAAAAGGATAACTGCAACAACACTTCGCGCATCTGATTCGGTCCGCCAAAGCTTTATGCCACGTTTAGTGCTTTTAAGGCGCCCCCCCCCCCAGAGACGCTCTTTTTGATTCTGTTGTAATTCTCGGTTCGCTTATATGCGAGACCGAGCCCTTTATGGGACATTGTGAAATTTACTTCCAAGTAAAAGTGCACAGGACTTCGGCTGTTCCCTTCCGATTTTAGGGAAGCAGCTCTGGTCCTGCAAGAGTAGTTCTATGCTGGTGGTTTTACCGCATCTCCTTCGTTTCAAAGCCTGCTTGTTAAATTTAAAGTTGCCCCTCGTTTCAGAGTTTGTGTTTGTGCAAGCATACACTTTGGTTGAGCTGGATAGACCACATACAATATATACCTTTTCTTTGGGGGGGGGGGCGAAAAAAACTATTCTTCCCATTAATAATCTCTGTGGCTCCAAAGGGCAAGACCAGAACCAAGGTGTGGAAAGTTCAAGAAAGCAGATTGTGGCTAAACATTAGAAGAAACAGCCTAACAATAAGAGATATTCAACACTGGAAAAGACTGCCTTCCTTCACTAGATGTATTTGAGCACACCCATCTGTCAGGGATGCTATTTCTGCATACTGCGCTGCAGTTCCTTTACTAAGCAACGGGTTGGATTAGATGACCTCCACAGTCCTTTCTAACTCTATTAATTCCATTTTCTCCATAGCTGTTGGATGCTGCTTTTATTTCAAGCCTTTCTTTGCTATTTGACATTACAAGTCACCCCATCCTCTGTCCCCCTCACTAACTGGACTGGAACAACTGCCATCACTTTTTCCTGTTCTTGCAGTGGCTAGAAGCTATTTATATCCTTATCTTTACCCACCAAGGGTGTGGACAAAGCTGGTTAGTACAGTGGTACCACGGGTTAAGTACTTAATTCGTTCCGGAGGTCCGTTCTTAACCTGAAACTGTTCTTAACCTGAAGCACCACTTTAGCTAACGGGGCCTCCCGCTGCTGCTGCACCGCCGGAGCCCGATTTCTCTTCTCATCCTGAAGCAAAGTTCTTAACCTGAAGCACTATTTCTGGGTTAGCGGAGTCTGTAACCTGAAGCATATGTAACCTGAAGCGTATGTAACCCGAGGTACCACTGTATAAGTTATTTTGCCTAGTGTTGTCCTGACAACTAAATGGTTTAAAGAATGTCAAAATGATGGCTCTCCACTCCAGTGCTTTGATCCAGAGGTGAATAGGAGGCTATAATCTGTGTTTGTGATTGTGAGTATTTATTTATCTTCTATAAGCATGCTTTGCAAGCAACGGAAAAATTAGCCCTGCAGGTGCCTGATTAGGGTGAAATGGCAGTGGCTAAAATGTGTTGGATGACCTTGAGAGTGAAATTGTAGGGATGCACTTCATTTGGAGGGTTATGGTTATTTAAAAGAGTAATGATATAGAAAGTTTGTCCTTTTTCTACACAGTAGAAATACTTGCATTCCAAACTCTGCAGCTCTGCAGTGAGTGCTTTTTACCTTTAATAACTTGTTTGTGAAAGGTTTGTAAATAGCAATCTTCAAGTATTAAATCTGTGGGGTCACTTTCTCAAAATCCAAAGATTCAGCCTGTCTTCTCCTTCAGGGCCAAACACTGACTTTCTTCTAGGCTTCCTTTCTCTTTTATAGGCAATTGTAGTTACTTTGTGTGCTGAATCTGCTACTTTGAAAAGGGTAAAAATGTTTGAAGTTGCCATGTGAATACATCGATACAGTACCAGAATTGCTTGTCCCTAAATATTTGTAGCCATGTTAGCCGGTTGCAGCATAGCTGAAAATTTTAAGGTGCCACAAGACTTTGTTTTCCTCCCTGATGGTTGGCTAATGATTTGAGAATGATGCAAGTTCTTTATCTTGTATTTTCTCCTTTGTTTTCCTTTAACTAGGTGAAGCAAGTGAGCAGATGTATTTTGTTTTGGTAGTGATGGATTATTATTTTTCTCTCAGGGTGGGGTGTGGGGAGTGGGAACAAATAGGGGTGGAAAGTGGGATGAAATATATTGGGAAA
The DNA here is from genome assembly GCF_965153285.1 of Podarcis tiliguerta. Lineage (NCBI taxonomy): Eukaryota > Metazoa > Chordata > Lepidosauria > Squamata > Lacertidae > Podarcis > Podarcis tiliguerta. Next base: position 15,013,452 of record NC_139536.1, on the reverse strand, counting down.
TTAATATTGGAAACAAATGGTCTTTTGGGAGAATCAAAAGGTGAAATGTTTTGGGAGAAGGCTAATTGGCAAAGAAATTGTTTTGGGAACCTGGCTTGTGCTTCAGATTCCAACTTTGCTCTGCTCACAGTGTGTTGTCTTGGGCAAGCCGCTTGATTTTATCTGGTTCTGTACTCCAGTTTCCAGTACTGGCTCATCAGATATCTCTGGGATACTTACAAACATAACATGAGGGCAGCATCCACAACTGGTATTCAGAGGTATACAATGTACATGGAAAATCGGGGTGGAGCAGAGTTAAGGGAAAGCATTGTGGGAGTGGCTTTCTAGCATATATGGGGCATATAACAGTCCAAATTTTGGAGGTAATAGCTACCCCTGGTTGTGCGATAACACTGCATTCTTTGACTTTTTGCTGGGTGCTAGCTCAGGAAAATGTGTTTTCTCTGTTTCAGTATTTTTGAAAGTGAAACAGTGCACCTGAGTGTTTGTGTATGTGTTGACATGCTTCTGTTTGAGTTATTATATATATTAAACTTTGTACAGTAATAACATCTAATACGTATAGCAATTCATAAACACTTTTTATAGGATGGAAGACATGTTAAGTATATGTAGAGCAATTCTCTACCCAAGTTGGGATCAACCATATACAAACTTGTCTACATGTTAGCCAATATATTATAGGTTGCCCACAACTGGCGCAAGATTTAAGTGTCTTTAACTAGGGGCATGCCTGATAAAACAGAGGTTCAGGTAGGGCAGCTAGTTGCCATTAGCTAACCAAAACGATTAGCACAATCTTTCATCAAAAGAGGCAGAAGGGAGGTTAGAGGTAATGTTCCAAAAGTGCAGGGATGTTTGATGCCACCATAGCTGGTAACAAATAAATCATTTTATCTTGTTTTACAGACAAGACTCAGGCCAAGAAACGTGCCTAATTGGAGTTTGGCAGGTGTTTGAACCCTGTGCTCCAAATACAGATTTGTTCACCACTAGTCTGTGCTGAGTTTATTACATCCTATGCTTACAGTCACCATTTAGGTTTGTTATATATTGTTGTACAGAAGCTTTAAAATGACGTTAGCTTCATTGCAAAACAGTGCCAATATAGTCAACCTCAGAGCAAACAACTTTGTGGTAACATTAGTTTCTGATTGCCAAGCTACAAATCTTGGGTTTTAATTTTCAGCTGGCGCAGAGCCCCAGAGCTTGCTGTGGTCAACGGGAGTGGAAAATTTTGTCTGAAAAGCCTTCACAGTGGCAGGAGGGAGCATTTGGCTGTACAAAATGCTAAGAAATGGAGAGGTTTTGGAACATCAGCTTTCCACTAACACACTTGAGGGTATTGGATCACGTGGCTAGGTTTTTTAAATACTCATTCCTTAATTACAAAATTATTAATTTCTGTTCTGCTGCTTTAGAAAGGATAGGTTTTATGGGAGGCTTACTTGTGTTAGTGGCTGTGCTTGAAGTTGTCAGCATTTTCTGTTGCCAACCAGTATTCATGGTGGTTAAAATACAGTCATAAGGGCTGGGAAGAATGACTGTACTAAATTGCTTGCTGACCAGCATTCCTACTTAGTTGCAAGTTAGCTGTTTTTCAAAGCTAGCTTTAGTACTGGGCTTATACAAACTACTAGTTGTTATCCTTATTCCCCTTTGTTTTCATTGTTGGTAGGAGCCTTGCCTTCAGCCTATCTGTGGTGAATAAAAGGTCTTGCCAACCCACCATATCTTGGAAGTATACTTTACTAACCAATACTTTGTGTGCAAGGCTGCATGAAGGAGCCAAGAAGTGTTCAGACATTAACTCTTCCAGTTTCTACCAATATAATTTGCACAAACGTAGAATTTCCTCATATCAAGCTGGTCTTCACTGACACTACTTTGCTATCAACTGAAAGCCATCTCAGCTACTCTGATTTAAACTCACTTTAGATTTCAGACAAGCTGACAGCCAAGTTCCTTTATTGTGAAAGGCAGTTGCATTCCAATCATTCTTATTTTTTTGGTCCTATTAGCCAGGGTTGTCTGAACTTTGTACTAAATCAATCAATCAAAAGTCTATACAAAGGTAACCTGAACTGTGCACCAAAAAAAAAAATGGAATTATGTTACACTGTTACACAAATCAAGCTGATGTGCCTATATATTTTAACTTTTGTATACTATGGTCTGCTTCTGAGAATTGTGGGAAGGGGTTGGAAAGCCTTTGGCAAAACTAGTTGCAAATTCCAGTTCCTATTCCAATAGGAAATGCCTACTTTAAATTGTGCCCCGCCTCCAGTTGTTTGTTCTTTGTGGGAAAGCATAATTATTTTCAGTTTATTTTACAAATTCATAAACTGCTTCACAGCCTGCGGCCATCAAAGTCATGTTCAACAGGATATTCAATATTCTACCTACACAGCAAATAGTAGCTTCAAGGAGGATGCTTTCTGTATGTGTGAGAAATGCTTAATCTACCCACCCTGGACCCTTTCTGAATTGGTGGTTTCTATGGCTGCAACTTTAAAAAAAAGTGGGAGATCTAACTTGCCTGCATTGCATCTTGTTTGGTGCCTGTGATGCTGAATCCTGTGCCCATTTTTAATAATAATAATAATAATAATAATAATAATAATAATAATAATACACACCTGACTGTGCTGCCCATCCACTTTATGCAGTATACACAAAGAGACATAAGTTTCCATTGCTTCTGTATACTTGTGGATTTTCCCTTATACTCAGATGAAACACTCCTTTATCTGAAAAATCATGATGCTGTTAAACTTTTTTTTAAAGCCGCCTAAACTAGAAGGCATACAGTATTTGTGAATCTTAAAATGTTTATAACTTGAGGGGTACAAAGTGTGTGAGATGTTCGACCATGATTTTTATTTCACAAAACTTCTAGAAGTGTTTTTCTGCTTTATATGTTTTGATGGAAAAGAGAGTATTACTCTTTGGTATAAATAGTTGTGGTTAGGGAAGAGGATAAAAATAGCTCATCAGGCATGGTGAGGCATAGCCAGAAGTTGAACTTAAGCAATATTTGGAATGTAAATCAAACTAGCAGGAAATTCCAAGTTAAGACTGGCATTTTGTCCTTACTTAACACACACATATGAACTTCCTGACTTTTCTCGGTTAATAACTCGAGACAGTTGCATTGCTTTGAGGTTTTTAAGCAGTTCAAACTTAGCAGATTGGTTTTAAAGGGATGATAACACTTTTGCATGTAGGAGGAACAGGGTTCAGTCCTAAGGATCATCCAGTTTGGATCTTTGTCAGAAACCCTAAAGGAACAGTGTAGGGAGGAATATTAAAGTGTTGTACACCAGAAATTGTAGGATTGTTGTCTTGACACTCTATCCTGCTTGAAAAGCAATAAAGTGATATACTCTTACCTCTAACTGGTCAGATTGGGAACATGATGCAAATTGCTGAGTGAACACACCATACAAACACCTGATAAATTTAGCTTTGTGTGTTTTTGGATTATAATCTGCATGCGTATTAGTGCTTTACACATACATGGGAGGGTCAGTGACATCTTTCTGCTGCATTTACATAGGTCAACACTTCCGAGAAACTTCGGATTTATGCATGCATCTTTTCGTTTCCTTGAAACATTTTAACTGTCATGTTCAGTGCTTACTATTCAAAGGGTATAATCTTCAAATCTGCATAGGGAAGAGCTGCTTGAATTCAAACTTGATGTTCACTCAAGCTGTGTGCATGCAGATGTCTCCTCCCCACTGCATTTTACTCAGGTGTACTAGGTCTTGTTTCAGTGCTTTATGCTCTGAATCATAAAGGTAAAGGGACCCCTGACCGTTAAGTCCAGTCGTGGATGACTCTGGGGTTGCGGCACTCATCTCGCTTTACTGGCCGAGGGAGCCGGCGTACAGCTTCCGGGTCATGTGGCCAGCATGACTAAGCTGCTTCTGATGAACCAGAGCAGCGCTCGGAAACGCCATTTACCTTTCTGCCGGAGCGGTACCTATTTATCTACTTGCACTTTGATGTGCTTTTGAACTGCTAGGTTGGCAGGAGCAGGGACTGAGCAACGGGAGCTCACCCCGTCGCAGGGATTCGAACTGCCGACCTTCTGATCGGCAAGCCCTAGGCTCTGTGGTTTAGACCACAGCGCCACCAGCGTCCCTTGCTCTGAATCAGATTGGTGATTAAAGATGAGCTTGAGCCCACATGCCTAGCAGCTATCTCTGAGACCAGACCAGACCATATTCAATTTGATTTATTATATTTCTATGCCACTTTTCATTCAAATGAATTGAAAAGTGGCTTAGTAACAATAACATAAGAGAACATCCCAAATGCAACGTAAATAATATAAAATAATGAAATCATCTATAAAACACCATTAACAAAACAACTAAAAAAAAAGATAAACAGCACAATTACAATAAAAGTCATAGAATTCATAAAGTACTACAGCATTCATAATTTATAAAACAATATTAACAACATTAACAAAATAGCAGCCAAAAAGTAAATTAAGCAATGTTGAACTCGTATATACACACTCCCCATCCCCATGACTCATAATCTTCTATTTTATTCAGTTCATTAAAATACAAATACACATAATGCCCATGGCAGCAGCTCCATTCTGAAGGTTCCTAGGGCTGGAGGGTGAGACAAGGCAGATGGGAAAAGCTATTGCCTGATGGGCAGTAGGGCTGAACAATATACTGATAAATTGTTTAATACTGGTTTCTAGACCACATCATGCTAACCATATAAAATAATTGACCTGGCAATACATCGTGAATCACACTATGTGTGTGTGTGCAACATGCCTTTGCCTGGAAGCAGCTGGCAGAAAGCACAGTTTCATGAAGCCACTGTTGATGCTGAATCGCTGACTTCCCTCCCAGATGCCACAAAGTAAAAATAAGACCCATCACATTGCCCTGTGTCATTCAGCCTCTTTCCTCCCTTGCCCTCTTCTCTCTCTGTGTGTGCGTGCCTGACTTACCACATGTCCAATCGCCATGCTCCTTTGCCCAGCCACATGCCCAATCTTCATGCCCCCCACCTGCCTCATTGCTCACTGCTTCTTTGCTCACTGGCACACCTGATCTCCATGCTCCTTTGTCCAGCCGCAAATTGTGCTTTAATATTTAATTATTCTGTGGCAGGCCTGTTAGTGATAAAGAGCTCAGGAATTGGAAGAATTAGAAGCTGCAGCTGTGCTTGTGTTTCTTTAAGACTGGCTCCATTTTTCTCCAGAACTGTTAACTTCATGGCGAAGCAGAATGCCATTCTAATGCAGCAAGTAAAGAGAAAGGTGTTCATGACTCTTGTGGAACTTAACATTTTTCATGAAATCAGAAGGAAGAAAAACTGATACATTTAATTAATATGACAGAGCACGTGTGCAAAACCTTGACATCAGAAATTTAATGCAGGGTTCTGCTTTGATATGTATTAGTACATCTGTACTGTCTGTAATACCTAAACTGCAAACATATGCAAGATTCTTTTCCAGAAGGGCAACAGGAAACGGCTTTTGTAAAACAGGGGGGGAAATCACACATATATTAACAGACAAATAATAGAGGTGGTTTTTTTTGGAGTGGGGCGGGTTAGGCTGTATGCCTGGCCCACTTCTATTCTTGGAATAGCGAAGCTAGCTTCCAGATGAGGTGATGGGCTGTTAAGAGGAATAAAGAAAGTGCCTCGGATGATCTCCTTCATCTCTTCTTCTTGCTGTCCCTGGGCCAGTCCACTTCACCCTCTGTCCCAAACTGCAAATCAGAGTCCTGCCACAAGTTTTTATCTGGGGACACTTTCTTCAGGATCAGCTGGCCCAGTCTCCTTAAGTTGGTGGTCAAGAATTCCCCTCTCTGCTTACTTCCAACATCACTCAAACGCTTCATGGACCCAAACAAAGGCAGTTAAGCCTCCCAGTGGCTCTTGCTCTCCCCCCCCACCCAATCCCACAGCACCCTGGGTGATGCTGGCAAAGTAATAAGTGATAACTGTAATTCTGTTGAGAGGCATAGGAATAGACACCACAGAGAAGAATTTCATCTGGAAAAAGTCTATCTTATTGTGTTTATTGGCTGGAGCATTAAATACTTGGCAACTTGCAAAAACTAGAATTCCAAAAAGGAATTCAAACCATTTGTTCTTGAGCATTACACTAAAATAATTGGGACTACACTATATTGTATATAATCCTCAAGCCCTTTACTAAACAAATATTTTATATTATTACCATGCTTCTTTAGTATATTGCATTTTGTAAAAAAAATGTTTTGGGAATAATTGCCTTTATAACCCTGATGAAGAGGGACCAAATTAAGTGTTGTCTCAAAACTGCATTAGCAGAGGAAACAGAATTGTAATTACGAACGAGTTCCTGATTGAAGCATATGATTACGAAATTAAGGCTTCTTGGGCTTTTCATATACCGTATTTTTCGCCCTATAAGACGCACTTTTTCCCCTCCAAAAATGAAGGGGAAATCTGGGTGCGTCTTATGGGGCGAATGCAGGCATCGCGGACCTCTCCGCCAGCAGCGGGAGCGCTCCCGCTGCTGGCGGAGGGGTGCCTGCATGCCGAAGCCTGCGCGCGCTGAGCTCAGCGCGCCCAGGCTTCGCGGACCTCTCCGCTAGCAGCGGGAACGCTCCCGCTGCTGGCGGAGAGGTGCCTGCATGCCGAAGCCTGCGCGCGCTGAGCTCAGCGCGCCCAGGCTTCGCGGACCTCTCCGCTAGCAGCGGGAACGCTCCCGCTGCTGGCGGAGAGGTGCCTGCATGCCGAAGCCTGCGCGCGCTGAGCTCAGCGCGCCCAGGCTTCGCGGACCTCTCCGCTAGCAGCGGGAACGCTCCCGCTGCTGGCGGAGAGGTGCCTGCATGCCGAAGCCTGCGCGCGCTGAGCTCAGCGCGCCCAGGCTTCGCGGACCTCTCCGCTAGCAGCGGGAACGCTCCCGCTGCTGGCGGAGAGGTGCCTGCATGCCGAAGCCTGCGCGCGCTGAGCTCAGGGCGCCCAGGCTTCGCGGACCTCTCCGCTAGCAGCGGGAGCCAGCACTGGGCTCCCACGGCTTGCAGAGAGCTGCCTGTTTGGGGGCTGGGGTCGGAGGAAGCTCGGGCTTCCCCAACCCCGCGCCTGGGGGGGAAATAATTTTTTTCCTTTATTTCCCCCCCAAAAAACTAGGTGCGTCTTATGGGACGGTGCGTCCTATAGGGCGAAAAATACGGTAATATCAGTGTGGGTGTATGCACGCACTTACCAGTAAATTCAGGTTGTACAATGAAAGTTGATTTGGCAGTCTTGCAAAACAAATCTATTCCCCTGCCATGGCCTTTTGGTGATAAGGAAAATGCACTTAAAAGTGTGTGATAAAGATTTCTTGACTCAGCATCGTCTAACCTCCCCACAAATAAATTGGAATGAATGCTCAGTGAATAGCTGTCATTGTCTAAGCTCTCTGCAAACTTTATGCAATACAATAATGAATCCTCTACTCTATAAGCAAGCTGTTTGGAAGTGCCCGCAGGCACTAGGATACAAATATTGAAGACAAATATGTTTTCTTTGTGTGCCTATCAAAATAAGCTCTTGCCTTGTATCCTTTGCTTTTTGTAGCCACTGATAATACAAGCTTGTCAATATAGGCAATCCGGGGTAGAGAAAATGCCTTTCTTTTTTTGTCCCTACCCTGCATTATGGTAAATTACTGCAAATAAAGTAGAAATATATTGCATGTCCATATTTGTATAAGGTGAGTCCCCACAATTTTTTTGGCTATTCAGAATTGGCCTCTCCCTTTTGGATTTGTCATCTTTGCCATTCGTTAAGAACCACTAGGCTCCAAGGTATAAGATGTCTAGGGCTGATGAAAATATCTATTATGTTCATTTAAAACCAGCTTCACTATTCTAGCCATAAAACCCTGGGAGTTACAGTTCTGGGAGAGTGCTGTGGTTTGGAGGTTCTCCAGTTCACTCACAATCATAATTTCAAGGATTCCTCGAAGGCTTGAAACTGGTCTAAGTTTGTCATGGGGATATGCTCTTAGAAAAATAGTACTCATTTTCTTACACATTTCATTTTCTCTTTTTAAACAGATGATTTGCAAGTGAGAGTTCAGCTGTGTATCTCCAACTTGTTTCAACAAGATGTTTACAACGAATCCTGCAAATTGGGTTACATTTGAAGATGAACCCCTATTCCATTCTCCTCAGAAAGCAGGGGGAAGTCATAATGCCTGTAAAGCAAACGGGCTTAAACTCCATCTGCCTAAAATGCCTGATTCCTTGAGCCAATCTCCATCTTCCAGCAATACTCCTCTCTCCTCTCCTGTAGTTGACTATTACTTTAGCCCTGGACCTCCTAGCAATTCTCCACTATGTACACCCACTAAAGATTATTCTGTCAGCCCTTTATTTTCAAAATCTGGAATTCAGCACCTTTATCCTATTCCAGAGTTGTCATCAAACATTACTATTCTGCCAGTGGGTGGGACATCTTCTCAAAAACTGACTGGTACCTCTCAGGCTCAGCATCACTCAGAATGTTCAGTCTCAGAGCCATTGGATGGTGCAAATGCCGCTCAACAGGAAAGTGCAAAGAAATCAGAAGATTCCCTGGAATCACAAACATTCTTCCAATACGTTCAGAATGACTGTGCTTTTGCTAGTCCATTTTGGTCAGAAGATTCACCAGATACATCCATCAATGTGCACAAAAAGGATGCAAACCTTCAAAAGGATAGTGGCTCTTCCAGTGAAAAGGACAGTTTCCCTGATCAGAAAAGTCTCAATCAGGGATCATTCCACTATATTTGTGAGAGGCTTGAGCACTTGCAAACTAATACTTCAGATAATGAAAGGAGTCTGACAGCCATGCCATACATGTATACGGGAGATGGCTTTTCTTCGTTTCTTCCACACAGCCTCTTCAGTAGCCAAAGAAAAGATGGCTGGCCTTTCATGTTGAGGATTCCCGAAAAGAAGAATATGATGTCATCAAGGCAGTGGGGGCCTATATACCTTAAGGTCTTACCTGGAGGAATCCTACAAATGTATTATGAAAAGGGCCTTGAGAAACCTTTCAAAGAATTTCAGCTGCAGCCATCTTGTAAACTTTCAGAACCCAAGCTAGAGAACTGCAGTATCTCTGGGAAAATCCATACTGTGAAAATTGAGCATGTGTCTTATGTGGAGAGAAAGAAGTATCATCCCAAAGCTGAAGTGGTTCATGAACCAGAGATAGAACAGATGCTAAAGCTGGGAACGACTGATTACAATGACTTCACTGACTTCCTGGTGATAGTGGAGGAAGAGTTAATGAAGCTTCCTGTTATTTCAAAACCAAAAAAACACTATGAAGAACAGGAAATGATCCTGGAGATAGTGGACAACTTTACAGGGAGGATCACTAAAGCAGAAGGGAAGCTAGTTGAAAGTGCTGTCATCACCCATATTTATTGCTTGAGTTTTGTGAATGGAAACTCTGAGTGCTTTTTGACGCTGAATGATCTGGAGCTTCAGAGGAAAGATGAGCACTACTTTGAAAAGGATGCGAAAAAATGGATTGAAATCATTGACTATCACTTCCATCAATGTGTGAAAAAACAAGAATTTGAGCAGTCAAGGATAATTAAATTTACACCTACAGAAGGCTGTAGGTTAGAACTGATGCGTTTCAGGACATGGTATAATGGAGCTGATCTTCCATTTTCTGTCAAGGCCATGGTGGTAGTACAAGGAGCTTATGTTGAACTGCAAGCTTTCATAAACATGTCCTCTTCTGCTCTGACTTCAGTGCATTCAAATTCCATGAAACCCTGTGAAAGTATTATGGTACACTTTCCTATTCCCTCACAGTGGATTAAAACTCTTTGGACCATGAACCTCCAAAGACAGAAGTCTCTGAAAGCAAAAATGAACAGAAGAACATGCCTTGGCTCTTTAACTGAGATTGAATCTGATCCTGTAATACAGGTCTCAATTGGAACAGCCAAATATGAAAGTGCCTATAGAGCTATTGTGTGGAAGATTGACAGACTTCCAGATAAAAACTCAAGTAAATATTTGTTTTATATAAAGATTTTTTATAAAAAATGGTATAAAGCTGTGCTGAAAGGGAATTGCATTTTCTCATAGTGGGTTAACAATATGACGACTCCAGAGATTTTACTGGCCAGTTGATTAAAATGTATGGCATGAAGGCTGCAGATGGTGAATTGTGTGTGCTATTGAGCTGGGAAAAAGAAATATACCCTTGATATAGCACACATTCCTGTGCTTTAGAAATCTGAATATTTTAACCACACCAACCTAACAAAGCAGCTTTGATAGATGCTTGATTCAAGCCAAGTGATAATTAGGCCTGCTTTTCACATTCCGTTTAAAAAGTCTTGGCACCTTCATATTTGAAAGTGTTTATTTTGTTTCATTCATATTCTGGGATTTTACTTTATTAGATCCAGGAATCAAACTCCCTCTCCCTAGGCAGCTACAATTAACTTCTGTAAATTCACTGCGTGTACTACAATGTTGGAAAAGGAAGTGTGTAGGGGTAAGAATTTATAAATTGTTCTGGAACTGGTGTCTTTCTATCTTGGACATCCATATAAATTTGATATCACCTTTCCAGGTATGAAGTGCATCTCTGCATCTTCAAAAGTATGCAAAAAGTAAAAAAAAAAAGAATTTCATGTTAGATTGCAGGAAGAAATTCTGTTGTCCTTGGAAATGGCAATGCATAGAAGTCATTCTACGACTGATCTTTTGCATTACTTTGAAGGTGATATAAGAATATAATTTACTTATGGTCCACAGACAACAAATATAAAAAGTTACAGAATGTAAAATATGTATGATCATTAAAAGCAAAAATGAGAGTAATAATAGCTTGTCTAATTGCTGTTTTTAGAAATATTGCAACTTACTGAGAAATTTAAAAATAGAGACCTCCATAAAATGATAAGAAGGAGGTACACATGGAAACATACAACAGCCTTTTTTACTTTCATGTTGCATAATAATTTGTGTGTACCGCACACTATAAATGGCATATGTTTTAAAAAAAAGTATTCTGCGAGCTGTTGCATTATGTTTGCTAAGTAAAAGCATAATCATGCAGCATAGTTAACCGAAAGAGCTAAAGTTCAACACATGGCAGTGAAACCCCACACCTCACTTTGTAGTATGAATTCTTCCAGTACAGTGGTACCTTGGTTGTCAAACCTAATCTGTTCCAGGAGTCCGTTTGACTCCCGGAACCACTCAAAAACCAAGGCACAGCTTCTGATTGGCTGCAGGAGCTTCCTGCACTCAATCAGAAGCTGCGCAAGGCGCATTGGACATTCAGCTTCCGAAAAATGTTCGCAAACCGGAACACTCACTTCTGGGTTTGCGGCGTTCGGGAGCTGATTTGTTCAGAAGCCAAGCCGTTTGACAACCAAGGTACCACTGCCACTGTAAATGAATTGGAATAATTAGTTCTGTTGGCATCTCTTATTCTTCCATGTTGTTCCTTTAGAAAGCTCAGACCAGAGACACACTGCTTAAGTATGTCTAATCAGTGTTTGTCTCTGGTCTGAGCTTTCTACAGGAACAACATGGTAGAATAAGAGATATATTTATGCAAAATAGAACTTTCTGTGGTATTCCTGGTTCTGAATTTTGGAAATATGTGGTCTGGAGTGCACATTGTAAAGAATGTCGTCCTTTTTCTCTCTATCTACTGACATAGCCTCTATCAACCAAAAGAGAGCAGTATTGTAACAGTTAGATGGCTGTACTGCCAGCCTTTTCTTGAGATTCTTGAGTTCTGTTAAGTCCATTGCAGCTGACGTACTAGATCTACTTTGGAAAGAAATATCCTCTAGTGCTATGCTGGTGGACTAGCTAATGCATTCAGTCTATGATAGTGCTGGAATATCCACAGTGACAAGAGACGGCCTCCAGTTACACTTCTGTTCTACTAATATTTCATTATATAAATATCTAGTGTAGCACAAGCACTCAAGCTTTTTATCATGGCCAAGTATGCTATCACCTTTCCCCCAGTGATAGGGGAAGTGATCTAATATAATACAGGATACAGGATATAATCCTGTATATGCCTGCTCAGCAGTAAGTTCTGTATTTCAGTCTTAGTTGAAATTGAAGGTGTGGAGCAGTTTGAGATTATATATGGTCCTGTTGGTTTGTGTTTTCAACATACAAAAATAACTTTTAAAATGATGTGGCTTTAGTAATAATTTAAAATACTCTTCTATAATTATGATTTAAAAAATACTGCTATGAAGGCCTGTTCATATGACAGTCAGGTCCTTGGCTATGGGAAAAGCCTGCATAGAATGGCTCCATTTGGTTGCCAGCCAGCCAGTCATTGAGAGTCATTAGGGAGTTGGCTGTCACATTCTTCAGTAACATAATAATAGAGTGCAGCCCTATATGTTGTATATTGCAGTAGGCAAGCCTTTCAGAGTATAAAGGTATAAATCATAGTAACTTGAGTTTGTATCAAAATAAAGGAACTGAAACCGTCAGGTGAAAGGTACATTGGCTATTGTAACAATCTGATTTCAGAAATACACCGGGGTATATGATTTAAACCCACTTTGTATGTGGTGGCGCACACATACATACATACTTGCTAGCTCTCTGGAGGAAAGAAACATTATGCATGAAGTATCAGACACTTAGTGTCCTTTGGTGATTAGGATGATTCATCTCTCCCAGGAATGTATGTAGGTATATTTGTGCATCTTTAAATATGCTGGGGATGAGACAGATGAAAATATCATAACTTTAAAACAACTGTTTAACTAATACAAGGACTAAGTTTCCCTTTGTCACTGTAGTGGGGTAGATTTTAAAATTGCATGAGAGCAAAGTTAAGTGAAAGTGTTACTTGGAAGAGTTGCTAGCGATAGATAAATAATGGATTTCCCCTGCATTGAAAAAGATTTTAAATTTGAAACAATTGTAATCAATTATGAAAGTGAAGTCTGCTTATCTAAAGGTCAAACATAATGCCCAGCGAGGGAAATAAGATAAGGCCTAGCTCATATGCATGTTTCCAGACTACAGTACAGCATAGATACCAAGACATTTGCAGTTTTTGAGAGGCCACAGCCAACATTGCTATGCTGTTGTCGTGTCATAGCCCTCTTCAAATGTTTAGCTTACACAATGAATGTATGTGTTTATGGAGGCATGGAGTCTTTTAGCATCCTCCTATGTGACACATTTCCCCCAATTTGACAAAAGGAAAATTGAGTCTGCAAGCAAGGTCTTCAAGTCCCTGGGTTCAGTCTGGAATCTATAGTAATGAAAATGAGTGAGATCCAATGAGATCCAAAACAAATACAGCTTTGCATGAGGAAAAGAATGACAGCTTGCTAATAGCTTTCTAAAGCAAGGTCATTGTTGATAGGATGTAAATATGGCAGAAATGTGACTTTAACTCAAAACTATGGGAGAAATGTGACTTCAAATCCAAATTGAAACAATGATCCCTTAACCACAATCTTTCTTAATCATTTAAAATGAAATCACATGGGGTCTAGTTCCTAGATTATTTTCACATTGGATTTTCCAATAACTGCTGGTAATATGTCTGCCTTGTTCCAGGAAATGCTTTCTTGGCAGCATGGCCTCACTGTTCTTCTTTTCAAGTTTATAGTAAATTGTTAAAGGATTTGATATAATAGAGAACATAAGCAAACAAAATTAAGAGTAAAAATCCCACCCCTGGTCTAATACATGCTGTGAGTGGTCAATGTGGAATGCCAAATTGAGCTCTTGAGTGTTTATTTTATGGGATTTCTAGTTGGTTGGTTTATTATTCCATATCAGTTATGATTATTAGGTAACAATCCATGGAACTCCAATGGTTGCCTGAACAGTTGGACACTCTGCTTACATAACATTACCTGGCATTTATAGGGGCAATTTCCTAAATGTTATTCCCCTATATCCCCCTCCTTCTTACTGTGCTGTTGCATTTCCCTCCTATTGCAAATGAAAAGATCTGAGGCTGGGAGAGTGTCTTTGAAGTGGGAACAGTGAACTACTGTATAAAGTAGTAATAAGAGATTGTGAAGTGTTATGTTCATAAAAAACAGGGCTGTTGCCTCCTTAAAATGTTAGTTGATTGACTCTATGCATTACAGTACTAGAATAATTAAATATGCATACATTAGCATTTTGAGTGAGAAACATTTTTCTGCATACTTTTTGTTTTTTTAGATGGCATATGTATGAATTTCAACATTTTAAGTCAGTCCCTACTGTGTAAGAGAGGAGAGGGAATACTACTTCTAAGCTGGCGCCTGCCTCCTGCTGTTTTTGTATTAGAAATCTTTCCTTTTCTGCCTGATTAGAAAAGATGCCCTGATTACTTGGCTAAATCAAGTGCTGGATAAATATAAATAGTGTTTAAAAATTGGGTGAAACATTGTATGCAGATGCCTCCATTAAAATCTCCTTGGTTGATGTTTGTGGGAGAGGATGCAGAGACAGGAAGAGAGAGGCTAACTCCTCCCCACACTTGCCATCAGATTCTTATGCTAGATTGCTTCTACTTTGAAGCTGCTTTTTATTTCAGAAAGGATCAGTTTAGGTTGAAGTACACATGTTTGTGTGTACTATATCCTTCACTGAAGATAAAATTCCCAGTTTACTTCCTCTTTCTGATACCAAAGACATACTTCACTGCATATATTAACATACCCATTATGGAATTTTAATGATTATCCATATACTTAAGATGCATTCTAAAGTAAATTCCATCAGATTCAGTTGAATCACGAGCATCTCCACTGAATCTTTGCTAGAGGCTTATTGTAGAAGCGCTTGTTGTTTGATGATGTCAAATCCTGTATCATTAATATTAAGCCTAAGATCTTCAGGCATCCTGGCCAACATTTTCATACATTGGCAAAGCTTTGTGATGAGTAAAACCTCTTGGTGGTTTAAACAGCTCTCAGTGAAGTTTTTTGGGTTGCTCTTAGATGAACAAAGTTTGCACATTAATGGAGTACAATAAGCCCGCAGCTTATGCGCATTTAACTTGTGCAAATTAAGATTTGCGCACTTGGCAGAGAAAAAAAAAGTGGAAAGAGGGCGGGTGTCCAGGGAAAAAAGATTTTGGCAATCCCACCCACCATTGAACCCAATATGTTTTGACGTGATTTTGGCTTTAGGCGTGATTTCTGGAACATAACTCTCGCATAAGTTGCTGACTTAGTGTAATTGCCTTAATTTTTTTCTTGCTTGCTTCTGCAAGGAGCTTTTTGCTATAGAGGCATTCACAAAATAAATAGAATCTGTGGGATTTAATAAATGTAGTTTTCTAAATAGTTGCCACTGAGAAAGGTGATGCCTTAAGGTTGTAGCCAATGCTAGTCATACTCAGAGTAGACCCATTCAAATTAATGTCCTTGGCTAAATTAGCTCCCTTAATTTACGGTAAATGGGTCTATTCAACCTATAAAGTATAACTGTTCTGTGCCTGAACTTGAGCTTCTGTTTCTTTATCAACCATATTGACAAGGCATATTGACAAACATATTGTCAAACCATATTGGTACATTGGTGTACAAGTGACTACGCTCCGACAGTAACTTGCAGATGGGGAAATCAAGGGGCAAAAGCCCATCTGGACTATGTGTTAGAATGAAGGTGTTTGCTGGGGATTACTGCTGATGGAGTATACTTGAAATGGTGAATAATTTCGTGTAATATTGAGCTGTTTGTGATGGTGAATTATAAAAGTGTTTCTAGCCTTCCGAGATACAAAGAGCAGCTTTGAATGGGAGCAAATGCTCCTTTTTTTAAACCAGGCATTGGTGGTGCTTGTGACCTGCTGAGCTACTTTCCTCTTTCATTGGGTTGCTCTACTTAATCACAGCTTAGCAAAAACCTCCAGTAACTTGATTGTTCTCTCAGCTACTTGTCTTGGCTAAAATTCCTGTGACATTCCCTCCGTCCTTTTTTCAAGGTCCAGATCATCCGCACAGTTTGTCTTACAAGCTAGAACTTGGATCGGATCAGGAAATCCCCTCTGACTGGTATCCCTTTGCCACAGTGCAGTTTGTTGTGCCTGATGCATGCGCTTCCGGAACTGAAGTTAAATCATTGGGCATCGAGAGTGACATCCAACCCCAGAAACATGTGATACGTAAAGCATGTTACAACTGCCAGGTAATCTTCTTGTCCTCTTGTTTTGTTCTTTAGCCTGTTGGAGCATCAAGGCAACAAAGCAAGTCAGGCAGCTATGCAAGGAAAAGCTTGGTATCACCCATTTATTTATTAAAGCATCAGCTAAAATGGTCATGAAGGCACAATAAAGGCATTCTGGGCCACGAGCTAACTGTCAGTAGGGTATATCTTGTAAAAACCTATAGCTCAAGAACTGAATCCTAGAGACGCTAAGCCTGTAGGAACTTAAGTTTTCAGTTCTGTTGTAGTATGGCAGCTTTGAGGGACTGCAGTAAAATGCAAAGATAAACCTATTTTGGGACAGGGGGGTAAGGAAACTGAAATATAGTTTCACACTGTACAGACTTAGCTAGTGAAAAAGCAGTTTAAAACTGAAAATGTGTAGGGTTAGCTTTCAACTCAAACTCAGAGTAGGATTCTGTTTACTGAAGATTGATACCTGCACTGCAGAAAATTGATATATGTTTTACCTATTATGTTGTTAGTTTTTAAATTTCTGCTTCAGTTTTGATTGTTTTATATTTATAGCATTGTAACCTGGGGTCCTAGGACAGAGGGTAGGATGTAAGTTTAATCAGTAATTTTATAATAGTATTTACTTTTCCTCTTGTTCTTATATTTTGTTTTCTACTTGGGGTATGTATCTGATGAGGTAGATTTTGATAAACCTCATGCACTCTGCAACTTTTAATTTGCAACAAAGTGCTGCAGGATTTCTTGTGTTCTTATGCTATAAACAAACATGGCTTCTACACTAGCAGGTGATTGCTGGTTACACAAGTCCTGGTTCATTATTGTCATCTAATTTTTAATAGGATTAGAATGCTAGCTATTGGCTCACTGGGTATAGTGTCAAGAGCTTCAGTAATGTTACTGCTTTGTAAAAAGAATACAACCTTTTTGCTTTTATATTACAGGTTGAAATTGAGAAGAAATGGATAAGGCTTGATGGTGAAGACTCCAATAAATGTGGCAGTTGTCAAATGCAGTAGTGAGGAATCGAACTGAAGAGTCTGGTGTGCTGCTAGGACTGTGGGGAAAAGTGCTTTATATATTGCCTCCAAATGAATTCGCAAGGCAGTGGACTACAGCATATTCTCTGCAGTTTGTCATGTTGAAAGACCAGATACCATTGGAAGTTTGTGCTCCTAACTTTTAGCTTACTGACCAATGTTATCCTTTAAAAAGCTAAAGCACACAAAGTCAATTCACAGTATCTTGAAAATTAGTGGCACTTGATATGAACTCTTGTAAGGCAGTTGGATATGAAGCATTTAGACTTAACATCAAATATATATTTTGCCGTGGTCCAGAAAGGTAAATTATAAATTTCAAATTAAGTTATGTATTACAGTTAGCCTGCAACTTATGTGGGGGTTATATTCCGGGGATTGCACCTAAAGCCAAAATTGTGTACAGTCCAAACACATGGGGTTCAGTGTCGGGTGGGATTGCCAAAGTCATATTTAATAGAATCATAGAGTTGGAAGGGACCCCAAGGATCATCCAGTCCATCCTCCTGCAGTACAGGAATAAGCAGCTGTCCCATACAGGGATCAAACCTGCAACATTGGGATTATCAGCACCATGCTCTAACCAACTGAGTTGTCCAGGCTGATTCCTGGAACCCCACCTTTCCACTCCGTTTTTATTTATTTTTTATTTTTTGCCATGAACACATAACTGAATGTAAACAAGTTAAACATGCATAAGTTGTGGATATACTGTATATATATTTGTAGGTACTTTGTGAATGTAATCATATGTCTTGCTCTTCCCAGTATTGGTAAATAATGCAAGCCTAAAGTATATTGAAAAGGGGTGTCATTTGGCAGAGCAGATAAGAGTTTCAGTGGCTCATAAATGGGATCTTTTTGGATGATTCCACTATATTATTCCTGTACAGAGGAATATATGTATGGAAAATGTTACTTTTTAATCCCAAATCTACACTGGCTTTTCAGAATAGTTCCTGTCAGGAATTTAATTCATTGCTTTCAGCATTTCTTTGAAATCTATTGCATACATTCTTCCACACAGGAAGACATACCATGTTTCAAATAGCTAATAAGTGCTGCTCTTTTGGCCTCTCCTGTTTGAATCTGTAAATGGAAGTTTTTTCCTTTCGTTCTTTGGAAGGGGACTCTGCCTGGGCTCATGGGGGGGGGGAGGCATTGTGGGTAATAAAAATTCTTGACCTGAAAGGATGAGGCAAAGTTTTCATTTCAGGATCTTGGACAGAGCAGAGTTATTTTTAACACATTGCCAACTATTATGAATTATTTTGGATCTCCAACAGGAACAGATGTTAGATCTGGAACAAAAGCATGTCCTGAATTGCTAGTCAAAGAAGCTATAAGGTCCAGGAGACTCCAGAAGAACGTGGAAAGCGAGATGTTCCTTTGCGTTGCCAGCTGAGCTAGAGTTTGCTTAAGGGGTGTGCCACAGAAGACTTCTAAGTCTGAAGGAAATATGAAACTGTAAATGCTTTGACAATCACCTTAACCTTTTAGATGCTGACTTTTAAGCTTGTAGGACAGTTCTAATTGTCCCCTTATGGGAGACATCATCTTTGTCCTTTGCTTTTTGAGGCCTTTCTTGTATACTCTAGAAGCCAGAGAAGTGTCTGTCTCTGTTTTAATCTGTCTTGATGAATTTCTGCTTTATTGCGATTGCTCTAGATGATATCTTTGCTGTGTGTAAGTCTTTTTGGAATAAAGCTGTAATAGCATACTTCATCTCACTTTAATATTTTGTCCCTGCTGCAGATATTAAATATGGACCTTAACACTTCAGCTAATTCGCCCCAAAGGGAAAATGATTTAGAATAAATTGAGTTTTATTAATCTGGGAAAACATAGTTTATATTATAATTCCAGTTCAATGGAAGTGGATATTAAGTTACAGTCTCAATTCTCTATGTAGCTTTGTCCCAACAGTTAATTTTGAAGATACAACAGCTTCTCTAATCTCATTTTACTAGTAAATTGTCTTGAAATGTCAAAAGAGCCTTTAGGTGATAATAGCTCTGGTATATGCTGTTTGTTAGAAGGATGGATGGGGGTTTTTTTGGTCTCAGAGGAGGAAAAATGTTGGTTCTTGCTTTAGGTCATATTGAGGCTCAAATACTAGCCAATTTGCCTTTCACATTTAGGCTGTCATTTTGAAGCTCATCTGATAGCTCAAACCTCATTTATTCCAACAGGATTCTGTTGTAGTCTGGTATAGAAAAACATAACCCTTTCCAGATTTTTAAGGGTGGCAAATGCATTTTGGAAAAGGGAAATGTATCTTGTCTCCGGCGCAGCATTCCAGAGGTCTAACTCTTCATTTTAAATCATTGGCTGAAGAGAACTGTGCACACCGTCACTTGTGAAGGGTGGTGCAACTGTGTTGCTTTGAATACTTGTTGGTTGGTGAGGCAGTGCATACCTCCGCTTACTTAAGCGGATAGTTCAGTTTCTGTGTGGATCAGTGTTCTTTAGAGCAGGCTGTACTCATTTTTGCTATTTGTTTGCCCTTGAAAAGATGGTGTAAATCTATGTTTGATTATTGCCCATGTTTACAAGCCACAAAAGAATGCACCTATTAGTATCCTCCAAACTGAGAAATTTGGGTGGAATTCAACACCATACTAAGGTCGTCATTCCATCAGCGCAAGCATTTCTACTTACCAGGTAGAATGATCTCCCCTCTTTTCCCTCCACACACTGCTCTGGTGGTTCTCCTGATACCCCTGAGTGGTTTGAGGAAGGCATGAGGAGAGGAGAGGAGGGCCCATTGTGCTGATGGGACTCGTTGCACTGGCTTCTGCTAGTAGCAACTATCCTTCAAGTATCCTTAACCTTGTCATGTCCAGGTGTAGTTCAGAGCACAGTGTCCAGTTTTGAACAATAAAATATCAGAATTAGGAAGATGATAAGTTTATGGGTTATGTAGAATTGTGAAAACACAAAACACTACATTGATAAGAATTCAGCCATGACCATGCTGTTCCTAGAAACACTGGAACATGTCCAGAGGAGGGCAACCAAAATGGTCAAAGGCCTGGAAACGATGCCTTATGAGGAACGGCTAAGGGAGCTGGGCATGTTTAGCTTGGAGAAGAGGAGGTTAAGGGGTGATATGATAGCCATGTTCAAATATATAAAAGGATGTCACATAGAGGAGGGAGAAAGGTTGTTTTCTGCTGCTCCAGAGAAGCGGACACGGAACAATGGATCCAAACTACAAGAAAGAAGATTCCACCTAAACATTAGGAAGAACTTCCTGACAGTAAGAGCTGTTTGACAGTGGAATTTGCTGCCAAGGAGTGTGGTGGAGTCTCCTTCTTTGGAGGTCTTTAAGCAGAGGCTTGACAACCATATGTCAGGAGTGCTCTGATGGTGTTTCCTGCTTGGCAGGGGGTTGGACTCGATGGCCCTTGTGGTCTCTTCCAACTCTATGATTCACTTCTCTTGAGAAAGTTGCACTGAGTCTTAACACTTTGATAGCCACAATAAAGCAAATTCATTTGATTGCAGGGTGAACTTAAATCCAAGCAAATGTGCATCCTTAAAATACTTTTGGCGAGTCAGGCCAGACAGCAGCTGAAGTCGGATTTGGGTTTAGATTTCTTCTTCAACCTAACTCTAAGGTAATGGAACAAATGCTAGTGAGAGAATTTTGCTTCTTAGTATCAAGAAACAACTAAACTAGAGTTCTGAATATTCTATGCCTTAAAAATATATGGAAGTCTCCTGTTGTTCTCAGAAGGTTTAGTTTCACATACTGCTGACCAGCCCTACCCCCAACATGCATAGTGGTCTCCCCCTTGTGTCTGCAGCCCTGAGCCTTCCCATTAAGCCAGGAGTGGGGAACCTTGTTCAGGCCACATGTCAAAGGAGAGTAGGCCAAGAAGCCAAACTGGGTAGAGCAGTGAACTTAAATGTACTTTTATAGGGTAGGCTCATATCTGCTCACCCTCTCTATGAAGCTTCTGGGAGAGATCATCAGGGAGTTTGGGCTGGGTATTCACCAGTATGCAGATGATACCCAGCTCTACTTCTCTTTTAAATCAGAACCAGTGAAGGCGGTGAAGGTCCTGTGTGAGTGCCTGGAGGCGGTTGGAGGATGGATGGCAGCTAACAGATTGAGGTTGAATCCTGACAAGACAGAAGTACTGTTTTGGGGGAACGGGGCAGGTGGGTGTGGGGGACTCCCTGGTCCTGAATGGGGCAACTGTGCCCCTGAAGGAGCAGGTGTGCAGCCTGGTAGTCATTTTGGACTCACAGCTGTCCATGGAGGTGCAGGTCAATTCTGTGTCCAGGGCAGCTGTCTACCAGCTCCATCTGGTACACAAGCTAAGACCCACCTTGTGCAACGCCCTCCCATCAGATGTCAAGGAAATAAACAAATATCCGACTTTTAGAAGACATCTGAAGGCAGCCCTGTTTAGAGAAGTTTTTAACATTTGAAGTTTTTTTCTGCTTTTAATGTTCTGTTGAAAGCCACCTAGAGTGGCTGGGGAAACCCAGCCAGATGGGCAGGGTAGAAATTATTATTATTATTATTATTATTATTATTATTATTATTATTATTCATCTAGGTTCCATTCAGGCAAACAACAGCCATTCTTTGAATTCATGACACATTCCAGTCATGTCAAACACTTGAGGATGCAAAGCATTGACAGTGAGGTGAAGCCTGGGGAGAGTCCTGAGGGCCAGATGGAAGGGTCTGGAGGCCACATTTAGCCCCAGACCTGAAGTACCGTACCTCTGCCCTAGAAACGTGAGAACTATTACTTTTTTAGATGAAAGTGGAGATTTCCTATCCTTTTCTTTCCATTCATTTATTAAACTTGCCAGTCTCGTCGCCCAAAGGTCTCCAAGTGACTTACATTAAGTATGTACACACACACACACACCTACACACAAATACACTACCATAAGGGGGAAAAAGGGGGGATCATAATGCATTAATATATCATCTAACATAATGCATATGAAAAATCAAAAACAGCATACCTGCCATAGGTATTGTGCTGCAGTGGCGCAAAGGGAAGAATGAGCAAGGGTAATGCAGCTCTGGTACTGAGGCTGTTGCACAGCCTTGAATTCCAGCAGAAATCAGGCATGGCTGTCACAGCTGCTCCGCCTGCAGCTTCTAGCTTCTACTTCACACATCTGGCCCTTGTCCTTCTCACCAACAGCCAGGTGAGGGAGGAGGAGCACCCATTTGTTCCCTGCCGCAGAGCCACTTCCTTCGTTACCTTAATGACCCATACTTGGGGGCCATTATGGCCCTTGCTGGATCCAGGAAGGGACTCAAACATACAGCCTGAGATAGGAGCTAAAGGAAGCAGCGCCCCTCCTGTATCTGCACCTCTGGAGCAAGAAGGAACGAGAAAGTATCTTCAGCCTCATCTGAAATTCAGACTCCACATTTGAGCTTCCAGAAGCAGGCTTTCCAGCAATCTGGGTTTATCAAAATCTAATTCACCGCTATTTGTTGATGCAATGATTGCTAAACACTTGCTGTCTGCTGATTGACAAAGCTGGCACAATGAACGCCTGCCATTGACATCTGCAATTGCATGATTGCATGTTTTCATTCAGCCCTAGATATATAAAGACTATAATCTTTCTGTTCCGGTTTATTGTTGCACTACATACAGTATGACACTGACAAGCTTCAGTATGTAAACTCAGGACTGCAGAAAGGGGGAAAAAAGATGTGCAGACTGAAATAAATAAGAAATTAACTCAAGCTATAGTTGTGTGGATGCTGGCTGTGCTGGATACATGCAACTGATATTTGAACATCCTTATGGATATAATAGTATCTATCTGCTCCAAATGCTGAGCTGCAGTCAATGTGAGGGAGTTTAATGTGGCAATCATGGTTCTCTGCATTTTATCCTCACAACAACCCTTTGAGGTAGGTGAGATTGAGAGTGGGTGCTTGGCCGAAGGTCACCCAGCAAGGCTCAGTGGTTTGGACTCATTTAATCATTGGCAGTGGGCACAAATGAAAGAGATTGGCAGACACATTTAAATGCCGGGGGGGGGGGTCTTCTCTCTCCTCTGCTTCCACATCCTTAGCCCTGGCATTACTGTTGGCAAGGATACATTGTGGGTGCTCACACAAGTGTAACTAATCCCACATCACAGTCTTGTGACCATGCCACCCTGCTGTCTTGAGACTATGACACTCTATTCATTCCAACAGAAATGCTGCCGGAGGTAGTGGCTTCCGGGGAGGCATTGTAGCAGGTCAGCAGCATCTGTTGGGATGCCGTCGAAAGATGTAATTAAGTGGTGATTATAGATAGACTATCAAATTATCTCTGAAGAACAGAGGTAACATTGGGATAAACTTCCAAATGCTCTGGAAGGGTTGCACTCTGCTGTGGGATCGAGAAATCTTCAAGGAGGGGTGAGTGACAGCATGTGGGAGAAACTGCAATTTCGTCCAAGCGCCACTTAAGAGCTCTGGAGATTCTTTCAGCATGAAAACATACATAATTACAATGTAACAAAAGTCAAAAAAATTCACAACCAAATTGAACAATTTCCACATACAAAAAAATCAATATCAGTAACAGCAACAACACCCCTGAACAATACCCCAGCCCAAGAGTCTGCTGAGCAGCCTCATCTTCTGCCGCAGGAGCCAGTCAGGGTCTTGCCCTTTCAGGTCAGGTGGAAAAGGCAAGGCAGTGAGCAGGTCATCCTAGCATACACTAAAACTTTATTCCCTTAATCATCCTCCTTGCCAGCTGTTTGCTTTCTGGAACTAGGTTTTTTCTGCAGTCATCCCTGGTTTCACACCGTACTGCCTAAGAAAAACATTCAGAAAATTTAGTTGCTTTATAATAGAGCTGCAAGACTATTCAGTGGTCAAGACCTTTTGCTTTGATACTGTGCAACCTTCATTTGTTGCCATTTTGTGCCCAGGCTCAGCTGAAATGGCTGATTTTAACTGTTAAGGCCCTAAAAATTATGGGCCTGGGCTGAGATATCTTAAGGACCATCTCCACCCATGTATACTTTAATGAGTTTTACTATCGTATTTCTCCAGAAAGGATTATCACTCTGGTCTGTCTTACCTGGATAGAGTTTTGGACTTGAAGAAACGAGTGTTAATAGCATTGGGATGCTGCGATGATGTGTTTCCATGGGAACTAATGGTTGAACTATCTTCATTAAATCAGCTGAATAGGGCAAAAACAGACCTCTCAGCACACCTCGAGATTTGTTTTATTTATAATTGCAATTTATATCCTGTCCTTCTTCCCAGAGCCATCCACAACAGAGGAATAACCCATTAATAATGCTATGGGTTAGCGGGGGGAGAGGGATCCCACAGATTCCTGGGTGCCAGATTTCCCTCTCTAGATTCTTGGGTGCTAGGGGTTAATCAGAGCTGACAGCCTGAGCTTGGATTTTTTTTGCCAGACAGAAGGGCAGAGGGAGATGGTGGTTTTTCAAAAGCCATCTGCAAGACAAAAGCCCCCACTGGACATGGTGTTGCACAGGGGAAAAAACCCCCCTGTCCTTTTACACAGAGATTTTTTTTGCAAGGTGTTTTGAGAACAAGGAGGATGTGCAGCAGGACTCTATTCATACTGGCTGGGAGAGGCTATGCCAAGAGGCACAACTGGCTGCTGCTGCTGGACCCAAGCTTGTGGAAGCTATGAGAGGAGTCGTGATGAACTACGGCACCCCATGCAAGGGATTTCTACAGGTGAGGGGCCACCACTGAGAAGACCCTGCCTCAGGTGACCATGTCGTGAGCTTGCTTCAATGTCAGGACCACAACAAGAGCCTCTACTATCAATTTTAATACGCAGGCAGACTGATAGCAGGATGCACACTTTTGGATATTTGGGTTCCAAGTTGTTTGGAACTTCATATGTTAAAGTCAGGGCCTTGAATTTGCCCACTCAATTACAGACAACCAATGGAACTCCTTTAATGGTGATCTTATGTGATTATGCTCACTGGTGCATTCATGGTTCTGGTAGCCACATTTTGCACAGTCTTCAAAGGAAGCCCCAAGAAGAGGACATTTCTAGCTTGGAAGTTGCCAGACCATGGGTTACTGCGGCCTTGGTAATATGGCACCCTGTGCGAGGCCAAAATTTGATGCCTCCCAACATAATAATAATAATAATAATAATAATAATAATAATAATTTATACCCCGCCCTCCCCAGCCAAGAAGGGTCTCAGGGCAGCTAACACCAAATATAAAAACAATTGATTGAAATACAGCTTAAAAAACAAGATTAAAATACAACATTAAAACATTAAAATGCAGTGGAAACTCAATCAAAAACTTTTTGGGGGATAAAAATGTCAAGTCTTCACCAAGCTAACTATCTGGACCCAGTGACGTAGCGTGGGGGGTGCAGGGGGGGCTGGCCGCACCGGGTGCAACATCTGGGGGTTAGGGTTAGGGGGCACAAATCCATGGGTTAGGGGGTGCAAATCCATGGGTTAGGGGGCGCAAATTACTTGCCTTGCCCTGGGTGCTGACAACCCACGCTACGCCACTGTCTGGACAGGTCCAACATGGGCCAGAAAAAGGCCAGGGAAGTCCCCAAATAGGAGTTCTAACACAGAAGGAGAAAGGAAAAAGGAAAAATCCCTCCTGTCTCCTTCCCTGAGCGGGGCATGCGCTAACTAGGCTTTGGGAAGGAGGCAGGAAGATGCCCTCTTGGCTTGGCACCCTGAGCAGGGGAACCAGTCATGTTGCCTTAAATCTGCCTCTGACAGCGTTCTGGCTGTTGCATTCCAGAAACAGTCACAGCTGACGAATCAGCCATAACTGGTTTTAGAAACGCTTTATGTTTTTAAATATTTTTTACTTTTAAAAAATTATTTATTTTATTACATTTCATACCTGCCCTTCCCCACAAGGTCTCAGGGTGGGTTACAATGATAAATAAGACCACTGAAACAGTTGCAACCATTAAATGGAAAATGTTTAAAATATCGCATTGTTTTGCTGCTTAGCTTTTTGCTGCCATGGGCTCCCTAGGGAGGCATGCTGGGGTGGGAAACAAGCAGATAAATACTACAGTGGTACCTCGCAAGACGAATGCCTTGCAAGACGAAAAACTCGCAAGACGAAAGAGTTTTTCGTTTTCTGAGATGCTTCGCAAGACGGATTTCCCTATGGGCTTGCTTCGCAAGACGAAAACATCTTGCGCCTTTTTTTAAAAAACCGCCAATGCATTCCTATGGGAAACCGTCAATACACAGTGGTGCTTCGCAAGATGAAAAAATTCACAAGACGAAAAAACTCGCAGAACGAATTAATTTCGTCTTGCGAGGCACCACTGTAGCTAAAAAGGGTACTCCTTGTCACAGACACCACCTAGGCAATGCTGTGTCACAAAGGTGTGTGTGTGTTATTCTGAGGCTCTCTTTGTTTGCTGTGCTGTTGGACAGAGCAATCTGTGGAGGTTGCGCCAGGAAGGGGATTGTCTATGGTGAAGGAGCCAACATTTTCCCAGCCCTGACAGGCCTAGTGTGATGGCTCTCTGTCCCCCTTTAGATTCCCATCCCCCCCCCCCGTTTAGAATTCCCCTCCTTTTCCTTCCAATCAGGACCAGCCCTACTATTAGGCAAAAGGAGTCAGACAGCAGATTCTGAGAGGTGGGAGCGGACAGAGCTGTGTGAGCCACTACCGGTTCTGCCCTGAGTTCCCTGAGCTAGTCTGTGGTCCCCAAGCACAGCGGAAGACACACAGTCCCATTGCCACGTGCGATTCAACCACCATTCTGGTGGACTTTTGTATAGTGGTACCTCGGGTTAAGTACTTAATTCGTTCTGGAGGTCTGTTCTTAACCTGAAACTGTTCTTAACCTGAAGACCACTTCAGCTAATGGGGCCTCCTGCTGCCGCTGTGCCGCGGGAGCACAATTTCTGTTCTCATCCTGAAGCAAAGTTCTTAACCCGAGGTAAAATTTCTGGGTTAGCAGAGTCTGTAACCTGAAGCGTATGTAACCTGAAGCGTATGTAACCCGAGGTACCACTGTACATGGATTCAGGAAGCAGCTATCGTGTCCTTTGCTTTGGGCCGGACAATGGCTTGGGTGAGTTCTGCTGCCAACCATAGGATAAATACCACTGTGCCTGTCTGGAAAAGGAATAATAATAATAATAATAATAATAATAATAATAATAATAATAATTTATTATTTATACCCCGCCCATCTGGCTGGCCTTCCCCAGCCACTCTGGGCGGCTTCCAACAAAATACAGTAATGCATCAAACATTAAAAGCTTCCCTAAAGAGGGCTGCCTTCAGATGTCTTCTAAAAGTCTGGTTGTTGTTGTTCTCTTTGACATCTGGTGGGAGGGAGTTCCACAGGGTGGGCGCCACTACCAAGAAGGCCCTCTGCCTGGTTCCCTGTAACTTGGCTTCTTGCAGTGAGGGAACCGCCAGAAGGCCCTCGGTGCTGGACCTCAGTGTCCCAGTAGAACAATGAGGGTGGAGGCCCTCCTTCAGATATACTGGACCGAGGCCATTTAGGGCTTTAAAGGTCAGCCCCAACACTTTGAATTGTGCTCAGAAATGTACTGGGAGCTATGGATGCTATGGATTTGGAATCACCCCATATCTCCCCCCCCCTTTAGCTCTTGAGCTTCTGCTGGGCATCTGTAGCTAGGGGCTTTCCTATCACCAACAAATGGAGGACCTTCACAATGAAGGTCATAGAATCATAGAGTTGGAAGGGACCATGTGGGTCATCTAGTTCCAGTTCCTGTAATGCAGGAATCTCCTCCCCCCCCCCCCCAATGTGGGACTTGAACTCTGAGACTCTCATGTCCTACCAACTGAGCTATTTCAGAGAAAGGCCTGTAGTACCACACAGCCCTTGGGATGTCCTTCCCAGGGATCACTGGTCTGCACCCTTTTATGTGCTCAATCTGTTATAACCTGCCTGGGGTTTATTGTATTAGAGAAACAGCAAATTAGTGAATGTATGTGAATGAATGAATGAATCAATTTATTTCGGTCACTGACCAGAGTGTGAATAAATCTGCCAGGAAATGGCAAGCAGCATTTTTGTTTAGACTTTGGTCACAGGGAAGCAATCTTTTGGCAGAAAACTGAATAAGGATGAGACTGGGGATGTTGGTTGCCACATCTCTTTTGCAAAGTGGCATAAAGTCGGGATTTGGCCGTCGGAAACAGTGTCCCGGTGGAAATCGCCAAAATGTCTGGGGAAATCCGAACGTATGGCAACCCTTGTTGGCAGTGCCGTTTTCCTTAAAAATAGCTCAAAACTTTTTTTTTTTTTTGAGATTTTGCTGAAAAAACTCGACAGCTTTGGTCAAAAAACGCCCCCTTTGTGTCCGGGTTTTCACTTTTTGAAATATGACAACCCTACATTTGCAAAGAGATTGGGGTGGGATTACAGTGGTGCCCCGCAAGACGAATGCCTCGCAAGACGGAAAACCCGCTAGACGAAAGGGTTTTCCGTTTTTCAATGCACTTCGCAGGACAAATTTCTCTATGGGCTTGCTTCGCAAGACGAAAATGTCTTGCGATTCTTGCGATTTTCCCCCCCCGCTCCCCACCCCCTTTTTCTAAGGCACTAAGCTGCTAATAGCCTTTTAGCAGCTAATCCACTAATCCCTTAAGCCTTTAATAGCCGCTAATAGCGCTAAACCGCTAATAGCGCTAATCCGCTAATCCGCTAATAGGGTTGCTTCGCAAGACGAAAAAACCGCTAGACGAAGAGACTCACGGAATGGATTCTTTTCGTCTTGCGAGGCACCACTGTATATGCCTTTGTGATTATTTACATCATGCAGTTTATGTGGGCCTGAGGATCCAGTCTTGAAGATTTGCTGGGGAAAACGTTGGGCAAGGAAGGCCCACCCACCTTTCTCACTCTCCAAATCTTGTTCGCTTCCCAGCACAGAGCTGGTATCCAGGGCTCCCAGACTGGTGCGTGATTTGCCAAAATGTAGATCACCCCTTGGAATATATAGGCCAGGCTCCCTGTAAGGATTAAATGAAAAACGACACTAATAAAAAAATTGTGCTTTTTGAGCAATACTCGCTTAAAACAGAAGAGGGCATTAGTTAGCTATCATGAATGGATATTTTTTTAAAAACCAAGAAAAAACCCCAGATCACAGCTCTTAGAAGCAGTTAAATCTTTTTTAGAAAAATCTGGTGTTAAATATAAATCATCATTAGCTATCAAGCCGAGTGAAAAGTATAAATAATTAAAAGTGAGCAGTTCTTGTAGATCGTAAATGTCGAAAGAATGTCCCTTCCATTTTAAGTTCATCCTCGTGGTTACGTAAAGGACAAGTTAAAAATTGCTTATGATGAAATGAGTTAGCACAAACCGCTGCCTGATTGCTGGCTTTGCCATGCTCTTACTAGTCACCTTCACATCATAACAGTTGTTGGCGTCTGCCTGTCTCGGGAGACAATGGAGGACTGAGACTTTGGGGGTGATGTCAAACTGTTGGAGACTTACAGCACCTGCTGTGGCTGTAGAGACCGATACAGGAGAGACATGTTTTGTTGCAGCCGGAGCAGATGAAGGCATCCATTCGGTTATGCAGATGCACCATGGTGTTTAGAAGAAGAAGAGGAAGAGTTTGGATTTGATATCCCGCTTTCTCACTACCCTAAGTGGCTAACAATCTCCTTTTCCCTTCCTCCCCCACAACAAACACTCTGTGAGGTGAGTGGGGCTGAGAGACTTCAGAGAAGCGTGACTGACCCAAGGTCACCCAGCAGCTGCATGTGGAGGAGCGGAGATGCGAACCCGGTTCCCCAGATTACGAGTCTACCACTCTTAACCACTACACCACACTGGCTCTCCAGTTTATTCTCTCTGTGCTCTTCCCGGCAGTTATTCCCTCTCTGGTCACTGCTAAGGATGAGCAACCTATCTATCTCCAGGCACCACGTTTGCAGACATATTTGCAATGCACATCCTAGGGGTTCTTGTCATCTTCCATTCTGTAGACGCGGCAAAGCCAGTGTAGATGTCACCGAGAAAGCAGTGTGAACATGGGTTTGGGAGAGCACATCTTTCAGACTGTCCTGATGCCCCAAATCTTCCTGATGTAGCACATGTAGAAGGCATTGAGGGGTTGCTCCTGGTGGTTGTAAGTTGCCAGTGACTCATTTCAATAAAGCAGCAAGCCTGGTAGACCTTCATCTTGGGATTGGTCCTTAGCATCACATTCTCCCACACCTTTTTTTGCAGAGCTGGGCCACTGCGGTAGTTGCCTTGCCAATATGCTTGTCCAGCTCACCATTGATGGGGAGATTGCTGGTTATGGTGGGACCCACTTCAGCCATGTGGTCAGCAATGCTGATGTATGGAGTGCTGGATACATCCTGACCAAGGATGCTGGGTCTTCATGAGGCTGGTGGAAGGCAGAAATTGCTGCAGGATTGGTCAAAATGGTCGACATGTTTATTGGTGGCTCTGTTGCAGACGGAAGGGAATTCCTCCCTGCGAATCTCATGCCACGAATACATGGTTCTTCTAGATGTCCTCCTTGCTGGAAAAAGATGTAGTTCTTCTCTCCGAGGCAGTCATTTGAAGTGAGCTCCTGTACAGTTAAAAAGGTAAAGGGACCCCTGACCATTAGGTCCAGTCGTGGCTGACTCTGGGGTTGCAGCGCTCATCTCGCTTTATTGGCCAAGGGATCCGGCGTACAGCTTCCGGGTCATGTGGCCAACACGACTAAGCCGTTTCTGGCGAACCAGAGCAGCACATGGAAACGCCGTTTACCTTCGTGCTGGAGTGGTATCTATTTATCTACTTGCACTGGTGTGCTTTCGAACTGCTAGATTGGCAGGAGCAGGGACCGAGCAACGGGAGCTCACCCCATTGCAGGGATTCAAACCGCCAACCTTCTGATCGGCAAGTTCTAGGCTCTGTGGTTTAACCCACAGCGCCACCCGCATCCCCCTGTACAGTTAGTGCGCAGTTAATACACATGCAAAGAACATCACTTCCGCCAAAGAACTCTGGGAACCCAGGCGGAGGAATGGGGGGGGGAGGAGCGCACCATCCCCATCCCCATCAGGGAGGGGGGGTACCATCGTGGCCGCCCCCCGGACATGTGCTGCGCACTCTCAGTGCACGTGAAACCACGCCCCTGCGGGCACTGCGCCATGCCCCCAGGGTCCACGCCCCCACCCCACCTGCTCTCTGCCCCAGTGCTGGAGCATGCAGCTTCGCCCCTGGTTAAGCATGCTGGCAATTGCAGCTCTGCGGGGGTAAACTGCAGTTCTCAGGTTTGTTTGGTAGATGCCCTGTGCTTTAAATATATGGTGTGGGTTGTTTGAAGGAAGATTAGGACCACATCAGGATCAATGCTCAATAAACAGGTCATCCGGAAGCAGCCATGGTCTCATTCCAGCCCAGAAGGATACCAAGTACAGTGGTACCTCTGGTTACGTACTTAATTCATTCCGGAGGTCCATTCTTAACCTGAAACTGTTCTTAACCTGAAGCACTACTTTAGCTAATGGGGCGTCCTGCTGCTGCAGCGCCGCCGCCGCACAATTTCTGTTCTCATCCTGAAGCAAAGTTCTTAACCCGAGGTACTATTTCTGGGTTAGCAGAGTCTGTAACCTGAAGCGTCTGTAACCTGAAGTGTATGTAACCCGAGGTACCACTGTACATTGAAAGCCACTGAGATCTGGAAGAATCCTCAGAGCTCCATCCGGGAGTGCTGCTAGGCTCCTAAAGGATGCAGCGACCAGGGCCCTGACCCTCGGACATTTTTAGAAGATTCTGACAGTTTTATAGAACGCTTAATTGCACTCTTCCCTAAGCAACGTACATAACTGAATACAATAAAAACATCAGCATCACCCAGAAGCGCCTGGAGCTGTACTCTTATTGCCTGTTTGACTCCCTAGCTCCCCAACGGTGCATTGGAGACTGTAGGCTTCTGCGAGCTTGTAAAAGCAAGCCGGTCGTTTCCTCGGCACGCTTTCTGCCAAAACACCGTTTGCTGCATTTGGGGGGCTTTGTCAGATCCCAGAGGCTGGGGTTCCTCGCAATTGCATTGCGTTTTCATAGGGCACGAGGCGCTCATTTGGAGGAGAAGCGCATCCTGGTGGCCGCGTGCGCCTTCCCCGATGGCTCCCGGAGAGAGCCTTCTAACGATCCCCCGAGCTCTTCAATTGGGTTTCAATAGCTCTGCATGCAAAACTGCCTGGCGCTGATGGGGGAAGGACGTGCACGGCTGAACGAGTCGGCGCCATCGAACCCGGAGTGTTGACAGTGCCATTAAGCATATTTGGTTGGGATGCAGAGCTGCTTTAGGAGAAAATTGCCTTTGCTCTTTGTCTCATTTGTGAGGCTCCGGTTTACCATATTATTATGGAAGCTGCTGCCTTTCTGGTACGTGGAGGTGTTAGCCCGGCTCTGTAATTATGGGACTGTCAGAGTTTTCATTAAAATCCCTTCTTTTTAAAAGGATGCGTAACTCAGCTTAAATCAACAACTCAACACGGGCTTTGCGCAGAAGATGCGCGCTGCCCACTGTAGCAGGCAGATGGCGCCGTCGCACCTACGGTTGCAAGAAGGAGCTGGATCGATTCGCACTCGTGCTATTGGGATATGCCATGTGAAGAGCCAAACATCTTTCTATTATTATTTTTAACTTGATTGCTTCTCGGTAATGAGCCCTGAAAGCACGCGAGCTTTGCGCAAATATATTTCACTCCCTACTGCGAATGCACCAACAGCCCCACTGAATCAGACAAAAGGGCTATTTAGTTCAGCACACTCTTTTCTACAGTGGCCTGTCCAGATGATAATGAGAATTCATTTTGTTTTGGTGACACCCTTTCTCCCAGTCAGGAGCCCAGAGCCGGCCCACCCATGAGGCAAGGTGAGGTGAGAGCCTCAGGCGGCAAGATCCACACAGGCAGCAGAACCCAATGTAGATCTTTATTCCTCCCATCGTTCCTGATGTTCCTGAATTTCACCCACCCCTTCTCCCCTGGCAGGGAGGGGGGGTGCCATTTTGTGGTTCTCCTCAGGTGCCAAAATGTCTTAGGAAGGTCCTGGTGCTTCACAACACCATTACAATACAGTTAGACCCAAACATTACATTAAAATTTACCTACATGCAACAGAGTCTAACTTCAAAACTGACATTACCGTCTTACAATGGCTGGGTGAACAACTATGTATTTAGAATTGATTGTGAAATGCCGCTAGTGAGGGGAACAATGTACTTCCTCAAGGAGAGATTTCCACAACTGAGGGTTCAGTGCCGAGAAGGCCCCGCCTCAGATGTCTCTGAGAAGCTCAGATTGTGTCTTGTACAGGCAAAGCCTATCAAAACATGACTTTCCAAACAATATTTGCCCATAGAGCCAATCCAATCGCTGCTGGCATTATTTTCACAGGCATTGTGGACATCTGTTTCAAACATAAGCACAACCTCTCAGCTAACTTTACCTCTTCTAGGTGATCGGAGATGAATGAGAACTTGGAACTGGTGCAGAGGTAGTTGGAGAAGAAACAAACTGTCTGCTGGATGACCTGTATGCCCTTCTTCATTTTTTTGTTTCCCCCCCAAAATCTGCACACAACCCCGTTCTGACAGTGAGCTATTTGTCTACATGCAGGGCCCGAAAAAGGAACACCATTGCTTCCCCTAGGTAATTCAGCCCTCCCCACCTTGTTCATAATCCTCTTCAACAGCTTGGATTCAGAACTGGCTGAAGCTGGCATTGCCAGCTTTATGAAACAGCCCATGTAGCAACAGGCAGTCTGGCCTGCAGTAATTAACAGGCGATCTTTTCTTCGCAGCCTGGCAAGAACTTTAATTCTCCTGTGCCTTTAAGATCTTTCAAGACTTCTGCAATTTCCTAGACCTTTTAAACTCACCGTGTGAGTTTTTAGCTCTGTCTTATTTATTATTGAGTGACTTGGTTTTATCTGCCTGTTGTTGGCTGCTTTTTATTGACTAATTATATTGTTTTTATATGGCTTGCTAAGCCAGACCGAGAGCATTTTATGCGGAAGGTGCAGGAAACGCATTTGGGGAAGGGCTGTCACTCCGGGGGCAGAGTGCCTTGCATGCAGATGTTCAGGCCCTGGCATCTCCAGGAAGGAGAGACCCCCTTCTTAAATCCTGGAGAGCTGTTGCCAATTATTGGAGGCAGTTCTGAGCTATATTTCTCCCTCCCAATAAAGCTTTCCTGGAGCTTGAGTCTAAGATTCGTCTGCATTAGTGCTGTGTGTTGCATCCCTGGGCAAGGGATGTCCAAGGAGGCATGTTCCATGCCTTCTCCAGGCCACGTGGCAGAGGGGTTGCCAAAGATACCAGCTCACAACTGATCTGTAAGGTAAAGGTAAAGGGACCCCTAACCATTAGGTCCAGTTGTGACCGACTCTGGGGTTGCGGCGCTCATCTCGCTTTATTGGCCAAGGGAGCCGGCGTACAGCTTCTGGGTCATGTGGCCAGCATGACTAAGCCGCTTCTGGTGAACCAGAGCAGCGCACGGAAACGCCGTTTACCTTCCCGCCAGAGCGGTACCTATTTATCTACTTGCACTTTGACGTGCTTTTGAACTGCTATGTTGGCAGGAGCAGGGACCGAACAACAGGAGCTCACCCTGTCATGGGGATTCGAACCGCTGACCTTCTGATCGGCAAGTCCTAGGCTCTGTGGTTTAACCCACAGCGCCACCCGCATCCCTTAACTGATCTGTACATCAGGTGTTATTCCAGAACAGCTGCCTCATAATATCTGCTTTCACCTCAGGCCCAGATTCCTCCCAATACTAGGTCCTTCAACAAACTTCTCCTTCCTGGGGGGTGCTTCCGCACAGCTCTTTCTTCCCAGTGAGCAAGCATCCCATTTCCAGTCTGGTCTCCTCAGGAGTAAGTCCCAGGGATGGTCAGTTCCTCCCACAGTTGCCTCAGCTTTCCTCTCCTGCCACGCCCTGTGTGTCCCTGTCTCAATGGGGCCTCATCCCTGCTCTCTTTGACTTTTTATTTCCTCCTCGTCTTCAAGGACCTCCTCTTTCCATATGAACCTACCCAGACCCTGAGATCATTTTCTGAGGCCCTTCTTTGTGTACCTCCTCCAAGAGAGGCCTGGAGGATAGCAAGAGGAGAGCAGGCCTTTTTTGCAATGGCTCCCCATTTGTGAAATGCTCTCCTTAGGGAGGCCCGCCTGGCGCCTTCCCTATACACCTTTAGGCACCCGGCGAAAACATTCCTCTTTAACAAGGCCTTTGGTTGATCGACATCCAATGCCCTGTTAAAAAGTGTTGGGGGGGGGAAGGATTGTTGGATTGTTTTTGTTTTATTTTGATTGTATGTTTTGTGTTTGTATATTGTGATTTTATCCTGTAACCACCCTGAGACCCGCAGGGATAGGAAAGTATACAAATTTAATAAATAATAATAACAATTCTGCCTTGGCAGCTGGGCTCCTTCTTTGCCACCAGGCCACCAGGGGAGAGCCTCCTGGATTTTTTGTCCCCCAGTTAGAGTCCCCAGACAATGCCCAAATGTGGTCTCCTCAGGATTCATGCCTGGTGGCATGGCTAGTGGATTACTAGGGAAGATTTTAATGTTTGATCTTTTATCTTATTATTATTATTATTATTATTATTATTATTATTATTATTATTCTGTTGGGAGTTGTCCAGAGAGGCTGGGGAAACCCAGCCAGATGGGTAGGGTATAAATAAATTAATAATAATAATAATAATAATAATAATAATAATAATTACTGTTATTATTATTGAAGGCTGTCACAGAATTATAGAATTATAGAGCTGGAAGTGGCCCCCGGGTCATCTAGTCCAACCCCCTGCAGGAATCTTTTGTTCAACATGGGACTTGAACCCACAACCCTGAGATGAAGACCCAGCTGGGTCAGGCGCCACCAAAGGATGCCGGCGAGCCCTGGCAGCCCCTCACATGCTCTCAAAGTCCCACAGCTGAGGATGGGACACAGAACAAGAAAGTTCTGCCATGGATGCTTTCGTTGAGATTCCACAACTCGGGTTCCCTTCCAGCTCTATACGGGACGTGGGTGGTGCTGTGGGTTAAACCACAGAGCCTAGGGCTTGCCGATCAGAAGGTTGGCAGTTCGAATCCCCACGACAGGGTGAGCTCCCATTGCTTGGTTCCATCTCCTGCCAACCTAGCAGTTCAAAAGCACGTCAAAGTGCAAGTAGATAAATAGGTGGGAAGGTAAACGGTGTTTCTGTGCGCTGCTCTGGTTCGCCATGCTGGCCACATGACCCGGAAGCTGTATGCCGGCTCCCTCGGCCAATAAAGCGAGATGAGCACCTCAACCACAGAGTCGTCCGTGACTGGACATAATGGTCAGTGGTCCCTTTACCTTTATCTTTCCAACTCTATGCACAGAGGTATGAGGAGAATGCACCGGTGTAAAAGGTATTCCAGAGATGAATGCAAATTATAACCACACGCCTTTGGTTATTTCCCTTTAATTTTCCCTTTTAAAAGCCCTGCCCCCAACCCCCCCCCCCCAATTTTTTAAAAATGCCACGAACACACGTTTTGTGGTCATGTGCATGCAAAACTGAACAAATATTTTATTTTATATATATATATAACTAGAAGGCTTCTAGGTCCAGCCCTGTCCCAGCCCACCGACCGTTCAGGTCCCTGCTCCAGCGAAACCTCCCCTCTGATTGACACCTCCCTCCCAGAGCGCCGGCCGCCAGCGGAGGGGCGAAAGGGACCGGCTGCTCGGCAGTTGGCTCGAGAACCGACAGGGGGCGCGCGTGGACGGGCGTTAGGCGGTGGCCGCGGAGCTGCGAGAGGGCGAGGAGAGATGGCTCATGGCAACCCCGTGGTGAGGGCGAAAAGCTGGGGTGGGGGGCTAGGAATAGGGGGGAGAAGCTCAGCTTGGCTCAGGGAAGCGCCCAGGCACGTTTAGACCCTGGGCTTAGCCGGCTTACAAACACCCCACTTCCCTCTTAGGATGCTAATGCGCCTGGTTGTGTTTGGGGGTGTGTGTGTCCTTTTGCAGAGCGGGGTCCCCAAATTCCTTCCCTTGAGCAGACCCATTAAGAGGCTCTGGGTGGTACTTGAAAGAATCTCTCGACTGGGGGAGCAGAAACGGTACATTTTTCTTTTAAAGACGCTCCCCAGTCCTCCTGGCATTTAACTGAACCGAACCCCAAGAGATTGGCATCAAAGCACCCCGTGTTAGAGAGCTGGTATATATCACCTTTCTGTTGTGTTATGTTAGTATAAAGGTAAAGGTCGACTCTGGGGTTGTGGCGCTCATCTCGCTTTATTGGCCGAGGGAGCCGGTGTACAGCTTCCGGGTCACGTGGCCAGCATGACTAAGCTGCTTCTGGCGAACCAGAGCAGCGCACGGAAATGCTGTTTACCTTCCCGCCGGAGTGGTACCTATTTATCTACTTGCACTTTGACGTGCTTTTGAACTGCTAGGTTGGCAGGAGCAGGGACCGAGCAACGGGAGCTCACCCTGTTACGGGGATTCGAACCGCCGACCTTCTGATCAGCAAGCCCTAGGCTCTGTGGTTTAACCCACAGTGCCACCCGCGTCCCATCATGTTAGTATAGGGCACCGTTAGTCGTATGCAGTTGCGGGTGAAGACCACCACCCACCTTGATTTACAAAGGGATGGCTAGGAAGAACTAGTCAGGCTAATAATGGTCTCTTGGTGCACTTTGAAGCCAGGTTACTGCAATGAAGCTTCCGTGTTTAGAGGCAGTCTACCTTTAAACCTCCATGTGCACCGGTGGTGGGGAGTGGGAAGGCAGCCAGGGCAGGGCTGTTGTTTTCAGGTCCTACTTCAGTGATTCCCCAAAGCATTTTGGGAAACAGGGATGCTGGACTGCTTGGAAGTTTCGGCCAATCCAGCAGGGTTACACTTTGGTCTATATTTTACATCCTGGGGCTAATCTCTCCCCCTGCCCTGAATGTTGCTAATGCAACATTTTTGTTCTTGTTGTTTAGTCGTTTAGTCGTGTCCGACTCTTTGTGACCCCATGGACCAGAGCACGCCAGGCACTCCTGTCTTCCACTGCCTCCCGCAGTTTGGTCAAACTCATGCTGGTAGCTTCAAGAACACTGTCCAACCATCTCATCCTCTGTTGTCCCCTTCTCCTTGTGCCCTCCATCTTTCCCAACATCAGGCTCTTTTCCAGGGAGTCTTCTCTTCTCATGAGGTGGCCAAAGTCTTGGAGCCTCAGCTTCAGGGTCTGTCTTTCCAGTGAGCACTCAGGGCTGATTTCCTTCAGAATGGATAGGTTTGATCTTCTTGCAGTCCATGGGACTCTCAAGAGTCTCCTCCAGCACCATAATTCAAAAGCATCAATTCTTCGGTGATCAGCCTTCTTTATGGTTCAGCTTTTGCTTCCATACATCACTACTGGGAAAACCATAGCTTTTACCATATGGACCTTTGTTGACAAGGAACGTTTTTAGGTTAGAGAAAATGAGAGCAAGAGGCGACATGATAAAAGTTAGTGAAATTATGCACAGCACAGAGTAAGTGGACAAGAGATAGATAAACTTTATTTGCATTAGCCAACAGCCATAGCAACATAAAACAAGCAATATATACAATTAAAAAGACAACAATGGGTAAAAAGGACAATCAGATGACCAAGATTATCGTTCAGATAGTAGCCCTTAATCTCACTGCACCCTCGATAAAGCTAGCAACCTTTGCTGTTGTCTGATCATTTTGATCTGATAAAAGAAAGAGCAACGTGGCCGCAGATGGGCGGCCTGAGATGGTAAGTAAGAGTGGGGTGATGATCTCATTCCTCAGATCTTTATAAAGGGGACAGGACAGGAGAACATGAGCCACTGTTTCCAGATAAAGTGGACAAGAGAAAAGCTTGTCTCCCCCTCTCATAACACTAAAACTCACGGGCATCAAACAAAGCTGAGCGTTGGAAGATTCAGGCCGGATAAAAGGAAAAGTTCCCCCTTCACCACAGGACATAGTTAAACTTTGGAACTCACTTCCACAAGAGGCAGCGATGGCTGCCAGCTTATAAGAGGATTGGGCAAATTCACGGAGGAGAGGCTGTGCTCTGCGGAGGCAGTAAAGCTTTTGTGCAATGGGTCAGTGGTTGGTGGTCTGAGCCCACTCAGGGTTGGCTGTGAGCAGAATCCCTCCATTACAGGGGGCTGGACTAGATGACCCCTGGAGGTCCCTCCCAACTCTATAATTCTACTTTGTACTAGTTGCTGGGAACTGCAGGAGGGGAGAATGCTCTTGTGCTTGGTTCCTGCTGGCAGGTTTACCAGAATCACCTGACTGGTCACTGTGAGGACAGGGCTGCTAGACTAGATGGGCCACTGGCCTAATCTAGCAGGCCGTTCTAGGGACCTCAAGGGTCATCGAGTCCAACCCCCCCGCAGTGCAGGATTCAAAATCGCCAAGAAGGGAGGTAGCACATTCCACTGTCTGTTGAGCAGTTCAGCCTCCGTTCATGACTGCCATGATGTCCTGAGCTACTCCAGAGCACGGATATTTTAGAAGAGCAAACTTATAAACCTGCTGTTTGAACAAAACCCACATGGAACATTTAGTTCGAGGGGCTGTCACGCTTCAGACATTTATTTATTTTTGGTGTTAACTTTGTGCCTGGTTTTAAATTTGTCGATGCTACCCAAATTGTTAACGTGCTTATCTTAAAACTCAAGATCGGGAGATTACTCGCAAAGCTTCTGTTATTAGAGTAAATGTTTTGTGGGCGTGTGCCTAACAGCACTAAACTAAGCCTGTGCTGAAATTAATGTAATGTATTTTCAGGGTAAATCTGACCTAGTTTGAAAGTCTTGAAATTTTAGAAATGACGATAACACAAGTTTGCATGTATTCTGGGGAAGTTTCTGAAGCTTTACATTTAAGGCACTTTAAAAAAGAAGAAGAAGAAGTGAGGAAAACAAGCTTAATGTTGCAAAGACATTTATTTGCTGGGAAATGTGGCAAAATGTGAAATTAATAGCCTGCTTTGCACGTCACACCAAGCCACACCATGACTTACTGTGAATGCATGGGGGCCTGAAGAGAAACTTATGTCCCTTTCACTCCCTCCTGGGTTGTTTTGCTTCTGCGTTGAACAGGTGTGGGGTTATGGCATTTGTATGGCTTGAGAGACAATGGAGTGTGCCTCTGGGGGTGACGTCAAACTTCTCCATTAGCAGCACCAAAGTGACCTCCCTGGGGTGCAAGCCTGGGTGGTGTGTAAATAATAAAAATAAAAATAAAAATAAAAATAAAAATAAAAATAAAAATAAAAATAAAAATAAAAATAAAAATAAAAATAAAAATAAAAATAAAAATAAAAATAAAAATAAAAATTTATTTACATCCCGCCCTCCCCAGCCGAAGCCGGGCTCAGAGCGGCTAACAACAATAAAATAATACAGCATTCTAAAATCAAATTCATTATAAAATCAGTCCAAATCAAATTAATGGCAACCATCGGGCTAGAGTTCTGTGAGGATTGCCAAAGGAGGGGGTCAGGCTGTGCCTTGGCCAAAGGCCTGGTGGAACAGCTCTGTCTTGCAGGCCCTGCGGAAAGATGTCAAGTCCCGCAGGGCCCTAGTCTCTTGTGACAGAGCGTTCCACCAGATCGGGGCCATGGCCGAAAAAGCCCTGGCTCTGGTTGAGGCCAGCCTAACCTCCCTGTGGCCCGGGGCCTCCAAGATGTTTTTGTTTGAAGACCGTAAGGTCCTCCGTGGGACATATCAGGAGAAGTATGGAAGTCCTGGGCTTCCCAGACAAAGAGACCCTCCTTTTGGCCTCGCTGATGTGGTCCAAAGGAAAGCAGAGCAAGACGTGTTGCACCAGCTTGGCTGCAGGAGGGTACGGCTTGTTCCTTGAGGTTTACTCCCGAAGCCTTTCTAATGAATGGGTATAGCCACAAGGCAGCGGAAGTTTAGGACCAGAGTTTTCCTTCTCTTGGATGGTCTACCTTGCCAGGCTGATGAGCCCCATTAGCCCCTCATTTCCTTCGATAGCATCCTTCAACAGCATATTCAAAAATCACCTTCTTGACCATTGGATCCACTTTTGGTCTTGTTTGCTCAATCCTCTGAAGCCTGTCTTCACATGCAGGGAAAGTCCCTAACTTGCTGAGTGTTTGAGACCAATAATAATACAGTGGTACCTGGGATGCGGGTGGTGCTGTGGGTTAAACCAGAGAGCCAAGGACTTGCCGATCAGAAGGTTGGCGGTTTGAATTCCCGTGACATGGTAAGCACCCGTTGCTTGGTCCCTGCTCCTGCCAACTCAGCAGTTCGAAAGCATGCCAGTGCAAGTAGATAAATAGGTACCGCTCCAGCGGGAAGGTAAATGGCGTTTCCGTGCATTGCTCTGTTTCGCCAGAAGCGGCTTAGTCATGCTGGCCACATGACCCGGAAGCTGCACACCAGCTCCCTCGGCCAATAAAGCGAGATGAGCGCCGCAACCCCAGAGTCAGCCACAACTGGACCTCATGGTCAGGGGTCCCTTTACCTCGGGTTACAGATGCTTCAGGTTACAGATGCTTCAGGTTACAGACTCCGCTAACCCAGAAATAGTACCTTGGGGTAAGAACTTTGTTTCAGGATGAGAACAGAAATCACACGACAGTGGCACGGCGGCAGCGGGAGGCCCCATTAGCTAAAGTGGTACCTCAGGTTAAAAACAGTTTCAGGCTAAGAACGGACCTCCAGAATGAATTAAGTTCTTACCCCGAGGTACCACTGTAGTAGTAGTAGTAGTAGTAGTAGTAATAACAACAACAACAACAACAACAACAACAATTTTATTATTTGTATCCTGCCAATCTGACTTGGTTTCCCCAGCCACTCTGGGCAGCTTCTAGCATGTACAAAAACATAATCAAACATCAAACATTGAAAACCTCCCATTGGCTACCCTCACCTGGTTTAGCCTGGCAGTCAAAGCCGTTCCTGAGATAAGGCTGCTGTTGCATCCTGACAGCTTCTAGGAGCCGCACGCAGGTGAGAGCTGAGTGCAGGATGGGGACCAAAGGTGGACAAATTACCCCAGAAGGAGCATGATGTACTCTCCA
Organism: Podarcis tiliguerta; assembly: GCF_965153285.1. NCBI lineage: Eukaryota > Metazoa > Chordata > Lepidosauria > Squamata > Lacertidae > Podarcis > Podarcis tiliguerta. The sequence continues at coordinate 14,971,174 of NC_139536.1, read as the reverse complement.
CCAGAGGTAGTCCCACTCCCCTCACACCCAATACACCCCATACCCCAGGTGTGGGGTGACTTTAACGTAACTGGGCATTTGCATGGCCAAAGGAAAAGAACTGTGTTTACCTGCGCCAACTGCTTTGGAACGAACAGGGCAGAAATTGAATTGAGGTTGCAGTCCCGTGTACACTTATCTGGAAAGTGAAACACTATTGGGCACAGTGGGCCATGCATGCATAGAAGTGGAGAGGGCTCCTTTAAGAACACAGGAAGAGCTTGCTGGATCACAGCGTCCAGCCAGATTCCCTGGGGAGAAAGTGGCAAGCAGGACCCGGGTGCAAGACCACTCCCCCCTCCTTTAGCACCCTGAGCGCTGCCGATCTTATTGAGATATACCTAGGACTCCTGAGACTTCCCCAGCCATTGCCCATCCATGTTTAAACCCTGTTTTGCAGCCATGATGGCCAGACCTGTGAATGTTTTGAAAGGAAAAATGGGAGATTCCTCAGTTCTGGACCCAATACAACTTCTTTAGTACCACAGATGGGGTGAAGCTCAGTGGCGGAACACCTGGTTCACTTGCAGTAGGGCTCACTTTCATTCCTCCAGGCAGGTTTGGGAGACCCCGTCTGAAATCCCTGAGAGCTGCTGCTGCTGCCGGCCAGTGTAGACGTAATTGCGCTAGATATATGTCAGTGGTCCGATGTGGTGCAAGGCAGCATCTTCCTAGGTTCTCTCACGGAACTGCAGCACACAGAGACAGGGAGCCTCCTTTTAACTCTCCCCCCCTCTGTGATTCATGTGCCGCACAGCCTAAATTCTACAAATCGGTTATCGACGATGTGATTGAAGTTGTCCAGGATGTCTTTGCGGAAGAAGGGGTCGATGAGCAGGTCCTGAAAGAGCTGAAACGGGTGAGTTGAATGGCTCTGGTTTGCAGTTTCCCTCTCTCTCTTTCTCCCATTCCTAGTCTGGTCTGAGTAGCCTGTATTCCTGTTTTCTGCAGAAATTCCCAAACACTTTCCTTTGACATCAGTGGTGCAGTGGAGGGTGGGGCAGGGACAAAGCCCCACCACTTATTTCACAGCAGGGACGATAATAAGATCTCCTGGACCGCTGTATGTCAAAAGTGCCAAATACATAAAAGAGAAATTCACCAGATAAGGCCAAATTAGTGAGCAAGCTGTGGAGATCCCCCAAACTCTTCAGCTCCTCATTGCTACCACTGCTTGCCACTGATTACCAGTTTAGTTCATATTTAGAGTTTACAGCATCTGTCTGTGTCACAGGGGTGAAAGGGAGTCATATCTATCTTCATTTTTTAGTTAATGATGGGATGTGGAACTTCCCCTAAAAATCAAAATTCCGGTTATTGGGTTCTGAAGTACACTCTGAGCTTAGTGTATGTTCTTGTGCTCTGTCTTGCAATTTCCTCACAAATATCATGCTTCTGGTTCTTGCATACTTCCAAACGGGGATGCTCAGGACTTTTTTTTCCAGCCGAAACTTGCCAGAACTCAGGTTCAGCACCTCTCAGGTGGGCACCATTGCCTTTCTAAGAGAACAAGGGAGGTGTGTTCATGGTGAGTTCTGGCACCTCTATTTCTAGAAAAATAGCACAGAGGATGGTTATTATAATCTTAGCTGCTCCCCGCTTTCTTGAATAGACTCCAGGGATAGTGCAATGATGTTTAGTTTCCTACAGATTTGAGAGGGAGCAAGCACACCGGAATCTCTCTGTATTTCTATAATATTGGTTCGTTCACAAATATACCAGCAGAGCATAGTAGAAGCAAAAACATCCCCCAAAGCAGGTAGCTTAATCACTGATCCTGCACCATATCCCCTAAAAGCAGCTAATACAAAGTCTTAAGGCAGTTATTCAGATGACTTCCATGGAAAACTCAGCTCTTTGCTGTTCCTGGGTTTCACCCTGCAGTTATTCATTAATGAACAATTATCACGCACCAGGTAATTATTTTAGCATAGCCATAGTGATAGGCCCACCCACAGTGACAGAGGAGGCTAAACTCAACAATACATAAAGCCAACGGGTTATGTTAGATCCTGACGGGGAGTGGAAAAATCAGCTGGCTTAAATGAGATCTTTTCACCTTTATGTGTGTGTGGTTTTATTATTCAAACCTCCTTTTCTTTCAGCGCTGGGAAACGAAAGTGATGCAGTCTAAAGCGACGGAAAGCTTCTTCCGCCACAGCCACCTTCCTCCCCAGTTCACCTTGCACCTGCCTCCCAACTTCCACCAAGCCCTGCAGACGACAACAGGTTGATGAAGGGTCTCTTTCTGCAGATACTTCACAGTGGTGGCTGTGGGTAGCTCACTGGGGAAGCGTACATCTGGGCTGCAGAAAACCCCTTGTTCAATCCTTGTATGTGATGGCAGAGAAGGGCTGCCCCTCAGTAGACAAGGCTGGGTTAGACCAGGCAGAGCCAACATGGTGCCCTCCATATTTGGCTTCATTCCAGCTCCCATCAGCCCCAGAGTGGCTGTTGGTCAGTTTTGAAAGGAGCTGCAGTTTCCACTTTTACTAACGGATACCTGCTCAGCAATAATACCTTGTGAGGCACAGGCTGCAGTTCTATACCACTGAGTCTAAACCACTGAGCCTCTTGGGCTTGCCGATCGGAAAGTCAGCGGTATGAATCCCTGTGAGGGGGTGAGCTCCCATTGCTTTGTCCCAGCTCCTGCCAACCTAGCAGTTCAAAAGCATCTCAGTGCAAGTAGATAAACAGATACCGGTGCGCTGGGAAGGTAAACAGTGTTTCCACGCGCCCTGGTTTCCGTCATGGTGTTCCATTGTGCCAGAAGCAGTTTAGTCCTGCTGGCCACATGAGCCAGAAATCTGTCTGTGAACAAACACCGACTCCCTTGGCCTGAACGCGAGACGAGTGCCACAACCCCATAGTCATCTTTGACTGGACTTAGCTGTCCAGGGGTCCTTTACCTTTCCCCCTGGGAGTAAGCCCCTTTGAAGAGAGTGGGATTTACATACAAACTGAGAGGCGTAGGAGTGCTCTGAATGAATTGCAGTCAGAAGTCAAAGTGTGGTGCTGGCTTGATGACGGATTAAACAAAGAGAATACTTGAGGCCTTACTGTACCACCAAGGGTGCTTCATGACTGTTGCTATTTTTGGGTGGGATTCAATCACGTACCAGCCAGTTTTCCAGTTGGGCAAATGTCGTGGATTAGGAGGTCTTGTGCAACAAGCTCACTTCTCCAAAAGGTTGGACTTTTTGCAAGAAGGAAAGTGAGGGGGGAATGTGCTGGAAAGTGTGGGGTGATAATCTGTTTTGGTGCAACATCATATCGCCTCCCTGCAGATAAATCAGAAGGCATGCTCATTAAATAGCCAGCAGTGCCTAATCTCCCTGCAAACAAATTGTGATGGATGCTTAATAAAGCGGTTGTCTGGGAACGCCCCCTGATGCCAGCCTCTCGCCTCTGCTGATTTCTGTCAGGGCTTAATGGTGATGCATATGCAGTGGGAGGAATCACCGTGCAGGAGAATTCAAAACTTTACATGAAGCCCTTGTGACATTTGTTATTTAAACGATATTCCTTTAGGTGCTGCTGCTGGCAGAGGAATTCAACAGTTTCCGACATCAGCAGTGGCGGCGGCCGAACTTGTATGTAGACTTAGCATTGCCTTATGATTTTTCTTATCTCCCTCAAAGGCAAAAACCTTAAATTCTATATCAGTATCAACGTTTCCCAGTTTAACAATCTTTGGTGATGATAAATAGCCTTGCAAAATGTCAATTGTAATCAAGCAATCAGCATTCATATTGCAAACACCGGTAATTATAGAGATGCCCAGTCCGTTTTTAAAGAGTTTCGTATCGATTGGGGATGGGGACGACGACCATTACGCTACTTTTGTCTGCCATCTTAAACCCAATTGTAGATGTGGCCTTCCCTTGGTACATTTGAGATTGTTTTCCCTTATTTCATTTATTGTATTAATTTAATAGCTTGTCTCCTAAAAGCATTTGAAAGCAACTTGCCATTTATGCATTGAATTGATGCTTTGCTAGGCTTGTCTGTACGATGGATTGGCTCCAGGCTTGCACATCACAGACTCCCGCCAGTGCTGGAGGAAGACAGCAGGCAGTGATTTTCGTCAATTTTGTCTCCCCCTGCAGCCCCTTGGAAAAACTATCCCATAGGATTGTGGGGGACAGCATGGGAGGTGGTGCTTGTTGCTGCAAAGCAAACAGGAGTTAGATCCTGTCTCTCCATGTGAATGGATGGAGCCTTTGTCCAGTCACAGATGTGCAAGTCTGGATACAATCTGCACTCTAATAATGTACTCAGGAGGATAATTTGCAGTAGGAGGGTGGGCAATGTCTTGCAGCCCAAGGGCTGCATTTGGGGCAACTTTCCCAAGGCCAAACGCTAGGGCTGGGCAGCGCCAGAGGCAAAAGTGGGAAGAGCAACAAATGTAAAACCCAACTTTCTACAGTGGGGTCATTTCTACATTACCCTCCTGCAACATGCCCTGTGTGAGTGTCTGGAGGTGGGTGGCAGCTAACGGATTAAGGTTGAATCCCAACAAGACAGAAGTATTATTTCTGGGGGACAGGGGGCAGACAGGTGTGGAGGACTCCCTGGTCCTGAATGGGGTAACTGTGCCCCTGGAGGATCAGGTGCGCAGCCTGGGAGTCATTTTGGATTCACAGCTGTCCATGGAGGCGCAGGTCCAGGGCAGGTGTCTACCAGCTCCACCTGGTACGCAGGCTGAGACCCTACCTGCCCGCACACTGTCTTGCCAAAGTGGTACATGCTCTGGTTATCTCCCTCTTGGACTACTGCAATGCACTCTATGTGGGGCTGCCTTTGAAGGTGACCGAGAAACTACAACTAATCCAGAATGCAGCAGCTAGACTGGTGACTGGGAGTGGCTGCCAGGACCCTATACCATTGGTCCTGAAAGACCTACATTGTTTCCCGGTGCATTTTTAAGCACAATTCAAAGTGCTGCTCCTGACCTTTAAAGCCCTAAACTACCTCGGCCCAGTATACCTGAAGGAGCGTCTCCACCCCCATTGCTCAGGCCGGACACTGAGGTCCTCCTCCAAGGATCTTCTGGCAGTTCCCTCACTATGAGAAGTGAGGTTACAGGGAATGAGGCAGAGGGTCTTCTCAGCAGTGGTGCCCTCCCTTGTGGAATGTCCTCCCATTAGATGTCAAGGGGGCAAATAACTATACTACTTTTAGAAGACATCCCTATATGGGGAGGTTTTTAATGTTTGATGTTTTATTATGCATTTATATGTGTTGGTTGCTGCCCAGGGTATCTGGGGCAACCCATCCAGATGGGCAGAATATAAATAATAAAATAATAAAAATTACTGCTACTGCTACTGCTACTACTATTTAGCAAAGCACTTGGGAGGCGCTCCAAGCCACCAAGCCCTGTCTAGACTTGTTCTGCATCTGCTGTAGCTTCAAGGGGGAACTGGGGAAATGTTTCAGGGCTACAGAAACACAACTGACTGTTTCCAGACGAAAACCAGGCAACATATGATGAGCTGGTAGATTGAACAAATTGAAAATCTTGGCTGCTGTGAACTTCAGGAGGAGGGTTGGCCAAGGCTGCAAGATATGGAGGGCCTGGGACAGTAAAGGCTGATGCAAGGACATGTCCTTCAAAGGACCCTGGGATTATTATATACTAATGCAGAGCTTTATTTTTCAAAGTGACCAAGATTAGAGTGCCCAGATAACAATGTGACATTCCACAAATTCTCCAGTATGAAGCACTAAACAGCTAGTTGCTACAGTATTGCGGAGCATTTTGCAATTGCTACGGCAGGCAGGAAGACCCCTGAGTGGTCCATCAAGACCCTCAGCCATGTTCCAAGTGATCCATTACGGGGAGGTGGGGATATTTTAGAGATACTGGAACAGAACATGGGCTGCGATCTACAAAATCTAACTGAATTTTTCTGACGGGCTTCCTTTTGCTTCAGGGCACCTCCAGGTCTGCCGGTACAATCTTCACCCTGCCTTCAGGCTTCGCCTATCCCATCCAAATACCCGCTGGCGTGACTCTGCAGACGGCTTCTGGTAAGCAGAGCAGGTGCAGGCTTGGAACGTGGTTGATACGGTTGGCAGGGTTTGAAGAAGTGTTTGAGGAAGACTGTGTGGATTTTGCAATGTGGAAGCTGGCCGTTGATAAGCTTTAAGGGTAAAGACTGCACCACAAACTAGTTTAATAAAAAAGGAACAAAAGAACTGTTGCACGGTGCTTCCAGGCTGCTGCTGTTTTTGGGTGGGATTCAGTTGCATCCCAAGAAATTCAGGTTTGCACAATGAAAGCTGATCGTAGACTCATGGAATTGTAGATCATAGAATTGTAGAGTTGGAAGGCAGGAATCTCAACTAAATCATCCATGACAGATGGCCATCCAACTTCTGTTTAAGAACTTCTAAGGAAGGAGAGTCCTCCACCTTCCAAGGGGATTGTCCATTGTCAAACAGCTTTTATTGTCAGAAAGTTCTTCCTGAGGTTTAGTTGGAATCCCTTTTCCTATAACTTGAATCCATTGGTTCAGGTTCTTCCTTCTGGAGCAAGAGGAAACAAGCTTGCTCCACCCTCCTTTCCTCCTCCTCCTCCTCCTCCTCCTCCTCCTCCTCCTCCTCCTCCTCTTCTTCTTCTTCTTCTTCTTCTTCTTCTTCTTCTTCTGTGATCACTCTTGGTCGAGTAAGATTGTCTTCCATAAACACAGTCTTAACAGTGAGTCCGTAAGTGACTGTGGATGCCAATTCTGGATTCATACATCCTTCCACAGTGGGGGCATAGGTTTCTCAGTGGGATTTGATCACGGTGAGGGTTTGCCAAGCGTGCCTTCCTCTTAGCACTTTTCTCCTTTTCGTCCTGAGTTTGAGCATCTTCAAAGCCCATGACACCTTTGGTAAAGGCTGTTCTGCAATTGGAGCGCTCACAGGCCAGCGTTTCCCAGTTGGTGTTTATACTACATTTTAAAGATTTGCCTTAAGAGAGTCTTTAAATCTCATTTGTTGACCTCCAGCATTACACTTCCCATTTTTCAGTTAAAAATACAATGGTACCTCGGGTTACGTATGCTTCAGGTTACATACGCTTCAGGTTACAGACTCCGCTAACCCAGAAATAGTACCTCAGGTTAAGAACTTTGCATCAGGATGAGAACAGAAATTGTGCTCCAGCGGCACAGCGGCAGCAGGAGGCCCCATTAGCTAAAGTGGTGCTTCATGTTAAGAGCAATTTCAGGTTAAGAACGGACCTCCGGAATGAATTAAGTACTTAACCCGAGGTACCACTGTAGAGTAGTTGCTTTCAAAGATGATAATCAGGTATCTGCACAACACGACCAGTCCAATGAAGTTGATGTTGAAGAATCATTCCTTCGACACTGGTGATCTTTGCTTCTTCCAGTACACTGGCATTAGTTTGCCCTCCATCATCCATGTAACAGCTCTCATCTACCTGGCTTTTCTAGATCAACCCCAGATTATGGCTTGAAGGCACACAAAGCCACTATCTGGTTGAAGCTAAGCAGGTCTGGTTGGTTAGTGCCTGGATGGAGTACTATCTGGGAACTGCATGTATGTTCCATGATGGAAGAAAGGGAGGATATAAACGTAAGGTTTTGGTTTGTTTGTTTTTAACTGAAGAAAAGAAAAAAGATCCGGAGGGCCCCAGGTGGACCATGTATGTGTTTACGTGTGTTTAACCCTCTGTTAACTGCAACGTTGAGCTGACTGTTGATGGATGAAACTTTGTGGGAGGGAAAATGCTGAATGGCAGTAGAGCTGGCAAACCAAGGAATTTGGCCCACCTCTGGCTCTCTTCCCAAGCAGTTCTGATTGGCCGTTGAGGGAGACAGGCCTACTCACAATATTCCGTTTCTCTTTCTTAGGGCAGCTGTATAAAGTCAACATGCCGGTGGTGGTCACCCAGGCCCCGGGAGGTGCAACTGTCCTCCAGAATCCAGTCCAGCAAATATTCCAACAGCTCGGGCGGCAGCCCTCAGGAGCTCAGCCTGCCACCGCTGGTGCCATGCCAGCGAACGCCTCTTCTCATCAGGCACCCAGTGAAAACCTGCAGGCCCTGAATCCTGCTGTATCTCAGCAAGTGGGAATGGAAGAGAAGACCTTGTCTGCTGCTGCTACTGTCATGCAGGAGGCTATTGGGAGTCATGGGAAAGCTGCAGTGGGAGCTCTGGTAAGAGAGCAACCAACCAGCTCCCTGGAGACCCATCCAAATGCAGTTGTTCTTGACTTGAAATTATCTGAAGCACACTGCCCTACAGTGGCCACAGAAGCGACGGCAGGAAGCTCTCCCAATGGGTCAGAATTGCCAGTCAATCTTGAGCAGCCGCTGGATCCCAACGATATAATTGAGCTGATAATTATGGGCAACGAGTTGGACGACAGCACTCTCCTGTCTGATGAAGCCAACCTCTCCTTTTCTGAAGAGGTAATTCATTTTAAAGCAGGGACAGAGTCCAACAACATTTGGTGAGCCACAGGTTCCCTACTTTCTTTTGAAGGATTTCTTTCCATCTTTCTTCCGTTCAAAACTGCTTGCAAATGTGATTTTTAAAATGTAGCAGAATGTAGGATGTGTGCAAAATTGTGAAATAAGCATGCTCTTGGGTATTTACCATATTCTTCCCATTTAAAATTGAGAATGAGGTACTTAAAGGAGCTGGCGTGCACCCATAAGGGGGATTAAATTAGCTGTTCCTACCAGTGGAAGCTGAACAAAGATTAAACAAGTGCAGTGAGTATTCCCCACTCCTCCCATGCCCCCAAATTGTATATGTGGGGGTCAGGAGAATCTCTGGAACAGCAGAGGTGGGACAGAGAAGGAAGATTGTTCCATCACATAAGCAGAAATACTTGTGCTGATGGAGTGATCTGCTTAGCACTACCCTGAATTATTCCCATTGCTGGTTTATTATTATTATTATTATTAAGGACTAATTTCTGAAGGTTTTTTTTTTTTAAATGAGTGTATGCTTGTGGAATAGTTTCATTTCATTTCGATTTATCTTTGTAAATTTTCAATGACTGAAAGCTGGGAGGAGGATCTTAGATTCCTCCTAAGCTCCGCTCCTAGGTTTGACACGCATAATAGTTGTCATGCATCTTTTCTGTGAGCACGCTTATGTCTGAATTGATCTTGTTAGCCTCTCCCATAGACAGAAGGGCAAGGCTTCAGAAGTAGTGTGGTGGGCATTTGTTTGTGAGGAAATGCTCCCATGTCTTCAGTGTAGTGCAAATCTTCTTTCCAGCTAGAGACTAGCGTGCAGATGAAAGCTGATCTGCAGACCCAGAAGGATATTGCCAATAATATTGAAGAGATAATTCAGCTGGATGGAACAGGTGATGTTTCTCCCAAGGCAGAAATAGAAAGCCCAAGAGATGGGGAAGATGAGGAACTTGTGGGCATCATTGATGCTGAAGATCTGAAGGTCCTGGATGAGGAAGAGGAAGAAGACGGTGAAAACAGTACCTCAGACAATCAATCTCTTAGCAGCAGTAGTGATGTGGATGAACCCTCGGTTGACATAATTGAGGAGGTAAAGCTTTCGATTCACTTGAAAATGACTTTCTTTTCACATCTGTGGCTGAGGCTGAAACTACACACGATATAAACTGCTTTCAGTTTCCTTATTCTTTTTACAGTCAAGCGATGTATTAATTTTATGAAACAGATAAATGGCAGGAATCAGAGAGCAATTTCAAGGACCAAAAGGGGGGAGATATTATATCTTTATTCTTGTTTTGTTATTTGTGGACTTTGATGCCAATCCAGATTTGGGCACTTTGAGTCTTTGATACTCACCTGCCTGCCATCCAGTTACATGATCTGCACTGCAGACATGAGCAATTGTGATGCCCCTGTTGGGGCGATGGCACCGATGAAAAATGTCTCTCCCCCTTTCATTCTTTTGCTGCATGAAAAGTCACGCTCTGCCCTGTAGATTGTCCCACCTGTTTTGCACATGCAGAAACTGAGATGGAGACATCCTCTGTGTTACAACAAACATGTCCTATGGCAGTATTTTGTGGTGGTTCCTCATAACACTTCCTCAAAATTCCAGATATACTTACACATCCCAGAGTGGCCACTATATCAACCCTTTGTGTTCTTGGAAGGCTGCTACCATAATAGAGTTGACCAGTTCTTCTTCTTGTTATTTAAGAAACATAGTTCAATGCCAATCAGGAAAAAAAAACTTTTCCTTTTTTAGGATCCTTTAAATTCTGGGGACGATGTCAGTGAGCAGGAGACACCAGATGTATTTGACACCGATAACATAATTGTATGCCAGTATGACAAGGTACAGTGAAGAATGCTTGCTAGTTAAATGGGCCTTTACAATTTAAGTCCTCCCAGCCCTGTTAAATGTTTGGGGAAAATGTAGCTGCCTCCCTTTTCCACATCTAACACAGACCTGGGTTTGCCATGCAGGGAGTTTTTCCGCAGGCAGCCGCACCAATCGTGTTTCCCTGTTGAAAGTTCCTATATGATGCATTTGCACTTTGTGTCTTAAGTAAAACAACTTAGATGTGCGCTGGAACCAAATAATGTGGGAAGTGGACCTAGGAATAAATTAAGACCATTTTATCTGCTTTTTGGGGGGTATGGACTGCAAATCCCATCAGTCCTTTCCATTGGCCATGTTGGCTGGAGCTGATGGGAGCTGCATATGGGAGCTGCCTAGTGGGTGGGAAGGAATGGAGTTTCCCTGGAAAAAGGTGTGGATGTCTGGAATCCTGAATAGCTCCCTGCCTTGCAAGGTTGCTTGTTCCACAACTGTGCAGTGTAGATATTTCTGAGTGCTTCTGCTTTTAGTACATGAATTGTTTTTAATTGTTCAGTATTTCCTGTTGCTTACCAAGGAAAGCAACTGTTATTTTAGTGGGATTTAAAGGCCCCAGTATACTGCTTTTTGTTTTTTACCAGGTTCAGCGGAGTAAGAACAGATGGAAGTTCTACTTGAAAGACGGTGTGATGTGCTTTGGGGGAAAGGACTACGTTTTTTCCAAAGCCATTGGAGATGCAGAATGGTGAAATGTACAAAAATACCCAAAGTGTTTTTTTGGGTTTTTTTGTGCAACGTTCGGTAAGAATATACTGAAATGCTTGCCTTCCGAAATGTGAAATACAGCAATGTGAAAAGAGACTTCACATGAAAAACACATGTAAAAAATGAATAAATCCTACGTTAACAGTGATTGTGCATGGACCAGCTCTGCCTTTTGTGCACACACACAAATGTGGGTTATGCGGCTCGCTTAGCGCATCTGTTTGTGGCATCCCTGTTCTTTGATGCGAACCAAATCTCCAAGCCAGCTTGAGTTACGGAAGGCACTGTAACTTGGGGGCCTTGAGTCTCCCAGCAGTCAAAGCTTGTTGTTTAGTTGTGTCCGACTCTTCGTGACCCCATGGACGAGAGCACACCAGGCACTCCTGTCTTCCACTGCCTCCCGCATTTTGGTCAAACTCATGTTGGTAGCTTCGAGAACACTATTCAACCATCTCGTCCTCTGTTGTCCCCTTCTCCTTGTACCCTCAATCTTTCCCAACAACAGGGTCTTTTGAAGGGAGTCTTTTCATGAAGTGGCCAAAGTATTGGAGCCTCAGCTTCAGGATCTGTCCTTCCAGTGAGCACTCAGGGCTGATTTCCTTCAGAATGGATTGGTTTGATCTTCTTGCAGTCCATGGGACTCTCAAGAATCTCCTCCAGCACCATAATTCAAAAGCATCAATTCTTCGATCAGCCTTCTTTATGGCCCAGCTCTTCCAGGGAAATTATGGGTGGTGTTCAGCTATGTTTTACCGAGAGCAGACCTGTTGAAATCAGTGTTCTGAACTTAGGTCATGTTCCTTAATTTCAGTAGGTATACTCTGAGTAAAATCTAGCTGCATACCACATGGTGTCACCGCATGGCTTAACTGCATTAGGTTCCAGCATGTATTTAATCACTTGATTAGTAGAGTCAAGTCTTAGGCTACACCTTCTTACTTTGAAGTACTGAACTCATTGGGTAGTATTCAGTTATGTTGTACTCAGAGTAGAACCATGGAAATCAGAAATTGGTCAGACTCACTGACCAATTGTGCCATGGAAACATGGCTAACTTGGGTCCATTAATTTTAATGGATCTACTCTGAAGCTGAATGCTACTGTTATGTATTCAGTGGTCTGTGTTTGCCTGAGCTTGAGTCTGGACCAGGGGTCAGCAAACTTTTTCAGCAGGGGGCCGGCCCACTGTCCCTCAGACCTTATGGGGGGGCGGACTATATTTTTTGGGGGAAAATGAACGAATTCCTATGCCCCACAAATAACCCTGAGATGCATTTTAAATAAAAGGACACATTCTACTCATGTAAAAACATGCTGATTCCTGGACTGTCCGCAGGCTGGATTTAGAAGGCGATTGGGCCAGATCCGGCCCCTGGGCCTTAATTTGCTTACCCATGGCCTGGATTAAGGATTCTGAGCTCCTGTGTTCTGATTCAATACCTGTTGTTCAATCACAGAACATTTCAGGATTTTGGCCTCTGCCATTGGCTGTTGAACTCTGAGTCATGTTTCACAGTTTGGAAGTGTAGACAACCAATCACGTTGGGAGTGGGAGTGGCCCAGGCTTTCAGAAATGTATATATGTAGTCGCTTTGCCTCTGTTTCCCAGTTATGTAGTTCAGTAAAGGTTCTTGCTGTTATCACTGTGTCTTGCCTTGTGGGAACCCACCTATACTTCAGCTACCTAAATGAGGCTCACTTCTGAGTAGGCATGCGTTGGACTGCACTGTTAAATATAAAAAATGCACCAGAGGAGTGAGACTGGTTGCATTTAAAATGCAGATGCGGATTTAGGAGAAATGCGCCGAGCAAGCCACATCCACTTCACTTTAATTAATGCCTTGTTGAAATGTATACTCACAAATTGAGCCAATTCGGTCCGTCTGAGCGTATGACTGTGAATATCTTCCGATCTTTACACAGTTTACTAAGGAACATGATGGATGGGAAGGGAAATAACCCATTTCATCTTATTACAATGCAGATCTCTTATTTCCAAGGCCAGATTCACTGCAACAATTAAGAACATGCTTGAGCATTAATGGATGTGTCTTTTGCATTTTTTTAGTGTTTGGGGTATAATTGTTTTTGAAGTGCAGCACAGTTTAAACCTGACCCGGTTTACTCTAATTATATTTATGTTTTGCTCCATTTAGAGTATAAATTAGAAGTGAATTATCTTCTTTCCTAGTTGACAATTAAATGCTTTGGGAAACTTGAATTCTTCTTGAAAACAAAAATAACAAATCAGGACTGTTCTGTTGAGAGCTGAAATGCGGATAGTTTAATTAGCTTATTAGGACAGTCACAGCATCCAGTTTAATCAGTTTTGAGGATGGCCCGATTCTGGCTTCAAGGTTGCCAACCTGATGCCAGAATGGCAACAAGCTTGTTTTCTTCTCCTCTGGAGGGTAGCACTTGAACCAGTGGCTTCAAGTTACAAGAAAGGAGATTCTGACAACACCAGGAACAATTTTCTGATAGCAAGGGCTGTTTGGCAGTGGAATGGTCTCCCTTGGGAGGCCATAGACCAGTGGCGTAGCGTGGGTTGTCAGCACCCGGGGCAAGGCAAGTAATTTGCGCCCCCTAACCCGGGGCAAGGTAAGTAATTTGCGCCCCCCCCCGCTGCACTGTCCCTCCCCCAGATAGTCCCTCGGTCTCTCTCCGCACCGCACCGCACGCCTGGCACCCTCCCCTCCACAGTGGGCAGCGACCCGCCGGCTCGGATTGGATTCGCACAGCCAGCACTGCAGTGAGAGAGAGTGAGTGAGCCAGGTAGGGGCAGAGAGCTGCGAGTGCGAGGGCCCCCCCCGATGTTGCGCCCGGTGCGGCCGGCCCCCCCTGCACCCCCCACGCTACGCCACTGCCGTAGACTCTTCTTCCTTGGGGGGGTTTTAAGCAGAGACTGGATGGCCATCTGTCATGGATGCTTAAGCTGAGATTCCTGCATTGCAGGGGGTTGGACTAGATGACCCTTGAGGTCCCTTCCAATTCTTAAATTGTATGCAGTGGCAGAGAGCAGGCGGAGGCAGGGCTGGTGCATGTCCCGAGGGCGGTGTGCGCCATCCAAAGGGGCGTGTGTGCGTTCTGGGGGCATGGCACGCCACCTGCGGGGGTGGTGCGCCCAGCGTGGGCGTGGGGGGGGCAGCCCCGATGGATCACGCTGCCAGGGGCGGTGTGCTCCCTCTGCTCCCCCTCTTCCTCCGCCAGTGATTCTATGTTTCTGGGAAGCAGGACATGAACACAGTAACTCTCTCTCACTTGTTATCCCCAGCAGCTAGCGTTCAGTAACAGTACAGTGGTACATCGGGTTACATATGCTTCAGGTTACATATGGTTCAGGTTACAGACTCTGCTAACCCAGAAATAGTGCTTCAGGTTAAGAACTTTGCTTCAGGATGAGAACAGAAATCGGGCTCTGGCGGCTCGGCAGCAGTAGGAGGCCCCATTAGCTAAAGTGGTGCTTCAGGTTAAGAACAGTTTCAGGTTAAGTACGGACCTCCGGAATGAATTAAGTACTTAACCTGAGGTACCACTGTAATCTGATTACTGAGGATTTATCTGGATTTATCTGGATTTGCTTGTACCTCGGGTTAAGAACTTAATTCGTTCTGGAGGTCCATTCTTAACCTGAAACTGTTCTTACCCTGAGGTACCACTTTAGCTAATGGGGCCTCCCGCTGCCGCGCAATATCTGTTCTCATCCTGAAGCAAGGTTCTTAAGCCGAGGGACTATTTCTGGGTTAGCGGAGTCTGTAACCTGAAGTGTCTGTAACCTGAAGCGTCTGTAACCTGAGGTACCACTGCATAAAGTTTAGACAGAAGGTTGGACCATGGGCCTATTCAGTTTAATGTGGATTGTGAACACCTTGAGCCTCTTTTAATCAATGTTGCTCTTCTGCATTTAAAGGGGAGAAAGTTGTAGCTGGAGGAGGATGCCACATGGATGAGGGGAAATTAAAGGAGGCGTTAGGGGTTCACAAGATGCTAATTTGATCCATAAAGCTCTCCACCCTACACCACACATACAAACAAGCCACACTGCATCCAACTAAATGCAACCAACCAACTTTGGTCCTCCGATCTATCACAATGCCGATAAAAATAAGTAAATATATAAACAAAGGACCTACCCATGTGATGCTGAAACAAAAGCCCGGCACAATCCCTTTGCAATAAATTACTAGAATGAAAGTTCATTACCCCCAAACTCCCTCCCTCCCTCTCTCTTTCCCTGGAACAGCACAATATCTATGACAAATAAGTCTCATACCGAATGTAAACGAACTGTGAAAAAGACTCGTACGTTTTGAAAGTGGGGATGCTATATATGCTTTTCCTTGTTTGTTTGGTAACACAAGAAAATCTTTAATAAAAGCTAATTAAGAAAGCAAAGCAAAGCAAAACAAAACAAAACAAAACAAAACAAAACATGGCACATCAAACCAAGGTATGGATGGGCTCACTAAATACCTTTAATGAGTACAGTGGTGCCTCGCAAGACGAAAAGAATCCGTTCCGCAAGTCTCTTCGTCTTGCGGTTTTTTCCGTCTTGCGAAGCAAGCCTATTAGCGGCTTAGCAGATTAGCGCTATTAGTGGCTTAGCGGGCTTAGCGGATCAGCTGATAAGCGGCTTAGCGAACAGCTGTTAAGCGGCTTAGGGGCTGGGGGGAAAAGGGGGGGGGGAAAGGGAAAACACCCCGCAGGAACTCGCAAGCCCATAGCAAATTCGTTTTGCGAAGCACCTCCAAAACGGAAAACCCTTTCGTCTAGCGGGTTTTCCGTCTTGCGAGGCATTCGTCTTGCGGGGCACCACTGTATTTGTGTTGCTTTGTTTGGATCTGGGAGACCTGACTTCTAGACCTCCCCCAGCCAGGAAGCGTATTGGGTGATCACCCTCTCTCAACCTAACCTTCCTCATAGACTTGTAAAATATAAATGTAATGAATGAAATTAATATTCTGAGTGGGGAATTCCCACACCCCTCACTCCAGAATTTTATTAGACTGAAAGCACAAGCAAGATGGAGTTCTGTATATTCCGCAGCTGCAAAACACTCAAAATGGATCATTATTCTGCTGTTGCGGCAGGTTATCAGAAACAGGAGACAGATCTTATCGGCAGTTTCTTAACGGTGGCATTAAAACTTTTAAAGTTCCCGGTTGAGAAATCGATGGAGGCATAATTAACTCTGATTTACGTTCCGAAGGCATTTGTATTCCTGCATTAAGGACATGTTCCATTATGTTATCTACAGAAGTGTCGATTCATTCTCCGGCGAGCCCATGCAAAGTGTCTCGCTAATTTCCTCCTTTTCTATAGTCATAAACTGGGAGCGTTTCAGCGCCATGCATCATCTTGGATTGGAAAGAAATGGCTTGCTAATTTCTTCCGCGAGCGGGGCTGTAAGCTTCCAGGCTGATTTAACCAGAAAATAATAATCAAAACTGAAAGTGTAATAACATTGTAATGAGATTATAGGTGTGTTTTGCAAATAAAGGCTCGAGGCTTGGCAATGAGGAGGGGAGGAAATGTGTAAGAACCAAAGACTGCATTTGGTTTTTTATGACAGAATGAAATCTATATTTTCATTAAGGTTGCTATGATAAGTGAAATTGATACCCCCTCTCACACACTCCTCTACTGGAGAAAAATCAGGGCAGCATTACCATATTTCATTTTCTTTGGATGGGAGAGTACTGGAGACTTATTTACAGAGCATTTAGGATCCACTAGTAGTGTGTTCTGCAACAAAATGTTGCAGTGCGGCGTGCTCCTTGTTCACGATTTCATCCATTCCCCCTACAGCCTGAATTCCATGGTTACTGAGCATGTTCACTGAGCTGTTTTGAGGGTTCCCCCTCCCTTGAGTAGAGCAGGATGGGTTTGTACTTAAAAAAAGAAAAAGAAAATATCTTTTGTTGGAAGATTTTTGTTGACATTTGAGAATTCTCAGAAGCTTCTGGTGGAGAGAAATGCCACTTAGAGGAAATAAAGGAGATGGAGACAAAAACGGCTCGTTGTAATGAGCAGGGTGATTATCTGAGCCTTAAATTCCAAGGCAAGTTAAATTAAGGAAATACATTTCACTGTTGTTTAGCAAACTGATGGAAAAGTAAGAGATTTCGAGTCAAGGCAGACATCCTGGAGTTGCAGCCGTCTCTGTCTGTCTCCTGTGGATGAAGCACCTAAGAAGCTCAGAAGTCGGGCTGCGTCAGATCAAAGACCTGCCCAGTTTAGCATTATGTTTCTACGGTGGTCAACCAGATCCCCTGCACGGGATTCCCAGCATCTCCTGGACATCCCATGAAGCTGAACGCGGGAAGATTCAGGACGTCGTCATGTTGCACATCATTAAACTACAGAACTACTAAACCACAGGAGGACGTGACGGCCACCAATTTGGATGGCTTTAAAAGAGAATTAGGGACGCGGGTGGCGCTGTGGGTAAAACCTCAGCACCTAGGGCTTGCCGATTGCATGGTCGGTGGTTCGAATCCCCGCGGCGGGGTGAGCTCCCGTCTTTCGGTCCCAGCTCCTGCCCACCAAGCAGTTCGAAAGCACCCCTAAGTGCAAGTAGATAAATAGGTACCGCTTTATAGCGGGAAGGTAAACGGCGTTTCCGTGTGCTGTGCTGGTGCCGGCTTGCCAGAGCAGCTTCGTCACGCTGGCCATGTGACCCGGAAGTGTCTCTGGACAGCGCTGGCCCCCGGCCTCTTAAGTGAGATGGGTGCACAACCCTAGAGTCGGACACGACTGGCCCGTACGGGCAGGGGTACCTTTACCTTTACCTTTTTAAAAGAGAAGAAGAAGAAGAAGAGTTTGGATTTGATATCCCGCCTTTCACTCCCCTTCAGGAGTCTCAAAGCGGCTAACATTCTCCTTTCCCTTCCTCCCCCACAACAAACACTCTGTGAGGTGGGTGGGGCTGAGAGACTTCAGAGAAGTGTGACTGAGAGACTTCAGAGAAGTGTGACTGGCCCAAGGTCACCCAGCAGCTGCATGTGGAGGAGCAGAGACGCGAACCCGGTTCCCCAGATTACGAGACTACCGCTCTTAACCACTACACCCCACTGGGCCAATTCATGGAGAAGGCTGCCAATGGCACTGATAGCTATGTGTGGTGTAGTGGTTAAGAGCGGTGGACTCGTAATCTGGGGAACCGAGTTCGCCTCCCTGCTCCTAGCCACTTTGGGACTTCTTAGGGTAGTGATAAAACGGGATATCAAATCCAAACTCCTCTTCTTCTTCTTGCCTCCATGTTCGAAGGCAGCAATGCTTCTGAATACCACTGGCTGGGAATCGCTTGTGGGCAGAATGCAGACATGCTAATGGTCTCCTTGATGGCTTCCCAGGTGCACCTGGTTGGTCACCGTGGGAACAGGATGCTGGACTAGTTGGGCCACTGGCCTAATCCTGCAGGTTCTTGTGTTCTTATGGTATTCACATGGCCTCTGAGATTGGAGGTAATGTAGTCCTCATGACTAGTGTAGCGTCTGTATGGAGCTCCCAGTCGCCTCACGGACTATTGACTTGTACACCACTCATCTGCTGCAACCAACCAGGTCCTCCCCAGTAAATCACTTGGTCTCAGTCAGGTTCTCAAGTTAACAATGAAGAGTGTAGTTTATTGCAATCGCAAATCAATTTTAAATGCATTTGAAACGCTGTTACTTTTTACCCTCTTAGTCTTATTTTATCCTGTCTCTAACTCTTCTACCTCCATCACACAAGAACCAACTGCATTAACCGTCTCTCTATTTCCAACGGTCTGCCAACTGCTTTCCCAACTGCCTTTCCCAACCAACCAACCAACCCAAACCTCGGGCTAAGCCCTTTTATAAACAGGTAGGCTCCGCCTCTGGCTTCCCCCCCCCTGTCTTTTTTTTTAAAAAATATTTATTAGAAGTTTAAAAAAAAAGAAAAAAGAAGAAACAATAAAAAGTTTAACAAAACATACATTACAATTACAATAAAAAGGCAATACAATACAGAAAAAAAGAAAAAAACAACAACACACTAAACACACACATCCAATATTCCATATCTTTACCTTTCATTAACTTGTTTCATCGACCTCCTCACACCTCCCTTTTTTGTATTCTATTTCAATTAACTATTTCAGCAAATTCTTTCCATCTTTCTCGATTTTTGTTCTGTAATTTCTTAACAGTCTAACCTTAAATTTTTCATTTTGTCCCGTTATCAATCCACTTTTACTTAATTGTTTATTACATTTCTGCTAAGACCATATGACTTCATTCCAGCATCCTTCTAACATTCATTAATTTTACAATATTTTTGGAGATAAGCTTTAAAATTTTCCCAATCTTCTTCCACCGACTTTTCTCCCTGGTCTCGGATTCTGCCAGTCATTTCCGCCAGTTCCATGTAATCCATCAACTTCATCTGCCATTCTTCCCTGGTGGGTCCGCCTCTGGCTTTTCTATTGGTCTACCTATTAACTCTTTCTCTCCCCCTGTACAGATATTTCCAAAAGAACGGGCAAACGCCCCAACTAGTAGCTACTGATAGACTTAACCTCCATGTGTTTGTCTCATCCTCCTTTAAGGCCATCACTACATATTGTGGCAAATCCCTTAGTTTAGGGATCCTGTGAGATGAAGTGCTTCTTTTTGTCTGCCCTGAATCCATCTTCAGATGTTGATGGACCATAAACCCCACAATTCCTGACCACAGGCTGGGACCACGCTGGCTGGGAACATAGGAACAGCACAGGAACCTGCCATATACTGGATCAGACCATTGGTCCATCCAGTTCGGCACACCCTGTGGTGACTAGAAGCAACTCTCCTGCATTTCAGGCAGGGGACATTCCCAACCCTATTTGGAAAGGCCGGGAATTGAACCAAAGACAGAGTCTGGCAGTTCCTTCTGCCATATAAAAGCGCAGGCTTACCTGGAACCCAAAGACATAATCCAGACCAGCTTCCCTATAGTGATATAACAGCAGCCTTTAAGCCACTGTGGGGAAAAGAGGTGGGTTGTCAGACTTCGGGGAATCGGCTCTCCCCCCCCCCTGCTTACAAATCGTTTAGCCTTTCCAAATGCTCCACTGTATATTTCCTTCTAGTCTGTGGGGAACGAAAATGATTACATGTTTAATCAACGCATGGCACCCCACAACGTGATTAGATTTCCCTTTGCTAATTTTTCAGCGGAGGCTTAATAGCCGCTTGTGATAACGAGAGCTCCTATTAACAGCGTTTTCGTGGGTTCCTATATAATAAGCCACAGTACTGAAATGAAAACCCAGCTACACTTACAATTATTGCGGGAGATGCATTTTTTTTTCCTTTTTAAAGATAAATCAATCAATCAATCCAAGGACATTTTCACAATGATGCTAAGAATATTTTTAAAAATCTGGAATGTGTTACTCATATATCCATATATAATGTATGAAAACTACGCTGTGGACAAAGCTGGGTTCCAGTAAGTGTGACATTCTTATAATATGGCAGGCCTGGTTTCAGGCAGTTGGATTTCAGCAATTCTAGTCCAGCCAAGACAGAACTCAATGAGGTCATAAGAACATAAGAAGGGCTCAGACCAATGGCACACCTAGTCCAGCATCCTCTTCTCACAGTGGCCAACCAGTTGTCTGGTTCCTCGGGAAGAGGAATTGGCTGTTAAAGCCCTAAACGGCCTCGGCCCAGTATACCGTATTTTTCGCTCCATAAGACGCACTTTTTTCCTCCTAAAAAGTAAGGGGAAATGTGAGTGTGTCTTATGGAGTGAATGGCACTGCGCAGAGAGGGAGAGCTGCGCAGTGCCCCTTCAGCGAAGCACCTCTCCTGGCTTGTGCCTTAGCCGCATGCAGCTTCTTCGGGCAGGGGGAGCTGTGCAGTGATCCCGCTTGCTGTTCTGGCTTCTGAGATTCAGATTATTTTTTTTCTTGTTTTCCTCCTCCCAAAACTAGGTGCACCTTATGGTCTGGTGCGTCTTATGGAGCGAAAAATACGGTACCTGAAGGAGCGTCTCCACCCCCATCGTTCAGCCCAGACACTGAGGTCCAGCTCTGAGGGGCTTCTGGTGGTTCCCTCACTGCGAGAAGCCAAGTTACAGGGAACCAGGCAGAGGGCCTTCTCGGTAGTGGCACACACCCTGTGGAACGCCCTCCCACCAAATGTCAAGGAAATAAACAACTATCTGACTTTTAGAAGACATTTGAAGGCAGTCCTGTTTAGGGAAGTTTTTAATGTTTGATGTTTTATCGTGTTTTTAATATTCTGTTGGGAGCCGCCCAGAGTGGCTCGGGAAACCCAGCCAGATGGGTGGGGTATGAATGAATGAATAAAATAAAATAAAAATAACAAAGTAATAATTTTAAGCCACTCTGGGAATTGTAGCCCAGTTAGGTGAATAGGGGTCTCCTAACAACTCTTGGCACCCATAACAAGCTGCACTTTCCAGGATTCTATGGGATTTACTTAAAGTGGGATGATACTGCTTTAAATATACGATGCAGATGGAGCCGTAGTGTGGAGGGGGCTCTTAGTGATGGCCTTAATACTGGACTTAATGGTATAAAGCCCTCTGCCTTTTCATAAAGTGCATTTCTTCACATCAAAGTGTGGTGAGCTCCCCCTGTTGGGTTTGTAGGCTCTCCCACTCAGCCTAACCTAAGGGCACCACTGCCTATAGGTATAACATAGGGAAATGTTTGGGGTCCAGCCCTTGGGAGAGAGCGGGAGCAGAATGTAACTGAAACAAAGATGGCCTGGACACATCGATTCCAGACGCTCCAAGTGTCCCTGTTTTCCAGGGAGAGTCCCGGATTTACAGAAACCATCCTGGTTTCTGATGTGATCCCTGAATGTCCTGCTTTTCCTTAGGACGTCCCTATTTTCACTGGAGAAATGTTGGAGGGTGTTAAGTTATGTGACCCCTGAGCCTTTGGAAGACACCTGAAGGCAGCTCTGTATAGGGAAGTATTTAATGTTTAATGTTTTGTTATGTTTTTATATATGCTGGAATCTGCCCAGAGTGGCTGGGGCAACCCAGTCAGATGGGCAGCGTATAAATTAAATTAAATAAAAATAAATTAAAAAATAGGATGTCCCTATTGGATAAATGTTGGAGGGTACGTGATTTGGATCTCAGATCAATAGAGTGGCACAGTTTTGGCACATGTGTGCATTTGATATGGTAATACACCCCCCCCCACTCTCAATGCCTAAAAATCTGCTTTATTCACTGTTGCCAAACACAATCCAGAGCTGTGGCAGAAACAGAGTTTTCTAAATTGCTTGTGCAATACCTAAATTAAAAAAACAAACAAACCCGAACCAAAGAGTGGGATGTGGGTGGGAGTGGGGGGCTTGATCAGTTCAGGCAGGTATAAAAATGCCTCGTTCTTCACGTGGCTGAAGTCTCATCATTATTAAAGCTCTCCCAGCAATAACAGAACATGATGAGAGCAACTCAGGTAAATAAAAATCGCGGGAATTTCCCCAGGGGAAAGACTTCAGCTGCGACAAGCTCTCCAAAAGCTGCTTTTGTAATTCTTGCAGCATTTTTTGAGTTTGCAAGGTGCCAGGCATTGTTTCCTTTTATTTGAAAAAATAAAATGCTGTCAGTACATAGGAAGTTGCTGCCGGGTTGCCAATTGCCCAGAAAAAAAACAGCCTCTACTCCTTTTCCTCTAATGGAAGTTTGATACGCAGAAGTCAGCAAGAGATGCTGTTCACGGCATGGGTGGTTTCTTGTTGTAGGTGCCGTTTTGTTTCCTCCCTTCTTGTTTTTCTTTTTCTTTTGTTTCAGGAAATCTGCTGGGCCAAATCAGACAAATGATTGCTATAGCTCAGTATTATCTCCAGTCAGCGATGTAAAGAGGCAGCAGTTTCTTTTTCTGACTTGTATTCCTCACATTCAGCTCACTGCTAATGAATGTATGTTACGATGCAAATGAAACATCAGAACAATGTAAAAATGTTATTAAGTGTGTAGTGTTTGCAGACTTAAAAATGACAACAATGTAAACAAATAATAATAATAATAATAATAATAATAATAATAATAATTTATTATTTGTACCCAGCCCATCTGGCTGGGTTTCCCCAGCCACTCTGTGCGGCTTCCAACAAAGATTAAATATACATCAAAATGTCACACATTAAAAACTTCAGATGTCTTCTAAATGTCAGGTAGTTGTTTATCTCTTTGACATCTGATGGGAGGGAGTTCCACAGATGTTCCACTACCGAGAAGGCCCTCTGTCTGGTTCCCTGTAGCTTTGCTTCTTGCAGTGAGGGAACCTGCAGAAGGCCCTCGGCGCTGGACCTCAGTGTGCGGGCAGAACGATGGGGGAAGAAACGCTCCTTCAGGTATACTGGGGAGGGAGCCGGCGTTTGTCCACAGACAACTTTCCGGGTCATGTGGCCAGCATGACTAAACTGCTTTTGGTGAAATGGAACACCGTGATGGAAACCAGAGCGCACGGAAACGCTATTTACCTTCCCGCCGGAGCGGTACCTATTTATCTACTTGCACTGGTGTGCTTTCGAACTGCTAGGTTGGCAAGAGCTGGGACTGAGCAATGGGCGCTCACCCCGTCGTGGGGCTTTGAACCTCTGACATTCCAATTGGCAAGCCCAAGACACTCAGTGGTTTAGACCCCAGCACCACCCCATGGTCACCAGGCCTGGCTTGGTATGCCTCCAACAAATGAGGGGGCTGAGGAAGCAGAGCACAGCACTGTTCAATGGCAGGTTCCTCCTGAGCACAAGAAAGGAAGCTGCACTGCGCTGGGCTCCCTGCTCAGCCCCCTCCTGATAATGCAATGCCGTGCCCATGACATCATGCTTGTGCCATATGTTTGCCTCTGGTCTACACTGACTGGCAGCAGCTCTCAGGGGTTTCAAACAGAAGGCCTTCCCAGTCCAGTATACCTGTCCAGTCCAGTATTCCCAGTCCTACTCAGAGATGCTGAGGAATGAACCTAGGACTTTCTGCATTTGACCATCTTGAATTTTTCAACTTTCAGATTCCAACTTTCAGATTCCAAAAACAAGGGGTACTAAAAAGTTGCAACGTGATTTGGGAATTCAAAATATATTTTGGTTCAATTAATACAGTGGTACCTCGGGTTAAGTACTTAATTCGTTCTAGAGGTCTGTTCTTAACCTGAAACTGTTCTTAACCTGAAGCACCACTTTAGCTAGTGGGGCCGCCCGCTGCCACTGCTCAATTTCTCTCCTTATCCTGAAGCAAAGTTCTTAACCTGAGGTAATATTTCTGGGTTAGTGGAGTCTGTAACCTGAAGCGTATGTAACCTGAAGAGTATGTAACACGAGATACCACTGTATAATTTAGTTTTGCTTGGTAAGTGAAATGTGTGTAAAACTGCATAGAAATCATTAACAACAATTGCCAAGTGCTTGCTGTTGAGTCTTCTTCTTCTTCTTCTTCTTCTTCTTCTTCTTCTTCTTCTTCTTCTTCAGCATTGACTGGCCATTTTCAGAAGGATTTTTTTTTTAAAAAAAGGTTTTCCAAAAGCAGTTTATGTGGTTCTTCATCAAATGTAGCCTTCCCAAGCTAAATGTTGTCCAATCCACAAAAATAATAGCAGATTTGAATTCCTTCCACCCAGAAACATATTTTTAAGTCCCCTCACTGAAGAAATGTAGAAAAAAATATTTTTTACCCCCTAAAATGACACACCCTACTTCTGCATGCAAAGCGGACCCCCCACAATCGAGCTACAGCTCTTCCGCTCTTCCCTCTCATTACAATTTCCTTTTCTGTATAAGTTGCTCAGGGCTGCCAAGGGCTAGACAAAATTGTTCTAGTGATTGTATATAGTCCTTGGTCGGCTGGTTGGTGTGCCCTGATTTAAATTATGCCTTGCAGTCTTAAGCAGAAGTTTTATAACCCACCCCCTGCCCAAATAAATCCTTTCACCACTGCTTCACCCAAGCAGTTTTGAAAATGTCAGGAAAGTTGAGAAATAGCAATGCATTCTAGTTACTAGTTATGCCAAGCAGAATTAAGCGTTTCAGGGTTATCTGCCATGAAACACAACTGTATGCTGACCTAACCAAGATAAATGAGACCCCAAAACCTCATATCGAAACTCTTAATATTCTACCCTGCAGTGTTTCAATAAGGTCTTTGCTGATGAGACATTTAAATAAACGCTGAGCATGCTTCTCAAGAAAAATAATAACAATGATAGCTTAAATTCTATTATGGGAGAAAGGAGATTAACCAGAATTTCTTGCCATCTTCACGTATTTGGGCTTGCAAGCTTAAAAGACCCAGGCAAGCAAGGGCACAGAGTCAGCCTCAGCGCTGAATGCATCCTGTCCACAACCTCGTGCAGTGGTACCTCAGGTTAAGTACTTAATTCGTTCCGGAGGTCCGTTCTTAACCTGAAACTGTTCTTAATCTGAAGCACCGCTTTAGCTAATGGGGCCTCCTGCTGCCGCTGCGCCGTCGGAGCACGATTTCTGTTCTCATCCTGAAGCAAAGTTCTTAACCCGAGGTACTATTTCTGGGTTAGCGGAGTCTGTAACCTGAAGCGTCTGTAACCTGAAGCGTATGTAACCCGAGGTACCACTGTACTCCCAAACTATGAACCTCCTTCCCTCATTCACACACCTAATTCCTGAACGCAGAAAACACCCATCCACAGCACTGCCATCTTATCAGGGTTCATCCTCAGGTTCCAAGTCCTCATCCAGCCCTTCACTGACCATAATAAATCACACAGAGTAAAAGAAGTTAACTCTTTCTTAGAGGAAACAAGGTTTGCTCAGGAGTGGCAGGTCTCTTGAGTGTAGCAACTCTTCTCCATAGGCCTGTCCCCTATGTGGCTGTTGTGGAGACTGAAGGTCCCAGCCTTCCCACAGCTGCTTAAGTCTCCTCCTTCCCCGGGTCCTTCCCAAGCAATCTGAGACTATGCCAGCACATCTACCTTTGCTCTTCCCACTTCATACCTCACCTGGTTCTGGGAGACCAGCAGGGAGGGGAGTTTATCGCAGCAGGAGTGGGAGACAACCCTGGCTTCTTCACCAGCCTGCTTCTTGGGTTCCCTCCTTTCAGCTTCCAACACCTCCTTCCTGCAGGCTTCTCTCTCTTCTCCTTCTGACTGCTCAGTGTCACCCCACTACCATCCCCCAGGCTCTGAACCTTCTTCCCTTGGGGGTTCCCCAGCTGATGCCTCTGTGTCCAGCCAGCCCATGAGAACTGCCTCCAGACCCTGGTCCAACACCTTCACAGCATCTCCTGATTCAGAAGGAATGGAGAAATAGAACCATGTATCATCAGCATACTGGTTGCCCCATGCTCCAAACCCCTGAATGATGGCTCCTAGTGGTTCCATATACATGTTAAATAGCAAAGGAGACAAAATGGACCCTTGTGGAAACCCCACAGCCCCAAAGCCATGCAGCTGAGCAACCAACTCCTTGAATTACTTTCTGGTAGCAACCCTGTGGACAGGAGAAGAACCACTGTCATACTTGTGGTGGCTACATGAGAATGGGCCTTTTCTGTAGTGGCTCCCTGTTTGTGGAATGCTCTCCCTAGGGAAGTTCATCTGGTGCCTTCATTGTCTATCTTTAACCACCAGGCAAAAACGTTCCTCTTCAACCAGGCCTTTGACTGATTTATGTCTTGTTAAATGTGTTTGCGTCTGTGCTTGTGTGTGATTATTGGTTGTTTTTGTTTTCCTTATATACTTTGTGGTTTTGTTCTATATTTTTATATTGTGGACTGCCCTGAGAACTTCAAATGAAGGCCAGTATAGAAATAATAATAATATTAATAATAATAATAATAATAGTACAGTGGACGCTTGGGTTGTGAACGTGATCTTTGCGGGAAGAACGTTTGCAACCCGCAGCGCCGTGTCTTGTATTGTATTTTGTTATGAGCTGCCATAGGCTGCTATGGGAGAAAGGACAGTACAGTGGTACCTGGGGTTACATACGCTTCAGGTTACATATGCTTCAGGTTACAGACTCCGCTAACTCAGAAATAGTACCTCGGGTTTAAACCTTTGCTTCAGGATGAGAACAGAAATCGTGCTCCGACGGTGCAGCGGAAGCAGGAGGCCCCATTAGCTAAAGCGGTGCTTCAGGTTAAAAACAGTTTTAGGTTAAGAACGGACCTCTGGAACGAATTAAGTACTTAACCCGAGGTACCACTGTAGAGTAGAATAGAATAGAATAGAATAGAATAGAATAATATTTCCCCAGCACACACTGGATGGATGAAGACAAGGGTACCCCTGAACACGTTAAAAAGGCTTTCTCCCCCCCCAACCATGGATTCCCCCCACAGCCAGCTACATTACATCTGGAGCCAATGGGCAGGCTCAGCATTTTCTCCTCATAAATCAGATCTGCACAACTTGCGGCCTGCCAAGCTGAACGCAGACCAAGCCGCAGCTCAGCAGGCAGTTCCATAAACCTCCTATGGGCGAGGTTTGGTCCAGTGGGTCACAGATTGTGTAGGGCAGTCATAACCGAAGCAGCAGCTCAGAAAGACCACATTATAGCAAACCTTTACACTATTCCTGAGTTCCCCCCCATCTCCCTCTCTCTTTTGAATCACCTATTCTGTTTTAATAAGTAGCGAAATTAATTTATATTCTGACCTTGCAATGGTTGTGATCTGCAATATTTTCACTTTGTTCTGTTCTGCTTGGCGTACTGCTACCCTCCGTCCCCCATTACTGCTGAGCTAATCTGATGGATGTGCTGCATAATTCCATTTAGCATGTCCTTTCGGTCTCAATTCTCTTTTCCCTTTGAAATCCTAGACATTTCAGTGAATATGAAAGCGTAGCTATATGTAGGGCAAACGGTGCCCTTTCAAGCCTTCCTTTGCTAGGAGCACAGCGCTTCCTCTCAAAAGCAGACGGCTTTGCAGGGAGACAGAGGCGTAGATCACCCATTGTTGTTGGATGGGGGCAGGGGGAGGGAGCTGCTATTCAGCAATTAACATTTCTTTAAATATTTTGAATTGAGCAAAAGCTGAAGGACCAGAAACATGAATTTCCCTCGCTACTTTGTCTATCAAGACAAAGCGCTGCGTGCCATCTTCCACAGTAGAAGGCTGTGCACACGCTATGCCTTTAAAACACATTCCTCCCCTCAAAGCATTCTGGGCACTGTAGTTTCTTAAGCGTTGCTGGGAATTATAACACTGGGAGGGGTTGTGACGTTAACATATGAGAGTGCTGGAGGTGAAATAGTTAAACAGGTTACCCAATCAGAACCCAGGGGGTGGAGTCAAAGGGAGTATAAAATCAGCTCTGGGAGGGGCGAAGGGAGGAGTTCGTTGGGAGTTGGGTGGTTGGTTGGAGTGGGAATGAATTGGGATAGAGGCTATGGGTAGGTTGAGTTAGTGTAGCGAAATAACCTGAGTCAGGAACAGTTAGGGGCTAGGAAGACAATTAAATATCTGAGAGGTGGTTTAGTGAGTGAGAGCAGGTAGCGAAAGTTATAGGTCTGGATAGGCACCCCATGAATGTAATTGACTGATACTGTTTATGAAACCGCACGCTTGTTAAATAAATAAACCGCACGCTTGTTAAATAAATAAACAGAAGCGGGTGGCGCTGTGGGTTAAACCACAGAGCCTAGGACTTGCCGATCAGAATGTCGGCGGTTCGAATCCCCACGACGGAGTGAGCTCCCATTGCTCGGTCCCTGCTCCTGCCAACCTAGCAGTTCGAAAGCATATCAGTGCAAGTAGATAAATAGGTACCGCTCCGGCGGGAAGGTAAACGGTGTTTCCGTGCGCTGCTCTGGTTCGCCAGAAGCGGTTTAGTCATGCTGGCCACATGACCCAGAAGCTGTACGCCGGCTCCCTTGGCCAATAAAGCAAGATGAGCGCCACAACACCAGAGTCGGTCAGGGGTCCCTTTACCTTTACCTTTTATGTTCCAATTGGACTCAGTATTGTACCAGGTAGGGCCTGGGTGGTGGCAGCGAGAAATAAAGTGGTGGCACAGAGATCAATAGATGGTGAAACGTCCGGGGACCCTGTGTGGTCGCCACAGGGATAAATTGCAGTGCCCAGAAGTCTGTGAGGCAAAGAACTTGCAAGTGTGCTAGTGTGGTGTACATTAACAACATCTTGAGCTTCTTGGAGAAAAAGCTGGGATAGAAATGCAACAAATGAATAAATACGCCCCCCCCCCACTCAACCAAGGACTGGATCCACCCCCTCATGGGCCCGATGTGGCTCATGTCTCTGGCCTTTGCCCGATCCCGCACACAGCCCTAAATTCTGCTGCTCTCCTCCGTATACTAAATTCAGAAGCCAATTTGACTGAAGTCAGTGGGGTTTGCTTCCAAATGTTCCAAATGAATCCCATTGGTGGGGAAAGATGAATTATTCCAGCCACTCAAGAACTGGGACAAGCCCCTTGAAACACAGCGTCTGGTGCCACTAGGAGATGTAAGCTTATTCCCCCACCCTTCCTAAAATTCACTTCCCTAAGCCCTCGCTATTCCTGCTTGTTGTAAGCATTCGTTTTATTCATAATTCAAGTGTGTGGGTGGGGGGGACGGCGACACCCCTCCAAGAGTCTTATCTGGATGCATTCCATTTATTATGCATTTGAGGAGTTTGCTTAAGATGCTGAACACACAAAAGACTGATAAATGAGAACATGTTGGGCTCGCTAAGAAATGTAGCTAATAGGGAGCAGATTAGATAATCCATTTCTCTTTGCGGCAAGGCAGCAACTCCTGCAACAGATCCAGCTCTTCCATTATTTACTTCCAAGTAAGTCCCATAAAAATCAGAGAGACTTACTTCTGAGTAAAGAAACTTATTCCTTTGAAATTGTGTGTGTGTGTGTATATATACACATACACACACTGCTTAGGGAAGTTAGATAGTTTTGATGGAAACTGGAGCAAAAATTTGCTTACTGTATTTTTTGCTCTATAAGACTCACTTTTCCCCTCCTAAAAAGTAAGGGGAAATGTGTGTGCGTCTTATGAAGCGAATGCAGGCTGCGCAGCTATCCCAGAAGCCAGAACAGCAAGAGGGATTGCTGCTTTCGCTGCACAGCGATCCCTCTTGCTGTTCTGGCTTCTGAGATTCAGAATATTTTTTTTCTTGTTTTCCTCCTCCAAAAACTAGGTGCGTCTTGTGGTCTGGTGCGTCTTATAGAGCGAAAAATATGGTATTTGCCCCAGCATGGAAAGCCATCTTGCATTCGCTGTTTTTTTCTTTTCCAGTCTGCAGACAATATGTAATTTATGAGTCCCCCCCCCCCAATTTGCTTTGCGTTTCCTTTCCATTGAAAGGAATAGGGTGGAATAATGTGGTAATGTTGCAGCAAATGATGTGAAATTCTGCCACAGGCAAGGCTAATAACATAGTTTTTGCCGGAAACTGCAGCAGAATGGAAACAGGGAGGAAGAAAGTAGGAATGGAAATGGATGCCTATTTACATTTGTAATAATACTGATCATTTCAGCTGCTTTCAGTACCATCAGCCATTGTATCCTTCTGGGTCACCTTGTCAGAATAAAGCTTGGAGGCTCCAGTCCTTTCAAAGAATCATAGAACTGTAGAATTTGGAAGGGGCAATGAGGGTCATTTCATCCAACCTTCTGCAATCCAGGAATTCTGCTCACAGCCATCCTTGGGTGGACTCAAACCACCAAACATCTGGTTAACAGCCAGACACACTGACCCATTGCTGCACTGGGTATTCCCAAAAGGCAGTGCTGGGGAGTCACTTTTCCTACGCTGTGGTTTTGGGCTTAGTCGACTCACACCTCTTTGCGTTTTTCAGATTTCTAATTGGCCGTAGGGGCTTGTCCGGTCGATAGGCACCTTCCAGACTGTCAGTGTTTTCAAGTGGGGTTCAGTCACATACCGACCAATTTGGGTTGTGCAATTACACTCGTTTGGGGACATTGCCATGAAGTGAAAAGTTTCCTGCTGTCTGTGCGTTTTGAGCATATTACATAGATACTGCCTCAACTGCACTGGCTGCCAATTAGTTTTGGGGTGTGCTGGTTTTGACCTATAAAGCCTTAACCGGCCCAGAACCACAATACCTCAAGGACTGCCTCTTCCCATACGAACCGACCCAGACCCTGAGATCTGTGGGATGTGAAACACAAGAGCAGTCAAGTACAACATTCCTAGAGTGAACATGTTTACACATGGGGAGGAATGCTTGTTCAGCCAGCAGGTAAACTTCCTGTTTCCTTTTGGGCTGGGACAGACTTCCTCTGCATGTGACTAGGGGTGGGTGTGGCCTCACCTGTTCAGGTAACGACAAAAGCACAGGGCAGGGCAGCCATCTCTGTCTCTTTGACTACATGTGACAAAGAAGCACCATCTGCTTAGTCAAAGATGCTCTCTTGGCCTCCAGCCAAGAAAGGACAAAGGGGCTGTCTCCTTATGAGATAGTTTCCAGGTGTATGTTACTTTTCTAAGCTAAGTCTGCCTTCTGGGATCCGATTGTGAACAGAATGTGAGTAAACTCTTTTTATACTTTTATAGAAGACTGTGTTGTGTCTTATCTTTTATGAGGGAGTAAGGGGAAAATACCACAACAGTTGTTATAGAGGCTTTAGCGAGCCTGAGCAAACGCATCTGCTGTGAGTTTAAAAAGGGGAATGTTACTCTGCTAAATTGTGAGCTTGTTAACACAAGTTGGAAAGGCTATAATCAAACAATATATCCTCTCCTGTATCCCTGAACATTCCCACAAGATCATCTTCTGAGGCCCTTCTTTGTGTGCCTCCTCCATGAGAGGTCTGGAGCATGGCAACACAAGTGTGAGCCTTCTCTGTAGTGGCGCCTTCATCATATGCTTTTAGGTGCCAGGTGAAAATGTTCCTCTTCAACCCGGCCTTGGGCTGATTAATATTCTACAGCCTTTTAAATGTGCCTGTGGGGAGGGAGTTATCGTTTTGCTGTTTTGTTTTGCTTATTTACCTGTTCTTATCCTGCATTTTATTCTGACCTGACCTGAGATCTTCTGAAGAGGGGTGGTATAGAAATCTGATAAATCAATCAATCAATAATAAATCAATCAAACCATAAGGGTAGGCCACAGAGCTCTGCAAGTGCCACTGATAAGCAGATCCATGATACCTGCAAGCCTGGTTTTGGCATCATGAGGCGTTTTTACCTGATGCACATCTGAGTGGGTGAGTGGGTGTGGCTTGGGTAAGTGGCTTCGTGGGCCAAATCACGAACCCTGCCAGGCCAAAGAGGCCACAGGCAGAGGTTCTCCACCAATGCCTTAAATCAAGGATGGGGAATCTGTAGGCCTCAAGGTATTGCTGGACTCCAATTCCCATCAGCCCCAGCCAGCATGCCCACTGATGGGCAATGATGGGGGTTGTAGTCCAACAATAACTGGAGAACTAGAGGGACGTGGATGGTGCTGTGGGTTAAACCACAGAGTCTAGGACTTGCTGATCAGAAGGTAGGCGGTTCGAATCCCCATGACGGGGTGAGCTTCCGTTGCTTGGTCCCTGCTGCTGCCAAGCAGTTTGAAAGCACGCAAAAGTGCAAGTAGATAAATAGGTACCGCTCCAGCGGGAAGGTAAACGGTGTTTCCGTGGGCTGCTCTGGTTCGCCAGAAGCGGCTTAGTCATGCTGGCCACATGACCCGGAAGCTGTACGCCGGCTCCCTCGGCCAATAAAGCAAGATGAGCGCTGCAACCCCAGAGTCGGTCATGACTGGACCTAATGGTCAGGAGTCCCTTTACCTTTAGAGGTTCCTCATCGCTGCCTTAGCTGGATACTGCCCTGTCCCTTTTAAAATATGTTTCCCCTCTCTCTAACTTTACAACAACTGCTTTAACACACAGTAAATTCTCGATCCTTCTCTCCTCCTCCCTCGCTCCCGTCCTTCTATACATTTTTTGGATGGCTCGGATCACACTGACCTAATTCTATCCATCAACTCCTTGCCTCCTCCCGAGTTTTGCAAACTCTGTACCTTGCGATCCTATCTTTTCAGCGTGACTGGCAAGATCCACTGACAGCCACCAAGTTGGAGGGGGCCACAAGCGCTCGCGCTAAATTTAATTCCGCACCCTCGCTGTGATGCACTGCCAGTCACTGGAATATCTTGGAGCTGGGACCCCTTCCAGGCTTAGGATAACATCGCCATTTACCCACAATTCTGCTCATTTCCATACAGACTGTAAGCCAGGCCGCATAACCAATTGCTTGTCTGGATATGACAGTAATTGTATGCAATTCAGCCTTCAAAGTTTCTTCTAACAATCTCACAGATCCCTTTCCTATCACTTTGACATGTCTCCACTTGGTGCATTATTCTCCAGCGATGACAATGTTATCTCTCTAGCAGATGTTAATACCCACATGGAAAGCTCCTGGAATGTCCTATTATTTGCTGTAATTTTCTCCCTCTATTTCCTGTGTGTGAGAGAGAGGGGGGGGAGAGAGAGAGAGAATGGTTTAGAAGTAAATTAGGAAAAGAAGAATCCTTTTCAGTACACAAGGAAACAAACAGGGCGAAAGGAGAACGAATTGGGTACAGTGGATTGAATTTGGATCAAGGGCAGCTGAACTCAAATCGCTGGGGAATGGACCAATGGGTTGTCAGTTGGTAGCCTTTACAAGACCACAGAAGCCTTACCTATAACATAGAGTTGTTGAGAGATGCAAAAGTTTAGTAGTTAGTTCCCATCCTACTTTCCAAACATCCCACGACTAGTGGAATCTTTAAGGAATTGCTGGGGCCCTGTTGGCATGGCAGCGCCATCGCTGACCCCACTCCTGCCCTGCGTCTCAGAGAAGAGGGAGAACTAAATGGAGCAGGTCCTTTGGCAGAGGCGATGGAGCAGCCCTGCTGATCTTCACCTCCACAGCAGCCAGATGGAATAGCTGCTGCTAGATGTCAGACGAAGGAGGGAGGAGTGCAGTGGAGCTTCCGTCTTCCTTTCAGCATAGGTTGAGGGTGTTCTGCTGAGGAGCAGAGCCTGTGCATCAGTTGTCTCAGTGTTGTGAAATGAACTTTCTCCAGGAACTGCAATTTACTGCTCTTCCAGAGGGAGGCAACAACATTATTATTTATTTATTGCAACATTTATTTATTGTTACATCCCATCTTTCCTCCAAGGAGCTAAAGGGAGTGTACATTTATCTTCACAACAAACCTGTGAGGTAGGTTAGGCTGAGAGACAATGACTGGCCCAAGGGTACCCAAGGAGCTCTATGGCAGAGAAGGGATTCGAACCCTGGTCTCCTAGGTTCTAGTCCAACACTCTAGTCACATGAGCAGCAGAATGATGTATGGCAAGGGTGTGTGTGTAACACACACACACACACACACACACACACACACACACTTGATTCCCTTGTTTGTTCATATTGGTATGTTCTGTTTTTGTTGACCATTGAGTTTACACTGTACACTGTACTGTTCAAAACCTTGAATACTGGAAGCCTACCTGTGATAGTGAGTTTCTCCGAATTGGTGAGCTCCCCTATGGTTTTTGGTTGAGGAATACTCTTGATCAGTGAAAACTGTGGACAGGAATAGCATAATAATAATAATTAATAATAATAATAAATTTTATTTATATCCCGCCCTCCCCAGCCAAAGCTGGGCTCAGGACGGCTAACAACAATCAAATAATCCAACAATACAATCAATTGGATTGGATCTTCTGCAGCATCAGATTTAGGGCAATGTGGGCTGTTCCTCTGCACAGGGAGCCGAGGTGAGGGGGAGCAAAATTGAGAAGGTCCAGCACTTCTTTCCCAGCCAGAACTTGCTGGAACTGAGTTCGGGCACCTCTCAGGTGGGTGCCATTGTAATTATAAGAGAACAAGTTCATGGTGAGTTCTGGTACCTCTTTTTCTAGCAAAATAGCACTGAGAAGATCCATAACTGAGAATATCCATTTGGTGGTGCCAAATGTTGGCCTTGCTCAGGGTATTACCAAAGATTACCAAAGTCCACCCCTGATCTTTTGAGACTTCCATCACATTATATAGACATTCAAAAGTGATGAAAATGGGCTAACCTTCGCTGGAGCTCCCTGCTTCCCCCTTATGTTCACACCTCCTTCCACATAAGAACATAAGAAAAGCCCTGGTGGATCAGGCCCTATCTGTGTGGTGCAGAGGTTCTACTCTGGCTTCTCAGTAGGTAGGTCACTGCTGCTTACTTGGACGAGTTAACAGGGAGCCAGGAGCAGTGCAAATGTACCGTCAGAGCCAATCTGGGAAGCAAAAATGACCTCCTCTAACTGGGAAGTTTTGTCGCTGTTCTGCCCCACCTCAACAGGGAAGTATTAGGGGTTTCTATGCTCTGTCCTGTTGTCTTTGTCCATGGAGTTTTCTTGGCAGGGATACTGGAGTGGCTTGCCGATTCCTGCTCCAGGTGGATCACGTTTAGTCAAAACTCTCCACTATGACCTGTTCATCTTGGGTGCCCTGCTCGGCATAGTTCATAGCTTCTCTGAGTTCTTCAAGCCCCTTCGCCACGGCAAGGCATTGACGCTTTTGAATTATGGTGCTGGAGGAGACTCTTGAGAGTCCCATGGACTGCAAGAAGATCAAACTTATCCATTCTTAAGGAAATCAGCCCTGAGTGCTCACTGGAAGGACAGATCCTGAAGCTGAGGCTCCAATACTTTGGCCACCTCATGAGAAGAGAAGACTCACTGGAAAAGACCCTGATGTTGGGAAAGATGGAGGGCACAAGGAGAAGGGGACGACAGAGGATGAGATGGTTAGACAGTGTTCTCGAAGCTACAAACATTAATCTGACCAAACTGCGGGTGGCAGTGGAAGACAGGAGTGCCTGGCGTGCTCTGGTCCATGGGGTCACGAAGAGTCGGACACGACTGAACGACTAAACAACAACAACAACAAAATGCTCTGTCCCACCTGCTGCTTATGCCTTCAAGGGGAGTGTAACCCCACCCAGAAGAAGGAAGCCTTCTATATTGAGTCTCGTCTTGTTGGCTGTCATCTGGCCCTGGGATGAGGCCATAAAGCATGACTTCCAGGGAGGCTCTGAGTCCTGCCAGACTTCTTCTCAGACATTAACTGCTGTTGGCCGCGGCTGCTTGTTTCAGAACAAAAGCGGAGGAGAGAGACTGGCACGACTGTTGCTGTCCTTGTAATTCAGTTTATGGGATCAATGGAGCTGTCTGGTGCCACCTTGCATGGAGTGTCATAATTGAAATCAATGAGTTTATGCCGAGTGAAAAATCACCTCGCGAACAAAACTGGGCTCACGATTGCACTCAGTCCAAGAAAGAGCAGCCTCTTTATTAGATCTTTATGAAACAAAAGCCCGCCTTCGTATGGCATTCCCACACTCTATAATAACATAAAAGGGCTGATAAATACCCAAAGTGTACCTTTCAGGTTTTCTGCAATTTAGCAGAATTTTCATGCCCGTAATCTACTTTCCTTGCTCAGCATCTACTTGGAACTTTTTGGATTTTTTATTTTGTATTTTTACAGCCCCAGATCTCCTGTTCATAACAGACAATTTATGATCCCGCAGCCTGAATCGTAAGTGCTGGTAAACAGGTTCTTGGGGAAGATTTAAGTTAGGAGGACAGCGCCTATAAAGAGGAACAAGAATTCATTACATTTCGCAGATGGAGCCGATAAAAGGAAGGAAAAAAATCCATATCTTTGGGCAGCTGTGAAAGGGGGGAAAAAAGAAAGAAAACCTGAAACCTTCACAATGCACTGTGGTTCTGTTGCAAAGCTTTATTCAAATGGTCTGTGAAAGTTTTAAATCAATGGTTTATTGGAGCAGAGGGGAAAGGAGAACTAAGCAGTGCTTTTTAATGGCACAGTCCTTGCCCACCATGATTTGAACGATGCTGAAATTGTACATATGGCATCACTGGAATTAAAAAGATGAGGCTTGCAAAGCACTGTGTTCAGACAGCTCACCTTGATGGCTCCTCCCTTCTGATGCTCAGGGGTTTAATCTGTATATAGGCAAAAGAGCACCCATGTATACAATCTATTCTAATTATTTTAATTTATTACCCACTGTTCCCCTCAAGGTCCCATGTCTGGCAGGAGCAAATTATAACACAACATCTGGCGAAAAAAGCAGGAAAGACTGCTTTGCAGGCTGCAATGACCCCTGGGAGTGGGGTCCAAGTGTCCCCATTGGCTGGGAATGCCTGTCCAAGGGCTGCCGGCATTGGCCAGTAGCTCACTGCTGGGTGATCTGGCCTGCCATTGGTCGGATCACTTGTGGGCCTGGGGCCTGGCTGCAACACTGTCCACCAATGAGGGTGAGCGGACTTATAACACAACATCTGGATGAGATCACTGGATGAGGTTACTGTTAGGTGGCTTTGCAGCTAGTTCCTCATCATCCTGGAAAAAAGGGACAATCAGATGGCCACCTGTCATGGATGCGTCTTCTTTTTTTAGTTTCAGTTTTTTGTTTATACTTTTCAAATTTATACATTCCATTAGTTTGACAATCAATTTAACGTTTCAAAATTTGACTTCCCCCTCTTTCTGCGGTTCCTTAAATTTACTCTTAAATATCTTCTGCATATCCAAATTCATTTAACTTGCTCCTTTAATTATCTACTGTAAATATACACTCTTATAAAACTGCAGGTTATTATACTAATCCTGCTAATGTTTTTATCTGTTTACAATTTGTCTGTAAATATTCAATAAACCATTTCCATTCTTTTATAAAAAGTTTGTTATCTTGATTTCTTACTCTTCCGGTAAGTTTCGCTATTTCTGCATATTCCATAAGTTTATGTATACATTCCTTCTTTGCTGGGACTTCTGCTTCTTTCCAGTTTTGGGCAAGCAGCTTTCTTGTAGCATACATAAATACAATTCCATACAATTTAGGTAGTTCTGTCCCTATAATTCTCCAAATAAAAGCTTCTGGTGGTTTTTTTTTTTTTTTAAGTTATTTTGAACATCCTTTTCAATTCATTGTATATCATTTCCCAGTCATGGATGCTTTAGCTGAGATGCCTGCATTGCAAGGGGGTTGGACTAGATGACCCGTGGGGTCCCTTCCAACTCTACAATTCCATGGTTCTATGATTATCCAACCCTTTTCAGGGGTTGCTGTAGGGGCCAGATCACAACGGCTGGAAAGAAGCTGAAAGAGCCACCTCCAATTAGCCGCCGGCTAGTTGTTGTTAGGATATAGTTCCATTCCACCTTAAAAGGAACAGGCATGACTGTTGTGTGTCACATGCCTGTTTCCTTCCAGCACAGGCTTGCTGGGAACTTCTGTTTGTATATTGCTTTTGCTATACTGCTGTTTGCTTGCACATGAAGGGAAGCAGACATGTTTTTCCCTTTGTTCCTGATGCTGAATGAATGCCTGTAAATAATGCTTACACATGTCTCTGTCCGCCACTTCTGTTGTGAGAAGTTATTCACGCTGCTGCTTAGAGCGTGCCAAGTCTCTAAAGGTCTCTGAGGCTTGTGTCACTGATTGATGTTGTTCTGAGAACCGGAGTTTGCCCAGCTGCTGGCCAGTGGCTGGAGCCAGCTTGGGGCCTGCCAAATGCCCCTGTCTCCCCGGACGCATCCCAACAGTTGTGCCTCCCTGTCAAATGTGCCTCTGCTGCAGCAATGAGGAACCTCATGCAGGGAGACCAAATGTGTCCCTCAGGGCTTCTGTACCTGGTCCTCAGGCCTTTCAGCAGGCAACACCCTCTAGCCGCACCTCTCACCAGCCCAACCAGAGGGTGCTTTTTCGGCAAAATAAAACCATCAGGTCAGGAATTCCAACTTGGCTCTGCGACCGTAGGTTCCCAGGGGCCATGGGTGTGATGCAGCGTGCATGGCCCTGGCACTCAAATTTTATGGGTGCTCAGGCACCCAGGGCCCCAGGTAGTTGGCAACTATGATCCGGGTTAAGTACACTTATTTAAAGGTGTGGTTAATGGCCCCAAAATCCCAGAAAGCTGCTATTCTGAGCTAAAGGGACCAATGGCCTCACTAGGTCTAAGGCAGATTTACATGAAGCAGTCTCCAGAACTAGGGAAGTACCTTTGACAGATCATAGGACTCTTGTGATTGTATTTCTTCTTCTTCTTCTTCTTCTTCTTCTTCTTCTTCTTCTTCTTCTTCTTCTTCTTCTTCTTCTTCTTCTTCTTCTTCTTCTTCTTCTTCTTCTTCCAAAAGCCGAAGGAAAAAGAATCTATTACAATAAAGCTCATGGTGCTTCTTTAAAATAAATAAAGAACAGAGTTGCTAATCTTCTGAAAGTAATGCTTAATCAACAATGTAAAGAAAGAAAGTAACTAAAGAGCTCTGTCTAGTTAATTAAATAAAATCAGGTATTCTGCTGGAAGCACTTAATGAACCATGAGTAATATAATTATTTTCAGAAAATTGAAGCAGGAAAAAGTAATTACTTATTTAAGACTAAATAATTACAGCTCGCTCTTCAGTATAAGGCGAGACATCCCAAATACTAAATCAAAGTTGCACTTTTGAGTCTCCCTCCTCCCCCAGTTGGATTGTAACACATGTACACCCATGGGCGTCTCGATCCTTTCAATGTAGTGGCTTGGGCTGTAGATTCTAAAGCTGGCCTGGGTAATCAAAGTGGTTCACTGGTTATCTGTTTTCACCATCTCCATCACTTCCCATTTTTTTAGTCCCACTTGGAGAGGGAGAACACAAGAAGGTTTATTGGCTGGTCATTTTTATTTATTGACTTACTTACAGCATCTTTGAGCCGCCCATTACCCTCCTGAGGATCTCAGAATGGCTTACCAAAACCAGTTTCAAGACGGTCCCTGCCCTCAGGCTCACAATCTAAAAAGGCATGACATGCGAGGGGAGAGGAATGGGGAGGGAAGAGGGAAAAGCAAGCTCAAATTCTTAAAGTTGCACTTCAAGTTACAATTGTTAAAACTGATACAAGAGGTGACTCTGAAAGTACTGCATATGAGATAACTGGCCTCATACAACCAACATGCTCAAGTCTAAATAAGTCTGGAAGGAATTAATGCTATAGAGTAAGCTCTCCTGCCAGACTTAGATAGGTCACTTCCCTTCATCTTGGGAGG
The DNA here is from genome assembly GCF_965153285.1 of Podarcis tiliguerta. Lineage (NCBI taxonomy): Eukaryota > Metazoa > Chordata > Lepidosauria > Squamata > Lacertidae > Podarcis > Podarcis tiliguerta. The sequence goes on along the minus strand of NC_139536.1, from coordinate 14,931,033 downwards.
AAAATAATCAAGCTTATTGTTCCCTTTGTCTTCTGAGAAGCTCAGACCGCATGGCTCTTATGAGCTTTTTTCTTGTTCCTATACCAATCATTTAGGGCCTTTCACCACTGTAACTAAGCCAAGTTTTATTCCATGTGTTTTCTGAATGCTGTATGGAAAAACACATGAACCTGACCTTTCGAGAGTTTGTAAGTAAACCACTTTTAACTTACCAAATGTGAGGAAAGAGGGAAACTTTGGAAGGAAGCCATAAGGGCATATTTAAAGATCTAATAGACTATATTTCCATGCTTTGCTTTGCTGCGTGTTTTGTGATTTTAAATCTCTGTTAAATCTCTGTTCTCTCATCAAATAGTACTTGCCCCAAACCTGGATCTTGACACCCAAGAATTCGCCTTATAAATAATTCTATTTTTCCTTACCACCAACACTACATTTGTGTTTCATTTGGTGGGTCACATGGTTGTTGTGAGGATAAAATGGGGAGGAAGAGAACAATGGATGCCACTCAATGTAATAATTAGTTCAATTTAATAATTAGACAGTTGGATAGAATTATGGGAACCAAATGCTGAACTAGTTAGGCCTTTGTTCTGTCCAAGTAAGGCTCTTCTGACATCTTAATAGACCCTATATATATATATATATATGGCTGTTGCCCTAGGTTTGATTTATTTGTTGGTGTTCTGATGAAATGTTTCCCCCCATAAACTTACTTGCAGAATGTTCTAGTTCCTTTTATCATTTAAGTGTGGTTCCATTGAAATTCAATGCTACTTACTGTAAACTGGATACAGAAATAAAGTAATCACAGATTAGTATTGTCTGTGCAACATGTATGAGTGTGTTCAAGTGATTCGTTTATAGTTGTTTTTGAACGGTGAATCCCCATGTCTAAATCTCACCTCACCCATGAACTCATACAGAAAAGCTACAATTATATGCCTCAGCTCCCCCCCCCGCCCTGCCAGCTATCTATAATATGAGGATAATACTGGACTATAAGATTATCCCAATAAAATTGCCTCACACCTCTTAATTCAGCCTTATCCTTTTCTGAACAGCTTTGCAAATGGTGTGAGGAAAAGTGGAGGAAATGGGAGAACAAAAGGATTTCTGCTTCCAGTCGTCTAATAAATAGAGATAATAACTCAATTTTATTTTTAATATCTCAGACTGAAAGGTCAAGCAAAGCGAATATTGGAAGTCCAAGGTAACATTATCCCCTAGCAAAAGCCATTTCCCAGTGGCAGAAATGTAGCATTTGAAAACCAGCACAAAATCAAATTAGTCTCCTTTTAGACAGCGTTAAGGGCCATGGGGTGGTAATGGGGGGAAAAGCAATATTAATATCTAAATTTCTTCTGGCTCCTCGGGCTGTGAATTGAAAACTGGCTTAAAGTAAACCCAGGTAGGGGGAAAACCACAATACAATTCATAAATCTGTTTCTGCTCAAAAGGCTCTTGCCTTAAATACCTAGGACAGCAATCTTCCTTGGCAAATAGTCTATTATAACAAAAGTTTCCTGGACTCCTCTGATTAAGGCCATATCTCTGCAAATCACTCGAGAGCATGTTTAACAGTCATGCTGACTCTCTGCTTAAGTGGATATCTAGTTCAGGGCTGAGTCTTTTGTTCACCTGGCATATGTCTAGTGGGCTGCCTGATGAACAAAAGAACATTAAGTGGAGCCCTGCTCAGGCCAGGCAGTGGAACTCGCCGCAGCTGGGCAAATGCCAAGGCCCCTGAGCTCCTAGATGCCAAGGACTGGCTGGATGAAGAGGAGCGGTTGGAGACACCAGTCAGGGAACTCCCAAGGGAAACCCCAGAGGAGGAAAGCTCAGAGCCAGGGGTTTGGTGGTGGGACACCAAAGAGAGGTCAGAGGGAGAAGATTGGGAAGAGGGGCTGGATGCTGAAGGGGCAACAGGGCTTAGTGAGCAGGAAGAGCCAGTGACAAGGGAGCAGTTCAGACTCTGAGGTGGAAGCAGAGGAGGGAGGTCAAGAGGCTGCTGAAGAATCCAGGGAGTCCCCCTCTCCTGCTGCGACAAACTCCCCTCCCCCTGGTCTCCAAGAACACACAGACCCTGTGTGAGAGTTTCGAGGCGGTTGGAGGACGGATGGCGGCTAACAGATTGAGGTTGAATCCTGACAAGACAGAAGTACTGTTTTGGGGGGACAGGGGGCAGGCAGGTGCAGAGGACTCCCTGGTCCTGAATGGGGTAATTGTGCCCCTGTATGACTAGGTGCGCAGCCTGGGAGTCATTTTGGACTCACAGCTGTCCATGGAGGCGCAGGTAAATTCTGTGTCCAGGGTGGCTGTCTACCAGCTCCATCTGGTATGCAGGCTGAGACCCTACTTGCCCACAGACTGTCTTGGACTACTGCTTGGACTACTGCAATGCGCTCTACGTGGGGCTACCTTTGAAGGTGACCTGGAAACTACAACTAATCCAGAATGTGGCAAGCTGAGACCCTACCTGCCTGCGAATTGTCTCGCCAGAGTGGTGCATGCTCTAATTATCTCCTGCTTGGCCTACTGCAATGCTCTGTACATGAGGCTACCTTTGAAGGTGACCCAGAAACTCCCATTAATTCAGAATGCGGCAGCTAGACTGGTGACTGGGAGTGGCCACCAAGAACACATAACACCGGTCCTGAAAGACCTACATTGGCTCCTGGTATGTTTCTGAGCACAATTCAAAGTGTTGGTGCTGACCTTTAAAGCCCTAAACGGCCTCGGCCCAGTATACCTGAATGATACCCCCATCATTCAGGCTGGACACCGAATTCCAGCTCTAAGGGCCTTCTGGTGGTTCCCTCCCTGTGACAACTGAGGTTACAGGGAATATCCAAAAGAGGAGGAGCCTTAGAGAGGGTGGAAGGCAGGGACCTTCAAATCCTTACAACTGCTCTATAGGGACAAGACCTGATGGAAAGTTTTGCTGAGTTGTATGCCGTTGCCTATGGTTTTTCCAGTTGTGATGTATGGAAGTGAGAGCTGGACCATAAAGAAGGCTGATCGCCGAAGAATTGATGCTTTGGAATTATGGTGCTGGAGAAGACTCTTGAGAGTCCCATGGACTGCAAGAAGATCAAACCTCTCCATTCTTAAGGAAATCAGCCCTGAGTGCTCACTGGAAGGACAGATCGTGAAGCTAAGGCTCAATTACTTTGGCCACTTCATGGGAAGAGAAGACTCCCTGGAAAAGACCCTGATGTAGGGAAAGATGGAGGGCACAAGGAGAAGGGGACGCCAGAGGATGAGATGGTTGGACAGTGTTCTCGAAGCTACCAGCATGAGTTTGACCAAACTGCGGGAGGCAGTGGAAGACAGGAGTGCCTGGCGTGCTCTGGTCCATGGGGTCACGAAGAGTCGGACACGTCTAAACATCTAAACAGCAACAACAACAACATGCCATTGCCTTGAATAAACAGTTAACTTCGCTGACAATGAAGCCCTGACATCTTTCATGCTGACTCCAGCCCTGACAGTGGGCAGGGATGGGAAATCTCAGGCCTGGGGGATTGAATGCAGCCTTCCAGACTTTCTTGGCTCTCTCCCCAGACCATACCCCTTTCTCCCCAGGTCATGCGCCCTTGCCAGTCGTGCTTCGCACCCGCCATGAATATGTTTGCCAGGCTTGAGTGTGTACCTGAACTTGCGCCATGTCTCTCGCTTGCCTGGCTGGAGAAAAGGGAAGGATGTGTATATACAAACCAGCCTACTGTATCAAGATAAAATTTACACCTGCTGCTCTGCCTACTTGTGCCACCACTGTGACCACCTGACCAGATAAATTGCCTGGTGGGGAACATGGTGAGGCAAGAGCACTGGTACACTTCAGAAACATGGGACAGAGACCAGGATTGGAGAGGAAGGATTGTATGGTCTGATGGCTTCAGTTGTGCTCGTCTGTGTTCCTGGTCCATGACGCGGCATATAATTAATGGGCTCATTTGGGGAAATTGATTTTTAGAGCTGATTAGCTCTGAATCAACAGTAAATGGCAGAGCGATGAAAGTATTTCAGAGAAATGGAGGGTTTGGGGTGGGAAATCCAGGTTGCCTAGCTGCTTGTTTTCACTTTGCATGAAGGGAAGATCAGTCGATTTAGATCTAATGAAATGGGCCTGTGAACGGCTGAAGGTCAGCGATTAGCAAGTGTGATTATTTGGAACCGAAGACGTGGCTATTATTACCAAGTGTGATTTTCTTAGCATTCAAGATGAAAGAGGAGCATACCTGTAATTATTGCAGTCTAACCGGAGGGAATGAGCAGAACAGCGCCAGGTCGATTTGACCTACAAGAGAAAAGTTGTTTAACACTTTCCAAAGTGACTCAGCAAGAGACTTCCCTCCTTATTCCCCCCACCATTTTAATTTTTCTTCCCCCTTGTGAGGATATGAACACTTAACCAGTCCTTGGACAACTGGGGGTCACGACTCCTCTCCCTCTGTTGCCGTGAGAAAGATTTATTGCATTCTCTGCTACAGATGATGTAATCCGTTACCATGCTAATCACCCTCTGCTGGAAGCATTTTTAACTACCCAAAATAGGAGACCTCTGAAATTCTATTCATAAAGCAAAAAGGACTAAAGGTAAAGGGTGGGGTTTCGTTTGTTTTTTGGTGGGGAGAAGGAATACTGATTTCTTTTCGATTTTCGTCCCTTGAGGGCAGAATAGTACCACTCTATTCTGCCTTGGTCAGACCACACTTGGAATACTGTGTCCAATTCTGGGCACCACAATTTAAGAAGGATGTGTTCTTATATTGTTTTGCAAATTGTAAATTAGGTAGTTTTGATTAACGGACTTTCTCCCCCTATCCACAGCTAAGGTGATAATGATAAGATGTACTGAATGATAAAATGTCCGTTTTCCGTAAATCAGCCTTGTGGTTTACTGGGAACTGTTATGGTTGGTAGGTACAAACATTCGTCTCAATGGTCTCTCTGTGGGAGGTTAGATCAACCGTATTGGAATGGTTGGGTCAATGGAAACAATAACTGAGTTGCTACTTGACTCAAATACCAATACGAAGATGAAAGTGTACCAGGCTTGTGTGTTGAGCACGCTGCTTTATGGAAGTGAGTTAAGGGCAACTTACACCCACCACGAGCGAAGCTTCGATACCTTCCTTATGTGCTGTGTCAGGAGGATTTTAGGCATAACATGGCAAGACAGTCTCAAAGAAAGATGTGCTCTTCCAAGCCCATATTCCCAGCATAGGGACACGGGTGGCGCTGTGGTCTAAACCTCTTAGGCTTGCTGATCAGAAAGTTGGTGGTTCGAATCCCCGCGACGGGGTGAGCTCCCATTGCTCTGTCCCAGCTCCTGCCAAGCTAGCAGTTCAAGAACACACCAGTGCAAGTAGATAAATAGGTACCACTGCTGCAGGAAGGTAAACAGCATTTTTGTGTGCTCTTGCTTCCGTCACGGTGTCCTGTTGTGCCAGAAGTGGTTTAGTCATGCTGGCCACATATCTGTGGACAAATGCCAGCTCCCTTGGCTTGAAAGCGAGATGAGCGCCGCAACACCATAGTCGCCTTTGACTGGACTTAACTGTCCAGGGGTCCTTTACCTTTTTACCTATTCCCAACCTATTCTCAGCAATGTCTACTCTGAGTAAGTATAGTTGAGCATCACTCTGAGATTCCCTTCTCTTCTTCTCACCTCCCCTCTTGTTGAAACTGAGGGGACAACACTGTCCTTCTCTCAGTGTGTCCATATAGCTCAATGCACGCTGGAGGTCCCGCTTCAGAACCATCAAATTACACCAGTGGTCCCCCTTCCAAGTGGATAGTTCCGGGAAGCAACTTGGATCATGTCCACACAACAAATTTAAAACACATTTAACATGCAGGGCTTCCTGTAAAGGATCCTGGTAACTGTTGTTCACTCCCTACCAGAGCTGCAGTTCCCAGCACCTGTAACAAGCTTCCTTCTTTGGTGTTGAGGAACCCAGTGGCGTAGCGTGGGGGGTGCAGGGGGGGCTGGCCGCACCGGGCGCAACATCTGGGGGGGGGGGCGCGCTCGCACTCACAGCTCTCTGCCCCTACCTGGCTCACTCACTCTCTCTCACTGCAGTGCTGGCTGTGCGAATCCGATCCGAGCCGCCGGGTCGCCGCCCACTGTGGAGGGGAGGGTGCCAGGTGTGCGGTGCGGTGTGGAGAGAGAGCGAGGGACTATCTGGGGGAGGGAGAGTGCAGTGGGGGGGGGCGCAAATTACTTGCCTTGCCCCGGGTGCTGACAACCCACACTACGCCACTGGAGGAACCTAGTGCTTTTAACGTGAATTGAAATGTGTTTTAAAGATATGGTGCAGGTATGACCTCGCTCGCCACTCTGGGCAGTAAAATGGACTGTAACTTCCTTGGGGCAGGGCCCCGTATCTCTCCTCCAAAACCCACAACGATGCTGATTACAATAACGGCGATAATGGACAAGTTTTGCTTGCGCAGAGAAGTCGCTGGAAGCTGCAGCAGCCTCTACGTGGAGAGGAATATATATATATAGCACCGATAAATGCCGGGGAGAGATGATATACAAATGAAATAGGAGCCCGAGTGCAATGTGCGCTCCATATGGGATCTATGTGCTGGAATACTTTTCTGGCCTCACCAGGTGCTGAGCACATGATGCTTAGCACCTGAGATGCCCAGGGTTATACTACACCTGGCGTATTAGAGCAGAAGGGAAATGGGTAACCATAGCAACCTGCTGTGGAAGGGGCCGAGGCAGGGAGATAAAACGATGAGTAGTCTTCAAAAATAAAAGTTTGGGCTATATATATATATATATATATATATATGAATGACTACTTCATCCATGAAACCCAAATGGTGAAGAATTACCGCAGCGGGGGTGTAGATCGACATTTGTATCAGTAGCAGCAAATATGTATCTCACACTAGTATTTTAATACTCTAAACACCCATTTCATAATCTCCCTGGGCTGCATGATACCCTCCTTTGATTGACGCTCCCTTCAAGCGTGCTGGTGGCGGGAGGATGCCAGGCAGATCTGGCACCTGTTAATCAACTGCTCTGTTTGGTCCAGTGCATCTCACTGCTTAATTATTACAGCCTCCCCCCCCCCCCGGATTTATGCATTTTGTGCAGCCCTAAAGATGTCTGCAGCTGGATCGGCTCCCAATACACAGCAGTTTCAGATGCAATGATAAGCAGGGGCAGAAGACGCCATTTAAGTTGCATCTCCCGTTTTCCATGAAGGGAAATCTTCACAACTCCCCCTTCCTAACTGCTTTCTTTCTACTGGGGAAGTTGTAATGTACAGTGGTACCTCGGGTTAATACTTAATTCGTTCCGGAAGGTCTGTACTTAACCTGAAACTGTTCTTAACCTGAAGCACCACTTTCGCTAATGGGGCCTCCCGCTGCCGCTACGCTGCCGGAGCACGATTTCTGTTCTCAACCTGAAGCAAAGTTCTTAACCTGAAGCACTATTTCTGGGTTAGCAGAGTGTGTAACCTGAAGCGTCTGTAACCTGAAGCGTATGTAACCCGAGGTACCACTGTATTGTTATACAATTGGGTGGGGTTAGGATGGATGTCATCTTGGGGGTCCACCCCCCCTCAAGCTTGTAGTTTTATATTTGTAAGTTAGGATTCTGTAGAAAAAGACGGCTAAAGCAATCAAACTAATAGTCTCCTAGGCTGAATCCACACTTATATTAAAAAACACGCTGTAAAATGCTTTTTTAAAAAAAGTTTTATAATGCACTTAAAGGTAAAGGGACCCCTGACCATTAGGTCCAGTCGCAGATGACTCTGGGGTTGTGGCACTCATCTCGCTTTATTGGCCGAGGGAGCCGGTGTATAGCTTCCGGGTCATGTGGCCAGCATGACTAAGCCGCTTCTGGTGAACCAGAGCAGCGCACAGAAATGCCATTTACCTTCCCGCCGGAGCGGTACCTATTTATCTACTTGCACTTCATGCTTTCAAACTGCTAGGTTGGCAGGAGCAGCGACCGAGCAACGGGAGCTCACCCCGTTGCGGGGATTCAAACCGCCGACCTTCTGATCGGCAAGCCCTAGGCTCTGTGGTTAAACCCACAGCGCCACCCCCGTCTCTATAATATAATGTATTTAGATCAAACTTAAAACGTTATACAGCGGAACTTCAGTTTTTGAGCGTCTTGAAAGTCGAACATTTTGGAACCCAAATGCTGAAAACCTAGAAACAATTGTTTCCATTCTTGAATATGCCTCGGAAATCGAACAGAAGTTTTCTAACGCTCCTTGGAATCAAACAGCTTCCGAGGCATGTTTCTCAATTTTCACCATTAACATTGCTGACAGCCATTTGCGCCTCGGTTGTCCAAATGCTTTAGAAGTCAAACAGTCTTCCGGAACAGATGATGTTTGACAACCGAGGTTCCGTTGTATTTGTGGTTGTATGGCTGAGTCCCTAGTTGTTAATGGCTCTAGCCAAATTTCTTAAGTACCTCTTTGCATGTCTTCTTACAAGGACCACAGGAAGTCGCCATATATACATACTACTAGCTGGAGATGTAGGGACGTGGGTGGCGCTGTGGGTTAAACCACAGAGCCTAGGACTTGCTGATCAGAAGGTCAGCGGTTTGAATCCCTGCAACGGATGTCAGCATAAATAACTTGACTACTGTGATCTCAGAAGTAAGACAACTTCATGTGTGTATGCTAACAGATCTACCAACGTGTCTATACATACACAAGAATTTAGGGACAATTATGGGACGCGGGGGGCCTCTGTGGGTTAAACCACAGAGCCTAGGACTTGCCGATCAGAAGGTCAGCGGTTTGAATCCCCACGATGGAGTGAGCTCCCGTTGCTCGGTCCCTGCTCCTGCCAACCTAGCAGTTCAAAAGCAGTTCAAAGTGCAAGTAGATAGGTACCGCTCCGGCGGGAAGGTAAATGGCATTTCTGTGCGCTGCTCTGGTTCACCAGAAGCGGCTTAGTCATGCTGGCCACATGACCCGGAAGCTATACACCGGCTCCCTCGGCCAATAAAGCGAGATGAGTGCCACAACCCCAGAGTCATCTGCGACTGGACCTAATGGTCAGGGGCCCCTTTACCTAGCTGGAGATGCATAGAAAAGGTGGACTAAAAACAGCAGGCCTTTCCCCTGCCCAGGTGGAGGTATTGTCACCAGTAAAAGAACAATATACTACTTGTCTTGAGCTGAACTGAGGTGAGAAGAGACACAGAGGCTCAAACTCGCTTTCTGTGCTGCATCGTCAAAACTTTGAGGGTCCTCTAATAAACTTCAATGGGGCAGCAAAATCTGCCTGCGTATTCATGTTGTGTGAGTCCTCCTCACACCATACATCACAAGGACTCCACAGTCTCCAGTGACCTTCCTACAAGGAGCACGGGAAGCTGCCCTAACAGAAACCAGTCCCTTCCAGCTCTACCTGCAGACGCCAGAGATTGAACCAGGGACTTTCACATGCAAAGAATGTGCCATATTCTTGAGCTGTGGCCTTCCATTGAGTTTCCAAGGAAACGGCAACATGAAGTAGGTGCAAACACTTGCAGTGTTGCCGTACTGCTCAGAGACTAAGGCTGGATGCAACCCGCAGTTTGCATCACAACGGGAAGGCAGCAAAACAACTAGGTAACTCAAGGAAAGACACATAAGGTGTGCATCACCTTGTCAAGAAATTAATCCTGTAGAGGACTTTCAAGAAAACATCTTTCCCATTGTAGCAATTGGCATAAAGTGTAGAGATGTTAAAAAGTTGACCTTCAGGCATTGATGGGGAACCTGTAGCCCTCCAGAGGTTGCTGGACTGCAACTCCCATCAACCCCCAACAGCACTGCCTGTGGCCAGGGACGATGGGACTTGTAGTCCAATTGCATCATAGACTCATGGAGTCATAGAAATGCATCCCAAGCGTCATCTAGCAACATAGAAACCTGCAACACAGAAACCACAGCTAAAGACCTCCAATGCCATCTTCTGAGATAGCCTATTCCACTTTTGAACTGCAATTTCCACCAGGAATTCCTTCCTAACATTTAGACGGAATTTCCTTGTTTGTCACTTGAATCTATTGGTTCGGGCCCTACCCTCTGGAGCAGCAGGAGACAACCTTGCTTAATGTGACAGCTCTTCAGGTATTTGAAGATGGCTATCATGTCACCATCTTCTCTTCTCTAGGCTAAACATACCCAGGTCCCTCAACCGTTCTTCATAAGGCTTAGTTTCCGGACCCTTGATCATCTAACTGCAGATTCCGCACTAGCTTTAACAAGGGCATCCCCAACCTTCGACCCTCCAAATATTTTGGACTACAGTTCCCATCATCCCTGACCACTGGTCCTGTTAGCTAGGGATCATGGGAGTTGTAGGCCAAACATCTGGAGGGCCGCAGGTTGGAGATGCCTGCTTTAAGGTAAAGACCAGTGGAGGGATTTGAAGAGGGGAATATATATGATGAGAAGCAGCCATTTATCTTTTTTTCCTTTAATCATGGTAATTATTCTAGCCACTACCTGCTTAGGACTCCAAGAGAGTTTTGTTTTTCAATAACAAATCTTGCCTAAATGAAGGCATTGACATTATGTCTCTGCAAGGGCAATTTACTCCCCACAGTAATTTTGACTTCATTTGTTTTACATGGAGTGATATTTTAATCATCCCTTTGGTGCTTATTGATGAGGGCTTCTCCGCAATATGATGAGCAGATTAGTTTAAAGCGATCCCCAGTGAATTAAAAACAATAACAGGGGAAATGAGAAGACACTAAAACAAATCAAGAAATGTATTAGATTTAATAAAAGGCCATCTAATAATTTTCTTGCATTTACAAAACAAAGTAAAAAGTAAAAAAAAAAAAAAAAAAAAAAAGGGATTGCGTTCTCCACAATGGAAGGACAGGATACACAATAGACAGCCAAAACGTTATGGTGTCCATCTTTCTCAAGAGACAATGGAGTGTGCCTTTGCAGGCGGAGCCAAATTGCTGTGTTAGCAGCACTGAAGTGACCTCCCTGGGCACAGGCCTGGGCAGTGTGTATGGAGGTCCTGGGCTGCCCAGACAATAAGACCCCCTTGATGTGGTCCAAAGGAAAGCAGAACTATATGTTTGGCACCAGCTTGGCTGCAGGAGTTGCAGGAAGGAGGAGTACAAGGCACCATCCCACTATCTTAGTGACTCTACTCCAGATGTGTGTAGGATTTACTCCTCAACCTTTTCTTCTCCTGAATATATCCCACAAAGCAGTGCAGGCAGTGGAGGTTTAGGATCAGAGTTTTCTTTCTCCTGGATGTAGTTGGACTCCAACTTCCATCATCCCCATCCAGCATGGGATTTGTAGTCCAGTGACATCTGGTGAACATCAGGTTCCTCATCACTGGACCAGTGATTGCAGGTGGCAGAGGAGAACAGAGACCCTTTCTTAGTGAGTGAGAGCAAAAGAGCTAATCGAGGTGGGAGGTATTGATTTAGTTCAAGCATTTATACACTGCTTTTTCTCAGAAAAAACACACAAAGCAGTTTAGTGACAGAAAGCAAAACAGAATATGGAAGACAAGAAAAATTAAGTACAGTATGGAAAACATCAACATCTGTATAAAAGACCAAACCCCATAAAGGTAAAAAAATAAAGGTAAAGGACCCCTGGACAGTTAAGTTCAGTCAAAGGCGACTATGGGGTTGTGGTGCTCATCCACAGACAGCTTTCCGGGTCATGCAGCCAGCATGACTAAACAGCTTCTGACACAATGGAGCACTGTGATTGGGAAGCCCAAGAGGCTCTGTGAGTTAGACCACAGCACCACCCGCATCCTTCAAACGCCATAATAGGTATGCTCACTCAGTTTCCGCATTTGCTAACACATCGGTACCAACCCCTTAACACCTTCATTTTGCTCAACTGTCCTGCTTTAAGTGGGACACACCGGAATTAGAGAAGTTATCCCAGCTTCTGTTTGGATCCCAGGATCTTCTGTTTTGCCTCCTGCGAGAGACCCCCCCCTGACACCAGTTTTTGGGAGCTGTGCTCTCAGGCTCCCACAAGTGCATGGCCCAGAAGAACACCCTTAAAAAAAAAAATTATTAAAGTTTTCTTGGTTTACAAAGGTATGCACAATGTCTCTTTCTTCAAGTTACATTTTCCATAGGTCAGTTTCATTTGTTGAGACATTAGGGTTACATTAGGAAGAAAAAAAGGGGAGAAGAGGTGGAGGGGGCCATGGTGGGTGGGGGTGGGGTCGGGAGGCGATATTTCTATTTTGCTTAATGTATGTGTGGGTTTTTGTGTCAGCGTCGTTTGTGCAGGTTCTCTTTGTTATTCTCTTATGTTCCTTTGGTGGTGAGAGAAATTGTGGTTGGCCTGGGGTGTGGTTGCTTGTTTGTGATTGGCTGTGGTGAACTTTGTTTTTGTGTGTGCGTGGGTGTTTTTGAATCAGGTTAGCCATATTGATTCATATGCCGTTGGTGGATTCTTGTCGTTGTCTTGTTGGGCTGTGTATGTGATGAAGGGGAGCCATACCGGGGTGAAAATATCGTCTTCTCTTTGAGAAGGACACCCATTTAATTTGATTGGAATTAATTTTATAATGAAATGATTTTAGAATGTTTTATCGTTTTACTGTTGTTAGCTGCTCTGAGCCCGGCTTCAGCTGGGGAGGGCGGGATATAAATAAAATTTATTATTATTATTATTATTATTATTATTATGATTATGATTCTATGATTCTATGATTCTATTATGGGGCCATGCTCTTGTGCGAGTCACCTGGCTCCTGTAAAAGTGTGCCCCCCCAAGATGCAAATCCCAGTTTTCCTCTGCAGTATGTTGGAGGGTATGTTTCAACCACCCTCGCATATTCTCAAGAATGACAAATCTCAGAAATCCTCTGGGGACGGAGGCCTGACATAAAACATTGGCAGCCCAACGCCGAGGCTGAAATCAAATCCACTCTAGACCCATGCAACATTCATGTTGCTGTTGTATTTCTCAGCCTACTTTTGTGAGATCATTCACCTGAAGATTGCAAGGATGAACCCAGAACCTTTCTCCTGCTGAACACCAGCTTTGATCTTGAATTGTGGCATTTCCTCTTCGGAGGAGATTATGAAGGAGTCGTCTGTTGTGGACTGCAGTCAGAATGCTCTTGTTTCCAGCGGCTCAGTTTATGAATTTTCTGCTGATTTGAGAACAGGAATTGCAAATTTAAATTATTTGGAAATCCTTGGTAGAAGTTATGACTCTTCCCTACTTCCATAGTCTTCTGAAAAAAACAACACAAGTGTGTCTGAGGGTGTGCGGGTGCAATAGGATTATGCATTTGTTGGATAAATGATAAAGAACAGGTAGAAAAGGCACATCTGTATCTGCTGTAGTTAATGTCGGAAAAGCCGCAGGGTTTAATTTTGCTGCTTTCATTTCCCCTTCTCTACATTTAGTCCCTATTCACATTAAAATGGGGCTGGGCCCCTCCTCTGCCTCCCTCCCTCTCCCTCTCCCTCATTTGGTACAAGAAAGATTATGCACAGCACTGATACCTTATTACTTCATTCGGTTCACTGGTTGGATAAAGCTCACAATCTTTACCAGTTGGGTTAGAGCATTAAAAAATGTTTTACGATAAGTGAGCTGAAAGGGGGAATCAAGCTGATGGGATTCTTAGGCCAATCTGACTCCAAGGCTTGGAGGGGGGAGGAAAAAGGATAAGAAATTCAGGAACGGATTAGATCATTTTATTTATTCTGCTGTGTGGTTCCTATGTACAAATTTATACGCGCTGGTTAAAAGAGGAGCTCACCTGATTCTTCATATCATCAATGGCTACTGGACTCAGTAGCTTGCTCCATCTCCACTGTCAGGGGCCCTACCTAAAGTTATCAGAATGATCAGAAATGCAGCAGGGAGGTGGGTGGGAAAGAAGTTAACCCTTTCTTCCCCGGCCCGGCTCCAGTCCCATTTTTTTTTTTTATTGCTTCTCTGAAACTCCTTCCCTGGAGAAGCTAGACTGGCTCCCTCCATGCTGTCCTTCTGCTAGCAGGTAAATACTTTCTCGTTCCAATGGGCTTTTTAGGAACTGCTTTTAATGAAAGGGCTGGCGCTGTGCTGCTTTTACTGTATTTTTTGGTATGGCTCACAAAAAAAGGGCTTTACATGTTTATATAGTTTTAAATCTATTGCCGTTTAGTTGTTTTTTAATGATTGTTTCCCATACCTCCAATGTTTTTAGCGATTCCTGATTTTCTCTGTAAGCTGCCTCGAGTCCCGTCAGGGAAAAAGGCATGGATAGCTCAGTTGGTTAGAGCGTGGCGCTGATAATGCAAAGGTTGCAGGTTCGATTCCTGTATGGGACAGCTGCATATTCTTGCTTTGCAGGGGGTTGAACCACATGATCCTCAGGGTCCAACTCTACAATTCTATGATCCTATGATTCTGTAAAGTGAGGTGGCTGCCTCAGGCGGCAGATCCTGGGGTACATGGTACAGGTTCCCCTTGGCTCCTCTGGCTGTTCCTGACCTCCTGAGCCAGCCCCCCAGCAGTGGAAAAGCTTACTTGTTCCTGGCTGTAATGTCTGCCCAGAGCTGCCCAAGAACCTTTTGTCCTCAAGCACGACAAAAGTCACTATCCCATTGCTGGTGCTGAGGGACGCGGGTGGCGCTGTGGGTAAAAACTCAGTGCCTAGGGCTTGCAGATCGCATGGTCGGCGGTTCGAATCTCCGTGGCGGGGTGAGTTCCCGTCTTTCAGTCCCAGCTCCTGCCCACCTAGCAGTTCGAAAGCACCCCTAAGTGCAAGTTGATAAATAGGGACCGCTTTATAGCGGGAAGGTAAACGGCGTTTCCGTGTGCTGCGCTGGTGCTGGCTCGCCAGAGCAGCTTCATCACGCTGGCCACGTGACCCGGAAGTGTCTCTGGACAGCGCTGGCCCCCGGCCTCTTAAGTGAGATGGGCGCACAACCCTAGAGTCGGACACGACTCGCCCATACGGGCAGGGGTACCTTTACCTTTACCTATGGCCAGCTTCTGTATGTCAGATCTGAGGGCAGCCAAATGTTTTGAGTTGACTCCAAGACTGTGATATTGAGGGACCACTCCTGGACCACTCAGCCTTCCTGCCTGAATGGGGGCCAGCCGAGTAAGGCTTAAATGAGGCTCATCTGGAGCTGTCGTTGTCCAGCACTGATCAGTAGAAAGCAGATATCCAATTCCAGATATTATGGAGAGGTTCAGCACTTTAGGTTCTGGGAGAGCTCCCCAGCTAGAAGGATGTTGTCCCCACAGGAGCCTGACCTCAGCTGAATGATACGATACATATTTATTGTCATTGTCCCATACAGAACAGCGAAATTGAAAAAAATCTACATCAGACATTCAAAAACCAACAGGCCTGCTATCCCAGCCTGCTAACCCCCTAAAAACTCTGATACCCCATAATTAAATACAATATACTCCCACAGAGACTACCTTATACTGTGTTTAAAATCAAAATCGCATTTGGATAGAAACTGTTTCTCAGGTGGCTAGTCCTAGTCTTTATAACCCTGTACCTTCTTCCAGAAGGCAGAAGCTGAAAGAGATCATTTCCTGGGTGCACACTATCCTGCACTATCTCTACAGCTTTCTTATGGCACCTGGAAGCATAGATTTGATCCAAGGTGGGAAGAGTGCACCCAATTATTCTCTCCACAGTCTTTACAACCCTGGACAGCATTGTTTTCCCCCTGACCATGCGGCTCCCAAACCACGCACACAGACTGTAAGTTAATACACTCTCAACAGCACAATGGTAGAATGCCATCAACAGGTCCTTTGAGAGATTATTTTTCCAGAGGATTCTCAGAAAATATAACCTCTGCTGTGCTCTCTTCATCAGGTCTTTGCTGTTTTCTCCCCAGGTTAGGTCAACTCTCAACTCCATTCCCAGAAATCGAAACACTGAGACCTGTTCCACACACTTCCCCTCAGTAATGATCAACTTGAACAACTTCAATCCCAACTTCAACCCCTTGAACAACTTCAATCCCAGAAGGTGCTGACGAATTAATGGAGGACGTACCATCAATGGCTACCAGCCACAATGGCTGTGGTTCACCTCCATTTTTGGAAGCAGTATGGTTGTCCTCTGTGAGAAAAGAATGCTGGACTAAATGGGCCACTGGCCTAATCTACAAGGCTGTTGTTGTTGTTGTTGTTGTTGTTGTTGTTGTTGTTAAAAATTGCATACCACCCTATACCCACAGATCGGTTGTCAATCTGCTAAAGGCTTGGCTAAAGAGGAACATTTGTTCCTAGCACCCAAAGGTGTGGTGTAGTGGTTAAGAGCGGTGGACTCGTAATCTGGTGAACCGGGTTCGCTTCCCCGCTCCTCCACATGCAGCTGCTGGGTGACCTTGGGCCAGTCACACTTCTCTGAAGTCCCTCAACCCCACTCACCTCACAGAGTGTTTGTTGTGGGGGAGGAAGGGAAAGGAGATTGTTAGCCGCTTTGAGACTCCTTCGGGTAGTGATAAAGTGGGATATCAAATCCAAACTCTTCTCTTCTTATAATGAAGGTGCCAGGTGAACCTCCCTGGGGAGAACATTCCACAAATGAGGAGCCACTACAGAAAAGACCCGTTCTTGTGTTGCCACCTTCAGGACCTCTTGTGGGGGAGGCACATGAAGAAGGGCCTCAGATGATGAATGCAGAGTTCAGGACGGTTTATATGGGGGAATGGCGGTCCTTGAGGTACAGTGGTACCTCGGGTTACACACGCTTCAGGTTACACACTCCGCTAACCTAGAAATAGTTCAGGTTAAGAACTTTGCTTCAGGATAAGAACAGAAATTGGGCTCCGGCGGCAACGGGAGGCCCCATTAGCTAAAGTAGTGATTCAGGTTAAGAACAGTTTCAGGTTAAGTACGGACCTCCGGAACGAATTAAGTACTTAACCCGAGGTACCACTGTATTGCGCTCCTGAGCCGTTTAAGGCAGCTTCCTGTGTCCTTATCAACCCCAGCTAGCGCAGCATTTGAAGTGGGCACCAGGTTGGAGAAGGCCTGTTCCAGCTCTGAAGGATTTGACTGCAATCTGGTTTTTATACTAAATATGGCATTATTATATTTCTCTCCCTGAAGCAATTCTTTGGCTTATTTGTGTGTGTGTATATAAAAATTCAAATTGGTGTATAATACTGGTATCTCTTGTGTTATAAGCCTCCGTGCCTTCTGCTTCTTGCCCTGTCGGTTATCTCTCCCGCCGCTTGTCATTCCTTATCTAAAAAACAAACAAAACCCCCAAAACATTTTCGTCCTTGAAGAACGAGGAACATGATGATACACAATATTTCAGCTAAAGGGTGGATATTTTAATTAACGACCTGCGAAAGCCGTCCCTTTCCTGAGAAACCACAGGCACAGAAAGTCTGTTTTTAATAATAATGATAATAATAATAATAATAATAATAATAATGGACAGTTAGAGGAGAGAAAGTGAGGTTTCAGATACAACTGAAGAATAAAAATGGGATGTTAATAGCAGGTCTTTCCTAAGGGAAAGGTTAGTTTATTTGTTAGCATTCTCTCTCTCTCTCTCTCTCTCTCATCCTCCTAAGACCAGTTTCTGGCAAAGAAATCTCACATCCTTCTAAAAAGTAATGACAGCAGCGGCTGTAAGGTCAGTAACCTGATTAGCTGCTTGTTCTCTCAAGAGCGCTCCTTTACATCGTGCCTGGGCTGGGAATCTGTAAAACATGGAGATCAGGATCCAGACATCCAGAGCTTTCGGGGTTTTGCTCTAGAGAGGACAAGCAGCTAGATCTTACCTGATCCAGGCTGAAGCTGTCATGATCGGAGTGGGGAGGAGGGGTTAATACATATTCCAGAACTTCAGTGGTGGTTTTGGGGAAGGAGATGGACTTTGCATGCAGAAGAAGAAGAAGAGTTTGGATTTGATACCCCGCCTTTCACTCCCCTCCAGGAGTCTCAAAGCGGCTAACATTCTCCTTTCCCTTCCTCCCCCACAACAAACACTCTGTGAGGTGAGTGGGGCTGAGAGACTGTGACTGGCCCAAGGTCACCCAGCAGCTGCATGTGGAGGAGCGGAGACGCGAACCCGGTTACCCAGATTACATGACTACCGCTCTTAACCACTACACCACACTGGCTCTCTCTACACCACACATGCAGAAGGTTCATTGTTCAATCCCTGGCATCTGCAGGTAGAGCTGCGATTTGAGAGCTGCTGCCCACCAGTGTGGACAATACTGAGCTACATAGAGCACTATAAGGCAGTTTCCCCTGTATGTGTGGCATGGGGGCAAATGGGCAGAGAAAAGTCCCCACCCTTGTGGAAATCCAAGGAATGTTGGAAGATTCGGGACAGGCAGAAGAAAGTAGTTATTTGGTGCGTTGTTAGACTGCAGAACTCACTGCTGCAGGAGGCAGTTGATGGCCACCGATTTGGATGGCTTTAAAAGAGGATTCTGGGATGCGGGTGGCACTGTGGTCTAAACCACAGAACCTAGGACTTGCCGATCAGAAGGTCGGCGGTTCGAATCCCCGCGACGGGGTGAGCTCCTGTTGCTCGGTTCCAGCTCCTGCCAACCTAGCAGTTTGAAAGCACATCAAAAGTGCAAGTAGATAAATAGGTACTGCTCCAGCGGGAAGATAAACGGCATTTCCGTGCACTGCTCTGAAGTGGCTTAGTCATGCTGGCCACATGACCCGGAAGCTGTACGCCGGCTCCCTCGGCCAATAAAGTGAGATGATCACTGCAACCCCAGAGTCTTCCGCGACTGGACCTAATGGTCAGGGGTCCCTTTACCTTAAAAGAGAATCAGACAAATTCAGGGAGGATAAGGCTATCAGTGGCTACTAGCCATGATAACTCTGCTCCACCTCCATGGCTGGAGGCTGAAATGCTCCTGAATTCCAGCTGCTGGAAACTGCAGGAGCAGAGAGTGCTCTTGAGCTTGGGTCCTGCTTGAGGGCTCCCACAGGCATCTGGTTGGCCACTGTGAGAACAGGACTAGATGGGCCATTGGCCTGATCCAACAGACCCTTCTTGTGTTCTTATCCTGGTTTCTTTCCTCCTTGTTGAGACCCATCCAGGATGTTCTCAGACGCCAACCTTTTATCTCTAGGAGGACACTCTCAGCGTCCTTATCTACCAACACTTCTGGATCCAACTCCTCAGCTGTGTGTCATCTCAGCTAGCTGCAGAGTCAAGAGGGCAGTGCCAGCATATGTCAGAATCCTTCACATACTATTTATTTATTTATTTATTTATTTGAATTTGCATTTTATTTATTTGTTAACATTCTTATATTACATCAGTAAACGTTGTCATATTACATTACGGGACTTACTATAATTTAATTTCCAACATGTATACAAAAATTATATACAAATTTTATATACCTAGAAAGAAAATGAAACAAAAAGAAAGAACAAAGAGAAAAAACAAAAACAATCCCCCCCCCAAATCACATACCAACACACTAGACTTCCTGTCTTTCCCGTTGTATATTCTTTTTTTTTTTACAAATGAATGTACTCTTATTATTGTATATTTCTTTACATATTATCTAATACATTCCTATATCAATATGTGCTCTTAGTCTTATTTTTCAACTCAGCCTCACTCCAGCGTTGATCAAATGCTAGCATAGATAGCAAACCTTTACTGTATTTTTGAACTGTATATCTATCCCACTTTTCCATAATTTTTCCATAAATATATAGAATCCATTCACATACTCATTCAGCCACAAGATTCCCTGGATCACCTTGGAACAGCCATTTCTCACCTGGTCTACACACCTACCCAAGGTGATTTGGTTGGCAGGAATGCAATCCGGGGCCTTTTCGGTGGCAGCACCTGGTGACGAAATTCCCTCCCTAGCAGGGCTGGCATCAAAACTGTCATTAATCTCCTTATCATATAATCATTTCTTAACCCGACGTTGATTTTAAGGATACTCTTTCGGGGTTTAAATGTCTGCTGCAGTTAAAACCGATGTTTATTTTCTAAAAACTTTTTTGGTAAATGCCTTTGAGGACTTTTCTGCACAGTAAGCCTGCAACTTACATAGGAGATACATTCCATGAGTCCATCTAAAGCCAAAACCATGTATAGTCAAACCCCATTGGGTGCTATGGCGGGTGGGATTGCCAAAATCTTTTTTTTCTGGATGTCCACCCCCTTTCTGCTCCCTTTTATTGTGAAGTGCTTCTAGTCAGGGTCCCAGCAAGCGAGCAATGTCTTCTGCCAAAATACTGCACTACCATATTTCCCCCCAGACCTATTGTTTTTCCCCTGCAAAAAAAGAAAAAGAAGTAAAGAAATGCAAAAACATAGCTGTCATTTTGGGTGGCAATTTGCATCCCACTCACGCTTGTTTTGTTTGCTATTCATTAGTCACCAATTACGTATTGAGTCTACACGCTGGACTTAATGGAGGTTAAGGCACAGCTTGCTTTCCCTGTGCAAAGTTCTTTGGATGCAATTTCTGATAGTTCTGTCCACGAAACCTCTGGGAGGCTGCTCCCTAAGACGCCGAATTAAGGAGAGAGAAAGCGCTCAAAGCACGAGAAAGCCATTTGGTGGTGCTGATGTTTCAAAATAGGAAAAGATCTTGTTGCTGCCTTCGCTTCTAGGCTGCGGCCGGGACGAGAAACGACAACAAGAGGTATAAATTATAGCAGTGGCCAACTGGTAAACAAGAAAATCAGAGTAAATCAGTCCTTTCAAATCTTCCGGCTAAACTCCACACAACCCTCTGCAAAACCTCCGCCTCTCAGCAGGAAGCGATTCACATAAATCTCAAAGGAAGTTCTTGCTGATTGGAGTTAAGATTCTGAAGAGCTGACAGGCAGCTTCCTGGTAGCTATTAGGGTGACCTGCTAGCCTTGGCAAAATGAAGACGTCTGGTGTCTGCCATGGCCCTGAGTGCTCACTGGAAGGACAGATTCTGAAGCTGAGGCTCCAATACTTTGGCCACCTCATGAGAAGAGAAAACTCCCTGGAAAAGACTCTGATGTTGGGAAAGATGGAGGGCAGAAGGAGAAGGGGACGACAAAGGATGAGATGGTTGGACAGTGTTCTCGAAGCTACCAGCATGAGTTTGACCAAACTGGGGGAGGCAGTGGAAGGCAGGAGTGCCTGGCGTGCTCTGGTCCATGGGGTCACGAAGAGTCGGACACGACTAAACAACAACAAGGGTGGGCAGGGGTGCTCACATTTAAAGTGGAACCTGACTAACTCGCAGCTTCGAAAATAATTTGAGAACCGAAACACAGCAGAACTTCGAGATTTGCATTTCTCCAAGCTTTGCATTGCAGTTTCCCAGCTGAATGTGTACAAAAATGCATATGCATCAAGTGTGAATCCAAGTGCATGTATTGCCACCATCCTGCCCTAGTCCAATCCAGGAGTGAAGCAGCAAAACAAGTGTCAAGAGGGCAGCTGCACGTCACCACACATGCTGCTATTGCCAAGGGGCCAAACCAGCAGCCCTCCAGATGATACTGAACTTGAATGCAGGACCTGAGCCCAAGAGCACTCTCCCCACTTGTGATCCCCACCAACAGGTGTTCAGATCTGTTGCTTTGTTAGAGTGAGCTGGTTTGGGATCCAGTCACCATTTAAGCTGCCTGCTGGTTTTCATCCCAATACTCAAAGCTACGCAGAATCCTTGTTTCGTGCTCCTTCAAACAAAACACCCACTAAATGACTAAACAACAACAACCACAATCCCCAGAGGTCTCAGGGTGGTTCATAGAATAAAATCAAAATGTAAAACCACAAAATACATAACCAGAATGAAAACAACAGCCCAATAACGGACTCCCCGATTTTTTTTTTTTTAAGGGTGTAGGATGTCAATCAAATCAATCAAAGGCATGGTTAAAAAGGGTGTATAATGAAGGCTCCAGGTGAACTTCCTTGGGGGGGGGGGAGAGCATTGTACATGTTTGTGTAGCTACTCTCTATTGTGTCAAAGTGCCAGGCCCATGGGATGGGGTCTAAGGTAGGGGAAGAAGACCATCTCTCTCCTATAAAGAAAGGCTGTGATCCTTGGGGACTTTTTAATTTAGAGGAAAGGTGAGTAAGAGGGAACAGGATGGAGGTGTATCGTATTGTGCATCTTTTGGAGAAGGTGGTTATAATTTCAGGGGCATGTGAACGAAGCTGACAGCTGGAAGATTCAAGACAGACCAAAGAAAGCTCTTCTTCATCCAGTGCGTTGCTAAATTCCCTACCTTAAGATGGAGCGAATGGCCACCAAACTGGGTGGCTTTAAAAGAGGGTTAGACAAATTCATGGAGGATAAGGCTACAGTGGTTCTCTCCCCATAGTTGGTGGCAGTAACAACAACAACAACAACAACAACAACAACAATTTATTATTTATACCCCACCCATCTGGCTGAGCTTCCTCAGCCACTTTGGTGGCTCCCAATCAAGTGTTAAAAACAATACAGCATCCTTGTTTGGAGACTGTGCTGTTGTACTTGGGTTCTGCTCCAGGGCTCCCAATGTGCATCTGGTTGGCTAGGGTGAGAACAGATTGCTGGGGTGGACGGCGGACCTTTGTGATCTTGACGGTCTTCTAGTCCAACCCCCTGCAATGCAGGAATCTCAACTCAAGCATCCATGACCGATGGCCATCCAACCTCTGCTTAAAGACCTCCAGGAGAAGAGAGTCCACAACCTCCTGAGGGAGTCCGAGGAAGTGGGGGACCAACTCAAATGATCCACATAGAAGTGATGGGGGACATCCTGTTGTGTTTTCCCACAAGGAAGATGAACTGGGGAAGGATGGTATAGACACTGGCCATCTTTAAAGTAGGCTGCAGTAATGAGGACGAGGAGTGCGATGGCAAGAGCATATTCTTGCAAGGCTTTTATTCATTTTGTGGGCAAGAGAAGTTCCCAGGGAGGGTGCTCATGCTTGTTCAAACTAGGTGAAGAAAACTCTACAGAGGAGTAATAGAGGGCTTGGGTGTCAATGCATAGGTGATTAATAATGAAACCTGCTTAAATTATTCAGCAAGATTTAATTTCATTATAGTGGTACCTCAGGTTACATACGCTTCAGGTTACATACGCTTCAGGTTACACACTCCACTAATCCAGAAATAGTGCTTCAGGTTAAGAACTTTGCTTCAGGTTGAGAACAGAAATCGTGTTCCGGCGGTGCGGCGACAGCAGGAGGCCCCATTAGCTAAAGTGGTGCTTCAGGTTAAGAACAGTTTCAGGTTAAGTACGGACCTCTGGAACGATTTAAGTACTTAACCTGAGGTACCACTGTATATCCCAATTTGGAGATGGATGGATCTGTCAGTTTTGGGTCTCCCAGTTCCTTAATTTTCCAATCTTGAATTCAGTTACCCACATTCCATGAAAATTCACCTGCATTTTAGTTCAAATCTCTCCTAACAAACACATTTCTGAATGTAAATGTTTTGCATTTCCCCCTTTTGTAATGCATATTTTCACGAAGATGCAAATTTTAATGCACACTTCACCCTAATATATGCATATTTGTACGCATTGCTTGGCTGGAGAACTACATTGCAAAATTAAGAAAGATGTGGAGTTTGAAGAATGACTGTGTTTCAGTTTGCATTTTTTTTGGGGGGGGGGACTGCAAATCGGGCAAGTTTGGCTTCAAATGTGAACTGGAGCTCACTTCTCCCCCATCCCTATCCAGGACGAAGCTTTCTGACCAGTTCTAAACAGATGCCATTGCCATCCCTTCTGCTTTTGTAGTTAATCTGTCCCCCTTTCTTTCTCTTTTCTGTCTCCTTCTCTCATTCAGACAGAGGCGGTGAAATCTGATTTGTAGTTAACCCTCACCAGCATTTACAGATGAGCTTTTAAAGAATAGCACCACCACTTTCGACAATCACCCGCTGGGGAATGAAACATTATTTAAGATCAGAAGATGCAGAATGGCTCCCTTTCTCTCTGGGGTGAGCCGAGAGGGCGACCCTGCATATCCAAACGACAGATGTTGAAGAAATGGTTAGAAAGGCAGCTTAATGAAGGTAGGAAAATGAAACAAAATACCAAGTGTCTCTCTGTCTCTCTCATAAACATGGGCTTACAGAAAACAGAATGCACTACCTAGCTGAAGCATCAAACCATAGGAATTCCTATATCTGCTGATGAAGAACCATAGGAATTCCTACATCTGCTGATGAAGAACCATAGGGATTCCTACATCTGCTGATGAAGAGCCTTTTCATTCACAAGTTACTACATTTATAGCACACACCTTTTCTCACAACAACTCTATGAGGAAGGTTAGGCTGAGAGACAGTGGCTGGTCCAAGGACACCCAGTGAGCTTCATGGCTGCTGTCTTCCAGAGCGGCTCGCTTGTAGACAGAACTCCTGCTGGCCGGAGCCTGGACTTTTCTGGGCTCATGCCGGTCCTTTCCCGGTGCTTCCCTCCCCCCTTTCCTTGGGTGCGGTGTGGGCTCCATAGTGGGAGCACAGAGAGGAGAGCCGCCTGTTAGAATTCCTGCTCCATGATTGCAGTCATAGGATTGTTGTCTTTCACATGATGGTATGTGTTTTGACTCCACAGAGTGGGAAGTGACGGAGGCAGGATGCCTGTGTTACTGTGTTCCATGAAGTAGGACTATTGTCCTCTGTTCTTTTTCTCTTTGCTGTCTGATGGTAGAGAGAGAGGGAGGCATGTTGCAGTGCTCCGTGTGTGTTTATATGTAAATAAAGTAGATTAGCCAAAATGCTGAGTTGCTGAGGTCTGTCACTCTCATGATGCGCAAACTCTGCGGATCCCTAAGTTTGCCGGTGTCGGTTGGCATCGGTCGCTGTGATGTTTGGGCTGAAGAAAGCTTATGAAGCTCCCGAATGATCAACCAGGAGGGAGAGAACATGCCAATTGGGCACGTGTCTCTGCCAGGGACTTACTCGAGTGTAGGCTGAACTCCTGACACCGCCTACCCACCTGGGACCCGCTGGTGCCCGCCTTCGTGCTGCACAGCCAAGGAGATGCACCTGGGAAAGGGCTGTGCTTGGTGCCTCAGCCTGCTCTCTGCCGCCCTCCTCCGAGGCCCGCTGCAGCTGTGGCTCAGACACTGCTGAGATGCCACCAAGCCCGCCAAAGAGACCAACCGCCATCCCCACCGGGAGCTCACGGAGATGAGAGGGTGAACATGATGACTGGTAGGCAACTTCAGTGAGGAGCAGCCGCCGTAGGGGTGCAGCAAAGTCAGCCTGTTGTCTCCTGCACAAGGCCCCCAAGGAGATTAGGGGGTGCAATCCTTGCCTTGCCCCGGGCACTGCCAACGCACGCTACGCCACTGCATCAGTGTGGACGTAAACTGCTCTTCATCCATAAGATACTGGGGCAGAGTACAATTCCTAAAATAAACCATAAATCTGCAACTTAAAATTTCAAAACACATCCTCTTGATGAACAAGATGTCTAAAACAACAATGGCAATAGCAGAAGAGTTTATTTAAAACTTGAAAGGAAATAGGTGAAAACTCTTCAAGCGCCTAGGTAAACAGGTGTCATAACCTAGCAACTGCGTGATAACAAAGATCATGCAAAATGGTGTCCTGCTTTGTCTTCCGTTGTAGTGATGCATCTCATCTTTTCAGGAGGTGTTGGGGGCGATGTGTTAAGTGGCCTCCCTAGCTGTGGGTGGAGGTGGAGAGAGAACAGGGCAACCATCTCTGGTGGCAGCAACTTGTTCTTTCAAACACTTAATTACACCCTGAAAGAACACCCTAAAAGCAAGATCATACAATCCGTTCAGAAGCTATTCAGTATTCAGGCTATGGTGATTTAGCCTGTTGTAAATTAAATCAGAATTTGAGCCTTTCATATTCCCTTCTGTTGACCTCATTTCTTTGGGTTCC
The DNA here is from genome assembly GCF_965153285.1 of Podarcis tiliguerta. Lineage (NCBI taxonomy): Eukaryota > Metazoa > Chordata > Lepidosauria > Squamata > Lacertidae > Podarcis > Podarcis tiliguerta. Next base: position 14,905,172 of record NC_139536.1, on the reverse strand, counting down.
CTTTGATTAAAAAATGCTTTAAACTCCTGCTTAATTAGAGCATGCCTGCTAGAAAATAAATTTTGCTATGCTCCTCCCACTCTATTAATTCTATTGGAGATTTAATTAGGGCTGCTGAAATTTCTTCATTAGGAAAGAGAAGCATTTCTAAAGATTTTTTTAAATAAAAAAAACTACCACCAGCACCCAGGTCATGGGAGAAAACCAGTAATTCCACCGCCCCTTTTTAGAAACTTCTTTGCTCATCTCAAGGGGAAGTGTTCCATTTTACTCTAAAAAAACCAAATGGATGATAGTAGACCTCTACAGTTAAGAACATAAGGAACGAAGTTTTACTCAGAGTAAACCCACAGAAATGACTAAACACAAATATGTTAGGTCCATTAATTTCAGTAGGTCTACTTTGTTGAATGCCACCCACTGTTCTCACTATGGGAAGCCCACAAGTAGGACCTGGGAAGAATTCAATGTTGCACTAAGCATTCTGACTTGCAGGATGGAATGATCCCCCCTCCTGTTTGGGGTTCTCCCAACACCCCAACCCCAGTTTGTGTGTGTGTGTGTGTGTGCATCCAGGGGGAAACTCCATTGCACAAGCATAAGTCATTAGCTGAATGACTTTGCTGAATCCTGGCCCCTGAGCACAACAGCACTCTCCCCACTTGTGATTCCCAAAAACTGGTATTCTGAGTCATACCATCTCCAATGGTAGAGGCAGAACATGTGGCCATAGATAGCCTTATCCTCTATGAATTTATCTAACCCTCCTTTAAAGCCATCCAAAGTTGGTGGCCATCATGGATCCTTCATGGTTAGTGAAGTGTAGGTGGGTTCCCACGAGGCAAAACTCAGTGATAACAGCAAGATCCTTTATTGAACTAACAGAACTGGACAACAGGGGCAAAGCAACTGCTTATATACATTTCTGAAGGCCTGGGCCACTCCCACTTCCAATGCGATTGGCTGTCTAAACTTCCAAACTGCGAATCACGACTCAGAGTTCAAGGGCCAATGGCAGAGGCCAAAATCCTGAAATGTTCTGTGATTGGCTATCATGTATCGAATCAGAACACAGGGGCTCAGAATCCTTATTCCAGACTCAACCTCAGGCAAACACAGACCACTGGATACATAACAGTTAACCCACCATCCATCAAAAGACCAAAGACTTCCATTCTGACCAAGAGCTCCACCTGTGCTGGAGTGCATAGATATCACAGACTGGCTGGATGTCGAGGAGTGGTGGGAGGCACCAGCTGGGGAACCCCCAAGGGAAGACAGCTCGGAGCCAGGAGATTGGTGGTGGGATGAAGATGAGTAGTCAGCAGGAGAAGAGGGAACAGACTGGGAGAAGGAGGTGTCAGAAACTGAGGAGGTAACAGGGTTTAGTGAGCAGGAAGAATCTGTGGCAGAGAGCAGCCCAGAATCAGAAGCTGAAGCAGGAGATGAGGGAGGCCAAGAGGCATAGATGAGTCAGGCTGGTGAAGTAGCTCTGGAGCCTCCCTCTCCTGCTGGGACCACCACCTCTACTCCCTGATCTCCCAGAACCAGAAGACATATGAAGAGGAAGCAGGAAAGCACAGTGATGGAGTCTCAGATTGCTCGGGAAGGATCCAGGAGAGGAGGAGGCTTAGACAGCTGTGGGAAGGCAGGGACTTTCAGTCCCACAACTGCTTCATAGGGCAAGATTTAACAGGATGAATTGTGGTGCTCGCTAGCCTGGCCTCCTGAGTCAACCTTTTTTCCTCGAATAAAGAGTTAACTCACTGATGCTGTGTGATTTATTGCTGACCTGCTCTTGGCACCCACTCCTGACAATATATGGCACTCAGAGAATCCTTCACTCCTTTCCTGCGTGCAGATGTGCCTCTCGGGGAAAATTCTAGGCAGTGCTCTGTCCCTGATGTGGGGAGCTCTCCGTGGCACCGAGAGACCATTTTATAAGAGTACCCAGGTGCCTTCTTGAGAAGAGAATCCACTGTCTTTTTTCAAACCAGTTAGCTGCCGAGTCTGCTGCTAAAATTGTTGCTAAAAGAAACCGTAAGATGTAAGAGAGTGTGAGGCAGGCTGTTGGGGAACAGAGAAATATTCCCACCGAACGTCGTAAGAAACACTTTGTCTTTGGCTGACCTGGAAATAATCTGCGTCAGCAGCATCTCAGAAAGGCTTGTTCTGGAGAGTATTATTTAGATCCCTTCCTCTCCAGCAGAGAATCGGCTTCGACTCAGGCTCGGTTGTTTCATATTAAGGCAGAAGTGCACATCATAGCAAATGCAGGTCCAGCAGCCAGAAATGGTTAAGGAAGGAAGAAGAGAGGTGAATCTGATAAGGTACCAAAGGGGAGTGTATATTCATGGTTAAATTGCCCAGGAGGTCCTGCAAAGTTAGGGTTGCCATATTTCTAAAAGATTCAGGACACAAAGGTTGCAGTGGCGTAGCGTGGGGGGGTGCAGGGGGGGCCGGCCGCACCGGGCGCAACATCTGGGGGGGGCGCACTCACACTCGCAGCTCTCTGCCCCTACCTGGCTCACCCACTCTCTCTCACTGCAGAGCTGGCTGTGCAAATCCAATCTGAGCCGCCGGGTCGCCGCCCACTGTGGAGGGGAGGGTGCCAGGCGTGCAGTGCGGTGCGGAGAGAGAGCGAGGGACTATCTGGGGGAGGGACAGTGCAGCGGGGGGGGGGGCACAAATTACTTGCCTTGCCCCGGGTGCTGACAACCCACGCTACGCCACTGAAAGGTTGTTGAGCTTTTGGGAATCAAAATCTCATTGTAATAGCTGACTGCAAGTGCCAATATACCGTATTTACTCGAATTTAATGTGCAGCTTTTTTGGCCAAATGACATCACCAAAATTAGGGTGTGCATTAGATTTGATGGCGCATTTACATTCGCCAGCAAATGCTTTCATGGTTTCAAGATTTTGAAATTTGAGGTGTGCTTTTGATTCGATGGCACGTTAGATTCATGTAAATATGGTATCAAATGGACCCAGAATCTATCCAGATGCAGATATAAAAGTAGGTTGCATTAAGAAAACCACCACCATTCCGTAAGATACATTGGGTTATTTGTTGTTATTTACCTGCACTTGTACACTGGGTCCCTCGGCCAGAAAAGTGAGATGAACAAAATGTTCAATGCAGTTTAAAGCAACTAACAATCACAGAAATGCAGTGGTTCCTCAAAAATACAGATCTAAAGGAAACCCCAGCCAGGAATGTGGCAACTGCATTTGGGTCCAACTGAAGTTTCTGAGTCATTTTCAAGGGTGACCAGTGACTATGTCACTTCTGTCCAAAAGGGACTGGAGCTGGCAAACCACCTGGAGCTGTTAAAAGGCATTCCTAGGCACTAATGCCAGTGTGGTGTAGTGGTTAAGAGTGGTAGACTTGTAATCTGGTGAACCGGGTTCGCGTCTCCGCTCCTCCACATGCAGCTGCTGGTTGACCTTGGGCTAGTCACACTTCTTTGAAGTCTCTCAACCCCACTCACCTCACGGAGTGTTTGTTGTGGGGAAGGAAGGGAAAGGAGAATGTTAGCCACTTTGAGACTCCTTCGGGTAGTGATAAAGCGGGATATCAAATCCAAACTCTTCTCTTCTTCTTCTTCTGAGCCAGTGAAAGTGTTCAATCCTGCACAGTTACAAGTAGAAGCTGGAACAACATGTTGCAAGTTCTGCACATTACAGTTAACAGATCACGACTGCTTGGTGTGTGAACCAGTGAGACCCTCTGTCAGAATACTCCATTCCAACAGTTTTCTTTGCCTCTTCCCCTTCCCCAGGCAGCCAGTATGCCATAGTCACTGAGCGTGCTCATGCCTCAATGAACTGTTTTCAATGAGTTCCCTTTCCTGAGTCTTAGATTCCCCTCCCTCCCCTTTTAAAAAAAGGTGCCACTACTTACCATGACGTTATTACAGTAAGTGCCACGCTTTTAACTTTTTTTTTTGGGGGGGGGGAGTGTTGGGATTGCGTACTCTTGAGTACCTCCGGAAAAAAGCACTGCTTCTGCAAATGTTGGGTTCCCTTGAGTATGCCAATATCTACCTCTTGTTTCTCATTATCCACATTTAGGTTATATAACCATCTTCGCTTGGTACCTGAGTTTGCAGTTAATCTGTACAATGATGCATTGCCCATAAATTCCCTGTTGTATCTATTTTGTACTCTGACAGTTTCCTTATGAGTATTTATGTATAGAATGGTGATGATGTTCTTAAACATTCTTAGTGACCTATTTTTATTTAACAAATCAATGCGTACAGGGTTCCATTTGTTGGAATACGTTGGGCATTATCATTTCGTTCACGAATACCATTCCTTCGGCACCAGCTTAAAAGGAATTCTGTTTGCATTTAACGATGAACCCGCCAAATTTGCACTTTCCCAAAACTATGCGTGACCTAAACACACAGCCATCCCTTGGAATTTGCATTTCTCCAGACTTTGAAACGAAGCGAAGGGCTCAAAAATGCATATACTAGGAGACAACATGCAGAAATCAGCGAAAATAGCATTAAAAATGCATTCTATTGGGCTTTGGGGGAAACATTCTAGTGGTGTTTCCTAGAAGTCTGCATTTAAAGACACAGGCCGGCTGCTTGTCTTGTGGGGTTTCGCCCTGAGGGGGACACCTGAATGTATTCTTTGACGGCAAACGTGGTCGGTGGTGGAAAGGTTCTCAGCACCTCTGGCAAATGCACCCACCATGAGGTTGCCTTCTTTATGAATTGGGTGGAACAGGCAACTTGCGTGTTATTCCGTCACTGCATTATTAGCGTTAATGGGACTTGAAACTGTGTACCCAGAGGCAGTGAAACACACTCAAAGTCTCTCTTCATTTAACATGGGATGACATTGCCTTTGAGCACATGGCATTGTTTTATTAATAGTTCTTCCCTTTTCATCTGGGAGGGAGCAAAAGTCTTTTGGAATGTAATATATTTAATTGCATCTCTCTCTCTCTCTCTCTCTCTCTCTCTCTCTCATCACACTGATAAGGATCTCTCTGCCACCCTTTGTGTCTCAAATGTTCCCTCAGTTACCCAGGGATGCTCCATCTTCCCTGCTTTCTCCCACCAGCCGCCGTGTCCCGACGCCACAGGAAGAAAATGTATATAAATATGTAAGAAGAGATTTAATTACCGAAAAGCGCACCAAAAGCACTGGGTACTTCTGTGATTGAAGTCCTCCCTGGGGACACGATAAGTATCTGACAGAAAAATAGGGCACTAATTAGTAAAGAAGTTGAATTACATTTATGCATGACATTATCCATCTTTAATACAGTCAGGAGGGGAAGGGAAAGTATTGTTCGCTCCAGAAAAAAGTTATGCTGAGAGGCTGGAGTCAAACAGTGGGAGAGACACTCACACCAGTTTCTGTATATTAGGTGTGTTTTTTTGGAATCATCAGTGGGGATATCTCTGTGGCACTCAGCTCCTGCTTAGGGGCACCCCAATAGGCCACTAAGATCAGGAGCCCGGACTAGGGTCACAACTGCACCATTTAACAGTTTAATTTTCTGGGGGGGGGGTGAATTTCTTTGGGGGGTTCAATACAGTGGCTCACACCAGGTTCTCCACTGGCCAGGCGTTATTTAGTACAGTGGTACCTTGGGTTACATACGCTTCAGGTTACAGACACTTCAGGTTACAGACTCCGCTAACCCAGAAATATTACCTCGGGTTAAGAACTTTGCTTCAGGATGAGAACAGAAATCGTGCTCCTGCGGCACAGTGGCAGTGGGAGGCCCCATTAGCTAAAGTGGTGCTTCAGGTTAAGAATACTTTCAGGTTAAGAACGGACCTTACAGTGGTACCTCGGGTTACATACGCTTCAGGTTACAGACGCTTCAGGTTACAGACTCCGCTAACTCAGAAATAGTACCTTGGGTTAAGAACTTTGCTTCAGGATGAGAACAGAAATCGTGCTCCTGCGGCACAGTGGCAGTGGGAGGCCCCATTAGCTAAAGTGGTGCTTCAGGTTAAGAATAGTTTCAGGTTAAGAACGGACCTCCGGAACAAATTAAGTACTTAACCCGAGGCACCACTGTAATGTGTTTGGGGGCAGAGACCAAAGAGTGTGAGAAAGCTCTCCATTAGAATATAAATGATGCAGGAAAAATACGTCCCCCTGGTTGTTTCATCCTTTGTCCAACCAGCTTCTGCCACATCATCATCTGTCATCCAATCACAGCCCTTGGAACACTTACTTTACCCATTTCCCCCCCTATACAGTGGTACCTCGGGTTACATACGCTTCAGACTCCACTAACCCAGAAATAGTGCTTCAGGTTAAGAACTTTGCTTCAGGATGAGAACAGAAATCGGGCAGCGGCAGTGCAGCAGCAGCATGAGGCCCCATTAGCTAAAGTGGTACTTCAGGTTAAGAACAGTTTCAGGTTAAGTACGGATCTCCGGAACGAATTAAGTACTTAACCTGAGGTACCACTGTATGTGCAGAGCCCTCCTTGTACCTTATCTAGAGCTGTTTCACACTCTTAACAGTAAATGTTAGGTTACCCCTTAACTGGTCCTTGCCAGTTTTGATGGGTTTTACAGAATTTCAACATGGCTTGCCCCAAAGAATCCTGGGACCTGGAGCTTACTCTTCAGAGAGCTACAACTCCCAATACCCTTAGCAAACTTTGGATTCTTTGGTATCATTCGTCAAGAAGCAAGAAAAGGGTGCAGATAACTTTAAGGACGTTTTCTATGAGTTCTGGGTGTGGTTTTCCAGCTAATTAGGCACAGCTGGAGAAGAAGTTGCAGTTTGCAACTGCCTGCAGAAAGAGAACACTCACATGCTTTGTGTTTGTTGTTTGTATAGTCGTAATAAAACTCTTGTTTGAGTATTTTACATCAGTCTCATGGTTCTGTCGTCTGCTGCCAGGGAAAACTCGCCTCCAACAATGTGGTTTAACTGTATGTTGTTGATGTGAGGGATGCGGGTGGTGCTGTGGTCTAAACCTCTGAGCCTCTTGGGCTTGCAAATCAAATGGTTGGCAATTCAAATCCCTGTGACGGGGTGAGTTCCTGTTGCTCTGTCCCAGCTTCTGCCAACCTAGCAGTTCGAAAGCACGCCAGTGCAAGTAGATAAATCAATACCACTGCAGCGGGAAGGTAAACAGTGTTTCTGTGCGCTCTGGTTTCCGTCATGGTGTTCTGTTGCGCCAGAAGTGCATGACCTGCAAAAGCTGTCTGTGGACAAACGCCGGCTCCCTCGGCCTGAAAGCGAGATGAGCACCGAACCCCATAGTCGCCTTTGACTGGACTTAACTGTCTTTACATTTATTTTATGTTTTCACCTTTGTGGATGTGACCATAATGAGTTTTATTTTATTCTCACGGGAGTGGTGGGGTCCTCAAAAGACTATTAAGTCCAGAGTCAAATTACTTAGTCAAATTCCTCTCATTTAAACATGGCGGTTTGCTTGGCAGATGGCATACGATCTTGGTTTTTTGTTTTAAAATGATAGGCATTTTAACTTAGAGTAAACCCCATGTAAATCAGTGGAACTGACTTCTGAGTAGGCATGCATAGTTATGTGCTGTCTTAGTTACATTCGCAGTCAAGCTGGAGGCAGATAGCAGAGAGAGGGCACCTCTAGATTGACAGTATTTTGCATTTCAGCACATCCTGGGACTTTAGGTTTATGCAGTTAAAGTGGATTGAAAGACCCTGACCCGGTGTAACTATTTTTGGCACAATTCTTGATGTTGTTTTGTGTACCAAAGATCTTTATGAAGGGTCTCTGAAGGGGCTCACAGCAAAGGCAGTGACAGAGACAAATAAAGTATAATTCTTGAATGCAGACCATTTACAGTGATTAATCTAAATTGCATATACAAGGATTTTCACACCCAATGCAAATTAAATCTCTATCAGAAAAATCAAAATAAAAGAGTAGTTTATGAGGGCAGTCCCTCGCAAAATAATTTGCTGCTCCCGCACAATCTCTCTCTCACTTAAGCTGGGTCTTGCTGGATCATCGAATCATAGAATTGTAGGGTTGGAAGGGACCCTAAGGGTCATCTAGTCCAGCCCCCTGCAATGCAGGAAGCACAGCTAAAGAATCCCTGGCAGACGGTCATCCACCCTCAGCTGAAAAACCTCCAATGAAGGAGAGTTCACAAGTTCTAATGCAGTTTGTTCCACTGTTGAATAGCTCTTACCATCAGAAAGTATTTTCTGTTGTTTAGTTGGAATCTCCCTTCTTGTCCTTTGACTCCACTGGTTTGGGTCTTACTTTCTGGAGCATGAGAAAACAAGCCATTCAAATATTTGAAAGTGGCTGAAAAATAATAATAATTCACAAGCATTTCCCACCATGGTTGTCTGAACCTATGTTGCTGGGTCTTCTCTGCTATCTTAGATTCCACCCTGCTCATCAAACAAGCACCAGAGAAATAATTACGGGCCCTTAGGTGGGTTAAACCACAGAGCCTAGGGCTTGCTGATCAGAAGGTCAGCGGTTCGAATCCCTGCAACGGGGTGAGCTCCCATTGCTCAGACCCTGCTCCTGCCAACCTAGCAGTTTGAAAGCACGTCAAAGTGCAAGTAGATAAATAGGTACCGCTCTGGTGGGAAGGTAAAGGGCGTTTCAGTGCGCTGCTCTGGTTTGCCAGAAGCGGCTTAGTCCTGCTGGCCACATGACCCGGAAGCTGTATGCCGGCTCCCTCGGCCAATAAAGCGAGATGAGTGCCACAACCACAGAGTCGTCTGCGACTGAACCTAACGGCCAGGGGCCCCTTTACCTTTACTATAACATAGAAACACCACAACTAGACAGAAAATTCTGATTCTGAGCATCTTTACACATCATTTCAAGCACATGTACAAAAATAGTATTCAAGGCCCACTGAAAGGCACCATCCCAACCGTTCTGAGTTAATATAAGCTACCGGTAGTTGCTCATAATGGTGGTTGCGCCCTGCTTCAACTCTCCCACTGAGCACGTGCAACCTTGTTAAAGTGATACACCTCAGTGGGTTACGCTGGCACAACAGATCTACTTTTAAGAACAACAGACCATCGGTGGTTAGGAAAGAGGTGGGGTGCATGAGTGGTTAGAGGGAAGTCATATACACACTGCACAAGCAAATCAGAATGCTCACCATTCCATAAGATCTCAGCAAAGAAATCAGAAGGGATATGCAGTAAAGAGCGGACAGGCACATCAGACTGAATGCTCAATAAACAGCCCATCTGGAGGGGACTGTAGGCTTGTAGAACGGTCTGTTCCATTGTCAGCCCTGCTGTAATTTGTGGGAGATTCAAGCACATGTTGGAAATTAAGGCTCGCACAATGAAAGTGGATTAAAGTACTCTGAGCCCTGATGGAACAAATCCACTTTTTTTTAATGACCTTTTTTTGATGAGGAAAATGAGAAGGAAAGGCACTGATATTGCAGATATTAATATTTTGAGTAGTTTGAAGCGACTGGAAGCATAAGAACTGACTCCTCTTGGAAGACATTATTGTCCAGATCCATTAAAGTATTATTCAATTTTTTACTTGCAGAACTCTTCAAAACAAAACAGAAACATCAAATGCTACGTAAAAAATATCCCCACAGTAACTTGTGCTGTCCAGCACAGACTCAGCATCTTAGAAAATATGAAATAATCCAAAGAGACCTAGAAGCAAAGGTCTCTCTCTCTGTAACAGTGTCCATTTCTCCTGGAGCTGTTTTCCTTGAGATCTCCATTTGCATCTTCACTCCACAGAGTCTTGAGAGAGAAGACTAAAAGGCAACTCCCTTCAAAGTGGAGATTTGCAACCAAATACCTTTGTCACCAGATCTAAGGTTACTCACTCACGGGTTAGCTAGCAGGATACAACAATAGTCAAAGCTCAGAGGCAGCTCTTTATGCTTTTGAGGTAAAGGTAAAGGGACCCCTGACCATTAGGTCCAGTCGTGGCCGACTCTGGGGTTGCAGCACTCATCTCACTTTATTGGCCAAGGGAGCCGGCGTACAGCTTCCGGGTCATGTGGCCAGCATGACTAAGCCGCTTCTGGTGAACCAGAGCACTGCACAGAAACACCGTTTACCTTCCCGCCGGAGCAGTACCTATTTATCTACTTGCACTGTGACATGCTTTCGAACTGCTAGGTTGGCAGGAGCAGAGACCGAGCAACGGGAGCTCACCCCGTCACGGGGATTCGAACAGCCAACCTTCTGATCGGCAAGCCCTAGGCTCTGTGGTTTAACCCACAGTGCCACCCACGTCCCTGCTTTTAATGCAGCTCCATGGAAAACCCCCATGTTAAAACTTATTCACCAATACACAGGCGTTCCCATTTTCAGTGCGAATTAAACCAATTATATTTAACAATTGATGAGTGTAGGCTGAACAGGAAGTCGTAGAAACATTGCACAGGGAAATCAGAATGAAATCAGGATGAATGCTTGTTGACATATCCCTGCCAACAAGTAAGAGGAAAAAGAGGTGGAGCTAGCTGCTCCGGCACTCAGAGCGTCGCACATGCTGTGCATCCGGGGTGGGGCCATGGGGGCGGGGTGAGCATCCCAGGGGGTGAGATGCCCATGGGGGCAGAGTGAGCCACCCATGGTGGGCTACTTCTGGGGGCGGGGAGGGAGCTGCGCCACTTTGCCAGCAGCCTTCCTCCCGTCCCCCTTCCTTTTGACAGCTGGGGGAGGCTTCCCACCCCAGGAAGCAGCCCGGGAGTGGGGGGCAATGACCCACTGCCCGCCCGTGACTCCTAAGCCTCCCCCAAGCTGTCAAAATGAAGGGGGAAGGGGGAAGGCCACAGTCGCAGCTCTGCCCCTTCCCCCGACGGCTCGGGGTAAGCTTGGGAGTTGCGGGCAGGTGGCACGCCAAATGTCACCCCCCCAGTGATGACACCTGGAGCGGCCCGCCCCCCGCCCCTGAGAGGAAATGCTCAATGAAGACTGGACATGGGACTTGCCCAAACCATTGCTATTCTGAGGTGGGATTTAATCGCATACTGGCAAATTCAGGTTCTGCAGTTAAAGGTGATTTTCACATCATGGAACACGATGGGAAAATGCACTAGAGAGAGAGAGTTTGGATTTGATATCCCGCCTTTCACTCCCCTTCAGGAGTCTCAAAGCGGCTAACAATCTCCTTTCCCTTCCTCCCCCACAACAAACACTCTGTGAGGTGAGTGGGGCTGAGAGACTTCAGAGAAGTGTGACTGGCCCAAGGTCACCCAGCAGCTGCATGTGGAGGAGCGGAGACGCGAACCCGGTTCACCAGATTACGTGACTACCGCTCTTAACCACTACACCACACTGTGAGGTAACATTTGTTGGATGCAACATTACCAACTCCCCCTGCAAGCAAATCAGAATGAATGCGAAAGGAGTATTCTGGCTGACTTTGTGCAAAGTAATCTAGATGAATGCTCAAGAAACAGGTAGCCTGGAAGCAAGCCTAGTCTAAGCTGTGTGCAAGCTTTGTGCAAGCAAATCTGGAGGAATGCTCTTTAAGCAGGGCTTTGGCCAAAGAGATCAAGGACTGTGTTATGCAGTCTAAGAGACAAGGGTGCTTTCAGTCAAGAGCTTAAGATAAAGATATTGCAAATGGGAAATTTGCATTTCATAAAACTTTTCAGATTTCCCCCTCAAATGGGTAGATTTGAAGGAATTGGGAGAATTTTGATACCAGCAATGTCATGCAGACTCTACCATAAAAACCAACAACCTTGCACATATGAGCAGCAATAAACATGTCTGAATACACTCAAAGTAGCATAGCTAGTAAATCTATGGGAATATGTGGCCAAAGTGTTAGCAGCTAAGCATACCTTTCCCGGTAAGTCAGTTTAGGAGAGAGTTTAAAGTGTCTGGACAGCTTGGGGCCCTGAATTAAAAGGAAGGGCTGGGTTTTCCCAGTCTGCTGAATCAGATTGAAGCAGGACTTCAATGTGGTTATTCAGAGATGGAAGGCGCGAAAGGGGTAGTTAAAGCAATTGACCCTCCAGCTAGTCTGAAGAGCTCCATGGAAGGAAATTGCACAATGACCCTGCCTAAATTAAGGAGGATTTTTAAGAGTTTATAATCAAGAGAAGGCTTCCACAGAGCTGTATGTCAGCCTGTCTAACGCTTCTCAGGGAATTAAGAGACAATGCCCAAGATTTCTTGTTGCGGGCCACTGAACTGAGACAAAAGGTAGCGCTTGCCTCACAAGAGGGAGGCTTCACATTAAAATATGATCCTAGTTTGGTGTAGAACATGTTTCTTAATTCAGCTTATACTGGGCTACAGTGTAACTTTGTTTGTATGCTGATGTTGTCCTACCTGCAGGAGGGTTCAATTTGCAGGCACTGCGGAGAGGCTCAGGATTGTTGCCAGCTGGTGGGAAAGAGACAGACAGTGAAAAGGCTGACCAAAGTTGTTGAGGTGTTTTTTAGGACATTACCCCAGGAAGTAAACTGCCACGGACTTCTGGAACGAATTAAGTACGTAACCAGAGGTACCGCTGTATTCTATTCTTTGGTAGATAGATTTACAAAAAGAAAAGCAGACACCAATAAATAAATTTTAGAAAGGGACAAGATTAGACAGATGCATAAAGTTTTCTTTATTTTTTAAAGTCAAGACTCCTTGCGCTCCACTCCAGTCCCTCTTTCTTCCCACCCAGGAAGAAAGAGTCCCCCGCCTCCTTCCCAAAGCCTAGTTAGCTCTTGCCCAGGTTTTGGAAGGAGATGGGAGGGCTCTAGGACCGTGCCAGAGCCTCGTGCCTCCTTCCCAAAGCCTGGAGCCCTGCTGAGCTGGCTTTGGGAAGGCAGAACAATGGTGGGTGTCACTCCTTTGTGCACCCCCCTACAACATGGTGGTGTGTGGATGCACTCTTGAGGCCCACTTGGCATGAAAAGTTGGGCCGCCCTGATCTATAGTATGGTCAACCTGTATAAATCCATGTGTAAATGTGTAAATGAAGCCAAACATCACAAAACCTCCACATGCTTCCAAAGACCTTTGTGCCAAGGAAAGCATGTGTGGGGTTTGCACTGGGACCCCTCAGATCTTGCACAGTGCCACTCAGAGACTGGGGATGTGTACAGCACTATTATAGGATCTTGTCTATTTTTTTGGAAGGGGGGCAACAGGTTAGTTTAGACTGAAGCAAACAGCATAATTAAGTATAATTGCAAATTCACTGCAAATCCACATAATCACACATTTATGCCATAAATGCATAATTATGTAATTACCACTTGTAATTAGCCATTACTAAAATGACAATGGTGTCATAAAAGCCTAATTAAACTAAAAATTGTCCGTGGAATACAGAATAGGTAATGATTTCAAAAGTTTGCTATCTCACCTGATGTTATTACCTCTCTCTCCTCCTTTACCGTGAACTATGAAAAGCACCGTCTCCTTATTAGGGAAAATTAAGCTGCAGATGTTGTATTTGAGAAATCCCTAATTCATAGACCAGAGAACTCCCCTCCTAAAATATCCCTTGCTCTGTGCCTTAAGAAATAGCTCAGCTAAACCATTCTCGTTTTCTTCCCACTCCTCCAACCCCAAAGAGCCTAATTTTTGTACATACAGTTTTCTTCATCCACGGGACATCTAAAGCAGTAGTTTTTAAATTAAGCTCTGGGAAAACTTGAAGTTATGGACAACCTTATTGTTTCTCCTTCTGCTGCTGTTTATATGGTGCTTTCAATGTACATTGTGCTTCCGAAAGACTGAGATGATGGCTCTCTGCCCTCAAGGGCCCTACAATTTAGGAACTGACGCAAGGGAGGCATCACAGGAAAGAGAGGGAAAGAGAGGCAAGGGAAACAGAGAAACATATGCACTCTGTTGGCTGAGAAGAACATAAGAAGAGTCCTTCAGGATCAAGACATTGGCTTGTTTAGTCCAGCATTCCTCTTCTCACTGGTGGACTTTGGGCTTTCAAATTTCAGGGGTGCCCTGTACGGCTCGGTGCCCAGTTCAGGCAAACCAGCCATGCTCCCCTAAATCCACCTCTGCTGTTCTCATAGTGGCCACCCAGATGTCTTTGGCAAACCTTTAAGCACGTAAAGGACCCCTGGAATGTTAAGTCCAGTCAAAGGCGACTATGGGGTTGCAGCGCTCAACTCACTTTCAGGCCGAGGGAGCCAGCGTTTGTCCACAGACAGCTTTCCCAGGTCATGTGGCCAGCATGACTAAACCGCTTCTGGCGCAACGGGCCACTGTGACGGAAGCCAGAGGTCACAGAAATGCCATTTACCTTCCCGCCGCAGTGGTACCTATTTATCAGCTTGCACTGGTGTGCTTTTGAACTGCTAGGTTGGCAGGAACTGGGACAGAGCAACAGGAGCTCACCCCCTCGTGGGGATTCGAACCACCGACTTTCTGATCAGCAAGCCCAAGAGGCTCAGTGGTTTAGACCACAGCGCCACACGCTCCCTCTTCAAGTAGGACCTGAGCCCAAGAGCACTCTCCCCTCTTTTGGTTTCCAACAGCTGGAATTCAGAAGCATTTTGGCCTCTGACCACGCAGGTGCAACATAATAATCATGGCTAGTACTCATTGATCACCTTAATCCCCGCCAACTTGTCTGACCCTCTTTCAAAGCCAGAGAAATTTAAAGCATCCTGTGGCAGTGAGTTCCATAGTCTTCACTGTGCACTGTGGGAAGAAGCGCTTTCTTTTAACTGTCCCAAATCTTCCAACAGTCAGCCTCATTGGATGCTCATGAGTTCTGGCCTTCTGAGAGAAGAAGAAAACCTTTTCTCCGTCCATTTTCATCATGCAATGCATTATTATTTTTAAATATTTCTATCATGACACTCCTTACTCTCCTTTCCTCTAAAGTAAAAAGTCCCCAAGGCTGCAAACTTTCATCAAAGGGGGAGTGTTTGGTGTAATGTATAGAATCATAGAATCATAGAATCATAGAGTTGGAAGAGACCACAAGGGCCATCGAGTCCAACCCCCTGCCAAGCAGGAACCACCATCAGAGCACTCCTGACATATGGTTGTCAAGCCTCTGCTTAAAGACCTCCAAAGAAGGAGACTCCACCACACTCCTTGGCAGCAAATTCCACTGTCAAACAGCTCTTACTGTCAGGAAGTTCTTCCTAATGTTTAGGTGCAATTTTCTTTCTTGTGGTTTGGATCCATTGCTCCGTGTCCGCTTCTCTGGAGCAGCAGAAAACAACCTTTCTCCCTCCTCTATGTGACATCCTTTTATGTATTTGAACATGGCTATCATATCACCCCTTAACCTCCTCTTCACCAGGCTAAACATGCCCAGCTCCCTTAGCTGTTCCTCATAAGGCATCGTTTCCAGGCCTTTGACCATATGAACAAGTGTGTTGGTTTCGCCTATGTAGGTTATGTACACTCCAGCTTGGCTTGTAATATATTCTCCCATGCAGAGTGGATATTAAAATTGCATTCGTTTCTATTTGAATATTCAAATGGCTTTTAGCTAACAACCGCCCCCACAAAAAGGTCCAAAGAATTGCTGCATATATTGGCGGTTGAGGCTTCTTGTATGAAAAACCAGTCCCCTTTCCTTACTGGCAAAGCAAGTGGAAGACACAGGGACAGAAAAACAGGTTAGGGATTAGCAGTTAACGGAATTGGCAAACAACCTAAAAGGTGTTTCTAGATTGTTGCTCTTCTTGGATCGGATTTTGTTACATACCAGGTTGTGCAAGTATAGGTGATTTGGAGACTTGCGCAACAAACTCACTTCCCTAGAAGATTTAACTTTTTTGCAACAAGGCAAGGGGAAAGTACAATGGAAAGTGTGGGATAGCTTGCTTTGATGCAACATCATCTAACACCCCAGCAAACAAATCATCTGGAAGTGCCCTAATAATCAAATATGGGGGTAAGACGAGTCCCATGGAGCATCAAACAAAAGTTAAAAGTTGTCAGACCAGTGTTGCTGTTAGTTAGGAGAAGGCATATTTGAAGGAATTTTCTTCAGTCTGTATTAAAAAAAGATAAATCCCCAGGAAATTGGCACGGAGTTTATCCGTGGTTGAGTTTGCAGTAATAAAATCAGCAAAGGAACAAGCTGGGGTAATTTATAGGCTGTAAGCCTCTGTAAAATTTACTAACTGCTGGTGTAAAATGTCACATTTTATGATGCATCCTGCCCAGCCTGAATATATAAGGGTGCTGTGATGGGAAAACAAAAGCAATGGGCTGCTCTCTAAGTGGATGTGTTTGCAAAAGCACCCGCGCTGGGTGTTTTGTTTGAAGGGGCACTAAACAAGGACTCTGCTTAGCTTTGAGTATTGGGATGAAAACCAGCAGGCAACTTAAATGGTGACTGGATCCCAAACCAGCTCATAATAATAATAATAATAATAATAATAATAATAATAATAATAATTTATTATTTATGCCCCGCCCATCTAGCTGAGTCTCCCCAGCCACTCTGGGCAGCTTCCAATCAAGTCTTAAAAACAATACAGCATCACACATTAAAAACTTCCCTAACCAGGTCTGCCTTCAGATGTCTTTTAAAGAGAAGATAGCTGCTTATTTCCTTCACATCTGAAGGGAGGGTGTTCCACAGGGCAGGCGCCACTACCAAGAAGGCCCTCTGTCTGGTTCCCTGTAACCTCACTTCTCACAATGAGGGAACCATCAGAGGGCCCTCGGCGCTGGATCTCAGTGTCCGGGCTGAATGATGGGGGTGGAGATGCTTCTTCAGGTATACAGGACCGAGGCCATTTAGGGCTTTAAAGGTCAGCACCAACACTTTGAATTGTGCTTGAAAACGTACTGGGAGCTAATGCAGACCTCTCAGGACTGGTGTTATGTGGTCCTGGCGGCCTAGTCAGGTCCAGCTGCTGCATTCTGGATTAATTGAAGTTTCTGGGCCACCTTCAAAGGTAGCCCCACGTAGAGCGCATTGCAGTAGTCCAAGCGGGAGATAACTAGATCACAAGTGGGGAGAGTGTTCTTGGGCTCAGGTCCTACATTCAAGTTCAGCATCATCTGGAGGGCTGCTGGTTTGGCCCTTTGGCAATAGCAGCATGTGTGGTGATGTGCAGCTGCCCTCTTGACACTTGTTTTGCTGCTTCACTCCTGGATTGGACTAGGGCAGGATGGTGGCAATACATGCACTTGGATTTACACTTGATGCATATGCATTTTTGTACACATTATTCAGCTGGGAAACTGCATTGCAAAATTTGGAGAAATGCAAATCTCGAAGTTCTGCTGTGTTTTGGTTCTCAAATTATTTTCGAAGCTGCGAGTTAGTCAGGTTCCCCTTTAAATGTGAGCACCCTTGCCCACCCTTTTTGTTGTTGTTGTTTAGTTGTTTAGTCGTTTAGTCTTGTCCGACTCTTCGTGACCCCATGGACCAGAGCACTCCAGGCACTTCTGTCTTCCACTGCCTCCCGCAGTTTGGTCAAACTCATGCTGGTAGCTTCGAGAACACTGTCCAACCACCTCGTCCTCTGTCGTCCCCTTCTCCTTGTGCCCTCCATCTTTCCCAACATCAGGGTCTTTTCCAGGGAGTCTTCTCTTCTCATGAGGTGGCCAAAGTATTGGAGCTTCAGCTTCATGATCTGTCCTTCCAACATTAGCCTTGCAAGGACCTCGACAAATCTGTCTTCAACATTAAGCAGACTGGGCTTCCATTTATTCTAAGAATCTGCTCTAGAAGGGGCACTGAACTGTAAGGTCCCAAAACTGTACTGCTGGTCTTTCTGCAAACAGAGCCCATTTCTCTATTGACTTATTTCTTTTTCTTTTGTTTAAATATATATAAGATAGATGAGTGATTTTCCACTGCTTCATTCATGAAAATGTTGAAGAGCCCTGAACATGACACCCTATGGAATACGACTTGTTTCTTTCAGCCTGACCATCAGCACCAACATCATGCGATGATCTATCATGAATCTAGCCCAGCTGAGTTGTAAAACTTTATTTTCTTAATATCTACCCTGTCTGCTTTCAAATAAACATGTGTAGCTATTTTTGAGTGGCTGAGCCCACAGCTGAAGTGCATAAAATAGAACTATATAATCATTTTGTCAGGAAGAGAAGCAGCAAGTGTTGGGCAGGGGAGTGGGGGGGAAGAGGCATAGCTGAGCTCATAAAAATACGGTTGACATTTGTTGCTCAGCGCTGACAGACAGAGATAGGTGCTGGACGCAATTTGAAAGTCAAGCAGGACATCTTAGGAGAGGCACCACGCTCCCCTCATCCATATTACTCCGGCAACATTCTTTAGAAATTCAGGTAACTACCATTATAAAAAGAAGAAGCTAGCCATAAATTTACTAGGCTCTGCATTTCACTGTCTTCTTGAGGATCAGAGAACAAAATTCATAGCTGCGACAGCATTAGCGGAGAAGGGAAAACAAACCACACACAACTCCGTTGCCCATCTTCTGCTGGGTTATCAAGTCTGGGGCTGAAGGAGATTAAATGGGAAGGAGGGCATCTGCAAACGGAGGTTCCAAGGTCGTTTTCAAAGCTTAAAAGCAGTTATGGTGAGGAAAATTGGTTTGTGGTTGCAGCAGGGACAGAGTTTTTTCTCTCTCTTTAAACCCATTTCCCCCCATGTTGTTTCCCAGGTCAAGTTGCCCCCCATTCAGCTGCTACTGTCCACTGGAGGGTAAATGGAAGGTGCTTGTATTTCAGCTGTCTTTCTCGCCAGAGGTGCTCATGTGGAATGATTTCAATTGTGGAAACAACATGGGAGGAACCCAAGAAGCTGTCTTGTACCAGGTTAGACGATGTGTTCCTTTATGTCAGTATAATCTACTCCAGGGATGGGAACCGGAGTCCTGGGGGGATGAATGTGGCCCTCCAAACTTTCCTATCCATCCCTTGGGCCTCTCTCAGGCCATGACTTCTCACAGGCCAGGCTTCTCATTGGTCCCAGTTTGTGGCCTTCTCAGGTGATGGTTGAAGGTGTCCTTGAAAATTGATTGTGACTCTTTCTTTGCTCTGATGGTAAGGTGGGGTGTGTGTGTTGCATGTGTGTAGAAACTACTGACTTTGGCATGGTTGTAATGTTGCCTAAGGGACGCGGGTGGCGCTGTGGGTTAAACCACAGAGCCTAGGACTTGCCGATCAGAAGGTTGGCTGTTCGAATCCCTGTGACGGGGTGAGCTCCCGTTGCTCGGTCCCTGCTCCTGCCAACCTAGCAGTTCAAAAACACGTCAAAGTGCAAGTAGATAAATAGGTACTGCTCTGGCGGGAAGGTAAACGGCGTTTCTGTGCACTGCTCTGGTTCGCCAGTCATGCTGGCCACATGACCTGGAAGCTGTAAACCGGCTCCCTCGGCCAATAAAGCGAGATGAGTGCCGCAACCCCAGAGTCGGCCACGACTGGACCTAATGGTCAGGGGTCCCTTTACCTTTACCAATCTGGTCCTTGGCTTTGGGGCTGAAACCGACACCCTTGTACAAGGTGCCTCTCCACAATTTCTTGCCCTTGTCCTTCCTGTGTGTGTGTGTTATTGCTTTAGTTAGTTATTGTGGTATGGTATTTGGCAGTTTTATATTTTAAACCACCCTGTGGATGAAGGATGGTATAGAAAGTTATTTACAGTGGTACCTCGGGATGCGAACGGGATCTGTTCCGGATCCCCATTCGCATCCTGAACAGAACGTAAGACGCGACAGCGTGTCTGTGCGGTTTGCGTTTTGCCACTTCCGCACATGCGCGTCACGTCATTTTGACTGCGCATGCGCAAGCAGCGAAACAACAACAACAACGTTTTGAACTTGTGTGCAATGCAGTTCTGCCCCTTGATTGCTGTGCACAAAACCAACTGCGGCCTGTGCTTTAAGGCAGCACCAGTAAGTCTATATTCAATTAATGGATGACCTTGGTGGCGTTTGTGATGGGATACTTCTTTATTAGAAGAGATGGGCAAGTTCTTCTTGGATTAACTGGGAAAGCTCAGATCATTTTTGAAGCCAATCTGAAGGCTCAGAAAAACGCTTTCTCTCATCCCTCCACTTTGCTTCAATTACCCATCGAGTGGGAATAGTGGCAGCACACAAGAAGAGAAGAGGAGAAGACAGGAAGGCATGTCCCTTCCCTGATGCAATGTGTGGAAGCACTCTGGGTGGGGGGTGCAAAGGAAGGAAAAACACTCCTTCTATCTCGCCTTCATGCACCACTGCTGTGCTGACAATATTTTACAGCTAAGGGGAAGCAGGGACCTCAGAGGAGTCTTATAGAATCAGGCCAAAGGTTTGTCTAGTCTAGTGCCCAAGCAAATGCTTATGGAAAGCCCGTGAGCAGGACTTGAGTACAATAGCATTCTCCCCGCCTGTGATTCCCAGAAACTGTTATTCAGAGGCAGCGCATAGCCATCATGGATAGTAGCTACTGATAGCAGTATCCACCATGATTTTGGCTAATCGTCTTTTAAAGCCAACCAAGTTAGTGGCCATCTCTGTATATTGCATACTCAGGGACTAGGCCCCAGCAAGGAGACTTTGGGTGAAGCTGAGGGCTGGTGGGGAAGGGCTTGTGCGAGGGAAGCCAGGAATTCTTCTCTGGCTTAGATTTTGAACTAAGCTGGAGAAGAACTTGGGGGCTTTAAAAAGCTCACTTCCCAATTGAGATGAGCTCTTACAAGCTTCTGAAGCTCATATCCAAACCTGGCTCAGCGGAGCTTTGCTGACCTCTCTGTTTATTACCTGGCACATTGTTCTTCCTTGGAAAATCTCTGAGCAGCTTATATAGACCTCTGAGAACCAGCACAGCAGAAACCGCCTTTGCTTTGACAATGCCACAGCAGTGCAATGTGCATTTAGATCAGACTTTCTCAACCTGGTGCCCTCCGGATGTTTTGTACTAGAGCCCGAGTCAGCAGGATTAGGCTATTCTCTGACCCTGTTTTGCCGACAGCTTCGGAGAGTCAGCAAATACAGTAATGTATAAAACGAAAGGTGCTGGTCTTGAACTTAAATCTGCCTGGAAGCAACAATCCTTATTCCTGAGGAATGACTGTGGCGATTCATTACAGAGGCAAGCTGTCCTCTGCAGATGCTCAGAGGCATTTTCCTACCAGATAATGCCTACACAGCTCATGATTTCACATAGAAGATTATCACATTAAGTTCTGCTTGGGTGTGTGAGGAAGGAAAGAGCTTCATGATTGTGGCTCTCATCTTGAAATCTCCTGGCAGCGTCTACGTCTTTTTCAATGCCTGTCATCAAAGTACTGACCCACTCTGATCATACTTAGTTTGTAAAATCTGACCGAATCATAGGATGGCCGGAGGCCAATTTCCACAGCTGAAAAACCCAGCTTGGACTCCAAGGTCACCTTATAGGAAGCTTTGAAGGCCTTAAAAACATGGGGGGGGGGGGGTGAATCTATGTCAGTGTGAAAGAATAAGAAAGCTAAATTATACAAAACTCAGTCTGGGTATGTGTGAAGCATCACAAACAGAGCCTGTGGAAAGGATCCTTTTTGTGGAAAGGATCCTTTTTGATTAACTGCAAACCGAGAAAATTGCTGTTCTCCTGCACAATTAAAACCCACCCACCCCTCTTCTTTTTAAAGAGCCAGATCTAAATGGGTGTATTTTTATCACGGTGGGTTAAAAGTCGTGCGGCTTGGTTAGGAGATTAAGAACACTGAGATGCACCTCCACATTCTGAAAACATCCCCTCGCTTCAGGAACCAGTCGTGAGGGATTACGCACCCTTAGGAAATTGGCCGTCTGCTCGCCGCAGAGAGATGTTATGAAAGCTGCTCTTTCCAGATAGAATCTATTCAAGGGTTTTTAAGGTTTCAGCCGAGGCTATGTTTTGGCGCAGTCAGCAGGAACAGAGGTTTCAATTACTGAACACCAAGTTTGTGCAGCAAGCAATATTCTGCTTTCTGGGGACGGCGCTTTGGATAACATCCCAGCCATCTATATATCTATATACACACCTTGACAAGGAAGTTGCCCGGCCAAAAGGGACCATTTCTCTTGGTTTAATGTGCCATGTTTGTAAACAAGCCTGCTTTTCCATTCTCATATTTATTCATCCAGTCAACTGGGAAACATCCACGCCATGCCTTTGAAGCACTATGGCACCCCTGGAGACGGACATTGCTCCCCCCCCAAGAATTTTGGGAGCTGTTGTTTATAAACGGAGCTGAGAGTTATTAGGAAGCCTCTACAGTTCCCAGAGTGGCTTAACAATCAATACCTCTTCCCAGGAAACTCTGGGAATTGCAGCTCTGGGAGCACACAGAGCCCCTCTAATTCCAATTGGGACCATGGTGCTGGAGAAAGGGGAGGCTAACCCTTTCCTCTGTGTCAGATTCCTGATTAAAGCTCCCCCCTGCAAATATTTAGTCTAAACAGGCAGGGGAAATGGCAGGTGTATGTCTTTTAATTGGGGAAGGTTTAAATCTCCTTCCACAGTACAGTCATACCTTGGTTCTCGAAGACCTGGGTACTCGTACGTTTTAGCTCCAGAACACTGAAAACCCGGAAGTGTTCTGGTTTTTGAATGTTTTTCGGAAGCCAAACATCCGACGCGGCTTCTACTTCTGCTGCAGCCAATCGGAAGCCGCACCTTGGTTTTTGAATGGTCTGGGGAGTCGAAAGGACTCTGGGAACTGATTAAGTTTGAGAACCAAGATTCCACTGCACCATGATTCTGATCTGGGCCTATGGGGAGCTGTCCATGGTTCTGATCCACATGGCTTTGAAGGGGTTCTAGTAATTGCTACCACTTCTACCGTGAGCCCTGAGCTGCAGAAGAAGACAGTGAGGAGGCAGACCTAGTCTTCAGCAGCTTCCTAACCATGTCACCTGTTCTAGATTCAGGTAGGTAGCCGTGTATCTGAAGAAGTGTGCATGCACACGAAAGCTTATACCAAGAACAAACTTAGTTGGTCTCTAAGGTGCTACTGGACTTTTTTAAAAAATATATATATTTCGACTCATGTCTTCTGTGTTTCCCTCCTGCTCTTTTGGACTACAACCCCCATCACCCCCATCCAACATGGCCAAAGGTCAGGGGTTATGAGGGAGTCATAGTCCACCGCATTGGGAGGGCACTACTTTGGCCAACTCTGGCCTATATGGTCATCGGACTGGGAAGGGAGATGGAAGTGAAAATTTCACTTTAGCTCCCCCAATGCAAGAGGCATATTTCACTTTATGGTGAAGATCTCTGAAGGTTGCTGCTAGCACATTTGAGGCTATTGGGAAGAGAAAGAGATGCTTTGGGAACCATGAATTTCTGATGTCCACACAGCGAGCTCCGTTGGTGGAAGAGATGACAGCCGTGTGGCGCACAGAAAGAGTTATTGCAGTTCGCTAGAGGTGTGAGCAGATTACATATGGGCTGTAAGCAGGGAGACTGCAAAAAGGGCACAGAATCTTTCACCCGCTCTCCTCTGGAGTGTTGCTGCGGTGAGCCAAACAGCACAGCGGGAACAGAGGTTGAGAAATCCTTTTGAAAGTGGCCTCCTTCTGGTCCGAACTACCGGAGTGGAAGGAAACATTTCCTTGGCTTGCATGTGAGCAATTTTCTGCAGTTCACAGAGAATCCCAAGTTACAGAAAAATACATCCATGGCAGCATTGGTCCATAGATTCTGGTTTACCTGTCCCCACCAATATATATATATTTTTAAAAAAGGTAGGTGTGGCGATCACACAGGGTCCTCGGACGTTTGACGTTCTGTTGATCCCTGTGCCACCACTATGGTCACTTCCCCGCGGTGACTTTAAAGAGGAATGGGCACCTTTTACAAAGTACCTAAAGATGCAACAAAGTGAATTGGACTCCTTGGCAGGCTTTGAATAAAAACTCACAATTTTTTTATTAATAATTAGTTAGATAATTTAAGGACTTATACAATTTCGTAACATGCTGAGAATGGCATTTGTGGAGAAACCAGAGATTGGAACTGAGGGAAGTCAGGGGTGGGGTGCGGTGGGGAGGGCGGGTTGTTTATGGGGGGGAGGGGGAGAAACGAGGAAAAAAATTAAGGATGATATGTTTTAAGATAATATGTTTTGTTGAATTACCTAATAATTTTTTAAAAGAAAAAGAAAAAAAGGAACTGTTATGGTTCTAGGGGTTGCTCGTGCGTAAGTTGCCGTGACTCCTGGCTAGGTTACCTGGTTGAACCCTTTCTGTCTGGACAGCCTCAAGTTTCGTGGCTGCCTCAGTCGCTGGCAGAATCCTTCAGTGGGCGTTTCTTGAACCTCTTCCAGCATAAAAGCTGTTTGACTCCCAGTCTCCTCCTACTCTCCCTGTGCGGAAGTCTTCTGCGCAGAGAGGGTGTGGGCAGCGGAGTACCCGTACTCTCTCTGCTGGTCTCCAGCGAGGAGTCCTGGAGCCACCTCTCCAATTCCCCCATCTGCCCCCCTTCTCCACTGGTGTTACGCTGATTTCCTTCCCCAGCGGATGGGCTGCCTCTCTCCCTACTGGGACCCTCTCCGGCATCCCTCTGGAGCCTTCTCTCCGCCTCCAGCTCCGATGGCAGTTCCCCGACAGGAACCATTAATGGGTTCGCTTTGAGTATGTTTTATAGGAAGTGATTCATAAATGGAAATGAAGAAATTAGTTAGGGGATGGATTTTAAACTGCGCTTCCCTCGTCCCTGTAAGGTCACCCCGAGTCCCTTCCCTCACTTCTCCCGAGCCTTCCTCATCCTCAGAGTGGAGGGAGATAATCCAGCTGAGTGCTTTCCATCCCTTGGGTTTGGAACAAGACAGGCGAGCGCTTTCTTCTGCCCCTCGTTCTGGAAAATGTGGGCTGAACTTGTAGCCTTCATCCCCACCTAACGAGATAAATGACAAACGTAACACAAAATGGAAATAATTGAACCCATTCCGCTGGAAGGTGCGCCGCTTTAGGAAACTGCAAAACTGTCAGATAAAAGTGCATAGCAAATACCTTACAAGAGCGCTGAAGTCCCCATCATCCCGCCCCCACTTTTGTCCCAGCTCTAATGTGTTTTGCTCATTCTGTATTTATCCCCCTTGCCCCTCAATAATAGCAACGGAGCCCCCACTGCTCATATAATGAGGCTCCTTCCTTGCTCACTCAAGTTGGATGTGTAGAAAAAAAAGCAAACATTGAGTGTGTGTGTTCGCGTGAAGGAGAAAATAAAAGGTACGGTCCTTTTGTAGCCAGACAGGGAGGGCAAGAGAGTGTCGTGATGATGCAATTTGCACTTTTTAAAATCTTTAAGAAGTCTTTCAGACTCGGGAAATCTTCCAGCCCCCTTAGGAGAGTCATTTTTCTTGCTGTCAGGATGAAAATGCCAGGATTAGCAAGCACGAGCCATTCAGGATGATCTGTCTCATCGCGGGGCCAGTGCACACCATTCCCCATTGCCTACTGGTTGCTCTTTAATTTCTGCCTATGGCGGCTCCCTGTAGCTTCAGATAAAGAATGCCCTTTCTTTCCCACTCGCTTGCCACAAGCAGGGTCTGGGTCCCCGTCCCTCTTCCCCACAACTGCAAATCCAATGGAGCTGAATATTGGGAAACTCAGGGCAAACAGTGCAGAGCTAAAACACTGGACATTGGTTTGTGAATTTGATTAGAGAGCAGGCTTTACCTGTTGCAATTGTGTGCACAGTGATATTAGTAGACCAAAAAAAATAAAGTTGTTTATTATAGGGAGTACACAACTTGCAAGTTTCTAGTTCTAACTAACTAATCCAGAGAGGACAATAGGCAGCCATTGCTTGCTCCTTTGTTTGCAGAGGATAACTCCAAGGTGACCATCTTTCTTTTTATTTAATTAATTTAGCACCCTTATTTTTTATTTAGTTAAAATGCAGTAAAATAGCTACATGCAAATGCAATAGAACAGAAAATACAGCACAAAGCAACATATACTGTAATGATAGCAGTTCCAAAGCAGCTAAAAAAACACACCCAGCCACAATGCACTGATTAAAACATGAGAAAACAAAATAGTTTTATAACCAGCTGTCTATATTATATGAAGCAGGGAGCCGGCGTACAGCTTCCGGGTTATGTGGCCAGCATGACAAACCTGCATCTGGCAAACCAGAGCAGTGCATGAAAACGCCGTTTACCTTCCCGCCAGAGTGGTACCTATTTATCTACTTGCACTTGACGTGCTTTTGAACTGCTAGGTGGGCAGGAGCTGGGACTGAGCAACAGGAGCTCACCCCATCGCGGGGATTCAAACCACCGACCTTCTGATCGGCAAGTCCTAGGCTCTGTGGTTTAACCCACAGCACCACCTGCGTCCCTCTGCAAGCTGAGTTGCACCCAATTTTCAATAAACTAAGGAATTTTCTCCTGCAAGAGGCAGAGGTGACCCCCCAATGTCGGTAGTTTTAAGAGAGGATTAGTCAAATTCGCGGAGGAGAAGGCTATCCATGGCAACCAATCCTGGTGTCTATGTTCTGCTTCTACTATCAAAGGTAGTGTGCCTTTGAATGCCAGCGGCTGGGAATCACAACTGGGTAGACCTAAAATATAGAATAAGAGAACAAGAAGAACTTACTTTAGAGAAGATTGGAAAATGTCTATTGAATATATGGGGGGAAATTGTGTACACTTGAAAACCTTGGCAGCGTTAAGATAAAGTCAACAGTGTAAATAAGTTTTAATGGATGTAATAATGGAATACTGAATGGTTTAGTTCATATCAAATATGCAGGGATTTATGATATGTAAAATGAACCGTGGAAAGAGAAGAAGGGAAGTTATTGATATTTTAAGGATGTTTAAATGAATATTCTAAAATGTAAAACAGAAAATTTAATAAAAACATAGGTAAAAAAGAAATCCACATTTTTGCCTTTGGTTCTTGAGCTTTCCAACTCACCAATGTTCACTCTTGCTGGAGGAGACTCTTGAGAGTCCCATGGACTGCAAGAAGATCAAACTTCTCCATTCTGAAGGAAATCAGCCCTGAGTGCTCACTGGAAGGACAGATCGTGAAGCTGAGGCTCCAATACTTTGGCCACCTCATGAGAAGAAAAGACTCCCTGGAAAAGACCCTGATGTTGGGAAAGATGGAGGGCACAAGAAGAAGGGGACGACAGAGGACGAGATGGTTGGACAGTGTTCTTGAAGCTACAAACATGAGTCTGACCAAACTGCGGGAGACAGTGGAAGTGCCAGTGCCTGGCGTGCTCTGGTCCATGGGGTCACGAAGAGTCGGACACGACTAAATGACTAAACAACAACAAATGTTCACTCTGTTGCGAGAAAGGGTTCCCGAATGCTTGTGGAAAATCTATTCTTCCATATCTGCCAGAATTTCAGAATGCCTCAATCAGACCAGGGAACATTATAAGTGCAGTGAGGACTGTGAAGCACCCAAGGGCCTTACATAAAAGAAAGGATAATAATTGATATTAGTGCTTCCAAAACTGAGATGCAGCTTCCAGGGTTTGATGGGGCATGCTGTGGTAGGGCTGGCCTGTCAGGTCACATTAAGCTACAGAAGAAGCCCGGAGGTCCGACGTACAAGACTCTGAGCCATTTGGCAGTAGAGTGGAAGGCAATAGCTGACCATCACTTTGTATTTCACATCGGCCAGTCACGGAGATCTCATGTGACAGCTTGACGTGCCTGGCAATTTGCTCTGATAGATGCTTATATTCTCGGGATGGATGTCCACCCCTTTTGCGCCGGCCATTCTGCGTCAGATACTGTGTTGCTCTTTGCAATGCCATATTATTGCCACAACACTCTCCAGATGAGTAGCTTTCAAGGGGAAGCAACTCTGGTTAGGTTACAAATTCCATTCAGTTTATTCACATTTAAAGGCGAAACTACTCAATTCACACGTTCCAAAACAAGACGCAAACCAAAACACAGCTGTCCTTTGGAGTTCACTCTTCTCCAGATTTTTCGTTGCAGTTTTGCAGCCAAGTAATGTGTGTAGATGGGACGCGGGTGGCGCTGTGGGTAAAAGCCTCAGTGCCTAGGGCTTGCCGATCGAAAGGTCGGTGGTTCGAATCCCCGCGGCGGGGTGCGCTCCCGTTGTTCGGTCCCAGCGCCTGCCAACCTAGCAGTTTGAAAGCACCCCCGGGGGCAAGTAGATAAATAGGGACCGCTTACTAGCGGGAAGGTAAACGGCATTTCCGTGTGCGGCTCTGGCTCGCCAGAGCAGCAATGTCACGCTGGCCACGTGACCCGGAAGTGTCTTCGGACAGCGCTGGCCCCCGGCCTCTTTGAGTGAGATGGGCGCACAACCCTAGAGTCTGTCAAGACTGGCCCGTACGGGCAGGGGTACCTTTAATGTGTGTAGAAATGCATGTACTGGGGTAAAGTGTGCATAGAAATGCATATAAAGGTGAAAATAGCATACAAAATGCCTTATAATAGGCAAAATGTCTTTGCAAAACACCTGTGACCCTCCAGATGTTGCTAAACTACAACTCCCATCATCCCTGATTATTGGCCATGATGACTGATGCTGATGGGAGTTGGAGTCGGGTTCTCCTTAAGACCTTGTTTTGTTTCTTCCTTCACCTACAGTAGTGTCTTCTGACGCAGGAATGATATACCTGCAACACTCACAAGCTGTAGCTTGTGCGGGGAGTTGCATTTTAAAGACCTTATCCGCATTAGATTGATGAGCTTTCCGAATGCAATTTTTAAAAAATTGAGCGACAAATAAGTTATGTGCCTTAAACCAGCTAAACAAGTCCCCCCAGGAAAAGACGCCAACTGAAGGCAAGACATTGTTTCTTGTTCCAGTAAGCACATTGCACCTAATCACAAAGATAATGTCTTTTTCTGTTCGAGGGGGGTCGATTTCCCCTCCAACACAGCAGGCGTGTAAAAAGATGTTATCGCTGAAGCAGCACAGGCGCTGCTGCCTAGGAAGCATTTCAAAGGGCAGCTTCATCTCACAAGTTTTGTTTTGTTTTTTAAAAAAATAAAAATCTGCAGTTTAAAAACTCTCATGGGGAGCCTGCATGGAACTGTTCCCAGAAAATGAAGATGTCGGTTTAAAATATGGGGTTTTGTAGGAGACGGCTGCGGATGGAGACATTTGCAAGTCTTTCCACCAGCAGCTCTGCGAAATCCAGCATTTGAGTTTGGTAAATGTTTTTGCCCCTCTGGTTTAAAATGAGCAGCTGCCCTCCCACTAGAGCCCTATTCATGTATTCTGAAGATGGGTGGGGTTGATGCTTGGAGGGTGGAATCAGGTTTGTGCTTGCAGTCAGAAGGTACAATCCTGATTCCACCTCCCATGTTATCTCAACTAATAATTTATTTTTACCCTGCCCATCTGGCTGGGTTTCCCCAGCCACTCTGGGCGGCTTCCAACAAAAGATTAAAAATGCATTATTATTTTGTATGTAACTTTTAATTTTCAATTTTGTATATAATTTTTGTATTAATTTATTTTATATGATTTTTTATTAACTTTTCTGCTTTACAATTTCAAATACTCATTTTACATCCTTAAGATATCAATGACTTCCCTTCTCTTCTTCTCTTCCCACGGTTCATTTTACATATCATAAATTCCTGCATATTTTACAGAAACTATACCATTCCATATTGCATTATTGCATCCATCAAAACTTTCTTGCCCTGTTGAATTTATCTTAATGCTGCCAGTGTTTTGAGCTGTACACAATTATTTCCCATATATTCAATAATGTTCTTCTTGTTCTCTTACTTTATATGTTAAGTCTGCAAGTTGTGCATATTCTGTCAACTTAAGTTGCCAGTGTGGTGTAGTGGTTAAGAGCGGTAGTCTCGTAATCTGGGGAACCGGGTTCGCATCTCCGCTCCTCCACATGCAGCTGCTGGGTGACCTTGGGCCAGTCACACTTCTCTGAAGTCTCTCAGCCCCACTCACCTCACAGAGTGTTTGTTGTGGGGGAGGAAGGGAAAGGAGAATGTTAGCCGCTTTGAGACTCCTTAAAGGGAGTGAAAGGCGGGATATCAAATCCAAACTCTTCTTCTCTTCTTCTTCTTTGGCTGGGACCTCTCTCATTTTCCATTTTTTGGGCTAACAAAACACAGGCGCAGTTGTTGCATACATAAAGAACCTTTTCTGACACCTGGGGATTTCAGTCTGAATTATCCCCAACAGAAAAGACTGGGTTTTTTTTGGGATCTTCTCGATTTTGCACCCCCTCAGCCCAGTGCCAGGGATTCTGCCCTCGCCACCCTAAATCTGGTGCTGCCAAGATTCAGCCACTTGGGAAACAGGAAGCTGCATGATTTAGGCCTTTGGCCTGATCCAGCCCGGTTGCTTTTGTGTCCTTAGAAGTCGTTCCCATTTCAATCACTCAGATTTACTCCTGTGTAAACGATTTTTTGCGGCTTTCATCTTTCCCCCAGTTAATTTCTGTAAGTCAAATGAGAACAAATTCAGACATGAAATACTTTATTACAACAACCGCAATAATGTGAATTTTTCAACTCAGTTTTTGATCTGCCATAATTAATAAGCAGACTCCACCGTCAGCCAGAGCTTTAACATAAGAACTTAAGAAGTTCTTAAGTTCAGGCCTAAGGCCCATCTTGTCCAGCAGCCTGTTCTCACAGTGGCCAACCAAATGCCTATGGAAAAGACACAATCAAGACCTGAGCGCAACAGCTCTCTCCCCTCTTGCAGTTTCCAGGAGCTGGTATTCAGGGCCTTGCAGAGCCAGGCAGAGGCCCGGGCCAGATAGATAATGTGCCCCCCCCCTTTTTACCCTGGGGATAACTGAAGTCTTCTAAATAAGTAAGTATAGAAGGGAACGACAGAGGACGAGATGGTTGGACAGTGCTCTCAAAGCTACCAGCATGAGTTTGACCAAACTGCGGGAGGCAGTGGAAGACAGGAGTGCCTGGCGTGCTCTGGTCCATGGGGTCACGAAGAGTCGGACACGACTAAACGACTAAACAACAAATAAATAATTTTCACAGTTATGCTGACAAATACTTTTATTTCAAGGCTTGAACCGTATCTGCATATAAAGACAAAATGGAAAATATAGATATACAATAGTGCTTTTTAAAAATACATAGGGAAAAGGATTATTTTAAGTATTTACATTTAAAAATGCTTTCCTAGCTTTTCCCCCTGCGAATTCTTGAATTACGTAGGAAAAATCAAGCAACTTCGCCTTACTGTGGTTTATGTTTATCGTTGCTAAACCATTTAGGCGTTCTTTAGCCATTGTTGATCGAAAGAAAGACTTAAGTTGTTTTAATATATTGAAACGTCTCTCATTGGAGGCCACTGTGCATCCCCTAAGATTGTGAATATGCTGACTGAGGCCCCCTTTGGAATCGGATGCCCAGGCCAAGTGGCCCATATGGCCCCCCCCTCTGTCTGGGCCTGCTGGTATTCAGAAGCATATTGCCTCTGGCAGTAGAGGTGGAACACAGTACCAGGGTCAGTAGCTATATGTCAGGGACTGGGCAGAGGAGGATTGATGGATACTCACTCCCCAGCCTGACCCTTCCAGAGATGAAGAAGACAATTCTGAATTACAACAGGGGTTTGAGGGAGGTCAAAGCTGAGAGGACGATGAGGGGAGAAGTTGGGAAATACAGTGGTGCCCCGCAAGATGAATGCCTCGCAAGACGGAAAACCCGCTAGACGAAAGGGTTTTCCGTTTTGGAGGTGCTTCGCAAAACGAATTTGCTATGGGCTTGCTTCGCAAGACGAAAATGTCTTGCGAGTTCCTGTGGGGTTTTTTCCCCTCCCCCCCTTTTTCCCAAGCCGCTAAGCCGCTTAACAGCTGTTCGCTAAGCCGCTTAACAGCTGATCGCTAAGCCGCTTAACAGCTAATAGCTAAACCGCTTATCAGCTGATCCACTAAGCCTGCTAAGCCGCTAATAGCCTTTTAGCAGCTAATCCGCGAATCCCTTAAGCCTTTAATAGCCGCTAATAGCGCTAATAGTGCTAATCCGCTAAGCCGCTAATGGGCTTGCTTCGCAAGACGAAAAAAACCGCAAGACGAAGAGACTCACGGAACGGATTCTTTTCGTCTTGCGAGGCACCACTGTAATGGGAGAGGAGGAGGAGGCAGAGCTGGAGCAGCTGGCAGACAATGTTATCACTAGAAAGCATTCCAGACCCACCATCTCCCGGAACCTGGTGAGCTTTAAAGGGCTCAGAAGCAAAGGGCCCCCAGCACCACCCATAGAAGGGATGATGGATGAGGAAGTGGGAAAGAAGGGGATGGGAGATTTAATCGGGACAATGCCATTATTCTGCTGCATTCCCAAGCCTCTCTCTGTAAATATTGAATGTAAAGTAGATGGTAAGGACTTTTCCTTGTCATTCCTGGCAACCTGCCCGTGGGGGTTGGTTCCTCTGCAGTCTGACACTACAGCTAGCAGCAATTTCTGCATTTTGCTTGCCCTCTCTTACTCGCACACAGTGATTTTTTCAACTTCAGTCTTGCTACAGATGCTTTAGAACATGGGTAGGCAAACTAAGGCCCGGGGGCCGGATCCAGCCCAATCGCCTTCTAAATCCGGGCCACAGACAGTCTGGGAATCAGTGTGTTTTTACATGAGTAGAATGTGTGCATTTATTTAAAATGCATCTCTGGGTTATTTGTGGGGCATAGGAATTCGTTCATCCCCCCCCCCCCAAATACTCCGGCCTCCCACAAGGTCTGAGGGACAGTGGACTGGCCTCCTGCTGAAAAAGTTTGCTGACCCCTGCCTTAGAACAATGGCATCTGCTAGCAACTGATATTTAGCTGCTGCTAGGAAATTCTAGATTAATAGAATTGACATAGCTCAGAGTATCACTTCAACAGCCAAATGAAACACCGAAAGGATTAGACGGGATATGGCAAGATGTGATTACACAGATTTCATGGAGCAGATGGTTAAAATTAACTTCACAGTGACCATGGCTACATCATCTCATTGCATTTTTATATATTTTGTTTAGTTCATGGATTTAAGGACTGACAATGAAGTGTTTCACAGTGATTTCCCCCTTTGATTAATACACAATGCAGCTCTCTCTTTTTCGAAACAATTTTTTCACTATTTATACTGTGTATGACAGCCCCTCCAGTGGAGTTATTTCAGTGAGATCATTTAAGTCATTAAAAAGATGTGGAATCATGGAATCAATGAACCACAGGGTTGAAGGGAGGTCTTGAAGTCAATCCCTGATGGAAGTCTAGAGTGGGGGGCATCTTAAAGGGAACCAGGCAGAGGGCCTTCTCGGTGGTGGCACCCGCCCTGTGGAACGCCCTCCAACCAGATGTCAAAGAGGAAAAGAACTACCAAACTTTTAGAAGACATCTAAAGGCAGCCCTGTTTAGGGAAGCTTTTAATGTTTAATAGGTTACTGTATTTTAGTGTCTGTTGGAAGCCGCCCAGAGTGGCTAGGGAAACCCAGCCAGATGGGCAGGGTATAAATAATAAATTATTATTATTATTATTAAAATTATTATTATTATCTTCAAGAGATGGCTGCCCAGTTTCTCCTTCATGACCTCTAGCAAGGGAGAAACCACCTCTAGGTAATTGGTTCCGTTCTCAAGCTGTTCATAGTGACAAGAAGTGTCTCCTCATGTTCAACTGCAAAGGGAGGGGAATAGTTGTCTCCTAACTACTCTCAGTGGGATGCGGGTGGTGCTGTGGGTTAAACCACAGAGCCTAGGGCTTGCTGATCAGAAGGTCAGTGGTTTGAATCCCCGCGACAGGGTGAGCTCCCATTGCTCGGTCCCTGCTCCTGCCAACCTAGCAGTTCGAAAGGACGTCAAAGTGCAAGTAGATAAATAGGTAACGCTCTGGCGGGAAGGTAAATTGTGTTTCTGTGCGCTTCTCTAGTTCGCCAGAAGTGGCTTAGTCATGCTGGCCACATGACCCGGAAGTTGTACGCAGGCTCCCTCGGCCAATAAAGCGAGATGAGTGCTGCAACCCCAGAGTTGGCCACGACTGGACCTAATGGTCAGGGGTCCCTTTACCTCTAACTACTCTCAGCACCCTTAACAAACTATAGTTCCCAGGATGCTTTGAGGGAAGTCATGACTGTTTAAAGTGGCCTGATGCTGCTTTGAATCCATAGTGCAGATGGGGCCAATCATTCCCAACCATAGAATCATAGAGTTGGAAGAGACCACAAGGGCCATCGAGTCCAACCCCCTGCCAAGCAGGAAACACCATCAGAGCACTCCTGACATATGGTTGTCAAGCCTCTGCTTAAAGACCTCCAAAGAAGGAGACTCCACCACACTCCTTGGCAGCAAATTCCACTGTCGAACAGCTCTTACTGGCAGGAAGTTCTTCCTAATGTTTAGGTGGAATCTTCTTTCTTGCAGTTTGGATCCATTGCTCTGTGTCCGCTTCTCTGGAGCAGCAGAAAACAACCTTTCTCCCTCCTTTATGTGACATCCTTTTATATATTTGAACATGGCTATCATATCACCCCTTAACCTCCTCTTCTCCAGGCTAAACATGCCCAGCTCCCTTAGCCGTTCCTCATAAGGCATCGTTTCCAGGCCTTTGACCATTTTGGTTGCCCTCCTCTGGACACGTTCCAGTTTGTCAGTGTCCTTCTTGAACTGTGGTTCAAGGCTCAAGGTTCAAGACAGGAAAGGCTCCTGTCTCTGAACACTCTCATGAACGGGTCTTGGAGAGGATTTGATGCCGCAACGTTGTCAAAGTTAAGCTGCTGTTGGCCTGGATCGATGTGTCGCGTTTATGTTCTCCTTGTGCCGATGGAAGACCTTTTTATTTCCAAGAATATACAGGCTGAGCCGACGTTGCTGGAGGGGCTTTATTGGCTATAGCTGCGGCTGCCCTTCCCAAATTGAATTAGGCTGGCTTTTATTGCGATTGCATTCGGATGTTTACGGTGTGGTACTTTGATTATGTTTTTATGAACCCACCTCAAGCACTTTGAGAGGCAGGGTAGTAGAAATTAGATCAATTAATCAGCGCCTGGATTGGAGACCACAGAAGTTGCTGCCCCTTCTGCCCTGCACACAATGTAGGCCTCTCTGACTGTTCTTCAAAATAAGTGGACTATAGCGGGGCAAATTTGCACAGGCCTGGAGGTCCTCAGTTTTTTCCAGACCCAGCATCTCCCACTAACTTCAACTTGCACCATAGGACCCACTTTTACAAAGCGAGCCCGTGCATGTCTTCTCAGGTGTAGCAGCCCCATGGAGGTGATTGTGACGTTAACATATGAGAGTGCTGGAGGTGAAACAGTTAAACAGGTTACCCAATCAGAATCCAGGGGGTGGAGTCAGAGGGACTATAAACCAGCTCTGGGAGGGGCGAAGGGAGGAGTTCTTTGGGAGTTGGGTGGTTGGTTGGAGTGGGAGTGAATTGGGATAGAATTTGTGGGTAGGTTGAGTTAGTGTAGCGAAATAAGCTGAGTCAGGAACAGGGGCTAGGAAGACAACTAAATATCTGAGAAGTGATTTAGTGAGTGAGAGCAGGGAGCGAAAGTTATAGGTCTGGATAGGCACCCCATGAATGTAATTGACTGATACTGTTTATGAAACCATACGCTTGTTAAACTGCAATAAATAAACAGAAGTTTATGTTCCAATTTAACCCTGACTGGATTCAATATTCTCCCAGGTAGGGCCTGGGTGGTGGCAGCGAGAAATAAAGTGGTGGCACTTTATCAATAGATGGTGAAACATCCGGGGACCCTGTGTGATCGCCACAGTGATGAACTTCCCTTCAATTCCTTTATACAAGTCCTTTATAAAGACATGGGACAACAACAGGCCCAGGACAGAACCCCACTTGTCGCTTTCCCCCAGGATGACGAGGAACCGTTAGTGAGCTCCTTTAGGCTTGGTCAGTTAACCAGCTGCAAATCCATCTAACAGTTATCTTGTTCAGCTCACATTTTACCAGCTTCTTTGCGAGAATACCATGAGGGACTTTGTCAAAAACCTTACTGAAATCAAGATACACTACGTCCACAGCATTCCCCCGATCCACCAAGCTTCGAATTCTACCGAAAAATGTCATCTGGCATGACTTGTTTTTGAGAAACCCATGTTGAGTCTTGGGAATCACAGCATCCTTTTCCAAGTGCTCACAGATCGAATGTTTAATTACCGTATTTTTTGCTCTATAAGACTCACTTTTCCCCTCCTAAAAAGTAAGGGGAAATGTGTGTGCATCTTATGGAGCGAATGCAGGCTGCACAGCTATCTCAGAAGCCAGAACAGCAAGAGGGGTCACTGCTTTTGCTGTGCAGCGATCCCTCTTGTTGTTCTGGCTTCTGAGATTCAGAATATTTTTTTTCTTGTTTTCCTCCTGCAAAAACTAGGTGCGTCTTATGGTCTGGTGCGTCTTATAGAGCGAGAAATACGGTAACTGTTCAAGGACCTTTCCTGCTATCAACACCAAGCTGAAGAAGGGCAGAGCCAAAAGATGGCTCTGCCATCAACATGGATATACCCTACATCTTACCAGTGTCAGGAATTATTGCCTTAATGGCGTATTATTCAGAATTGGCTGGAATTACCAATGTGATTGACTGAGGAAGCATTGCTCTAATTTTCACTAAGCATTGCTTGTCCTCCCGACATCATCTCTTAACCAAATCTGATGGGCTGCATAGTGTTGTGTGGCACCGTTCAGTTCATTATGTGATCCCTGATTGTTAGAGATCGCTTCCGCAACTAATCCAGGAAGATCTAGTACATGGGTAACCAACATAATGCCTTCCAGATGTTGTGGACTACAACTCCTATTGCCCCTGACAATTGGCCATATGACTAATGCTGATGGGAACTGTAGCCCAGAACACTTGGAGGTCACCATAATGGCCACCTTTGTCTAGAAGCAAAATAATAATAATAATAAGCAATAAATTTAATAATAATTTATTATTTATACCCCGCCCATCTGGCTGGGTTTCCACAGCCACTCTGGGAAGCAGCCACTAGGGGAAACAAAGGCAGGAAAAAGGAATAGAAAAAATAAATGGAAATATTTTCACCATTAAGGTGTTTCTGGGGAAGTACTTATTTTCTCCTTAAAAGCAAGATTTCGCAACCCTCTAAAAATCAAAACAAACAACAAACAACGAATCAGGAGAATATTCAGTGCAGTTCCAGCCAGGATCTCTGCTTTCTCCTATGAGAAAGAAACCACGAGGATCGTTCCCTGTTACCTCATTCTGTTTCTAAAACATGGCATGCTCTGTCTGTGCTTTGTCTATGGTTATTTCTTTTTATAAATAGGCTCGTAAGTGTCAGGGGCACAGCAGGAGCTACAGTGCGGAGTGCCGTATGACTCAGTGGGTTTTTTTCTCCTTGGCTCCAATTTCCGATGGAGAGTGTTCGCTGTCATGGCGACAACTCTGCTCATCATCTCGGTGATGTTGTTTCTCCCTCAAGAGAAAGTTAGCAAAGTTGCAACAATAATCCGTCCCCGGGGCGCGGAGATCCTGCATCGGAGATCAGCTCAGTCACTACAGCTCTTCCTGTGGATTTGGTGAGAGCGTTGCCTCAGGAAAGAGGCCTGTACCAGCAAAACAGCCGGTGTTATTTATGCTGGCAGCAGATTCGCGCCAAGGGCTTCCCATGAGTAATGGGGGGCATTCTGAGGAGAGATGAAGAGCCCCTTTTTACATGAGAAGGTGCTGAATTTATACACACTAGAACTAAGGCCACACCCACACAATGTATTTAAAGCACTGTAATA
Organism: Podarcis tiliguerta; assembly: GCF_965153285.1. Lineage (NCBI taxonomy): Eukaryota > Metazoa > Chordata > Lepidosauria > Squamata > Lacertidae > Podarcis > Podarcis tiliguerta. The sequence goes on along the minus strand of NC_139536.1, from coordinate 14,867,593 downwards.
CAGTCATGGCTTCCCCCAAAGAATTCTGGGAGCTGTATCTGGTTAAAGATCCCGAGGGTAGTTAAGACAAAATAAAAAAATTCCTTCCAGTAGCACCTTAGAGACCAGCTAAATTTGTTAATTGGTATGAGCTTTTGTGTGCATGCACACCTCTTCAGATACGTAAGGTGCTACTGGAAGGAATTTTTTAATTTTGCTTCGACTACGGCAGACCAACATGGCTACCTACCTGAGAGTAGTTAAGAGCTATGATTCTCAAAGTTCCCTGGGGAGAGGGATTAGTTGCTAACTACTCTTGAGATCCCACAGAACTCTAGCAAGATCTCTCTGGAAGCTGTAGCATGACCCCAGTGGCAGTGGTGGGCAGGGCACAAGTAGTGACGGTGCCTGAGGCAGCTGCTTCAGTCTACCTCATAGGCGTGCTGGCCCTAGGGTCTCCTAATGATGTTGCAGTCAATTAGTCAATTGTAAATGGGAATGAGCAAAGTCCAAAGCACGTCCAAAGTCCGTTTCTGGGGCCTAAGCTTATTTCCTGGGGTAAAATCCTAAAAAAAACCTTAACAACTTTAATCATAAATAAAGCTCAACAACTTCAATCCTAAAAAAAAGGTCAACAACTTGGTCGGCCCCCACGGCCCTTCACTTCATTAAATCTGGCCCTCTTTGAAAAAAGTTTGGACACCACTGCGGACTCAACCAGGATGCAGATCAAGATCAATGTCCAAGTATGTCTCTCCACATGAGACCGTTGTTTGGGCTCCAGTATTTTATTTTATTATTTATCTATTTATTGAATTTATATACCGCCCTATACTCAGAGGTCTTAATTCTGTCTCACATGCTTCTTAATTCTGTCTCACAAAAACCCCCAAAAACATTTGCTGACAAAAAAAATCCAAGTCTCACAGCATACATTTAAAGCACTATTACAGCTCTTTGAACAGTCATGGCTTCCCGCAAAGAGTCTGGAAGCTGTAGTTTGTTAAGGGCGCTGAGAGTTGTTAGGAGACCAATGTTCCCAGGGGTGGAATCAATATCTCTTCACAAGGATCCTTCGAAAGGGAGGCACAACTGATCCTGAATGCTCCTGTTTATGGGTTTGCCACATTAACATGTTGTCTTTTAGGTGCACAGCTGAAACATCTCAGAGTGGGTCCCGACCAGATTAGTCACACTTGGACCCATTGAAATTCATGGCCATGATGACTAACTTATATCCATTAATTTCACTGGGTCTACTTTGCGTAAAAGTTAATTGAATACAACTCTTCACTTAGGCACCCATTAAAACATTATTACTCACTTGGGCTTCTGACAGCATTAGCATCTAGCTTGGCTGTTTATTTGCTGCTGCTTACTGTCAATTGGTTTTGCTCGCTTTTGTTTTATTCCTCGATAGAGTAAGGGGTTGCAATAGACTGGCTGTGGCAATCCAGCCAAATGGGTGGAGTATAAATAATAAAATTATTATTATTATTAGATTATGTTAACTCTTTCTGTAAGTTGTCTTTGAGACTTGTGTCTGTGTAAAGCTGGTTGGCAAATGTTTAAATAAATGAACAAGGGCCAGCTTATTCTGTCTTCAGGCAGAAATCTGTGATTGTTTTCTCCCTCCACCCCACTGAACAACTTGGGACTGTTTCACCTCTGTAGGAAATTGTTTGGGCTCCAGTATGCGTGCTTCTTAATTCTGTCTCGCAAAAATGTTTGCTGACAAAAAAAAATTCAAAAAACATCCAAGCTGTGTCTTTGCAATCAAACCTTTATGTGATGCTTGCAAAGGCAGAACATTTTTTGCCAAGAACAGTCACCGCCTTCATTGTGAGCTATAGGAAAATACTCATTTTATTATGAGCCTCTCTTTCTCTTTCCAAGGACAGTGACAGTAAGCGGAGGCTGTGTGGCTTGGAGGAATCACAGCTACCTGAATGAAAGAGACCAGAATTAAACACCCCACAAAGTGGGGATCGGGACAGGTCTAAGCAAAGGACTTGCTCTCTCAGTGCAGAAGGAGCTGCGGAAAGTCACTGTTGTTGTTGTTTAGTCGTTTAGTCGTGTCCGACTCTTCGTGACTCCATGGACCAGAGCACGCCAGGCACTCCTGTCTTCCACTGCCTCCCACAGTTTGGTCAAACTCATGCTGGTAGCTTCGAGAACACTGTCCCACCATCTCGTCCTCTGTCGTCCCCTTCTCCTTGTGCCCTCCATCTTTCCCAACATCAGGGTCTTTTCCAGGGAGTCTTCGCTTCTCATGAGGTGGCCAAAGTATTGGAGCCTCAGCTTCACGATCTGTCCTTCCAGTGAGCACTCAGGGCTGATTTCCTTAAGAATGGAGAGGTTTGATCTTCTTGCAGTCCATGGGACTCTCAAGAGTCTCCTCCAGCACCATAATTCAAAAGCATCAATTCTTCGGCGATCAGCCTTCTTTATAGACCAGTTCTCACTTCCATACATCACAAAAAGAAAAGCAGACACCAATAAATAAATTTTAGAAACAGACAAGATTAGACAGATGTATAAAGCTTTTTTTTTAATTTTTTTTAAGTCCTCTTCCCCTTGTGGCCTCCATCTTTCCCAACATCAGGGTCTTTTCCAGGGAGTCTTCTCTTCTCATGAGGAAAGTAGCTGTTAGTGGCTTGCAAACAGTGGTTTGGGCCCACATGCCCTGTGCTGCTTGACTATGCTTTGGAGAAGATGTTTAGAGGAGCCCCAAATATAGTACCAATTCTTGCCATTTGTACGGGTCTGTGCAGCAGCACCCAACTATAGTAGCTCAATGAAAAGAACAACAACACTGCAAGGCACCATGGGTGGGATTATTATATGATGGGTCATCATCAGTCATCAGTGGAAGCCTTGAGCAAGGACTTCCACTTGTGCAATGGGTTTCCCCCATTCTCCTCCCCCCTGTCCTACCCCAAATTAGCCCAGGATGTAACACCCCCCCCCATAACAGTGTGTGTGTGTGTGTTATTCCTTCTAGCAAACAAAAATGCTGGCACTGATAGAACAATAAGAACACAAGTCCAATTTTCCCCCTAAGTCTTATGGCTGTTCCTAGTAAAAGTATTGTCCTGCTGTGGGTTTTGAATCTCCCATCCAATAGATCAACACGTCTGCCTGGTCAATTTGTGCTTCTGCCATTCAGTTGAAATCTGCAATGCAAGATGCATAATATATATATATATATATGCTCTCTTCCTGTTTCCCCCCTTGCACTCCCCCCATCAGAATATAATTGAAAAAAGGGCTTGACAAATGCAACTACCATTTGCACAACACCCCCCCTTGTCCGAAGCTGTCACTCCTTCCGAATGGCAGGTTGAAAGCAGCAAGGTATTAGGAAGGTATATCTGTCTCCATTACAGCAGGGGTTTTATTGCACAATATTAGCATCGCTAGCCAGACCAGTGGACTTGGGCGCATGCTGTTTATATGCAGAGCACCCCAGCCGTGCAGTCCACCCCCATGTGAATATGATGATAATAAAAGAGTGTGCTCCTTGAATAATGCATGCTCTCAAAGTGCTCTTGGATGCTTTAAAATTATCCGCTTTTGGCAGATATGTAGCTGTTAAATTTTCATCAGAGGCTCTTCTTCTTCTTTGTGTTATCGGCACGTCACATAAACCTGCCTATTACTCACAAATGAACGTTGCGCCATAATGCTCTTGTCCTGGATGTATGTTTGTGCTTTGGGGGTATAAATAAATAGCAGACGAGAGAAGGATGAGGAAACCTGGAACGAGATGCACCGAAATGATATACCTGACTTATGGCTTGTTTCTTCAGTTCATGGCCTGGTTTCTCTAAGTGTAAGAAGAGCCTGGCAGAATCACGCCAGCAAACACATCTAATCCGGCATCCTCTTCTTGAAGTAACTAATCAGATGCACAGGAGTAGCCAGCAAGCAGGACTTGAGCACAGCAACCCTTTCCCCACTCATGATTCCCGATAAGTGGTGTTCAGAGGCTTACTGCCCCTGACAGCGAAGGTGGATGATAGCCACCCTCCACTTCCCAGATGGTCTTGAAAAATCTGGGATGCGGGTGGCGCTGTGGTCTAAACCACTGAGCCTCTTGGGCTTGCTGATTGGAAGGTTGGAGGTTCAAATCCCTGCGATGGGGTGAGCTCCTGTTGCTCTGTACCAGTTCCTGCCAACCTAGCAGTTTGAAAGCATACCAGTGCGAGTAGATAAACAGGTACCACTGCGGTGGAAAGGTAAACAGCATTTCCGTGCACTCTGGTTTCTTTCATGGTATTCTGTTGCACCAGAATTGGTTTAGTCATGCTGGCCAAATTAGGCCACGTTTACAAAAGCACCCTTGGGTGCTCTGCCACCCAAAGGGAAACGGACTTGGAAGTAGCGCTGCCTCGAAACGTCGCACCACTCGGAGGTGGAGAGAACGGATACAGTGGTACCTCGGGTTAAGAACTTAATTCGTTCCGGAGGTCCATTCTTAACCTGAAACTGTTCTTAACCTGAAGCACCACTTTAGCTAATGCGGCCTCCTGAAGCAAAGTTCTTAACCTGAAGCACTATTTCTGGGTTAGCGGAGTCTGAAGTGTATGTAACCCGAGGTACCACTGTATAGGGGGGGAAATGGGTAAAGTAAGTGTTCCAAGGGCTGTGATTGGATGACAGATGATGATGTGGCAGAAGCTGGTTGGACAAAGGATGAAACAACCGGGGGGCGTATTTTTCCTGCATCATTTATATTCTAATGGAGAGCTTTCTCTCACTCTTTGGCCTCTGCCCCCTAACACGTTACAGTGGTGCCTCGGGTTAGGAACTTAATTCGTTCCGGAGGTCCGTTCTTAACCTGAAACTATTCTTAACCTGAAGCCCCATTTTAGCTAATGGGGCCTCCCACTGCCACTGCGCCCCAGGAGCACGATTTTTGTTCTCATCCTGAAGCAAAGTTCTTAACCCGAGGTACTATTTCTGGCTTAGCAGAGTCTGTAACTTGAAGCATCTGTAACCTGGAGCGTCTGTAACCTGAGGTACTACTGTATATGTATTCAGACTTCTTTGCATTCAGTCTTCGACTTTCTGCACATTTTGGGGAAAAATGCTCATTTTGAAAACGTTTTTCTCCTTAGCCGAGTCGGATGGAGACATCTATTTTTGAAAATGGAGGCTTGAGAGGTTCGCAATTTTAACCAGTGGGTGTGCGTTTGCGCAGGCTGCATACAAATGTTTCGGGATTGTGTGTGTGTGTGTTGGTCACTCCTGCTTGAGAGGTTCCCCTCTCTCAAATCTCAGAAACGTGAAATCTGCCAGAAACTCTCCCACCCCTGAACCCCAAATCCTCATCCGATTATTCCCTTTGTCTCTTGGAAACAATTACAAGGCGAAGGAGACGCGGTGACATTTAACACTTTTTAATGCGTTATTTGAAGACAGTGGGGGAAGAAGGGGGGGGGAATCCTTACATAACCTCCAGTATTCAGCACAAGTCTCCTGTGGCTGCTCTGCATCATCAAAGTCAATGCAGAACTCTGTGTCCCGAGAAAAACAACATTCTTTGGAGCACTAATACATCATTAATGCTCCTTTCCCTTAGGAGGTCCTCCTGCAGGGCTGCTCTGCGTGAGATGGATGTAAGGAAATGCGGGGTTGGTTTTTTTTAACTTCCTGGGAGCAAATGCTGGGTGAGCTTTTTTTAGCTGAGTAGGTTTGTGTGTGTGTGTGTGTGTGTGCTCTCCTCCCAACTTAGTTCTCACCCCACAGCAACTTGCACATATTTTGGGACATTGCATGAATACCTTACGGCGTATATAACTAGGGGATAGAAAAAAAAATCTGTCAATTTCAGCACCTCACTTTCCCACCCTTAAGTTCACTTCGCTACATTTGTGCATCGATTTGGCAAAGTCCTCATGAAAACCCATCAGCATTTTAGTGTGCTCTTCTCCTGATATATACAATTTCCCCTAATGCTTTTTTTGCAAGTAGTTTGCTGTCATATAATGCATTTTTTTGCTGTGTTATCTTCACCACTGCTCTGGCTGGAATGGTTTTTATTTTTATTGATTTTAGATAAGTTTAATAACTTTATCCGTTTGTTTGTTTTGTAATGGTGCACTCTCTTGTTGCAACCTGCCGTGGGACCTTATACTGAAAGGCAAATAAGAAATCTTATAAATAAAATAAATAATAATAATAATAATATTTGCGATTTTTGCAGGCTTTCCCCTAAACATACATTTTTTGTTTCGTTCGTTAGAGGACTGCATCACAAAATTCAGAAACATGCAGAAAGGATGCCTATGTTTCGTTTCACAATTTGTATATTGTTTCAGGAAGTGCTAGTTAGGGGGGCTCATGATATTGTGTGAATGAAACCGAAACACCCCACCAACAGCCTGTACGCAGAAATGAACCCAATTCCCACAGAGGTGTCTCTTGCGGAAAGATGGAACCAGACTTTACAGGACTCTTTTTTTAAGCCTTGGGAGGGGAGAAGGGCGATTCTTCCACAGTAAGGATACTCAAAGCATCCCCCTTCTTTGTCCTCGAAGCTGTCTGCGGACAAATACTGACTCCTTCGGCCTGGAAAGCGAGATGAGCGCCACAACCTCTGTTAGGATATTTCCGTTCCACCTTAAAAGGGAGCAGGCTTTGTGAGTCACAGAGTCTGCGTATTTCCTGTTCACAGGAAGTTTATGTTGTGTCTTTGCTTTCGTTTCTCTCTCTGTGCCGGAGACACTGAAGCAGGCAGTCATGTTCTCTCTTCGTTCTGATCAACGCTGAATAAACTTGTAAATAATGCTCTCCTGCATGCATCTTTCGCTGTGAATTATCTGCTGATAGAGCGTGCATCAGTTCTGGAATGTGGCAAGCTATTTCTGGAGCTCGTGTCGCTAATTGCTGATACTGCGTGTCTATGGGAGATTGATGGACGTCCAGAGACGACGTGGATTCATGATGGACTTTGTCTCCCTGGCAGTATCCCAACAACCCCATAGTCGCCTTTGACTGGACTTAACCGTCCAGGGGTCTTTAATCTTTTTTTTTTTACCTTTAATAATAATAATAATAATAATAATAATAATAATAATAATATATTTATACCCTGCCCATCTGGCTGGGTTTCCCTAGCCACTCTGGGCAGTTTTGAGCAGAATATTAAAATACAATAGTCTATTAAACATTAAAAGCTTCCCTAAACAGGGCTGCCTTCAGATGTCTTCTAAAAGTCTGGTAGTTGTTTTTCTCTTTGACATCTGATGGGAGGGCGTTCCACAGGGCGGGCACCACTACCGAGAAGGCCCTCTGCCTGGTTCCCTGTAACCTCACTTCTCGCAATGAGGGAACCACCAGAAGGCCCTCAGCGCTGGACCTCCGTGTCCGGGCAGAACGATGGGGTGAAGACGCTCCTTCAGGTATACCGGACCGAGGCCGCTTAGGGCTTTAAAGGTCAGCACCAACACTTTGAATTGTGCTCGGAAACGTACTGGGAGCCAGTGTAGGTCTTTCAAGACCAGTGTTATGTGGTCTCGGCGGTTGCTCCCTGTCACCAGTCACTAATTGTTTAATGTAGATGTGGTCTTAACTGATGGAGAATGATACCACCCCCCTAATTTAAAAATGCAGGAGACGTTTTCGGTACAGTACTACAGCAAAATTGCTGCTTATGTGAGGTGTTGTGGTGAAATGGCAGCACTATTTCAGCGGCTAACTTTTCTGGCTGTCAAAGCCTACAGATATTTTACTGAGGTGTTCCAGATTACCCCAAGCCAACTGCATTTTTTATGACCCGCAGCCCATTTCTGTCTTGCTGAGTGTCCAGTTATCCATAATCTAACTGTCTGAGAAATGGCTTTCCCTCACCTCCCTCCTGGTTAGTGTTGAACAGGAAACCTGTGCACCCTCCCTCCCCAAGAGTTCCTATTTTATTTTTTTAAAAAATTGCTGTGAGAAAGAGATAACTGCATCACTATTAGCTCCAAAAATACTGCGGTATCCTCTCCTCGACTTGTCTACAGACCAGAATGCTTTCTACACCTGCAATGCCGCACATGATCCAAATTTCAGGTTTTTGTTTTTTACTGTTTAAAGTGCTTTCAAAGACCATATCGGCTTGTTGCACATTCTTGGCCAATTCTTGTTCGGTACATTCTTGTTCGGTACATTCTTGTTGCACAACCCTTGGCCAATTCAATGTGGGTGAGCATAGTGAAGGGACACGGGTGGCGCTGTGGGTAAAAGCCTCAGCGCCTAGGGCTTGCCAATCGAAAGGTTGGCGGTTCGAATCCCCGCGGCGGGGTGTGCTCCCGTCGTTCGGTCCCAGCGCCTGCCAACCTAGCAGTTCGAAAGCACTCCCGGGTGCAAGTGGATAAATAGGGACCGCTTACTAGCGGGAAGGTAAACGGCGTTTCCGTGTGCTGCTCTGGCTCACCAGAGTAGCGATGTCATGCTGGCCACGTGACCCGGAAGTGTCTCCGGACAGCGCTGGCCCCCGGCCTCTTCAGTGAGATGGGCGCACAACCCTAGAGTCTGTCAAGACTGGCCCGTACGGTAACTTTACCTTTACTGAGCATAGTGAAGTGACTAGGAGAATGAGCTATGAATCAATCACATACCCTCCAACATTTCTCCGATTAAAATTGGGGCGTCCCATTCCATAATGATAATTTTACTGTTTATACCCCACAGATCTGACTGGGTTGCCCCAGCCACTATGGGCAGCTTCCAACATATATAAAAACATAATGAAACGTTAAACATTAAAAAAATCCTTCCCTATACAGGATTGCCTACAGACGGTTAGGGGGTCAGATAACTCCATACCCCCCAACATTTCTCCAATGAAAATAGGAACATCCTAAGGAAAAGTGGAGCATTCTGGGATCCAATCAGAAACTGGGGTGACTCATCTAAATCAGGGATGTCCATGGAAAATAGGGACACTTGGCGAGTCTGCGGTAAGTTCATGGTTTGAATCTTGCCTCCACCATCAATTCATTAAAGTCACTTCCGCCCTGCAGAGGAGGTGGGGTTGCGGGCTTCACGACCCCACCACACGTATGGCGGCTGGAGCCCAGCCCTGTGCGACTGGGGGAATCCCTGGCCACGTCACCCCCTGGCCAGCCAACTGGCTGGCTCTGGGGGTGTGGCCTACCCTATTTAATGCAGGCGCAGCCAGGGATCTCCCTCTTTTGCTGCCTACCAGCTGTTCCTGTTTCCCACCCTCCCGCCCTTTAAGGTTTCTGTTCTTTGACCTTGCTATGGACCTTGGTTGGTTGCCATTGAGGGGCCTGGTAGGAATTTTTCCACTTGGCAAATTGGCACCAGCCACTTGGCTTTCGCCTACCTCGTAGCAAATTGCCACAACTTTCTTGGTATTGGTGGTTAGGCATTGGTATAGTTCTGTAGATGGAAGAGGGGAGGTAGTGCCATCACCTGCCCCACATATTGAAGGGTAGTCCGATAAAGGATTCGGGGGGGGGCGTGGCCCTGTCCGAAGCCTGGGGAGGTGAGGGCCTAAGGCACGCCCCAGAGCAGTGACCCTGGGGGAGTTCCTAGTTGATGTGCGTCAGCAGGACTCCTCCTACTGGTGGTTAACCCTTTCCAGACTTCAAGCAGACAGGCTAAAGCTGGATATAGTCGCTTAGGACCCATGCCTAAGCCAATACCGTTCCTCACCTGTAACCAATAAAGTTGTTGCCTTATTTAGCCCATTAACCTTAATAATTGTGACATGTGTCTTTATTTTCACGGGGGGAGGAACTCGCCACGCAAGGTGGCCTTAGGCAAACCAGTCCCTGCCAGCAGGTTTACCATCTAACAGACACGACACACAAGGGGAAAGGGAAAGGGAAGGAAGGGGGGGAGGGCAAACCCAGGCATCAATTCTTAAACAGCAGTTCTTTTACTGGCCAGCTATCACAGAAGCAGTTCAGGAGCAGGAGCTGCCTGATGGAACTTCTCTTTGGGCAAGGCTGGTGGAACGAGCCCATCTTTGCATCTCTCCCACTGAGACAGCCTGATGTCAGCTGCTGCCTGGTGACAGTTGAGGGAGGCGAGGCCTGATGGAGCTGGTCTTTCGGCAGAGCTGAAGCCATGGAGCTCCAGCATCCGTATGGATATGGTGGAGGGTCCAGGAAGAGGGGTCTGGCCAGGTATGGCACATTCAGAGCCTCCTAGCCCATGCCTTCAACAGCAGCTGTGAAGAAGAAGAAGAGGAGGAGGAGGAGGAGGAGGAGGAGGAGGAGGAGGAGGAGGAGTTTGGATTTGATATCCTGCTTTATCACTACCCGAAGGAATCTCAAAGCGGCTAACATTCTCCTTTCCCTTCCTCCCCTACAACGAACACTCTGTGAGGTGAGTGGGGCTGGGATACTTCAGAGGAGTGTGACTAGCCCAAGGTCACCCAGCAGCTGCATGTGGAGGAGCGGAGACGTGAACCTGGTTCACCAGATTACGAGTCTACCACTCATACACCACACTGGCCCTCACCACCGTGGCGCCAAGCAGGGTCTGAGCAACCCCAGGAAGGGCCTTCCTGAAGGCAGGAGAGGCCTGGGCAGCTGTTTCTCTCTGCCTTGAGAGAGCCAGGATCTACTCGCAGCCTCAGTCAGAAAGACATTTGAGCCTGAGCTGATGGTAAGCCATTGCCCTGAATGACCAGTGTGCTGCTTGTCTCTTGCAGCTGGTGACTTGTGCCCGTTAGTCTGAGGCCAAGTTTGCTAAATGCCACCATCAGAGTTTATCGGCCAACCAAATACAGGTTATAGCCTGTCTCTTCCTCTTCTCCCACCCCAGAGCTGTGATTCCTGAATTGTAGGGGATTGGACTAGATCCCCTACACGTCCAACATTTCAATTCTAGGATGCTAGGAATTCATTTCACTGCAAATCACTGTGTGCAAGCCCCTGTGAGGTTCTGCCTTTCTAGTCGTTGACCTGTGATGGCTCATTCACAGCTAGAGCTGCTGAAGAGCTGCTAGTACTCTCACTAAAGACAGCATGGAACTTAGATGAACCATCCAACTGAATTTGCTGCATTAACCCCAGTGCCATTTGCAGAAATGGTGATGGTCAACTCTGAGCATATTTTATTGACTAATATAGATCTGAGTTGTGGTCTTTCCCCTGCAAGCTCCTGCACTAAGTTAATCGCAGTATACAAGACCCATTTTACAGTTATTAAAGTCATCCACATCCCATGCTCTCCCTGGCCACCAACAGAACCAACTGAAATAAAACATCTTACAATACTTCCAGAATATGCTCAGGCTTAATTTCCATGTTAATGGCTGATCTGGATGCCACCAGGAATGCTTCAGCTGGTGTTACAACATGTGTTAGCCACTCCTTATGTGCACTGGGGTCGGGGACAAATCTGATTCATTTTGCGCTTAAAGGCAATCCTACTTAATTCACATCTTCTGAAACAATACACAAACCAGAACCCAGCCATCCTTCAAAATTCACGATTCTCTGACTTTCACAATGCTGTTCTGCCAAATAATGTGGTAGAGTGTAAAGCATATATATATATATATATATATATATATATATATACATATATTTATGAACATGATATATAAAAATGCATTATATTAGGGGGAATGGCTGTGCAAAAATGTGTAAATCTGATAAAGTTGCGTGTGTATGTTAGGGAAAAAATGGCATTAAAATGCTGATGAATTTAATGAGGATTCTTCTTACTGTATAATAAAATCATTAGGTTGTCATCATGCTGCAGTTCATGTGGCCACCAATAGGCAAGTAGAAGGCACTTTAGAGAGCAGTTTGCCAAACTTCTATCTGAAGCAGCTCCCCGCATTATTAAACACCACAGGAGTGGCGATGTTAAAAGTGTGAGCTGTGCAGAAAGTGGGTGGTGGTCTGGGGCAACCTGTGATCAGGTAAGGGTGAGCTTATACTAATCTTCCCAACCCTGTTGCCCTCCAGCTGTTTTGGACTACAACTCTCATCAGCCACAGCCTGTATGAATGCATTCTAGCTGGGGCAGATGGGAGTAGTAGTTTAAAGCAGCCGGAGGGCAAAGTCGGAGGGTTTGGGAAGGTTGCCTTGGCCTATCCAGCTCAATATTGCTTACACTAATCAACATCAGGCTTTTAGGCAAGGGTCTTGTCTGAGGATGCCCAGGGCTTAGCCTGGGACCCTCTGCATGCAAAGCATCTGCTCTGCCACTGAGCTACATTCCATCATAGTTTATCCCTCTGCTCCGTCCAGGCAGACTGACAATCAGAAGCACTGCAGGGAACACTGTATATTAGATCTGCCATGGAAATAATGAATAAATAACATGAATGAATGAATGCCCCCTTACTGAGGTGTCCCTGTGTACATGTGCTGCCATTCTAGGTGTACCATATGCACCCTGCAGAAATAGGCCTGGACACTTTGTACTCCTCATGTAGCTAAACACAACTTGACTGTTTCTGCAGCTGTGTGTGGGAGACAAGTGCCTGGCATTCCATTTTTTTTTGAATGGCTCCCTCCCAGGGTTGGCAGGGAACTGTGCTGCTGAGAAAATTCTATATCCATTAATTACTCCAGGGAAAGAGGTTGTTTGCTTTGAGCAAGCACACACAGTGCTGATGCTTGCTCACCAGTGGACTACTTGGAATGAAGTCCCCAGCAGCACTCCAGAGATTTCAGCGATATTTGGTTCTCCCCAGGTCAACATCTGTTTTTGTGATTTCTGACTTTTGGTCGCGCTTGAGTGTGACCAAGAGACTGGAAACCACTGTAGGCAGCAGAGCTCTGAGTGCAAAGTGCCAGTGGGTTTTGCATTGCCTGGGTAATCCCTTTTGGGAGAAAAAGCTGGAAATGGGGAGAGAGATGACTGGGGCATCAGTGGTGAGAAGTCCCATGCAGAATACAGTGTCGGGAGCTCAGCCTACACTTGAGTAGGACCCTGGCAGAGACACACGCCTGACTGGCATGTTCTCTTCCTCCTGGTCGATCGTTCGGGAGCTTCAAAAGCTTTCTTCAGCCCGAATATCACAGTGACTGATGCCAACAGACACTGGCACACTTAGGGATCTGCAGAGTTTGTGCAACTTGCGTAACAGACCTTAGCAACTCAGCATTTTGGCTAATCTATTTTATTTACATATAAACACACACAGAGCACTGCAACATGGTGCCCTCTCTCTCTAGCATCAGACAGCAAAGAGAAAAAGAACAAAGGACAATAGTCCCACTTCATGGAACACAGTAACACAAACATCCTGTCTCTGTCACTTCCCACTCTGTGGAGTCAAAACATATACCGTCATGTGATAGACAACACTCCCATGACTGCAATCATGGAGCAGGAATTCTAACATCCAGAGCCCATGTGCAGCCCTATGAGATGGTGGTGAGAGCAGCAAAGACGCCTTCCTTTTAATTAATTAAATTAGCAACTCAAGATAATTCATGCCCACCCTTCTACTGTGGTTGCAATAGGCAGGGTGGTGTACAAGAAATTAACATTACAAGAAAGGCACTAAAAAAAATAAAAATGTAAAACATTAAACAATGGAACTTGCAACCTACATGTAGAGATGGACAAGTGTGATGATTATATACATGAAACAAGAATTCTGTTCTGGATGTCACTGTCAGTATGCATACATGGAGCAAAACACAAAAAAGTGACTGCCACACATGATGCTCTATGTGTTTGATGTTCTTCCATATGTGGAAGCATTTTCTATAGAGAAGTATAATATGTAAAGCAGTCGTGTGTGTGTGTGTGTGTGTCAGACTATATCAAGCAAAACATTTTTCTGAAACCTCTTATTATAGCAGTATTCTCCCGCCCACCAGCCAGTTCCCTAACCTTCCCTTCTCCCTTAAACAATGTCCCTTGGATTAAAGGCTCCAGTCTTCTTCCTTAAGGGTTCCACTTCCCAAGACCTGTTTCTCAAAGACAAAAGGCTGTCCATTCATCACACCAAGCAAGCCAGATTCCCCACTCCCCTGCTATGATTTTACAACTGCTGAGCGGAAACGGACAACCCACCCTTATAAATTCCTCTCGAAGAACTCAGGAAGTATACCTGTGTGAGAGAAAGAGAAGGCCTCTTAATCAAGGGTGCCGACTTGCCCCCCACATTGCAGGAGGCGTATCACGTGATGCGTCCCACTGCTGCGAAACTGGGGCTCACATGTGGGTCAGGGAATGCTCCACACCTGGTAGAGATCTTGTGCAGAAAAGCGCTATCTCTTGGCCTCAGCATTGGGGCTGTCATATGGGGATGTTCATAATGAAGAAGTAATAATAATAATAGTAATTTATTATTTGTACCCCACCCATCTGGCTGGGTTCCCCCAGCCACCCTGTGCGGCTTCCAACAAAGATACATTAAAATGTCACACAAAAACTTCCCTGCTGCCTTCAGATGTCTTCTAAATGTCAGGTAGTTGTTTATCTCTTTGACACCTGATGGGAGGGTGTTCCACAAGGCGGGTACCACTACTGAGAAGGCCCTCTGCCTGGTTCACTGTAATCTCACTTCTCACAGTGAGGGAACTGCCAGAAGGCCCTCGGCGCTGGACCTCAGCATCTGGGCAGAATGATGGGGGTGGAGACGCTTCTTCAGGTATATTGAGCCAAGGCCGTTTAGGGCTTTAAAGGTCAGCACCACACTTTGAATTGTGCTCGGAAATGTACTGGGAGCCAATGTAGGTCTTTCAGGACTGGTGTTATACGGTCTTGGCGGCTGCTCCCAGTCACCAGTCTAGCTGCCACATTCTGGATTAGTTGTAGTTTCCAGGTCACCTTCAAAGGTAGCCCCACGTAGAGCACATTGCAGTAGTCCAAGCGGGAGATAACTAGAGCATGGCAAGACAGTCTGCGGGCAAGTAGGGTCTTAGCCTGCATACCAGATGGAGCTGGTAGACAGCTGCCCTGGATACAGAATTGACCTGCGCCTCCATCGACAGCTATGAGTCCAAAATGACTCCCAGGCTGCACACCTGCTCCTTCAGGGGCACAGTTGCCCCATTCAGGACCAGGGAGTCCTCCACGCCAGCCAGCCCCCTGTCTCCCAAGAACAGCACTTCTGTCTTGTCAGGATTCAGCCTCAATCCTTTAGCCGCCATCTATCCTCCAACTGCCTCCAGGCACTCACACAGGACCTTCACCGCCTTCACTGGTGATCCTAGCTCTCTCTGTGTGCAGGGATATATTTATATTTCAAGTAAGAGGAAGCATTCAAAGCTGCACTCTCACCCCGCTGCAGTTTCAAATGGCACAACCCAGCAAAAGCCCCCCCCCCAGATGGTCTGTGCTCTAAGCTAAGTCAAAGTCACACCAAAATCAAAGTACTCAGAGTCTGGATGCAACAGGGAACTCTGATTGCGTGGCAATACCCGCCCCCTCCCACAGTAGGAGTAAATAAAGACACCGGACAACAGAGTTTAAGTTAATGGGCAAAAATGGCCACAAGTTTATTGATTACAGGTAAGAGAAGTATTGGCTTTAGGCATTGGCCCTAACAGACTATCCGGTCTAACCGGGAAGGGTTAAACACCAACAGGGGGAGCCCCCCGAGATGCACATCCCTAGGGCGCTCCCAAAGGGGTTACCGCTCGGGAGCGCGCTTTAGGCCCTAGCCTCCGTAGGTTTCGGACGAGGCGACACCCCTCGGAGTCCTTTAATGAACTACCCTTCAAGATTTAGGGGAGGTGATGGCGCTCCTCCCCTCCAACTTCATTTGCATAACAATACCCCCGGCCAATGCCTACCGCCAAAACCGAGGAGTTGTGACGTTTTGCTACGAGGTAGGCGAAAAAACCAAGTGGCTTTTAAAATACAGCCAATTAGCCAAATGGAAAAACTCCTACCAGGCCCCTTGCGGCGACCAGCCGAAGCCCATAGCAAAGTCCAAGTGAGAACCCAGAGGGCGGGTGGGAGGGAAAAAACCGCAGCAACTGTAAGGGAAGAAAGGGGTGAGCCAGGGCTGCCCTGACCTTAAATGCCCCTCCATAACCCCGCCCACAAAGCCAGCCGATTGGCTGGCCCAGTGCCTAGTGAATAATAACCAGATTGGGGAATCCCGGAGTCCCGCAGGGCTGGAGCCAGCCCCGCGAGAATGTAGGCAGGGACGTGAGCCCGCAACCCCCCCCTCCTGAAGTCGGGAGTGGCTTTAGTTTAAAAGCAGAAGCTAACGGTTCTGATCTTCTCCTTGTAGCCACACCAAAGGAGGGGAAGAGGGACCATGGAAACCTGAGACTGGTGCAAGTACCAGCACATATGCAACACTAAACTATAATTTAGCACAAGTGTGGGGGACCTATTGCCCAGCAGATGTTGTTGGACTCTAACCCTTCCTGCCCCCGCAGCCAGCAAAACCAGAGGTTAGGGATGATGAGAGCTGTAGACCAGCAACATCTGGGGAGCTAAAGGTTTCCCATCCCTATTTTAGCATTTACATCTTAAGCAGCTCAGTGGCTAAAGGGAGAGATCAGAGACACAGCTGGACAGAGATCAGAGGGGAAGAAGGGAACGCTTTGGGCTTTTAAAAGTGCACCTTCTGAACTCAATCCTTTGCCAGAGTTACCTCTGAAAATTCCAGTGTCTTTATTGCACAAGCAGGCTAGGATCTTAAATGCGAAGAGCAATTCCAACTCCCCGATACAAATATTCCAGCGCCCCTGATTTATTTGCTTAATAGCTTTCTCAACCGCACACTGCTGTTGTGCTGTTTGAGTGCTCGATGACAGCCTTGGATTTTTTGGGGTTTTTTTTTTTTTTGCAATTGGCCAGATCCTCCCAGAGGTTACCTTGACCCCAGTTGCAGAGGATGTACCAGATAAGTGGAATTGTAGATAAGTGAAAGCACTTCTTGCAGACTTCATCAACACACTCCCTCTTCAGCTATATATACTTGTCCTCGGCTGTTATTTATTATTTCTCTGATATTAGCTTGGGCAAAAGGAGATTTGAGAAGTGGAAGAGCAACATAGTCGAAAGGCAATTGTATCAATAAAGCTCCTTGGAGATGCTGCAGTTTCCAACGGACTGCTAATGTCATTTGCCATGGCTATCAGTGCCCTTAGAGAGGGCATTTGGCCACATTTTGTTGTTGTTTAGTCGTTTAGTCGTGTCCGACTCTTCGTGACCCCATGGACCAGAGCACGCCATGTCTGCTGGCCACATTTTAAAGGACCCCTGACCATTAGGTCCAGTCGTGGCCGACTCTGGGGTTGCGGTGCTCATCTCGCTTTATTGGCCGAGGGAGCCAGCGTACAGCTTCCGGGTCATGTGGCCAGCATGACTAAACGCTTCTGGCGAACCAGAGCAGCGCACGGAAACGCCGTTTACCTTCCTGCCGGAGCGGTGCCTGTTTATCTACTTGCACTTTGACGTGCTTTTGAACTGCTAAGTTGGTAGGAGCTGGGACCGAGCAACGGGAGCTCACCCCGTTGCGGGGATTCAAACTGCCGACCTTCTGATCGGCAAGTCCTAGGCTCTGTGGTTTAACCCACAGCGCCACCCACATCCCTGGCCACATTTTACTTATAAGCAAATAAAGATCTTGCTTTTGAATTTCCTGTTACTGTGCCAACATTCCACCCATATACTACTCAGTTCCTGAATTTCCTCCAAAATTTCAGGTGAGGAACCTGTGCCTAACTAGGACTCCAACTCCCATCGGCCTCAGCCAGCATGGCCAAAAGTCAAGGATGATGGGAGTTGCGATCCAATGATGGGCCACGGGTTCAAATCTTCACCAGAAATTATTTTACTTAATATCAGTCCACAGCACGTAGCTGGTTTTCCTGCCTGGCACGTGGAACATTTTGCAGTGACCTTGTTAATTCCTGCCCTTTTATGCAGTTTGCCTAATCGAACTGGACTGGTAAATGTTATTGTGTGTGTGTGTGGATGTATGTGTGTTTGCAAGACATCCTTAACTTCTCAAATTTATTTCCTGAGCGTTCATCGTTCTGTAGTCTTCCAACAGAACACCAACCCCAAAGTTCTCAGTCACAAAGATGAGGCTTGGCGAAGCTTCAGGAACCCAAATCAAATAGGAAATAGCTTACTTCCAGACATGGAAATTTAATAGTACCCAATTGCCGCTGGCCAGTTTTAAGCTTCTTATAGAATAGCTACTCCATTTCCAGACTTGTGGAATCCAAATAACATTCTGTAGCCACCTGCATAGTCCATGTGGGGAATATACGGTTTCTTTAATTGGAGGTTTAATAAATAATAATAATAATAATAATAATAATAATAATAATAATAATAATTTATTATTTATACCCCACCATCTGGCTGAGTTTCCCCAGCCACTCTGGGCGGCTTCCAATCAAGTGTTAAAAACAATGCAGCATTAAATATTAAAAACCAGGGCTGCCTTCAGATGTCTTTTAAATATAAGATAGCTACTTATTTCCTTCACATCTGAAGGGGGGGGACGTTCCACAGTGTGGGTGCCACTACCGAGAAGGCCCTCTGTCTGGTTCCCTGTAACCTCACTTCTCGCAATGAGGGAACCACCAGAAGGCCCTCTGCGCTGGACCTCAGTGTCGGGGCAGAACGATGGGGGTGGAGATGCTCCTTCAGGTATACAGGACCGAGGCCATTTTGGGCTTTAAAGGTCAGCACCAACACTTTGAATTGTGCTCGGAAACGTACTGGGAGCCAATGTAGGTCTTTCAAGACCGGTGTTATGTGGTCTCGGCGGCTGCCCCAGTCACCAGTCTAGCTGCCGCATTCTGGATTAGTTGCAGTTTCCAGGTCACCTTCAAAGGTAGCCCCACGTAGAGCGCATTGCAGTAGTCCAAGCGGGAGATAACTAGAGCATGCACCACTCTGGCAAGGCAGTCTGTGGGCAGGTAGGGTCTCGGCCTGCATACCAGGTGGAGCTGGTAGACAGCCGCCCTGGACACAGAATTAACCTGCGCCTCCATGGACAGTTGTGACTCCAAAATGACTCCCAGGCTGCGCACCTGGTCCTTCATGGATGCTTTAGCTCAGATTGCTGCATTGCAGGAGGTTGGACTAAATGACCCTCAGGGTTCCTTCCAACTCTACAATTCTATGATTCATAGTGTATTCTTCCCTCCTCACCACAATCCTGATTATGACTGCTCCCCCTGCAATTTAAGGGGTGGAGGAGAAAAGAAATGGATATAAAAGCAATGAGGTTAGGAAAGCGAAGTGTTAAAGTGAAAGAGTTGATTCCCAGAAGGTAGAGATGAACCACAGAGTTGGAAATGGGCAGAGCAATCTATAGAGGCCATAATATATTGGGAGATATTGTGGGGGAACTGTTCCATTGCATTCAAGATAATGTGTCCCCCCCCCCGAGCTCTGGTGGGAGATATGATAGATGAACTGGGAAAACATGTGCATGATGCCATGCAGTGAGGGAATGAAGTGGCGCTATTCCATAGGGCAGCACAAGACACAGGACAAATAAGGATTTTATTTTATATGGCCTCCATGCTGGCCATTTATGATAATATGAAATACAGTAGAAAATGGGGTCTGCTGCGACCCACAAATACACATTCAATTTCAGTTTCTTATTTTTCCAGTCTTAAATTCAGTTCTTTACATTTCCACATCAGTTTCGGGTTTTTTTTAAGTCCTCATGAAAATTCACCAGCATTTTCATGTTGATTTCTTCTAATATACACACGTGTCTGTACTTTTGCCTAACATGCAATTTTCCCCAATATAAAGCAGTATGTTATTTTCACTAATATATGCTTTCTCCTTCACTTTACTCCAGCAGGTGTGTTTTAGTACCCATTAGGTCCAGTCGTGACTGACTCTGGGGTTGCGGCGCTCATCTTGCTTTATTGGCCGAGGGAGCCGGCGTACAGCTTCTGGGTCATGTGGCCAGCATGACTAAGCCACTTCTGTCGAACCAGAGCAGCACACGGAAACACTGTTTACCTTCCCACCGGAGTGGTACCTATTTATCTACTTGCACTTTGACGTGCTTTCGAACTGCTAGGTTGGCAGGGACAGGGACCGAGCAATGGGAGCTCACCCCGTCGTGGGGATTCGAACCGCCCACCTTCTGATCGGCAAGTCCTAGGCTCTGTTGGCTGCAAAATGCATAGAAATGCAAATTTTGGAGGATGAGTGTACTTTGGTTCATGCGTTGTTTCAGAAAGTGCAGCTTAGGTGCATTCACCTGAATGCAATTGGAATCGAATTTCTTCCCTCCCCCTAAAATTTCCCCCCATCCTTCAAACCGGTTTCTTAATTCACAGTCATTGCTCCACCATCAAGTTAACAGTTTTCAAAGTTTGTCTCAGTGAACCCTCCAAGTTGGGTTGTTAGTTACCTGATCCTTCACCCTAAGGTCTCTGGAGTGGGTTGAAACATTAAAACATAGTATTTGAAACAGTTTAAAAGAAGCTTATAATCACAAATATAAGGTGGGTCCTAAAAAAGATACACCTCAAATGTCAAAAGCCGAGGTTGAGAGGTCTTCAGTGTTTGCTGGAAGCTGTACAATGAAGATGCCAGGTTCACCTTTGTGGGGAGGAAGTTTCACAGCCTAGGGGACACCACAGAGAAGGCCCTGTCCCACACAGCCACCCCTTGAACCTCTGAGGGATGAGGAACTAACAAGGGGGCCTCCTCTGCCGATCTCAGCACCTGAGAGGGTTTGCAGGAAAAGAGGTGGTCTTTTAGATATACAGGGCTTAAGTTCTTTAGGGCTTTAAACACTAATGTGAGCACCTCGAATTGGGCCCAGAAATGAATGAGTAGGTGTTTTAAAACAGGAGTTATGGGAGATCTCAATGGAACCCCAGCCAATAATCTGGCTGCTGCATTTTGTACCAATTGACGTTTCTGAGTAGTCTTCAAGGGCGTTTCTGAGTAGTCTTCAAGGGCAGCCCCTTGCCTTGCAACAATCCAACCTGGAAGTTACTAGAGTAGGAATCCCCAACCTTCAGCCCTCCAGATGGACTTTAATTCCCATCATCCCTGACCACTGGTCCTGTTAGCTAGGGATCATGGGAGTTGTAGGCCAAAACATTTGGAGGGCCACAGGATGGGGATGCCTGTACTAGAGCATGGAGCACAGTGGCTAAGTCATCTCTGTCCAAAAGGGATCATAGGTGGCAAACCAGCTGGAGCTGTAAAAAGGCACTTGTTGCTACTGGGGCCACCTAAGCCGCCAGTGACAGTGCTGAGTCCAGGGACTCAGCTACATTAGACAAAAAACGTTTTGAATTCATTGTAGACATGCAACACCAGATGGTGCCAGAGAGCAAAAATAATTTTATGAGATTTTTGCAAAGTGGTTTCTCCTCTTTTTGTTATAACAACTTAATTTCTGACTTATAGCGTTTCCCCCCCTGTGTGTAGATCCATCCCAGGAGCACCCCCAAGCTACAAACTTGCTTCTTCTAGGGGAGTGCAACCCTGTCCCTGGCAGGCTGCTTCCCCACCTCATGGATGTGAGAACCCAGGATATGCAACACCTCTGTCTTTTCAGGATTCAGCTTCAATTTCTCTACCCACATCCAATCCATCACTGCCTCTCCTAATTCAGATGAAACAGAGCTAGAGCTGGGTATCACCTACATATGGATGACACTGCACAACAAATCTCCTGATGACAGCGGCCATAGGCCTCATACAGATTTTAAATAACATGGGTTGACAAGATGGGGCCAGGACAACTCTCATGGTACTGAACAGTATCCTCCCATGACTACTTTTGGAAATGGTGATGGAGGTAGGAGAGGAGCCGCTGAAGTACTGTGCCCCCCACCTTCCTGAGAATACCTCAGAAGGATACTGCGGTTAATGGTAACAAGAGCCACCAGAAGATCAAGAACAATCAGGGTCACAATTCCCCCATCTCTCTCCTGATAAATGCCATCGAAAAGGGAGACCAAGGCAGTTTCAGTGCCATGACTAGGCCTGAAGCCAGACTGGAATGAGAACAACTGAAAGCACCGGTACATAAGACATGAGAGATCTGTGAACTATTCCATTAGGGATTTTTTTTTAAACTTAAAAGAAGCTGTGAGTTACATCAACTTCATAGTATTATGTGGGGAGTTAACCCTTTACCTGACACAATTTAAACAAATAAAATAGTAATAATCTAAGCTTTGCTCCTTTATCGCCACATGCTGCTGTTTATTCTGGTCGAGAGAACATACATGTATTATAGCTCACCTGATTCTTTTCCTTGCGGGCAAGCGGAAGCATGGAGGGGATGTTTAAATCAGGGAAAGAGCACAAGAAGAAAGGGTTACCCCCCTCCCCATGCAATATAGATAATCCATTCCTTGCCCTGCTGGCAGCTTTTAACTTTTAAAAATGGAGATGCTGGTCTTCCAGGCTGTATCTATTGAAGTGTGACTCTGAGCCTCCTTGAATATTACCAAGAAATTACACTGATTCGGAGAGTAATGCTCACTCTTACCTTTGGTTTAGGTTCTGGGAACCAGGATATGGAAAAAGAGGGGGAAGCAAGGGCCTGCAGTCCCCATAGTGTAGGGAGCCAGTGTATCACCTAGAGAGCTTCTCATGAGACCCACAGTGCTTCCCTTTTATTACCGAGGCAAACATGTAGAAAGGGCTAAATCAGTGACAGAGCACACATTTTGCATGCAGAAGGTCTCAGGTTCAACTTTCAACATATTTGGTTCGTCGGTAGCAGAACCACTTGGAAAGACCATTGCATGAGAGTTTGGAGAGCGTCTACCAATTCAGTAGATAAGGGGTGGGCAAGTTATGGCGAGATGTTGTTCGATGGCAGCTCTCATGTTCCTTGACCATTAACCACATGGGCTCGGGCTGATGAAAGTTGGACTCCCACAACATCTGGAGGGTCAGATTTGATAACAAAGCATCTCAAAGCATTCGTTGGGGCTCACTCAGACTTCCTTTTGCACTGCGCTTTCCAGGCACAGGTCAGGTGGCCTCCTGTTCAAGGCCAAAATTCAGCAATCCCCAGCTCTCGCCTTCCATGCTGCTAAATTCATTATGTCGTAGTTGCAACGCCTTGCGGCCCCACCCTCAGTTCTGCACCCGGTTGCGCTGCCCCAAATCTGCCTCTGCTAGGAACCCCCCTCCCCCCCGTTTTACTACTGAATCAGAGCAAACGACAATTCGCGGAAAACCCAATTGCCATTTTCTCCGATTCAGTGGTAAAATGTGGGTTTTCCTGGGTAAAGTCCCAGGACAAACAAACAGCAAGAAAACCTGCTCGGACATGGAGCTTTAAAGCCCAGACCTGGGCCTAGAAATGCTATGCAAAAGGAAGTCTAGATGAGTGCTAAGGAAGCTTTCAGTTTGTGGGGTCACACAGCAAAGGGGGAAAATAACAAAACCTCCCCAGAAGTTTGAAAATCAAGTTTTTGTTTTGCAGAATCTGTTTGAGTACCTGGCAAAATCAAGCCAAAACACAACTCATAGGTAGGCATACTTAATCCTAAGAACACTGAGGTTTGGTACATTTTGGAATGTAAATGGTAAGAACAGAAGCTTTTGCCTTCTTTTGTAATTCTCTGTCTCTCAAGGAAAGCATGGGTTCCTCTTTGATCATTCTTGGCATAACTCCACGGATCATAGAATCACAGAACTGCAGAGTTGGAAGGGACCCTGAGGGTCATCTAGTCCAACCTCCTGCAATGCCATGAATCACAGCTAAAGCATCCATGACAGATGGTCATCCAACCTCTGCTTAAAAACTTCCAA
This sequence comes from Podarcis tiliguerta, assembly GCF_965153285.1. Lineage (NCBI taxonomy): Eukaryota > Metazoa > Chordata > Lepidosauria > Squamata > Lacertidae > Podarcis > Podarcis tiliguerta. The sequence goes on along the minus strand of NC_139536.1, from coordinate 14,843,923 downwards.
GGAAGGAGACTCCACAACCTAGAAAGTTTTTTCGTATGTTTACTCAGAATCTCCCTTCTTGGAACTTGGAGCTGTTGATTCGGGTCCTACCCCTGTGTGTTCTGAGTTCACATGATTCAGGGGGACTAATGCATAAGAAGGTCCCTCGCTGGCTTTGGGAGCAGATGTACAGTGCCCGTTTTTCATATGAGAGGTAGGAACGGTGGAGGAGGTTTCTGTTCGGTAAATCTGAGCTTGCTTTTCGCAAAGGCCAAATTTGCTCAGCAAAATGAAGAAATCCTTGCGGAAATTCTTAGTGAAGATGGCGTACAGGAACGGGTTGGCGCACGAGTTGATGGGGTAGAACAAAACCAGGAGGATCTTTGAGTTGGACACGGTGATGAGAGGGTACTTGAGCGATGCCGATATGGCGAAAAAGGAGATGGGCGCCATGCAGAGGAAGTCCGTGAAGATCAGGACCGCCATGCGCTTGGCAATTTTGGTGTCACTGTTGGATGAGATGATGTTGGGGTTCCTCACGGTGATGTAGATGCTGATGTAGCAAGTGCAGATGATGAGAAAGGCCAGGATGTTCAGTACCAGCAGAAACATGATATATGCCTGGGCAAGGTGAGTTTCTACATCCATGGGTAGGCAGATGCTAACTTTCATGTAGCTGCTGACTTGGAAAATGGGGAGAATGGCCACAGTGAAGGCAAAAGCCCATCCGACAAGCATAAAGGCCACAGCGTGTCGGAAGCGGACCTTGCGTTCCAGCTCCATGGCATAGGTTATGGTGTGCCACCTCTCCAACGTAATGAAGGTCAGGGTGTAGACGGAAAGTTCGCTGGCAAAGACAGTGAAGAAGCCGGCTGCCTTGCAACCCGCACCCGTTTGCCAGTCGATGGCATAGTTGTAATACTGGCTTTTGGTCTGTATGTCTTTGACGGCGATCAGCAACAGATAGATGCCGGTGCACAGGTCTGCAAAGGCCAGGTTGCACATGAGGAACCGAGGGACAGTGAGCTTGGACTGGCTGTTGACTATGATCAGGAACACAACCAGGTTCCCCATGACGGCGAGGATGCTGATGAACCATATGAGAACCCGGAGGACGTTGTAGCCCATGATGTCTTCACAGGGGTTGAAGGCATCCGGCTCAGGGAAGCAAATGACTTCAACCTCTTCCTTGCACAGGCTTTGGTAGTAATCGTGCTCGTCGTCCAGGTCAAAATCTGTCCCGTCGATATCTAGCAGAAGAGATAACTTATTGCATATGGGGTGGAAAAAAGAACTGGAAGGGAAGAAAAAGAATATGGTCACAAACCTCAAAAATGTAGCAAGAAAGAATTGCGCATGTGCAGGTACACACACACACACACACACACAAATGCAAACTATTGCATTTTTCCTTGTTAACTGTGGCACAACCCTCATCTCTTTTTAATGATGAATTACACAGGGCTTTATATCTAAACTTCTGGGTCCAGTTCAAGTTGCAGATACTTACCTTTAGAATCCTAAACGGCTTGGGGTTCAAATATATGAAGGGGTACCTACTCCCATCTCAACTTACTTCTTTAAGATCATCTGCCCTATCCATGTTCATTGTCCATTGGCAGCACAGAGATAACCTACAAGGCAGAGGGCTTTCTCACCAATGGTACTCCTACATATGGTAAGCTGCCTCCACAAGAACTAATTATATGCATGCTCATGTGAAATGTTGCACAATGCATACATTTTTGCAAAGCAATTTCCCCCAATATAATGTAAGTTATTTTATATATATTTTGTGCTTTTAAAAAATTAACATATGCCCTTATATGGACAGTTTAACAGCCCTGCCCCCAATATATGCATTTATGCATGCATTGCCTAATAATAATAATAATAATAATAATAATAATTTATTTATACCCCGCCCATCTGGCTGGGTTTCCCCAGCCACTCTGGGAGGCTTCCAACTGAATATTAAAAACAATACCGCATCAAACATTAAAAAGCAAAATACAAACCATACAATAGCCTAACAAAACAGTAAAAGTAAAAACAAAGACAAAAGCAATCATACTAAAATAAAACTAATCCCCACTCCAACTCAACATTTGTCCCACCCCAAACAAAAATGAAATAAAAAAAAAAATATATAAATAAAAACCACCGTTCGCAGTGCAATAAAGTAAAAACGCTTTTAAAACATTTAAAAATATGTAAAACCATATTTTTAATGATCGCTGTCAACTTTCTCCTTTTTTAAAGGGAAATTCCCTTATTCCGAATAGGATTCCTTGCAAGAAAAGGGAAATATTGGCAGCTATGCTCCCTAGGGCCAATGGAGTTGGCTTGCGGGGTGGGGGGGGTGAGGAGCGGCCTTCCTCAACACCCACAATGCCTAGCGGCAGAACTGCTCTGCAAAATTCAGAGAAGTCTCAATTTCAGCTATGTTTTGGTTCGCATATTATTTCAGGAAGTATGAATTAAGTGGGCTCCCCTTCAAATCCGAAACGAAGCGAATTCTCTCTCTCCCACCTCTCCAATCCCTAACAGCCCCAGCTTCATCTCTCATCTTCCTCGTGTGTGTGGGAGGGAGGCCTATCTTGAACACAAAAGCTGACTTGAAGTCTCTGCCGCCAAACTCAATCCCATGAAAGAATCATCACCTTTCTTTGATTTCTTTGATCAAAGCTTAGGAGGAAACAACAGCAACTCTCTGGATGACTGACTGCAGAGGAGGTTTGGAAACTGATATTGCATTTCTATGCCAAGTGGAGTGGTCTTTGTGTGTGTGTGTGTGTGTGTGTGTGTTGTGTGTGTGTAGAGATAAAACAGCCACCCAGCCCACACTCCCCTCTGTGTGGGAGAGAGGTTGTTGGCGAGAAGAAAGTCTTTCTCTTTCTGAACGTTGAGGAAGAAAGCACTGCTTGAGGTGGAAATCTTTTACATTGGCAAATGCAGAGTCCTGAGAGGGCAGCACCTTAATGAGGTTTCGTGCAATCCTATTCTGATTCCAACAGCCTTTCTCTCTCCTGTTCACTCTTGTTATATCTCCCTTGCATACCTCCACAGAAATTCCCAGGAGAATTGTCTCGGTCTTGAAATAAACGCAGAGCAAATACTCAGGATATTTCTAGCAATATGATGCGCGTTATTTATCGCCTTTGGCCAACTTGGGAGACTGGGGCATGGATCTGTGTTATACGTTCGACCTCCACAGTCAGAGGCAGCAGTGGTTCTGAATACCAGTTTCTGGAAGCCACAGGAGGGCAGATCGCTGTTGCATTCAGATCTCGCTTGTGGGTCACCCATGGCTGCCATGAGAAGAGGGTAGAATCAAAGAATTGTAGTGTGGGAAGGGGCCCCAGGGGCCACCTAATTCAACCCCCTGCTGTTATGTACTGAAGTTCTCACCCTGGGCCAGCAGGGGGATACTGTAGATAGTTATGCAAATAAGGGATCGAAAGTGACGCTCAGTGATTGGATAGTTTTAGAAAGTGGTTACAGTAACGTTGTACTGGAGCTCTATATAAGGAGGCTGACTGAACCCTTCGGTTCAGTTCTGTCCTGGCTTGTGAATAAACAAGAGCTGTTTGAAGAATCGTTGTGTCGTCTGATATGTTCACCCACAACCTAACACCTGCAATGCAGGAATCTCAACTAAAGCATCCATGACAGATGGCCAGCCAGCCTCTGCTTAAAAACCTCTAATGAAGGGCAGATCAACACCTTCCAAGGGAGTCCGTTTCACTGTTGAACAGCTCATGAGTCGAGGACCTGCCACCCGCATAGGATTATAATAAGACACAAAGGCACATTATTTTAGGTTAATGGGTAAAATAAGGCCACAACTTTATTGGTTACAGCATTTGAGTAGTATTGGCTTAGGCACTGGATAAAAATAGCAGTACATGACTCCACCCAGCTCAGCAGGGAGTCATTTCAGGATCCATGACTGCCGGATTCCTTTAACGGAATACCCAAAAGAGGAGGGGTTGATGATGGCCATACCCAATCCTCCAACACAGCACACCTATTCCAATGCCTAACCGCCAATACCAGAAAGTTGTGACGAGTTGCTACAAGGTAGGCGGAGAAACCAAGAGACTGGTGCCAATTCGCCAAATGGATAAAAAAGTCCTACCAGGCCCCTTGGGCAACCAAGGCAACCATAGCAAGGTCAATACGCAAAAGAAGCTGACCTAAAAGGGAGGAAGGGTGGGAGACCCGATGCAAGCAGGACCAGACTGATATTAAGCTGGAATCTCCTTTCTTGTAGCTTGAAGCCACTGGTTTGGGTCCTTGTGACAGCCCTTGAGATATTCGAAGATTACTATCTCATCTACTCTCAATGTCCTGTTATCCAGGCTGAACTTACTCAGCTCCCTCAACCGTTCCTCATAAGGCTTAGTTTCCAGACCCTTGATCACCTTGGTTGCCCTCCTCTACACGTGATCCAGCTTGTCAACACCCTTCTAAAATTGTGGTGCCCAGAACTCTATCTTTATGTTCTTAAATAGTCACCTGGGGTGACATCTCAGTTAGCAGGGAGCAAAAAGCTCCTAGCCGCTCTTATCCGTGCTTGAACAAGCTATGGGGCCAATTCATATATCCTTTTCTTCTATCTGCCTCCCATGTTATGGCAGAGGGCTTTTAGCTTTGCAGCCAGGCCTCTACCATTGCACATGTGTTTTTGCGCAAGAGCCCTTCTGAGCTGCCCTAACCATGCACCTGAATGTAAGGGAAAGAGGGAGGCGGAGGTGCATTTATTTGACCTGCACTAGAACCAGGGGCGACCCCCAAACCAGCTAGGGAGACAGCTTGCTGTAGGTTTTAGAACCTCTGCAGGCAGCTAACATGGCTGTTGTCAAACCAGCATCTGTTCAGGGCTGCCCCAAGGAGCCTGGTGACTTATTGTAACAACTTCACGGTGAGTTCCGGCACCTATTTTTCTTGGGGAAAAGCACTGTACGCACACATCTGTCTCTCTAACTATCTGTCTGTCTATTCTAGACCCTAATCGAGTGAAAGAACCACTGTCCATTTGCTCGTGGATTACTTGTCAACTGCAAAGACAGTTGCAAAGCTGCAATCTTACACACTTACCTGGGAGCAAGTCGCATTGGACTCAGTTGGGCTTACTTCTGAATAGTCATGCACAGCATTGTGCTGTCAAGTACTTCTTCAGCGAGGAGTGCATACTCAGGATCACTTAAAGCAGATTGGTTGTGCCTTAAGCGCCAGGACATCCTGAGCATATGCACTCTTGGTCTGCAAATTTCGAACGTGAGTGGCGGACCAGGAGGGTCCTCATAAATAATAATAATAATAATGGATTTTGCAAAGCTGAAGCCAGCCCACCTATGCCGTGAAACGCTGAACCGAGAAGCAGTAAAATGCATGATCGGCAACACAAACCAACAGAGTTTGTGGGTTAATTAAATCAATCAACGTGCAAATCTCAAAGAATACTTGAGAAAGATGGAGATAAATGAGGAGGACCCTTGATGCTCGAAGGCCCGGCGACAACCCACTGGTGGCAAATCATTTGTAGGCAAGGTTGATTTAAGAGGCTGAGGAGGCCCTGTGATTAGCATTGGTAAAGCTCCACGGGGGTCTTGCTAATGAATCTTTTCGAAAATCAGGGACGCAAATGCACGCTGTGGGTGTATCAATTTCATCGCGCCCACTCCTATCCTGCCCTATGGCTGCCCAAATGCCTATGGCCCTCTTCCCATCTGCCAAAGTGATGGAGAGCCGCCGGAAGCAGCCTTTTATGCAGTCAGTTCTCTTGTGAAGGCAAGTCTTGCAGACTCGAGGATGGTTTCTACTTTGCCAGTGTCTGTCATTTACATGCATATTCTACATGGGAGGACCAAGCAGGCATTCAGATAGACTGAATAACATCAGTTCCCCCCAAAGGCAAACAATGTGTACCTGAAAGCACCACCCAAAGCCTGCTTCTTTTTGGCAAGCTGCAAAAAAGGAAAGATTTCTCTCGCTTCTGTTGGCTGGATTCAAAATGGCCTAACAACTTCCTTGGGCTCTCGCCTGAGCAGGCAAGAGTCTGTCTGGTAGCGAGCAGGGTTGGATGAATATGCCAATTTTGGTTTATCTCAGATTCTCATTTTCCCAGTCTTAGGCTCACACCAGTTTGTACAGGTTTTGTTTTTTAATGCCCCGTGACAATTTGTCAGCATTTTGGAACAAATTTCTCCTAATATACACATTTTTGTATGCTGGTATAATGCAACTGTATACATTCAGAGCCGTAGCTAGGTGATCTTGCGGCCCTGGCAGAACCGTCCAGATTACCCGCCCAGCCGCAGACAAATTAGCTCTCCTTTCCGCCTCTCCTCCAACCTCCCCCCTCCCCCCATTCAATTCACCCTCTATTTAAAACCTTTTTAATGAGGCAATAATTGATATTTTTATTTATAGACATATTTATGTACATGTTTTTAGCTGATTTTGCACCCCCTTCTCTCCTGCGCCCCTGGCGGGGGTCCACTTCACCACCCCCTAGCTACTGCCCTGTATACATTATTTCCACCCAATCTATGCAGATTTATGCAAGCTTCACGTAGCAAATGTACTTTTTGTACTTTCCCGGAGAGCTGCACTGCAGAAACAAGTGTGGTTTTTGAAGGATATCTGATTTATGATAGCCATCTTCAAATATCTCAATGGCTATCCCATGGAAGAGGGAACCAGCTTGTTTTCTCCTGCTCTGAAGGGCAGGGCTTGCCAATGGCTTCAAGTTATGAGAAATGGGATTCCGACTCAACCTCAGGAAGAACTTTCTGACAGTAAGAGCTACTCAACAATGAAACACTCCCATGAGAGGTGATGGACTAGCCTTCCTTGGAGGTTTTCAAGCAGAGATTGGATGGCCATCTGTCATGGCTGCTTTAGCAGAGATTCCTGCCTTGCAGTTCCCTTTCAACTCTATGATTCCATGATTCTACGATTCTGCGATTTTTAAGTGGTGCGTGAAAGCTCTTGGGCCCTCTCCAGCCTCCTCTGCCTTATAAGAAAAAGGCCACCGCAAGAGGGAAGAGGAGTTGACTTGCACCGGTGGCTAACTAGCAACCCTCCATGCTGTTGAATTCCCACTCTCACTGGTGAATCCTTTAAAACAGGAGTGGGAAATTGCGGCCCAACATACCTTGCTGGGCTACAGCTCCCATCATCCTTGACCACTGGCTATGCTGGCTGGGGCTGATAGGAGCTGGAGTCCAACAATATATGGAGGGGTTACAGGCTTCCCAATTTCTGGTCTAATGGGTAGTCCTTACATTTGGAAAGGTGACCATGTTGGGAAACTGTGTATGTGTAGTTACTCACACAGAGTCAATTAAGGCTTGGCAGACAGCCAGAAGGCAATCTGAAGGAGTAAGTCTGCCCGGTGATAACAGAGACATGGAGACAGCTCCCTGATTGGTCAAGCTCTCTCAAAGGAGTGATAATTAATGGCCTACTAACTGTTAGTTCAGGGTTCAGAGGTTCAGAGTTCTATGCCAGTGTAGGAATTGAGAGTTGTGTGTGAGAGAGCTAGCAAAAGATTCGTGTTCTGTTCCTGTAAATAGTCCACTGTATATAATAAACACCTAACTACAAGTTCCTGGTTCCTGCTTCGTCTATCCTGTCTGCAGCCAAGTTGCCAATTGCTTCCATGGATTCTGCGTGTACTCTGCTAGGTCTGGCTAAGGTCCTGCAACTACTCAGAAAGTTGCGAAACACCAATAGGTTTTACCAATAGACCATACTTGACCATTGATATCTCCTGCTCAAAGCATGAGAGCTGGGAAGTCTGTGAGCCTGTGTGTTTTTGAAACTGCTTGAGAAACTTTAAAGGTACTACACCAGTCTCTCTGGCATAGCAGGACAGAGAAATGGCACGTGACAAACACCATCTAACTCAAGACAGACCCAGACACTTACAAATAAATTCAGACTCTTAAATGCAAAGAATTGGGGCCACTCACTTTTGTTTCGTCCAGTTTGCAAATGCACAGCAGTGGCTTGGGTAGGTGAGGTTTGCCTCGATCAAGGAGCGGAACTTGTCCAAAGGAGGTAGTTTCTTTAAGTTGTACGCAGATCTTGCTATCAGCTTGTTAATTTTCTCCAGTCCAATGCTGGGCAGTTGGCTGATCTTGGTCTCTGAAATATCCCTTTAAGAAGAAATGTGATTGCTTCATAATTCCAAACAAACCAATTCACTACTTACATGGAGACATTTTGAGAATCTCCTTCATTAGCAACGTAAAATAAACTAGCAAGAAACACTAAAAAATAAGAATTGATAATATGATCTTGTGCAAGCTTCCTTGAAAGTAAGCCCTACCGAAGACATGGGTCTTACTTGTAAGTAGGGACATCAGAAGGCATTATTTTTTTATTTTGCCCTGTCACATGTAGCAGTGTTTCCATTCTGCTGCAGTTCATCTTCTGCCAAAACCCAGGTTACTTGTCTTGCTGTCCTCTGTGGTGACATTACCTAACTTAGGGCATCAATTCTACCCCATTCATATCACTGTAAAGGGAACACAATGCAAACGGGAGAAGAAATGTAATCAATAACGTATTGCTTGTGGGCTGAAAGCCAAAAACAACAGGGAATACCGGTCATATTCACTGAATTGATTTCCGTTTCAGACATGGGAATAAGCAAACATCGGCAATTTCTGTTCCCGTTTCTGTCTGATTTCTCCAACACCCCTATTTGTAGGTAAACTCTCCTGGGCGCAATAAATAGTTTCTAATCTATACGTTCTGATCCTTGTGTAAAAATACTAGAAACCTGCAGCTAAAGACTTGTACAAATACTTGAAGACATTGAGAAAAGGTCTCAGCTATGGTCTTCAGCAGCTAGCTATTTGCACCACTTCTGGGTCATCAGAAGACCAGGCTGGCTAGTCCTTAGGATGGGAATGGTTTTTGAACACACCTCTCCAGCCAGCCAGGCAAGAGGCTTTTCAAGGACACCTTCCCAACTAGGCAAAAGCATTCAAGGAGGGTTCAAAGAAGGGGATGAAAGGGGTGTGGCCTAATGAGAGTGGGTGGTGGCCTGGGGAACACCCCGCCTTAAGGGAAAAGGTGCCCTTAAGCTGCATATTTAGCCTGAAGGGAGTCAGCTGACTCTACAAGCCAATCAGGACACGCCAGACTCCATAAAGGCCTTATATCCAAGCCAGTTTCTCAAGCGGTGCAGTGAGTCCTTACAGACTCTGCCTGTTGTGGTTCCTGATTTCCGACTGTCCCTGACCATGTCTGATTCTTGTCTTCTGCGATTGAGCCCCAGCTGCAACCTGTCTTGGAGCTGGGCCAATGCCTGGCAGTTGCTTCAACGGGCACAAAGACGGATAGGGCTCCTTAATCTTCCAACAATTTTGTGGGAAGAGGGAATTTCAGCAGGTTCACCCATGCCCATACCAGATTAATTCTGCTGATAACATGTTAAAGGTACATGTGTCCCATTCTCTGTTGCCTGCCCTAACTTCAACCTGTACCCCACTGAGCATCACTTTGTTCTTCCTGGTCCTCAGGGCATCAATCTCCAAAGCTCCTTTGCCTATTGGTTCCTTCTCTGCCATCAGACCCAACCTGTTTTGTCTTTAGATCCTGCGTGAATTTTCTGCCTCACCCAAAGGGGCCTTTCACTTCCTTCTTAGAAATCACACTGTTTGCCAAAGTTCTAGCAAAGCTGACACATTTGATGCATTTGTCCTGGGCAGTTAGAATGTTCATGAGCACCCCATGTTAGCCTGTAGACAGGCAGCCTGCAGGTAATAGCTGGCTTTTAGCTTTCTTTCTTTTTGGGGGGTGGGGTGGGGAGGAAACTCATATAAAGGGATAGGGATGTCAAGGTTGCTAGTACCAAGCCCAGTTTTCCAGGAGGGAAGCCATGCTGAACAGATATGATTGCTTTCTGCAAGAAAATAGCAACGAGAGCTGACAAGGAGGAGACAACAGGCAATCTATTTGGCTTCCATGCCTGCAAAATACAGTTCTTGAAGCAATAGCACAATGAGATATTGACACTAGAGCGGTGTGTGTGTGTGTGTCCAGATGAAGCTTCACAGCTGCAAGGCCACAATACATGGAAACAAACCAGCGTATGAGGAAAAGTGCCAAGCAGAGAATTCAAGTGGATTGCCATTTGGTCAAGGACTGTCTTCACTGTGCATGAGTGGTCTGAAGGAGAGAAGGGACCCCAAAAACGAATGAGTGTTGGATGATGGCACAAAATGGGTGGAGCAAGGAGGGATGATTCCCTGACAGATGCTGAAGCTGAAGGGGCCTGGAGAGGATAAAAACTTGAGAGCTTCTGCTCATTGCAGGAAATTGACCATTAGGTCAGCATGAAAGCAGGTGGTGTGGTGAGAATCTGAATATGACCACCATTCATTGCAAAGGGACAAGGGCAGACAAACTGGTAAAGCTGATAAAGTGGCTGCTTCGTAAGCACAAGCCATAATGAATGACATTAGGTCAAAAATGTTGCCTTTAACTCGTCCAACTGGATGCTGGTATTGAAGCTTTCATCTTGGGCATCAAATTGTTGTGCATTTGCATGCTCTTTGGAAAGCCCCAGGGATAGAACTTGTTCCTTTTCATGGGCAGACTGCACAGCTAAACTTGGGCCAGGTAAGGGAACCAATCTCAGGTCCAAGTATAGAAAGGGCCGGTTCTACCATTTGGCAGGCAGAAGTGGCCCACCTTGATCAGCATGTAGATTTGGAGGTGTCAATAAAGCAGGGGCTGGGGAGACAGCAGCCCTTGAGATACAGTTGGACTCCCCATCAGCCCCAGCCAGCAGGACCGATCATCAGGGATGATGGGAGTTGTAGTCCAACAACATCTTGAGGTCCACAGGTTCTCCACCTTGGTGTGAACCGGTCTTCTTGCTTGCCCGGCTAATCTCTCTGAAGCACCTTATTTTGGTTAGAGATGGATAGGAGAAGACAGGGTGGATCCCTAGCTAGTACCCTACATTGTCCCGAGTTCTAGTTCCATTGTTAGCTTGAGCGGCACCACCTTGCAACTCAATGTGCGGCTTCACCTTCTACGCAAATGCTGGCTCTGGATTCTTCTTTTTGAATATAAACTACTCAGCATTGTTAATTGTCACCTGAATACTGATTCGGGAACAACAAGCCTTAAATCAACCTGTCGGGCAATTTAATAAAAAAAAAAAAACCCATTTGTTGTGTTGGTAGAAAAGAAGAAGAAGAGGGGGGTTGGAAAAAGAAAGCAAGAAAAAGAATTGATTTAGTCAATTCTGTTTTCGCCAAGCAAAGATGTTATTATGGGTCAATCATTCCTGTAAGTGAAAGTACGTTGGGGTGTATTCTCCGGTGACAGATGAGTAGAAAAACTCTCTTTCATGATCTTGGCCAGGATAAAAAAGAGAGAAAAAAAAGGCAATTTACCATCCACAGAACGATGTAATAGAACAGAATAATTCTCATAAAAATAACTCAGTGTTTGAATTTGAAGTATCGGATGAATCTGAACTGCAGTGAAATCAATTTGATAACCCATCAGAATGTGATGGTGTTTGGCTCCTGCTTACAAAGGCGTCGCGTTAACTTCTCGCTACAGGGAAACGGTGGTTATTTTCCTCCCCCCTCCCCGCCCTGCCGTAACCCCATCTCAAAGAAATGTTTATTGCTTGGCTGCTACAAAGAAGCTTCAGTTACAGCCTTATCCAAATATTAAAATCACGGATAAGGAAGAGCTGGAATCCTGCGCAGGGGAAACAACACAAAACAGGGGGCTTGGAATAAACATTATCAGGAGCAGAGGACAAATACAGATGGTGAGATTTACATAAGGCTGGTGATGCTGTGGGAGTCAAAGGCCTTTCCGCTGCCCAGAAATGGAGGGTTCTGCCCCAGAGAGGCAAGCACTGCTGAACATGACCGTATGATTAAAAAACCCATTAGCCTGGACACACAAACAGAATAACCACAGGGTACAGGTCTTGCTGGTCCATGCCCCTTAAGACAGCAGGCTGAGGTGCGGCGTTTTTGAATTCTGAGTATGTGCTTCCTTGTCTGTCGTGACCACTCATCTGAGATATTGACACAACGGCAGCAAAAAATTAGTGAGAATTATTACTTACAAAACTGCTGGTCCATTGGCTCCTAGGAAAACTTCATTAGGTAATTTTTCCAGCTTGTCATTACCACTCAGATTTCTATGTTAGAAAGAAGAAATAAATAAAAGTTATGGTTACTGTTTGATTTTTTTCATCATCAGCTAGCTAGGGTTGCTTAAATGGCTAATGTTTAATTGGCTAGTCAGTTGTTTTGAAAGAAAGGCTATGAACCCATTCAGGCCCTGTGACCATCATTGGGGGCCCTTTAACTTTAAGCACGAGCGCCCGAGTTTGCTTTTTTCACCTCTTCCCTCCTTTCCCCCCTTTTGTCTTGTGTATTTTAGACTGTAAGTCTGCTCTGGACAGGAGCGGAGGAAGGGGGATGCGGTGGAGGTGCAGTGGGGCTGCCCCAGGTGTCACCACTGAGGGGGGTGACAAAATCCCAGGCGGCACTCACCGCAGGGCCTGCAGCATGCCTGAACCACATGTCTCTCTTGGGAGTGACACGGTGGCTTGGGCGCGCACAGGCTCGGCTCTGCCCCAAACGGTCCGCCCGCCGCCTCCCCAAAAGCTGTAGGGTGGCTGAGTGGGAGGAGGCAGGCAGACTCCTTGGAGGCCCTGCGGAGTGTCCGACTCTGGCTTGCCCTGCCCTGTGGGCAGCTGGCCCCACCCCTGGGCACAGGGCACGCATGCCGCCCCAGGGCGCCTGATCGGCTTGCTCCACCGCTGGCTCTGGAGCAGAACAATCCGAAATGGGAGATGTATGTCAATGGGTGGCATTCAACCAAGGTTTACTCAGAGTAGAAATTATTGGGCCTAGCGTAAACTGCATACCCATCAACTGCCTCATAAAAACTAGGACATCCCTCTTCCCCCACCCCGTTCGAGCACAGCAGCCATTTTGGGTGCCTTGCTTTCATGTGATTTTGGGCTGAGATCTCACATGGGTCACATGAATCACATGGGATTTCCGACCCAGAAGATGGTGTCCTGGATTTGGGCCACGTCACACTGAAGGGGTTTCAACTGCTGTGTCTCTAATCTGAGTTCAGCTCAGTTGGACACCACCCTCTACTTAAATCTGTTCTATGGAAAACAAAACTGTAACAGAATAACTGCAATATATATCTCCCATGGAATGCCCTCCAAAGAGCCAAATCAGTAGAATAAAGAAATAATACACACAGATCAGACAAGATGGTCCCATTGAAGGCATGGTCTTCAATTTCAGTGAGTCCATTTTTATTAAGCCTTCTGTAATAAAGAGACAATGGCTGTTAGACTCTATTCTATGCTTTAAAAAAAATAATGGCAGCATTCTACTGAAATTCTCCTTAAAACAATCTCCCACCCCTTTAAAAAGGAATTTGTGGTAAATAACTTTTTTTCATAAAACAACAATAGCCTTTAAACTGTGACACTCCCACAGAAAGTCAATCAGACTGTCTCTGGAGCAGTGATAAGAATTCAGTGAGCTGGTATGAAATTCACGGCATCTAATGCCTTAAGGGAGAATATTACGAAAATGATATACAGGTGGTACATGACACCAGTCAAGCTAGCAAAAATCTATCATTTGCCCGACAACAAATGCTGGAAATGCAAAGAAACTGAAGGTACATTCTTTCACCTTTGGTGGACGTGCCCAAGGATTAAGACCTTCTGGGAAATGATTTATAATGAAATGAAAAAGGTGTTTAAATACACCTTCCCGAAGAAACCAGAGGCCTTTCTCTTGGGCATGGTCGGCCAACAGGTGCGAAAGAAGGATAGAACTTTTTTTATGTATGCCACAACAGCAGCAAGAATACTTATTGCGCAGTATTGGAAGACACAAGAACTACCCACTCTGGAAGAATGGCAGATGAAGGTAATGGACTATATGGAATTGGCAGAAATGACTGGCAGAATCAGAGACCAGGGAGAAGAGACGATGGAAGAAGATTGGAAGAAATTTAAAGATTATTTACAGAAATATTATAAGATTAATGAATGTTAGAATGACATCGGATTGAACGTAAAAAGTCATTAGTAAAAAGGTGTAAAATTGAAAGACTTAATATATTAAGATATCAAGGAGATCAAGATATATTAAGATATTAAAATTAAGATAAAGATTAGTTAAGATAGAGGGAAGGGATTTGCTGATTAAATATATGAATTGGAATACAGTGAGGGGAGGTGTGGGGAAGTCTGGGAAATAAGTAAATGTAAGGAATATTATGAAGATGGATTTGCTTTTATTTGTCTTTTTTCTTCTTTTTTCTCTTTTATGTTGCCTTTTTTTGTCGTTTTGTATTTTTGTATTTGTGTATTTTTCTGTTATTTTCTTCTTTTTATGTAAAAAGCCTATTAAAAAATATTATATATATAAAAAAAGAATTCAGTGAGTTGCATCTACCATGTGCCACACATTCTGCAGGAAAAGGAGGGTGTCAATCAAAATGTTAGCAAAAAGATAACAGAAGGAAGAAAGTTATTTGCTTCATTTATATACCACTTTTCCGCCCAGGAATTCCAGGCGGCATACAAGGCGTATCCCTCTCCCCATTTTATCCTGCCATGGCAGTGCTCTGTGGTAGGTTAGGTCAAAAGGGAGTGACTTATCCAATATTACAAAATGAACTTCATAGCTAATTGGGGATTTGGACCTGGGGCAGCTTGAAAGACATGAAAAGAAGTGTCCCATTTTTTGCAATGTAACAGTTCTTCAAATTTCCATTTCCTCATTTAAAGGGCGCAATCCTGCTATGCATCACTTCATTTGCAAATATTCTAATTTTCTAATTGGGTTCTTCATCCCAAAATAATGCATTTGTCAAGCTGACAAGTAACTTCATTCCCTTTACATTTATAGAGCAGAATTGCTACTTAAGGTTGTTTCCAGATGGCCTGCTAATTGAACATTCATCCTGATTGGCTTGCAGGGAGTTCAGACAATATTGCCCCAAGCAAAACTTATCCCACGCTTTCCAGTGCATTTTCTGGACACTTTCGTTATAGCAAAAAATTTGCACATTTTGCCCTAGTGCATGCACTTTTGCACACATTACTCACCAAGAGAACTACATTGAACTGCCAAATTAAGGAAAAATGCAGATTTTGAAAGATTGCTATGTTTTGGTTTGCAGATTGTTTAGGAAAGTGTGAATTAAACCTGAACTGAATCAAACTCTCCATCCCTACATTGCCCAAATAGCAATAACAAACCTTGGCTACAGCTCACGGTTAATGCGGAGGGCGCTTGACCCTGGTGCTTCCCAGTTTGGATGACACAGCAGGACATGGCAGGAAAGAGAGCCAGGGGCAAACAAAGCTTCAATCTGGTAGCAGGCATGTTCCTGCAGTCTTACAAAGTCATAGTTTGGCTTGCCACGTTGTGCAAACCAGACTGAGGAATGAGGCAGGAGAGCATTCGGTGCCTTATGCAATTGCGAGTTTCTTTGGAAACTCAAAGCGCTTTCCAAAATGACGAAATAACAGTAATACTAGGGAATCTCGACAAGCTTGCGGATGAATTTTTCTCCCAGGGAACGACGATAGCTAACCTGCCTTTCCCTCTCTCTGGCTCCTCGCTTCATCCCAAACAATCTTCTGCAGTCAGTTGTATTTATCACTTCCACCCCATAATTTGCCTCCTCCCCTGCTCCTATTGTGACTCGGCAAGACTCATCCACTCTTAACCCAAAGTGGCAGGCTTGAGTGATGGGCTGACAATGAATCATTTAATTAAACTGTCAGAAAGCCTCCATGCTTGGCCTCTAATCCAGAGCGAAAGCTGCCCATTCGAGCGATACGCTTATCTAAGGTCCAAGAGGGTGTGCGAAGGTTGACATGGAAATCAATTACAGTCATGGTTGGAGAGATTACCCTTTTGACTGTGAAAGGCACGTGCCTGGTAGTGTCACGTCTTTGATGCATGTCAGAGGCGATCACGGCTTACGAGGAAACCTCCCGTGATGCCTCTGGAGGTGACAAGACAAGCCTGAGAGAAATGGCTTCACAGCTAGGCTCCCTGACATGAGTGCTTGTGTGAAACCAACAGGGTGAGCAGGAGAGAGAACAAATCAAGATGTGGACCCCCTGAGGCCTAGCCTGCAGCCGTTGAGGGGAGAGTCAGACAGGGAGTCATTCATCAGCCAGGAAGCTCCTGACAAGACTTTCCAAACAAGGTCAGAGGACTGTAAAGGTAAAGGTAAAGGTCCCCCTGCCCGTACGGGCCAGTGGTGTCCGACTCTAGGGTTGTGTGCCCATCTCACTTAAGAGGCCGGGGGCCAGCGCTGTCCAGAGACACTTCCGGGTCACGTGGCCAGCGTGATGAAGCTGCTCTGGCGAGCCAGCACCAGCGCAGCACACAGAAACGCCGTTTACCTTCCCGCTATAAAGCGGTACCTATTTATCTACTTGCACTTGGGGGTGGTTTCAAACTGCTAGGTGGGCAGGAGCTGGGACCGAAAGATGGGAGCTCACCCCGCCGCGGTGATTCGAACCGCCGACCATGCGATTGGCAAGCCCTAGGCACTGAGGTTTTACCCACAGCGCCACCCGCGTCCCATAATAATGAAGACTAATACTGCAGTAGTTTCTATTAGCCATTAATTAGTCATTTTAGGTAGGTGCATTCATTGCTTTGTTTATAACTCCTGCAAAACTTGTTTAGACCATTCTTCCCAGACAAGTAATCTTAATACGTAACATTATTTTATTTAAAATTGCTTATACCAGGCAAGAGTTGCCCAAATGAAGCCTCTCATTGGAAGCCTTGCTCAAGGGTTTCTGCTTGTGCAATGGGGCTTTCACTCCTTCCCCTTCAAACTGGCTTGGGGGTGTTCCAGAAACCCCCCCAGAACAGCTCACAAGAGGAGGAAAAGCCGATATGTTTGCGCAGACAGAACGTCTGTAATACCACAACGTTGAATACCACCCAATGGTCCATCGCACTCACCACAGCTACTTCTAAGATTGCTGGCCTGATCTAGTGGCCAAAGTGAGCTGCATGTCTGGATGCCCTTGGATGGAATTGCAACTCAACCCTGCTATGTCCTCACTAGGTGGCCTTGGACAGGACACTTTCTCACAGCCTCAATCTCCCCATCTGCAACATGGGAGATAACAAGGGAAGTTTTTAATGTTTGATGTATTATAGTATTTTAATATTTTTTTGGGAAGCTGCCCAGAGTGGCTGGGGAAACCCAGCCAGATGGGCGGGGTATAAATTATTATTATTATTATTATTATTATTATTATTATTACTACTACAATACTGATTTACCTTGTTGCAAGGATGACAATAGTGCCATGCATGTGAAGCATGTTGAATGCTTAAAGGTCTTTTTTTTACACATCCTAAGCACCTAAGCTTCTCAGAGTAAACATATAGCCTTATTGACCAGGGCGCTCTCTCTCTCTCTCTCTCTCATTTGCTTTTCTGTTTTATCTCATCGTCAGCACATACTATGTTACAGCCATACATAAAATAATAGAAAAAAGATAGCACAGGTATAAAACAAAAACATATGATAGTAATAATAACGTATCTAATTTCTTCCAAGATTATTTAAACCCCCTATATCTTAAATTATGCTTCCCTTCCGCTCTTTCCATGGTTTCCTATCTACTATCCTTTCTACTGCATTTTCTTATTCTACTAATTTGTTTTCATTACCTTACATAATCTCCCATTATAACATCTAATGCTGAGTATTTTTTCAGCCCGTTATGATTGTTTCCTCGTTATAAGACCCCCCCCCATATAATTAATATATAACATCCAATCCGCTTTCAGTCTCGGGGCCTTATACTTCTTAGTAAGCAGGCTGCACATTGTACCTTTGCATCTCTCTCTCCCCCCCCCGTACTTCACACTACGCCCCGAACAGGGGGAAGTTCCATGAAACTGCAGGTCATTATCTAACTAGATCAGGTTTGGTTGCCCTGTGGCCCTCCATCAGCACCAGCCAGCATGGACCAATGGTCAGGGAATGATGGGAGCTGGAGTCCAGCAGGACATGGAAGGCCACAGGCCTTCCAGGCCCCCACAGGCTCTAGGTTCTTTTTATTCTTTTTCTCCACTCCATTCGAAATTGTATATGCGTCTACAATATCTCCCTGACCCTGGCTTGCCTCTTCATCTTTTTCATACAGGATTGTGGTTGGGATACCGCCTTGAAGAACTGCCAGTCAGCTGCTCAGGTTACACATGGCTCAGATCTGATCTGGCAGGCTGAGGGGGCTGGAGAGGGATCTATAAGGTAAAGGTAAAGGTAAAGGTACCCCTGCCCGTACGGGCCAGTCTTGACAGACTCTAGGGTTGTGCGCCCATCTCACTCAAGAGGCCGGGGGCCAGCGCTGTCCGGAGACACTTCCGGGTCACGTGGCCAGCGTGACATCGCTGCTCTGGCGAGCCAGAGCCGCACACGGAAACGCCGTTTACCTTCCCGCTAGTAAGCGGTCCCTATTTATCTACTTG
Source organism: Podarcis tiliguerta (assembly GCF_965153285.1). Lineage (NCBI taxonomy): Eukaryota > Metazoa > Chordata > Lepidosauria > Squamata > Lacertidae > Podarcis > Podarcis tiliguerta. The sequence continues at coordinate 14,825,372 of NC_139536.1, read as the reverse complement.
CACCCAGGGGTGCTTTCGAACTGCTAGGTTGGCAGGCGCTGGGACCGAACAGCGGGAGCGCACCCCGCCGCGGGGATTCGAACCGCCGACCTTTCGATCGGCAAGCCCTAGGCGCTGAGGCTTTTACCCACAGCGCCACCCGAGGGAGGGATCTATACTGCACGGCAATTCTGCACATCCCTGGACAAAATGGCCGCCCACGAACTACCCGCATGGAAACTTCTACAAAGGCACAAACAAATGGCGACCTTTGACTTGGTGATAGCAACAATGGAATGCAGGCATCCACTAAAATGTCAAGGGACATTTAGATATGCTCACCCTACCAAAACAAAGCAAAAAAAGAGGGAGGGGGAGGAGAAATCTGGGATGGTTCATTAGGAAACATCATTGTTCCTGTGCGACGAGAAGGCTTCTTAAGGCCTCAGCGTGGCACCGGACTGTGAAGTCGCCAGTGACAATATATTAACATTATGCACAAGCGTAGCAAATTATCAGCCTCTCTGCCCATTGCTTGTCTGAGTAATGGAATGTCTGCAGCCAGCAGGAAAGATGAAGTTGTCCTGCTGTCCTCTAGAGCAATGCTTGAATGATGTGGAGCTGCCTTGGCAAGTGTAAAAAGAGAGACTACCCTGGGCATCATTACTTTTTAAATTTGCTGCACGTTGCGATTCGAGAGAGAGAAGGAGAAGTTGGTGAGTGAAAAGAAAAGAAAAAATCCAGTTTGTTTGGCGTGGAGAAGGCCTGTTTTCATGCCCGTGAAACCTAATCGGCTGGAAAGTTGTTGTGGATGCAACTCCAGAGTAGTTCTTCCATTTTCCAAAAATGAAAAAACAAAAATAAAACCCAGGATAAACTGCATGGGCTTGGGGAGAAGGAGCAACACAGCGGAAACACAGAATCATAGAATTGTAGAGCTGCAACCCCTCACAATGCAGGAACCTCAGCTAAAGCATCCATGACAGAAATACTGAAAATGCAGCAGGAAAAGAGCTGGAAGTGTGTTGATGAAGAGTGCAGTGATTTTTATATGGAATATGCACCAACCAGTCCCTTTTTATCTAGGACAGCACAGTGGTACCTCGGGTTAAGAACTTACCGTATTTTTCGCTCTATGGGACACACTTTCCCCCCTCCAAAAATGAAGGGGATGTGTGTGTGCGTCCTATGGAGCGAACGCAGGCTTCCGCTGAAGCCTGGAGAGCAAGAGGGGTCGGTGTGCACTGACCCCTCTCGCTCTCCAGGCTTCAGGAAGCTATCCGCAAGCCTTCGGAGCGCAGCAGGAATGCCCACCGGGCTCCGAAGGCTTGCGGATAGAAGCCTGCAGTCCGAAGCCCACTGGCTGTCTTGGCTTCTTAGCTCTTTGGGGCTGGGGAAAAAATATTTCCCCCCCTTTATTTCCCACCCAAATAACTAGGTGCGCCCTATGGTCCAGTGCGCCCTATAGAGCGAAAAATACGGTAATTTGTTCTGGAGGTTCGTTCTTAACCTGAAACTGTTCTTAACTGGAGGTACCACTTTAGCTAATGGGGCCTCCTGCTGCCGCCATGCCACCATCGTGCGATTTCTGTTCTCATCCTGAAGCAAAGTTCTTAACCTGAGGTACTATTTCTTGGTTAGCGGAGTCTGTAACCTGAAGCCTCTGTAACCTGAAGCGCCTGTAACCCAAGGTACCACTGTAATCATTTCCCAGGGCCAGGGTCTGCTAAAGCAGTTTTTTTAATTACTACACAGTATTGGGTAGGATTCAGACTTCACTTTCCATGGAATGGAAAGCCTTTGATCCTGTAGACAGATCCTTTGGTCAGAGACAGATTTTCCCACCCTCACGGCTCCCAGCACCATTTCCTACATTGCTCTGGAAGATCCCATGACTGTCTAGAATAGTGTTAGTAGCCACTGTGCTACAGTGGTTAGAGTGTCAAACTAGGGCCTGGGAGGCAAGGGTTCAAATCCCCACTTAGCCATGAAGCTCACTGGGTGACCTTGGGCCAGTCACTGCCTCTCAGCTTAACCAACCTCCCAGGGTTGTTGTGGGGATTAAACGAGGAGGGGGAGTACCATGGCCACCACCTTAAGCTCCTTGAAGAAAAAAAGGTGGGCAATAAATGCAATGCAATGCAATGCAATGCAATGCAATGCAATAAAATAAAATAAGGGCTGGAGGCTAAAGAGGGAGGGGGGAATCATAAAAGGTTACTTCCCCAACACCACTCACTAGCAGGAGTGAAGGATCCAACCCAATATTAGTTTGTTTACATGAGCATCAAAACCCTTGTTTAAAGTTGGAAGTAGGTTAACATGAGCACATGGACAAAAATAAAATAAATCCTATTGACCGGAGAGTACTTACATATCAACACGTTCAGAACTGAGCCCCAGGAAAGAATTTCTTTCAATCTTGTGTATGTTTATGTTGTCTTGGACGTCACTGAGATTTAAAGAAAAAATACATTTCAAAAAAGGAAGTTAAAACGCACCCTTTTGATGCCTTGTTGATATACAAGGCATCAAATTTTCCTTGGTTTGGAAGATTTCTAATCCGCCTTTCAGTTTTAAGAGCAACATAAAATCTAATAAAGTCAAATACTGATACATCTGCAAGTAAGAAAGAAACAAATTATCTTCAATGTTTTGACGACGTTGAATGTTTACTGCGACCTGCTTTGGGAACAGCTCGTTGTGGAAAAGGAGCACATAAGTAAACTCAAATCAATCACTGCTGCCCTCCCATTGCTATTGCAGCAAGAGGAGCAGGAGCGGTGTTGCTATGGTCCAGCCATCGCCATATGGGTGGGGGCACCACCCCAAAGGACCCCTGAATCTTGTTGGGATGTTTCGTTCCACCTTAAGGAACAGGCATGATTGTTGTGTGTCACATGTCTGTTTACACTCCAGCACAGCTTGCTGGGAACTTCCATTTGCGTGTAGCTTTTGCTTTAGCTGTTTGCTTTGGACACGAAGGAGAGCAGACATGTTTCCTTTTGTCCTGATCTACGCTGAATAAACCTGCTTGTAAATATGCTAACACAGCCTCTCGTGCCACTTCTGTTTGTGCAGCGTTTGCTCTGCTGAATAGCGTGCTCAGTCTTCTAAAGCCTAGAGCCGCAGATTTATGCTGCACCAAGGACCAGAGTTCTTGGGAGAAAAGCAATGACAAACCTAGACAGCATCCTAATAAGCAGAGACAACAAAGGATCCCCAGAGTTAAAGCTATGGTTTTCCCAGTAGTGATGTATGGAAGTGAGAGCTGGACCATAAAGAAGTCTGGTCGCCGAAGAATTGATGCTTTTGAATTATGGTGCTGGAGGAGACTCTTGAGAATCCCATGGACTGCAAGAAGATCAAACCTCTCCATTCTGAAGGAAATCAGCCCTGAGTGCTCACTGGAAGGACAAATCCTGAAGCTGAGACTCCAATACTTTGGCCAACTCATGCGAAGAGAAGACTCCCTGGAAAAGACCCTGATGTTGGGAAAGATGGAGGGCACAAGGAGAAGGGGACCACAGAGGACAAGATGTTTGGACAGTGTTCTCAAAGCTACCAGCATGAGTTTGACCAAACCGCGGGAGGCAGTGGAAGACAGGAGTGCCTGGCGTGTCCTGGTGCATGGGGTCACAAAGAGTCAGACACGACTAAAACGACTAAACAACAACAATAACAACGAAGGTTCACCTGGCACACTGGCCGGTGGGCTGGAGCCAGCTGGGGGCCTGCCAATTGCCCCCGTTTCCTTGGATGCATGCCAACAAATCTGACCTCAAGGATCATGCATTCTTATGGATATACAGTATGGATTTGCAGCCCTCTTCAGGTGTTTTCTCTCCACTCAATCTCAGTCACATGTAGAGAAGCAAAGAGGCCAGCATCACCCCTCACCGCCAATGTTGGGGAGGCTTGCCAGATGTCAGGAAAATTCCAGACATGTCCTGGTTTTCAGGTGTAAAAATGGCTTGTGTGGTGGTGGTGGTGGGGAAGGATATTTTGCCAAATTGGCAAAACGTCAGGGGAAACCCGGATGTAACGCAGTAAACATTCAAAGACATCAAAACGTTGAAGATAATTGGTTTCTTTTTTACTTGCAGATGTTTCAATGCAAAATTCAGTGTGGAAATCTGGTTGAGATTTCCTCCAACAAACTAGAACTGATTCAACTCTTGGCATGGGCGAATTCAGTTTTAAATAATTCCGCCTCCCTCTTTCCTTCATGGGCAACCCAACAAAAATGGTCAAAGCCCCAAAATATTAGAATAATCCAGTAAAAGACTTACAGCACAAACTTCACAGAAGAATGTATCTGGTTAACGACAGGTAAATACATGATTGCAGTGTTTGATAGCAACCTAGAGGGAATAAGTACAGGTTGTTAGCACATCTCTGAGGAAAAGTAAAGGTAAAGGTAAAGGTACCCCTGCCCGTACGGGCCAGTCTTGACAGACTCTAGGGTTGTGTGCCCATCTCACTTAAGAGGCCGGGGGCCAGCGCTGTCCGGAGACACTTCTGGGTCACGTGGCCAGCGTGACATCGCTTCTCTGGCGAGCCAGAGCTGCACACGGAAACGCCGTTTACCTTCCCTCTAGTAAGCGGTCCCTATTTATCTACTTGCCCCCGGGGGTGCTTTCGAACTGCTAGGTTGGCAGGCGCTGGGACCGAGCAACGGGAGCGCACCCCGCCGCGGGGATTCGAACCACCGACCTTTTGATCGGCAAGCCCTAGGCACTGAGGCTTTTACCCACAGCGCCACCCGCGTCCCAAGAATAACAAATGACTGAAATGAAACAGAGGAAGAAAAGTTGCAGGCAAATTTTTGTTATCCTCATTTTGTTATTCAATATTTAGTCCCCCCCCCCACATTCCAAATTCTGGGTAGTGTTTGATGTCTTCTATAACTCTGCTTACATGTTTTTCATGTGCAGGTCATATTGCGGACATATTGCTTCATATCCAATTGGTTCATGTCCTATAGCTTCCTGCTGAAATCCTGCAATGTTTACCACACCTTTGCTGCACACAAGAGCACCTCTCCATGCGACAATAATGCAGTAATGCTGGGGAAGCATCACAGAACAAGTAATAACGTGGAATGATGTGCAGATGATCCAGTATAAATCCACCATTAATGTACTACTATTGATATGTTGCCTTAGTCACAAGAGACTAGGGCCCTGTGGGATTTTTCCGCATGGCCTGCAAGATGGTGCTGTTCTGCCTGGCCTTCGGCTTAGACTCACTCTGACCCCTTATATGGGATTTGGTATATAAATTTTCCCTTGGCTTTTTTTCTGCCCCATGTAGGACCAGCATGGATAGCTGGCTCGGGTGAATATCTGATGTTTCCTCCCTTTATGGTCTTGATTTATGGGCTACTACTAAAATGAGGCTTTATTTTAAGCTGTATTTTAATTAACTGGTTGTTGTTTTTCTATTACATTTTATTGTAATTCATATTTGGTGTTAGACGCCCTGACCAGGAAGGGCGGGGTATAAATAAAATTTATTATTATTATTATTATTATTATTATTATTATTATTATTATTACAGTGGTGCCCCGCAAGACGAATGCCTCGCAAGACGGAAAACACGCTAGATGAAAGGGTTTTCCGTTTTGGAGGTGCTTCGCAAAACGAATTTGCTATGGGCTTGCTTCGCAAGACGAAAATGTCTTGCGAGTTCCTGCGATTTTTTTCCGCTCCCCACCCTCTTTTTCTAAGGCACTAAGCTGCTAATAGCCTTTTAGCAGCTAATCCCTTAAGCCTTTAATAGCCGCTAATAGCTGCTAAACCGCTAATAGCGCTAATCCGCTAATCCGCTAATAGGGTTGCTTCGCAAGACGAAAAAACTGCTAGACGAAGAGACTCGCGGAACGGATTCTTTTCGTCTTGCGAGGCACCACTGTATTATTATTATTATTATTATTATTGAAAAACAAACAAAACCATGCCAGTATGGAGGCGCCATATTAAAACTACAGTTCCCAGTGTTCCCCAGGCAGATGAAATTATGATAAACCCAGTTTAAGCCTTGGTAGAGGAAACTGCAGCCACCATTTCAGAACTTTTGCTGTGCTTTATATACCAAAAGAAAAGCATCAAAACAATTTAAGAAACATACAATGCCCTTAGGCACCTAGAAGACTATTCAATATTGGAAGAAGGTACGAAGATTCTGAATGCAACAAGGCTCTTCCCACTTGCAATTCCTAGCAATTAGCTGACAGTGGAGGTAAAACAAGGCCACGCCACGCAGGGGTCAAGAACGGCAGCGATGGAATAAAAGATGCATCATCTTCACGGCTGTGCTATGGCTATGATTCCAAAGTGCTTCTGACAGCACAAGGAAGAATCACCAGGTATTCATGTACAAATGTGAGCATCGATGCAATGCGTCAGCCAGTCCTAATGGCATTCTAGCTGACATCGGGATGAATGGAGCCGCCATTTCCAATCCAAAGGGAGCCCGCAAATAAGGTGTCTGTAATGCACGTTATCAAAACGTTCCGTAGAGTTTCAGCTGGGCCATTCACAGTCTAATAAGGGTTCATTATCCGTCTCATTTCCTATCCACCGTGCATTTGCTTCACAGGAAAGCAGCGTGCGAAGGAGGGATTGAGATTGCCGTTGCTGCGAGCATGTGAAAGCTGACGAATCTCTGCAATCGTTATATATCAGAAGGAACAGCGACGGGCCTGATGTCTCATTCAGTATGGCTCGTCTTCCTGACTGGGCTTCGTGGGAGCAAAGGCATCACAGGAATCTTTCACTCCACATGGGGCTCAAACCCACGACTCTGAGATTAAGAGTCTCACGTTCTACTGACTGAGCCAAATGGCTGGAGCGGGATTGAACTTTGCCATGTGGCTGCTGCACCTTTCCAGCTTTCTTTTATAAAATTATCTGGCCGATTGGCTCTTCTGGCTCCTTAGCAGGACCTCTGGATAGTGCACAAAACAAATGAAATACAGTGGTACCTCTGGTTACATACGCTTCAGGTTACATACACTTCAGGTTAAAGACTCTGCTAACCCAGAAATAGTGCTTCAGGTTAAGAACTTTGCTTCGGGATGAGAACAGAAATCGTGCTCCGGCGGCACGGCAGCAGCAGGAGGCCCCATTAGCTAAAGTGGTGCTTCAGGTTAAGAACAGTTTCAGGTTAAATACGGATCTCCGGAACGAATTAAGTACTTAACCTGAGGTACCACTGTACTGTGAAAATCCCTGAAACGAGAAGTAATCGGCTAGAAATATTATCTTATAGAAATAGACTAAATAATAAAAATCAAAAAGTTTAAAGAAAAAAATAGAAAAACCTAGATAGTGGCAGGGATGAAACTCAGGGGCAGGCCTGGTCTACTTAGTTATTTTAAAGGGTGAGCCCAGTCTACATGGTTGTTATCATCTTGCGGTTTCAGTATTCATCTCGTCTTCTACTTGTGCTATGTTCTTATTGAACCTTTGACTTGCGTTAGGCGTATGTTTCCCTTTTCTTGACAATCTCTCAGAATGACGCCTTGTAACAGACTAACATGGCTTCCTCTGCATGTCAGCTTTGGTGTAATAAGTGCAACCTGACTCATCGTGTCTTTAAACATTCTACGTTTTTTGGGGGGAAAGAGCTACAAGATTTTTCACTAAGGCTGGGTGGTTTGATCATATGAAGCCTCTGTTTGTCAGCTTCACCAGCTCCCACTTGAAGGCCAATTTAAAGTGCTGGCTTTAATCTTTAAAAAGTCCTAAACAGCTCAGGGCCTGGTTACCTTCTTTTCTGTTAGAGCGTTTATTAATTTTCCAATAAAAAACATCCAATTAACATATCAAATCATAATCCAATAAAAATAAAAAACTAAAATAAAAAAAGATCCAATGGTCTTCTGAATTATAATTCTGATTTTACGGCTTCCCACAGTCTGAATGTCAAAGCATCTCCAAACCCCAGTCCTGCCTCTCAGGATGTTTCCATATTTCCATATCCGATTTTCCATATCCGATTGCCTTCTTTTCTATCTGGATATTAAGATCCTCTTTGGAAGACTTGCTCCAGTTTTCTCTGCCAAGTGAGGTTCATAAGCCCTGCTGGATCAGGCCAAAGACCTATCTAGTCCAGCATCCTGTTCTCACAGTGGCCAACTAGTTGCCAATGGGAATTCCATGGACAGGACCTGAGTGCAACAACAGAGCTTCCCCCATTTGTGATTTCCATCAGCTGGCATTCAGAGTAGAGGCAGAACTCCGTTATCATAGCTAGTAGCAAATAGGGTTGTCAAAAGATTCCAGCCAAAATAGAAACAAGTGGATACTGACAATGTCCACTTATTTGTCCCGTGTCCAGAACAGAAATCAATGCAGCAAATGTGATCAGTAGATCAGCATTTGCCGGCATCGTTGCTTTCCGTCTGCAAATCATATGTTTCTTTCCCCATTTGCATTGTGTTTCCTTCATGCTGATATGAATGGGTGGAATAATGTCATTTACAGAATTTATTCACGCTATGTTATGTACGGTAATTACACAATTATGTAATTGTGCTTCAGTAAGATGAAAAATGTAGTTTTGGGTGGAAGATGAACTGCAACAGAACAGAAACAACGATGCATGTCTAAAATACAACAGCAATACTTCCCTGGTGGTGAGGCAGGTAACCATTAGGAGAGAGTCTTTTTCGTAGTGGCACCACAGTTATGGAATAGTCTTCTCACTTGGCACTATTTTTGTGGCCTTTTCAGCACCAGGTGAATAATTTCTGTTAGTGAAGGCCTTCTAAACAACTTAAGTAACATGGCTGGGCTTCTCAGTTTTTTTTGTTTTTTTTTTAAATGTGTGGTATGTTTACATATAGGTTTTCTAACACACTTGTTTCTAAGGGCAGCACAGGGCAGGTCACTGCAAAGGAAACGTACACAGTGTAGGTCAGACAGAACGGCCATAGCTCAGCGTAGAGATTCTGCCTTGCACGCAGAAGGTCTTAGGCCACTGAACCAGACGGGCCAAGGATCTGATTTCGGTGTAAGGATCTGTTCCAGAGCCTTTTCAGTAAAGTGGGCTAGAGCAGGCATGGCCAAACTTGGCCCTCCAGCTGTTTTGGGACTACAACTCCCATCATCCCTAGCTAACAGGACCAGTGGTCAGGGATGATGGGAATTGTAGTCCCAAAACAGCTGGAGGGCCAAGTTTGGCCATGCCTGGCTAGAGGAACAGAGAAAAGTGTTTAGAGAGAGATTCTAAATGGCCTCGGTCCAGTATATCTGAAGGAGTGTCTCCACCCCCATCGTTCTACCCGGACACTGAGGTCCAGCGCCGAGGGCCTTTTGGCGGTTCCCTCACTACGAGAAGCCAAGTTACAGGGAACCAGGCAGAGGGCCTTCTTGGTAGTGGCTCCTGCCCTGTGGAACACCCTCCCATCAGATGTCAAAGAGAACAACAACTACCAGACTTTTAGAAGACATCTAAAGGCAGCCCTGTTTAGGGAAGCTTTCAATATTTGATGCATTACTGTATTTTAATATTTTGTTGGAAGCCACCCAGAGTGGCTGGGGAAGCCCAGCCAGATGGGTGGGGTATAAAAATAATAATAATAATAATAATAATAATAATAATAATAATAATTATTATTATTATTATTTTAACACAGTCGTTGTTGGCTTCTTTCGAGAGACAATGGAGCATGCCTCTGGGGCGAAGTCGAACCACTGGGTTAGCAGCACCAAAGTGACCCCCCCCCCCGGGGCACAAGCTATGCAATGTGTCTGGAGGTCTTGGGCTGCCCAGATGACAAGACCCACCCCCCTCAGCCTCACTGATGTGGTCCAAAGGAAGGCAGAGCAATATGTTTGGCACCAGATTGGCTGCAGGAATTGCTGGAAGGGTTTACTCTTTAGCCTTTTATTCTCCGGAAGATATTCCACAAGGAGATATCTGCCCCTCACTCCCCTCTACAGCTTGTGCAGAAACCGTCGTCTGGACCGTTGGACCCACTACAGTGGTACCTCGGGTTAAGAACTTAATTAGTTCTGGAGGTCCGTTCTTAACCTGAAACTGTTCTTAACCTGAAGCACCACTTTAGCTAATGGGGCCTCCTGCTGCCACCGTGCCACCGGAACACAATTTCTGGTCTCATCCTGAAGCAAAGTTCTTAACTGAGGTACTATTTCTGGGTTAGCAGAGTCTGTAACCTGAAGCGTCTGTAACCTGAAGAATCTGTAACCCGAGGTAGCACTGTACTGGCCTTATCCGTTCAATCTGCTGAAGCCTCTCTTCACATGTAGGGGCAGTCCCTAACTCAACAAGGGTTTGAGACCCGTTGGCTACCCTCACCTGGTTCAGCCAGCCAGTTGAAGCCGTTCACTGGGTGTAGCCGCTGTTGCATGCTGACAGCTTCTAGGAGCCACAGGCGAGAGCTGAGTGGACAAACTCCCACACAAGGAGCACAATGTGTCACCCTCCACCAGAGGTACTACCCCTCCCCTAACACCCCTGTTAAAACATATTCACAAGAATAACCAATATGTTAAGAGCCAGTGCCACTGTTCCAGGGGATGTTGTTTTTCAATCTATTTTCTCTTTTTGAATTTGAATTGTATATCTGAGGATGAGAGTGGAAGAGATAACAATGGTGGTTTCAGGGCATTCTGGCGTCTCGATTACAAATGCAAAGTAATTTTGGAAACAAAAAGAGTCCAGTGGTGTGATCTGAAAAGGCAAAGATATATTATCCCAGCAGACAATGCCTCCATTTACTCTTTTCCTCTAATGAGGCTTGTATCTGTGAAAAGGGCAGCAAGTTACCATTTGGAAACAGATTTGCATCCACTCAGGAGGAGCAATTAACAATTTCATCCTCTGTGTGAAAAATCTTTGGAAGCAAGTCAAGGGCTGCCTTTCATTATTATTATTAATATATATACATATATGAGCCCCTAACAAACTTAATCGGACTCTAATGATGTTTATTAACTTCTGCAACTTAGGAAAGAATGCCGTCTAAATAAGGGGTTGGCCAGCTTGAAAGCTTTCTCAATCACCAGCATGGATGCTTTATTAACTACGCCTTTAAAGTTAAGGGTTGTGGGGTTTTTTTTCCAATTAACATGTGGGAGAAGATAATTGAGTAGCTGCAATTTCCCCATCTCAATTTAAACAAATATTCACAGGATTAAAAACAAGACGTAAAGCCAGATCCTGCGCATCTTTTTATTATGTAGCTCAGTAAAAGAGGACAACCCTTGCGCTCAGAAGATCCCTCTAGTTAGGACAAGATTCACATCACTAGACGTGATGAAACCCCTGAAAACAGGAAAGCTCCATGAATGGGCAGGAAAAGGTTCTGTGAGAAAATGAGGCAGATGGTAGGCCTGTTCATATCTGAATTCTATAACAATAACAATAATATTTTTTTATTTAAATCCCGCCTTCCCCAGCCGAAGCCGGGCTCAGAGCGGCTAACAACGATAAAAGTAACACAGCATTCTCAAATCAATTCATTCTAAAATCAATTCAAAATCAAATTAATGGCAACCATTGGGCTAGAGTTCTATGAGGATTACCTCATAGAAGGGGGTCAGGCTGTGCCCTGACCAAAGGCCTGGTGGAACAGCTCTGTCTTGCAGGCCCTGCGGAAAGATGTCAAGTCCTACAGGGCCCTTGTCTCTTGTGACAGAGCGTTCCACCAGATCGGGGCCACGCCTGAGAAAGCCTAAGCTCTCTGTGGCCCAGGACCTCCAAGATGTTTTTGTTTGAAGACCGTAAGGTCCTCTGTGGGACGTACCAGGAGAGGTGGTCCCGTAGGTACGAGGGTCCTAGGCCGAATAGGGCTTTAAAGGTTAAAACCAGCACCTTAAACCTGATCCTGTACTCCAACGGGAACCAGTGCAGCTGGTATAGCACCGGGTGAATGTGATCCCACGGTGAGGACCCTTTAAGGAGTCTCGCCGCGGCATTCTGCATCCGCTGGAATTTCTGGGTCAGTCTCAAGGGCACGTAGAGTAAATTACAATATGAGTCTAGAATATGCCAGTGGTTTAATGTGGAGAATAAGCTTATAAAATCATAGGATTGCAGAGTTGGAAGGGAGTACGTGGGTCATCTAGTCCAGCCCCCTGCAATGCAGGAATCTTTTGCCCAACACGGGGCTCAAACCCATGAACCTGAGATTAAGAGTCTCATACTTTACCAACTGAGCTATATTCCTGTGCCGCCATTCATTTCCCACACTCCATAGGTCATTCTCCTCTGCATCGCTGCCTTTCCACACCCTCCCCATCCTGGGTTTGAATTTTCTCATACCAGGGATGCTTCGCGAAGGAGTGGGTATAGAAAACCCAAACAGAGGGAAGGGAAAATGCAAGAGGGCAGTGATTTGGAGGAGAACATCATCCGGACAATGGAGAGTTAACAGGCTTGTCATCAAACAGCAGTATGGATGAGCCTTCTGGAAAGTGAAGGAGAATAACTGATATCAGCTGAATGAAGGAGATCACAAGCTATAAGTTTAGAATTGGGATATTGCAGCTGGTGGGGTGCGCTGCAATTGCTAAAGCCAACTGAAAAGAGCTGCTGTGCAACTGAATTAAAGATTAAAGAATAAATAGGGAATGGATAAAATCCTGACTCAGAATGTGTGCAAGTGGTTTGTAGGGGGGGAAGGAGCTATTGGGCTCCTTTTATTGGAAAAATTGGTAGATTAACCTCTCCCTGAAACCAGGGTGAGAGGTCAGAGGTTTAGGCAAAGTGCACGATGAACCAGGGGGATGTTTGGAAAAGAAACGGGGGCGGGGACAGATCTCCCAATCTGCACTTGTTTCTGCCGCTCAAGTGCCTTGTCTTTATTCATGACTTTCTAAAAAGCCACTTAAGGTTTCTCAGCAGAGTGTGCAACGCTGTGATGAAGCGCGCAGGTTTCCCTGTCTTTTCTCTAATTCCATCCCATCAGCCGACCAGCGTGAAGCGAAAACGGGCGCCAGGGCTGGACCGGCACAACATTTGTAAACACATTACCATGCCGGAATGAAAAATAATACAAAGCCACACGGCAGAGCTGGCGCCAGGTGCAGGGGGCCTCAGCTTCGACGTGATGAATGGCTGCTTGGCCTTTGAATTTGTCACAGCTCCTAAGAACCAAATTGAGTGGCTCCCTCCCTGAAGCTGGTCTTGTTTCCGTGCAATAAACAAGAGCCAGCGTGGGGAAGCTGAAGGCTACAGGGGCACACGGTTGCCATCTCCTCCTCAAAGTTCTCTCTCCAAGCACGAGGGTTTGATGCTTGTTAACCTTTCTTTTACACGAAAGCTACTAACAAGAGGAAATGAGCAGCCTTCCCTGCAAAACGCTCTGTTGTCTGCAAGTTCAGGTCTGCAGCAGGAGCTACATGGCATCTATATGAGTGGATGCCCACTCTGTTTCCTAGGCATGCCCATAGCTCAGTGATTAGAGCATCTGCTTTGCATGCAGGAGGTCTCCGGTTCAATCCCTAGCATCTCCAGGTAAGGCTCAGAAAGACTCCTGTTCTGAAATTTGGAGAGAGGCTGCTAATCAGGGAAGGGTAATTATGAGACTCCTTTTGGAAAAAACCTGAAGTCAAGGTCTGATCACCAGCAAGTCTGGTTTCCCCCATCATAGCAATGTTGTCTGCCTTCAAAGTGCCACAATTCTGCGATTCTATACTGGTACTGGGATGCGGGTGGCGCTGTGGGTTAAACCACAGAGCATAGGACTTGCCGATCAGAAAGTCGGCGGTTCGAATCCCCGCAACGGGGTGAGCTCCTGTTGCTCGGTCCCTGCTCCTGCCAACCTAGCAGTTCGAAAGCACGTCAAAGTGCAAGTAGATAAATAGGTACCGCTCCAGCGGGAAGGTAAACAGAATTTCTGTGTGCTACTCTGGTTCATCAGAAGCGGCTTAGTCATGCTGGCCACATGACCCAGAAGCTGTACGCCGGCTCCCTCGGCCAATAAAGAGAGATGGGCACCGCAACCCCGAGAGTCGGCCATGACTGGACCTAATGGTCAGGGGTCCCTTTACCTTTATCCTGGTACTAAATGTATAAGTAAACACTCCCCATTTATCATCATGGAACTCTAGAGCTGGAAGGGACCCCACAGGAATCTCCCATACAGGAGCGCACATAATCAAAAATGAGAGAAATCCACTCCTGTTTTCCAGTGGGCAGCGTTGCGGCTAGGCTTCTGGGACTCTGCAGTGATCCAGCAAGGGGGCAGAGAGTTGACGCCCCCTTCCGTGCTGTCCCAGCTGTGGGGCCACGCCCAGTGTGGCACACTGCTGGCCAATCAGTGCCGGGTGGGGGTGGGGCTGTGGGAGGGCAGACCCTCCGTTCTTGCTGGTGCTTAGGCATTGGGTAAGCCTTTGTTTGGATGGAGGGGAGGTTGTAGCCTCATCCTGCCCCTCCTCAGTAAGGGTATCCTGCTGAAGGGATCCGGGGGTGTGGGCTCTTTCCGATGTCCAGACATGGGCTAGGGCCACGTCACAACCCCAACGGGGAGCCTTCGGAGTGCCCCTATTTGATGTAAGCCATAGGGCTCCCCCTGTCAGAAATCAAGCCTTTATCGGGAGAAACTGGCAACTCTCCCAGGCACCCGGCTTGGTCTCCCGTTGACCTCCCTAGCTGCATTCCCCAGCAAGATCCAGGCTAGGTCACAATAGGCGATTCTATTGGGATACTGCCAGGGAGACAAAGTCCATCTTGACCTCCATGTCATCTCTGGACGTACATTGATCTCCCGTAGACACGCAGTATCAGCAATTAGCGACAGGAGCTCCAGAAATAGCTTGCCAAAGATCCAGAGCTCTTGCACACTCTATCAGCAGATATGCACAGCAAAAGATGCACCCAGGAGAGCATTATATAGAAGTTTATTCAGTGTTGATCAGAACAGAGAAAAACCATGACTGCCTGCTAGAGATGTCTGGCAGTGAGAGAGAATCGAAAGCAAAAGACACAACAAAAGACAGGAAATGCGCAGGCTGTGACACAAACATCCTGCTCCCTTTTAAGGTGGAACGGAAATATCCTAACAGATTCTTCCCAAACGTGGGAAGAACACACCCCCTCCCTCCTGCTCCCCGGCAGGAAAGAGATAGACAGAAATGTATTTACATGCCTGTATTTCTGTCTTTGCAGCATTACAGAAAACATGTCTGTACTCTTCAAACTCCAGCAGTCAAGTGACAAAGACTTCCTGCACTTCCTGTACATACGCAAGAGGAAGAGCTCAAATTACACTCTGAGCTAATTCCGGTGCATCGCCCTGTGAACTGACTGTCCCACTGTTTCCCACGGACAGTCCCAACATTCCCATCATGTTTTGTTTTCAAGCTACCAGTTTGCAGCTGCATTGCTTCTATATCGTAACACCCCCTATTGGTGGTTTACCCTTAGCTGGACTCCCTGCAGATGGATGAGAGTCGAGATATATTCTGGCTTCACCCAGTGCCTAAGCCAAACCGCTCACATCTCTAACCAATAAATTTGTGGCCTATTCGAACACCAAAACCAGAATACTCGTGTCCATGTGCTTATTGTCTATTAGACATCTGAAGGCAGCCCTGTTTAAGGAGGTTTTTAATATTTAATGCTGTATTGTTTTTAACACTCAATTGGGAGCCACCCAGAGTGGCTGGGGAAACTCAGTCAGATGGGTGGGGTATATATATATATATATATATATATATATATATATATATAAACAAAAACAAAACAAAACTGTGGGGCACATAATTAGGCTTTTCTCATATAGCCAGACTTTCTCCTCTGCAGCGAGGAGTCTCCCATGTAGGAAATTTGTATCATACCAGCTGTGCTGAATCAGGGCTAAGAATAAAATCCGCGATGGTGTGGGGGGCGAGGGGGGGGGGAGTGTGGTCTACAAAGCCCCAAAGCCACCCTTTCCATTTTAATAGAGTCCGCTGGATTTCATTATATTTCCTCTCTTTACTTACGACCGAAGAGATATTATCAGTCAGATTCAGGTCAGATGCTAACAGCAGCTTGACTATTTTTGGAGGGTACTTTGTACAGAGGGTAGGATTAATTATCCACGAATTATGATGGAAACCCCATGGGAGCGGATGTGGCAAGCATATCGGGAGACCTGCATCCATTGTGAAGGGTGCCATTCAAACAGATGTGGAATTAAGGTTGACAATCAGATGCTTTCTTATTAAAAGGCATCTCATCACCCAACGCTGCATATAAATGGGAGCCGCAGCTCATGGCTTTCCATGTGAAGTTTAAATGCTCATTGTGCAGTCAGGAGAGAAAAAGCGTTGAGTAAGTAAGAAGGGAAAACATCACTTGCTTGGACAATTTAGTTCAGAGTTTTCCAAACTGTGTGTCATGACATACTAGTGTGTTGGCTGCAGTGTGTAGGTGTGTCGTGTGAATGCTCCTTCCAGGGCTCGAAAGGAGTTAGTTTAACCTCCTGTTTGCTAGTAAAGCAGAATTGCTGTGTCGTGAAATGATGCATGTCTAAAAATGTTTGTCACCAACATGAAAAGTTTGGAAAGCTCCAATCTAGATTATTAGGGCCATTTTATCCTTTGCCCAATACAGTGGTACCTCGGGTTACATACGCTTCAGGTTACATACACTTCAGGTTACAGACTCCACTAACCCAGAAATAGTACCTCAGGTTAAGAACTTTGCTTCAGGATGAGAACAGAAATCGGGCTCCGGCAGCGTGGCAACAGCAGGAGGCCCCATTAGCGAAAGTGGTGCTTCAGGTTAAGAACAGTTTCAGGTTAAGAACGGACCTCCGGAATGAATTAAGTACTTAACCCGAGGCACCACTGTAGCTGCCAATCCAGTTCTCATGTGGCGCCTTGATTCAGCAGTTCAAAACAGGAATAAGGCAAGAAAAAGTCTGTGCAAAAGGACAATTTTCCAGGAAATACAGCCGCAACGTCAGGAATACTCACAAATATCTGAGACTGGGAAGATTCTGGAAGGCATATCTATCAATATACACCAGATGGTTTGCTTTCTCAATTCTTCTGTGGGGGGAAAGAAAAAAAGAAAGAAAAACTTTAGTTATAATTTGAATTGTCTCATTTTCCCACAGTATGAAATTCTTCTGGCTGGGGAAAACAACATGATCTGCAAAACAGTATGGGTGAGACCCAATGTAAGGTCAGCGCAACTGGGGTTAAGCAACTTCAATCGCAAGTGCAGTTTATCTATTGGGTCTGGCTGTTGCGTGGGGTAAGAAGAAGAAGAAGAAGAAGAAGAAGAAGAAGAAGAAGAAGAGGAGTTTGGATTTGATATCCCGCATTTCACTCCCTTTAAGGAGTCTCAAAGCAGCTAACATTCTCCTTTCCCTTCCTCCCCCACAGCAAACACTCTGTGAGGTGAGTGGGGCTGAGAGACTTCAAAGAAGTGTGACTAGCCCAAGGTCAACCAGCAGCTGAATGTGGAGGAGCAGGGAAGCGAACCCGGTTCCCCAGATTACGAGACTACCGCTCTTAACCACTACACCACACTGGCTAAGAACGAGACTCGTCTTTGCAGAATGGCTGCTGCGCAAGTGGTCTGCTGTGAGTGGCTGTCGCCCAATATACCTCTTCAGCTAAAAGTTTCTCCCATGTTCTTTAGATTCTTGGTACCAATTCCCATGCTTGCAGATGGACATATGACTTGCCCCTTCTAGTCCAGAGAACCACTGACCTGACAGTGCAAGACCATTCATTTACCCTCTCCACAAATATCTCTCTCCCCGCCCTGCCCACCACTTGTTGTTGTTGTTGTTGTTGAGTCGTTTAGTCGGGTCCGACTCTTCATGACCCCATGGACCAGAGCACGCCAGGCACTCCTGTCTTCCACTGCCTCCTGCAGTTTGGTCAAACTCATGCTGGTAGCTTCGAGAACACTGTCCAACCATCTCGTCCTCTGTCGTCCCCTTCTCCTTGTGCCCGCCATCTTTCCCAGCATCAGGGTCTTTTCCAGGGAGTCTTCTCTTCTCATGAGGTGGCCAAAGTATTGGAGCCTCAGCTTCAGGATCTGTCCTTCCAGTGAGCCCACCATTACATTTACACAATGCATTTGTGATGTGATATAAGCAGTTTGTCACTGTTCAGCTGTCGTGGGCAGAGGCTGATTAACACCGTAGCTCTCAACAGAATCATAGAATCATAGAGTTGGAAGAGACCACAAGGGCCATCGAGTCCAACCCCCTGCCAAGCAGGAAACACCATCAGAGCACTCCTGACATATTTCAATTGATAAGCAGCTTATCAATTGACCGCTACCACCTCTGATTCTGGTGAATTTGGGTTTCGGGCTGGTCCAGATGTCCCAATTGCTACAGGCGTTAGCATTTCCTTAGCAAACTCTCACTCCACTCCAATCATTTCATTCAGTACATGTGCCTAACTAAATTGCGGTCATCTTTCACATGAGCAGGCCCATTATTTTAGATTGCCATTAGAGGCCCTGCTTCAGGTGCCATTGCCCTCAAAACTTTGTCAACTTTTGTTTTTGTTTTTTTTAATTGGGTTGTTGGTTTTTTTTTTATGTATTTGATATTTTTTTGTGAACCGCCCTGAGACCTTCGGATATAGGGTGGTATAGAAAATAAATTAATATAATGTAATGTAATGTAATGTAATGTAATGTAATGTAATGTAATGTAATATAATAATATAAACCTAAACAAACAAACAAGCAAACAAACACAACTACTACTGCAGACAACGAAAAGGGAAAGGGCCTTTTTAGTGGTGGCCCCCTGCAAACTTGACACATGAAGCTTTCCCCTCCAAAGGCCACACCCCTCACCAGACAGGCTCTACGCTCTCCTTGAATGCTTTTATCTAACTGGACTGCGACCTTGAATGGTGTACGACAAAGCCTTCTGCTTAGGGTTGCCATACGCCCAGAATTTCCTGGACGTACCAGTCGGAAACAATGTCTGGGCGGAAATCGGAAAAAATGTCCGGGAAAATCTGGACGTATGGCAACAAACCCATTTGTTCTGAGCTCCTTTTAATTAAGATGCAGAACTTTTAAATGTTTTATATTGCTGCTGGTTTTAAACTGTCCGTTTTCAAAGTGCTTTTAAAAAAAAGCAATTTAAATACATTTTGTATGAGTGTGGCGCTGGCTTCCGAAATGTCTTAACTGCTGCTTTAACTTTAATTGCATTTTATGGGAATTACGTTTTATCCCCTCTTTTTTAAATGGAAGCTGCTTTGAGAGGGCTTTGCCCTAAAAGGCTGCCAAGGAACGTTTGAAGTAAATAAAATAAAAAAGTAATCAAGCCTGGTGTGTGGTCAGGCACCTGTAAGCAGGGGGCTTACCGCATGCAAGACCCACAATTGCCAAAGTAGTGAAGCATACCCTCCAACATTTCTCCAAGGAGAATAGGGACGTCCTAAGGAAAAGCAGGACATTCCAGGATCAAATCAGAAACCAGGACAACTTCTGTACATCAGGGACCATTCCTGGAAAACAGGGACACTTGGAGGGCCATCACCTGTTCACTCCTCTCCCTTCTGTCCTCAGTCTCCATTATGGGATGGCAGAAGCATTCCCTCTCACAGCCCCCTTTGTCACGAGTTACAGAGGGTGGTTACGTTTTTCTGCTTTGAAATGCAAATAGAGCCAAAGGAGGAAGTTGGAAGAGTGACACTCTGCCCCACTTCCTCTTTCACCTCTATGTGCTTTACCGGATCTTAGTTTTACCTAGATTCTTTGGAAAAGCAACATGTGTGTATGTAATAATAATAATAATAATAATAATAATAATAATAATAATAATTTATACCCCTGCCCATCTGGCTGGGTTTCCCCAGCCACTCTGGGCAGCTCCCAACAGAATATTAAAAACACAACAAAACATCAAACATTAAAAACTCCCCTAAACTGGGCTGCCTTCAGATGTCTTCTGAAAGTCAGATAGTTGTTTGTTTCCTTGACATCTGATGGGAAGGTGTTCTACAGGGCAAGGGCGGCTACCAAAAAGGCCCTCTACCAGGTTCCCTGTAACTTTGCTTCTCATAGTGAGGGAACTGCCAGAAGGCCCTCGGCGCTGGATCTCAGCATCCAGGCTGAATGATGGGGGTGGAGATGCTCCTTCAGGTATATTGGACCGGGGCCGTTTGGGGCTTTAAAGGTCAGCACAAACACTTTGAATTGTGCTCGGAAGCATACTGGGAGCCAATGTAGGTCTTTCAGGACCAGTGTTATATGGTCTCAGTGGTCACTCCCAGTCACCAGACATTCTTTCTGTCTCTTGGAAGTGTGTCTGATACAGGGGAGAGGTTGAGGGAAGTGACCAAAAGGTGCGGGGCCTACAGAAAAAAAATCAAATGTGCTCATGAGCCTAAAATGGTTGGCAACCCTGCAACAGCCAATTCACACAGTACATTGAGCACAATTACCATTGACGTCTAGTAGGATGAGGCTGAAGACTGATGAGGCAATGCTAAAGAAAAGGAAGACACACAGAGAAAAACTAGTCCTAGATCTACATTGTTCCCATGGAACCACCATGTTGCATTTTACAGTTGGTCCACCAGTATCCTGTAATGCCCCAGCCCTCTAATTCCATTTATTGACTTACATTTCATAGAGTTTTGGAAGGTTGGCGAACACGTTCGATTCTATAGTTCCCAAGGCATCGTTCTGAGAGATTTCTCTGTCAAGAAAAAGGAAACATCAGCCAAGGTGGCCTCGCTATTTATCAGAAGCGTCAACATTACAAATGTACGTGAAAAATGAAGGGAATAACTTAAAAACATTGCCAGCATCGAAGGATCCATAAATCCTGGACTACAACCCATTGAGCTGGCTTAAAAGAAAAGAATATTTGTAAGAACCTGTTGCAGGAATAATGGAGGGGCGTGGGGGGGGGGAGGGAAAGTACTCCAGTACCTCAGATAGCGTAGCAAACATCTCCAGGAGTTTGCAGGATAGAATGCACCAGTCAAGTGGGGGTGGAGGATCACATTTTTTCTGCCCCCCCCGAAAACTGAGAATATTCTAAGAACTGCTATTTGACTTTATAAACTGGTGCCCAAGTTTGTTTCCCCCCTCCTTTCCCCCTCCTTTTCCCCTCCTTGCCCTCTCCTTCTCTCTCTTTTGTGTCAGGTAAAGGTAAAGGTAAAGGTACCCCTGCCCGTACGGGCCAGTCTTGACAGACTCTAGGGTTGTGCGCCCATCTCACTCAAGAGGCCGGGGGCCAGCGCTGTCCGGAGACACTTCCGGGTCACGTGGCCAGCGTGACATTGCTGCTCTGGCGAGCCAGCGCAGCACACGGAAACGCCGTTTACCTTCCCGCTAGTAAGCGGTCCCTATTTATCTACTTGCACCCAGGAGTGCTTTCGAACTGCTAGGTTGGCAGGCGCTGGGACCGAACAGCGGGAGCGCACCCCGCCGCGGGGATTCGAACCGCCGACCTTTCGATCGGCAAGCCCTAGGCACTGAGGCTTTTACCCACAGCGCCACCCGCGTCCCTTTTGTGTCAGGTAGGGACTGCCTTATTTTAATTTATTGCATGTAAGTTACTCTGGGAGTCTTTTTGACTGAGGAGCAGGATACAAATGCAATAGATAGCTAGACAGACAGACAGACAGACAGACAGACAGACAGACACATGATAGATAGATACTTGAAAAATGAGCACATCAGGAAAACGAATCTCTTTGTTGTGATTATTTACTATTTGCAGGGCATTTGTTACGCATTCAAAAGGAATATCCCATTTGGACCATGCCAGAAGAGAGAGCAAGCCAGAAGAGGGCCTGCTGCTTCCTTCTAGAAATAGCATTAGCTAGTTGTTTCTATGACAACATGGCCAACTCTTTAGTCATGTAAGAAGAAGGCTTAACAGCTTAGCCAGGGCCATTAATTTAACAAAGAGACTGGTTTAATCACTTCATCACTTCTACTGAAGAACCCCATCTTATAAAACCACAGCCCTAGAGGGGACCCAAAGATGGTATCCAAACCAACCAACCCCATTCCCCCAAATCCTATAACAACATATTAACTGAACGGTAGTGCTGGGTTGAAGTTTCTGGCACATTCAAAGGATGGGGGAAAACCTTTCCCAAAGTTTGGAAAAAACTTCAGGGAGAGGAAGTTCTAGCATGTCTTCTTCTTCTTCTTCTTCTTCTTCTTCTTCTTCTTCACTGAGCACTGACAATAATGCCAAAATGGCCCATGGCCAGCACCCATCCTTCCCATGGGGCATTCTGTCAAAGGAAGTTGCCTTCTACTGACTCAGATCAATGGACCACCTAGCTCAGTATGGTCTATGCTGATTGGTTTCAGGCAGGGTTCTCTCCCAACCCTACCTGGAGATGAGAATTGGCCCTATGATCTTCAACAGGCAAAACAGATGTTCAGCCCTGAGCTACAGCTCTTCCCTCCTTGTCAAAGAGCTCTGAAGCTGGGCTTCAGAAGGAGAAGAAAGCCACCCGCCGTCACTGTGTTGGGTCACACCCCCACCCCAAGGTGCTGTGAGACAGAGGCACATATCTCAATTAACCTTATAAACCGCATCAATGGTGAATGGAAAATGCAAAACAACTCACGACCCAACATTAACAACCTCATGTTTAAATTCCCCACTCACGTCAAGAAATGCGATTAAGTGGAAGTTCTATTGCTAATTCCACTACATTACACATTATGATGAAACGGGTAACAGCAGGTGCTTTTACAGCGACACAGTATATATCAAGGTGTTTTTGTTTCATTTTTTAAAAAATAAACCTTGAATGGTAAATTAAACAAAACTTAAACACACAAACGCGCGCACACACACAGTCTAGCTACAATAAAATAAAAATAAAAATGTGTCTTTTATGTTTATGATCTGTCTCCCGCAATTCACCCAAGCTAAGCAAGCGGAAGCAGCTCTTGCTTCCTTGAATACAAACCCCTCTTAAAGGGATCATTTATTATTTCAAGCTATGCTAGGTTTGAAGTAATTATCATCTTTATCTAGCACAAGCAAGGGAGGAAGGAAAAGAGCGATGCTCGGGGAGAACAGGGTGGGATGCAGTTTCTAGAAGGCTTTGCAACGTGGGGCTTGGTTTAAACATGAGGAGAACTCTGCGTGCTCTCAGATCAAAATCCTCCACCCCACTAGCTCAAATTCTTTGCCAAGAAAAGCAACCCTCTTTCAACTGTCATAGTTTTGTGGTAGAGCCCCATCATTGCTCCAAGGCCTAATCTTCTAAAACGATAAATCAGGTCCTCCCTTAAAGAGGCCACGTATTGCGGTGAGACCTGGGCAACTGACACCCTGTGTGGTGGGTGGGTACAACTGGTCAGCCACAACACCCGATTGGTAGGTCCCTCGAAGCTGGGTACAATCTGGCCAATGGGACTCAGTCCAAATGGTTCGAGGGACCTATTTATTGCCCATGCACGTGACCCAGAGCTTCCTCTTTTGGCGCGTGCATTCAGAACACCTGCCCACCTCTCCCTACTTTTAGGGCTTTGTGCTTGACCTTGCTATGCTGTCATGTGTCGTCTGTCATTGGGACAGGGGCATGGCAGGAATTTCCCCACTTGGCTGATTGGCTGTTGCCATTTGGGTTTTGCCTGTTGTGTAGCAAATCGCCACAACTTGTAAGATTCTGGATAGGCTCTGGTTCAGGTGATAGGGATGGGAGAACACTCTCGCCATCCGTATGTGAAGGGTATTCCGTTAAAGGAATCCAAAGACTCTATGGTTTGGTCAACCCCAGAGAGGGAGTTGTGCCCATGTCTGAGTCCAGGGGGACATTTGGGTGGTGGAGTTAGCCTGTTCCCGGCTTTCCGCTTATCCGGGCGTTCACCCTTGGCTGGCCTATGCTGGTGCCCTGGGTCAGCGCTACCTGCATGGCAGGGAGCTAGTTGAACCAGAGCCTATGCAACCAGTCACTTTCTGTGATTGATAAAGTTGTGGCCTACATTCAGCCAAAAACCAAAACCAAAATTTGAGTCAAGTGTGAATTTATTTAGGGGGGAGGTTTCTGGGTCTGAACACGCAAGAAGAGACCCATCTAGTCCAGCATCAAATTCTCACAGTGGCCAACCAGATGCCAGTGGTAAGACCACAGGCAGGACATCAGCGCAACAGTGCTCTCCTATCCTGCTATTCCCAACAACAGGCATTCAGAAACAATGCATTTCCATGGCCTGCTCCCCTTTCTATCCCTCTTTTCTTAGGGTCCCTGCTGTTTCTCTTGGCACACGGTGTCAGCATACCCTTCTCTTCAACTTTCCTGAGAGCCAGTGTGGTGTAGTGGTTAAGATCGGTAGTCTCGTAATCTGGGGAACCGGGTTCGCGTCTCTGCTCCTCCACATGCAGCTGCTGGGTGACCTTGGGCCAGTCATACTTCTTTGAAGTCTCTCAGCCTCACTCACCTCACAGAGTGTTTGTTGGGGGGGGGGGGAGGGAAAGGAGAATGTTAGCCGCTTTGAGACTCCTTAAAGGGAGTGAAAGGCGGGATATCAAATCCAAACTCTTCTTCTTCTTCTTCCTAGTCCTGCACAGCTTTCCTTTCCTTGATTTCTCCAGTCTTCTCCCTTCTCTCCAATAATAATAATTTATTATTTATACCTCGCTCATCTGGCTGGGTTTCCCCAGCCACTCTGGGCAGCTTCCAACTGAGTATTAAAAACAATACAGCGTCAGACATTAAAAACTTCCCTAAACAGGGCCACGTTCAGTTGTCTTTTTTTTTTTAGAGTTTATTATTATTATTAAAGATTTTCTTGTTTTACAGGTTGTCTTTTAAAAGTAAAATAGTTGTTTATTGCCTTGACATCTGCTGGGAGGGCGTTCCACAGGGCAGGCGCCACTACCGAGAAGGCCCTCTGCTTGGCTCCCTGTAACCTCACTTCTCACAGCGAGAGAACCGCCAGAAGGCCCTCGGCGCTGGACCTCAGTGTCGGGGCTGGTTGATGGGGGTGGAGACGCTCCTTCAGGTATACAGAACCGAGGCCTGTATACATCAGCACTGAGTAGGTACGCACTGCCTCCAAACAAGAGGTGCGGCTGTTCCTATCCTTAGCATCTAGATAAAGGTTTGGAGACTGTCATAGTTAAGCGATATATAGTTCTAAGTTCATAAGTTTATTCTTCTAGCCAAAGGCCATGACAAACCCTTAGTGATAGTATTAATAAAATAACACATACAGCCAACATCGATGGTGAAAGGGACCAGAGAGACACCAACAAGCTTAAATTTGAAGCCGCAACTTCAGAACTTCAAAGCTCCCAATCACGTGATGTCATTGAGGGGCGACAGGTACGTGTGCAGCCCCAACTACCCATCAAATTTGGCCCACGCCTCCAGATCCTGGTAAGAATCTTGGCTTCTGGAGCCAATGAGATTCTGTACTCTTGCTTTAACCCTTTGCTATGGTCCTGATCCAAATTAGGGAGGCTGCCGCTGAAATCCACATTAGAAAATCAGGCCCAGTCACTTCAATGGAAGATGCCACCCGACAAATCCAAACTGCAGGAGTAATCAGAAGCTATGAGTTGTTTGCAACCCTTTGCACTTCAGTGGGGAGGAAGGGCAGCTGTCAGGCTCGCAGACTGGTAAAAGGGAGGTGGAGGGGTTGCCGAATCTCATTTGCCACTTAACAAACTAATTTATAGCAACCTCCCACACCAAACTTAGAATTTGTGGCAGTCCTGCCTTTTGCCAGCTGAATCAGAATGTGCAGCTACTCCATGTTTAACACGCCCCCCCCAAACCTTCTTGTGGCTAAGGTGTTGTTGTTGTTGTTACATTCACTGGTTCAGAAGATGTAGATAGTTTAAAGAACTTGAAAAATGAAAGGAACATAATTGGGGTGGTGGAGGCAGCAAGGGAGAAAATAAAAATATGCCCCATTGACCATTGCATCCCTCCAGACTTGATCATAATGCGTTATCTGTTAGTTTCCAAAAGCTCAACATTTTTTTCATCCACCCTCCATAGAGAGCATTGTCTCTTTCAGTGCGTGACCCAAGCATTGCCATAGCAACTGGTCTCCCAATTAGCCTTCAGCTGGTCACAATCGATATGATTAGACAAGGTCAGCTTCAGAACCAATACTATGGATTTTGTTAAAAGGCCATGGCAGATCAGAAATAGCCAGGAATAACGGCAACGTAATAATTTGCCTGCGGACAGGAACACGACTGTAAAAACCATTGCACAAAATCAGCACCATAACCATCATTTAGCACAGGCTTCCTCAAACTCGGCCCTCCAGAAGTTTTTTTGGGCCTACAACTCCCATGATCCCTAGCTAGCAGGACCAGTGGTCAGGGATGATGGGAATTGTAGTCTCAAAAACATCTGGATGGCTGAGTTCGAGGAAGCCTGATCTAGCAGCATGTAGATGGTTGTCTACATTATGAGTTCCCTGAACCCTTCTAAGAAGCAAATTCTTCTATTCCGGCTGTTTCTCTGCATCCAAGGGTAGGCTACAATAGCTGGAATCAACGACCTCCATTTGAAGAGAAGCCAGCTGCAGCTATTTTGGGGTGTCCATTTTGCAGATGAAGGACAGGGAATCTGTAGCCCTCCAAATGCTGTTGTGCTACAAGACCCATCAAGAGCCAGAGTCCAACATCTGGAGGGCTGCAGTATCCCACTCCTCCCCAGTGCTGGTGTTGGTTGGCTCCCATAGATTTCTTTTTTGGTGGGGGCAGGTCATGGGAGACTGCAAAGCAGAGACACAGCTGAGAAGTGAGGAAACTGTGCCCTTGTGGCTCAGACTTAAAAGCAGAGGACTGATTCAGCCAGTGGTGTAGTGGTCTGGGGTCGGAGGAAGTCAAATACCTGCTATTATATCTTCAGTAGGGTCCCCAGTTCCAGCACCAAATCAACAGGAAAGGGGAGCTTTTCAGCCACTGCATGCTCCGAAACAATGCATTTAGGAAAACTGAAGATACAAGGTGTTTCAGTTTCAAGGGAATAGCGGGCATGTTCTGTGATCATGGAACGCCAAGGATGGAACTCCAAGGAAAACACAACTTAAGTCACTCCGAAATAGGATAGTGGTGCACTCCAAATTATTTGTCCATGTGCATGACTGTAAAATCGTAGATCTTGCCGAAAGGCATCAAGTGGAGATCTGCATTGATGGTTGTAATACATCCCTAATTATAATTCTTAGAAGGGGCTGAGCTAAGAGGGGTTGTGGCTGTGGCTATCACAAAGGGCCCCTGAACTTTTGAATTTGCCACTACAGTACTGGGTTCAGCCCTTGCTCCCATGGTGTCTGATTGTCCACCACATTACATTCCTATGCAATCATCACACATAATAACATCGAAACTCGAAGAGGTGGGTCTTGTTCTAGGAGTGAACAAGCCCATCGGTGGTGCTCTCCTACCTGCTTTCCTCATCAATTGATGGAGAATGGTCTGTAAAAAGTAGGAAGGTTGTATCCAACTCAGCCATACTCAAGAGATGACCCATTGAAAGCAATGGATGCAACTACATTAATTTCAATCAGTCTATTCTGACTAGGAGAGGGATGCGGGTGGCACTGTGGGTTAAACCACTGAGCCTAGGACTTGCCGATCAGAAGGTCAGCAGTTCGAATCCCCGCGATGGGGTGAGCTCCTGTTGTTCGATCCCAGCTTCTGCCCACCTAGCTGTTCGAAAGCATGTCAAGTGCAAGTAGATAGATAGGTACTGCTCCGGTGGGAAGGTAAATGGCATTTCTGTGTGCCGCTCTGGTTCGCCAGAAGTGGCTTAGTTATGCTGGCCACATGACCCGGAAGCTGTCTGCGGACAAACGCCGGCTCTCTCGGCCTATAGAGCGAGGTGAGCG
Source organism: Podarcis tiliguerta (assembly GCF_965153285.1). Taxonomy (NCBI): domain Eukaryota; kingdom Metazoa; phylum Chordata; class Lepidosauria; order Squamata; family Lacertidae; genus Podarcis; species Podarcis tiliguerta. The sequence continues at coordinate 14,797,594 of NC_139536.1, read as the reverse complement.
CACAACCCCAGAGTCATCCGTGACTGGACTGAACGGTCAGGGGGTACCTTTACCTTTATTGACTAAGTTTGGATACAACCCATAATCTTTGGCACAACACTAGATTGTAGATAAGGTCTTCAAAATTTGAACAATTCTCAGAAAGCTTGTTATGGACAAAATGTGTCCTTATTTCCTGTTGCTGTGCATTATCCCTTGCCAGAAACAGAATTGCAATGAACAACACTGACCTTTATATACATGACACTCTACAGAGGATGTATTTAAGTATATTTAAGTATGTACAGAGGATGTATTTTGATAAACTCAGAGGATTACTGTGCTCTCTCTCCTTTGATACCTTGCAAACTACATCACCGCTGACTTCATCTCATGCCACCATGTTGCTGAAGAGCAACACATTTTGTCATGTTCAATACTTAGGGTAATTAAAACAATGTGACTTCATTATCTTTATGTAGCCTCCACTGTATGCTGAAAACACTCCTCTTTACCTGGCCTTTGATGCTGAGAGAGAGTGATTTTAGGACCCACCCTATTCTTCGGATTGTAAATATTGTACTTTTATATTTCTCTAACCCTCTTCCTTGATCTTACCTCTGTGGGATGTGAAACACAAGAGCAGTCAAGTACAACATTCCTAGAGTGAACATGTTTACACATGGGGAGGAATGCTTGTCCAGCCAGCAGGTAAACTTCCTGTTTCCTTCTGGGCTGGGACAGACTTCCTCTGCATGTGACTAGAGTTGGGTGTGGCCTCACCTGTGCAGGTAACGACAAAAGCACAGGGCAGGGCAGCCATCTCTCTCTCTTTCACTACATGCATTGAAGAAACAGCATCTACTAAGCCAAAGATGCCCTCTTGGCTTCCAGCAAAGAGAGGACAAAGGGACTGTCTTCTTATGAGATAGATTCCAAGTGTATGTTACTTTATTAAGCTAAGTCTACCTTCTGGGATCTGATTGTGAACAGAATGTGAGTAAACTCTTTTTATACTTTTGTAAAAGACTGCGTCGTCTCTTATATTTTATGAGGGAAAATACCAGAACAGTTATTATAGAGGCTTTAGCGAGCCTGAGCAAACGCAGCCGCTGCAAATTTAAAAGAAGGGAATGTTACTCTGTTGAAATTGTGCAACTTGTTAACAGAAGTTGGATAAGGATATAATCAGACAACATATCCTCTCCTGCATCCCTGAACATTCCCACAACCTCAAGGAAGCAGAGACCATGATCCAAGAATGTATAAGCTCCATTTTTACAGAGCACCACTCTTGCTCTGTTCATTCAAAAAGTTTTAAAACAAGCCAAGCGAAAGCTTTTCTCTTTGATAGCAGCTGTGAGTTATTGGCAGGAATAACAAATGATCAGCTCCATTTTAAAAAATTATTACTTCTTGAAGGAGCTGTAAGGGTATCACAATAGTCAAGGTCTCTCCTACTGATAGGCCTTGGCAAGAGAAAGCAAGCTGCCAGGTGTTCCACTTGCCAGAAGAGGGATGGGAGAAAGGAAACAAACAAGACACCTAAGTGATGCTATTGGACCATTGTGGATTTCAGAAGTCACACGCAAGGCCTTGGATTGCCAAAACTTGGCTTCATTACGGCAAAGCAGTGCCAGCTGCGCTCCCACAAAAGACAACAGGCCACCTTTCTTCCATGGCCAAGTTTTCCTTGGCAGGGTCAGCAATATTTGCAGGAATCTACCACCATGAAACTAGCTAGATGACAGATTAGGCTCCATGTTGCAATATCCAGATGATGTAGCAAAGTTTTCTGATCAGTTGAGTCAAATCTCTATTGTAGTCTGGATGGGTCTAGGGGGGCAAAAGCAATTTCCATTCTACCCTACATTTGTTACAATCAGTACTGCTTCGGCTCATTTTTCGCTACAACCTACGCCATTCGTTTTGCTATCCGCTATGGCCAAAGCAAATTGAATTTATTATGCAATTCACTACATAATTAATTTCAGCACAACGGATGGGAAATGCCAAAAACATTGTGGGAAACAACGTATCTATTTACATAATGTGTGCGGACTGAAATACCTATGATAGTGAACACCACTCCTATTCATTTGTGTGCTTTCTACTCCTGACCTTGGATGTGCATGAGAATTGCAGCAATTTCTGCTCCTGTTTCCATTTGCGACGGAATCCTGCTTTCAGCCAGTGACAATGTGATTGGAGGACACAGACCTGACTGGCCTATCCCAGAACATTTGGAGTGCTAGCCCTACAAGACAATGACAGAGAGGGGGAACCAGTGGCCCTCCAGATGTTGAAGTACAAACCCTATCATCCCTAACCATTGGCCATGGTGCCTGATCCTGAAGGGAGCAGATAGCCCAAGGAACAGCTGGAGAACCATGGATTCCCCAGCCCTTAACTAAGCGCACAGCTGTGCACCTGCAATGAGATCATCTTTCTGCCTCCAAGAGACTGGCTATTGAGTAACTAGGAATTAGAAGCAACGTCCTTCTATATTGGGTTGGTGAAAGATAGTCAAATAGAAATGGCACCTAGGAGCCCAGTCAACTGTTATGGAAACCACTAATCTTGCAGCTGAAATATCAGGGCCTGAAGGCTCTGCAAAAGTGACAGATTCCTCAGGTTTGCTGGATGGGTGCTGTCCCTCAAGGAGATCCTAGGTTCAAGGTCTGGAAGGAAAAGCTGGCTGTGTCTAGCACCCTCCGGTGCCTGGTGGAAGCAGAGCTTACAGCAAAACCTCTGATCAAGAAAGCCACTTCCGAACTAGAGAAGAGGTGGGGTTGCGGGCTTCATGCCCCTCCCCATGCACGCGGGGGCTGGCGTGCAGCCCCCGCGATACTAGGGGAATCCTCGGTCGCATCATTCCCCCAGCCAGCCAATCGGCTGGTCTGGGGGCATGGCCCGCCCTATTTAGGGCTGGCGCGGCTGAGGACCGCCCTCTTTTCCTCGCCGTGACCAGCTGCTCAGGTTTTCCCACCCGCCCACCCATTAGGTTTGGCTCTCTGACCTTGCTATGGACTTTTGTTGGTTGCTGTCAAGGGGCCTGGTAGGAATTTTTTTTCCACTTGGCAAATTGGCACCAACCATTTGGTTTTTTGGCTACCTCATAGCAAATCGTAACAACTTCCTTGGCATTGGCCATTAGGCATTGGTAGGGTTATTGTTATGCAGATGAAAGGGGGGAAGCGCCATCACCTTCCCCCAAATCGAAGGGTGGTCCGGTAAAGGATTCTGGGGGGCGTGGCCTTGTCCTAAGCCTATGGAGGTGTGGGCCTATGGCACGCCCCCGATCGGTGACCCCGGGAGAGCTCCTAGTTGATGTGCATCAGCAGGACTCCCCTTACTGGTGGTTAACCCTTGCCGGTCTTCATCCATATGGGCTGAAGCCGGTTAGCTGATAGGACCAATGCCTAAGCCAATGCCCCTCAATTCCTGTAATCAATAAAGTTGTGGCCTAATTTGACCCATTAACCTTAAACTCTTGTGTCTTGTGTCTTTATTTCCCTGGGGGGAGGCAGGAACTCACCACGCAAGAGGAGAAATGAGCCCAACCCCTTGGTTTTGGCCCCTTTACCCTGGTCTGGAGAAACTGTTCTTGGACACCCAAATCCCATCAGTCTCAGGCAGCATGGTGAAGGTCCAGGAATGTTGGAAATTGGACTCCAGCAACAAATGGAAGGCAACCAACTGGTTCCCCATTCATGTTTCACCCCCTTCCCTGGAGACACCGAGAAAGGGTCTAAATGCCTGGAACTTCAGGTCAAGCCCTAAGATGTGGCAATTTTCCTTCCACCTAAATTTAGAACAGATAGCTCACATTTCTCCATCATTTTCCCTACCGCAAAAAGCCCGGTTCTTTTTTCCCCTAGGGGTGGGAGAGAGGGGAGCATCTTGACTGCACGAGAGTGCCAAATCCACTTTAATTGCAGCACCTGAATTATCTGGTATGTGACTGAATTCCACCTGCTAAAGAGCGACAGTCTGAAAGTGTCTCCGATCTGCACCTCGCATACCAATGTGCAGTGGCTTAGTTATTCACAAGCTTTAACCGTATCTGAACACCCCGGTGCAGATCTCGTTACATTTATGCAGATCCACACCCTGTGGGATGATAGGCTCGAATCTTTTACCAATGCAAAAGCTTTCCCTCTGTGGAAAAGTTGTTTTTCTCTCCGCCTACAAAATTCAGCACAATGACGTTTTTCCATTAAGCTCGCTCTTCAGTCGATAGGCCCTGCAGATGGGTCCTCGAGAGCCTGTTTGAAGTCATCCATTCCCTTCTCACAGACATGAAATTTTTAATTCACTTAACTTCTGCAGCGAATATATCCATTGTGGGAATTTCTTTCTCTGCTAGCTTCGTGCTAACACAGCGCACCGCATGTGTATTGAAATATCTAATTTGTATACTCTAGGAAAAATACATTTTACCACATGGAGGCATCACATTTCTAATAGCCATTTCCTTTAAATAGCCTACCGTTGACTTTAATCTTGGTTTTTGTGTGTGTGTATGATATTGCGGGGCGGGGGGGGGGGGAGGCAGGTGGAAGAATCTCATACAAGGGGGTCTCCTTTTTTATATGCAAATATATCACTTGATTATATAGTTTGTGCCCCTCCATTATCATGAATATTTCCAATGAATGTTTTATGGGTTATATTTTTGATTTGTGAGCCATTTCACATTTCATTGCTGCTTCTCATCTGCAGACGCCGCCGATGCTGATTGGTCTTGTTTGCATATTCATCAACCCCCTATTTTCATTGCTGCCGCACTTTAAACTGTTTCCCCACAGAGTTTCCACAGCACATCGCTATATTTTCAAATGAAAGCCACTTCCCCTGCTTAGCATTGTGTTTCTTCTCCCCCCCCCACCCGCCACCTCCCGGCTGCTCTTTCGCTAACAGTGTTTGTCAGTTTTGTCACAAGCTTCCTTCCTCGTCAACATCCCCCTTTTCGCACTTGATACAAGGCAGACATATGGTTTCTGCAGGTAACGAACAACAATAGAAATAGTTGGGCTCAGCAGTCATCTTCATGCTTCCATGAGCCCTGCTGGGAGGCAAGGGATCTGCAGCAAAAATGAACAAGCCAGAACAAGGATGACTTGCAGGCTGGAGACTAATGGCAGGAACATAGTAAGCTGCCTTGGTCCACCTAGTTCAGTGCTATCTACACTAACTGGCAGGATTTCAGACTCTGTCCTCTCTTAGTCTTACCTGCAATGCAGGTACTCTATTACTGAGCTACATTTTGGACTCACAACTGTCCATGGAGGCGCAGGTCAATTCTGTGTCCAGGGCAGCTGTCTACCAGCTTCATCTGGTACTCTGGCAGAGATACTATCTGCCCGCAGACTGTCTCGCCAGAGTGTGGATGCTCTGGTTACCTCCCGCTTGGACTACTGCAATGCGCTCTACGTGCGGCTACCTTTGAATGTGACTCGGAAACTGCAATACACAATGCGTCAGCTAGACTGGTGACAGGGAGCGGCCGCCGAGACCATATAACACCGGTCCTGAAAGACCTACATTGGCTCCCAGTACGTTTCCAAGCCAAATTCAAAGTGTTGGTGCTGACCTTTAAAGCCCTAAACGGCCTTGGCCCAGTATACCTGAAGGAGTGTCTCCACCCCCATCTCTCAGCCCAGACACTGAGGTCCAGCTCCGAGGGCCTTCTGGTGGTTCCCTCACTGTGAGAAGTGAGGTTACAGGGAACCAGGCAGAGGGCCTTCTCGGATGTGGCGCCCACCCTGTGGAACGCCCTCCCATCAGATGTCAAGAAAAGAAACAACCATCTGACTTTTAGAAGACATCTGAAGGCAGCCCTGTTTAGGGAAGTTTGATGTTTTATCATGTTTTTAATTTTTTGTTGGGAGATGCCCAGAGTGGCAGGGTATAAATAATACATTATTATTATTATTATTATTGTTATTATTATTATTATTATTACTACTACTACAGCCAATTGCCAGTGGCAGATAAGTCAACTGATCCTGGTTTTGTCCCCAACCTCCTCTCTGAGGGGTTCCTACAAAGGCAAACACGGAGACTTAGGAAGAAGCTGACACCCAGACTCGTTGTAAATAAGAAGTCAGGCTGGTTGGGCAGAGCCAAGTTCACCCTCATGGCCCAACCTTCACAACTGAATAGTACCAGTCTTTGCCAAGGACACAGAATGAGGCCTGCTAGATCAGGCTAGTGGCCCATCTAGTCCAGCATCCTGTCCTCACAAGAGCCACCAGATGCCTCTAGGAAACCTGCCAGCAGGACCTGGGTGCAAGACCACTCAACCTCCTGAGGTTCTCAGTAACTAGTTCTAAGTCACTGCTATGCAAGGTAGGTGAGAGAGGCACGGTGCCACCAGTGGGGAGGCAATGAGGGGGACAAAATGGGACATTCATTCACCCCTGAATGAATGAAGGAGTGCAGGTTCAGTGTCAGCACATGCTTAAGACAGCTCTCAGTGTATGCACCACCTGCCCTGGACCCTTCACAACGGGCAGTTGGATCGGTGAGTCCCTATTTAAAACCTCCCAGTGCAACTACCTTGGGTGCCCCAGAACTGCTAGGTTGGCAGGAGCTGGGACGGAGCAACGGGAGCTCACCCCGTCACGGGGATTTGAACCGCCGACCTTCTGATCGGCAAGCCCAAGAGGTTCAGTGGTTTAGACAGCAGTGCCACCCACATGAAGAGGACCAGCCTTTAAGTCGCCTTACTGATTCCCCTCTTCTCTTGTGATCCCTTATTCCGTTTGCTTCTTAAGTGCCCACCAATCAACTCCCTATTGAAAAACCTATTTCATAAGATGCGCAGATGTAATTGTGGCAACACAGCTTTGGAAGATTGGCTTTGCGAACCCTCCTTCACCCCCCCCCCCAGTCCTTAAGTGAATGAAGAGGAGGCTCCTATGGGAGCGGTGAGCTGATAGCTTAATTAAAGCACAGTGCAGGTCTAGGGAAGAGAGAGGGAAAACAACCCCAAAACAAAAATAGCCTTCTAAATCATTCTACAAATGTAATGAGTGAATATGGAGGTACATACATTTTTTCAACTTCATTGAGTCCCAAGAAAGCTCCTTTCGGTATGATTCTTATTTTGGTGAGGAAAAATACCCTGAAAACACAAGGGGGGGGGCAAAACATATTTATGTATTAAGCATAGCTTGGTAAGCAATTAGTACAGTTCACATTTGGACAAAGAGAATTAAAATTCCATGCCTAGACAATGTTAAACTTCATAGGAACACATTCTGATGCCAACTTTCACATTCCCCCCCTTTCCCCCCAAAATTACTTCAGCATGAGCTTTTATTCTAATAGTTGATGAGTTGAAATATATATATATATATTCTGTCTGTGATTCACTTATTTTATTCTGTTTTTCTCTCACACACCCTTAACAGAATATATGGTTGGCCAAACATGATCCCAGAGGGATGTAGCTGAGGTAATGCTGGATGAGCACAAGGGAAGGCCAGGAATGGGAGACAAATTCTCTTCAATTTGCATTTGAAGGCGACTTTACCTAATCCACACTCTCCAAAATAATACACAGTACAGTGGTACCTCTGGTTGTGAACGGGATCCATTCCGGAGCCCCGTTCGCAACCCGAGCAGAAGGCAACCCACGTCTGCGCGCGTGCGGGTCGTGATTCGCCACTTCTGCGCATGCGCGTGACGTCATTTTGAGCATCTGCACATGCGCGAGTGGCGAAACCCGGAAGTAACCCTTTCTGAGTTGCCTTCCATGTTGCCATGGGATGCAACCTGAAAAGATTTAACCTGAAGCAAATGTAACAAGAGTTATGACTGTATGTGGAATGAAACACAGCCACCAAAAAAAATACACACTTTTTTTTGAATTTTGCAGAGCACTTCTCCAGTCGACCAATGTGTACGAAACTTCATACGATTTAAAGTGTGCATAGATGTGCCTATATACTGGGGAAAATAATACCATATGGATTATATTAGGGAAGACTGCTTTGAGAAAAGGCAAAACTGTATACAAAAATCTGTATATTAGGAGAAAGTCACATTAAGATGCTGATGGGTTTTCATGAGAACTTAATTCTCCTCCCCTGCTTTCCAAACCAGTGCATAAGGACTGATGGACAGCTGAAGACTGGAAAAATGAGAAAGTGAAATAGATGGATTCCCCCAACCCTGTCCCCAGCACAGAAGACAGGTCCCTTGCCTGAAACCTTGGAGGGCTGCTGTCAATCAGTGCAGACCTTGTTGAGCTAGATGGGTCAATGGTGTGATTTGCCAGAAGGCAGCTTTTTAGGACAGTTGTGTTTCAGTTCCCATATTGTTTCAGGAAGGGGCCTGGGTTTCATGGAGACGCCATGGAAGGGATGGTTAGATCCTGGTGGAGCTCAAGGAGCTGGATGTAGATGACACCAGAGAGTGTTCTTGTGGGATAGGAGAAGTGAGGTCAGGACCCCAATAAGTGTCTGAGCCTGGGGAGGAGGTCAGAAGCCCAAAGAATGGAGATCTGGGTCCAGGAGAGGGGCCAAGCAGGTTGACAGGGGAGTGTATGCCCCTATGGCACCGGGCACCCTGATCAGACACCTCTTGCTGTGGAGAAACCTCCAGCATCTCCTCCTACCAATGAACAGCCTCTTCAGGAGGCAAACTGAGGGTAAATTGGACACTGACCTTGCTCCAACCCCACATGCAAGGGCATGGACATGGAGATGTTAGCACTGGCACAAACAGACATCACAAGCCCAACCTACCCAAAGAAGTGTCCTTTTGCTTGCCCAATCCTAATACTCTGGCCACTAACTGTGTCCAGGGCAGCTATCTACCAGCTCTATGGTACACAGGCTGAGACCCTATCTGCCCACAGACTGTCTCGCCAGAGTGGTGCATGCTCTGGTTATCTCCCGCTTGGATTACTGCAATGCTCTCTACATGGGGCTACCTTTGAAGGTGACCCGGAAACTACAACTAATCCAGAATGCGGCAGCTAGACTGGTGACTGGGGGAGGTGGCCAAGACCACATAACACTGGTCTTGAAAGACCTACATTGGCTTCCAGTACGATTCTGAGCACAATTCAAAGTGTTGATGCCCTAAACAGCTTCAGTCCAGTATACCTGAAGGAGTGTCTCCACCCCCATCGTTCTGCCTGGATGCTGAGGTCCAGCGCCGAGGGCCTTCTGGCAGTTCCCTCACTGCGAGAAGCCAAGTTACAGGGAACCAGGCAGAGGGCCTTCTTGGTAGTGGCACCCGCCCTGTGGAACACCCTCCCACCAGATGTCAAAGGAAAAAAACAACTACGAGACTTTTAGGAGACATCTGAAGGCAGCCCTGTTTCGGGAAGCTTTTAATATCTGAAGGACTATTGTATTTTAATATTTTGTTGGAAGCCACCCAGAGTGGATGGGGAAACCCAGCCAGATGGGCGGGGAATAAATAATAATAGTAATTAATAATAGTAATAATAATAACAACTGCCGTGTCCACTCTGTCCTTCAAAAGGAAAAGGCAGGAACCATGGTACTTGTGGGATCAATGCCTTAGTATGTGGGATCAATGCCTTAGTTTGCACTTAGCCTCTTATATACCTGCTGTGCCTTACCTAGGTACCAATCTGATTTGCGCATTAAATTTTGAGGTTGAGTACTTCAGGCATAGTGAGGGCCAGGACAGGTGTGTTCACATGAAAAAGCCCACAGGACTGGATTTCTCCCCCAATCTCTATCCATCACCTGAGCTGAATCCTGAGTAGGCTGATTCTGCCAACTAAATATGGCCGCATGATAAAAAATGGCCTCACGCAGGATTGACTCTAGATTCACCTCCCCCACCATGAGAATTTTCTTCCAAAGCCAGTCATAATACAAAGATTATATCACCATCTAACTACTTTTCACAGTCTGCTACCCCTGAGAAGTGACAGCTAATTGTTTCTTGAATTACTGGAGGGTTTTTTCTTGTCTTTTCTTTGCCTCAGCAGCCTTGCCTGAGAGATGAATCTCCACTTTTTATCTCCTCGGAGCACAGATTTCTTTCGTAATAACAATTTTGAATCAACCTGTCCTTCCAATGTTGTTCCAAAATCACCCTTTTCTCTTTCTTCTCCAGCCCTTACCAAATTAAATCTGCGTGGGCTGGAGCCCTGGATCTTGGACTTGGTGATGCGAGCAATGGCATAACATTGCCGCATTAGAGTTTATGCCTGCACTCTCTGAACCACATTCTCTAGAATTGGCCTCATGGTAGCCTGGAGAATGATCTCTGATGGCTGCAGTTGGCGCTAGCGTGTCATATATCCTATAAATGTCAGATTGGGGGGGGGATGTATATCAGATCAGTGCATATATTTCTGTGTTAAATATATATTTTTTAAAAATACCAATCCACGCAACTACCCAGGGGCGTAGTGTGAGAAAGGACAGGGTAGTCATGGCCCTGGCACTAATTTTCGAAAGGGCATGAGGGGGCACAACCTGGCATCCCCTATGACAGATTCCCTAATTCTGGGAGGGGGAGAGAGACAACATTTTGATTTTTGGAGCTATCTTTTATTTTTAAGATGCTGAGCCTGTGCTGGACAAACAGCACAATATATTGCATAGATGTTATGGATCTAGTTACAGGTAGGTAGCCGTGTTGGTCTCTAAGATGTTATGGATGTATCATTTGATGTGTTTTGTCACGTTTCTGAAAAGTAAACTTTGAATAATATTTTTATGGGTCTGAGCAATGTCGATTTCTGAAAGGAGCAGCATGAATCATAGAATCATAGAGTTGGAAGAGACCACAAGGGCCATCGAGTCCAACCCCCTGCCAAGCAGGAAACACCATCAGAGCACTCGTGACATACGGTTGTCAAGCCTCTGCTTAAAGACCTCCAAAGAAGGAGACTCCACCACACTCCTTGGCAGCAAATTCCACTGTCGAACAGCTCTTACTGTCAGGAAGTTCTTCCTAATGTTTAGGTGGAATCTTCTTTCTTGTAGTTTGGATCCATTGCTCCGTGTCCGCTTCTCTGGAGCAGCAGAAAACAACCTTTCTCCCTCCTCTATATGACATCCTTTTATATATTTGAACATGGCTATCATATCACCCCTAAACCTCCTCTTCTCCAGGCTAAACATGCCCAGCTCCCTTAGCCGTTCCTCATAAGGCATCGTTTCCAGGCCTTTGACCATTTTGGTTGCCCTCCTCTGGACACGTTCCAGTTTGTCAGTGTCCTTCTTGAACTGTGGTGCCCAGAACTGGACACAGTACACCAGGTGAGGTCTGACCAGAGCAGAATACAGTGGCACTATTACTTCCCTTGATCTAGATGCTATACTCCTATTGATGCAGCCCAGAATTGCATTGGCTTTTTTAGCTGCCGCGTCACACTGTTGGCTCATGTCAAGTTTGTGGTCAACTAGATGCGTAAGAACCGACTCCTTTCAGAAATCGACATTGCTCAGACCATAAAAATATTATTCAAAGAGTTCTTACGCATCCAGTCACTTCATGCTGGACAATATTAATGTCTGCAAGAAGGGTGTGTGGTGTTTAACCTGCTGCCCCTCCTTTACCTGCTGCTTCCTCTTGCACTGCTTCCTTCAACCCCTCCCCCACTCCCTCCATGACAAGGCAAACAGGTCTGGAATCCCAGTCAAGAAGAGAAAAGCAGCTGGAGAAGAGGGCTGTAGAAAGAAAAAGCTATGTGCAAGAGAAGGGTTAAGTAATCCCTCCATCCACCTGTTTCTCCAGTGCAAATTGCACCTTCCCCACTAACACTTTGCACTTCCTGGCTGGCAAACTGCATTTCCTGCTGCTGAATCTCTGCTTGACACATTAAGATTATGGTTAATACTTTCATTTTCTTGTGCAACTTCGATATACTGTGTGTGTGTGTGTGTGTGAGAGAGAGAGAGAGAGAGAGAGAGAGAGCTGCTTGTTACAGGTAACTTTCAGCATCTTGGGGAGTTACGGCAACAGCTGTAAAGAGATGCCCTATCTTTTATTTATTATCCTTTTTAAAAAATAAAATAAAAAGTGCATTGCTCAAAATGCATGCCGGTCCATCAACTGGTAATAAATATTTATCACGGCATTCTGCAGCTTTTCTTCCTCTTTGTGAAGTAGGCTCTCCTGTTGTTCCAGGAACTCTAATCTAGGCCATTACATGAAAATAGGAATACTTGTTTTGAATCATTTTCTCTGACCAAGATCCAACTTACGGATTTGAAGACTGAAACACACCATCACCCCAGTCCTAGCAAACACACACATTTCTGATGTCTCTCTCAGTGCAGTTCTGCGCATCCCTGTCTATGAGACTTGCTTACATTATTACAGGACTGACAGATCCCAAGCAGATCTCCCCAGCGGCTTAACTTGGTGAGTTTCCTTCTGCTCTTTGCATAGAAATTCGCTACAAGCTGAGTTATGGGTAGAACAAAACTTCATTGCTGTTGAGGACTGGGAACTTGCAGAGACTACCAGTATCTTTTCCAACTAGACCACACCTCTGAGTTAGCTCTCCAGGAGCTAGAATTCTGAATACAGTGGTACCTCAGGTTACATACGCTTCAGGTAACATATGCTTCAGGTTACAGACTCCGCTAACCCAGAAATAGTGCTTCAGGTTAAGAACTTTGCTTCAGGATGAGAACAGAAATCGTGCTCCGGCGGCGTAGCAGCAGCAGCAGGAGGCTCCATTAGCTAAAGTGGTGCTTCAGGTTAAGAACAGTTTCAGGTTAAGTGCGGACCTCCGGAACGAATTAAGTATGTAACCAGAGGTACCACTGTAGCTGCTTCTCTGAAAGGGGCCACATGCCAGATTTTTAGTTGATAATGCATATTTCTGGATTAGGCGATTTGTACACATTTCTGCCCCGGGGAATTAATACAAGCAAGCCTTGAAATTTTCATGGTTCAGATCATGAAAGACTACAGAATATTCATCTCCATTTTAGTGCGCATTCCCCCCTGATATGCACATTTTTTGCAAGCAGTTTTCCCTAACACACAGCATTTTCACATGGTATTTTCACAAATCGGTGCATTCTTATGCACCCTTCCCCCTGCTGTGTGCCATTTGGTACACATTACTTGCATTGCAAAATCCAGAAAAGTGTGAATTTCAAAGAATAGCTGTGTTTTGATTTGCCCCCAATCGCTGTGCTTCTTCCCCAGCGGCACCTGAGCAGATCCACTGTCTCAGTCTTTTCTCTCACAAACACAACATACGAACACACCCAGCCTGCAGGTGTTTTGCACACACCTCCCCTGAGACTGAGATTCTGTTCCGTAATTGCAGAATCCAGGAAATTGGGCCATTAGCTGTACTAGCAAGCAACGTCTGATCCATGGCTCATAATGCCACATTTTTGTTTAGGCTGTTGCAAAGCCCTCCTCCAAACTCATTTATCTCAGCCATTTGAAAGCTACATGCAGTTAATCAGAAAGAACGCGCGTTGTCAAATTATTCCCTTTAGCTTGCCCAAAACGCCAAGTCATGATATTTATCCTGATATTTATCATCTCTTTTAAACATTATAACTTATGTAAAGCACCACACTAAAGCAGGGGTTTTTTTCCCTTCTTCTTAAAAAATACAAAAATTAAACTCCAGCAAGATACAGTAACTATAATCCTATGTCACCGGTCTCCGTTCCAAAGCGATAACTGTGAAAGGGTTCTGAAGAACATTTTTGCTTTCATCTTGGAAGTAATAGTGTGATGTTATCTTTTCCTAAGCCTCTGAAGCAATGTGTGTTTTGTCAGGAGCAGATATTTGCTGAGGAGTTTAATTTCCTAAAAGAAGCCTGTTTGCAATGTGATTAGTTGTGCGCCTCGTACCATCTTGGAGATGCTTCCCTGTCTCTTACAATGGCAGGGGAGACAAAACAGGCATGGAAACAAGGATGCCAGACTAGGATTGGCTCATCACATCCAACTCTCCCTCAAACAACAGACTACAGACTGTGTTATAAAATCAGGAGCAGACAAAGCTTTTTTTCCATTCCGAGGGCCGCACTCCATTCAGAGCAAACTTTTCAGAGCCACATGCCAGTGGCGAACAGGGCCAGAGGCAACAGTGAGCAGAGCAATGAATATATTTGTTAACCTTCACACAGCAGGCTACTTTCAACATACAAGGGATGCAGACGGCGATGTGGTCTAAAGCACTGAGCCTCTTGGGCGTGCCAATCAGAAGGTAAGCAGTTCGAATCCCCACGACGGGGTGAGCTCCCATTGCTCTGTCCCCAGCTGCTCCAGCAGTTCAAAAGCATGCCAGTACAGTGGTACCTCGGGTTAAGTACTTAATTCGTTCCAGAGGTCCGTTCTTAACCTGAAACTGTTCTTAACCTGAAGCACCATTTTAGCTAATGGGGCCTCCCACTGCCACTGCGCCGCCGGAGCAAAGTTCTTAACCCGAGGTACTATTTCTGGGTTAGCGGAGTCTGTAACCTGAAGCGTATGTAACCCGAGGTACCACTGTAGATAAATAGGTACTGCTGCAGCGGGAACGCAAACAGCGTTTCCGTGTGCTCTGGTTTCCGTCACGGTGTTCCGTTGCACCAGAAGCGGTTTAGTCATGCTGGCCACATGACCTGGAAAGCTGTCTGAGGACAAACGCTGGCTCCCTTGGCCTGAAAGCGAGATGAGCGCCGCAACCCCATAGTTGCCTTTGACTGGACCTAACCATCCAGGCGTCCTTTACCTTTAGCTTTTTAACATACACTATGGGGGAAATTCCCCTTGGAGGGTGATCAAGTACAGATGCTCACACCAAATTCCTACTCGGTCAGACTTGATTCAGCAATGCATTACAGGGCAGAATTCAAAGAATCTGCAAGAACATTTCAATTAGGACACACATTATTTAAGGAAAATATATGTCATTTTGCCTGTTGTCTTTGTCCATGGAGTTTTCTTGGCAGGGATACTGGAGTGGCTTGCCAGTTCCTGCTGCAGGTGGATCACATTTGGTCAAAACTCTCCACTATGACCTGTCCATCTTGGGTGGCCCTGCACAGCATAGCTCATAGCTTCTCTGAGTTATTCAAGCCCCTTCGCCACGGCAGATCAAACCTATCCATTCTGAAGGAAATCAGCCCTGAGTGCTCACTGGTAGGACAGATCGTGAAGCTAAGGCCCCAATACTTTGGCCACCTCATGAGAAGAGAAGACTCCCTGGAAAAGACCCTGATGCTGGGAAAGATGGAGGGCACAAGGAGAAGGGGACGGCAGAGGACGAGATGGTTGGACAGTATTATCGAAGCTACCAGCATGAGTTTGACCAAACCGAGGGAGGCAGTGGAAGACAGGAGTGCCTGGTGTGCTCTGGTCCATGGGATCACGAAGAGTCGGACACGACTAAACGACTAAACAACAACAATATGTCATTTTAGCTGCTCATCCTCTGCTTAATTGCCTTCTGCTACCCCAGTACATCACCACCTCTCATCCAACCACAGGCCTTGCAATACAACTTACTCAACCCACTTTCCCACCCACTTCAGCCTTAATCATGAATTTGTCCAATCCTCATTTAAAGCCATCCAAGCTGGGGGCCCATCACTCTTGTGACAGTGAGTCCCATAGTTTGTGTGCTGTGTAATGAAGTTCTAGCACAGGGGTAGGCAACCTAAGGCCCATGGGCCACAAGCGCCCCACGGGGGTCGTTTAACTGGCCCACAAGCTGCCCCCAAACCAAGCCACCTACTCGGCAAGTCCCCGTGTGCTGTGCCGGTTTAGCTTCTGTGGCGCTGGAAATCACGTCTGCACAGACACTGGAAATCGCAGGTGCAATCTGGCTCATGGATTCATCTCTGCTGGAGTGAACTAGCCCAGGCAAGGTAAGCCTTGTCAACCCCTGTTCTAGCATCATGAGAGAGGGAAATTCTTTTTCTCAGTCCTCGTTCCCCCACGCCATGCATAATTTGGGTGTGGGGCTTTCCCCAGCAGATCCTCAAAGAAATTGCACCCTCTTTGCTTTCTCTCCAATAAGAGAATCATTTCTGTTTCATTCCACAGAGAAAAAGTAAAGTGATTCACTCAAGGATTCTTGCAGCGAGTGCAAAGATCTACCTTCCCCTCCCGATATGGGTGGAGGCTGCGGTAAAGGTGGTGCAAGGCATCTCTGTGGGTGGGACAGTCAGAGAGGCGTAGAAACAGTCACCGAAATATACAGGATCTCCTTCCACAAATCTCCTGCCCGTGACAATGATGGGCATTTTTGCCAATTAGTTAATGTGAGCATGAGGCCCAGGGCAGAGACAGAAATAAACGCAGATAGTTGCATGGGCACTTCTGGAAGAATCTGCAACAACACAAAACACTTTGCAACATGCCCTTCAGCAGCCTGGGTTAGTCTCCAAAACATAGTGCTCCCAGTCTCAACACCGATACTCAGGGAAAAAAGTCAGGACAAAGAATTCACTGTCTCTTTTATCACTTGCTGCACAGAACCACTCCACTTGAGTTATTCTGTGTTCAAGGCCACAGATGCAGGCAGTTAAAATAAAGCCAGAGAGAATATTTTTTCAAGCACCACCGATCTAAATTTAACTCATGCATTGCAGTTTGTTTTTTTAAATTTCCCTTAAGAAAATGAAATGGTTATTGCGGAAGTCAAGGTTTCATAGAATCATAAAATCTTAGAGCTGGAAGCTTATCAGTGTTTGCAGGGCAGCGGCTGAAGAAGGAGCCAAAAGGGGTTTCTTGTGTGTGTGATTCTTGTGGCTGATTAGCTGCTTTCCCTGGTCAAAGGTCAGAGGGGGCAGGGTTTCTGTTGAGGCAGGTGATTAGCTGTGGGAGGAGCTTATCAGTGTTTGCAGGGCAGCGGCTGAAGAAGGAGCCAAAAGCGGCTGAAGAAGGAGCCTATCGGCGCGCGCAGTTTGAACCATCTTTTAGATTTAGGGGAGCTAGTCTCAAGCCCAACGACACATTCTCAAGATGGAGGGGGAGGGAACAGCTGCAGTCGCCTGCGGTTCCTGCGCAATGTTTGCCATCTTGCCAAAGGTTGCAGGCAGCTTTACGTGCAGCAATTGCATGTTGATTGCCCTCCTAAAAGACAAAGTCCAGCAACTGGAGGAACGTGTAGCTACGCTCCAAAGAATTAGAGAGCTGGAGCTCTTCTTGGAAGCAACAGAGCACACCGTCTCCACCAAGGAGGAGACAGGGGACTCCCCTGAGAAGGAGGCTAGTTCACCAACACAGGAGCCCGATATGTGGAGAAACGTGACTCAAAGAAGTAGGAGGCCCAGGGTTCGCTCTGATTGTCTAGAAATACACAATCGCTTTGAGGTCCTCTCCCCTAGCATGGAAGACGAAGAGCAGACTCCATTTGAGGATCTCTCCCTCATTACAGTCGATCACGTATATGAAGATGAGCAGCAAAGTCAGTCCTCAGGGAATGTGCAGGCGACCTTGGAACGGACCGCTCACGGAAGAACCCTGACCAAACCTAAGAGAAGGCGTGTAGTGGTGATAGGGGATTCCTTACTGAGGGGAACAGAAGCAGTGATCTGTGGGCCTGACAAGATGTCTCGGGAAGTGTGCTGTCTCCCCGGGGCTAAGATCCAAGATGTAACTGAACGACTGCAAGGAATCATAAAACCCACTGACAAATACCCCTTCCTCTTGGTTCATGTGGGAACCAATGACACTGCAAGCAATAGCCTCCAGAAGATCAAAAGAGACTACGAGGCTCTGGGCAGGAAATTGAAGCAATTAAATGCACAAATCGTCATCTCATCTGTCCTCCCAGTTGAACGACGTGGCCCAGGGAGAGAGAGGAAAATAGTGGAAGTAAACAGCTGGCTTCGCAAATGGTGTAAACAGGAACGGTTTGGATTCTTAGATCACGGACTGCAGTTTCTTGAGGATGGACTTCTGGCAAGCGATGGGCTGCACCTCACAACGGTTGGGAGGAATGTTTTTGCCAAAAAACTCAGAAACCTCATCAGGAGGGCTTTAAACTGACTAATGTGGGGGAGGGAGACAGTGCTCCTGAAGGTAGGAGTCTATTAATTGATGAAGATGATCATCCAAATATCATAGACCAAATGGAGCAAGCAGCAAGCAGACCTAGTGGTGGGAGGAAAAAATCCTTAAATAAGAGACACGGGGGAATGACTAATGGACTTCAATGTCTGTACACTAATGCACAAAGCATGGGAAATAAACAAGATGAGCTTGAGCTCTTGGTACAGCAAACTAAATATGACATAATAGGCATCACTGAAACCTGGTGGGATAAGTCCCACGATTGGAATGTAAAAATGGAGGGATACAATCTATTTCAGAGAAACAGACCAGACAAGAAAGGAGGAGGAGTGGCGTTATATGTCAGGGATGTGTATACCTGTGAAGAGATCCAAGATTTAGAACCTCAAAGCCAAAGTGAGAGCATTTGGGTCAAAATTAAGGGAGAGAAGAATAATAGTGACCTCATTGTGGGAGTTTACTATAGATCCCCAAGCCAAACGGAGGACATAGATGATGCCTTCCTGGAACAGATGGCCAAGCATGCAAAAGGAAGGGAGATAGTAGTAATGGGGGACTTCAATTACCCAGATATTTGTTGGATGTCAAACTCAGCCAAGAGCATAAGGTCAAACAGATTCCTCACTGGCCTTGCAGACAACTTCATTGTCCAGAAAGTGGGAGAAGCAACAAGAGGAACAGCCATTTTAGATCTGGTCCTAACCAATGTCGATGACCTGGTTAATGGGGTAGAAGTGGAAGGATCATTAGGCGCAAGTGATCATGCTCTTCTGAAGTTTACTATACAACGGAAAGGAGCAGCCAAGCATACTAGGACTCAATTTCTTGACTTTAAGAAAGCCGACTTCATAAAACTTAGGGAAGTGCTGGGTGAGATCCCATGGACAGTAATACTAAAAGGAAAGGGAGTTCATGATGGCTGGGAGTTTGTTAAGAGGGAGATAGTAAAAGCACAACTTCAGGCAATACCAATGAGACGGAAACATGGAAGGTGCCTAAAGAAGCCAGGGTGGCTATCTAAAGAACTTTTAACTGAGTTAAGATTAAAAAAGGATGTGTACAAAAAATGGAAAAGGGGGGAAACCACCAAAGAGGAATTCAAACAAATAGCCAGCACGTGTAGACACAAAGTCAGAAAAGCTAAAGCACAGAATGAACTCAGGCTTGCTAGAGAGGTTAAAAGCAACAAAAAAGGCTTCTATGGGTATGTTCGTAGCAAAAGGAAGAACAAAGAAACAGTGGGGTCACTCAGAGGAGAAGATGGTGAAATGCAAACAGGGGACACAGAAAGGGCTGAACTCCTCAATGCCTTCTTTGCCTCAGTCTTCTCCGATAAAGAAAACAATGCCCGACCTGAAGAATTTGGAGGAAATGATTCAGCAGAGGAAACACAGCCCAGAATAACTAAGGAGATAGTACAAGAATACTTGGCTAGTTTAGATGTATTCAAGTCTCCAGGGCCAGATGAACTGCATCCAAGAGTATTAAAAGAACTGGCAGATGTGATCTCAGAACCACTGGCAGTCATCTTTGAGAATTCCTGGAGAACAGGCGAAGTCCCGGCAGACTGGAGGAGGGCAAATGTTGTCCCTATTTTCAAAAAGGGGAAAAGAGAGGACCCAAATAATTACCGCCCAGTCAGTCTAACATCAATACCAGGGAAGATTCTGGAGCAGATCATTAAGCAAACAATCTGTGAGCACCTCGAAAGGAATGCTGTGATCACCAATAGTCAGCATGGATTTCTGAAAAATAAGTCATGTCAGACTAACCTGATCTCATTTTTTGACAGAATTACAAGCCTGGTAGATGAAGGGAACGCAGTGGATGTAGTCTACCTTGATTTCAGCAAGGCATTTGACAAGGTGCCCCATGATATTCTTGTAAAGAAGCTGGTAAAATGCGGTCTTGACTATGCTACCACTCAGTGGATTTGTAACTGGCTGACTGACCGGACCCAAAGGGTGCTCATCAATGGTTCCTCTTCATCCTGGAGAAGAGTGACTAGTGGGGTGCCACAGGGTTCTGTCTTGGGCCCGGTCTTATTCAACATCTTTATCAACGACTTGGATGATGGACTCAAGGGCATCCTGATCAAATTTGCAGATGACACCAAACTGGGAGGGGTGGCTAACACCCCAGAAGACAGGATCACACTTCAAAACGACCTTGACAGATTAGAGAACTGGGCCAAAACAAACAAGATGAATTTTAACAGGGAGAAATGTAAAGTATTGCACTTGGGCAAAAAAAATGAGAGGCACAAATACAAGATGGGTGACACCTGGCTTGAGAGCAGTACATGTGAAAAGGATCTAGGAGTCTTGGTTGACCACAAACTTAACATGAGCCAACAGTGTGACGCGGCAGCTAAAAAAGCCAATGCAATTCTGGGCTGCATCAATAGGAGTATAGCATCTAGATCAAGGGAAGTTATAGTGCCACTGTATTCTGCTCTGGTCAGACCTCACCTGGAGTACTGTGTCCAGTTCTGGGCACCACAGTTCAAGAAGGACACTGACAAACTAGAACGTGTACAGAGGAGGGCAACCAAAATGGTCAAAGGCCTGGAAACAATGCCTTATGAGGATCGGCTAAGGGAGCTGGGCATGTTTAGCCTGGAGAAGAGGAGGTTAAGGGGTGATATGATAGCCATGTTCAAATATATAAAAGGATGTCACATAGAGGAGGGAGAAAGGTTGTTTTCTGCTGCTCCAGAGAAGCGGACACGGAGCAATGGATCCAAACTACAAGAAAGAAGATTCCACCTAAACATTAGGAAGAACTTCCTGACAGTAAGAGCTGTTCGACAGTGGAATTTGCTGCCAAGGAGTGTGGTGGAGTCTCCTTCTTTGGAGGTCTTTAAGCAGAGGCTTGACAACCATATGTCAGGAGTGCTCTGATGGTGTTTCCTGCTTGGCAGGGGGTTGGACTCGATGACCCTTGTGGTCTCTTCCAACTCTATGATTCTATGATTCTATGATTCTATGGAAGGAACCCAAGGGTCATCTAGTCCAACCCCCTGCAATACAGGAGTCTCAGCTAAAGCATCCATGGCAGATGGCCGTCCAATCTCTGCCTAAAATCCTCCAAGGAAGGAGAGCCCACCACCTCTCGTGGGAGTCTGTTCCACTGCCAAATAGTCGTAATCTCCTTTCCTGTAAATTGAAGCCATTGGTTTGAGTCCTACCCTCCAGAGCAGGAGAATACACAGCCCTTAAGGTATTTGAAGATGGCTATCGTATCTCCTCTCAGTCTCCTCTTTTCCAGGCTAAACATACCCAGCTCCGCATAAGGCTTGGTTTCCAGACCCTTGATCATCTTGGTTGCCCTCCTCTGCACACGTCCAGCTTGTCAACATCCTTCTTAAATTGTGGTGCCCAGAATTAGGCACAGTATTCTTAGGCTGGACACTGAGGTCCTCCTCTGAGGGTCTTCCGTTGGTTCCCTCACTGAGAGAAGTGAAATTACAGGGAACCAGGCAGAGGGCCTTCTCAGTAGTGGCACCCTCCCTTCAGATGTCAAGGAGATAGAGAGTTATGCAACTTTTAGTTGACATCTGAAGGCAAGCCTGTATCGGGAAGTTTTTAATGTCTGATGCTTTATTATGTTTTTATAAAGATGCTGTAAGCCAACCAAAGTGGCTGGGGAAACCCAGACAGATGGGCGAGGTATTATTATTATTATTATTATTATTATTATTATTATTATTATTACCCTCACAGCATCTACTCCGCTGGGTTGCTTGCCACCGGTGCTGCTTCCTCACTCACCTGCCTGCTGCCATCATGCTGGAGTTGGCATGGCTGCATATTAGCAGCCACAGAACTGAAGCATGATGACAGCCTTATGTTTTTATGCCTATAGGAAGATAGAGAATGACATTGGTGATAGAAAGGGATGCAGTAGAGGCCTGCACTGTCCAGAACAGCTACACAGAGTGACACGGTGGAGATACAAATGTGAGTGAAGAAGCTTAGCCACTTTATTTATACCATAAAATTTATGTACCGCTTAACTGTAGGAAAAGACCTCAAAGTGGTTTACAAAAAAAGATAAAACAACAATTTAAAACATATGAAAAGGTTAAAGCACAACAGAATAGATGAAAACAAATTAAAGCTCGTACAAATTTTCTAAACATCTGGGTAGCCATCATCTCTGCCACAGAATATTCTCTAAAATTAATTCCACGGTTGGATTCATCCCCAGTTTTCCTCCACCATCACTCTAGCTGACCTGCCAGCTATTTCAGAGGCCCCAGTTCTTTGTTGTTGTTGTTTAGTCGTTTAGTCGTGTCTGACTCTTCGTGACCCCATGGACCACAGCACGCCAGGCACCTCTGTCCTCCACTGCCTCCCGCAGTTTGGTCAGACTCATGCTGATAGCTTTGAGAACACTGTCCAACCATCTCGTCCTCTGCCGTCCCCTTCTCCTTGTGCCCTCCATCTTTCCCAACATCAGGGTCTTCTCCAGGGAGTCTTCTCTTCTCATGAGGTGGCCAAAGTATTGGAGCCTCAGCTTCACGATCTGTCCTTCCAGGGAGCACTCAGGGCTGATTTCCTTCAGAATGGAGAGGTTTGATCTTCTTGCAGTCCATGGGACTCTCAAGAGTCTCCTCCAGCACCAGAATTCAAAAGCATCAATTCTTTGGCAATCAGCCTTCTTTATGGTCCAGCTCTCACTTCCATACATCACTACTGGGAAAACCATAGCTTTAACTATACGAACCTTTGTTGGCAAGGTGACGTCTCTACTTCTCAATATGCTGTCTAGGCCTGTCATTGCTTTTCTCCCAAGAAGCAGGCGTCTTTTAATTTCGTGGCTGCTGTCACCATCTGGAGTGATCATGGAGCCCAAGAAAGAAAAATCTCTCATTGCCTCCATTTCTTCCCCTTCTATTTGCCAGGAGGTGACGGGAACAGTGGCCATGATCTTCGTTTTTTTGATGTTGAGCTTCAGACCATATTTTGCGCTCTCCTCTTTCACCCTCATGAAAAGGTTCTTTAATTCCTCCTCACTTTCTGCCATCAAGGTTGTGTCATCTGCATATCTGAGGTTGTTGATATTTCTTCTGGCAATCTTAATTCCGGCTAGGGATTCATCCAGCCCAGCCTTTCACATGATGAGTTCTGCATATAAGTTAAATAAGCAGGGAGACAAAATACAGCCTTGTTGTACTCCTTTCCCAATTTTGAACCAATCAGTTGTTCCATATCCAGTTCTAACTGTAGCTTCTTGTCCCACATAGAGATTTCTCAGGAGACAGATGAGGTGATCAGGCACTCCCATTTCTTTAAGAACTTGCCATAGTTTGCTGTGGTCGACACAGTCAAAGGCTTTTGCATAGTCAATGAAGCAGAAGTAGATGTCTTTCTGGAACTCTCTAGCTTTCTCCATAATCCAGCGCATGTTTGCAATTTGGTCTCTGGTTCCTCTGCCTCTTCTAAATCCAGCTTGCACTTCTGGGAGTTCTCAGTCCACATACTGCTTGAGCCTTCCTTGTAGGAGACAAATGAGTTTTGCCTAGGATTTGTAGGACACCATAAGAGTGATTAGGGGACGTGGGTGGCGCTGTGGGTTAAACCACAGAGCCTAGGACTTGCTGATCAGAAGGTCGGCGGTTCGAATCCCCAAGACGGGGTGAGCTCCCGTTGCTTGGTCCCAGCTCCTGCCAACCTAGCGGTTCGTAAGCACATCAAAGTGCAAGTAGATAAATAGGTACCACTCCTGCAGGAAGGTAAATGGTGTTTCGGTGTGCTGCTCTGGTTCGCCCGGCTGCTCTGAGCCCGGCCTTGGCTGGGGAGGGCGGGGTATGTATGTATGTATGTATGTATGTATGTATAAATAAATAAATTATTATTATTATTATTATTATTATGATGATGATGACCCGGAAGCTGTACGCCGGCTCCCTCGGCCAAGAAAGTGAGATGAGTGCCGCAACCCCAGAGTCGGCCACGACTGGACCTAATGGTCAGGGGTCCCTTTAACTTTACCTTTATAAGAGTGATTGTCTCAATTGCCTGAGTCACCTCTTGATTTCAGATAACGAATACGGAAGAAGGCATCAGTGGCAGGGCCTGCCTGCCATATAGACAGGAAAAATTCCCCAGAGCCATCAGGAAACCTCTTGGAGCCTGCGGGTTCAGACCTTCCAAATAGGTCTGCCACTCCTGCAGAGTCCCAGGGTTGACATAAGCCTAAGGCCTGTCTACGATGAAGGGGCCAACCCATGTCCCCCTCATTGCAAGACCATTATCTTCCTGACCCGAATATTGCCATGTCTCTTTACACTGGGAATAACCGAATGCCACCATGACATCTTACGCAGAGATGGGGCAGAATGAGAGGCAAGATCAGAGCAACGAATCATGCAGAATTGCAACAGGAAGCCTCCTTTCTGATGGAGTTCTCTGGACTCTCAGAACCCATTCCGCATTTAATAAATGTTTTTCTCATGGTGCGCAAGACGTTCTCTGGCAGCCCATTGTTTAGGCTTACATTGTATACAATACATGAGGGTCCTTATCAGTGCTGCGGCTGATGTATAGATAATCAAAAAAAGGTGAGAGGGACAACAGCCTTCGTTTTCTGCTCAACAGATCTTCTTTATTTCTACCAGGGTTTTTCTTCCCTCCTCCCACAAACGAATTTCAAGAACGCAACACTGAACCTTTGACAGTCAATTAAATCTCTCCAACTCCAGAAGTTGTTTCTCTGCTCTCCATCCATTTTGCAATATGCTTCATAATGTTCTGTGGCACGCTAATGTCCTTACCAACCAAAATACAGTGCTTTGGTAGAAATGCAAGGCCGGCAGAATCCCAGCAAGAAAAAAACAACCCAACAACCTTCAACCTAATACACAAAGTACTGTTTGTGATTCAAACGGGGCATAAAAGTTATTTTCTTTTCAGCGAGGAGCAGCTGATTTCCTCAGCAGTGACACTTAATGATTATTGAATGTGAGGAAAAACAATCCAAATAATAAATAACAGAAAAGGAGATGGGCTGTGGACTAGTAGCTTATCTGGGCTGCTTCAAGGGAAGAGCTAGAGAAACATTACACACAGGAAAATATTGCAAGTGTTTGAAACCACTGCCACTTTTGGCCCCTCCCTCCCTCTGCTGAATCTCAAAATGTTCACAGCAATGTGAAAATCTGGATTATAAAATAACTTTGACTTTTAATAAAATAAGAAACTGAAGAATGAATGTAGAATGTTGTAATTCTGCACACAGTTTGGTTTCTCGGCTTCCAAAAAATGCTGTATGATTAAAGAAGAAGAAGAATCCATTACAATCAGAGTTTAAAATCTGAAGTGACCCAGGAAACCAGCCTTCCCCCAACTTGGGACCCCTCCATTTGTTTTGGACTTACAACTCCCTTGGTCTAAAACATTTGGACAGCGCCAGGTATGCAAAGGTTGTAGTAGATCTTCTAGCCAGAGATTCATGAAGCGTGGTCAGGAGGCCATGATGGAAATGAGAGCAGAATAGGCTGGATATCTTTTCTGATATAGCAAATAATGACAAACGTGGAATTAAAACTAGGGGCTGGGGAGAAATTTCTCAGAAAATACTTTCTGACCTCCCCCTTTTAATATCTTTTTTGAGCTCCCTTCAGTCAGTTGAATAATTTCAACCCCCCTGACCTCACCTGGAGTACTGTGTCCAGTTCTGGGCACCACAGTTCAAGAAGGACACTGACAAACTGGAACGTGTCCAGAGGAGGGCAACCAAAATGGTCAAAGGCCTGGAAACGATGCCTTATGAGGAACGGCTAAGGGAGCTGGGCATGTTTAGCCTGGAGAAGAGGAGGTTAAGGGGTGATATGATAGCCATGTTCAAATATATAAAAGGATGTCACATAGAGGAGGGAGAAAGGTTGTTTTCTGCTGCTCCAGAGAAGCGGACACAGAGCAATGGATCCAAACTACAAGAAAGAGGATTCCACCTAAACATTAGGAAGAACTTCCTGACAGTAAGAGCCGTTCGACAGTGGAATTTGCTGCCAAGGAGTGTGGTTGGCTTGACAACCATATGTCAGGAGTGCTCTGATGGTGGTTCCTGCTTGGCAGGGGGTTGGACTTGATGGCCCTTGTGGTCTCTTCCAACTCTATGATTCTATGATTCTATGAAGAATATTAGATGAAATACTTCCCCCTCCAAAAAACCCCTTCCTTACATGTGAAAAGTGAAAGCAGCTGCAGACCCTGTTTTGTTATTGTTTAATACAATTTTAATATTGTTTAAGAGCTTCGCCTCATCTCCTGGAAAAATAGGGCAGAGAATTTTTGGAAGGGTTTTGTTGTTGGTTTTTTTTTTTTTTGCATCTGAATTTAAGATGTAGTTGGATTAAACATTCAGGCTACAGCTTCATGCTTGAGTGGAGATTTGAACCCTGGTCTCCCAGGCCCTCTAACCATTACGCCACATGACTCTCAGTGGCCTGACTCAGTATGAAACGGCTTCATGTGCTCATGGAGCCCAGTTACTTCACTGTGAATCAGTAGTGGACAACATGGTGGGACTCTGCCACTCACCTGACCTTTGGTCAGTTGCATTGCTGTTGATTCCTGGGAGGTAGAGGTGGAGGGACTAGGCCCGCTGGGTGCATATGAAACAGTGGGGCCAATCCAGGGCTCTTGCCTGCGTGTCTGAACCATGCCAACCTCACCATCACCTTCCCCTCCTGGTAAGTAGCAGGAGGGAATAGCTCAGACTCTTAATCTCAGGGTTCTGGGTTTGTGCCCCACATTGGGCAAATGATTCCTACATTGCAGGGGGTTGGACCACAGGACCCTGGTGGTCCCGCCCAACTCTATGAATCAATGGTGTGACCAACCAAGGGGTGGTCAGGTCAGTGGTGGTGCCTCCCCATGCTGTCTGCTCCTGCTGTGACCACGACACAGGGAGCAACTCAGACGTTAAAATGTTCCCTTGCATTCCCCATCAAACGCTGGCATTGCTTGCTCGCTTGAGCGAATGAACTGCCTGCTTTTGTATCTAGAGATTGCGGCGGACCTTGAATGCAATTAATTTGCAGTCTTTGAACCACAGGACTATAGGCTGTGTGCGGCAATTCAGTGCTTTTAGCTTGGTTTCAGTTTATACAGCTTGACAGCAGCATGTGTTTTGTTGCTGGAATTACCTCCGCCAAACGCTAGGTACAATAAATATAACTGGGGAAGGTCATTTCATCTCCAGCTATTTCAAGAGCAAAACGATACCTTCTGGAGGGAAGAGAACAAGCGCGGGTTTCTAAAAGTCTGTTTTCTGAAAGGTCATTAAGTTTCCCAAAACCTTGTTTATCACACCCCACTGTTACTTAGGGCTTGGCAAGGCTGCAGACACAAATCACTTTTAACAACCATTTCCTCATCCCTGGGAACTCTGGGAATTGTAGTTCGTGGAGGGGGGCTAGGAAGCAGAATTCTCAGCACCCTCGCCAAACTACAGTCACCAAAATTATTCAGTTAGAGTAAAATTGGTCTAAGTCTGTAGAACAGATAGGACCATACACAATTTTCAAGCAGCAGTCCAGCTGCAGCTAACTGTTCTGTGAGATTAATTGCTGATAAGACCCCATTTATCCCCAACATGTAGCCATTTCCCCCTGTTTAGAAGACTTTGAGTAACTTTCTGTAGCTGGCATGACTTCCCCTCCCATTGCTATACTTGCTTCCTTACTAAAGTACTTGATAAAGTCCATCCCATACTGGGACATTCACAGGGAAACCAAAGGTATTTACTACCAACCTTACGGCATGCTTGTGAAACGTGGACCACTTATAAATGCCATCTCCAACATCTCAAAAGATTCTACCAACGGCATCTCCGAAATTTTTTACACATCACTTGGGAAGACAGGCGAACTAATGCCAGTGTACTGGAAGAAGCAAAGATCACCAGTGTCAAAGCAATGATTCTTCAACATCAACTTCATTGGACTGGTCATGTTGTGCGGATGCCTGATTATCATCTTCCAAAGCAACTACTCTATTCTGAACTTAAAAATGGGAAGCGTAATGCTGGTGGTCAACAAAAGAGGTTTAAAGACTCTCTCAAGGCAAATCTAAAAAAAAAAAAAAGTACGGTGGTGCCTCCGTTCCACGGGTCTTTTCGTCTTGCGGTTTTTTCGTCTTGCGAAGCAAGCCCATTGACGGAGTAGCGCTATTAGCGCTATTGGCGATTTAAGGGCTAAAAACGGCTTTTTAAGGGGTGGGGGATTAGCGGTTTTGCTGCAAAAATGCTTTTAGCAGCTTAGGGATTCAAAATAAGGGGTTTTGGAACAAAAAAAAAAAATTCAAATTTTTTCGTCATTTTTCGTCTTGCGAAGCAAGCCCATAGGGAAATTCGTCCTGCGAAGCGCCTCTGCAAACGGAAAACCCTTTCGTCTTGTGGGTTTTCCGTCTTGCGAGGCATTCGTCTTGCGGGGCACCACTGTAGTATAAACACCGATAACTGGGAAACACTGGCCTGCGAGTGCTCCAATTGGAGAACAGCCTTCATCAAAAGTGTCATGGGCTTTAAAGATGCTCAAATTCAGGATGAAAGGGAGAAACATGCCAAGAGGAAGGCACACTTGGCAAATCCACACTGTGATCAGCTCCCACCCAGAAACCTATGTCCCCACTGTGGACGTGTGGACCCAGAATTGGCCTCCACAGTCTCTTACAGACTCATTGTTAAAACCGTGTTTATGGAAGACAATCTTACTCAGCCACGAGTGATCACCAAAGAAGACTAAAGTACTTGATAAAATCAACCCCACACTGCCATACCTAAGAACATAAGAGCCTTGCTGGATCAAGCCAGGAGCCCATCTAGTCCAGCATCCTGTTCTCACAGTGGCCAACCAGATGTCTGTGGGAAACCAGTGAGTTGGACCTGAGCACAAGAGCACCCTCCCCTCTTGTGGGTTCCAGCAACTGCTGTTCAGAAGCATTGCTGCCTCCAACAGTGGAGCCTTATCCTCCATGAACTTGTCCAATCCTCTTTTGAAACCATCCAGATTGGTAGATACCACTGACTTCTAGGTGAGTGAGTGCCAGCATTTCACTCTGTGATGGTGAAGAAGTACTTTATGTTATCCGTCCTGAATATTCGGCTTCCCTGGATATCCACAACATCTAGGGAGGAAAACTCTATCCGCTTTCTCTATGCCATGTATGGTTTTATAAAACTCTGTGATGTTACCTCTCCCTTGCCTTTTCTCTAAACCAGTGTTCCCCAAACTTGGGTCTCCAGCTGTTTTTGGACTACAACTCTCACCATCTCTAGCTACAAGGACCAGTGGTCAGGGATGATGGGAATTGTAGTCCAAAAACGGCTGGAGACCCAAGTTTGGTAAACTTTGTTGTTGTTGTTGTTTTGTCATTTAGTCGTGTCTGACTCTTCGTGACCCCATGGATGGACCAGAGCACGCCAGACACTCCTGTCTTCCACTGCCTCCCGCAGTTTGGTCAAACTCATGCTGGTAGCTTCGAGAACACTGTCCAACCATCTTGTCCTCTGTCATCTCCTTCTCCTTGTGCCCTCAATCTTTCCCAACATCAGGGTGTTTTCAAAGTATTGGAGTCTCAGCTTCATGATCTGTCATTCCAGTGAGCACTCAGGGCTGATTTCCTTCAGAATGGATAGGTTTGATCTTCTTGCAGTCCATGGGACTCTCAAGACTCTCCTCCAGCACCATAATTCAAAAGCATCAATTCTTCGGCTATCAGCCTTCTTGGGAAACTTTGCCTAAACTAAAAATTCCCAAACACTGCAACCTTTCCTAATAGCGGAGTTGCTCCCCCCCCCCCGGATCATTTTGGTCGCTCTTTTTGGAAGCTCTTCTGAACTTCTTCTTCTTTTTTTTTAATTTTAAGACTCATAAAGAACAAGTGCAGATTTTTGGAAGATCTCATAGGGTGGTATTCACCGAGTATTACAGAGAGTAGCACCACTGAAATTGATGGACCTAACTTAGCCATGATCACTAATTTCAGTAGATCTACTACTACTGAGTACAGCATCTTATTGATGTGTATGCACCCACCCACAGAAATGTAAAAGAAGGGGAGATCTATGAATTAGACAAAGGAATTCTCAAATATGTGGCACACTGAACACACACATAATTTTGCTTAAAGTTCAGATTTCTCTCTCCCCACTGCATAAACAAACAAACAAATGGAAAATTGCTAAGGCATCATTTCCCCATTGGAAATAAGGCCAAGTAATCTGGATTTCCAAAACCTCATTAGGATGAGATGGATTTCAGAAGCGTGCTTACACTCTTTTTGTTCAAGGTTTTGAGTGTTCTCTCCCCCCTCCATCTACAGCCTGCCGAATAACAGCCTTGGGCTTTGGTGAGAGATCCAGCTGCCTGATGTCCTCCAGGGCGAAGGAATGCAGCAGCCGGTGGTTATCATTGGAAAAACAGGATTCTTCCAGCACCTGCAAGAGAGTTTCCTTGGAGGCACTTCACACTCCCATCTCAGAGCCCCTATTCAGCCTTCTTTCTTGGAGAAGCACATTCTTCATGTGCTTCTCCAAAGGCTGGCAAGATGACCTGTTTACCGAGCATTCATCCTGGTTTTCTTGTGCAAAGCTCATGCAGAGTTTAGATCGTGTCTGATCTTTGTTGAGCATTCATTCTGATTTGTTTGTGGGGAGCCTGAATGGCAATGAGTCCTGATTTGCTGACAGGGGCTGAAGCAATTCAGTTAAATGCCTCGCAAACTTCATCCAGGGAAATCCCGTTGGCAAAAGATGGGACTCTACAGCACCATCTGGTGTCAAAGGGTGTCCTCCCTTTTCGGTGCATTTCCAGGTCACTACCCTCACTTTCCTCATCACTTTCCTAACTGCAAAACATCTGTTTCTTTTTCTAAATCAGATTCGTGGCACAAGGCTGACAAAGTGCTTAAATCCACTCTAAATAGCACCACCTAAGTTCCCCAGTATGCTCTTGAATCTCTCCTGGAGGTGCCCTAATTCCATAAGGAAGCGGCTATATACTGAGTCAGGCTATGGGTCCATCATGCCAAATATTGTCTCCGGTGTTCTCATGCAGAGAGAGATTTTTCTCCCCATCTCCCAATTAAAATACTACCTGAGTATTTTAATTGGAGGTGCCTGGAGTTGAACTTTAGACATTTTTCATCTGACTTCCTATGCTGAAAAAACCCAAAGCCCTTTCTTGATTTCCTTCTCTTTTGCCACTCTAGACAGTGGCCCTACCCCCTTTACTACAGGTTTGTCTGTCACCCGTTATTGACAGGATAATAGTGCTTTACAGAATCACGGAATTGCAGAGTTGGACGCTCCGCAATGCAGAAATCTTCTTGCCCAATATGGAACTCAAACCCATGTTCCCTGAGATTAAGAGTCAGTAGTAGGTTCTGCCTTTGTTTCTTCTTTCTTTCTTTCTTTCTTTCTTTCTTTCTTTCTTTCTTTCTTTCTTTCTTTCTTTCTTTCTTTCTTGTTAATACTTATTATTTAAGGCCAGCTTTCAATTGAATGTCTCATCTCCCCACCCCCTGCCCTCCCCCAGCACCAAGAATTCATGACCTTTTACAAAGAAAGAAAATAGATCTAATTCCAAATTTGACGACCTCCTATAATTAACAGGGGGCAAACTATACATCATTATCTGTGGTTTTGCAATTGTTATGTTTCTGCTGGTGATCTTTAAAGCTTAACATTGCATAAGGGGGAAGCTTGGCATTTGAGTGGGGGGTGGGGGGCTGCCAAGCGGGTATGCTATTTTTCTGCTGGCTGGGGGGGGGGGAGATATGGGAAAACAGTGGTGTGTGGATGAGGGAGAGATTTCTGAGCAGACAAAAGGGAAGAAAATAAGAGGTTAGGCAGGACCTTCTCTCTGCTGAGCTGCTCTCCCAACCCGAGGTTCCTTGCTTGCTGGTTTGCATTACAATAAGTCCACAGGTAAGAAGAATCAGAGCACTGTGATGGATTGGGTCAGTGCATCTGGCTGCTAACCAGAAGGTTGGTGGTTCGAGCCCCCTGACCACCAGGGACGATGGACTCGTAATCTGGGGAACCGGGTTCGCGTCTCCGCTCCTCCACATGCAGCTGCTGGGTGACCTTGGGCCAGTCACACTTCTCTGAAGTCTCCCAGCCTCACTCACCTCACAGAGTGTTTGGAGGAAGGGAAAGGAGAATGTTAGCCGCTTTGAGACTTCTTCGGGTAGTGATAAAGCGGGATATCAAATCCAAACTCCTCCTCCTCCTCCTCCTCCTCCTCTTCTTCTTCCCTTCCAACTCTACAATTGTACAATTCTATGATTCTATACGCTCAGCACTTATTTGTGTGTGCAAGGATTTCTGTTTGTGCAACAGAACTTACATGCCCTTCAAATGCAACCCCCCCCATGCAAAAAAAGATCGTGTAATTCCAGCTCCCCCTTTCCTCGCAGGACTGTACTCTAGAAGAAATATATCAGCACATGCAAACACACAAACAGAGTTTGCCAGCAAGGGGGCGAGAGAAGGATTTGCAGAACCAATGCAGACACATCTCCACCGTTCACCGTTACAAGTTTCAAATTAGTGTGCTACGAGTAGCCCCCGGGGGACTATAACTGATCTAACATTTATCTGTAATTGAAATGCGGAAATGCAAAAAAAGAAAAGAAAAAAAGCACTATCTCAGCTGTCTTTAAATTTACTGACTCTAACACAACTGTGAAATGCTTTTCCTTTAAGTATTTGGCACAATCTAATGGGAGAAAAGTAAACACAGAGACAGAAAGTAGAAAAACGAGAAGTTGCAGGTGCTTCAGGTAAAATTAGAAAAGAGATATTTTTCTTTTTCTTTCTTTGGAGGGGAGAGGAAATCAATTTTGGATAACTGCAGTGGTGGCGTAAGAAGCCAAGAAGAGACATCCTGGATCAGACCAAAGGACGATCCAGTCCAACATTTTGTTCTTGTAGTGTCTAAACAGATGCCTACGGGAAGCCTGCAAGCACAATTAGCCTTCCTGGGTGACTCCTATTTGTCTATAATAATAAAAAATAATAATACATTTTTATTTATACCCCGCCCTTCCCAGTTCAGAAAACCGGGCTCAGGGTGGCTAACAACAAATTTAGTACACTTAATTGATGCCACAAAAAACAGCATAAAATACAATATAAAACGTGAATAATAATAAATTCAAAATTCAAAAATCAATTTAGGGGGGAGATCCATCCAATAAACATTAGATGATCACCAGGGCTAGCTGGCTAAATTAGTCCTATTTGAGCCAGCATGGAGACCAGGGGAGAATTAGCTGTGGGATCCCAGAGTGGGTAATCTTCATAAAAGGGAAAGGGGAGGGAAGGAAGGGGAATAAAAGATCAGGCTAAATTCAAATTGAAAGCCAGGTGGAATAGCTCTGTCTTACAGGCCTGACAGAAGGAGGCTAAATCCTGAAGCGCACTAGTCTCATGGGACAGAGCATCCCACCAGGTTGGAGCCATCACTGAGAAGGCCCTGGCCTTGGTGGAGGATAGTCTGACTTGCTTAGGGCCTGAGACCTCTAAACTATGGTTATTCATGGACCTTAAGGTCCTCTGCGGGGCATACCAGGAGAGGCAGCCCTGTAAATACGAGGGCCCTAAGCCATATAATGCTTTTATTCTGTGAATTGATTTTATTTTGTGAACCACCCTGAGACCCGCTGGTATTGGGCGGTATGTAAATTCAATAAATAACAATAAAAATAATAATGTCTGATTGTAACCTTATTCACTGAAGAATAAATGGCATTTCGTGTCACTCTCACACGTGACCAAAAAGCAGCACCAATATGAGTGCTTTTTTTATTACGTTGATGCCAAATGTTTGAAGCTTCCGGACAGTTAAAATAAAGCACTTCTTCATGCAGTGCATGAAATTAAACCGTGGAACTCACACCCACAGGAGACCGTGATGGCTGCTAACCAGTTTGGATGGCTTTAAAGTACTGTTTTAGGGGGACAGGGGGCGGGCTGGTATGGAGGACTTGATGGTCCTGAATGGGGTAACTGTGCCCCTGAAGGACCAGGTGCGCAGCCTGGGAGTCATTTTGGACTCACAGCTGTCCATGGAGGTGCAGGTCAATTCTGTATCCAGGGCCACTATCTACCAGCTCCATCTGGTAAGCAAGCAGAGACCCTACCTGCCCGCAGACTGTCTCACCAGGGTGGTGCATGCTCTGGTTATCTCCCATTTGGACTACTGCATGTGCTCTATGTGGGGCTACCTTTGAAGGTGACTCAGAAACTGCAATTAATCCAGACTGCAGCAGCTAGACTGGTGATGGGGAGCAGCTGCCGAGACCATATAACACCTGTCCTGAAAGACCTACATTGGCTCCCAGTACGTTTCCGAGCACAATTCAAAGTGTTGGTGCTGACCTTTAATAGCCCTAAACAGCTTTGGTCCTGTATACCTGAAGGAGCGTCTCCACCCCCATCGGCACCGAGGTCCAGCGCCGAGGGCCTTCTGACGGTTCCCTCACTGCAAGAAGCAAAGCTACAGGGAACTAGGCAGGGGGCCTTCTCGGTAGTGGCACCCGCCCTGTGGAACGCCCTGCCATCAGATGTCAAAGAGATAAACAGCTACCCGACATTTAGAAGACATCTGAAGGCAGCCTTGTTCAGGGAAATTTGTAACATTTTAATATATTTTTAATCTTTGTTGGAAGCCTCCCAGAGTGGCTGGGGAAACCCAGCCAGATGGGCAGGGTATAAATAATAAATTATTATTATTATTATTATTATTATTATTATTAAAAGAAGATTGGAGAATAAGATGATGCTCTGCCTCTGTTGGTGGAGGCAGCAATGCTTCTGAATAGCATTTCTGAGAGCCACAGGAGGGGAGAGGGCTCTTGCACTCAAATGCTGCTTGTGGGGTTCCTACAGGCATCTGGTTGGCCGCGGTGAGAACAGGATGCGGGGCCAGGTGGGCCTTGGGCAAGCTCTTCTTATGCTACGTCGTCGTTTCATTTCTATTCCCCTCAGAGCTAAAATGGCCGGAGAGGTTTTAACAATCAATTCCTCTTTGTAGAGAACTCTGCAACTCTAGCTCTGTGAAGAGGTCTCCTAGCAACTCTCAAAAACCTCAACAATCTAGTTCCCATGATGCTTTGGGGGAAGCCACGGCTGTTAAAGTGGTATAGCACTGTTTTAAATGTAAGGTGCGGTTATGACAGGTGTGTGGATCCTCTGTAAGCTGCAGGGCAATGGGAACAGTGACTGGGATGTAGCTAAGGTGTTAGTCCTCACTGTCCCGACATTTACTTTATGGTCAAGTTTAGGGGTGCCCAACATGGCATCCTCCAGATGTTGCTGTACTACAACTTCCATCATTCCTGACTATTAGCCATACTGACTGGGGCTGATGGGTATTGGGAGTCCCACACTGGCTATACCTGCTGAAGGTGCCTTCATTACATATCTTTAGGCACCGGGTGAAAACATTTCTCTTCAACCAGGCATTGGGCTGGTTCACCTCCTACGGCCTTTTAAATGTGCCTCTCTCTGTGTGTGGGTGTCCACTGGTTAGTCTGGCTTTTGTTTTAGCGTGTATTTTGAGCTTTCATTCTGTGTTTTTATGTTATGAACCACCCTGTGATCCTCGGACGAAGTGTGGTATACAAATTTAATAAATAAAAGGAAAAATAAGTACAGTGGTGCCCCGCAAGACGAATGCCTCGCAAGACGGAAAACCCGCTAGACGAAAGGGTTTTCCGTTTTTCAATGCGCTTCGCAGGACGAATTTCCCTATGGGCTTGCTTCGCAAGACGAAAATGTCTTGCGATTCTTGCAATTTTTTTCGCTCCCCACCCCCTTTTTCTAAGGCACTAAGCTGCTAATAGCCTTTTAGCAGCTAATCCGCTAATCCCTTAAGCCTTTAATAGCCGCTAATAGCCGCTAAACCGCTAATAGCGCTAATCCGCTAATAGGGTTACTTCGCAAGACGAAAAAACCGCTAGACGAAGAGACTCGCGGAACGGATTCTTTTCGTCTTGCGAGGCACCACTGTACAGTGCCTAAAGAGGGCTTCTCCACTCATTTCCCACTAAGTGTGTGATAATGGCTTCAAAGAAAACAATGCTGAAAGCGGAGAATTCTGCTTGCAGAGGCATTTTCTATTTGTGTTTTCCACAACTGTTTGTTCCCCTTTTTTGCCACATTTCTGGAGCTTTCGTTTCAATCACCTTCCATGAAGTACATCGAGTCCTTGTTCCCTTACCCATTGGAGACATGAACTCCAGAATCTCTGTGTTTGAGATTACTGATAAGTTTCTG
The DNA here is from genome assembly GCF_965153285.1 of Podarcis tiliguerta. Lineage (NCBI taxonomy): Eukaryota > Metazoa > Chordata > Lepidosauria > Squamata > Lacertidae > Podarcis > Podarcis tiliguerta. Next base: position 14,761,324 of record NC_139536.1, on the reverse strand, counting down.
CTTTTGCAAAACCAACCGATGTTGTTGTTGTTGTTCAGCTTTACCCCAGTTAATGCTTCCATACTGAGCAGAAGGGTGTCTGTTCTTTATAACTAAGGAAAGATGGGCCGAGCTGTTTCTGGCCTGTGGCAGGTTTGCATGCGCTCATTCATAAGTCTGTTCCATCTCGTTCAAAGGAACCACACAGGAGAAGAGGAAGCTGTCTTTTGCTGAGCCAGGCCATTGGTCTTTCTGGAACAGCACTATCCACATATTGTTATGGCTTTCCAGGATTTCACACAAGGCTTTCTCACAGCCTTACCCGGAGGTGGCAAGGACCTTGTGCACACAAAGCAGATGTTCAACAACTGAGATACAGCTGAACATACAGAAAGTATCATTTTGGGGGTATGCATTCTACCCTAAAAGAGGGGCATCAGAAACTACAGCTCTACAGATGTTGAACTCTCAATTCCTATTAGCTCCAGACAGCCTGGCCAATGAATGGTCAGGGATAATGGGAGTTGTAATCCAACAACATCTGGAAGGCTGCCCACACCTGTCTTAAAGCAAGACCTAATCACTGTTTAAGGACGCGGGTGGCACTGTGGGTTAAACCACGGAGCCTAGGGCTTGCTGATCAGAAGGTCGGTGGTTCAAATCCCCGCGATGGGGTGAGCTCCCGTTGCGCGGTCCCAGCTGCTGCCAACCTAGCAGTTTGAAAGCACATCAAAGTGCAGGTAGATAAATAGGTACCACTCCAGCGGGAAGGTAAACGGCATTTCTGTGCGCTGCTCTGGTTCACCAGAAGCGGCTTAATCATGCTGGCCACATGACCTGAAAGCTGTACGCTGGCTCCCTCGGCCAATAAAGTGAGATGAGCGCCGCAACCCCAGAGTCGGCCACGACTGGACCTAAGGGTCAGGGGTCCCCTTTACCCTTTAATCACTGTTTGGGATTTGGCAAAACGATGTCAGCACTAAAAAAAATATTTTAAAAATGGACCCATTAAAATCCTCAAGTGTCCCTACTGAGAATTCCTTGAGAACAGCAGGAGGAGGGACAACAGCAGAGAAATTCAGGACAAAGGAAACAGACCATCAACTTATGGTACTCCCTGCTGCAAGGTGTGGTGGTGGCCAATGGCTGTCATGGACCGGCTGGATGCAGAAAAGGGGTGGGAGGCACCAGCTGGGGAACCCCCAAAGGAAGAAGGCTCAGAGCCAAGCAATTGGATGACGATGAGTGGTCAGAGAGAGCAGAGGGGGGAGGAGGTGTCAGAAGCTGAAAAAGTAATTGAGTTTAGCGAGCAGGGAGAGGCTGGGGCAGAGAGATGTTGAGAATCGGAGGCAGGAGAGGAAGTGGGGCAGGAGACAGAGATGAAGCAGGCTGCTGAAGAAGCCAGGGGGTCGCCCCCTCCTGCTGCAACTAGCTCCCCTCCTGTCTGGTCTCCCAGAATAGGCAGAGAAATGAAGAGGGCAGGGCAATGAGAGAAAAGACAACACAGCCTTAGGCTGCTGGGAAAGGAATCAGGGGAGGAGTCTTAGAAAGCTATGGGAAGCTATGGGGCAAGACCTACTGGGGAGAGTTGCTGTGATCAATAGGCCTGCACTGTGTTAATAGCCCCAGACCAGACTGGCTTTGTCCCTGGCTTCAATATAACAGACCCCATCAGGAAACTACTGAACCTGATCGAACACAGAAAGGCAACTAAACTCCCATTGACAATTATGTCCCTAGACATCCTCAAAGCTTTTGATTGCTTAGAGTGGAAATACATATTAGCAATACTAACTAACATGAAATTTGGCCCCAACTTCCTACAAATCCTCAAACAAATATACTCCCAAGCCTCAGCAAAATGCAGAGCTAACAATATGGATTCTAATACTATAGCTATCCAAAGAGGCACGAAACAAGGATGCCCACTGTCTCCCTTCTTATTTATCCTGGCTCTGGAACCCTTAGCAATCCGAATCCGAGCAGCCACAGACATCAAGGGAGTGGAAATAAAAGGCAGAACCTATAAACTAGGGCTCTTTGCGTATGACCTAATGGTCACAACACCAGACCCCATAAGCACAGTAACCTCCCTAATCAGAGAACTCAACATATTTGCAATGGTGTCGGGCCTACAGGTAACTTTTACAAAGTCAGAAGCTATGTGCTTCAACACCCCTCGTCACACCCAAAAAGAACTCACTAAGGTCACCAAAATAGGCCTGCACTGTTTGGGATTCTTTGAATAAAGAGTTAACTTCAATGAGACAAGTGTTTTTTTAATTGCTGGCCGGCTCCTGGCTCCGGCTCCTGACGACGGGTTTAAAAGGGAACCCATGGATGAGAGGTCGAATGGCCGTTGGCCATGAAAGTACCAAGCGCAGAGGCTTTGTGGCACTGACTGAATATCTGGGGACTGGGGGGGGGGGCGTGAGGGGCCACACAAGCAGCAAGGAAAGATGATACATCCCTTGATATATCTTTCCAGAATCATCCTAACTGGCTACTCTTGAAAAGAGGGGGACCGACTGATTTATCACAGTTCTACACTGCCCCTTAATTAAACATTTCCAGGGTAATTTACAATAATCCATAAAACAGCAGCCCTCAATAACGCAGTTGACGATCGGCAAGGATTCCCGTTCCTAACCACAAATCCTAGCTTTAAAAGAAAGTGAGCGGGCAATTTGGCACAAGATCCCGATGTATAAAATAACATGCTATACTAAAAGGGGAGAGGGAGGGAAGGAACTTTCGATAAGCTAAAAGACTTGTTAAACCTGTGGTAGAAGTTTATTTGTTTTTTATTGGCGCAATGAAACAAATTGTACGGCAAGCTGTTTTGGAGGTAATTTAAGGCAAAATTGAGCAGAGAAAGTTACATTGTAATTGTGCAAATTATGTATAACCATAAACTGTACATAAATGGCGCTAACTATAGCAGCCTCTGGAATATTCACAATGATTTCTAAGTCCCCCCCCCCTTGCTCTCCTTTATTTACTCACCAGTTTAAACTATTTTCTTCTTTGTTAACACAAAAATGTCTGCATTTTTTAAAAAAATGAAAAAAAACAAACATACAAACACATCCATGAAAACTATGTAGCCAGTAGCAGTAAAGGGCAGAGCTAAAAAGAAAACAAGGAGACACCTCTAGTGAATAGTCTGATGGAGTTGAGAAGCTTACCTGACCCCCTGGCAGGTGAGTTGCTGGAGAGGAAGATGGGAGGACAGCATGGTGTCCATGCATGGACCAGCAGGAGAATCAGATTGCCTCCATTGGTGCTTTGCACTGAGCTGACCTCCTGGCCGCCTTGCCCCTCCCACTCCCAGTAAGAAGCAGCCAATTACCTGCCAGGAGGTCAGGTAAGTGCCTCCGGCCCACCCCACTGTGTGCTATTGCCAGCCACAATGGAGATACAGAATGTCTCCCAGCCAGACTGGGACTAAGAGCCATTTGGCTTCTCTGCTCATCCATCTATTGCCATTCCGGGTGGCTTCATTAGAGGGAGAGAAGCAAGACAGGAAAGCACTGTCCAATGGCCTGCCTAGGACCACCTGACATTCAGCTCCTCCCCTCTTGTTATGTACTGAGTTGAATAGGATCCAAAATGCAGCAGTCTGATTGGTCCTAGAACAATAGGATTCAGAATGCAGCAGTCTAATTGACCCTAGAACAATAGGATTCAGAATGCAGCAGTCTGATTGGTCCACAGGAGCCACCCAATCCAGCTCCAGGTGGAAGTGAATCCGCAACCTGATTGGCCTACAGGTAAATCCCGGAATTAGCCAATCACGTGGGGCCCATTGTGTAAATAATGTATATAAAGCAGACATTCGGGGGGGGGGGGTTGCCATTCCTCCTCACGACTATGAGCTGAATAAAGAGCATGAAATCCACTCTCGATTCGGAGTATATTTCACCTCTCTAGTGGTGATTGGAGGAAACAGTGAAGAGCTGTGCTTTCTGCTTTGTAAACCGTAGTCAGGGCTATTCAGTTTGAAAGATAGGGTGGAAATAAGATCAGGGTCAACTGTTTTGGCCGAGATTTTTCAGCCTCAGATAGCTACAATTCCCAGAGTGAGTTAACAGTCAATCCTGCTTCCTAGGGAACTCTGGAAATTGCAGCTCTGTGAGAGGGAATGGGGTGTCTTAGCAACTCTCAGCACCCTTAACAAACTACAGCTCCCAGAATTCTTTAATTCTTTAAAAGAGGAGCTGACCTCCTCTTTTAACCTCTTTTAACCTGCGGCATCTACCTGGCATGCTGAATGTCTCAGATTTAATCCCCAGATCTCCAGGGATCCCCTGCCTGTAACCCCAGAGAGATGCTGTCAGTCTTTGGAGACAATACATCCTGAGCTACATGGACCAATTATCTGACTCGGTAGAGCAGCTTCTTTTGTTCAATCTCATTGCTTTCTTCAACAGTATTAAAATAATATTAAACACTGATTAAATCTGGACCCACAATCATGGCCAGGATTCAATTCACAGATAGCGAAATTGTGTTCTCCAAAATATTCGCTAAATATTTGTTGAGTATATCTGTATTAAGTTCTGTGGCCTACAAATAAAGTCTTCTGAAGGCGATCCAAAACTCATGCCACCCAGAAACTTCCAGTTTCACATGTTCAGCTCCGCATGCTTGATTTACAGACTTTTCGGGAAATATTTGGAATATTTTAGTAAGGCCTTGGTTGGTAAATAGGTATGCATTGGTGAATCAGACTTGTGCGGAATTCAGTTAAACAAAACTTATCCACGTCTGTATTTTATGTCTGAAAGAACTGGAGGCAGAAACAATTGAGCAAAACTGCTTGTAAAAAATGTCTGGGTGGTTAATTTCAATCTTTCAGTACACAACTCGCTTTAAGGATGTAATTATGGTTTATGTTACCCACCTCCTTTACTCTTGATGAGAATAAAGTTTGGGGGTTTGTGAAAGAAAAGGATGTACCATCAACAAGACAGCAGATTTTTGAGGACAGTTACCCCAAGATAAAACTTGGCAAGCAAAACAATTAACACCGGAGACAATCCATTCAAACTTTTTGTTTAGGCGTCTCAGCTTTTCTGTCTAGACTCAATAGCTGCTGGATAGGAAACACTGGCAATCTTTATGCTGCAACCTTGATAGCTTGTGAAATTCATAAGATTATTTCAGATGAAGGAGGGCGAGGAACTCATTTAACCTCAACTGCTTTCTCTTCTAACCAGTGCTATTTTTCTAGAAGAAGAGGTGCTGAAGTTCACCATGAACCTCCCCCTTGTTCTCTTAGAACAGGGGTCTGCAACCTTTAAGACAAAAAGAGCCACTTGGACCCGTTTCCGAAGGAAAAAAAAACTGGGAGCCGCAAAACTCGTCATTATAAAAATAACTTTTTAAATCACTTTTTTCTTATTTCTTTGTTTGACCCCTCAGAATTACTCCTCCTCATAGAAATAAACGTTAAATTAACAAGTTAACTTTTGTGTGTGTGTGTGTTCTTCACTCCCCTTCAAAACAGCGTACATGCCCCCTTTCAATGCAGTGACCAGCGTACATGCCCCTTACAATGTAGCGGGCAGGTGGGTGGGAAGGTGACGTTGGGACGGTGCGTAACTAATGCACGCACCGCCCCCATGCGACGTCACAGCCAGTACAGTGCCCGCCACAGTGGGGAGTGTCGGGGCGCACAATGCGCCTCCTCCCCTCGCTAGTATCTGCCCCGGAGCCGCAGCAAAGGTGTAAAAGAGCCACATGCGGCTCTGGAGCCATGGGTTGCAGACCCTTGTCTTAGAATGACAATGGTGCCCACCTGAGAGGTGCTGGAGCTGAGCTCCGGTGAGCTCTGGCTGAAAAAATATATCTCTCTCTGCTTCTAACTTCAATAAAGATACCATGCCCAGAGCCAGACTTACCCATGTAAAACTTGCATAACGTTTTCTTCAATCATTGCCAGTCAAAGCAAAGGAATGGCATGGAGTGTGCAGGGACAAGGGCGATGGGTGGGAGGGAGGAAACAACTTGCTTCATGGATCATGGAAGATACACATAGCCTTATGATGATCTCATTGAGGACTAGGGGGACGAGGGGTTAAAATTTGCTTAATTCAATTTCCTGCATGGAGATCACTTGTGTACATGTAGGAAATTACATGTACAGTGGTACCTCAGGTTACATACGCTTCAGGTTACATACGCTTCAGGTTGCAGACTCTGCTCACCCAGAAATAGTACCTCAGGTTAAGAACTTTGCTTCAGGATAAGAACAGAAATCGGGTTCCAGCAGCGCGGCAGCAGCAGGAGGCCCCATTAGCTAAAGTGGTGCTTCAGGTTAAGAACAGTTTCAGGTTAAGTACAGACCTCCGGAACAAATTAAGTACTTAACCTGAGGTACCACTGTATTCTTCTTGGAAGCTAAGCAGGGTCTGACCTGGTTAGTACGTGGATGGGACACCCAATCAGCAATTCTTAAGGGGTTTTTTTGCATTTTCCTCCCATCATTCCTCTCAAGAAGCTGTGATCTTTGCAGCCCCTTTTCCATTCTAACTTCACAACAACCCTTCAAGGTTGGCTAGAATAAGTGTGAATGGCCTACAGTCACTTAGTATGCTTTGTGGCTGAACAGGTGCTTTCAACCAGCTCTGTCTAATTTTTTTGTATTTAATTTTTTTTTAATTGGTAAGTAGTACCTTTACCTTTTAGAATTTCTGAAGCACCCACCTAGCAATCAGCAGCATGACATTTCGCAATGTTCAGCATGGTGAGGTGGTTAAAGTGTCTAACTAGGACTAGGAAGTAAAAGGTAAAGGTAAAGGGACCCCTGACCATTAGGCTCAGTCGTGGATGACTCTGGGGTTGCGGTGTTCATCTCGCTTTACTGGCCGAGGGAGCCGGCGTACAGCTTCCGGGTCATGTGGCCAGCATGACTAAGCTGCTTCTGGCGACCCAGAGCAGTGCACGAAAATGCTGTTTACCTTCCCGCCGGAGCAGTACCTATTTATCTACTTGCACTTTGACTTGCTTTCGAACTGCTAGGTTGGCAGGAGCAGGGACCGAGCAACGGGAGCTCACCCCGTTGCGTGATTCGAACCGCCGACCTTCTGATCGGCAAGTCCTAGGCTCAGTGGTTTAACCCACAGCGCCATCCGCATCCCCAGGACTGTGGAAGACCAGGGCTCAAATCCCCATTGTGCCTGAAATCTCGCTGAGTGACATTGGACCAGTCACCAGCTGTCAGGTTAACCTTTATCACAGGATTGTTATGAAAATAATGTGGAGTTGGGAAGAACCATTTTCAGCAGACTGAGTCCCTTGGAGAAATGGTGGGATGAAATTTTCAGAATAACATAATAACCAGATACATCTCAACGGGTGAGGTGAAGCCACAATGCTAGCTTCCTAACAGGAAGGAGAGGGGCAGGGGTAAATGGGCAGGGGTGGTTAAAGTGGCGCAAATTCAGTGGCACCAAACTGGCTGCAGTAGGACATTTTCACTGCATGAACCTCCCTGCCACCTCTCTCCAGGTAAGCAACAGGTGACGTGCCTGCTGGGAAGCTTGTGAAGTGAGTCGACCCCAGCTGGCAAACCACTTCTGATAATGGCAAGTTCTCAGTCTCTCAGAAGAAGGCATTGTCCCAACAATTATAAAAGCCAAACAAAAGTTTTTTGCTCAATATTTTGGCACAGGAATACTTCGCCTATTAGGGGGTTGATTAATGGCCGCTTTTTTATCTCTTTCCTGCTTCCATCTGCCTTTCTTCCAATTTTGGATTGTTGAGTGATTAGTTTCACAGAGGAACAGATGAGAGGAACAGATGAGAAGAACAAATGTTACCAAAAGAGGGTGGGGGAGTTGCCATTGAAATTTAGCCTAAAACACAATTGGAAGCAACTCTGGAGGTTCCTCTTTAGGTGAAGAATCTAAAGAGTTTTAGAAGATAATTACAACTGAAATCTCTTCAAAGACGCGGGGTGATTCTGCTTAAGTCTCGATGGGAGGAAGCCATTATGGAGTTGCTGGACTCCAATGCTCCTCTGCCTATGGTCATGGGACTTGTAGTCCAACAACATCTGCAGGGCTCCATGTTGGCTACTGGCCTAACGGTTAGAGGCTAGAGTCTAACCAGATCATGCCTAGGACAAAATGTGAAGTGAATTTGTGGGTCCTTTGTGCAATAGAAAATATGAGAATGTGGTGTGAAATTTTGTGGACAAGCGAAACATGGTTAAGAAGAGGCACTAGGTTCACATGTAATGCCAAGCTATAGATAAACAAGCAAAGGTTCGTAAGCCAACAACAAACCATGACTTCAGATCATGGTATGCTGGCAGTTAACAAACCATAATTAAGCCATTGGGCAACGTTCACACATAGCACGAAGCCATGGTTTAGTAAACCGAGATTTAATAAACAACGGCTTAGTGTTATGTGTGAACTGGGCCAGTACCATTTCTAGGAAGAGTATGTCCATTGAAAAGAGCATTTTGGTGCCATTCAACATGCTATGGGGGCTACGCATTATGTCCAGAAATCTCTCCCCTGTGTGACAGGCCTTGGAATGCACAGTGACATAACTTCCTGAGGTTTTTTTTTTTTTTTTTTTTGCCAAGTTCTCTCAGTGAAATGTTAAACCTATATATGGGACGTACTACTTCAGATTTAGCAGATTTTACTGAATGCTGCTGCTTACAGGCATTCCTGTCCTGCCCCTCCTGCGGTATAAAGTGGTACAGCCCAGAAACATGTCTACCAAGAAATGCAAGTTCTCTCCAGGCATTCCAAAAAGGGGAAAGTGAGGAGAACAGCAGGGACAAGCACGCCTGTCCACCATCAACATTTCCATCACCTTCCATCTTGGGGCAGGTGACTGCCTGCAGCTGGGAGCCTCTGGTACCTGTGCAGGTTCTCTGTGCTCCCTTCCCCTTTGCCCCCCTCAACAGGTACACTTTCCCAATAATATGAAACACCTTCAAGAAAGTTAATGTTGCTATCTGATCTCCGAAAAATGAACTATTGTCTCTGCCCTTACTTGCAATGGAGAAATAACTTACACAGGATAAATAATTTTGTCAGATTTCATCTGATCCATGTCTGCTATGTTCTCTCTTTCTTTCAAAACCAACACAAAGGCCAATTCCCAAAGTAATTTAACAGCTGTTTTTTCACCCCAGGGAACTCTGGGAGGAGAATAGAGAACTCTCAGCACCCTTAACAAACCACACTTCCCAGGAGAGAAGCTATGACTGTTAAAGTGGCATAAGAGTGCTTTAAATGCATCGTGTGGCCACATAGAAATTCCGTAAATTATACCTTTGTTGTGCATAACCGCATTGAGGTTTGCTGCTGAAAACAAATTTTGCTGAGATCTTATGCCTGAGGAAGAATCTGCACATGCTCTATGCTCTTTCCCTTAGAAAGACCCCGACAACCCCTCCTCATTTAACCACCTTGACATGTGCAACAATGCTTTGCAATGATGCTTAAGTGATGTGGTCTACTAAGGCACAGGTGGGGAAACTGTGACCTTCCAGATCTCAGACTTCAGCTCACATTGGCCTCATCCAGCATGGCAAAGTTCAGGGACGATGGGAGCTGTAATCCAGGAATATCTTGGAGGACCACAGGTTCCCCATCCTTGGTGTCAACTCCTCTCAAACCTTCATGGAGACAGGGACAATTGTAGGGCCCCTTACTGGACCAAATCCTTGCTATGTATCTTTGGTGCATAGGGTGAGAATCTGCCATTTGTGCTTCAGCAAGAAGAAACCCCACAATTTTATTCCAGCAAGGACACCGTTAAGTATTGGTGGTAATCTCTGTGTTACAGAGCTGCCGAAACATCTGATAAAGAACACTGCCTGTGTCAGTCCCCGAGAAATAAATGGGAACTTCAAGAAACTGCCTTGTAATTGAGAAATCCAACAGTCAGCTGTCTTCATTTATTCTCATTAGAGCTTCTTGTTCCATTTCATCCTATAAGGACCAATTTCCCACTTTTTAAAAATTTAAAAGAAAACCATCCTTATCTAGGACTCCCCCTCACATGCCCCCTCCACTTTTAGGAAACTTCGCAAAGTACTGTGCAATCATGATCCAAACCACCAACTTCTTTGCAAAGGAGAAAAGTTCTCAGCGGAGAAGATAGGAGCTAGTTGCTACAACGCTCCAATTGAAAAGTTTGCCAGATTTTCCCCGGATAAGTTGTGCTGCTTTTCAGCAGATGGACTTTTCCTTTGTTCAGTTTCAGCTGTGTTCAAGCAAGGTTTTTTTGTTTTGGAGAAAACGCCAAGCGCTTAATATCGTAAATTACTTTGGAAACCCCCACTGCTGTGGGAAACTCCGACTGAAACTTTTTTGCGCAGGCAAATTATCTCTCTCCAACGCTTGCAAACTGCCTTTGAGGAGGATTGCCGTGGTCCCAGAAGAACCAGCGATCCCTCCCTCTGAAAATCCTCCGGAAAGAGTGAACCCAATTTATCAAAGGAGGAGATAATCTCCAGAGACCAAAGCAAAAAGGTCTGCCGCAGAGTTCTTTTGGTTGCCCAATTTACTCACAGTTCCGTGGCGTTCCTGGGGATGTCCGGCGGCACTTGGGTCACCTTGCTATCCTGGCAGGTGAACATCAAGTTGTCCAAGAATTGACAGGTGGGATGCCCGGAGCCAGACCCCAAGAGGAGAAGCAGGCAGAAGCAGGCAGAAGGGAACAGAGCCATGCTTGCCTCCGCAATGCCCTCTCTCCCGGCCACTGAAAGAGAAGCTCCTCCTGCCTCACTCCTTCCACCGAGGCACCGCCTTAATGGGCAGTGGTGAGTCATTTGACACCCAAGGAAGGTCTTCTGCATGTCAGGGGTGGGCCAGAAGGTAGATCTGCAGTCAATATGAGTGATTTGCAGCAAGGTTTACTCGCTCCCCAATTGTTTGAGTAAACAGCAACATAACATCAGGGAAGGGCTGTAGTTCAGTGGCAAAGCACATAGGTGGACTGATTGATTGGCTGATTGTATTTACTGTACTTTTCCGTGTATAAGATGATTTTTTAATTATAAAATAATGTAAAAGAATTGGGGTTGTCTTATACACAGATAGTTCAGAGACGGGCAAGCAGGAGATTGTCAATGACGATTGGGTGGGTGATTGGTGGCTGTGTCAAGGGCTGGTGTCGATTGGCTGTTGCTTTGTCAATTGGGCGGGTGATTGGTGGCTGTGTGAAGGCCTGCTGTTGATTGGCTGCCGCTGCAGCAATTGGGTGTGATTGGGAGATGGTTGGTGGCTTTGGTGACATGTGCGATTTGCAGTGTCAGTCAGGAGGCTGAGTGGTTTTTGGCAATCACCCCCCCCCAAAAGCTCAACAACTCTGGGCAATCTCCCCCCATTATCTTAATTTGGGGTCCCCCAAAATAGGGGTCGTCTTATACATTAAAAAATACAGTATATGCTGCTTTTCATTCAAATGAATTTCAAAGAGGCTTACAACCAATAAATAACCATAACATAATAAAACACAATAGCACATCACGAATACAGCATACATTATATAAAATAATTAACAAATAACCAATAAAACAGTTGCAATTAAAAAAAACCACTTAACACAACAGAAACTAAAAAATAAGCTAAACCTCACAATTATGGCAAGTCATATGATTAACGAGATGATTGGACAGTGTTCTCAAAGCTACCAGCATGAGTCTGACCAAACTGCGAGAGGCAGTGGAAGACAGGAGTGCCTGGTGTGCTCTGGCCCATGGGGTCACGAAGAGTCGGACATGACTAAACGACTAAACAACAACAACAACATATGATTAACAAATCAATGCAGCATCTAGAATCTATAAAACAATATTAAAAACATTAACAAAATAGCAACTAAAAATATAAGCTAAGCACTAAGTCCATTCACGCAATCTCTGCACCCCCATGACTCATACCCTCTCTCCTTTAAAACAAAACTACACAGCAAACCAACAAGACAATCAATACTAATTGAAATAAGAATTACATTTATACTGAAACTAAACTAATCCCCAGCCCCATCAAACATCCATCCCACCCACAACAGCTAAAAAAACCCAAAGAACCAAAAACAAAACATTTAAAACACCACAGATGAAGAAGTATTTTGAACATTTAAAAACATTTAAAAACATTTTTGACATGCTCAGAGTGAGTGTGGGCCCCGCCTCTTAGGCCAGGTGGAAGTAGGCCTTGCATCAGGGAGCGGTCTTCCTTCCACACTCACAACAGCGGTTTGACTTTGTATGTGGCATCTGACGATGTTGCTAACATGGCAGGGAACCTCAGCTCACTTCTACTGGGGGAAACAGTTGCCCTGGCTCAGAAGGTGTCATGAGGTGGGGAGCAAGGAAAAACAGTCCCACAGGGATAGCTCACTCAGTAGAGCAGTAGACTCGTAACCCCAGGGCCTTGGGTTCAAGCCCCATGCTGGGCAGAAGATTCCTGCATTTCAGAGGGTTGAACTAAATGATCTTTGTGGCCCCTTCCCACTCTGTTATTCTAGGATCTTACCGCAAACCTACTTATTTCACACTTCCCCAATCATTGTGCAAACTCAGACGAAGTTTTCATTTGAAAGTTGCACTTCTCCACCAAACCTTGCAATGCATTTTCCAAGCCAAAGAAAAAAGTGTGCCAAGGTTCATATACTAGTGAAAATAATTCTGTTTAAAAATGCATTATATTAGGGGAAATTGCTTGCAAGAAGGTGCACATGGTGCAAAACTGCTCATAGAAATGTGTTTATTCAGAGAAACGTGCGCTAAAATGCTGGCAGATTTTCATGAGTACTTAAAAAAAAAACCCAGCTTGATCTGATGAACTGAATGTAGGATTGGGAAACTGAGAGAAACCAAAAGTGACAGGTACGTCCCTCAGAGGCATCCAGTTATTTCATGTTTTCTGCACTTGCCTCTGGTTGGTAGACCTTGGGATGCTCGTAGATATCAGAGTTTGCCTGCCCTTCTCCGTATGGCCTGTCAGGGTCTCGGGGACGATGGGTGATGATTTTTTTTGCTCATAATAATACTACGGTTGTACCTTGGGTCGTGAACGCCTTAGGATTCAGACATTTTGGCTCCTGAACACCGCAAACCTGGAAGTGAGTGTTCTGGTTTGTGAACGTTCTTTGGAACCCAAAAATCCGCTGGGGCTTCCGTGGATTCCGATTGGCCACAGGAGCTTCCTGCAGCCAATCAGAAGGCGTGCTTTGGTTTCCGAATGTTTTGGAAGGCAAATGGACTTCTGAAACAGATTCTGTTCGACTTTCAAGGTACAACTGTATATGGTACTTTTTCATTTTACTTTTACTTTCAGAGGCTCTCAGTTTCACCGATGTTCAGAGTCTGTGGATGTTTGGAGCAGAGGAAACTTGACATTCTGCTTGTATGTGCTCAGGGTGCTCTTGCTTGTTGGATTTTAAATTCGTCCCTGAAATTTAGGGTGCTTGAGAACTGCTTGCTTTATAGCATACTAGAATTGTAGAGTTGGAAGGGACATTGAGGATCATCTAGCCCAGGGGTAGTCAACATTTTTATACCTGTTGTTGTTTAGTCGTTTAGTCGTGTCCGACTCTTCGTGACCCCATGGACCAGAGAACGCCAGGCACTCCTGTCTTCCACTGCCTCCCACAGTTTGGTCAAACTCATGGTGGTAGCTTCGAGAACACTATCCAACCATCTTGTCCTCTGCCATCCCCTTCTCCTTGTGCCCTCAATCTTTCCCAACATCAGAGTCTTTCCCAGGGAGTCTTCACTTCTCATGAGGTAGCCAAAGTATTGGAGCCTCAGCTTCATGATCTGTCCTTCCAGTGAGCACTCAGGGCTGATTTCCTTCAGAATGGATAGGCTTGATCTTCTTGCAGTCCATGGGACTCTCAAGAGTCTCCTCCAGCACCATAATTCAAAAGCACCAATTCTTCGGCGATCAGCCTTCTTTATGGTCCAGCTCTCATTTCCATACATCACTACTGGGAAAACCATAGGTTTCACTATACGGACCTTTGTCGGCAAGGTGATGTCTCTGCTTTTTAAGATGCTGTCTACATTTGTCACTGCTTTTCTCCCAAGAAGCAGGCGTCTTTTAATTTTGTAACAGCTATCACCACCTGCAGTGATCATGGAGCCCAATAAAGTAAAATCTCTCACTGCCTCCATTTCTTCCCCATCTATTTGCCAGGAGGTGATGGGCCCAGTGGCCATGATCTTAGTTTTTTTGATGTTGAGCTTCAGACCATATTTTGCGCTCTCTTCTTTCACCCCCATTAAGAGGTTCTTTAATTCCTCCACATGAAATTTTCATACTTACCACCCACAATGCATTGACGGTAAAATTTCCTTACCGCCCACCAGTGCTCGATGGAAGGAGGATTCAGCTTGTGCCGTAGAACCCCCTACCGCCCACCTGGAATCCTGAAACGTCCACTAGTGGGTGGTAGGGACCAGGTTGACACCCCCCCCCCGATCTAGCCCAACCCCCTCCAATGCAGGAGTATGAAGCTGATGTAGGAATCGAACCCACAACCTTGGCATTATCAGCACCACACTCTAACCAGCTGAGCTATCTATGAGACATGACCTCAAAAACTGGTCAATCTTATTGTTAGGTTAGTCTCCCCCAACCCAGTGCCTTGCAAATATTTTAGACTTCAACTCCCATCATCCTGGACCATTGGTCATGCTGGCTGGGTGCATGGGGGAGGGGCCAGAAATCTGAGAAATTCTGGGTTGGAGTCTTCAAGGTCTCAGGCTGAAGACCTTCTCGCTTGCTCCCATGAAATCATTTTTAACGGGGGGATGCTGGGATTTCCAAGCCCGTTGTCGTAATTTAGGCCTTCAGAGTGAAACGGTGTGTGTATTTCTTTCATATGACTAGATGCTCTTCTACACAAAAAGGTTTTCAAAAATCCACGCAGGTAGAAAACTAGCACTTCAAGGAGTGAGCTCAAGTTGAACTCTTCTCCTTGTCACTATTTACAGGGATTTATTTACTTTTTTGTGGGGGTATGGAATACCATTCCAGTATGCCAGGACCCCCCCTCCCTCATTCTGCCACCTGAGGTGGCGCAGCCCAGACGCAGGTTTATCACCCTCATCTGCTATTTGCGGGAAGTCCCCCCTCCCGCGTGGAACGCTCCCAGGTCATGCATGCTGAAAGGAGCCCCATAAATATCCTTCTAGATAATGCTTGCTTGCCGTCCGTTTCAAAGCGTGCCAAGTATCTCAGTAGCATATGTCAACAAACACAGCAGTATCCATCGCTCCCTCTGACCTGACAGCGCCCTTATTGCCACTAGACAAATAATTTTAAAAAAAGATCACTCCTGATGTAGGGGGGTTGCTTAGGTGCTAGTAATTTCTGTACACTTGAGACTTGATCTATAGCGGCGTTTAAGGGAAGCTTGCATTGAGTGGAGAGAATGGGCGACTCTGCAGAGTTGTGATGCAACTGAAACCCACAGACACTAAATCAGCAAACAACCCAGAAACTGAAACAGAGTTTCTGGGGCGTGAATTTGAAGGTCATCAAGGACCTTTAAACCGCCTCCCCCTCCTTTTCCCCCTACTGGCAAGGGTTAGTTTAGATCCTGCCCCTCTTCAAAACAACTAACTAAGGCTGGTGCTGGTGTGGAGGACAGCAAGCTCAAGGTTTTTAACTTTTTGCAGGATGCGGTGAAAGTGGAAGGATCCCCCCCCCTTCCTCGCTGATAAGGCTAGAATTCAGGGTCACCCAATGGAATGGCAGAAGATACGGAAGAGTCTAAATAAAAGTGCATGCAAAAAAAAGGAGAGAGCAGAAAATTCCATGTGCAGGGGGAAAGCTTTGATACAGTCACATCATATTTGGAATATTTGGCTGCATTTCCTTTGGGGCAACCATTTTTTTTGGGGGGGGGAGGGACACATAAGGTAAAGGGACCCCTGACCATTAGGTCCAGTCGTGACCGACTCTGGGGTTGCGGCGCTCATCTCGCTTTATTGGCCTAGGGAGCCGGCGTACAGCTTCCGGGTCATGTGGCCAGCATGACTAAGCCGCTTCTGGCGAACCAGAGCAGCGCACGAAAACGCCGTTTACCTTCCCGCCGGAGCGGTACCTATTTATCTACTTGCACTTCGACGTGCTTTCAAACTGCTAGGTTGGCAGGAGCAGGGACCGAGCAACAGGAGCTCACCCCGTTGTGGGGATTTGAACCACCGACCTTCTGATCGGGAAGCCCTAGGCTCTGTGGTTTAACCCACAGCACCACCCACATCCCAGCTGCAAAAGTGGGTGGAGAAACCTTTGTGTAGTAGGCCTTTTTGCAAACACACTCACGCAACACTCTGTGCCCTCCATCCAGGCAAGGAAGAGACATTGCCAGAGTCTGAGGACATATTACAAGCCAGGCAAGAGGACCAAAGGAGGGTGCAAGGCAGGGCTGCTAAAGGATGTAGCCTGGGGAGAGGAAGTACGATTTGGGGAGAACTGGGGTGGGGTGTTTGCCTATGGCCTGTGGCCTTGAATTTCCTCCCCCCTGCCCAGCACTGCTGAATTCACTGCCAGATGTGTTGGCCACTGGCTAAGATGACCTTGGGAGGGCAATCAAACAAAATCAATGGATATAAATATGGTTGCCTGCACCCCAATCTCTGAGAGGTTCCTTATGCAATGGCGCCTGATTGAAAAGAGCAGGGGAAATTGTTCAGAGCTGTCATTTTGAGACGTTTCTTGTGGAAAGTGACAAAGTATTTTAAAAATCCTTTAAAAAGAATAAGCAATGGAACAGTCTTTAGCACAGTAGACAGAGCAAAATTACAAAAATATAGACAAAACTGACAGCTTTTAATAACAAATATGCATAACAACTTCATGGAGATTAAAGAATGATACACGCTCCGCAGGGCTGAATTTTCTGCATAGAATATTGTCTGTCTTATGATTGACCCTTTCCTGTGTTCAGTACAAAGGTAGGCAGACAAACAAACAGAAACACAGGCATGCGCTGAAATGCACATGTGCCTTTAGAAGCACTATGAAGCCAAAGGTTTATTTTATCAGTCAGAGACACAGCATGGGTGGGTGGTGAGGTGGGAAGTCGAATTGAGTCTTCTTGATGAATTTACAAAGAGTTTTGCAAAAAATTAATAATACTCAATAGTTTTTTTAGCAGAGGGCCTTCTTGGTAGTGGCGCCCGCCCTGTGGAACGCCCTCCCATCAGATGTCAAAGAGATAAACAACTATGAGTTTCAGAAGACATCTGAAGGCAGCCCTGTTCAGGGAAGTTTTTAATGTTTGATGTTTTATTGTGTTTTTAATATTCTGTTGGGAGCTGCCCAGAGTGGCCGGGGAAACCCAGTCAGAAGGGTGGGTTATAAATAAGTTGTTGTTGTTGTTGTTTGTTGTTTGTTGTTGTTTTGGTTTGCAGAAATGAAGTATTCATTTCGCTCAAGGGTGGGAAGCCTCAGTTCTGTGGGGCAGCTGTAGCCCTCCAAGCATCTTTCTGTCACTCTTGGGACTCTCCCCGTGCCACACACACCCTTTTTCACAAGCCACGCCACTCGCCAGCCCTGATTTTTCACTCCCTTGGTGAGTTTTTGCCTGGCTGGAATCTGTCCTCAGGCTATGTGCTTACTAGATAAAGGAAAGTGGGGGGAGGGGAGGGTGTGCAGAAAACAGCCTACTGTAGAAAGGGCAAGATAGATGCACATTTGTTTTCCCACCCGCTGTTGTCTCTGGCCCCACCCACCACTGTCATGTGACACCCCCTCCCATAAATTTGCCCGGAAGGAAACACGACCCTATTTGACCTAACCTCTGCCTAGAACAGGCAATATGATGAAAACAACATGTATTGCAGGCTCAGCTGCTTCAATTCCACAAGGACCGGCACAAAGCTTTTATCCAATCTCGCTCTTAAGTGGTGTTCGGATACTTGGCCGGGTCAGAGGGGCACATTTCTGATGCTGAAATAAAATTGCCCCTAAGTGATATTAGGAGAGGCAGGCAGAAAACCATAATAAAGACAGGCACGAGGGACTGATTTTGCTGAGGCTCATATTCCTGTTTCATTGCTGTCCTTCCTAACCTAATAGTACTACGCCTCATGGGGAATTTTTTTTTTTTAACAAGTTCTGGGTTAAATCTGTGGTACAAAGTGAGAGTGAGGTGATATTTCTATATAGCACCCAGTTTCCGAAGCAGTGAGATGTGGGAAACCTCAGCCCTGGAAGCTGAATGTGGCTGGCTAGGCCTCTCTACTCACACACCAGCCCTGCTCTGCATTCCTTTGAGTGCCTCTTTGCCTAGTGAGGATGTGCCCTTGAGTTGTGATAATGCCTGGTGTTTGTCTGCTGGAGGATGATGAGATATCTGCAGACTCAGAAACCTCTGACATTTGCAGTAGCTAGAATGTGGCCTACTGGGCAAACGTTAAGAGTCCCTTCCGTGGTTCTGGCCGCAAGCACTTTTTCCAGCAGCGGCCTGCAGCCCCTTCAAGTTGCCCCTGAGGGAAATGTGGCCCTCAGCTTGGAAAATATTCTAGGGGTAGGTTTTAGCTTCCTTCGAAGGGGATCAAGGACCATTTCTGGAGTATTTGGTGGGAAGAATCCGCTGGGGAACGCCCAGGGGAAGAAGGCACAGAGCCCTGGGAGAGGTGATGGGGTGACAATGAGTGGTCAGAGGGTGGAGACGGGGAAGAGGAGGTGTAGGAAGCTGAAGAGGTGACAGGGCTTAGTGAGAAGGGAGAATTTGTGGCAGATAGAAGTCTAGAATCAGAAGGAGAAGCTGAAGCAGGAGAGTGGGAGGAAGGAGGCCAAGAGGAGGAAATGAGTTAGGCTGGTGAAGACTCACAAGTGCCTCCCCCTCCTGCTGAAACAAGCTCCCCTCCCTCCTTGTTTCCCAGAACCAGAAGAGGGCTGAAACGGGTAGAGCAGCAACAGGCTTCATGCAGGTGTAGTCTCTGATTGCTTGGGAAAAGTCGTGGAAAGTTGGGGATTTAGATGGCTGCAGGGAGGCTGGGACTTTCGGTCTCAGCAGCTGAATTCTTGGAGTAAGATCACTGTGCTCATTAGGCCTGACACTCAGTCAAGACTGTGAAGATAGTATTTTTGCTAAAACAGTCGTACCTTGGTTCTCGAACGCCTTGTGACTCGAACGTTTTGGCTCCCGAACGTCGCAAACTCAGAAGTGAGTTTTCTGGCTGTGAACTTTTTTGGGAAGCCGAATGTCTGACGCGGCTTGTGCAGCTTCTGATTGAGTGCTGGAAGCTCCTTTGGTTTTTGAACGTTTTCGGATGTCAAATGGACTTCCGGAACGGATTCCATTCGAGAACCAAGTTATGACTGGAATGTGTCAGGAGTTCAGCCTACACTCGCGTAGGACCCTGGCAGAGACACATGCCCAACTGGCATGTGCTCTCCCTCCTGGTCTTTCGTTCGGGAGCTTCAAAAGCTTTCTTCTGCCTGAACATCACAGCGACCGATGCCAAAAGACACCGGCACACTTAGGGATCTGCAGAGTTTGCGCAGTTGTGTAACAGACCTCAGCAACTCAGCATATTGGCTAGTCTACTTTATTTACATATAAACACACATGGAGCACTGCAACATGGCTTCCTCTCGTTCTAGCATCAGACAGCAAAGGGAAAAAAAAGGACAATAGTCCCACTTCATGGAACACAGTAACACAGACATCCTGCCTCCCTCACTTCCCACTCGGTGGAGTCAAAACACATACCATCATGAGAAAGACAACAATCCCACGAATGCAGTCACGGAGCAGGAATTCTAACAGAATGAGTTGACTCCAATCGTGAATGGTGTGATGTAAAGGTAAAGGTAAAGGGACCCCTGACCATTAGGTCCAGTCGTGGCCAACTCTGGGGTTGCAGCGCTCATCTCGCTTTATTGGCCGAGGGAGCCGGCGTACAGCTTCCGGGTCATGTGGCCAGCATGACTAAGCCGCTTCTGGCGAACCAGAGCAGCGCACGGAAACGCTGTTACCTTCCCGCCAGAGTGGTACCTATTTATCTACTTGCACTTTGACGTGCTTTCGAAACTGCTAGGTTGGCAGGAGCAGGGACCGAGCAACGGGAGCTCACCCCGTTGCGGGGATTCAAACCGCAACCTTCTGATCGGCAAGTCCTAGGCTCTGTGGTTTAACCCACAGCACCACCCACATCCCTAACACTCTGTGAGGTGAGTGAGGCTAAGAGACTTCAGAGAAGTGTGACTAGCCCAAGGTCACCCAGCAGCTGCATGTGGAGGAGCGCGGACATGAACCCGGTTCACCAGATTACGAGTCCACCGCTCTTAACCACTACACCACACTGGCTCTCTCCTGGCTCAGTCTGTGACACAGAGGGACCTACCTCTGTGGTCAGAGGCAATATGCCTCTGAATACCAGTTGCTGGCAATCCCCAGTAGGCAGAGCTGAGTGCAGGTCCTGCTTGCTGGCTTTCCACAGGCATATCTGGTTGACAAGGATTCTGAAGACAATGGAGGACCCATCAGGGCTATGACTATGGTCTTATTTTATTATGTGCCTTGTAGATCCTGCCCTGGATCCCATTTTGAATTTAAGATTCCCCCCCTGCCCAGCTGATTCCTGCTCAGCTTAAGCCTGAATCATTTCTTTCCCCTCCTTCCACCATAACTTGCAAGGTACCCTACAACGCACCATCCTCCTCTATGTCTCCTTCTTCCTTGACCCCATGCTGCTTTGGGGGGAGGTGGGGAGCCAGCTAGGCATGAAAGAAGGGAAAGGGGGGAGCTCAGCACTTGACTGAGACATGAAAGGCAAAGAACAGCCTTCCGGGAAATGCATTTTATCCTGACACTTAATGAAATAAATAGAGAGGTAAAAATGACAAATTAACATTTGTTAAACTCTCCCCCAAAAAGATGCAAATGAAGGACGAATCCCCGTAGTGGACTGATGAAAAGGAAGGGAAATTTGAAAGCCTCGTGCAATTACTGAAGGTTATTAATATTGATAGAAGACAGCTGAAAATGGCCTAATTACTTGGCGAGTCTTAAAAGATGCTGCTGATGAGAACTGAAGCGGGGAGGCTGAGGGGTTGGTTTCGTGGGGAAGCAGGGAGTCCAGAGTCGGAGCCGCAGTGAGCTGATCTCTGACTTCTCCACCCGGGAGAAGCAAGTCGAGGTGTGAGCAGATTTGTCGGGTCAGGGAGTGAGGCATGGGAGCGCCAGGGTGGTCAGTCATGAAAGAGAAGGTGGAATCAGGTCCCTAGACAGAGACCAGGTAAAAGCAAGTCCAGGAGCGCCAGTGTAATTAGTCAGGAGGAAGGGGGAAATGGAGAATGAACTCAAGACTTGAGGAAAAGGACTTGAGCTTAGGCAGATGGTGAAAGAATCATGAAAGGTTTGGGCGGTGGACAAACTGAACTAGGGGGAATCTACAAGAGTGGAGAATAGCCTCTCTGGTCTTCATACTACTACTTCTACTCCTACTCCTACTTTATTATTTGTGCCCCATCCATCTGACTGCATTGCCCCAGCCACTCTGGGTGGCTTACAGCATATACAAAACATAACACTAAACATTAAAAACTTCCCAGTCCAGGGCTGCCTTCAGATGTCTTCTAAAGGTTGTATAGTTACTTATTTCCTTGACATCTGGTGGGAGGGTGTTCCACTACTGAGAAGGCCCTCTGTCTGATTCCCTGTAACCTCACTTCTCGCAGTGAGGGAACCACCAGAAGGCCCTCAGAGCTGGACCTCAGTGTCTGGGCTGAGCAATGGGAGTGGAGACGCTCCTTCAGGTACACTGAGCTGAGGCTGTTTAGAGCTTTAAAGGTCAGCACCAAAACTTTGAACTGTGCTTGGAAACTTACTGGGAGCCAATGTAGGTCTTTCAGGACCAGTGTTATATGGTCCTGGTGGCCACTCCCAGACACCATTCTAGCTGCCACATTCTGGATTAGTTGTATTTTCCGAGTCACCTTCAAAGGTCACCCCATGTGGAGTGCTTTGCAGCAGTCCAACCGTGGGCCACCTGATGACATCAGTTGATTGACAAATGGGAGCCCCTGCCCACATGTCAACATGGCCCATGTGTGGAGCGGGGTCCAGGAGGTCAGGATCTGGCCCCCTAGCTGGATCCTATTCCCCATCTCTGCTCTAAAGTTTAAAAAGGTCCGGACAGTCATTTATTTGTAAGAACGAACGTTGGGGTAAGCACCACGTCAACTTTTTTGCTGAATGATTCCAGGGCAGCAATCGCAGGCACAAACCTGGCCATAGATTCCATTGAATTCAATGGCCCTTCAAATGATAAATAGGAAAACAGGGTACGGAAGAATAAAGTTTTTAAGAATTTGTCAGAGGAATAAGCCGTTTTTACTCCTATGCTAGTTTTTTCAAGCATTATTTTATTTATTTGCCTTACTAAAAATGTATGCCGTATAGCTGAGCTCCCTGCATTCTCTCGCTCAGTAGCCTGTAATGTCTAAAAATAAAATACATCTCCTCTCTACTTGACCTCGCACTGCTTTAGACAAACTAGATCTGCATGTGGAAAAGAAAAGCTCCAAATGAATAGAGACATAACATATTCAGCGAATCCTTCTGGGAAATGCAGCCCTCTTACAGCAGCCTATCTTGATGGTTCATTAAAACAGAGCACATATGGTGTGTGTGTGTGTGTGTGTGTGTGTGTGTGCGCGCGTGTGTGTGTGTGTGTGTGAGAGAGAGAGAGAGAGAGAGAGAGAACAGGAAAGAAAGGAACATTTTCAGAATCTTCCAAAAGGGATGCAAAGTTTTTTGACCATTCTAAAGAGAGCAACAAAGACACCGAGATAAGTCGGGCCACTGCTAGAAAGAAGGAGCCAGGGGAAAAGTAGGTAAGAGATGCAAGGAGAACGTGGGACAGTCTGCACGTTGTTTTTTCACCTGTGGAACTCCTGCACACCTGGTGAAGAGAGGCTGGGCTTCCTCCCCATCATGACACCTGAAGCAGAACACTTCCTGCCACTGTAAACCTGGCCCTTTTCTGCTTTCAAGGGTCATTCGGAGTGCTTTGCAAAAGGCTCCATAAGACATGACAATCAGCTGATTTGTGGGACTTGTGGAAATGCTTTAAAGGTGTGCTTTGAATGAGATGGGTTCCCCCTATACCTTCCTGCCCCACACCTGACTTCAATTTCCGTTTCTCTCTGTTTCTTCTTTATCTAGTCTTAACTTCCGTTCCCCACATTTCCACGATATTTTCAAGTTTTTAAAGACCTTGTGAAAATTCATCAGCATTCGAGTGAGAATTTCTCTTAATGCACCCATGTTTGCACTCAATTTTGCATAACATACACATTTTTGCAAAGCATTTCTCCCAATGCATTTTTTGTACGTCGCTTTTAGTAATATGTGCATCTTTACATGCACTTTACCCATGTACACATTTTGTACACATCGCTTGGCTGGAGAGGTGCATTGCAAAAGTCAGATGGGTGCAGATTTTGAAGGATGACATGTAACTCACAACTTACACACATTTTTTTAATATATAATTTTTATTAAATTTTCTGTTTTGCAATTTCAAATACTCATTTTACATCTGTAAGATATCAATAATGACTTCGTGCTTGGCAATTATTATTTTTTTTTTAAAGGGGGTGGGTGTTTAGGGAAAAGATTTCTGACAATCCCACCTGCCATTGAACCCAATGTGTTTTGACTAAATATGATTTTGGCTTTGGGCACAATCCCCAGAACCTAACTCCCATGTAAACTGAGAGTCACTTGTATTGTTTCAGAAAGTGCATATTAGGTAGGTTCACCTCTAAATGCGAACCAAAACAAATTTATCCCCCATCCCTACTCCCAGATTAGTGGTTCCTAAACAGTCCTGTTTAATAAGGGTGACTGCTCTCCTATTGGCTGGCATTTTCAGCATTCCCAAAATTCTGCATCTCGTGTTTGCTACGAATGCAACTGAGAGCATTTGTTGCCTTTGGTATAGTCAAGGCTGCCTGCTAATGCTCTGTTTGACCTTCTGCTCCCGCAGGTAAAATGGTAAAGGAACCGAACAAAACATGCATCTGTGATTCCAAAAATGGCTTTCGCTCTCAGAAAGCCTTCTTAAAAGGCATTGTTCTTGAATAATAACTAAACTGAAATGGAAATGCAATGCTCATTTGCAAAGATGGAACAATCTCTATACTTATCCCTTGCAGGCACTTTCAAGCTAGAATTCTGAAAGCATCAACTAATGTTCAGAGATATACTAAATCCCAAATAGTTGCACCCTCCATCTTCATCTCCCTCGAGTGCTGTGCCTCAGAGTGGGATAACAACTTCTTTGGGGTGTGTGGGTGTGTGATTTTTGCTCCACTGCACTTACAACCCACTGGGTTGAACACAGTCAGCCAGCCATTATGTCTTACCAGATGCATGATGACCCACACCAACCAGGCAACAAAACCAGTGAATTTATTGAAGATGGAGCAAGCTTGTTTTCTCCTGATCTGGAAGGTAGGGCTCAGTCCAATGGCTTCAGGTAACAAGAAAGGTGATTCCGACTAAACATCAGGAAGAGCTTTCTGACAGAATAATAATAATAATAATAATAATAATAATAATAATAATAATTTCTTATTTGTACCCTGCCCATCTGGCTGGGTTTCTCCAGCCACTCTGGGCAGCATCCAACAAAGATTAAAAATACATCAAAATGTCACACATTAAAAATTTCTCTAAACAGTGCTGCCTTCAGATGTCTTCTAAATGTCAGATAGTTGTTTATTTCTTTGACATCTGATGGGAGGGTGTTCCACAGGGCGGGCGCCACTACCAAGAAGGCCCTCTGCCTGGTTCCCTGTAGCTTTGCTTCTCATAGTGAGGGAACCGCCAGAAGGCCCTCAGTGCTGGACCTCAGCGTCCGGGCAGAACGATGGGGGTGGAGACGCTCCTTCAGGTATACTGGTATTAGCTGTTTGACAGTGGAACGGACTTCCTTGTGAGGTGGTGGCATCTCCTTCATTGGAGACTGTTATGCTGAGGTTGGGTGGCCATCAGTTGGACTTAGAGT
Source organism: Podarcis tiliguerta (assembly GCF_965153285.1). Classification (NCBI taxonomy): domain Eukaryota; kingdom Metazoa; phylum Chordata; class Lepidosauria; order Squamata; family Lacertidae; genus Podarcis; species Podarcis tiliguerta. The sequence continues at coordinate 14,736,318 of NC_139536.1, read as the reverse complement.
TCCTTCCAGCTCCATGATTCTGTGACTGAATCGACTCACAGTTCATGGCTGTACTGCATTCAGCCTTATGGGTAACAAGTTATACAAGCAGGTTCTATGAGAAAACATGTGTTCTGCCAGCTGAGCCTACTGTTGAAAGACAATAGTGAGACAAAGGTATGAATGGGAAGACCGCATGCAGCGATGAATCCATCATAGTCTTCTTCCAGACTAGTAACCATGGCAGCCATCTGTCTCTCCTCTGCTCACATGGCATATGGTGATGAAAACGTTGGTAAATCACCAACAGGCAAATGTTCCTGCTGACCATTCCATACACCAATGACAATAAAGATTTATTATTATTATTATTATTATTACCACCACATGAGGCCATGCTTTTCCTTAGAATGTCCTGCTTTTCCTTAGGATGCCCCTATTTTCTTTGGAAAGCTCTTGAAGGGTGTCAAGTTATGTCACCCCCTGAGCCAAGGTAGCCCTGTATAAGGAAGTTTTTTTTCATAAAAATGTTTAATATTTTATTTTGTTTTTATATGTATATGTTGGAAGCTGTCCAGAGTGGCTGTGGCAATCCAGTCAGAATAGCAGGGTATAAAATTATTATCATTACTGAATAGGACATCTGTGGTGTTCGTACGGAGCCCCTGGTTGTCTCACGGACTATTGACCTGTATACCACTCATCCGCCGCCACCAACCAGGTCCTCCCCGGTAAATCACTTAGTCTCAGTCAGGTTCTCAAGTTAACAAAGAAGAGTGTAGTTTATTGCAAACACAAATAAACTTTAACTGCATTCAAAGCGTTGTTACTCTTTACCTTACGTGAGAGTCAGTGTGGTGTAGTGGTTAAGAGCGGTAGTCACGTAATCTGGGTAACCGGGTTCGCGTCTCCGCTCCTCCACATGCAGCTGCTGGGTGACCTTGGGCCAGTCACAGTCTCTCAGCCCCACTCACCTCACAGAGTGTTTGTTGTGGGGGAGGAAGGGAAAGGAGAATGTTAGCCGCTTTGAGACTCCTTAAAGGGAGTGAAAGGCGGGATATCAAATCCAAACTCTTCTTCTTCTTCTTCTTCTTCTTAGTCTTATTTTTATCCTGTCTCTAACTCTTCTACCTCCCCTCACACAAGAACCAACTGCACTAATTGTTTCTCTGTTTCCAACTGTTTGCCAACTGCTTTTCAAGCTGCCTTTCCCAACCGACCAGCCCACTAAAACCAACCAACTAACCACCAACTACTAACTCAAACCTTGGGCCAAGCCCTTTTATATACAGGTTCAAATGAATGGGCAAACGCCACAACGTCCCTATTCTCACTGGATAAATGTTGGAGGGTATCTAAACTGCTTTTAAAGACATCCAGGTTGGTGCCCATCACTGCCTTCTGGGCAAGGAAGTTCCATAGGTTGAGTAAGCCTCAATGAACACAGTAGGGTTTACTTCTGAGTAAACATCTGACATCTCAATTCTAGCCGCTTTTGTTCAAAAGTAAATCCCTTTAAAATCCCTTTAATGTAAATGGAGCTTCTGACTAGGCTTGGGGAGGGTTGGAGATTGGAGGTTTATAGATGTCTTCACTGCACTTCTTCTTAAGAAGCTTATTTTATTTATCACCACTCAGTTTCCCCCAATTAAAGGCCATTTCTCTCTCCTCTTTTTAATTTCACAAGAGAGCAGTAATTTAAGTGATCATTTAATCAGGATAACCTCATTGCGGGGGTATATAAGCTATGGTGTGTGTGTGGGAGGGGTTGGTTCTTTTTCACCATTAGCTCTTTGGAGAGTTGTTCTTTATATTCTGGAGAACAAGTATGGCAGACATTAAAAGCGAATGTTAACCAGAATTCATCGACCCCCAAACTGAATATTTTAATTCTGGAGGAAAGTCGTGCCAGCTTTAGCAAAAACAAAACCCCCCGAACCTCTTTAGAATATGCGTTTCCTATGCTGCTGCAAGATTTATCCCACTTTAGCTGCATTTATCCGGAAAGACATTTATTTTATTTTATTTTTTTGGTTTTCAATGCACCAAACCCCTGTGGAATCCCCTTTTTATGTCTAAAAACTTCTGATCTTAAAGGACATGAATTATTCACCATAAATTCCATACATCTTTTGAAAATGATTTTTTTTTTTTAGAAAAATGAAACTGCATATTTAAAACTCCCCTCTTGTTCCTTGATTAACGGGAAACCATGATTAGAATTAAGATGCCGAACCAGAGGGGTGTGTGTGTGAAACTTTACAAAGGGATAATCATATCTTAAAATAATAATAATAAAAAAATCAGTATAATACAATGCAGCCTGGCTGAAGAGGGCCAAAATACACCGTGCAGCACATTTTAATAAACATTGTTTAGATAAACGAGAGCTTATTTCCACTTGGATACACTGGTAAAAGAGCAGCTCAAGTGTAGTGGCAAAGCAGGAATGGGGGAACAGAAACTGTACTCCTCCAGATATTGCTGGTTCCCATCATTCACTGGTCTTGCTGGCTGGGGGCTGATGGAAGTCCAACAACCTCTGGAAGGCTACAGGTTGCCCATTCCTGGGTTAAAAGATTGGACTTCATTCCTTAGCCCCATATTCTTGACATTTTCTGTCCCAAATCCAGGACCACCCCTTCATGCAGCTCCCCATAGGTAAAAGGTAAAGGGTAAAGGACCCCTGGATGGTTAAGTCCAGTCAAAGGCGGCTATGGGGTTGCGGCACTCATCTCGTTTCAGGCCGAGGGAGCCAGTGTTTGTCCACAGACAGCTTTCCGGGTCATGTGGCCAACATGACAAAACTGCTTCTGATGCAATGGAATACCATGACGGAAACCAGAGCGCACAGAAACGCTGTTTACCTTCCTACCGCAGCAGTACCTATTTATCTACTTGCACTGGCGTGCTTTCAAACTGCTAGGTTGGCAGGAGCTGGAACAGAGCAATGGGAGCTCACCCCGTTGCGGGGATTCGAACCGCGACCTTCCGCTCAGTAAGCCCAAGAGGCTCAGTGGTTTAGATCACAGTGCCCCCCATGTCCTAGCCCCCCATATCCACCCCTCACCTACCCAGGCCGACTCGGCTTTTCACCCCCCCCACCTGCCCAGGTCCACCACCTACTGTCTGCCATGCCCCTTTGACGATTGCCATAGCAACCCTGTTGATTCGTGCCAGGGTGCCAGTCTTAAATGGGACATGCCGGGATCCAGATAGAAGCCAGAATTGACATCTGTGATTCGGGATGTCCCAGTTAAAATGGGGGTAAGCAGTTGCTGGGCCTACGATGAGCTGGTCAAGGCTCACCCTCTCGGTTTATTTTGAAGATAGCTCGACTGCCTTTTAGGGCGAAGCCTTCTCAGTTACTGACATAAAGAGATTAAAACACAATTCCAATAAAACACTATCGAAGTTAAAACATCTATAACATTTCAAAAGCTAGGACTACATTCATTCAATATTAATTGAAGCAGCCAAGAAGAGCAATTGAAAGCCAGCGGTTTAAAACCAGCAGTGATGTAAAACGTGGAAAAGTTCCGCGCCTTAAATTACAATTTGGTTTTCAATGCCACTTTAAAACACAGCACTAAAGGGGTCAAACATATTTCCCTGAGGAGGGAGTTCCACAGATATGGGGCCACCACCAAACTGGTCCTTTCTACAGCTCAGCAATCTTAGAAATCTTACAGGAGGCCCTACAAGACTTTAGAAGATCAATACTTGGGTTTATCACAGCTTCCTGATTATGATACCCACCCCTCGAATGATGGGTCCTGTTTCACCTGGTGTGAGTAGAAGACACAAACCAGGAACATGCAAATTAAGCCTGGCATCCTGTAGGGATGAGAAAACCTGTCCGTTTCAGTTTTTCCCAGTTTCTCACCTTTCCCATCTTTAGTACAGTTATCCACATTTCCACATCAATTTGATTATTTTTTTAAAAAAGAAATCCTCATGAAAACTCATCAGCATTCCTGATATACACAGTTTTGTATGCGATTTTGCCAAATATACACATCTCCCTTAATATGCAGCTTTGTATGTCATTTTAACTAACATAGGCATTTATATGCCAAATGTACCCCAGGAAATGCAATGTTTAAATGCCTTATTTCACTGGAGAACTGCACTGCAGATTCAGAATGGTGCAGATTTCAAAGGATGGCCGTGTTTCATTTTGCAGAAAGTGCAAATCATGTAAATTCACCTTTTAATGTTTATGAATCCAATTTCTTCCCATCCCTAGCTTACCGGGACATTTGAACTTGGGACTGTGATTTAGTTATGCCCTAACAAGCCGGAATTTGAAAACCAAAAATAAACCAGGGCTTAAGGTTGGCTAGGTGTTATGTACTGAGTTGAATAGGATTCAAACTGCAGCAGTCTGATTGGTCCTAGAACAATAGGATCCAAAAGGCAGCAGTCTGATTGGTCCTAGAACAATAGGATTCAGAATGCAGCAGTCTGATTGGTCCTAGAACAATGCAGCAGTATGATTGGTTGGCAGGAACCACCCAATCATGCTCCAGATAGAAGTGAATCCACAACCTGATTGGCTTACAGTAGAATTCCGGAATTAGCCAATCATGTGCAGCCCATTGTGTAAAGAATGTATATAAAGCAGATACTTTGAGGGGACATTCATTCATTCTTCCTCACCACTATGAGCTGAATAAAGAGCATGAAATCACTTTGCGACTCTGAGTATATTTCACTAGGGGACGCGGGTGGCGCTGTGGTCTAAACCACAGAGCCTAAGACTTGCAGATCAGAAGGTCAGCGGTTCAAATCCCCACAATGGGGTGAGCTCCCGTTGCTCAGTCCCTGCTCCTGCCAACCTAGCAGTTCAAAGCACGTCAAAATGCAAGTACAGTGGTACCTCGCAAGACGAATGCCTCGGAAGACGAGAAACTCGCAAGACGAAAGAGTTTTCCATTTTCTGAGTTGCTTCGCAAGAGGGATTTCCCTATGGGCTTGCTTCGCAAGATGAAACGTCTTGCGCCTTTTTTTAGAAACCGCCAATGCATTCCTATGGGAAACCGTCAATACACAGTGGTGCTTCGCAAGATGAAAAAATTCACAAGACGAAAAAACTCGCAGAACGAATTAATTTCGTCTTGCGAGGCACCACTGTAGATAAATAGGTACCGCTCCAGCGGGAGGTAAACGGCGTTTCCGTGCGCTGCTCTGGTTCGCCAGAAGCGGCTTAGTCATGCTGGCCACATGACCCGGAAGCTGTATGCCGGCTCCCTCCGCCAATAAAGCGAGATGAGTGCCACAACCCCACAGTCGGCCATGACTGGACCTAATGGTCAGGGGTCCCTTACCTTTACCTTTTAAGGTTGGCTACCCATCCTCACTTCTTAGGGATCAAAACCCAAGATCCACAGGAAGCCAAGCTTAATTCCATATTTGTTTTCTGCTTGTACCAAGGGAGCGATCAGGCAGTGTGTACCAACATACAGCTCACGCACAGCAAACCCCAATAAGCCAGTAACTGTGGTTTGTGTTGAAAGGGGAAGCTGGTCCTCACATTTGCACCCCGTGAAGAGGGGCGAACCAGTATGGTTATGAACCAATCCGCAGTTGTGCTGATCTCTTCTGTTTCGAATTCAGCCTCTTTACTGTTTCCAATTTAACTTCACTCTCCTCCACATTTACTCAGGGTGGGCTAAGTGGAAAATCAATAGCGTGTCAGGAAACATCACTTTTGATTTTCATTTTCTGCTTTGCCTGTCATTCAGGGATGAAATTCAAACCTGTTTCATCCATGTAGGGACGAATCAGGTATTTTAGGAAAGTAACTGGGGCTGTTTTTGGTTTCTGGTTTTCCTTTTATACCATCCAAGTGCAGGGCTTGTTTGCTCGGCCTCAGAGCAAAGGGTGCCAAAGACATCTTATACCCCAAGTAGCCAAGCTTTTGCTAACTATTGTGACGTGCTATTACGTTGTGCAGTGGCGTAGCGTGGGGGGTGCAGGGGGGGACGGCCGCACCGGGCGCAACATCTGGGGGTTAGGGTTAGGGTGCGCAAATCCACGGGTTAGGGGGCGCAAATCCATGGGTTAGGGGGCGCAAATTACTTGCCTTGGCCCGGGTGCTGACAACCCACGCTACGCCACTGACGTTGTATGACATTTTATACAATAAAATATATCATTTATTTGTTTGTAAAAGCATTTCTGTACTGCCATATCCTATCACATCATGGTCTACCATGTTAAAACACAAAACACCGTTGGCTTAAAAGTCCTCAAGAGATGCATGAAAGTGAGGGTGCCTGACAAATCTCTGCTGGAAGAGTGATACTAAGTCCCCAACTTCTTGTGGAGGCCAGTTGGGCCATTGCAGAACTGGGGACAACTAATAACACTTCTGATTATCTCAGTGATCAAGCTGGGCTCAAGTGGTCCTTAACATCTCCTAGGCCCAAGTTGTTCAAGGCCTTGTAGGCCATGAAATCTCAAGCCAGGCCCAAGATGTCCTTAGCATGAATGTTTAAGTCAACCAGCACCACCATCTTGGGCTCCTCCTGCACCATGCCAAAGATCACCTCAGCTAACCTGGCTAGGGAGGCTGTTGGGCATCAGGGAGCTGGTAGACCCAAAGCATCCCTGACCTGTCTCTTTGGCCCAGCAGCTGATGCAGACCCACCCACCCCCAGTCATGCTGCAAGGAAGAAGCTGATGGAGTTCATTCTCCTGGGGAACTCCAGTGGACCATGGCGTTTTAATGGGTAGATAGAGTGTGCTCTTCCCATCTACCCCCTTGCATGTTCACTAAACATGGGAAAATTCTTTTTTTTTTTTAAAAAAAAAATATTTTATTCAAAATTATAACAAGAAGAAGAAGAAGAAGAGTTTGGATTTGATATCCCGCCTTTCACTCCCTTTAAGGAGTCTCAAAGCAGCTAACATTCTCCTTTCCCTTCCTCCCCCACAGCAAACACTCTGTGAGGTGAGTGGGGCTGAGAGACTTCAAGGAAGTGTGACTGGCCCAAGGTCACCCAGCAGCTGCAGGTGGAGGAGCAGAGACGTGAACCCGGTTCCCCAGATTACAAGACTACCGCTCTTAACCACTACACCCAAAAAACATGGAAAAATTCAAAGTGTTGGTGCTGACCTTTAAAGCCCTAAATGGCCTCAGTCCAGTATACCTGAAGGAGCATCTCCAACCCCATCGTTCTGCCCGGACACTGAGGTGCAGTGCCGAGGGCCTTCTGGTGGTTCCCTTGCTGCAAGAAGCTAAGTTACAGGGAACCAGGCAGAGGGCCTTCTTGGTAGTGGCACCCACCATGTGGAACACCCTCCCACCAGACGTCAAAGAGAACAACAACTACCAGACTTTTAGAAAACTTCTGAAGGCAGCCTGTTTAGGGAAGCTTTTAATGTTTAATAGACTATTTAATGTTTAATAGACTATTGTAATTTAATATTCTGATGGGAGGGGTAAAAATAATACATTATTATTATTATTATTATTATTAGAATACCTGAGGAAGGCCAGTGTAAAGTTACCATGACTGCACTCCTTATCACCAACGTGATTAAAGACAATTTTAATTTTCACTGGAATGAGAATTTTATCTTTGTACAATAGGCTAGTTTCTCATACCCTCCAACCGTTTTCAGATGAAAATAGGGGCATTTCTCACTCCACCCTAACTGACCCTCCTTGACTCCCCATTTTTGTCATCCCACTCCCTGCAGACCTTTTCCTATCAGATGAAGGGCATCCACCATCCTGAGAAAACCCTTTAATCCTGATTTTATTTTATTCTTTGGTAGATTTTGATGTAAAAATTGGGGTTTGGCTTCTGTTGCCCAACTCCCCATGGGACAATTGAGTCCCCTAAGTCCATGATCAGTCAGAGAAGAATGGGTGAAGACTGGATCCAGTCGAAAGCAAGGCAGATTTTTATTTTTCTGTTGCAACAGAGTTCCTTCCGCTCCTTCTAAGGAGGGAGAGACCCTGAACAAAAGTGTGCAGGAACCTTTAAAGAATTTTGACAATGCCCAACCCCCTTAGCCAAAGACTACCCTAAAAACATCATACATACATACATACATACATCATAGGACGCGGTCTACAGCAAAAATCCTGCTTGCCAGGATATCTGATAACGGTCACTGTTTGCAGCCTGGCCATTCTTTTGTGATGGTTAATACTTTAGTTCCTGAATCCAGGTCACAGGCTCACCCTATTCATGCACAAATACGCCCTTAAGACAAGATTTGTAAGTGAAAAGACAATGGGAAGGCTTTTCCTATTTGCCTCCCTTACTGCAGAGAAATATTTGAGGTCATTGGGAGAGTCAACATGGCTTCAGGATTGCTCTTTTGTATTATTTCAGACACATGGTTTGTATATTTAGATATGTGCGCATTTATGAATATTTATCATATATTTGAGACCTTAGAATTCTTTTCTACACCCCCCCTTCTCTATTCTCCATCTAAGCGAGCAGGAGGAATTATCCGAGATCAGGGACAAATTCTAGCCAAGCAAAAACACTTGGAAGGGGAGGGATAGTGAAGCAGGGTGGGTCTGTGAGGGGTGTGGCCTGGGGAAAGTTATGAGGGCCAGATCGAGAGCTCTGGAGGGCCGCATTTTGCTCCTGGGTCTGAGTTTCTCGATCTCTGCCTGTTATGTACTGAAGTTCTCACCCTGGGCCAGCAGGCGGATACTGTAGATAGTTCAGGTCCACATATGCAAATAAGGGATCGAAAGTGACGTTCAGTGATTGGATAGTTACAGAAAGTTGTTACAGTTACGTTGTGCTGGAGCGCTATATAAGCAGGCTGGCTGAACCCTTCAGTTCAGTTCTGTTCTGACCTGTGAATAAACAAGAGCTGTTTGGAGAATCGCTGTGTCGTCTGATATGTTCACCCACAACTTAACACTGCCCTCTGGACTGAATTGGACATGATACTCCTGAAGAATGGCTACAATATTTCATGAGGGCATCCTGCTGCATAAGCCACAAAAAGTGGCGCCAATGAGTACACACTCCCTTTGCGTTAGGCACGCATTCTGTGTCCTTGCTTGCAAGTCGTTTATCAAGCGGGTCTCCTTCTCTTCCATTTTGTGAGCTCAGCATATGGTGTTCAAATCTCTCTCTCTCTGCCCCCACCCGCCATTTCCCCTTAAGGGGAGAAAAGTTTATTAAAAGCATCTTATCTGCGACTTGCTGCAAATACAAATTTGCATTTCATCAATGTTTTTGACTTTGTTAAGAAACCATATCCTCAATTTCATTTAGTTTTAGAGGGTTATCTTTCCACTAATAATCTGGGGACGCAAACAAATAATTATGGACTTGGTTTTTTCTTTCTTTCTTTCAGCCCTGAGGTGTTGTGCATGTTGACAGGTTTTTCATAACACTTGTGGTTTCCCTGTATCTCTTTTGACAGCAGTGGAAGGGATGGTGGGAAATTTGTTTGGTTTACAGGAAATAATAATTGGCAAGATGTAGTAAAATTTTAGACACATCCGTTTATAAGTTGGGGGGGGCATTCCTTTCAATCCTAGACTGCAAATGATTTCCTTGCAAAACTAGTATGTTTCCATTCATTTTATTCAATTTCCTAAGAAAGTGTCATGTTCACTGTTTACATCGTGCAATAAAATCCCAGCCATGAGGGACCTGACAAACTAGGCCAAGGACCGCCAATTATCTTGAGCCAGTAAGCACATCAGACATTTTAAGGCAAGTGCTGTGGATGCTAGTCACAAAATGGCTGCCATAAGGGTGTGGCATAGCACAAAATGGCTGCCCTTGTGGTGTGTAGGAGAGGCAGAGCCAGTGCAAGCGAGGACGAGCGTGGAGGAAAGGTTTTCTCCCTGCCTCATAACACAAGAACTCATGGGCACCTAATAAAGCTGAATATTGGAAGATTAAGATGGATAGAAGAAAGTACCTCAACACAGCGTTGGCACTTTCAGTTGTATGGGCTGTTAGTTATAATTACTGTTTGATTTACAGAGAGGCATGGGACTAGCCTCATGGAAAGCTGTAACCATGAGGTGGCAGCATCTGCTGTTTTGGTCCACACCGAAAGTGCTTGTGGAGATGCCAGCACAAGATGTATTGATGGCTTAGATGGCTTAAAAGTGGGATCTACTAGTCATGAAGACTACGTGCTCCACCTCCATCCAGTATCAGAGGTGGAGATTGCACTCATGCACTGCTTGTTAAAGATAATGGTTAAATTTCCTAAAATGGGAATGTTTGCTTATGTTGAACTGCTGTGTGTTTCCCGCACGCAGTTTTGCTTTAACAATAGCTCTCATGTGATTGGCTGGCTGAGTCACATGGCAGGGGCATTCTATTCTGTTGTGACTGTTACTCAAGTCACAGTTGTTTTTAACTGCTTTTCTGCTTTATCTCTCTCTGTGTGGGGAGAACGGCTGATGAGAGAGACTTCTCAGGACACTGCCGAGGACTGTTTGTGTTAGTGTGATCTGTCTGAAGTGGAACAGACAGAGGAGATCCCTAAACGTTAATAGGGAGAAACCTGAGCATGAAATTGTCAATACATTCTTCTAAGTTATAGAGTGGCTTCAGGTTACAGACACTTCAGGATACAGACTCCGCTAACCCAGAAATAGTACCTCAGGTTAAGAACTTTGCTTCAGGATGAGAACAGAAATTGCGTGGCAGTGGCAGCGGGAGACCCCATTAGCTAAAGTGGTACCTCAGGTTAAGAACAGTTTCAGGTTAAGAACGGACCTCCAGAACGAATTAAGTTCTTAACCCGAGGTATCACTGTATATGAAAGTAAAGTGGGGTTTTTTTTTGGAAAATATAAAGACTCTGGACATTACATATCATTACAATTTATTTATCTATGTATACACAACATTGCTTGCAGGCTTCCCACAGGGACCTGCTTGGCCAGGGTGAGAACATGTTGATGGGCTTTTGGTCTAATTCAGTAGGATTATATATATATATTCTCATAAACAATGGTGATATAATTATTGTGAAGCCAGAAACCATCGCCAATGGCCACTCCAATTCTTAGAATCATAGGGTGGTAGAACTCATACTATGGCCCACAGGCAACAATATAATTTAGTAGCTGATTTCTGTGCCGACGGCTACTAGCCACGATGGCTAGTTTATGCCTCCACTGAATGCCACTTTGCTGGGAATCACAAGTAAGGAGAGGTCGTGTCACAGTCCTATTGCTGAGCAATAGTGTTGAGGACAAATAGAAGAGCCTCTGAAATATACCCTTGGCAGCATCAGCATATGAAGTCAAGTCCGTTCTGAGAGTTGAACAAACAGCAGTCCACATAGCCAGACAATCCAGCGGTCGGGGAGTCTGATGTTCACGAAGCCATGGGTACAGATGGACAGCAGGAAGCAACAAGGTTGGACCAGGAACCACAGGCAGGGGTGAAGCAAGGTGGGTGCAGACGGCCCTGGGTGTCACCTCCAAGGGGGGGGGGTGACAAAATGTTGTGTGGCAGACCATTTTTGCAGGCAAAAGAATAAATTAAAAAATCAATGTGTGGCGGGGTGACAATTTTTTCGCACCGTGTACCACCTGACCTTGCTACGCCACTGACCACAGGCATTGTTTCCATCCCCTGTCTGCTGCTGAAATATTTGTTTCGGGAGGCTGAAGCCAGCTGGTTCTCATCCGTGCCTTCTTCTCCATGTCCTTGAAGGCTGATCAGCTGCAGGTGGAGTCACCCCGCCTCCTCCCATTCGCAGGCTGCTGTTCAGCAGGTGAAGCTGACTCCTTGCCCATGACAGGTCCTGCCTACAGGCTTATCATGGGATCATAGAGTTGGGTGGGACCACAGAGGTCCTCTTGTCCAACCCCTTGCAGGGCTGGAATCTTTTGTCCAATGTGGGGCTCGAACCCACAACCTTGAGATTCAGAGTCTCATGCTCTGCCGACTGAGCTGTCTTCTCGCAGGCATCTCGCTGGCCAATGAGAGAAGTGGATGCTAGAATAGATGAGCCCCTGGCTTGATCCTGCAGGGCTTTTCCGACATTCTTATATTACCCACCGATTGCCCAGCAAACACAAAGCACTTCCATCAATTTGCAGGAGATATTTGCTGATCTCCCTCACATTGTGTGGTTCTCAGGTGGTCGTGGAAGTTTGCATACATGTTTATCCAGCCTGGGCTGAATCAGCACTTTGCATGCTTATTAGGTCATGAGCCTTCAGGCAGGACCCTGTTTATTTTTATTCCGTGTATATAATGAGCGCCAAGCGCAGTGCAGGTGCTTTTATAAATATTAAATGGCAATACTTTATTTTAATTTCCTAGGATTGCAGGAGGAATGAGATTTTAATGAAAGGAGACCCAGTAGGAATGTGAGCAACGAGCTCATAAGCGCTTGCTGGATTGTGTAGCTACAAGCTACATGGCGGAATGACTACAAAAAGTAGAGTGGGGGGGATCCATTTTGACATGAGGCAGACAATTCCACAGAGCAAGCACATGCCGTATGACAAGATATCCATTTCTCTTAATATGGGGCTCTGGGGGCATGGGGTGGTGCAGAGAGCCCGAGAGCCTATATATATATATATATATATATATATATATATATATATATATATTCTTTCCTTGATTTAATGAACAGTTTCCTTGCGTAATGAGCTCCCTCAGTACTTGGGGGGGGGGTGGGGGGAGACAAGAAGTAGTCAGAACAGAATAGCTAGTGCTGAAAGTTTTTAAAATGTAGAAGTCATGATGGATGTAGAGAGAGAGAACATCTATCTCCTTACTTGCTGTTTAGTCGTGTCCGACTCTTCGTGAACCCATGGACCAGAGCACGCCAGGCACTCCTGTCTTCCACGGCCTCCTGCAGTTTGGTCAGACTCATGCTGGTAGCTTTGAGAACACTATCCAACCATCTCGTCCTCTGCCGACCCCTTCTCCTTGTGCCTTCCATCTTTCCCAACATCAGGGTCTTTTCCAGGGAGTCTTCTCTTCTCATGAGGTGGCTAAACTACTGGAGTCTCAGCTTCACGATCTGTCCTTCCAGTGAGCACTCAGGGCTGATTTCCTTAAGAATGGAGAGGTTTGATCTTCTTGCAGTCCATGGGACTCTCAAGAGTCTCCTCCAGCACCATAATTCTAAAGCATCAATTCTTTGGCGATCAGCCTTCTTTATGGTCCAGCTCTCACTTCCATACATCACTACTGGGAAAACCATAGCTTTTACCATACGGACCTTTGTTGGCAAGGTGATGTCTCTGCTTTTTAAGATGCTGTCTAGGTTTGTCATTGCTTTTCTCCCAAGAAGCAGGCGTCTTTTAATTTCGTGACTGCTGTCACCATCTGCAGTGATCATGAAGCCCAAGAAAGTAAAATTTCTCACTGCCTCCATTTCTTCCCCTTCTATTTGCCAGGAGGTGATGGGACCAGTGGCCATGATCTTTGTTTTTTTGATGTTGAGCTTGAAACCATATTTTGCGCTCTCCTCCTTCACCCTCATTAAAAGGTTCTTTAATTCATCCTCACTTTCTGCCATCAAGGTTGTGCCATCTCCTTACTTAACACCTCACATCTCCCACTTCACTGCCCAACAAAAGACAGTCAGGTTTCCTTCCACTGAAGAAAGTACGGCCACATTCGCACACTACATTTCAGCAGCCAGAAACACCATAACCAGACACTGGAGAGACCTGTCAGGAGTAAGCATGGACCAATGGTATCAAATAGTATGGGAAACAGTCATACTAGAAAAATGAACCAATAAACTGAAACTGACACGGGGACAAATAGAAGAAGACGCCTTCACCCCGGTATGGCTCCCCTTTATCACATACACAGCCCCAAAAGACAATAACAATAATCCACCAACAGCATACAGATCAATATGGCTAATCTGATCCAAAACACACACCCACTCCACTCACACATGAAAACAAAGATCACCACAGCCAATCACAAACAAACAACCACACCCTAGGCCAACCCCAACCTCTCTCACCACCAAAGAAACACAAGTGAATAGCAGAGAACCTGCACAAGTGACGCTGACACAAAACCCCACATATATTAAATAAAATAGAAACATCGCCAGCTGACCCCACCCCCACCTATCTCCCCCCACCTTTTCCCTTCTTCTTCCTAATGTCTCGAGAAATGAAGCTGATCTGTAAAAAATGTTACTTGGAGAAAAAGAAAGAGAGAGAGAGATTGCACATACTTTTGTAAACTAAGAGAATCCTTAATAAAAATACATTTAAGAACTACATTTAAAGCACAGTCATAGAGTTGGAAGGGACCCTGAGGATCATCTAGTCCAACCCCCTGCGATGCAGGAATACACAGCTGTCCCACATGGGGGTCGAACCTGCAACCTTGACATTACTGGTGCCACGCTCTAACCAGCTGAGCTATCCAGTGACATCAATTGTAGCACATTTTTAAAGCTACAGCTTCCCCCAAAGAATTCTGGGAGGTGCAGTTTGCTAAGGGTGCTGAGAATTGTCATTCAAAGGCTACTTTAGCGATCATGGGGAATCCTGGTAAGGGCATTAAGCAGGGCTTTTTCCTCAGCCGGAACTCGCTAGAACTCAGTTCCGGCACCTCTCAAGTGGGTGCCATTGCCGTTATAAGAGAACAAGAAAGGAAGGTGTTCATGGTGAGTTCCAGCACCTCTTCTTCTAGAAAAGTAACACTGGCTCTTAGAGCTGCTTGGTGACTCCTGTCCCCCTTTCAGAGCTACAGCTCCCAGGGTGGTTTAACAGTTAATACTTTTTCAAAGGGAACTCTGGGAACTGTAGCTCTGGGACGGGAATAGGGGGTCTCCTGAAAAACTCTCAGCACCCTTAAGAAACTACAGCTCCCAGAATTCTTTGGGGGAAGCTGCGATTGCTTAAAGCGGTGTGATAATGCTTTAAATGTATGGCATGAATGTGCCCCATGCAGTCAAAGTTCCTTATTGTTTGCTGGAAGGAAGATGTAGAGGCCAAGTACAGGTGGCTGCATCAGTTCTGTGCTGGCAAGAACCCCAGCTGGGACAAACCTGCTTGGCCCAAACTGGATGTAAGGGCTCGTGAACAACTCACCTTTTTAATTAAAACTCCCTCTTTCTCTCTTTCCCCTCCCTTCACCCTCTTCCTGCCCCTTGTGCGTCCTGGGCTTTTGCCTTACAAGTCTGAGGGCAGGGCCGGGGTCTCGTTTTTGTTGTTTCCCAGCTCCTGCTGGTAGGATTGTGTCTTGAATTTTAATTGATGTGAGCTGCTTTGGGAGATGTTTTTCCTCTTTTTGAAAAAGTGAGCTGCTGACAAGTGAGCTCCATCGCAGACCCCTCTAAGCATCCCTATTTCCCGGGGACAGTCCTGGATTTACAGAAGCTGTCCTGAAGTTTCTGATTTGATCCTGGAAATCCCCACTTTCCCCCTATTTTCATTGGGGAAATATTGGAGGGTATGTTAGGACATCCCTATTTTCATCTGAGAAATGTTGGTGGGTATGGAGTTATCCGACCCCCCCAAGCCATCTGAAAGCAGCCTGGTATGGGGAAGGTTTTTTTTTTTTAAAAAAAAAAGTTTAATGTTTTATTATGTTTTTAAAAATGTTGGAATCCTCCCCAGAATGGCTGGGGCAACCCAGTCAGATGGGTGAAGTATAAATAGGAAAACAACAACAACAATTATTATATAGGATGTCCCTATTTTCATCGGAGAAATGTTGGAGGGTATGCTATCGCCAAGCACTGCTACCCTTCAAACTGCCAAACAGGGCTGCTAGAAAAACATGGTTGCCCCCTGGATCATGTGAGTCTGTTTCAGAAACCTAGTTTGCTAGAACTTGTTCCTTTTTTTATATATAAATAATTTTTATTAGTTTACAACAAAATAAAACAAAACATACATTATTTTCACATTCAAATATTCATAGTCTTTCTTTTTTGGACTTCCTTCAGCTTTTCCATAAATCTTTCGTAGTCTTTATTGGTTTACGCATTTCTTTTCCTTTATATTGTCATTATTTAAATCTTTTCCCCTTCATTTCCTTTTAACAATATCTCTCACTTTTTCACAGTGCTCTTTTAAAACCTTCTAGCGTTATTTGACCTTCACTTATACTTTCCAGATAATCAACAAATTTTCCCCAGTTTTCTGTAAACTTTTGGTCTCTTAGGTATCTAATCTTTCCCGTCATCTTGTCCAATTCAGCATAGTCTAACAACTTTGCTCTCCAGTCTTCCATTGTCGGTATTTCTTGTTGTTTCCATTTCTGTGCCAGTAACATCCTTGCAGCCGTCATTGCATACTGGAAAAACTTACTATCCTTTCTTTTAATCTCTTTTCCTGTGATGCCTAGCAGAAAGGCTTCTGGTTTCTTTGTAAAAGTATGCCTTAAAATCTTTTTCAACTCATTATAAGCTAGAACTTGTTCCTATCCCTATTTTCCTCTCTCTCTCTCTCTCTCTCTCTCTCTCTCTGTGTGTGTGTGTGTTTACAAAACCTTACTAGTGAGGACAGCAATCCTATTTCCCCAAGAATTACATAGTATTGTTCTCAGGAGCAGCCATTCATAGAGGATAAGTGATTATACATTCTTTATCAACCTTCTGCAAAAAATACAAAGCATTAAACAAAGCCACAGAGTCTTGTGAACTACCCAACCTAAGATGAACTTATAATGTCTGGTTTCAATAGGTTTTTCAAATGCTTAACTCAATCTTTTAGATAAGTTCATGAAGATACCAAGAAAAGGTAAGTTCGGTGTTATTCACAATACCGAGAGATGCTAGTGGAGTTGTAGATAGATGTTAATGAAGTTGTAGACGACAAGGTCCGGCGTTTTTGCACCTGTTTCGCCCTGGCAGTCCAAGTAATCAAGAGGCCGCTGTTTACCCCCAATGGGGCCCTTTTACTGGGGCTTGCAGGTAGCCCACTCCCAAGATAGTTTTCTGGGCTTCTTCAGTGGTCTAATCTCAAAGTCCTGATACGTATATTGATAGTCAGTCTTATAGAGAATACTCTTTTTTGGCTTAAGCTTAAGAGACTGATTTGCTAGAACTTCTTCCTATCCCTATTTTCCTGTGTGTGTGTGTGTTTTACAAAACCTTGCCAGTGAGGACAGCAGTCCTATTTCCCCAAGAATCTCCCCAGGAATTACATAGTATTGTTCCCAGAAGCAGTCATTCATGGAGGATGAGGCTATCAATGACTGCTAGCTATGATGGCTATGCTCTGCCTCAACGGTTGAAGGCAGTGATGCTTCTGTATAACAGTTGCTGGAAACTGCAGGAGGGGAGATGACTCTTGTACTTATGTCCTGCTTGAAGGTATCCCACAGGCAGCTTGGTTGGCCATGGTAAGAACAGGATGCTGGACTAGATTGGCCATTGACTTGACCCAGCAATCTCTTCTTGGATTCTTAACCTGCCCCAGAATTACAGCTGGGGTCGCTATATTTCTACTGGAAAATGACAGCAAGGCTTATTGGGTTGCTTCAGAAAGGAAGATAAAACTCCAGGCCACTTCATTGTTAAGACCAAAAATAAAATTAAAAAATGCACTAATTTCCTCCCTAAATTGATGATTAGCTCCCCTCCCCACTTTAGCAGAGGATGAATCATGCTGCAAAAAGACAGCAGGGAGGGGAATGTATTCAGTCCAGCACTAAAACACAGGACTAATGTTTTTATCAGTAGCATTTTTATTCCTAACAGTTGTCCTTTTGTTTTAAATCTTATCCTCCTACAATATAATAAAGGTTTTTTTGTTTTGTTTTGTTTAAAAAGCACCACCATTTAATATTCATAAAAGCACCTGTACCGCACTTGGCATTCATTACCCACTGCAGAAAAATAAAAAGGATTCTTGCCTTTAGGCTCATAAACTAATTTCCTTTATCCAATTTTAAGCGCTGGGCTTCTATGGAAAAGCAGTGGATTTGGCTGGTCCTCGTTCAAATATCAACCGCTTCGGGTTATGTAACAGTTTGCTTGCTATTATTTGGTTCTTTGCTTTCTGAAGTGCATTTGTAAAAAAACAGATAATCACCCCAAAATACAAGCATTTTGACTTTGACTTGATATCCTACCGCGAAAAGAATTACGGAAACTCACCGAGGAGCAACAATAAGAATGTAGTAAGAAGAGCTCTGCTGGATCAGGAGAGAGAAAGAAGGGAAGCAAGACCATTCCACCAGCTCTCCCTAAATACATGTTCTATCAGGCTCTGCCCTCCATCACCTGTTGCGTGGCAGCAGCTATTCCATCTGGCTGCAGCAGATAGATAGATAGATAGATAGATAGATAGGAAGCAGGACCATGCTTTTCAGCACTACTGAGAGTCCAGCTCCATTTGACTTCTCTTTTCCCTGCATTATCTCCATTCCAGCTGGTTATCCACCCACATTGGGCAGCCCAGACACAGAGGTCCCCCTCCGAGGGTCTTCTGCTAGTTCCCCCACTGTGAGAAGTGAAGTTACAGGGAACCAGGCAGAGGGCCTTCTCGGTAGTGGCACCCGCCCTGTGGAACACCCTCCCTTTAGATGTCAAGGAAATAGCTCTCTGACTTTTAGAAGACATCTGAAGGCAGACCTGTATCAGGAAGTTTTTAATGTTTGGTGTTTCATTATGTTTTTATATATATACTGTAAGCGGCCCAGAGTGACTGGGGAAACCCAGCCAGATGAGTGGGGTATAAACAAAATAATTACACCACCAACAACAAAGAAACCCTGCTATTTATGTTTAAGAATTGGCGCTTGTTTGCTTGCTTTTGTCTTCCCTCCTCATGCCTTTTTTCCTTTTATGCCATTTCTTTTTGATAATAAGCCTAAAGGCAGGGACTTTTTTTCTACTGACTGCCTTTCTTAAAGGGAACCTTTCTGACTGAGCAGAAGTAAAAATGCTTTAGTTAAATAAATGCGGGTGGGAATTGCTTCCACAACCGCTGAGCAAAATGACCCCAAAGAAGAATGATGGATGTTCTACTGCTAAACCTGAATATATGAGAACACTGAAAAAAAGGCAGAGATTCAAGGAGGAGGAAGCAGAAAACAAAATGGGCAACATTTGCTCTAAATTGATAAATAAAATAATGAAGGTTACTGACTCCCAAAAGCCATCTCTAGCGTGTCAGTGTCAGTGTTTAAGAATAACTCCGCGTACCTCTTTTGCAACTCAGTGCCACGAAAAAGGGAAAAGAAAATGTATTGTTTCATCGCTTGGGTGCATTGATTTACTGACGTGATTTATCGCCATTGGACACCCGGCCCAACAAATCATGTTTTGCTGACACCGTCAGCTGACATAACTACGTTGTCAGTTCCCAATACTAAAAGGTAATGGATGGTGATTATTTTACTGTAATGGCTTTAATCAGCACTTTGAATGACTTAGCCGTGGTGTCATAATGGCGCAGCTCGTCGTTCATCACGGCAGCATTTTGTTTACCAACATCATCTATAATTCATTTGATTGTTGACAGTCATTGGCAAACGCCGCTCAGGCAAGGGTTTGCCGGAATGGAAGATCTGCACAGGGCCAGCATACTAACTAGTCCCCGGATGATCTAATAGCGTCGCCATTTGTCCGTGCAATGTAGAATGCAGCCTATTTTTGTTTCTACGGTAATGCATACACCAGCGGAAGTCAACGTAGCTCCCTCCAGATGTTGTTGGACTTCATGGAGAGCCAATAAACTGAAGCATAATCAGATAAGACAGATACTCTGTGAGTGGGCTGGATGGATGGAGGTTCCCTGCTTTTGAGGGGGTTATACTCTCTCTTAAGGAGCAGGTACGCAGCTTGGGGGTGCTCCTGGATCCGTTAATGTTGCTTAAGGCCCAGGTGGCCTTGGTGCCACAGAGCGCCTTCTATCAGCTTTGGCTGGTGGCCCACCTACATTCCTATCTGGACAGGGATAGCCTAATTTCTGTGGCCTAAGCTCTGGCCACCTCTAGGTTGGATTACTGCAATGCATTCTATGTGGGGCTACCTCTGAAGACGGTTCGGAAACTTCAGCAGGTGCAAAATTTGATGGCGAGGTTGCTCACCAGAACAATGGTTTGAGCATATAACATCAGTGCTGACCTGACTGTGTTGTTGTTGTTTAGCCGTTTAGTCATGTCCGACTCTTTGTGACCCCATGGACCAAAGCACGCCAGGCCCTCCTTTCTTCCACTGCCTCCCGCAGTTTGGTCAGGCTCATGCTGGTAGCTTCAAGAACACTGTCCAACCATCTCATCCTCTGTCATCCCCTTCTCCTTTGCTCTCAATCTTTCCCAACATCAGGGTCTTTTCCATGGAGTCTTCTCTTCGCATGAGGTGGCCAAAGTATTGGAGCCTCAGCTTCAGGATCTGTCCTTCCAGTGAGCACTCAGGGCTGATTTCCTTCAGAATGGAGAGGTTTGATCTTCTTGCAGTCCATGGAATTCTCAAGAGTCTCCTCCAGCACCCTAATTCAAAAGCATCAATTCTTCGGCGATCAACCTTCTTTATGGTCGAGCTCTCACTTCCATACATCACTACTGGGAAAACCATAGCTTTAACTCTGTGGACCTTTGTGTACTGGCTGCCAATTAGTTAGCTGTTGGTTAGGGAGTGTGCCATGCTGCAACCCTTTGTTGCAGGGCCCGACTTGTTTGAGACCCCTTTCAATTGTATATCACTTTTGGACATCCCAACTACTACACTTCACAGGTTCTTTCGTGTTTTGGCACTGCAGTTAAGAGTTTTTGAATGATCGCTGAGCATTACTGCCATGAATCACATGCGCAGCTGCACTTAGCTGGGCACCGTTTCCCCGTCAAAAGCACAGATCTGGCTTTGAAGTGCATCCTCTTTTCAAAAGATGAAATATAGCTTCATTCTGCATCGTTGCCTTTGGTTCTCCCCCTTGTTTTGCTGATCACTACGCTGTTTCATTGGTTGACACGTGGAGCTGTTTGATATGTTCTTCTTTATATTGAATGTTGGAAGCTGTCCTGTTTTCATGGGGAAAGGTGAAGGTATCAATAGTAAGACAATATAACAAAATAATGAAAAAGTGACTGACAACGCTCCCTCCAAATTTAGACACTTGGCTATGAATGTTTTCTCCTGTATCATGGAATAATATATTCCAAGTCTCGTTCGGGCTCAGTAGTGAAATCATTACTATGATTGCTAGTTGAATGCTTAAAATCAGATCCATGCCTCATGTCTTCATCAGTGGAATGGCCATTTCTGTCTTCAGAATCCTGATCATGTGCAGAATGCTTTTCTCTCCCCATTAACCTAAAACATACTCGGAGTCGAGCGTGAATTTCATGCTCTTTACTCAGCTCATAGTAGCAAAATGTCTAGCTATATATACATTATTTACACAATGGGTCCCATGTGATTGGCTAATTCTGGGCTGCTCCGGACCAATCGGGTTGCGGATTCACTTCCTCCAGAAGCCTGATTGGCTGATTCTGCAGCCAAGCAGTTTGCTGATTCACTTCATCCAGGAGCCTGATTGGCTGCTCCTGCAGGCCAATCAGGTTGCTGATTCACTTCCACCTGGAGCTGGATTGGGTGGCTCCTGTGGACCAATCAGACTGCTGCATTCTGGATCCTATTCTAGGATTCAGCTCAGTACATAACACCATAGCCTGTCCTATTAATTTAGAACTGAAGAGCTCCTTGGGCACATGGAAATATTTCCTGAAGGCATATTCCTTTCCTCAACTATTTTAAGATCAACAAGAACACAATTGGTGCTGTGGATTTAGCCGTGATCCCTGCATTGCAGGGGGTTGGACTAAATGATCCTATGGGTCTCTTCCAACTCCACAATTCTGAGTCTGTCATTTCATCCTTAATAATGAGATGCTGAAGTTTTATTATAAATCATTTATTTATATCTCCTCCTCCTCCTCCTCAAAAGAAAGCTTTTATAAAATTCTGTGCTATGCACTTTCTGGGATTATTCATGTGTCAGCTTCCTGGACTCTCTTTTCCCTAATACCTGTTAGCTTGTCAGTATTTCCTTGTATCAAGCAGCCCATCTGTATCTATTTACACAAATCCAATATTTATAGACTCGGAGCCTGATGTTCCCATACACTGTTTTGACATGCATGTAACTCACACAGGGTGGAATCCTGTCTCGGCCGAGCTTACCTATTGACTGCAGTGGACCGAGATTGGAACCGCACTCACACAGAGAAAGCATGCAGCTCACACTCAGTTATTTAAGAAGACTTTTAAAATTCTGCCCTGTGCCACGCTGGAACCTCTGTTCCAGCTGGAAGCAGAAGCAACCTCACAGAGAAGATCTGGGGCATGTTTGCAAAGGGTTCTGTTCTCCACGATCCATTTTAGATCTGCTACTCGAATAAATTCTTTATAGCCAAAGCTCCGGTTCACACTATAGAGTTCTCTAGGAGGTGAGAAGCCCCTGAGAGAATGCAGTAGTTAGTGATTCTGGCTGCTACTGCTACATCATCTAAGGCAGGGGTCAACAAACCTTTTCAGCAGGGGGCCAGTCCACTGACCCTCAGACCTTTTCGGGGGCCGGACTATACAGTCATACCTTGGGTTGAAGTAGCTTTGGGTTAAGCATTTTCAGGTTGCGCTCTGCGGCGACCCGGAAGTAATGGAGCACGTTACTTCCGGGTTTCGCCGCTTGCGCATGCTCAGATGCTCAAAATGATGTCACGCGCATGTGCAGAAGCGGCGAACCGCGACCCGCGGGTTGCGTTCGCTTCAGGATGTGAAGGGGGCTCTGGAACGGAACCCGTTCGCATCCAGAGGTACCACTGTATTTTGGAAACAAATTCCTATGCCCCACAAATATCCCAGAGATGCCTTTTAAATAAAAGGACACATTCTACTCATGTAAAAACACGCTGATTCCCGGACTGTCCGCGGGCCGGATTTAGAAGGCGATTGGGCCAGATCCGGCCCCCGGGCCTTAGTTTGCCTACCCATGATCTAAGATGGCATCTCCTTGCCACCGCCTTGTAGAGGAGCTCCTCCCTGGTACATCTCTGCTGCTATAAGAAGCCAGCAGGGGTGAACCTTTTATGAAATCAGCAGCGTAGCATCGGTTGTCAGTGCCTGGGATGGGTGCGCGGGCATTGGGTGGGGGCCCGGCCGGCCAATGTGGCCCTTGACACTGAGTTGGGCCACACTGGTGATGCCTGGTTTGCGCCCCCACAAAAATTGTGTGCCCAGGGCCACGGCTCCCCCCCCCAGCACCCCCCACGCTTTGGCCCTGTATAAAACTAATGAAGCTTAAGCTTCAGGGCTCCTAAGGGTCACATAAGCGACGTTAGTCCACATTGCTTAAAACTTTGGGGTCTACCACGACTCAAATTGATTAATTTTGTTGTTGTATATATTTCTGCAAAACCAGTGAGGTCCCAACGAAAGAAGAACGGCAACCTAAGCTGATGGAATACATGCAGCTGGCGGACTGAACATATAGAAGAAGATAACAAGAAGAACATACGTTTAGAGAAGTGTTATGTATTGGGTTTAACACATGTTACAAGGCGCATTCTAACCAATCGTATAAGCGTTGGTAGACGAATGTTCTAATGGCAAGTAAGCGCAGGCTCTTTCAACTGTCAACGGTCAGTTCACGCTCAAGTTTATTATTGTGTTGTCCAGTTAGTTTAGTTCTTGTGTTCCTGTGAGTGAGCTGTTGTCACTGACAAATGCTGAATAAACTTAGTTGAGGAACTTATACTGCCTTGGGCTTCTGACTTTTCCGAACATTTAACAAGAAGATTGGAAAATGTTTATTTGAATATATGGGGGGGGGGGATTGCGTACACTTGAAAACGTTGGCAGCGTTAAGATAAATTCAACAGTGTAAATCAGTTTTGATGGATAAAGGAATACTGAATTGTTTAGTAGTTTATGCACAAAATGCAGGGATTTATGATATGCAAAATGAACCATGGAAAGAGAAGAAGAGAAGTCATTGATATTTTAAGGATGTTTAAATGAGTATTCTAAAATGAAAAACAGAAAAATTAATAAAAATTATATATAATGTTGTTGTTGTTGTTGCTGTTGTAGTATATACCGTATTTTTCGCTCTGTAGGACGCACTTTTCCCCCTCCAAAAATGAAGGGGAAATGTGTGTGCGTCCTATGGAGCGAATGCAGGCTTTCGCTGAAGCCTGGAGAGCGAGAGGGGTTGGTACGCACCAACCCCTCTCGGTCTCCAGGCTTCAGGAAACTTTCTGCAAGCCTTCGGAGTGCGGCGGGAGTTCCCACCAGGCTCCCAAGGCTTGTGGATATCAGCCTGCATCCCGAAGCCCGGGGAGCGCTGCACATATTTTTTTTCTTTATTCCCCCCCCGCCAAAAAAAACCTAGGTGCGCCCTATGGTCAGGTTCGCCCTATAGAGCGAAAAATACGGTATTTCAACAATCCCAAAGTTTGAGAGTCAGTAGCACAGATGTAAAGGAGAAGTGTTGTGGAAAGTTGGCTGCTCTACTGTGGCTAATGCATTCCTCACCCCATTTTTATCAGAGGTTAAGACCCTAGAGGAATAACTTTGAGTCTCCCAGGTCTCGGTTCAACACCCAACCACGACACCACAAGGGCTCTCATGGTGCAAACTGCGTCTGCTCATGTGTACATGCGTTTGTGTGAAAGTGTTTTCACACTTGTTGATTTGCACAGCTCAGATACTGCATTCACAGGTACACAATCTACACACCTGTTGAAAGTTGCAAGTGAATACCTGTATGACTGCACAGACCAACTGTTCATATATACAGGTATGCAGATTAAACACTGACTGAATGTAATGTGTGAATGCCTCTGCACTCAGCTATGATTATGAATGGCATTCCTGGACTGGATACAAATCAGCCTTTCACCACATGGCTAGTTTCTTTGCTGCTTCTCGGTAATGTCCAGAGCTGCTCCGAGGTGAAAGGGGTTGTTGATGCCGCAAATCTGGGGCACGGAATTAATGGCCCACCTGAAATATCCTCATCACCTTCCTTCAACTTAGCAGATTTTCTTTCCTTCTCTTGTGTTGATTTTGTTCATCTCAGAGATGGAATTCATAAGCAGATTAGGATCGTGTTGGAGCCTTTGTTGCCATGGCAACACCATGCGGCAGTTATATGTCTTTCCTTCAAATCTTGATTCTGAGGTGACTGGTTATATTTATTCTTGTCCTTTGCAGAATCTCACAGCGTGATGGAAAAACTCATGAAGGTACAGGAAAATGTTAGGTTAGAGGAAAGTTGTGGCAGCCGAAAGTTGTTTCCGTGAGGCGCAGGTTAAGTGTTAAATTCATTACTTTTGACTCAGAAAACCAGAGTTCAGATTCATTTTAAATTACAGGGGTTTTGCTTTTGTTTTAAAAAGAAATTATTTCAACTGGTTTCTCATGGGTGTTGGGCACTGCCCTGCCTTGCCCTCCCCCTGCCCCCAGGCATAGTATAAGAAGCCAGAACAGTTCATTCAAGAAAAATGCCTTTCTCAGAGTTTGTCAAAATGAGTTTCCCTAGTAATATATAATGGGTTGAACCAGGCCATTTTCACCATGGTTGTAAACTCAAATCTGGACTGTATCACTTCAGATTGCAGGTGGGAAGACTCATTTGACTGCAAGTGGCTTGAAGTCACCTACAAACGTTATTTGCAGAGATTTGAGCCTGCATCTTCCTTGATCCAGCATTTGACCACTAGACACCACTGTCTTCTCCTAATGGTTATGTAGGTGGGCTCAGTCCTCAATGGTTCCCTTTGTCTTTCTCAGTGGTAGCTAAGCAGTGATTTTTGGAGGGACCTTGCATGTTTGGTATTGAGCTCTTCTCTTCCATATCCTCCATCCACATCCTTAGAAGGACAGAAAAGGGTGTTTTGAGAACCTGGCAGGATATGAGTTCAGCCTTCTGCTTCCATTTCTCTGTCACGCAACAGTGGCTGAAGTAAAACAGCAATGAAAGTCCACTCTTTCTCCTGACAGTGATGTCAAGAATGTCCAATGAAATTTCAAGAACCATGCCATCAACACTACCACCATGCCATCATCCAACTCTACTATTCCTCTAAGCAGAAAATTATAATCATGAGCATGGCCCTCCTTGTGTTGTTGTTGTTTAGTCGTTTAATCGTGTCCAACTCTTCGTGACCTCATGGACCAGAGCATGCCAGGCACTCTTGTCTTCCACTGCCTCCCGCAGTTTGGTCAAACTCATGCTGGTAGCTTTGAGAACACTGTCCAACCATCTCATCCTCTGTCATCCCCTTCTCCTTGTGCCCTCCATCTTTCCCAACATCAGGGTCTTTTTCAGGGAGTCTTCTCTTCTCATGAGGTGGCCAAAGTATTGGAGCCTCAGCTTTGGGATCTGTCCTTCCAGTGAGCACTCAGGGCTGATTTCCTTCAGAATGGAGAGGTTTGATCTTCTTATGGTCCTCCTTATCCTCCCATAATTCCTGGCCACTAGGCTGACGGGAGCAACTTCTAGAGGGCCAAAGTTCCCCTGCACCTTCTTTAGAGTCAACAGGGCCACTTTCAAAGCCACAGCACAGATATTTGCTAAGTTCTCCTCCTATTGCTGGCTAAAGTCGGCTAGATCTTCTTCCACTGACAATCCACTTTTAAAGTTGCGCCTTTCAAGCTGTTGAACTGCCCTTCACCATCTCGGCGTCCTTAGCCTCCCTCAAGAGTTCTGAGCTGTCAAGCTGATTAGCCGCCAATGGCATTAATTCTAAAAGTTTCAGGCTTCACTTACATTGTCTGCGCAGCATTACCTTGCCGAAGTATTAACCCAAGCCAAATTATTCACTCGTGAAACTGCTGTCAAGCCACGCCACCATCTTGCTTGCTGTCAAAGCCACACACCCCAAGGAGTCTCTGATTCTAGCTTTTCCCCCCTTTCCTAACTTTTGTGGTTTGTTTTTTTTTTGGAAGAGGCAGCAATTCCTCTAAGCAGCAGAACAGGCACTCACCAAAAGATCTGCGTAGACAACAGGGGAGCCAGCTAATTACATTTTAATTATGAAAAATGATTTACGTTAAACTATAGTTTCTGGTAGCAACCACACGGTGGCAATCATGTTCTTTGCTATCAGATTAATGACGGGGATGGATCACAAGGTCACTTTGCGAGCAGATAAATATTCGCACCGATCCTACAATCCTTTCTTCCCTTTTCCGTTATTATTCTGATTTCTCTTATTAGCGGCGATGAATCAGGGAACTTATCATAACATCCCACCTGCGTCTGATTTCTGCAACTGTTAATCTGGTCCCTTCACTTACTTCTATTAGCCAGCCTTGTTGCAGTCTTTTTTCATTTCCCTCTGTGTAGGGGAAAAAAGGAAAGTTATTCTGTGATGTCATCTTTGCATTCATTTCAGCCGAGCGCTTCGCATCTAAGATTTGCTATTTCACAGAATAGTACAGGTATCTGACTGAATGGCAACTGATAAACACAAGAACCTGCATATCAAGTAGCAGAACCCACCCCTGTGGTTTGGCAGCAGCATTCCTGGGCCTCGTCCTTGAGGCAGCGGAGGCAGCTATTTAATATTTAACCATCCCTTTGATCGTTTCCTTAAAATTTATTTACCCAGGAAAGATGCACCATCTGGCTGGAGGGGAGCGAAGCAGCCTTTTCTCCTCCTTTCTCCTAAGCGAGATGGATAGAAGGTCCGGAGATGGATCTTACTTTTAAACCTCTTCCAGCCAGAGCTCAGAACCGCGACTGAAGCTTCCAGGGCACCATCACGCCGGTCAAAGCTTTAGCAGAAGCGCTGATCGCAAGATCTACAAGTGCTGTTGCTTCATCTGTTAATTTGCAGTTGTTTTGCTGCAATGGTGTTTTTTTTTTTTTTTAAACAAACCTATACTAAAATGGGCACTGTTTGTGCTTTAACGTAACATTCAAATAAAGTAGCACCCCATTTTGTAAGCAACGTTTTAATGTTAAATACAGTGGTACCCCGCAAGACGAATGCCTCGTAAGACGGAAAACCCGCTAGACAAAAGGGTTTTCCGTTTTTCGATGGGCTTCGCAGGACGAATTTCCCTATGGGCTTGCTTCGCAAGACGAAAATGTCTTGCGAGTCTTGAGATTTTTTTTCACTCCCCACCCGCTTTTTCTAAGCCGCTAAACCGCTAATAGCCTTTTAGCACTAATCCGCTAATCCGTTAAGCCTTTAATAGCCGCTAATAGCCGCTATTGGCCGCTAAACCGCTAATAGCGCTAATCCGCTAAGTCGCTAATAGGGTTGCTTCGCAAGACGAAAAAACCGCTAGACAAAGAGACTCGCAGAACGAATTAATTTCATCTTGCGAGGCACCACTGTACAATAAATAGAGCTGTAACAGTGCATGGGGTGCATCTCTCTCTCTCTCTCTCACACACACACACACAGATACACACACACACACGATATGTATGTGAATGTAAGAGATATATGGAATGCAACATTATCCTAGCCCCAGTGCTTTTTTTCTGAGGGGACACAGGGGGACGCATAACCCTAAACATTTTGTGAATCTTTGTACTTTGGTCCATTTACTGTATTTGTTTTCCCCAATTTGAATGATATGGTGATTTTCTTGAGTCCAAATGAGAATATCCCTAAACATATTTTAGAAAGAAATCACTGCCTAGACCAGGGGTCAGCAAACTTTTTCAGAAGGGGGCTGGTCCGCTGTCCCTCAGACCTTGTGGGGGGATCGAAATATATATATATATATATATATATATATATATATATATATATATATTGGGGGGGGGGGGGAATGAACGAATTCCTATGCTCCACAAATAACCCAGAGATGCATTTTTTTAAAAAGGACACATTCTACTCATGTAAAAGCATGCTGATTCAGATTTAGATGGCGATTGGGCCGGGTCTGCCCCCCCGGGCCTTAGTTTGCCTACCCATGGCCTAGCCCTATGTAGGGCCTTATATACATTTAAAGCAGTATCATACCACTTTAAAGAGTTGGGGCTTCCCCGAAAGAATCCTGGGAAATGTAGAGTTACTAGGTAGGGTTGCCATGGGATGGCGGGGGGGGGGGGGGAGTGGTTGAGCCTTTTTTAGTTTAGCCCAAACTTGTTGAGCTTGCTTTTTTAAAAAATAATAATAATTCCAGAGTGTTTTAACAGCCAATCTCTCTTCCCAGGGATCTCTGAGAATTATAACTCTGTGAGGGGCAGTGGCGGAGGGGTGCGGAGGGATAGCCACTCAGGTGCAGCTGGGGGCAGAGCTGCAGGCACTTGTCTTCCAGGCAAAATGAAAAGCGCACCCACTGATCCCGCTTCCTTCCTCTCCCCTTCCCACCCCCCTCTGCTCACCTGCCTCCTTCCCGTCCTCTCCCCTGTTTGCCCACCTGCCTCCTCCAGCCAGCAGCACGAGGCAATGGTGCCATGCCCACCCGTGACTCCCAAGCCTACCGTGAGCCGTCGGGGGAAGAGGGTGTCAGGGAAGAGTTAGAAGAGTTAGAAGTTTCCAGTTCATCAGAGGGAGAAAGCATTCCCCGAGGGGGGAGGGAGAGCAGTGAATCTAATAGAAGGGAGCAAGAGGAACAACAGGGAGGGACCGGCTGTTCCCAGGAAAGGCAAGGGTTAAGTTCTAGCTCAGATTCGGAGGAGGGGAGATACAGGCCAGCTCTAGCCAGGAGGTTAGAAAAAAGAGCGGGAAAACGAAGGGAGAGGCGCCTTCGCCATTTTGAGGGTGGCTGGTCATGGAGAAGCAGAGCTCAGAAGGTATCTGAAATAAGTGACTCTGAGGAATAATATTTAAGAACCGTTTATAAGATTGTTTTGTTAATACGCAATAAAAAGTTATAAAAGAACAAGAAGCGTTTGTGTGGTGATCTGAAGAGGACAACGACCAGTCCTGACAGAGGGGAGCTGCTGCCGCTTTGCCAGAGTCACGATCGGGTGGTGCACCGAATGTCACCCCCCCCCCAGGGATGACACCCAGGGTAGCCCACCCCCACAGCACCCCCTTCCTCCACCACTGGTGAGGGGCCCTCCTAACAACTTGTCAGCACCTAGTACCACCACCTCTCTCCCTCTCCCTCCCTCCACCCCCCTCTCTCTGTGTGTCTGAATTGATTTTAGAATGTATTTCAATTACAGTGGTACCTTTGGTTCCGTACTTAATTCGTTCAGGAGGTCCGTTCTTAACATGAAACTGTTCTTAACCTGAGGTACCACTTTAGCTAATGGGGCCTCCCGCTGCCGCCATGCCGCTGGAGCACGATTTCTGTCCTCCTCCTGAAGCAAAGTTCTTAACCCGAGGTATTATTTCTGGGGTAGCGGAGTCTGTAACCTGAAGCGTATGTAACCCGAGGTACCACTGTAATTGATTTTGATTTTATGTAAACTGTGTTACTTTTACTTTTGTTAGCCGCTCTGTGCCTGGCTTCGTCTGGGGAGGGTGGGATATAAATAAAAAAATATTTATTAAGCGTGTTCTCCTTCATGGAGAGCACGTGTTGCGGTGGGGGCCCCCAGGACACTCCAAAGTTGGGGGCGGGCTAATTGTTCGTTGGCCACTGATGCGATTGGGGCTTCCCTTGTTGTTGGGAAGAAGTTAATGTTGCCATTTGTTGATTGACAGCCAGAAATGCTAAAACTCCTTGCACGAGGCTAGGGCTTCCTCTTTTCGACAGTGTATCGGATTGCCCGTCCCCCCCCCCCTCCCTAGAATTAGGGTTGTTCGCTTTGACCTTGCTATGCCTGTCATGGGGTCGTCTGCTCTTGGGGCAGGGGCCTGGTAGGAATTTTGTCCATCTGGCTGATTGGCTGGGGCCATTTGGTTTTTGCCTACTGCGTAGCAAATCATCACAACTTGTAAGGTTGCGGTTAGGCATTGGTTTATGGTTTGGTTGGTTGAGGGGCATGGATTGGCTGTGCCTGCCCCTCTAATGCTTCTGCTGCAAGGGATTCCATTAAAGGAATTGGGGGCTAACTATTGCTTGTCCACTCTGTCAAGGGGGCTCGGGCCATAGCAATGAGCTCCTGGTTGCATTTGGGGTGAGGGCAGGTTCCCTGCTCCGCGTAACCCCCAAGTGTATTCCTCTATTCTGACTTTCGCATCGTGCGGAATGTCAGTCTGTCCCCCATGGTGGGGGCAAATAGTCACAACCAATGCCCAAGCAACCACTCACAAATTTGTATTTCAATAAAGTTGTGGCCAAAATTATGCCAAAAATCTTAAACAAAAAATTCTGTGTGATGTGTGAGTTATTGGGGTGGCCCTGGGGATCTCGACACACTATTATTATTATTATTATTATTATTATTATTATTAATGTGTGGAGCAGGCTCCCTGTTAATAAATGTCTGCCGCCTGGTGTGTGTGTGTGTGTGTGTGACAGTAATGATGAGGTGACAGGGCCACCAATGGCATGACTACATCCTTCCCTTCACCGGTGCGAAACTAAGCTTTATTTCACCCAGGTCAAAGACCCAGTTTGGCACCCACCCACGTGCATTTTCGTACACACACATTCACAAGCTGGGAGCCTCAATTGCGCCCCTCTGGAGGTTTCACCCAGGGCAACCTCCCCCCCCCCCATTAGCTACAGCTCTGCCTCCACACAATTCCCACTGCACGAGGTTCAGACATCCTGATCAGTCCCAGCCTCGGCAGATCTTCTTCGTTCCTAGATGATCCTCCCTCAAGTCTGAGGAGCGAAGTGATGAAGATAGCCTCATGTTCTCTTTGTTTCTGACAGCGCTACAAAGCTTGTCTTGTGGTGAAGTGCGTAGCCACAGGCAAAGAGGGTCTTGGTGCTCTTCGCGCAGCTTAGATGTGCCACAAGAGTGATAATAAGATTAGCTCGCAGAAACCAAAGCGTTTGACCTTGGTCTCTGCTACAAGAATTTATGCACCAGGGAAGTGTTAATGGTATGTCTAAATCCACTAGTCTTTAAAAAAGATTAAGTGCCAGAGGAAGTTGTATTTCCTTCTCTAAGGCTGGTGTTTGTCCCAGGGTAGCAGTGGGAAGCAACCCCCCACCTTTTTTGGACGCACCACTTTGCAGACATGGATTTGCTGTTTTAAAGGGTCTCCTTTCAGCACCATAGGTGGGAACATCACCCATATCTAGAGATGGGAAGGCCTGGAAAAAATCTGAAAAATTGGGGGGGAAACCAGGGTTTCCCCCGTTTTTTACGTCCTCCCCCTTTTTTTCAATTTTTCCCCAAAGTCATTTTTTTCCAGAAAAAATGAAAATAAAAAACACCAAAAACCAAAACAGTTTGATATAGTTTGGATATCCCACCCCCCCCTAATTTTTCTGGAAAAAATGGCTTTGGAAAAAAAAGGGGGGGGGAGCTGTGTGTGTCCCCTCCGCCCATTTTTCCGGGGGTCTTCCCATCTCTACCCGTATCTATGAATAGCAACTAAGGTGGATGCAGGAACAGGTTCACAGAGTCACCTGGGTAAAGTAACTATTCAGTGTAATAATAATTCCCAAGGAATATCTGTCAGAGACAGGCAGGGGAGTCTCTCCTCAGGTTTCCCTACAAGTGCCTGCTGTTGCCATGTCTCTCAAACCTTCCCTCAGGAAAGGATACAGTGGTACCTCGGGTTACATACGCTTCAAGTTACAGACTCCGCTAACCCAGAAATAGTGCTTCAGGTTAAGAACTTTGCTTCAGGATGAGAACAGAAATCATGTTCCGGCGGTGTGGCGACAGCAGGAGGCCCCATTAGCTAAAGTGCTGCTTCAGGTTAAGAACAGTTTCAGGTTAAGTATGGACCTCTGGAACGAATTAAGTACTTAACCCGAGGTACCACTGTACACTTCTTTGCCACTGTTTCGTTCTCTTCACCTGAGTTGTCTCCCTCTGACTTCTATCTCTATAGTCAGAAGCAGTTTAGCTCTGAATCCCAGTTACTGGGAACTGCAGGTGAGCAGAGTGCTGTTGGACTCCTGTCCAAGATGCTGGAATGGGCCTGATCCAGCATGCCAGTTGTGAGTTTTGTTCTGGCTCATAACGAACTCCCAAAGGGGTTCAGGCCATTGTTCCATCTGGCTCATTATTTTCTACACTGACTGGCAGCGACGTGACGCTAGAGCAGGAGACTCTTAATCTCAAGGTTGTGGGTTCAAGTCCCACATTGGGCAAATGGCCCCTTCCATTTCTACAATTCTATGATTCTATACTAAGAGCAGTTCAAGATAAAATTCACAGTTTGGGCATTGCTCTCGAGAGCCCTGAAGCGTGTGACAAACGTTACATATTCCAAATAATCAAGCAGCAGCTCTATGACCATGAAAGACAGTGCTTGTTATGAGATGAAAAAGATGTTGAAATACACATTCTTGACAAAACCAGAAGCATTTTTACTTGGTATTATAGGTGAGGATATTAATAGACAAGATGTTAAATTGTTTCTATGTGCAAGAACAGCGGCAAGAGTATTGTTAGCCCAGAAATGGAAGCAAGAAGAAATTCCGACGAAAGAAGAATGGCAGCCAAAGTTAATGGACTATGCAGAATTAGATAAAATGACAGGAAGGATTTGAAACCGGCGGGACCATAGATTTACAAAAGATTGGAAGAAATATATGAACTATTTGAAGAGCAACTGTAATCAACACATTACGTTAGTAGGACTACAATAAGTTTTGGAAGGAGAAATATATGAAATACAGTGGTGCCTCGCAAGACGAAAAGAATCCGTTCCGTGAGTCTCTTCGTCTAGCGGTTTTTTCGTCTTGCGAAGCAAGCCCATTAGCGGATTAGCGCTATTAGCGGTTTAGCGGCTATTAGCGGCTATTAAAGGCTTAAGGGATTAGCAGATTAGCTGCTAAAAGGCTATTAGCAGCTTAGTGCCTTAGAAAAAGGGGGTGAGGAGCGAAAAAAACCCCCCAGGAATCGCAAGACATTTTCGTCTTGCGAAGCAAGCCCATAGCAAATTCATTTTGCGAAGCACCTCCAAAACAGAAAACCCTTTCGTCTAGCGGGTTTTCCGTCTTGCGAGGCATTCGTCTTGCGGGGCACCACTGTATTGCAAAATAGAGAAAGAAGAGAGATATTAGTTATGAGATTTAAAGGTAATAGTGAAAGTAAGAAATGTATATTAAGTGAATTGATTGGAAAATTTTCAGACATGATTGATGGAAGTCCAAAAAAATTGTATAAGATGTAAAAGTATGTTTAATTACTTGAAAACGATATGTTAAAAACTAATAAAATTATATATCTATATCTATATCTATATGAAAGACAGCACTTTTTACCTCATACTCCGAGATCTTGTTCTCCGGAGGCCTTAGGTACCACAACACCCAACAGAACCTGTGCCAAATATCTAAAGGATCTACTACTCCCCTCCCACCGAAGAGCTTTTATGCTCGCGAGATTAACTGCTTTCCCTTCTGCAGTGACCAATGGCAGATTCACACAGACTCCATATCAAGCCTGTTTGTGTGCCTGCAACCAAAGAGAACCTGATTCAATGGACCACATTCTCTTAGACTGCTCTTTACACAGCAGACCTCGCCAACTGATGCTGAGCAAAATGTTGGACCTCTGGCATATAACTCCAAGAAGAAACCGAACATGGTTTCTCCTGGCAGATCAGGACAAAGATATCACTGCTCCTGTAGCTTCCTTTTTATTTTACTTTTTTCAAAAAAAATTTTTTATTCATTTTATAACACAAATAAACAAGACAAACAAAAAAACAAACAACACAAACAAATTCTTCTCTTATCCTTATTTTTTCTAAACATTGTTAGGTGGGCTTCCCCAAGTCCCCCCTATCTGATTTTCATTTTACCTCATCTTTAGCAGTTTACATATATCATAATTTCTAACTTTTTTTTTATCACGCTTACTTTTTCCATAAAAATCTACACATTTTATCACTTACAAATAGTACTATTTTAGAATACACTATCTTCTAACCCTACAGCCTATATCCACTTCCAAAGCTATTCTAAGATTTAAATATTAACATATTTTTTCAAGTATTCCTTAAACTTCTTCCAATCTTCTTCCACCGTCTCTTCTCTCTGGTCTCAGAGTCTCTCAGTCATTTCGGCAAGTTCCATATAGTCCATCATCTGACATGTAGCTTCCTTTTAGCCACAATTTTACCCGAAAGGGTTCCTAACGAACCATCCCTTCAGAGAACAGACATATATAAGCAGAATATATAAGTGCACACAATCACAGTGTGACCTGTAACCTTTGACAGCTTCGCCTTTGTCCTTTTAATTATCCCAGTGATTTTCAATGTTTTATACTGTGATGCCAATAAAGGTATTTGGCATTTGATATTGGATTCTATACTAACTCTGCAGGGCTTCTGACATGGGAAACTCCCAGCCCTACTTGTTATGCGGTTCTGTTTTATGGGCCCATATTCTGCCCACATTTCCGGTCCGAAGAGCTCACAAGTGGCTTCATTGGACTGTGTAGCATCTGTGTGGATTTGCTCCAATAATCCCTTGCGCATTTTCCTGGAGAGGACAAAACAGATTTCACAAACTGCTGCTAGAACCCGATCAGAAAGATTTCCCCCTGCCCCCTTTCCTTTTCCACCAGAGAAGCCCTGTCTTCTTTTATTCTTTCAAAAGTCCTTTTAGTGGGAGCGGCAGCCAAGGCGCTGGGAACATTCCCACAGATGCAGCCATTTCTCTGGGCCTACCTTCTCATGTGGAGTGCTCTCCCCTTTGGTTCAAAGTGGTCCCTCTTATCTTTTACTATTCCTGCCGCCGCAGAAAGAAAACAGCGTGGGGCCCCCCAGAACGCTAATGTGCACCGACCAGCGAAGAAAGGCTTCAAATGGGTATTTGTTCGCAGGGTCCACCGCTTCCAGAAATGCAGGCCTCCATTTATCTCCTTTCGCTTCTTTGTACCGGCACCCTTCCTACCCCTCCTCAAGCCTCCTTTTCAAAGATATTAATAACGAACATATTTTCTCCATGGATGCTTTCAGTCAGCTTGAATAGCACCAGAGCATCCTCAGATTTCTCCCTGATTCTGCTTCCTTCACAGGCTTACGGCAGCTACTATTATGCTATAAGATCCACTGTCCTGTGATATCATATATGGGATGTACAGTTGTTGGGGGTTTGTATAATTTTTTTGCTGTAAAAATATGTGAGATTACGATATTGTATTTCTCTGCATTATCTAGAGTTTGTACTACTGATGAAGCCCAGGACGGTGAAACAAGGCTAATATTCCAGAAATCCTTGTCTTAGACTCTGTGAAAGGATTCTGTGGAACTGTAACAACCTTTTCGTATGGATTGTTGGACTCTATGAACAGACAGGTGGAATAGAAACTTACACATATATGGACCTTATGCATGAACTGATTAGAATCATAGAATCATAGAATCAGAGAGTTGGAATAGACCACAGGGGCCATCGAGTCCAACCCCCTGCCAAGCAGGAAACACCATCAGAGTACTCCTGACATATGGTTGTCAAGCCTCTGCTTAAAGACCTCCAAAGAAGGAGACTCCACCACACTCCTTGGCAGCAAATTCCACTGTTGAACAGCTCTTACTGTCAGGAAGTTCTTCCTAATGTTTAGGTGGAATCTTCTTTCTTGTAGTTTGGATCCATTGCTCCGTGTCCGCTTCTCTGGAGCAGCAGAAAACAACCTTTCTCCCTCCTCTATGTGACATCCTTTTATATATTTGAACATGGCTATCATATCACCCCTTAACCTCCTCTTCTCCAGGCTAAACATGCCCAGCTCCCTTAGCCATTCCTCATAAGGCATCGTTTCCAGGCCTTTGACCATTTTGGTTGCCCTCCTCTGGACACGTTCCAGTTTGTCAGTGTCCTTCTTGAACTGTGGTGCCCAGAACTGGACACAGTACTCCAGGATTAGAGATTAGAGAATGAACTGATCCACTGGGTCTTCTACCTTTTTTGTTGAAATTTATGAGCTACTTCTGTTGAAATCTACAATTTAATAAAATGAATAGTATACTGTATTTATTCAAACGTACAGCCAATTACGTCTTGTGTGTTTATTGAATCCTCACACAGGCAGGCAGCAAAGACCTACAATTACAAAAAAATAAAAATAAAAAATCCCCTGACCCCAGACCCACTTTTAACCCAAACTTGTATTTGGGGACCAATCTCTCTTTTTCTTTTTGACCCTATATTTGTATGGTAGTCAGTGCTTCTGTTGCAACTCATCACTTGGAGACCAGTGAATCATACTGATATAGGAAAAAATAGGGGTGTTTGCTTTTGCTGCCCAGCTCCTCAAGGGACTGAGTCCCCTAAGTCCATGATCGGTCAGAAGTGAATGGATGGAGGCAGGATGCAGTGAAAGCAAGGCAGATCTTTATTTTCTGTTGCAACAGAGTTCCCTCCTCTCCTTGCAAGGAGGCAAGAGAGACCCAGAACCAGGGGAGGAGGAAGGGTGGGTGGGTGGGGGCAGTCTGCCCTGGGTGTCACCACTGAGGGGGGTGACAAAATGCTGGGCGGCACTCACTGTGGGGCCTGCAGCACGCCCGGGCCATGTGTCTCTCCTGGGAGTGACTTGGGTGCCTGCAGGCTCTGCGCTGCCCCAAACGGTCTGCCCACTGCCTCCCCCTCAGCTGTAGGGCGGCTGAGTGGGAGGAGGCAGGCAGACACCACAGAGGCCCCACAGAGCGTCCTGCCCTGGTTGGCCCCACCCCCGCAGCAGCTGGCACTGCCCCTGGGTGTAGAGTGTGCGCGCTGACCCCAGGTGCCCGATCAGCTTGCTCTGCCGCTGCCCAGAACCAAGGGTTTGGGCAAGAAGAAGCACATCCCTTCTACAAACAGCCAGAAATTACATCACACACAAGGTGGGGTTACTGTGGCTAAGGCATAGCTGTCAACTTTCAGATTTGAAAATAAGGGATCAGCAGCCTCACCTGTCCCGGGGATAGTCTATGGGATATCTAACAATCTGGGATAGCAGCGGGATGCGGTGGGAATAAGGGAATTTCCCGCAAAAAAGGGGAAGGTTGACAGCTATGGGCCAAGGTGTGATATTCCTGAGGATTTAGCAAGTTTTACATATTTCCAGACACAGTCCACACAAAACATTAGCATTTGATAAGACAATCAGGATGCCCGTCAGACATTCCTCAGTGCAGAGCATCTGGGCAAACAATGACAATTAATACAAAGGAGCTCCATAGATCCCCTTTCAAGAACTTGTTCTTAGGCAAGGGGGATTAAGGAGGCAGAGGAAATACTTAGAGTCTTTAGGAGCGCCAAGATGGCTTGTGGATAAGTTTATATACTTATGTATGTGTGTTTACCTTGTGCAATTATCATAATTTATTCCAAATTTGAGACCTTAGAATTCTGACTCCCCTGTAATGCAGAAATCTCAGCTAAGGCATCCAAGACAGTACCTGCACAGTGTATTATTTTCCTACTGTCTTTTATTACGTTGCAACATTTTAAACATATGCAATCAAAACTCAATATTGTCCTTTCCCTTATTGACTTCCAACCCCATTTTCCATGGAGTTGTTGTTTACCCCCTTCTGCTGCTCCCTGTCCTCTATCTATTAAACCACAGCCACAGCATTGTAATCTAATTAGTTCGGTTGCTCATAGCTCAAATCCTGCTCACGAGTTCATCATACTATAATATTTCCTTAAATAGTCTGAAAAGGGCACCCATTCTTCCACTGCACAGCAGATTATTATAAGGCGAGGACATGCATTCTTAGGATGGACAGGGTCAGGCATATGTTTGTGCAAATGCAACAGGTCATTGGCAATACTCCTTGTACCTGGGGCGATTTTCTTTGGGACGATAGCACAGGAGGAAAGGGTTCATCCCAGGCCTGATCCTACCCCTCTCCCGGCAGCTTCTATTAACATCTTGCATGGACTCCCAGCTTTTGTGCACTTGGGAACAATCCCCATTCATTAGGACTTACTTCTGAGCAGACATAAGATACATTCAGATATGGGGAATATTGCAATACTTTTCTGGATTATGATGCTAGCACCTCTGACCCAGTTCCTAACTCTCCTTTCACACTGGAGTCTGTGGGCCTCCGTCTGTCATGGGAGACAACAAAGGAGTGCGCCACCAGGGGTGAGGTCAAGCTGTTGGAAGGTTGCAGCACCTGTAAAGGTAAAGGATGGTTAAGTCCAGGATGGTTAAGTCCAGTCAAAGGCAACTATAGGGTCCGGCATTCATCTCGCTTTCAGGCGGAGGGAGCCAGCCTTTGTCCACAGACAGCTTTCTGGCGCAACGGAACACCGTGACAGAAGCCAGAGCTCAGTGGTACCTATTTATCTACTTGCACTGGTGTGCTTTTGAACTTCTAGGTTGGCAGGAGCTGGGACAGAGCAACGGGAGCTCACCCCGTCTTGTGGATTCGAACCACTGACCTTCCAATCAGCAAGCCCAAGAGGCTCAGTGGTTTAGACCACAGCGCCCACTGGTGTGGGAGAGGCATGTTTTGTTGCAGCTGGAGCAGCTGGAGGCGTTCAGTTGGGAGGCCCACCTGTCACAAGATGATTGAGTCCTTTCACAAGGACATGTGCAGCACCATCCAATGTGGCAGTTCATCCTTGGATGCCTTCCTGGTGTGAAACAGGGCTGTGTTCTCTTTCGTATGGCATATTCTTCTCCCTGTTGCTCTCATATGCCTTCAAGGGAAGTAATAGTGCCACTGTATTCTGCTCTGGTCAGACCTCACCTGGAGTACTGTGTCCAGTTCTGGGCACCACAGTTCAAGAAGGACACTGACAAACTGGAACGTGTCCAGAGGAGGGCAACCAAAATGGTCAAAGACCAGTGAGGTCCCAACGAAAGAAGAACGGCAACTTAAGCTGATGGAATACATGCAGCTGGCGGACTGAACATATAGAAGAAGATAATAAAGATAAAGAAGACACCTGGCTTGAGAGCAGTACATGTGAAAAGGATCTAGGAGTCTTGGTTGACCACAAACTTGACATGAGCCAACAGTGTGACGCGGCAGCTAAAAAAGCCAATGCAATTCTGGGCTGCATCAATAGGAGTATAGCATCTAGATCAAGGGAAGTAATAGTGCCACTGTATTCTGCTCTGGTCAGACCTCACCTGGAGTACTGTGTCCAGTTCTGGGCACCACGGTTCAAGAAGACACTGACAAACTGGAAGGTGTCCAGAGGAGGGCAACCAAAATGGTCAAAGGCCTGGAAACGATGCCTTATGAGGAACGGCTAAGGGAGCTGGGCATGTTTAGCCTGGAGAAGAGGAGGTTAAGGGGTGATATGATAGCCATGTTCAAATATATAAAAGGATGTCACATAGAGGAGGGAGAAAGGTTGTTTTCTGCTGCTCCAGAGAAGCGGACACGGAGCAATGGATCCAAACTACAAGAAAGAAGATTCCACCTAAACATTAGGAAGAACTTCCTGACAGTAAGAGCTGTTTGACAGTGGAATTTGCTGCCAAGGAGTGTGGTGGAGTCTCCTTCTTTGGAGGTCTTTAAGCAGAGGCTTGACAACCATATGTCAGGAGTGCTCTGATGGTGTTTCCTGCTTGGCAGGGGGTTGGACTCGATGGCCCTTGTGGTCTCTTCCAACTCTATGATTCAATTCTATGATATGCCTTCAGCTCGACTGAAGATGGCGCATGCATCCATACAAGGAGCAACAGGGCTCTCTCTGTATTGGAGTACCTGGTGCATTTTGGAACTGCGGATATTTGGTGGGTATACTGCTCAGTTTCATTCACACCAGTGGGTGTGGTGTGGCACGAGCATCATTGGACAACGTCACTACTCCCCCACCCTTCTGTAATCCCGTGATTCCATCACGAAAATGGCAGGAAAGAACTAAACGCTGGTATGTTGCCCAAAATTTGGTCCATTTTAGCCTCCGATTCTCTGGGTTAACACGGTTGCAAGTTGATTATTTCTGGAACCAATTGACATGGGAAATGTACACTAACTTTCCATTATATTCTGCCAGGTTTCCAGATGCGACTTTTGCATCATGTGGAATCTCAAACATAATGCAGAAATTAAGAGTTAGGGGAACATCAGGGAAATAGCATAAACTGTCACGGGAATGCAGCCATAGTTAGGATTGCAGCCTTAGTCTCCCTTTCTGGATGGAAGCGTCTCAATAGCGATTAGGAAAGATGTGCACTTTAATTTTGATCTCCCACCTGCTGCTTTTTAAGCAAAAATGAAAAGCACATATCTCTGAGAGAACAAAAAAATAAATAAATAAGGAAAGAGGATCCGTCTAGCCTAGCATCCTCCCTCACTCCTTTGATGGGATGCTTCATGATAAATATTACTTTTCAAGCAGGGATTAAGTGAATCTGCATATTTCAATTTCTCCCCCTTCCCCATTTTTCCATTCTGAAGCTCATTTCTCAACATTTCCACATTAGTCTGTAATATTTTTTTCAGTAGTTCTTGTGAAAATTCACTGGCATTTTACTACTAATATCTCCCAAATATATATATATATATATATATATATATATATATATAGGTTTGCATTTTGTCTCATACGCACATTTTTGCACCACAGTTTCCCCCAGTATGGTACACTTTTAATGTTATTTTCATGAATAGATGCATTTCAGTGCACATTTCACTCCAGCACATGCGCTTCTGTTCCCCTTATTTTGCTGGGGAGATGCCCTGCAACATTCAGAGATGCGCGCATTTCAAAGGATGGCTATGTTTTGATTTGTGCATCATTTCAGAAAATGCAGATTAGGGAGGTTCACCTCTCAATGCAAATGGAATTGAGATCCTCCCCCCCCCCCAGCTTTCAAGCAACTTTGGGACAGTCCCTTTTGCTGAAATGACAGCTACATCCCCTGCTCACCTGTCAGGATGATTGGACGAGAAGTGCCAAAATGCTATATTGCAGTGTCTTTGCAATGGTGTCACACATTCCTGACCTGGTTTCTGGAAGCTCAAAATACCACACTTTCCAAGGGAAGCAGTTGCTTCATGCTCCAGATATTGTGCTCCTCTATCCCCCCCCCCAAAAGTCACAGCATAACAAGAACTGTACCGGATCAGGCCAAAGACGATCTAATCCTGCACCCTGTTCTTACAGTTGCCAAACAGAACTTAGCCAGTTTGGCTAGTAGCCATTGATAGTTCTATCTTGAACCCATTTATCCAATTCTCTTCTAAAGGCCTCTTGTGAGAATGAATTCCATAGTTCAAACGATAAAGGCAAGAAGTTGGCTGGGTATATTCCTCCTGGTTGCAGCAACACTCTGTTGCAGCGCCAGCATAATCATTATAGGTCCCAGAGCATGTGGCCTGATTTTATTATGGCCGTTCTGTTGCTGTCTTCATTTGCTTGTCAAATGCCTTGGTCTTCCTTTTTGAAATGAAAGGTGATCTATAAATTCTATTACTATTATTATGATGGCTCATACCATTAATTTCATTCTCGAGACACTTCCCATAAAACATCCTGAAGCAATCTGACAATAAAAACATATCAGTTTCAACATATCCAATACAGATAAAGACTAGGATTAAACCCTCATTTTTTAAAAAAGGCTCGTTTGAAAAAGGAATACCTTCATTAGCTGCCAAAGAGATGTTAAGAGATGGTGCCTGTCTCACAGGTAACAGGGTTTATCGTGTTTTTAAAATCCTTTTAATAAAATAAAATACGTACACATCATGACTCCTCTCAGCACCAGAACCAAAATCACCTTCCAAAGCAAAAACAGAAACTTCGTGTTCTCCCACGCCCTTCTGGCAATTAAAATTGGCCCTTAGGGATTTCAGTTCAAATTGGGCCAAAAAGATCAATTAGTCTTTAGCTGATT
This sequence comes from Podarcis tiliguerta, assembly GCF_965153285.1. Taxonomy (NCBI): domain Eukaryota; kingdom Metazoa; phylum Chordata; class Lepidosauria; order Squamata; family Lacertidae; genus Podarcis; species Podarcis tiliguerta. Next base: position 14,693,616 of record NC_139536.1, on the reverse strand, counting down.
AACTTGCCCAATAAACTGATCAAAGTTCACAGCCCTTTCATCAACCGAGACACAACCGCTGGAGTAGATTTGCCACTTACTGAACAATGGCTTCCTTCATCCATATTCACAGGAACGCTAACGGTTTGAAGGAAACAGAGATATCCACTGAGGTGTCAATCGCTGATGTACAAAGGAAGAACGTCTCACATGTCACTGCTTTAATGCCTACCCCAGGCTGGAAGCCATAATGAGTAGCATGGCTGCAATTCTCCAACGGACTCTGTGCCGCATTAGGTTTTCGAAACTCATTACTTTGGTCTCAGGATGCAAATATTGACTTTCATCTGTTCTCTCCATGGGCTAATCCCTCTTGTCATCCCCTCCCCACCTAAAAACAAGAAAAAAAGAAATCCTCGTTCATATACCTGGCAGAATTGAGCCATGCTTTCAAGGTGGAAAGTATACAGAGATGTATGTCAAGGCAAGGCGGGAAAGCTTTGTTGACAGTCGGAGACTTCTTGCCTGAGGATATAAACCTAAATCAAATTGACCACCTGCCTCTGGATGACTATCCAAAAAAAAGATTAAAAAAGTCACTCTTCCTAGAATCCAGAGTGAGAATGTGCTTTTAGTCAGATACATCACAGATTGTGTTTCATGCCTCGGAAGAATTTGCCACAGCCTGCGCTGTGCCTAACCCAACACATGGCATCTGCTATGTTTATTGAATCATGCCGCTGTGAAGAGCCATCAGCAGAGTGGAGCACGTGAAACTGTAAAGGCCACAATCCGTGTGCATGACATTGCTGTGAGGCAAAGTGTTGGCACTCACAAGGACAGCGGAACGGAAAGTTCCCGAGAAGAGAATTATGGTAGCCCGATGAGTCCTTTGCCACACAAATAGCAGTGGCGAGGCTGTCAATGGCATTCACTGGGATCCAGGTTTCATCTCCTTCCAGTGCCTCAGAAGACAAACCACAGCCCACTCATAGTGCTACCCAACTCCCCACTTGCCTATTTTTCCCAGGCAGGGTCAGGGATTCATCTCTTCAGCAGCGTTTCCCTCTTCACAGTAAGCCAGTAGTAACCTTCCCAATCATTTCCATTGACCTTTTCAGACAATTCCCTCTTCAGGCAGGTAGTGGAGGCTCTGTATGATCTCTTACTCAACTCATTATGGTGACCCTTGCTGGATATAATAATAATAATAATAATAATAATAATAATAATAATAACCATTTTATTATTTACACTCAGCCCATCTGGCTGGGTTTCTCCAGCCACTCTGGGCAGTTTCCAGAACATACATAAAATACAATAAAACAACATTTAAAACTTCCTGATACAGGGCTGCCTTTAGATGTCTTCTAAAAGTTGCGTAGCTCTTTATCTCCTTGACATCCGATGGAAGGGCTTTCCACAGGGAGGGTGCCACTGCTGAGAAGGCCTTCTGCCTGGTTCCCTGTAACGACACTGCTTGCAGTGAGGGAGCTGCCAGAAGGTCCTCAGAGCTGGTCCTCAAGTGTCTGGGCTGAAAAATGTGGGTGGAGACACTCCTTCAGGTATACTAGTCCAAGCATCCTTGGACTAGTATACCTGAAACAGTCGCCATGTTTTACCTCCGCTGTCAGAGGCTGTATGCTTCTGAAAGCCAGTAGTTGCTGGGAATTGCATGTGAGGAGAGAGCTGTTTCCCTCAGGTCTTGCTTGCAGGCATCTGGTCGGCCACAGTGAGAACAGGATGCTGCTTTAAATGGGCGATTGGCAGGATTGTTAACTGAGATGGGCAGTTTCGATAATAATGAGCCAGTTCTTTCTAAGGCTTCCCAGTCTCCCAAATTCCCACGGTGGTTTAACATTCAACCCTTTCCCCCAGGGAACTCTGGGAATTGTAGCTTCGTGAGGCAAACAGGGGTCTCCTAACAGCTCTCAGTGTTGAGAATTCGGTTCCACCTTAAGGGACAGACGTGTGGAATTGTTGCATGTCACATGACTGTTTACATTCCAGCACAGCTTGCTGGGAACTTCCGTTTTGTGTATAGCTTTGCCCTGTTTTGCTTTGGACACGAAGGAGATCAGACATGTTTTCCTTTTGTCCTGATCTACGCTGAATAAACCTGCTTGTCAATATGCTCACACAGCCTCTCGTGCCACTTCTGTTTGCGCAGTGTTTTCTCTGCTGAATAGCGCGCTCAGTCTTCTGAAGCCTGGGCTGCAGATTTATGCTGCACCAAGGACTGGAGTTTGCTTGGCACACCGGCCGGTGGGCTGGAGCCAGCTGGGGGCCTGTCAATTGCCCCCATTTCCTTGGGTTCATGCCAACACTCAGCACCCTTAACAAACTACAGTCCCCAGGATGTTTGGGGGGAATGCTGTGACCGTTAAAGTGGCTTTAATTGCATAGTGCAGATGGAGCCTAGTGTTAGGTGCAGCCCAGGTTATTTGTTAATGTATTCTGTCTTTGTAATTTGTTGATTCTTACATAGCATCAGGAAGAACTTTCTGACAATAAGAGCAGTTGTGTAGTGGTTAAGAGTGGTGTAGTGGTTAAGAGCCGTAGTCTTGTAATCTGGGGAACCGGGTTCGCGTCTCCGCTTCTCCACATGCAGCTGCTGGGTGACCTTGGGCTAGTCACACTTCTTTGAAGTCTCTCAGCCCCACTCACCTCAGAGTGTTTGTTGTGGGGGAGGAAGGGAAAGGAGAGTGTTAGCTGCTTTGAGACTCCTTAAAGAGAGTGTAAGGTGGGATATCAGATCCAAACTCCTCCTCCTCCTCCTCCTCCTCCTCCTCCTCCTCCTCCTCTTCTTCTTCTTCTCAGTTCAACAGTGGAACAGACTCCCTCAGGAGGTTGTGGTCTCTCCTTCCTTGGAGGTTTCCAGTCAGAGGTTGGATGGCCATCTGTATGTCAGAATATGAGATCATCGCAGCTGCAGACAGCCAGCTTGTTTACATCACATGATGGGGCTGACTGTGGGAAACAAGGTTACAGCCAGTTCACAGGACAGTTCACCGGAATTAGCTCAGAGTGTAATTTGAGACCTTCCTCTTGCGTATGTACAGGAAGTCTTTGCCACTTGTTTGCCTAAGTTTGAAGTGTACGGACATGTTTTCTGTAGTGCTATAAAGTCAGAAATAAACGATGTAAATAGACGTTTCTGACTACCTCCTTTCCCTGCCAGGGGAGCAGGAGGGAGGGGGTGTGCATCTCCCACACTGGGAGGTGTCGCCTATTGAGACCTAGCCTGGATCCTGCGGGGATTGCAGCCAGGGAGGTCACCGTAGACCAAGCAGGGAGCCTGGGAGAGTTGCCAGCTTCTCCCGAGGGGGCTTGATTTACAACACTGTCATGGATGCTTTAGGGACGCGGGTGGCACTGTGGGTAAAAGCCTCAGCGCCTAGGGCTTGCTGATCGAAAGGTCGGCGGTTCAAATCCCCACAGCGGGGTGCGCTCCCATTGTTCGGTCCCAGCGCCTGCCAACCTAGCAGTTCGAAAGCACCCCCGGGGGCAAGTAGATAAATAGGGACCGCGTACTAGTGGGAAGGTAAACGGCATTCCGTGTGCGGCTCTGGCTCGCCGGAGCAGCTTCATCACGCTGGCCACGTGACCCGGAAGTGTCTCCGGACAGCGCTGGCCCCCGGCCTCTTGAGTGAGATGGGCGCACAACCCTAGAGTCTGTCAAGACTGGCCCGTATGGGCAGGGGTACCTTTACCTTTACATGGATGCTTTAGTTGAGATTCCTGCATTGCTGTGGGTTGGACCAATGACCTTTGGGGTCTCTTCAAACTCTACGTTTCTTTGATCTTAAGTTACTTACTCTCAACCCCTACACAATTCTCTGTGCGGCCAGCTTTGAGGCTTGTTTCCCACTGGGTGTGGCCAGCATCGAATCTTTCCCACAGGGAAAGAGTGCAACCTTGCACGCCAATTTTTTGTAGCAGAAGGATGCATTGCGGGATTGGCAAATGTATCGCAGTTCACTACCTATGACTCATGCCATATCAAATTCTGCCCTCACCCCCAATTTATCTGGGTTTTGGAGGTGTCACTAGACCAGACTGCCTGTATAGAATTATTTCTTTGGATACCGTTGACTCTGGTGCCTAGGTAGCTGTCGTTTCACCGCAAAGTGTTAACTGATCAAGGTGACATTTAATAAACTGGAATCAAGCAGCAGTAAATTATTCCCTGATGTTGCAGCTCTGGAATAATGACACGTACCTCTTGCAAATGCAAAAAAGAGAAGGTAACATATCAAATGCTTTCTTGCTCTTTAAGATGTTCTATTAATTATAGTATGCTTGACCTCATTTCTTCATCTCCCTCTGAAAAAAACAGACCTACTTATTGATTGAGGAAATATTTAGTACTCCATATACCTCTTTAACTGAGCTTTGATCTTTGTAATGGAAACCTGCCTTTCAGAACACTGGGAGGGAGCTGTCCTTTTTTTTTTTTTTTTTTTTAAAAAAAAAACTGCCTCAAAGGAACAGGAATCATAGAGAAGGGGGGAAAGTTCTGCTCAGACAAAACCACAGCATCTGATCGCGCCACCTAGTGACTAAGCCACAGAATGGTGACTTTCCCGCACAGCCACAATGGCTGCATGCTTAAACTTACTGGGGATAAGTTCAATTGCTTTTAGTTGGATTTATTTCTGAGTATAAAATAGGGACGCGGGTGGCACTGTGGGTTAAACCACAGAGCCTAGGACTTTCTGATCAGAAGGTTGGCGTTTTGAATCCCCGCAATGGGGTGAGCTCCCATTGCTTGGTCCCTGCTCCTGCCAACCTAGCAGTTCAAAAGCACCTCAAAGTGCAAGTAGATAAATAGGTATCGCTCCAGCAGGAAGGTAAACGGCGTTTCCGTGCACTGCTCTGGTTCGCCAGAAGCGGCTTAGTCATGCTGGCCACATGACCCGGAAGCTGTACTTCGGCTCCCTTGGCCAATAAAGCGAGAGGAGCATCGCAACCCCAGAGTCGGCCACGACTGGACCTAATGGTCAGGGGTCCCTTTACCTTTTTATTTCTGAGAAAACATGTTTAGTGCTGCACTGTTTGTGGGACAAATAAACCCTGCAATGTGACCAGCACATTGGGAAGGTGCTAACATGCGCGCGCACATACACATGCAATGTCCAATGGTTCTATGCTTACATGATTCACATGCCTCAGATTTTCTTTTCCTTCTGATTCAGCAGCTGGATTTGCTTTACTGTGTTAGGCTGCAGGAACGAGATTTGAACGAATCCGCAGTCATCCTGCCTGGCCTCCTGCCCACACCAAACCTCTGGAGCAAGCTGAGAGTTGCCTCTTGGTCCACCATCTTGAAAACAGTTCTGTTCAAAACTGAAAAGTGAATGTAGTATGACTGAATCCTTTTTTTTTTTTTAAAAAGTAAAGCACAGGCTTTAATGCCCATTTTATGGCCCTAGCCAGGTTGGGCTGGTACCCAGGCCCTAATGTGGAGCACCATTTATTTGAAAATTTATAAACAGCAGCAACAACCCAAATCCGCCAACAATCTCAATTGGAGCAACCAGAAAGTCCAGATTCTCCAAGTTTCCCTATTTTCCAGGGACAGTCCTGAATTTAGAGAAGCTATCCTGGTTTCTGATTTGATCCCTGAATGTCCCGCTTTCCCTTAGGATGTCCCTATTGTCACTGGAGAAATGTTGGAGGGTATGGAGTTATGCGACGACCAAGCCAAGAAGATAAGTAACTATACAGCCTTTAGAAGACATCTGGAGGCAGCCCTATACAGTGGTACCTTGGGTTAAAAACTTAATTCGTTCTGGAGGTCCGTTCTTAACCTGAAACTGTTCTTAACCTGAGGTACTACTTTAGCTAATGGGGCCTCCCACTGCAGCTGCACTGCTGCCGCGCGATTTCTATTCTCATCCTGAAGCAAAGTTCTTAACCCAAGGTACTATTTCTGGGTTAGCGGAGTCTGTAACCTGAAGTGTATGTAACCTGAAGTGTCTGTAACCTGAGGTACCACTGTATAGGGTTTTTTTTTAAAAAAAAGTTTAAAGTTTTATAATGTTTTTATATATGTTGGAATCTGCCCAAAGTGGCTGGGGTGGGGCAACAATATAAATAATAACATTATTATTATGATGGAATAGGACATCCCTACTTTCATCAGAGAAATGATGGAGGGTGTGGGAGATCTGAGTGGTGTTTCATAGCACTTTTCTTTTTTGTCAGGCGAGGTTCCCACCGTGGAACTGGTAATAACATTCATTATGAAAACCCATGCAGAAAACTGCCACGTAGGCTGCCCACAATATGGGAATATCACTTTCAAAGTGGGGGGGGGAGCCCAGCTCTAAAATCGGGGGTCTTCCCTCCACAGTGTGTGGAGATTTGGCAGGCTTGATGTCAAGGAGAACAATCCTGAGGCCAACGCAGTGAACAGGGCACTGGTGTCAATTTGCAGTGAAATCAAAGGGCAGGACTCTGGCCCATCAGCATGCTGCTTTCCTAGCCATTTCCGAGGTCTGCATTTCCCTGATTCCCCAGAGAGGCCTGAAAAAGATTCTTCTGCAAGTGTCTTCCGGCAAGGTAATTTCCCTAGAGGTGTCAAATTCTGCTGTGGAGCTATCACCTGGAATCCATGCTGCGGCAGTTAAGAGAGTTTCAGGACTTTCCAATCACCGCAAAATTCTTCCTCCTCAGCCTTCAGATATGGTTCCCGTAACATTCATTAGATTGGTTGCGAGGTCTGGGTTAAAACGAGCAGGGCATGTCCTGCTGATAAAAATCAGGACACGGGACTCACGCCCAAAGCGCAGTAAACTCTTCCCCAGTTATGGGAAGAAAGTGCAATACTCTGGCAGGGTGTGAGAAGAAGAAGAAGAAGAAGAAGAAGAAGAAGAAGAAGAAGAAGAAGAGTAGTAGTAGTAGTAGTTTGGATTTGATATCTTGCTTTATCACTATCCTAAGGAGTCTCAAAGTGACTAACATTCTCCTTTCCCTTCCTCCCCCACAACAAACACTCTGTGAGGTGAGTGAGGCTGAGAGACTTCAGAGAAGTGTGACTGGCCCAAGGTCACCCAGCAGCTGCATGTGGAGGAGCAGAGACGCGAACCCGGTTCACCAGATTACGAGTCTACCGCTCTTAACCACTATACCACACTGTCCATCCCAGCTCCTTCCCAAAGCCCAGTAAGTGTGTTGGTGCTGGAGTCGATAGTGGTAACTTAGTCTGGGGCCTCAGGAGCACCAACAATTAAAAATGTTACATTATATTATCATATTAATGAACAGCCCTGAACTGCCATGAGATTTACGGATGGAGAGCGGTACGCAAATGAATTAATTATTACAGTGGTGCCTCGGAAGACGAAAAGAATCCGTTCCGTGAGTCTCTTCGTCTTGCGGTTTTTTTCATCTTGCGAAGCAAGCCCATTAGCAGATTAGCGCTATTAGCGGTTTAGCGGCTATTAGCGGCTATTAAAGGCTTAAGGGATTAGCGGATTAGCTGCTAAAAGGCTATTAGCGGCTATTAAAGGCTTAAGGGATTAGCGGATTAGCTGCTAAAAGGCTATTAGCGGCTTAGATCAGCTGATAAGCGGCTTAGATCAGCTGTTAAGCGGCTTAGCGATCAGCTGCTAAGCGGCTTAGCGAATAGCTGTTAAGCGGCTTAGGGGCTTGGGAAAAAGGGGGGGAGGGAAAAAAAACCCCAGGAATCGCAAGGCATTTTCGTCTTGCGAAGCAAGCCCATAGCAAATTTGTCCTGCGAAGCACCTCCAAAACGGAAAACCCTTTCGTCTAGCGGGTTTTCCATCTTGCGAGGCATTCGTCTTGCGGGGCACCACTGTATTTATTTATACTCCAGCCACTCTGGGCAGCTCCCAACAGAATATTAAAAACACGATAAAACATCAAACATTGAAAACTTCCCAAAACAGGACTGCCTTCAGATATTTTCTAAAAGTCAGATAGTTCTTATTTCCTTGACATCTGATGGGAGGGCGTTCCACAAGGCGGGCGCCACTACCGAGAAGGCCTTTGCCTGGTTCCCTGTAACCTCACTTCTTGCAGTGAGGAAACCGCCAGAAGGCCCTCGGAGCTGGACCTCAGTGTCCGGGGCTGAACGATGGGGGTGGAGACGCTCCTTCAGGTATTCTGAACAACATTGGATGCAATCCAAAATGACAAGGGAGCCTTGCGGTTCGTTCAGAATTAAGATCAGCACTTCAACAGTTGCAGCATAACACAAGGTTGGTTTGTAGTGATCGCAGCAGGAGCCTCGGAAGGTGAAAGGGAGGCAATCTCACCCTGCTCCTCCATATCTGTCATCTGCTTACTAACCAGGACGATTAATTACCCACATTTGCTTTCTTCCATAAAGCTACTGGTCAGGCTACAACGCTTGATGTTAACAAATGAATGGCTGATGTAAAGCAAAGTCACTGGCATAAGGCATTTTCAAAACCATTTGTAAATGCATGGCAAATCCTAGGATTTGCCGCTTCTTGTTAGAGCTACATTTAATTCTACCAGCTGGGAATCAAATTGTGGCTGGATTGCTGCTATGGTTGTTTTAAATCCACTGCCAAACAAACAGCTGCAATTTTTTCATGGTAGTTCATCAGTTTCAAGCTGCAAATGCATATTTGGGGGGAGTGAGTGGCTTCTGGGCCGACCAAGACACGTTAAATGGCTCAGCTGTTAGAATTGGAAGCCGACACCTGGAAGTGAAATAAGTTGCTGTTGGCTTAAATTTAGCGAACCCTTTACACGCCAGAGAGGAAGGAGGTGAAGCAAATTGTGGATAAAAAGTTGTACGAATGTGATTCTTAATATATATTGAGGAATTCTGCCCCTTGCATTTATTATGATGCTTGCTTCTCTGAATCAGCAGATTGCACAAAAATGGCATATGGAAAGCATGCTGGATTAGGCCACAGGACCATCTAGTCCAGTATCCTGCTCTCACAGCGCCCAACCAGATGCCTGGGGGACACCAGCAAGCAGGATTTGAGCAAAAGAGCAACTCTCCCCTCCAGTGGTTTCTATCAACTGGAGTTCAGAAGTATTTCTGCCTTCAAATGGAAAAGGTTATGCTGGCCTCAGGTAAAGGTAAAGGGACCCCTGACCATTAGGTCCATTCGTGGCCGACTATGGGGCTGCGGCGCTCATCTCGCTTTACTGGCCGAGGGAGCCGGCGTACAGCTTCCGGGTCATGTGGTCAGCATGACTAAGCCACTTCTGGCAAACCACAGCAGAGCACGGAAACACTGTTTACCTCCCCGCTGGAGCGGTACCTAATTATCTACTTGCACTCTGACATGCTTTCAAACTGCTAGGTTGGCAGAAGCAGGGACTGAGCAACGGGAGCTCACCCCGTTGCGGGGATTCAAACTGCCGACCTTCTAATCAGCAAGTCCTAGGCTCTGTGGTTTAACCCACAGCGCCACCTGCGTCCCTATGCTGGCCTCAACCTATCTGAAAAGCAACATGGAAGGATCTCAGTTGCGGGTCGAGACCCCAAAGCCACCCCCTCGTTGAGAAATAATACACACAAGGACACGGATATTAGGTTAATGTTATTGGGCAAATTTTGGCCACAACTTTATTGATTACAGAAGGCCCGGGCTTTGGACAAGATCAACACCCCTAGATTCCTTTAACGGAATACCCTTAAGCTTGGAGGGGCAGGTGATGGCCACACCTCCCCTCCCCCATCACAAGGTCAAACAATGCCTAACCGCAACCCTAACAAAGTTGTGACGATTGCTATGAGGTAGGCAAAAACCAAATGGCCAGTGCCAATTTGCCAAGTGGAAAAATTCCTACCAGGCCCCTCAATGGTGACCAACCGAGGTCCATAGCAAGGCCAGTGCCTAAAACCTGCAAAATAGGGAGGGAGTGCGGGTGATTGAGGTCCACCGCAACTCCTTCCATGGGGAAGTGGAACAGATTTCATGATCACTAAGGACATACAAACCCAGCTGAATTCAGGAGCAGGCAGTGAAGTCAGATAATTCTGGCGTAAACTTGAAAGGTGAACAGAAATTGCTCATGTCTGCTTATTTGCCCCAGACTCGAAACACTAGGACCTGTTATTTGGAGGTAAAGGTAAAGGACCCCTGGACAGTTAAGTCCAGTTTAAGGCGACTATAGGGTCCGGTGCTCATCTCGCTTTCAGGCCAAGGGAGCCGGCGTTCGTCTCCAGACAGCTTACTGGGTCATGTGGCCAGCATGACTAAACCGCTTCTGGCGAAACGGGACACCGTGACAGAAACCAGAGCACACAGAAACGCCGTTTACCTTCCCACCGCAGTGGTACCTATTTATCTACTTGCACTGGTGTGCTTTCGAACTGCTAGGTTGGCAAGAGCTGGGACAGAGCAATAGGAGCTCACTCCACCACAGGGATTCAAACCGCCGACCATCTGATCGGCAAGCCCAAGAGGCTCAGTGGTTTAGACCACAGCGCCACCTGCATCCTGCATATTTGGAGGTACAGTATATCTGAACATGGAAGCTCTGAAATAGAAGGTCCCACCAAGCGTGTGTGAAGATGGAGCCCTGCCTAATGGATTTATTTATTTAGGCAGCATTCCCATGGTAGCCACAGCTCCTGAACTTTCCTCAAGTTCCTTAGGCAATGATTCATCCTTCCCACTCATGTTGCAACGTTGCCAGCAAGTCTAATTACCTTTGATACAATTGGCGTTTGGAATTTGGCAAGGTAATACAAGATGCATACCGTGTGTGTGTGTGTGTGTGTGTGTGTGTAAGTAAGTCTTTAAGGCCAAAAGGAACAGATCTTAAATAACAGACAATCTCGCCGTGATTCTTTTAGCTCCATCATTTAAATGAGGGTATGTGTGGCAAGCTATTTGAGACGGCAAAGGTTGGTGCTGGCGGCGACTTTTAGTGCTTTTGGAAGCGATGCAAAAGATGTTCAGATGAGATGCTTACCTGTTTTATTTACTGAGAACAGCTCTGCTCCCAACCACCTGCAGGCTGCAAAAATTAGAACAAGTACACTTTTAATCATTCACCTGGGAAATGGGAATTGAGACCGAAACAGCGAAAGAGTCTCACCGCATGAAACATGGTGTCATGAAGATTTCTAGCAAATAGCACACTTTGAGCAGCTCCAATGGCCTTCTGATAAAATTCTGGCCAACAAAATGCCACATTTGACAGTTTAAAGGTGGCGGCCCCATTTGATGGAGAGGGCACCGTTTTAGACTTCGTTTGCATGAGGGTTGGGAGAGAATCAAGGCAGTGGAGCAGGGAGTTTCTCAGCAAGGTATAAAGCCCTTTCTTTGAGCGTACAAAATATTAAACTGCATAAAAGCAAGGACAAAGGCAGAAGGCAGAAGGGAGCAGAGAGAGCAAGGCATGGCATAGGGACAAAGAGATGCATAGCTGTAGACTTAGTTTTTTTTCTTTTTTTTAATTGCAAGCTGAGGTGGAATGCTGTCCTAAAAAGGTCAAGGCCCTGGCCACTTTATCTTGTATGATCCGGGCTGGATCTAGACACATCAAAAACGTGATTCAGTTCAACGCATTGTAAACTTCATACAGGGAAATCCCTTTGGCAGAAGACGGGACTCCACAGCACCATCTGGTGTCACAGAGCTACAGCGCATATAAAGCGCTTTATCTTTACGAATATATCTGGGTCCCAGGCCTCCTCCCCAAGTCCTCTCTACACAGCCCTGCTCTGTGTCTTCCTTTACTGCTTTTGCTTGACTGAAATGTGTCATTGAACCACGATAAGACCCCTTGCCTGCCTGGATGGAAATATGTGCGTGTGCGTTTGAAAACCACTGACTTATACGCGGCCGACTTATGCGTGGGTTGATCCCTCCAATTTTACTGCTGGGCACAACGTGCATGGAAAGTGCCCGCTTGGATATATGGACCTCTGGCTGAAAAAGGCCTCCTGTTCCTGCTCTAGATGAATCAGAAGAAAGAGTTGTGTCACCGTTACAAACTCCATTGTGTCCCTCAACCTCTTGATGAGTTGATAGGAACTTGAAGGACACTAGAAAGAGGTTTATCATATCCTGGCTAATGGGAAACTGCACAAAGCTGTCAGCAGCATCTGTATTCCAACTGTTTCTGCTTTTTCTTTCTTTCTTTTGCCATTGAACACTGGTATTAGTTTGTTATGAAGTTTCCGGAGACATTGACCCACTTTCAGCTTTTTCCTGTCTGTTGAGACTGTTAAAACGAAGGAGAAAAGAGGGGTGGGGGGGATTTTTTCCTCTGAAGAGAGAGTGCCTTCTTTGAACCGGGTAACTCTTGCGGAGCAAGCTTGGCTACTCTCCCACCTCTCCACCTTCATTTGATCTCCAACCTGCCCACGTGGATGGACAGAGGGTGCGGAGGTGGAGCTATATTTGAGTGCCTAAAGAGGTCACCTGGACCCAAGCTGGGGTGACCGTATCTTGGCCATCTCACGAAAGCTTCTGAGAATTTCTGTTTCAGGAATAAGAACAGCGGAGCATAACAAGACTCTTTTAACGGTGTTTCATCTCTTTGGTGACGCAGGAAAACAGCAGGAAGAATAAGGAGGGGGGGGGGAGTTATTAGAAAAGATTAATAGAGTTCTTCCCCCATTTCCTCCTCCCACTGACACTCTCAAGTAGTAGATACATCTCCTAAAGGAAGAATAAAAAAAGATTTGGTATGGTGCTCTGTTTCAAGACAGCGGAGAATACTAATTCGAGGACTGGAGGTGACTGTATTAATCCCTCCAGCATCCGCAGGTAGAAAATGCAATGCACAGGACTTGATTTCTGCATCGCTATTCTGCCAGCAAAGTTGGTTTTCCTGCCAGCTTCCTCTCAACAATAAAGAAAGGGGAATAAATTATGCTGGGAAGGAAAATGGGAAGAGGAGGAGGTGCTGTGCATTGAGAGAGAGAGAGAGAGAGCACGCGCAGCATTTTCTCTGAGACGGATTAACATTCTTTCCAGGTCCCAAAACACAGGTTTCTTTTTCCTCCTCGGGTTCCTAACCGCCCAGATTCTTCTTGCTGAGAATTCAAGGATGCTGAAACACCGTTACCTGGGGATTCATAAAAAGAGAGGGAGGGAGGGAGACATGCAGTAAGAATACTGAACAGACCTCAGCAAACCACTCAGAGGCACAGGTGTGCAGAAATCAAAGGAGAGGTGTAAATGGGAAAAGTCAAAGTAGGTTTTTTAAAGCCTTTCTGACAGGCATTCTGAATCCTATATCCTATGCATCTCAGGGTAGAAACAGAAACGAGACTGAATTATCCAAATCCAGCAAAGGGGAACGGCACTGGGAGGCCTTGCCCAGGTGTGTTCCCCATCATTCTGCTTACCTGGGCTCCGTTGAATTGACTTGTTTTGCCTTTTGAGCCAGATGCCTGGAGATCGCTTTTCAGCCTTCAATGTGGGGTTCTTCAAGGTTCAATTTTATCCCATATGCTGTTCATCTGGATTTTCGGAGTATGTTGTCAGCAATACAGCTGATGGCACACAGCATACTGAGTTTTCTTGGTGGGGGGGACTTTTAAAAAGTTTTCTTGACACTGAAACGAATTTGCATTGAAATGAATAAGTTGCACAATTTATATTAAACAGCAGACAGTGAGATGAATAAGGTGGTATTTGGTGGGAACCGATTTGCAGCAGAATGGGAACAGCACTGATTGTGACTGTTATGTACTGAAGTTCCCACCCTGGGCCAGCAGGGGGATACTGTAGATAGTTATGCAAATAAGGGGTCGAAAGTGACGTTCAGTGATTGGATAGTTTTAGAAAATTGTTACAGTTACATTGTACTGGAGCTCTATATAAGCAGGCTGACTGAACCCTTCAGTTCAGTTCTGTCCTGGCCTGTGAATAAACAAAAGCTGTTTGAAGAATCGCTGTGTCGTCTGATATGTTCACCCACAACTTAACAGTGATGAATCCAGTTTGGAACAGATATCACTGCCTTCTTACATTCCTTCTTCTGAGCACCACCAGGCACTAACTCCTGCTGCCCTGGCCATTCCTACTCTTTAAAAAGCATTTGGTCTTCAAAACTGATAGTGTTGCGTACTTCCTATGCCAGACCACCAAGTCCTGCATGTGTCATGCTTTTGTGGATTATCTGAGCTATCATACACACTGGAGCAGTGGTTCTCAAACCTTTTTTCTCTAGGCCACACGTTCGAAATAAAAATTTGCTTGTGCCACACCAAATTTTATTTATCTGTTTGTTAACTTTGTGTACTGCCCTTGGATCTCAGGAGACAAATCTGGATGAAGACAATGCCAGAAGCACCCTATGTTTGAGCGCTGCTGTAGCTTGGCGGAGCAGGCAACATTCAGGAGGTTCCAGCCCAGCTGACCTCCCTTAGGTCAGCCATTGCATCTGCAAGAGCACCAAGTGCAAACATCTGTATGCAGGAACATCTGCACCATCAATGTCTCTTCTGTCATTCTAGCATTGCTTTTTAAGATTTCTAGCGCACTGCAACAAATCTAGGATTGACAATATCACTGCATTCTGTAGAATATATACCGTATTTTTTGCTCTATAAGACTCACTTTTTCCCTCCTAAAAAGTAAGGGGGAATGTGTGTGCGTCTTATGGAGTGAAAGCAGGATGCGCAGCTATCCCAGAAGCCAGAACAGCAAGAGGGATCTCTGCTTTCGCTGCACAGCAATCCCTCTTGCTGTTCTGGCTTCTGGGATTCAGAATATTTTTTTTCTTGTTTTCCTCCTCCAAAAACTAGGTGTGTCTTATGGTCTGGTGCGTCATATGGAGTGAAAAATACGGTATATATTCTATGGAATGCAGAAAGAAACACACACACACACATATTAATCCTGGTCCGACTGCACAGGCTACCAATTAGTTTCCAGGCCCAATTCAAAGTGCTGGTTTTGACCTATAAAACCTTAAATGGCTCAGGACCGCAATACCTCAAGGACCACCTCTTTCCATATGAACCTCCCCGGACCCCAATATCATCTTCTGAGGCCCTTCTTCGTGTGTCTCCTCCTCGAGAGGTCAGGAGGGTGGCAGCACAAGAACAGGCCGTCTCTGCAGTGGCTCCCCATCTATGGAATGCTCTCCCTGGGGAACTTCGCCTGGCGCCTTCATTGTACACCTTTAGGCGCCAGGCAAAAATGTTCCTTTTTAACCAGGCCTTTGGTTGATCTGATTTACATCCTATGCCCTTTTAAAATGTTTTTTTTTGGGGGGGGGTTGGGTTGTTGATTTTATTGATTTTATTCTGTGTATAGGGCGTATAGGGCGGTATTCAAACAATAACAATAACAATAAATCATCTATATATAATATTTCTATAGAATGCAGTGGTTTTATCTATCATCTATCATCTCTCTCTCATATCTATATCTATCTATCATCTATCATCTATCTATCTATCTATCATCTAATCTATCTATCATCTATCTATCTATCGTCTATCATCTATCATCTATCTATCAATCTATCTATCGATCTATCGATCTATCGATCTATCTATCTATATCTATATCTATCTATCATATCTATCTATCATCTATCTATCTATCTATCTATCTATCTATCTATCTATCATCTATCGTCTATCTC
The DNA here is from genome assembly GCF_965153285.1 of Podarcis tiliguerta. Classification (NCBI taxonomy): domain Eukaryota; kingdom Metazoa; phylum Chordata; class Lepidosauria; order Squamata; family Lacertidae; genus Podarcis; species Podarcis tiliguerta. The sequence goes on along the minus strand of NC_139536.1, from coordinate 14,678,058 downwards.
TCTACTGTCTATCCACACAAAAATAAACACACACACACACACAATTTCCTTTATAATATATATAATCAAAACAATGAAAGGAAAAACCCCTCACTCCACTATGCAGGCCACCAATATATTTGAAAAAAATCTCCCAAGAACAACTTCGATTCAATTTTGGACAACTCTTCGGTACAATAAGAAACTGTCACACCTGCTTATCCTCATTTACTAGCAGGTGTGAAATGATGTTTATTAACATGTATTTCCTACTGTGCAGCATCTCATCTTCTCCCTGCTCTATCAAGGCTGCTAAACAAGGCAAACAAGCCATAATATGGTGGCTTGAAGTGTTTTGCATAGTTTTGCATCACGCTTGGGAGTGAAACTCGACAGCGGTCCTTCCTCTCAACCATGAACATGTGCCAAGCCAAGGTTTATTGCAAGGTTATTCGGTAAGATGTGAGCGTTTATGTTCCTGGGCTGGTGGAATGGCTGCTCTCCCCTGGCTCCATCCAGAAATATTTGCATGCAGGAAGTTGCATGGGAGACTACCATGCCACAGCCACCCCTGATATGGAAAATTAACATAGGAGTTTGGATTTGGTCCTCTTTTTCCAAATCACATCCTCTAGGGCCCCAGAATGGTAACTTACTCCATGTTCCATCTTGTTGGTTCTCCACTTCCCAGGGAGGAAAGGAATGTCACATCAAGGATGTGCAGTGCTTAGTACAATTCCCTTTGATACCTCCGGCCTCTCCGCTGAGACTGTAATCCCAGACTTCCTTCTCCAACTTTCTCTTTCGCTCAATCAGCTCCTCTTCTTACCGCCGTCTCCCTCTTTTCCCATGTGCCAGCCAGCTTTCTCCCAATGTCTCCACTTTGTCTCTCATTCAGTCCTCTGCTCTTTACGAGGAGAGAGCTCCATAGGAAGAGCTGTTAGGCAGTGGAACGGTCTCCCTCGGGAGGTGATGGACTCTCCTTTCTTTGAGGTTTTTAAGCAGAGGTTGGATGGCCATCTGTCATGGATGCTTCAGCTGAGATTCCTGCATTTTAAGGAGCTTCGTGGTTCCTTCCAACTCTATAATTCTATGATTCTGAATAATAATAATAATAATAATAATAATAATAATAATAATAATAATAAATTATTTATACCCTGCCCATCTGGCTGGGTTGCCCCAGCCACTCTAAATACAATAACCTATTAAACATTAAAAGCTTCCCTAAACAGGGCTGCCTTCAGATGTCTTCTAAAAGTCTGGTAGTTGTTGTTCTCTTTGACATCTGGTGGGAGGGTGTTCCACAGGGCGGGCACCACTACCGAGAAGGCCCTCTGCCTGGTTCCCTGTAACTTGGCTTCTTGCAGCGAGGGAACCACCAGAAGGCCCTCGGCACTGGACCTCAGTGTCCAGGCAGAATGATGGGGGTGGAGACGCTCCTTCAGGTATACTGGACCAAGGTCGTTTAGGGCTTTAAAGGTCAGCACCAACACTTTGAGTTGTGCTCATATATGTACTGGGAGCCCGTGTAGGTCTTTCAAGACCGGTGTTATATGGTCTCGGCGGCCACTCCCAGTCACCAGACTTGCTGCCGCATTCTGGATTAGTTGTATTTTCCGGGTCACCTTCAAAGGTAGCCCCACATAGAGCGCATTGCTGTAGTCCAAGCAAGAGATCTCTTGGATGTCTTTCAGAACTTCATTCCCCTCGCTGTGCATTGTCCTGCTGCTGCTGCTGCTACCACACTCTCCCATCCCTGACAGCTGTCGTGTGCAGAAGAATGAGCTAATGTGTTGTTGGTGGTGACCCACTCCCAGCCCAGACCTATTTACATCCATATAGACTGAAAGGTGATATGCCAAGTTAAAAAAAAAATGGGAAATGATATATAATGAATTGAAGAAAATGTTCAAAATAACATTTGTAAGAAAAACCAGAAGCATTTTTGTTAGGGATTGTAGGACAAGGCATGCCAAGGAAAATAAAGAATTTAGAATCATAGAATCATAGAATCATAGAGTTGGAAGAGAGCACAAGGGCCATCGAGTCCAACCCCCTGCCAAGCAGGAAACACCATCAGAGCACTCCTGACATATGGTTGTCAAGCCTCTGCTTAAAGACCTCCAAAGAAGGAGACTCCACCACACTCCTTGGCACAAATTCCACTGTCGAACAGCTCTTACTGTCAGGAAGTTCTTCCTAATGTTTAGGTGGAATCTTCTTTCTTGTAGTTTGGATCCATTGCTCCGTGTCCGCTTCTCTGGAGCAGCAGAAAACAACATTTATTTATGTATGCTACAACAGTGGCAAGAGTCTTGATAGCACAAGGATGGAAGAATGAAGAAACCTCAACGAAAGAACAGTGGCAAGAGAAATTGATGAACTATGCAGAACTATGCAGAACTGGCGAAATTGACATACAAATTGTGAGACAAGGACAACTATGACTTCAAAGAAGAATGGGAACTTACTTAAAAATACAACAAATTGAACTGGGCTCCTTGGCAGGTTTTGAATAAACATACACAAATTTATTGAGGGATAATATAGTAGATAGATAATAAAGGATGTATACAATTTCACAGTATGCAGAGAACAATGTGTGTTGAGAAATCAGAGAAAAGAGCTGAGGGAATGAAGATGATTTATTTTGTTAATTTGTAATGCTGACATTTTTAATAAAAAAAAATAAAAAAGAAAAAGAAAGGTGATATGCCAAGGAGCCAGTGACAAGCCCCCTGTCTCCTCCTCTTGGTTCCCCACACTGTGAAATTATCCTGTCATTGGCTAATCACCCAGACACAAAGGTGCTCATGACTTGGATGAAAGGGGGAGAAGTGGCAACCAGGAGCTCAGACAAATTACGGGAAACTGGGTCATTCAGTAGCCATGGCTGCTAAAAATGGAGCACCTGTAATAAGGTATGATTACCTGGTGCTGGAGGCTAGCAACAACGGGTGGCCATTTCCACCATGACCTGCTTTCAGTAGGCAGCTGTGAGCTAAAATGGAGAAGAATGCTGATGCGTGGACCAATAGCCCAGGGGCATAACATGGCCGGGGCGATTGCCCTGGTTGCATTTTTATGGGAAGGGGGCATTGCCCCCACTGTCCTCCCCGAGGTAGTCCTGCACCGCAAGACTGCTCTGGGAGGGTGGCAAGAGAAGGACATGGGGGCCATGAACTCTTTGATCCCAGCTGTGCTAGCAAAGGTGAGGCTGGGGTCAAGGGGGACATGGCTGTTGCTTCCTTCTTGCACCATCCTGCACTCCAGCTGCAGCAGGGGCTGGGTGGGCCCGGAGGGCTCCGCCTGTCCTCCACGCCTCACCCTACCCTGGTGTGGGCTTGTGGGCACCCACCCACCTACCTCTGGGCAGTATAAAGCCATGCTCTGCTGCTGCCATAGCCTGATCCACTATGTGAGTTCCCAGTCACAGAAGCTGATTGGAAGGTTGGCAGTTCGAATCCCCACGACGAGGTGAGCTCCTGTTGCTCTGTCCCAGCTCCTGCCAACTTAGCAGTTCGAAAGCATGCCAGTGCAAGTAGATAAATAGGTACCTCTACGGTGGGAAGGTAAACGGCGTTTCCATGCACCCTGGCTTCCGTCACGGTGTTCAGTTGTGCCAGAAGAGGTTTAGTCATGCTGGCCACATGACCTGGAAATCTGTCTGTGGATAAATGCCAGCTCCCTTGGCCTGAAGGGAGTCCTTTACCTTTACCTTATTGTGCTAGGATATGCTGGTAACGGGCCTTTGCAATGTTCTCTGCAGCCGTAATTCATCTCAATGGAGCCATCACCGCCAAGCAGCTGAGACTACCCCATCTGCCCAAGGAGCAAGAGGTGGCATAATTCATTCTCACTTTCCTTTAAGGACACCTGAATCCTGGAGCACAACATTTCCAGCTCTCCACAATGGCAACTTGCTCACAGCCGAGAATGCTGGTCCATCGCCCTGTTCTGAAGCGACAACAGATTAGTATGAATTGGAATAAAAGACCTACTCATTTGCAACTTGCATGCCAAGGATTAATTTTGCTTGTAGGGACAGTGTGGTGTCACGATGATACGAATCAAAGGCTGCTTTGGGGTGAGAATAACTAAGTGTATTTGTTTACATACATTACGGTTCTCCTCTAGCAGATTTTGCCGTGCCCTGTGGCAAACGAGGAATCAAGCTAAATATGCCTCATTTTCCAGTTCTAATATGCCATGACTATGCTGGAAGGGACACTGGAGTGGGGGGTGGGTACCATCTGCCAGCTGAACCAACTACTTGCACTTAAAAGAACAAACATCAATGGCTACTAAAGAAAAGCTTGCAGATTTAGGAAGGAGCACACTGCAGTTTTTAGAGCTCTGCCCAGTCAGTGGCAAGCTCTGCGTAGTAAACCAACTCTGCATCTATAGAGCTTTACAACTTCTTCCTTTTGGAGGGATAACATGGGCGTGGCCAGGATTTATGTGGGGGGCGGAGCAGGACACCCACCTGTCATCATCCTCTGTCTGGCTCTGTCCAGCAATTTCAGAATGAAATGTCTCAACAACAGTTGTTTGTTTTAATATATATATATATATATATATATATATATATATATATATATATAATGAAATTTACTGTTTTACAATTTAGAGTATTCATTTAAACAACCTTAAAATATCAATGACTTCCCTTCTTCTCTTTCCATGGTTCATTTTGCTTAACAATAAATCCCTGCATATTTTACATAAACTAAACCATTCAGTACTCCATTATTACATCATTCAAAACTTGTTTACGTTGTTGAATTTATCTTCATGCTGCCAGCATCTTCAGCTGTACACAATTATTTCCCATATATTCAATAAACATTTTCCAATCTTCTTTAAACGCATGTTCTTCTTGTTAGGTCCGCAAGCTGCGCATATTCCATCAGTTTAAGTTGCCATTCTTCTTTAGTTGGGACTTCACTCTTTTTCCATTTGGGGGCTAACAAAACACGGGCCACAGTAGTAGCATACATAAATAACTTTTTTTGACACCTGGGCATTTCTGTCTGAATTATCCCCAACACAAAGGACTCTGTTTTTCTTTCTTTTTTTTTTTGAAAAGTGCTTTTAAACATTTTTTTAATTCATTATGGATTATTTCCCAATACTCTTTACCTTTTTACATGTCCAAACAACAGTTGTTTTAAATTACTTTCTTCCGACTTAGCAAAATCTGTCAAAATCTTTCTACAATTTCTACTTTTAGTTAAGTATTTTTATTTATTTACTTGATTTAGATTCCACTCCCTGCTCCCTAGCTACACCCATGAGGAATAACCACTCGGTGCTAAAGGGGAACCTGTTAACACTGATCCCTCAACCAGAGAGTCAAAGTAAGGATGACACACTTTGGGAACAAAACAGAACTTTATTTACACTCGGTGTGGGTTGTAACGCAATAATTACCCTGAAGAGGCACAATTCTTTGTTTCAGACAAACACTCTTTGCATGTTGAGGCCCCAAGCCACCCTCAAGTAAAATACAATTCACACAGAATTTTTGTTTAAGGTTTTTGACATATTTTTTTGGCCACAACTTTATTGATTACAGAATGTGAGTGGTTGCTTAGGCATTGGTTCGCAACTATCTGTTCCCACCTAGAGGTAAGAACAGAACTGACATCCTCAAGCCTGCGAAAGGCAACAAGGGAAAACATTTGGGGAGAGAATAGAGCTGGGTGCCAAGCCCTCACCTCTCCCCAAATGTTCCCAGGGGCTCTTGCGTGGCCCTAGCCCCTTGACAGGGGTTCGGACAAGAGCATGGCGAGCCCCTGGATTCCTTTAACGGAATACCCTTGCAGCAGCAGCATTGGAGGGGTAGGCACAGCCAACCATACCCCCCTCCACCAACCAAATTTAACCAACGCCTAACGGCAACCTTACAAGTTGTGACGATTTCGCTATGCAGTAGGCAAAAAACCAAATGGCCAACCAGCCAAATGGAAAAATTCCTTCCAGGCCCCTGCCCCAAAGCAGACTACCCCATGACAGGCATAGCAAGGTCAACGCAAACAGTCCTAGACATAGGGAGGGTGAGCGGGTGATCCGATGCGTGCAGCGAAAAGACTCAAGGCTCAACACTGCGTGCAGGGAATAAATAGCCCCTTGTCCGTCAGTCATAAATTGCAACATTGAATTCTCCTCAACGACCAAGAGGTGCCCATTAAGATTCATGGCCATCCAAATTAACCCGCCCAGCAACAGAGGGATGCCTTGCTTGCCTCCACCGCAACACGCGCTCTCCATGAAGGAGAACACGCTTTACGGAAATAGTTAATAACTTTCTCTAAATTCACACATTAAACATGTCTCTGAACGGACTAACTCCTCCTAGAATGGCTATTGGTCTTACACGACGAGTAAGGCACTCCCAACCCCTTCTAGGAGTCTCCAATAGTGGCTGGGAACACCTAATGTTTTGTTTTAGTACAGACAGGAGATTGGCGCATGTAGCAGAGGAATAGCTGTTTCAGACTGGTCTGTGACACTTTGCCTAGAGATAAAAAAATTACCCCAAACCTGTTGTATAAGTGGACGGAAAATAAATCTGGCTGAAAAACCCACCTCCAAATGACTCCCCACTCACTGATAATTGTATCATTTGAACCCACATACAGGCAATCCATATAATATGTACATGTTTGAATGCTGAGCCCCAGCAGCCGGTCAAGCACAGAGGAATTCATATGCTAAGCAACTACGAAGAGGCTGGGTCAGCAAGACTGCTCGATTGATATCTTTTCCCATGAGCTATGGAGATTTCTCTTTGAGCACCTCATTACCAGGGCGCATAAGTTGCAACTTCCTCCTGATCATTGGAGAAGGGCAAGGAAGGTCATAAATGTTCTTCTCTGCTCAATGATCCGTACAGCCAGAGCAATATCCATTGCAGGCAAATTTCAAGGCAGGGATATGCTGAGATGTACAGCACAGCAAACATCTTAAATGAGTTTAGTTAGGGAAGGGAAGTGTTCACTGAAGCAGCCAGCAAGGTCAGGTTTGTGGATCTAGGAGCACGATTCTCATGGGTGAGAGAGGTCCTAAGTTCAGTTCTCAGAAAAGTCTGAACTCTTGGGCAAATAAAGGCCATACCTTTGTGGTACATTGTGTCCTTTCCTCTAGAAGATACAGTTCTGCAAGATCTTAGGTAGGAGGCACTGAGAGGAACCTCTACACAAGACCACCTTGCAGTGTTTCTCAAAATTGGGTCTTGGACTGGTTGTTGGACTACAACTCCCATCATTCTTGACCACTAGTCTTGTTAGCTAGGGATGATGGGAGTTGTAGCTCAACAACAGCTGGGGACCCAAGTTTGAGATACTGTATTTCTCACTCCATAAGATGCACTTTTTTCTTCCTAAAAAGTAAGGGGAAATGTCTGTGCGTCTTATGGAGTGAATGCGTGGTCCCTGGAGCCGAATTGCCCAGGGGCAAAATGCAGATCACGCTTGCTTTTTTTTTTGAAAGAGGGAAGTGGGTGTTGAAACGAAGCCGCTGATCGTTTGCCGATCGGGGAGAGAGATAAGGGACGCTAGAGATAAAGGAGGCTGCCTGGGAGGGGGGAGGTAAAGACAGCGAACTTACAAAAGGGGGGAACAGGAAGACTAAAGCAATAAGGAGAGAAATTAGAAGAAAAGGAGGTGCAAAAAACTGCTCCAGCTAAGGAAAAGACACTAAGGCAAACAAGAGGGAAGGGAGTGTTGAAGGGAAGCAGCAGATTGGCAAGCGATTGGGAGGGAGATAAGGGAGGCTAGTGATAAAGGAGGCTGCCTGGGAGCAGGGAGGTAAAAGCCCATGGATCCTCAGGATTTTTGCATTGGGTCACCCCTTATTCACCATCAGATCACATGTCTGTGGCCACAGCATGAACTACAAAAATCATACAATTCACTGTTTTGTTCAGAATATTTTTTTTCTTGTTTTCCTCCTCTAAAAACTAGGTGCGTCTTATGATCAGGCGCGTCTTATGGAGCGAAGAATACGGTACACTGTGAGAGTCACTGCAATCAAAACCAAGAATACTGGGCTTCCTGGTCCGATGTTCTTAGCTGTGGTTCTTCCCCCACAATAAAGGATCTTATAGGTTCATATGAAGCCCCTTTATCTTTCAGAAGAGGTGCAGCTCAGAGATGGAGCATGTGCTTTGAACCTGGAGCTGTCTGCATGCAATCTCCAGCCAAGAGGATCTCAGATAGCACAGCTGGAAAATGTCCCCACCCCAAAGAGTCACTCCAGCCACAGGAGATCCAAAGGGCCAGGTGGACTAATGGTTCAACTCAGTATTGCTACTTCATGTGCTCACATTCTTACACACTGCATATCCATTTGGAATACAGGGCACACTTAGGACATATGTAAGGGAGGCAGCTAGGGACGCGGGTGGCGCTGTGGGTAAAACCTCAGCGCCTAGGACTTGCCGATCGCATGGTCGGCAGTTCAAATCCTCACGGCGGGGTGTGCTCCTGTCGTTCGGTCCCAGCGCCTGCCAACCTAGCAGTTCGAAAGCACCTCCGGGTGCAAGTAGATAAATAGGGACCGCTTACCAGTGGGAAGGTAAACGGCGTTCCATGTGCTGCGCTGGCTCGCCAGATGCAGCTTGTCACGCTGGCCACGTGACCCGGAAGTGTCTTCGGACAGCGCTGGCTCCCGGCCTCTTGAGCGAGATGAGCGCACAACCCTAGAGTCTGTCAAGACTGGCCCGTACGGGCAGGGGTACTTTTACCTTTACCTAAGGGAGGCAGCTGGACATTTGGAGAACAAGGGAGTCAAAGATGTGCTAAAGGAGATTGCAAAGAAACTGAATGCAATCTTTGTATCTGTTCTCAGAGCAGAACAGAAAGGACAGAAAAGCAGAATGCAATTGTTGCCTCTGTCCTCACAGCAGGAGAGGACAGAGAAACAAAATGCAATCTTTGCATCTGTATTCACTGCAGAAGAGAGAGGACAGATCTTGGTGGCTCAACTAATTTTCCCCCCAAGAAGAGAGCCTGAGGAACTGAGACAAAGGCGGCGAACATGTTAGGGGCTTGAAACGCAGCAAGGTTTCAAGTCACAATCTTATGTTGCTATACAGACCTGAGAGGGGGCAGGGAAGTCTTCACCCAGTGCCCATTACCTGATTTGTTTCCCTGCACCAAACTCCAATTCACTGAAGCTGTCATCTGCTCAAGTTGGTACATGCCTCAGCTTAACCATAGATTCCTTTTCAAAATGGATGGAAGCTGATTTGAAGGAGAGCACATCAAACAGGAGTATTCCTTAAGAAGCTACAGGATACCCATGGATTGTGCATAATATCAGGTGTACTCAGCTTCAAACACCAGCAGTGGAAGCGAACTGGAGCTGGAGTAATGTGTACACAGCCAAATAGTGGTGACCTTTTCAGCAAATTGAAAACAAATCACCAGTGTAAGACCAAATTCTAAAAAAGAGATTGAGGAGTGTGTGGGACATTGCAAACTGGTTAGCTTACTGCCACTTATAGAAAAGCTCATGGAAAGTGTGATTAAAGAGAGAATTACTGAAAATATAGAAGAACAAGTCTTGCTGAGGAAGAACCAGCATGGCTTTTGCAAGGGTACGGCTTATATGACCTCTTAGAGCTCTCTGACAGTGAGCATATGGTTAGGGCTAGTCATTTTATACTTAGACTTTCCGAAAGCATTTAATAACGTACCTCACACACAAAAATCCCAGCAGGCTCTCATGTTCCCAATCTTTTGGGAAATCTCCCTAGCTTGACTGCATGCTGCCATCCATACATGTAAAGTATGGATGGTATACCTTTGTGTTTTTAACCAATAGCAAGAAAAAGCCCCAGCAAAAGCGAGTCTTCTATTATGGGGAATTAGCAGGGAGGCAAGGAAGCCAGAGGTCAGAGCAATCGAACATGCAATTTAGTGCACTAATGGATAGATTAATTCCTGAGAAAAGAGTCACTTTGGACTGTTGCTTCGCTGGGGAAGGAGGGGAGAAAGACCACAAGAGAGGGAAGAGCAGGTGTGATGTGGAAAGGCTGAGGAGAGAGGAACTTAATGCCTCATTAGGAGATAAGAGGGCAAAACAAGTTGAACAACATAGAAAGAGCTGGATTGGCCAGAGAAAAAGTGGTTTTATGCCTCTTGCATGGGGTCGGCGAGCTATTTCTGTGATCCATGCCTCCACCTAGGATGCTTTCACAGACAACATGGAGATCTTTGAGTCAAGGTGTTAAGGGCATATTTAAAATGGCAGAAGTATCTGCTTCGTAGGCAGCACTACGAAGGCCTCAGTGAAATGAGTCGTACCAGGTTCTCCTCTTCATTTCAATGGGACCTTGCTGGAGAGAACTTCCTTACAGATCGTGTCCATTATTTGGTAAATGATGGATGATTTTCTGCAAGTTCTGGAGTCTTTCAACACTTGGAGGTCTTTGCTGGCTTTATGTGAGCACCGAGCCAATAAATCTCCTTTAGTATTCTTTATCGGGTTACTTAAGCCAGAACGGGCCTTTAATTCTGAATTGCCTTGTCTTGCTGCCCACTGAACACTTAAAACAAAAATTAAAAGAAGCCCATCTCTGACAGTAGGTAGTAAGCAAATGAATTAACACTGGGGAGAAGAATGGGTTACATAGCGTGTGGGTGACCAAGGTCAAATCCAGCTGCCTAAAGTGTACCAGAGAGCCCTGCAGTTGCCAAGCCAGAAGTTTGTTTTTTTAAGGTAGTAGCTGTGGCTGTAGCATTTGCAAGCAGCGCTCTTTGGGAAAAAGGCAGTGAGTGGCTGTCCCATCCTTATTCACTCTTACATAGAACCCCCATGTATAAAAGTAGAGTAAATTTCATTCAGGGTGAGGATCTGCTTAATAGTCAGGCGGTGATTTGGCCTGGCCATGGCCCACGATGGTGATTTGGCGGCCGGCTGGGGAGGACTGCAGGCCTGCCTGCGGATTGGTGAATGGCAGGCAGGCCTGGGTCTGGGGATTCACTAGGGGACGGGCCCAACTGGCCAATGGGGAATATATTGAGGCCGGCTCAGGTCTCCTCCTCAGTCTTTAAACTGGAACATTTGTGGTATAAAAAGTTACAGGATTTCAGCATGAAGCTACTGGATAGCTCAGTCAGTAAAACTTGAGTCTCTTAATCTCAGGGTTGTGGGTGCAAGCCGCATGTGGGGCAAAAGATTCCTGCTTTGCAAGGGGTTGGACTAGATGCCTGAAATATACTTGGAGTCGAGAGTGGATTTCATGCTCTTTATTCAGCTCATAGTGGTGAGGAGGAATGGAAGCTTTATATACATGTCTGCTTTATATACATTATTTACACAATGGGCCCCACGTGGTTGGCTAATTCCAGGATTCTCCTGTAGGCCAATCAGGTTGCGGATTCACTTCCACCTGGAGCTGGATTGGGTGGCTCCTGTGGACCAATCCAACTGCTGCATTCTGGGTCCTATTGTTCTAGGACCAATCCGACTGCTGCATTCTGGGTCCTATTGTTCTAGGACCAATCAGACTGCTGCATTTTGGATCCTATTCAACTCAGTACGTAACAATGACCCTTGCGGTTCATTCCAGCTCTATAATTCTATGATTCTATACTGCCCCAGGGACATGCACTGATTAGAAACCAAAAAAATATGCCCAGCCTTTCAACTCTATGATTCTGACTGGTTGTAAGTACGAAGGCAGGCCAGTCAGAGGCTGGTTGAGGGCAGACTGAGGCTGGTGGGTCATAGTCCTCAGAAGCCCTTAATGACTAGCCTTCATGACTTGCTGGAGTGCATAGAACAAGGCTATTTGCAGACGTCTTGCTTCCATGTCAAGAAAATACCCCTGCAATCGTTTCATCTGGAGGAAATGGCTCCTGAACCACATTTCGCTTGGTTTATTTATTTACAACTTAATCATTATCACAGCCCGAGATCCGCTACAATCCAGATCTCTGGAGTTTTGACAGAATCTGAATTAATACGGCACTCAGGGGTTAGGCTGAAACTCCAAGGCCTTGATTTCCCAGCTGAGTCGGCTATTATGAAAAGACAGGAGCTACAAAGAGCCAGATTATACAGCTCCTCAGAACACAGGCAGCTTAGGCAGAAATCCGGCCCCTGGGATTGGAAAAGCAGCTGGTCTCATTGTCCGGCATTTGCAGGATGTGTTAATGTTACAGAAAGTTTGCTCAAAATAATATCCAGATGGTGCCCGGTCCAGGGGAAACACACACACACACACACACACACACACACACACACACAGAGAGAGAGAGATTTGCAGCAGCTTTAGTAGGGTGTTGGTGCAGTTGTGGCAAGTGAGGCCTTGCAGTAGATATGTAGTGAGACTACTTCTGTTTGACACAGGCTCCTGAGGCACTAAAAGTTCATCTATCACCCCCCTCAGTTCAGACAAGTAACTACAAACATTGTTCCTTTCGTCTGTGGGGTGTATGATTTTATTTTATGGGATTAATAATTTGCGTGTCGAGTTCCTATGATAATAATGACACATGACACAAGGTTAATGGGCAAAATAAGGCCACAACTTTATTGGTTACATGTGATGAGCGGTATTGGCTTAGGCATTGGTTCTAACCGACTATATCTGACTTCAGCCCATCCGCTTAAAGTCTGGAAAGGGTTAACCACCAGTAGGGGGAGTCCTGCTGATGCATATCAACTAGGAACTCCCCTGGGGTCACTGATAGGGGCCGTGCCTTAGGCCCTCACCTTTGGACAGGGCCACACCCCCCAGAATCCTTTATCGGGCTACCCTTCAATATGTGGGGCAGATGATGGCGCTACCTCCCTTCTTCCATCTACAGAACTATATCAATGCCTAACCTCCAATACCAAGAGAGTTGTGACTATTTGCTACGAGGTAGGCGAAAACCAAGTGGCTGGTGCCAATTTGCCAAGTGGAAAAATTCCTACCGGGCCCCTCAATGGCGACCAACCAAGGTCCATAGCAAGGTCAAAGAACGAAAACCTTAAAGGGCAGGAACAGCTGGCAGGCGGCAAAGAGGGAGATCCCCGGCCGCGTCCTGCCTTAAATAGGGCAGGCCACGCCCCCAGAGCCAGCCGATTGGTCGGCCAGGGGGCGACATGGCCGGGAATCCCCCCAATTGCGCAGGGGCTGGGCTCCAGCCACCACGTGCGTGGTGGGGCAGTGAAGCCTGCAACCCCACCTCCTCCATAGGGTGGAAGTGGCTTTGGCATGGGGCTTCATAGGTATGCTATGGCCTCGTGGCTACCATTATCTTCCCTCGTCCCGGGGGACTCCTGCACCCGTAGCCCAAGTTGATTTCAGTCGAGACAACTGAGTTTCACTTCAAGAAAAATTTCTTAAAAGCACACACACAGCTTCGCATGAGCATATAAAGAGAATATAAAACAAAAGTTTATTACACTTTCAAAGACACAACGTCCTAGTCTTTGAGGTGACCGGTCAGCCCACCCCAGTGGATAATCTAACACAGCAGCAATCCACCAATGTCCAAGGGGGAGAGAGCATCCCATAATTATCCAACTCCCCCCCCCGAAACAATTTTTAGGTTTCCTATATGGTGACGATGGAAGCCAACTGGTTCTCCAAAATGCCTCCCTTCCCCCTAATTATAACCCCCCACTATCCTAATATCTGCAAAAGTCCCCATTTATTTGGGTTTTCCCCATTTCTATGTTTGTGCTTTATACCGCCAACTTCCCGTCAACCGTGTTTTCATTCAGCCTAACTGCAAGCTTGCTAGATTTCCCGCTATGACACATTTAATTCTTACTGTACGATCTGTCAAAATATCACCCCTTTCCCTCTTCCTTTATGTGCTTATACCATCAGCCTTGTGCTGAGAATATGTATTTATTAATACAGATCTCTCCTTTGGGAAAGCATTTACGCATTCCCCGCCTGTAGTCTAAAGTGACTTATTCCAGCCACGGATAACCTAGTAACATCGGAAGCTGTCTTATACTGTATCAGATCATTGGTTCATCTACCTCAGTGTTGTTTACACTGGCTGGCAACAGCTCCCCAGAGTTTTAGACAGATATGCCAAAGAATGAACCTGTGACCTCTAGCTTAGATTACTGCCATGCATCATACCTAGGCCAGCCAGGCTATTTTTGTGCTTCTATTTTGTGATTTGATCTTGTGAACTTCCCATAGATCTTCAGATGAAGGATAGTATAATAATAATAATAATAATAATAATAATAATAATAATAATAATAATTCTGCAGAATCTTTGCTGCTGAGATGTGGTCCTCGCCACTGCTGCATTTGTAGACCACACCTCAGAACGCAACGGAAATTTTATTTATTCATTCTAATTATCTGTAACCTACTCTTCATTATTCACACAATCCCACAGAGAGGAACAAAATTTGAATGCGATAACAATAATTATTAACAATTCAATTTATATCCTGCTCTTCCTCCCAAAGGAGCCCAAGACGGCAAACATGTCAGTAAAAATATCATTTAAAACATTCTCAAAGTATTTTGTTTTTTTAAAATTAAAAGATCACATTCTGAAGCCAATGGTTTCTGGGTTGCCAGGAACAGTAGCTTCCAGCCATCAAATGTCCGCATAAACAAGGACATTTTTAAAATTTCTGCTGAAAGTCAATAACGAGGGGGACAGACCCACTTCACAAAAGATGGCAGCCCACAGATGGCAGCCAGCCAGTGAGAAGTCCTTCTTTCATGATGGGTGGTATAGAAATCTAATACAGCGGGTGGCACTGTAGTCTAAACCACTGAGCTTCTTGGGCTTGCCAATCAGAAGGTCGGCGGTTCGAATCCCCACGAGGGAGTGAGCTCCCATTGCTCTGTCCCAGCTCCTGCCAACCTAGCAGTTCAAAAGCACGCCAGTGCAAGTAGATAAATAGGTACCGCTGTGGTGGGAAGGTAAACGACATTTCTGTGCACTGCTCTGGTTTCCGTCATGGTGTTCTGTTGCGCCAAAAGTGGTTTAGCCATGCTGGCCACATGACCCGGAAAACTGTCTGTGAAAAAATGCTGGTTCCCTCGGCCTGAAAGCAAGATGAGCGCCGCAACCCCATCGTCGCCTTTGACTGGACTTAACTATCAAGGGGTCCTTTACCTTTTACCTATAAATCTAACAGATAATATAAAATCATAGAATCATAGAGTTGGAAGGTACCCTAAGGATCGCCTAGTCCAATACACAGTTGTCCCAGATGTCAAAGAGAACAACAACTACCAGACTTTTAGAAGACATCTGAAGGCAGCCCTGTTTATGGAAGCTTTTAATGTTTGACACATTACTGTATTTTAATATTTTGTTGGAAGCCACCCAGAGTGGTTGGGGAAGCCCAGCCAGATGGGCGGGGTATAGATAATAACTTCTTCTTCTTCTTCTTCTTCCAGTGGTATCTCTGGCTACGTCCTTAATTCGTTCCGGAGGTCTGTTCTTAACCTGAAACTGTTCTTAACCCGAAGCACCACTTTATCTAATGGGGCCTCCCTCTGCCACCACGCCACTGCCGCACAATTTCTGGTCTCATCCTGAAGCAAAGTTCTTAACCCGAGGTATTATTTCTGGGTTAGTGGAGTCTGTAACCTGAAGCGTATGGCGTATGTAACCTGAAGCATATGTAATCCGAAGTACCACTGTATTATTATTATTATTATTATTATTATTATTATTATTATTATTATTATTATTATTATCATCATCCCATGTGGGGCCTGAACCTGCAACCTTGGCATTATCAGTACCAATCTCTAACCAACTGAGCTATTGAAGCTGACAAAGTGGCATCACAATGCTTAAAACGTATGCTGTGAATGTGGCCTGTGCATTGGAAACCACTTCCACTAGACTTTGGAGTGCATGTCTGACTGTCACTCTTAGAAGGATGTGCTCAAACCCACCTATACCCCCACGCGGCCACTCCTGAAGAAAGTCAGCTGTACCATCCACTTAGTTCCGCAAAAGCTAAGAGAGTGGAACCAGACAAAATGGCACCAGGGGAACAACCAGGGATGTGTGCAAGTATTTACAACATTAGCGCGGCGCACATGATGTACTCAAGCCAACGGTGCGTGCACTTATCGTAAAACTTAATTAGTCCTTACGGCGCATGCCGTAAATGCTTCTGATGCACATTTTCTATCAGATACCTGTACAGATAAATTTGTATACTACTTATCAATGGCACGGCAGCCCCTTTTTGCCGACTTCAGCACTGTAACTCGCTCAAGGGAACAGGGCGGGTGTCAAAAGGGGAACGATCAATATATCAAGCTTAAAATGCACATTAGGGGGATATCTCTCAGGGGACAGTGTATTTATCGTTTGGCGCTCCACTTTATTTTAATATGCATAATGAAGTCAATTGAGCAAACACAGGTAATTGGCAATCAATTCCAATTGCTTAGCTTGGAAAGGAAATAAGCGTGTGAGGAAACCTGACGTACATCTGACATTTCAGATGATATTTTCCCCTGCAGAGACGGAGCTCTCAGAAGCTTTCCATGGATTATCACAGAAAGGATCCAAATTTCCCCGGGAAGCAAAAGGGTAAATCCCTTGAGCCAATCTGAGAGCTCAAATTAAGGCCTCAACCTGCCAGTCGCTTGATGTCTCCAAAGTTCTTCCTTCCAATCACACCCAAATACGGTCCCCTTTCCATTCCCTCTTGGAAGCAGCTGGGAGAGCAACAAGTGCCTGGCAGAAAAGAAGAGAATGAAGATTTTTGCCTTTCCTCCCCCCACTTCTGTTACCCTCACCTGCTGGGTTGCAATATGTGGGCCACAAAGCCTGGAGGACCATGGGGCATGTCATCTCTCTTGGACCTGGTCCTCACCAACAAGGAGGAACTGATGGATGAAGTGAAAGTACAGGGAACATTGGAAGGAAGTGATGATGTCTTCCTGGGTTTCATGATACAGAAGCAAGGGAAATCCGAGTGTATTCGGACATGCACTCTGGACTTGAAGAAGACTGATTTTTAAAAAAGCTTAAGGAACTACAGTGGTGCCCCGCAAGACGAATGCCTCGCAAGACGGAAAACCCGGTAGACGAAAGGGTTTTCCGTTTTGGAGGTGCTTCGCAAAACGAATTTCCTATGGGCTTGCTTCGCAAGACGAAAATGTCTTGTGAGTTCCTGCGGGGTTTTTTCCCTCCCCCCCTTTTCCCAAGCAGCTAAGCCGCTTATCAGCTGATCCGCTAAGTCGCTAAGCCACTTAACAGCTGATCTGCTAAGCCGCTTATCAGCTGATCCGCTAAGCCACTTAACAGCTGATCCGCTAAGCCGCTTATCAGCTGACCCGCTAAGCCCGCTAAGCCGCTAATAGCGCTAATCCACTAAGCCGCTTATCAGCTGATCCGCTAAGCCTGCTAAGACGCTAATAGCGCTAATCCGCTAAGCCGCTTATCAGCTGATCCGCTAAGCCCGCTAATCCGCTAAGCCGCTAATGGGCTTGCTTCGCAAGACGAAAAAAACCGCAAGACGAAGAGACTCGCAGAACGGATTCTTTTCGTCTTGCGAGGCACCACTGTACTGGATTAAGTCCCATGCTCAGAAATACTCAAAGAGAAGGGAGTTCAAGATGAATGGGAGTTTTTTAAAAGGTGAAATACTGAAGGCACAAAGGCAGACAATTCCAACAAAAAGAGAGAGAGTGGGAGAGACACCTAAAGAAAGCTGTGTGGCTGCATAAGGAGCTGACAGATGAGTTGAGTTGTGTGTTCAGACCTTTAAACCTCCCGCTTAAATAAATGCAGACAAGACTCAAATTTTGGTTTGGTTTTTGGCAGAATTTAGGCCACAACTTTATTGATTACAGCAAGTGAATGGTTGCATAGGCTCTGGTTTGACTAGCTCCCTGCACCCTTGCAGGTAGTGCTGACCCAGGGTACCAGCATAGGTCAGCCAAGGGTGAACACCTGGATAAGCGGAAAGCCAGGAACAGACTATGTCTGCCACCAAAATATCCCCCTGGACTCAGGCATGGGCACAACCCCCTCTCAGGGGCTTGACCAAACCGTCGAATCCCTGGATTCCTTTAACGGAATACCTTCACATAGGGATGGTGAGAGCATTCTCCTATCATCTGAACCAGAGCCTATCCGCAACCTTACAAGTTGTGACGATTTGTTACACAGCAGGCAAAACCCAAATGGCACCAGCCAATCAGCCAAGTGGGGGAAATTCCTGCTGTGCCCCTGTCCCAATGACAGACGACACACAACGGCAGAGAAAGGTCAAGCACAAAGCCCTAAAAGTAGGGAGAGATACAAACTTGAGATACAATGCAAAATTTATAGGCACTACTTTTCCTCATTTTTGAGTGTGAGAAATGAGCCTCCCCCCCTCCCCATTGGTCATTATGACATCCAGTGAAGTTTCTAAGTTTTGGTTTCATTTTGCTCCCTTTTTATGTCAAAAATCTCTTCTGCTCAGAAACCTAAGCCAACTGCAAGCAAGTACAAAAAGGGGAGTCTCGAGAGGAGGTGTCTCAGTGGGAATTCTTCCCATAAAAAATATTTCTTACGAGTTTTCTGTTAGGGGTTGGTTAATCTGTAGCTCTTCTTCTTCTTCTTCTTCTTCTTCTTCTTCTTCTTCTTCTTCTTCTTCTTCCTCTTCCTTTTCCTCTTCCTCCTCATCCTCTTCTTCTTCACAATTTTTTTTGCCTAGTAACTAAGCATTCAGAGATGTAGAAAATCTTTCTTTTTTTAAAATCATCTGATTAAGTTTCAAAAAGCAGCCATTCAACCATGCCAAAGTAACTTTTTCTAATTAAGTATCGAGCACTCGGCAGATTACACAAAAATGGCATAACAGATGAAAGGAGTGCATTAGAAATGCAAAGTGAGACTTTGAAAATAAATGTTGAAAGGCACCCTAAGTATAATTAGACAGCGCCCCCCCAACCCGCTATCCTCAAGTGCTACAAAACAAGACATCAGTGAAGAGTTGGAAGACTGGCTGGGATTACAAACTAAGGGACCCAAAATCTCTTCCTTTGAGTTCCACAACCATCCCTTGGGCATTCCATGGTCACATCAGACACCAAATTCAGCAGAACTGCAACCAGGGGCATTCTTGTCCCCTGGCAGACAACCAGCTTATCATGAACCCACTACGGGAAATCTGATAAATGTTGGGTCCTATCCCCCCCCCCCACTTCCTTTTTATCCATCACAGGCAATCCTTGTCCTTTATTGGCAAAGAACATAAGATGTGCCCTGATGGATCAGACTAAAGGTTCATCTGTCCCAGCAACCTATACTATGGTTACCAGATTTTTTTCAATGAATCCGGGGACCCCCCCCCCTTTTTTTTTTTGAAGCTGAATAGCAACAGGGAGTCAGTAGTGGGGATGGTGAGGCAAAAGACCCTGGGCCCAAGCACACATGCATATTGTATAAAGGCGCAAAGCCCTTCTTTCGCACCCTGTGAAACATAAAAGCGCAGAATTTTTAAAAAACTGGGCAACAGCGCACCGCCCGTGACCACAAACTTGACATGAGCCAACAGTGTGACGCGGCAGCTAAAAAAGCCAATGCAATTCTGGGCTGCATCAATAGGAGTATAGCATCTAGATCAAGGGAAGTAATAGTGCCACTGTATTCTGCTCTGGTCAGACCTCACCTGGAGTACTGTGTCCAGTTCTGGGCACCACAGTTCAAGAAGGACACTGACAAACTGGAACGTGTCCAGAGGAGGGCAACCAAAATGGTCAAAGGCCTGGAAACGATGCCCTATGAGGAACGGCTAAGGGAGCTGGGCATGTTTAGCCTGGAGAAGAGGAGGTTAAGGGGTGATATGATAGCCATGTTCAAATATATAAAAGGATGTCACATAGAGGAGGGAGAAAGGTTGTTTTCTGCTGCTCCAGAGAAGCGGACACGGAGCAATGGATCCAAACTACAAGAAAGAAGATTCCACCTAAACATTAGGAAGAACTTCCTGACAGTAAGAGCTGTTTGACAGTGGAATTTGCTGCCAAGGAGTGTGGTGGAGTCTCCTTCTTTGGAGGTCTTTAAGCAGAGGCTTGACAACCATATGTCAGGAGTGCTCTGATGGTGTTTCCTGCTTGGCAGGGGGTTGGACTCAATGGCCCTTGTGGTCTCTTCCAACTCTATGATTCTATGACTCTATGACTCCCGAGCCTTCCCTGATCTCCTGCCCCCTTCCCCCTTTGTTTTGACTGATTGGGGGAGGCTCGGGAGTCATGGGAGGATGGCCATTGCCCAGTTTTTTTTAAAAAACCCTCTGTGCATTTATGTTTCACAGGATGCGAAAGAAGGGCTTTGGACCTTGCCTGGGAAAGAAACCGCACGCCTTGCACCCCTCCTGGACAACGGCCGCCTGCCTGTGACTCCCAAGCCTCCCCTGATCTGTCACAACAAAGGGGGCAGGAGATCTGTACTGCCGGACGTCCACGGTTCTCCTTTGGCAGTGGCAGCGGCAGCAAGGAGCTCCTGAAGCCAGCCAAAGCCAACTGCGCTACCAGGCTGCTGAGGCTGCTGCCGGCGAATTTCCTGGGGACAGATTAGCAAATCCAGGGACTGTCCCCAGGAACCGGGGATTTCTGGTAACCCTATACCCACAGTGGCATACTGATGTCTATGTGAAAAAGCCCAGATGCAGGTAGGGTTGCCACCCATCCCTAGAAAAAATTGATTGTCCTGTTTGGATTTCAGGATGCCTTTTTTTTACATCTGAAAGTAGTCCTGTACTGTATACAGAAGCCTTTTAGTGGCTGGGGCAACCCAGTCAGATGGGTGGGGTACAAATATAATGATGATGATGATGATGATGATGATGATGATAAAAACAAACAGCTCCTGCTAATCCTCAAAACTGCGCATGCTGAGAGAGTGGGTCTGGTAGTGTGGGAGCCAGTGTGGTGTAGTGGTTAAGAGCAGTAGTCACGTAATCTGGGTAACCGGGTTCGTGTCTCCGCTCCTCCACATGCAGCTGCTGGGTGACCTTGGGCCAGTCACACTTATCTGAAGTCTCTCAGCCTCACTCACCTCACAGAGTGTTTGTTGTGGAGGAGGAAGGGAAAGGAGATTGTTAGCCGCTTTGAGGCTCCTGAAGGGGAGTGAAAGGCGGGATATCAAATCCAAACTCTTCTTCTTCTTCTTTTTGGTAGGAGGAGGAGAGCGAGAGCCCGAGAGGGAGTTTTTTTACAGTCAGAGGGTGGTTCCATGAGGAGGACAGCTGAACGTGAGAGTGAAAATTATCATGGGCCCAGAAATGGAAATGGAAGCAAGAAGAAATACTGACGAAAGAAGAATGGCAGACGAAATTAATGGACTACGCAGAACTGGATAAGATGACAGGAAGGATTCGAAACCTGCGGGACCAGAGATTCACAGAAGATTGGAAAAAGCAACTGTAATCAACAAATTACTCTAGTAGGACTACAAGAAGTTTTGCAAGGAGGAATATATGAAATATTGCAAAGAAGATAAAGAAGAGAGACATTAGTTATGATACTTAAATGTAATAGTGAAATTAAGAAATGTAAATTAAGTGGAAAAGATTGGAAAATTTTCAGATGTGATTGATGGAAGTCAAAAAAATTGTATAAGATATAAAAATATGTTTCATAATTGTTGAAAATGATATGTTAAAAAACATATATATATATATAGAGAGAGAGAGAATTATCATGGGACATGGGCAGAGGGTAGGGTTGTACTGGGGGGAGGAGTTTGAGAGAGAGAGTTTTTGTGTGGGCAGAGGGTGGGTTGCAGAGAGCGAAAGACGGGGTTTGTGGGAGTCTGGCCAATGCAGGAAAGAGAGGGTTTTTTAGGAGAGCTCCGTAGGGCCATTTCCTGTTGGTTCCATTGTAGGACCTTTGTGTGATTTATTCGGTCATTTTATAAAATGATTCCAATCCCTTTTTGTTTCCCAACAAACAGCACTTACTTTAATCATTTGTTATTCCTTCCAACTGTTTTTTTTTTAAAACATATCTTCCCTTAGGTTTGTGCAAACAGCTCTAAGAGTCTGCCCCTCGCTGCTGCTGCTGCCGCTGCTGTGTGTTTGCTGCTTTTTATTCATTTCCAATTTTGTTTCCTTTCCCCCCCCTTGTTGAATGTTCCCTCCTCCTCTATTCAGTTTTTGGGTACTGTTATGGTTCTTGGGATTGCTTGTGTGTAAATTGCCTTTACTCATGGCTGTCTTGCATGGTTGAACCCTTTCTGACAGAGGAGCCTCTATCTCGTGGCTGCCTCAGTCGCTGGCAGCATCCGTCAGTGGGCGTTTCTTAAACCTTTTCCAACATAAAAGCTGCTTGACGCCCAGTCTCCTCCCCCGTTGCCTGCGCGAAAGTTTTCTGCGCACTGTGGGCGTGGGCAACGGGGCACTTGTCCCCTCTCCGCTTGTCTCAAGTGAAGAGTCCTGGAGCCAAGTCTCCGCTTCCTCTATCTCTTCCCTTCTCCACTGGTGCTGCGCTGATTTCCTTCCCCAGCGTATGGGCTATCCCGCCTCCTACTGGGACCCTCTCCACCATCGTCTGGGAGCCCTCTCACCTCCTCCCGCTCCGATGGCAGTTCCCTGACAGGTACCTATGCTTTCATAACATTGAAATCAGCATGATTAATACTTTTGTTATGGCTTCATTCCCCTTCCTCCATCCAGCTGAGGAACTTTACCCCCAGGTAAACCTCCCTCATGCCACCACATTTCAGACTGATGGCTAGAAATACAAAACAAAACAAAATAGGGAAGGTTCTGTGGTTTTTATTTTACCTAACTCGAATCAGTAAAGTTTGCCTTTGGAGGAGAGCGCCACTGCCAATCATTCTTTACACAAAAGGCTTCATCCCCTTGAAAGGGACAGCCTGCAAATTTCATGTAATCTGGCAGAAAGTAAAAAAGAAGATGATATATATTAGGCATGTGCACCAGCACCAGTCACAAGATTCAACCTTTAGTTCTGGGAAGCACCCTGATCCATTTCAGAGATGCTGGTTATCTTTCCAGTTTGAATTGGTGCTTGGGACCGAAATCAGATCTGTTAAAAATGAATTTCTTTCTCCCCATTCACTATAACATAGAATATGAAAATAGCTATAACTTCCCTCCTGCTTTTACAGAAGCGGATGGAATTTGCAGGCATAGAAAAAACAACAACAGGCTGCCTGATTATACTCAGCCTGGCAGATTATAGATATATACATACAGGGGTTCTCTTAAAAAAAAAAAGCAAAAGAAAAGTCTATAACTTTTTCAATTTTTGCCAAAAGTGGATGCAATTCATGGACTTAGTCACTCCTTCTCAGAGGATGAATCTCCATTGACTTGCGAGAAAAATAGCATAGGTCCCCAGGAAAGACTAGGACATGAGTGAGGAATGTCACACCCAGTAACTTTGCTTCCCTCCCCAAAGTCATGTGGTTGGAGTGCCTGGAAAAAATAATTCACCGCCATTAACTGACTTCCTCTCTTCCCCACACCCACCTGCCAGTTTAAGAGTCCTGAAATATTCGGCTTCAAAAATGTCAAAGCTGAGATTGATCGTGATTGACAATTAATGCTAAATCCTGGTTTGTGGTTAAAGAAATCAGGCAGACATGTTGGGAGACTTTGACATGACGCCGAAGCCTCGTGTTTCGATTCTATTTCCACTTTTAGTGGAAGTGGCGGTTAAATGCAAGATGGAATGACTGTGGAAACAGAATTTGGTTTGACTGAGCAAAGTTACCGAGTTATGCAAGTTGTGTAGATCTAAGTGGCAGAAGTTCTCTAAGAATAAAGTCAAAACCAATTAACCATGTACCAGGAGAGGATCTCAGCTCATGCTACCTGCTTCTAACAAGAGCCAGGAGTGCAGTGCTCTTGGTTTGTGCCTAATTACCCTTTCTTATGCTTCATTTCTGTACTTTTCTGATGGAAAGAGACAAATGCATCGTACTATGTCAGGTCATGTCAAGTTGCATCTGATCATGTGATGCACGATCATCTGATGCGGCCCGACGCGGCGCATATTAGTGCCAACAGAAGTCTAAATGCCAAGCCGTTTCCGATAACTAGGTCCTGCTCTAAATCAGTAAGAACCAGATGGGGATTTATCCTGAAGCTCTGCAAAAATGCCAGGCGACCAAGGAGCCTTTTGTCTAGCAGATATCTCTGGTCCAGAGGGAGGGAGGAACCCCCTCACAGTGCGGTCACTGGCATTTGTCTGAAGAAAAGGCTTGACATTGTAGGAATATGGCTTCTCCATTAGATGTATGCTAAGAGGACACACTGTTGGCATCTATTTTATATTTTAACTGACACTTCCAGCTCCCGTGTGTTTCCATGAAAATCTGGTGCATAAGATTGCTGCATATTTGCAGCTGCAAACCTTGTAAGTGAGGCAGACAGGACAGTGGCATTTGAAATAAAGGAACTTCACTTGATCTCTGTGAAATCCTTACATTCATCGGAAATGGCTGCTGCTCCAGGTGACTTTTTCTTCCTTAGCGCTGCTCAGGAATGCTTTCCTCCCCAGAAACAAGCCATTGAACACTGCCCGCTTCACCCATCCCTAGATCTGAGAGTTGCCATGTTTTCACCAGGACATTCCAGATCAAACTGAAACCATCATATTGGTAACGCAAGACAAATGATAGCTAATGATAGATTCACACTATGATTGCAGTCTCATGGCAGTTGCTTCGATTCCCCAACATTCCCCTGACTATTAACTTCTGGATTAAATCTGAGCTTTCACATGAGCCACTTCTGGAAATCTAGCAGGACATAGCAGGAGTTTAGCACTCATTCCCATGTTAATTGGTTAATAGTTAAGTGGTGCAGTACTCTGGCACATAAATTTGGTGCCGTACCCTGGCATATGAGGGATGCGGGTGGCGCTGTGGGTTAAACCACAGAGCCTAGGACTTGCCGATCAGAAGGTTGGTGGTTCAAATCCCCGCAACGGGGTGAGCTCCCATTGCTCGATCCCTGCTCCTGCCAACCTAGCAGTTCAAAAGCACGTCAAAGTGCAAGTAGATAAATAGGTACTGCTCTGGCGGGAAGGTAAACGGCGTTTCCGTGCGCTGCTCTGGTTCTCCAGAAGTGGCTTAGTTATGCTGGCCACATGACCTGGAAGCTGTACGCCGGCTCCCTCGGCCAATAAAGCGAGATGAGCACCACAACCCCAGAGTCGGTCATGACTGGACCTAATGGTCAGAGGTCTCTTTACCTTTATCCTGGCATTTCTATCTTCCCTGCTGTTTACATAGGAGACTCATGGGAGAACCAAAGCGTGCACTTGAGGAAAAGGTGGGAGAGAAGGAATGTTGTTGTTCAATGATGTTCGTTGTTCTGCCTTATGAGGCTCAGGACTCTAATGCCTCAAGGACTGCCTCTCCCCATATGAACTAACCCAGACCTTGTGTGGTTGGGACTGCTGGGAATTGAGAGCCCAAGAACAGCTGAAAGGCCACACCTGCCACACCCCTGCTGTAGCTTGTAATAGGAATATGAAGACCTTCTCTGCCCTGCTTTCTGAGGAGTAATCTGTACAGCCCCGTGGTATAATTATTCAGAGCTGGGTAGATATTTTCAGCCCAGGTGGTTTGGGGCCTTGAGTTGAGTTTCTCTCCTCTTAATCTCAGGGTCGTGGGTTTGAGCAAAAGATTCCTGCATTGCAGGGGGTCAGACTAGATGGCCCCTGTGGTCCCATCCAACTCTACCATTCTATGATTCTAAGCACCCCTTGGCTACCTGAAATATAAAGAGAGCCTATTCAAAACCATGCAATCCAGCCACTCGAATATCACCAGAATTTTCTCTGCTGCTTGATAGTTTTCAAGTGCCATTTCTTGTTAATTGATGGAGAAAGTTTGTGGTGGAAATACAAGAGAAATTGTCGTCACAATTCTGTGTACACAGTGTAATTCTTTCCACATCTCCTCAAAAGCAAAACCCATTGGGTTGAATAGGACTTACTCCCAGGTAAATGTGTTTAGGGCAGCAGCACTAAATGGAATTCACCTTCCTTCCTTCCTTCCTTCCTTCCTTCCTTCCTTCCTTCCTTCCCTCTTTCCCTCTCGTTTTTAAACGATTTCCTCTAGATAGGTTTTATTGCTCTTAAAGCGGTTAACGGGATGTTTTTAAATGAGAGAGATCCTCTTTTGTATTCAGCGGCTGGCGAACTTGAGAACAACCAGTCCATTAAATCTTTAATTCCCTGAGACTTACAGCTTAAGTAAGCCAGTCTGGGAAAAGACCCTTTAGAGGATGAACAGCCAGTGCTTAAGGAAAGTCACTGGCCATTCAGGAAGAAACATCACGGGCGAAGCACTTTTAAGGGGCCAAGGGCAAAATCGAGCATCAAGGCTGATTTATTCCAGCAAGGCAGTTTAAACACAGCCATGCATCCCCGTCAACACTGTGTCAGCTGTCAAAGCGTCATCGGCCTCTTATAATCAATTGTTTCAGTGCGGACTGTCAGCTGCTATCAATCTGTGCAATAAGTGATATATATGTGTGTGTGTGTGACAGAGAAGAGGAGTGCAAATGGCTGGGAGCCACACCAAGGGTTACATGCCATTTTTCATATGCCGCCTATTGATTGTTTTCAATCACAGGGCCCAAGTCTGAAAGGAAATTCCTGCTTCAGCACGAAGGCATGCGGAAAAGTGTACGGCGGCATGCAGAGACGAGGGTGCTGCTTTTTGTTCATACTTGACAAAGGTGAATCTAGAGGATGGCGCGAGATCTGACAGTGAAGGATCACGTGCCTTTTACTTGAAGGAACAGACCACAGCATTTTAGGAGATCTCGTCTGGCCTAAAACTTGAGAAGGCAATACAGGGCACAGCAGGAGCTAAGAGCCCAAAGGCTCCTAGATCAAATCTTACCTTGGTCATAAATTAGCTAGGTGCCCCACAATTGCAGCCCCTCATTTTTAATCTAGCATTGATAACGTTATCGGCCAGGGGTGGAGAACCCTTTTTTCCAGCCCATGCGACAGTGGAGGGGGGCAAGGCCAGGGGCAAAAGTGGGCAGAGCAAGACATGTAGATTTTACCTTGGTGCAATAAACTGGTTTCTACAGACACCGACACAGACCAGTGAGAGGCATTGTCAGAGTTCAAGGACACATTGGAGCCAGGAGAAAACACGTGCAAACAAGGGCAAGTGAGGGGTGTGGCCTGGGGGAGTGGGTGTGGCCAGACCGTTCTGAGGGCCAGGTGGAGAAGAGTCAAGGGCCACATCTGGCCCGAGGTTACTCACTGCTGCTATAGGTGGAGATTATATCTTCATCGAGGAAAGGTGAGGTACATCGGACTGGGGTTTTTAAACTGCTGCTGTTTGCTTTAATTTGCCTGGAATTCATCTTGGCGATATATGTTTTAATATCATCGCTTTTGACTTCCTTTTGTGTTGTTTCCATCCTCGGGCCTTCAGGTGAAGGGTAGACTTTAACTATGGCAAATGAATAATCAAACAGAGACCAGCTTACCTTAGAGAGCTGCTGTGAAGATTACTGAGCACACTGCGCCATGTGGCACTCCCAAAGTCCTGCTCATTATGGCAGGAGAGGGAAAGGTGGATAAAAGGACAGCGAGTAGGTGGGGACAGGATGAGCCACCACTAACTCGCTGCCCAAATCAGCAGTGCATTACAGATCCTCCAAGTGTCCCTATTTTCCAGGGACAGTCCCAGATTTACAGTAGCCATTCCGGTTTCTTATTTGACCCCAGAATGTCCTGATTTTCCTTAGGACATCCCTATTTTCACTGGGGGATATGGAGTTGTGTGGCCCCCGAGCCAAGGAGATCAATAACTATACAAGCTTTAGAAGATGTCTGTATAGGGAAAGCTTTTTTAAAATGTTGAATATTTTCTTATATTTTTATATATGTTGGAAGCCACTCAGAGTGGCTGGGCCGACCCAGTCACATGGGTGTGGTAGTGTGGTATTATTATTATTATTATTATTATTATCATTATTATTATTATTGAATAGGACATCTCTATTTTCATTGGGGAAATGTTGGAAGGTATGTAAACCTCTTTTAAAGGCATCCAAGTTAGTGGCCATCACTGCCTTCTGTGCAAGCAAGTTCCATAGCTTAAATTATTGTTATTGTTATGGTTATTATACAGAATGTTCTTGCTTTCCTTGGAAAATTGTTGGAGGGTATGCATTCATTTAAAGATAGCGGGTGAATCCCCTTGGGATTATAAATGCACAAACAAAAAGGAGCCACTTGAGCTCCTTCTCAGCAGGCAAAACTGAGCGCTGTTCCCTGTCCTTTCAGCTTTCTACCCTTCCATCTCGCATGATAATATCGGAGTCTGCTGTCGTGCCTCTCTTGCTACAGCGCTCTTGGCCAAAACAATAAAGGCATCCAGTGGGTCACGCGCACCAACGATCTGTTGTTTCCTGGGGACTGAGTTAGATAGATGCAGCAATTCTGCAGCCCAGGGAGAAAACAGTTTTAATATCCAGCTTTCTACATTGAGGCTTGCTAAAATGCTCCGTGGTAGCGGGCTCCTTCTGTCTTTGGAGACCGGCCACGGTATCATTTCCAAAGCTCTTTGACTGATGGCAGACAGTGATTTGAGCGCAGTCCCCTGTTCTGTTGTGACTTGAGCAGGCAACAACAAGATGCACAATGACAGGTTTCTGATAATCCAGAGCCAGTAATTGTAAGGAGATGTTTTCCTCCGCCTTGGATTGATTAGCCATCAAGTGCCAGGCGAAATGGAATTCTCCGTGCTGCGGCTTCCTCCAAATCCATTTTGGCAGGTGCTCTGTTACTTGGGACGTTCTATGAATGAGTCACAATTAACTCATAAGGACCATACCAAACATTCACCGGTTTCAGTGTTTGGATTGAAACCAGCAGATTCCTTGCACAAATATTCACCTTTCCTCCACCACCGCCCATTGATCAATATCACTCTATTCCTTGGCTATTATTGGTGTGGGGTCCTGCTTCTTACTCCTCCCTAGATTAGTCCTCTAATAGGGAATTCCAACCAATCAGGGAAGTGGGATGATATATCCAGTGTGATTTTTCTAGAAAAAAAATGGTGCTGGAACTCACCATGTTCTCTTATAATGACAATGGCGCCCCCCTGAGATGTGCCCCCCTCCGAATATAACAGACAGAAAATCGGGTTGTCTATTCACAGCAATGACCAGAGGAGAAATGACCACTGGGAGGATTGCAGAGAGAAGAAATGCCATGGGGCATCATCATCAGCACAACGAGATGGCTTCATCTGCTGCAATAAAATATATCTCTCCTCTACAGCCACAGCATGCGCTGTGACCTTCCAACAGTTTGGCTTCACCCCCAAAGGCGCACTCTTCCATTGTCTCCCAAGCAGACAGAGGCCAACATTGTGGGCAATAAGATTTGGTTATGAAATGAAAATCATTGAGGGTAAGGAAATCAGCCCTGAGTGCTCACTGGAAGGACAGATCCTGAAACTGAGGCTCCAGTATTTTGGCCACCTCATGAGAAGAGAAGACTCCCTGGAAAAGACCCTGATGTTGGGAAAGATTGAGGGCACAAGGAGAAGGGGACAACAGAGGACGAGATGGTTGGACAGTGTTCTCAAAGCCACCAGCATGAGTTTGACCAAACTGTGGGAGGCAGTGGAAGACAGGAGTGCCTGGCGTGCTCTGGTCCATGGGGTCACGAAGAGTCGGACATGACTAAACGACTAAACAACAACAACAACAAGTGACAGAAACTTCAGTGAGGGCAATTTAAACAGATATGTGAATATTTTTTTCTATGAGTGCCCCTCAAAAGAAAAGAAAATATATGAGAAGAGTAAGCGTGTTTTCCAGCATAATCAGAAATGCTCATGGAACTCTGGGAGAAGTTTTGGCTTAGCTCTCTATAT
Source organism: Podarcis tiliguerta (assembly GCF_965153285.1). NCBI lineage: Eukaryota > Metazoa > Chordata > Lepidosauria > Squamata > Lacertidae > Podarcis > Podarcis tiliguerta. The sequence continues at coordinate 14,648,224 of NC_139536.1, read as the reverse complement.
AACAACAACAACAACAACAACAACAACTTATGTATACCCTACCCATCTGGCTGGGTTTCCCCAGCCACTCTGGGCAGCTCCCAACAGAATATAAAAAACAGGATAAAAGATTAAACATTAAAAACTTCCCTAAACAGGGTTGCCTTCAGATGTCTTCTAAACCTCAGATAGTTGTTTATTTCCTTGACATCTGAAGGGAGGTTGTTCCACAGGGAAGGTGCCACTACTGAGAAGGCCCTCTGCCTTGTTCCCTGTAGCTTCACTTCCTGCAGTAAGGGAACCGCCAGAAGGCCCTCAGTGCTGAACCTCAGTGTATGGGGTGAACAATGGGGGTGGAGACTCTCCTTCAAGTATACTGGGCCGAGGCCAGTTAGGGCTTTAAAGGTTGGCACCATCACTTTGAATTGTGCTCGGAAACTTACTGGGAGCCAATGCAGGTCTTTCAGGACAGGTGTTATATGGTCTCGGCGGCCGCTCCCAGAGACCAGTCTAGCTGCTGCATTTACTACTACTACTTTCACATTATCCTAGCAACGGGGGTTGTTTTACAAATGAGGAGCTCCCGTACAGCAGAGATTATGTTTAAATGACTCAGCCACAATATGAGTCCTGATCCTGGGAGCCTATAAGAAGAGCCCTGAAGGATCAGGCCAAAGACCCATCGAATCCAACATCCTGTTCTCACAGCAGTCCCTGAGGGAACCCAGCCAGATGGGCAGAGTATAAATAATAAAATTACTACTACTACTACTATAGGGTTGAAGGGTTGAAAGAGTTATGAGGATATGGGGGCTTGAAGGATCTGTGAAGGATTGGGGTGGGTTTGAAGGAGCTTCGAGAGGATGTGAGGGATTAAGGAGCTGTGTGGGGTTGGCTGGCTGGATGTGGAGCAAAAGGTGGGAGTTGGCAGGCAACCACCAGCCAGGGTAAAAGGTAAAGGTAAAGGGATCCCTGACCATTAGGTTCAGTCGTGGCCGACTCTGGGGTTGCGGTGCTTTATTGGCCGAGGGAGCTGGCGTACAGCTTCTGGGTCATGTGGCCAGCATGACTAAGCCGCTTCTGGCGAACCAGAGCAGCGCACGGAAAGGCCGTTTTCCTTCCTGCCGGAGCGGTACCTATTTATCTACTTGCACTTTGACGTGCTTTCTAACTGCTAGGTTGGCAGGAGCAGGGACCAAGCAATGGGAGCTCACCCCATCGCGGGGATTCGAACCGCCAACCTTCTGATCGGCAAGTCCTAGGCTCTGTGGTTTAACCCGCATCTAACCTCTTTAGCCCCTTAGATAAGAATGAATCCATATTGAGGATGGCACTCTTGATATCTCTGAGATCTCTTGATATATCTACTTGCACTTTGACGTGCTTTTGAACTGCTAGGTTGGCAGGAGCAGGGACCGAGCAACGGGAGCTCACCCCTTTGCGGGGATTCGAAGTGCTGACCTTCTGATCGGCAAGTCTTAGGCTCTGTAGTTTAACCCACAGTGCCACCCGTGTCGTGTACCAGCCAGGGAGGCAGCCCCTAATATTGATAATATCTTTATATGACTTGATCCCTAAGCCAGCAACACAAGGCATTGTTCCTGGGACTTCAGGCATGCCGACTGATGTCTCCTTCCAGCTGAGCACCATCTCTCTCCCTTCAGAGGCTCCTTCTGGATTCTGTTTCTTGATCATGCTGTGTGGAGGAACGTAGCGAAATGCAGGCAAATGGATGAAAGCCTCTTCTCAGTGAACGCTTCCTCTTTCCCTGGCCAAGCAGCGCATCCCTGGCTTCTTGTTTTGCTCTCCTTCCATCCTTATTAGGCAGCAAAGCAGGATTTGTCATTGTGTGTGTGACTCTCGCTCTTCTGCCCTGTGGCGCCGAGAGACTCCATGTAGGGAGGTGCCAGAAACAAAGGATATTTCTTGACATGGTTCTGCATTTTGAAAGAACTGGGTCAAAGTGTGTTTTCCGGCAGCATCTGATCGTGTTTTTCTTCCAGATGCTGCTCGTGGGAAGAATAACATGGAGTTTGTGGGGGGATGTTGTGAGCCACGCCACCATTGCTACCGCTACCCATTCCTGCTTTCATCCTGCCCTCTGGCTCTCAAGAAACCCACCTCTCTCTCTCTCTATCTTTTTTACTTTGTGCTATCAGAGGTCGGGGGAAGCTCATCTCCGGGGAAAGGGAAGAGACACCTGGAAGAGAGACGTCAGAGGGTCCCTCTGGCATTGAGCACCAAGTCAGTGCAATGAGGGCAAAGTGCCACGGCGTTATGTAACAGCTGGCTCCTGAAATTCTCAGATGGTTGGAAATCGGAGAGAGACAGAACGGATGCCCAGGAGCCCAGAGAAGAAACCATATGGCGAAAAAATTGAGTGTTTCCAACTTCCGAAACAACCAAAGAGACGTGGAATCCAATCAGAAGCCCGTGAGAAAGTCACAAGCAGGACCTGAGTACAGGAATACTTTCCTGTCCTGCAGTTTCCAGCAATTGTGTGTTTAGAACTTTAAACCTCCCCCTTAAATAAATTCAGACAAGACTCAAATTTTGGTTTGGTTTCTGGCAGAATATTGATTACATCAAGTGAGTGGTTGCATAGGCTCTGGTTCGACTAGCTCCTTGCACCGTGGCAGGTAGCGCTGACCCAGGGCACCAGCATAGATCAGCTTAGGGTGAACACCCGGATAAGCGGAAAGCCGGGAACAGGCTAACTCCACCACCCAAATGCCCCCCTCGACTCAGGCATGGGCACAACCCCTCTCAGGGTTGACCAAACCATTGATTCCTTTAACGGAATACCCTTCTCATAGGGATGGCGAGAGTGTTCCCCCATCCCTATCACCTGAACCAGAGCCTATTCACAACCTTACAAGTTGTGACGATTTGCTACGTGGCAGGCAAAACCCAAATGGCAACAGCCAATCAGCCAAGTGGGGGAAATTCCTGCCATGCCCCTGTCCCAACGACAGACGACACACGACGGCATAGCAAGGTCAAGCGCAAGCCCTAAATATAGGGAGAGGTGGGTGGGTGTTCCGAATGCACTGGCCCAAAGAGGAAGCTCAGGGTCTCGTGCATGGGCATATATATGTCCCTTGATCCATTTGGCTAGTGTCCCATTCGCCTGATTAAACCCAGCATTGAGGGACCTACCAACAGCGTGTTGTGGCTATCCAATCGTACCCATCCACAACACAGGGTTTGGTTGCCAGGTCGCACCACAACACGTGCCCTCTTTGACGGAGGACACGATCTGGTATTCAGAAGCATTACTGCCCCCATCTTTGGACATGTCCCCCCATAGGAACAAATTTATAAGTTTGAGAACTTGCCGCCAGCCCTATATTCTTCCTGGTTGCTCTCCCTTGATGCCCACCAGGGTGGGAAAAGTCTGAGACTTGGGGTGGATCTACACTGATGGTTTTTAACGTTAAGGAAGGGCTAAATACTGAAACACAGCTCATATGTCCCTATGTAGTGCTTTACCTTTTTAAAAACTGCATTCAAACTCTGCCCTCCCCTCCAATGGTATTTGAGGGGCAGATAACAAAGGACACAGCTGGAAGGAGGGAGGGAGGAAAGATGATTTGAAATGTGATACCAGAGGGCGGAACAGAGCAATGAGCGACCGGCAGCAGGGAAGGAAACAGAGTTTGGCAAATGTTGCCAGTTATTGCTCACATTTGGTGGAAAAGAAAAAAAAAAAAAAGTAAAAAAACCCATTTTAATTAACAAGTATACACTGTGACTTTTAAGAATGACATATCAAATATCGTTCTAATAAGGGGAAATAACGTTAAACGGGTCAGTGTAGATCCAGTCCTGGTGATGGTGGCTTAGCCTACACCATCTTGCGAGTTCACACACAAGGCAAGCTTCAGCTGGGGGACTTTATGAATCATAACTCAGTCATTTAACCACTGCCGTACCCCTAGATCTAGTGCTTAGAAATCCCATTTCAAAGGTCTTTACTTTCCTGATTATAACCACATTAGGGATGTCCAAAATGAAATATTTCCAGCTGGTGTGTAAGTGGTTTATAACCTCTACTCCTCGGAGATTTACAACACTTCTTATGAAACTACATGGAACGCAGTATTTTCTTAAATTATTCATCGGGAGGTATTTTCTACTGCAAAATTCCTTAGGTATAGATCATAAATTTAATTAGGTGCATAACCTATAATTTCAAGATTGGCTGGCTGGACTTTTTTTTGTTCTAATTTAAGAGGCAAAAATTGCATAATAAATATCCCAGCTCTGACATTATGTGTATTTATTTTTCATAAAATGATTTGCTCCCAATCTCCCTTTCTCCCCCCTCTCTCCTTTTTTTTGTTTTTGCAGGTAATTAAACACCGCCAAATGCAAAAACTAGATCCAATCGTTAAATAATTCATTGCATATTGAACTGACAAGCTGTAGTCCTTACTTGTTGCAGGTAATTATAAAGACATAAAATTTTAATTCAGATTATGTTTAATTGGTATGTTTGATGCCAGTTCCTGTGCCAAAGCATCCTTGGCTTCTACTTTCATCTTTGTTAATGCTTGCATTTCAGTAAAAATGTTACTTTAAGAAAATTATCATTGGGTGATAGATGAAGATACAGCCAAGAGTGCTGAGTTATCATATGTTACAACATGGTCCTCAATATTAGGGCTAAGCATAGACTCCCAACCTGCCCTGTGGCCCCTGGGTTGGAGCAATGAAGCCTGGATCTGTACCTGAAGTAAGTGGGGAGGGCTAAGGGTTTTTAAATAAGCCCTATTTTAAAAAATACAGTAGACATAGGATTGGATCCTCAATCCTACAGCTTCAGGTAGCAGGAAGAAGGAGAGGCCTGCCATTAAAAGAACCCCTGATCTTCTCCTACAAAGATGCTATTAGCTGGTAGGCCCCTACGTGTCATCATAGTCCCTCCCTCTTCTCTCTCATGCTTGTCTCTACTGCCTGCCTGGTGCCCCCTATACTGACAGCCCCAGATGGCTGTGGGTCACTCAGCCCAACCTTTAGTGATTCAGGGATGTCTCAACCTGACTCGATTGAGGCCCAAATCCCTCTGAATTCTCCCAATTTCATTAGGGATTTGGGCCTTGGTCAAACCTGGAGCACAAGACTACTAAATATTAGGGGTGTACATCGGCTCTGTGTGTACCGGGCAGATCAGGATAATTTGGGGGAAGGTTCTTATCAGGGCCGGCAGGCCCATGAGGCAGACTGAGGCAGCCGCCTTAGGCGGTGGAATCCTGTGTGCCAGCAGTCCTGAAGGCAACCTGCCTGTCCCTGCCCATGTTGGAGAAGTGGAGGCGTTGGCGGCTTCTGTTGAAATCTCTGTGTGAGTTCTCTCAACACAAACCACCATGCAAGCTTGTTAAGTGAGGCTTCGTCAGCAGGGCAACAGTAGTGGAGGTGGCACCTTCTTGTTTTACCTCAGGTGGCAAAACGGGATGGGCCACCCCTGGTTCTTAAGTTCCTGAGCTGTATTGTGCCATTAATAAGGTGTCTCATGGACTCCCTAAGCCAGGGGTCAAGGGGTAGTAAGGAGTCGAAAAGCGAGAGCATGTGTGCTTTTAACCACTGCTAGGTGGGGAGGTTAAAGTGTGTGCAGGAGAGAAAGGGGTAGAAACAGGAGGATGTGTGTCTACATGTGAAAGAAACCCTGTGTGTGTGTGTGTGTGTGACTATTTCGCCCATGTGTGGAAAACCTTGGGCCCTCCAGACGTTTCTGAACTGCAACTCCCATCATGCCTCACCATCAGCCGTGCTTTCCAGGGCTGATGGGAGTTGCAGTGCAGCAACATCTTGAGAGCCAAAGGTTCTCCACACCTGATTTAACCCTTGACCCACAACCCACTAGTGCCTGGAAAGGTTGCCTAGATGGGCCATTGCTCTGACCCATGAAGGAAATTATTATTTTCTGAAAATGTGGTTGGCGTGTATGGGTTGCCATACGTCCATATTTTCACTGACATTTGAGTGGTTTTCGCTCTGGCACTGTTACAGACGGCTAAATCCTGGCTACGTCTGGGAAATTCCAGGTGTATGGCAACCCTAGTTTCAGCTACATGCCTTCGGCCAGGTGACCCTCTGCAAATATGCTCCAGACACACACATTCACACCATGCATTTATAACATTATGACAACACTTTAGATAGTTTCGGAGCCCAGAGTAACTGGAAACCCAATTACTTTGGAAATATTGTGAAGGCTAAGATCACCACAGTTCAAGAAGGACACTGACAAACTGGAACGTGTCCAGAGGAGGGCAACCAAAATGGTCAAAGGCCTGGAAACAATGCCTAATGAGGAATGGCTAAGGGAGCTAGCCTGGAGAAGAGGCGGTTAAGGGGTGATATGATAGCCATGTTCAAATATATAAAAGGATATCACATAGAGGAGGGAGAAAGGTTGTTTTCTGCTGCTCCAGAGAAGTGGACACGGAGCAATGGATCCAAACTACAAGAAAGAAGATTCCACCTAAACATTAGGAAGAACTTCCTGACAGTAAGAGCTGTTCGACAGTGGAATTTGCTGCCAAGGAGTGTGGTGGAGTCTCCTTCTTTGGAGGTCTTTAAGCAGAGGCTTGACAACCATATGTCAGGAGTGCTCTGATGGTGTTTCCTGCTTGGCAGGGGGTTGGACTCGATGGCCCTTGTGGTCTCTTCCAACTCTATGATTCTATGTGGAACCTTGTGTCACTTCAGGTCAGGGAAAAGGGGGAAATTCCTTGGAAGGGGCAATTCAGCACATTCCTTTTCCATTTTGGGGCTGGGTGGGTGAGGATGGAATTCATAATACTGAATAGTGAGTCTCTACTACCCAGAAGCCCCTGTTCACGTGTCACATAAAGAAAGCTAATCAGGCTCCTTCTTGCCTCTCTGTGCTGCTGATCCTGTGAAAACGAGCCATTCAGTTGAGATTCCTACATTGCTGGAGTTTGGAATCGATGACCTTCAAGGTCCCTTCCAACTCTCCGATGCTATGAGTGAAAGGATGGGCATTTAGTTGATTGCGCATGTGAGCTTGAGTCGATTAATCAACTGATTGCATTTGCACTTATTTGCATAAGGTTAAATTGTTAGTTCTGAATCACAAAGCTTCTTTGTTTTGAAATGATGGGTGCATGTGCTACAGCAGACATAATCTTTTTAGCTGATTAAAAGGGCTCAGGGGGGAAAAATCAATTGAACATTGCAGGTCTAATGGCTGGACTGTCCGTAACTGACCAGATTGAAAGATAGTTATGCTGTCGCAGCTGGAGCAAAGCATGGGGAACGATTAACCATGTCAATCTGCTAATGCGCTGTAGGGGTCACCAAAAGGATTCTGTCTCAGTGGATGGCTTTTCCCATTTCCTTTTCCTCAGGAATGACTGATGACCTCATTTCTAATACGGGAAGAATTCTTTTCTTCTGTCTTCAATGATTCTTTTCTTCTGCCTTTGCCAGTAGTGTGTGGCTTGGCTAACTTGCCTGAGTCTCCTACCAGGAAACGCCGTTGAATCGAATGACGGCGTTGCAGTGAGGACAGCATTATATTTCAGGAAGGGAATTGTAGCTGAAATTAGGTGGCTTGGATTCTTGGTCCTTTTTAGCTGAATCTAGAATGCTTTGGAGGCATTCTGCAGGAATGGCAGGATGTGTAAGAATGGGAGGGGGAGGAAGGCCCCAAGAAGGGAAGGAAAAAGCTTGAGTAGTGATCTGGATGGGGCCTCCACCCTGGGGCTCTCAGACATCCCAGTAGGCAGAGGGAGAGCCACTTGAGCCACATTTGGCCCCTGGGTGTGAGGTTCCCCACTCCTGGTCCATATAGAATCATAGAATTGTAGAGTTGTAAGGGACCCTGCTCAGCATAGTTCATAGCTTCTCTGAGTTCTTCAAGCCCCTTCACCAGGACAAGGCAGTGAAAGACGCCTGCTCCTTGGGAGAAAAGCAATGACAAACCTAGACAGCATCTAAAAAAGCAGAGACATCACCTTGCCAACAAAGGTCCGTATAGTTAAAGCTATGGTTTACCCAGTAGTGATGTATGGAAGTGAGAGCTGGAGCATAAAGAAGGCTAATCGCCAAAAAATTGATGCTTTTGAATTATGGTGCTGGAGGAGACTCTTGAGAGTCCCATGGACTGCAAGAAGATCAAACCAATCCATTCTGAAGGAAATCAGCCCTGAGTGCTCACTGGAAGGACAGATCCTGAAGCTGAGGCTCCAATACTTTGGCCACCTCATGAGAAGAGAAGACTCCCTGGGAAAGACCCTGATGTTGGAAAAGATGGAGGGCACAAGGAGAAAGGGACGACAGAGGACGAGATGGTTGGACAGTGTTATTGAAGCTACCAGCATGAGTTTGACCAAACTGCGGGAGGCCATGGAAGACAGGAGTGCCTGGCATGCTCTGGTCCATTGGGTCATGAAGAGTCAGACACAACTAAACGATTAAACAACAACAACAAGAGACCCTAGGGCCACCTAGTCCAACCCCCTGCAATGCAAGACTCACAGCTTATGAATCCTTGACACATTACCTTCTAACATCTGCTCCAAAAAACTCCAGTGAAGGAGAGACTTCATCACCTTCCAAGATGGGATTTTTTTAAAAAATAAAATAAAACAGGGCTCATTTCCCAGTTCCACAGTCTCTCCCCACCCTGCCCCTTCATATATTTCTTTCCTTCAAGGGGTCTTTTGTCAACTCCAAGAGGATGCAATAAAAGGACGCCTTTGTTTTATAAAGGCTTTCAAACTGGGGGAGTAATGGCTCCAGGTTTTCCCTCAGTTGTCTTTAACGCCTTACCAAAATGCCCATAGAAAGCTGCCTTCTATCACTCAGGGAGGCCTCCTTTCATTGGATTTGTCATTAGCAACTGAGCTCGTAATGCACTTTGAGCTAAATCCCATTTTTCAGCGTGCAGAGACTTGAAATTTACCAATAAGGAGCCTCCTCGGTGAGACTTCGATGTAGCCACAGATGATGAAGCTCCTGCCCACCCACATTCCTCCTGCTCCAGTACTCTCCCAAATATCTTTAAATCTTAGATCTCAAGCTGACTCTGAAAGCTGCTCACTTACTCTGCAGGCACTAAAAATGGAAATATAGACCTGACAGTGTATAAGGGAGGAAGCCCTATGTGGGCTGCAGCTCTTAACCGAATACCGTGGCCTGGATTTATTTTTTTATTTTTTTTAAATAATAATCTGGCAAAATGAATTGAAATGGCCAAGGACTGAAATGGCGCCATATAAAATGCATGCTTTGTTGCTGGAGATCTGGATGCTTTTTTCTTTTTTTCTGCATTTGGAAAGATTTATTCTATCAATTACCAATCAGAGGAACTCATAAAGGTAAAAGCAGCAGACCATGCAGGGTTACTCGTAGTCTGTGAAGACAAATGCACCTCCACTGCAATGCCTCTTCAGCCTCCGGCCCCATTCAATATCCCTTCTCAGCCCAAATGATGGCTGACAGTTGGAATGGTTCATAACGAACCATTCCAATAATACAAAGACAAGAAGAAGCCAGCACACGGCCAACTTTTGTTGCAGGTTCTCGGAGCTTGCTTTTAGATTTCTGTCATAATTACAGAGGAATCGTTGAACCACCTAATTTCGAGTGAAGAACTTCACTTATTGACCGAGGAGTCATTTATATTCACTGCCGTCGGTATTCCTATTTGTGCTGCGTTTCATTTTAGGAATCCGCGGCTTGTCGTTCTGAACTCTCTTTTATGTAAACAACACAGAAAATTCAATTAAAAAAAATATTATTTATGAGAATGCGTGAGGAGACAAGCTGTCTTGACGGCCCTCCCATTTTGGGTTGAAAGGAGTGCTTTAAGAAGGGATAAACATTTCTACACACCCCTTTGTTGTGAGACTATTAATCTCTTCCCAATTTTCTTTCCTCTCAATTCTTCCCAGTGCCCTGTTTTACCTTTCCCCCCCTCCTACTTTCTATTGTTAATTTTCTTCCTAGGTTAGTCATAGGGTTGCCACCTTTGTTCTGGCAAAATACAGAATGGGGGAGGGAGTGGGACGATTCCCTTCCCCCACGCCTGGGTTTGAAATGACTTCAAAGCAATCCATTACAATCTATTGCAGCCTAATAGGTTGGCTCCTCTGGAGTTTGTCACACACACAAACAGATACTCACAAATTTGTGAATCCGTCTGTGGATCACAGGGAATACTACCCAGACCTTCAATACATGACAAATGCAGACCAGGGTAGAAAATGAATAAATGGGGAGGGCATATTTTGATGAGGGGATGAGCTTGTTCTGGTGGCAGGGTGAGGTGACAAGCCTTGTGGGGAGCAACTTCTATCTTATCCTCCTCTATCAAATATCATGCAGAAAACTATGTTCAGATTTGGGTCTTCTGGGCTATACTGACACAAAACCACTTGCTTTTAGAGCGCCAGAACATGCTCTCTGAGGAATGGGGCATGGCGCTCCCAGGCTGCAGCTCTGTGGATGACCACTGTTATGTGTTCAGTGGTCTTGTGTTTGCCTAAGCTTGAGTCTGGACTAAGGATTCGGAGCCCCTGTGTTCTGATTCGATACATGATATCCAATCACAGCACATTTCAGGATTTGGGCCTCTGCCATTGGCCCTTAAACTCTAAGTCATGATTTGCAGCTTGAAAGTTTAGACAGCCAATCACGTTGTGAGTGGTCCGGGCCTCCAGAAATGTATATAAGCAGTTGCTTTGCCCCTGTTGTCCAGTTCTGTTAGTTCAATAGAGGTTCTTGCTGGTATCACTGTGTCTTGCCTTGTGGGAACCCACCTACACTTCAACCACCTAAACCACCTAAACCCAGCCAAAGCTGCAGGAAACTGGACCCAGGGAGGGCATTTGGAGAGGAACCCTAACTTAACCCTAACACACAGAGTGTGTGTGTAGCAGAGTGGAAATACAGGACAAACTGCGTCAAGGATTGAATCAATATAGGATTATCCCGTAGTATACAGGTTGGGTGGCAGCCCTATTTAGTCATGTGGATTACCCCAGCCAACCAGGGGGCACATGATGACTAGGATGACATTGAGCAGTGGTTGCCCTGGTGGCACCCATCATGGCTAGGTGTGGAGTCAAAGACTAAGAGATGCATAATAATTATAATCAGTGCTTTCCCCCCTAAAAAAAACACACATTTAGGGGTACTCTCATTTTGATTCAAGAAAATCACCATTTTATACTTCAAATCAGGAAAATAAATACAGTAAACGGACAAAAGTACAAATATTCACAAAATGCGTACCCCTGCGTCCCCCCAGAAAAAAGCTCTGATAATAATAATTTTATTATTTATATCCCACCCATCTGGCTGGGTTTCCCTAGCCACACTGGGCTGGGGGTTTCCCTAGCCACACTGGGTGGCTTACAACACATCTAATACATGAAATCGAAGAGTTTGTGAACCCAAATTTCTGATGAATTGTGGCCTCTAGACTTATTTTCTGAGCTATATAGGATGCTTAAAATTTAAGCTGCATCCACACACACTGGTAATTTCATACCTTTGAAAAAATATCTCTGTTTACATGTTTGTCAATGTGATACATGTTTCATAGCAAACTATCCCACCTTCTGGTGGGAGCATGGTAGGAAAGTCAACCTAAATGTGGAAAAGCAGCTAGTATGAGATGGAGCTGTCAGAATCCAGAAACAGGAATGTCTCTTTAGGTTGTGATTTGACGTTCTGATTAATAAATAATATGTGTGAAAACTGGCCACGGTTTTTTTTATAAACATACAGTGGTACCTCAGGTTAAGAACTTAATTCGTTCTGAAGGTCTGTTCTTAACCTGAAACTGTTCTTAACATGAAGCACCACTTTAGCTAATGGGGCCTCCCGCTGCCGCCGTGCTGCTACCACACGATTTCTGTTCTCATCCTGAAGCAAAGTTCTTAACCCGAGGTAATATTTCTGGGTTAGCAGAGTCTGTAACCTTAAGAGTATGTAACCTGAAGCATATGTAACCCGAGGTACCACAGTACAGAGGTAAGTCTGGTGTGGCATTCCAACCTCAAGCCCTGACTTCATCCCTGCGCACCTTCCAGGGCACCATCATTGAGGACCCAGCGTGGTGCAAAACCATGTGACTTGGACCACTGGCAACTTGAGATAACCGCTGGTCAGCTCAGCCCACTCAAGGTAGGGTGGGGACTTCTCAAGACCTCTTAAGGTCTCCTCCCGCTTTATACCTACAGGATATCTTAAAATGTAAAGGTACCCCTGACCATTAGGTCCAGTCGTGGCCGACTCTGGGGTTGTGGCGCTCATCTCGCTCTATAGGCCGAGGGAGCCAGCGTACAGCTTCCGGGTCATGTGGCCAGCATGACTAAGCCGCTTCTGGTGAACCAGAGCAGTGCACGGAAACACCATTTACCTTCCCGCCAGAGCGGTACCTATTTATCTACTTGCACCTGACGTGCTTTCAAACTGCTAGGTGGGAAGGAGCAGGGACCGAGCAACAGGAGCTCACCCCATTGCAGGGATTCGAACCGCTGACCTTCTGATCGGCAAGCTCTAGGCCCTGTGGTTTAGACCACAGCGCCACCCGCGTCCCCAACAGTATGTCTTACCCAATGCCATTTCCACCAAGTTGTGACCATGAATATGAGATGCTTAACAAAAACTTGCTACCCACTGAGAAGAAGAAAAAGAAGAGTTTGGATTTGATATCCCACTTTATCACTACCCAAAGGAGTCTCAAAGCAGCTAACATTCTCCTTTCCCTTCCTCCCCCACAACAAACACTCTGTGAAGTGAGTGGGGCTGAGAGACTTCAGAGAAGTGTGACTAGCCCAAGGTCACCCAGCAGCTGCATGTGGAGGGGCAGGGAATCGAACCCGGTTCACCAGATTACGAGTCTACTACTCTTAACCACTACACCACACTGGCTCTCTACACCACACTGGCTCTCTGAGAGAAACCGGAGGCCGGTTTTGCTTGGGTTGCCTGGTTAAGCAGTGATTATGCCAAGCCTTTGTGGGAGCCTCTAAACTGAGGGAGGCAGGGCTTAGGAAAACCTTTTCCATACTTCGCTGAAGGAGGCAGGAGGCCAGACAAGAGGGCGGACTGTCCTTTTAAAGGAGGCTGCCACCACTCTCTTCTCTTGAGATCTTGCTGGGCTGTGCTGTGGCTGCTGGGATCTTTTTGGGACTATTGCCCCCCAGCCATGTCAGCAGGTGCATTGCCATCCAAAATCAGCTTCTGGCATCAACAGGCTCGCTGGGCTGCGATTCGCAACTCTACGCAGCCAATAAATAATATTTGGTTGTGTGATAACGTCACTGCGGGCAATTGAAGACAGGTACTTTTTTGGATCAGTCATCTCCTATCATTCAAGATGACATCCTAGCGTTGCACAGCAAATCATGACGATGTTGCTGGAAGTAATGAAAGAAATTCAGAATCATTGCACTGCTTCCCGAATAGGTAAACAAGCCCACAGAAGTCACAGAAAAAAAAGAAAAGAAAAGCCCCAATGTTCATGAAAAACATGGACTACTCTTCAGCTGGTCCCAAGTAGAGTGGGGCCTGAATGTCCCCTTGTGAACTTCCCATTCATTTCAATGGGGCTTGCCTGTGACAGCAGCATAGGACTTTTGCCTTTCATTTTTTATTTCTGGATTTTATTCAGGGGGTGGGGGGAATGATGTCTTTTAATAGTAGCTGATCTTTGATGCAGTCTTGGGGAGTGTTCTGACAAGGTGAAGGCCACCTTGATTTGAATCTAAGAACTCAAGAATCACTTGTTCGGTGAGGAACTGCTTAAGTTTGCCTCAGGTGAACAGATTTTATTACTTCTGAAGTAAGGATTTGTGCCACTTGAAATTGTGGGATATAAAAGCCTGTGTCAAATGCCTGTAAAACATCTCTCTCTCTCTCTCTCTCTCTCTCTCTCTCTCTCATTGTCTGGGGAAGGTCACTTTAAATTAAAACAACCATATTTCAGCTTTCTACCTGAAGGTTTTGTTTGTCTGTGAGCTAAAACAGCAAAACAAAGGTCCTGTGTAGTACCTAATGCATGGACCTGGAACCCTGATCTGAAACCCTAAGCTGCATAATCCATGGACCAAATTGTGCCTGAGTTTGTATTGCACTGGCTCAGGTTTTACGTGGCTTAGAGCAGCTGTATGACAAAAAAACAAAACCCGTTTGAAATCCTTCCAGGAAGCGACTGTATGGCTTAACATTTCCTGGAGAATTGTACAGGGGGGAAATATGGCCATCTTCATAGGGGCAGCCATCTCGCCGCCATACAATGACAGCTTAAGCATCTTGCAAGAATTTTAAAAATTAAGGGAAGAAAGAGGCAGGCAGGTTCATGGAGAATAAGGCTATCAAAAAGGGCTATTTGCTCTGAAGGCTGTATTCTGTCTCCAATGTCACATAGCTGTCGACTGTCCTGGGGGAGAAAAAGGACATCTCCATATTTTTTTTTTGCAAGGGGACAGGGGCTGAAATTGTTGCGATGTACAAGAGCCCCACAGTAAGGGGGCTTTATTTAGTTGCAGTCTTGCAGCATCATAAAGCAGTCTTGTTACATTCAGGATCCACAGCATACAGGTGGAATTACGTTCAGGGGGAGAAGCCATCACCTCTTCACACCCCTGCCGGCTGAACTGCAAAGTCAACCATGCCTCTTTACACTAGCTGGCAATGGGTCAATTAGGCAGCGCCCCATGTCTTGCGATGCTTAGTCATCACATGCTGCTGACTCAGCATTCTCAGTTGGCACAGAGTGTTTAACTCCTTGATACCCACAACACTCCAACAAAAATGGCCGCTGCGACTTTGGGCTACACTCTCACCCTGAAAGAAATGCTTTTTTTGGGAGGAGGGCCCTGCAATCTCACATGACTCATGTGGGCATGAGGCCTCAGAATAAGGTTTCCCAGTTAGGGACCACTTTGCATTGGAGGGTACACTGTTGGAGGCAGTATCCTTCTGAATATCAGGTGCTGGAAACTGCAGGAGGGGATAATTCTCTTGTACTCATGCCCTGCTTTGGGTCTTCCCACAGGCATCTGGTTGGCCACTGTGAGAACAGGATGCTGGACTAGATGAACCTTTGGGCAGATCCAACAGGCTGTTATTGTGTTCTTATGGCTAGCGACTTGGAAGAAAAGTTGAAGACTTCAGGCGTATAATAATAATAATAATAAAATTATTTATACCTCACCCTCCCCAGCCAAGACCGGTCTCAGGGCGGCTATCAACCAATAATAAAAATAAGTTGATTAAAATACAACATTAAAATACAACATTAAAACATTAAGATGCAGCCTCTTCACAGGAGAAAGGAAAAAAGAAAGAGGGAGAGGGAACCAAATTGATTCTAAGCCAAAGGCCAGGTGGAACAACTCTGTCTTACAGGCCCTGCAGAAAGAAATCAGATCCAGCAAGGCCCTGGTCTCATGAGACAGAGCGTTCCACCAGGCTGGAGCCAGTGTTGAAAAGGCCCTGATTCTGGTTGAGGCTAATCTAACTTCCTTAGGGCCCGGACCTCTAGGCTGTTGCTATTTATGGGCCTTAAGGTCCTCCATGGGGCATACCAGGAGAGGCAGTCCCGTAGCCTGAAGAAGAGTTGTTTAAGAGGTGATAAGACTGGCTGGCCCATTGATGTTGGGCCAAATTTATTCACTGTTGCTGAAGAGGGTATGATTCAAACCATCAGCTGCAAATTAAGGGCATTTCAGCAAAGCATTGGGAGCACCTTTCTGCCTTGGAATGTGGCTGGCTGTAAGCAGAAGTGGGCTCTGTCAGAGCTGCTGTGGCCGTGGGTCCCTTTGAGGTCCTTTCCAGCAATATGATTCCTCGCATCTAAAGAGAAGGCCTCCCCCAACCAGTTTTTGAAGGCTTCAAGCCCCACAAGAGAAAGACACTGGAGAACTTTGTTGCAAAATTTTGGTGGCCAAAGACGGAAGTCCTATCGAGGGAGAGCTTGGAGGGCGAGATGATGAACTTTGCAACTTCTATACTGCAAAAGCTGCAGAAAAGAAGTTTCCCTTCCTAAGTCATTACATGTTGAAATCCATACATACAACAAATTTGCCATATTTCTTCAGAGCTGGCAGTGAAATAAGTTTCCTTCTCGGATTCAGCCTTGTTCAAAAGTAGCTGAGAACACAAACCACTCTGAGCCGAATACCAATTACTAATCAGACACCAAGCAGACTTCGTAGGAGTCAGATTTCCATATGCACCCCCCTCCCCAAAGCTTTAGTAATCTTTAACTGAATTCAGACATTCTTCCGGATCCTTTCATCTCTATCTGAGCGTAGTTTCGATATCGGTTGAGCTCTTTGCATGGATTAAACTTCTAAAAATCCTGGCTTGTTTACTTCGAACGATTTTCAGAATTCAACAAAGGGCGCTGTTCTTCTTATTGACAAGGCTTTGCTCGAACTTCAGGTCATATTGAGCTCATTCGCATTGGCAGTGAGCCCACAGGCATTAAAATACAAATTATATGTATATTGCAAACGGTTATGAATCTAGGACTACAATTGCAGAGTTCAGCTGATGTTAATGGAAGGCGCTCCTTCCAGCTTAACAATGATTTTGGATCACGCCCCAAATAAAAGTTTTTAAGCTGTGCAGGCTCCTTTCCTTGACGTACCTGCAATTTCATTCTCCCTTCCCAAAGGGCTTCATTACTGCTCATATATCTGCTCCTTCTGTCAGTCAGCATACAATTACCCGCACAGAACGAGGTGCATCTTCACCTGTTTGCACAGGTAGCTCATACAAGGACTTTGCCTATGTGACGGGGGGGGGGGGGAGGGAATGCTGCAAGAAGCCATTTGATGGAAGGTGGCAAAGGTAACAGGCACCCAGGTCCTTCAAGGTCCCTGGGGAACAAAGGTGATGGCAAAGAGGGGCTACTGCATGTAAAGCCATGCGCGAGAGCAAAGGAGCACTCTCCAAAGATTAGATGTGCCCTGCCAAAGGATGATGAACAGGCTGCCTGCCATTTCCCTGTTAGCTTGAGAAGGCCAGACAGGCCTGTCACTGATGGAAGAAAACACTGAGAAGAGATACCTGGTCTAATAAATCATCCTGGCATTCTTGGACTCCATCAACAGCCAACCATTCTATAGCTGAGCAGAGGAGGAGGAGGAGGGAGGTTTGTACCATCATCCTGCCTGGCCCATCTCTTCTTGGACACCAGTAGAAGCCAGGTGCTCTGCATGAAGGGGAGGGAGAAGGAGAATTACAATGGAACAATTACGGGCAAGATATAAAACATCAACTAAAGGTTCACAAAAAATGTGAATAAACAGCGAGTGATTGTAGCAAAACAACTGTGTTGTTGCTCTGTTGTTGTTGTTGTTTAGTCGTTTAGTCATGTCCGACTCTTCATGACCCCATGGACCAGAGCACGCCAGGCACTCCTGTCTTCCACTGCCTCCCGCAGTTTGGTCAAACTCATGTTTGTAGCTTCAAGAACACTGTCCAGCCATCTCGTCCTCTGTCACCCCCTTCTCCTTCTGCCCTCAATCTTTCCCAACATCAGGGTCTTTTCCAGGGAAACTTCTCTTCTCGTGAGGTGGCCAAAGTATTGGAGCCTCAGTTTCAGGATCTGTCCTTCCAGCGAGCACTCAGGGCTGATTTCCTTCAGAAAGGATTGGTTTGATCTTCTTGCAGTCCATGGGACTCTCAAGAGTCTCCTCCAGCACCATAATTCAAAAGCATCAATTCTTCGACAATCAGCCTTCTTTATGGACCAGCTCTCACTTCCATACATCACTACTGGGAAAACCATAGCTTTAACTATACGGACCTTTGTTGGCAAGGTGATGTTTCTGCTTTTTAAGATGCTGTCTAGGTTTGTCATTGGTTTTCTCCCAAGAAGCAGGCGTCTTTTAATTTCATGGCTGCTGTCACCATCTGCAGTGATCATGGAGCCCAAGAAAGTAAAATCTCTCCCTGCCTCAATTTCTTCCCTTTCTATTTGCCAGGAGGTGATGGGACCAGTGGCCATGATCTTCATTTTTTTGATGTTGAGCTTCAGTGTGTCATTGCTCACTCCTTGCCAAATGCCCACTGCAGAGAGGTGCATCTTCATTTGCTGGTAAAAGGTGAACAGTTCCAGATGCACTTCAGAGGGGAAGTCCTTACAGAGATGTGGCACCACCACAAAGAAGGCCCTATCCTAGGTCATTGTCTTGTGTGTATCACTGGGTGATGGGACCATGGGAAGGGCCTCCCCTGTTGATCTTAATGCATGCGCAGGTCGATATCCCTTTGGCTATTTTGGGCTCAAATCATTCGCGCCTTTACACATCAACATCAACCTTAAATTGGGCTTGGAACTGTACTGGCAACCAGTGCAGATCCTTCAGGACTGGTGCTGAATTATCATCTTCCCAGCCAGGTTCATCACCAGTTGAAGCTTCCAAACTGCCTTCAAGCACATTGCTATATAGAGTGCAAATAATCACAGGAGTATGGGCAACTGTGGCCAGGCAGTTTCTATCCAGGAATGGCTATATTGTAGCTAGTGCAGTTGTTGTAGATAGGAGCTCTTTGCCATTGGCACCACTTCAGTTTTGGTGAAAATGCTGGGTACAGAAGTAGCCCTGAACTGGTGTACTCAAGGGGAGTTCAAACCTATGTGGAACAGGCTGTCTATCCAATTCCTGGCATAGCTGCCAACTTTCCCCTTTTTTAAAGGGAAATTCCCTTATTCTGAATAGGATTCCTCGCAAGAAAAGGGAAACGTTGACAGCTATGATTGCTGGACGTAAGTGTCTCCAATCCACCATGCCTCTAACATGCTTGGATTGATGAGGTCCAATGCCAAGGGCCTTCTGGCGGTTCCCTCGCTGCGAGAAGCCAAGTTACAGGGAACCAGGCAGAGGGCCTTCTCGGTAGTGGCACCCGCCTTGTGGAACGCCCTCCCACCAGATGTCAAAGAGAACAACTACCAGACCTTTAGAAGACATCTGAAGGCAGCCCTGTTTAATAGGTTATTGTATTTTAATATTCTGTTGGAAGCCGCCCAGAGTGGCTGGGGAAACCCAGCCAGATGGGCGCTATATAAATTATTATTATTATTATTATTATTATTATTATTATTATTTTCGGTTTGCTGGACTGCATCCATCCCATTTCTACCTCCAGCCAATGGTTCACCCCTCAACAGAGAGATTCCATGCTCTATCCCCTGATGACTACTTCCACAGGAAGGAATGGAATCACCATATCAACCTGCCTCCAACTCCCAATCTACACCAATGGTCAATGGTATCAAAAGGTGTCAAGAGGTCAAGGAGAAACAACAGCTTTTTGCTGCTTTACTGGATGAAAACGATACATTCCCAGCCACCATTTTCCCACTTTTTACCACCATCAGTATAATTTTAACGCTGATGATGAATGATATGTTCCAAGCAATTTTTCCCCACGGTTTTCTAAGCAAAGTGGACAAATCAATTGCAGTTTGGTCTGTGCTGATTTTATACATGGCTGATAATAAGTCCATTCCAACCTATTTCAACTGAATACTCAGATTATATTTATTTAATAATAATAATAGTATTATTAATACCGTCTGCAATTTTTAAAAAAGGAAAAGCAAACAAGAATTTGGGCTGCCAAATAAATAACTAAACGGAGTTTGGCAATGTTACCAAATGCTAATGAAAGTAGAAAGAGAGAAAATGTGGGGCGATGCCCCAAGTTGACTCATTATCAACACAATTCTGGCCATATCTACTCAGAAGTGAGTCCCATCGAATTCAACAAGGCATTTTCTACATTAGATATATAAAAACAAGCATTGTGATAATATGAAATCTGAAAGTACTGCTAAAGTTAGTTTTACCTTTTCTTTTCCTCTGTTCTGCATATCCTGACAGTGATGTGTATTATTGCCAAGTGTTGTGTGCTGTGAGCCTCCCAGTAAGTTGTCATTCCTAACAATTGCAAGAATGTTAAGGAGAAGGGGGGGGGGGACCCATTACTGCCATTTCTTTCTCTTGTTATTTTTCAAGGTGAGCTGTAATCTGTGTCCCTGCATCCAAATCTTTGTTTTCATGAAAGGAAAAAAATTGTGTACGGAAAGCAAAGGGGGCAAAAAATATTAATTGCTTCCCCCCACCCTTTTCTGACAGCTCCAGTGGCTGTCGGTGTTACAGCCGAGGAGAAAGGAAACAACCTCGGCTGGAACAACAGCAGAATAATCCGGTGGGTTTGGAAGTTCTGCTGTCTCTTCCGTATGGTTCAAATATTCTGCCATGGCTTTGCATATTCTCACATTTGAGCAAGTCCACAAGTGGGCAGTGGGGTTAGTCTCCCCCATCTTCAAGGCACTGGGATGGTTAAGAAATTGAAACTAAGGATGAAGAAACAAAATCGGTAGTGATTAAAAGGGCACAAGACATAGGCCATAACATACAATTTGAGGATTGGATAAAATTGCGGAAAGTAAACTCGAAGTTTACAGATTGCATATTACTGAGAAAGAATTATATGAAAATGGTGTATAGATGGTATATATCACCGGTTAAATTGGCAAAAATGTATAAAAATGAAAAGAAAGAGTGTTGGAGGTGTGAAGCAGAAGGTACTTTTTATCATATGTGGTGGGATTGCAAAAAGGTAAAAGCTTATTGGGAAATGATATATAATGAGTTGAAGAAAATGTTGAAAACAACTTTTGTAAAAAAACCAGAAGCCTTTTTATTAGGTATTTTAGGTCAAGACATACCGAAAGAAAAGAGGACTTTATTTATGTATGCCACTACAGCTGCGAGACTGTTGATTGCAGAAAACTGGAAGACTGAAGAAATACCAACTAAAGAACAATGGCAAGAGAAGTTGATGAACTATGCAGAACTGGCAAAAATGACAGGCAGACTAAGAGAAAAAGACAACAGTGACTTTGAAAAAGAATGGGAATCATTTATATTATACTTGCAGAAACAAAGAAAGTCTATAGACTTGATGGCAGGATTTAAATAAACATTCACATCATTAGTATTAGAAAATGTGTTGAAGATAGAGAAGTAATATGGTGTACTCATTTTTATTTTTATGTTTTTAGATTTGATGTTATTGTATAAATATGTTATTAGTAGTTTTCCTTTTAGGAGGTACACTAAGGTGGGTGAAAGAAGAAACACCCAGAAGTGGAAGTTGGGGGAAGCCTAGGAGGGGAGGGGGGAAGGAAAGCATAGTAAATGTTATGAGATGTATGTAATGAATGAAAAAGAAAAATGAATAAAATTTTTAAAAGAAAAAAAAAAGAAATTGAAAACACAAATATCCCCTGTAACAGAGCTGATGAAAAATAATGTTCTGAGTCTTGCCAGTGTGATCACAGTTGATGAGTAGCCAGAGTCTGTTGGGGGGTCTATGGTGAGTGTTGTGTAATTGTCTGAGTATGAGAAGCAGTTGTATCCAAGTAGAATTTAGACGGGGAGGGAAAAAAAGTGGAGAGTTCAGTTAAAGCTGGTTACCATAGGAGCAGCTACAACTGCTAGCATTCGGAGACCAGACCTGACACAGGGTTCCTTGGATTCGCTGCCTGTTGTAGCTGTGCCTATTTGCTTCCAACATGCTGGTTTTTTTGTTTTTGTTTTTAAAGAGCTGAGCTGAAATGTCTCTGAACACATTTTCTGATTCTATATGCACAAAAATGGAAGGCGGAGAGGACTTCCTCAAAGGAAGAATGGTTGATGAAAATCTCAGAATACGCAGAGTTGGCAAAATTGACAGCACTGATAATATTTAGAATCTTTTAAAGAAGGCTGGAAACCTTTCCTTTGTTGTTTAGTCGTTTAGTCGTGTCTGACTCTTCCGGACCCCATGCACCAGAGCACGCCAGGCACTCCTGTCTTCCACTACCTCCCGTCAGACTCATGTTTGTAGCTTCGAGAACACTGTCCAACCATCTCGTCCTCTGTTGTCCCCTTCTCCTTGTGCCCTCCATCTTTCCCAACATCAGGGTCTTTTCCAGGGAGTCTTCTCTTCTCATGAGGTGGCCAAAGTATTGGAGCCTCAGCTTCACGATCTGTCCTTCCAGTGAGCACTCAGGGCTGATTTCCTTCAGAATGGAGAGGTTTGATCTTCTTGCAGTCCATGGGACTCTCAAGAGTCTCCTCCAGCACCATAATTCAAAAGCATCAATTCT
Source organism: Podarcis tiliguerta (assembly GCF_965153285.1). Taxonomy (NCBI): domain Eukaryota; kingdom Metazoa; phylum Chordata; class Lepidosauria; order Squamata; family Lacertidae; genus Podarcis; species Podarcis tiliguerta. The sequence continues at coordinate 14,626,083 of NC_139536.1, read as the reverse complement.
TCAGAAACCTTTCCTAATCTATATTAAAAAAAGTTATTTGGACTATGTGGAACTGGCGAAACTGACGCACAAATTACGCGACAAGGACAACTGTGATTTCAAAGAAGATTGGGAACCTTTTACAAAGTACTTAAAGAAACAACAAAATGAACTGATCTCCTTGGCAGGTTTTGAATAAACAGACACAAATTTATTATTGGTAACATATAGATAGATAAATTAAGGATCATTACAATTTTGGAATATGCAGAGAGTAACATGTGTTCAAAAACCTGAGAGAGGAGCTGAGGGAAGTCAGGGAGGGGGGTGGGAGGGTGGGATCTTTTCAGGGAGGGGGGAGGGAAATTTATGGAGGGGAAATGAGGTTGATACATTTTTGATAAACTGTTATGTTGAAATGTTTAATAAAATAAATAAATAAATAAATGTTATTTCCCACAGTGGGGTGTGAAGTGTAAGAGAATAGCAGAACATATAAAGGAACACTTTAGAGAGCACGAAATAAGATCAGACGGAACCTTAAAACCTAATTGTTTGCAATTTGGGTTATAAACTTCAACGATGGGTGAGAGGAAAGTCACTAGTGTTATCCAACTGGAATATAATTGTTGAGTAACAAATGTAATTTTGTATATGGAAAAAACAAAAACAAAATATCAAACAAACAAACAACATTTTCTGGAAAAAATAATCCCGCCTGCAACATCTCTTTTTCTCACTATCACTCCTAGAAAAAGTCATCCATGTTGCAGAAATTTCTTCTAATATTCTCTACCATTTATTATTATTAGTTTTGGGGCAGTGACCCCCCATTTCTCCCCTGTAATGCCCGAGAATGATGTCAGGGCATTGTGGAGGGTCGTTGCCGCCGCCGCCATTTGTAATGGCAGTTGTTATTTTTAATTTTTATTTTTTAAAAAAACAAAGCTCTGAGGAAAATAAGAAGAACCTGTGTCCTATGGTCACTACTAATGGTTACGCATATAGACGAAACCATTGGATAATATCTTTTCCCTTTGGAGAAATTATACAGATCCTCTCATTTCTGGGCCGATGCGAGTTTTAGTCCAAAATATGGATGGCACTAGGCTAGGGAGGGCTGCTCTATGGAAAAACTCAAGGTGATCTTTGACTTGCTTTCTGCCCTCAAAGAAGCATCCAACAGACTGTGTCATATCAGCAAAGAGTCTCTGCTACGGTGTCATCTACATTGGGACAGGATTTCTCCTTTCAAAGCAATTTCTTATCTTCCGTGCCCGCCTTTATCTTGTCTATGCAGTTTTAAAAGTCTGTCCTGCATTTCTGAAACCTAGCATGGAAAACCTAGGAAGAAAAAAATATTCCAATTATACTCCTTGGTATTTCCCCTCTGGCAAAACCAAAGTCACTTTGAACTAGAAAAGTGCCTTTGAAAAAGAAGAAGAAGTAGTAACACCTGAACTCTCCTACATGCCGTCCAAGATTACTCTGAACTCTTTCCATATTTTTACACACCTGCTTTTTAACAAATTAGAGAACCTTCCTAGCTCTGTCGCCTGCTGCTTTTCCAGTTCTCTGTACCACTCATATATAAGCATTGTTTAAGTTCTACAGCTTGCATCCATAGCAATAGCTTCTACACATTTTTTTGAGTGAAGGGGCAAACTAGTCTGTATACTGTTACTTGTTCGAAATCCCAACGTTACAGGACATTTCATGAACTGCTGAGGGTTCCAGAGTAGTGTTCTCACCCTTCTACAAAGAACTTTTCCTAGAAAGCTGTTCTCTGTTGAGGCGCAGCTGGGTTGAGTATACGTGTCTTCATATTCTAAAGCAAAATTTCCACTGCGGGGGTTGTTTGATTATTTGATTATTTCTAACTGCATAGCTTAGCTAATGGCCATTTTTCTTCCCATTAGCTGGTCTTCCCATCACAAGAAGACCATTAAGTTCTAAACACTCTGTCTCTGTGTTGGTATATCTGCTTTGTGGCAGGTAGTTTAGGAAGCATGTTAGTAATATAACTTCACGTCTTGTAGTTTAGCACGGCCATAACAAGACGCAGCAAGGGAATAATGGCTGGAGAGGGCATAACTCCAGGGTTTCTAATGGGCCTTTGCTCCAATATTAAAAAACAAAGGCTGCTCAGCCCTGTTAAATTATTGAAAAGCAGCACACTTTACTTAGAAGTTATTACTTTTTTTGTGCATGATCTACAGTTTTAAACAACGTCGTAGGCCCAGAATCTGAACTACAAAGGCAATAAAGGAACAGTCCTTTGGGACGACAATGGCAGTGAAAGTTCCATTTTCATAACTCACCAGCTCTGGACTGCAGCTTATCAAATTTATTTTAAAGGAGAGTTAACAAATAAAAACGGGAGAGAGTGAAATAATGTTTGGGGGTATTAGCTTGTGATCCACAGGAGTGCAAGCAATCATACATTTTTCTGTTAATTGCTTCTCACCGTTTCTTTCTTCACGCCGCGCCAGCAAATTAGACAAGACTCTTCCGTGTGTTATTTGGAGTTGTGTCAAAGATCACACGCTGGAATATTTGTACTTTCTGTGGCACTTTCTTCCTCACAATAAATAAACATCCCAGACTAGAGAGGGAGTCAAAATGGCTCCCAGCGATTCAGAAAGAAATATATTATAAATTCTTTCATACTGAAGATGACTCAGTGGTGTTATGTGAACTCACTATCTTCCCTTCCACCCATCTACTCTGTATTTGATCCAAGGAAATGGGATGAATTATCTGATACTTGCTAGGTAAGTCATGGAGGATACAGCTGTCAGTGGCTACTAGCCACAATGGCTAAGCCTTATACTCCAACAATGGTACGCCTCTGAATATTAGTTTCTGGGAATCTTAAGTGGAGAGGACACTGTTGTACTCAGCTCCTGTTTGTGGGCTTCACACAGGTTTCTAGTTCACTGTGAGAAGAACAGGATATGGGACTATGTTATTTGAATTGATTCCCTGAATTGATTCTTGGATGTGTTCCTGTCAGTTTGCATTTCTTAGTACAGAAAGTATTGATCTGCTGTGTAGAGATCTTCCCTATTCTAATTAATTCAAGAGGGTTCTGGAAGCTTCTCTGTGTGAAAGAAACAAGTGGAAGGTTCGTGATGTTTGGGTTATTCCTTCAGAGAAGCTGAGTACAGCTGGCTTAAACTGGTTCTCTTATCTCTTCTGTCAAGGACAGCCGCTCTGAGCCCGGCCTTGGCTGGGGAGGGCGGGGTATAAATAAAAAATTATTATTATTATTATTAAGGTCATGCTGACTATAAAAGTAAGGCCAGAAGAAGCCTGGGTTTCTCTTTCTATCTCTCTTCCTTCTGGTGTGGTATTCTGTACATAGTATGCTTAGTGTTAAAGTTTAGACTTATTATAAGATATTGTGAGTTTAGGTTAAGTCTGCTGCAACTGGATTTCTTATGGAGAGTGCCAATCCTGAATGTATTGGATTTGTGACCATTATGCTCATTTGCCTTCAGTAGAAGTAAAGCTCTGCTGGATGAAATATAATTGCCTCTGGTCTATTCTTGGGGAATCCTGTAATGTGTTTTCAGTTTTTAATCTATACATTGGAATCTGCTCTGGGTCAATATTGAGTAGAATTCCATGACAGTTCTGCCCCTTCAACATTCAAGGGGCCTGGCCCCTTGACCCCAGATATTGAGGGGGACAAAGACCCCTCAACCCCCTGTAGTTGGCATGCCTGAGTCCAATGACATCTGGAGGGCAACAGAATGGCAAGCCCTGGAGCTGGCCTAGAGACCTGAGGGAAGGCCCAGTCCTTTTCAGATGTGATTGTCCTCATTTTTGGACATCCAGCCATTTACAACTAGGCTGAAATGCGTTTTCCAGGAATTCTAAAGGTAAAGGTAAAGGGACCCCTGACCATTAGGTCCAGTCGTGACCGACTCTGGGGTTGCGGCGCTCATTTCGCTTTATTGGCTGAGGTTGCCCGCATTTGTCCACAGACAGCTTCCGGGTCATGTGGCCAGCATGACTAAGCTGCTTCTGGCGAACCAGAGCAGTGCACGGAAATACCATTTACCTTCCCACCGGAGCGGTACCTATTGATCTACTTGCACTTTGACGTGCTTTCAAACTGCTAGGTGGGCAGGAGCAGGGACCGAGCAATGAGAGCTCACCCCATCGCGGGGATTCGAACCGCCGACCTTCTGATCGGCAAGTCCTAGGCTCTGTGGTTTAACCCACAGGGCCACCCGCGTCCCTTCCAGGAATTCTACTATTCATCATAAAGAAGAGGTCATTAAGCTACAGCACTGAAGTGTATCCAATGGATGGGAGTTGTAGTCCAACAACATCTGGAGGGCCACAGATTCCCCATCCCTGTTGTAAAGATAGAGAAGAAACATCTGCCAAGGTGCCTCTAGGGGGATAATTCAGGTGCAATGAGTCTTATAGGAGAAACAACAAATAAACTTGCCATGAACCCATCAAAGGACTCATCTAAGTGGGTGCCATTCATGCATCTAGGCAAAAGCACCATGTCTTTGGATGAACAAGGTCAATATTTGTCCTGGTATCATTAATGCATTGATTTGGGAAATCTGGCCACATTTTGGTATGCATGAACATCACATCACAAATAGGGTATGAGTTTGTCAGACACCCCCAATGTCATCTTGCTCTGAATGGCGCTTGAATAATACGACAATAAGGTCAGGAGTTCTTTACACCAGCTCAAAGAGTACTCATGGAACACATCTGTTAGGGAAAAGTCAAATGTTGCCAGTCATTCCAGATCAATGCTGCCACCAACTCCAACTATGGGATCTTGGTTAAATGCCTCCACCATCTGCTTAGCGTCATGGTTTTTGTTGCTCTACCCAATATTTACAATCCTGATAAAGTTCAGCCTTACAATTAAATAAGAGACAAACACTTATCTCTCATGACAGTTTTGCTTTGAGGTGCTTTTTTATTATAAAAAACCAAAACACTACATTTTAGTGATCAACCTTTATAAATTGTGATAGCCTTCACTGAGTCCTAAGTGAAAGATCTTCCTTCAAGATCTGTCAGCATCCTTGGCTCATGACAGTTTATGCTGGACCAAAGAGTTTCAACCCTTAACAAACTACAGCGCCCAGGATTCTTGGGGAGAAGCCAGAACTGTTTAAAGTGGCACCATAGTGCTTTGAATGTATAATTAGAATGCAGCCTTGGTTGAATACCTACTGCATTTTTACTCTGGGCCCTTATTTTGAAGGATGGGCAAGAAGCAACAAGAACAAGAACAACAACAACGACAACATTATTTATCTGCCGCCCATCTGACTGGTTTTCCCAAGCCACTCTGGATGGCTTCCAACAAAAGATTAAAAATACATTAAAACATCAGTCATTAAAAACTTCCCTAAACAGGGTTGTCTTCAGGTGTCTTCTAAAAGTCAGATCATTGTTTATTTCCTTGACATCTGATGGGAGGGCATTCCAAAGGGCGGGTGCAACTACTGAGAAGGCCCTCTGCCTGGTTCCCTGCAACCTCACTTCTCAGGGTGAGGGAACCGTCAGAAGGCCCTTGGAGCTGGACCTCAGTGTTCAGGCAGAACGATGGGGGTGGAGACGCTCCTTCGGGACTGAGGCCATTTAGGGCTTTAATGTTCAGCACCAACACTTTGAATTGTGCTCTGAAACGTACTGGGAGCCAATGTAGATTGTTTAAGATCAGTGTTATATGAGCTCAACAGTTGCTTCCGGTCACTAACAACAACATCCACAAACCAGAGGAATCTAGATTTAATTTTAATTCTGGAGATAATTAAAATGACTCTCAGATTTACAATGTTCATGTGCTGTTCCTCAGCTGCTATGCCAGTTATTTATTTATCATACCAATCTTGCATTACAGGAGTGTATCTTTTGACTCTACAGTGAGAGGGACAAGTTCTGGGAGGAATGTGAATGAGGCTGGTGCCAGCCGAGCTGTGCAGACCTGCTGAGCCTTCATGGCTAGGTCCCTGGTACTTGGAGATTTTGATGAATAAGGGCCATTAGGAATAATACTTCATGCCATTACCAGCTGTGAGCATATGGCGGGAGCCACAGTACAGCCTGAATAGCAGCACTTTTATAGGCATCTCTGTTTCCTATGAATGTCCAAAGATTAACTCACGGGCATTTTACATAAAAGAAACCAGGGACAGATTTTACTGAACTTCCTAGGAAGGCTGAAATGAGCTGCTAGGAAGTAAATATAATTATAGATAGAGATAGTGGCTAGCTTCCAACAGGGATAGAGGAATCTAGGGAGGAGAGAGGAACTAAATTCAGTTCCCATTTCAAGGCGAACCCACCTCATTCATAGTTCCTGAAAGAACACAAAGTTGTCCTTCGAAATTTTCACTTCTCTGAATTTTGCAGTGCAGTTCTCTAGCCACGTTATGTATAGAGCAGGAGACTCACAGGGTTGTGGGTTTGAGCCCCACATTGGGTAAAAGATTCCTGCATTGCAGGGGGTTGGACTAGATGACTCATGGTCCCTCCCAACTCTACAATTCTACAATTCTATGATATTATGACAGAATTGCATATGCTCTGCAAACTGTGCAGGCAAGGGAAATGGTTTGATCAGATGTCATGACTGTTCACCTGTCAAAAGGGCATGTGAGGGTTGCATCTGGTACACAGGCTGAGACCCTACCTGCCTGCGCACTGTCTTGCCAGAGTGGTGCATGCTCTAGTTATCTCCCGCTTGGTCTACTGCAATGCGCTCTACCTTTGAAGGTGACCTGGAAACTAAAATTAATCCAGAATGTGGCAGCTAGATTGATGACTGGAAGTGGCCACCAAGACCATATAACACTGGTCCTGAAAGACCAACGTTGGCTCCCAGTATGCACAATTCAAAGTGTTGGAGCTGACCTTTAAAGCCCTAAACAGCCTCGACCCAGTATACCTGAAGGAGCGTCTCCACTCCCATTGCTCAGCCTGGACACTGAGATCCAGCACCGAGGGCCTTCTGGCGGTTCCCTCATTGCAAAAAGTGAGGTTATAGGGAACCAGGCAGAGGGCCATCTCGGTGGTGGCACCCACCCTGTGGAACGCTCTCCCATCAGATGTCAAGGAAATAAACAACTATCTGACTTTTAGAAGACATCTGAAAGCAGCCCTGTTTAGGGAAGTTTTTAATGTTTGATGTTTTATCGTGTTTTTAATATTCTGTTGGGAGTCGCCCAGAGTGGCTGGGGAAACCCAGCCAGATGATGATGAAGATTACAGGGGAAGATCTGACCCACTTTCTCCTATTAATAATAGAATCACAGTGATCCCAAGGGTCATCTAGTCCAACCCCCTGCAATGCAGGAACCTCAGCTGAAACATCCATGACAGACGGCCACAAATTAGGGGAAGAATCTATTGTTCAGTGGTAGAGCATATACTTTGTATGCAGAAGGTCCCAGGCTCAGATGCCAGCATTTCTAGGTAGAACTGAGAGAGACAGCTGAAGAGTCGCTGCCAGTCGGAGTAGGCAGTGCTGAAGCAGATGGACCAATGGTCTGACTCAGCATAAGGCCACTTGTTCTATTCTAACTTACTGAGACACAACAGAATTGCTCCCAAAATGTACGCCCAAGCTAAAAAGCTATGCTAGGGTTGTATTTAACTTGCACTTACTCATGGGTAGACCCACTGAAATCAAGGGGCCTAAGTTATTAATGGTCATCAATCTCAATCGGTCTACTCTGGGTAACAGTTAGTTAGTTGACGACGGATTCAGCTAACTGGTCCCACTTGTAGAATTTCCGGTGGCATAACTTGGGGGTGTCTCTCTTCTCCTCTCCTCTCCTCACCCCTGTACCCCCCCCAATTGGTGGTCAGGAGAATGCCAGGAAAGCGCACAGAGAGGGAGAATAGGGGAGATCTTTCCACTAGGAAGGCAGAAATACAGTGGTTCCTTCGGGTTAAATACGCTTCAGGTTACAGACGCTTCAGGTTACAGACTCCGCTAACCCAGAAATAGTACCTCAGGTTAAGAAATCGTGCTCTGGCAACACGGCAGCAGCGGGAGGCCCCATTAGCTAAAGTGGTGCTTCAGGTTAAGAACAGTTTCAGGTTAAGAACGAACCTCCAGAACGAATTAAGTACTTAACCCAAGGTACCACTGTAGTTGCGCCAATGGAACATTTGTAACAGCATGATATTGAATGCCTCCAATGATATGTATTAAAAAAACATTTGCTCCCGTTTGGATTGTGTTTCTCCCTTTCTATTAGCCTGCCTCATTTTTGTTATAAATATTGTAACAACTTAATAAATTGCTGATTAGAAGTTGGCTGTTATTCATCTAGGGGAGCTGAGCAGCCTTGTGCAAAGCCGCCTTTCTTCTCACTGCCAGGCCCCTCCGCCCACCGTTCTAAACACAGAATCCATCCCTCCTCCCCCTTCCTGGTTGTTCCGTTTTAGGGTTCTTTTGAATGCAAAACTTCCCCAGCCCTTTGAGGCATCCAAATTAAGTGCCAGTATTCTTAAAGCCGATCATTATCTAAGCACTGAATCATTAGCTAAGTGTAAAATATTTCTGCTCATATGCCAGTGTCTCCAAGTGTATTTTTGTGGAGGTGGGAGGAACGCTAACAGTTGGCTCATAACCCTTCCCATGTAGCCTCCAGAGGATGGAGAAATGAAAGGAACTCCTTTCTTTTCCTTTCTTTTAACAGTGTCTGCCTGTAGTTTGTGTAATGATGATGGGGAGAAACAGGGAAAGAAGATTCGCTTTTGCTGCGGAAGGAAAGGGTTTGGGGAGAGGATGTTGCTGTGAAATTCTGCTATGGGGCCTTGTCGCTGGCTAGTGCATTATTAATCAGACCCCAATTAATTCAAACCCATAATTTCAAGAACATCAAAATATGTTTGAGGGAATGCATCACCAAGAAGCCATCTGCGCACATCTGACTGCACCATTTAAGTTTCACTAAACCACGCAGCTGTTGAGTTGAGCTGTTTTTGCGATCTTTCAGGACCCTCAAGTTTCTGAGGTTACTGAACCTAAAAGTATTTAGACTAAAGGATGAGAACAATTTTTCTTGGCTTTTCTGGGTGGGTGGGTGGTGAACCCTGTTAACCTCTGTAATATCAATTAATATGAAATGTAATTGCCCGAATAAGATTAACCCATGAAGGGCCAGACCAAGACCTTTTTCTGCTTGAGGCAAAGGACAAAATAGCACCTCAATTGAAGATATTATTCACTGTGTAACTTAAGGGTTAACTGTGTTTTCAGTGTCACCAAGAGAGGCGTGGTGGAGGTGTTGCCTAGCAACCAGTCAAAGTGGCATGAGCCTCACTGAGGTAACATGTGCTCTGGTTGGCTGTGTAGTCCTGAGGAAGTTTTCCCTCTGTATGTTTGGTTGAATGCCTTACTGTTATGTACACAGACAAAACCTCTCGGTTCCTTTCCCCTCAGATTACATACTGCTTTTGTTCATTTTTGCTCTGTAAAGGGAAATCAGGATTTCTTTTCTCTCTGGACTCCCATCTGTTTTATGAAGGGACTTTGCTAACACTACCACCCCATTCTATGTACAAAAGCTGACCAGTCTGGTAGCTGAATCTTCCTTCAACACTGGTGATAGGACTGAGGCTTTTGATACAGCTGAGGGGAAGCAGGCCAGCTTAAGGGGCACAGTGAAGGCTGTGTGGCACAAATAACTCTGACCTCCAACATGCAGCTGCCAACCTGGCTAATGGTAGTGTGGACCCTGAATTCCTGTATAAGCAGGATGAGAACCCTGTGGCCTCTCAGATGTCATTGGACTATTTATTTCTTTATTTGATGGATGCAATTTATGGATCATTTCCAAGATAATATCCTGAAGTGATTTCACCCTAAAAAACATCGAAAATAAATGCAACTCCATATATACAGACAATTGGAAGTGACAGGAGAGAGATCCTCTTCTGTGGCTGCTCCCATATTTTGGAATTCCCTCCCAAGGGAGGTGAGACTGGCTCCTTCCTTGTTATCTCTCCCCTGGCAGGCCTCTTCAGGCAGGCCTTTGAAAACTAGGTGCAGACAATGCTGCCCACTGAGCATTTATCAGGGCAATTGGTATTTTTATCTTCTAAATGTGTTTTTATTGCATTTCAGCAATAGCTGTCAACCTTCCCTTTTTTTGCGGGAAATTCCTTTATTCCAGCGCCGTTTCCCGCTGCTTCCCGCTGCTATCCCAGATTGTTAGATATCCCATAGACTGTCTGTCAGGGAACTGCCATCGGAGCGGGAGGCGGTGAGGGGGCTCCCGGACGATGGTGGAGAGGGTCCTAGTAGGAGGAGGGATAGCCCATCCGCTGGGGAAGGTAATCAGCGTAACACCAGTGGAGAAGGGGAGGAGATAGAGGAATCGGAGAGGTGGCTCCAGGACTCTTCGCAGGAGACCAGCAGAGAGGGGACAAGTGCTCCTTTGCCCACACCCACCCTGCGCAGAAAGCTTTTGCGCAGGCAACGGGGGAGGAGACTGGGCGTCAAACAGCTTTTATGTTGGAAGCGGTTTAAGAAACGCCCACTGACGGATTCTGCCAGCGACTGAGGGAGCCACGGAATAGAGGCTGTCCTGTCAGAAAGGGTTCAACCATGCAACCTAGCCATGAGTAAAGGCAACTTACGCACAAGCAATCCCTAGAACCATTACACTGTCCCTGGGACAGGTGAGGCCGCTGATCCCTTATTTTCTAGGCTTCTGATCCCTTATTTTCAAATCTGAAAGTTGATAGCTATGATTCAGCTACTGTTTTTAACTAGTAGTTCATTAATTCTTTTAATTATAGTTTTTAAAATGTTGCAAGACACCTTGAATCCCAACTTGGGAGAAAGGTGGGATGCAAATATGTTCAATCAATCAATAGATAAAAAATAATAATTTCTGAGTCTGTATCTGCATTGCAATTTTTTCCATGTGTGTTTTTGCTGCTCTGGACTTTATGGGGAGGAAGAGTGAACTACAAATTTAAAGGCAACAACCATTTTTCAAGTCAAACACATTATTGAATTTCATATTAATTGATTTCAGTTGTTTGCCTTTAGTTATAATTTAAATACTGTTTAAAAAATAAATAAATCAGATTGAATTATTAAAACATAGTTTTTGCAGCACATTATTTTGTTGTAAACCACCCTAAGTATGTTGAAGAATCGAGTCAGGTTGATTTTGCATCTCTCTATCCCCATGACATCTCTCAACATTGTTATCTTCACCTTTGCCAATGGGTCTATAGCAGGAGAGTGCTGAGCCTTCTAGTGCTGTAAGATTAGTTGTCTGGTCCACAGTTTTCAATAGGATTTTTTAAATTTTATTTTATTTTGGATGGTGGGGCATCCACATTAACTGGGACAGTGGTTATTTTCCTGCTGACTGTAACTAACAGGATGAATTTTGAAGCAACTCTATATATATGGGATCTGGTTTGCTCGACGCCAGATATTTAGGGACTGTTAATATGACATTGGCCAACAAGACAAGTTTCATTTGGGTCCTGGCGAAATCTCTCCAGTCCATCTCCCTATCTGCCAATAAAATAGAATAAAATAGGGTCGCTGCATGATAAAGCCTAGTTGCTATGGCAATTATTTCCATTACCTAGGTGACAGCTTAGCGGCATGATGTCACCGCTAAAGTGAGTCTATCTCCCGAAACATTCCGAGGCTCAGCTGCAGATGGACCACAGTCTAAACACCATTTATCAATGGCCGAAAATGCCCTCAAGTCACACGGAAGGAAGTCAGAGAAGGATGGGGGTAGAGGGCTGGAAAAAAGAAGCGACATTTCCCTTTGGCGTTTGAAAAAGTGCACCTCAGCAGGGAGCCAAAGAGATGAGTTAATTTCCTGAAGCTGACAGCTGACGATTGGACCAAGTCGAAATGCCGCAGCAGCCGGCCGCAACACCAAAAGCGAGGAATCAAGGAAGAGGAGACGGATGAACTGGGCAGTCAATGCAAATCAGGCTAGGCCATGTTAGGCCAGACCTTGGGAGCTTGGAGATCTGTTCCACAATCAGCTGCTTGGGCTATGGAGAAAGGCAGAGTTCAGCTGATAAGGGCATAGCCAGTTATCAGAGCAAGTGCAGGTGAATTCCCTATCTACCTATCTGTTCATTCAGACATGAGGAATATTGCACTTGCATAGCTGTCAACTTACAGATTTGAAAATAAGGGACCAGCAGCCTCAAAAATAGGGGATCAGCAGCCAAAAGAAGGGATTTTCAGAGCACAGGTATATTCGACTTCTGAGCCTCTCTGAGCCAAAGGCAGAAAGCCCAGCCAGCAGCCAAACGAAGCCTCAAGCGGTGGTTCCCACAGCGCAGCAACCCGGCAAAGGGGATGCAGCAAGGGAAACTACTGTCACCTCTCCGCTGGGAAGCGCTGAGCAAAGGCGAGTCCCCAGGCAACGTGGCCGATTTGATCGGCACAAGGCATGCAAGCTCTACCCCACAGTCGTTCTTAGACTCCTTATTGGGTGAGCAACGCAGCCATGCAACACAGTTGGAGCCTCCCTCCTCCCTGGCCAGCAGGGAGGGAGGGAGAGGAGCTGCTACCTTTGAAACCCGGGAAATTTAAGGGACATCATCAATAAGAGACAGCAGAGGGACACAGGGCTGGGATAAGGGACTTTCCTGCCAAATAAGGGACGGTTGACAGCTATGCACTTGTTTTCCTGATTATAATGCTAGTGCTTCTGTCTCCGTTTTCTGACATTCCTTTCACACCTGTTGCATTATGAAACTGTGTCTTTTCGACTGCTATCTGGGCGCATTGTACTAAATTTCACAAGCCCAGGGGGCGTGGTGTGACAACAACGAATGTCATTGGACAACGTTGCTACAACTCCCTCTTTCCGCACATTTAAACCTCCTGATTCCCCTTGTGAAAGTAGCTGGTATGGCAGTATACAGCCTCAGATTTCATCACTTTACTTCCATGCTTTTCTGGGTTCAAGAAGCTGCGGATGGAATTCTTCTGGAACCAAATAATATGGAAATGAGTCCTAAACATGTGCTACATGCCATTAGCTTTCTGGAAGCAGGCTTTCTGTATCATGCAATAGCTCAAACATAATGTGGAAATTAACAGTTTGGGAAACCTTAGGGAAATGGAATAAACTGCAGTGTGGAGTCAGCCTTCTGATTCTTACACGTCCCTCACCATAAGGTCCCAGGAAGTGGTGACTGGTGCCCCAACTGGAACTGGTAGAATGGAAGTTAGGCAGACTAAGGGCTCGTCGGCACTTCCTCTTCTCCCACTGATTTCCCCTGGGGAAAACCACTCTTAGTGCTCAACTAACATTCTCCTTTCACTTCCTCCCCCACAACAAACACTCTGTGAGGTGAGTGGGGCTGAGAGACTTCAGAGAAGTGTGACTGGCCCAAGGTCACCCAGCAGCTGCATGTGGAGGAGCGGAGACGCGAACCCGGTTCACCAGATTACGAGTCTACCGCTCTTAACCACTACACCACACTGGCTCTCACTATAGAGGCTATAGAACCCAGCCTCTTGGATAATGGTGTTGTCATCCCGAGTGAATCTCCACCCCCACCCCCAGTCTCTCCCACTTCCTCATTCGTCATCACCATCACCTCCTCTATGGGTGCCGCCAAGTGTCCTCTGCCTTTGAGCTCTTTGCTCTCCTATTTTTAAGGCCCACTGGGTTCTGGGAGATGGTGGGTCTGGAATGCTTTCTAGTGACAACATGTCAGCCAACATGTCCGGCTCTTCCTGCTCCTCGTCTCCCATTATTTCCCAACTTTTCCCCTCATCTGCCTCTGAGCTGTGACTCCCCGCAAACCACTGTTGTAAATCTATACTGTCTTCTTTTTCCTCCTCCCTGGAAGGGTCAGGATAGGAGGTGGTCTCCATCACTTCTCCTCCTCTGCCCAGCCCCTGACACCACTCCCCTCTCCAATGTCCTCCTCCTTGACACTCTATGGCAGGCATGGCCAAACTTGGCTCTCCAGCTGTTTTGGGACTACAATTCCCATCATCCCTGACCACTGGTCCTGTTAGCTAGGGAAGATGGGAGTTGTAGTCCCAAAACTGCTGGAGGGCCAAGTTTGGCCATGCCTGCTCTATGGTGTGAATGGGGCCTTGGTACAGCCCTGTCAGGGCTCAGTTCAGAATGGAATGGAGGTTGCACTAATAAAATCCAGCTGAGAATGATGTCGAGATACTTCCAATCTATCCAGTCCTGTTCAAGCCAAGGGGATACTTAAGAACAGAGGAAGAGACCTTATACTTTGGGCACTCATTATCTCTCCAATGACTAGCAGTAGTTCTCCAGGACCCCAAGGAGGAATATTCTTCGCCAGGAGATGCCAGGGATTGAACCTGGGACCTTCTGCATGCAAAACATGCCCTCTGCCACTGAACTGCAGCCAACTCGATGACTCATGTGAAATTGCTACCAAACAGGTCCTGTCTGCACTGCCCTCCAGCAGCCACTTTGAATAGCATCTGCGGGTGGCACTGTGGGTTAAACGACAGAGCCTAGGACTTGCCAATCAGAAGGTTGGCAGTTCGAATCCCCGTGACGGGGTGAGCTCCCATTGCTTGGTCCCTGCTCCTGCAAACCTAGCAGTTCGAAAGCACGTCAAAGTGCAAGTAGATAAATAGGTACCGCTCAGGCGGGAAGGTACACAGCGTTTCCGTGTGCTGCTCTGGCTCACCAGAAGCGGCTTAGTCATGCTGGCCACATGACCCAGAAGCTGTATGCTGGCTCCTTCGGCCAATAAAGCAAGATGAGCGCCGCAACCCCATAGTCGGCCATGACTGGACCTAATGGTCAGGGGTCCCTTTACCTTTATACGGTCCTGCAAGGACTCCATCTCAGGGAGATAATGCAAAGATGCTGGTCTTCACCACATCTGCTGGCAACACCTTGTTCCTACTCAGCAACAGGCAGGAAGATATAGAAGGCGATAATAAATGAAGACACACTCTGTCTTGTTGTATGAAAAATGCGATAAGGCACTTCATTAATCTTCCTGACATTTTCTATGTTCAAGGCAATGCTTTCAAGTTGTCTCTTTAAAGAGGTACATGTCTGGATTTTTTTCTTCTTTTTCTGGCCAGGTTAATTTATAAGAACTTGAGTGAAGAGTCTGCCATCAATAATGTATGACACAACTCCTGCCTCTCTTTGCTGTTTTGGGAATGTCTTACAAACAGATCAGTAATTTTTTTCCAGGATTTATGCATTATTCAGAATGATGAGCAAATGACTTCAGCAAATAATCCTTGATCTGCAAATCACTTTGCAAAAACCATTTCTGGCGAACGTTTGCCATGTTTCATTGGCTATTTGAAATTGGACGAAGTCCCTGAGTATGTGAATAAACAGTTCACGGTTCAGAATGGATTGGGGCCTTTGCTTGTCTTCTCAAAGTTCATTCACATGAGATGTCTAAACCACTTATTTTTAATGGGTTGAGCCAAGTTGTACAGAACAGTCCTACACGTGTCTCCTCAGAAGTAGGCCCCATTTGCTTCAGTGGGAGTTACTTTCAGCTAAGTTAGCATGGGATCCTGTTGTGGATTCATTGTTGAATCGGCAAGTGTTTAATTGGCATTGAACGGGATTGCCTGTGTTTCAATATTCTATTGAAGCTAAAGAAAATCAAGAAGTGGTCTCTGAGTTCCTTGATTTGATAATTAACTGTTGTTGTTCTCTAGTAGCTAACATGTGAGTGTTTAACCTTAGATTGGGTGACAAAGGTATAGAGTTGCAAATCTCCATTTTGAAAGGGAGCTGCTTTTTAGTCTTTGTTCCCAGGCTCTGTGGAAGAAAGGATGTGTAAATGGATCTCCAGGAAAACAGCTCCAGGAAAAATGGAGGCTGTAAGGAGAGAGACCCTTGCTATAGTTCAATTTGGAAATTTTATTTTATTTTTAAGACGCTTAGCCTGTGCTGGACATTTGAATGGAATTATTTGGATGTATCATTTACTGCTTTTTGTTCTCTTTTGAAGAAAGTTCTGCAAGTAAAGTTTTGAACAATCTAATGGCTTTAGGAAAACACTTCAAACAGCACAATATTCACATCTACAATATTCGGAAATAGCTAAGAAACAGGAAGCAGAGGGTTGAAATGAATGGACAGTTCTCTAAATGGAGTGAATCATAGAATCATAGAATCATAGAGTTGGAATAGACCACAAGGGCCATCGAGTCCAACCCCCTGCCAAGCAGGAAACACTATCAGAGCACTCCTGACATATGGTTGTCAAGCCTCTGCTTAAAGACCTCCAAAGAAGGAGACTCCTGAGCTTCTTAACTTGTTCAGAAATAGAGTTAGGGGCGAGCAGTGAGGTAGCCAAGCTTGCTGATCATACTAAATTGGTTAGGGCAGTTAAAAGAAAAAGGGATTGTGAAGCTGAATGGCAAATGCATGCAATGCAAATAATCCTCCCTGCATTGAGAGGGAAGGTCTGAAGACAGACTCTCAATGCATTTGTGTGGATGTGCTTAGCACCTTTCCTGTGACCAGGAAACCTTCCTTATCAGGGCTCCTGATCACAAGTATGTTTCCAAACCTTATGAAACATGGAGATCATGGGGAAAATTCTACATAAGTGCCCTTAACATACCGCTTCAGATTTTCCCTCTCAACACGGGAAAGCTTAAAGCAAAACCTGTGCATGGGAGTTGGACTTTTGGGGTGGAAATTGTGTGCCCACATCTGCCCCTCCCTACTTGAACATATGTTCAAGTGAATGCCTGAGTAGGGCTTAGGAGAATCAATTCCAAAATTAAAGCCTATGCAACATGTGGCAGGTTTAACATTCTTCAGCTCATTTGTGCCTTCGCCCTCAACATTGCTGATGCAAATTTGTTGCACTGATAAAACACTTTGAGACAGCAATCTTCTATGATTTCATAGAATTGTAGAGTTGGAAGGGACCCTGAGGATCATCTAGTCCAACCCCCTGTTATGCAGGAATATGCAGCTGTCCCTTAGGAGGATCGAACTTGCAACCTTGGTGTTAGCAGCACCCTGCTCTAGCCAACTGAGCTATCCGGGAAGCAAATGTCATCAAGTTATTTTTGTCTGCTCTGAATCTTCCAAGATTCAGCTTCATTAGATGCCCCCTGGGTTCTGGTATTATGGATGAGGGATATTAAGCACTTTCTCAACCCCATGAATAATCTTATATGCTGCTATCATTTGCCCCTTTACCCATTTATCTTGTGTAGTGTGTGGTGTGGTTGTGTGTAGAAGCAGCAGTTTGCAATTCAGAGGCAAGCAGGCAGGGAGCTAACTTAGTTGACAACTCTTTTATGACACACAGTCTGTCTTTTTGGAATCTGATGTGGAGATGGCAGACTATTCCTTATGGGAGTGCTTTTGTGAGTGTCCAGCTAATGCTCTGCTTGTATTTTTGCAAACAAAGCTAGTATTACATAAGGCTCCAGCTCTCACTCATCTAAAGAAAACCAGACCAGGGTAATGCTGCCCCAGAAACCTCTCGCTGTTTGTAGAAGCTGTGAGAATGCACACCGCCATCAATACAGGTCATACAGTACTATTACAAAAAACCCTGTATGCAGACATTCGAGAATAAAGGGGGAGTGATGAATAGTTTAAGGTGAGAATCAAGTTCACAAGGTAAGGCGTGAAAATCAACACAAAAGGTTGTCATAGTCAACCATCAAGCCAACCTCACGCCTTCCTACCTTGTGAACTTTTCTAGAAGTGCTAACCTTTATTCTGCTGAGAGAAAGAAATTATCAATCAAAAGGCTGGGTGCCAATTGTGAAATCATTCCTGAAGCTCTTCACACAGAAAACAAGGGGTGCGGGTGATCTTGGAGTGGACAAAAGCTTAGCAAATTCACTGATTTCATCTCAGCAAGGCTCAGCTTTTGAACTGATTTCACTCCGCACCCCCTCGCGAGCCCAATTCTACCTTCCATTGTAATCCTAAAGCAGTTAATGTGACCTTTTCAAACAATGAAATAGGCATTCTGATTATATCAGGGTGGTCAAACCTTTCCATCACAATGAGCCAGGAGCCAGATCTGTAGTTCTTCTAGTGCTGGTTCGGAAGGCAAAAACCGAAAAGGCGAGAGAAGTGTCCTTAGAGGTTTGGGGAAGCAAACTAGAAGTAAAATATGTATGTGCCAGCAGTATTCGAGTTTCACCTTGGGGGGGGGGGTCCCATTCCATGTCTAGCCAGTGTGGTGTAGTGGTTAAGTAGTCTCGTAATCTGGGGAACCTGGTTCGCGTCTCCGCTCCTCCACATGCAGCTGCTGGGTGACCTTGGGCTAGTCACACTTCTCTGAAGTCTCTCAGCCCCACTCACCTCACAGAGTATTTGTTGTGGGGGAGGAAGGTAAAGCAGAATGTTAGCCGCTTTGAGACTCCTGAAGGGGAGCGAAAGGCGGGATATCAAATCCAAACTCCTCCTCCTCCTCTTCTTCTTCTTCTTCTTCTTCTTCTTCTTCTACTGAGAAATTCACCATTAGTATGGGTGAGTGCCTGGAAAAGACCCTGATGTTGGGAAAGATAGAGGGCACAAGGAGAAGGGTACGACAGAGGACGAGATGGTTGGACAGTGTTCTCGAAGCTACCAGCATGAGTCTGACCAAACTGCGGGAGGCAGTGGAAGACAGGAGTGCCTGGCGTGCTCTGGTCCATGGGGTCACAAAGAGTTGGACACGACTAAACGACTAAACAACAACATGGGTGAGTGCAAGTGTCTCCCCACCTTTGTGGCACAATTTGCCTCATGTGAAGATGGTGAAGGTGAAATATTGGTGACTTATGCTGGTGTGTGTAGGTACAGGGAACCTAAGATGTTACTGTACTGCAAATCGCATCAGCGGGGAAGCTCGTCCTGTTTCACCAACTGAGGTGAAATGGGAACATGCTGCTGTTGTGTCCCTCTGCACAACAGTCATCTTCCCCGCGCCTTGGATGAAGAAGTTAAGTTGAGTGGCAAGGCTGTATGCTGGAATGTTCCTTCTCTTGCCATACATTGGCTCCCAGTACGTTTCCAAGCACAATTCAAAGTGTTGATGCTGACCTTTAAAGCCCTGAATGGCTTTGGCCCTGTGTACCTGAAGGAGCATCTCCACCCCCATCGTTCAGCCTGGACACTGAGGTCCAGCGCCAAGGGCCTTCTGGCGGTTCCCTCATTGTGAGAAGTGAAGTTACAGGGAACCTGGTAGAGGGCCTTTTTGGTAGTCGCGCTTGCCCTGTAGAACACCTTCCCATCAGATGTCAGGGAAATAAAGAACTATCATATGTTTAGAAGACATCTGAAGGCAGCCTTGTATCAGGAGGTTTTTAATGTTTGATGTTTTATCATGATTTTAATATTCTGTTGGGGCCACCCAGAGTGGTTGGGGCAACCCAGTCAGATGGGCAGCATGCTGCTACTACTACTACTACTTAAATTTTATTTATATCTCGCCCTCCCCAGCCAAAGCCGGGCTCAGAGTGGCTAACAACAGTAAAAGTAACACAGTTTACATAAAATCATGATCAATTAATTGAAATACATTCTAAAATCAATTCATTCTAAAATCAATTCAGAATCAAATTAATGGCAACCATTGGGTAGAGTTCTATGAGGATTACCAAAGGCAGGGGTCAGACTGTGCCTTGGCCAAAGGCCTGGTGGAACAACTCTGTCTTGCAGGCCCTGCGGAAAAATGTCATATCCCGCAGGGCCCTAGTCTCTTGTGACAGAGCGTTTCCCCAGATCGGGGCCTCTGGTTGAGGCCAGCCTAACCTCCCTGTAGCCTGGGACCTCCAAGATGTTTTCATTTGAAGCCCGTAAGGTCCTCTGTGGGACATACCAGGAGAGGCGGTCCTGTAGGTACGAGGGTCCTAGGCTGTATAGGGCTTTAAAGGTTAAAACCAGCACCTTAAACCTGATCTTGTACTCCACCGGGAGCCAGTGCAGCTGGTATAGCACCGGGTGAATGTGATCCCGCAGCGAGGACTACAACTACTAAGGTGGCATTCCACCACCACCATCATAATTTTCTTGTACCCCACCCATCCAACTGGGTTGCCCCAGCCACTCTGCATGGCTTCCAACAAGGATGCTGAGGCAGGGAGGATGAGCAGCAATATCACATGGTGGAATGGCTCTCTCACTCTGCCAAAGTGGTGAGGCAGGGTGTGGCCTCTTGTGCTTCTGCCGCCTGAGATGCTTCACTCTGCCTCATGGGTGGGCTGACTCTGCCCATCAGCTCCAACAAACATTTATGAAAAACATAAGTAGTGCTTTCCCCATCTCTGTCCCCACCATCACATCACTGCTTGTTTGTTTTTTCTAAAGTCCTCCATGTATTGGGAGCTGAATGTCCAGAGCAGGAAGCCTGCTATGCTCCTGCAGGCTTCCGAGGCAATTTTGAAACCCTGGGAGAAGAGGGTTCTACAACTCATGGAGAACCTACGTTGGTTTCTTTTATTTATTTACAAAAATCATATTCCGCTTGAACGTAAGAGAACATTGAAGTGGTTTGCAAAAACATAAAACCAGTTTAAAAACAGGTATTTAGAACACTGAAAAAATGAGTGAAATAAAGAGCAGCAAAATGAAACAAAACACATGGAACTTCTACATGTCTGCCTGTTTGTTTAGGCCTAAAATAATAATATTATTTTTTTTGTAAGGGCACCAAAAGGAGCACAGCGAAGACGCCTGCCTGATGTCAACAGCAGGGAGTTCCACCGTGTGAATGCTGCTATACTAAAAGATGGATTTCTTAAAACTGGAAAATGGATAATATGTGGCACTGGTAGCAGTGCCAGTAATGCAGATGGAAGTGGCCTCGTGGGCATAAGGTAATGTGTCTCAAGCTGTTACAGGTTTTATATATAAAAGTAACCCCTTGTACCCGACCTGGTAGCAAATGGGCAACCAGAGCAGATCTCTGAGCAGAAGTGCCATATGTTGATGGGGTCTCATGCTGGCATTCTGCGCTAACTGCAGCTGCCGCATAAAGCACGAGGGAAGGCCCACAAACAGGGCATTGCAGTAGCCCAACCTTGAAGTCACCACGATTAGAAGAGGGCTGTGTATTGCAGACAACCAGCTCCCTGCATCTTCCCACTTAATGGCTGTTGGAGCAGTGATGGGGATGTGATGGATCTCTGTGTGTGAGGGGCACACACTCCCTCTCCCCTTGAAGTGATGGCCGTGGGAGAGTGCTCAAAGAGAAATGGAAGCCACCGGGACAGCGAAGGTTCAGTGGTGGGGCAGAGCGCACCCTCGCACCCGCAGCAAACTAGACTTCTCAGCAATCTGAATGAGTGTTGCCCTGGTTTCTTTCAGTCCTCCACTCCCGCCCTGCACCCAAGGATCAGATCCATCTTGGCTCCTGTGCAATGGAGAGAAAGAGCCGGCCTTGCCCAGCTTCCCACGGCAGAGATTTCAATGGGCAAGAGGAGACGTTTCGCCTTCTCCACAAACAATGCGCACCATTGTCACTTTGTTCAGGCAAGTGGGGAGTTCTTAGAAGCCGGTGCGGAGATTGCTAACTGCATACGGAGAATGCCGTGTGGTATAATCTATTAGCACGCAATGAATGGAGTAGGGCGGACCTCTTAGGAGAAGTGCTGGACCCCCTACAGTTCTCTGGTGTATGCGCGTCGCAAGAGACTTTTGTCGCAGGAATGAGGCAACCCTGGCGACATTTATTGGTTTATAAAAGAACCCCCCACTACAAGTTTGCCTTACTCACATCAACTCCTTTCCCCGCAGGAGCCTGGCATGCCATTAATTGCAGCCGCCGATAGTTTCTGTTCTCCACCTGCCGGCTTTTGCGCAAAAATAAATGAAATTAAGTCAAAGCAACGGAGAGCTGAGAATAAATCAAGGTCGCTCATTACCTGCAAGGGTGAGGACCGTGTTGGGTGGAAATCTTGTTCAATTAGGTGCAGGAATGTGGCCTGATTCCCGGGAACTGGGGGCAGAGAGAACAGGGATGAGATGGTAAAGTTGTTCCTAGATGTTACCCACCCCCCTTTCAGGGAAAGCGATTGCACAACTCTTGGCATATTAAAAGTAAAGCCTTCTTCCACATAGAATGTTAACCCTAAGAACATAAGAATGTAAGAAGAGTCTTGCTGGATTAGGCAGTGGCCCATTTCATCCGGCACCCTGTGCTCATCTGGATAGCTCAGTTGGTTAGAGTGTGGTGCTGATAATGCCAAGGTTGCAGGTTCGATCCCCGTAACCGACAACTGCATATTCCTGCATTGCAGGGGGTTGGACTCGATGATCCCCAGGGTCCCTTCCAACTCTGTAATTCTACCACAGTGCCAACCAGATGCCCGTGGGACCCCAAAGCGGGACCTGGGCACAACAGCACCCTCCCGGCCTGTGGTTTGAAGCAACTGGCATTCAGACGCCTAGCCTTGCACTTCCCTTGGCTAAGTTTCTATACATGGGGAATCGACTTGCTGTTGAGTCTGGATCAATGTGCCGTCCTACAACCTCAGGATGTGCTGCTTCATGCTCACTTCATTCCGAAAACCTGTGTAGAGCTAGGCTACATTTCCTCTCGACATTTAAAGCACCATTATATCACTTTCAATAGAGATGGCTTTCCTGCCCCCCAACAATCCTGGGGGCTGTGGTTTGTCAAGGGTGCTAGGAGTTGTTGTTGTTGTTTAGTTGTGTCCAACTCTTTGTGACCCCATGGACCAGAGCACACCAGGCACTCCTGTCTTCCACTGCCTCCCGCAGTTTGGTCAAACTCATGCTGGTAGCTTCGAGAACACTGTCCAACCATCTCGTCCTCTGTCATCCCCTTCTCCTTGTGCCCTCCATCTTTCCCAACATCAGGGTCTTTTCCAGGTAGTCTTCTCTTCTCATGAGGTGGCCAAAGTATGGGCGCATCAGCTTCAGGATCTGTCCTTCCAGTGAGCACTCAGGGCTGATTTCCTTCAGAATGGAGAGGTTTGATCTTCTTGCAGTCCATGGGACTCTCAAGAGTCTCCTCCAGCACCATAATTCAAAAGCATCAATTCAAAAGCACCAATAGGAGTTGTTAGGAGACCCCTATTTCCCCCACTGGTGGACGAAGGTGCGGCAGGGGGGCGGCAGTCTGACCTGTCTGCCATCCGGGGGGGTTGACATTGTGTCCGCCCCCACCCCCGGGCTGCTCGGTGCTCGGTGTGCTCCGTCGGGTCACTTGCCACTTGCCGCACACGCCCTGGGACGTGCGCCGCTTGGTCGCACCCCTGATGCATGCTACACCCCCTGTGGGAAACGCACCATGCCCCCTGGGATGCCCACCAGCCATGCCCCTCAATGTACGCTGCTCCTGGTGCCGGGGCAGATAGCTTCGCCCCTGATTCCCCCCACAGAGCTACAGTTCCCAGAGTTTTCTTGGAAAGCGGGATTGATTGCTAAGCCACTCTGAGAACACCAGCCCCACCTTCCTGATATGCACTCCCCCACATTTCCTTATCCCCCCCCCCCCAGTATCCCATTTTCAATAAACCCCCTCACCGTACCATTTCATTTGGCTATGAAAATCACCTTCATAATACATAGGAACATTCTTCCTTTACAGTGCAATTGCACACACTCAGGAGTAAGTCCCATTGAGCTCATGACAATGGTGAGAGGATTGGAGCCTTAAAAAGGTAAAGGTAAAGGTACCCCTGCCCGTACGGGCCAGTCTTGACAGACTCTAGGGTTGTGCGCCCATCTCACTCAAAGAGGCCGGGGGCCAGCGCTGTCCGGAGACACTTCCGGGTCACGTGGCCAGCGTGACATCGCTGCTCTGGCGAGCCAGAGCCGCACACGGAAACGCCGTTTACCTTCCCGCTAGTAAGTGGTCCCTATTTATCTACTTGCACCCGGGAGTGCTTTCAAACTGCTAGGTTGACAGGCGCTGGGACCGAGCAACGGGAGCGCACCCCGCCACAGGGATTCGAACCGCCGACCTTTCGATCAGCAAGTCCTAGGCGCTGAGGCTTTTACCCACAGCGCCACCCGCGTCCCGATTGGAGCCTTAGTAGACTGTTAAAGCACACTTTAGCCCTGCAAAGGGGGGGGGGGAGAGATTGGGCTTCTGAACAACACTCAGCACCTTTTGTAAACCACGATCCCCAGGGTGCTTTGGGAGAAGCAGTCTCCGTTGAAGTGGCACGATAGTGCTTTAAAAGTATGGTGCAGATGTGGCCCATAAATTAGGACGTGGTGCAGAGGTCTTGCTGTTTAGGTGTTGATCGCAATCATCGCCTGAGCGCCCAGTCCCTTTGACAGTTCCATCACACGGTGGTGACACAGTGAGAGGCGTCTCGCGCCACTTTCAGTTCAGCAGGACTTGTCCTGGAGAACCTCCTGGTGGAACGCAGCCCAAGGGGCATGGAGCTTTTGATGAGATCTCGCCCAGCATGTTTAACTGCAGCCCGGACAGCCTTGATGATCACAGCCTATGAAAGTTTAATTATGGCATATGGCTTCATTTGACAGTACAGAGCAGGATGGAGCATATGGCTTAACCCATTTCCCCTAGTGAAGTGATTTGCTGTGAGCAAACAATTCTACCCATCAATTTTGTGCTAATGGATTGTTCTATGCACTCCGACGATATACTATTACCCCATCATTATATTAATTTATTACAGGCATAGGTTTGCCGGTTCTCATTCTAGGCATTGCACCCCCTCTCTTAATGCCTGAAATTGCAAAATTTATGATACAGCCATGGAAAAAAACCCCACAGCTTTCTTTTTTTGCAGAACAGACACGTCCAGCCATCTCACTTCCTAATAAAAGCTTAAGAAATGTGATCGTAGGATGCCATTAAGGCTTCCAAATGAAAAGGCTATTCCCTCCCCCCCCAAAATAAAATAAAATCTTTTTTTAAGTATGGCATTAATATTAAAATCTACCTCATGACTTGGCTGGAAGTGGAAACATTTCACAATATTTAATCCTGGTGGGCATGCAGTCTGTCCAATGTTGATGATTTTAATGGAGAGACCCAAGTAGGATCAGAGAGCCATTTATGATCCTAAATGGTATTCATGAATGTGCCACATTAAGGGTTTCACCTCAAATGGAAACCATTTCTCTACCCCATGATGACCTCAACATGTTTTAATGCCAGCCATAAACGTTTCCCACAAATAATATGATAACCCCCAAGAGCTATCTAAATGAAGGATGGCTGGATTCAAAAAAGAATTCGTATCAGAGGAATTGCTTTACAATTAGGTCATCATTAACTGAATCCAGACCCATAAATAATCAGCAATACGAATGTTCATGGGACATTCGGCATTCAGCAGTAGATAATGTGTTTAACAAGCAGAGGTTTCCAAGTTCAATCCCTGGCATCTCCAAGGAGGGCTAGGACATACCACACAAGAAGAAGAGGAGGAGGAGGAGGAGGAGGAGGAGGAGGAGGAGGAGGAGGAGGAGGAGGAGTTTGGATTTGATATCCCACTTTATCACTAGCCTAAGGAGTCTCAAAGCGGCTAACATTCTGCTTTCCCTTCCTCCCCCACAACAAACACTCTGTGAGGTGAGTGGGGCTGAGAGACTTCAAAGAAGTGTGACTAGCCCAAGGTCACCCAGCAGCTGCATGTGGAGGAGCGGAGACGCGAACCTGGTTCCCCAGATTACAAGACTAGTAGACAGTAGATTCAGAAAAGAGGTTCGCAGAGGGGCATAGGTCAGAAGGCAGAAGCTGGGAAATACTGGATGGGGAACAGCTAGGAGAAGAAAGAATGGGAGAGGGCTAAGAGATCCACAGTCTCTGGATCTCAGCCCATGGTCAAGGAGAGCTCAGAAAGTTTCAGAACAGAAGATACAAGCTCGGATTACAAGACATAGGAGTGATGTAGATTAATAGGGACGGAGGGGGTAAACCTTAATTGGGAGCACTGCCATTCTAGGTTGATGCTTTCATTTGTCCTTTGTTGTGTTTATTAAAGAAAGTAACTGGTAAGAATTCCTTTCGTTTGATCTGCTCATTTACGGCCACAGGGGAGGAAGCCAATTCCCCAAAGCCTGACAACAAATGTCCTGTTTTAAGCGGGCCATCCTGGATTTACAGAAGCCATCTCAGCTTCTTATCCCAGTCTTGTTTTGGCTCCCGTGCTCTAGCCACACCAGAGAGTGGGACCAAAAGACGTGCATTTTTTGGTCCCATGCTATGGCACGAGTCAGCTGGCTGACATCAGAGCACAGGACCAAAAAACCAGAATCAAACGACACACCAACTTACCCCCTGTGTCTCCCACTCTTGTTCCTCCTTCCGCTATGGCTTTCCAGCTGATGTACTTCCAGAAGCCAGTGCTACACTTCCGGTGGTGGTAGCTTCTGAAAGTGTGGCACCGCCTACCGGTTGGTGGGGGGAATTTAGAAAACCTGGTTGTGGCAGGGGCCACACTTAATCTTTTTTTGAATGTATTTCTGAGGGTCTCCATGGTCTTGACTAGCTTCTTATCACATGCTCACCTTTTCGCACACCAGCTGGGTAAATCTTTACCAGGCATGCTGAAGACTGGTGGCCTATCTGCACCCCGGAATTTAAACAGTTCCAGGGAATCAGTCCCAAGATGGGATTGTGAAGTCTTGCAAATAATCAGGGTCATCATTGGCTCACCTGAAGAAACCTGCTCCAAAATTATATTTTTTTTAAAAAAATTAGCCTAGCCATTGTTTCAGGCAAGACTATATCCCAGCCCTAAAGGGACGCGGGTGGCGCTGTGGGTTAAAGCCTCAGTGCCTAGGGCTTGCCGATCGAAAGGTCGGCGGTTCGAATCCCCGCGGTGGGGTGCGCTCCCGTTGTTCAGTCCCAGCGCCTGCCAACCT
Organism: Podarcis tiliguerta; assembly: GCF_965153285.1. Lineage (NCBI taxonomy): Eukaryota > Metazoa > Chordata > Lepidosauria > Squamata > Lacertidae > Podarcis > Podarcis tiliguerta. The sequence continues at coordinate 14,599,276 of NC_139536.1, read as the reverse complement.
AGCAGTTCGAAAGCACTCTCGGGTGCAAGTAGATAAATAGGGACCGCTTACTAGCGGGAAGGTAAACGGCGTTTCCGTGTGCGACTCTGGCTCGCCAGAGCAGCAATGTCACACTGGCCACGTGACCCGGAAGTGTCTTCGGACAGCGCTGGCCCTCGGCCTCTTTGAGTGAGATGGGCGCACAACCCTAGAGTCTGTCAAGACTGGCCCGTACGGGCAGGGGTACCTTTACCTTTACCTTTACCTATATCCCAGCCCTACCTAGAGATGCTGGCAGTATTGTCTGTGCTGTTAAAAAAGTAATAATTCATTTACACACTCAGATCATCACTTGATGTTTCCGTCACCTGTGAATAACCGTCTGTTTTGCAACTGTATGCCCTACCTCATCCTATTGGGATGTGCACAAATTTTCTTCTAATCCCTAATGCACTTTGATTAAAAAAAAAAAAAAACAGAGGGGGGGGGGAAACAACTCAAAGACAAATGTTCTATTATTAACACTCTTTCTAAAGCTATTGAACTGTAAATACTTCCAGATTAGGCAATTAAAATGTGAACACCTCATTTGGCATTGTCACTTTAAGTAAAATATTGCAGGACTATTTTTAGTTAAAAGTTTGCATGCTTACAGAATGAGGAAAGTGGGGGGGGAGAGGGAGACACACGACACTTTCTGGGTCAAACTGAACCGCTACACAGCTGGCAAAGGTAATTTCTTTCCCTAGTGATTTTGGACTTTGGAGAACTATAAGCAGTTGAAACATGAGCTAAAAGCCCATGATGACTCTGTTTGAGGCTGTGCCAGAGAAATGTTTGACTGCCAGTTACAGTCATACCTCGGGTTACAGACACTTCACATTGTGCGTTTTTGGGTTACGGACAAGCCGAAACCCGGAAGTACCGGAATGGGTTACTTCCGGGTTTTGGTGCTTGCTCATGCACAGAAGCACTAAATCGTAACCCGTGCGTGCGCAGACGCGGCGCTGCAGGTTGCGGATGCTGCGGGTTGCGAACGTGCCACCCGGACGGATCACGTTCGCAACCTGAGTGTCCACTGTATTTGGCACTCTCAAAATTTATGCTTTGAGGTCCACACAAGAGTTGTGGGTCCAGCCCACTGTTGTAGATTGGCAAAGTTCAGTAATCTTCCTGATTCCAAACTATCCATGGTGCCTCAATACAGTGGTACCTCGGGTTAAGTATTTAATTCGTTCCGGAGGTCCGTTCTTAACCTGAAACTGTTCTTAACCTGAAGCACCACTTTAGTTAATGGGGCCTCCTACTGCCGCTGCGCCGCCAGAGCACAATTTCTCTTCTCATCCTGAAGCAAAGTTCTTAACCTGAAGCATTATTTCTGGGTTAGCGGAGTCTGTAACCTGAAACATATGTAACCTGAGGGACCACTGTAATTCATATAAGGGTTAAGGAAGACACAGGCAGATTTCAGGATTGTGGCATCTATTTTATTCTATAGTAGAACCAACCTTGTCATTATTTCAGTACTGGGTGAGGTTGTTTTTGTTTTCCTGGGCATTTTGGTAGCATACAACATTTCCCTGTCAAATCTGTTCATAAAAATATATTTCCATTTTTTGCATTGTAGAAGGACAATGACAATAGATTTGGATGGTACATGGTACTGAGGGTTACAGACGCTTCAGGTTACATACACTTCAGGTTACAAACTCTGCTAACCCAGAAATAGTACCTTGGGTTAAGAACTTTGCTTCAGGATGAGAACAGAAACCACGTGATGGTGGCAGCGCAGCAGTGGGAGGCCCCATTGGCTAAAGTGGTACCTCAGGTTAAGAACAGTTTCAGCTTAAGAACGGGCCTCCAGAACGAATTATATTCTTAACCCAAGGTACCACTGTATTGTATTTTTTTAAAACATCAGACTAGGACCTGGGAGACCTGGGTTTGAATCCCCACATAGCAAAAGATCCAGGAATACCCCCAAGCTATGAACCTGCTCCTTCAGAGGAAGTGTAACGCCATCAACAGCAGGCGACCTCCCAGCCATCTGGTCTAGGAAACCACTCACTAACAGCTGCCAACATTCAGCTTCATTGAAGGTCAACAAGTTCTGGTCTTACATGAGAAAAGGAGAGAAAGAGTGAGAGGCTAGGAATGGCCATGGAGAGACACCTGCTTCCCTTTCGATTCAGAAAAAAAGGAACCCATTCACATCATTGTTATCATTTTCTGTTTTGTGGTTGGTTGGGAGGTGGGTGATTGGAGAAGGAATGGACAGAAGAAGCCATGACTGCTTCTCCTCCCCATAGAGAAGGTAAGAAGCCTTATAGCCTTCACTCATCTATCTCAGCATTATCGTTGACTGGCAGTGACTCTCCAGAATCCATCTCCTAGCCCTACCTGGATATGCCAGAGATTTAACCTGCAAGCAAAGCTATGATCCATCCCCTAGAGATGTTTTTATGGGGTTTATCAAACACTGCATGGCATTCAGGAAATCTCAGTGACTCGATGGAATGTATAAGCAGCATTTTTATTTCTTTTTCAGAGTGTCTAAGATCTGCTTAAAGGAATCAGAGGAGTAAACGAGGGATAACCGTGCAGGTGCAGTTAGGGTTCATTAATGTGTAGCTCACATCTGGCAACAAAGGAATATGTCAAAGTGTGTCACACCTGAGCGCATTGGGCTGCCTGATTTCTTAAAAGGATGGCATCTCATTACAGGTGATTTCAGCAGATGCTAAAAGAGGGGGGAGAGAATGCTAAAAGAGAGGAGATGGAGGAGGGGGTGAAATAGAGATTAAGTCTGAAAGGGCAGAAAGAATATGAACTAAAAAGACAAATCCTTGTCAACAAGTTATCTTAGACCCACGTCTTTAAGAGATGGGTTCGGATGATATTTGGAGAGATAGACCTTGCAAAATAACTGCTCACCTCAGAGACGGGGATTTCTGTGACATGAAAACGATGGCATCTTGCAATTTGTGTAATCATGCAGGAAGAGTGATGACCCCGAAGAGCTCCCCTCCTCCAGTTTTCTACCACTCACGTGACTGAATCATTTGCTTGAGACATTATTTGAAAGGGTCAGTTTTTTCTTCTTTTTTTACTATTTTATTTATTTTATTTTATTCTATTTTTCCTTTTTTACTATTTGCACAATGAAATCTACCCTGTTGTGTGTGCACATGCACACCCACACATACACACACAAACCCAACAAGCATCCTTTGTAGGGAAATTCAGGGTTCATTTGCAATTCAGAGAAAGCTGAGCTAAAAACACTTACAGTGGTACCTTGGGTTACAGATGCTTCAGGTTACAGACGCTTCAGGTTAGAGACTTCACTGACCCAGAAATAGTACCTCGGGTTAAGAACTTTGCTTCTGGATGAGAACAGAAATTGCGCAGCAGCGGTGCAGCAGCAGCGGGAGGCCCCATTAGCTAAAGTGGTGCTTCAGGTTAAGAACAGTTTCAGGTTAAGAACGGACTTCCGGAATGAATTAAGTACGTAATCAGAGGTACCACTGTACAGAGCAACCCTAAATACAGGAAGCCAGTGGAATTCTTTAAAGTAGCAAAAAGGTAAAGGGACCCCTGACCGTTAAGTCCAGTTATGGACGACTCTGGGGTTGCGGCGCTCATCTCGCTTTACTGGTTGAGGGAGCCGGTGTTTGTCCACAGACAGCTTCTGGGTCATGTGGCCAGCATGACTAAGCTGCTTCTGGTGAACCAGAGCAGTGCACGGAAACACTGTTTACCTTCCCGCCGGAGCGGTACCTATTTATCTACTTGCACTTTGATGTGCTTTTGAACTGCTAGGTTGGCAGGAGCAGGGACTGAGCAACAGGCGCTCACCCCATTGTGGAGATTCAAACCGCCAACCTTCTGATCGGCAAGCCCTAGGCTCTGTGGTTTAGACCTCAGCGCCACCCGCGTCCCTTTAAACTGGCATAGATTATCCCTATTCTGAATTCCATTCAGGAGCTGACTCAATCCTGGCAGAGGGACAACAAGCATTTTAAGTATATAGTTTAAGTATATAGTTTCTTGCTGGTGAAAGTTCTCCTTAGTCTCTGTGTCACATGACTGAAAGAGGTTAGGAATAGGTTTAAGTTTCTCCTTGCTCCAGCCTCACCATGTCCAGTTTGGGTATTTAAATCAACATGTGTTGCTTGCTGAGCCAGGATAGTTGCAGCTCTGACTGAGTCCCAGAACAGCCCAAGATCAGTCTTTTCCAAACTCATTCCAGTGGATCTTGAGTTGCACTATTAAACCCATGAGACTATATAGGCCATTGGCCTGATTTTTTGTTTTTGTAAGAGGCGGAACATGAAGGGAAACTCCTCCTTTTTCTGGTCCCAAGGTAATGTTCAAAATGTTCCATGTGAACTTTCACAGAATATAAGCTCTCTTTGCATTCCCAAATTACTTCTTTATGTTGCATCACTTTGCTCATGGAAAATCAGCTTCAGGTGAACAATGCCAAATACTAGATAAAAGGCAAGTGAGCTGATTTTCTCTTTAACAAAAACAAAACAAAACAAACAAGAAAGAAACCAGGATTTTGGTTAACTGGAGGGTGTGTTGGGTGGTCTGCCCTCACTTCTTTTGTGAATGTGTTGTCCTAGGTTTAAGTAATATTGGTTGTTGTTGTTTTGTTATGATATTTCTATAGTAAAAAAAAATATTTTTGAGATTTATTTTTTAAATGAAATTTGGGCTATGCATTTCTCAAATAAACAAAAAGATAAAATTAAAGTTAACTTTATTTGAGCTTAGCAAATGCTCATGGCATTCCCAACATCTGCAATATAATATAGCCCTTCCTTACACTTACACACACACACACACACACACACACACACACACACACACCCCAATGGGCAGTTTGCTATCATTTTATAGATCTTTTTCTATCCCAATAGATTAGAGCTAGTTGAGGAGGAAATACCAACTGGGACTGGATACTTGTTGTTTATTTTTACCTGGAAATACTTCTGAGATGTGACTATCCAATCCTCCGTGTCCCAGGGCTCAAATTAAGCCGTTTCACTGTCATCGTCTTTTGTGGTTCAAGAATCAATCCACAGTCCAGCCATTTCAACTCAGGTGCCTATGATGGTCCCTAAAGAGCCATTTCTCTATTTGTTGATGGTGCTGATGCATTTCTTGAGATCATACCATAAAATAAGTGCAAGACTGAACTGCATTCTCTCATGTATTTGGTTTATTTCCTTTATGACATTGCCTAATATCACACATTCCATTATTTTATATATAAAAAAATCACCCCCTTGTTTTGTTGTGTGTTTACAAGGCCATGCTTACAGTAAATGGTATGATTGTTGCACCTAAATTCGCTCATCACACATGATCTATACTCACTTGTTTGCAGCTACGAAAGATCAGTTGTAGAGTAGATTGAATTCAGTTCAGATCTGACAAACACAAAGCTCACTTACTTCTAGGAGATGGGAGCAAGGACCTTATCTGGGTCTAATCCAGCTTCCATTCCGGAGGAGTGCATTATTGTGTTTGTGACCCTACCAGACTTGAGCAGCACCAAGGGTGAATACATATGTCAATTTCAGTTTCTCTTAGCTTATTTTTCCCCCTCCCCATTTTGAGACCCATTTGCTACATTTCCACACAAGCTGCAATTCTTTAAAAAAGTCATTTACAAAATTTGCCAGTGCTTTCCCCTACTACAGTCAGACCTTGCTTCCTGAACGCCTCCGTTATTGTTTTTCTTTTTAAACCTATTTTTTTATTAAAGATTTTCTTGGTTTACAAAAGTATGTGCAATGTCTCTCTTTTTTTTTTACCTTCCCGCCGGAGCGGTACCTAGTTATCTACTTGCACTTTGACGTGCTTTCGAACTGCTAGGTTGGCAGGAGCAGGGACTGAGCAACGGGAGCTCACCCCATTGCGGGGATTTGAACCGCCGACCTTCTGATTGGCAAGCCCAAGAGGCTCTGTGGTTTAGACCACAAATTCCTGAGAAAACAAAAACATCTTAAATGTTAAAATGTGACCTGAGCTAAATTTTCCCTCCTTCCTAAGGAAGCACATGGGGGGGGGGGAGGAGGAGGCAAGGAGGTGCAGACTAACCAAGCATCCTGTTCTCACAATGGCCATCCAGAAGCCTATGGAAAACCTGTAAGCAGGACTTGAGCATAATGGTACTCCCTTATTCTGAAGTTTCCAGCAACTGGCATTCAGGAGCATTACTGCCTCCAACCATGGAGGCAGAGCATACCCGTCATGGCTGGTAGCCATTGGTAGCCTTGATGCATCAGCTGAATCCCAAACACATCTCTGTTTTACTAGATTATCTTCTTCTTTGGCGATCAAAGTACAGTAAGATTGTCTTCCATAAACACAGTTTTAACAGTGAGTCCGTAAGTGACTGTGGAGGCCAATTCTGGATCCACACGTTCTTCCACAGTGGGGGCATAGATTTCCAGGTGTGAGTTGATCACAATGAGAGTTTGCCAAGTGTGCCTTCCTCTTAGCATGTTTCTCCCTTTCATTGTGAGTTTGAGCATCTTCAAAGCCCATGACACCTTTGGTAAAGGCTGTTCTCCAATTGGAGCGCTCACAGGCCAGTGTTTCCCAGGTGTCAGTGTTTATATTACATTTTTTAAAGATTTGCCTTGAGAGAGTCTTTAAACCTCTTTTGCTGACCACCAGCATTACACTTTCCATTTTTAAGTTTGGAATAGAGCAGTTGCTTTGGAAGACGATAATCAGGCATCCAAACAACATGACCAGTCTAAGACTTGCTGAAGTCTTAGATTTGAAGATTGCAGCCAAGGACCATTGCGTGTGTTCTCCAATCTAAAGCACTAGTATGGCTTAATCCCTTCAGAAAATGATAAATGGTGATGTTTCTGTAAAACAATCCAATTGTAACATCTCAGGTTATCGCTTGTGAGTTTTCATTTCATGCGTTCTCTCTTTTTTTAAAAAAAGACTGTAGTTTGGTTGGGGAGAGCATTGTTTCATTAATAGTGAAAGGTTCACCGGCTCCCTTTCAACCATCTCCAAAAATTAACTCCCGCCAAAAGGTACGGTAGACAATTACGGCAGAGGCAACGGGTGCATCAAAGTCATCGTCTGCAGAGTCTTCAATTAGAAAGGGGCTGCAGGTGAGAAGGATGGAGGATGAGACAGAAGAAAATTTAGCATGCTTCAGAGCCACGCACTGCGATGGAGAACCTTTACCTCTGAGAACTGGGGAATCAAAGGTTTTGAAGAGTCAAGCATTTATCTTTTGGCTATGGGTGGCCCAGTCCTGCAATCCCGACTTCTATATATACAAGTGAGATTGAAATATAAAGAGAGAGACAAGTTCTGACACCATTACAATCACCATTCATTTCTACTGACACTTGCATTTTTACACCTGGCTCATAATTTAGTGAATCTCATTACAGCACCCTTGCCTTGCTTTCTGGGGGACAAAATAAATAAACTCCAACCCATACGTACATTTTCTCATTGCCGATGTGTTATACACGGCAGAGGTTTTCCGCCAAAGCAATCAGGCTAAGTGAAAGCTCAGAATAAGCGCTCCCTCTCGCCTTCTTTCAAATGCGTTGCCTCCTGATGGCTCGCATTGCTCACCTCGAGCACAGTTTTTCATCAAAGAAATATACGGGAGAGCATAAAATTGTTACATCTAAGAGCTGCCAATCCAAATAAAGGACAGCTATGATTCGCTTAAGTTAAAAAAAGATACGCTGTCAAATTTTCTTACATTTTTTTTGGGGGGGGCGGCTAGGTTTTTCTTATAATGGAAGACCTCGCAAGGCTGTTAGGCTCAGTTTGCTTAACATGGCTTGGGAGTCAGTTGGGTAGCCCAAATATACAGTACTACCCTTCTTGACTCTAAATGTTCACTGCGGTCTCTCATTCACATCAGCCACAAAGCTTCCCCAGTTGATTATAAGATCAGATACTCCTTTGCAAGTATCTAATTCCAGATCTTTGTTCACATAAAGTTTTAGCGTGGGTTCCGGTTCAGCCAGCCGAATATGTGTTTTCTGGTTCCATCTACTGCAGAAACCATCAGGCTCAGCAGGGAGAGTGACACAAAAATCAGCCAGAGGAAGAGGAAGTAAGCCCTCATACATACATACAGTGGTACCTCGGGTTACAGACGCTTCAGGTTACAGACTCCACTAACCCAGAAATATTACCTCGGGTTAAGAACTTTGCTTCAGGATAAGAACAGAAATCGGGCTCCGGCGGCGCGGCAGCACTTTAGCCCCATTAGCTAAAGTGGTGCTTCAGGTTAAGAACAGTTTCAGGTTAAGAACAGACCTCCGGAACGAATTAAGTACTTAACCCGAGGTACCACTGTATAAGTAGGGACAATTGGAGGGTCAGTGAACATGCCCAAAATGAGAGTTGCCTGTACTCCATGTGGTCAGGTAGCATCTCCCAGAACCTCTAGGCCATGGATGGGGAATTTTTTTTCAATTTGCAGTCCTTTCTGAGTGATCTTCCAGGGATCACATGCCAGTGGGGAGCAGAAGTGGGTGGAGCAATGAATGCATTTTTTCCTTTGTACAATGAGTTAGTTGTTTCTACTCTCTCTCTCTCTCTCTCTCTCTCTCTCTCTCTCTCTCTCTCACACACACACACACACACACACACACTGATGTTATCAGAGTTCAAGGATACCATCTAGCCAGACAGAAACACTCCAGGAGGCTTCAAAGCAAGGCTGCAGAGGAACAAGGGAGAGTCCCAAGAGCTACAAAAGGTCTGGAGAGCCATATTTGGCCACTGGGCCTGAGGTTCTGCTCCCCTGATATGCCTCTTTCCCTTGCTTTATAATACAAGGGGCTATTTCTTATGTTTCTGAGAGGGGGGTGGGAGAGGTCTGCTGATCTGCCCAAATTCACCCACTGGAGAAAATCTGTTGCATATCAAAAGCTGTAGCTCTATTCTGCAAGAATCACCTTCCCATTCTGAAGAGAAATTTCTCTTTTTTAAAAGGGGGGGGGGGGTGTTGGGAATTGATAAAATTGTATTTCTTAACATGTCCCAAGAACTGACAGACTGGTAACTCTGAACTGTTTGGTTACATTTGTTCGGTTATTAAATATAGATAAGGTTTGCAGTAGGACAGCTTTGCATGTCATTATTGCAGTGAAATAGCTGATAAGCAAATATTGGGCTTCTCAAAGGCAAACACTAAGCTTCATGGCCAATCTAACACCAAATATGCAAGATCACACCCTTGGCTCAGCCTTTGTTAATTCAGGACAATTAACTTCCCTGCTTGCATAGACCAGGCGAATTCATGGTTATGTCCGCAATCGTTCAACAAAAGTAAAAGTAAAAGTAAAGGACCCCTGGACAGTTAAGTCCAGTCAAAGGTGACTATGGGGTTGCGGCGCTCATCTCGCTTTCAGGCTGAGGGAGCCGGCGCTTGTCCACAGACAGCTTTCCAGGTCATGTGGCCAGCATGACTAAACCGTTTCTGGCACAATGGGACACTGTGCCTGAAGCTAGAACACACGGAAATGCCATTTACCTTCCCGTCGCAGTGGTACCTATTTATCTACTTGCACTGGTATGCTTTCGAACTGCTAGGTTGGCAGAAGCTGGGACAGAGCAATGGGAGCTCACCCCGTTGCATGGATTCGAACCGCCAACCATCAGATCAGCAAGCCCAAGAGGCTCAGTGGTTTAGACCACAGTGACACCCATGTCCCCAGTAATCGCGTTACCTTACAATTGTCCAGCAGTGTTAGTGGGCATGGGCGTTCAGAGAAATAGTTCACGGTAGGGTGGGGGAAGATGTGTGACTTGTAACTTCAGGCCACTGAGTTATGTCTGAATCCCTCACAATATTATGCAGTGCCGAAGAGAAGCAATGAGAAACCAAGGTGGGTTGTGCCTTTTGCTGATTTACTGCATGGCATGGGATGATACATAGCAGAACTAACTTCTAACAAATTGCTTAATTTGTCCAATTAACAAGGCACTAGAAAGACATACAACTTCAACAATACTGTAGGACTTGAAATCAAATTAAAAGCATTAAGGCTGAAATTAACATCTTTTACAGAGTATCTCCCTCGGATGTGGGGAAAACCAGATAAAAAATCTGAAACTAGTCAGAGGTTTTTTGTGTGTGTTAATGCTTTGCTGTCCCTAACGGGGGGGGGGGAGGGGGAGAAAACAAAGTGGATCATTCTTTAAACAACAACAAAAAAGAGTCTTCTGGGGTCTTGAAGGAAATTTAGGGAAGTTTTAAATGTTTAATGTTCTAATGTATTTTTAATATTTTGTTGGAAGCCGCCCAGAGTGGCTAAGGAAACCCAGCCAGATGGGCGGGGCATTTTTATTATTATTATCATCATCATCATCATCATCATCATCATCATCATTATCTTGGCTACAAGCCAAAAAAATTGATCTTCAACCATTGTGGAAAGTAGGCATGTCTTCACCCAGCACAAAGTGCTAAAGCAGAGGTTTTCAACCTTTTTGAGCCCCTTTACCAACTACAGTCATTGGGGGGCACCCCTGTGGGGCTCAGGAGCCCAGTTATGTCACCCCTTGCCTGCAGAGCTGGCAGCCCCACACCCCTTTTCAAACACCCTCCTTTGTGGAGTGTTCCCACAGCCTCCTCTCCCTTTGTCCTCTCCTTGGGAGTCCTCTGGGCAGCCACAGCTACTATCCCTGGTCTCTAAGCAGCCCCACAACGCAAGGAGAGATGCCTCCTCCCACTGCCCTACAGGGGCCTGGGAAGCACCTCCTGGCCAGCCCCAGAGGCACCATTCACCTGGAGAGCTTGTAGCCAGGGCTGCTACAACAAACAGCTGTGCAAGCCTTTGGGAGGCAGAGATGCAAGAGGGCATCAGAGGAGGGAGGCACAGCTGTCAACCGTCCCTTATTTGGCGAGAAACTCCCTTATCCCAGCGCCTTGTCCCGCTGCTGTCCCGGATTGATGATATCCCGTAAATTTCCCGGGTTTCAAAGGAAGCAGCTCCTCTCCCTCCCTGCCGGCCAGGGAGCAGGGAGGCTCCAACTGTGTTGCATGGCTGCGTTGCTCACCCAATAAGGAGTCTAAGAACGACTGGGGGGGTGGAGCTTGCATGCCTTGTGCCGATCATGCATGCCTTGTGCCGCGTTGCCTGAGGACTCGTCTTTGCTCAGTGCTTCCCAGCGGTGAGGTGACAGTGGTTTTCCATGCTGCTTCCTCTTTGCCGGGTTGCTGCGCTGTGGGAACCACCGCTTGAGGCTTCGTTAGGCTGCTGGCTGGGCTTTCTGCCTTTGGCTAGGAGGGGCTCAGAAGTTGAACATACCTGTGCTCGGAATCGGATGGATACGTCATCAATGGCCCACTCACCCTTGCCGGGGAAAAGGTCTGTCTGGAGCGGGGGGCACATGGGGGGGGGAAAGAGAGAGAGAGAGAGAGAGAGAGAGAGAGAGAGAGAGAGAGAGAGGAAATCCCTTATTTTGGCTGCTGATCCCTTATTTTCGAGGCTGCTGGTCCTTATTTTCAAATCTGTAAGTTGACAGCTATGGAGGGAGGGAAGGAAAAAGGGACAGAAGTCAGTGTTGCCCACGGCACCCCAACTATCATTCAAGGCACTCTGGTTGAAATCCACTGTGCTAAACGATTGTTCATTTGTGCATGTCGTAACTGGGAGAGAAAGTGCTACAATGCTGGCATTTTAATAGCAGGAAACAGTTGGGTGTGGTCCAATTGTTCATAGAATCACAGAATTACAGAGTTGGAAGGAACTCTGAAGGACATCTAGTTCAACTCCGGCAATTTTTCAATCTCAACTCAATCATATATGACAGATGGCCACCCAACCCCTGTTTAAGGAAGGAGAGTCCACAACTTTTCATGGGAGTCTGTTCAACTGTCAAACAGCTTATATTCTCTTAAAGTTCTTTCATACGTTTACTCAGAATCTCTTTTCCTGTACAGTGGTACCTCGGGTTACAGACGCTTCAGGTTACAGATGCTTCAGGTTACAGATGCTTCAGGTTACAGACTCCACTAATCCAGAAATTGTACCTTGGGTTAAGAACTTTGCTTCGGGATGAGAACAGAAATCGTGCAATGGCAGCGCAGTGGCAGCAGGAGGCCCCATTAGCTAAAGTGGTGCTTCAGGTTAAGAACAGTTTCAGGTTAAGAACAGACCTCCAGAACGAATTAAGTACTTAACCCGAGGTACCACTGTAAATTGAATCCATCCATCTGAGTCCTACCCTCCAGAGCAGGAGAAAACAAGCTTGTTCCATCTTCCTTTAATACCCTTGAAAACAGCTCACCAGGCCCTGGAGATTCGAATTCATTTACTACCTCTTTGCCTATCTTGGGCTACAGCTCCCTCCTTACATCATTTATTCTCTTAGCACCTCTCTCTTTCTGGGTGAAGACAAAGGCAAAGTAGGTGTTGAGTAGTTCCGCCCTTCTCTCTGTCACCCCAAAGCAATTTTCAATCTTCTCAATTCAGAGGACCCACTACCTGCTTGTTCTTCCTTTTCTTTGGAACGTAGCTGAAGAAACCTTTATTATTATTATTATTATTATTATTATTATTATTATTATTATTATTATTATCCTCCCTTGTAAGCCTGAGTTCATTCTGAACTTTGGGCTGCTTGCAGTTCTCCTGCAGCTTTTGGTTACTTGTACATACTCTTCCTTCATGATTTCTCCTTTCTTCCATTTCTTATACATTCCCTTTCTACATCTCAGGTCATCTTTCTGCTCCTTTTAGGTGCCTCCATCTTTCTTTTAGGTGCCTCCCACTTTTCTTTCTTGTTGGAATTGTCTGCATTTGGGCCTTCAATAGTTCACCTTTTAGAAACTCATATCCATCATGAATTCCCTTCTCTTTGTGTATTTCTGACTATGGGATTTCACCCAGTAGTTTCTTAAGCTTTTTGAAACCAGCCTTCTTCAAGTCCAGAGTGCAGGCCTGACTATACTCAGCTTTCCCTTGCCTGTGTATAATGAAACCCAAGAGGATACAATCACTTCTACCTAAGGTTCCATGTAGTTTCACTTTACTGATAAGTTATTCCTTGCTCCTGCCAGATTTTCCTCTTGTGCCACAAACTACTTAGGATTTGTTACTAAGGATTTCAAAGTAGAGTGGGACTCCCTTTGATTCTGCCCATTTATTCTTGGGATTCTTCTTTTTTTTTAACTCGCCCTCCCGGTATCTCCACATCAGGTGGCTATTGGTTTCAGCCTTACACAGATAAAATGGGTGGGTGTGTGTGTGTGCGCGCGCCTTAGCCTCCGTTCCAGAGATGCCAGTGGAAAGTAGGTCTGGCATTGCTTGTAGTGAGTCCTTGTACTGCACATGTTACACTGTGGTGGGTTTCAAGCATCAGATTCTCTCACAAGGTTAGCAGGTTTGTAAAGTCCCTGAGTGGAGCTGACATGGACCTAAAGGTTTTCCCCCCAAAACAGTCATATGCTAACTGAGGAGATATTTTGATTGTCATTCCTAATGAAGTGCTCTTGGGCCTATAACTTTTTAAGGGGTCCCAGCACTGTGTAAGGAGCTTATTAATAATAATAATAATAATCCGTATAGTTAAAGCTATGGTTTTCCCAGTAGTGATGTATGGAAGTGAGAGCTGGACCGTAAAGAAGGCTGATTGCCGAAGAATTGATGCTTTTGAATTATGGTGCTGGAGGAGACTCTTGAGAGTCCCATGGACTGCAAGAAGATCAAACCTCTCCATTCTTAAGGAAATCAGCCCTGAGTGCTCACTGGAAGGACAGATCATGAAGCTGAGGCTCCAAAACTTTGGCCTCCTCATGAGAAGTGAAGACTCCCTGGAAAAGACCCTGATGTTGGGAAATATTGAGGGCACAAGGAGAAGGGGACGACAGAGGACGAGATGGCTAGACAGTGTTCTCGAAGCTACCAGCATGACCAAACTGCGGGAGGCAGTGGAAGACAGGAGTGCCTGGCATGCTCTGGTCCATGGGGTCACAAAGAGTCGGACACGACTAAACAACTAAACAACAAACAACAAATAATAATTTATTATTTATACCCATCTGGCTGGGTTTCCCCAGCCACTCTGGGTGGATTCCAACAAGATATTAAAATACAATTGTCCATCAAACATTAAAAGCTTCCCTAAACAGGGCTGCCTTCAGATGTCTTCTAAAAGTCTGGTAGTTGTTTTTCTCTTTGACATCTGACAGGAGGTTGTTCCAAAGGTGCGCGCCACTACTGAGAAGGCCCTCTGCCTGTTTCCCTGTAGCTTCACTTCTCAGAGTGAGGGAACTGCTAGAAAGCCCTTGGCACTGGACCTCCGTGTCCGGGCAGAACGATGGGGGTGGAGATGCTCCTTCAGGGATACTGGACCGAGGCCATTTAAATTGTAACCCATGTGATAGACAATTTGCTTTTGATATTAAGTGTACTCAGTGCTTTTTTTCTGGGGGGACAGAGGGGTACGCATACCCCTAAACATTTTGTGAATCTTTGTAGTTTTGTCCATTTACTGTATTTATTTTTCGTTTTTTGAGCTATAAAATGGTGATTTTCTTGAATCAAAATGAGAGTACCCCTAAACATTTTTTTTAAAAAAACCCACTGAGTATACTCCCTTTTTTCAGTTGTTCATGTCAAGTACTGGTAGCTGCCTGAATATTTTCTGCCAGGATGTGCTCATGCCCTGTCCCAGCCTCTGTCTGAATAGTTTCTATCTCTTTTGAAGAAGGCACATCAAGTGCAACTTACATGATGTCTGATGAAGAAGTATCTTCAATATGTGTCTGGGGCATGCTAGCTGTCTTTTACTTTATGAAAGAGTTGCAGATATCCACAACTAAACAATTTGAAACGGCTCTGCTTCTTGACTTTCTCTCTCTAGCAGCCATATATAGAAAACCCTTGTGCCTTTCTTTCAAGTTTCAAACAATCAAAACAGTAGCACCAAGTTTCTGTTTCCCAAGGAAAGGATTTTTGCTACCCATCTTTCAAGATGTTTGGTTTCTATTCTTCATCCACATCTGCCCCTCAAAAAAAGCAGGGCTGGCTGAAGGAGAAACCCCTGGGCTCCTCACCTGACCACAAAAAGGCACCACAACTCCTTTGTTTATATTATTATTGTATTTTTAGGCTTTCCAAAACAGAAGCAGCATCATTCTTCTGAGCCGCCAGCTGGTCCAGGAAGGCCATCCTCCTGAAAAGTGCTGGAAGTTTGAATCTGCCAGCCAGAAAAAGGAATATAATGCAAAGCTGTGCGACAAAATGCATGATAATAAAAATAGTATAATGAGAACGATTGGAAGTTTTAAGCAGAAATTTTTGTTTGATTAACATGATTTTGTATATTTTTTTGTTTTTGTTTTTTCCCCTTTTTCCTTTGTCTTTCTTTTCTTTTTCATCTTTTAAACTTTTTTCTTACTCTTACGTCGTGGATGTTTTTTCTTCTGTATTGAATTTTTCTATATTTACCTTTTTTGTGGGACATGGGTGGCACTGTGGGTTAAACCACAGAGCCACGATCAGAAGGTCGTGGTTCGAATCCCCACAACGGGGTGAGCTCCCGTTGCTCGGTCCCTGCTCCTGCCAACCTAGCAGTTCGAAAGCACATCAAAGTGCAAGTAGATAAAGAGGTACCGCTCTGGCGGGAAGGTAAACGGCGTTTCCGTGAGCTGCTCTGGTTTGCCAGAAGCGGCTTAGTCATGCTGGCTACATGATCCGGAAGCTGTACGCCGGCTCCCTCGGCCAATAAAGCGAGATGAGTGCCGCAACCCCAGAGTCGGCCATGACTGGACCTAATGGTCAGGGGTCCCTTTACCTTACCTTTGTTGTAAATGATCATTTACACCTGTATATTAAACCAATAAAGATTTACCATGGAAAAAAATATGAATCTGCCAGCCACTTACAATAGGTCTCAAATATCACTCGAAACCTCTTGTTGACTAGGTGGATGTTTGTGTGTGGAGCATTAAAATAAATAAATACCTTTGGGAGTCCAGGGGGACAAATGCTTCCCACTGTAGACCCCCATGCTGGTAGGAATGATACTTCCCATGACAGCCACCTGAACTACAGAGAAAGTAGGAAGCTAATTCAAGCCGTCGCATGCAAACACCCGTTGAAGTGATTGTTTATGGCAGTCACAGCACAGATGTAAATTGGAATCAGCCACAAGCACAGACGGAGAGTATTTAATCTCCACCTCAGCCGTAATTTTGCTTTGAAAGGTTGAGGTGAAATCTACCCTTTAATTATCATAATTCTTAGTGCATCAAAGTTGGTGGAAAGTCTCAAGGAATAATTAATCAGTAAAGGTTGTTGTTTTTTCCACATTCTAAGGGTGGCCACCTGCCCTACTTTACGCAGGACAGCCCTAGTTTTGAAAGACTTTCAGAGGACAGACTTTAGTGTGAAGGAACTGTTAAAGAAAAACCTGCTCCTTTTCCCTTATGGGGTATCCAAGAGCCTGTATAGAGTCCTTAAGTGGGTTCCCTCTTGGTAGAAGAAAATAACAGAGGCCAACCAGAGAATATTGAGAAGCAAAGCAGCTAGTAAGCCTGATCTTTATAGATCTGTTGCAACAGGGTGATCACTCACCACACGCAGGAGGGAGGAGGAACCCAGAAAAAATGGTGTGCAAGCCCTTATATAGACTTTTGAAATTGCCCACCCTGTAGCTCAAGACCCCCCCCCCAAAACATGATGTATACATCACAGAAGGGGGCGGGTCTACAGCAGAAATACATCACAGGAGGCGTTCTATAGCAGAAATCCTGTTTGCCAGGATATCTGTTAATGGTCACTGATTGTTTTACCTGGGCAGCCTGGCCATTCTTTTGTGATGGTAAATACTTTAATTCCTGAATCCAGGTCACAGGCTCACCCTATTCACACACAAACACACCCTTAAGAAAGGTAAGCAAAAGACAATGGAGAGGCTTTCCCATGTCCTTCCTCCTTGCACAGAAATATTTGAGGTCAACTTGGGAGAGTCAAAATGGCTTCAGGATTGCTTTCCTGTACTATTTCAGACCCATGGTTTATATACTTATGTATGTCTTTGCCTTGAACATTTATGAACGTTTATTTGGGACCTTAGAATTCTTATAACAGCATCTTTTTGGTCAGAAGTGCCGAACCTGTGGCCCTGAAGATTCTGCTGGACTACAGCTACCAACGGCCTTAGCCATTGGCCATGCCAGCTGGGTATGAAGAGATTTGTAGTCTAGACGCTGAGGTCCACCTCCGAGGGCCTTCTGGTGGTTCCCTCTTTGCGAGAAGTGAGGTTACAAGGAACCGGGCAGAAGGACTTATTGCTAGTCGCACTACCCTGTGATATGTTTGACCTGGAGAAGAGGAGACTGAGAGGAGATATGATAGCTATCTTCAAATATCTCAAGGGCTGTTTCATGGAAGAGGGAACAAGCTTGTTTTCTCCTGCTCTGGGGGGCAGAACTCGAACCAACAGCTTCAAGCTACAAGAAAGGAGATTCTGACTAAACATTTGGAAAAACTTTCTGACAGTAAGAGCTGTTCGGCAGTGGAACAGACCCCCACGAGACGTGGTGGGCTCTCCTTCCTTGGAGGATTTTAAGCAGAGCTTGGGTGGCCATCTGCCATGGATAGAATCATAGAATCATAGAGTTGGAAGACACCACAAGGGCCATCGAGTCCAACCCCCTGCCAAGCAGGAAACACCATCAGAGCACTCCTGACATATGGTTGTCAAGCCTCTGCTTAAAGACCTCCAAAGAAGGAGACTCCACCACACTCCCTGGCAGCAAATTCCATGCTTTAGCTGAGATTCCTGCATTGCGGGGGAGGGGGGGTTGGACTAGATTATGCTTGGGTCCCTTCCAGCTCTATGATTCTATGCACATCAGGTGTCAAACAGATATGATTTTCTGAAGACACCTGAAGGCAGTTCTGTATAGGGAAGTTTATAAGGTTTGTTGTTTTACTGGCTTTGATATTTTAATTTGTACCTGAAAGCCATTGAAAAATGCTACACCAGGCCACTGCTTCAGAAAATGGGGGTGTTGGTGCAGCTAATACAACTATTGGTGGTTTTGTTTTGTTTTGTTTCTATTATATTGTCTATTCTTCTTCTTTGGCGATCACTCATAGCCTAGTAAGATTGTCTTCCATAAACACGGTTTTAACAATGAGTCCGTAAGTGACTATGGAAGCCAATTCTGGATCCACACATCCTTCCACAGTGGGGACATAGGTTTCCAGGTGGGAGTTGTCTATTATGGAATCCCTGACTCCTGCTATAGTATTATAATGAGCAATTATTCTATGTATTTGCAGACGCGTATGTTTTGTCAGCAGATGTGTCAAAACACACACATCTTCGCTGATCAAGAAAGAGTAATAATTACAGCTGGCAGACTTTATGTCTAAATGTTCATTTCTAAGCAGTGTTACTTGGCCAATACTTTCAAAGCTGTATGGAAAGCTGAAGAATTTAAGTACAGCTCAACAGACGGTCACAGTTCAAGAGAGTCCGAAGCATTTCAGCCTGTTGAAATCAACTTGAGTCAAGGGGCCAGGGTGGTGAGCAAGGCCGGAGGCCGAATATGGGGAACCTCCCTCCACAAAGTGGGGGGATTTGGTATCACAAGAATGAATGTGCCCACCAATCCCCACCCCAAACTTGTCCTTTATTTTGCCCACCCTGCCCCATATTTGGCCCCGACCAAAGGTGGCATCCCCTAGTGGCATAATAATAATACAGTGATACCTCAGGTTACATACACTTCAGGTTACAGACTCCTCTAACCCAGAAATAGTACCTCGGGTTAACAACTTTGCTTCAGGATGAGAACAGAAATCGCGCAGCAGCAGCAGGAGGCCCCATTAGCTAAAGTGGTGCTTCAGGTTAAGAACAGTTTCAGGTTAGGAACGGACCTTCAGAACGAATTAAGTACTTAACCCGAGGTACCACAATAATAATAATAATAATAGTACAGTGGTACCTTGGTTCTTGAACATCTGCGATGACAAACCTTTCAGAACCTGAACGCCGAAAACTCGGAAGTAAATACTTCTGTTTTCGAACTTGCCTCAGAAGTCGAATGACTTCCACTGTGTTTTTTTTTCAATTTTCTCGATTGAATTGAGCCTTCCGTAGTGCGTTTTCGGTTCTCGAACGTTTTGGAACTCGGACAGTCTTCCGGAATGGAATACATTCAAGAACCAAGGTTCCACTGCGATTTGGTCCCCGGGCAGCATATTAAATAAACCAACAAGCAAATAAATATGATAATAAAAGCTCTGTGCTGGGAAAGAGTGTGCACTGTTGAAATGGGGACATCCCTACCTGCCTGTGTCTGCCTTGCTGAGCCTCTCCTTGCAATTACACAGACCAGTTCTTGTAACGTCCTAGTTAAACTGCCTAAAACTCATAACCAATGGGGAGCTTGTGTAGTTGCCGGAAAGGCGCTAAAGAGCCTGCTGTTCCGTTGATTTTTCTGCTTAGGGCTATATTGGCTCCCAGCTGGGTAATGATTGTATGGATTAAGGAAGTATAGTACCAGCCATGCTGTCTTCGCCCCTGAATATGGGCTGCTTAGGTCATGGGAGATAGAGCCAAAGAGCAAAGCATTATTATTATTTCACTTGTGGAACATGAACTGAAATCCACTACCCTGGAGCCTATGGGGTTTTCATCCCTGATTTCGAAAAGTTGTGGGCTGCACTTAGAATATGGTGACAAATCTAACAGAACTAAACTCCGCCGTAGGGGGCAATCTGGAAATATATTTCTGCAGCAATTTTAAATTTAACATTCCTTGTCCTGCGGGGGACAAGCTAGCGCACTGAAGAAAAAACACGGCCCAGAATTCTTCCCATCAAAATGCATATTATATTTAGTATTCTTTTTTGATTTTTAAATATCTGGCAACTATTGGGACAAACAAACTTCTCGTCACTTGCAAAGAGCCAGTAATTCCAGTAGTTCTGGGAGGTGATGATCGCAAGCAGGTTGTGCTGCTGTTTAAAGGGAAATCTTTCAAACATGTTTTTAAGGGGGAAAGAACATAATCATCACTGACTTATAAATCTGAAAGCTTCTAACATTGGCAGCAGGCAAGCACAAGCACAGAGTGCATTAAAAAGTTCAGCATGAATGGGGAGATACCTAAAGGCTGCAAAGAAGATGTTAAAAATGACTTCTGAGACAGACAGATGTCAGCAGCATCATCTTCATCATCATCATCATCATCAATCTGCCCTTCACCCTAAGGTCCCAGGGTAGGTCACAGCATTAAAACATAATATTAAAAACACTTTAAAGCAACTCCCAAACAACCATTCTTTCCCACTGGTTCACTTTCTGCAAATGTATTGTATTTTTTTAAGTTCCTGTGAAAAATGCATGAACGAAGGCTAGCTTTTTTTTCCCAATTGCAAAGGTGGGATGAGCTAGGTTTTATGACTGACTCATGGGTCTTTGGATAGGATTTTATAATGTTTATTTGTGTTAAGTTGGTACCCCATATCACCCAGAGTCACAAGCTGTTTTTGCAAGCAGACACAGATCTCCATGGGTTTTGCCCAAGATGCCAGCAAGCTGGAAATGGGGGCGGGGGGGCAGAATTCATTTTGATTTTTAGCTGAAAAAGCCAGGTTTGGGGCAAATGTGCATTCTAGACCCTCATACTGGGATCAGCATATGTAAGAAGAGAAATGTATAATTGACACAATGCATAGTTTAGGTCATGTTTAAATCAGGTTTCTGCATGTAAAGCTTTAAAACTTAATTATTGTGACAAAAAAAATTGTTTGTTTTTTTCCATACAAGAGGCCGGATCAGAGAGACATTTTCTGCTACAAATTCACAGCCACCCCTACCCCTGACTGCCGGAGAATTTCTCCTGGAGAAATTTGTTGAAATGGCCAGAACCCCTCTCCAATTCCTCTGGAGAATCTTGAAAAGCCATTTTGCACACAGCCCTAGCTCAGCCCAAAGAGCCAGGACATAGTCTACACTTTTACGATAACCAGATGGGAGCCTATTGGCTACTTGAATCCCTTGTCCCTTGGCTGGCTAGAAGCTCTTCCAACTATCCTGACCACTAGTATGATATCAGGCTAGTGAAGTCCCTGGTTTGAGACTCCTGCCACTTTAAAAGGTTGATGGTTAACATACCTGCCAACATTTCTCCAATGAAAATAAGGACGTCCCATTTAATAATAATAATAATAATAATAATAATAATAATACCACCAAACCCATCTGGCTGGGTTTTATATATAAAAACATATAAAAGCATTAAACATTTTTAAAAAACTTACATATACAGGTCTGCCTTCAGGTGTCTTCTAAAGGTTATATAGTTACCTGTCTCCTTCGCTCCGTATGTGCCTGGGGGGGTCACATAACTTAACACCCTCCAACATTTTTCCGATGAAAACGGGACACGGGTGGTGCTTTGGGTTAAACCACAGAGCCTAGGGCTTGCTGATCAGAAGGTTGGCGGTTCGAATCCCCGCGACGGGGTGAGCTCCCATTGCTCGGTCCCTGCTCCTGCCAACCTAGCAGTTCAAAAGCATGTCAAAGTGCAAGTAGATAAATAGGTACCGTTCCAGCGGGAAGGTAAACGGCGTTTCCGTGCGCTGCTGTGGTTCGCCAGAAGCGGCTTAGTCATGCTGGCCACATGACCCGGAAGCTGTACGCCGGCTCCCTTGACCAATAAAGCGAGATGAGCGCCGCAACCCCAGAGTCATCCATGACTGGACCTAACGGTCAGGGGTCCCTTTACCCTGTACCTTTTTAAGGAAAAGTGGGATATTCTGGGATCAAATCAGGAACCGGGAAAGCTTTTGTAAATCTGAGACTGTCCCTGGAAAATAGAGACACTTGGAGGGTCTGTGTTAAAGGGGTAATAATTCAGAGAAGAGCTGAAATACAACTGCAGGTGGTTCCCCCCATGCGCCAAGCTTTGAGATAACTTCATCCTCTTCTGTGCAGGTAATTTACTCAACTTTCTTTGCCACTCATGGGATAAAATACTAATTATAATAACATTCAAAGTTCTGCTTCCTTGGGGTTCTTTTTCATGCTAATCGTTGTGATTTCCAACACATTGGTTGGGTTTGTATATTTCTCCCTAATAAGTATTTATTTGCAATTATGTTTAATGATGGCATTGTTCAATGACCCTCACTTGGGTCTCTCGTAATTTCACAATTCTATGATTCTAAGTGCAAACGGGTGGCGAGAGATCTGTGCAACAGAACAGCGCGTCTGTTGTTGACCGATGGCTAGATCTCAATCCTAGGCAGCATTTGAAGAACCTTTGGCAGCATTCGAATAGGAGAATGATGTGGCACAGGGGGATTATGTAGATTTCCATATGAGAGCCACATTTCCCCAGAGTCTGGCAACACCAACACGGGAAATTCCTATTAGATTCCCAACGTCCCATCCAAAGTGATTGTGTTTTATAGTTATGATTTTGTAATTTCGATTTGCAGTCATAATTTTGTTTGCAGTTAATTGGTCTTTTTATGGAGTGAGTGAAATGAGGCTTTCGATTTAACTCGCCTCTTTGGGACTCTCTGTGCGCTTTTGGAACATGAGGTATCAAGGTATAATTGGGCATGCTTGTTTTTGCAGGATGCAGCTCTGTGTTTCAAGTTCGGATACCAGTTTGGCACCCATTGCGATTATGAAATGCACTGCATTTACCTTGACCATTAAGATATTCTATTTTTTTTACAAACAGGAGCAAACAAAACCTTTTACAGCATTTTACCAGCAAGAGACAGACAGGGTCTCTGCCCTCAGTAGGTCTCAATTAGACATCAGGGAATGGGATAAGATAGGAAGGGATGGATGTGAGCAAATGTAATTGCAGCTACTGTATTCTATGGTTGAATGAGTCAGGTATCACTAAACCATGGTTTGTTTTAACACCCAACCCTATTGCAGCTCGCAAAACAGGCTTTCCACTTTCTGTGACATCACAATTCGAATCTGTTTGCTGTAAGCTGTACACGAGGAGGGAAGGCACAGTCTGACTTGGGCAGGCTCTGATGATGCCTTTGCCCAGATCCCTTGCTCTCTTTCCACAGGGTAGTTGCTGCAAGTTGGTCATCCCTAACTTTGGATGCCCATTTACAGCACAGTTCTCCATTTGAAGAGACAATTACCCACCTCGATTCACTCTCGTTCTCACACATTTTTATGTGAGGGACCAAAGACGCAGAATACAGAGGATTGTATGCAACTAAGCTATACTCAAAGTAGACTAATGGGCCCAAATTAGTCTAATGGGCCTACTCTGAGTAGCACCAACCCTGGATACAACTGAATGCAATTCTCTCTCTAAAGCATGCATGACCAAACTTGGCCCTCCATGTGTTTTGGGACTATAGTCCCCATCATCATCCCTGACCACTGGTCCTGTTAGCTAGAGATGGTGGGAGTTGTAGTCCCAAAATATCTGGAGGGCCAAGTTTGGCCAGGCCTGCTCTAAAGTAAGGCCTCTTGTGCATTGCAGTTTACTGTGATGCAAGGGAAAGGCTCAGTGGTCAAACATCTGCTTTTCATGCAGAAGGTCCTGGGTCCTGCCATCTTCCTGAAACCCTGGAGAGCCTCTGCAAGTCAATGCAGGCAGTACTGATCTAGATCGGCTGATGCAACTTCCTGTGATCCCTCGTAACTGGCTGATCTTGCTAAGCCTCCAGCATTGACCATGCCAAACATAAACCCCAATCTTCTTTGTTCTTTATCTTCTGTGGTAGACAGAGGTAACCAAGGAGACAAGGTTTTCTCTTGCTCTCTCTGAATTTGCAGAACAGTATCTGCCTAAGTACTAGGAGGGGGAGGTTTGGAGTTCGCCGGTAGAAGAGAAACAACAGTTTCAAGCAGCACAGCTGCAGATGTTCCAGTAATAAGCAATTTGAGCCATTGGTAAAAAGGTTATAACATTAGAGCTGAAATGAAACTGCACTTTCCTTTTCGATTTCATTTTCACTTGTTCCTGAAAGCTTCTCCTGCCTTTTTACTGGTGCCCTTTAAAATATATATTAATTGGTTTCTGTAAATTGTTTGAACAGTGCTGCTCTTCAGCAATTCCTTGACATTTAGTGGTGGTTAGGTATCATTACATAGCTAGGTATCATTTCTCGTGGGGCTACATCATGCTGTTTGGTATCTCATTGGCTACGTTGAGCCACCTGTTCTGTTTTCTGTCTGTCTGTAGTACAGGAAAGGGCAACCAGAAGGACCACTTATCTTCTGTCTGTTGAAGTCACTTCCTGCTTCACTGGCAATGCTGGATGCCAGAGTTTGCCCCCTGTTCTGGCCAGTCACAGGGGAACTGGGGGTATGGTTTGGGCGTGGATCAGAGAGAAAACAGGTCTGAGGTTCCCCACTCCTGGCATAGACAATACTGAGTTGGCTGGACCTGATGGTCTGACTCTGCATAAAGCAACTTCTTATGACTGGCATCTTCAGAAGTCATCTTTTCAGAAGTTATTGTGACTTTTTTAAAAATAATGGATCAAATTGTTGTTATTAATGATTGATGCTTTATTATGTTTTTATATATGTTGAAAGCCGCCCAGAGTGCCTGGGGTAGTAGTAGTAGCAGTAGTAAAGGTAAAGGTACCCCTGACCATTAGGTCCAGTCACGAATGACTCTGGGGTTGCGCGCTCATCTCGCTCTATAGGCCGAGGGAGCCGGTCATGTGGCCAGCATGACTAAGCCGTTTCTGGCGAACCACAGCAGTGCACGGAAACGCCATTTACCTTCCCGCCGGAGTGGTACCTATTTATCTACTTGCACTTTGATGTGCTTTCAAACTGCTAGGTTGGCAGGAGCAGGGACTGAGCAATGGGAGCTCACCCCATTGTGGGGATTCAAACCGCTGACCTTCTGATCAGCAAGCCCGCGTCCCTTTAAACTGGCATGTTGTTGTTGTTGTTTAGTCATTTAGTCGTGTCTGACTCTTCGTGACCCCATGGACCAGAGCACGCCAGGCCGTTTACCTTCCCATCACAGCGGCACCTATTTATTTACTTGCACTGGCGTACTTTTGAACTGGTACATTGGCAGGAGCTGGGACTGAACAATGGGAGCTCACCCCGTCATGGGGATTTGAACCGCCGACCTTCTGATTGGCAAGCCCTAGGCCCTGTGGTTTAGACCACAGCTCCACCCACTTCCCTGTAGTAGTAGTAGTAGTAATTTTGAAATTAAAACTGAGCACCATGAAATGCCCAGAGCTTCAGTTCCTATTGCAATGGGGCACAGATTCCCACTCACCCAAATTGAGAAGACAAGCCTGGGAGAAAGGAGTCATTGTGAAACTAATTTGGCCCCAGGAACCACGCTTCTCCCCCAGACATGGGGAAATGGGTGGGAAGATAGAGCTGAAATGGGGAGTGCTTGGCTGCCAGACTCGGTAAGGCAAATTCCTCAGTGGCTGAGACAACTCTGACACAGCAGCAACAAGTAGCCCTTGCTTGCACAAGGAAGCTTGCTAGCAACTGAGATGAGAAATTAAAAATCACCATTCACTTCTTCTACCTGACCGGAGCCCCATTTGTGTGTCCTAGGCTTTCCCACACAGAGCTGGAATTGCTAGAGTGCATTGTTTGGCCCCACTCCCATCATTGCTTCCCTATGGCTGGGGCTCTTTTGCCATCCATGTATTGGAGGTGGAAGATTTACAGTGGAGAGCCAACTGTACTAAGGGACATTCCCTGTGTGATTGAGAAGCCTGATGCTCAGAGCCAGACCTAGACTTTTTGCTGCCTGAGGCAAAGGACAACATGGTGTCTCCCTTGCCACCGCCACCCCATTCCATTTATGCAAGATGACGAAAGTAGAAGCTGAACTTTATATGAATGCTGATGGTGTCCCCCACTGCAACAGAGGGCAGCAGGCCAATTTAGGGGATGCTCTTTCATCCCTAACCAGCAATTGCCACCTGAAGGACCTGCCTCACTCTGCCTAATGGTAGGGCCAGCACTGATGATGATGATTCAGGGCTCTAAAGCTTGTGGGGCGCTTCCGCTAGTAGAGCCAGCTCCCTATTCCAGACATACATCCAGGTTTTGTTACAGGCCAGAGGTTCCCCACTTCTCATCTTTGGTTTTGATTACCAGCTCCCCCACTCCCCAAAATGACAGTGCTTCCCGCTTGATGTCTTTGTCACTTCTCTCTAGACTTCTGCACAACCGTCCCAGCTTGGCTTCTGGGGTATTAGAAACCTCTGTGCATCTTCCAGCCTGATGATTAGCAGTGCAGATTCTAAACTCTAAATGCTCTCCAAGGAAGGCACAATAGCTGAGTGTACACATTCAGGATAGCTTACATTGTGCCATTTGAGTTAAACAAGCACATTAATTTGCTGGTTGTTACAAGAGATAAGCTCAGCCGAGCCATTAGCTCATGCTTCAATAAAAGCTCTTATTATGGGAAGTGGCTAGTCTCCTTGTTCCCTTTTGTGTATTTTATCTCTCTGGTTTTTAACTCCTGTCACATTTTATGGAAAGGTAACTTCATCGTCTTGAAATAATGGATGGATTTCACTTTCGTCAATTGCGTGAGGCCCAAACTGGAAGATAAATTAAGTGTGCAGCCGGCAGCAGGGAACGCGCAACCATGGCTTCCTATTCCCCCTCCTTTCCCATAACATCTAGGACAACATCTTTGCCATGAGATTGCCACAGGGTGTGTTCAGCCATTGATGTTAGCATTTCACTCCTCCGTTGCTGGTTGTGTGATTGTTACATCACATGTCAGTGTTTACTATCTAGACTGTACTTTTGTACTTTTCTCTCTTTCTCTCTTGGAGAAGAAGTGAGAGGACACCATGAGTGCTTTGTCCTGTATATATTGCTTAATAAATACTTAGAATGCTCCACGATTGTTTCTGCTATACTCTGCTGATAGAGTGTGCACATGTCTTTTGATATGTGTTGCTGGTACACACGGGGACTGATTTGTGAACGTCCTGGGCCGTGCTTCATCAGGAAGATGCCCGGAGAAGTCTGTCTCATTCCAGGGGCTGTGTGTGCCCCCGGGGCCAGGTGTGTTCTGACAGTGGAGGGAAGATAAATGATACCATGCAATAGCATCTCCTGTGGCCCAGAGTTCTGAGAGACCATCTCCTCCCAGGTGTTGAGATCAGCAGAGGGGGCCGTTCTGGGGGCCCCAGAAGTTGTTTTCTGCGGGGGGGGGGGGGGCTAGGAGAGGATGTTCTCTGTGGCAACCCCTAAGCTGTGGAATTCCCTCCCCATGGACGTGCCTCTGATTTCTTCATTGTACAGATTTCTTTTTTTTTTTGGGGGGGGGGAATTCTGAAGATGTACCTTTCTGTCCTGGCCTTTGACACCTGTATAGGGAAGTTTTTAATGTTTAATGTTTCATTATTTTTTTATATATATGCTGGAAGCTGCCCAGAGTGGCTGAGGCAACCCAGTCAGATGGGAGGGGTACAAATAATAAAATTATTATTATTACTGAGACATGTGTTTTCTGTGCCCACTTCCTTCCCACGACTGTTTTCTGTTTTAACTGTTTTGAATTTTGCATCATAACCTGCCTTAAGAGCCACTCGCCTTTGCCACTGCCCCATTCCGCCCCACCCCGTTTTGACACCCTTTTTGGGCCAAGTGGCAGTGGAAGCAAGCATGCAGATTGTGAACAAGTGGGGAGTTTGGTCTTTGTAGCCTGCTGGCCGAATTCACTGAAATGGGATGCATGGGAAACTGCACCCCATGCAGTCTTGGCAGAGAATGATACTCCAAAACATGTTTCTAATTACCCACTCCTTAAGGATGAGGTCTGCAAAGCCTGCCCTACCTGCAGTGATCCCTTCCCTGTTCCAGAATACTGGAGCAGCATACAAAGAGTCCCAGCTTCCCTGTTGATGGCTATATCAAGGGGAAACGCTCTGTATTCATCCCCTTATTTAACATCTGGGTTGTACAATGGTGAACGTGTATAATTTTCAAAATTCAGTGCACACTGTCTAAATTATTAGGTCCAGCCCATGAGAAATATAGACAGCATTGTTCTAGTCAGGAAAAGTAATATCTGGCACATAAGTTTCCAGTAATCGATGTAGATTTAGCCTGCATGAACAAATAATATACACAGTGTGAAAATAGATGCTGTTCCTTTTTCAGCATGCGCCATTGAAGGATTTGAAAATGATGGTTGGGGGTTATTATTTAATCATAACTACACAGAACTTGTGCATGGCACAATTTGTATGTCTCGAAGTGTGGGGGTAGAGATGTTAGTTTGTTCCAGCAAACACAGTTTAGAGCAAAGAAATTAGCCATCAGCGACTCTTTCCAAGTGAATTTCATGGGTTTTCATTGACAATGGGCTCTGGGGATGTCGCCTTCCTACCCCACTTTTCTTCTCCCATGAAACCTAGTCTCTGAGCATCACTGTATCCGCAGTTGTGACATTGGCTTTTACACCACCAAGAAATAAGAACCATGTCACCCAAAAGAGAAAGCACAGATTTGCATCTGCTGTTTTATATGCATAGTGCAAATTTAGAAACAGTTCACTATATCTTAAACAGAGATGCAATGCATCTCACCACCGTGGAGAAGACATGCTGTTCAGGTTCTAATTGCTGATGAGCAAACTCAAGGCCCCTGCTTTCCCTTCTGCAAAATACAAATGCATACATAGTAGTGAAAATAATACAAAGTACATTATATTAGGGAAAAACAAGGGTGTGCTAGAAGGAATGGGCCTTAAAATGCTGACAACATTTCATGATGGCTACTTAAAAACAAAAACAAACCTGAACTCATACTGGAATCATAGAATTGTAATGTTGGAAGGGACCCAAGGGTCATCATGATAGCCATGTTCAAATATATAAAAGGATGTCACATAGAGGAGGGAGAAAGGTTGTTTTCTGCTGCTGCAGAGAAGCGGACACGGAGCAATGGATCCAAACTACAAGAAAGAAGATTCCACCTAAACATTAGGAAGAACTTCCTGACAGTAAGAGCTGTTAGACAGTGGAATTTGCTGCCAAGGAGTGTGGTGGAGTCTCCTTCTTTGGAGGTCTTTAAGCAGAGGCTTGACAACCATATGTCAGGAGTGGTCTGATGGTGGTTCCTGCTTGGCAGGGGGTTGGACTCAATGGCCCTTGTGGTCTCTTCCAACTCTATGATTCTATGATCTAGTCCAACCCCCTGCAATGCAAGAATCTCAACTAAAGCATTCAAGACAGAGGGCCATCCAACCTTTGCTAAAGAACCTCCAAGGGAGGAGACTTCACCGCCTCCTGAGGGTGACTGTTCCACTATTGAACAACTCTTCCTGTCAGAAAGTCCTGGCGGGATATCAAATCCAAACTCCTCCTCTTCCTCTTCCTCCTCCTCCTCCTCTTCTTCTTCTTCTTCCTGATACTTAGTCAGAATCTCCTTTCTTCTAACATGAAGCCATTGGATTAGGTCCTGGCCTCCAGAGCGGGAGAAAACAAGCTTGCTCCATCTTCCATAGGACAACCCTTGAGATATTTGAAGATGGCTATTATATGTTCCCTCAGTCTCCTCTTTTCCAGGAAAATGGGAATGTGAGAGAAAACTAAATAGACAGATTCATCCATTCCTACCAATGCTCACCTGGGACTGTGCATCATTGTGGGAAAGCTGCCTTTAAGGGCAATGCATCTGCTGTGACAGATCTTCTCCCTGAGGCACCTCTCATAAGCTTCCATTAAAATCCAGGGCTTCCAAGAACACCATATACAAGCCACTGCCTTCAGTTGTGGAGGGTGGGTCTTGGTCTATTCCTTTCCCTTTAGGAAACATGGTTGGAGAACCTGTGTTTCTCTGGACCAGAGGTGGGGAACCCCAGGCCTTGAGGCCCAATGCAGCCCTCCAAACCTTCCTATCTGGCATTTGGGGTTGTCTGTAGGCTACTTCATCTCCCCAGCCATGTCTCCTACTGGCCCTGATGTGAACCCTTCTTGAACGGCTGGAATCAATGGTGTGCAATTTTTTATATTTTTTTTTGGTAGGAGAACACTTAGGGCCAGAGGTGCCAGTTTGTGAGGGTGGTTGGGGGTGGGTAATGTTGCCCGTGTGAGCATCGTGCCTCCCTCCCTAAGCTGGGCAGAAGCTTCCTGGGGTTGGGGAAGGAGGCACCAAGTTTTAATACTTTAATATTCTAATTTACCAGGAACATTTAGGAGACTAGCCTAGTTCCCTGAGTCCACTGACCGCTCACCACTGGCTGGAACGTATCTATGAATGCTGATCCTGCCTCTTGCTTCCCTGAATGTGAGAGAGATGAGTAAGCATGTGTAGAAATGAACCTAGTGTATAAGGGTAAAATTTACATACATCTCTCCACCCACTTTTTCCTCTGGCCCTGCCCACCACTGACACGTGGCTGCCAGAAGGGATGCTCAGAAGGGAATGTAGCTTTTGGTGTGAAAACGATTCTCCACCCCAGCTCTAGAAATTGTTGTACTACATCTCCCATCGTCCCTGATCCTTGGCCACGCTTATGGGAGTTGGAGTCCAATGACACCTAACAGTTCCCAAAGGAAACAGTCTTGCTTATGTTAAAAGGAAAATGCTTCCCTCAAAGCTTTCTCGGTTCCCCTTAAAACAGAAGGGATTGTTATGTACTCAGTTGAATAGGATCCAAAAGGCAGCAGTCTGATTGACCCTAGAACAATAGGATTCGGAATGCAGCAGTCTGATTGGTCCACAGGAGCCACCCAATCCAGCTCCAGGTGGAAATGAATCCGCAACCTGATTGGCCTGCAGGTGAATCCCGGAATTAGCCAATCACGTGGGGACCATTGTGTAAATAATGTATATAAAGCAGACATTCTGGGGGAACTTCCATTCCTCCTCACTACTATGAGCTGAATAAAGAGCATGAAATCCACTCTCGATTCCGAGTATATTTCAGGATGATCGGTCCCCACTGCATATCTGCTATATGAGGTTTCCTGGTCCATTTCCCCCAACTTCTTCAGACAGCTTCTGGCCAATTCCTATGCTCATTGCGATGCACGTAGGATGGAGCCGGGCGCCGTATCAATTCAGAACAATTTAAAGAAGTGGTGTCGCTTACCCTTGGGAAAACCTCTAAAGGAACTGTTACGCGAAGGCCAGCACTGATACAAATTACCCACTCTTAATGACAAGCATCCCATTTGCTCTGCGATCAGAGACGATAAAACGAAGTGCCTCTTGCAGCTGTTTTGCATCCATTCGATCCGCGGTGGGGTTTCTTAAACTGACAGGGGTTTCAGGAATTATTACTTCTGTGCCAGGGTTTATTCTCCCCTTCCTTGTGTTTCTCTGCTCAGAAATGATACTCGGCTGAGGAACTCTTTCTTTTACCTAATTAAAAGCCCAAGCTTGGCTGTCTTGCAAAACTTTTGTAAACGTGGGCGATGGAACTTCCACAGCAAGAAACTCCAGAAGAGTGCTCAGCATCACAAATGCACACCAGCCCCCAGATTAGACTTCTGCTTTAATGAGAGAGATGTATTTCCTGCCCATTGGCACCAGAACTGGAATGGAAACAAATCTGCTCCAAGAGAGTTCTCTTCAAAATTGATAGTAAATATATTCAACAAACACTTGATATTCAACACGATCTTTAGCAGTCGGTTTTTTTTTCATGTAGCAAATCAGTATTCAGTTGCAATTTTAATTTTGCAAATCAAATTGCACTAACTATTTATTGAGTTCACCAATCAGAAAATTCTGTCCAGGGTTTTAGGCTGCATGGACTTCTAATTATTGACTGTGTCAAGGAGTTAGGAAACCTCTTTCTCCCTTTGCAATTAATCTTAGAATTGGAAGGGATTCTCGGGGTCATCCAGTCCAACTCTCTGCAGTGCAGAAATCTCAACTAAAGCATCCCTGGCAGATGGCCATTCAACTTTTGTTTAGAAAACTCCAAGGAGAGGCCACCACCTTCCAAGGGAGTCCATTCATTCAGGTCCGCCCCTCTGGAGCAGCAAGCCCAATGGGGAGCCAGGAGAGAGAAAGAGAGAATTGTAAAGAAGAGAGAAGGAAGAGAAGCAGGAGTGGAAACCTTAGGAGCTGTAGGGAAGAAGTGCTACACTAACAGAAAGTAGGCTTGCTTACAGGTCTTGCGATGGGAAGAGTAGCTATGCTCAACTGGTGATGTTATGTACTGAAGTTCTCACCCTGGGCCAGCAGGGGGACACTGTAGATAGTTTTCACTCAGGTCCACATATGCAAATAAGGAATTGAAAGTGACGTTCAGTGATTGGATAGTTACATAAAGTAGTTACTGTTGCTTTGTAGTTGAGCTCTATGTAAGTAGGTTGGCTGAACCCTTCAGCCCAGTTCTGTTCTGGCCTGTGAATAAACAAGAGCTGTTTGAAGAATTGCTGTGTCGTCTGATATGTTCACCCACAACTTAACAGGTGAAGGTCCCAGCAGATGGTCTTCAGGAGTCAGGACCTTCAGGAGTCAAATTCTGACATACAGAATGGCCAGCTCAAAGTGTTCACAATGCAGTACATTTCAGATGCAAATGCTGTGGCAGGATTGTTACACAGACACACAGACACACACAAATATATATATATATATATATACAGTGGTGCCTCGCAAGACGAAAAGAATCCATTCCGCGAGTCTCTTCGTCTAGCGGTTTTTTCGTCTTGCGAAGCAACCCTATTAGCGGATTAGCGCTATTAGCGGCTATTAAAGGCTTAAGGGATTAGCGGATTAGCTGCTAAAAGGCTATTAGCAGCTTAGTGCCTTAGAAAAAGGGGGTGGGGAGCGGAAAAAAATCGCAAGAATCGCAAGACATTTTCGTCTTGCGAAGCAAGCCCATAGAGAAATTCGTCCTGCGAAGCGCATTGAAAAACGGAAAACCCTTTCGTCTAGCGGGCTTTCCGTCTTGCGAGGCATTCGTCTTGCGGGGCACCACTGTATATGGATAGGTTGAATGAAATGAATCCAGCGTATTACTGA
Source organism: Podarcis tiliguerta (assembly GCF_965153285.1). Lineage (NCBI taxonomy): Eukaryota > Metazoa > Chordata > Lepidosauria > Squamata > Lacertidae > Podarcis > Podarcis tiliguerta. Next base: position 14,566,303 of record NC_139536.1, on the reverse strand, counting down.
GCGTCATTCCATTAAACTCTTTAAGTTTAATGGCCTGGTAATATGAAGAATATGTTGCAATATAAAATGTGAAATTAGTGGGAAATAAGTTTCTAGCAGCAAAAATCATAGCTGCTCCTAAATGGAAGCGTAATAAGTGTCCCATCAAATTACTGAATGGCATGACAAACTGCATTATGTAGTTAAACTGGTGAAATAGACAACACGGGAACAGTGAAGGCAAATCAAAACAAATCAAAACAAAAAACCCTATTGAGGCTGCAGTCCAAAAGCCATTTACCTGGGAGCAAACCACATCAAGCTCAATGTGACTTGCTTCCGAGTAGACTGAGATTGCACTGCAAAAAAGGAGAACGTTTTAATATAATAGGAGGGTGATTTTGATAGCTAAATGAAGCAGTATGGGGGGTATAGAAAAGGGAAGATAGGCAGTGCTTTTTTTATCTGGGGGTACTCAAGGACACGGGACGCGGGTGGCGCTGTGGGTTAAACCACAGAGCCTAGGACTTGCCCATCAGAAAGTCGGTGGTTCAAATCCCCATAACGGGGTGAGCTCCCATTGCTTGGTCCCAGCTCCTGCCCACCCAGCAGTTCGAAAGCATGTCAAAGTGCAAATAGATAAATAGGTACTGCTCTGGCAGGAAGGTAAACGGCATTTCCGTGTGCTGCTCTGGTTTACCAGAAGTAGCTTAGTCATGCTGGCCACATGACCCGGAAGCTGTACGATGGCTCCCTTGGCCAATAAAGCAAGATGAGTGCCGCAACCCCAGAGTTGGTCACGAGTGGACCTAATGATCAGGGGTCCCTTTACCTTTATAAGCACTGATAACTGGCAAGAAGAAGAGTTTGGATTTGATATCCCGCTTTATCACTACCCTAAGGAGTCTCAAAGTGGCTAACAATCTCCTTTCCCTTCCTCACCCCACTGTGAGGCGAGTGAGACTAAGAGACTTCAGAGAAGTGTGACTAGCCCAAGGTCACCCAGCAGCTGCATGTGGAAGAGCAGGGAATCGAACCCAGTTCACCAGATTACGAGTTCACTGCTCTTAACCACTACACCACACTGGTTCTCCACACTGGGAAACACTGGCCTGCGAGTGCTCCAACTGGAGAACAGCCTTTATTAAAGGTGTCATGGACTTTGAAGAAGTATGAATTCAGGTGAAAAGAAGAAACAAGCTAAGAGGAAGGCACACTTGGCAAACCCTCGCCGTGATCAACTCTTGCCTGGAAACCAATGTTCCCACTGTGGAAGGATGTGTGGGTCCAGAACTGGCCTCCACAGTCACTTACGGACTCACTGTTAAAACCATGTTCATGGAAGACAATCTTACTCGGCTACGAGGGGTTGCCAAAGGAGAAAGAAGCTGACGGGCAGAAATAATTGTGAAGGACTGAGAAACAGACTTACTCTTAGCCTTTCTGGAAACTGCTCTGCAAGCAAAGAAAGGAACCAAGCGAGGTTGAATCTCTTTTCTGGTCAATTGGTAACTGGAAACTATGGGTTCTGCTTTTTATTCTCTGTGTGAATGTGTATTTTTTTCCATGAGAACAACACAGCAGTTGGAAGAACAGGCTACAATTTGGGTGCCCTTTCTTAGAGCATAGACTGGCATCAGATAGCCCACTGGAAACTTTTAAAGTGTAAATAATAATAATAATAATAATAATAATAATAATTCAGCTGCATTTATCCAGAAGACCCCAGCATTTAAAAAATACAATTTCTAAAATAAAATCAACCCTATCCAGAAGCCCAAACAATTTTTAAAATGGAAAAGAGTCCCTTTCTCTTTTTCCTTCCTTAAAAATAAAACCTTGCTGTCATGTGCAGTTTGGTTATTAGGCCAGAATTAAAGTAGCCAATCTTCCCTCTGTGCAATTTAATGTATAATTTCCTTGTTGAGGAGGCTATTTAGAGCTTTAGTGTGTTAATTGTGGCAGAATGGACTAGGAACCCCCACTGAGAATCATGCCCCACTGTGCTTTGCAGTGTATAAACATGCGGGAAGGCAGGGAGGAAAGCAAAGGATGTCAGAAAAGATTTACTTATTTCGTGGGATTATAATTTGTTACTTTACTTGCCCACTGCATTATCTTGCGCTTCTGCCACAGGTGTGAGGCACCAGGGCTCTTAAACCATGGAATGTGGCACAAGGGAGCTGGTGACTTACAGCCCCTGGCACAGCCCCTGGGCAGAAGAAGCGATTTGCCTGATATCTGCTGTACTGCAGCACCACCCCCGATAATGGCCACAGAGGGGTACTGCAGTTCTTTGATGGCTCGGAACCAGTTGATCTGGGTAAAGTGCTTGTGTTTTCCATTGCACAACAGCTCATCCTTGGGCGATCTGTTGAGCAACCATCTTTGTCCATGTGCTGGCATTTCCCTTTGCATTACAATGTTCCATCAGTGCCAGTATTCCACTAAGTGACTTGAAACTAGTCCTGAAATTGGATTCAACCCCCAGTTCCTGTTTAGGGAAGCTTTTAATGTTTAATAGATTATTGTATTTTAATATTCTGTTGGAAGCCTCCCAGAGTGGCGGGGGAAAACCCAGCCAGATGGGTGGGGTATAAAGAATAAATTATTATTATTATTATTATTATTATTATTATTATTATTATTATTATTATTATTATTTAGTTCGGTGCTGTCCTCCCGACAGCAAGCAAAAAACAACTCAAATCTTGCATGAAAGGTCGGAATCATTAAACGTAGCCATTCATCAAAATATGGAAGGCATCAAAACCACATACAGTTCTACCTCTGGTTACAAAACTAATTCGTTCTGGAGGTCTGTTCTTAACCTGAAACCGTTCTTAACCTGAGGTACCACTTTAAGCTAATGGGGGCCTCTGGCTGACGTGCCACCGGTGCATGATTTCTGTTCTCATTCTGGGGCAAAGTTCTTAACCCGAGGTACTACTTCCGGGTTAGCGGAGTCTGTAACCCGAAGTGTTTGTAACCCGAGGTGTTTGTAACCCGAGGTACCACTGTATATGTTAAAAACAGTAAGGCAATAAATATAATCCACCCCTAGGATTTAATGCAATAAAAAGGGTCCTGCTTCTCCACTGCTGAGTAGGCAACAGAGGATCACCACTGTCATCCATGAAATGCTGAGACTGATGCCGTTTATCAGCTATTTCCACCTGATCCCAACTACAGCTTCCAGGACTAGCGCAATTTCAAATACAGTTATACCTTGGCTCCCGAACACCTCGGGAGTCGAATTTTCTGGCTCCCAAACGATCGGAAACCAGAAGTGAGTGTTCCAGTTTTTGAATGTTATTTTGGAAGCTGAATGTCTGACAGGGCTTCCACGGCTTCTGATTGGCTGCAGGAGCTTCCTGCAGCCAATCAGAAGCCGCGCTTTGGAAGTTGAACGTTTCTGAAGTTGCAGACTTCTGGAACGGATTCTGTTCAACTTCCGAGTTACGACTGTAGTCCATCCAGGCTGAGCTGAGGTGAAAATTGCAGTACATCTCGTACTGAATTGCTGGGTATCCTAGACATAGATAACGCAGGAAACTGCCTTATGCCAAGTGAAGGTCATTGGCCCATATAGCTTAGCATTGTCTACACTGACTGGCAGTGGCTCTCTGGCGTTCCATGCAGGAGTTTCACCCCTACAAACTTAACAACTCTGTATATAGTTTACCAAAAAAAAAAAAAAAACCATTAACAGTAATAAACGACATTTCAACAATTTCTAATACATGGAATCTTAATTAACACATACAATGTCAAAATAATAATAACATGCACAACTCAGTATCTCAAAGCCAAATAGTCCAAATATTTCTGAAATACAGGCCGACCAGAAGACGGTTCACAAAACAGAGATTGAAATCCGGGTATCTCGTTGTTGCAGTTCCATTGCAATCGCAACAGCTCAAGTACACATATAGAGTGTTGTTCTCATGTGTGTATTTCAGAAATCATAGAATCATAGAGTTGGAAGAGACCACAAGGGCCATCGAGTCCAACCCCCTGCCAAGCAGGAAACACCATCAGAGCACTCCTGACATATGGTTGTCAAGCCTCTGCTTAAAGACCTCCAAAGAAGGAGACTCCACCACACTCCTTGGCAGCAAATTCCACTGTCGAACAGCTCTTACTGTCAGGAAGTTCTTCCTAATGTTTAGGTGGAATCTTCTTTCTTGTAGTTTGGATCCATTGCTCCGTGTCCGCTTCTCTGGAGCAGCAGAAAACAACCTTTCTCCCTCCTCTATGTGACATCCTTTTATATATTTGAACATGGCTATCACATCACCCCTTAACCTCCTCTTCTCCAGGCTAAACATGCCCAGCTCCCTTAGCCGTTCCTCATAAGGCATCGTTTCCAGGCCTTTGACCATTTTGGTTGCCCTCCTCTGGACACGTTCCAGTTTGTCAGTGTCCTTCTTGAACTGTGGTGCCCAGAACTGGACACAGTACTCCAGGTGAGGTCTGACCAGAGCAGAATACAGTGGCACTATTACTTCCCTTGATATTTGGACTGTTTGGCTCTGAGATACTGAGCTGCACATGTTATTATTATTTTGACATTGTCTATATTAATTAAGATTTCATGCATTAGAGGTTGTTGAAATGGCGTACATTATTGTTAATGAATTTTTGTAAACTATATACGGAGTTGTTAAGTTTGTGGTTTATCTCTCTGTTTCGCCCCTAGCTGGGATGCTGAGGATTGTGTTGGCATGTGAATAGATGCTAGGAGAGGATATATTTATTATCCTTCCTTCCTCATGTTTGTGAGTTCAGCAGAGTGCCATCCCCTTGCAGCTTAAAAGGAAGCTTAGATAGGTCAGTTTTAGCCTTTTAGTATAAATAATGCAGGAGGCTTTAAGGCAGACTGGATTTTCCTGGTATTTCCCCCTTTTCTCCCCCTTAAAACAGTAATCACACAAGCAGTCTTCTAAAAGGTAAAAATAACATTTACTCACCCAGAATACTTGTTGGAGAGTAACAGATACAGCAGGTTTGTTTAGGCAGGCTTAAAAGGGTAATTCAGTTATAAAGACATACAGTCATATCTCGGCTCCTGAATGCCTTGGGAGTCAAACGTTCCACCTCCTGAACGATAGAAAACCAGGAGTGTTCTGATTTTTTAATGTTCTTTTGGAAGCCGAACGTCCGACAGGGCTCCCGCGGCTTCTGATTGGCTGCAGGAGCTTCCTGCAGCCAATCGGAAGCCGTGCTTTGGAAGTCGAACGTTTCAGTAGTCAAACGGACTTCCTGAACGGATTCTGTTCAACTTCTGAGGTACAGCTGTACTTAAGTCTTAAGAGGGTGTTCCCAGGCAGGTAGGAGTTGTAGGGCTTATTTTTCGGTTTGTTTGTTTTTTAGGAAATTCGGCCAAAAACCAAAAACCACTTCTAATATGGGCTGCCATATGCCCAAGTTTTCATGGACATTTTAACTGGCTTTCACAAATTCCGCCCTGAAGGACGAATCACGGCAATGTCCGGGAAATTCTGGACATACAGCAGCCCTACGCTACATTCTCCCCCTGTCAGGGCACAGTGGAAATGTCTCTCACAGAGTCTTCTCTCTCTTTTTAATTTGCATTTTATTTATTTGTTAACATTCTTATATTACATCAGTAAACGTTGTCATGTTACATTACAGAACTTACTATAATATAATTTCCAACATGTATACATAAATTATATACAAATTTTATATACCTAGAAAGAAAATGAAACAAATAAAAAAGAACAAAGAGAAAAAACAAAAACACCCCCCCCCCAACATCATATACATACCAACACACTAGACTTCGGGTCTTTCCCGTTGTATATTCCTTTTTTACAAATGAATGTACTCTTATTATTGTATATTTATTTACATATTATCTAATACATTCCTATATCGATATGTGCTCCTAGTCTTATTTCTCAACTCAGTCTCACTCCAGCATCAATCAAATGCTAGCATAGATAGCGAACCTTTACTGTCTTTTTGAACATATGTTTTATATCTATCCCACTTTTCCATAAATTTTTGTTTTGCATTACCTATTTGTTAACTACGACATTTCAGCAAATTCTTGTAGTTTATAATGCCAATCTGTCATTGTTGGGGCTTCTTGTTCCTTCCACCCTTCTCACAGAGTCCTCTCTAGCAACCTTACAGGAAAAACTTTGCGAGCGTCAGCTCCTATCATGTGCCTGTCTAGCAATATATGAATTGTTGGTTTGAGTGCACTTCAAATATCCTGCAGATTGGACCTAAGACCTTCTGTATGCAAAGCAGATGCTCTACCACTGCTCCCCAGCCCTTAATTAAATTGATGACCGTGGGCTATGCCTTCCACTACTGCTCCTCACAACTCTTCCTGCCACCCACCTCTGACCTTTTCTTGCTCTATATATTCTCAGGTCCTGCCCTTGGTGCGTATTGCTGTTCATCTCCATTACTTCAACCTTTGCAACAACCACAAATCAAATTATTTGAAACCTGAGTCTCGAGAGCTGAATAAATTACACACAGTAAATCCATTTACGCTTGGCTCATGTTCCATAATATTTTCTGTATGCAAAAGGCGGGTTTCCGGGAATCTGGAACTTGAGGTGGGAGTGCAGATTGTACGAGCTCTGTGTACCGGTAATTAACCTTATTTATCAACGAAATACCCAAGTCCCTATTCTAGGCCATTTGCCAAATAGCAATTTGTAGACTCGGGAAAGCCTGTCTCAAGAAGGTGGCTGCCATCCCATCCCACAATAATAATTTTTACTATTTATACCCCATACATCTTACTGGGTTGCCCCAACCACTCTGGGCAGCTTCCAACATATGTAGAAAACATAATATAACATTAAACATAAAAAAAAAAAATCTTCCCTATACAGGATTGCCTTCAGAGGGCTTGGTGGTCAGATAACTCAATACCTTCCAATATTTCTCCAATGAAAATAAGGACATCTGAAGGAAAAGCAGGACATTCCAGGGTCAAATCAGAAACCGGGATGGCTTCTCTAAATGATAATAACATAATAATAATTTATTATTTATACCCAGCCACTCTGGGCGGCCTCCAATCAAATATCAAAAACAATACATCATCAGATATTAAAAACTTCCCTAAATAGGGCCGCCTTCAGATGTCTTTTAAAAGTAAAGTTGTTTATTGCCTTGACATCTGCTGGGAGGGCATTCCATAGGGCAGGTGCCACCACCGAGAAGGCCCTCTGCCTGGTTCCCTGTAACCTCACTTCTTGCAGCGAGGGAACCACCAGGAGGCCCTCGGCGCTGGATCAGGGATGACTCTGGAAAATAGGGACACACGGAGGGTCTGCTCTCTCCTCCCACAGGGGAGACTGGGAGATGGAGACTGGGCCAGGGGAGACTGGGAGATGGAGGCATGGTGCCTTCTCAATCCAGTCCATAGCTGCTCTCCTGTGTTAAGTTCTGAAGAACTTTTTAATGGACCTTTTTTCTATTGGCCTCTGGTTTGAATGTCTTTAAATCAAGATTGGGCAAATTCATGGGGGAGAAGGCTAAAAATGGTTACTTTCTCCCTCCACTGTTGGAGACTGTATGCTTCTTGAATACCAGCTGCTGGGAATCACAAGTGGGGAGAGCACTCTTGCATTCAAGCCCCACTTGCATCCCTCAGGCATCTGGTCGGAAACTCCAGACATACACAGGAAGGAAAGACACACAAGTTTACACTTCGGGGTCCAGTTTTCTGAATATTTGCCTTGTGCCTCAGCAGTAGACAGGGGTAATAGGATCTGTCGATTTCAGTTCACTCTATTCGTCATTGTTCCCTTCCTAAATTCAGTTCCCCACATTTCTGCAGCGATTTGCATTAAAAAAATAAATCCCACAGAAATTCTTCAGCATTTTAGTAAATTTCTCCCCAATAAGCACACTTTTGACTTACCTACACATTTTCCGCAAGCGTTCTTCTCCTGACAATGCATTCTGGTATGTTATTTCCCCCAATATCTTCATATTTATGCACACTTCAATGTATACTAGATTCAGGTAGGTAGCCGTGTTGGTCTGACGCAGCCGAAATAAATTTAAAAAATCCAGTAGCACCTTAGAGACCAACTAAGTAGTTCTGGGTATAAGCTTTCATGTGCATGCACACTTCTTCAGATACCTGAAGAAGTGTCTGAATAAGTGGTATCCGAAGAAGTGTGCAGGCACGCGAAAGCTTATACCCAGAGCTACTTAGCTGGTCTCTAAGGTGCTACTGGACAATTTTTATTTATTTATTTATTTTAATGTACTGCATACATTTTTGAAAACATGTCGTTGGAGAACTGCGTGGCAAAATCCAGACTGGTGAGAATTTTGAAGGGTGGTTGCATCTACGCATGCAGAAGGTCGCAGATTCCATCCCTGACATCTCCAGGTAATGGTGGTAATAATAATAATAATAATAATAATAATAATAATAATAATAATAATAATAATAATATATTCCACACATCTGTCTGGATTTCCCCAGCCACTCTTCCAGCACATATAAAACATAATGAAATGTCAAATATTAAAAACTTCATGATACGGGTCTGGAAAAAGATTCCCTGCCTGGAATTCCGGAGAATTTCTGTGTGTCAGAGTAGGCAACATTTTGCTATACAGTGGCATCTCAGGTTAAGAACATAATTCGTTCTGGAGGTCCATTCTTAACCTGAAACTGTTCTTAACCTGAGGTACCACTTTAGCCTCCCGCTGCCGATGCACGATTTCTGTTCTCATCCTGAAGCAAAGTTCTTAACCCAAGGTACTATTTCTGGGTTAGTGGAATCTGTAACCTGAAGCGTATGCAACCTGAAGCGTCTGTAACCCGAGGTACCACTGTATGGACCAATGGCCTGACTAGTCTCCCATTTCTTGAGCATTTCATCTTCTCTGAAATTGACCCTGCAAGAACAGCACTCTACTACAGAACCACTATAGCTGTTTTCTTTTTTAAAGAAAGAAATGGCTTTCTTCTTCTCTGACCCATAGGGAGAGAAGGAGGGAGAGCGGGGGGGGGGGGCAGGCAGCGCTTTCCTGGCATCGCTGTGCAACGAAGCTCATTATATGTTGTCCTATTTATAACTCGCCCATCTCCCTAACAAGCAAACTCTTCAGAGGCAAAACAATATATATAAAAAGAGTGTGTGATTTGAATGCAAGTGTGCATCACAGTTTGATATTGCTATTCCGACAACGATTTATAACAAAAGCGACGCAGCGTGGATCAAGCAGCGGCAAGGGACATTATGCAGCGAAGAAAATGGAACATGTTAACTTTCCGTATTTCCGAAAAGGGCGCTTGTGTTGGGTGTCAGCCCCCCCCCCTCGCCACTTTAAGCTGCTTTTCAAACACAAAGAGAGCTTGGTGAGTTTAGCAAACCAACCAGCCAGCTGTTTTTCTTTTTCCAAATAATTCTATATAATGCCCATCTTATCTTGATGCTTGTGGCACAGCCGTGTTATCAGGGGCAAACACAATGCGACATTATTTATTTACTTCCTTACTTATTGCAATTATGTCTACTGCCTTTTCCTCAAGGAGTTTGAGGTGGTGTACATGGTCCTCCTCCCCATAGAACTGTAGAGTCGGAAGGGACCCTTAGATCATCTAGTCCAACCCGCTGCAATGTAGGAATATGCAGCTGTCCTGTACGGGGATTGAACCTGCAACCTGGACGTTATCAGCACCATACTCTAACCAACTGAGCCATCCAGGCTCCTCCTTGCTTTATCCTCACTGCAACTCTGTGAGGCAGGCTGAGAGGCTGTGAGCTTCATGGTCGAGTGGGTATTTGAACCCTGGTCTCCCAGGTCCTAGTTCAACACACAAACCACTACACCACAGTGGAAAACGGATGTCACTTGTGTGCATATATTTAGATCTAGATAAATATTAGGAACTACAAGAAGAGCTGATTCAGGTTGGGACCACAGCATGGTTGACGTGGGCATTTAGCAGCATTCAACACCAAATCTGCCCTTGTTGTTGTTGCTGTTGTTTAGTCGTATAGTCGTGTCCGACTCTTCATGACCCCATGGACCAGAGCACGCCAGGCACTCCTGTCGTCCACTGCCTCCCGCAGTTTGGTCAAACTCATGCTGGTAGCTTCGAGAACACTGTCCAACCATCTCGTCCTCTGTCATCCCCTTCTCCTTGTGCCCTCCATCTTTCCCAACATCAGGGTCTTTGCCAGGGAGTCTTCTCTTCTCATGAGGTGGCCAAAGTATTGGAGCCTCAGCTTCAGGATCTGTCCTTCCAGTGAGCACTCAGGGCTAATTTCCTTAAGAATTAATGGGTTTGATCTTCTTGCAGTCCATGGGACTCTCAAGAGTCTCCTCCAGCACCATAATTCAAAAGCATCAATTCTTCGGCGATCAGCCTTCTTTATGGCCCAGCTCTCACTTCCATACATCACTACTGGGAAAACCATAGCTTTAACTATACGGACCTTAATCTGCCCTTACTATTGCTGTTTTCTTGCCTCCACACCCAGATCAAGATTTAAGGCTACCATGGAAGCACAGAGAGAAATCCCTTCTCCCCCATTGCCCTTGTCTTGATCCAGAACAGGCCCCAACCAAACTACAATTCCCAGGAAACTTTTGGAGAAGTGATGACCTATTGGTATAAAATTAATATTCATTGGTGGGGCAAAGAGAGTGTAACAAGACCAATTCAGCCAACCTTCTACAAAACCTGCCAATGGATGCTGTTCTAGAGCACTGGACCAGTATAAGCTATACACTTAGTTTTCACATTTATTTCGTAACATGTAGACTTTAGCAAGGACTGAATATGTGAAATGCATGGCGATGGATTAAGTAATTGATTTAGACAGAATTACAGCATTAAAACAAACCAAGATTGCAATCTTACGCACTCTTGCTTGGCAGAAAGCCACATTAAACTCACTGGGACGCACTGCAGAGATAACATGCACAGGACTGTATTATTTCTAAGTATCTTTTCTAATGCTTTGGAAGATTTAACATTCCACATAAAAACTGTCAACATTTTTGCCAGATTACTTGAACTTCTGCTTGGCCTATTACAAAATATGCAAAATCAGCTAGGCAACATGTTCTTTTTTAAAGAATAATAATTCCCACCACCATCCCCACCACACAACATAAGAGAAAGACAATATTTCAAGATCCCTACATGTTTCCAGGTTTACGATCAACCTCATAAAGACAGCCCAACTTTGCTCTAGAACTGTTTTCTTTTTTACCACCTTCATAAATCTCCAGTCAATGCATGGTTCCAACTTGTTATGATTCTGCATGACCTCTCAAGCCTGGAACTGAATTTCATGTTGCAGTCTCACCAGTGTCTGATGAAAGTAATGATAATAAAAGCTGGGAAGTAGTACAGAGCTATAGGCTCAGCAGACTTTGAGCAGAACAGGCAATCTCTTGCAGTCATGGGTATAGCAAGTGGTCCGAGACCAACTGAAAGCAAGCAGGTTTGGTCCTTATGTCTTCCTTGGATAGCAAGATCAGGAAGAGTCCCATGAAAGAGCAGGATATACAGTGGTACCTCAGGTTAAGTACTTAATTCGTTCCGGAGGTCCATTCTTAACCTGAAACTCTTCTTAACCTGAAGCACCACTTTAGCTAATGGGGCCTCCTGCTGCTGCTGCGCTGCCGGAGCACAATTTCTGTTCTCATCCTGAAGCAAAGTTCTTAACCCGAGGTGCTATTTCTGGGTTAGCAGAGTCTGTAACCTGAAGCGTATGTAACCTGAAGTGTATGTAACCCAAGGTACCACTGTACATTGAAAAAATGGGGTGTCTTGCATGTTTGAATAGGAAAACCACTTTCCCTATTTCCAGAACTCCATTCAAACACAATGTTTTTCAGTGGGCGCAATATTTTTCAAATCTCCTTGCGCTAAGACATCAAACACTGAGCAGCCAAGTAATAAAAAGATGCATGTGCATAAGTCAATGTGTTCGGTAGAGGCGTGGAGATTAGACACGTGTGTGTATATATATATGTGTATATATATATGTGTGTGTATATATATATATATATGCAGGTTTTGGTGTCCTCGGGTGTCTTCCCGTGTAAAAGTTGGGGTGTCTAGGCGACGTTTCGACGAGGTCTCACTCGTCATCTTCAGGCTGGTGCTTTCGGCTTCTTGTTACTGGAACAGAGCAGGATCTCAGTGTTTGAGTTCCTATAAATACTGTTGAGGAGGTGTGGTGTATAGCCTCCAATGTTCTGGGCAGAGAGGAGGTTCCCAGGCTAGTGTGCCTTTTCTTCTTTTGTTCCTTAATTACTTGAGGGATATCTTGAGTGATTTCTTGAGTGATTTCCTGAATCCCACTTAGGTGGGTCATTAGGTGTGGATTAGTTGCTAAAGCCTTCGTGTCTTGAACTCTTGAACTTTGTGAAGAGTTTTTCTGAGAAGATGGCTGTACTGCACTTGGTTGTGCTCTGGCTTGGCTTCGTGTATAGGGGCGAGCTGTGGTTTTGTGGCCTGTGCCAGCCAGATCTGTGTAGGGATTGCAGGGGGGTGCAGCATCCGGAGGTGCCACCCTGGTTTGGCTACTGGATGGTGTCTGTAATTTATCTGTGGAGAGGGTCTGGGTTTGGGTCTGGTGTGGTTGATTGGTGATCTGGCTGGCACAGGCCACAAAACCACAGCTCGCCCCTATACACGAAGCCAAGCCAGAGCACAACCAAGTGCAGTACAGCCATCTTCTCAGAAAAACTCTTCACAAAGTTCAAGAGTTCAAGACACGAAGGCTTTAGCAACTAATCCACACCTAATGACCCACCTAAGTGGGATTCAGGAAATCACTCAAGAAATCACTCAAGATATCCCTCAAGTAATTAAGGAACAAAAGAAGAAAAGGCACACTAGCCTGGGAACCTCCTCTCTGCCCAGAACATTGGAGGCTATACACCACACCTCCTCAACAGTATTTATAGGAACTCAAACACTGAGATCCTGCTCTGTTCCAGTAACAAGAAGCCGAAAGCACCAGCCTGAAGATGACGAGTGAGACCTCGTCGAAACGTCGCCTAGACACCCCAACTTTTACACGGGAAGACACCCGAGGACACCAAAACCTGCATTCCTGTACCCGTGAAAATCTACGAAAGCAAATATATATATATATATATATATATATATAGTTTTTCAGATTAAATTTTTACATATACAACATACAACATAGAATCGAGATTCCAAAGAATCTCCTAGACTTCCCTTCTCCCCTTTCTGGGTTAATCATTTCCTCCTGCAACTTTTATAATAATCGAAATCTTTTACCTCTCCAATGTGTGCAAAATTCACCATTAAACTACAAGTGTTATCCCAATCCTACTAACAATTTTAACTGTTTACAATGGTTTTTAAGATAAATTATTAATTTCTCTCATTCCTTCTTAAAATTTTGGTCTTCCTGATTTCTGATTCTTCTGGTCATTTTAGTCATTTCGACATCATCCATCAACTTGATCTGCCATTCTTCTCTGGTAGGGACTTTATCTTCTTTCCACCTCTGGGCCAATAACATTCACACAGCCGTGGTTGCATACATAAATAGTCTTTTCTGCTCCCTTGGGATTTTGGCACCTAGACACGTGGTCCTGACATTTACATTCAGCCCCAAGACAGCCCAAAGTCTGCCCTGGAAGAGCACTAGGGAAAACTGGATTCCTGAGTCTTTGATGCACTATGCAAATTAAGGATAAGGTAAAGGTGACCCCTAACCATTAGGTCCAGTCGTGACCGACTCTGGGGTTGCAGCACTCATCTCACTTTATTGGCCAAGGGAGCCGGCGTACAGCTTCCGGGTCATGTGGCCAGAGCAGCGCACGGAAACGCTGTTTACCTTCCTGCCGGAGTGGTACCTATTCATCTACTTGCACTTTGATGTGCTTTCAAACTGCTAGGTTGGCAGGAGCTGGGACCGAGCAACGGGAGCTCACCCCGTCGCGGGGATTCAAACCGCCGACCTTCTGATCGGCAAGTCTGTGGTTTAACCCACAGCGCCACCCGCGTCCCAGAAATTAAGAATATTTGCATGCAATTTTGAGCTGCATCGCTTCTTCTCCTTCCACAAGTCATGGGGGAGAGCAGAGTCACACAAGCACAGGCGCTTCAAAACCCTGTGCAACCGGCATCATCTACATATTTTTTCAAGCTGACCTCAACCATAGGGACTAGAAACTTCCTTTATCCTGTTTAAGTGAAGTGGAAGTTTTTCAAGACACTGAGCTCTCTTCCCAGTTTCAAATTCATTTGTGCTAAATCGTGGAGCAGACACGCTCCTGCACCGGTCCTGATTATTTTCTACTGCAAGACATCTAAGTTTACATGTTGACAACAAAAGGAAACATCCCTGGAGCAATTAAAAATCGCCAACCAATGGAAAAATAAATAAATCATTCAAGGTGGCGCTATGGCTTATTTCGAGCAGGCTGTCCTGCACACACACACACACACACTCCTTCCAGCCATCTCAAAAAGTTATGTGTCTTTTCCCCGCTTCTCTATTAAAGGTGAATGTTTGGTTGCTATAGTGATTATTTCCCACTTCGAAACATTATTGTGCTTAATAGCCGCTTTAGGCAAAGGGAGGCAAAACAGAAAATCATGACTTGGCCGTCTCGCAAATGGTCAGCCTCTGTGATCTCTCATTTCTGAGCAACTTTTAAGTGTCTCTAGCAGTGATTCCTACATTCTCCAAAATGTCGTGTGCTGTCATTACGCCCCGAGAGCCTGAATGGTACACAGCAGGGCATCCGCTGCAGCAGAGGTAGAGCGCCGTGTAACAGAAATCACCGTTAAGGTAAACTCATTTGTTGGGCTGTTTCCCCTACTCTCTCTCCGGCATACAATCAGCTTCTGAAATCGTGCCCTCCACCTTGTTGACCAAAGGAGCTTCAAGGCTAACAACAAAATAAAAAGGGGGGGGGGACAAGACCCCTCCCCGGGGAGTTAGATTTAAAGGTACTTAAGCCAAATCATGGCCCCATAGCCTTCCAAAAGCAGTGGCGAGGAAGGCCACTGCAAGAGCTAAGTGGGGCAGGTTCAAGATATTTTGCCGCCCGAGGCAGAGCAATAAACTGTGAACTCTCCTCGCAAGTCCCCAAGGGAGCTCAACTAGTTTTGGCACCTGAGGGAGAAAATCCCCCTCCCTGGGAGTAAAAATACAGTAATAAAGTTGCATTTATCGTTTGGCATGTTTGACAAATTTGTCTCTGTCATTACAGCAGCTTCTTGCACATTCATGACTGGTAAGGTTTAGCCTGAGATAGTTACCTCACTCTGCTTAATGCTGGGCAGATTTCCTTTGCCTTCGCCACCTTCCCTCCCAGACCCTCAAAGTGTCCCTATTTTCCAGGGACGTCCTTGATTTAGAGAAGCTGTTGCGGTTTCTGATTTGATCCCAGAATGTCCCACCTTTCCTTAGGACGTCCCTATTTTCATCAGAGAAATGTTGGAAGGTATGCATTTAAATCCCTCTCAAAGGCCATAGCTTCTCTCAAAGAATCTTGGGAGCTGTAGTTTGCTGTGGGTACTGAGAATTATTATGAGATCCCTGTTTCCCTCCCAGAACTACAATTCCCAGAGTTCCCTGGGAAGAAGGATTGGCTGTTAAACCACTCTGACAGTTACAGCTCCGGGAAGACACTAGAGAGTGTCTCCAAGCAGCTCTCAGCACCTTAAACAGGACTCCTTGGGGAAAGCCATAACTGTTAAAGTGGTATAATTGTGATACCAGTGGATGGTGTGTCCCTGAACAGTAGTTATTTTCTAACTCGATAAGTGTGATCATAGAATCATAGAGTTGGAATAGACCACAAGGGCCATCGAGTCCAACCCCCTGCCAAGCAGGAAACACCATCAGAGCACTCCTGACATATGGTTAAAGACCTCCAAAGAAGGAGACTCCACCACACTCCTTGGCAGCAAATTCCACTGTCGAACAGCTCTTACTGTCAGGAAGTTCTTCCTAATGTTTAGGTGGAATCTTCTTTCTTGTAGTTTGGATCCATTGCTCCGTGTCCGCTTCTCTGGAGCAGCAGAAAACAACCTTTCTCCCTCCTCTAGGTGACATCCTTTTATATATTTGAACATGGCTATCATATCACCCGTTAACCTCCTCTTCTCCAGGCTAAACATGACCAGCTCCCTTAGCCGTTCCTCATAAGGCATCGTTTCCAGGCCTTTGACCATTTTGGTTGCCCTCCTCTGGACACGTTCCAGTTTGTCAGTGTCCTTCTTGAACTGCGGTGCCCAGAACTGGACACAGTACTCCAGGTGAGGTCTGACCAGAGCAGAATACAGTGGCACTATAACTTCCCTTGATCTAGATGCTGGGGTATAAGCCAAGGAGCACAAGAGGAGGTAGAACTTACGTCCTGACACTGGTTTAAATGTGTAATGGAAATATGGCTATGCTGTGCATATCATGATGATGATAATGATGATAATCACAGTGGTACTTCGGGTTGCAAACACCTCGGGTTACAAACACTTCAGGTTACAAACTCCACTAACCCAGAAGTAGTACCTCGGGTTAAGAACTTTACCTCAGGATGAGAACAGAAATTGCACGCTGGCAGTGCGGCAGCAGCTGGAAGCCCCATTAGCTAAAGTGGTACCTCAGGTTAAGATCCGTTTCAGGTTAAGAACGGACCTCTGGAACGAATTAAGTTTGTAACCAGAGGTACTACTGTAATAGCGAAGTAGCAGAAAGATGAGGAAGGAAAACACTTCCTTTGTGGATGTGAGTGTTCAGTGCTTGCAGTCAAACTTAATGGCTGTGTTTATGGAAGACAATCTTACTCGGCTACGAGTGATCACAGAAGAAGAAGAAGAAGAAGAAGAAGAAGAAGAAGAAGAAGAAGAAGAAGAAGAAGAAGAAGAAGAAATATATAGTGAGGTGTGGGCACAGAAGGGGCAAAGTGCATTTATGGGGAAGGAGAGCTTTGTTCCACATGGTAGATTTCTGAAAGGGCAATAAATGCATCTTCCACATAATCATTCCCATCTAAATGTATTGTCTCTTTGGTATGTCCAGCTGATGACATTAACTTTCATGGAAGATATGAAACTTACGAATGGACTGCTTACAGGTGTAGACTTTGTTTGGATACATATGGCAATATTTGGAATGACTTTTTCCCAATGTAGTAGGCTATTAATATTTACATATGTATTAGGATAATAATATCAAATTCATAAACATGTATATTCATATTTCTTTTCTACACATTTTTGTGCTCTTTTATTCTTATTTTCTTCCTCTCTTTTTCTTTGCATCACTTTATTTCTTTATAATTGAAACCTTTTCAATCAGATATTGAACTGCCCTGAGACCTCTGGGTATAGGGCGGTATATAAATTCAATAAATAAATTATTAATAAATATTAATGCAGGGGGGGAAATTCACGGAAGGAAGCATAGCGTGGCAGACTTATTTTCTATCATGTAACCACAGGTGTAAAAAGGCAAAAGGTAAAGGACTCCTGGACGTTTAAGTCCAGTCAAAGGCGACTATGGGGTTGCGGCGCTCAACTTGCTTTCAGGCTGAGGGAGCCGATGTTTGTCCACAGACAGATTTCTGGGTCATGTGGCCAGCATGACTAAACAGCTTCTGGTGCAATGGAACAGCATGATGGAAACCAGAGCGCACGGAAATGTTGTTTACCTTCCCATCACAGCGGTACCTATTTATCTACTCGCACTGGTGTACTTTCGAACTGCTAGGTTGGCAAGAGCTGGGACAGAGCAATGGGAGCTCACCTCGTTGTGTGGATTCGAACTGCCAACCTTCTGATTGGCAAGCCCAAGAGGCTCAGTGGTTTAGACCACAGCGCCACCCGCATCCACAGGTAACCACAGATGTAACCACAGGTGTACAGCCTGTGGGGCAGTGCAAGGGGGATAGCTACTTCTCTGTGGAGCAGTTTGCCCCTCTTTGCCCACCTGCAGTGTCTCCTACAGACAAACACAGGGTCAGACATTGGAAACATAGGAAGTTGTGTTTTATTAAGTCATAGCATTGGTCTATCCATCTCCATATTGGCTACACTGACTCACAGTGATGCCCAGGATTTCTTCCCCAGACCTACCTGGAGATACCAGGTATTGAACCTGGGACCACCTGTATGAGAAACTGATGCTCCAGCAATGAGCTACAGCCCATCCCCTTTCATAAATCAAGACCTTTATTGTCCAAAATGGTAGAAGAGCTGGAAGCAAGGACTGGAGATTCAAGACTTTGTCGCTGTCCTCTGGCCAGCCTATCAGAATCTGTTCCTCTGGCTCAGCCCTTCTCAACCAATCAAGATTCTTGCTTTCCATCATAATTTGAATAAGACTGGTGCTCAAGCCCTGCTTCTTTCTTTCGCGAAGGCATGCGTTTATTTTAAACATTCCCCATATACTCTTGAGTGCGAAAGGTGACATTGCAGCAGACAGCTTGGCAAAGGCAACACATCAGACGAGGCTTTGAAAACTGCTGATGCTATTTCAGGGGCTGCTTCCGTGTGAAATCACAGAAGCTGCAAATCCTTCCAAATCTCTCTTTCTCTCTGCCACAGGGTAGAAATTTCAGATGGATTTATGGAACAAGGCTTTTTTAAAAAAAACCACACACACGGATGCATTGCAATTGATAACGTGGAAAGGTGGAAAGGTTAGAGGCCATTTGTAGAGGTGGCTGGAAACCCATCACCCCTGCAGTAAGGAATAGTTTATTAAACACCACAGGCAGTTTTATCAAGTCTTTAAAGGAAATCTATCCTACTTACGGTTAGATCCAGTTTTCAGATGAGAAGTATCCTACTAAGAGGATATTTCAATGGTTTTAGGGGAAAGAGGGATTTGTTTCGTTTTTGGCTAATTCCTATTTTGCCCTGTACTCCCCTGGCACCTCTGCCAAAATCTGTACTGAAGGGTTGGGGGCTCTCTGAAACAAAATGGGACATAGTTCAAGATGCTGCATAAGGTAAAGGTAAAGGGACCCCTGACCATTAGGTCCAGCCATGGCCGACTCTGGGGTTGTGGCGCTCATCTCGCTTTATTGGCTGAGGGAGCCAGCGTATAGCTTCCGGGTCATGTGGCCAGCATGACTAAGCCACTTCTGGTGAACCAGAGCAGCGCACGGAAACGCCATTTATCTTCCCGCCAGAGCAATATCTATTTATCTACTTGCACTTTGACGTGCTTTCGAATTGCTAGATTGGCAGGAGCAGGGACCGAGCAACGGGAGCTCGTCCCGTCACGGGGATTCAAACTGCTGACCTTCTGATCGGCAAGTCCTAGGCTCTGTGGTTTAACCCACAGTGCCACCCGTGTCCTTAAGATGCTGCATAGGTAAAAGGAAATTCGTGAAAATTGCCCTTACCTCCAGCTGGATCCTCCACATGATATAGAACAGGGGTCAGCAAACTTTTTCAGTAGGGGGCCGATCTACTGTCCCTCAGACTTTGTTGGGGGCCGGACAATGTTTTGAAAAATAAAATAAAAATGAACGAATTCCTATGCCCCGCAAATAACCCAGATATGCATTTTAAGTAAAAGCACACATTCTACTCATGTAAAAACACTAGGCAGGCCCCACGAACAACCCAGAGATGCATTTTAAATAAAAGAACACATTTTACTCATGCAAAAACACACTGATTCCCAGACCTTCCGCAGGCCAGATTGAGAAGGTGATTGGGCCGGATCCGCCCCCCGGACCTTAGCTTGCCTACCCATGAAATAGAATCTGTTCCACAAATGGGAAAAGCAGGGAATGGATCACCATTTTTATTCCTTGTCTCGGGGAGAGTCACCTGAAGCACCTAGCAGCAATTCTAAAGCAGATGGGAGATGGTGCACACAGAAATTAAAACAATAAAGTACTAAAACAGACTGAGCCAGCGATCACTGATAAAACAACAATTCTGAAATAAAACAAGGCAGTTAAACGCACCAAATGATCTTCGACTCCAGCTTCCACCATTCAGTGCACCCAATGGACAGGGATGGTGAGAGTTTAACTTTCTGCAACATCTGCAGGCACAGCAATTTGGCATCCATAACCTTGACGCTGAAGCTGCCATGGTGGTGCAAACCACTCTGTGACATCATAGCCACTGAAGGCAAAATATACTCAAAGTCAAGAGTGGATTTCATGCTCTTTATTCCGCTCATAGTAGTGAGGAGGAATGGAAGTTCCCCCAGAATGTCTGCCTTATATACACTATCTACACAATGGGCCCCACGTGATTGGCTAATTCTGGGATTCTCCTGTAGGCCAATCAGGTTGCGGATTCCCTTCCACCTGGAGCTGGATTGGGTGGCTCCTGTGGACCAATCAGACTGCTGCATTCTGGATCCTATTGTTCTAGGACCAGTCAAACTGCTGCCTTTTGGATCCTATTCAACTCAGTACATAACAGAAGGCCATAGGGATTTCTTACACGATCAGTCCTACACAATCAGTGTAATGTGAAGGAATGGATATATATTTGCGCAATCCATCTTGTCTTTCTGCTTCCTTTCATCCCCTGGGATTTATTTATTTTCCTATGGCAAAGACATCAGCAGTCTCAAATCTCGTTGCGATTCTGGATAACCATCAATCCTTTCCCATCCACCCAACCACCTTTCCAGAACGACGAGCCCAAGTTACTACCTCTGTCACCTAATCAGCGAATTGGTGATCTTTGCTCTTTGGGAAACTGCCGTCAGAGTTTGACAAAGTCCAATCCCATAATGGGGTCGTTTGGGAGAAGAGAGCCTACGCCCCAATAGTTTGCCCTCCTTACGCCTAATTAGACAAATTCTAATAAGCATCTGGTGCTTGGCATTGTGCTTGGACATTAGTGGGAAGCCATTACAAGTTGTAATGGCTTGTTATCACACATCCCCCCCCACCTTTTGTTAAAAGAAATTAAAATGTTTAGCAGGGTTCTTTTCTCTATTTTTTGCTTGTTTGTGAGTGTGGTGGATTTAATTAAAATTAACAGAGCATGTCAATAACGCTCCCTCCTCTCTCTAATGGATTGCCCTTCCAACCTGCCTTAAATGAAGCAAGGCGGGATGCTTCAGAGATGGATGAGCGCCGGCCTTCCTTTGGCGGCAGGCGCCTGTCACACAGGTGTTGGAAACTAGTTTCCTTCTCATCAAGATGTCCATCAAGGAAAAGCCCAAGGCGGCTGGAGAAAACATGAGGGCAAAATGTGATAGTGCAAGAGTGATTGGAAGGATTCCAAGGAACTGCGATGGAACGGTGGGCCGGTGAGTTTGGAAAGTGGGTGACACATTGAGAGGAGTGGCATGCGGAGAGAAACGCAACACTAATGATTCCCAGAAACCAATATATACAGATATACTCCTTCCAACAGTGTTGGTAGAAGACAGCCATAGAATTCTAGAATTGTTGAGTTGGAAGGGACCACAAGAGTCATCTAGCACAACAATTCAAGAACCTTCTGCCCAATGTGGGGCTCAAAAGCACACTTCTGAAATTGTCTCATGCTCTGCTGACTGAACTACCTACCATGAGACATCTTGCCAACCACCATAACTAGTTGCACTTGATAAGCTTTAAGATTGCTGGAAGAAATACAGCAACCTCAGATATACAGATGACACAACCTTGAGGCAGAAAGTGAGGAGGAATTAAAGAACCTTTTAATGAGGGTGAAAGAGGAGAGTGCAAATTATGGTCTGAAGCTCAACATCAAAAAAACGAAGATCATGGCCACTGGGCCCATCACCTCCTGGCAAATAGAAGGGGAAGAAATGGAGGCAGTGAGAGATTTTACTTTCTTGGGCTCCATGATCACTGCAGATGGTGACAGCAGTCACAAAATTAAAAGATGCCTGCTTCTTGGGAGAAAAGCAATGACAAACCTAGACAGCATCTGAAAAAGCAGAGACATCACTTTGCCAACAAAGGTCCGTATAATTAAAGCTATGGTTTTGCCAGTAGTGATGTATGGAAGTGAGAGCAGGACCATAAAGAAGGCTGATCGCCGAAGAATTGATGCTTTTGAATGGGTGCTGGAGGAGACTCTTGAGAGTCCCATGGACTGCAAGAAGATCAAACCTATCCATTCTGAAGGAAATCAGCCCTGAGTGCTCCCTGGAAGGACAGATCCTGAAGCTGAGGCTCCAATACTTTGGCCACCTCATGAGAAGAGGAGACTCCCTGGAAAAGACCCGGATGCTGGGAAAGATGGAGGGCACAAGGAGAAGGGACGACAGAGGACGAGATGGTTGGATAGTGTTCTCGAAGCTACCAGCATGAGTTTGACCAAACTGTGGGAGGCAGTGGAAGACAGGAGTGCCTGGCGTGCTCTGGTCCATGGGGTCACGAAGAGTCGGACATGACTAAACAACTAAACAACAACAACAATCTTCTATGAATTTGTCTAAACCTTTTTAAAATCAATCCAAGCTGGTGGCTATCAGTCCATCTGTTTATTCCACAGTTTTACTATGTATACATCGTGTCAAGAATTTTTGTTGTTATTGCCTTTTCCTGAATCTTCTAACTTCATCTTCACTGGATGACCCCAAGGTTCTAGTATTAGGTGAAGGAGAGATGAAGTTTCCTTTCTCTACGCTCTAGGAATTTCAAGATCTGATCCCCCCCCCTCTTTTTTACAAAGTAATAATCATAAATAAATAAGAATAAAAATGTGCACCCCACCACCAAGGCCATTCCATTGTAACTATCCACCCTCCCAAAATTTCAACATCTCTATTGCAATGGTATGACCCCTTTCTGTTTTAACAGTGCAAATTCTACAACCACCCTCCATATCTCCTCCAAATAATTTCTCCTGCATATTCCCCATCTTACCTTAATGACACATGTTAATTTATCATTAATAGCTATATCTCAGGTATAACCATTCTTCCATTTTGTATTATGCTTGCCCCTTCCACTTCCTAGCTATCATAAATTCATGCTGCTGTCAATAAACTTGTGAGCAAGTCCTTCGTGCCCTGCCAACCTTTCACCCCGTTTGAGATCTGACTTCATAAATATATTCAGGTTAATGCAGAAATGGGGCGTGCATGTATATGGATGAACACTTTCAAAACGAAGCAGAGATAGATGGATCTGACCCTACATACCATCTCTGGCATGTGATGCTACTGCTATCCAACAGTCTTGTCAGGGAACTGCCATCGGAGCTGGAGGCGGAGAGAAGGCTCCAAGGGATGCCGGAGAGGGTCCCAGTAGGGAGAGAGGCAGCCCATCCGCTGGGGAAGGAAATCAGCGTAACACCAGTGGAGAAGGGGGGCAGATGGGGGAATCGGAGAGGTGGCTCCAGGACTCCTTGCCGGAGACCAGCGGAGAGAGTACGGGTACTCAGCTGCCCACACCCTCCCTGCGCAGAAGACTTCCGCGCAGGGAGAGTAGGAGGAGACTGGGCATCAAACAGCTTTTATGCTGGAAAAGGTTCAAGAAATGCCCACTGACGGATTCTGCCAGCGACTGAGGCAGCCACGGAACTTGAGGCTGTCCAGACAGAAAGGGTTCAACCAGGTAACCTAGCCAGGAGTGGCGGCAACTTACGCATGAGCAACCCCTAGAACCATTACAAGTCTCACTCAAAACCTCTAACATTTCCGCAAAGTTTCAACACAATGGTGCCTGAGACAATACAGTTGCCTCTCTAGGGTGTAATTACTGCCAACAATTCAAATGATGAGTGTGATTGTATTGCAGGGTATCACTGAGCCAAAATATCCCTCAGTGGTGGGTGGGAAAAGGTATGTTTCATTTCATACTGGTGCCGCTTTTGTAAAGTGTACGCAGGTTTTATCTTCAAATTACTGGAAAGAGAGAAAACCACGCATTACACCCACAAGAGGCTGTGGGTCAAATTATACTTCTGCGTTTATTCTTTTCCCCCCCCTCCTTCTCTTTGCATGAGCTTATTATAGGTATGTTTCCTTACAAGGGATTTTCATTTCATTTCTGTTTCTTCCTGGGCCTTCTAAGGAATCCGTGCTTTAAACTTTCGAAGGACAAGGTCGGAGAAGAAAAGCGGAATTGATCTTTTCTCTCCCCACCCTCGACTTGAGGTTTGGTTCACAAACATTGGCCCTTTACTGTTTTTGAAATGAAAGCCCTCCTTTCCCGGGGGAGCTTTCCCAAATTCTTGCAGGCTCCTCTCAGCTGGCGACGGGCAGCACCTGAAACGATCCAAAGATTAAACAATGAATGACTGTGTGAACTTTCCTTCTGTGGAAAGCGCCAGTCGAATTCCAAGGGGGGGAGGCAATGGAGGGATACCATAGAAATTTTACCCAAACCTATAGATCTTGAAAGAGCTTTTCATCATCAGACAGAATTCTGTAGCAGGGCTACTATGGAGAGGCTAGAAGGAAACAAGGGTAGCAAATCTTATTTAATGTACCATGAGAACTGCCTTCAGCCAGGACCATCTGCAATCTTTTTTTATTGCTTGAGGGGGGCGGGGCGGAGGAGGATAGGTAGGTCTTCTGAAAAATGAATGGAAAATGTGAGATTTCCTCATAGCAAACAGATTTCTTAATTGTAATCCAGGGGTGGGAAACTTCAGGCTGAATGCAACCCCCGCCCCAGCCCTTCTAAACAGACTAAACAGACTCTCTCTAGCAATGCCCATGTTTTTAAAAGTTATGGAAGCCTTTTCTCTCCTAAAATCAAAGCCACCAGGCACATCAAGTAAAACAACTCAAATAAAACATGTAGCCTAGCCTGCATGTTTATGAGTCTGGTACTGTGCTCAAGGGATATGGGGAGATAATACCAGGCAAGTCCCGTTCAGAGAACAGGCTCTGGAATGCTCTCGCGAGATCTTGCGGGACTGTCCAAGTTCCTGCGAGATCTCACGAGAGCACTGGAAAACCCAGTGCCAAAAGAGATTTAAGACCCTCTGCCATGTGTACAGTTAATTTGCACCATTTTGACCTGCTGGTTTCAGCCGTGGCAAGGCTGACATCGTGCAAGTTAATTGCATACAAGATGTGATTGTGCTGTACATCTACAACACTTCCATGGGAGTGTGTCTTATTTAAGTCAATGGGACTTCCTTCTGAGTTTACATGCATCATATCCCACTGCATGCTACCTTAGTACCATAACGACTAATTTCTTACCCAAAACGGGACCCAGAGCCATGCCGAAACTGGCCGGGTCTAAATATGATTTTTTAAGAAGCGGTTTAATGACTGCCTCTTTCAGCGGACCTGGGAATGTTCCCTCACAGAGGGAAGCATTCACCACCCCGCAGAGCCCATCGCCCAGCCCTTCCCGGCTTGCTTTTATTAGCCAGGATGGGCAAGGATCAAGGAGACAGGTGGTTGGTTTCATGCGTCCAAGCAGCCTGTCCACATCCTCGGGGGTAACAGATTGAAATTGATTCCATGCAACTTGACCAGACAGGGCTCTAGCACTCTCCCGCCCCAGCCCTGCTCCCACGGTGGTGTCTAGCTCCTTCCGAATATGAGTGATTTTATCTGCAAAAAACTTTGCAAAATTGTTGCAGGAGATCTTGGGGTCTTTACAAGGCCCCAGTGGTAAAGGTGGTTCCGTTAAATTGCAGACCACCTGAAAGAGTCTCCTGCCCCCCCCGCCCACATGACCTGGGTTGCTGTGCGTAAGAGAAACCTGGTGGGCAAGCAGCGGCAAGGACAGGCCCATCTGCTTCCTTCAACCGGGTCTCTGTCACACATGCCAGGTCAAATCCTCCATCCACAATCAGGTCGTGGATGGCAGTGGTTTTATTCATAATTGACCTGGCATTACACAGCAACACTTTCAGGTCATGTGGGTTTCCCCTGTTGATTCCAGTATCCATCTGGTCAAGGCCAGACCCGGAGGCAGGGATAGTCCTCAAACAACGACTAAACCTGCCTCCTCGGTAATGACATGGTCTGGCCTTAGCGTAACTCCGCCTCCTGCCCATGATCACCGAGATTGGATGTCCCAGTGCTTCCCCCCCTGTGGACCTTGTCCCAGCCATCATGTTGGCTGGGGCCCCACTCCCAGGCAGCCCTGATCCTGCCCCTTAAAAACAAAGCACAAACTATACAGAACCAATAAAACAACAAAAAACAAAAACAGAACAATTATACTAAAATTAATCCCCAACCAAATATCCATCCCACCCACTATAAAGACATAGCAGCTTTTGATCCCAGTTGGTATATCTATTGTTTTATAAATTGTTTTTCTATCATCTGTCTCTCTGTCTATCATATATCTATCTTCTAACATCTATTTATCTATCATCTATCTATCTATCTATCTATCTATCTATCTATCTATCTATCTATCATCTATCTATCATCTATCTATCATCATCTATCATCTATCTATCTATCTATCATCTATCTATCTATCTATCTATCATCTATCTATCATCATCTATCTATCATCATCTATCTATCTATCTATCTATCATCTATCTATCTATCTATCATCTATCTATCTATCTATATCTATCTATATCTATCTATCTATCTATATCTATCTATCATCTATCTATATCTATCATCTAACTCTTCTCAATTCTTCTTGCTTCTTGCTTCTTATTTACTGTATTGTGAATTGGCTTCAAAATATTTCCTAGGAAGTTTTTAACATTTGATGTTTTATCGTGTTTTCAACATTCT
The DNA here is from genome assembly GCF_965153285.1 of Podarcis tiliguerta. NCBI lineage: Eukaryota > Metazoa > Chordata > Lepidosauria > Squamata > Lacertidae > Podarcis > Podarcis tiliguerta. The sequence goes on along the minus strand of NC_139536.1, from coordinate 14,539,664 downwards.
GTTGGGAGCTGCCCAGAGTGGCTGGGGCAACCCAGTCACACAGGTGCATACAAATAATAATAAATTATTATTATTGTTGTTGTTGTTGTAATAAATAAATCACAATAATGTTGATAATCAAGAAGTATTTTCAAGAGTCTGCCATTGCCTTGGCCAGCCTGATGCCTCCACTGGCTGTGGCTGATGGGGGTTTGATCAGAAGCAATGATTCTTCAACATCAACTTCACTGGACTGGTCATGTTGTGAGGATGCCGATGATTGTCTTCCAAAGCAACTACTCTATTCTGAACTTAAAAATGGAAAGTGTAATGCCAGTGGTAAACAAGAGGTTTAAAGACCCTCTCAAGGCAAATCTAAACAAATGCAGTATAAACACTGACAACTGGGAAACACTGGCCTGCGAGCGCTCCAGTTGGAGAACAGCCTTTACCTAAGGTGTCATGGGCTTTGAAGACACTCAAACTCAGGACGAAAGGGAGAAGCATGCTAAGAAGAAGGCATGCTTGGCAAACCCTCACTGTGATCAACTCCCACCCAGAAACCAATGTCCCCACTGTGGAAGGACGTGTGAATCCAGAATTGGCCTCCGCAGTCACTTACGGACTCATCGTTAAAACTGTGTTTATGGAAAACAATCTTACTCGGCTACAAGTGATCGCCAAAGAAGAAGAAGATCCGAAGCATCAGGTTAGAGGAGACTGGAGTACAACCGCATTTCAGGAAGAAGTTCTGACGCTGATGCAGCGTGGGGGCAAAAAGTTGAGCACACACCAGCTTACCAAGGAGGATTAGAACTGAGGGGTGAGGAAGGAAAAACACACTTTGCACTTTCAATGAATTGTTCTTCTGAACAATAATAACTGGGATTGGAGGTCCAGCCACCCGCACACCCTCTTTCTGTTTATCTCACTGAGCTGAGTCTTCCTTTGGCCTCTTTCCGTAACCTCAATAAAGGAAGCAGATCTCCTCTAATCCGCGAGACAACATGGAAATTTCCTTCCGACGTGGACCAGTGCTCTCCTTTGACTTTCATTCCCGTCGCTCGGGTTTTTTGTTCTAACTCGCCATCCGTCGCCTCCCCTCTCACCGCAACATTCCAACGCCTTTGCCCTCCCTTTGTAGCCTCCACTGCCGAATCCTTATCTTTTACCAAACAGACAAAGAGCTCCCCTCCAGATGGCAGGCCTGTTCCAGAGCTGCGCTGATAAGCTGGCAAGTGGGGAAGGATGGCAGGAAGCAAGTGATAGGAGGAAGAAGTAGTACTTCTTGTGTACTACTAAGTGATAGGAGGAAGAAGTAGACTTCTTGTGGATCTGGCAGAGCATCACTTTGCCACCCCAAGACTGGGTCGCCCTGAGCTGCTTCCGGGTCTCTTTCCATCTTGACAGAGTGACTGGACCACTCACACTTTGGACGCTGTCAGCATCATCTACGCAATTCCTGCTTTAGCAACACAGTGAGCTCGTTTAGAAGTCAATAACAGACAAGAGAGGCATTCCAGATAGGGACCCACACATGGAATGGGATTAGAGTAGGGTTACCAGACATCCCCGTTTCCCGGGGACAGTCCCTGGATTTGCGAATAAGTCCCCGGACAAATTCCATCCCTGGAATGTCCCCGGATTTCATCTAATGTCCCCGGGAAATGCAGCAGCGGCAGTCTCAGCAGCCTGGAGCAGTTGGCTCTGGCTGGCTTCAGGAGCTGCTCAGAAGTCCCCATATGACGGTAGTGCAGGGGCTTCCGGGCTGCCTCCACCTTCCCTGACCCCAACAACTGAGCTGTGAAGGGAGGCTTCACGCTGCCTATCAGAGCTTGCATGCAAGCAGGAGGGGGCAGGGATCTCTCAAGTTAGGCAACGGGAAGCCTCCCTTCGCAGCTGAGGGATTCCTGCCCCCTCCTGCTTGCACGCAAGTAGGAGTGGGATTGGGGCTGCTATGATGGGAAGGGAGGCATTGCACTGCCCGAGCCCCGCCACCGTCGCTGCTCTCGGCCCTCCTTCTCCGCCTTCCATGCCTGACCCACTGCGCACGGCTTCCCCACCATCACCACCAAATAACCAACAACTCAGGGGCTGCCCAGGCTCATGGAGAAAGGAGATAGAGGCCTTGGAGGAAGGGGAAACATGGTGGTTGAGGTCAAGGGGGTGGCTGCTTTTACTGTTTATCCTGTATTATGATCCCAGTTCATATCAAGGGGGGGGATGTGCTATTATTAATTTTTTGGAGTTTGCCAATAAAAATTGGTATAGCAACTTCTTCGATTGGGAGAGAGTTCCACTGATGTGAAACAGCCCCACAGGATTCGCTTTATTACATGTTCAGGCAGCTGCTTCTCTTCTCAACCACTGCTCATCTTGTCTGATTAAATCTTGCTGAAGGAGATTGACGATGTGGATCCAGGGTATCATTGGTGCTTCCTTGCAGGATGCATTAATGTAGGCATTCCTAAAGGGTGGTTAGCCCCCTGCCCTTTTACTGTTAAAGTGGACCACCTGAGCTCACTTTCTACACCACAGGGGGAACCCTGGATTGGGACGCATGGATCTGCCAACATCACTGTTGGGATACTGCCAGGAGGACAAAGTCCATCATGACTCCACGTCGTCTCCGGACGTCCATTGATCTCCCGTAGACACGCAGTATCAGCAATTAGCGACACGAGCTCCAGAAATAGCTCCCTACATTCCAGAGCCGATGCACGCTCTATCAGCAGATAATGCACACAGCGAAAGATGCACCCAGGAGAGCATTATTTACAAGTTTATTTCTGCGTTGGTCAGAACAAAGAAAAACATGACTGCCTGCTTCAGTGTTTCCGGCAGAGAGAGAGAGAAACGAAAGCAAAGACACAACAGAAACATCCCGTGAAACAGGAAATGCGCAGGCTGTGACAGAAACATCCCGCTCCCTTTTAAGGTGGAACAGAAATATCCTAACAATCACATCTCATCCAGCCACATGGCACGATTATTTGTTAATAGAGCTTAAGCCATGTTCAAGATTAATTTAACCGTGCTCTTGGAAGATGATTAAGTTCCTGTCTCAACACTAGCTTGAGAGGTACAGATCAGGTGGCTCTTAAATATATACATTTACAAAAATTCCACTAGCATCTCTACATCCAAGTCTTGATCAGCGCAGGGAGTGGCTCTGCCTGTCATTCTCCTCCTCCTTAGCCTCCGTGTTGCAGCTTGTGGAACTCAGTAGGGAGGAAGATGAGGAGAAAGCAAGAATTAGTTGGCTCTGCCTCTCAGTGGTTCTGTCCCTACTTCTTTTTGGGCTCCCAGATGTCTTCCCCACCAGGCACAATGGACATTAGATACCACTGGGTTCTGGTTGCAGCCTTCAGTGTAGCTGTGTCCATAGTGATCATGCAATGACTGGCCTATGTCTTCATACCCTCCAACATTTCTCTCATTAAAACAGGAACATCCTATTCAAGGCAGCAACAAAAATTTATACCAGCCCATCTGACTGGGTTGCCCCAGCCGCTCTGGGCAGCTTCCAACATATATAAAAACATAGTAAAACATTAAAAAACTTCCGTATACAGAGCTACCTTCAGATGTTTGCTAAAGGTTGTACAGTTACTTATCCCCCTGGCTCGGGGGTCACATAACTCCTTACCCTCCAAAATTTCTCCAATGAAAATAGGGACATCCTAAGGAAAAGTGCTAGGGACGCGGGTGGCGCTGTGGGTAAAACCTCAGTGCCTAGGACTTGCCGATCGTATGGTCGGCGGTTCAAATCCCCGCTGCGGGGTGAGCTCCTGTCTTTCGGTCCCAGCTCCTGCCCACCTAGCAGTTCGAAAGCACCCCTAAGTGCAAGTAGATAAATAGGTACCGCTTTATAGCGGGAAGGTAAACGGCGTTTCCGTGTGCTGCGCTGGTGCTGGCTCGCCAGAGCAGCTTCGTCACACTGGCCACGTGACCTGGAAGTGTCTGCGGACAGCGCTGGCTCCCGGCCTCTTAAGTGAGATGAGCGCACAACCCTAGAGTCGGACACGACTGGCCCGTACGGGCAGGGGTACCTTTACCTTTAAGGAAAAGTGGGACATTACAGGATCAAATCAGAAACTGGGACAGCTTTTGTAAATTTGGGACTGTCTCTGGAAATTCGGGACACTTGGAGGGTCTGTGATGAATATGACCTTTAGGTGTGTTCCTTGGGCCTACCTCTAGCAAGTGTAAGGGCAAAAAATCCTGTGTTTCTGGGAACTCCAAAGGGATTTTATTTTAGTCTCCACAGTTTCCATCCATTTTTATGTTATCCAAGCAATTTCTTTCACTCGTGGCTTTTAGCTGGGAGGGAAATTATATATATATATGGCAAATGTACTGTCTGGGAGAGAGGCCAGGCAATTTCTTGACCTATCCATTCATGTAATAGGCAGTGAGGATCTCTGTGGGTTCCATTACATTATGACGGCAAACACGTATTTACTAATGTTTTAAAATCAAAGTAACCTGCTTTTTTAAAAAGGGCAAATAATTCTTTAAAAAAAAAAGCCCACATTTATTGGGTTAGAGATAATGGCAGTGTCTGAAGGTACAGTGCAATTATATATTTAAACAAGCACCAGCAGACATCGAAGCTAGCTTAATGAGTACCATTGTTGTCATGAAATGGAAGAAAACAAACCTTATTGTGATTCTGCATTGTTACAAGTAGAAATGAAAAGATATGCAGGAGGATGGGAAGAGTCTTTCTTGCTTCTTTTGTTTGTTTAGTCGTTTAGTCGTGTCCGACTCTTCGTGACCCCATGGACCAGAGCACGCCAGGCACTCCTGTCTTCCACTGCCTCCCACAGTTCGCTCAAACTCATGTTGGTAGCTTTGAGAACACTGTCCAACCATCTCGTCCTCTGTTGTCCCCTTCTCCTTGTGCCCTCCATCTTTCCCACCATCAGGGTCTTTTCCAGGGAGTCTTCTCTTCTCGTGAGGTGGCCAAAGTTTTGGAGCTTCAGCTTCAGGATCTGTCCTTCCAGTAAGCACTCAGGGCTGATTTCCTTCAGAATGGATAGGCTTGATCTTCTTGCAGTCTATGGGACTCTCAAGAGTCTCCTCCAGCACCATAATTCAAAAGCAAACTGTGTCTGGGCACGTCTGACTTCTATTCTGCTCTCCTCATTACTCTGTGAGTTCTTGGAGACCAGCAGAGAGGGGAGCTTGTCACAGCCAGAGAGGGAGACTCCCTGGATTCTTCAGCAGCCTCTTGACCCCTTCCCTCTGCTTCAGCCTCGGAGTCTGAACTGCTCCCTGTCACAGGCTCTTCCTGCTCACTAAACCCTGTTGTCCTTCCAGCATCCAGCCCCTCCTCTCAGTCTTCTCCCTCTGACCACTCCTGTGTCCCACCACCAACCAATCCCCTGGCTCTGAGCTTTCCTCCTCTGGCATTTCCCTTGGGGATTCCTCGGCTGATGCCTCGTGCCCTTCTTCTTTGTCCAGCCAGTCCTTGCCATGTGGAGGGATGTTAAATGGACTAGGGCAGTGGTTCCCAATTAGCTAAGTACTGTGGATCACCTGTTTATCAAAAGCAAAGCCGTGGATCCCTCCCCATCACTTTTGAAAATTTTGATATCGCTCTGGTAGTTTTTATTATGTGAATGGTGCCAGCCATGGACCCTCTGGGTGGGTCATGCAGACCCCCTGGAGTCCACAGACCACCAACTGGGAACCCCTGGACTAGAGTGTAGAAGACCTGTGTTAAAATCACCATAATCCATGAAGCTCTCTTGGACTTGTCATTGTCAGCCTATGTGGGGAAGGCCAGCCAGATGGGCGGGGTATAAATAAATAATAAATTTAGCCAGTGTGGTGTAGTGGTTAAGAGCGGTAGTCTTGTAATCTGGGGGACCAGGTTTGCATCTCCGCTCCTCCACATGCAGCTGCTGGGTGACCTTGGGCCAGTCACACTTCTTTGAAGTCTCTCAGCCTCACTCACCTCACAGGGTGTTTGTTGTGGGGGGAGGAAGGGAAAGGAGAATGTTAGCCGCTTTGAGACTCCTGAAGGGGAGTGAAAGGCGGGATATCAAATCCAAACTACTACTACTACTCTTCTTCTTCTTCTTCTTCTTCTTCTTCTTCTTCTTCTTCTTCTTCTTCTTGTCTCAGAGTTGTGAGGATAAAATGTGGGACCACAGAATCAGGAGTGCCGTGAAAGGAAACCAGGCTCACTTGCACTATTTGGTCACGGGAAGGCAGCAACATGAATAAGCCAGTTTGATTGCATCTGGTAGCTACCTTTGGCTGCAATTCTGCTCTGAAATAAGTCCTATTGAATTCAACAAAGCTTACTGCTGGGTAATGTATTAACAGAGTTTGCCTCGCCTCCTAAAACAGGAGCTCTCCAGGTTTCTCCCAAAGCAAAGCAAAGCAGTTAAAACAGCAAATTAACTGCACATTGACATAAAACACAATAAATGTGCAACTTAAAACATTATTAAAAGCATACTTCAGGTTAATACATTCCTAAGAATATACACTTTAACATACAGACACTGCAAGTACCGGTATATATTATGAGTAAGAGAAATCTAGTATACATGCACTTCAGATGGAAAGCACCTGAAGTGTGCCTTTTAGTGGTAAATGAATTCTGAGTAAGTTTGTGGGGTGGGGGAATGGAGATGCTGTGGGGAAGAAAGATTTGAGGAAAGGGGGTGGACAGAGCCTGAATATTCTTAGGAAAAGAAGGCAGGAATTCAGAAGTTAATAATAATAATAATTTATTATTTCTACCCAGCCCATCTGGCTGGGTTTTCCCAACCACTCTGGGTGGCTTTCAACAAAATTTTAAAAACAGAATTAAACTGCAAACATTAAACGGTTCCTTAAACAGGGCTGCCTTCAGATGTCTTCTAAAAGTCGGATAGCTGTTTATTCCATTGACATCTGATGGGAGGGTGTTCCACAGGGCGGGCACCACCACTGAGAAGGCCCTCTGCCTGGTTCCCTGCAACCTCACTTCTCGGAGTGAGGGAACCACCAGAAGGCCCTCGGAGCTGGACCTCAGTGTCCAGAGTGAACGATGGGGGTGGTGACGCTTCTTCAGGTATACTGGACCAAGGTCATTTAGGGCTTTAAAGGTCAGCACCAACGCTTTGAATCATAGAATCATAGAATCATAGAGTTGGAAGAGACCACAAGGGTCATCGAGTCCAACCCCCTGCCAAGCAGGAAACACCATCAGAGCACTCCTGACATATGGTTGTCAAGCCTCTGCTTAAAGACTTCCAAAGAAGGAGACTCCACCACACTCCTTGGCAGCAAATTCCACTGTCGAACAGCTCTTACTGTCAGGAAGTTCTTCCTAATGTTTAGGTGGAATCTTCTTTCTTGTAGTTTGTATCCATTGCTCCGTGTCCGCTTCTCTGGAGCAGCAGAAAACAACCTTTCTCCCTCCTCTATGTGACATCCTTTTATATATTTGAACATGGCTATCATATCACCCCTTAACCTCCTCTTCTCCAGGCTAAACATGCCCAGCTCCCTTAGCCGATCCTCATAAGGCATTGTTTCCAGGCCTTTGACCATTTTGGTTGCCCTCCTCTGTACACGTTCTAGTTTGTCAGTGTCCTTCTTGAACTGTGGTGCCCAGAACTGGACACAGTACTCCAGGTGAGGTCTGACCAGAGCAGAATACAGTGGCACTATAACTTCCCTTGATCTAGATGCTATACTCCTATTGATGCAGCCCAGAATTGCATTGGCTTTTTTAGCTGCCGCGTCACACTGTTGGCTCATGTTAAGTTTGTGGTCAACCAAGACTCCTAGATCCTTTTCACATGTACTGCTCTCAAGCCAGGTGTCACCCATCTTGTATTTGTGCCTCTCATTTTTTTTGCCCAAGTGCAATACTTTACATTTCTCCCTGTTAAAATTCATCTTGTTTGTTTTGGCCCAGTTCTCTAATCTGTCAAGGTCGTTTTGAAGTGTGATCCTGTCTTCTGGGGTGTTAGCCACCCCTCCCAGTTTGGTGTCATCTGCAAATTTGATCAGGATGCCCTTGAGTCCATCATCCAAGTCGTTGATAAAGATGTTGAATAAGACCGGGCCCAAGACAGAACCCTGTGGCACCCCACTAGTCACTCTTCTCCAGGATGAAGAGGAACCATTGATGAGCACCCTTTGGGTCCGGTCAGTCAGCCAGTTACAAATCCACTGAGTGGTAGCATAGTCAAGACCGCATTTTACCAGCTTCTTTACAAGAATATCATGGGGCACCTTGTCAAATGCCTTGCTGAAATCAAGGTAGACTACATCCACTGCGTTCCCTTCATCTACCAGGCTTGTAATTCTGTCAAAAAATGAGATCAGGTTAGTCTGACATGACTTATTTTTCAGAAATCCATGCTGACTATTGGTGATCACAGCATTCCTTTCTAGGTGCTCACAGATTGTTTGCTTAATGATCTGCTCCAGAATCTTCCCTGGTATTGATGTTAGACTGACTGGGCGGTAATTATTTGGGTCCTCTCTTTTCCCCTTTTTGAAAATAGGGACAACATTTGCCCTCCTCCAGTCTGCCGGGACTTCGCCTGTTCTCCAGGAATTCTCAAAGATGACTGCCAGTGGTTCTGAGATCACATCTGCCAGTTCTTTTAATACTCTTGGATGCAGTTCATCTGGCCCTGGAGACTTGAATACATCTAAACTAGCCAAGTATTCTTGTACTATCTCCTTAGTTATTCTGGGCTGTGTTTCCTCTGCTGAATCATTTCCTCCAAATTCTTCAGGTCGGGCATTGTTTTCTTTATCGGAGAAGACTGAGGCAAAGAAGGCATTGAGGAGTTCAGCCCTTTCTGTGTCCCCTGTTTGCATTTCACCATCTTCTCCTCTGAGTGACCCCACTGTTTCTTTGTTCTTCCTTTTGCTACGAACATACCCATAGAAGCCTTTTTTGTTGCTTTTAACCTCTCTAGCAAGCCTGAGTTCATTCTGTGCTTTAGCTTTTCTGACTTTGTGTCTACACGTGCTGGCTATTTGTTTGAATTCCTCTTTGGTGGTTTCCCCCCTTTTCCATTTTTTGTACACATCCTTTTTTAATCTTAACTCAGTTAAAAGTTCTTTAGATAGCCACCCTGGCTTCTTTAGGCACCTTCCATGTTTCCGTCTCATTGGTATTGCCTGAAGTTGTGCTTTTACTATCTCCCTCTTAACAAACTCCCAGCCATCATGAACTCCCTTTCCTTTTAGTATTACTGTCCATGGGATCTCACCCAGCACTTCCCTAAGTTTTATGAAGTCGGCTTTCTTAAAGTCAAGAAATTGAGTCCTAGTATGCTTGGCTGCTCCTTTCCGTTGTATAGTAAACTTCAGAAGAGCATGATCACTTGCGCCTAATGATCCTTCCACTTCTACCCCATTAACCAGGTCATCGACATTGGTTAGGACCAGATCTAAAATGGCTGTTCCTCTTGTTGCTTCTCCCACTTTCTGGACAATGAAGTTGTCTGCAAGGCCAGTGAGGAATCTGTTTGACCTTATGCTCTTGGCTGAGTTTGACCTCCAACAAATATCTGGGTAATTGAAGTCCCCCATTACTACTATCTCCCTTCCTTGAATTGGGCTCGGAAACATACTAGGAGCCAATGAAGGTCTTTCAGGACTGGTGTTACGTGGTCTCAGTGGCCACTCCCAGTCACTAGTCTAGCTGCCTCATTCTGGATTAGTTGCAGTTCTAACAAGCACAGAAAGGTGAACTTTCTCTCTCTCTCTCTCTCTCTCTCTCTCTCTCTCCCTCCCTCCCCCCCTCTCTCTCACACACACACACATTTACAATGTTCCTGCAAAGCTAGCTAGCTTGCTCCTTCTACAAAGCATTCTGTGAGGAAAACGCCTCTCTGTAGTTTCCAAAAGAGAACACCCACTGGAAGAATACATCAATCTGACTGGCTTGTGAACACCCTCAGGAAGAATGCACCGTTCCGATTGGCTTAGGATGGGCTGAAGAAGAGACAGGTTGCTGGAACTGGCCAATGGGTCATTTACGTCCGCATTCTGTTCAGACAGAGGACAACCAGAGAAGCCTGAACGCAGGAGCTAAGGGCAACAGCGCTCTCCCCTCCTGCAGTGATGGTGAACCCTGCTGAGTTCAGACCCTCAGTATGAACTTCGAGGGCTCATAATGCCTAACTGCTGAGCTATGGTCCTTCCCTCAGCAACCCGACTATACCAGGAACATAAGAATGACCTTGCTGCATCGAACCAATGGTCCACCCAGTTCAGCATTCTGTCCTCACAAGGGCCAACCAGATGCCCTAATGTGAAGCCCAAAAGCAGGACTTGAGCGCAACAGTGCTCTCCCCACTTGCAATTCCAGCATAGTGCCTCCAAGAGCCAGTGTGGTGTAGTGGTTAAGAGCAGTAGACTCATAATCTGGTGAACCGGGTTCTCTTCCCCACTCCTCCACATGCAGCTGCTGGGTGACCTTGGGCTAGTCATACTTCTCTGAAGTCTCTCAGCCTCACTCACCTCACAGAGTGTTTGTTGTGGGGGAGGAAGGGAAAGGAGAATGTTAGCACCTTTGAGACTCATTAGGGTAGTGATAAAGCAGGATATCAAATCCAAACTCTTCTTCAAGAGCGGAGGTAGGACACAGCCATCATGGCCAGTAGCCATTAAAAGCCTTCCCCTCTCCATGAACTTGTCCAATCCTCTTCTAAAGGCATCCGAGTCGGTGGCCATCATTATAGACTGTGTCTTCAGGAGACAGAGATGCCTTGCTTTAAATCGCAAGGAAGTTGGAGCAAGCTTGTTTCCGCCTGCTCCAGAGGGTAGGGGACTCGAACCGAAGGCTTCAAGTTACAAGAAAGGAGATTCCAATTAAACAGCAGGAAAAACTTTCTAACTGTAAGAGCTGTTTGACAGCAGAATAGACTCCCTCGGGAGGTTGTGAACTCTCCTTCCTTGGCCATCTGCCATGGCTGCTTTAGCTACGATTCCTGCATTGCTTGGGCCTTCCAACTCTACGACTCTACATTTCTACGATCAGAATAATGAGAAAGTACCCAGCCATCAACTTGCATTGTTTTTGGTCTTTCATTTCTCTTCCTTCTTGCATTTTTCCTTCTTCACAGAAATGAAGAAAAACAGCATCCCAAGGTGACCGGCTAAATGGCAGCGAGGTGACAAAAGAAGAAGAAGAAAGAAGCATTTTCGAAATGGGGAAAACAATCCTGCTTCTTAAAAAACTCATTGACATTAACGGTCATCTGCGTGCCAGGTTGAATGTTTGATGAGCATCACAGGCGCACCAGGAAAAGCTGAACAATATGATATAGGCTCTCTCTGCTACATAAGAAGAGGTGCCCGGGGTTGTGTTCAATAATTTATTTTGCTCCGAGGAGTGGGGGGAATTTTCCAATGGGAAAAGAAAATGGAGGGGATAGCAATAACAAACTCTGCTCTCGTCGCTGCGCTCTGTGAACTGCGGGGCCTATAGAAGCTTTCAGTGTTTCGGGACACGATCCGACAGCAGCAGACACAATTGTCTTACCAGCACCCTTTGCACCTTCTGGCTTATTTAACCCACATTGCTGTCCGTTGCTGTTTTCTTAGCAAGAGAAAAACAATCATTACGAGGAAAGAGAGGGAAGGGACAATGCAAGAAAGAGAAAGGGGGGGGGAGAGTCTGAACATTGGTTCATCTACCCCACTGTTGTCAACACTGGCTGGCAGCAGCAGCCATCTAATGTTTCAGGCAAGGATCTCTACTTGCCTTATATGGAACTGCTGGACTTGGGGCCTTGCACCTAGAAGTTAAACTGTCCGTCGCTAAGCTAAGGCCCTTCTTTCTTCTATTTCCTTTCACAGGGATGCCATTCAGTTGGTTGTTGTTTAGTCGTTTAGTCGTGTCCGACTCTTTGTGACCCCATGGACTAGAGCAAGCCAGGCACTCCTGTCTTCCACTGCCTCCCACAGTTGGTCAAACTCATCCTGGTAGCTTCGAGAACACTGTCCAACCATCTCATCCTCTGTTGTTCCCTTCTCCTTGTGCCCTCCATCTTTCCCAACATTAGGGTCTTTTCCAGAGAGTCTTCTCTTCTCATGAGGTGGCCAAAGTATTGGAGCCTCAGCTTCACGATCTGTCCTTCCAGTGAGCACTCAGGGCTGATTTCCTTAAGAATGGATAGGTTTGATCTTCTTGCAGTCCATGGGACTTTCAAGAGGCTCCTCCAGCATCATTCAGTTGGTAAGGAACCATATTGCTTGCCCTGCCCACATGGAGGCTGCCTTATGAGTCAAACCATTGGTTGTCTTGTCTACACGGACTGGTAGCAGCAGCTCTCTAGGGTTTCAGACAGAGGTCAACCCTGGACCCTCCCTGGAGCTGCTGGGGATTGAACCCAGGATCTTCTGCAGATGTTCTGCCACTGAACTGTGGCCCTTCCTATAAACATAAGAGAGGAAAGGGTGGGGAGTTTTGCATGCCCTGAACTTAATGGTATTCTGTCCTCCCAGAGGTTTCCTCCAGGTCAGGAAATGATAACTATAGGGATGGAGATGGATTCTGTTCTAAACAGATGTATATGTTGAATTGGGTAGACTGCTTTTTGCATCAAATGCCCATTTAAATCTCAGCCACTTGTGCATCTTTAAAAATAAAATAAAAAATGCCCCCCACCCCAGATTTGTTTCCCCCCCTCTTCATATGTTCAAAGCCAAATTGCTGTAGCCACTGTCATAATGATACAGGAACATGAGGAGTCATGGCAGCTCTCGTTTCCCACACGGCCATCATCAAGTTGTGGGTTCCAACTTTTCCAGACCTTCTGAGTCTTCTCCTTCCCTTCTGCCCCGGCAATTGCTACGCTCGGCAAACAGCCCTGCCACTCGATAAATATCAGTCTCTTCCATTGTTGCTCACATAAATCATGCTTAACTTGTCCAACACCATCCAAAGAGATTAGCATTTCCCTAAAGCTATTTAGATGAGGAAATCCTAGCGGCTAATTGAGTGCAAACTTGGGAGAGAGAAACGAGTTGTTTTTGCCGCTCAGATGCTACTTTAAAAGGAGAAATGAGGACCTTTTTGGCATGTGCCATTGGATCTGGTGGTTCTCTTTGCAGTCTCGCAAATGTTTTGCATGCAGAAGATCCCAAGGTCAACCCCTGCCAGCCATCCCTGCCAGTGTGGCGTAGTGGTTAGCATGTCGGACTAGGACCTGGGAGACCAGGGTTCAATTCTCCACTCGGCCATGAAGCTCACTGGGTGACCTTGGGCCAATCACTGTATGCCAACCTATCCTACCTCACAGGGTTGTTGTGGGGATTAAATGAGGAGGGAAAGAATACCTATCTACTTCCCATCCAGGGGTGAGAAAAAACCCATATACCGAAACCTTGGAGAGATGCTTTCATTCAGTGCCAACAAGATGGATCAATACTGGTTTGCTCTACATGCAGCCGCTGGGACAGATCATCAGAGGGTTTAGGCTGGGTGCTCATCAGTATGCAGATGATACCCAGCTCTACCTCTCTTTCAAATCAGATCCGGTGAAGGTGGTGAAGGTCCTGTGTGAGTGTCTGGAGGCGGTTGGAGGATGGATGGCAGCTAAGAGATTGAAGTTGAATCCTGACAAGACAGAAGTACTGTTTTTGAGGGATAGGAGGCAGGCAGGTGTGGAGGACTCCCTGGTCCTGAATGGGGCAACTGTGCCCCTGAAGGAGCAGGTGCGCAGCCTGGGAGTCATTTTGGACTCATAGCTGTCCATGGAGGTGCAGGTCAATTCTGTGTCCAGGGCAGCTGTTTATCAGCTCCATCTGGTACGCAGGCTGAGACCCTACTTGCCTGTGGACTGTCTTGCCAGAGTGGTACATACTCTAGTTATCTCTCTCTTGGACTACTGCAATGCGCTCTATGTGGGGCTACCTTTGAAGGTGACCCGGAAACTACAACTAATCCAGAATGCAGCAGCTAGACAGGTAACTGGGAGTGGCTGCCGAGACTATATAACACCGGTCTTGAAAGACCTATACTGGCTCCCAGTACGTTTCCGAGCATAATTCAAAGTGTTGGTGCTGACCTTTAAAGCCCTAAATGGCCTTGGTTCAGTATACCTGAAGGAGTGTCTCCACCCCCATTGTTCTGCCCGAGGGCCTTCTGGTGGTTCCCTTGCTGCGAGAAGCCAAGGTACAGGGAACCAGGCAGAGGGCCTTCTCAGTGGTGGCACACGCCCTGTGGAATGCCTTCCCACCAGATGTCAAAGAGGAAAACAACTACCAGACTTTTAGAAGACATCTGAAGGTGGCCCTGTTTAGGGAAGCTTTTAATGTTTAATAGATTATTGTATTTTAATATTCAGTTGGAAACTGCCCAGAGTGGCTGGGGAAACCCAGCTAGATGGGCAGGTTATAAATAAATTATTATTATTATTATTATTACTACTACTACTACTACTACTATTATTATTACTACTACTATTACTATTTATTTCATATAAGCTTCCTGTGCTCCTCCCTGCAGCTGCAAGCTCCCAAATAAAAGGCTATGCATTATATGACTTCCATCACTCCCAAACTTCATTGCACTGATGTACCGTATTTTTCGCCCCATAGGACGCACCTAGTTTTTTTTGGGGGGGGGGGGGAATAAAGAAAAAAAAAAATTTCCCCCTAGGCGCAGGGCTGGCTCGGGGGAAGCCCGAGCTTCCCCTGACCCCAACCTGGAGAACAGCCTGCTATCCGCAAGCCTAGGGAGCCCGGCGGGAAGTCGCACCGGTCTCCCCAGGCTTGCGGAGAGCTGCACGAAGCCTGGGCACGGTCTTCAGCGCGCCCCAGGCTTCGGAATGCAGGCAGCTCTGCGCAGCACTCAGGAGCCCGGCGCGACTTCGAGCCGGGCTCCCTAGGGCTGCGCAGAGCTGCGCGAAGCCCGGGGCTGCAGGCAGCTCTGCGCAACCTGCAGAGCTTCCTGAAGCTTGGAGAGCGAGAGGGGTCGCTGCGCACCGAACCCCTCTCGCTCTCCAGGCTTCAGCAAAAGCCTGCATTCGCCCCATAGGACGCACACACATTTCCCCTTCATTTTTGGAGGGGGGAAAGTGTGTCCTATAGGGCGAAAAATACGGTAGCTGAAAGCAGATTTCATTCCTTTATGTTGCTCAGCCCCACACCCACAGATCTCTGGGAGGGTAAAACCCAGCAAACTCCTGAAACACAACAAGGCAATAAAATCACAATAGAAACTGTGGTTAAAACAATCTCGTTTGACAGCTGCACTGTTGCTCAAAGGCCTGAGTAAACAGGCAGGTTTTAACCTGGCATCTAAAAGCCAGCCGAGTGGCTGTCAACTGGATTTCAAGAGCTGCGCTACTTTCCAAAGACAGGCTGCCGTACCAGAAAAGAGGTAGCTTTGAGCAGGTCTGGTGCCAGCAGTTGACCAGATTGGCCAGTGTCCAAGGGTCCCAGGGTCTTGGAAGTCTTCTCACTGGTTAGACATGGCTTTGACCACCCTCTCTGATAGTCCTCCAGATGTTGTTCAGTGGTGGGTAGTGGTGCTGCTTTTGAACAGGAGCTAAGCTCTGATCCCATCCCCGGTATAATCCTCTGTACCCACAGACCTATGAAACTGCTTTATTTTACAAATCTATAGCCTGGGAAGATCTCCTAGGCTGTAAGGGATGATGCATGGCTTTTTTGTAACTGAATATGGTGGGTGGTCACCCTGTCTACTGTTGAAATGTGTCCAAAGTTCTGATGGACGGTGATAAGCCCTGACATTTGCTGATGTGTCAGATGTGTGTGTGTTAGCCGGGCCCTGTGACCAATAGGACTCTACAAGACTGGGGCCTTCCTAAGTTTGTTCTGAAGAGGCAAGGAGCGGCCGATTGGTAACTCACAGCACCTGGTGGCAAGAGCAGGGAAGGGATATAAGGTCAGTATTTCCCATCAGCTCTGGGCCACAGCAACACATTCCCTGCCTTGCTGCATTTGGTTCCTTGACTCTTGATCCTTGGACCCCTGACTTTGTGACTCCTTGCTTCTTGATCTTCGGACCCTTGACTTTGTGACTCCTTGCTTCTTGATCCTCGGACCCCTGACTTCATGACTCCTTGCTTCTTGATCCTTGGACCCCAGACTTCGTGACTCCTTGCTCCTTGATCCTCGGACCCTTGACTTCATGACTCCTTGCTTCTTGATCCTCGGACCCCAGACTTCATGACTCCTTGCTTCCTGACCCTCGGACCCTCGGCTTCTTGACTCCCGGCTCTCTGACCCTCGGACCCTTGACTTCATGACTCCTTGCTTCCTGACCCTCGGACCCTTGGCTTCTTGACTCCTGGCTCTCGGACCCTCAGACCCTTGACTTCATGACTCCTTGCTTCCTGACCCTCGGACCCTTGGCTTCTTGACTCCTGGCTCTCGGACCCTCAGACCCTTGACTTCATGACTCCTTGCTTCCTGACCCTTGGACCCTCGGCTTCTTGACTTCTGGCTCTCTGATCCTCGGACCCTTGACTTCATGACTCCTTGCTTCCTGACCCTCGGACCCTCGGCTTCTTGACTCCCTGCTCTCTGACCCTCGGACTCTTGGCTTCCTGACTCCTGGCTTCTGGACTCCCCTTCCTGCTCCCACCCCACCATCTTGCCCCCAGTTCTGACGTCCCCAGCCGGGACTTTGATCGCCCGTGAACTGGACAGTGACATGATGTGATTGCCTGGGGGTGGGAGGTAGGGTGGGTTAAAGTCATTATCAGTACCATGACAATGGCTCCCTGAAGTCTTACGCTAGTCCTGACCTTGTGTTCTCCTTTGCACCACTCGGATTCTGATGCACGCATGCGTAGTTTGTGGGAGCTCCATTGAGACCAGGGTTGGGCAAGATGTTGTCCTCAGTTGTTGCTGCACTACAACCACCACCACCTCTAACCACTGACAACATGCCATGCACCCAGTTTCCATGTGTTAATCCACACCTGCACATGATGTGCAAATTTGCTCCCCTCCACCTGTGCACCAATTGTTTTCTATCCCTCCATTAGTTGCTTTGAGATATGGTTTTACTGTAAGAAAAATGTACCGAATGATTAACTAACACATGAGTGTGTGAGGGAGTGGAGGGATGGGGGCTAAATTGGTTTTGTCAAAGACTCCCCATATTCAAGCATGCCTGCATTGGAAAGTTTGCATGCTAAGGAGAGTGCATCCAGCCTGTAACTTGCACACACAGGTCCGTTTTGATCCAGAGCCCTTTTCAGAAAGCGATCACACACTGCGAACACCATCTCTAAACTTAAGGCCTCGCAAACATGGCCACTATGAATCACAGAACGATTCTTTCCCTCTGTGTAGTTATTTGATTTCATCTTTCTGCCAACAGAAAATAATTATGCCGGTGTTAGGGAAGTTAATTGCTATGTGAGATAATTACATCCTGTCGATCTTGGAAACACTTACCCAGTACAAAAGAGGTTTAGTTTCCAATTTGTTCATTTTATTAAATCGTTATTTGAGCCTATGGAGATGCTACAGGCAGGAATAACCAGTGTGGGAACTGCCAGATATTCTTGAACTACGACTCCCATCACCCCTGATCACTGGCTGTGCTGGCCGGGGCTGATGGGAGTTGGAGTCCAAAAAACATCTTCAGAGCACCACATTGACGAGCCATACTATGAGGATGCCTTATGAGGAACGGCTAAGGGAGCTGGGCATGTTTAGCCTGGAGAAGAGGAGGTTAAGGGGTGATATGATAGCCATGTTCAAATATATAAAAGGATGTCACATAGAGGAGGGAGAAAGGTTGTTTTCTGCTGCTCCAGAGAAGCGGACACGGAGCAATGGATCCAAACTACAAGAAAGAAGATTCCACCTAAACATTAGGAAGAACTTCCTGACAGTAAGAGCTGTTCGACAGTGGAATTTGCTGCCAAGGAGTGTGGTGGAGTCTCCTTCTTTGGAGGTCTTTAAGCAGAGGCTTGACAACCATATGTCAGGAGTGCTCTGATGGTGTTTATGCTTGGCAGGGGGTTGGACTTGATGGCCCTCTTCCAACTCTATGATTCTATGATTCTACTATAGGAAGATCATTCTTATTGCCCAGCTATAGGCATGAGAATGGCCAGAAGGCAATCCAATCTAAAGGAAAATCGTTTGCAGATCCACCACTGAAAAGACCAGCCAACAAAGTGCTACATTTTCACAAGAAGAACAAGATGCACCATATCTTGCTGGCTGCAAAGCAAATGTCTTCAAATCACAGTGGCCTCCAAAGATTGTCCGGAGCAAAAGAAATAATAATATCCCAGTTGGTAGAGCATGAAACTCTTATTCCTAGGGTCATGGGTTCAAGGTTCATGTTGGATGAAAGATTCCAGCATTGCAAGGGGTTGGACTAGATGATCCTCGTGACCCCTTTCAGCTCGACAATTCTTTGCTAATGTTTACATTTGCTTCAGGCAAAGTTTCAAGTGGACCTGGAGGATCCACTCGGAAAACGTATGAGGGAATCGTGAGCCATGACAAAAGATGTCATGTGACAAAGACACATGAGAGCAGAAGCAGCAAAGCAGGCTGGGAAGTGCTGGGACTGCACAATCATTTGGGCCTACTAAAGTTATTCAGACCTAACTGCTAACTGTTGAGTCGCTCTGACATGTGACTTAGCCCGTTTCACTTTGTGCTCTCTAAGATTTCAGTGAGAGTCTGTCTGCCTCAGTTGTGAGCAGTATGTAATCTCAGTCAAACTGTTTGGAACCATGTTGTTTATGAAGAAGTTTATTTTAATTCAGTAAAGCTTTTATTCTTTAAAACTCTGCATTATTAATTTACGCTGCGCGTCAAAAGAGTTTACAACAGCAACAACAAAAAGCAGAAGTTTGAACAGTTCTAACTTTCACCAGTATGTCAACCTTAACTAATTTGAAGGGTCCAGCTCATCTCTTGAGATGGTGAGGGATGTTAGCCAACCACACAGATGAGAGGGAGTCAGACCCCCACATCCAACTGCTGCAGCATCCTGAATCACATAGTGGACCAACAGATGCTTCGGAGAAGATCACAAGGAGGGCACGAGGACAGCAGCAAATGAGCAAACTATTGCTCATGAGTAGCTGCTTTAGGTTCAGGGGTTGCTTGTACAGGCTTGCCACACTGGGCCTGTTAGAGGGAAATGTCTTTCTCCAGGATAAATTGTAGATCATTGATGATATGTCTGGTTGCTTTTGTGACAACAAGTGATCATCTAACATGAATACATCTCTGGAAATCCTGACAGAAGAAGCATCAATGAGATTTTAACTGCCCTTTAGTGATAAGAGGAGGTTAAGGGGTGATATGATAACCATGTTCAAATATATAAAAGGATGTCACATAGAGGAGGGAGAAAGGTTGTTTTCTGCTGCTCCAGAGAAGCGGACACGGGGCAATGGATCCAAACTACAAGAAAGAAGATTCCACCTAAACATTAGGAAGAACTTCCTGACAGTAAGAGCTGTTCGACAGTGGAATTTGCTGCCAAGGAGTGTGGTGGAGTCTCCTTCTTTGGAGGTCTTTAAGCAGAGGCTTGACAACCATATGTCAGGAGTGCTCTGATGGTGTTTCCTGCTTGGCAGGGGGTTGGACTCGATGGCCCTTGTGGTCTCTTCCAACTCTATGATTCTATGATTCTATGATATGGACATTCTAAAAAAACCAACCAGTGTATCTGTAAAATGATTTCTATTACTACTACCGTTGCTATTTTTCTAGAAAAAGAGGTGCTGGAACACACCACAAACTCCTCCCTTGTTCTCTTTTAATGGCAGTGGCACCCACTTGAGAGGTGCCGGAACTGAGTTCCGGGGAGTTCCGGCTGAACAAAAGCCCTGGCTACTACTGCTATTATTAGCATCTGTTCGCACATATGAATATCTCAAAGCAAATTCAATATATTTATTTTGTGTGATATTATTTTCTCTCCATTTATTGTGGACGGGGGTTGTAGCCTTTACACGTTTCAGTTTCTAAGTAATTTTCTTCTCTCTCCCAAATCTAGATTATATCAACAATATATAAAAAAGTAACCATCTTCTTTCATGCGGAAAATGAGATTACCAATTTAGGATCATAACGAGATTGAGTTGAAGTTACTCGGATTCCCAGGCTACATACAATTTTTATCATTAAGAAAGATTATTGTAATTTTTTTTTTTAAGTCTCTAATCTCATTATACCTTTTGTCATCTGGATGATTTATCAGGAAACTAATGCCAAATGATTTAAGCTCTGTGTGAAATATAGGACAAAGCCATTGTCGGACTTCCTTCGTATCCCAGATTCTCATTAGTCGGTGGTCGTTTCTTTTCTTCCTCCTATTCTGTTCAGCATGGTGGCTATAAATAGAATGCTCAGCCAACCAAATCCCACAATATCGAAAAAGGTCAAAGCTATTTGATGCGTTCTTATAATTTATGGAATGCCGTTTGCAAGTATTAAAATGCTGATGCCTGATTTATGTGCTCAAGTGTTAATGAAAATAGAAGGCGTTGCAAAGGGGGAGAAAAGGAACACATTACCGTCCGGAACGGTCCAAAGACACAAGAAACTATAAACCTTTAGTGGCTGTTATCTTTGCAAAGCAAAGGCATGTAAATTCATGCTACGCCCTGCTCTGAGTAACACGGTGGCTCAGCACACTGTATATAATGCCACACACATTTATATAGAACTTCAAATGTTTACAGAGCACCCCAGACATCTGAAGCAGGCTTCCTCAACCTTGGCCCTCCAGATGTTTTTGGCCTACAACTCCCATGATCCCTAGCTAGCAGGACCAGTGGTCAGGGATGATGGAATTGTAGTCTCAAAACATCTGGAGGGCCAAGGTTGAGGAAGCCTGATCTAAAGCATTCTCACACCACTTTAACTGTCATGGCTTTCTAAGAAGAACCTGGGCGCCAAGTTCTGGAGGGCGCCAGGAAAGAGGCAGAGGCTGGACGCGGCACCTCCCAGCATCAACTCGCTGCCCTCACCCACCTCCACCATGCCGCGCCAAAGCGGTGCCATGCCCAGAGCCTCCACCTGCCATGGCCACCATGGCACGAAGTGTCCAGCTGAGCTGGGAGCTGCCGCGTCCAGCCTCCACCTCTTCCTCACCAGAGGAGCTGCCATCTAGCCACTGCCCACCTCCTCCAGCCCCACAAAGCAGTGCTATCCTCCCTAAAAAACATCAGCAACTCTGGGAAAGGGGGGGGCACCAGAGGGATCTTTGCACCACAGCACCGGATATGCTTAGGGACACGGATGGCGCTGTGGGTTAAACTACAGAGCCTAGGACTTGCCGATCAGAAGGTTGGCAGTTCGAATCCCCGTGATGGGGTGAGCTCCCATTGCTTGGTCCCTGCTCCTGCCAACCTAGCAGTTCGAAAGCACAAGTGCAAGTAGATAAATAGGTACCGCTCTGACCGGAAGGTAAATGGCATTTCCGTGCGCTGCTCTGGTTTTGCCAGAAGCGGCTTAGTCTTGCTGGCCACATGACCCGGAAGCTGTATGCCGGCTCCATCGGCCAATAAAGCGAGATGAGCACCGCAACCCCAGAGTCGGCCACAATTGGACCTTATGGTCAGGGGTCCCTTTACTTTACCTTTACCGGATATGCTTAAGATGGCTCTGTTGCTAGGGGACACCTATTCTTCTCACCCGTGCTTTTTTCTGGGGGATCCAGGGGTACGCATACCCCTTAACATTTTGTGAATCTAAGGTTGGCCTCATTGAGTGGCAATATTTCAATAGGAGTAGGAAAATGAGAGTACCCCTAAACATTTTGTTTAGAAAAAAAGCACTGCTTCTCACAGTGCTACAATTCCCACAATGGGTTAACAACCAACCCCTCTTCCAACTTGAATAAGAATGATGAGAATCTCAACTAACTATCTCATGGACAGTGGTTTCCCAACTGACCAGAACCTACAGCCTATCAGAGCATGCTGTCTGCTGGACTAAGGACAGAATGAACCCTTTAGGTTCCTGGGTGAATGATCCCTGCTGCGGTACTTCCAAAACAAATCTGGTAAATGGCTGTACCATAATCCCTACCCTGGTGTGGGCTTAGGAGAGCATGTCATGTTCTCTGCAGGGCTCCTCCCCAGTTCTGAAGTCTCTTCTCTGCCTCTAGACAGTCTGGCAGGGCAGAAGTTTGTGGGTGGCCTGTTCTTAAGCACGCCCACTCTGAGCAGATGCTTTGCTACCAGAAGTGTAGATGCCAAGTTCTTCTTCCACAAAACACAGCCCTTTAACTCCTCTGAAGGACTAATGAATTGCCTGGAGGAACCTCAGCACAGATCCCCCTTCCCACCTAGCATATTGAAACCCGTCTGCAAACGCCAGAAGAAGCAAGGAGTGAGAAATATTTAAGAAACACTTGGAAAGGCTATCACCGAAATCTATTTTGCTTCAGTCTAAACATGGAAAAGGACAACAGAAACCAATATTAACTTAAGATGAAATGTAAAGAGCTGAAAAATCAGAAACAAGCAGACGGCTTTGCTTGGCAAGGGGAAAAAGCCCACTTGCCTCAGCAATCTGTTGAGAACATGATGAGCCTAGCTGCAAAAAGGATCCAAAGAGAAATATAATTTTGGGGGTGGGGGGAATAATGAGAGGATTTTTTTAAATCTATGGAAATGTAAGTTATTTTTCATGCAACATTGTGGGATCCTTCAAATATAGCTTTCTGAAGGCAGGTGCTAAATAACAGAGCAATCAAAGTTCCAATTTTAACTTATTAAGGCTGCAACTCATACCCTACTTAACTGAGAGTAAGCCCCGTTGAATTCAGTACTATTTCTGAGTAGACATGGTTAGAATTGTGCTGCTTTAATTGATAAACTAGGGATAGCCTACGGTGAACCCTCCAGATGTTTCTGGACTTCAGCTCCCATCAACCCCAGCTAGCATGGCCAATGGCCAGGGATCATGGGATATATAGTCCAACAACAATGTGGATGACATGGTGTTGGTTGCACCCATTCCTCTATAGTACAATATCTGTTGCAATAGTACAGTAGCTATCTCATTCTCATTTAGTCCCCACAACAACCCTGTGAGGTAGGTTAGGCCGAGAGACATTGACTGGTCCAAGGCCACCCTATGAATTTCGTGGTTGTATGAGGATTTGAACTCTGGTCTCCTATGTCCTAATCTGACACTCAAACCACAATACCACACTGACCTCATCATCAGTGGCATTTATACTATCAGTTGCTTCTGGGCATCATTTTTCCTTGAATGCTCCCTACACAGAAGGTGCCAGAATGAGGGCAAGAAGCATCAGTTCCTGCTCCTGCCCTGCTCCTGCCCTCACTCTGATTTGGCTACGTAGTTTCAAGAAGCCAAATCAGAGTGAGGGCTGGAGCAGGAACTACCCTTATACTAGCAGCTTCTGAGCAGTACACATTCAAGGGAAGCAGTCAGAAGCACAATCTCTGCCTACAGGACTGTACATACAAATAGATGGCAGCAGCATTTATTTTATATTTGGGGATTTTTTTCCTAGAAAAAGAAAGTACAAAGCTGTTGGTGCAATTAGTCTTGTGAGTCTGGAGACTCTTCATTGAAGGTTACACATATTGCAAGGGTGTTTCGGCACTCACAAAAGAGAAAGGTCACTTCATTATAAACTCTCTACCATCAAAGATCAGGAATCAATGAGAATAATCTAGGTTTCCTTGAAGAATGCTTCACAGAATCACCATAAAGCAGATTCATCTTTGGCAGAGCACACCTGGCAACCCTGATCATAATTTATACAGGTAAGCCATCATTCAAGACAAAGAACAGACTGGACCATACCTGGAGAATGGCAATAACAACAACAACAACAACAACAACTATTATTATTATTATTATTATTATTATTATTATTATTATTATTTCTACCCCACCCATCTGGCTGGGTTTCCACAGCCACTCTGAGCGGCTCCCTACCGAATATTAAAAACACAATACAGCATTAAACATTAAAAACCTCCCTAAACAGGGCTGCCTTCAGATGTCTTTTAAAAGTAAGATACTTGCTTATTCCCTTGACATCTGATGGGAGGGAGTTCCACAGGGCAGATGCCACTACCGAGAAGGCCCTCTGCCTGGTTCTCTTTAACCTCATTTCTCACAGGGAGGAAACCGCCAGAAGGCCCTCGGAGCTGGACCTCAGTATCGGGGCAGAACGATGGGGGTGGAGACACTCCTTCAGGTATACTGGGCCGAGGCCATTTGGGGCTTTAAAGGTCAGCACCCACACTTTGAATGCGACAATCTTATTCAAAATAAATAAAAGAAGTTTAGTCACATCAGTTCACAGTTGGATTCCTGAAGGAAGACTTAGTTACAAATATGTACATGTGGATCTGCCCCATATGGGGGAATAATTCAGGGAACTGCCAAAAGACTTTAAGTACATAAGAACAGACAATGAACTTTATCCAGAGCAAAGTTCAAGGTGAATTTGCAATCTTTAATCAGGCAAACCCACCTCACAGGGCTGTTGAGAGACTAAAATGTACTAAATTGGGAGGCAAGTAATATTTTTTCACAAAACAAATTGTATTAGACATGTGCCTGGAGTCTGGGCACTTCTTCAAGCAGGAAGATGATTTTATGCTCATTATAGTAGAAATACATTTCCTTTATCTGCCCCCTCCCGCAACTTGTCTTAGGTACCGAACAGAACCGTAGAGTAACAACGCATTAAAAACACATTAACGTGTCTCTCTTCTCGCCGTGATGTGTTAATAGTACTGGAAGCTATTATGGACGGGCTGTCAAGCATGCACAGTAAATGAATTGCTGGGTCAGCAGGAGCATATGCTGCGCCATAATTCATAAGAGAGTACTATTAATCTACCGAGATACAAAACAAGTCAAGGAGATCAACATGTTCTCTATAATTACCAGCTTGTTTGCCCACTTGCACTACTCAACTTTGTCGTCTTTTCCAACTAAAAGTTTGGAAACGATGCACACAATAGGCCTACGACGCCTCAGAAACGCCTGTGAAAGCTCAGGAGGGCTTTGTTCCAGCACTAGCCTTTGCAAGAGCTGTAGTCAGTTTCTCTCTTCTGTCTAATAATAATAATAATAATAATAATAATAATAATAATGCCCCACAGAGAAACCTACGGTCTGCAAATAAAAACATCCTGAAGGTCCCAGGCCTCAGAGAGGTTAGGCTGGCCTCAACTAGAGCCAGGGCTTTCTCGGCTGTGGCTCCAATCTGGTGGAACGCTCTGTCACAAGAGACTAGGGCCCTGCGGGACCTGACATCTTTCCGCAGAGCCTGCAAGACAGAGTTGTTCCACCAGGCCTTTGGTCAGGGCCCAGCCTGACTCCCTTCTCTGGCAACCTGCACAGAATTTTGCTTAACGGTTGCCATTAATTTGATTTTAATTAATTTTTATAATGGAATGCTTTTAGAATGTTGGATTATTTGATTGTTTGATTATTTAATTGTTGTTAGCCTCCCTGAGCCCGGCTTCGGCTGGGGAGGGCGGGATATAAATAAAATTTATTATTACTATTATTATTAATAATAATTTTTTATTTATATCCCACCCTCCCCAGCCGAAGCCGGGCTCAGAGCAGCTAACAACAGTAAAAATAGCACAATTTACATAAAAACACAGTCAATTAATTGAAATACATTCTAAAATCAGTTCAGAATCAAATTAACGGCAACCATTGGGCTAGAGTTCTATGAAGATTACAGGAGAGAGGGGGTCAGACTGTGCCTTGGCCAAAGGCCTGGTGGAACAGCTCTGTCTTGCAGGCCCTGTGGAAAGACATCAGGTCCAGCAGGGCCCTAGTCTCATGTGACAAGAACATGCTACCAGATTGGGGCCACGGCCGAAAAAGCCCTGGCTCTGGTTGAGGCCAGCCTAACCTCCCTGTGGCCCAGGATCTCCAATATGTTTTTATTTGAAGACTGTAAGGTCCTCCATGGGACATACCAGGAGAGGCGGTCCCGTAGGTACAAGGATCCTACAATCCAGTTAGCTGTGTTAAAGAATGAAATAGAAAGCTTGTCTAGTCAAGAGATAGGGAGGCTGTGGCCCTCCAGATGGTCTTGAACTCCCAACTCCCATCAGCCCCATCGAGCAAAGCCAATGACTAGGGATGATGGGAGTTGTAGTTCAACAAGAACTCATAGGCTGCAGGTGCCCTGCCTGTGGTCTCATTGTCCCTTGGCCAAAGCTGTGCCTAATTCTATACTAGACTGCATCAACAGAAGTATAATATCCAGGTCAAGGGAAGTCAAGGCCTCTCTCTGTTTTGCCTTGGCCAGGCCCCACCTAGAATACCGTGTCCAATTCTGGGCACCACAATTTAAGGATGTTGACAAGATGGAACGTATGCAGAGGAGGGCGACCAAGATGATCAAGGGTCTGGAAACAAAGCCTTATGAGGAATGGTTGAGGGAGTTGGGTATGTTTAGCTTGGAGAAGAGGAAACTGAAAGGAGATATGATCGCCATCTTCAAATATCTTAAGGGTTGTCACATGGAAAATGGAGCAAGCTTGTTTTCTCCTGCTCTGGAGGGTAGGACTTGAGCCAATGGCTTCAAGTTACAAGAAAGGATATTCTGAGTTTCTGAAGGACTTTCTGACAGGAAGAGCTGTTTGACAGTGGAACGGTCTCCCTCGGGAGCTGGTGGACTCCCTTTCATTGGAGGTTTTTAAAGCAGAGGTTGGATAGTTATCTGTCATGGATGCTTTAGCTGAGATTCCAGTATTGCAGGGGGTTGGACTAGATGATTCTTTGGGTCCTTCCCAACTCTATGATTCTATGATTCTGTGACTCCAGTCATTCCTATTGGAATGTGGCTGCTGGAGAAAAGTCTGAAAACAGAGACCCCTCAATGGCCAATGGGATTTAGGAGTTTGGGCTGTGTTGGATGGATGATGGATTTTGGATGGTTCCTTCCACCTCTATTCTAAATGCAAGAGAAGCTCACCTAAGTGGTACAGCATGTGATTGCATGCAGAAATCCCCAGGTTCAGGCATGTGCAGTTCAAAGGATAACTTGAGGTTGCGAAGATAGGGAAGACCATTGCTTCATATTATGGGATGCTACTGCAAGAGAGGGTGGACCAGAATAACCCTAGCCATTTGCAGACGATAGGATAGGGTGGTAGCCCTCACCTGACCTCCCAACAGCTGAGTCACTGCAGCCTATTGGGAGGAGAGGGGAAAGGATGAGGCAGCCAGGTGGTTGGCATGGTGCAAACTTGCTGGTGCATTTGAGTGTGGCAGCTTCCCCTCCACCTGCCTTCCCCTCTCCTTCCCACTAAGCAACAGTGACTCAGCTGTAGGAAGTTCAGGTGAGGACCACCACCTACCATACTGCCTGCTGCTGGCTGTAACAAAGGAATGCTCAGAAAACTCACTCTTGGAACTTGCATGGCAAAAAGGGAACTTGTGCTTCTCCAGATGTTTTGGACTACAACTTCCATCAGCCCCAGACACAGTGTCAGTTAGTCTGAACACTTAAGCATTGCCAAAGGAGAGGACCAGAGAGGTCACCGGTTTGCAGTATTTTGTTTGCATGTGCTATGACAGATAGATAGATAGATAGATGCAAATCTAGGGGAATGGGGGGGAGAAAATACTGTAGAGCCAGTGTGGTGTAGTGGTTAAGAGCGGTAGTCTCGTAATCTGGGGAACCGGGTTCGATTCCCCGCTTCTCCACATGCAGCTGCTGGGTGACCTTGGGCCAGTCACACTTCTCTGAAGTCTCTCAGCCCCACTCACCTCACAGAGAGTTTGTTGTGGGGGAGGAAGGGAAAGGAGAATGTTAGCCGCTTTGAGACTCCTTCCAGTAGTGATAAAGTGGGATATCAAATCCAAACTCTTCTTCTGTAATTTAAATAGAAATTCAACACACCTCACCATCATTGAGAAGACGATGGGCAGGTGGCTCTATCTGCTATCCAGGTGGCTTAATCAGCTGCTAAGTACTGATGGGCAACTTCCAAACCCTTATCTCCCATATCTTTCCTTCTTTCTTTTAAACACAGCCTTGAACCAGACAGCCCAGGACACATGGCCACTTTCCTTGGATGACTCCTGATTCATATTTTTAGCTTCTTTACAATTACCGGATGAGGAGTAGAGAACGGAGAGATCTGCTCTAGATATAGAAATGTTTATATAAAAAAAATTAGGCAGTGTTTCTGAGAAGGAACTCTGCCAGGAGCATCCTATACCAGCTTCAGCTACTGGTAAGTCCCTAGTCTATACTAGGGAGTCAGCAAGCTTTTTCTACAGGGGGCTGGTCCACTGTCCCTCAGACCTTGTGGGGGGCTGGACTATATTTTGAACCCTGCCCCCCACTCTCCCCTCCCTTCTCCACAGCACCAGACAAACCCCGGTGGCTGCTTACCTGTGCCTCGCGAATGGCAGGGGCTGGCGGCGGCGGCAGAGGGATGATGAGCAGCGCAAAAGGGCTGGCTCCAGATTGGGCTGCTTAAAATGGCACCTAGCCAACCGTGGCTCAACAAAGCCCAGCCTCCTTCCTCCTCTAGGCAGGGTGGGAAGAAGCCAGGAGGAGGGAGGGAGGGATGAGGCGCCGCTGCGGTGTGTGTGTGGGGGGGGGAATGGCGCAGCCCAAACGATCAGAATCCCCACGCCAATCCATGTGACGAATCCCGGACTGTCCATGGGCCGGATTCAGAAGGCAATTGGGCCAGATCCAGCCCCCGGGCCTTAGTTTGCTGACCCATGGTATATGAATGGTTCTTGGCACATGGATCAGTGAGGCCAGGCTATCCCAGTCCTAGAGTAGCCATTGCTGGACAGAGGTCCCTTCCAACTCTATGATTCTATGAAGAAAATAGCAGATGTTGTTGTTGTTTAGTCGTTTAGTCGTGTCCAACTCTTCGTGATCCCATGGACCAGAGCACGCCAGGCACTCCTGTCTTCCACTGCCTCCTGCAGTTTGGTCAAACTCATGCTGGTAGCTTCGTTACGCAAAATGAAACCGTGGTCTGACTTGGTGCAAGTTCCTCTTTGTAGCATCCCTTTAAAGCAGGGGTGCTAGACTCTTCATAAGGGAGACAATGCCTGCAGAGATGCTTCATTTGTCTTAAGGGTTGGTAAGGAATGCTTTGCCCACCCACTCCACCCTCCGCTGTGGATTGCTTTTATCCCTATGTGAGCTTGTTCACCAGATGCCCCGGAGTCAAATGTTCAATCTTTCACATTGAGGGCAGAGAGTATTCTTGTATTAATGTCACGTCGCCGGCAAAATGAATGTCAACAAGCCCAGCTAGACCCCTTGAGGCTCCTTCTCACTTGTATGTGTGTGAGAAATGAATTATTGCAGCCCAAGGGCATGGGAACACACAACACCAGGAATCTGGATGAAAAAGGTGCTACAAAAAGCAGGTGCCTGCACACACACACAACATTCTCTCTCTCTCTCTCTCTCTCTCTCTCTCTCTGTGTGTGTGTGTGTGTGTGTCTACCTGCCAGCCTTGCTATGCAACAGGGTGGAGTAACCTGAAGGGTGCAGAAAGACGATTTCAAGTGGCACACAGAGAAGAATGGAAAAAAACACATTTGGGACCCACTTGAAACAGGAAAATGTCCTGGACCAACATTGTGATTTTCGTCTTTAACCAACAATATTTAAACCATTTAGATCTCACTGTTCCACCAAGATTTGCATGTCTGTACATTTCAAAAGCTACAAAATGGTTGCATCCAGCTATTCTGGAATCAAAAGCACCTGAAATCCAAAAGATGGTTGGAAGCACAGTCTCAATGGTCCCTCTTGGGATTCATTCAGCACCTTTGTTCCTTGACTCTGAAGATTTTTATTATTAATAATAATTTTTTTAATTAAAAAAATATAAACACACAACAAACATCAATTCAAAATCCAAATACAGTGGTACCTCGGGTTACATACGCTTCAGGTTACAGACTGCTAACCCAGAAATAGTACCTCGGGTTAAGAACTTTGCTTCAGGATGAAAACAGAAATCGTGCTCCAGTGGCGCGGCAGCAGCAGGAGGCCCCATTAGCTAAAGTGGTGCTTCAGGTTAAGAACAGTTTCAAGTTAAGAACGGACCTCCGGAATGAATTAAGTACTTAACCCGAGGTACCACTGTACTGAGATTACTCTGAATCTCTTGACTTTCCCTCATCCCTTCCATGGTCCTAGTAAAAATAATTACAACTGCAAATCAATACTTGTCCAACTTGTCCTTCTAAATTGTCCATAGTTGACTGAAGATTTCTGTTGCCTCACATAATGGCCTACCTCACAGGGTTGTTGTGGGAATAAAATGGGAAGAGAGTGAACTATGTACTTTAAGCTTCTGGGACGAAAAGTTGGGATATGCATGGAATGAATCGGTAATAAGACAATCAGCGCTGGTTACCTCCCAGCAATGCTAGGTATCCATGTTGGCTCAAGAAGGCTTTGGTGATGGGCAGTTATGACTTATCCTTATTTGCCCAATTAGCCAGTAGGAGAGGTAGACCAGGTACCTGTGTAATCCAGAAGGACTCTTCATATATTCTTAAGTAGAGGGATTTTAGATTTCAGCAGTCGGCAGTTCTGTCCATTGTGTGCTCCTAGCCTCCAGTTTGGAAAGTGGGTAGAGAAAACACTGTGCTATGCCAGAGGCCTCCAGTTATTTTCAGAACTAGGCTGAAGCCCACTGCAACTCAACTAATACTCATCTCGTTCCATCAATTATTCTGCTCCAGGCAGGGCCCAGGGCACTGTCACCATCCATGCGCTCAAGGCAGTTCACAGTGGTAAATAAGAACACATAACTCTACTGCTAAGCTGCACCTTGCCCCCTAAATGAATACAGCTGGGCTGTAATGAGGCATTAAGACCACCTCTTTATTGAGTTCAGCCATGTTGACCATGGGAAAGAAAGGGAAAAGGAAGTTACTGTCACGAAATCCTACTCAGTATTGATCCAGAGTAGATTCCAGTATATAGTTAGCAGAGTAACAAATTAAACATGTTGCAGGATTCCCAAAAAATAGACCAGAGGCAATTGAGTTTCATCCAGCAGAGCTTTACTGCTACTGGAGGCAAATGAGCATAATGGTCACAAATCCAATACATTCAGGAATGTATCCATAAGAAATCCAGTTGCAGCAGACTTAGCTTAAACTTACAATAACTTATAATAAGACTAAAACTTTAACACTATATACAGAACACCACACCAGAAGGAAAAGAGATAGAAAGAGAAAGTGAAGCCCTGGCTCCTTCTGGTCTTACTTTTATAGTCAGTGTTACCTTGACAGAAAGAGATAACAGAACCAATTTAAGCCAGCTGTAATCAGCTTCTCTGAAGGAATAACCCAAACATCATGAACCTTCTGCTTGTTTCTTTTTTCACACAGAGAAGCTTCCAGAAGTGCCAGTGTGGTGTAGTGGTTAAGAGCGGTAGTCTCGTAATCTGGGGAACCGGGTTCGCATCTCTGCTCCTCCACATGCAGCTGCTGGGTGACCTTGGGCTAGTCACACTTCTTTGAAGTCTCTCAGCCCCACTCACCTCACAGAGTGTTTGTTGTGGGGGAGGAAGGGAAAGGAGATTGTGAGCTGCTTTGAGACTCCTTAAAGGGAGTGAAAGGCGGGATATCAAATCCAAACTACTCCTCCTCCTCCTCTTCTTCTTCTTCTTCTTCTTCTTCTTCTTCTTCCAGAACCCTCTTGAATTAATTAGAATAGGAAAGATTTCTAGACATCAGCTCAATACTTTCTTCTCTAAGAAATGCAAACTGACAGTTACTTGGGCAAGGTGTGTTAGTGAGGAAGCAAAGGAAGCAGTTAGTGTGATGGCAAGTGCCACCACATATGAAAGAATGTTCTCTCAACCTCATTGCATCTCCAGAAATTATCTGATTCAGTCTTATACATCTTAGCAAGCCTACCATTAAATACCATCTGTAAATCATTTTCAAGTAGTTCAGCTTCAAAGAATAGCATGATAATCGCTCTTCCAAAGTTTTTCCTATAGATTAAAATCTATATTATGTCCTTTTTCTGTTGGCCAATGTGTCATAAAGGCTTTAACAAGCTCTTGTCCCATCTCCTTTTAAAGCCATCCAAGCTGGTGGCCATCACTGCTTCCTATGGG
This sequence comes from Podarcis tiliguerta, assembly GCF_965153285.1. Taxonomy (NCBI): domain Eukaryota; kingdom Metazoa; phylum Chordata; class Lepidosauria; order Squamata; family Lacertidae; genus Podarcis; species Podarcis tiliguerta. The sequence continues at coordinate 14,507,580 of NC_139536.1, read as the reverse complement.
AGATGGGATGCAGGTGGCGCTGTGGTCTAAACCACTGAGTCTCTTGGGCTTGCCAATCGGAAGGTTGGTGGTTTGAATCCCCACGACAGGGTCAGCTCTTGTTGCTCTGTCCCAGCTCCTGCCAACCTAGCAGTTCGAAAGCACACCAGTGCAAGTAGATAAATAGGTACTGCTCTGGCGGGAAGGTAAACGGCGTTTATGTGCGCTCTGGTTTCCGTCATCGTGTTCCATTGTGCCAGAAGCGGTTTAGTCATGCTGGCCACATGACCTGGAAAGCTGTCTGTGGACAAATGCTGGCTCCCTCAGCCTGAAAACGTGATGAGTGCCGCACCCCATAGTCGCCTTTGACTGGATTTAACCGCCCCATGGGAGCGAGTTCCATAGTTTAGCTATGTGAAGAAATACTTTCATCTTTCAACATTCAGCTTCATTGAATGCTCATGAGTTTCAGGGTTATGAGAAAAGGAGGAAAAAGTCTCTTTAGCAACTTTCTCCATGCCAGGCATAATATTAGAAACTTCTATTACTCGCCTTCTTTCTAGAGGTCCCAGTTGTCCCAATTGTGACACCTTTTTCCTCACAGAGGATGATTCCCTTGACTATGTTTGTTGCCCTTTTCTGAACATCTCCCACCTCTGCCATCAAATTTCTCCCTCATCCATGCTCAGAGGCACCGTGTTCTTTTAACTGACACCCTTTGTCTTTTCCATCTGATGTGGTTGGTAGATCTTGCCGTTCTAGTAAAACAACAGAGTAAAACCAAGAAATATCGAGTCTGTCCACCACAGGATTAGAAAGGAAAGATAATAAAGGCAATGGATACCAGACAGGTTTCTATGAGAAAAGTGGGAAAGAATTCATCTAGAAAAGAAAAACAACAGCAGAAATGACCCAAGCCTTTGGTCATTCCTTCAAGAGATAAGCCCCCGAACTTGTTTGGGGGTAGAGAATTTTTGATGTTTCAACTTCAAATCTGTAGGCTACATTTTATGGGGCATTGATATCCCTGAAGTTCCATCGTGCTCCCCTAACTCTCTCAAAAGAAGAAGGGTGCTCTGCTTTAAACTCCCACTTAAATTAAAAGAAACATTCTCTTATTGTATAATACATCAGCCTGACTGGAACATTGTATCAATTTGCGAAGCTAATTGGCCTAAAATGATCTAATTTCTTTGCCTTCCAAGCACCCCTCCCTGGAATCCGAAGTCTACGAGAATAGTTGAAGAGTTTTGCAGTTTCCATTGGTTACGTGAAGACTTTGATGTCCTCGCTGGCCAGCAGAGGGAGAAAACACTATGCTGAGCACAGCCGCAAAATAGGCCGGACCATCTGTTAGCCTCCACACAACAAGAAAAATGAGGCTGATGCTTGAACAGTTTTTCTCTCTTGCCCGGGACACAGAATGTTTGGCATCCAATGCCTTCCCGGTTCTTTTCTTCCTCACAAACCCCAGATCAAGCCCCCTTAGTTCTACCCCCCTTGCTTTCCTCCCCCTCTGTGCACGCTAGATCTTTATGGGCCGCATAAAAACTGGAAAGAAGACGTATGCAAAGGCTTTGTGTTAAATGATGGCACTAGAAATCACTTGGCTGACATTAATGAGGGAGTCTGTCTTTTGGAAAGGTCCACATATCCTGGGATGCCATTTCTCAAGGTCTTCTCTAAAGCAACAAATCTGACTATATGAACTCTCTGGAGCCTGACGAATGCTGCAGTTCCATTTGGACCTCCAGCTTACTTATGCCAGCCAACACAGTTAAGGTGGCCTTATTTATTTTTTATTCAGCTGCAGAGCCCCGGGGAACATTTTGTCCTATGGCACTGAAATGCCACACGTGGGAGAAACAGAACGTGCAGGCAGGAAGACAGCGCCACTTGGCACCCTCTGCCAGCTGACAGGGTTCCTGCACCCAAGCAGGGACTACCAGGGCAAACATCTGCCCCGAGTCCCTGGAATGAACAACTGTGGGCTTCCATGTTTAATTTCCCACAATGCACCTGCATAGTGATGGCCTGGGACACTGTGGGAAGTCAGAAATATAGCTCGGATGTAACGGACTGGTTGGATGCAAGGGAATGGTAGCAGCTAGGGAACCCCCAACAAAAGGAGGCTCAGAGCCCAGGAACTGGTGGTGGAATGATGATGAGTGGTCAGAGGGAGAAGAGAATGAATGAATTGATCTTTATTTGCATCAGTCATTGGCCATAGCAACAAAAGAACAATGCGATATACAAAGGACAGAAATAAAAAGTCAATTACAGTGGTGCCTCGGGTTACATACGCTTCAGGTTACATACGCTTCAGGTTACAGACTCCGCTAACCCAGAAATAGTACCTCGGGTTAAGAACTTTGCTTCAGGATGAGAACAGAAATCGTGCTCTGGCGGCGCGGCAGCAGCAGGAGGCCCCATTAGCTAAAGTGGTGCTTCAGGTTAAGAACACTTTCAGGTTAAGAATGGATCTCCAGAACGAATTAAGTTCTTAACCTGAGGTACCACTGTATATAAAACACACTTTAGGGTCCTGAATCAACAGTCAAACAGTGGACCTTATTCTGATTGCCCCAGCTAAAAACCTTGGAACCTTTGTTGTCATCTGCTCATCTTGATCTGAGGAGAAGAGAGAGAAGACTGGGAAGAAGAAGGTGTTGGAAGCTGAAGAAGTAACAGGGCTTAGTGATCTGGGATGAGTCAGTGGCAGAGAAAAGTTCGGAATCAGAGGCAGAAGCTGAAGCAGGCAAGGGAGAGGAGGGGAGGGAGGTCAAGAGGCAGAGATGAGTCAGCCTAGTACAGAGTCACAAGTGTCTCCCCCTCCTGCTGTGACAGGCTCCCCTCCCTGCTTGTCTCCCAGAACCAGGAGCGGCATGAAGAGAGTGGAGGAGAGGTTGACTGTACCGAGGCATAGTCTCCGATTGCTTAGAAAAAGCCCTGGAAGGAGAGGACTTTCAGTCTCAGCAACTGATTTTTTTGGATTAAGACCACTGGGGATGAGCTGCTCTGCTCATTAGGCCTGACACACAACCAAGTCTGTGGAGATAATGTTTTGGCTAATAAACAATTTACTCCGGCGTTGAACTGTATGATTAGTGACTGGCACGCTCCTGTGGCATCAGTGGTACAACGTGCAAAAGCCCTTGGTTCAATTTCTTGGCTTCTCTGGGAAAGGTTGGGGAAAGTCTCTTGTCTGAAAGTGCCAGATGGGTGCTCTTGGACACCCACACCAAGAAGTGCCGCATCGGACATGTTTGGCAGCATGTGAGCCATTTTTGCCCACATGAAATCAAGCTTTTTCAAGCCCTGCTGATCGGCTGGTCAGTCGGGCCTGCAAAGTGCTGGGGCTTTGCAGGCACTGCTAATCAGCTGCTTGGTGGGGCTTGTGAAGCCCCTTTTACTCTAGCTGTAGAGCAAATGGGTGTGGTTTGGCTGCAATGGCTTGGAAGGGTAAATTTGGGGACCTGGTGAGCCTGATTAAACCCATGGGGTGGAGGTTCCTCACCACTGGTGGAAGCAATGATGAATTAATTAATGAATTAATGATGAAGCATGATGACTTAATAGTCCATAATGTATGGAAGTGAGAGCTGGACCATAAAGAAGGCTGATCGCCGAAGAATTGATGCTTTTGAATTATGGTGCTCTTGAGAGTCCCATGGACTGCAAGAAGATCAAACCTGTCCATTCTGAAGGAAATCAGCCTTGATTGCTCCCTGGAAGGACAGAAGCTGAAGCTGAGGCTCCAATACTTTGGCCACCTCATGAGAAGAGAAGACTCCCTGAAAAAGACCCTGATGTTGCGAAAGATGGAGGGCACAAGGAGAAGGGGACAGCAGAAGACGAGATGGTTGGACAGTGTTCTCGAAGCTACCAGCATGAGTTTGACCAAACTGCGGGAGGCAGTGGAAGACAGAAGTGCCTGGCGTGCTCTGGTCCATGGAGTCACAAAGAGTCGGACACGACTAAACGACTAAACAACAACAGCAACAAAGTAGTTGTAAAAAGGCCTGTGGCAAGAGAAAGCATCCAATAAATGTAAGAAATACTAATAAAATAATAGCCTGACTTAGGAGAAGTCAGCTTCCTACATGAAGGCACTGGAGGAGATTTTGAAATGCCATCTTTTAGTCCTGGTACCAGGTGCAGCCAGGGAGCCAGTAAGGCAGCCTTTCTCAACCTGTGGGTTCCTGGATATTGTTGAACTACAACTCCCATCACCCCTAGCTAGCAAGGCCAGAGCTCAGGGATGATGGGAGTTGTAGTCCAACAACATCTGGGGAACCACAGGTTGAGAACCACTGCACTAAGGTAAGATGGAGCCCCATCAGAACGCCCTCTCCTTGGCTGCTTCTGCATTACAAAAAAGGGGGGAAGGGAAATTGATAATTCCCCTACACACCACAAAAGAGGACACAGCTCATTGGATGGAAAGTGGGATCAAAATGTAATAAATAAAACCTGGGGGATGTTTAATGTTACTTTAGACACCATGGATGTCTAAAGTAACAATTCTTTTGTTGTTCCCTTGCCAAAAAATGCTTCCCCCACAAACCAGTCTTCCGAACAAGTCAGTGCTTCACCCTTCTTAAACTTTGAGGGTGGGCGAGAAGGATCTTAATTCATCTCTCACTTCTAGCAGTTTCATATTATAAATCTTTGGGACTACTCTAAACTGGACCTGGCAAAAACAAGGAGGGCAGAATCTGACCCCTTGCTTGAGAACCTGTAGGCATTGATTTCAGATCCTCACTTGCTTACAAATGGCACCAGGAAAATTAACTTGAGAACGGTGCTTGAAAACGTGGGATTGCTTTCACTTTGTGTGTGTGTGCCTGTTATTAAGCATTGTTTCCAGGAGATCAATCTCTTAATTACACTGCGCTTTCCTCCTTGAGGTGACTCTGGGTAATAATAAGGCAGCAGAGCATTGGCTAAAGTTTCCTTCGTGGCGCGCTGCCACCGGGGGAAGACATGGAATGCTTTATTCTGCAAGAGACTGCAGTTCTGGAAATGAATCAATAAGGGGAATCAGGACACTTTCAACAAAGGTGAAAATTAGGAGGGAAATTCATGGTGAAAGATGTGATATCTCTCTGAGTTAGATGCAAAACAACCTGGGAGGGACTCAGCCTCATTTAACTGAGACCCTGTTTCAACTGGGGACTGAATTGGCAACCTTCTGCATTCATTGGTTTTATTTAAAGGTTTTTCTAACCCACTTAATTTCTTCCTCCCCACCAAAAAAGCTCAAAGCGTTCTACAAAAATACAACATAAAAACAATAAAATCGGATAATAAAAACAGACTGTGGTTAGCATTGGTCTGTCTTGGGAAACAATGGAACAGTGCTCCTTCTGAGGTGCGGCCACAAAGCAGCAGCAGCCAAGGTGGGTCAAAACAAGATCTCACTGAAATCTCACGAGATCTCAAGTGTTCTGCAAGATCTTGTGAGATTTCAGCAATATTTCTGTGAGATCTCTCAAGTTTTCCACATGGGTTCGATTGTTTAAAATTTAAAAAGTCATGCAAACACACCGGGATGTTAGTGCAAATTTATCTTAAGGTACACATCTTTAAATGCAATCTTACCCAATGTACACATTGCAGCAAAGCAGTTTCCTATGAAGAAACGCATTTTGCGTGCTATTTTCAGTTACACATGTGCTTCAAATCAGTGGCGGAGGAACCCTCTCTGGAACCCGGGGCAGGACGCCGAGGGGCAGGGCGAACTGCCTGGTGGTGTGCGTGCAATGTCCATAAGGACTGTGCATGCGCGGCATCCTGTACGGAGTGCACATATGCGGCAGCCCATACAGATTGCACATGCACGGCATCCCGTACGGAGTGTGGATGCACAGAATCCTGTGCAGAGTGTGCATGTGCGGCAGTCCATACGGAGTGCGCATGCACGGCATCCTGTACGGAGTCCGCATGCGAGGCAGCCCATACGGATTGTGCATGCACGGCATCCCGTACGGAGTGCGCATGTGCGGCAGCCTATACGGAGTGTGCATGCACGGCAGCCTGTATGGACACCCGTACGGATGGTGTGCGAGAGCGGCCGCCTGTACGGTCGCCATGTGAGAGGCAGCCCGTACGGATGTCCATATGGATGGTGAGTGAGAGTGGCAGCCCGTGGACGCTGCGCGAGCGGCACCCATACTGACTGCGCACGCCCTCGTCTGCTCTACAGCTGGGGGGAGGCAGGGGCCATCTTGTCACCCCTCCCCCGAGTGGCACCCAGGGTGGACCGCCCCCACTTCGTACGCCCCTGCTTCAATGCACATTTTACCCTCATATGAGTATTTTTGTACACGCTACTCGGCTGAAGAATGGTTTGCATGTTGTTTTGGAAAGATCAGATTAGGTATGTTCCCCTTTAAAGGCAAACAGCCTCCAATCACCCCACCCTAATCCCAGGCCAATGCAGCCCTAGACGGATTCTGGTTCTCAGAGAGCTGGATCCTGTGCAGCCAATCCCTCACCCTGCTCCTCCAGATGCATGGCGTATGTGCAAGACCCCTTTCTGGCTCTCCGCACTTCCCTTCCAGGGTGTGATGCTGGACTTTGGAAGCTCTCGGCTGCAATGGCTGCATGTATTTTTAATGGCGGAGGAGGCAACATACCCAGCTCTCCCCTTAAATGATTTATACTGAAGCCTCGATGTGTCATAATAATAGCATCCAAACAGCAGCTAAGAAATGTATAAGGAATGGGAGAGGGAGAGAGAGAGAGAGAGTGCTAACCACAGAGGTCATCCCGGCTCAGAAGAGATGGAGAAAGAGGGGAGCTTCAGAGAGAAAGCAATTGAGCAGCCTCTTAACTAAAATTACCCAAAGGCAGGGGTGAGACGGAGGCACCGAGATGATGTCATTAATCATGGCCTTCCTCTACAGCAATTATTAGTCTTCCGCATGTTGCATCATAAAAAATGGATATGTTTTCTGCGCGCCTCCCGTCCCCATGTGGTTCAGGGGAGTCAACAGCAGGTGGCATCGTTACACACAGACTCCTGCTCTTTGCAGAAATCGCCTTCTACTTACTTACAAAGCAGTTTGGGGAAGGCAGGCTACCTGCGGCGCTTCAGTGAGATGCGGAGCTGAAACTAAAGTTGGGGCATATTTTGATATGCGCAAAGATGGATTTGTTTTTTTCTGATTTCATCTGGCACAAAGGAGGGGGGGGGACCCAGCCATATATTAGATCAGCCTTTCTCAACCTGTGGGTCCCCAGATGTTGTGGAACTACAACTCCCATCACCCCTAGCTAACAAGGCCAGAGCTCAGGGATGATGGGAGTTGTTGTCCAACAACATCTGGGGACCCACAGGTTGAGAACCGCTGTGTTAGATGGTTCTGTGCCTCCCCCAAACAGGAAGCGGACTCAGGGCTAGCATGACCTGGGCTGGGTTGCCTTACAGAGGACTAGAGACTTATTGACTTTTCCTAATATTTGCTAGAGTGGGGGAAATCAGTTTTTCTCACTTTCTCCTTTTTCCAGCTTTAAATCCAGTCTTCTACATTTCCACATCCCTTTGCTTTCCCACTGAAACTCCTCATGAAAATTCATTGTGTGTGATTTTTTCCTAATAAGCACAATTTTGTTTATGCAATTTTGCCTAATGTGCACATTTCTGCACAGCAGTTGCCATTAAAATATTGCATCTTGGGATCTGTACACACATTTTGCCCTGGCAAAATAAATTTTGTGGACATTGTTTTCCTGCACAACTGCATCGCAAAATTCAGAGAAGTGTGAATTTTGAAGAACACTGTGCTTTGGTTCATGTATTGTATTGGGAAATGCAAATTAGGTAGGCTTTCCTTTAAAAAAGAACTTTGATTGAATTCCTCTCCCACCCCTAATCTCCTAATCCCAAATGTGTCTTCATTCTAGAGGAGGAACAGAAGGCTCCAGGAACTGGAGCTGGATCCATTATTGGGATATGGGCTTTGCCACAGCTCCAGTGATGCTAAGATTGGACGCTGGTTCATCTATTCCAGTGATTTTATGTCACTAGAGAATCTCTAGTGTATTCCTGAAATGAATGGAATAAACAATCCAGTTGAAAGTCCATATGTACACTGGAGCATACATGAGGCTCTAGATGAGAATGAATCTTGAGTTACTCCTATGATTTCACCCTATATTGTCCCATCATAGAATCCTAGAGTTGGAAGAGACCACAAGGGCCATCGAGTCCAACCCCCTGCCAAGCAGGAAACACCATCAGAGCACTCCTGACATATGGTTGTCAAGCCTCTGCTTAAAGACCTCCAAAGAAGGAGACTCCACCACACTCCTTGGCAGCAAATTCCACTGTCGAACAGCTCTTACTGTCAGGAAGTTCTTCCTAATGTTTAGGTGGAATCTTCTTTCTTGTAGTTTGGATCCATTGCTCCATGTCCGCTTCTCTGGAGCAGCAGAAAACAACCTTTCTCCCTCCTCTATGTGACATCCTTTTATATATTTGAACATGGCTATCATATCACCCCTTAACCTCCTCTTCTCCAGGCTAAACATGCCCAGCTCCCTTAGCCGTTCCTCATAAGGCATCGTTTCCAGGCCTTTGACCATTTTGGTTGCCCTCAACCATCCTATAACCCACACTGATTTTGTCAAAACCTTTATTCCCCCCCCCCTATATGTAGGTATGTTTGCCCATTATAATGCGTATGCACACACACATAAGATAAATCCAATATAAAGCATTGGATTGGCTCTACTGGTGCACCTGCACAGCCCCGACTTCACCGTTCCTCACTCTTGTCCCCTCCCTCCCAGTAAGCGGTGCTCAGACCACTGCCAGGAAACTACCACTGCAGCTCCACCCCACCAGGTGACCCATTTCTGCTTTTGCTGCTTTTATTGTAAACCACTTTAGATGAACATTGGCCCGTCTGCCAAACTGGCTTCCTCTAGGAGTCAGGCATTCAGCGCCACCAGTCCCATCTTGTCCTCTTCCAGCAGAGTTTTGGTGGGCATCCTTGTTTTTATCTTTCCAGCATCTCTTGCAGACTCTTGCAGCAGTCAATAACCAGTCATTTGTATGATTATCTGCAAGGTACTGAAAGGTGCCGTGTGTTTTAATGTTGTGCGCTGCTTTTATGCCTGCAGGTCCCACATTCTGAAGACTTGCTGTGCAAAAATTTGCTCATCCAATGTTGGTACGTATAAGCCGCGTTGGGCTTCTGAACCAACTTGGAAAACACCAGGCAGCTGCACATGATTCATCACATGGTTAATCACTCTTCTTTCCTGATACGCTTCTGCGACACATATCCGAGGATATATGCACACAATCCAGTAGCAGAGTCCAAGAAGAAGCTAGGCATTTGAGGTGTGGAATCTAAGCTACTTTAGAAGAAGAAGAAGAGTTTGGATTTGATATCCCGCTTTATCACTACCCGAAGGAGTCTCAAAGCGGCTCACAATCTCCTTTCCCTTCCTCCCCCACAACAAACACTCTGTGAGGTGAGTGGGGCTGAGAGACTTCAGAGAAGTGTGACTGGCCCAAGGTCACTCAGCAGCTGCCTGTGGAGGAGCGGAGACGCGAACCCGGTTCACCAGATTACGAGTCCACCACTCTTAACCACTACACCACACTGGCTTATAAAAGTGTTACAGAACAAAGGAAACATGGCTTCTCTCTCCTCCTCCTTCTCCGAGAGAGAACAGACTGAAAGCGATAGTACAACATAATGAACTTCCGTTCTCATGACTCCAACAGTATGGAATGTCAACCCAGACTTGTGATGAAAACAATCACACATCCAGCAACGGAGGAATGAAATCCCAACAGATCCCACCTTCTGAACACTTGCTGTGCGGAAATTTGCTTATCCAAACACAATGAATTAATACCCAAACCTTGCTAAACACACAGCTGATTCAGATAACTGAACAGCATGATCGCCCCCTTCCTTTCTTGTCTGTGCTTTGCTGGTTGGTGGCAGCCATGTTCGAGCAGCAACCATGCAAGGTAGGAGGGAGCTCAGACAAATCAGGGAGCAGGAGAGATCAAACAAATCACTTTTTCCTTTGTCTCCCTTGCTGGTTGGCTGCAGCCATTTCAGGAAGAAACCACAAAGGGATGGGAGGGGGAGAGAGGTTGGACAAATTATGGATTAGAAAGGTTCCCATAGGCATCAATGGAAATCTCCAGCTCGTTATGCAAATAACAAATTATTTCATGGGAACACGTTGTGTTCGGAAAGTGGTACCCGCATGTATTTTATGATACAGTGGCACAGACATACTTTTATGAAGAAGTAAAAGTGGCCTAAAATATTTAAAATAAAATTTACGGCACAACCACATGAAAAATTACAATGTTATTTGCGGATGACTGCATATATTCGAGTCCGTTCCTTACCCAGAATGATATGAATGCTCCATAATTCTACAACATTGTGTGTCTGTGTATTTGCTTTTAAATCTACCACAGTGAAACAGGAAGGACAATTAAGGCATGGATTTAAATAAATAACAGCTCTGGCAGCAATTCATCATTCCTTTCTCAATTAAAAACTAATTATTTGGCTAAATAGCCATTATAATGGGGTGTATTATTATTATTATTATTATTTGGGGGGGGATTCATTCCACCAACGAAATTCAATTGGAACATTCATGTTAAGAGGAGTCTCTTGTCGTCGCCCCCCCTTAATGGAGATTAACATGATAATTTTAGCCATAGCAGCCTTTTTATGCCACGACATTTGCACAATAAGTGGCTGCAGAGAAGAAATGGAAACAATGACATTAATGAAGCCATAGGAACCAGCCATCTTGGGCACCACAGGGTAATCTGGTTTTGCACAGTCGGTGCTTTGAGGCACGTCTGTGACACAATTAGTGGAGCAAAATAAGTTTCTCCTCGCTGAGGCATTTGCTGCAAATTAAATCATTAATCTCATTTACAAAACGGCCACGTAAGACTGAGCACTGTGATTGGCTAATGAGCCTCCCTTCCCACCTGTGCCTGTGTGTAGCTCATGACGGATTCATGCTCTCAGAACACAAGGAGGGGTAGGTTAAGAGTCGCTGGATTTTTAGAGCCAAGTGGTACCTTGGTGGTCATCTAGTCCAACCCCCTTTCTCCATGCAGCCGCTGCAATGCAGGATGCAGCTCCAGAAGCCCTAATAGGGGAGCAATCTGCTTTTTGCTAAATACCTTCAGCAAAAGGTAACACTACCCAAGGCAATATTCTTCTTCTCTGGAGATCACCCGTAGCTGAGTAAGATTGTCTTCCATGAACACAATCTTAACAGGGAGTCCGTAAGTGACTGTGGAGGCCAATAAGTTTCTGGGTGGGAGTTGATCATGGTGAGGGTTTGCCAAGTGTGCCTTCCTCTTAGCACGTTTCTCCCTTGCATCCTGAGTTTGAGCGTCTTCAAAGCCCACAACACCTTTGGTAAAGACTGTTCTCCAATCGGAGCGCTCGCAGGCCACTGTTTTCCAGTTGTCAGTGTTTATACTACATTTTTTTTAGATTTGCCTTAAGAGAGTCTTTAAACCTCGTTTGTTGACCACCAGCATTACGCTTACCATTTTTAAGCTCGGAATACTTGCTTTGAAAGACGATCATCAGGCATCTGCACAACATGGTCAGTCCAACAAAGTTGATGTTGAAGAATCATTGCTTTGATACTGGTGATCTTCACATCTTCCAGTACACTGGCATTAGTTCACCTGTCTTCCCAAGTGAGGGGAAATTTTTTTGGGAGACACCGTTGATGGAACCTTTTGAGGAGTTGGAGATGGCGTTTATAAGGCAGTATGCTCTGCAGCTGAACGGCTTTCACTGTTGAGATAGTTCTCCTGATACTGAGCTGACATCCGCCTCTTTGCAATTGCCACCCTCTATTCTTCCCGTTCTCCCAGTCATAACAACATAAGAACTGCCTGCCAATGGCTCATCTAGTCCAACTTCCTGTTTTCACAGTGGCCAACCAGATTCCTATGGAGCCTTCCAGTAGCAGCCCTCCTTCCTGTAACTCAGCTATTGGTCTGCATTACTGCCTCCTGTCCTCTGCAACCACATAGAACAACTCTGTTACATTTTCTGCATGACAGGCTTTTAGATATCGTTCCTTTCTTTCTTGATTCTGATTTTAACTCTTTTATACAATTTTTTTAATTGTATGGTTTTATGTATAATTATTAAAATCTGTTCTGGTATTCTTTATCAGAGAGCCAGTGTGGTGTAGTGGTTAAGAGCAGTGGACTCGTAATCTGGGGAACCGGGTTCCTCCACATGCAGCTGCTGGGTGACCTTGGGCCAGTCACACTTCTCTGAAGTCTCTCAGCCTCACTCACCTCACAGAGTGTTTGTTGTGGGGGAGGAAGGGAAAGGAGATTGTTAGCCACTTTGAGACTCCTTCAGGTAGTGATAAAGTGGGATATCAAATCCAAACTCTTTATGAATAGCAGTATATATATTTTTAATAAATAAAACAAAAAGGTGGATGCGCATCTCTCTCTCTCTCTCTCTCTCTCTCTCTCTCTCTCACACACACACACACACACACACACAAAATCACATAGAATCTAATCTAGTCCAACCCCCTGCAATACAAAAGTCTCAACAAAAGCATCCATGGCAGATGGCCATCCAACTTTTGCTCAAAAACCTCCAGGGAAGGAGAGTTCACTACCTCCTGAGGGAGTCTGTTCCACTGTAGAAAAGCTCTTACTGTCAGAAAGTTCTTCCTGATGTTGAATTCAAATCTCTCTTCCTGTAACATGAATCTATTGCTTTGGGTCCTACCATCCAGAGCAGGAGAAAACAAGCTTGCTCCATCTTCCATGTGACAGCCCTTTAGATATTTGAAGACGTCTCTCTCTCTCTCTCTCTCTCTCTCTCTCTCTCTCTCTCTCTCTCTCTCTCTGATCCCCAGGCTTCCAGAGAGCCAGAGGCACCTGCATCTCTCTTTCTGCAGCATGCTATCCAGTTCATCCATCTTCAGGTGCATTATTTAGTAAAGGAGAATGGGAAGAAGCTCTGGTACTCAGTCATGAAAGCAATGAGAATATGAGTCCCTAGAGCCTGAGCAGACTAAAAAGTGGACAGAGCATGCCTGATACCCAGAAGATGGGTAGGTAGGTAGGTAGGAAGGAAGGAAGGAAGGAAGGAAGAATATTGTGCAATTAGCCCTCAGTATAAAAATAAACATCCTATAGATCTGAGAAAACCATCCTTGCAGTACTGGGAAGGGCTGCAGCTTAGTGACAGATTTTATCCATTCCCAGCAAGTGTTCTATTGTCATAGCATTCATCTCATCAAATTAATATTCTTTCCTTTGACTTTGAATGCACCTAGGAAGCCTAAGCTATTAATGCTTAGAGAGCTCTTGCTGGAGTTTGTGAAATATTATATGACCCGCTTGATCACAACGTTAATTAGATGCAACTTCCCAGCTGTTCCAGCACACTGGGATGCTAAAACTGACACTGGCATCATGAAACCTAAGGTAAGGTGATCCCCGTGAAGGGCTGTCCTTTCAAGAACACAACTCTCCCGTAGTTGGGGAGTAATTTGATGGGCTTTTTACCTGAGCCACGCTTCCTTAATTGTTCTGAAGGATTTAGACCACAATCCATGGTTGCAATCGTGGCCGTTTATGTCCGCAATCCTATGCATACTTCCTTGGGAGCAGCGATCATCCCTTTGCTCAAATTGTATCGGCTTAAACATGAGCCGAGAACATAATAAATTAAGAAGAGCTTGCTGGATCAGGCCAATGGGCCATCTAATCCAGCATCCTGTTCTTGCAGTAGCCTACCAGTTGCCTCTGCAAATTTGGTAAGCAGGACCCAAGCACATGAGCACTCTCCCATCCTGGGGTCTCCAGCAACTGGCATTTGGAAGCTCTGCTGCCTCCAACTGTTGAGGCAGAACATAGTCATCATGGCTAGTAGCCATCACGCCACTCGCCACTCCTTGGTGTGTGGAGTGCCTCAGGGTGTGATACTCTCTCCGGTGCTTTTCAACATCTTTATGCGCCCCCTCGCCCAGCTTGTCCGGAGTTTTGGACTGTGCTGCCATCAGTATGCTGATGACACCCAACTCTATCTGTTGATGGATGGCCATCCTGACTCGGCCCCAGACACACTGATCAGATGTTTGGAAGCTGTGGCTGGATGGTTACGTGGGAGCTGGTTGAAGTTAAATCCTTCGAAGACAGAGGTCCTTTGGCTGGGAAGGGACGATATGAGATTGGAGGGGCAACTCCCATCTCTTGCGGGGGTGCAATTAGTGCCAGCACCGTCCGTTAAGAGTTTGGGTGTAATCTTCGACACCTCCCTTTCCATGGAGGCGCAGATTGCAGCTACAACAAAGATGGCATTTTTTCATCTCCGCCAAGCTAAGCAGTTGGCTCCTTACCTCTCTCGCCCTGACCTAGCCACTGTGATCCACACGACGGTCACCTCCAGACTGGATTATTGTAACTCACTCTTCAAACAAAAACATCCTGAAGGTCCCAGGCCACAGAGAGGTTAGGCTGGTGTCAACCAGAGCCAGGGCTTTTTCGGCTGTGGCTCCAATCTGGTGGAATGCTCTGTCACAAGAGACTAGAACCCTGCAGGACTTGACATCTTTCCGCAGGGCCTGCAAGACAGAGCTGTTCCTCTAGGCCTTTGGTCAGGGCATAGCCTGACTCCCTCCTTTGGCAATCTTCACAGAACTTTAGCCTAATGGTTGCCATCAATTTGAGTTGAATTAATTTTAGTGAAATGATTTTAGAATGTTGTATTATTTTACTGTTGTTAGCCGCCCTGAGCCCGACTTCAGCTGGGGAGGGTGGGATATAAATAAAATTATTATTATTATTATTAGTCCTCTCCTCCAGGAATGTGTCCAATCCTCTTTTAACACCGTTCTAGTTGGCGGCCATCACTGTTTCCTGTGGGAGGGGCATGGGTGTGCCCCACTGGATTGCAGCCCTAATAGCGACATGCCCCTTGCAGCTTTCCAGATCAGGTACAAAACTCTTACATCCAAAGAAGAAGAAGAAGAAGAAGAAGAAGAAGAAGAAGAAGAAGAAGAGGAGTTTGGATTTGATATCCCGCCTTTCACTCCCCTTCAGGAGTCTCAAAGCGGCTAACATTCTCCTTTTCCCTTCCTCCCCCACAACAAACACTCTGTGAGGTGAGTGGGGCTGAGAGACTTCAGAGAAGTGTGACTGGCCCAAGGTCACCCAGCAGCTGCATGTGGAGGAGCGGAGAAGCGAACCCGGTTCCCCACTACACCACACTGGCTACTGCTCTTAACCACTACACCACACTGGCTCTCAAGAAAAGAAGACCGCAAGCCTTTCCGGAAGGGGAATTTCTAAAGAGGAAAACGAGGGCTTTGCAAATGCAATAAAGACCAAGCAAAAATGGCTCGGCGGTTCAGATTCGCTGGGATCTCTGTTTGGGTGCAGAGGACAATTGCGGGCAATCAGCACGGCACGACGAGTAATTAACTGTCAGCTTGCAGTGCAGATACGTCATCCATATTGGGGAGCCAGTCATCTGTAGCAACTGTCCACAAGGGGAGGGAAAGCTGATGGCACCTGCCTGGGAATGGGGTGAAGTCGAGGTGTAATAAGGTTAACTTCAGCCTGCAGTTGGATGTCTGCTTCCCGTGATGGATGAAGCAGCAGCAAGGATTCAGGTTTTAAACAGCATATAACAGGGGTAGGGGAGACACAGGCTCAGGGTCTGAATTTTGCCTTCAGACCTCTCTATCTGGCCCTCAGTAGTCTCCCCAGGCCACAAGCCATACTAGCCCCACTTGGTGTGTGCTTTTGCCTGACTGGAATATGTCCTCAAACAGCTGCATATCCCTGCATTTCAGGGAGTTGGGCTAGATCAGTGGTTCTCAACCTGTGGGTCCCCAGATGTTGTTGGACTACAACTCCTATCATTCCTAGGCAGCATGACCAGTGGTCAGGGATGATGGGAGTTGTAGTCCAACAACATCTGGGGACCCACAGGTTGAGAACCACTGGGCTAGATGATCCTCAGGGTCCCTTGCAACCCTATAGTTCTATGATTCTGAGTTCCATTGGACTCAGGGGTACTTCTGACTGCAAAGGCTCAGTTTGAAAATGCACCAGGCCTTAACAAAAGAACGCCAGCCAGCCACAGATCGAAACTTTTGGGTTTGATTTTAAAACAAACAAACAAACAAACAAACTAAAATGCAGATGTGTCTTTTATTGGTGTAACCTACCCTGTGTTAAGATTCCTGCTCCATGATTGCAGTCATGGGATTGCTGTCTGTCACATGACAGTATATGTTTTGACTCCACAGAGTGGGAAGTGACAGAGACAGGATGTTTGTGTTACTGTGTTCCGTGAAGTGGGACTATTGTCCTTTGTTCTTTTTCTCTTTGCTGTCTGAAGCTAGAGAGAGAGGGAGCCATGTTGCAATGCTTCGTGTGTGTTTATATGTAAATAAAGTAGATTAGCCAAAATGCTGAGTTGCTGAGGTCTGTTACGCATGATGCGCACACTCTGTGGATCCCTAAGTGTGCCAGTGTCTGTTGGCATCGGTCGCTGTGATGTTCGGGCTGAAGAAAGCTTTTGAAGCTCCTGAATGAACGACCAGGAGGGAGAGAACATGCCACTTGGGCATGTGTCTCTACCAGGATCCTCCTCGAGTGTAGGACGAGCTCCTGACACCACACCCTGGGACCTTATGGTAAAGTATGAGCAAGAAAACTAATAAACCATAGAATCATACAATTGTAGAGTTGGAAGGGATCCTGAGGATCATATAGGTCAAACCTCTGCAATGCAGGAAACTCAACTAAAGCATCCGTGAAAGATAGTCATCCAACCTCTGCTTAAAAAAAGTTGGAATCGCCTTTCTTGTAACTTGAAGCCATTGGTTTGGGTCCTACCCTCCGGAGCTGGCAGAAACAAGCTTGGTCCTTCTTCCATGTTGCAGCCCTCTAGATATTTGAAGATGGTTACCCTTCAAAGAAGGGACGCGGGTGGCGCTGTGGGTTAAACCACAGAGCCTAGGACTTGCCGATCAGAAGGTTGGCGGTTCAAATCCCTGCGACGGGGTGAGCTTCCGTTGCTCGGTACCTGCTCATGCCAACCTAGCAGTTCGAAAGCACATCAAAGTGCAAGTAGATAAATAGGTACCGCTCCAGCAGGTAGGTAAATGGCGTTTCCGTGCGCTGCTCTGGTTCGCCAGAAGCGGCTTAGTCATGCTGGCCACATGACCCGGAAGCTGTACGCCGACTCCCTCACCCAATAAAGTGGGATGAGCGCCACAAACCCCAGAGTCGGCTACAAGTGGACCTAATGGTCAGGGGTCCCTTTACCTTTGCTTACCCTTCAAAGCTGAGAGCAGGAAGGAGGAACCATGTCAAAGAAAAGGAGTATTCAGCATCTGTTTGATTATTTCCACCATTCCTTGAGTTCCCCTATGCTAATCTGTCACAAACCAACCTGAGAGCCTCATCACACCTCCTTCACCTGCTAAAGCCTGTCCGTTAGCCTGTCATTCCTGCAGATGACATCATCGCACCAATTGTAGGGGGAAACTCCCAGAATTGTTCTGCTCTGCGCTCCCCCTCTGCCACTTTAAACACACAGAAATGCCACTGTCATACTTGGTTTAGCCTTTTCTCCTTTGGGTTTTATTGACTTTCTCTTCCCCATATAAGCCACAGAGAATGAACAATAACTCTCAGCTGAGTTTTCTTTTGTCACTCACCATTGTACATTTTTATTATTATTATTATCATCACCATTGCTCTTTCTTGAAAAGGAATTTCCCATCTTTTCAGTTTTCCTCCATGCTGGATCCACTTTGTGCATTTTATCATCCCTATTGTCTCGCTTTGAACTCTGCCCAATTCAGCAATCTCCTACTCTTTTTTAAGAAAGAAAAAGGGCTAACTGATTCTGCACGCACATCCGCCTCTGTTCCACTGAAACCAGAGATTTGCACAATGGCATTACAATCCCCTTTTCTGTCTCCATTCTCCGGCAACTTAACATCCTTTTCTGCTGCCGCTGAATTATTTTTATGTTCCAGGACGTCTTTTGAGCAATGAGGAAAACAAAAATCTGTGAGTGTTTGCTATTTATTTGCGTCACGAGCATAATAGCATTTCAGTTTTTCAGGCTCCTTTCCCTGGTGTCCCTCGACGGTGTACCGCTAGATGCAAAGACGTACCCCCAAGACATTTTTCAAAATGGGTTTCCCCCCCCCTGCCCCACCAATCTTGGCTTTCAGCCAGATGCCTCACAAATGCATACAAATCTCTGGGCTGCACTTCCAGAAGGGGGGCGGGGGAGGCCTATATGGAAAGAATAGGCTTTATTCTGCAGTGCAAGAAAAACAAGGACACTTTGACGCATGACATAGTGGCTTTCAGTATTATTATGGACAAAACAAAGCTTTTGAGGGACTGTTTCTGGCCAAGCATCCTATAGAAGAATGGGGGGGAGAGAGAGAAGGGACTCTTTTGCTTAGAGTTGGCCCAAGACATTTTGGCACCTGAGGTGAACCGCAAAATGGTGTCCTTCCAACCAGGGAAGAAGGGGGTGAGTAAATATCTACATGTCAGGAGCAGTTGTCAGCAGGGTCTCTGCCTTGCCCCCACAACAGTGGGTGCCCGTGGCATGCTGATGCCACCACGGCATGTGTGCGGACCACCAAGTAGAGCCTGAGGGGAGGCCCAGCCCCTTTATTGAAAGTTTGTGGGTGCCGGGGCCCCCACTGTCCCACATAGTTGACGCCTATGGTTGTCAGGAGCAGGTCAGCAAAAAAGCAGACGGTGCCAACAAATTTAACTCTTTCTTCAAGGAAACAAAGTTGGCTCAGGAGGCCAGGTGAGCACAGCAACTTGTCCCAGTAGATCTTACCCCTATGAGGCAGTTGTAGGGACTAAAGGTCCCCGCCTTCCCACAATTGTCTTTCCCAAACAACCTGAGATTTCTTTGCCTTGTCAGTCTCTGCTCCACCCTCTTCACACCTCTGTGGGAGCAAGGGGGTGGGAGCAGGTCGCAGCAAGAGGGGGAGACCCCCTGTGCTTCTTCTCCAGCCTGCCCCATCTCTGCCTCTTGTTAACCCTCTTCTCCAGCCTCTGCTCCCTCTGCTTCTGGACCACTCTCTGTCACAGACTCTTCCTGCTCACTAAACCCTGTTACCTCTTCATCTTCCAACATTTCTTCCTCCCAGTCTTTTCCCTCTAACCCAGCCTTTCTCAACCTGGGGGTCCCCAGATGTTGTTGAACTACAACTCCCACCATCCCTAGCTAGCAAGGCCAGAGCTCAGGGATGATGGGAGCTGTGGTCCAACAACATCTGGGGACCCACAGGTTGAGAACCGCTGCTGTAACCACTCATCTTCATCCTACCACCAATCCCCTGCCTCTGAGCCTTCTTCCCCTGGAGGTTCCCTTCAGGATTCCCCAACTGATGCCTCTCACCACTCCTCTGAAATTCAGCCCGTCCATGACATACATCTTGAAAAAGAGTGGAGCAGAGCTCTACATAGGGAATAGGGGGAGGGAGGAATCAAGTTAACCTTACCTGACAACTGAAGTGAGAATCAAATGCTCTTGTGGGGGTGGGGGGAAAGGGCCCACTCTGAATCAGGATGGGCGGGTGCAGAGCCCAGGAGACCCTAGAGGGCAGCCCACGCCAGTTCCTCTCTAGGGTGTGGAGGAGACCAGCAGCAGCTCCTGTTTGCTAAGTGTTTAATTGCAATGCTTGTATGTATATTGCTGAAAATCCCACTGTTGCACACTGAAGCTCTCTCTGAGCTATCACAGGTTGGTAATTAACTACTGATGCTCTCTGCTAGCTTTCACGTGAGTGTTTAACCTTAGATCACATGTCAGTCAAATTCATCTTGGTGCACCATACTGCCACATCCACTGTGCAGTACAGTGGTACCTTGGTTGTCGAACGGCTTGGCTCCCAAACAAATTGGCTCCTGAACGCTGCAAACCCGGAAGTAAGTGTTCTGGTTTTCACATGTTTTTTGGAAGCCAAACATCCAACGTGGCTTCCACAGCTTCCGCAGCTTCCACTTGAGTGCAGGAAGCTCCTGCAGCCAATCAGAAGCCATGTCTTGGTTTTCGAACAGTCCTGGGAGTCAAATGGACTCCTGGAATGGATTAAGTTTGGCAACCATGGTACCACTGGATCAGGGTGCTGATTTAGGGAGACTTTTCCGCTTTGCCCCTGTCCCCCACTTCAGTCCTAATCTGGATCAGGATCCTCACATGCGCCATGTGCCATGCGCCATGTGCATGACTGTGGGTGGGTGAGGAGGCTTCCATTGGAGCTTTCCGCTCTCCCATGTATATTTCAAGTTCAATGTGGAATGGGAACAAAGTGAAAAATTAAAGGCTAAAGGCCCCTAGCTAATCCCTCTCCATGCCAGGGTCCCAACATGGATCTGCCTCCCCCCATATTTCTGAACTAAACAGGCTGTTTCAGAAAGGAACTCACACTCTCAAGGCCACGAGAGATTAATGTCATTTGTAGTTTGGCCCTTGCTCTTTTCCAGGTTGGATTGGTAGGGATATAAATGACCCATTCAGGAGAGCATCTACTGTCATTAAGAAAAATTAACAACCTTTGTTCAGTTCCTGGTTACTGCTCATCTGGTGACCCTCGCAAAATCATAGCTGAGAGACATTCATACTCGGTAATAACGGCGACCCAAATTTGTAACAGTGTTATTCTGATATTCATTGTGGGTTTTCTCTCCCTCTCCCAACCCCAGATCATCTTGAGGTCATGAGGGCACGCTGAGTACAATGAACACGGTGAACTATGTCACCTAGAAGAAAAGAAAGCACCTTTAGGTCATTTCTCTAGAGAACATTTACTGTGACAAAGCCAGCAGTAGCAATGGCTCACTTTCAATAAGTTGCATTATTGAAGTGAGCAATATGACTGAGAATCCGACATGTATACTTCTCTTTTTAATTTAAGTACAGTGGTACCTCGGGTTACAGACGCTTCAGGTTACAGACTCCGCTAACCCAGAAATAATACCTCGGGTTAAGAACTTTGCTTCAGGATGAGGACAGAAATTGCGCGGTGGCAGCGGGAGGCCCCATTAGCTAAAGTGGTACCTCAGGTTAAGAACAGTTTCAAGTTAAGAACAGACCTCCAGAATGAATTAAGTTCTTAACCTGAGGTACCACTGTATTTAAAAGCAGCAGAGGAAGCCAATCATGCTTTCCCTCTCCTCCCCACCACTCATTTTCCACACAGATAGCTCAGTCGGTAGAGAATGAGACTCTTAAGCTCCAGGTCGTGGGTTTGAGTCCCACGTTGGGCAATAAGATTCCTCTTTTGCAGTGGACTAGATGGAGCCTCACAGTTCCTTCCAACACTACAATCCAGTTATTCTAAGAGTCTCCATTTCCCAAACCCCCTTTCTTTGCCAAAGCATTTCTTCTCCCCACCTTATGGTGTCTTACTTTCACTTCCTATCCGTATCTCTGTCAAACCACTAACTTACAAATCCCTGCTGAATTTCCATACTACGTTTGCCGCTGCTTCCTGTCAGACAGGACCCCAGTTTCACAAGAGGGCAGCTGGTAAGCCATGGTGCTTATATTATTACATTTATATCCAACCTTCCTTCCCAAGTCCTCGTAGTGGTGTCCCAGGTGGTTCCTCTCCATTTGAGCCTCACAACAACCCTATAAGGTAGTCCAGGCTGAGAAGCTGCGAGTGAGCCAAGGTCACCCAGTGAGTTTCATGCCGGAGCAAGGATTCGAGCCCTGGTCTCCAGGTCCTAGCCCAATACTGCACCACCCTGGCTCTCATGTGCTGCACTCTGCTAAGTGACTGCCAGAGACTGGGCAGAGGAGGAATGGTGAAGACCACTGACCCCTCCAGAGAAAGACAGTATAGATTTACAACAGGGATTTGAGGGAGGTCACAGCTCAGAGGCAGATGAGGGGGAAAGTTGGGAAATAACGGGGGGAGGAGATACAGGACCGGAACAGCAGCTGACCGACACAGTGTCTTTAGAAAGCATCCCAGACCCTCCATCTCCCAGAACCTGGCGAGCCTTAAAAGTAGGAGAGCAAAGAGCACAAAGACAGAGGGCACATAGCACATAGCCAAGGCCGGGCTCAGGATGGCTAACAAGCAATAATAAAAACAAGTTGAATGAATACAACTTAAAAACAAAATTAAAATACAACATTAAAATATTGAAACATTAAAATATTAAAATGTAGCCTCATTGCAGGAGGAGAAAGGAAAAGAAAAAAAGAAAGAGGGGGAGGGAATCAAATTGGCTCCAAGCCAAAGGCCAGGCAGAACAACTCTGTCTTACATGCCCTGTGGAAAGAAAGCAGATCCTGCAGGGCCCTGGTCTCATGAGGCAGAGCGTTCCACCAAGCAGGAGCCAGTGTTGAAAAGGCCCTGGCTCTGGTTGAAGCTAATCTAACTTCCTTAGGGCCGGGAACCACTAGGATATTGCTATTTATGGACCTTGAGGCTCTCTGTGGAGCATACAGGAAGAGGCGGTCCCGTATGCACAAGGGTCCTAGGCCGTGAAGGGCTTTAAAGGTCAAAACCAGCACCTTAAATCTGACTCTGTACTCCACCAGGAGCCAGTGCAGCTGGAAAAGCACTGGGTGAATATGCTCCCATGGCAGAGACCCCGTGAGGAGCCTCGCTCCAGCATTCTGCACCCGCTGGAGTTTCTGGGACAGCTTCAAGGGCAGCCCTGTGTAGAGCGAATTACAGTAGTCAAGCCTGGAGGTGGCCGTCGCATGGATCACTGTGGCCAGGTCGGGGCGGGAAAGCTAAGGGAGAGTGAATGAAGAAGTGGGAGAGACGAGGGGTGGAGATTCACTCGGGCAACGCCATTATCCAAGAGTCTGGGTTCCATAGCCTCTCTCTGTAATATTGAAATAAAAAAGGACGGTAAGAAACTTTCCCTTATCTTTATACTTTCCTGGGCAGTCAGCTGGGAGCCACTGACAGCAGCCTGACAGTGGTCCCCAGAGAGCTAGCCATGAACCAGTGTGGCCCTTAGGCTTAAAAAGTCTTCTTAACTCATAAAGATACAATTGCCACATTACTCCATTTCCGTCAACCAGCGTCTTTTTCAAAATACCTATCGTTGGGAACTCTTGAAGAGATCTTGTAGCTGAGACAAGATCCTCTTTTTTTTAAGTGTTCCGGTTCCTATAAAATACCAGTTTCTCTCATATATATATATCAATTTCTTCCTATGCCTGATCTTGTAGACCACATTTTAGCTGCAGGCAATTTCTACTTTTTTTGTAGCAGTAGAAATATAAAGGCTTGAAAGCCTCGAGAGATTATCCTGAATGCTCTAGGAGACTCTTAACTAGCGTGGCCACTACAATAATAGACACATCTGTGTGGTTACCCGTGTTTTAATTGCTCGTCAAAGTTCTGTCATGTTCACCGTGGGCGAAGTGACATCCTTTTCAGCTGAACACATACAGAGAGATCACTCATGCAACGCCGACTGCCGGAGACTTCCGCTTCTCATTTATCCTCACGCTTTGCTTTCACTGCTGTTCGCGGCTCCAGTGTTGCATGAACCAGAATCCAGCCCCATCCCCCCCCCTCCAACCCCTTTTCGGGTTTTAAGGCATCACAAAAGAGAGCCGTGCAATATTTTCAGATAGCCTTTTGAGAACAGCATGCAACGAAAGCATGTCCGTGGGGAATTCGTGGCAAACTACCGAGGGGGAAAATGGGATGACACACTTATATGTTCTTATATGCAGCTGGGCAGGAAACTCTGCGAAATTGGGGTATAGCGGGGGACGTATTCACATAGCCGGAGAGAAAAAAGGACCTCGCGGCAGGGAACCTTAATATGGTTTGCTGCAATGGAAAATATTTATAGGAAACTATTTACCTGGACAATTCAATCCACTTTCAAGGCTCCTAGGCACTGGGTTATGGATACTGAGCTGCGATGAGAGCCTTTCATTAAAGACACGCTTTCATTCACAGCAACTTGCTGTTCTTTTTAAATACATAGATAAATATATATATTGATTTTTTTAAAAAAGAGGAGGAAAGGTTAATCATAGAACTCCACTGGGGTATGCCTGTGTGTACAAATGTCTAATATACCCTGTTGTGTACATTTTTGAACACATTCCTTTTGAGCACATCTCTCTCTCTTTCTCTTGGCAGGAAAAAAATCAGACTCCAAATAGCCCTTTATAAGTTGTCCTTTTAGCTAGGGATGGAGGAGAAATGTGATTTGGTTCAGGTTTATGTACCTATATTTAAGAACATTTACATACCACTACTTTTTTTAACAGTGTTTCTTATGTTTTGCAGAGGGGAAAGAAAATTAAAGTATCAACATTTAAAAGTTAACCTACCTAATTCACACTTCTTGAAATAGTACACAGAATGAAACACAGCCAACCTTCAAAATTCACATTTCTTTGGAATGAACTTCATCAGTCAAGTGATTTGCACAAAAATGCACACATTGTGAATATTCCACAAAAAAATGGATTATATTAGTGAACATTGCTTTGTAAATGGGGAGGAAGCACTGACAAAACTGTGCCTATTTGGAGAAACTGGAATTAAAATGCTGATCAACTCACATGATGACAGAATCCCAAATTTGATCTGGAAATACGGTGAACTGAACTAAAGACTGATTGAATTTGATGGCATTGAATTTGATGGATTGGCACATGCCAACTCAGATCTTGCAAAGTTCAGTTTTAAAAGCAACTAGATGTTCTACTTCAACTTTTCTCAAGAGTAACAAATTCCAGTTCATATATGTTCCTTTACTGTTCAGTTCACAGTTCAAGTTCATCCAAATGACCCTCTGCGAAAATAAATAAGCAAAAAAAACGTTCAGCATTCAGGACATTACAAGCTGCTGTGCTGAGGTAAAAAAATATATATACCTAGGAATACTTTTAAAAAACCTGAAACACACACAGAACAGAATGTGAATTGTTCAATTTATTTCCCCCAACAATTGTGATCTTTGCGCTTCAAGGCCCCAAAAATCTAAAGCATAAAAAACACATGTAAGAGAATGAACTTGAAGAGGAACTAGAAACCCTTCAAAGTTCTGCCCCCAAATGAACTTAATTCACTTTCATTTCTCTTGGCAATTATGGGGACTCCTTTTGGGTGTAGTTCAAAGGTTTTTGACCCATTTCAGTGAACTTTGTTAAATCGAATTAGCTTGTTCCAAGAGCTGTGCCTATTTCTCGCCCACACAGCTCACAAGGCATGGTGACATTGTGTGATATTCTGGACATTTTTATGCTGAGCAGTTGTGGTCTTAATACCTCTGACAAATTATGCGTATGCCTTTATGGCTGTGGAGTGGTGGAGACAACGTCACTGTGGAAAACCAGTCGTGGGGTTCATTATGTTCCCGCTGCATCACGGGCTGCATTAGTTAGTTAAGAAGCTGTTAACACAGAGCAGGAAAGGCGCAGGATGTCTTTTTGAAATGTTCTGTCTGGGTTCACAGCTGCTCCTGACTGCTGCTTTTTCCCTGGATGGACAGGAAGTTGTAATTAAGCTATAAGTCCTCTCAGTGGGGCACGTCCAGGTTACTTTGCTTCTCCACACAAGTGCCCAAACCCTCGCCCTCCCAGGCCTCTCATAACTGCTGGTGTGTTTAAAGTTGATGGATGAATAAACAAACACTTTTTTTTAATATTATTATTAAGCTGCAAAGGTTTTTCTTTCTAATTTGAACTACATGCATCACCATGGATACCACATTTCTATTTCCAGAATGAGTTTTCTCCCTAGACGCTAAAAGGCCAGTAAGAGAACTGCCGGAGACAGATTCCGTATCGAAAATTTTCATTCTTAATGAACATATCCCCTTCTCATTTCAATATAACTTTGAAGCACACACAAGAAAGTTATTGTTGGTCTGGATTTTTTAAAACATAACAAAACAAAGCACAACCAAGTTCTATAGCATGGGTGGGGAAATATTATCCACCTGAGGGCCACAGTCCTTCTTTTACGACCTTTGGGGGGGGCACAGACTATTGGTGGGTGGAGCCAAAGGCAATAGATCATACCATTGAACAGTAGCCTATATTCCAGTGGAATGATGGATTTTGCTTTTGTATAGTATTCTTCATTCCAGTCATGCAAAACAAAAAACCAAAACCCCCAACCCTAAAGATATCTCTACACACACAAACCCTCTCCATTCAGTCAAGCAAGAGGTACCCTCATTCTTCAAGGCCACACTCTAGACAGGCAAAAATACTAAAAGAGGGCATGGATCAGGACAGGTGGGGGTGTTGCCTTGGGCAGCAGGATAGGCTAGGAAGAGTGCCATGGGCTAGTTCGGCTGGCCTGGTAAATATTCATTTGACCTACATGCAAATGAATCTGACTGTATGTAGAGGTCATCTTCAGGGGTCCTCCCCAGGGTACCCCCATCTTCAAAGGCAAAGCAGGAGGCAACTGAGGAAAGGGCCTTCTTGGTGGTGGTGTCTCCTTCAGTAGAATTCTCTCCACTGTGTGTGGATAGTGCCATGATATGATTTAGTCACTAGGTGGCACTGGTCTTCATTGCATTAGGAGTTTCTTGTTGATGCTTTGCTTTCATTTATGTGAGCTGATAACTTCATTGTCTAGCTTCCTGACTAGTGGGCCTTGAAAGCCTTTAATGAAATGCACAGAGGTTTGCCTGACACCAAATCTTGTCTCTCTAGGGCAGGGCTGGGGAAACTTTAGTCTTCCAACTGTAGTTGGATGACAATTCCCATCAGCCCCAACCAGCAGGGTCAATAGTCAGAGATGATGGTGAGTTGTAGTCTTCCAACATCTGGAGGGCCAAAGTTTCCCCAGATCTGCTCTAGTGCCAGACAAACTCCTTTTTATTTGCCCAGGCCTTTTAATATGTCTTCAGACTTCAATCATATACGTTTAAAGGGATTCCAAGGGTCATCTAGATGAACCAGTTGCAATGCAGCAATCACAGCTAAATAATTACATACAGATGGCCATTCTGTTAGGCTTGTAGAAGTCAGTAGGCCCATAACCTGTTAGACCTGGGCCCACCATCTTCTGTTGATACTACACCACACTTCAACCAGTGTGATCAGCAGAACATGCACAGCTCCATCAGAGTCTTCCTGCAGAACATCAGAGTCTTCCTTTGCTTTCCAGTAGTTAGTCTTTTGCAGAGCTCCCAGTTAAGAAAACTCCTTTCTCACACAGTTCAGTTCAAAGTATAACGGGTTTACTGTCTCATGGCACAAGAAAAGCATAACACACAAGCTACATTAATTTTAAGAGATGCTGCTACATCATGAACTTACCTACTACAATGCAGTTCTTCTGGTCTTAGAAGTGAACATTGTAAAGATACAAGTATACAGAGAGATCCACTAGCAGTTTACCCTGCTAGCTCACCATGCTATACTGAACCATATAGCGTATAACCTCCAGCTTCACAGCTGATACCTTGCATTGAGCCAATATTTCACTCGTGCCAGTGCTACTGAATCCAACCTTGGCTTTATACCCTCCTCTGAACAAACACAGAGTCCTTAAAGAAAGGGATGGAGGATAAGATATGCTTTAGGCATTTAGCCTTGGACTGTTTCTAACCACCCTCTGTAGCTGGGTCTTTCTCTAAACAGAATCCAGACATGGGGGAATGGGTTGACCAAGACATGGCCAAAGCACTTAGCGCAATTTCACCCACTTTTCCAAAATGCACCAGAACATCCAACCCCTCTTTAGAAACCTCCAAGGCAGAGGAGTCCACCATCTTTGGAGGTAGACTGTTCAGCTGCTGAACAGCTCTTACCAGCAGAAAGTTCTTCCTGATGTTGAGTCAGAATCTCCTTTCTTCTAACTTGAAGCCATTGGTGCTCCTCTGGAGCAGCAGGAAACAAAATTTGCTCCATCTTCCATGTGTCAGCCTTTAGATATCAGCTTAATATTGCTTATCTTTTTAAAGTGTGCTGCTACTGATATGTATGTCATTATAATAATCATATTGTTATTGTTTTTACGGTATATTGTAAACTGAACTACCATTCTTTTTGCTGAAATGGAATGGTGGCATATTTTAAACAGATACTCTGGATTGTTTCCCACAGTAGTCAAACTCAGAGGAGACCCATTCAGATTAATAGGCCTGGTTAACTTAGGCCCATTAATTTAAACCTGTGTACTTTGAGTATAACTTAGATGGATACAACCCACAGTCCTAGGTAATGATGGATGGATCAGTCCAAACGTTTTAAAATCAATTAATCAAACTGGTTAATTAAACACTGCAACCCTAATTAAAAACAACACCTAGGGCTGAGGCTAAGGATGGGCAGATCTGCCAATTTGGTTTCTCTCAGTTTCTAATTTTTCCAATCTTAAGACCATTGTTCCACATTTCCACATCGATTTGTGATATTTAAAAACACGCTCATGAAAATTCATCAGCATTTTGGAGCAAATTTCCTCAAAAGGTGCACATTTTTGTATACAGCTTTGCCCAATGTGATATACCAGTGCCTAATATAATAGCCTAATATAAACATTGTACAAGGTGATGTTCTCCATAATAACACACTTTTTTGCATTATTTTCAATATGAAAATGCGTTATTTTCACATATATATGCAACCTTTAGGCACAGTTCACCCACACTACTGAGCTAGAAAATTGCACTGGAAAATTCAGTTCAAGTTCAGAACACCTATCTGTGCTCCTAAATAGCTCATGCGTTTTGCACGTGGGTCCTTGAATCTGGGTCAAAAACATTAAGATTAAAGTGTTTGCTTTGAACTTAAGTGCACAGAAAAGGCACTTGCCCAGGTTGGGAGACAGGCTACACATCTCTGATAGAGATCCTCCATACAGAACCATTTGGTAAGTTACAGATGCATCAGAAGCACGGAAACCCTTGCCCTTGGAGTCCCTCATCTGAAAGACAGACAGATAGTGATGCAGCCAAAGGAGGTATAAATCTCTTGCCCTATCAGCAGCAACAGCTGCTGCTCAGTTAACAAGTTAAAATACCAAGAGCTTCTTGGCACCATCCGGATGCTAGAGTGGCAACCCAACATAATTACCAGAACTGGATGGGGGAGAGGCTCCCTTCTTGTTGAAACTGGGAATCTATTTCATTGTCAAATACCTCTTACTGTCAGAAAGCTGTTCCTGACATTCAGTCGGACTCTCCTTTCTTCTAACATGAAGCCATTGGTTCGGGTCCTGGCCTCCAGAACAGGAGAAAACAAGCTTGCTCCATCTTCCATGGGACAGCCCTTGAGATATTTGAATATGGCTATCATGACTCCTCTCAGTCTCCTCTTCTCCAGGCTAAACATATCCAACTCCCTCAGCTGTAACTCATAAACCTTGGTTTCCAGGTCCTTGATAATCCTGGTTGTCCTGCTCTGCACCCGTTCTAGCTTCTCAACATCCTTCTTAAACTGTGGTGCCCAGAATTGGACACAGTATTCCAGGTGTGGTCTAACCAAGACAGACTAGAGTGGTACTAATACTTTCCTGGATCTGGACACTATTTGATACAGCCTAGAATAGCATTAGCTTTTTAGCTGCTGCATCATACTGTTGACTTATGCTAAGCTTGTGGTCTACGAAGACTCCTAGATCATTTCCACATGTACTACTGGCAAGTCAAGCGTCTCTCATCTTCTATTTGTGCAGCTGATTCTTCCTGCCTAGGTATAGAACCTTACATTTCCCCCCTATTCATTCTGTTAGTTTAGCTCATTCTGTTAGTTTAATTCATTCTGTTAGTTTAGGCCCAGTTCTCCAGGCACTAGGACCAGGAAGACCAGGGTTCAAATCATACTCAGCCATGAAACTTCAGCGAGTGGTAGCATGCAGATACCAGACCTGGCATTCCAGAGGAACATATACATCTGGGCTCCTTTGGGAGGAAAAGTAGGATATAATCATCATCATAACCACCACCACCACCATCATCATCCGAGTCAGACCACTGGTCCATCCAGTTCTCTATTGTCAGCTCTGACTGGCAGAAGATATCTGGGATTTCTACAGCCAGAGGACCCTCCCAGCCATACCTGGAGATGTTGGGGATTAAACCTGGGACCTTCTGCATGCAAAGCAGATGCTCTACCACTGAACCAGGGTCTGCGTAATATTAGGAATGAACATTAGGAGGAACTTTTTTCATGGTAAGAAGTGCTTGACATTAGACTGAACTACATCGGTAGGTGATGGACTTTCCTTCACTTGAGATTCTTTAGGTGTGATCCATGCATTGCAGGGGGCTGGGCTAGGATGACCTTCAGCAGGTCCCTTCCAACTTCACGACTGTACGATTCTATGTGCAGCACACCCAGAATTCCACCATATCCTGGGAACCATAGTCCCCATGCAAAGCGCAAGCCACAGTTTGCCTAGAGGTCTCTAGGAGCTGGTGGAAGCCAGTGACATTATCTGGAGCAGAAAAAATCGATTGTCAGATTTACCCCCTAGCAGTGGGATGCTGCACGCTTCAAGAGGTCCTGCGCCCAGGACAAACGTTTCATTTGCCTTGCAGGCTGGTCGGTCTCAGCGCTGCATCGGAAGACAAGTCTGTTCGATTAGCTCTTGATGCTTGTGGATCTTCCTACTGTGTGCAGTTTCCCCAAGCCATCGCTGTTTGCTTGCTTTCCAGCTAAGGAGGTTAGTGAGCTGCTTTTTGCTTTTTTTTTTTTGGAAGTGGGGGGGGGAACAATCTTTACTTATTAACTGATGACACCCACTAATTTGTAGGGGGAGAGCTAGATAAGGGCTCCAGCTAATGTTGCAGCATGAAACCCAATGTCTCCCAGAGCCCGACAGAGAAATCTCACTCTCCCCGACCCCGCCAATTTTTCATCCTCCAGTGTTGTTTCTGGTGTGATCTCACAGTCGGTAAATTTGTCACTTCAGGACTTGGCCCTGCTCCAAGCGGTTTTAAAGTCACTTGCTCAGGCGAAAAAGAAGAATGGCTCATTGGGGAAGCGAATTATCCTGGAGGGCATTGTTGCAATTAGAGAGATAAATGGCTGTGGGCTTTAATTAGAGTGCGTGGTACATACTCTGTGCCACGATTTCAAGAATCCTGGCGCACGCAGCCAGGGATCAGAATGTTAAATCGCGCCGGCGCCTGCAGGAGCGAGAGAGGGTGCCAAGAGGAGCCATTTTGTTTTAACTCCACGTTTATTTATAAACATGCAGCAATTTGTTAAAGGGGCACGGGGAGAAATCCTTTACTCCGAAAACTGGCAATTTCCATGCCTTCAGGTAGGCTCCAACTGTATTTAAATTCCTAGCAGAAACAAATCTGTGTGGGGACATGGGGTTAAGGGTGGGAGAATATCTCACACAGGAAAGATTAATGCACTGCGGAAATTCACGAGGAGCACTTACAGGAAAGTCACAGCAGGGATGGGGCATCTGTGACCCTCCAGATGTTGTTGAACTTCAACTCCCAGCAGGCCCAGCCAGCATAGATGATAGTCAAGGATGATGAGAGTTGTATTCTAATTTCACCTGTTAGGCCTCAGGTTCTTCTGGTGTGCAGCACAAACCAAGCAATGGTCATTTGACCAGTCGGACAAGGAAAACAGAGCTGCTTGGTTAAAAGGCTAGGCCAAAGAAGGGTCAAATGCAGCGATGCGTAACCTGTGAGGGCCTTGGGCTGATTTCATGTGGTCCTCAGTCTGGTCCTCTAGCAAGATCCATCTGCCCCTCACTTGGCATCCTGCTGGGTGGGGAGGAAAAGGATGTGTTGGGGAGAAGGGGGTTTCAGAAAGAGAGTGAAAGGGGAGGCATCAGGAAAAAAGAGAAGGGGTCCCAGAGGGGGGGGGAGTGGCACACCTTTGGTTCTGGTTTTACCCCCCTCTGGCTTTGCTCTCCCCCTACCACACACACACAAATGTGCCACCCCCATCCCAAAATTTCCTCCAAGGATGGAAGTTTTGACAAAAACACTGGTGCCCACTTTGGATGAAGAGTGATTTAAGCAGGTATTGTCTACTTAAGTACAAGCCAGCCATTTTATGTTATGCCACAGCACCACAGAGAGCCAGTGTGGTGTAGTGGTTAAGAGCGGTAGTCTTGAAATCTGGGGAACCGGGTTCGCTTCCCTGCTCCTCTACATGCAGCTGCTGGGTGACCTTGGGCTAGTCACACTTCTTTGAAGTCTCTCAGCCCCACTCACCTCACAGAGTGTTTGTTGTGGGGGAGGAAGGGAAAGGAGAATATGAGCCGCTTTGAGACTCCTTAGGGTAGTGATAAAGTGGGATATCAAATCCAAACTCTTCCTCACAGCAGCCATTTTATAACTGGCAGCCATGACACCATCTCAAAATTCCAAATGTGGCAACTGGTCCCCAAAGGTAGGCAACCCCTGGTTTCTGTCATCTTTACTATCCAGGATTAACTTTCCTAAAGCTGATGTTCTCCAGATATTTTGGACTCTACTTCTCACTGCCCCTGAATCCTAGACTACGCAAATGGGCTGATCTGTGCTGTAGTCTGAAACATAGGACAGCATTTGTAAACGAAGCCCTCTGAAGAAAATTCACCCACATTTACCTGTCTCTGGGTGTTTGCTCTCCCCTAAGCAGGGGTCTCGACAACCTCTGTGACTCATTGAGGTTCTGAGGATATGTCACCTTCTTGACACAAACAACTGAGAGGGATAAAAAAAACCCTCATCAATTTTAGTGCATTTTTCGTATTGATTGTATTGCTGGTTTCTATGGAAACAGGCACAGAGGAGTTAATTAAGATCAAGGGTTAGAGCAGGGAGAGAGAAATTGGACTCTTTTGGGCAAGTCTATCTATCATGCACATTCAAATGAGGTCTCTTGGAGTGAAATATCACCCAAGTTCAAAGAGCAATGTTTGAAATAATTGCATTAAAAACAAATGTCATCTGTTAAGAAGGGCATAATACGGATAGTTTTGTTCCCAGTTTGCCCTGTTAGAAAGCGTTCCTTTAGCTTTGATGATCAAGTCAATCGAAAGGGAGGGTGAGGGTGAAATCTTTCGAAACAATGTGACGCACACAAATTTCAATAGGGAGATCTTTGGGTATTCATGACACCATCGCCCCTCTTTAAAAAACAAAACAAAACCCCGAAATGCTAAATGGAGACAAAACCCTGACAGGTCCTAAAGTCACATTTGAAAGACTCCAAATATCCAGGGCTGCAGTCTTTTAATTAACCAATTAGTGTCGTACATTGATTCAAGCTTTTCTGCCCATTAAGGGCGACGTGTGGCAGATGGCACTATTTAAATAATTAATACCGATAAATAAAAAAGTAAGAAAGAAAGATTACGCCCCATTTCATTGGTGGGAGCCATCTTATGATCTCCCCACTTTTCCCTGCTGATCCTCCACTAATGTATTAAGGCCTTGAAGAGTTCTTTGGACAATGAAGGAAGGAGCAGACTCCAATGGGTTCTCTCTGAGCATGCACAAAGGGTCTGGCCCTCTAGGTATCCTTAAGCTCATCTGGCTCAGCCAAAAGGGATTTGCAGGCCCTGCTGGTCAGCTGACCAGCGGTGCCTGCAAAGCCCTGCAAAGCGAAGGACCTCTGTGCAAGACCTGGCAATCAGCTGGTTGTGATGTCAGATGATTGACAGGTGGGCAGCCTGGACAATTTTTATTCCAAGAGGAATCAGTTTTTTATGCATCCTACTTCTTTAAGATGCACAATATTAATATCTACAATAAAGCCTGGCCTTCAATAGATGAGAAAGGCGGGGAAGCACATGACACATAGCTGGGAGGACTGTTGCCGTTGTCCCCCAACTCCTGGCACCTGAGGCTGCCTTTCCCCTTTGCCTAATGGAAGGGCTGGCCCCTCTTGGAAGGCCTCTCCCCCAATCCCATGTAATTCCTTTCTATACAAATAAGCAGCAAACAGGTTTAATTCCACTTGGCTTTCAATGGTTTCTCAGTCAACTCTGAAGTTCTTTGCTCTCCTTGGCTTCTTATATTTTGTTTTCCACGTTGTTCCTCTTTAAACAGAGTTTGCATTTTCTTTGCTTCTAAACTGCCTTGGGGGTTTTCGCTCCGGTCAAAAGGTGGAATGAAAAACACACACATTTGAACTGATAAATACAATTACCAAAGTGCAAAGGGACTGGATCCAGGCTGCATTCTCATGCCATACAAGGTAGCCAGCTGTAGAATGTGGTTCTCCTTGAGCCCTGTTTGACTGGGATCCAGGGCTATGTCATTGTGAGTATATAATAAAAAAAAGCACAATATATTTTAATCTACCTTGCAAAGATTCGAGGGTGTGCCTTTAGCAGTTGCCAAGAATCTTACATGCATACGGACATTCTTACATAAAATGGCTACCCTTGTCTTCTGCTTCTTTCCACTTTGCTTCTCATGCCATCCATGCACACTGTCTCCATCCTTAATTCCCAGGGAATCTCTGCATTTTTGCTGGAAGTGACTCTCCGGAAGCCTGACAAATCGTATACCTGCCTAAAATAGCAACCAAGCCCTAACATATTTGATAGAAACTCCAAGGGGAAATACAGGTAGCTGGAATGTAATTACCGCCTCTGGAATTTAGCCAGAATGCCAGGGTTAAATCCCTATTTGCCTGGCATAATTTCATTGGTAAATACATTTTCCCACTAGCTTTTGCACAAATCAACGTGGTTTTGTGTATGTGTGTGTGTGCATATAAGCCAGATAGTTGAAAAATAAAAATCAGTATAACCGCCACAATGTACATTTAAACAGACATCCATCTTGGCTAAGAAAGGGGCAGCAGCACTGAAGACAATTGGTCTGGTTTGGGGTCTTGCAAGGTCAACCATGCAGGTACCTCTTAAACCTTCTCTCATTTATTAGCCATTTAAGAGGCCGCCTCTGTGACTGGTGCTCTGGATTTGTGCTTTGGGTGGAAGAAGCAGGCGAGGAGCTACCTGGGGAGATAATAGCACTGTCTCAAAAAGCCAGCTTTCAAGAACTATAAAAACCCTACAGCTGCAAGCTGTAGTATCTCGTCCCTCAGACAGTGGCAGTAGGAACCTTAGGCATCCAAGGAGATGGGCATGGGCTAAATGGTGAACAAGTTGAAGGTAAGGGCCTTAGCTCAGTGTTTAGAGCATCTGCCTTGCATGCAGAAGACCCGTGTTCAATCTTTGGTGTCTCCAGATGGTCAAAGCTCTTGCCTGACACCCCAGAGAGCTGCTACCAGTTATAGACAATACTGAGTTAGATGGACCAACAAGTAGATTTGTATAACATTCCTTTCTGGGCTTCTGGGTCCTATGGTAAAGCTAAAGGTAAAGGGACCCCTGACCATTGGGTCCAGTCATGACCGACTCTGGGGTTGCGACACTCATCTCACTTTATTGGCCGAGGGAGCTGGCGTATAGCTTCCGGGTCATGTGGCCAGCATGACTAAGCCGCTTCTGGCGAACCAGAGCAGTGCACGGAAACGCCATTTACGTTCCCGCCGGAGCGATACCTCTTTATCTACTTGCACTTTGATGTGCTTTCGAAGTGCTAGGTTGGCAGGAGCAGGGACCGAGCAATGAGAGCTCACCCTGTCGCAGGGATTCAAACTGCTGACCTTCTGATTGGCAAGCCCTAGGCTCTGTGGTTTAACCCACAGCGCCACCCGTGTCCCGGGTCCTATCGTACAGAAGTGCTAAACTGAAAGCTAGGTCTGGGCAAGGGAACAATCCTTCAGTCAAGGTCACTCCCCCGTCTTTGAAATCACAAAGTAGTCACATTTTCTGGACTAGATGACCCTTGGGTCCCTTCCAACTCCACGATTCTATGATTCTGATACCCAGTGCTTTTTTTCCCCTGGGGGTACGCAGGGGTACGCATCCCCCTAAAAATTTTGTGAATCTAATGGGAGAAGAAACTAAACATTATTTTTAAAAATTGTTTCTTCTCTAGCATGGTGAATCATCAGTTCTGTTGCTACCCCCAGTGGCGGCCTCATTTCCTGTCGTGGTGTTTCCTGAGTCTCAGACAGAAGTGAGCATGATTGGTTGGTTTCGTTGTTACCACCTCCAAGGGCGGCTTCATTTCTTTTCCCGAGTCTCAGACGGAAGCGGATGTTTAATGTGTGAAGCAGTGTGGAATGTGGATGCATGGTATTTTCCCTGATTTGAACCCTAAAATGGTGATTTTCTTGAGTCAAAATGAGAGTACCCCTAAACCTTTTTTTAAAAAAAGGAAAAAAGCACTGCTGATACCTCATCCAGCTCATTCTATGTCGTGGATTGAAAGCAACAGGTGAACAAACCCAGCTCCTGCATTCCCCATCCTCAGGCTAGACCACGCATCTAAAAAGGGCATTCAGTTGTCACGAATATTCTTTATGCTGTTATAACAGCTTCAAGAATATTCATGACGAAAGAATATCCCCTTGAAAACAGCAGAAAAGAACTTCAGGAAGAGATATCCCAGAAGAAGTGTGAGTGATGGGTGCATGAAGCCATCCCGAGAAATTTCTCTGCTGGCTTCCCCCCAAATCTCTTCGAAGTTCTGCCTGAACAGGAGCCTGCACATTGACCTCCAAATTTCGCTTCGTGTGTGTCAGAGCTGGCTCCGGGTCCCAGCTCACCAAGGACCAACGCTAGCCGGTAGTACAGTATCAAAGTCTTTATTGAAGAATAGTCTCCATTTACAAGTCTCAGCGTCCCAGCTCTACGTCTGGACTTTAGACCGGCGAAGCTCTGTCTGGGTCTCCGCCCCCTGTGCACCAGTTTAAGACTCTAATCTTACTCCACCTCTTCCTTCTCTCTCTCTTCCTCTGGGTCTTACTACCCCCCGGGGTCTCATTCCTCCTGGACTCTTCTGACGCAGAGCTTGACCCCTCTGACTCCTCCCCCTCTCTTCGGCGGGCTTTAGGACCTGGCTCCCTACCCGGGCTGCCCACCTTGCCGCCCTCCTGTACATTTGAACTTGGCGCGCGCGCGCGTTTAACTTTCCTGATGACCGTTTCCTCGCTCCCTGACGAGGGTGTGGTCACTCCTGCCTCACGTTCTCCCTCTGCCTGCGCGCTCCCTGATCCCGATGCCTTGGACTCCTCCCCCCTACTGCACTCTGGGGGGGACGCTGGTCCGGATTTCCAGCTGCTACTCTCTGAGTCCCCTCTGGCCCCTTCTTCCCGAGGTGTCCCCCTGGGCACTCCCCTTGCCCTGACCATGGGGGCCCCTTTCTGTGAATCCTCCGAGTCACTGGAGAGACTCAGAGACCTCGGACTACTGTCGTCGCTGACATTTCCTTCAGACTCCTCCCCCTCGCTCTCCGTTTCCTCCCTCTCCTGTGACTCTGCTCCTGAACCCCTGACATCCATCCCCCCCTCGAAGCCCCCCCTCCCCCCTCCCCTTCCTCCGGCGGGGGTGCTGGGTGCTCCGTCGTTGTGGGGGTGAATGGTGGATACAGTTCGTCCCCCGTGGCGTGCATCCAGTTAGATAAATCCGGCTCGTCCTCCGTGTCTTCGCCGACCTCGTTCTCCTCTGCTTCCATCTCCGTGCCGCCATGCTCGAACCCAACGTCCTCCCCCATCACGTCCATGTCCCTCTCACCCTCGTTCCCCTCTGGGTCCGTTGCCTGCCAAGGGCCCCTCAGCCACCTCTCCTCTCCTCGATTGTCCCACCAAAACGAGCGGTCTGAGGCAAACCCCGAGGGCGAACCCTCCGGTGAACGTGTTTCTAATGCTGGTTCTTCGTCCGAGGTGAATCCCTGGAACGTGCTGGTAGAAAGCGTGGGTGTGAAAAGCCAGTCGTCGAAATACTCGGCTGGCATGGGCCTGTGTGGGAACAAGGCATGAAACTCCTCTTTGAGAAGAGGCTCGTCCAGGGCATAGTCCGGCACCCAACTGTTGGCGCTGGCCGGGGTACCTTCCCTTGCGAGAAAATATTCTACTCCCTCTTCCCCCCATCTCGAGTCCAAAATCTCTGTGACCTGGTTGATGGGTTCCCTTCTTGGCGACTCCCTCCTTGGGGGGATCTCCCTATACTGGTCTGGTGCCGTGCCCTGCGCCTGAAATCGGTGAGGTGCTTTGTAGGGCGTGAGCACCGACCTATGGAATACTGGGTGCATTCTGGATCCTTCCGGAAGTGTCAACCGGAAGGCCACCGGATTGATCCGTGCCTCAACTAGGTAAGGTCCTAGCCGCTTATGTCCGAGTTTCTTCTTAGCTAAGGATCTGGTCGGCACTGCGTGGGCCGCTAACCACACCCAGTCTCCCACCTGTATGTCTTCACCAACCC
Organism: Podarcis tiliguerta; assembly: GCF_965153285.1. Lineage (NCBI taxonomy): Eukaryota > Metazoa > Chordata > Lepidosauria > Squamata > Lacertidae > Podarcis > Podarcis tiliguerta. Next base: position 14,469,324 of record NC_139536.1, on the reverse strand, counting down.
TCCTGTGCTTGTCGGCCTGCAGTTTGTATGCGTGCTTTGCAAGCTCTAACTGCCTCCTAAGCTGCTCGTGGACTTCCTGCAATTCCGCCGCCAAGACTTCCGCTGCCTGTGGCTCCCCCTCCCCCAGTCTCTCTAATCCCGGGAAGGTTCTGGGATGCCTCCCGTTGTTGGCGAAGAACGGCGTCACCCCTGTGGACACGTGCTTCGTGTTGTTGTAAGCGAACTCAGCGAGCGGCAGGTAGTCCACCCATGTCGTCGGCTGTTGATTTGCATAGCATCTCAGGTACTGCTGCATGATTGCGTTGACGCGCTCCGCTTGTCCGTTGGTCTGCGGGTGTCTCGCCGACGCTAGGTTGATCTTGACGTTCAGGAAACCCATCAGCTTCTGCCAGAAGCTCGAAATGAACTGGCGCCCCCTGTCGGACAAGATAGACCGTGGCAGTCCGTGCACCCTGAAGACGTGGTCTATGAACAGTTTGGCGGTCTGTTCTGCCGTGGCCACCTTCGCGCACGGAATGAAGTGGGCCATTTTAGTGAACATGTCCACCACCACTAGCACTGCCGTTTTACCCCTTGAGCTGGGTAAATCCGTGACAAAGTCCAGGGCCACCCTCTCCCACGGTTCGCTCGGGGTCTGTAGTGGTTCGAGCAGTCCTGCCGGAGGTTTGTGCACTGACTTGGCCCTTTGGCAGGTGTCGCACCTCGAGACGTACTCCGCGACTTCCCCCCTCATCTTGGGCCACCAGAAATCCCTGGCAACGAGTTCTGCCGTCTTCTCCTTGCCGAAGTGCCCGGCGGTTGGCGCGTCGTGCAACTGCTGCAGTACTTTCGCACGGAGTTCATCTCCCGGTACATAGAGTGCTCCTCTGCGGATGAGCAATCCGTCCCGTATTTGGAACTCGTCGTCTTTCACCGTGCCCTTGCGCACCTCCTCCATCTTGGCTAGTGCGAAGGAGTCCTCCTGCAGTGCTCGACGGACCGCCTCCAGGTCCATGGTTGCGGAAGCGCACGCCCACGCTTTCTGGGCGAAAATGTGCTTGGCCGCTGCCGGCGCCGCTTCTTCGAGGTATTGCGGCTTTCTGGACAGTGCATCTGCCATGATGTTGTTGTCGCCTGGGATGTATTCTATCCTGAAGTCGAAATCCGCAAAGAACTCCGCCCATCTGATGTGCCGCTGGTTCAGGAACCTTGCCGTGCGCCAGTACTCCAGGTTCTTATGATCCGTGCGAACCTGCACTGTGTGTTTGGCCCCGATGAGGAAGTGCCGCCACGCCTTGAATGCTGCATGAATGGCCAGCAACTCCCTGTCCCAGATGGTGTAGTTCTGCTCTGACTTGCTGAGCTTCCTAGAGTAGAAGGCACACGGTCTCCAGTCCCCATGCGGGTCCTCCTGCAACAGTACGGCGCCCACGGCTCTGTCTGAGGCGTCCGTCTCAACTCTTAGCGGTTTGCTGGGATTCACATGCAGTAGTTGCCCTTCGGACGAGAAGAGACGCTTAAGGTTCTGGAAGGACTGCTCCGCTTGCTCCGTCCAGATGAACTTCTTCTTCTTGGAGCTGAGCGTGTCGGTAATGGCCGCTGTCTGCATCGCTAACCCCTTGATGAACTTGCGGTAAAAGTTGGCAAACCCCACAAACCGCTGGACCTCCTTCCGAGTGCGCGGGCTCTTCCAATCCAACACTGCGCGAACCTTGGCGCTGTCCATGGCGAGCCCCTTGTCCGACAGCTTGTAGCCCAGGAAATCCACCTCCTTCCTGTCGAACTGGCACTTCTCCAGCTTGGCGTATAGCCGATGCTCCTGCAGTCGCTGCAGAACCTCCTTGACGTCCCCCTCGTGGGTCTCCTCAGATTCCGAGAATATCAGGATGTCGTCCAAGAAGCAGACGCATTTCTTGTAGAGGAGACCCGCCAGGACGTGATGCATGAAGGCTTGAAAACAGTGGGCGCCATTTTGTAAACCGAAGGGCATAACTCTGTATTCATATGTGCCCAGGGGCGTGAACATGGCAGTCTTCCACTCGTCCCCCTCCCGTATGCGAATCAGGTTGTACGCCCCTCGCAGATCCAACTTTGTAAAAACGCGTCCTTTCCTCACCGTTGCAAGCAGGTCATCTATTTTGGGCATTGGAAAGGCTGTGGGCTTGGTCTTCGAATTTAAGAGCCTGAAATCGACTACAAGCCTCTTTTGGGGCGTGTCCTTTTTCTTCACAAAGAATACAGGACTGCCCCCCGCTGCTTTCGACTCCCGGATGAAACCGCGTTTTAAGTTGAGGTCTATGAACTCCTTGAGCTCCTGCAGCTCGTCTTCAGACATGGAATACAGTTTCCCGGCTGGCAGCGTCGCCCCTGGCAGGAGGTCAATCTGGCAGTCATAGGGCCTGTGGGGAGGCAGCTTGTCTGCTTCCTTCTCGCAGAAAACCTCCAAAAACGCTGCGTACTTGCGTGGCACTGCTTGTAGCGTGCTTAATTGTAGCTGCGTGTCTTCCCCTCCTTCTTCCGGGCTAGGAAGAATGCAATGTTCCGCGCAATAGGAGGAACCGAAGGTCAGTTGGCGCTGGTACCACGCCAATGCTGGACTGTGCCTGTGCAGCCAACTCATGCCCAAGACCACCGGCGTGCCCGACAGTTTGGTGACGTTGAAGCTGATGACCTCTTGGTGATTTCCAATCCGCATCACCATTGGCTGCGTTTGTTGCACCACCTGCCCCCCTAACAAGTCTCTGCCATCCACCGTGACAACCTTCAGGGGCAGCGTGGCTGGTAGCAGTGGTATATTGTGCTGCTGAATAAAATCCAGTCCTATAAAGTCGGCGTTGCTGCCGGAGTCAATGGTGATCGGCACTTCCTGAGTGCTTCCGTTGGGCAGTTGGAGAGACGCTGTAAGCTGCACCACTGGTTTGGGTGGGAGGGGGTCTGTGGGCTGCAAAAGTGCTGGGGATTGCTTCATTGACTTGTCTGACTGGACCCCAGTGCCTCTTCCTCCAGCCAGACTCTGTCGTTTAACTGTTGCTGTGTTCCCAGTTGAGTTGCTGCTTTGACTGTTGCCGAGGCTGCAGTGTGCTTGTGGAGCCTCTGGGGACACTCTTTCGCCATGTGTTGAGCACTGTCGCAGATGTAGCACTTCCTGTTCCCTCTAGGAGGCTTCGTTTTGACTGCTCCCGGCGTTAGGGCTCTGGTAGCTGACTGAGCCCTGGCCCCTCCGATCTCCATCGGTTCCTCTCCCCCTCCCTGCGAGGGTGTGGAGTGCGCACGCGCTGCTTCTTTGGGATAGAAGGGAGGTGCTCTGGCTGGTGCCCTTCCCCAACGTCCTTCTTCTCTGTTGCAAGGACGTTCCTCCAGATGCACCCCGATCTCCAGAGCCCTCTGGACTACTTCCTGGGTGCTCCTTGGCCTCTCCCCCCTTCCAATCTCGGCTTTTACCTCTGTATTCAAGCCCTCCCAAAAGAGGTCTCTCACTGGCGCAGAAGTTTTGTCCCATCCCAGTGCATGAACCAGTCCGAAAAAGCGCGTATGGTACTGCCGCACGCTGGCTTTGCCCTGCTTAAGTCCATGTATGTCTCTCCTGGCAATATCGATGTCTATCTTTGATAAAAAACACGAATCCATTGCTTTAATGAAAGCCTTCGCATCTTGGAGCGCCGGATCATTATCCCTCCATAAATTTCTCAGCCACGTTTTGGCTTCCCCATGCAAATGGGATAGGATAAACCCCACTTTCTCTCTTTCATCTCTAAAGTCTTTGTCAAGCAGATCCAGCGCAAACAACAGGTCTGCTCTGAAGTTGGGGTACTGCTGTAAACTCCCGTCAAAATGGGATACAAGGCTGCCTCCCCTCTTTCCCAATCCAATGCCCTCTGCTTTGGATCCAGGTGGCCCCTGTTTAGAAAGCACGTCCAACCTTACTTGGAGATCCCGGCAGGCGTTACTCATTTCCTCCTCTCTTTTTCTGGATGCAATTACCTCCGTGCTGAGTTGTGTCACAGCTGCTTGCAGGGCTGATATCTGCTCTTCCGTCGTCATCTTGCCTGAGTTTTGTGAGCTCTGTAAGCACCCCTCCTCTGCCCTCGCTGCGTCGACTCACGTGGCGAGGTTCTTGGTGCCAAAACTTAAAAAGCTGAGACAGAGCTTACTGTCAGAGCTGGCTCCGGGTCCCAGCTCACCAAGGACCAACGCTAGCCGGTAGTACAGTATCAAAGTCTTTATTGAAGAATAGTCTCCATTTACAAGTCTCAGCGTCCCAGCTCTACGTCTGGACTTTAGACCGGCGAAGCTCTGTCTGGGTCTCCGCCCCCTGTGCACCAGTTTAAGACTCTAATCTTACTCCACCTCTTCCTTCTCTCTCTCTTCCTCTGGGTCTTACTACCCCCCGGGGTCTCATTCCTCCTGGACTCTTCTGACGCAGAGCTTGACCCCTCTGACTCCTCCCCCTCTCTTCGGCGGGCTTTAGGACCTGGCTCCCTACCCGGGCTGCCCACCTTGCCGCCCTCCTGTACATTTGAACTTGGCGCGCGTGCGCGTTTAACTTTCCTGATGACCGTTTCCTCGCTCCCTGACGAGGGTGTGGTCACTCCTGCCTCACGTTCTCCCTCTGCCTGTGCGCTCCCTGATCCCGATGCCTTGGACTCCTCCCCCCTACTGCACTCTGGGGGGGACGCTGGTCCGGATTTCCAGCTGCTACTCTCTGAGTCCCCTCTGGCCCCTTCTTCCCGAGGTGTCCCCCTGGGCACTCCCCTTGCCCTGACCATGGGGGCCCCTTTCTGTGAATCCTCCGAGTCACTGGAGAGACTCAGAGACCTCGGACTACTGTCGTCGCTGACATTTCCTTCAGACTCCTCCCCCTCGCTCTCCGTTTCCTCCCTCTCCTGTGACTCTGCTCCTGAACCCCTGACAGTGTGGAAATTCAAAAGCAAGAGTAGGGGATCCAGGGATGTAACATTATCCATAGAGGTAGTGTCAGTGATATTAAAGCAGTACTCCTTTCCACTGTCACCATACTCCTCTAAACTTCAACAACTCCCATTACAATTTTGCAATACAAGCATTGCATGATAAACACACACTTCCCTAGAAATAAACAGATAAAATCAGTTGCATGTACCATGACCTTCTGGACTCTCAGAGACAAGCATAAAACTGGGGGGGGGGGGGGAATGTTACCCCCATTAATTTCCTCCCCCGGGGCTTGAGCAAGCCCTAATATCTGTGTCCAGATATTTGTTTTGAGGGAGCCATGGCGTATGCCATTATGAACACTCAGAAACACTACCCTAGTGAAGACTTCTCCCACCCCAAAGGAATATAAGGTTTCAGCCCTTTTCTCCACTGGGATACAAAACCTTATCAATATAGTATATGCATATGTAACGGTATCATTTCATACTTACAATATCATATTCTTTGAACTCCCTTCTAAGTATACAGAATAATCAGGGCTCCCCTACAGATACAAACCATTTGAATTATAACTATAGTTACAGTTCGAACACTCAGATCTCAGTGTCTGAGAAAGATTTGCTCCTGCAAATTGCACAGTCCTTCCAAAAAGTTGTTGATATGGATGATCGGGTAGCTCTGTGGAGTTAATTATAACCTGCTTGAGGTCACGGCTATTTGTCTTTTGGGCATTCAGCCCTCCTCTTGTTGTTCACAGGCATCTTCCTCTTGATGTTCTGTTTTTGTAAAAGATTGATCCAAAATACACTAAAGGTTTCTCGGCCTTTCACCTTTTCTGCTTTGTACTGAAGGAAGCCTCTGCGGTTTAAGCAGTGGGCATTCCCGTCCTTTTGAAATGAAATTTCCTTTGTACTTGCCTTTTGCTTCTCTTTTGTGGAACGAGCACCCACCAAGCCGGTGTTAGGTTAGGTTAATTCCGTTTAGGAATCGCTTCCCATAACAACCCCAAATCCCCATGGCCAATTTACAACAGGAATGAAGAAACACAAATACCTTAAAATCATGGCCGGAGTACAGTATGCCACAGCAGCTGCGAGAATATTGTTAGCGAAGAATTGGAAGAAACAAGATTTACCAACTATCGAAGAATGGCAGATGAAGATGATATGGAACTTGCCGAACTGACCGGGAGACTCCGAGACCAGAGAGAAGAGACGGTGGAAGAAGACTGGAAGAAATTTAAGGAATATTTGAAAAATATGTTAATATTTAAACCTTAGGATAGCTTTGGAAGTGGATATAGGCTGTAGGGTTAGAAGTAGAAGATAGGGTATTTTTAAAATAGTATTATTTGTAAGTGATAAAATGTGAAGTTATTTTAAGTGTGATTTTAAAAAAAAAGATGGTTAGAAATGATGATATATGTAAACTGCTAAAGATGAAGTAAAATGAAAATCAGATAGGTGGGACTTGGGGAAGACCAGTTAACAATGTTTATAAAAATAAGGATATGACAAGAATTTGTTCGTATTGTTTGTCTTTTCTGATTGTGTTTTTTATTTGTATTATAAAATGAATATTTTTTTTTGAAAATAAAATAAAATAAAATCATGGCCGATTGTTGGTGCTTCCCAAGGGCTTTGCCTGAGACTGAAAGGATGGCAAGGCTGGTACCAGGTGGGCCTCCCTGTGGAGAGCATCTCACAGAGCACAAGCTACTGCAGAAAAGACCCATTTTCTCATCCCCACCCACCAATCTTGTATTAAGGATACTTCAGTTAGATTTACAGCTTCCATCACTCCACACTTCCAGAAATGTATAACCTGTAGCCCTGTTCATACATTTGGGTGAACGCATGCTGTCTAAAATTGGGGAGGTGGGTGCATGCAAGTCCATACCATCCAACTTTTTCTGACCGCAAACCTGGACACGCGGTCTTCCAGGATGCGCTCCTGGGTGAATCACGTGATCTGTACCTCTCTCTCACCCTGAAAAAGCAAGATTGTAGCACCCAAAATTGCCACCGAGATCTCATGTTAGAAAACGGGACGCCCCATTTTTCTCGGGGCACTTGGAAGGGATGCAAGTCCCACCCAAATACCCCAGCATGCAATGACTTCTGAACTTTGCATGCTGAGCATTCCACCAAACATAGTCACAATCCCTTTTTTTTACCCCTTCACGCTGGATGGGTGAAGGAGTGGAGCTGTTGTGCCCTGGGCTGGCAGAGCTGGTGTGTTCCCTATGCTCCCTCTGCACTTTCAGCCCACGTGCATTTATCCCAAAGGCATGACTAGGGCTTGTGACTTTGATTAGGGAACGAGGGACTGCAGGTGTTGTTAATACTCCAAATCTGATCCTCTGCAAGGAAGACGGAAGTTGTAGTCTAGCAACGTCTGGGTCGTCACAGCCCCTCCATGCCTGTTGGTTTCTGTGTGTTGCCACTGTGCAGTGCTCTTGGAGTCATAGGACTCTGTTTACATTCCTGGGATTCCAGACTGTTGGAAGTCTCACAGAAGACAGGAGACAGATGTGGTGTTACTGGTTTCCTGTTCCTTTGTTTTTCAGTTGCTCTCTGCTTTCACAGAGAGAGCATGTTTATTTCTTTCCTGTCTGTGTAGTTAGGAATAAAACTCTTTGCGATGTAGCTCATACAATCTCGTCCTTCCCTGTGCTGGATACTCTGCATAATGGGGGAACGTGCTTGGAGCCTTATCAGAGGCTCAGGTCGTTAATCAGGTCGGAGGTGACTCCGGAGGACTCGACCGGAGGAGTCGCTCAGTCAAACGCAAGTCCGACAGTCTTTAGAATGCTCTAAGATATAGAGGACAACCATCTCTACATTCATTCTTTCGTTTATATCCCATCTCTTTCTCCAAAAAGTTCAGGGCGGTACACATCATCTTCCCCCTCCTCACCAATCCCTACAACAACCCTGTGAGATAGGTGTTATAATGAGCTGAATTGAACAGGCTTCCTCAACCTCGGCCCTCCAGATGTTTTGAGACTACAATTCCCATCATCCCTGACCACTGGTCCTGCTAGCTAGGGATCATGGGAGTTGTAGGCCAAGAACATCTGGAGGGCCAAGGTTGAGGAAGCCTGGAATAGAGTAAAAGATTAAGAGTCATAGGAGTGTTGATGCATGAACTTAACAGTGCTTAGTTTGAGGGTTTTTTTGGTTGCTGTTTCATTAATCTTAGTATTGTTTCATAGATTATAAATGCTGTCTTCATTTGTTACTCATATGACTTTTGCTTTAATTGTGATGTTGAGCTTATCTTTAAATCGCTGCTTTGTTAGCAGTACTTTATAGATCGTCTCACTGATGATTTGTTAATTATTTGCCATGTTCTATCGTGTCATTCTTATTTATCTTTTGTAGGCCACTGTGGATTCATCTGAATGAAAAGCGGCATACAAATCTAAAAATAAATAAATAGATCAAATCAACAGGTTAGGCCAAGAGGCATTGACTGGCTCAGATGTAAGGTCAGCATCATTACTGGTTTTTCCTTTAGGATAAATTGCAAGGTGGGATTTGGATGTGGGTTTGGGCAGAGTATTTTATTTATTTGTTGAATTTATATACCACCCTATACCCAGAGGTCTCAGGGCGGTTCACAGAACAAAGTAGGCAGAAGTCTGTATATGAACCAAAGTAGCATAACTGAAACCAGATATGCTTCTGTGCCTTGAAGTATTGTAAAACATTTTATTACTTCTGTTATCTACAAAACTGCTGTATCGTATCCACATGCTCCTCAATTGGCTGCGTCAGAGATTGTCATCATTCAGGTACGTTTGTATCTGTGGTGGCAGTGAAAGTAAAGGTGGTTTCAAACATCTCTTCAGTTCGTGCTCTCCCTCCCACTGACAGGAGCTAGCAGGAGTGCCCGCTTGGCCCCGCGACCATGGGTGCCAGGGGCTGTGGGTGCCATGCAGAGGGCATGGCCCTGGCACCAAAATGTGTGGGTGCCCGGCCTCTTCATGGGGAATTTTGTGGGTGCTCGGGACCCCAGGGAGTTGGCACCTATGGGAGCTAGTGTGCGGTGGGTGTCTGTCAGGAGTTCAGCCTACACTCGAGTAGGACCCTGGCAGAGACACATGCCCGACTGGCATGTTCTCTCCCTCCTGGTCGATCGTTCGGGAGCTTCAAAAGCTTTCTTCAGCCCAAACATCACAGTGACCGATGCCAGCTGACACCAGCACACTTAAGGATCCACAGAGTGTGCGTGACAGAGCCCCAGCAACTCAGCATTTTAGCTAATCCACTTTATTTACATATAAACACACACGGAGCACTGCAACATGGCTCCCTCTCTCTCTAGCAAAGAACAAAGGACAATAGTCCCACTTCACGGAACACAGTAACACAAACATCCTGTCTTCGTCACTTCCCACTCTGTGGAGTCAAAACATATACCGTCATGTGAAAGACAAAAATCCCATGACTGCAACCATAAATCAGGAATTCTAACAGCGTATGTGTTGGGAAAGTGGGGTCTTGCCACAGGTTTGTAGGAAAGGTATTACAGCGGTACCTCAGGTTAAGTACTTAATTCGTTCTGGAGGTCCATTCTTAATCTGAAACTGTTCTTAACCTGAAGCACCACTTTAGCTAATGGGGCCTCCTGCTGCCGCTGCGCTGCTGGAGCATGATTTCTGTTCTTATCCTGAAGCAAAGTTCTTAACCCGAGGTAATATTTCTGGGCTAGCGGAGTCTGTAACCTGAAGCGTATGTAACCCGAGGTACCACTGTACAAGATTGGTACCAACCAATTGCGCTCTCTCTCTCTCTCTCTCTCTCTCTCTCTCCCTCCCCCTCTCTTTGTCCAAAGATTCCTCATGACTTTCCAGATTCAGGTTTGCTGTGCTGCTCATGGGCTTGATCGCTCCCAGTCCAAACCTGTCAATGGGCCAGGAGATAACCTGGACAGCCTCCTTAAATGCCTCCTGTGCCATCTGCAGCCTTTCTTGCTCTTCACAATGGCTGCTGTCCTTGGCAGGCTTCTTCCTCTTTCAGCCATTTGCTTTGAGCAGACTATTCTTTCGCCCGACATTTAATTGTGTCACATGCTGCAGCGCCACAACAATGCAGCTTCTCAGGAGCAAATGGATGTCTTTATGGGAAACAAAAGACATATTGAGGCAACAAGTGGGAGAGACATCCTCACACACTCCCTTTTCTTCAGGGTCTCCACTTGGAGGCCAACTACTGTGAAACAAACTGAATGGCTTGCAAATCTCTGTATTTTCTTCCTTAATGGTGAGGACAATCACTGAGGGGGGGGGGGGGGAATCTGTTTTTCTTTTAAAGATGCCATTTCCATGGTCTGTAGGGGAGTGTGTGAGGAAATTTTGTTCGTCTTGTAATGACATTAATTTTTCATAATTAAAGGCTTCATTTGTTCATTGGCTCATTTGTTAAAACTGCATTCAGCTTGTTCCTTAAGGGCACAAACGTTTCGTTACGTGCAATATTCTCAGGTTCTATGTGTTTGTTGAACACTCCCCCCCCCCTTCACCATAGACTTTTCTTTTTGGAGGTGGCTGCCAATTTTTACCCACAATGCCTCAAAATGATGCATCATTCAGGACTTTTGTGTGAGTGTGTAGGTAATACTCCTGCAGCTTCCAAAACTTCCCCTATTCATAACAGTATGAACTGTGGTTCCAAACTGGAATCCCATTCATTCTGATTTGTGCTTTGTATTCATTTTGGAACGCATTAAAATCTAACCCAAAGGGCCTTGTTCAGTTCAATTTTTCATGCATTCCAAAACAAAGGACTGCTTGCATTCATATAACCATGCCTGGACTTTGAGATCAGTCTCTGAGGCCCTGATTTCCAGCCCATCAATTAGAGATGGCAGGCTGATGGGAAGCGATGAGCCAATCTGTCAATTTCAGTTTCTCTCAGTTTCTCATTTCCCTGTCTTAAATTCAGTTCCCCACATTTCCATGTCAGCTTGCAATTCCTTAAAAAGGAAGTCCTCAAGAAAATCCCTTGGTTATTTTCTTCTAATAGGCACATCCTGCCCACCCCCCATGCAATTTTGCCAGATATACACAGTTTTGCAATTTATGGTTACTATTATTAATTGAATTTGTATACCACCCTTTATCCAAAGATCACAGGTCGGTTCACATCATGCAAAATACAAAATGGGAATACAAAATACAGGATGGTGATAATGATAAACCAATAACTTACTAAAAAACCCCACTGATTTCTTACAACTATGGAATGGGTATTGTGTTGTGCCTGTAAGATTACCAGATCTGTAGGTCGAAGTGATTGAGTGGGCATATACGTATCTCTCAGGTAAAATGGTCCCAAGTTAAGGGTTTCATATACAGTGGTACCTCGGGTTACAGACACTTCAGATTACATACGCTTCAGGTTACAGACTCCGCTAACACAGAAATAGTACCTCGGGTTAAGAACTTTGCTTCAGGATGAGAACAGAAATCGTGCTCCGGCGGCGCAGGAGGCCCCATTAGCTAAAGTGGTGCTTCAGGTTAAGAACAGTTTCAGGTTAAGAACGGACGTCCGGAATGAATTAAATTCTTAATCTGAGGTACCACTGTACATAGTTTCTGTGTCTGAGAAACTGGCCAACTGGATGAGGTTGCCCTCCCCTCAAAGGATCTCGTTCACAGTCTTTGGCATAGGAGCCAACTCCTAGGGACCAGGTAAGCTCAATAAAATATTTGAGGAGACCACCCCCACAAAGTTGATGGGCATCGCTATTCAGCTGGTGAATGCGCAACATGTCATGTGATTGATTATGCAGGGCGGGGCGTACCTGGCCTTCCCAGTATTTTATGCAGGCTGGCACACCTGGTCAGGAGATGCTCCTGGATCCTGTTCTGCCTCTGGAGGCTCAGGTAGCCTCAGCGGCTAGAAGTACCTTTTATCAGGCTTGATTATTGTAACTCAGTCAACGCGGGGCTGCCCTTGAAGCTGACCCAGAAACTCCAGCGGGTGCAGAATGCCGCGGCGAGACTCCTTACGGGGTCCTTGCCGCGGGATCACATTCACCCAGTGCTTTACCAGCTGCACTGGCTCCCGGTGGAGTACAGGGTCAGGTTTAAGGTGCTGGTTTTGACCTTTAAAGCCCTATGTGGCCTAGGACCCACAAACCTATGGGACTGCCTCTCCTGGTATGCCCCGTGGAGGACCTTAAGGTCCACAAATGACAACACTTTGGAGGTCCCAAGTCGCAAAATGGTTAGATTGGTCTCAACTAGGGCCAGGGCCTTTTCAGTCCTGGCCCCGACTTGGTGGAATGCTCTGTCACAAGAGACTAGGGCCCTGAGGCACTTGAAATCTTTCTGCAGGGTCTGCAAGACAGAGCTGTTCCGCACTCCTCATAAGGCTTAGTTTCTAGACTTCAAGACTTGATTACTGCAATGTGCTTTTTGTGGGGCTACCCTTGCACTTGATCTGGAGGTTGCAGGTAGTGCAGAATGCCACAGCACAGGAATGAGGCCTTGTCAGCCTGTCACACCTGAGCTTAGAGTTTTGCCCTGGCCGCCCATCTGCTGCCAGTCCTGGATATTAGTATACAAAGCCCTTAATAACTTGGGACCTGTTTACCTATAAGATCACTTTGCCCCACATGTACCCACTCAAACCACATGTGCCCATGCAATGGCTTTGATCAGCAGGATTGGCATTACTACAGATAACACCTGTTCGCATTTGTAAGAACTCGGCCCTTTAGTACTTACATTTTGGAACTTCCTGCCTATTGATATCAAGCAGGTGCCTTCACTGTGTTCTTTTCTGTGCCTGCTGAAAATTCTTGCATAGCCAAGCCCTCCCAGATGCTTTGAAATGCTGGTGTGAACTTTAATCTATTTTAGTATTTTAACTTCATGTATGTTTTAATGCACTGTCATTCTGCCCCCCCCCCCCGAAAAAACAAGGTGCTTTTGCTTTTTAAAATGCATTAGTATTTTAGATTCATGAGATAAAATATATAAATGTACTAACGGTAACACCTTGAAATTGGCCCGGTGTGATTATATTTGCAAAGAGACTCCATACGTCTTGATAAGAAGTGTGTGTAACATGGTTCTCTGTTATTCTCTTCTGGATCTCCAGAAGAAGGCCGGAAACCAATAGGCTACTCTGGAAATATTCGAATAGGAGAGGGAAAGAAACCGACTTTGCTGGGGCTCTGCTCTGTGTTGTACTTAGCTGAATGATTAATCCAGCCCTGACCCAATAATTCTCCAAGAGAGAGGCAGTCCTCTCTGGGGAGGCATAAACAGTTGCCAGGGGAGGCACAAGATTACATTGTCCCCGTGTTTTTTATCGGCTTGGATTTCTCCGTTTCCTGAAACCAGGTCTGCAGCTGCGATTTGGCTCTAGGTTTTGTGCTTTAATTTCCTCAGGGGGTTGTGTAGTAATTAGAATGAATGATAATTTATAGTTCGCAAGCTTCCGAGCTCCTTAAGAAAAAGAGAGGACAACAAACTATAACAAGCACAAGCAATATACTAGAACTCTCCTCGGTGGCGGTGTCAAGAGAAGATGGTGTGGAACAGCAGCCAACAGGAGCTGGGTTTGGCTAACAAGGGGTGCATAAACATCATGCATTTAAAGCACATGCCTTTGAGGCCCTTGGCTTCCTCCCAAGAATCCAGGGAACTGTGGTTTACCCCTCACAGAACTACATTTCCCAGCAGCCATAACAAACTACAGTTCTCAGAATTCTTTGCAGGAAGCTACATGTATAGTGTGTGGTTTGTACACAGTAAATGAGTCTCAAGGGGAATTGAGCTAGATGGCTCTTGGGCTCCTTCCAACCAGAGGAAGTTTTAGGGTAGCATGACCAGTACAGCTGCACTGGGTGCTGAGCTGCAGGGGGCGCCGGAGCCCAAACTCTGGCACTGTTCCAACCTTGCGGTTCTATGATTCTAAGACAACATCCCTGTGGCAAAATGTCAACGTGTTAAAAGGTAAAGGTACCCCTGCCCGTACGGGCCAGTCTTGACAGACTCTAGGGTTGTGCGCCCATCTCACTCAAGAGGCCGGGGGCCAGCGCTGTCCGAAGACACTTCCGGGTCACGTGGCCAGCGTGACATCGCTGCTCTGGCGAGCCAGAGCCGCACACGGAAACGCCGTTTACCTTCCCGCTAGTAAGCGGTCACTATTTATCTACTTGCACCCGGAGGTGCTTTCGAACTGCTAGGTTGGCAGGCACTGGGACTGAGCAACGGGAGCGCACCCCGCCGCGGGGATTCGAACCGCCGATCTTTCGATCGGCAAGCCCTAGGCGCTGAGGCTTTTACCCACAGCGCCACCCGCGTCCCGTCAACGTGTTAGGGAGACGTTAAAAACAAAAGTCAACCTCATGTAGCTAGTTCTGCTTTAATTTACTTGGGCAGAGCGTTGAGTTTCAGAGCACGCACAGAGTTCCTTGCAGAAAAGACGACCAGAGAGAGAATATTTGGACACCTGACTGGACGCTTCCCAGAGGCAAATACTGAAGGTGAAGCCTAGCATATTTATGGGAATTTGAGACCAGTAACAACACCCGTATAGTAAAAGCTATGGTTCGCCCAGTAGTGAAGTATAGAAGTGAGAGCTGGACCATAAAGAAGGCTGATCGCCAAAGAATTGATGCTTTTGAATTATGGTGCTGGAGGAGACTCTTGAGAGTCCCATGGACTGCAAGAAGATCAAACCTATCCATTCTGAAGGAAATCAGCCCTGAGTGCTCACTGGAAGGACAGATCCTGAAGCTGAGGCTCCAATACTTTGGCCACCTCATGAGAAGAGAAGACTCCCTGGAAAAGACCCTGATGTTGGGAATGATGGAGGGCACAAGGAGAAGGGGACAACAGAGGACGAGATGGTTGGACAGTGTTCTCGAAGCAACCAGCATGAGTTTGACCAAACTGCGGGAGGCAGTGGAAGACAGGAGTGCTTGGCGTGCTTTGGTCCATGGGGTCACGAAGAGTCGGACACGACTAAACAACAACAACAACCAACCCCTTATTGGAGATGCTGGGCTGTCATGGGAAACAGGACACTGGACCAGCTAAGGCATTGGTCTAACCCAGGAGGGGTCTTCATATGTTTCCTGACAAAGTGTGAAATGCTACCCTTTGCAATGACTGCATTTGATGAAAGTTCGGCTTGTTTTGCTTGATTTGGAAAGGCTTTTTCACACACGAAATTTGCCACTAGATAACACAGGCATTGCTATGAGCATGCATATGTAAATCAGTTATTGGGGATGTCATGGAATCACTGTTTGTCCTGAGCCACTAGCTTTGGGTCAGGATCAGCCTGGCTAAGCGAAGCCACAGTGTTGGCTTATGAATTCATAAACGCAGACTGGAGTAGATTGGATTTTTGCAAGCAAGCCTATGCTTGCCAAATGACAGGTCTTAAATTGAAACTCAGCAAGCAGAGGAAATTTGTTTTACAGCATTACTTACAATATAGACTTCTGGCCCACAGCCCTAATTAGATCCTGCAAGCATCCTAAAGTGGCCCATGAGGTTTCTCCCCTAAACCACACCCACCTGCCCCACACCTGACACCATAAAACTGCACTTCTAGTTGTTCCTTGAAAAGCTTTGAAGTTTTTGCCTGGACATCACAATGTTACCATGTGATTGACAGGCAGACGACCATCCCCGTCTGTCAAATTGCCCTGCAGAGCGTTGGGAAGTTCAGTGTGTGGCCCACTGATCCAGAATCTAACCCCTGATATAGATACATAAATATGTTCAGGCTACAAACCTCTATCTACTCTCCCCATTGACCTAGAAAGGGTTTGCTTCTGAGCAGACATGTAAAGAATTGTACTATTAGTCTCCAAATTCTGCATTTTTTCAGCAATACAAACAAGACAATTAGGCAAATCCAACCCAACAACAGGGGTGTCTGGGTTCTCTCACAATCCTCTTCCCTTACAAAGATACTGTGGAGAGTTACACAACACTGTTGTGCAGATACCTAATACTCAACTAAAGTGGTAACCTTCCAAGGGCCACATGAAAGTGATGGGTGGGGCCAGATACAAATATAATAGTAGTAGTAGTAGTAGTAGTAGTAGTAGTAACAACAACAACAACAACAACAACAACAACAACAACAACAATATTTATACCTCGCCCATCTGGCTGGGTTTCCCCAGCCACTCTGGGTGGCTCCCAACAGAATATGAAAAACACGATAAAACATCAAACATTATAAACTTCCCTAAACAGGGCTGCCTTCAGATGTCTTCTAAACCTTAGATAGTTGTTTATTTCCTTGACATCTGATGGGAGGGCGTTCCACAAGGTGGGTGCTACCACCCAGAAGGCCCTCTGCCTGGTTCCCTGTAACCTCGCTTCTCACAGGGAGGGAACCGCCAGAAGGCCCTTGGCCCTGGACCTCAGTGTCCGGGCAGAATGACGCTCCTTTGGGTATACTGGGCTGAGGCCATTTAGGGCTTTAAAGGTCGGCACCAACACTTTGAATTGTGCTTGGAAACGTGCTGGGAGCCAATGTGGATTTTTCAGGACTGGCATTATATGGTCTCGGCAGCCATATGGGAGGAACAACAGAAGCCCCTCTCTCCATCGAAAAGACTCCATCCAGGCAAACGAGAGGCCTAATACCAATTCAAGGGCAATGTTCCAGCTGGGGTCAGAGTGGTGTAAGACCTCGGGAGAAGGGACATGGCCCAACGTGAACTCCAGTTATCTGATGGTCACACAAAGATGCCTTGAGGGTCTTGTGTTGCCCCTAGACCAGCAGTTGCCCACTGATGCTTTCCGGAAAAATCTTACAGTCCACCACTACAAACACACGATGAAATTAATGGGTGTTAAAAGAGCTTAATGCTGACTGGCTTGTACCCCACATTCTCAGGAGGCCATTTTGTCACTACAATCATTCCCGTTGATGTCACCTTTGGGCACACAACACGGTCAATGTTTTTCTCTGCCACAAATTGCTTTAATTCTGCAGCTTGGAAAGCCGCCGTTTGAAGCGGAGTCGTGAGTGACCTACTTCTTTCCCTTCCTACCTGCATTTCTCAGGCCACGGATATGCCTGAAATTAATAAATGCAACACACTTCGACAAAAGGGAATCACAGATCTTCTCTTTGTTAGCCTATTAGCCATTGCAGGTTAATCAGTTTCCAAAGAGCTTTGGAATCTCACCCATATTTTCTCTCGGCAATCCTGGCGCCTTTTGAAGTCGAGAGCAAAACTCCCACTGGTTTTAGTGGGGCAGGACTGCAGCCTCTGTGCTTGTCATGTAAGTAATATTGTGCCCTCCATCCACAAGAGCAAAGGGAGGCTTGTTAAGCTAGAAATATCAACACACTGGGTTAAGGCTTGTGTAAAGGTTGGTGGAACGGGAGGAGGAATTACATTTTGCAAATCATGATGGTCTTCTGGTCAGATTCTGGCACAAATGCAAAATCCAGTGTGTGACAAGAATTTGAACAGGGCATAAAAATACCTTAGGTACCACCCAGTCCTGTGCTTGCAAAACAAATGAGAGGCACAAATACAAGATGGGTGACACCTGGCTTGAGAGCAGTACATGTGAAAAGGATCTAGGAGTCTTGGTTGACCACAAACTTGACATGAGCCAACAGTGTGATGCGGCAGGTAAAAAAAGCCATTGCTATTCTGGGCTGCATCAATAGTAAAGCATCTAGATCAAGGGAAGTAATAGTGCCACTGTATTCTGTTCTGGTCAGACCTCACCTGGAGTACTGTGTCCAGTTCTGGGCACCACAGTTCAAGAAGGACACTGACAAACTGGAACGTGTCCAGAGGAGGGCAACCAAAATGGTCAAAGGCCTGGAAATGATGCCTTATGAGGAACGGCTAAGGGAGCTGGGCATGTTTAGCCTGGAGAAGAGGAGGTTAAGGGGTGATATGATAGCCATGTTCAAATATATAAAAGGATGTCACATAGAGGAGGGAGAAAGGTTGTTTTCTGCTGCTCCAGAGAGGCGGACACGGAGCAATGGATCCAAACTACAAGAAAGAAGATTCCACCTAAACATTAGGAAGAACTTCCTGACAGTAAGAGCTGTTCGACAGTGGACTTTGCTGCCAAGGAGTGTGGTGGAGTCTCCTTCTTTGGAGGTCTTTAAGCAGAGGCTTGGCAACCATATGTCAGGAGTGCTCTGATGGTGTTTCCTGCTTGGCAGGGGGTTGGACTCGATGGCCCTTGTGGTCTCTTCCAACTCTATGATTCTATGAAATCTGTCCTTTTTGCTCTTCAAAAAATGGCAACCCTTTTGCGTGGCTGGAATGTAGCTTATGGTACAAAGGTGAGGGCCATGCCCATTTTTCCATTGCCTCTGGCCCCAGCCACCCCAGCATGTGGCCCCCTGGGATGTTTCCCAGGATACTGCATTTCATTCCCCTTCCTCTCCCCAGTTTCTTCCCTCCAGTCAGTCAGTATCCTCTGCTCATGAGCAGAGGTGATGCATCCCATTTCTCTCTCTCTCTCTCTATATATATATTTACTTTTTTCCATTTAATATTATACATTCACCCCATCATTATCCACAATACCACCCTGGCTCTTCAGAGCCTGTCGACTTCCTTCCCTCCCGCCTCAAGGCTTTCGAAAGTAACCTTTATATCATTGCAATTTATACGTTTTCCAATTACACTCATTACAGAATATCTCAAAATTTAAGTAAATATAGAAAGGTAGAAAATTTCTTATTACAAGTTCTCAGACAACCCTGCTAGTGATGTTAATGGCTTACAATAATCTTTCACACATTGCATAAATTTACTCCAATCCTTTTGGAATACTTGATCGTGCTGGTTTTGGATTTTTCCTGTCAGCTTCGCCAGTTCTGCAAAGTCCATCATCTTCACCTGCCACTCTTCTTTCCTTGGTACTTCTTGTTGTTTACATTTTGGGGCTCAGAGAATTCTTTTTTAAAAAAGGAGTATTTATTAGAGGTTTAATAGTTACAAAAAAGAAGAAGAAAGAAACAATAAAAAGTTTAACAGAACAAAACAATACCTTACAATACATTGAAAAGAAAAACAAAAACAAAAAACAATACAGCAAAACAACAAGAAAAACAAAAACATTTAAAAACACATCCAATATTTCCATATCTTTACCTTTCATTTACTTGTTTCATCGACCTCCTCACACCTCACTTCTAGTTCAATTAGCTATTTCAGCAAATCCTTTCCATCTTTCTCATTTTTTTGTTCTATAATTTATCTTAACACAATCTAACCTTAAATTTTCCACTTTGGCCCATTAACAATCAGTTTTTGCTTAATTCTTTATAACATTTCTGCTAAAACCATATAACTCAGAGAATTCTTGCCACAGTTGTTGCATACATAAACAGTCTTTTATCTTCTCTTGGTATCTCTTCACCCACTATACCCAGTAAAAAGGCTTCTGGTTTTTTGACAAAAGTATTTTTAAACATTTTTTTCTTTAACTCATTATAGACCATTTCCCAGAAAGCCTTTACCTCTTACAAGTCCACCGCATGCGTTAGAAGATACCTTCCCTTTCCTTACATCCTTAACTCTCATTAGTTCTTGTCTTGTACATTTTAGCCAATTTAGCTGTTGTTAAATACCACCTGTACATCATTTTCATCACATTTTCTTTAAGTGCAGTGCATGCAGTGAAGTTAATACCTTCCTTCCACAATCTTTCCCAGGATTCTAACTGAATATTAGATCCAAAAATCATTGGCCCATTGTATGATCACCCATTTGACTTCCTCATCCTTAGTATGCCATTCCAATAACAATTTATACATTTTCGATAACATTTTCCTCTTATCATCCAATAGTTCTATCTCAAACCTAGATCCTACTGTATCAAAACCCATTTTGATGCTTGAGCTTAAACACTAAGTAAGTAAATTTTTATTTATACCCCACCCTCCCCGGCCAAGATCGGGCTCAGGGCGGCTAACATCAAATGTCAAATACAATCAAATAATTGGTTAAAATACAGCTTAAAAATTAGAATCAGGATAAAATTAAATGACTGCCAATGAAATTACAACCATAGGGGTCGGGAACCTCAAGTATTCATCAGGGCCAGCTATCCATGTTGGTTTCATGTGAGCTGATAAAAGACCAAAGATGGAACTTACAAGGTCCCATAGAGCCCGGACCAAAGGCCAGGCGGAACAACTCCATCTTGCAGGCCCTGCGGAAGGATATCAACTCCTGCCGGGCCCTAGTCTCCTGCGATAGAGTGTTCCACCAGGCTGGGGCCAAAGCCAAAAAGGCCCTGGCCCTGGTTGTTGCATACATAAACAGTCTTTTATCTTCTCTTCGTATCTCTTCAGGAAGTGCCACTCTGCCCTGCCCTGTCGCCACCACAGCTGCCATACCCACCACCGTCATTGCTGCTTCTCCACCTGCCCCGCCACCTCAAACCACTGGTGGAGAAGCCAGGTCAGCAACGGTGCCAGTTTGAGGCAAGATCCCACCAAAATTGTGCAAGCTCTTGCGGGCTCCGAAAGGCCTCGCATGATTTCGGCTGGAATTGGTGCCAATACCTGTGTCACTTCTGGTGGTGGTAGGACAAAAACCTTGGTGGTTTCTGCTGCCTAAGGCAGCTGCCGGCTCTACTCTGTCCTCAACTGACCTATTTGGGCCTCTTTCCCGCATAGAGTCCCCCCCCCACACACATTGTTTGCCCTTCAGCTAATTGTGGGATTTCCACATCCCTGCTAATCCCTCGCCTTTGTGCACAGATGGGGCTGCTTTGGTCTCGCAGTGATCCACACGCAGAGAATGAGTAATGAGTTCATTATTTGTATATGCTATTTTATCCCATCTTTGCAGCAAGTAGCTCAGGGCAGCACGCATGGATCTCTCCAGACCCGTTCCCCCCCCCCATCAAGCAGCCGAATGTGGTAGTTAAGGCTGAGAGAGATGACGGGAGAGCACATTAAGACAGCACTTTATTCCATTTTCTCCACATTTCCTTACCAGATCATTTCCGTGTTTTATGTGATCTTTCATAGGATGTAAAAGCCTCTTCTGGAAATCTAACAGAATCTACTGGAAATTTAGCTCTCATTTCCATGTTAATTGCTTTTTTTAAAAACAACAACAACACAATTTTCAACCCCGTTAACCCGAAAAATCATGGGAGTTTTGCATCGTATTTTTGCGTGTGAAGACCCCCAAAACCACCCCCAAATGAAGACACTATTGACACAGATTTTAGTTTAAGGTTTTTGGCATTAATTTTGGCCACAACTTTACTGATTACGGCATGTGAGCGGTTGCTTAGGCATTGGTTCCAGGCTACCTGAACCCCAGCAACAGTGGGGCAAACAATGGGGTGCTGTGGCCATCCGAACAGTGCCGCCCCGCAACAGAGAGGCAGTTTCTGGTGATCTCACCACAACACATGCCCTCCAGGACCTGATTTCTTGCTGTTTCCATGAATCATGCCACCGCCCTCTGGTGTAATGAAATTTGTGGAGGTATTCCAGCATACAATTCTTCCCTGTAGTTTTCATGGGGAATCGGGGGGAAACTGAAGTGTACACGTGTATATAGTGTAGTGACATTTTATGGGTGCAAATGAAATTTGCACGGTGGCACAGCAACCAGAAAGCCATTCTTCCATAACTCATCTGTTAATATAGAGCCCAAGGAATGTTAGAAGCCAAGACAGAACATTATCAGGAAAATTAATGCAATAAAACCCATGTCTGAATGCTCCCCAAGAATGACATGGGGCTGAATGGTGATTTGAACTCGGGTCTTCCCCATCTTAGTCCAGTGTCTTAACTGCTACATACTGGCTCCGTCAGTGTGCATTGCATTTTACAGAGTCTCTAAAGAGGAAAACTCCAGAATTAATACAAATTTCTCCACAGAAGTTTAAAATAGTCAGGCTAATAAGAACTCTTTTTTGACTATTTATACATGCAGCAGTATGCTTCTCAAGTGCAAATTAAAGAGATATATTTAGCTTTCTGTTGGGAGTTGTGGAATCAGCATCAAATACAAGGGAACTGGCAGGAGAATTCTCGCATTTCTTATGCTAAATTTTAAAAAGAAAAGAAAAAAGAATTGGGCAAACACTTGTGAAAAACACCCAAATATTCTTTGCTCTTTGGGGAATTGCATTTGTTCAGAGGTCCTAAGTGACAGCCAATTGTTAACACAGAAAGACTGTCAGACCACAGTCGTACCTTGGTTGTCGAACTTAATCTGTTCCGGGAGTCCGTTCGACTCCTGAAATGGTTCAGAAACCAAGATGTGACTTCCAATTGGCTGCAGGAGCTTCCTGCTCTCAATCGGAAGCCGCGGAAGCCACGTCGGACATTTGGCTTCTGAAAAACATTCACAAACTGGAACACTCACTTCCGGGTTTACGGTGTTTGGGAGCCAAAACGTCCGAGTACCAAGGCATTCGAGAACCAAGGTATGACTGTAGTCTGATAAGACCATTAGTTGAAAGAATAAAGACACTTAAGGTATATTCCTTTGGCAACCAAAGCATTCTGGGGAGCAGATTCCGTGTAGCCATCATGGAATCATTGGGTTAAACCACCTTCTGAGTCGACGGCTCCCTTGACCAACTACGATACGATAATCTTTATTGTCATTGTCCCATACAGAACAACGAAATTGAAAAAAATCTACACCAGACATTCATTGGGGGGGTACCCGTGTGGGGCTCAGGAGCCCAGTTATGTCACCCCTTGCCTGCAGAGCTAGCAGCCTCTCACCCTTCTTTGAACACCCTCCCTTGTGGAGTGTTCCCACAGCCACATCTTCTCTCCTCTCTCATTGGAAGACCTCCGGGCAGCTGCTGCTGCCGCGCCTGGTCTCTGAGCTGCTTTCCTGCTCCAAAGAGGGCCAGGGACTTGTCTGTCCATTCCCAACAGCAAGGGCTGGTGGACTGACTGGCTGGACTCCCTCGCCTGCTCGCTTGCTTACTCCAAGGTCATCTCAGAGCCTGGCAACCAGCACCCCCTGACCAGCCCCAGAGGTCCCATTCGCCTGCGAAGCTTGTAACCAGGGCTGCTGCAACAAACAGCCTCACAAGCTTTGGGGAGGCAGAAAGAAAGGAAGGACGGACAGAGGCCACTGTTGCACACAGCACTCCGACCATCATTCAAGGCACCCCAGGGTGCCACGGCACACTGGTTGAATACCACTAGGTTGAATACCACCAGGAATACCACTAGGTCATAGCTGTCAACGTTTCCCTTTTTTAAAAGGGAAATTCCCTTATTCCGAATAGGATTCCTCGCAAGAAAAGGGAAAAGTTGACAGCTATGCACTGGGTTAAACCAAAGGAAGGTCCAACAGTGCAACTCAAAAAGAAGCAGGTGGGAAGTAAAGTCTCAGAGAAAAACAAATCTATAAGTGCCTACCCAAGAAAGAAACAGCAAGGGAAGAACATATCACTTTTCTGTCTATCGCCACACACTGGTGGAGGTAATAATAATAATAATAATAATAATAATAATAATAATAATAATTTATTTGCACCCCGCCCATCTGGTTTCCCCAGCCACTCTGGGCGGCTTCCAACAAAGATTAAAAATACATTAAAATGTCACACATTAAAAACTTCCCTAAACAGTGCTGCCTTCAGATGTCTTCTAAATGTCAGGTCAACTCTGTGTTTCACCTCTGAACAATGGGGGCGGCCTCCCCAACAGAACACTAAAATACAATAACCTATTAAACATTAAAAGCTTCCCTAAACAGGGTTGCCTTCAGATGTCTTCTAAAAGTCTGGTAGTTGTTTTTCTCTTTGACATCTGATGGGAGGGCGTTCCACAGGGCAGGTGCCACTACCAAGAAGGCCCTCTGCCTGGTTCCCTGTAGCTTTGCTTCTCGTAGTGAGGGAACCACCAGAAGGCTCTTGGCGCTGGACCTCAGTGTCCAGGCAGAACGATGGGGGTAACTTACTGCCAGTGTTATTGTGTATCACAGACAGCACCTGACATCACATTTGTAACCAGAGGCAGGATAGGTGGTTGTTGTTTGTAGGATTGGATTTAGGCACTAAAAAAGGATATTTTGTTTTGTTATTACCCTTCCTTGCTCATGTTAGTGAGATCAGCAGAGTGCCATCCTTTGCAGGTTAAACATGGAAGCTAGGACAAGGTTGGTTTGACCTTCTAGGAACAATAATCCAGGATGCTTTAAGCAGACTGGATTTTCGCTGGTATTACATACCCTCCAACATTTCTCCGGTGAAGATAGGGATGTCCTATTCAACAACAACAACAACAACAACTTTATTATTTATACCCCACCCATCTGACTGGGTTTGTCTCAGTCACTCTAAGGTGGCTTCCAACATATATTAAAACATAATAAAACGTTAAACATTTAAAAAAACTTCCCTATATAGGACTGCCTTCAGATGTCTACTAAAGGTTGTATAGTTACTTATCTCCTTGGCTTGGGGGTTGTATAATTCCATACCCTTCAATGAAAATAGGGACGTCCTACCATACCCTCCAACATTTCTCAGCTGAAAATAGGGACTTCCTGAGGAAAAGTGGGACATTCTGGATCAAATCAGTAACCGGGATGACTTCTGTAAATCTGGGACTGTCCCTGGAAAATAGGGACACTTGGAGGGTCTGGTATTACTCTATTTCTCTCCTTTAAAAATAACAATCAAACACACATGGTTTTGTGAAGAAATAAAATTAGTATGTACTTACATAATCTACGTCTCAAAGCAGCAATTACAGCAGCAAAATGAAGGCAGGTTTATAACGACTATCTAAGTTACAAAAGTACAAAGTGTAAGTACAAAAATGGTGTCTGAGCTGCAGAGCTCAGGCATGCATGTGTGGTCAGCATGATGAAGAAAGAAAGAAAGAAAGAGATGTCCAGGCAGGCAGGAAGTAGGTAGTGTTGCAGCTTCCTTCCACGGCAAAGGAAGTGACCTCACAGAGTCCTCTCTAGCAAATTTTACAGGAAAGCTCTGTGAACCTCAGCCCCTTTCATGTGCCCCTCTGGCAAAGCATGAATTGGTGGTTTGACTGTAATAGTGTCCCACATAGTTTGGAGAACTTGTCTTGTGGGTCAAATTAAGACTCCTACCAGACCCATGGACCAGAGGCCCCCCCACCCCTAGTCTATACTGACTAGTAGTGCATGCCCAGGATTTCAGAATGGGGGTCTCTCCTTGTCTTACCTGAAGATGCAGAGCAGAAACTCTGCCACTGAGCAATGGTCCTTCTCTTTCTTTCTTTCATTCAGTAAGAGTTTCCCTCCCACCCGCTTTCTCCCTTGGCAGTGCTTGGCCGCTTTCCTCTGCACTGTTGCCTTGCTCCCTTTATTTAACACAGAGGAGCATCCCAGTCACTGAGCATTCTTCCTCCGAGCTTGAGTGTTAACAAAGGCCTTGGAATCCACTGCAGCCGACCTGACCTGGTCACTCCTTTGATTCCCTGTCTGTAAAACAATGCCTATGTTCAAGTTTCTCTGCAGCCCGGATTGGATTTGAAGGTTGCTTTCCTCTGGGTCAGTGAGCTGGCTTTGTGTTCAGTGGAGAAGCTTTTTATCAGCTTGGCTGGCATGTTTGTGTCAGAACTACAAAGCTGGGCTGAAAGCAGCTCTTGCTTTGAATGGACAGGTTTATGCCAGAGTGGCTGAAGGGTGAATAGGCTCTTCGGATTTTCAGAGTTACCAAGCCTAGGAAGTTGCCAGAGCTAGGAGTCTCACATTCTTAAAAACACATGCACATACATGGCTGGAAAAAATGACTGGGAACAGAAGCTTTTCTAACGTCCCTGAAGACCATTTCACACATTCCAGCAACAGGATTATCATAGATTGTCTCCTACTAAGTTTTATTCCAGAGTAGACCCACTGAATTAAAATATCAGAGTTAGCCATGACTATAGCAGTTTGAAAGCACGTCAAAGTGCAAGTAGATAAATAGGTACCGCTCCGGCGGGAAGGTAAACGGCATTTCCGTGTGCTGCTCTGGTTCGCCAGAAGCGGCTTAGTCATGCTGGCCACATGACCCGGAAGCTGTACGCCGGCTCCCTCGGCCAATAAAGTGAGATGAGAGCCACAACCCCAGAGTCGGTCACGACTGGACCTAATGGTCAGGGGTCCCTTTACCTTTACCTTATTAAATGTATTTGCTCTGAATAGTGCTAGCATTGAAGTCAACCCAATAAAAATAATTATAGTTATGCTATATATTTTGTTTGGCTATCTGCCTGCTATGCTTCTGGATCTTTCTTAATATAATGCAACAAAATGTGGTGTGAGGGTTCCTGAGGAGCAGGCTTTTGTCCATGGTTGGCTATAGCTAGGAACCAATTTGAACTAAACTGGTGAAATGAGCCTTTTGAAACAGCAATGATTTTAACTGCTGATTTCAAAGCCACAATGATTTTGGAGGTTTCTTAGATTTTCTGAGCAATGCCAGGTATGAGGCTGCTAGTAATTGGTGTTGCAAAGTGTCTTGTTTGTTGTTGTCTTTTGCCAGGGATACCTGTATTTATTTATTTGTTTGTTTATGTACACATTCATTCATTTTTATGGGCCTCGTCTCCTACCTTTCACCCTGACCAGTCTCAAGGTGGTCTATTGGAATAATTAGATGGTCCAGATCAATTTTAAAATTGTGTGTCGAAACAACAGTAAAACTACAGCAATAAAAAAGGCAGACCGTCAGCAGATTAAAAACAACGGATAGGCCATTTTAAAGGGTCTCAAGTGCCACTGATGGTATAAGAGCAGAGGACTGATTTTGCATGAACATTGACAGGTTAACCAGACTATGTAATCAGGAGCAGGAATCCAGACCACAAAAGATACAACTCAGTTTGATTAAATCACCCACAAGGTCCCAGCTGCAATAAATCTGCCCACAAAGCTCCAGAAACAACAGCAGATAATTACTGAGCAATGATAGCTTACTGCACCCTCCTGACATCTGTGGTGAGGGCTTGGGGTGGAGTGAAGATGAATCTGTCATCCCTCCAGTTCCCAGAAGTGGGACTTAGACCTTTTCTAGCTAGTTAACTCGGGGACCCAGGTGGCGCTGTGGGTAAAAGCCTCAGCGCCTAGGACTTGCCGATCGAAAGGTTGGCGGTTCGAATCCCCGCGGTGGGGTGCGCTCCCGTCGTTTGGTCCCAGCGCCTGCCAACCTAGCAGTTCGAAAGCACCCCCGGGTGCAAGTAGATAAATAGGGACCGCTTACTAGCGGCAAGGTAAATGGCTCGCCAGATGCAGCTTGTCACGCTGGCCATGTGACCCGGAAGTGTCTGCAGACAGCGCTGGCTCCCGGCCTATAGAGTGAGATGAGCGCACAACCCTAGAGTCTGTCAAGACTGGCCCGTACGGGCAGGGGTACCTTTACCTTTACCTTTAGCTAGTTAACAGCATTAGTGATGGAACAAGCAGATGATCTTGGAATCAACTGACCAGGAAACCCTTTGTTGCAAGCCTATGTGGTCTCAAATCGACCCAGCTGGAGCTGAATTCTTTTAGATTGTTCTCACCCAGAAGTATCCTTCTGCTCTCTGTTCCTTTTATCCTATTTTCAGCAAAGCCAGTATTCAGAAATGCAAGCCACTCCCTATGCTATTCTGTGATGCTGCGGCCATCCAAATCATTGCAGCAACACTGGCAAAGCAATTTTGGTAAACTCAGCAGAAGGATGCATGTATACAAAGCAGCAAGTTCACCAAAACTGAGCCATCTGTTGTTTAATGGCAACCATTATCTAGGTCTTAAGCATCATCTTGTTCCATTTCCACAGAGAGTATGTTCTCTGTGTTCTCCCTCCATGCTCATGTCTGCAGCACCCTGCTATTGTCATCAGTGTGCAGTCAACTGTTTGTGCAGATAAGGTGTCAATAGCCAGTGCAGCCCATGCCAGACACCTGTGGTGTAGTGGTTAAGAGCAGTAGACTCGTAATCTGGTGAACCAGGTTCGCTTCCCTGCTCCTCCACATGCAGCTGCTGGGTGACCTTGGGCTAGTCACACTTCTCTGAAGTCTCTCAGCCTCACTCACTTCACAGAGTGTTTGTTGTGGGGGAGGAAGGGAAAGGAGATTGTTAGCCACTTTGAGACTCCTTTGGGTAGTGATAAAATGGGATATCAAATCCAAACTCCTCCTCCTCTTCTTCTTCTTCTTCTTTGGGTCTAGGTCTTTGCTGGCATCTAAATGAAAGCCATGGTGGCACATTGCAGACACGGCAGAGGAGAGAGTTCAATAGTTTGGGTGACATCACAGAAAAGGCAGCGCCTTCTTCCATATATGCTAGAGATGCTTCCATGTTTTCACTTTCTGGTGGGAGATTTCATAGAATTGTAGCATTGGAAGAGAACCAAATACTCAGAATTGTGACTCGGTTTGTAAGCCCCAAGCCCCAAGCCATCCCCTGAATTGTTGTTGATCTCTGCGACTGAAGAGAACAACTCACTTTGTAAATAACTTAACTTTGTTTCTCCAGGTGGCAGCTCATCATCCGTAGAGATACGAATCCGGTTTCTCTAAATGTGGCCAGGTCCACAAAGTGTGGCAACTGGTGATGAATGAGTGGTTTACACAGCAGAGTAGAGCTGCCTGCCTCTCTTTCTTCCGACTGCTGTTTAATCGTCCCAGTTTCTGGTAGTTCCAACTTATCCCAGGGTGACCCAAGGGCGTCTCAGCCAGACGTGCCTGAAATCTGATTCCACCTGCATTGGCCCAATTCACTTAGGAATTTGGGATTTGGGACATGCCAGCAGCTGGGCCTCCTTAAATGGCACCAGTGATGAGGATTAGGGAGAGAGTGCTCCATTTCATTGGCCCATACTAATTTTGCATGTGTGCATTCATAAATCTGTTTCGTCCTCTTTTTGCATCAACCTTTTAATTTTTTAAAAAATAGATTCAAAAATGTGTATGTTAATACATGCCAATTTGAACACATATTAAATTTATATTTTACCTTAATGTACACATTTCTGAATGTGTTTTATTCTAAAAATCGTTTTTGGGGTTGCATTTTGGTACTTGTGCCAGCCAAGAACTGTCGTAAAATCTCAAATTCAAAGCACAATTAAGATCCACTCCATATACTGCTCCAGTGGGGTGCAAATTAGAAAAATCTTCTCCATCCCACAGGTCCTTTCATTGCAGAAACAAGGCAATATTATGAGATATATCCCCAATGTGACTGAACCGGCCCAGAGATGCAGAGATCTGTAATACCTTCTTCAATATTAAAAAGCTTCTTGGCCCAGCCGTTCTACTATACCTTCAGCAAAGGAGCACAGAGGTCAGACCACATTGAGGCTGATAGGATGAGCAGATGCTCAGCTGGGCAGGCAGGTCGTTCCAACATGCAGATTCATGTATACGGAGTGAGTGTAATGGGGCTTTAATGCTTTGACTACATATCAGTAAAAATGCTAATTAGCAAGCCAGGCTGAAAAGCATTTTTCATTAAAAAAACAACTAACAAACAAATGTTGCCTGAAGCTCATTTGGAGAATGAGATTTCACATTACAAGAAGAGATCTACATGTTCCCTGCGAAAAAGAAACCAAGCAACCTAGTTACTGCCACTTAGAAAAGCCAAAAGCTGATAAACCAAGGAAGCACTATTGCTTTCTCTAAAATGGCCGGAATAATTGGCCACTAATTGCTGAGGGAAAAGGATCTGGGCGGGCAGGACTCTGCATCTGTGCTTTGTTTTTATAAACAATCTGGGTTATTTTTTTACTTGAGCAGCTTCCCAAGGCCATTTATTGCCTTTGCTGCAAAACCAAGACAATTCAGATGTGTTGGTTTGGTACTCATTGCGTTATGACTTTCAGCGTAAAAGCATCAGCGAGTTACACCCAGAAGGGTTTTGTGAGTTGGCAGCACTGGGTAAATTCTCAGCGATAGAGTCAAATTCTCCATTATGCAACCAAAAGAAGCCCCCCCCCCCCAAGCATTTTTGATTGTACCAAGTAATTTCTACTTCCTGGGCTGAGTGGAAATGACCTCTCAGAATTCTCCGCCCTATGTTTAGCAGTGAAATTGAGGGGGGAGTGTTGAAGTAAGAGTAGTGAAAACACAGTTAAGAAGCTTAAATCATATATGGGACCTACTGACACTCTTCTTTTGAAATTAAATCCATGTCCAGACTTTAACATTCAAAAACTTTACTTGCAAAAACTTATACATGAATTAAAACTTAATATTTACAGCCACATCTTCTCCAAGCATGGGCTCACAGTCTCTTCTAACTTACAAACAATTGCATTTCCCACTCTTTCCAGAGCTCAACACTCAACCTTCTGTATTTCAGGACATGCCTTGCAGCTCCTATGAGAGATCTCCACTTTTACCTTCTCCTGCAGCTTTGATCTCTTTTGTCAAGCAGAGAAAAAGCTCTCCAACACTCTATCAACTTAGCAGTGTTCACAGTGGATCCTAAAACAGAGTCATCTTGTGTCACATAAGATGGAGGCTCTCCTTCACTAGATAATTCCTATGTGACCAACAGTAGCCAATCACATAGGAGAAATACTAGAGAATTCCCTAGAATTCAGTTACCAACCAATCAAATTTTAACACAAGCATTTATAAATTCAGTGAATTAAATCCCTATACTTAACAGGGAGAAACTCCTCAAATATTTTCCAGCATGAGTAAAATTTTCAGATGATTTCTTGAAGCGGGAGGCTCAACACCAGCAGCAAGGGTGTGGCTTCATTCTGAACCCTGCAAGATTATTTTCCTTCTAGTTGCCAATGCAAGTCATTTCAAACAGTAGTGGCAATAGCTTTGTTCATAGGTTGGCAGCTTGGCTGCCATTTTGTATTCCCCACAATCTCCCTTGAAGGGCTATAAGGATACACCACTCCAAAGGCTTTTTCGAGCAAGGGAAGGTCCAGAAGGATAGCAGGGATCGGGAGGCGTCTCCAAGAAAGGGAGAGGCCAAGTATGCATGGTAAAGGTAAGAAAACACCCAAAGGAAGGTCAGAGCTATGGTCAGTTGCTATGGTAAGGGGCAATACATGCTTGAGTATAATCAGGATATGCCCATATAAGGAAGCAGAAATGTTATGTACTGAAGTTCTCACCCTGGGCCAGCAGGGGGATACTGTAGATAGTTATGCAAATAAGGGATCGAAAGTGACGTTCAGTGATTGGATAGTTTTAGAAAATTGTTACAGTAACGTTGTACTGGAGCTCTATATAAGCAGGCTGACTGAACCCTTCAGTTCAGTTCTGTTCTGGCCTCTGAATAAACAAGAGCTGTTTGAAGAATCGCTGTGTCGTCTGATATGTTCACCCACAAGATAACAAGAAACTTACTGGGAACAGAAACTTATGATTTCCCAGAAATCAGGTGTTTTACAAGAAATCAGGTGGTATTGTTGGATCAAGTGTATGAAAGGCTGGCGCACCTAGGACCGTGCGTGCAGACTGCGAGCTTATTGCGCTGCACCTTTGTCTTGCATATGCAATTCAAATAAAGCCTGTTGAACCCTGCAAGGTTGTTTGCCTCTTTGTGTAACTCTGTGCTCCGAGGACCCAATAAGAGGAAGGAAAGAAGGTCCTTCACCCTGACATAGGTCTCATTCACACTATACTTTTAATGCCATATTAATCCACTTTAAAGAGTCGTGGCTTCCCCCAAAGAATTCTGGGCAAGTGTAATTTGTCAAGAGTGCTGAGAGTTGATAGGGAATCCTCCCAAAGCTAGGATCTCCAGAGTGGTTTTTGTCAGCATCGCCCTTGAGCCAGTGTTACCAACTGGACTCATCCACCTCAGCCCCGACTGGGCTAGGCGAGCTGGATGGCACTTCCAGAGACCACCTTCCTCTGCGGAACAGGTCCAAGTGCCGTGGACTCACAACTCAGAGCTGTGAGCACCACAAATCACTCCAACAAGAAAACAGTCGTTGTGCAGCAGAGTACAGCAGAGCATAAATCACTCGGACGACTGCGCTGAAGAATATCTTCTTTTATTCACTAACAGCTACTGTACTATACACTATATACAAATGGAGATGCTGGAGTGCACTGAGTCTTACAGCTGCTTTCTGCAGCGACCTTATCTACACAGAGATAACACTCAGTCTTTTCGACACACTAACTGACTCACTCCCTGACCGACTCCCTCTCTCTCTCTGGCCGACTCACTCTCTCTCTGTCTCTGACTCTCACTCTCTGAGTGTGGCGCTGGAGCAGAATAAGTAGATATAAGAACACGCCTCCTCCTCTCTGCAGAGTCAGGAGACTGATGAGGAGATTCTTGGGTATGGGAGGGGTGAAATCTCCTCAATTTTAACAATCAGAGAATACTGAATGTTCGGTGAGGGTTATGGGGGAATCTCTTAAAAATTCAGAACCCTTAACAAACTGAAGCTCTCAGAATGCTTTGGGGGAAGCCATGGCTGTTTAAATTGGCATCTTAGTGCTTTAGATTTATTATGTGAACGTGACCATAGTGTCATTCTGGGACATTATGGGGAGGGGGATTGGGGCCCACCACAAGCATATGCCAGAAAATATTTGGCAAAAAACCTCTTTTTTCGTGTGGCTCTGCTAATGCCTCTTGTTTGCTAAGATGGAGAATAGAGAGGTGTGTATGAGTGCATATAGAAACTGCCCTACTTGTGAGATGGCAAAATGTACAATCATTGCCCTGCCCATTTTTGCTGCCAGCCTTGCCCACCAGGCCCTAAATGCTACAGTCACGGATGAAGGAGGCTCTATAGCACAGGAGCCATCTCCTTGGGCCAATGTCGCCACCGCCCAATAAAATATTTGAGGGGGCCGCACTCCTAAGTTGATGGGCATATGTTGCCTGGACAAAATAAAGTTGGTGGTCTTTCAAGTTTTACACTTTTTGTTATTACAGAAATTAAAAAACCAGGATCCATAAAAAAGCCAGGATGAATAATGGATCAATAGCCAGCTATTACAAAGCTCCCTTCCCTCTCTCTCAGAATCGCACAGTCTCGGGCCCCCTCCCAACTGGTGTCTTTTGCGAAGGTATTCTGCAGCATGTCATAGACATAATAGTTCATTAGTGCTGGATTTTTACTGGGCCGTCTAGTTGTTTAGTGATGCTTGTTAGTGTGTGATGGCTGCCTGGAGAGGCAGTCCTGCTCTGCAGCGCAGTAAAAGTGGGATGACAACAACAGCAACTAACCTGGAACATATTTGGCATGAAAAGTTACAGAATTACATTAGGAAGTTATGGGATATGCATGGATTGGGAACAAGCTGCATGCTCACCCCAACACCTATTCAGGTTCAAATAATCATAAATGCACCATAAAATGGATGTTTAGAGTGGCTCTCCAAACCCCTTCCTTCTTATCACAGCAAGCAGGCATTCTGTGCCAACTCATCCCCCCAAAACACTTTATTGGAGGGGCCTCTTTTACCTGCACTTCTTGGGGAAGCAGCGTAGAAAACCAGGTCCCAAGGTTATCCAGCAAGAATCAAAACACCACAGAGAGAGCTCTTCTAGCTAACTTCCCTTAGGCCTTGTTAGAATGAATATGGCTACATTTTTCTTTGCTTCAGGCTAGTTGAGCACAGGCCAACCAATTTCCTCTAGGGTCTGTTGCAGAAGACTGTGCTATAACCCTTGTCTCTGACTTCCAATTTTCTGCCTGCAGGGAATTTTTGAAATCTCAAACCCCGGAGAGCCTCAGACAGCCGAGGCCCTTCAAGATATGTCATTTATTTAACTGTAGCTGCTGTTTGTTCTACTAAGAACATAAGAAGGGCCTTGTGGAATCAGGGCAATGGCACATCTAGCCCAGAGTTCTGTTCTCACAGTGGCCGACCAGATGCCTATGACAAATCCCAAGCAGAACTTGATCAGCAGCTGGCATGGAGAGGCATGCTGCCTCTGACAGTTTGCAGCCATCACAGCCTCCTGCAGAGGTGGGTTCCATAGCTGAGCTTTGCATTGTGTGAACAAGTACCATATTTTTCGCCCTATAGGGCGCACCGGCCCATAGGGCGCACCTAGTTTTTTTTTTGGGGGGGGGGAATAAAGAAAAAAAAATTATTCCCTCCCCAGGCACGGGGCTGGGGTGGGGGAAGCCCGAGCTTCCCCCGACCCCAGCCTCCAGAACAGGCTGCTATCTGCAAGCCTCGGGAGCCCGGCGGGAACTCCCGCCAGGCTCCCCAGGCTTGCAGATATGTGCCCGAAGCCTGGGGTGCGCTGCTCAGTGCGCCCCAGGCTTCGGGATGCAGGCTGCTATCCGCAAGCCTGGGGAGTCCGGCGGGAACTCCTGCCGGGCTCCCAAGGCTTGCGGATAGCTTCCTGAAGCCTGGAGAGCGAGAGGGGTCAGTGCGCACTGACCCCTCTAGCTCTCCAGGCTTCAGCGAAAGCCTGCAATCGCCCCATAGGACGCACACATTTCCCCTTCATTTATGGAGGGGGGAAAGTGCGTCCTATAGGGCGAAAAATACGGTACTTCCTTTCGCCTGCCCTGGATCTTCCAACATTCAGCTTCATTAGATCTCAATAACAACAACAATAAATTTTATTTATACCCCGCCCTCCCCAGCCAGAGCTGGGCTCAGGGCAGCTAACATCAATAAAATCACAGTAAAAACATAATAGGGGAAAAAGAGAATCAAAACAAAACAAAAAAATTTAAAATACAGGTTAAAATGCAATTTAAAATGCAGCCTCATTTTAAAATAGCTGATAAATCAAGAGCATAAGGTGAGGGAAACAGAAGGGCCAGACTGAGTCCAAACCAAAGGCCAGGTGGAACAGCTCTGTCTTGCAGGCCCTGCAGAAAGATGTCAAATCCCGCAGGGCCCTGATCTCTTGTGACAGAGCGTTCCACCAAATCGGGACCAGTGCTGAAAAGGCCCTGGCCCTGGTTGAGACCAATCTAACCACCTTGTGACCTGGGACCTACAAAATGTCATTTGTGGACCTTAAGGTCCTCTGCGGGGCATACCAGAAGAGGCGGTCCTGTAGGTACGTGGGTCCTAGGCCGCATAGGGCTTTAAAGGTCAAAACAAGCACCTTAAACCTGACCCTGTACTCCACCGGGAGCCAGTGCAGTTGGTAAAGCACTGGGTGAATGTGACCCCATTCTCCTTGAGTTCTAGTATTAAGAGAGAGGGAGGAAAACTTTTCCAATTTTTTTTGAGTGAAATTATAGCGGATCATTGCTGGTTGTTTGTTTGTTTGTTTTGAGGCTCATTGTGCTTTTTTCTGTCTAAACTGATGATGGTATGTATTCAGCTTGAGAAAAGTTATGCTGGCATTATGAGCAGGCAGGTTACTGATACTCCACCCCTTTTTTGTATATGACACCTGGTATTCTGACCCTGCAGAGGATTTGATGGCAGGAACTCCCTGAGATTACTATTTCAGTCTGAGCTATCCACTGTTTTAGGGACAGATCTCTTGTGAAAAAAAGAAAAAGTCGCTCAATTCTCCCCAGTTACAAAAAAAGTGGGAAATTGCATACAACACCTTGCACACAATGGAAACGTTGTGGAAGTATTCTGGATCTTTCACCAATGTCAGATTTTATTGCAATAGAAAAAAAAAATGTGTTTTGATGACTGCAATATTCTGGTATAGCAATCGAATGATGATCACATGTGGAAGAATGCAGAAAAATGGTACAGTACATCTGGAAGGGCTTTCAATGTAGATGATATTGAGCTAAATAGACTAATAGCCTGGCTCTGTATCAGACAGCTTCCTATCTTTCTAGTCCTACAAGCCCCTGCATGATACAGGCAAACCCAATGCTGAATTATCCACAAGAGATGGATTTTAAGCCTTTGCCTGAAAACCTTAGGTAAGAGAGATTCCACCACCTATCTAGATAATCTCTCTCACTCTCTCTCTCTCACTCTCTCTCTCACACACACTGAAATATACTTGGAGTCGAGAGTGGACTTCATGCTCTTTATTCAGCTCATAGTGGTGAGGAGGAATGAAAGTTCCCCCAAAGTATCTGCTTTATATACATTATTTACACAATGGGCTGCATGTGATTGGCTAATTCCGGGATTCTCCTGTAGGCCAATCAGGTTGTGGATTCACTTCCATCTGGAGCTGGATTGGGTGGCTCCTGCGGACCAATCATACTGCTGCATTGTTCTAGAACCAATCAGACTGCTGCATTTTGGACCCTATTGTTCTAGGAGCAATCAGACTGCTGCATTTTGGATCCTATTCAACTCAGTACACAACACACACACACACCTCCCTAGGTATTGTACTTAAACTTCATGCCAGCTGAAGGGTACAAGCAAAGATCTCTCATCCTGCAGCTCTCAACCAGAGCATGAGATGCTGGCCAACAAGATGTCCCTCAAGCGTGAGATTCAGCAGTGCACTAGCAGCTGATTGGCTGCAACAGTTATCTCTTAAAGCAATACTAGATGCTGGGATCTAAGAACTGAGCTATTTTTCTCTGCCCAGTATTTAATGGGAAGGGTTTGCTGCTTAATGAAGTAGAGGAGGGGGAACACTCCTTGAGCTTGTAGGTATCAAATCAATGCCCTTTAATGATGTCATGAAAGGAACGCATGATGTCACCTTGATCAAAGACATTTTATCCACCTAGCCCACTGTTGCATGTGCCGTTAGTGACTCTTCAGAATTTCAGGTCACTGTGTCTTTTCTTCTTTAATAGCCCACATGCATAATTTCTGTATTTCAGTTTTAATGTTTTGCTTAATGTTCTACTTGGATTTTTATTGCATTCTGATATTACATACTGACTTTTTGCTTGTGCTTTTTATGATTGCAATTTGTGCGAAGTACTTAGAGATTGTTACATTAAGTGCTATGTAAGTTATTAAAATGGACGAATGAATGGGTTCCATCGTCGGGAACGGCTCTTGTCATCATAACATTTCTCCTGCTGTATCACCAAAACGTACACTCCCATAATAGTCCAGCCAATTGGATTTCATCCTCCTCTCCGAAGCAGCAGAAAACATCTACTTCCTGTCTTATTTCTTGATTATGTTGAGCAGCTCTTCTGAGCATAGGGAAGTCATGTTGGACATATCTGCGCATAGGCTCTCTTGCCATGCTGTAAAGGGACCCTACTTTTTTTGCAGAATACCTCTTGGAGAGCTCAAGGAGAAGCAAAATGTGCGAGGTTCCGTTCAAAACAGCCAACCAAAACACACAGACAAAGTGCATAAATGTTGGGGGTGGGGAATCCATAAGCACCAAATCCTAACTGTTGGGATACTGCTAGGGAGACAAAGGCCATAATGCCTCCATCGCCGTCTCTGGATGAACACCGATCTCCCATGGAAACAGCATCAGTCAATTAGCGACACGAGCCTCAGACACATTCCAAGACTCATGCACGCCCTTTTCAGCAGAAGTTCCACAACAGAAGATTCACCCAGGAGAGCATAAATTTACAGCTTTATTCAACGTTGGTCAGAACAAAGGAAAAACATGACTGCTTGCTTCCATGTCGAGGACACAGCCAGAAACAAAAGCTCTATACAAGACGGAAACTCCCTGTGAGCAGGAAGTACACAGGCTTGTGACACACAACAGCCCGTTCCCTTTTTAAGGAGGAACAGAAATATCCTAACATCCTCCCCCTTTCCGTGTAACGTGTAGTACCTGTGGTTCAACCCAATTGCAACCTCTGTACATAAACCTTAAGTTGTTCTCTGTTAACAACCTTAGACAACAGGTCAGCAGGAATTTCATTTCCTGGCATGTAGGACACCTGAATGAGTCCTTTCTGAATACACTCTCTTGCACAATGTAGCTTAATCTGCAAGTACTTGGTTCTTTGCTTGCATCTCTCTGAGGTCAGCAAAGCCAAACAGGATCTATTGTCTTGATACACCTGTATAGGACATTTCACAGAAACTCTGATGTCCTTAAACAGTTGCACCAACCATTCATGAGTGAAAATGACAGAGCATTGAGTTCTGCTTCACAGGACCTTGGGCTTACTGTCGTCTGCTTTTGCACAGCCAGTCAAGCAGACAGTGGTTGTACATGTAGCATACTCCAGAAGTGCTTGTACCATCCGTGGTGTCACTTCCAAAACTAGCATCTGCAAAGATTTCAAGACCTAACACTAACACCCTCCCCAGTTTTGAGCCAAATCATGTCCCCTACTGAAGCCTTATAAAAGCAAAATCTGGCTCTACTCTCACTCAACCATTAGGTTCAGAGGAGACTCAACAAACACAATCTTGCTGCTTGCATTGATTGCAAATGATTTCAGACAGAAGATGACTAACCTCCACTTTGATGTGCTAAGCACATTTGTGTGCCACCCGCACAAGTTGGCAAAAAGAAAGAAGAAGCTTAGAGCAGATTCAGCGCTGGGGTGGGCGGAGCCTAGAGCCCTGAAGGAGATGCAAATGGCCCCCTGCCAACTCACCATTCTGATGGTTTGACAAGTGGCCAGAGGACAATAATCACCCACCTCAGGTGATCCTCACCGTTCAACTGTGGAAGGGCTGCTCTATGCCTCTGTGTATTGGAGTTCATGGCTCCTGGCCACACTTTCTTGAAGAACATCTGAAGAAGTAGGCAGGGAGGGATAATCCTGTGAGGAAGCAGGATCCTCTGAAGAAATTGCTTTAGCCTTCCAAAAACTCTCTAAGGTTGGGCATGCACACCTAGTAGAATTGACTCACCCAGTGATAATGTGGCATCTTCAGACTGGGCTGGGAATGTCCTCTGTTTGAAACCCTGGAGTATCACTGCCCAGTCAGTATTGAACAATACTGAGCTTTCTGGACCAATCATTCTGCCTCTGCAGAAGGCAGCTTCCTTTGTTCCTCATCCTCACGTTTCTCAGATCTTACACTCCAAACATGAAAACACACCCATTACACCGTGGATGAAAGCTCAGTAGCAACACTTGCTCTGTATAAGGCAGCTCATTCTATATATCCTCAGGGAAATATTCTGGTGTGTCCATTCAATACGGGATTCACTACTTTGCCTTGTTAAAGGCAAGATTCCTTCAGATGCCATCATGCTGCACTATTAACACAAATGGGATAAGTAAAAGCGAACTAGTGTGGTGTAGGGAGTTACTTTTTGATTTCATTAATTCTGTTAGGCCATAGGCCAACCTCAGCACCGGCTGATTATTTTATTATTATGTTTTTGAAGAAAAATCAGGAAACAAAGAACAATAATATCCTCTCCTCTTAAGCAGAGGAAGCAAAATCTCTTCAGTTCTCACCTTTGATATGAGAGACGGCCTTTGCAAATGGGAGGAAGTCTCTTGGTTGGGTGTGCTTATCGTTTGAGTGAAGGTCAACAGTTCCGTCTATAGCTCAAATAATGCCCACGTACGCTGAGATCTAATTTCGTTTTATTGCTATTGCGAGAGCAGTACTGATAAATAGTGTCATATTTTCTTCTCTTCAGCAGAAAGGACCATGTGAGGACTCTGAGGCTCTTGATACACGTCCTTCATTACCCCTCGATTCTGGGAATGAGAGTCAAGCGAGGGTTGACACACCCAGTGATGAAGTGGGAGACCCTTTGTCTCCCCATCAATGCATTAGAGGATTTCATTCAGAAGGTTTCACCGGTACTTATCCTTTTACACAAATATTTGGGAGGGTGAGGGCAAGGGAGACAAACAATAAAAGGTAAACAAGTTAATAAAAACTTTAAAAATATAATCCTGAGCCCTATTGGGATTGTACTGGCTGGGCAGAAAAGGGAGGGAACACATTTCTGCATTATCCATCAGCTCAGACTTTCTCACCTAAAGATCCCAATGGGAACAAAAAGAATTACGCCAATTCCAGGACTGGCATACATCCACCACCTCATTCAATGGATGTGTGGGGTGAAATGGAAGCGCTCTGGATCCAGAAAATCCAAAACATCCACTGATGCATTCCCAACATGCTCCCAGTAGATCTCGTAAGAGCGTAAAATGGGCCCTTCTGGATCAGGCGGATGGCCCATGTAATCCAGCATGCTGCTCTCTCAGTGGCCAACCAGAGGTTCATAGGAAGGCCACAAGCACCAGAGCACTCTCCCTACAGTTTCTGGCAACTTCTGGCAAAGTAATGTTCAGACACATTACTGCCTCTGTCCTCCATTTCTGTCGTAGACAGAAGCATTCCGTTGCAGAGCAATCAGGGACTAGGAGTCTTTGAGGAACTCTTGCCTGAAAGCAGAATCCACATATGAAGTCCAGAGGTCAGGGAATCCAGATGGTGAGCAGCAAGGAACTACGTACAGGCATTGTTTCCAACATCGGACTGCTGCTGAATGCTCTGTTTAGGATTCCCAGAGCCAGCTGGCTCTCATCAGTGCCTTCTCCTCTGTGAAGGTTGATCAGTTGCAGGTGGAGTCAATCCCTGTGAAGGCAGGTGGAGTCAATCTACTGCTGTTCAGTAGGAGAAACTGGTCCATGACACTCTCTGCTGTTGGAGAACCAACAATGAAGGGAAAGCTGGGAGGACATAAGAAGAGCCCTGTTAGATGAAAGCAAAGGCGCATTTTCCTCTGTGAAGGCTGATCAGTTGCAGGTGGAGTCAATCCCTGTGAAGGCTGATCAGTTGCAGGTGGAGTCAATCCCTGTGAAGGCTGATCAGTTGCAGGTGGAGTCAATCTACTGCTGTTCAGTAGGCGAAACTGGTCCATGACACTCTTTGCTATTGGAGAATCAACAGTGAAGGGAAAGCTGGGAGGACATAAGAAGAGCCCTGTTAGATGAAAGCAAAGGCGTATTTGGTCTGGCATCTTGTTCCCACAAACCAGATGTTCCAATAGGAAGCCTACAAGTGGGACCCTAATGCAACAGCGCTCCAAGCCCCCACATGTCCCCCAGCATCTGGTATTAAGAGGCAGACCACCTCTGAGACAGGAGGTAATATATAGCCATCATTACTAATAGCCATGAAACAACCTTCAAGATGTTTCGCAGAAAGCAATTCAGAAATGAGATGAAATAACTAACTAAGGGGTCCCTTTGGGATGGGTGAATCTGTCCATTTAGTTTTCTCTGTTTCTCCATTTCCCGGTCTCTGTTTCAATTCTCTACATTTCCGCATCAGTTTGTAAATTTTGCTAAAGGCCTCATGAATATTCACCAGCATTTTTGTGCCTTTCTCCCAACAAACACAAGTTTATTAGGAGATTTTGCCTAATGTTCACGTTTGCAAAGTATTTTTCTCCTGACATAATGCTTTTTTTTTTGCATGCTATTTTCATTCATATATACATTCTTCTGCGCCCTTTACCTCAGCATATTCATTTTTGTACATGTTAGCTGACCGGACAAATACGTCGCAAAATTCAGAGGAATTTGGATTTCAGGGGATGGGTGCATTACAGTTCTCATATTGTTTTGGAAGGCATGGATCTGGTAGGTTCTCCTTTAAATGTGAGCTGAATGTAATTTCTCCCCCAGTCCCTACACCTGAGGCAACAAATCCCACCAATGTCCCTCCCTATCTTGGGTAATAAGAAATTGCTTCCAATGATAGCCATCTTCAAATATCTCAAGGGCTGTCACATGGAAGAGGGAACATGCTTGTTTTCTCTTGCTCTGGAGGGTAAGACTCGAACCGGTGGCTTCAAGTTACAAGAAAGGAGATTCCGACTAAACATCAGGAAGAACTTTCTGGCAGTAAAAGCTGTTCGGCAGTGGAACAGACCCCCCATGAGACGTGGTGGGCTTTCCTTCCTTGGAGGTTTTTAAGCAGAGGTTGGATGGTCATCTGTCATGGGTGCTTACCTGAGATTCTTGCATTGCAGCGGGTTGGACTAGATGACCCTCGAGGAAACGATGCCTTATGAGGAACGGCTAAGGGAGTTGGGAATGTTTAGCCTGGAGAAGAGGAGGTTAAGGGGTGATATGATAGCCATGTTCAAATATATAAAAGGATGTCACATAGAGGCGGGAGAAAGGTTGTTTTCTGCTGCTCCAGAGAAGCGGACACGGAGCAATGGATCCAAACTACAAGAAAGAAGATTCCACCTAAACATTAGGAAGAACTTCCTGACAGTAAGAGCTGTTCGACAGTGGAATTTGCTGCCAAGGAGTGTGGTGGAGTCTCCTTCTTTGGAGGTCTTTAAGCAGAGGCTTGACAACCATATGTCAGGAGTGCTCTGATGGTGTTTCCTGCTTGGCAGGGGGTTGGACTCGATGGCCCTTGTGGTCTCTTCCAACTCTATGATTCTATGAGGTTCCTTCAAATTCTACGATTCTATGTGTGACAGCTGAGGCAGCTCAATCCTTCCACCTAATGGTTGAGCCAGGCCTGCCCAAAAAATCTGTGGGCTAAGCCATGGCCTGCTCCAACATCCTTTCACATTCTCCCTCATGGTGTGTGTTCGTCTTATAACCACAGTTTTTCTGCTTGGCTTTTTACGTAGAGGAGTGCTAAATCATATCTATGTATCCCCACTGCAGAAACAGTTTTACCACTTCATCTGCTGTTTGTGCGAAGTTACTATCCTTTTGTCTTGCTCACATATAATGCGTTCCACAGCGGCGGACAGCAATATTTCTTGGTGGGTCTAGGAAGGCTAAGAAATTCTCAGATTTATATATGATCCTGTTTCCAGCGAGTCGGTTTTCTACCCGCTAATGCTACAGGGTTATAAAAAATAGATGAGGGAATTATTATCCTTTTATTATGGGAAGGGGCTCTTCAGCTCTCGACTATCAGAGACTCTCTATATTTATGTTCAGGATGCTTCTCCCGATCAGAACAGGCTAAATTATACATGAATTCATGCATATACATATTTCAGCTCAGCTCCTTCGTTAGGAATCTCTTGGCTCGTTTGAGACGCTCCAGTTTCAAGGGTTGAAAGCCCTTCCTTCACCCAGCAGGCTGCAACGGTCTCGTTGAGATGCCATTTTTACTCTCTTGCACATAGTAATCCAGTTAAACAGGGGAGTGTTTTAAGTCTTTACTTTTGTTATGCCTTCTGGAAATTAAGGCGAAGGAGAGAAATCATTATAATGCATGAACAAGTCACTCTTTCTCTCTCACACACACCTGAAGGGGGAGCAAGGAAACGTCTCATTATACCAATGATTCGAAAAGTATGGAGTCAGTTTCTATAATGCTCTGCAAGCCACTTCAGTTTTTCTTTTCTTTTTTAAAAAAAATAATAATAATTTGCAGGCATACATAGCATTGGGATGCAGAGTGACTAGGGCGCTGAAATTCATTTTGAACTACTCTCTGAAAACCCTTTGTGCCATTCTCAACAGCATCTTTAATTCAAAAATGGGTTTTTACATACATATCACAGCAGTCATGCCTTGTAGGTCACTCCTGCACCCATTTTACAGATAGGAGAACTGAGGCTAACAGATAGTGACTTGCTTAGGATCATGCAAAGAGGCCAAAACAGTATTCAGGGCCATCTTAAGCATATCTGGCGCCATGGTGCAGAACTCCCTCCGGCACCCCCCCCCCCATTTCCCAGAGTTGTCCACCTTTTTTTAGGGAGGACGGCGCTGCCGACGGGGCTGGAGGAGGCGGGCAGTGGCTGGAGGTCGGCTCCTCTAGCGAGGAAGAGGCAGAGGCTGTACGCGGCACCTCCCAACTCAGCTGGCCACTTTGTGCTGCAGTGGCCACAGCAGACGGAGGCTCCGGGCACAGCGCTGCTTCAGTGTGGCATGGCGGAGGCGGGTGAGGGTGGCGAGCTGATGCCAGGAGGCACTGCGTCCAGCCTCCGCCTCTTCCCTGGTGCCCTCCAGAACTTGGTGCTCTAATGCCCCCCACGACTAGTCTCTATGGGTAAGACGGCCCTGATAGCCTTCATGAGAGGTGACCACAGGAAGACACAATGTTCTCCTTCCTTTCAGACCGTGGTTTCCTTGAAGAACCCCAGGCGGGATAATAAGTTTTCTCCAGGTGAGCAGTACGGAGCTCCTGGCACAGAGGACCCTGCTTGGCAGGGGGCCCAATTTGGCTTGCAATGTCTTTTTCCCCAAGCAACCCCCACCTGTTCTGCACGTGATATGATATATGAATCTAGGTGGTCTTCCATCCACATACAGGCCTTCTGGCTGGACTAGTGCCAGTGCCAGCAACTCCCTACAAGCTGGTGAAAGGTGTGCAGGAGACATAGACCACTGGTGCATCTAGAGCAGTATTGTCTACACATTTCGGCCCATTTGCATGCAAAGTAGATGTTCTGTCACCGAGATGCGGTCCTTCCACATGGAAGCTTGGGGTGGGAGGAGAGTGGGAGAGTTGGAGAAGGGGAGATGGCTTCTTCTGAGAGGGAAGGGTCACGAGGCAGCCCATTTCAGAAGCAATATATTTACTGCTTGTGGAACAGGAAGCAGCCAAATAGGTAGGTGGGCCTCTTAGTTGAGGTCTTCTCCAACTTCAGTGTTACACACACACTCGAGAATGCTCTGAACTTTTGTACCCTTTTTGATGTATCGGCTTTCTCCACAGGGGCAGCTGGAAGCCAAAATGTACATTACGTTAAATGTGTTTTGGCACTTGGCATTAACTGAAGCTTTAAACTGCTAATGCTGTGGTCTCCACCAGTCCAGACTAGGACCTCACGGACCGTGGAGCAGGTTAGCTTCTCCTTCTCTTGCCATGATCCCAACAAAAACCATCCTCACCCCCATGGCTGCATTTGGGTGTTCAGACCCAGAGACCTCCCCCCTAAATAAATTCACACTTGACTCAAATTTTGGTTTGGTTTTTGGCAGAATTTAGTCCACAACTTTATTGATTACAGAAAGTGAGTGGTTGCATAGGCTCTGGTTTGACTAGCTCCCTGCACCCTTGCAGGTAGTGCTGACCCAGGGTACCAGCATACGTCAGCCAAGGGTGAACAAATGGATAGGCAGAAAGCCAGGAACAGACTATGTCCACCACCCAGTTGTCCCCCTGGACTCAGGCACGGGCACAACCCCCTCTCAGGGGTTGACCAAACCATTTGAGTCCCTGGATTCCTTTAACGGAATACCCTTCACATAGGGATGGCGAGAGCGTTCTCCCATCCCTATCACCTGAACCAGAGCCTATCCGCAACCTTACAAGTTGTGACGATTTGCTATGCGGCAGGCGAAACCCAAATGGCAACAGCCAATCAGACAAGTGGGGGAAAAT
The DNA here is from genome assembly GCF_965153285.1 of Podarcis tiliguerta. Taxonomy (NCBI): domain Eukaryota; kingdom Metazoa; phylum Chordata; class Lepidosauria; order Squamata; family Lacertidae; genus Podarcis; species Podarcis tiliguerta. Next base: position 14,424,352 of record NC_139536.1, on the reverse strand, counting down.
TCCTGCCGTGCCCCTGTCCCAACGACGGACGACACACGACTTCATAGCAAGGTCAAGTGCAAAAGCCCTAAAAGTAGGGAGAGGTGGGCAGGTGTTCTGAATGCACACGCCAAAAAAGGAAGCTCTGGGTCACATGCATGGGTATATATAGGTCCCTTGATCCGTTTGGACTGTGCCCCATTGGCCAGATTGAACCCAACATTGAGGGACCTACCAATTGGGTGTTGTGGCTGACCAATTTTACCCACCCACAACACAGGAGGTCGGTCTCCAGGTCTCACTGCAACACATGCCCTTATTTAGGGACGATGTGATTTGCCTCTGGAGAGGAGTTGTGTGTGTGTGATTTTGGTGAGTGGGGGGAGGGCAGTTAGCCCTCCTCTTATCACGCACTCCCAATTCAGATTATGGGGCCCACAGCAATTGCTTTTTTGAACCAGATGATGTGTAATTTGGTCCTAACCAAATTTTCTGTGATGATGAAAGCACACCAGCCCATTAAGGAATGGGCACATTCAGGTGGGATTTGAATGCATGTGAACTGCAGTGTTTAGATTGCCAGATTAGGACTTGGGGGACCAGGGTTCAAATCACCACTTGGCCATTAAGCTCAAAGGGCGGCCTTGGGCCAGTCATGGCCTCTCAGCCTAACCAACCTCACAGGGCTGTTGTGGACCTTGAGCTCCTGTAAGAAAAGGGTGGAATATATATGCAATAAATAAACCAAGCAATAAATACCGTAAATGAAATCCCGTGCTACATATACAGGTGGGAAGATTGCATTTTTGCTCCTTCAATTCTTGGAAGGTGTTAAAAAGATCACAGCAAATGCCCTTATAATACACTGGCTGCCTCCCACTCGTTTAACCTGGGATATAACCAAGAGCTGGCCTTTGACCCAGCTGCACTCGTAACCCAAATTGGAATCTGAAATTGCAACTCTGAAAAAAAACCCCCAACAACTTGTTTTCTTGGGATTCTTATTTACGATGCGGCTGTATGTTCTGCTCCTCCTCCTCCTTTCCTTGCTAGTTCTAACTCTTATTCCGTGGAATCATTTCATTTAAATGGTGATCGCAATATTAATCTTTCAGCAGAATCAAACGGTGCAAACCTGAAGTGTTTGGCCAATCCCGCAGGGACTCTTTTAGCTCTCTAGAATTCTAAACTTGCTCCAGGTTGAATTTTAATGAGCCAGATATATTACTGCAATGTTCCTTAATTGCTTCAAGTTCTTTCCTTGTGACACGAGATCAAACACCAAGCCACATCTTTCGGGGGGTGGGATACCTGCTCAATATCTTTTCCGAGAAAAGAAACTATTGTCTACCCTGGGATGATGTGTGTGTGTGTGTGTGTGTGTGTGTGTGTAAAGAAATCAGTTAATTTTCTTATTCTTCCTCCCACCGCCCACCACTGGAGAGAACTGCTTTCCATTTTGAAGGGGTGATGGGATGACGGTAAGATTAAACGTTGCTATTTGGTAGATTTCGATCGTGTGTCTAGGTACCGTCAGCAGCAGCTAGGCTGTTAATTAAAAGATTCTAATTGATTATTACCCGGCTTTTAACCAATTCGTTAATTTACTTACGAGTGGTGAAACATCAAAGCAGATGCCTTTTTTAAGGCTCTTGAAGAAAGGAGATAGTTTCTCCCAAGTTATATTTCAGTTTAACAAACAACACCATGCAGCATGAAAAGAGAGGGATGTCTCCATGCCCTCCTCCAATTTCCTAGGAGAGTGTTGGGAGGGTTTATACACACATGATGATGCACTCCATTGTAGGGATGGGGGAGAAATTCAATTCAGTTCACATTTAAAGGGCAAGCCTAGCTACTTCCCAAAGAATTGGTTCCAAAAGAAGATGTGAACTGAAGCATAGCCATTGTTTAAAAAAAAAAATGCACTTCCTCAAATTTTGCAGTGTAATGTCAAGTAATGTGTACAAGAATACATATATACATTCAGTGTTTTCCCCCCTGAAAAAATGTTTAGGGGTACTCTCGTTTTCCTACTCATATTGAAATACTGCCCCACAATGAGGCCAAATTAGATTCACAAAATGTTTAGGGGTATGTGTACCCCTGCGTCCCCCCAGAAAAAATGTGCTGTGTACGTTGCATACAAATGCATTAAAGGTTAAGGTAAAGGGACCCCTGACCGTTAGGTCCAGTCGCAGACAACTCTGGGGTTGCGGTGCTCATCTCACTTTACTGGTTGAGGGAGCCGGCGTACAGCTTCCAAGTCATGTGGCCAGCATGACTAAGCCGCTTCTGGTGAACCAGAGCAGTGCACGGAAAAGCTGTTTACCTTCCCGCCGGAGCGGTACCTATTTATCTGCTTGCACTTTATGTGCTTTCGAACTGCTAGGTTTTCAGGAGCTGGGACCGAACAATGGGAGCTCACCCCATCGCGGGGATTCAAACTGCCGACCTTTTGATCGGCAAGCCCTAGGCTCTGTGGTTTAGACCACAGCGCCACCTGCGTCTCTACACAAATGCATTATATTAGGGCAAATTGCTTTGCAAAGGGAAAAAAAAGTTATATTGGGCAGAGTTGCATGCAAAAATGTGTACATGTGTACACAATAAGGCGGTGGTGGTTTTCTGCTGCATTTTAGTCAGAAAACACCATTGAACTGATTACGCCTAATCATTGTTCATTAATTTCTATAGGTCTGAGCTGAGTTAAGCTTAGTATATGTTCACACTCACTTAGGATATGTGCACTCACTGTGTTTCCACTGCTGTGATTTTGATCTGTGTAAATCCGGGGGGTTTGAAGAAAAACCCCACAGTTGAATAGTTCTTTCCTCAAAATGGCTTTACGGTGGTTAGCATACACAAGCCAATACAAATCATTTTTAGCCAAGGCATGAACTAAGCCATTCTACATCATAGTTGCGGTGTCCCCTGAAGTGCCCCCAAGGCTCTGTGCCCAGAATCTACATCTGGCCTCACCCCTGGGGCGCAGGCAAGTGTGGCCCTCCAGGTTTCTCTGAGTGGACCTCAGGACTTTACCCAAGCCATATCTTCTCTCCTGCTTTTGCCTGGCTGGAATGTGTCATGGAAGGCCGAAAGCACCTCTTACTTACCTGGATGGAGACATGTGGGTGTAGAAGCCAGCTTACCACACCAAGGCAAAAATTTATATTCATTTATATTCCTTGCTCTGCCCATTTTTGCTTCCTGCCCTGCCCTCCATGGTCACGTTCCCGCTCTCCTGAAGGTTGTCCAGAAGAGAACGTGGCCCTTGAGCTGAGAATGGTAGAAAGGTTCTCCAATCCTGATTTCCACCAAGTCGGTTACACTCGAGAAGCCAAACTACATCCTACACATAGCATGCCTAGAAAATGTGGGCTGAACAGCGCTGTGGATAATATCTCTGCAAAGTATAAAAGGGTTGCTGATCCTAAGTGTATTCTACTCTGATGACATTGTTAAGAAATAAGCTCTACACACACACACAAACCACAGAATAAGTCCTGGTCAACAAGATACATACAGGCTTCACAGCTCAATGTGTAGTGGGGGAAAGCAGCTGGTTTCTTTGCCTATGCAGGCCAAGATGGATTTAAAATGAAGAGATCTGAATTTATGTTAATAGGTGGGCATGCTGAAGCCAACAGCTCTCCTGATGGAAGGTGGTCAACGGGAATAGAATAGTGCTCCAGCTTCTGAAATGATACCATGTTCTCTGCTGGGCATGGTTCAAGGTGCTGGTTATAACCTATAAAACCTTCCACAGCTTAGGCCAAACATAACTGTGTATGTAAGAACGCAGGAGCATACCTGAAGGAGTGTCTCCATCCCCATTGTTCAGCCTGGACACTGAGATCCAGCACCGAGGGACTTCTAGTGGTTCCCTCTCTGCAAGATGTGAAGCTACAGGGATCCAGGCAGCGGGGCATCTCGGTAATGGCACCCACCCTGTGGAATGTCCTCCCTTCAGATATCAAGGAGATGAGTAATTACATAACCATCTGAAGGCAGCCGTGTATAGGGAAGCCTTTTATGGTTTAATGTTTTGTTATGTTTTTATATATATTGAAAGCAGCCCATTGTGGCTGGGGCAACCCAGTCAGACGGACGGGGTACAAATCATCATCATCATCATCACCATTATGATCATCAAGCTGCTGTATGGGCAATCTATCTGCAAGATATTTGTATTTCAAGGAGTAAGTGATCTGACATGGTTATCCTTCCTGCCCCCTGTTCCTTCCATTTCCCTATCTCTTGTTAAGCTCTTTGATGGCTGAGAACAGCCTTTAATGTCCTAATCTGTTGGAAGGAAGCAATAGTACTGGGGTACCTTCTTTGATGTTGAACATCGTCTGGAGAAAGTGAGGCATTGGGAGAGGGCGGATAATGAATAATCTGCATGTAGCCAGTAATGTATGACTGCACGTAGCCAATCAGGCAAGCCACATGGGCTATCTATCTATCTATCTATCTAGCTAGCTATAAATCAGATGGTTTGGGGCAGGGTTTTGGAGAAGCTCATGAGCGGACTGATCAACCATGGGGCCCATGCAACCTGAGGCTACCTGGGGGAGTCCCTTGGCCACTTCTGGAGGGCTTCCAAGTGGGAGATTGAAGTGCATTCTTGGTATGTATATATTGCTTGCTGTTTTGTAATACAATCTTTAATCTTCTCTCTCACTTGTGTTTTGTATTGCTTCTGAATCTCATGTTAAAAGAACCGCCTTGCATTTGGCAAGGCAGCTGCCTTGCACTGTGCCAAGCTATTGGTCCATCTGCATCAGTGGCGCTCCCATTGACTGGTCATGGCTCTCCATTTATTCAGAAGGGGTACCTCTCCAAGCTCTGTCTGGGGATGCCATGAACTGAACATGGGAGCATCTACATGGAGAGCAGGCGCTCTACTGCTGAACTACAGCCCTTCCCCCGCAAATGTCAGACCACATCCTTTCATGTGCACCACTCTGATCTCTAGGATTTAATCTGAATACTTTCAATACCTAAGACTATTTTTTTATTAGAAACACTTAAGGTGTCATGATGACCGTGTGATGTCCCAGTTGAATTTTCATTAGGAATTTCTTTCAAGCATCCTCTCATGTAGTTGCTGTGGGGTAATAACAAGGACAGCCCTCAAAGAACAAATCAACCAGAACTGATAGCTTACCATGGCTCTTTCCATCCACTCATCTATGCATTTGTTGCCTCCTTCCATCACAAAGCTACTCACGTGTGAAAGCAGCTCTTCTGAAGAGGCAATCCACTTTTCAGTTGAAACACCCACTCACCAGTGAAAGCTGCTGCAATGTAAACATCAAAGTAAGCCTTCGTGCGCCCAAGTTTATGACCAGCGAGGGCAAAGGAAACAGCTGGGTTTTAATTGGGAGCACATTCAAGCACCCTCCTACGTCATTGGTTGGAACACTGAGAGTCCTCACAATACATACAACTCAAACAGAATAGTGACCCTGAGGGGAATATTATTTTTAGGGCTACCCTGGTAAGCGTTGGAATCAGGGCTGGCTGAAGATGTTTTGCTGCCTGAGGCAAAGGACAAGATGGCACCCTCCCATCCCAAGTACAGAAGCCATGTGGAGAAGCAGGTGAATCTTACTGCAGCACGGGCAACGGGACATTATCCTCCACAATACCTGAGGACAGCAGGTGAGGTTAGAGAGCACATCACAAGCCATGTGGCACCATGTGGCTGAGGGGATCCTACCTACCCGCATTCCCCAGATCCTGTGGCCTGAAGTGACTGCTTCATTCTGCCTAATGGTAGGGCCAGCTCTGGTTGGAATAACAGACCATTTAGTTCAGGGGTCAGCAAACTTTTTCAGCAGGCGGCCGGTCCACTGTTCCTCAGACCTTGTGGGAGGCTGGACTCTATTTCGAAGGGAAAAAATGATGCAAGAGGACCATGAGCCCTGGTGGCTGCTTACCTGCGTCTTGCGAGCGGCAGGGGCTGGTGGCGGCAGAGGGACAATGAGCGGCATGTGAAAGGGCTCCGGAGAGGGGCTGCTTAAAATGGCGAATGCGGCTGCTGCTGGCACCAACAAAACCCAGCCCCCTTCCTCCTCTAGGCAGGGCAGGGAGAAGCCACGAGGAGGGAGGGCGGAGGTGCTGGCACCGTCACCATGTGAGGGAGAATGAGGGTGAGGGAAAGACGACGATTCCTGGACCGTCCGCAGGCAGGATTCAGAAGGCAATTGGGCCTGATTTGGCCCGCAGACCTTAGTTTGCCGACCCCGGATTGAGTTCCTAATATTGAACAGGGAATATATCCCATGCACAAACCCTAGAAGTACTGCTGATTTGATTGTTGCACTGATCTAGATATTTATGTGCACTACTTAGATGCCTACAAAGCAGTGGAAGGCAAATAAAGCACCACCCCACCGACCTCAGTCAGCCCGCCCTCCATACCCGTTTTCTTACTTACAACCTGTTCAAGGGATGGCACTGCTTTTTCCTCCTAAGTCTCGGATGTTGCCATTGTCGGCAGGGAGCAGGATGGGGGAAACTCAAACTGGTCAGCTCTGCCCATCATTGGCTCTGGCGCCACCTGCTGTTGGCCTCCCTGCCTTCTTCCCTACCAGGAACAATGGGATCCAGCCACAATTGACACTGATTCATGAGCGTCATTTTGAGCAGTCAGAGATGACATCAAGTTGTGGCTCTGGGTCCCCATGTTAAGTTGGAGGGCGGAACCTATGGGAGACAGTGTGGGGCCTAGCATCTAATCAGAGTCAAAGACATGCTGAATGGTGGCAGCAATAGTATACAAACCACAGAAAGGGGTGAGGAAATAATGAGCCAGCAACTGTATTAAGAAACATTTTATTAACAAAACGGTAAATTCCACTTGCTTAGCATTTCCAATAATGGATAAATTGGCCTTGCAACAAATAAAAAAAATTGTAAATATCTATCACAGAAAGCACTATAAGGTTAAGGGCTTCCGACCTCTTTTTGATATCTTGGGAATGAATAATTTCACACATTATTTTAGTGTATTGTTAAAAAAAGGCAACACAATACAGTAATAAAAAAAACAACCCGAAGCCATCTCATCACAGCACAATCCTAGGCATCTTTACTCAGGAGAAGGTCCATCAATATCAATGGGACTTCACTCCCTGTTAAGTGTGCATAAGACTGCAGCCTTAGTCAAACAAATTAGATTATTATAGAGATGGGATTAATGTATTTGTTATGCATTTTGAAAAGAGAAAATTGTTTTAATATAGCTACTGCAACATTTGATAAATGCAAACACTTCTTTTGTTCGTTATTTAAAAAAAAAAATCACAAAATCAACAAGGAAGAACAGGAGTAACTCCCCAGAAAACAGCTTCAAATCACCTTTGCTAGAAATAGCAATCCCCTATCACTTATTACTTAAAGTAACTGTGTTAATTGCTTGGGGGTGAGGGACCAACAATCTGACAAAGTTAGGTGAGTTAACAGAGTCAATACATGAAGTCACAAAAGCACCTCGCCATTCAGCACTGCTGGAAAAGCCCAAGCTTAGAATCTCTATCCCCTGCCACGTGGCCTTACTGCCACGGAAATCCAACACTCATTTCTTCACTTATTTTTGGCTTGTTTAACTTTGGATACCAACACCAGATTTCCCCAACGGTTCGTGGCTGTCCTCATTCCTTGTCCTGCCCTCAGCAAAGGTAATTCACAATGGTGGCACATGAGGGGGGTGATTGGACCAACTATTTTTTTCTTATGTTAACTCGAATGCTATGTGTAGCCTTCAGAAATTCACAAGCATCACACACAAAAAAAGGAAAAGTCCTTGACATATACAGCATGAATCAAATCATTTGGCAACTTTTAAGAGCGGCAATACCGTGACTTTTTTTTCCTTTTCTGACAGTATTGCTGTGTTGAAGACTGAAAGCTCCTCCATTTCCCAGTGTTTCTCCCCAGTGGCAGTGAGCAGCGTACAAGAAGATAAGGTGCCTTGCTGGTTAAAGCTAATTTTAAATTCCTTCTTCCTGTCTCTAAAGTGCGAACAATCGTACTCATCACAGGAGGCCTTCCAAGATACAGCTGATTCTCTACTGAGCTCATGTCTTTCGGCCTAATATATTCCTCTTGTATCTCTCTCACTAAGTGAGATGTTACACAAAGGCTTATTGTTGGGAACAGAGCAGTCGTTTTAATGAAATGAAACCAAGGGGGGCGGGAATGCAGATCTATGGCATAGATCTTTAACCAAAAGGCATTAAATGTTTCCACGCATATCAATGCAGAGAAACTGAAAGTATGTTTATTACCAAACCAATGAACCGGCTGAGCTTAGTAGAAGAGGAAATTTCGTTTTAAGACCAAGCTCAAATGAAAGATGGGGATAAAGGTTTTACGGTAACAAAACAGAAGTGGTAAAATAAAAGAACAACTCCTTCGTTTGACAAAAAAATATGCAACTTGGAATCTTGTTTTGCATGCAGTTTTTAACCATTTTTGCTTTCCATAACTGAGGGAAGTCTGAGTGAGAGGAGCTAATTTAAAGGCAGACTTCTGAATTCTCCGACCATCCAACACTGTAGTGGTTATATACCAAAAGCTGGGCAAACGCCATATAATGGGAAAAGAGATTTGGACCAAGTATTCCGCAGAATTCAACCTTCACTACCTGCGGGAACAGCCAAACATACTGGCCAATGATGTCATTTGAACTGGAGTGCAAAGGTCACTTCAATCGCCAGGACTTGTGTGGCGCATAATTTGGGGCGGGGCAAATTCACATGATTTCTGATTGGTTTCGCTGATGTATCCTGGGAGTGGATAGGCAATTGGAGAAGAAAATGTTTATATCTATATATATTTGCTTTCTAAATCCACTTCTTTCATACAAACTACGAAAAACTGAACTGCAACAGAAAAAGAGAGAGAGAGAGAGAAAGACTGTACAGGTTAAGAAGAAAATTAGCTGACTCTTATATACATTCATACACTTTCCCTCGTAGTATATTCACTACACTGTAGGTGAAAACCAAAAGCAAACTGAAAGAAAGAAAGAAAGAAAGAAAGAAAGAAAGAAAGAAAGAATCAGGAGGGGTAAGAAAAATCGTGGCAGTTTCTCATGGCTGCAAAAGTAAACAGAAATGTTGGTTGCTCCAGATGTCTTAAAACGTTCTATACCTAGCAACACTTAGAACATTGAGTTTACCAAAAATGGTTGAAGAGCAGATATAGTTTGCATTTTCTATACAACAGGCTAGAAAACATCACTTATCACAGTCCAGAAAGCACATATAGATGTGTTTTTTTAAATATAAACATATGTAATAACATATTAAGCGTGCATGAATTTCCCCCCAATGATTGCATCTATGCCCTCAGGTTTGTTTGTTAGTGGTGTGTGAAAATAAGCCTTATATTTCACTTCTTTTGTTTGTTTATTGTTTTTTTTCCTGAAAATAAGGCCGCTATACTGTTTTCCTCACAACCAGAAAGGGGCTTTTTTTTCCTCTTTAAAGTGTTTTCTTCTTCTTTTTTTAAAATGTGGTTTATTCAGAAAAGCCAGCGCTTCGCTTCAAACCCAAGCTCCAGTCGTTGCTTTGTTGCTCTGGGTGGCAAAATTCAGTTTCGAGGTTTCGTTTTGCTCATCGAGCGCTCGTGTAGAACCGCAAAAGTCTTCTCAGGCAATAAGACTAACTTACTCCTCAGAAAAGCGCTAGCACTTTGGCTAAATCCAGACTGATAGGTAGCTTCTTTTTGTGTGTTTTGTGTGTGTGTGTGTGTGAGAGAGAGAGAGAGAGAGAGAGAGAGATTTCAACTTTTGTTTGTTTGTTTGTTTCAGTTCATTATATTTTGTGGTGTGCTGGGTGATGTTTTTGCAGTAATACTCCTTGCCTTATGAGTGTGTGGTGGTACCAACATCATCTTCAGAAACATTCCAGCAACGAAAAGACGGCAGAGTAAATGAAAACACTGTGAATGTAAGGGGATTTATTGACTCCTGTTTCAGCGAAACAAGAGTTATGAAATGCTTATTTCATTTTGTTTCCTTCCCTTGGTTCTTTTTTATATTTTTTAAAAAAGTCTTTCCTTTCTGATTGCATTCCCTGTGTTCTTTTTTTCCCGTTCTTTTTTTTTTTTTTAAACTTTGTATGTGCTTCATAAAAAGTAAAGTAAATAAGTTTTCGGTTTTTGTTTTTTTTTATGTCTCAGATAAAATGAAGACTATTCCTATACAATTGTTCTTTCTCCTCAGCTGTCGGGATCAGACGTAGTACTCCTTATCCTTGTTTTTCTTATTTTTGTTGGAGCTCTTTGAGCTGTTGGGCTGCTTCTCTTTAATCACAGCCCCGTTGGACTGTGCTGAGTTACTGATGTAGTTTCGACTCTCGTCGACATGATAGGAGCCCTCATCCCGGTTCCTGTACTTGTACATGGCATAGAGGAGGATGAGGATGCACAGAGCAGCTGCCGCCACAATCCCAACCACCATGCCAGTAGTGCTGCTGGATTCCCGGACCACTTCATCTGTACTCGGGTATCCTCCTCGCCCAGGCTTGGTGGGACTCGCTGTAGGTAGATGATGAAAGAAACATTTATACAGGGTAAAGCAGGAACTCGTAAATTCAATCTTTATTACGGTCCAGAGACCCAACAAATCGTTACAAAGCAATACACAATTCATACAGCCTACCTCCAGGTTAAATAAGCATTTTGTTCAGAATATAGGGATCATTGGTTCTTGCAACCACCGATAAAAACTTTGCCACTGCTAATGTTCTAGCGTTTGTCCGGTCTTCCAATAGGAACCTGACATAGTGAGCCTCTGATTTTCCCGGGAAAGGTACCAGCAAGGGTAATATCAGTTCAGCCCTGGCTTGCCCATATTTTGCACAGTGCAACAAAATATGTTTTATGGAATCGATGTCTTGAGCACACGAGCAAAGTCTGTCCTGGTAGGGAACTCCTCTCAACCTGCCATCCAACACTGCAGAAGGAAAGATGTTTAGTCTGGCTTTGGTGAAAAGCCTTCGATAATTTGGTACTATCAGGTTTTTAATGTAGGATGTTAACTTAAAGACATGCCCATATTGTATTCCTACTGCCAGCGGACTACAGACTGCGTGTGATCGAGATCGCAAGTCACGGTGTGCATTATCCCATAATCTTTGCTTTAACGTCTTTAGGGCGAAATTTAATTTTACAGCTGTGTATCGCCAGAACTACATTTAACAGATATGGGGATGGGGAGGAGCAATGTTGTCCCCTTGGAAGGATAGAAGGAGCTGAGGTCATCTGCATTGCAGAAGGTTGGCCCTTCTGGTCCCTTCCATGTCTACAAATCTATGACTCTATCCTACAGTTTGCCTGAACTCTAGGGACTGAAGGGATCACATAGACTTTGTCACTGTGTCCAGTCATTGGAGCAAACTTCAGCCCATGCCCTTCATCAGAGAAGATTTGCTTTTTAATTCAGACATGTCTATCTACTCAGTAGCAAGACCCTTTGAGTTCAATGCGGTTTACGCTCAGGTAAGTGGGTACAGGACGGCAGCCATTATTCTCAAAACCATAACCCCTGATACTTAGATTTCGACAAAAAGCTCAAATACTTTTTTGGTTCCATGCCTTTAAGTAACCTGAATGTTGTCGGAAGGAAAATAGCAGGAATGATTGGGTACAACAACTCACAGAAAGTTAAAATACTCAGATCTTCCATCATGACTTACCAGCATGAGTCAGACCACAAGACAGCCCTTTCTACGTGTTCTTAGGGCCACAAAGTTGATCCTAGAACAGGCATAGGCAAACTCCGGCCCTCCAAATGTTTGTGACTACAATTCCCATCATCCCTAGCTAACAGGATCAGTGGTCAGGGATAATGGGAACAATAGTCACAAACTTCTGGAAGGCCGGAGTTTGCCTATGTCTGTCCTAGATGTTTGGTTTTTCAGTTAAGCCTCCGCGAAATCTATGGGAATACCTTTGCCTTTCCTTAGAATAGATATTTAAGGTGAGCTGAACATGCCAAATTTGGCTTAAATGTCTTGTTAAGAAGTGCGAAAATCCCCTGGGAAATTTTATTAGCCAAACCAAAACTCATTTCTTGGACCAATGTCCAATGTCACTGTTTAATTTTAGCTTTCGGCCAATTTCAGTTGAATTTCCGTGCCCCCCGCCCCATATCGGTTCCCCCCAAATGGATGCTTCAGACTGCAGCTCACATCAGCAACTGCTGATGCAGCTGTGCTAGCTGGGGCTGATGGGAGATGCAGCCCAGAACATCTGGAGGCCATCAGACAGGGGAGGCTACCCGCCGATGTGTAGAAGAGTCTACTCACATTCAAGCCAACGTGAGTGGAAGGTTCTTGCAGGCCTTCCCCATACAACACTGGCAATGTCAAGAACTGGAAAGAGGGTCAGCACACAAGGATGCTATGGGCAGGGTTGCCTGTGTGCCACTGCCCCCCACCTACTTACTTTCAGCAATTTCATGTTCAGGTGGAAGCCTGCACCTGGCCTTTTAAGTTACAATATATTATTTAGGCTATCTGCTTTGAGCTCTGCTGCCTGCTATAATATTGACTATGGCACCTCTTGCAAACATTCTGCCTCTTAGAATTTTTACTCACCTATTACGACCCCAGGTTGCTTTTCTCAAATGTGAGAGAATGGGAACATCTATTGTTTTTACGGGGCGAAAGAAGAGCTACCGAAAGAAATAAAAGGCCCACCGAGCAGCAAGGAGCGTATCGTAAAAACAAGGAGCCGAGCTCGTAAAGGCGGTGCTTTCGGTATTTACGCAAGAGTGAAAATGCTGCCCATCCTTTGCAGATGCTAACACTCAAGTCCCGCTTTTGGGCTTCCCACGGGCATCTGGCTGGCCACTGCGAGAACAGAATCATGGACTAACTCTGGCCTGATCCAGCAAGTCTAGAGAAATCCTGCAAATGTTGGTCTGCAAGGACTATTGGCAAGATTTAGGCCTGAGATCTATAGGGTTACCCCAAAACGTTTCTAAGGTTTAGTCAGATGTTGTTCCCTTCTGGGAAACTACAACAAAACTGATGGGAAGAATAACCAATTAATTAGAAATACTAGCAAGAGGAGTGCAAGGACGTCTGGAATCGAGGGCTAGGGAAAATAGCTGCCCAACATTCAGCTAGGAGGATGTCCACAGAGACACGTACACAAGCCACGGGGTTGCTGTTCTGCCTAAAATTTATTTGCCAATGAATCTGGTTCTTTAAAAAAAACACCACAAAAACTTAAATTCAGATCCTTATCCTTGTTGATACTGCATCTACCCAAGTAATATTATTTTGCTTCCATTCTATTGTTCTCTTTATCACTTCCAGATCTGCGTTTCTTGTTCTGGAGTTTTGCTCTTTCCACCCACTCTTCTGATCATTATATTCTCCATTTCCACAGTTTTACTGCCTTCCTTGTAATTCTCTCATTTACTATGAACATAGTCTTTTAAACCATTCCTCCTCCCTCCTCCTCTCATCTATCTTTTGACACTCTCGTTTCCCTTTCTTTTACTAGCTATAATCATTCCGCTGGTGCAGATGTGCTGGCACCATAAAGATGAAGGAAGAGGGCTCTCACACATTCAAAGCAAACCCTGTCTTGTTTTGTTTTAGAGACCCGTGCTGCTCCCAGACACAAAAACTGAGGGTCCTGTGTGCCTGCTTGGGAGAAATGCCAGTAAGGGAAGATAATACTTTATCTGAAAGAAGCAACAATTCAGCATCTGCATTGAAAGGAATGGTATAGAATAGCATAACCATTATGAATGGGGAACTGTGCCCCCGAAGGACCAGGTGCGCAGCCTGGGAGTCATTTTGGACTCGCAGCTGTCCATGGAGGCGCAGGTCAATTCTGTGTCCAGGGCAGCTGTTTACCAGCTCCATCTGGTATGCAGGCTGAGACCCTACCTGTCCGTGGACTGTCTCACCAGAGCGGTGCATGCTCCGGTTATCTTTTGCTTGGACTACTGCAATGAGCTCTATGTGGAGCTACCTTCGAAGGTGACCCAGAAACTACAACTAATCCAGATTGTGGCAGCTAGACTGGTGACTGGGAGCGGCCGCCGAGACCACATAACACCGATCTTGAAAGACCTACATTGGCTCCCAGTACGTTTCCAAGCACAATTCAAAGTGTTGGTGCTGGCCTTTAAAGCCCTAAATGGCCTTGGTCCAGTATACCTGAAGGAGCATCTCCACCCCAATCATTCTCCCCGGACACTGAGGTCCAGTGACAACGGCCTTCTGGCAGTTCCCTCACTGCAGGAAGCCAAGTTACAGGGAAGCAGGCAGAGGGCCTTCTTGGCAGTGGCACCCGCCCTGTGGAACGTCCTCCCATCAGATGTCAAAGAAATAAACTACTATCTGACTTTTAGAAGACATCTGAAGGCAGCCCTGTTTAGGGAAGCTTTTAATGTTTGACAGATTACTGTGTTTTTACATTTTGTTGGAAGGTGCCCAGAGTGGCTGGGGAGACCCAGCCAGATGGGCGGCGTATAAATAATCAATTATGATTATTATAATGTAATCAGTAATGCTAAATTGTGCCACAGTGGACAATGAGGAAAGCAACAGCTGAGAGCCAAACTGTAGCAGAATGGAATAGGCATTGCACGTGATGAACATGGATCAGAATGGAAACTGATGTCTTCTTATATCTGCAGAAGTAGAAGTGAATCCTGCCCCCTCCCCAAGGAGCATATGCTTTGTTTCAGGTTCTTCCTAAGCATGTACTCAGAGTCCATCTCTAAGCACTTAGAAATAACAATAGGCACCATCCCCCTTCTCTTCCTCCCATTGTATCCACAGTGTTACGTGAAAATTCGTCTGAGCAGGATGTGTTTTACAAGAGACAATTCAGTGTAACCGAATAAAGGCTCTTGAGCATATCTGTAGCGGGTGAAAGTGAGGGAGACTTATCAAGCTGAATGTCATTTTGGAAATTAATTTCTGCCCAAGAAAGAATGGAACATGCTGAATGCAAGCAAATTAGGCAAATGCTTGTCCATCGAGTTTGCTATTAAGGTCTGCTAGAAGTAGAAATTGGGGGTGTGTGCATTTATCTAGTCCCCCTTTTTGCAGTGGACTGACCCAATCCAATGCTCCCGAATTTGCTTGTGGATACGAAAAGAACTCCCAGTTGCATTATGCTCTTCGGGCTTTGCAATAAAATTTTAGAGTGCCAAAAGTATGCACCAAAAATGTATGTTACATAAAAGAGACGTATAGAGCCTGAGTTTTAAAGTGTGTAAACAGAATGTATTTAACATAAAATGGTTTCCCACAGGCCTGTGAGAACAGGTTACTGTACTAGATGGGCCACAGGTCTGTTCTAACTGGGCTCTTCTTAACGTTCTTATGACTGAGCAACAGGCTGAAATGTGAATGGAACTAGCAGCCCAGCTCATCCCTTGCTAAATGACACCTTCCAGCTTCCTTTTGCAGGGAAGTGTTGCTTTGACTACTGAGGTCTCAGGCATGAAACTGAACAATCTTATTTTGAGCCCAAGTAGTCCCCCCATACCCAGCCCCCATTATTAAACCTGCTGGCATTATTTCATTTTAAGCATCTTCTCACAATTATCTCACTCCATCTGTCTAAACAAGACAGAATCACTTAATTAACTGCAAGTTTTTGTGGTGTCCACAGAGTAGCTGTTTGTAATTTGAGCTGTGCGGGGGCTGAGGCAAAAATTGTGATGTTTAAATGCCTTTTCACAAACTATATTCACTGATATTATATCGGTACTGGCTGCATTTGCCAGTAGTTCCAGGGGCTGCTCTATGCCTACCTCTTATGGAGGGTGGCACTACCAATGGCCAGTAGCCATGAGCATAGAAGTCCACTCACCTTTTATCTGGTGGGCGGCATTGCGGCCTGGCACCCGGGACTCAATGGTTTCCTGGACAAGGGGAAGGAGGCATGCCGCCTCTCCCCTGTGTCACAGCCGAACGTGCCAGCAGTGCCGTGGGACAGCGCCAGCCAATTAGCTGGCAGAGTGGGCATCCCACGGGCAATTTAATCCTGCCATGGCCAGCCGGCACATTGGGTAAGCCTTTGTTGTTGCCTTCGCCTGCCCCTCTTCAGTAAGGGTATCCTGTTAAAGGGGTCCGGGGTGTGACCTACTGTCTGAAGCCTGGGCATGGACTAGGGCCATGCCCCAGCTCCTATGGGGACCCCTTGGGGTGCCACTATTTGATGTAAGTCATAGGGCCCCCCCCCATCGGTAGTTTACACTTCAGTGGACTCCCTGCAGATAGGCAGGAGTCAATATATAGCCTGGCTTCACCCCAATGCCTAAGGCAAACTGCAACCAATAAAGCTGTGGCCTATTTGAACCCATAAACCAAAATATTCAGTGTCAGTGTGTTTTATTGTTCTTCTGGGAACTTTGTGGCTCTGGTGCCTTGGCACACAATCAGAGAATCATAGAATTGGAGGGTTGGAAGGGACCCCAAGCCTCATCTAGTCTAACCCCCTGCAATGTAGGAATCTCAGCTAAAACATCCACGATGGATGGACATCCTAGGTAAAGGTAAAGGTACCCCTGCCCGTATGGGCCAGTCGTGTCCGACTCTAGGGTTGTGTGCCAATCTCACTTAAGAGGCCAGGGGCCAGCGCTGTCGGCAGACACTTCCGGGTCACGTGGCCAGCGTGACAAGCTGCATCTGGTGAGCCAGGGCAGCACACAGAAACGCCGTTTACCTTCCCGCTAGTAAGCGGTCCCTATTTATCTACTTGCACCTGGGGGTGCTTTCGAACTGCTAGGTTGGCAGGCGCTAGGACTGAGCAATGGGAGCGCACCCCGCCACGGGGATTCGAACCGCCGACCTGATGATTGGCAAGTCCTAGGTGCTGAGGTTTTACCCACAGCGCCACCCGCGTCCCTGATGGACATCCTACCTATGCTTAAAAACCTCCAAGAAGAGAGAGTCCACCTTCCCTCGCCAAACCTATGTTCTACCTCCGCTGTTACCGGTTGTATTCCTGAATGATAGTTCTAGGAATGGCAAGTGGTGAGAGCGCTGTTGGGAACCAGATCAACCAAAAGCGATGACAAACCACAACTGCAGGATAACAACCACAAGGACAAGCGCTTGATGGAGACTTCATGCAGCCTCTGTGCAAACCTTTGAGCAAACACAAATCAGGTTGATGGCTCAGTCGACGCTTCAGATATACACTAGGGCTGTGCACCAGATTTGGCCGAGGCCCAAAACTTGAGCCAAATCGGGCCTATTTGGAGGAATCTGAACTTTGGTTGACTCTGGTTGAGACCGACCCAGATGACTACAGGTTAGGTTGAGATGCCCAGATCAATCTGTGGCTGTCAGGGGGCAAGGTGTGAGTGGCAAGCATGAGTGAGGAAAAGGAACTGCAAAAAGGAGGGATATACTAGGTGGCTGTGGGGTGAGTTGCTGGTCAACCTTTCCCTGCCAGGCCTCCCCTCCTTCCTGCCCCCTGAAGCACCACCAAACAGGACTGTATTCATATATTTACTAGCTCGTTAATTGAAACATCCCATGCTCTGCAGTGCTGGGCACCCACCCACAAAGTGTATTTTTAAACTCTATTTTAATGGCGTGAAAAAAGAAGATTTTTTTTAAAAAAAAATGCTTTAAAACTCTTAACCCAGCTGCCCTATATTGCTTTGGGGACAGATCTGGGATGGGGCAGGTGATTCACAGGGTGGCACAGGTCAAATTAACCTGATCTGGGGGCCATAGAATGATGCTACAGGGTGGATGTGGGGAGGCTGTGTACAACCTTATCACACACACACACACACACACACACACACCACAATGTAGCCATCAAGTCGTCAAGGATGTGCAAACCTAGCTGAGCAGCTCATAGAGTGCTCAGATCCATTTTACAGATCTGAATTTCTTTTTGCATGTGGTTTCTCTCTCACCATTTTGCCTGAGGAGTATTAGGATTTATGCTTTAGCAAGAATGCCAATAAATACCTGCAAAAATGTTTCCGGCAGTTCCTTGGTTTCCTTGGAGGAGGGAAGCTTTCTGACATTTAAACTGGGTTTTTTTTTCCTGCTGCAGACACAGGCCATGAAAAGTGCACTTCCTGCCCTCAAAATATTTATTGCCAGCCAAGCTTCCCCACAGCAGCCCAACAGATATTGAACTGTGTCTGTGAACATCTCTTTACTGCTCCAGAAAACACACTGTGCTCCATTACTGTACTCCTGCATGCGGGAAAGCAACTCAAACAATGCTAGGAGCCTATTTCATTGCCCAGGAAACAGCCGATGAAGTGCTGAGAACCATTTGGGTACTCTAGATTGAAGGCCATAAAGCAGAGAGGCTGGAAATTCTTAAGACAGAGAGAACCACCTGAAAATATTGAAGCTGCCTTTATGGCGGCATGGATGGCTTGGCAGAGAGAAAGGAGAGCACCATAAAACGGTATTTTTCATCCCATTGTCAGGAGTCAACTAGTCATCCTGTCTTCCACTGGCCCCTTTTGAAACGATCCATAAGGTGGCTATATATTGTGCTTGCCTTCATTAAGAGATACCTCCTCTTTTAACACCTCCCTGAATTGTATCCTATACCACAGTAGATAGGATTGATTTTTATATTCCTTTTGTTATTGCCGCTATGAAATAACTTGTCCGGAACAGTCACAATTGGCTACAGTTCTCCTGTGCTCATTAGAGAGTTATTATAATTCTTGGCAGCCCGTCAACATGGTTTTTTTAAATTCCAAGCAAAAGGGGGTGGGGTGGGGGGACACACACGTGACTATTGCCAATGTCCAGTCTTCATTAAGACTGTGAAAAGAAAATTGGAATCACAGGCTCCTGCCGTGTTCGAGAATTGAAATTAGCAAAACGACTTTTTCTCCCTTTAAAAAAAACACCCAACCCCTCCAAAATCACACCAATATATAGAAAGACTTGCTTGGTTCATATTCATGATTTTGCATAAACCAAGCAGAGGGAGAAGCTAGAAAATTATCCAAAAGACAAGATTCTTTTAAAAAAAATAGAATAAAGTAGTGCATTTGCAACAAGGTATGAATGTGATTATTTTGTGGTGTATTATTATTTTGGTGGGCTTTCAGTCTGGGAGCAGCCAGAAAGCAAAGACCTCTCTTGGGTGGAATGGCTTATCTGGACGTATTTTCAGTTCCTTGTTACCCTGATCACTAAATCAATATCCACCGGCTACTGCTCCTGCCTTCTCTCCTTTGTTTTAGACGGAAGCTTTATCATCAGCAAAATCATTAGGCAGCATCCCTCGCCCCCCCCCCCCGCAATTCTATGTTAGTTAAGATTGTAATTGGGGATCTTATTGTGGGGAAACATCCCCCACCTTCTCAACATTTGACTGGACTTAACAATCCAGGGGTCCTTTACCTTAGCTTTCCCTATATAGATCAGGAAGAAAAGCATTTTTTAAAATAAAATAGGCACTAGTTTATCATGTGTGGGGATTTCACTCTCCCTTTAAAGGAGGGGAACATTTATAAATGCAACCCTTACACCTGTCTGAAGTCGTATGGTCCAGAAAGGTGAAGTCTGGACTTGGGGAGGGAACCAAACGTGCAGCTTGCAGGATTTCTGCCTTTTAAGTGTACACACACGCTGCCCTGCAGCTCCTAGGCACATGTTACGTCAAACAAAATCTACTCAGTTGTTTTTTTATAAAGGGGAGCTGAGTGTTCTGCGTTTGTTTTTAATCTTCTTTACAGATTGCAGTCATTACAAACCTCTCGCTTGTCTCCACCCTGCCTCAAAGCAACATTTATGTGGATTGATATTGGTTTTCTATTTACTCCCTCTGCCATGGAACTCAAGGAAGCTCTGCTTATGGGGATCACCTGATCTTACCCCCAGGTATTGGCCAGACCAAGGCAAGGTGGCTGCATCACCTGTCTTCCAACAGGAGTGTTGATGCCGCCAACATCTGCTGCCTAAAGTGGTCGTGTTGCCTTACCTAATGATAGGGCTGGCTCTGCTGCAGAAATATGTGAAGGGACTGGGTAGAGGAGGAATGTCAGGGACTGGGTAGAGGAGGAATGGTGGAGACTGCCTCCTCATCCTGACCCTTCCAGGGAGGTGGAAGAAGACACTATAGATTTACAACAGGGGTTTGAGGGCAGTCACAGCTCAGAGGCAGATGAGGGGGAAAGATGGGAAATCATGGGAGAGCCAGAGCAACACTCGGCTGACACGTTGTCATTAGAAAGCATCCCAGACCCTCCATCTCCCAGAACCCAGAGAGCCTTAAAAGTAGGAGAGCAAAGAGCTCAAAGACAGAGGGCACTTAGTGGCCCCCGTAGAGGAGGTGATGAAGATGATGACGAATGAGGAAGTGGGGGAGACAGGGGGTGGAGATTCACTCAGGACAACACCATTATACAAGAGGCTGGGTTCTATAGCCTCTCTGTGTAAAGACTGAAATAAAAAAAGGACGGCAAGAAACTGTTATTTGTCTTTATACTTTCCTGGGCAACCAGCCGTGAGCTGCTGACAGCATTCTGACATTTCCCTTAGTTTATTATTTTTATTTTTATTAAATTTCTCATAATTTCTCTCTACAATTTTAGGAACACAGATGATGATGATGATTTTAGAAACATAGGAAGCTGCCTTATATTAAATCAGACCATCTAGTTCAAAATGGTTGACAGGGATTTCAGACAGGAGTCTTGCCCAGTCTGATTTGGGAGATGCTGTGGACGGAGCCTGGGTCCTTCTGCATGGAAGGCAGATACTCACAGGTCTTGCTATCTGAACACAATGCATTCTCAGGATATAGTTTTTTTAAGCAAGTGTCCACACAATGATTCAACGGTTTCCAGTCCTATGTGGAAATTTCTAATGTGTTCCCGACTGCAGAATTTTGACCCCAAAAGGACAAAAAAACAAAAACAAAACCCCTCAGGAAACCCCTGTGAAACTTTGCAAAAGCGAAACAAGGACGGGGGAAAAAAAGCTCTCTTATTTGTCCCAACTCTCCCACTCCCTTCCTTCCTCCCAACATGGTTTCTGGTGAAATGTCTGTTGTGGCGATAAACAACTACCTGACATTCAGAAGACATCTGAAGGCAGCCCTGTTCAGGGAAGATTTTAATATGTGACATTTTAGTGTATTTTTCATCTTTGTTGGAAGCTGCCCAGAGTGGCTGGGGAAACCCAGCCAGATGGGCGGGGTACAAATAATAAATTATTATTATTATTATTATTATTATTATTATTATGGTCCAGCGAAACACAAAAAGTAATGCTTTTTTAAGGCTGTTTGTTTGTTTACAGAACTACACACAGGTCGGGCTGTTTGGGTATCTGAATTTGCAGTGTGTACAGCAAGGATTGGGTACAAATTCCCTATGTTTGGATAGGTGAATTTTTGTATAACAAATGAATGGATAGCAGGAGCGGTGTGTACTCTACCACTGAGCTATGGCCTTTCACTCTCCATTTTGGCTTAAAAAAATAATTTTGGGATGAGCTAGTCATGACTAACTTAAGTCTCATTACTTTCATTGTGATCAGTTTTCTTTGGGAAGGGGAAAGGAATTGAACACCAGGGCTTTTTTTTTAGCCAGAACATGCCGGAACTCAATGGCGCCATTGCCATTCTAAGAGAACCAGGGACGTGTTCACGGTGAGTTCCAGCGCCTCTGTTTCTAGGAAAATAGCATTGTCGAACACACTTGCATCTTCCCTCCCAGCTGCCCCCCCCCACCCAAAAAACCCCCCAGTTGGAGTACTGATTGTTATGTGGACTTGCATGTAAATGCTAGTTTGGTCCAGAGGAACACTGGGAAAAACTTGCAACTATCACACTGAGATGTGGGATGAGAGGCCTTCTATGAGAATGTTTGACTACAAGAATATAGAGGTCGGATACTGGAATCTCTTTGGGTTGACTCTCTGGCATCAAACACTGTCATGGAAACTCATCCTATGCAAGACGCTTCTTGCGGGAGAGATATTTCTCTTTGGGAGTATTGCACGTCAAACCCAAATTTTCTTTCCAAAGCACCCAAGCCCTGCTTTTCCCAATGAAGTGTCGGTCACCAGCACGTTTGCACTTAAAAGCCACGGATACAGTATGCCAGGGAAGGGATATTGGCAGACAGATCTTATATAAACCATTAAGCCTCATGCAAACTTAGGAGGAAGCTGCAACGTGCATTTCAGTAGAGGGAATGATTTCAAGCGTGAAAAGTGCCATGAATGTGACATCCACCTCTGCCCTGTGATATATTAACGAGTTTCATTTGCAGCCGTCTGTGGTGCAGCATTTGGGTTTATTTATTTATTTTTAAAAATGAGAATTTAAATGACACGGGAGGAGTAGCTGGTACCCATTACATTTAGAATACAGATAAGAACCTAAGAATAGCCCCTGGATGAGGCTAATGGCCCATCTAGTCCAGCATCCTGTTTTCATAGTGGCCAACCAGATGCTCATGGGAAACCAGGGAACAGCCATGAGCACAAGAGCCTTTTCCCCTCCTCTGGTTTCCAGCAACTGGTTTTCAGAAGGATTACTGCCTCCAGCCGGGGAGACAGAGCGTATCCAACATGGCAAGTAGCTATAGATATGACTTCTCCTCCATGACTTTGTCTAATCCTCTTTTTACAATTAAGTGTTTTAAATTTCATGAACACGGTGTCTCCCCTGCCAGGTAAGTATTCTCTAATTTTTTTCCTTAGTTATATGTATTTTCTTTTTCCTTTGTATTCTCTTTTGTTGTAAATATGGATGTTTTCTAATTTGTACTTAATAATTTTTGTTTTTAAAGTGTTTTAAATTTCTTGTTAGCCGCCCTGAGTCCACTTTTTGAACCGGGAAGGGCAGGGTATAAATAAATTATTATTATTATTATTATTATTATTATTATTATTATTATTATTGCCATCCAAGTTGGTGGTGATCACAACCTCGTGGAGGAGTGGGTTCCATAGTTTGACTATGCACTGTGTAGATAAGTACTTTATTTTCTCCGTACTTTATTTAACATCTAACACTAAAAACGGCACAAGACAGTTCATACATGTGGTTCTTAAGGACAGAAAAAACTGTTGGTTTCTGTTTCTCATTTCCCCTATCTTAAATTCCTTTCTGAATCACTTTGCATCTATTTTTTAAAAAAGACAAACGCATCAAAATGTGCACACATTTTTGAGCCTACTTTTCCTAATACATACACAGTTTTCTGTCTCAAGGCAAATCTAAAAAAAATGTAGTATAAACACTGACAACTGGGAAACACTGTCCTGGGAGTGTTTCAATTGGAGAACAGCCTTTACCAAAGGTGTCATGGGCTTTGAAGACACTCGAACTCAGGACGAAAGGGAGAAACGTGCTAAGAAGAAGGCACGCTTGGCAAATCCACACTGTGATCAGCTCCCACCTGGAAATCGCTGTCCCCACTGTGGAAGGACGTGTGGATCCAGAATTGGCCTCCACAGTCACTTACAGACTCATTGTTAAAACCGTGTTTATGGAAGACAATCTTACTCGGCTGTGAGTGATCGCAGAAGAAGAAGAAGAAGAAGAAGAAGAAGAAGAAGACACAGTTTTCTCTCATCTTTTCCTCCACAAACCAGTTCTCCAATTTGTCCTCCATCAGCCAGCCAGAATTCCATGCCCACTGAATAGGTTTGGTCTTCATCATTCTGTTTTGTGGTCCACACCTCTTTTGTTGTTGCCTCACACAAGCTCCTCCTCTAAATCTTAGGGTTTCTCCAAGCCTCCTCCTCCCTCAGTCTTAAGGGTAGGAGTACTTGTTTTGGCTATATAAGGATGAACCCTCAGAGAATAAGAATGCAGGAAGCTGCCTGAGATAGACCATTGGTCCACCAAGTTCCATAATGTCTACATTGACTGGCAGTGGCATCCCAGGTTTTCATGCAATCTCCTTCCTGGAGATTGAACCTGATACCTTCTGCATGAACAGCAGGTGCTCAACCACTGAGCTACAGCAGTTCTAGGTTTGCTATTTATTATAGGATGATATGGTTTTGACAAGGCATGCTAAGCCCACAGCAGCAAGACAGGGAGGGTCTCCCAGGAACCCAACCAGGCTCCTACGAAACCTAAATCTTCTGAACGGGACCTAATAAAATTATAGGGAACTGTCACCTCATCAGTGTACACCCCCCTTCCTGCCGCTAATGTTAAATTAGATTGTGAGCCCTGTAAATATTTATGCAACGCACCCTGAGCCCTTGGCACAGGTGGGCTATAAATCTAATGAAATGCAATAACCAACCCAATAAATCTCACAGTACAGCAAACTGAGCTGAAATGGATGGTTTGCTCATTGCCTGAGTAATGGAGAAGGAAGTCCCACTAGGGCTATAAAATCTGAATTGCAAGATTTTGTGTTTACATTAGGGCTTGTGCAATGGATTCAGCTGAGCCCCTGAGCCAAATCTGGCATATTTGGAGGGACTTGGGTGTTAGAAGAATCGGGTGCAGGCAGCCAGCTCAGGTTGGATGGCCCAGAGCAGTGCATGGCTATCAGTTTGTGGGCATCAGGCAGGAAGGAGAGGCAGGCCTCAAGCAGGAGAACCCCAAGAAAAGACCCACACCTGCCCTGGCTGCCAAGAGAAGGAAGAAGTCTGCCTCCCAATTCTCCTTCCTGAGAGGAGCTGCTTGCAAAGGAACACTATGGACCAGGCAGGATTGGTGCCTCTGCGTGCCAATCCTGCCTGCAGCAGGGTGCTCCTTTGGAAGGAAAGGAGAGGGTCAACACCTCAGCTGAGCTGCTGATTAACATCCTATATCCTTTTAAATGTGTCTGTGGTAGGGTTGTGGGGGTTTTGTTTTGTTTCGTTTTGTTTTCATCTTGTGTTTTTATGTGGTGAACTGTCAAGAACTTAAAATGAAGGGTGGTGTACAAATTTTATAAATGAATGAATGAATAAAATAAATCTGGGTGAGGGGGAGGCAGTTCTGGTCTCTGTTATTTTATTTGGGAACTGGTCTGTTGATGTAATAATAATAATAATAATAATAATAATAATAATAATAATATAAAAAAATAAATAAATAAATAAATAAATTTTTATTTATACCCTGCCCTCCCCAGCCAAAACTGGGCTCAGGGTGGCTAACACCAGGTATAAAAACAATTGATTAAAATACAACTTTAAAACAAGATTAAACTACAACATTAAAATGCAGCCTCATTTCAGTAGAAACTCAAATCAAAAACTTTTTGGGGGTGAAAAGGTCAAATCTTCACAAAGGCAAACTATCCAGGCTGGTCCTGCGTGGGCCAGAAAAAAGCCACGGAAGTCCCCAAATAGGAGTTCCATCACAGAAGGAGAAAGGGAAAAGGAAAGAGGGGGAGGGGATCAAGTTGATTCCAAGCCAGGCGGAACAACTCTGTCTTACAGGCCCTACGGAAAGAAATCAGATCCTGCAGGGCCCTGGTCTCATAAGACAGAGATGTAGATAGTGACAGATGATGATAGAGATGTAGATAGTGACAGATGAGGACAAAATGGAGCCAGTGCTGAAAAGGCCCTGGCTCTGGTTGAGGCTAATCTGACTTCCTTAGGGCCCGGGACCTCTAGGGTGTTGCTATTTATGGACCTTGAGGGTCTCTGTGGGGCATACCGGGAGAGGCGGTCCCGTAGGTACGAGGATGGGTCAACAGGACCCCTCTCGGATGGAACCCACAAGGCATATGAAGGGCTCTACACAGCCCTGGTTTACATCCTCTAAAGAACAGCAAATGTATGTGTGTCTCTTTCTTTGTATTTGGCCGTAAGTATTTTCTGTTACTCTCAGGAAGGGAATCCCTAGGCTTCCTTAGAATCATAGAGTTGGAAGAGACCACAAGGGCCATTGAGTCCAACCCCCTGCCAAGCAGGAACCACCATCAGAGCACTCCTGACATATGGTTGTCAAGCCTCTGCTTAAAGACCTCCAAAGAAGGAGACTCCACCACACTCCTTGGCAGCAAATTCCACTGTCGAACAGTTCTTACTGTCAGGAAGTTCTTCCTAATGTTCTTCCTTGTTTCATTTCGCTTCCAGAGCAGGGGGAAATGTATTTCAGCATCATGATTTTATGGCAGCAAGATGCTTGTGTGTGTTTGTGTGTGATTGTGATGCAGTGCTTTTTTCTGGGGGGACGCAGGGGTACACATACCCCTAAACATTTTGTGAATCTAAGTTTGACCTCGTTGAAGGGCAGTATTTAAATATGAATAGGAAAATGGGAGTACCCCTAAACATTTTTTTTTAGGGGAAAAAACCACTGGTATGATGGGGGATTTATTCCCTTTGTATTTTACCATGAACTTCTCTAATTTGCACTTTCTGGCCCAGTAATAAGGGAACTAAAACACAGCTAGTCCTCAGAATTCGCAAGAGTCTGAATTCTGCCATGCAATTCTCAAGAGAGAGAGAAAAAAACGGGGCGTGGGGCTAGAAAAAATGGAGAAAAAAAATGTCCAGAATGAATTAATGCTATGGGAAACTGGTTTCAAAAAAATATTTATATGGAGCAAAAATGCACCTATAGGGGGAAATGGGCATGAAAATGCATACAAATTGGCAGAGAATGAAACCCTCAAACATCCTCAGAACTACACCCACAAAATTCCTCTCTCCGTGTTTGGTAGACAGTAAGCCAGTCTTGCCATTCTTTGATTACCAGTGTGCATACCCTGTTTCACAATCTGCATTTTATACTTGGGGGGGGGCATTTTATCTTCCAGATGTGTTTTATAGGCTGGCTGCTTTATTGGTGGGCTCTCGTGCGCATCACGGGCGTGCTTTTCATTTATTTCCTGCGTTTGTCACAAGTCGCATCTCCCCATTCATTATTTACCGGAAGGCAGGTGCACAGCAAGCAAATCCAGAGGTGACAGACAAGGGCTTGCTGGCAGCGACAATTCCGGCAGAAGTTTCCTCCCAAGGAAGGCGGCTGCTGCTGCTGCCGCCGCCCCACTTTTCAAAATCAATGCCCCGGATTAATAATTCAGCACAATCAATAGAGAAGCTAGAAATCAGCAATTTCAGAGCGGTCGAGGCACACCTTTTAGCTGACTGTCGGTTTTGGCTGCAGCACTGAAATCACTGATCCTACAAGCACTCACCCTAACCAAGAGGGGAATCGCCAGCATGAACCTCACCTCTGTTGCGGGCTTAAAGAGCTGGGGAACAAGTCCCACTATCGCCACTGCCATCAAAATGCAGAGTATAGGATCACAAAACTGGAGCGCTGGAGGGGACCCCAAAAGCCATCCAGTCCAGCCCTTGCTACAATGCAGGGCTAGTGTGTGCCGATTGTGCCCTTATCGACTTTGGGGATGTGACTCAAGCCAGGCTTTGCCAAGCTGGTGTTCTCCAGCCATTGCTGAACTATGACTCCCATTAGCCCCAGCCAGCAATATCTGCTGGGCACCAGTTTGGTGATGTCTGACTTACAGCTTCCCCACAATTTTGCTACTCTAGGACCAAGGGGACGAAGGGCCAGCCCAAGACATTTTGTTGCCTGAGGCAGAGAACAAGATTGCGCTCTTCCCCGTTCCATATACGGAAGCCATTTGAACTTACAGTGGAATCCTAATTCTAGACTGAGGAAAGGATATTATGCTCCAGCGTACCTGAGGCAGAAGGCTTGTAGACCAGCCAAGACTGGCTATGTAGGAATATGGAGAGGACTAGTCAGGGGCTTAGAAGGAACATCCAGGAGGCTGCCATTGTTGTTGCCAATCATCAGTGGACTGCAGTGGTTGTCTCACTTTGCCTAATGAAAGGACCGGCCCTGAGTGTATATTTGTGCCCTGTGCTTCATACCTCTGACCAGAGGCAGAATCTGGTGTGGGGGGGGGAGGGGGGGGTCCATGCTATTAGCAAATCCTGTGGAGACAATGGCACACAGATTCGGACACCACTTTATTCTGTCTTCAACATGTTTCATTACTTGTTTCCTTTTGCATTTCAGGAGATCTTTCCCATGACTTTTGGAAAACTAATGGTATCTAATGGAAGTTAAGTGCTTATTTTCATTTTGTTTCCAGAAAAAACAAAACAAAACCCACTAGCTTGGGAAACCACTGGAGCTCTGTGTTGCAATTTCACGTGACAAAATCTGGGGCAGTTATTTCCCACTGTTTAAAGCTCAGCATGTTGTGGAGGTATACCAACCAAAATGCCACCGTTCTGTAATGCACCGTGTTCTGCGTTGGAACATTAGAAACTGGGTCGGAAGCGCTAGCATTAAAACCAGCTTCCACAATAAACCCCACATTTATTGCAGCCTTAAGGCAACACATCTCTGAGTTGTGCACTGGCCCAAGTGCACGTGAACAAAGGCACAACCTTCATTGGTTATGCCTTGAATTCTTGCCAGGACAACACCTGCCCACTGATAATTAATGATTAGGAAGATGCGACTTGCGACAAAATCAGGAAATTAACCAAAACACACCTAGTGCAACTAGCAATGAATTGAACAAAGGCCAATAAACTGAAGCCAACCTCTGCCTGACAGTCTGTTCCTGGCATGATTCAATGTGTGGATGTTTGCCTTTTTAAAGTCCCCAAAGGGAACAGGACTGGGCGATATCCAGTTTTCAGCATCGTGATATATCTGCAGCTAAATATTGCAATGTCTGAAATTGCCCAGCCCTACCCCCAACTGTTCCTGTGCACACAAGCCAGAGTGGTATGTGGGTTTGCCCAGTTCACAGAGCTGAGCTAAGCACCCAGACCACTCTGGCCCCCATGAGCAGGGGCTGTATGGGGGCTTGGT
This sequence comes from Podarcis tiliguerta, assembly GCF_965153285.1. Lineage (NCBI taxonomy): Eukaryota > Metazoa > Chordata > Lepidosauria > Squamata > Lacertidae > Podarcis > Podarcis tiliguerta. The sequence continues at coordinate 14,395,594 of NC_139536.1, read as the reverse complement.
CAACAGAGTGGCAGGCAGTGGAGCAGTTTAAAGAAGCCGTTGCTCTGCCTTTGGCTCATGCGAGCCAGAGGTGGCGGTCTTGATCGACTGAGAAGAGGGCTTCCTTAAACCGCCTGCCTCTCAGCTAATCAAGGCAATCTGAGCTGGCGATACAACATGGCTTCCCAGCGCAGACAGGCAGCAGTGAAGTTCACCGTGCATTCAATGCAAATTCTACCTTTGTACAGTGGGATAATTTCCACCCACCCAACCAATATCCTCCAATCAGGGAAGCAAGGTGCCTTAACAGAGTTCAAAGGGCACATTTCAGCCTGGCAAAAGCACTTGTGGTGGCTGTGATGCAAGGCTGGTGAGGGTTGTGCTCTGGTGAGGGTTCCCCACCTTTGGCCCGAGTCTCAGAAATGTAAGGTCTGCTTTCTCCTACATTGAGTCCTAGGTATCTTCCCATGTCAGCAGAATGGGCCCTACAGACTTTCCAGAACACTGGCTCATAAAATCGGGCTACATTATCTTGTGAATCACTAACCATTTCCTCATAATCATGGGCCTACAGACAGGAATGATTTGCTTTGTACCAGCTCTAGAATTCCCTTTGTGGAGAAATAACAGAGCTAAAATTCTTTTCAGGCGCTCTGGGGAGTATACACCAGAAATATCTGCTTCATCCATTGTTAAGCCCGCTCTCCTATGAGACACCATTGAGGGTCAGTTGTGCAGAAAACCTGAGCTCATTAAAGCTACCCAAAAAAAGATGAAGCCAGTATTTCTAGAAGATTCAGGATGGCTTTTAACTCTGGGGAGGAAACTGTCAGTACTTGAGGAAATGGTTGAGTATCGATGAGAAATGAGCACTGCTTCTTTTCTGCATGAGCCCACAAATAGAAGAGTTCTCACAACTATAATTAACAATTAAGGCGTTAATTCCAAAATGGGTAAATAATAGACTGGTCTGCCAAAGTGTGCTGAGAAAGAGGCAGAAGTGTGTTGCATTTAGAGAGCAGCTTAAGATTCACCCTGGGATTCCTTGCTAGCCAAGGGTATGAATCGGAGAATATTGGTGTTTCCATATTATTTTTGTGTGAGTCTTAAATATTTGGTATGTTTTACATCTGGCCCACATTGATTTGTCATAGAACCCTCCTTTTTTAAAAACAACAACACAGAAAACCAAATCAATAATTTTTGCATTGTCAGAACTTCAGAATTATTGTTCAAGAAATGGCAATTCATCTGCAACAGATGCAGAAAGGTCTGGTCACAAATAGATGTTGTGGCCAGTGCAAAGCTGGGGGAGAGCCAAATATTACAAATGTAGCAGAAGAGCCAAAGGACAAGGATTAAAAAACCCATTACATGTTGCCAGCTCTCATGGTTTTACAGTAAATGTCATGGATTCAAATGTCCCTTAGTAAGGGAGGGAAGGAAGGAAGGAAGGAAGGAAGGAAGGAAGGAAGGAAGGAAGGAAGGAAGGAAGGTAGATACGATACCTGGTCACTCCAAAAGAAGGTCAAACAAGAAGCCAAATTATTCCTTTTGTTATGTCAGTGGATCAGGACAACTGGTTTTCAGGTTCCACAGACCTGTTCTGGCCGAATTCTTGCCTGAGGAAGAGTTCTGTGCAACCCCAAACTCACAGCGTTTATCTTACTGCCACTAGGGCTTCTATTTTTGAATCCTAGAGTTTGAAGCCATGAATCATCAGATTCACCCTTAGCAGGGAATATCGCCATCATACCATATTGACAGCCAATCACAGATATTTACAAACATGCATGCGTTTTTGGTAGGTTTGCCAAAGAATGTGATATCGCAGCTAAGAAGCAGTGTTTTGGATGTTGCGTTTCAACCAGGGTGGAAAAGAAACCCTGCCAAACTACACTTTGGAAGGTAAGAATATAAGGAAGAGCTCTCCTGGACCAGCATCCCGTTCCTACAGTCAGATGCTCCTGGGAAGCAGGGCATGAGGACAATATCACCCCACAGCTGTTGTCCTCCTCACCTCCCAGCAATAGCATTCAGAGTGGGGCCACCATTCAGCTGGGAGATTCCATTCCACTATCATGGCCAAAGCACATCAATAGGCCTGCACTTCCCTCTTTCTTCCCTCAAACAATTGCGATGCAGCCTGTTTTCTGGCACAAATCGTGAAAGGACATCAGGAGAGCCTGATGGATCCGGCTAATGGCACATCCAGCCCAGCAACCTGCTCTCTCAGTGGCCAAGCAGATGTCTTTGAGAAACTCGTACAGAGGACCTGAGCACAACAGCACTCTCCCCTCCTGCCGTTTCCAGCAGAGGCATACTACCTTTGAGCATGGAGTCAGAGGACTCAGCTACACAGCTGCAAATAAGACATTTTAAATGCGTTGTAAAGCGCAATATACAAATATGACACTAGATGGCAACAGTGAGCTATGCCAAATTCAATTTTTTTTCAAAACTTTTTTTAAAAATAAAAAAAGGATTTTCATAGCTGTGTGTGTAGATTCTGCCAGAGTATAGCTATTGTGACTAGTGGCCACTGACAGCCCCCTTCTCCAGATAATGTTATGACCCTTAAGCCACATCTGTTGACTGGTGTCTTCATTTTGGGTTGTGAGAGCAATGACCTGACTCAGTATAAAGCATAAATCATGTGTTACCATGTGTAGTGTCCAAAGGACCCTGAAGTGTCAATAAAGTTTATAGTCTTCACTGTTATGAGAAAACATGAAAAAATGTCTCGTTTTCCTGTTAAGGTTACAGAGAATCATATCGAAATCCCTCAACTTGGGTCACAGTTCTCTTGCCCTACAAGTCCCTCTGCTCTACCTTATTTCCCACAACCTGAGGACAAGGATGGTGTGGATTTTTCACTGATTCATCTCTGTAACAAATGCAATAACTTCTGACATGAGTTGGGTGAACAGATGCATTTCAAAGATGGTGGAAAAAAGAATGAATACCAAGAGTTTGAGTTGACAGTTGAATTTGGGCTGAAACAGTCACAAACATAGATGCAGACATCTATACAAAGAAATCTGCAACTCTTAGTGTCTACAAAGGAGCAATGTGTTCCTTATTAGAGTTTTAGAGCCACAATACGTTTTTTAACTGTTTCATCCTTGAAAATTTCACTGGCAATTTGTCAGGCTGTTGTATGTTCAGTTGAATGCAGGTGGTTTGGGAGTTACCTACAAAATCTCTGTTTTTATATATGAAGGTTCCTCATCCACAGAACCCCTAATAAACATGGTGCTTGGAGGAAAAAAATATATATATGTAATCATAAAGGTGTGTTTTTCTGGAATCAATTTTCAAATGCAATTAAGTAGCACTTTTTAGCGAGTGCTTCAGGGAACCATGATAAAGCTCCTAGTCCACATTAAAAATGTGCTGGCACAGAGACATGTTCAGGTCTCTCCACATGGCCTACTGCAGTTGTGCAGTGCCAAAAAGGAGGAGATGAAGCCTTAAATATCCTCTGTCTTCTAAACTAGGAATGTGACTATGCTGGTGGTTCAAATCCAGTATCTTCTGGAGCTAGAAAGAGACTTGAGTTCTGTCTCTACCACCATCAGAACGCTGCAGGTTGAAAGAGAGATTGCTCTTCTGTTGTTCCTGCAAAGAGGTTGCACCTTTTACTCCCTGCTGCATGCAAAGAATCAAAACAAAAAGGAAAGGAATAAAAAAAGTTGACTAACCTAACCCACCTGAGCTCGGCTCACAGGGATCAATGTCCTCATCGTCGCTGGGACATTCGGCTGAGGCCACCAGGATGTCATCCGTGGTCTGCAAAGGAAAGAAAGAGCCCATTTCAATTAATCAAACCGGTCCAACTAGGTGCTCACCTCTGTCAAGCTGCCCAGGTTGGCAGGCACAGGCAGGCATCCACAACCGTAGGAGACTCACAACACTCTGTAAGCTTTTGGCTGTTGTTTTTAGATGGTGATGTCAGTTTCTTTTTTTACTGGAGAGTTAACAAAGGATTATGTCAGCGGTCCAGTGGGACAACAGGTCCTGCTCTCTTACCTCTCCATCTGCAACATCCTGGTGCTTCTCCTCAGCATCATTTCACTACTTCATCCCTCTTCTTCCCACACCCCTCTCCCAATGATTGGACAACCCACCCCTCTACAGTTAACAAACCTGTATCTTCCTCCTCCTTTCCACCCCTTGGGGGGAAAGATTCAGTTATCAAAACATCTCACCTGTACTTCCTCTCTCGCCTGATTCTATCAGCCCCCAACCTGGAAGATGCTGGGGGAAGGAACTGCTTGCCTTCCTACCTCAGTGACTCAAGGGGCTTTGATTTCTTCGTGGCCAACCCATAAGCTCAATGGCTCAAAGGCTCAAAGCTCCCAAGAACTTGGGGTATTGACCAGGACTTTTCTGATCCCCTTTTGTCCTGCTTGCAGCTGCTTGCACTGAATAATAATAATAATAATAATAATAATAATTTATTTATACCCCACCCATCTGGTTGGGCTTCCCCAGCCACTCTGGGTGGCTTTCAGCAAAATATTAAAATACAGTAATGCATCAAACGTTAAAAGCTTCCCTAAACAGGGCAGTCTTCAGATGTCTTCTAAAAGTCTGGTAGTTGTTGTTCTCTTTGACATCTGGTGGGAGGGCGTTTCACAGGGTGGGTGCCACCGCCGAGAAGGCCCTCTGCCTGGTTCCCTGTAACTTAGCTTTTCGCAGTGAGCAAACCGCCAGAAGGCCCTCAGCGCTGGACCTCAGTGTCCGGGTAGAACGATGGGTGTGGAGACAACCATCAGAGATGAATCAGAGCTGACCATCGCTGCAGGATCTCCCCCTGGCAGTGGTGGCTAATCAGTTAGGTCAAATGGAGCCCCACTGACCTCAGACAGCTTCTAACTGCCTAGCATCTTATGCGCAACCCTGGCCTCCAGCTCCCTGCTCCTTTATCTCTGTGTGGCTGTGTTGCAGAACTCAGCAGGGAGGCAGATGGAGACAAGACTAGAATACTTGGCTCTGACACAACATCAGTTCTGGCTCCACCTACTGCTTGGGCTCCTTCTGCCCAAGTCACCAGCGCTACCTCCTGGATCCTGAAAGCAAATTCTTAAGTGGCGACGGAAAGCTACCATTGGAAAGGGGTCTTCGGAGTTCACAACCTAGCAGGGCACTTCGGTTCCAAGCCAAGACAAACAATTAGAAAAGCAGGTGCAATTGCGCACGCACAAAAGTGGGGAATCCAGACTTAATGCATTTTCTCAGCCGGGGCTCAGCTTGGCGGCATGTGGGAACAGTGCTGAGCAACCGCAGACAACTCTGGAAACACATTATCTTGATGATAATAGTGGTTTACATCACATCTTCAATGTATGCGGTGCTTTACAGAGGAACCAGCAAAAAAAGGAGGAGGAGGTGGTGGGGGAGAGATTGTATCCTTGCACCTAGGAACTTGTACTTTACATTTTGATGGTGGAGAGACAATAAAGGGAAGGCAGGCTAGGGAGGGAAGCAAGAGACAAGTGTTTGTACCTGGTTGTTGGGCAAAAAAGCCCCTGCCACCTCTTGAGGCAGGCTGCTCCACTAGGTAAAGGTAAAGGACTCCTGGACGGTTAAGTCCAGTCAAAGGTGACTATGGGGTGCACTGCTCATCTTGCTTTTCTGGCCAAGGGAGCCAGTGTTTGTCCACAGACAGTTTTCCGGGTCATGTGGCCAACATGTCTAAACCACTTCTGGCATAACGGGATGCCACGATTGAACCAGACCGCATGGAAACTACGTTTACCTTCCCGCCACAGCGGTACCGATTTATCTACTTGCACTGGTGTGCTTTTGAACTGCTAGGTTGGCAGGAGCTGGGACAGAGCAACGGGAGCTCACCCCATCACGGGGATTCGAACCACCAACCTTCTGATCAACAAGCCCAAGAGGCTCAGTGGTTTAGATCACAGTGCCACCCATACAGCCCTCACCATGTTCCTCCTAATGTTCTGCCTCCCTGGTCTTTTTGCTGATTCTAATTCATGCATGGCATTCAAAAGAAGTGAAGGGTGGATCTGACACCTCTTCAACTTTAAGTTAGAAGAAAATATGTTCCAGCCAGCAATGTCAATGTTGCTGACAGCAGTCGTTCCCCCATGCTTCAATTCCACTCCACCCTCCTTTTAAACCTCCCAAAAAACTGATAGGTGAAAGATGGAAGGAAAATCTGCTTGGCAAAAAAAATGAATTTTGGTCGCTGTTAGTAGCACCCATGATAAACGCCCATAATTTGCTGGGCAGCTGTTCTGAGTTTTCATTAAAGGGGGATTTAAAAGGCAAAGGAGAACCTCTGTCTTTGCCAGCAGCTTGTAATGAGATGACATACAGAGCGAAATAATCGTAACAACACATGCCTGGATTAGAGTGCCTTTTGGGTGACTGGGCAAATCCATCTTCACATTAGCATCAAACCCTCTTGGATTTTTCTTTTAAAGAGTTAAATGAGAAAGGCTTGTGTGCCAAGCTGATTTCCATTCACTGCAGTCTCCTTGCTTTCTGCACAGGGACATTTAAAGCATTCTGACTTTTTTTTTTGGTACGTAATATATGTGTGAATAAAGGCACAACACATATTTGTAACACAGAGACATAGAATAATAGAATCGTAGAGTCGCAAGGGTTCAACTCCCTGCAATGCAGAGATCTCAACTAAAGAATCCATGACAGATGGCCATCCGAACTCTGCTTAAAAACCTCCAAAGTAGGAGAGTCCACCACCATTCCACTGCTGAACAGTGGAACATAGAGAAGGGAAGAAGGAAGTTCTCAGTGACAAAACTTCTCTGGCTTTCTTGAAGATTAAGCTTAATAAAGGCTGGAAGACAACACAGAACTCCAGACTTGGAATCTGGCCATTACTCAAGTGTAAGAGTTTCAAGACTTCTCCTTGGACACAACAACGGCAAACACGAAAGGTTGCACTCTTCTTCTTTGTGCACCGCCACTTTGCTGTAAATTAGATAGGCATGCCAGCCATATCTGTTGTTCTATTCCTCTAAGTCTAAAATATCATTATTATCTAATGTAATCCAGTCTCTGATCCAACTAAAACATGCAGCATCATAGTATATTGCACTCTTCCATTGCCTCTTGAGACCGACAGATGCCAGCAACAATTTATCTACTGATCTTATTTATGGCTAATTATTTACTATTTATTATTATTCATTTACTAAACCACGCTGAGAGCCACTGTGGTGCAGAGTTTTGGACTAGGACCTGGGAGACCAAATCCCCACTCAGCCATGGAAGCTCACTGGGTGACCTTGGGACAGTCTCTCACTCTTGGATGAACCTACCTTACAGGGTTGTTGTGAGGGTGAAATGGAGGAGGGGAAGAGGAGAAGTATGGACAACACCTTGGGAGAAAAGTGGGATATTAAATGTAATAAATAAATAAAATACTTATTTTATTACATTTAATGTGCTGCCTTTCCAACACATGGCAACCTCCTGCACCGTGTATTATCCTCACAACAGCTTGTGAGATAGGTCAGGCTGAGAGATAATGACTGGCTGAAAGGTCCTCGGTATTACCAGTTGTTCTTCTGTTAAATGGGCATTTTGTGGTGCCTACGACCTGCCAATTGCTTAAAAAAATTATTAACCCCACTTTGATGTTATGTATGTATATATTGCAGGCTTCTGGCCTCTCTTTGCTGGTTCCTCCCCTCCCCCCACCCCCACCCGTTTCTTCTCCATCAAAAATAAATATTTAAAATGAGAGAAGCAGCTTAAATCTTTTTGGCTACCTCTTCCTGTTTGAGGCCAGGCATATTACATTCCTGAGCCGTAAGATAAACTTGCTGAAAATGAATACCTGGCTTTAAAAAGAGAGAGAGAGAGAGGTAGAGGGAGAATAAAAGAAAATAACCCAAACTGATGGGATTTCTAGAAGAAACCAACAGGGTGTGAAAAATTAGGATGGAGTTCATGTGGGGAGCGGGGGGGGGGGAGCAAAACCCTAAAATTTCATTTCAGGAGGCTAGATTAACTGAGCAATTTTCTCGCCAAGACTGTGTAATTTAAATTTAATTTACTGTGTGTGAAGCTGATCTCTCTGACTGTCTGTTGAGACAGTAGTAGAAAGAAAACTCAAATATGTCACATTAATCAATCCTATTCTTCGGCATCCCTCTCCCTGGAGCTTATAAGCTTCTTCCGAGCAATAAACCACCTGCCCATCCCCCAACAAGATTGGGGGAGGGGGTTAAAGAAACAGGCCTTAACTTGTGGCACTATATGCCAGCACTCCCCAATTCCTCTCCCATTCCAAGTTGAGGCACTGGAGTCCCATTGAATGGAAATAAATATGTGTGCAACATCCACAGCTTCTCTCCCAAGAAAACCAGCCCAACCCCATAAAGTAAAGGTAAAGGGACCCCTGACCGTTAAGTCCAGTCACGGATGACTCTGGTGTTGCGGCGCTCATCTCGCTTTATTGGCTGAGGGAACCGGCGTACAGCTTCCGGGTCATGTGGCCAGCATGACTGAGCCACTTCTGGCGAACCAGAGCAACGCACGGAAGTGCCATTTACCTTCCCGCTGGAACAGTTCCTATTTATCTACTTGCACTGGTATGCTTTCGAACTGCTAGGTTGGCAGGAGCAAGGACCGAGCAACGGGAGCTCACCCCGTCGTGGGGATTCGAACCACTGACCTTCTGATCGGCAAGCCCTAGGCTCTGTGGTTTAGACCACAGCGTCACCCACGTCCCCCCTCAAAAAATTCTGAAGCAATTCGAGAAAGAGATGGGTCACCTTAATAGGGGAATAAAGGTTTTGGGAAAATAGAGCTCAATCCAAGGCATAGAGTCTGAAATTATTTCCTAGAGTAGAGGTGAAGTGCAACAAGACCTGAACTGGAAGCTGGTACTTCTAGGATGCTGGAGAAGAGACTGGCCATCATTGCCTTCCCTAAAGCTTGCCTTTTGCTACTGCCAGCCTCCTCCATAGTAAGGATATGGGAGCCAGCCTGTCAAGAGCGGACCCCTTCCTTCTGAACTGCATTGAACTGGGAGTGCAGAAAGACCAGAAACCGAAACTTCCTGCTCAGATAACACCTGCTTTGCATTTAGGTGCAAATTGAAAAAATAAACGAATGAAAGTAAAATAGATTGGTGCTTTTTTTTTTTTTTTGGTAATTTATTCTATGTATGTTAGAATCGCTGCTGTTTTGTCATTTTTGGATTTACTGACATGCTCCATGCTCTATATTTTGTATAAGTAGGTTATTTTGGTGTTTCCAATGTTTGCTGTAAGCCGCTTTGGGCAAAGCTCATTGTAGTGGGCTCTCATTTGTGGGGTGGGTCAGGGTTCCATCCTCTCCCCCATGCTCTTTAATATCTATATGAAGCTGCTGGGAGAGATCATCAGGGGTTTTTGGCTGGGTGTTCATCAGTATGCAGATGACACCCAGCTCTACCTCTCTTTTAAATCAGAACCAGTGAAGGTGGTGAAGGTCCTGTGTGAGTGCCTGGAGGCGGTTGGAGGATGGATGGCAGCTAACAGATTGAGGTTGAATCCTGACAAGACAGAAGTACTGTTTTTGGGAGACAGGGGGCGGGTGTGTAGGGGGATGCCCTGGTCCTGAATGGGGCAACTGTGCCCCCCTGAAGGACCAGGTGCACAGCCTGGGAGTCATTTTGAACTCACAGCTGTCCATGGAAGTGCAGGTTATTCTGTGTCTAGGGCAGCTATCTACCAGCTCCATCTGGTACGCAGGCTGAGACCCTAATCTGCCCACGCACTGTCTCACCAGAGTGGTGCATGCTCTACTTAATTCCCGCTTGGACTACTAAAATGCGCTCTACGTGGGGCTACCTTTGAAGGGGACCCAGAAACTGCAATTAATCCAGAATGTAGCAGCTAGACTGGTGACTGGGAGTGGTTGCCGGGACCACATAACACTCGTCCTGAGATCTGCATTGGCTCCCAGTATGTTTCTGAGCACAATTCAAAGTGCTGGTGTTGACCTTCAAAGTTCTAAACGGCTTCAGCCCAGTATACCTGAAGGAGCGTCTCCACCCCCATCATTCAGCCCCAGACACTGAGGTCCAGCACCGAGGGCCTTTTGGCAGTTCCCTCACTGCGAGAAGTGAGGTTACAGGGAACCAGATAGAGGGCCTTCTCAGTAGTGGCGCCCGCCCTGTGGAACGCCCTCCCATCAGATGTCAAGGAAATAAGCAACTATCCTATTTTTAAAAGACATCTGAAGGCAGCCCTGTTCAGGGAAGTTTTTAATATTCAATGCTGCATTGTTTTTAATACTCGATTGTGAGCCGCCCAGAGTTGCTGGGGAAACTCAGCCAAATGGGCGGGGTATAAATAAATGTATAAATAAATAAATAAATAAAATAATTGCCATGCGTCAATCAACCAGCCTCAGGCTATGGGGTGAGGGCAGTGTTGGGGTGGGGAAGGAGAGGGCAAATAACTGCATCCTTGTTCTCCTCCCCACATCTGGCTTCACACTTTCTTTGACTATTCCAGGCACCCTGGAACAGGTCCCTGATAATGACTCTCACTTGGCTGGAAGGAGGAAAAGGTTATATTGACATTCATGGCTCCACCCACCTTTGCTTCTGACTCCAACCATCACTGCCAGGTTTCCCCACCCCAAGATATTAGCTTAGAAGGGAACTTGACCCTTCAGCTGAAAAGGGTTTCCCACCCCTGACCTAGAGCATCATGGCTGAGGTCTTTTAACATATGAAAGGTATTTCATTCTCTGGAAGGAACATTACCATAATGAGAAAATTATCAGTATTATATTTCTTCCTTAAGTGCAGGAATTTGAGAGGGCCTCCTGCCTAGAAAACCAGCCAAGACTGCCTTCTCACTCCCCGGTCACTTAACACATTAGGCCACAAGTGGAAATTAATGCAACTTTCTCTGTCTCTCACTCTCTCTTTCCACCCCATCATTCTGCATGAACACGGAGGTCCAGCTCCAAGGGCCTTCTGGCAGTTCCCTCCTCACAAGAAGTGAGGTTACAGGGAACCAGACAGAGGGCCTTCTCAGTAGTGGTGCCCGCCCTGTGAAACGCCCTCCCATCAGATGTCAAGGAAATAAACAATGATCTGACTTTTAGAAAACACCTGAAGGCAGCTCTGTTTAGAGACGTTTTTAATGTTTGAAATTTTATTCCATTTTTAGTCCTCTGTTGGGAACCACCCAGAGTGGCTGGGGAAACCCAGCCAGATGAGCAGGGTATAAATAAAATAATAATAATAATAATAATAATAATAATAATAATAATAATTTGCCACTTAACAAACTACAGTTCCCGGGATTCTTGAGGGGAGAGGAGCCCTGACTGCTAAAGTGCTATAAGGGTTATCCAAACAGGTGACCACACAGAGATCCTTGTGACACATTGGTTGTGCCACACGTTAAAGCGGAGAACCCAGCACATGGCGTGGCAAGTGTCCTTGGGGCAGAAACGGAAACCATAATCTGCCCCAGATTACGGAACTGTAGCACATGGAAGGGTATCACGGGAGGGATCCCAAGGGTCATCTAGTCCAACCCCAATCAATGCAGGACTCTCAACTAAAGCATCTGTGACAGGTGGCCATCCAACCTCTGCTTAGAAACCTCCAAGGAAGGGGAGTCCACCACCTTCCAAGGGAGTCTGTTCCATGGTTGAACAGCAATCTCCATCAGAAATGGCAATAAATGCGTTATAATTGCAGTCTTAAAACCTGGGACAAAACAAAAGATCCAGAGCAAGCACACACACACACACACACACACACACACACACACTTGGCTGTAAAACATCAACTGTAAGGGATGTCAGAAGAAGAAGAACCTTCCAGGACAGGGCTAGAGGCTGAGAGTCACAGTGTGACCACAGACTCAGACAGGAGTCAGAGGTGGCCCCTGATACCCAGAAGTAGGACAATCCCAGTGCTACTGGCTCTTGTTCCTCTCTAACACCCCACTCGAGGAGAGCTCTGCATACTTCTGAGCAACCAGCCAGGCAGGCCCAGAAAGGGAGCCCACCACATCGCCCCAGTCTTCATCTGCTGGGGAGGGATTCAGAGTTGAGTCAAAAGGGGGAAGTGGTCAGTTTCAGCAATGTCTCAAACTGAGTAAGTCGAGCTGGAGGAACTCTTCTGTGCTGCTACTTTCTGTGAATAAAAGCTAACTGCATTTCGCGTCTCAAGCTCTTTCCTTCCCTGTGGATGACCTGCACTTGCCTGACACCTCCTTGACATCAACTAACCTCTACCTCCTCCCCATCCCTCAAGTCATCTGGAATAAAAGGTTTTGTTTATAAAGTTTTTTTTTCTTACACTCTGGGAGAAAGTGATCCAGCTGGGTGTAATTGGGGAGAATTTCATCAGAAGAGGGCCTTTGTCTTCATCAATCAAAAATGGAAAACATGCATTGGACTGGACCTTCCTCAGAGATTCTTATTTTATGGTGAGGCCCCTTGCTATTTACTAATATCCAGTAGCAATGGTTTTTTTGATGTGGCCCTTGCTGCTCATTAAAGATGCCCTGCTTATGAATCTGGGCCATGTTCCATTTCTTCGGCGGCAGCAGAAGGAAACCGTGTTAGGCTGATTAATGTGCAAAGCAGCTTTCTCTTCATCTCAGAAATCCCCTTCAGAAATCTGAGCGCTCATTTGTTTTTCCTTGGAATTGGCCCTACACCTCAGAGTTATTTAAAATGCGCACGTTGCAGTGATTAATGTGTTCAAACTAAGGAAACCTAAATGGGAATTTAAAACCAAAGCGCTTGTTTTTTACTCCAAATGAAAATGAGCCTTGGAATTATGTCAGAAGGGTGAAAATAATAGCATTATTTAAGAGAGAGCATGGAGTGGTTTGGATGTGATGCTAAATCATAGTTTAGCATTACAGGAATGATCCAAGTTGAGCCTAAGGCAAGCATAGGCAAATTCGGCCCTCCAGATGTTTTGGGACTACAACTCCCATCATCCCTAGCTAACAGGACCAGTGGTCAGGGATGATGGGAGTTGTAGTCCCAAAACATCTGGAGGGCCGAGTGTGCCTATGCCTGGCCTAAGGCTTGTATGTTCTTCCCTCCCCTGCCATGCTCTGGTATGGACAGTGCTATTTTTCCAGAAAAAGAGGTGCCAGAACTCACCATCAACATCTCCCTAGTTCTCCTATAAGGGCACTGGCACCCACTTGAGAGTTGCCGGAACTCAGTTCCAGCAAGTTCCCACTGGAAAAAAAAGCACTGGGTATAGACATGAGGAAGCTTCTGCTTCAAGCCTAGATTAACCACGCCTTACTGTGTCATCATCTAGACAGCATCTTAAAAAGCAGAGACCTTGCCAACAAAGGTCCGTATAGCTAAAGCTATGGTTTTCCCAGTAGTGATGTATGGAAGTGAAAGCTGGACCATAAAGAAGGCTGGTCGCAGAAGAATTAATGCTTTTGAATTATGGTGTTGGAGGAGACTCTGGAGAGTCCCATAGATTGCAAGAAGATCCAACCTCTCCACTCTTAAGGAAATCAGCCCTGAGTGCTCACTGGAAGGACAGATCGTGAAGCTGAGGCTCCAATACTTTGGCCACCTCATGAGAAGACTCCCTGGAAAAGACCCTGATGTTGGGAAAGATGGAGGGCACAAGGAGAAGGGAACGACAGAGGACGAGATGGTTGGACAGTATTCTCGAAGCTACCAGCATGAGTTTGACCAAACTGCGGGAGGCAGTGGAAGATAGGAGTGCCTGGCATGCTCTGGTCCATGGGGTCACGAAGAGTTGGACATGACTAAACGACTAAACAAAGAAAACTGTGTCATCTGAACCCAACTGCTTTTGCTTAATCCAAACTGTGGTTTGCTGAAGTAGAGCAAACTCCCAACCATAGTTTAAGAAGCTGGCTTGTTTCAACAAACCATGGTTAGCGTTAACCACATGTTAGGGTATGGATGTAATGGAAGACTGCGGTTAATCTAAAGGAAAAGCTTCAGATCTCTTCCTTGTGGTTGAGTCCAGGGAGGGAAAAGGAGAAAGTGTGCAAGCCTGAGGCCCACTGAAGCTCTTCCTTGTAACACTAAACCATGGTTTATCACTCCATGACAACTTTACTAATGTCTACCAGGTTCTTTCCACTTTCCACATAGAAATGATAGACAATACTGAGCTAGATGGATCACTGGTCTGATTGTGTATACAACATCACCCTGTGTTTTTTACTACACGATAATGGGCACCTCCAAAGTAGCACCTCTAGCATTGCCAAAGCTCTACAACAGTTATCTTCATCAATACTGCCACGGTTTCCTTTTTCCTTTGTTTGGAAGTGTGGGAGAAAGGAATGAGGAAAGAAAAAGGAAAGGTGAGGATGAAGTCAAGATCTTCACGAAATTGCATCTACAATTTCCCAAACACCCACTTTGCGAAGGGTGTAATTCGCGTATCATTCTGACACTTGATAGCAATTTCCCCATTGATTTTGATAGCTCCGAACGGCGCCTATTTAATAAAAACAGATCGATGGCCGGTCTACTGTACATATTGAGCCATATACTTAGAAACATTTGTACACAGGGAGTGTTTGGTGCCCATTCATTTGGCATGCGCAATTCCCATTAAAGTTAATGGGAGTTAGGCACACATGCACTGAAATGGAGGCTGCCTTTAATTGCTTCCCAATTAGAAGCACAAGCTTCATTAGGCCTACTGCTTTGGTAAAACACATATTTGATGAAACAGCTTCTGTTGCTGGAAAGTTTTCATCCAGGTGTTAGTGTAATCAGGATTTTATTTCATCCGAACAGCTCTCCTCATTCAATCCTTTTTTTAAAAAAACAACAACAACAAAGAATTAAGCTGCATTTCAAATTGGTTATTTGGAAAGCTAATTTGAGGTCCTACTTAGCTAAAATCTGTTCCATATGACCTTTGCAGTGAAACAGTTTTGCCCCTAGAAGCATGCTACAAGACCAGTTTGCATCCAATATTACTTTTCTTCTTCTTCAACAGATAATTGGTTCTAAGCCTCCTTGGTGGGGGAAATAACTTTGTGTCAATCCATCTCCAATCAGCTCTAGGCAATACAGTTGATCAGGGCCGGCCCATAAATGAGGCAAGGTGAGGCGACTGCCTTGGGTGGCAGGATTCACAGGGGATCCTTACGTAGATCTTTATTTCCCCCTTGTTCTTATTGAAGATCTCCACTCACCCCTTCTTCCCTGGTGGGGAGGGTAGCACCATTTTGTGGTTCGCCTCAGGCGGCAAAATGTATTGGGCCAGCCCTGTGATGGGAGTCCAACATCTGAGAGTCGGTATGGTGTTAATGGTTAGAGTGCTGGACTGGCATACAGGAGGTAAAGGTAAAGGGACCCCTGACCATTAGGTCCAGTCGTGACCGACTCTGGGGTTCTTCTGGCGGTTCCCTCATTGCGAGAAGCAAAGCTACAGGAACTAGGCAGAGGGCCTTCTTGGTAGTGGTGCCCGCCCTGTGGAACGCCCTCCCATCAGATGTCAAAGAGATAAACAACTACCTGACATTTAGAAGATATCTTAAGGCAGCCCAGTCTAGGGAAGTTTTTAATGTGTGACATCTTAGTGCATTTTTGGTCTTTGTGGAAGCCACCCACAAAGTATTGCTTTTTCTTTTTCCTTTCTCTCACTCTTGCAACAGGGCAACTGTGCTCCTAATGAATGATGCAATTTGGCTCTGGTTCCGCCAAAGAATTCTGGAAACCATTGCTTGCCATAGAGCTGTTAGACAGTGGAATGGATTTTCTTGAGAGCTTGTGGGCTCTCCTTTGTTGTAGAGGTTAGATGGCCACCTGTCATGGGTGCTTTAGTTGAGATTCCTGCATTGCAGGGGGTTGGACTAGATGACCCTTGGGGTCCCTTCCAGCGCTATAATTCTATGGTTCTACACTGAGAATTGTTAGGAGACTCCTGCTATCATGCTTGCAGGACTACAACTCCCAGGGTTCCCAGGGAAGAGGGATTCGGCACTTGTGTTTGGATGTGCTCATTGTTGTGCGAACTGTCTTTGGCCAACTGGAATCAGATTCTCCATAAAAGAAAATTCAATTTGAACAAAAATTTGTGTGAATCTGTTTTTGTTTTTGTTTTGTTGTTGTTGTTCTCTCCCTCCTTCTCTCTCTCTCTCTCTCTCTCACACACACACACACACACGTGAACAAAGACAAAAACCAATTCTTTGGCTTCTAACCATATCACTACACTGGATTTCAACATGGGTATGCATCTTGTTTCAATAATTGAAAGGAACTGCAGGTGTGAACCTGAGGGGAAAAGACCTTGGAAATTCTTACAATGTTGCTATAGCAATAGCTTAGGAAAATATCTCTGATCTTCATTGTAGCTCTCGAGTATGCAGCTGAGTACAAGCATGGAGGTGCCCTATCACTGGCTACACAATGTCTGCAGCTTACTACACGAAGATAAGGCTTGCAAATTACTGCTGCTATAACTTAAGGCTTCGGATAACTGGTGATGGAACAAAAATAATAATAAAAAAATTCAATTTATTTTTCTGAAATTCCTTAATGCTACGCTGCTTTTTTTTTTAGACCAGGGCTTTCGATGACCCCATTTATTGCTGCATTAAAAGGAAAGGGGGCTGCTTAAAGAGCAAGCAAACCATTATTATTTTTATTCTTCTTGGCTTTATTATGCATAGCTAACAAATGGCATGGAAAATGCTACCTCTGCTGAAACCGATAGGAACGTCAAAGCAAAAACAGAAAACATACCAGTAGCTCCTGTTGTGGTGGAGCAGTGCCACCCTTCTGATATTGGCATTGATGTAGCTTATCTGGGTGGCACTGGAATGAGGCAGTAAGGAAGGGACTGGGGAGCAGGGGAGCTGGACTGGCTCTGCCAGTGTGTCCAAGGCAGCTCCAAGCTTGCCACCCAACTGGCTCCACCCTAGTGCCATCCAGATATGATGCATCAATGCTGGGAGGACAGCTCTGCCCCAACACAGGAGGCACCACTGAAATAGAGGGCATAAGAACACAAGAAGAACCTGCTGGACCAGGACAATGACCATCTTGACCGGCATCCTGTTGGCCAACCACATGCACTTGGGATGGACATGGTAAAGGACCCCTGGACGGTTAAGTCCAGTCAAAGGTGACTATGGGGTTTCGGCGCTCATCTTGCTTTCAGGCCGAGGGAGCCAGCGTTTGTCCACAGACAGCTTTCCGGGTCATGTGGCCAGCATGACTAAACCACTTCTGGTGCAACGGGACACCGTGACAGAAACCAGAGCACACGGGAACGCCATTTACCTTCCTGTCACAGTGGTACCTATTTATCTACTTGCACTGGTCTGCTTTCGAACAGCTAGGTTGGCAGGAGCTGGGACAGAACAACAGGAACTCACCTCGTTGTGGGGATTCGAACTGCCGACCTTCCGATCGGCAAGCCCAAGAGGCTCAGTGGTTTAGACCACAGCGCCACCCGCATCCCAAGCTGGACATGAGCACATCAGCAATCTCACTACCTGCAGATTACAGCAACAGGCATTGAGAAGCATAAAGAAGCATTCTGGAAGGTAACCGAGATCCTTGATACTTAGGGGTTCTTGAGTAGGGATGTCAAGGAATTCCAACAGAATGGGAAACAGGGGAGGAAAATAATGTCCACTTGTGCTCCCCAGTAACTGGTATTCAGAGGCATATTGTCTCCAAAAGTGGAGGCAAAACACAACCATCGTGACTTAGTTACCACTGATAGCCTCCACGATTTTGTCTGATCTTCTTCTAAAGCCATTCAAGTTGGTGGCCATCACTACATCTTCTGGGAGCAAATTTCATAGTGTAACTATGCATGTTAAGTATTTCCTTTTGCCTGTCCTGAATCTTCTTACTCCACAAGAGCAGGCATGGCTTTTGCCAGTGCTGAGGACAGCAGCAAAGAAGTTTGCTGCAGAAGGATCCATTGGAGTGACAAAGCATCCCAGATGAAGCCGCGGGACATCCAAACCGGCCCTGCATTGGCTTACTGATACACCAAAAAGTAGCACTTAAACATTCACTTTGCTGCATCAATGGCTTCTCCACCTGACAGCCTCTGTGTATTTGTGGCATGCCCCAACAGCCTCCATGCCAACAATGGAAATGTTGCCGTTCTTTTCTTTGTGCCTTTCAAAGCTTCTTCAGTGGCAATGCTTGAAGTAATTGCACGGGATGCAACATAATTATTCATGCAAATTGCCTTTCAGAGGTTTCAAAACCTATTTCATTAAATGTGTATGAGCGGAGCAGAATGGCTTATTAGCACACACAAACTGGCGGTCTTCAAATATGCTAACCAATTTGCACTGTGTTTCTAGGTGGAATGGAATAACATATTTTGAGTGGATTACTGGGCTAATCAGAGTTAATCCATCCTAGATGGGGAGCAGCTATTCTTTGGCAGCCTTTGAGCAAAAACCCCAAAGTACAGCTGTTGAACATCCCCAATGCATTTCATGTTAGCTTTCGTGATATCATTGCAACCTTCCTCTACAACACCTTTCATTTCTAACAGGGCTTCCCAAACTCAGATCTCCGGCTGTGTTTGGACTACAACTCCCATCATCCCTAACTGGCAGGGACAGTGGTCAGGGATGATGGGAATTGTAGACCAAAAAAGCTGGAGACCAAAGTTTGGGATGCCCTGATCCAAAAGAAGGGTGGTGCTATTTGTGAGAGGGCTGGTTTTACCCAAGCATGTAAGAACCCATGAAAAGCCTGCAGGCTGATGGGCTGATGGCCCATCTAGACCAGCATCCTGTTTTCACAGTGGCCAACCAGATGCTCGCAGTAAGCCAGCAAGCTGCACATGAGGGCAACTCTGCCCACTTGTGATGCCCATCAACTGGCATGATGCCCCTGTCAGGGGAGGTAGAATGTAAAATACACACCTGTCCCTGTTTCCCCCTCTAAAATATTGGAGGGTGTGCCTTGCATGCTTTGGATCTCCATTTAGATAAATTAAGGGGACCATCACAGGGATGGAGACGATCACTAAATACCTGCAGATCCAGCAATGTCCAGTCACTTAATTCCCATAGTTCATTATCAGGTGCAGGTGAACTAATGCCAGTGTACTGGAAGAAGCAAAGATCACCAGTGTTGAAGCAATTGTTCTTCAACATCAACTTCGTTGGACTGGTCATGTTGTGCAGATGCCTGATTATCGTCTTCCAAAGCAACTACTCTCTTCCGAACTTAAAAATGGAAAGTATAATGCAGGTGGTCAGCAAAATAGGTTTAAAGACTCTCTCAAGGCAAATCTTAAAAAAATGTAGTATAAACACTGACAACTGGGAAACACTGTCCTGTGAGCGCTCCAATTGGAGAACAGCCTTTGCCAAAGGTGTCATGGGCTTTGAAGATGCTCGAACTCAGGACACAAGGGAGAAACGTGCTAAGAGGAAGGCACGCTTGGCAAACCCTTGCTGTGATCACCTCCCACCTGTAAACCTATGTCCCCACTGTGGAAGGACGTGTGGATCCAGAATTGGCTTCCACAGTCACTTATAGACTCACTGTTAAAACTGTGTTTATGGAAGACCATCTTGGCTACGAGTGATTACTAAAGAAGAAGATCAGGCAAGCAATGTGAGGGCATTACAAGAACATAAGAAGAGTCTGCTGGATCAGGCCAATGGCCCACTTCTTCCAACATCCTGCTCTCACAGTGGTCAACCAGAAGACTACAGGAAACCAGCAAGCAGGATTCAAGCACAAGAGCACTCTCCCCTCTAGTCCAGCCAATCTGTTCTCCCAGTGGCTGCCCAGATTCCTGTGGGAAACCCTCTGAGAAGGACCAGAATACTCTCTCCTCCTGTGGTTCCCAGTGGCTGGTATTCAGAGGCATTGCTGCCTCTGACCAAAAGACAGCAGCTGCCCCATTATAGGCATCAAGCAGCGTAGCAAATGTTTCCCAAAAGATGCATTCCAAGCGGATCAGCTTGGGAAGCTTTTATAAGATTATGCTAATAATTAAACCTTCCGCCGAATGTATCGATTTGGTACTTTAGAAAGGTGGCCGCTGTGCGCATCCGTCAAAGCGCCGAGGACCTTGAATGCAAATAGGGAAGCCGGGCTAAAGCGCCGTGTCTCTTTGCACATCCCAAATCTGAAAAGCTGCGGAGGGAGCCTCAAAGATGCGATTACGATTTGCACACGCTAGAGTGGCAAGCGTAGGCTTCTCACCAAATCACTTCCAATTACGTGAAGCACTTGTGGCTTACGTCCCTTTATTAAGTGTGTACCGTAAGTAGCAATAAGGATAATTTCCCTGCATTTTACTTACCATAAATCTGACCTTAGTCATAACAGCCCGGAACACCTGACGTCAGTACATGAGCGGCAATGGATTTGGTTGGCTCAGAGTTTACGTTGAAGAATCCAAATATTATTCTTAACTTACGACCTGCTTTTCTCAGCCAGAGATAAAGCCCATTTAAATCCCACATCATTCGAACACAAGAAGGTTTAGCAGTTGCTCAACTGCCTTCCTGAAATCAATGAGACTTAAATGTGCTGAACTTTGGCTGGATCAAGTCTATTCTTTTGATCAGTGGCTAAACAGCAGGCGAGGGGAATCTCTGCCCCTCCAGATTTTGATGAACTGCAACTCCCCTCACCCATCGACCATGTTTGCGAGGGCTTATGGGAGTTTTAGCTCAGCAGCGTCTAGAGGTACAAATGTTCCCCACCCTGTGATATGACACCCTGCTTTTGAATCTTGAAGAGCACCTTGCAAAACGGGTCCCTTCTGCTTCGAACGGCAGGAAAGTTTAAGGAGGTACAGCCCAAAATGGAGGGAAATGTCATTCAGTGTGCTTTTTGCACCCCATCCGATTCTCCCAAACATGCATGTGAATCAGAAGGAAACTCTCTGTGTGCAAAAAATGCACACCTGCACATTTACATTGTGCACCCACACATATATATCACACACACATATATAATATAAAAATGCATACAAAATGCATATTTTATAGAAAAATGCGTATTAGAAAAATGCATATTTATAGGACAATGCATTGGAAAGCATTGGAAAATGCATTTTCTTTTTTTTACTGTTTCCATCAAATGAATCGAAAGCATTGGAAAATGTATATTTTACTGCATGCGAAATGCATTAAATTTAATTTTAGACTTTCATACCTTTTCAAAAGAGAAAAGAAAGAGAAAAATCACCAGAAAAGAAGAGAAATTAGGCTGCTCAGTGTGTTCCTAACCCAAGATGTATTGCTTTAACACAAGCAATAAGAGTGGATTCTCCACCATACCTGAGGGCCACTGGCTAGCTAAGGGAGTGTAGGGCAGGCCATGTGGCAAAGACAGCTTTGCCTTGCAGCATCTCACTGCCGCTTCCCACCCCCCCCCCCCCAGCATCTGCTGTCTGAAGAAGCTGACTCACTTCGCCTAACAGTAGGGCCGGCCCTATCCTTCATCAGCAATGCCAGGGCAGTTCACAACAACACTATGCAAAACAAACGCAACTCCAATGAAGTCAGCATACTAAAATAGAATAATATACATTGTAATCCACAATAGACAGGCTGTGTACCACCCAGACTCAGCATTAACAGCCCACAAATTACCATCTTGACAAACGTCCCATCTGCCCGCTGAACAGGCAGCATGACAGAAAAAGAAAGAAGAAGAGCCAATAATTCAATTTAAATGCATCTGGAGGTGTAAGGAGGGTGAATATTTGGTTCAGCCTACATTGCTCAAGATTTTCTTTATGCAATGAGGCAATCTTAATTGAGATTTTACATATGTTTGCTTCAGTTCAGCAGAGAGTGGGGGGGGGGGATATGGCTGAGAAGCAGGGAGAAAAGTTCCAAAGCTAATTAAAAACGGTTAACATTTAGGTGTTGGAAACAATAACCTGTCATGGACCTATCAGCGTGAATTCTCCCACAAAGCTTTGCTTGGTTTCACAGATAAACCTGTTGTTCTGTACTATCCCATGACACCAATTAAAAAATTAATTTGCTCTAAGAAGCAACCATACCTGCCGAACAGGATAATGGCTTGATATTCAAACCTTTTTGTTCCACGCTCAGCGTGCTATAAAACAAGGCTGGCTTCTTTAATGTTAGTTCCTGGAGCGCTGGGTGGAGAGCTGTCCTCAGCCTTTCACAGCTGCTTGCCCAAGATTTATGATTATGCTGCCTGAGATTAAGTCGGGAGACTGACTCAAAGCCAGTTATGAAGCAGATGTTCACAACTGGCTGTGGATCCTAGAGATGCGACCGTCATTTATCTGAGGCAAACCAGAGCCCTGATCGCACATGGAGGAATTGCGGAGAAAAGCACATTGTTGGAACTATGGAATTCGCAAGCACAAGTTCTGGGAATGGCTGCCAATGGATGACTTTAAGCAGCCGGGGATAGAGTGGCAGGGCTGTGCCACTCACCCAACATCTAGCCAGCTCAGCAGGATGGTCAATCTGGAAACAGTGGCTCATGTTCTCCTGTCCTGTCCCCTTTATAAAGATCTGAGGAATGAGATCATCACCCCACTCTTACTTACCATCCCAGACCTCCCATCTGTGGCCACATTGCTCTTTCTTTTATCAGATCAAAATGATCAGACAACAGCAAAGGCTGCTAGGTTTATCGAGGGTGCAGTGAGATTAAGGGCTACTATCTGAACGATAATCTTGGTCATTTGATTGCGATTTTTACCCATTGTTGTATATATTGCTTGTTTTATGTTGCTATGGCCATTGGCTAATGCGAATAAAGTTTATCTATCTATATGTCAGCAGGATGGAGAAGGGGAGAAACACGGTTGTGGCAAAGCTGGTGTGGTGCAAATGTGATGGCAGGAACACTCCTGCGTGTTTGCACCACCCCAACCTCACCACCACCACACTCCTCCCTGCTCTCTATCCCAGTGTGTTGCATCAATTCAGCTCGATGCTGGCCTGGTGTGTCCACCACCCTGTCCAGTACTGAGAATAAGCCCATCATTGGTGACCAGCCATGATGGCTGTGTACTATCTCCGGTTGTGCAAACGGCCTGCCTGCAGGTTTCCCATAGACATCACGTTGGCTAGTGTTCATAACGGGATGCTGGACTGGAAGGGCCTTTGGTCTGATCCAGCAGAGGTCCTACTTATGCTCTTATGATGAGGCATCACAGAAATGCATGTATGTGTGTGAATCAGGAGTTTCTCTCCAATCTGCCATATAGGCTCTGGAGGAATAAGCCACTTGAAGGGTCTAATGCACGTGCTCCATTCAAATCAGACTTCTGGCAATCCTGACTTGAATAGGGCTGGTGAAAAATGCATGTTCCTGGTGGACTGTGACCACATTCAACTCCTCTGGCAGCCTCCCTCCCTAATCCCTATTCTAGTTTTGCGGCAGGTGGTTGCACAAACACACAGCTCCCTCCTACCTCTGTGCTCGACAGCTGCTCTGGAGTGGCAGGCTGCCACAGTTACCTTATTGTCAGAATCCTCCAAATGTTTCCTCCGCAGAGTGGCTCGACATGGTTATGGAACAGACCACAGATTTTGCTGCACAGATTCCAGGGGATGACTAATATGTGTTTGGCAGTGCTGTAGGTGCCTGTTGTAAATCAGCTGCTTGTAGATTACAGTCTCTGGCTATGTTTACTCAGTACATTCCATAGGCACCTAAGGATTATGTCTCCAAGACAGGGAACATGAACTCAGAATGAAAAGGCAGAACTAGAAGAAGTTCCCACATTTCAAACATTTCCCTGTTTGCTGGGTTATGATATTTAGTTACGGCCTCGGCCCAGTATACCTGAAGGAGCGTCTCCACCCCCATCGTTCTGCTCGGACGCTGAGGTCCAGCGCCGAGGGCCTTCTGGTGGTTCCCTCATTGCGAGAAGCAAAGCTACAGGGAACCAGGCAGAGGGCCTTCTCGGTAGTGGTGCCTGCCCTGTGGAACGCCCTCCTGTCAGATGTCAAAGCGATAAACAACTACCTGACATTCAGAAGACATCTTAAGGCAGCCCTGTTCAGGGAAGTTTTTAATGTGTGACATTTTAGTGTGTTTTTGGTCTCTGTGGAAGCCGCCCAGAGTGGCTGGGGAAACCCAGCCAGATGGGCGGGGTACAAATAATAAATTATTATTATTATTATTATTATTATTATTATTATTATTATTATTATTAAATATTATTATTATTACAAAGTTGGGCTTTCTTTGGTTTCCCACACTTGCTCCAAAAATGAAAGAATGGCACAGTACTGTGTGATGAAGGGTAAGCAATATGATCTGATACTAGTCTCTCAGGAAAATTTGTGACTTTCATGGATTATCATCACAGACCTACAGATAAGAGATTTCTTCCTTCTTCTTTTTTACACTAGGTTTCAAGTTCCCAGGTACAGAAATGAGTGAAAAACTTTCCCACTTAAAAAAAGGAAAGAACACGTGGTTATAGGCTAAGCTCTGTAGGCTTAATTTGGGATTGGGTTCAGTAAATTCTTTTCTGAAGAAGAAAGGAGAGAGAGTAATATAATTGCAAGACCAGTTCTGTGCCTGGAAAGCCCACCGCCCTCTTGATCAGGAGTACGATAGGGTTTCCAAATATCTGGATCCAAAGAGGCATCATGAAGCTTCCACAATGCTGTGGGTGTTTGGATACAGTTTGCAAATCCTAACTCAAGTGTTGTACCTGGTATGGCTGGGAAAACCACCTGTGTCCCTCCAAAAGTTGCAGGATTATAACTCCCATCATCCTTGACAACAGGCCATTCTGGCTGTGTCTGATGGGAACTGGAGTCCACTGAGACCTGGAGATCCATGGGTTTACCATCCCTAATGAACGGAGGGACTGGGGCAATTCTTTGGGAAATCCCTTCTGTAACGACTATCCCACAACAGCTGTGGGTTCATTCTTTGTGACATTGTGACACCAAAGGCTTTTAAAAAGCCAGTACATTTCCCATTTTGTGACTCTCTACAGGAGGGGTTGGCAAGGTTTTACCTGCCTGGGCCCGTCAAGTCCCGCGGAGATCTCTCTGTGAGCTGGATTGCACATGCATGATTTCCAGTGTCTAGGCATGCACAGATGTGATTTCCGGCATCTGCACATGCACAGACACGATTTCTGGCATCGCAGAAGCGAGGTGCTGCGCCATGCCGGTTTAGCAGTGTGTGGGGACTCGCCGAGTGGACGGCTTGGTTCGGGGGCAGCTTGAGGGCCGGTTAAATTGCCCTCATGGGCCGCTTGTGGCCCAAGGACTGCAGGTTGCCGACCCCTGCTCTACAGAATCCATTGCAGCAGCGACGGCAGCATATTTGAAAATAGTCTCCCAGTAGCAGCTAGTCCAGGACAGAAGAGCTGTGAAGCCACCTTTCCATCACTGGTGTTGCTACAGCTTGCCTGGATAGGATTGGTGGTGGTAAGAAAAGGAGCAGCAGCAGAAGAAATAGATTGGCTCTGCCAGTGCATCCATGCAGCCCTGAACTTGCAACCGCCCTGCCTCAGTCCTGCCCAGGTAAGATGCGATGACATCAGCAATGGGCGGTGGCTCTGTAGCTCTTTCTCATCACACCAGCCGCTACTGCAGCCTCCCTCCCCATGTCAGGTTTTGCATGTTTCCTGACAATAAAACACACTGGGTTTCTAGATGGGTTCTCTTAATGGACCAACAGAAGGTGGCAGATGTTCGGTGCAAAACAAGCGTTAGCTAGAGCCAGTTCCCTCGTATTCTCCCTTCATTCTCTTGCAGAGCTTGGCAGTTGCTAGCAACAGACCCAGCTATTGAATACCTCCTAGAGACCGCCTGTCATTTCTCCACTAACCAGTACAAATAACTGCACACCCGCACCTGCTTGTATTCCCTTCTGTGCTGCTGCTATGGGGGAAAGCGAACCGTATTTCATAATCATCTCTTGCACCACTTCTGGGAGCGGATGGAAAAACAACAACATCAGAACCTCCCAAAGTTTCCAACGTCAAGCAGCCAGTTTCCTTAATCCTACCTTTTGCAGAGCAGAAGCAGCTTTGAAAACAAAGGGGGGCATCTTTTTGTAAATCTAACTCCGCTTCTGCATCCAGTGGGTTACAGGCAACTAAGTTCTACTCAGTGTAGACCCATTAAAATGAATGGATGTGACCAGTGCTATTTTTCTAGAAGAATAGGTGCTGGAGCTCACCATGAACATCTCCCTTGTTCTCTTAGAATGGCAATGGAGCCCACCTGAGAGATGGTGGAGCTGAGCTCCAACTGAAAAATGCAAGTCCATTAATTTAAACAGGTCTACTCTGGTGCTTGGCAGGGAGGTCCAGAGCAGACTTGGTGCCACACTGAAGACTGACGAAGGCAGAACGGACATTGCATGGAACTGGCAGAAGTTCTACATACGCATGAAGTGCTTCTATGGGTTAGTTTGATGTAGTGATTAGAGTGTTAGACTAGGACTTGGGAGATCAGGGTTCAAATGCCCACTCAGTCATGAACCTCACTAGGTGACTTTGGGATAGCCACGCTTTCCACTTCACCTATCCCACTGGGTATTGTAAAAACACAATCTAAAGAAGAAGATGCACAACACCACCGTCTGCAGCATGAAAGCATGTCTCTCTCCATTTCACACCTCTTTGAGTATAGCTGCCCAAAGGACACTTTTTTAAGGTCACCAAAAATATTACAGGCTCATCCATTTTTCAGAGCACACTTCCCTAATTTGTAAAACCTCTTTTGAAGCGACACACTTCCCGGCACCCACTTAAGCCAGCTGCACATTTACAAACAAAAGCTGTGACACGAGGAAACCTCATTAGCTAGGCTACGATTTGAGAAGTTACGATCAATAAATTACAAATTCACGACTCGAGAGAAGTGAATTATTAATTCACTGGTACGGATAAACTAATGTCCACGTACAAAGGGCGCAATGTTTTGGAGTTCAGTCTGAAGGCTCTGAATTAAAGAAAAAGTGCAAAAACCAAGCCAGCTCAGCACAAGACTGAAGAATTCACCAGCTAGCAAGTATATTTATTTTATTTGCCACCCTTCATCCAGTTCACAGCAGAAAAGTACAAAAATAAATAAATAAAATAGCCATGGAATCTAGATGACCTTTGGCAACTCATGCGTTTTTCTGACCTGTTGTGGTGTGAAAAGTGAAAGGGGTGCACAAGGATATTAACACTGATGCCCATGTAATATTCAAGGTAAGGGTTACTGTGCTGATAACATTACCAGACAGAAGATAAAGACGTAATGGTGTTACAAGAAGGTTGCTCACCTCCCCACTCCTCAGTTTCAGAGCATTCCTAATTTCTTTATTAGTCACCCCATAGTGTAAGTTATCTTGGCAATTGTATAATTAATCAGTTTAAAACAAACTGAGATATAAAATCCATATGCAACTAAAATCCAAGAAACAAACCAGTACAGAGAGTATCCCTAATGCCATTTCACAGTCAAATGACCTAATCACACAAAGAGTCATGAGTACTGCTTTGGCAGAATCTCGGAAATTTTAGAGGGATCTTCCATAATGACTGCTTTATCTTCAATTTGAAGAATTGTTTAAACCTACTTAGTAGCAATGCGGAGAGAGACCATTCCTTACACAGAGGTAGACCAACAGGTCATCTAGCACAACATGGTTCTCACTGACTAGCAGTGGCGCTCCAGAGGCTGATGAGGTAGGTTAGCTCCACAGTGTTGCAACCAACTCAGTTTAACTTAGAGGAGACCTGCTCAAATTAATGAACCAATGTTAGTCATGCCTCTCCCACACGAACCAACCCAGACCCTGCATTATTGATCTGAGGCCCTTCTGTGTGTGACCCTTCTGAGGGAGGCATGGAGGAGGATGACACAAAAAGGGGCTTTCTCAGGGATGCCATAACCAGCTATGGGGTGCTCTCCCCCAGGAGGCACACCTGATGCTATTGCTATCTGTTTTCACCCATCAGGTAAAAACATGTTCATTCCTCCAGGCCTTTGGACCTAAACGGCCTCGGCCCAGTATACCTGAAGGAGCGTCTCCACCCCCATCGTTCTGCCCGGACACTGAGGTCCAGCGCCGAGGGCCTTCTGGTGGTTCCCTCATTGCAAGAAGCAAAGCTACAGGGAACCAGGCAGAGGGCCTTCTCGGTAGTGGCGCCCGCCCTGTGGAACGCCCTCCCATCAGATGTCAAAGCGATAAACAACTACCTGACATTCAGAAGACATCTTAAGGCAGCCCTGTTCAGGGAAGTTTTTAATGTGTGATATTCTAGTGTATTTTTGGTCTCTGTGGAAGCCGCCCAGAGTGGCTGGGGAAACCCAGCCAGATGGGCGGGGTACAAATAAAAAAATATTATTATTATTATTATTATTATTATTATTATTATTATTATTATTATCTTCTTACTTTTTAGTGGGCCAGGAGTTGGATCTAGTTTTCTATTACTTGTGTATCTTAGGCTGTTTTCATCTTTGTTTTTAATGTAAGTTGCGTTGAGGGGTTTTTTAAAAATCACACCCAAAATGACCAATATAGATATATATAATAAAAAATAATAAGAATTTCAGTGTGTCAACTCTGAGTAGGAATAACCTTGGAATCCCAATCATATCTAATTCAGAAGTAAGTCCTACTGAATTCATTGAGGCTTACTCGCAGACAAGTTGGATGCTCAATTGCATAGTTAAAGCCATAGTTAAAGCAGAGCCTTGACTACCTTAAGTCACATTGATTCCACTGGATAAAATCTACACATGTGTCACAGGATCAAACCCATTGCTTCTTTCGTTTTACTGAGCTGCCTGCACTCATGAACACTTTATCAGTTTCTGACAAAGGGAAGAAAAAAAGGCTTACATGGATTCTTGCCTAACCTTGGAGAGAGTCCAATTCTTCATAGTGACAAGACCACTCAACTGAGCTTTCCAGATCATCAGAGAAATATACTGCAATTCCAAAGATGCAGTTTTGAACACACTGCTCTTCTCCACTTGTATGATTCCACAGCTCAATTAGGAGAATCCTCCAAACCACCCAGAGGACCAGAAATAGGCTTGCTCATCTTGCCACACATTCCCTGGTTCTTCTAACCATAGTTTATCATGATGCTCAAATGAGGCACCTATGGTTAGCGCTAACGTCTAAACTGTGGTTTGCAACTCAACTCTAAACTATGGTTTTAAACCATGGTTTGGAGGCTAGCATTGACCACACCTCGCCCAGTTTGGATATCATATCAAACTATGGCCAGAGTAACTCAACAAATGGAGGGTGGAATCAACAGATAAGAGAGGCAGAAGCACATTCACACACCAAGTAGATCAACCTTTTATGGCTTGGCTCGGTTAATTTTTTGGGGGAGGAGAGTATGAAAGGGATCTACACAGATGATCTCTCTTCATGTAACTTCATATTCTTCTCCTAAATTGCACTGGGAGCCCACCCAAAATACAGGAGGCCCCAAATTTCAGAACTTCGCCTTTCAGCTTGGGAAGGGATGAAAAAACGAGACAAGGAGTTGCCCACGTTGTTATTTATGGATAGAAATGGAACACACAGCAAGGCCAGGACACCACACAGTCCCCTTCTTATATCAGCAGAACAACTCTGAAAAAACTACCCCTTAGATCCCGATGATGCTCAGACAACACAGAGAGATCCTAAAGGCAAAATTCTGACCTTGTGCTACGCATTAAGTTATTCTTGGAGCCCAGTGACTGCATCAGTAGGCACAGAAATGCACACAAATATATATGAGGACTAGCATTTAAGAGCTCAACAGACGCAGTTGCGACTGAGTGCCCCAGGTGGTTCAGGGCAGATGGACATCTTCTGTACAATTAGAAGCTGTATGTTCGACTTGGAAGAGCAAGCTGCTACCCATGTTGCTATTCAGGACTTGAATCGTGTTATGGGAGGGGGAGTAGGCATGAGTTGATACAGGCAGAGCAGTCTGAGGATGGTATGGGAGTCAATGGCAGGTCAGAGGTCCTAATGAAGGGCAGCCTTGGCTAGGGACGGAGGATAATTCAGTTCTGTGCATTTCAGTGTGAAAATACATAACTTGCACTCCCAGAAACCGCTATCCTTGGAAACAGCCATCCTTGAAAATATGCACTTCACCAAATTTTGTGATGCAGTTCTCCAAAAATATGCAAAAATGCCTATATTAGAGAAAAGGTGTCCATAAAAATGTATGTAGTAGTGAAAATAAAACACAAAAAAGTCTATTTCATTACAATAATATGCATATATTGGGCTAAATTGTATACAAAAAAAGGTGCATGAAAATGGGGGGGGGGGAAATCTCAGGTGACCTTTTTTTTAAATTGTGAACTAATATGGAGAACTGAAGGTTGGAGAAAATGAGAAAGAAATTGATATACCATATTTTTCTGTGTTTAAGACGCCCCCTATTTTGGGGGACTCCAAATTAAGAAAACACCCCACAACACTACCCGTGTATAAGACGAGCCCCAATTTTAAACCTAATTTTCTGGTAAAAAAAACTAGTCTTATACACAGAAAAATATGGTATTTACCCAATCTTAGCCTTGGTTCATGCTTGGCTGCATGCATTGCAGGCAGAAGGTCCAGTCTCCAGTTCAGTGGTACCTTGGTTTAAGAACAGCTTAGTTTATGAACAACTTGGAAATAGAACGCTGCAAACCCGGAAGTAGGTGTTTTGGTTTGTGAACTTTGCCTTGGAAGCAGAACATGTTTCGCTTCCTGTTGAGTGTGTTCCATTTCCCCGCTGCTATGGGAAAGCACGCCTTGGTTTAAGAACATTTTGATTTAAGAATGGACTTCTGGAACGGATTAAGTTTGTAAACCAAGGTACCACTGTATCTCCAAGTAGGGGCTCTCCTTGCTTACAGACCTGGGACATTTGCAACTCTACCTGGAAATGCCAGGGATTGAACTTGGGACCTTCTGAATGCAAAGCAGATGCTCTACCACTGAGCCACTAGCACCAGACTAGGAAGGAACCCTTTCTGAGAGCCACTGTGTATCAGTGTAGACAATACTGAACTAGATGGACCAATGGTTTGACTTAGCATTAGGCAGTTTCCTATGCAGGGAAGGAATTTCAGCCAGCCTCCCTCTAAATCCAGACTTGCCAAGCTCCTCTCTCTGCACAAAGCTACATAAGGCAGGCATGTCCAAAGTCTGTTTCGGGGGCCTAATTTGGCCTGCCGGTCGTGCGGCAGTTTATTTCGTGGGGTAAAATCCTCAAAAAACTACAACTCCAATCCTTAAAAAAGTTCAACAATTTTGGTCGGCCCTTTGGTCGGCCCTCACAGCCCTTCACTTCATCAGATCTGGCCCTCTTTGAAAAAAGTTTGGACACCACTGAAAGGGTTGGGTTGGGGATATAGAGTAGCCAATTATGCACTGTCAAAAAGGAGGCAACGTCACCGAAAAAGAGGACACAGATCTGCATGATATGTTGCATACGCTAACACTTCAGAAACATTGAATGTAGCAGAAAGAGGATATATCTCACCCTTGCACCCTGTGTGCCTGCTCAGTTCAGAGCCTAACTGTTGATGGGCAACATCAAGGCTCCTTGCTGCTCTCCCTTCTTAGTGGTCTTTATCTTTAAACTGGGCTTGGACAGGGCAGGCCTTCAAACAGACGACTCCATGAAGAACCCAAGAAGAACCTTTCCGGATCAAACCAAAGGCCCATCTAAGCCGGCATCCTCAGAATGGCCAACCAGATACCTATGAGGAACTAAGAAGCAGGACCTGAGAGCAGAAGCACTCTTTCCACTTACAATTCCCATACAATGTTACCTCGGGTAACATACGCTTCAGGTTATAAAAGCTTCAGGTTACAGACTCTGCTAACCCAGAAATAGTACCCCGGGTTAATAACTTTGCTTCAGGATGAGAACAGAAATCATGCTCTGGCGGCGCGGCAGCAGCAGGAGGCCCCATTAGCTAAAGTGGTGCTTCAGGTTAAGAACAGTTTCAGGTTAAGAACGGACCTCCGGAACGAATTAAGTTCTTAAGTACCACTGTACTGCCTTTCACACTGGAATTAGGAGGATCACTGGAGCTACAGCTGCCACGGATAGCTTTATCCTCCGTTCAAATGGATGACCGTCCTCTGTAAAGTAGGACACATGACCACCCTGTAGGTTGAGGAGAAACAAAATACTTGGTAGCTCTTTTCAACCAGCAGGAAGAGGATTAGATTCCGAAGTGCTTGGGCAGGAAACTAGGAAGCTGACCTTCCAACAGGTGGAATCAGCAAGCTGGAAATTCTCATGCACACGGAGTGCGCTCACCCTGAAACAATCCAATCTTGTTCAGGTCATTCCCTGCCTACCAAATATCTTAGTTAACTGCAAACACCTATTTCTTTTCTGAAATGGACACTGGTTGGGGGGCAGTTTTAATTAAAAATGGCCTTTCTTCAAGAACAATTTTCTCTCTCTCACTGAAAAAAAAAAGCTATTTGCTTTCTTAGCTGGGTGCACATGAACCCCACTGAAAATAATGGGATTGGAATATTATCTATGTGCTAAAACAGGTGTGGAAAAAGTGTGATTATAACAATAAGCACATGCGCCTCTGACCTGTTTTAACTCACGCATGCAGGCAACGCTCCATTTTCTTTTGTTTCCAAGGAGCCTGCTTTTACAGTATGTACATCCATATGTTCTACTTGGAGCTTAGAGAGAGAGAGAAGATTCAGTACGTGGTTCAGCGACTATTTGATTAATGTCAGAATAATCAATCTAAAACATTTTGATTGATTAAGGGGTGCCCCCAATGAACTGGTCAGCAGGTTTTAAGGTTTATAAATATATATATTAATACAAGCACTTATAAGAAGTGCAAATGGATTTTAAACGGTTTATTTTAAAAAATTATCCCTTGGTAGGACTATGTCAATAGTACATTTCAGATGCAAATCCCAATGGATCATTATAAGATTGTGCAGACCCATTAAGAGAAGACATCTAAAGGTGGTTCCTTACAGGATGCATCCTAACCAAATTGGTTGTATTTGATTTACTGTTTGGTTTCCTTTGAAAGGCAATTCTTGGCCTAGACATACATGGCACTTCAGAAAAAGAGAAAACCAATATGAAAATTGTTTAAAAGCACAGTCTCATTTAAAAAAATGTAGACTGAGCCAGGAATTCAGAACAATGATGTAGCCATATGCTGGAGCATTCAGAAGAAGGAACATCGTGTCAGAAAATAATAATAGCTACTTAGTGTAACTTCAACCTGATCCACTTGACCATTAAGACCTGGTGAATTGGGTTAAGATTAAGGTCAACAGCTGTGAATTAGGCTTCCTTCTCATACAATACATCAGAGTTATGTGAGTTACTTGCAAGGGCGGCATGCCCCATTTCACTGCTTGAAGTGAAATGTGCTGCCCTACCATTCTGCTGGCTTTGGACGCGGGTGGCGCTGTGGGTTAAACCAAAGAGCCTAGGACTTGCCAATCAGAAGGTTGGCAGTTCGAATCCCCGTGACGGGGTGAGCTCCCCTTGCTCAGTCCCTGCTCCTGCCCACCTAGCAGTTCGAAAGCACGTTAAAGTGCAAGTAGATAAATAGGTACCGCTCCAGTGGGAAGGTAAACAGCGTTTCCGTGCGCTGCTCTGGTTCGCCAGAAGCGGCTTAGTCATCCTGGCCATATGACCGGGAAGTTGTACGCCAGCTCCCTCGGCCAATAAAGCGAGATGAATGCCGCAACCCCAGAGTCGGCCATGACTGGACCTAATGGTCAGGGGTCCTTACCATTCTGCTACCTCTGCCAGCCCTACCAACTCAATGCTGGTGGAGAAGTGGAACTGGCGCCAATTGTGGGTGAGATCGCACCAATCTCTGGCAAGATCTCAAACGCTCTGCAAGATCTCACATGGCTTTTGGTGAGATATTGCCAAAAATCAGCGAGATCTCGCCCGATGTTGGCACTGCTTCTATGCTGGCAGCAGAGGCGGCACCCATGGGGACACCATCTCAGGGGCTTCCTCCACCTGAGGTGGTGGCCCCACCTCACCCAATAGCTGTGCCATCCTGACTCTGGTTCCTGGACGTGCACAGATTTAGTCTGTGTGACTGGACACCTTGGAAAAGCAGAATGCTTGATCACACATAGGCAACGCATATCTCATGTGTTGCATGAGCAACATGTTGCTGCCAGAAAAGGGGTCCATGGAACTGAGTCTTTCCATGGAAAATGCATTGAAATTAAATGGCTTAACCAATGTATCAGTCATACGGAAGGATTCAGCAGCAGCAGCAACACCAACACCTAAGAAGGTAGTGGGGGAGGCATGGAGATTTCCTTATAAAAAGGCCAATCCACTCGGTAACTCAAGCTACACTCATTATGGGGGAAACACAGATAAGCCACTGATAAGTTATTTTCTGCTACAACCACTTCAACAGCTTTTTTTAAGGACATGAATCAGGCCAATGGGAGACCATGACAGGTAGGTGGGTGGGGAAAGGGAAATTTGGTTGAGTTTACCAACAATTGGGTACGCGGGTGGCGCTGTGGGTTAAACCACAGAGCCTAGGGCTTGCCGATCAGAAGGTCAGTGGTTCGAATCCCCGCGACAGGGTGAGCTCCCGTTGCTCGGTCCCTGCTCCTGCCAACCTAGCAGTTCCAAAGCACGTCAAAGTGCAAGTAGATAAATAGGTACTGCTCTGGCGGGAAGGTAAACGGCGTTTCCGTGCACTGCTCTGGTTTGCCAGAAGTGGCTTAGTCACGCTGGCCCCATGACCCGGAAGCTGTACGCCAGCTCCCTCGGCCAGTAAAGCGAGATGAGCGCCACAACCCCAGAGTCGTCCACAACTGGACCTAATGGTCAGGGGTCCCTTTACCTTTACCAAAAATTTATAGAAATCCTCACTGCCCTAAAATTTAAGAAGTCGTTTAGAGTTGTACTATTCCAGAAATTGAGAGCTTTGCACAAACTCTGCATCAGCTTCAGAAAGAGGCAAGACAAAGGAGTATATCTACCATGGCTGCAACAGATCCTCAGGAACAAAATGAGTTTGATAATACTCTGGAAACACAAGGAGCCTTGGAAGAGACCAGGTCTACCAAGACCCTATGTACTCTACACATCAACCACATGAAACAAACCAAGTGCTTAGAAAACAGTAGACCACGATCCAAGAAAAGACACAATCCTTACTCATTTGTCTGGGAAATTAAAAAGCAGAGGAATAGCAGCAAAGTCAATACAACAGAGGCCCATAATCTTATTTCAAAGCACACCACAATGTGCCTGGTAATCTATTATTTTATTATCAGTATAATGGGATGAAATCAAGGCACGCTCACAGCAGAGTATCCTCATGTAAAACATCTATAAAATTCCATATTGTACAATAATGAGAGGGAAGTATAAGCAATCGCTGTTCAGCCCCTACCCCTGGCTTCTGAGACTGGCCACACCCTTTGCAGTCAAAAGGACTAGAAACTTAGGATGTTGGACGTCACATCCCAGCACCAAATTTCACACTTGTACAATGAAGTCCCACAGCAGATGGCATCACTCCCTTTGATCTCATGCGACGGACCAATAAGGGACCAATATGGGCTATAAATATCTCAGAGCTAAACTACACATTACAATGCAGTCACATTTTAGCATGCCTGTTTCTTGCCTTCCCTTTAAAACAATAAAAAAATAAAAACCAAAAGTCAAGGGAGGGTCATGATCTGGATCAGGAATGTGGGAGTGGGGCATTCATCCCTCTTCACTGTGGTCCTGATGACAATCATCTCTCTGGAAGCAGCTATTTGCTCCAGGAGCGAAGCCATGAGCTATGCTGTGCAGGGCCACCCAAGATGGACAGGTCATAGTCGAGAGTTTAGACTAAATGTGATCCACCTGGAGAAGGAACTGGCAAACCACTCCAGTATTTTGCCAAGAAAACTCCATG
Source organism: Podarcis tiliguerta (assembly GCF_965153285.1). Lineage (NCBI taxonomy): Eukaryota > Metazoa > Chordata > Lepidosauria > Squamata > Lacertidae > Podarcis > Podarcis tiliguerta. The sequence continues at coordinate 14,359,718 of NC_139536.1, read as the reverse complement.
GACATAAAAAAAGTAGAAGCTTTGAGAAGAAAGTGAGAGTTTCCAAGGCCTGCTCTGGTTCATGGGGCAACGGAGAGTCGAAGACGACTAAGACGACTAAACAACAACAACAAAGTAGATCATGACTGCTTCTGTGGAACAGTGTTGGCAGTGGAGGGTTGAACCCAGTAGCTGTGGCCCCGATCCTGATCCTCCCCAATTGCTACTTGGAGCAAATAGATACCTTAAATGTGATTCCTCATTAAAATAAGGCTTTCTTGGACTCTTACTCATCTGGAGATGAGCTACCTCACATCTTTTAAATTGTAACTGAGCACTCAAGCGTACAGTGGTGCCCCGCAAGACGAATGCCTTGCAAGACGGAAAACCCGCAAGACAAAAGGGTTTTCCGTCTGCAGAGGTGCTTCGCAAGACGAATTTCCCTATGGGCTTTCTTCGCAAGACGAAAATTGACGAAAATTTTCAGGGGTTTTTTTCGCTCCAAAACCCCTTTTTCTGAATCGCTAAGCTGCTAAAAGCATTTTAGCAGCAAAACCGCTAATCCCCCAAGCCTTAAAAAGCCGTTTTTAGCCCTTAAAATGTCAATAGCGCTAATAGCGCTACTCCGTCAATGGACTTGCTTCGCAAGACGAAAAAACCGCAAGACGAAAAGACTCGCGGAACAGATTCTTTTCGTCTTGCGAGGCACCACTGTACACCTAAGAACAAAAAAGAGTACAGGTGGCAAAGAAGTGCATTCATTTATTATTATTATTATTATTATTATTATTATTATTATTATTATTATTATTATTTATTAAATTTGTATACCGCACTTCATCCGTAGATCTCAGGACGGTTCACAACATAAAAATGCAAGATAAAATCAAAACATACATAATAAAAACAAAAACAAAGCAGTAACTTTCCCTCCCCTCCCCCTCCCACATTTTAAAGGTTTCAGTTGTTAATCAGCCCAAGGCCTGGTTGAACAGGAACATTTCTGCCTGACGCCAAAAGGCGTACAATAAAGGTGCCAGCTGAATCTCCATTTAGATACCTGAATAACTCAAATCCCACTTTTCTTTATCAAAACAAACCCAAAGAGACCTATGGCACAAAGCCAATAAAAACATGAAACCTTTTTAATAATAATAATAATAATAATAATAATAATAATACAAAATGAAAAGCAGCAAAGACAATTGAATTAAAAGACACTGACGGTTGAAGAACAGATGCACCCCTGTTAAATACTGAAGTCACAAGGAACAGCACCATGCCAACGGAAGGCTTTCTGGAAAAAAACAAAATTCCTTGCCAAGCGTCTTAACTAATATACAAGGCAAGGGCCCAGCGGGCATCTCTGAGGAGAGCATCCCACAGAGTGTTGCCGGATCACTGATCGGCTACAGTTCTCTGTTGCGCAGCCTGGCAGCAAACCTAGATTTGGCGCTGCGTAACGTGTGAAGGCCAGATTTGTTGAGAGCTGTCCTGTGCCCACTTTCTTGAGAGTAAGCCACCCTGAATTCAAGGGGGGATTACTTCTGAGTGGAATGGACTGGCAATCAATAAAACTGGCCCACTGTTGGCGGTATGCTTAAAAGCTTCTGACACATCCGAGAGAACATCTGAGCAGTGTACACCGCCCCAGATGTAAATATATAAATATATAAAATTTTAAAATAGGTTGCGCGGAGGGGGGAGGAGAAGGGATCAGAGTGGTGCCCCCTTAAACCTTTCGCTTCTCCTACACAAAAAGGGTTGCCACTTGATTTGGGTGACTGTACAAAAACAGGCCCAGAGAATTCACGTAAGCTCCCACCCATCTTGGGAGATAACAATTAAGAGAGTGTACAAGCTGAACTGGAAGCCATCTGGGTGTCTTCTGCTGCCATCGCACTTGCAAATGTGGGGAGAATTTTGTACCGTTCTTCAGAGTGCCCTGCCAATTAACTGCATGTTACACCAGCAAGGATTGTGGGGAAGGAAGGCAATTCGATTTCCATGGAACCTCAACCCCTTAGCCTCTTCTGGCAAAGGCTGTTAGCCATGCCAAATTATCTGTGGTCCCCAAGAGATGAGTGTGAACATCTGTTGGGAAGACTGAGCTGGAAATGCTAAAATTCGTGGTTTAGCCCTCTCAGGCTGCAACCCAGTAGAGGCTGAGGTTTTCCAAGGTAAGAGCCATTTCATTCAACCTCGTCTAGCATTTATCTCTGCTGATAATCGCTAGAACCCACCCCTTGAATCAGATTTGTTAACAGACCCTATATAATACAACAGCAACAGTAATAACAGAAATGTTGATAATGTTTCGCAGTTTCCACAGCACACCATGCCCTGTCCTCCAAAAAACCCCGACCCCATCATGACTGCCCTCGGAAAACACAACCTCACAATTAACTGATCCGAGACAGGAAACACCTCTGCTTTCTGACTGCTCAAGTCACAAAGATGAACAGAGCTCAGATGCAATTCCAGAAAGAAAAAAACACTTTGTACAAACTTTAATATCTAAAGTAAACTCTCCCTCCGACCCAGAAAAATAGAAAGAAATCAAAACAAACGAATAAAAATCAAACAACACAAATCTGCCAGCATGCTGGCAGATTAACAACTGCTGATAAATGAATCTGGGCAAACACAGAATAATACTTGCTAATGGAGTGTATTGTTATTCTGGTGTTTTTTTTTGGGGGGGGGGTAGGGTAATTATAAATCCCTCTGCCCTGAACTCTAATAACAAGAGATTTAAAAAGAAAACCTGCCAATTACTCTCTTTATGTTAAGCCTTTGTTCCGCTCCCCTTCCCTCCCAATAAATCTATTGTTTTACACCCTGTTGTATGCCTGTCTCCTTGGCTAATGGGACTCCCATCACTCCTGTGGTAACACACAAGATGTAGATAGTGTGAAGACCCTTTCACTCTTGTTGTTGTGAATAAGGACTGTGAAGGGGTGTCTCTATTTCTACAGGGGGTCCACACACACGTACGTTCACACACAAATACGATTTATGCACACAACTGATGCCTGTATTTCACACACACACACACACACACACACACACACACACACAATAAAATCATAGAAATGAATAATCCTGAAAAAAATGGAAAGACTTTAAATTAGATGCCTTGGAGATTTGTTACTGACATTTCCATGTTAGAAACAAACAGAGAGTTACTCAAATACAGGAAAAAAAACACATTTGTTGTTATGAACATGCAAATCCCACTAACCTTTAATATATATATATTTATATATCAGCATTAGTTTTTTTGTTTTTTTTTTAAAAAAGAAATAATGCTCTTTGGCATTATGTTCCATGAAATATTAAATAGTCAAACACGGTCATTTTTCCGTACGCAGAAAAACAAGGCATGCACACAGATTCAGATACATCCGTGCTCTGCTAACAGTGGTAAAGAAACAGAAGCAAACACACACACACACATGCAAAATTGTGCCCCAAAGCATGCATACTCAGGGTTTAAGCATCTGTTTTTTTTTAGCCAAAATAATTACTAGGTCATTAAAAACAAAGCCACCTAGCAATTATTGAAAGCATCTGTTCTTCATGCTCGCGTTGGCTTCCTCGCTTTTTCCTTTCCAAACAAGCAAAAATTAAGAGAGACACACACACACGCGTGAACACAAACACACACACAAGCTGTGGCTTAGAAAAGCAGCAGTTAAAGAGAACAGAATGCACCAGGGTTTAAAGTGCTAGTTTCTTGAGCGTAAAAGAAGATCCTGAAATTTAAAAAGCCAGATCGCATGCAGAAATTTGAGCTCCGTATCTTAACGGCATGCAATCTCCAAGAAGACAATTTCTAATTTAAATAAAAACATTTTTTTTTTTTTTGGTAAAAAGAAAAAAGAAGAAAAAGTAATTGGTGCAAATGCTTGCCCCCCTCCTCCTCCTCCTTTATTATCATCATAATCATTTTTTTTTTTGTTTTTTCGACTAAGTCTCTTAAACCCTGCATGCTGCAGTGCTTAGCCTCTGGTCTGCATCGGCCGTGAGAGAAGAAGCTACCTGAGAGGATTCACAGTGCCATCTCATATCCATGTCTGCCTGGCTACCCTGCGTGCTTATAGCTTTTTTCTTAATTCTTAATGGAAATCCTAGGAAATTTAGTCCATCCTCTGAAATCAATACTGGTGACAGGAGAGCTTCCTGACTCAGTGGGAGATCGAGATGATAAATTGCCTGCGCATCAGCCCGGCCTATCAGTGCTCCGCACACAGATGGAAGACGAGAGGGTGGGGGGGTAGAAACAGAGCTCTGCTGGTCACATGGGCGCAGGGAAGCCAATGGCTGGACTTCTGCTGCAAGAGAGGATGCTGCAGTTTCTCCTGCGGATGAGGAGTGCTGTGCCTCACCATTGGGTACCACTCTAAAGGCAGCCTGTTTCCCCTCCTACCCGCCTCTCCGGCTTGCAGATGCGAGGAATACATTACGTGCTCGTATATTATACAATCACCTCCGCTCAGTTTCAGGTTTTCTGCAACTCCAACTGAATGTAATTAAGCCAGAAACTAAGAAGAAGACACGTTGGGAGCGATGGAGGAGAGAAATGAACCCCACCGCCGTAAATCCTACTTAAACTATTTTGATCTATTTCCCTTTGGCTGATTACTGTGTTTTTGCTTCCCATTAATTTGCAAGCTTAAACAGTGCAATTAGCACGCAGCCCTCAATCCAGGGCTGCCTCAGAAAACACACACACACACACACACACACACACACAAAACCTTCTGACTGTAATTATCATTTTTATGCCCCGGCTAATGAATGGCATTTTGCCTGTGTTATGTTTTATAATGAATGTTTTCTGCACGATGATTCCATGATGACAATTAGGCGATATTGAGAGATGTGTTATGGAGATGCCACGGTGCCATTGAGAGCGGCACGTTTTTTTAAGAGAGGCAAACCCGTCTGTGAGAGGCAGGCGTTTGCTTCTCTAAGGTAACAAAAGGGGGAGAAGCTCCTGCGATTCCTTCAGCGCTTCTTGGGCATAAGTAGGTCAGCAGACAAGACAGAACGGAATGATCTATTCAGCTTCAGAGTCCTGGATAAATTTAGGGAATCAGCTCATCAGATAAACAACGGGTGGCATACATTAGCCCTACTCAGAGTAAATCCACTGAAGTGAATGGGTCTACTCTGAGTATAACCAATGTTGGCTATTACCAGATTAATAAAGCTTTTGCATGACATGGAGTGCATGCAGGAGGACTCAACAAACCAAGAGATCTGGGGATTCAGGTAACAGATCCTGCCACATTCACGATTGGCTGCCTTAGCAGAACGAGCTGTTCCTTTTGGCATTTGAAAGATATAATTATTTACTGTTAACACTGCCCTCACTGCGAAAGTTACAATAATTCATCCACAAAGGAGTAAGGAAACATCTGGGATGCCATATGGGAAACCTTTTCCCCCCAAAGCACATCTGCTATCACTCATCAGTCAGATATAAGCAGATATATTGCATGGTTCTTCAAGGTAAATTATGTTACAGGATCAGCTTTGATCAAGTTAAAGACAAAAAGGAAGAAGCGACAGAAAAACAAGAACCCCCAAAATGCCTCCAAAATGCACACAAACAAGACACAAGCAATCAAACAAAAGCCACAAAAGAATTTGAGCTGGTTAATAATAATAATAATAATCCACTTTTATGTCCTAATCTGGATATCCTGCTACCCATATGAAAATCCAATACATGTCCAATAGATCTGCTTGCAAATCCCATTAACACACATTATGCCATGTCAAAAATATTGGCGTTCCTGTTATGTTTCAACCAGGCTGCGCCAAGCCCCTGGGGTTCTCTCAATATTTTCACCTTTACATCAAGTTGTAATTTTGTGACATGTTAACCCTTCCGCTCCAAACCAACTGTAGCCTGATGGCAAAATCATACTTCAATCTTTCACAGCAAGGCATTTCCACAGTTGCAAGCCGAACATGTGCACAACCTATCTGTTTAAATAACCCAAAGAATACAAAACCCATGATGCAGTGTGACCATTAGCAAAGCATGCATGTACAAAAAAAGCATGAGAGCCTTTCATCAAAATCCATAAAAGACACAGACACGTTTACTTGGAGATCATTCTTAGTCATTGCAGGCAACTGGAGGAATGGCTGTTTACATACCCCAGATACCTAATTTCTAACTACAGATGCAAGGAAGGTGTAGAAGGAACAAAAACAAACTAACAACACCACCTTCAATAACCAATAGCCAAAAACTGTACATTGGGGAGAGGCTATAAGCACACACATAACACACATACCTGAACTCAGCTGAAATTGATTCACACATGTATGTTTATCATCGTGTGATTGCAACATTCTCTTATCATTTGCATGTGCAAATGGTCCATCATGCATAGAATACCACAGAAATAGCATTCACAGCATATGTTTAAATAAGGCACAGGTCACACTTGCAGCATACATTTAGAGTGATATTATACCACTTTCATTTTCATGGCTCCCCCCCCCCCCAAAGAATAAGGGGAACTGAAGTTTATTAAGGGTGCTGATTGCCGTTCAGAAATCTCTATTTCCCTCTGAGAGCTACAGTTCCCAGAATTCCCTGAGAAGAGAGATTGATTGTCAAACCACTTTGGGAATTGCAGTTCAGCACTCTTAACTGTTTCTGTTTGTTACTGTGTTGTGTATTTTTGTGTTTATACTGTAAACTGCCCCATCATCCTTGGATGTACAGTACAGAAATTGAATAGATAATAATAAAATAATTATAACAAACTACAATTCCCAAAATTCTCTGGGAGACATCAAATGATACACTGCTTGCAAATCAATTGTGAATTCTGAAGTACGACTGTGTTTTAGTTTGTGTATCATTTTGGGAATTGTGAATTAGGTAGATTCATCTCTAAACGAATCAAGTTTCTCACCCTCCTCAATCTGCCTCCCTCATTATGAACATTCAGGAGGAATTTAAAAATATTCCTGTTTGCCCAGGCACTTGATGGACGAAAGAGACTGTTCCTGGCAATTATTACATGTGAGGCTATGCCATTGTTTTCCAGAGATTTTAGACAAGATTAATATTTCCCAGTGCTTTCCCTCATTTTATTTTTAATCGTGCTGGCTTTCCGTTTGGACCCTCGGCTCCTTTGGGAACACACAGGAACACTGGATTTTGTCTTACACTGAATCAGACCATTGGTGCCTCTGACTCAATGCTGTCTACACTGGCTGGCAGGAGCTGGCAGCCTGTCTACACTGGCTGGCAGGAATTCCCAGCCCTACCTCAAACTGCCAGGAATTGAACGTGGGATCTTCTGAATCCACAGAAGATACCGGTACTTTACCCCTCAGCTACGACCCTATAATATTGGAACATGTTTGCTACGGCTACACTACGAACCCAGGAATCTGTCTTGTACAAAATCAGACCATTGATCCATTAAGTTCAGTATTGTCAACTCTGACTGACACCAGCTCTCCAGGATTTCAGGGAATAGCTGCAGATGCTGGGGACTCAACGCTGGAGATTTTTCTAGCAAAGTATGTTCTTAATTTTATAATTTTTTAATGACAAATAAGGGCTAGCAATTTATACACTGAGAGGCACCCGTGGAAGAACTGTGAGCATGTTGCCTTTGGCCCAACACCTAATAGGGGATAGGCCGTTATACTTTGTGCAAGTTTCTCTCTCTCTCTCTCTCTCTCTCTCTCTCTCTTTTTTTGCTAAGAACCAATGAGTCATGACAGCTCCAAGGGTTAATGTTATCAAGTCCTCCTCTCCAGCTCCCTGAGGGCCTTTTGAGAATCACTCAAAACTACTTAGGATAATGAATGTCTACAGTAAGGAAGAAGACAAGTGATCTTCAGCACAGGAAAGACAAAATTAACTTAGCAATTATTCTAACAAAAGCTCAGAGAGCCCAAGCTCATTTTGAACTCAATTCCCACCATCCTCTCTGTCGGTTCCATTCTGGGGTAAAAATGTCAGATACTTCATCTCTTATTTAGTAATGCCTTTAACTTGCTTCATTCTCTTTTGAGCCTCAATATATATATAGCCACACACACACACACACACACACACACAACATCTTGACCACAGAATCCTAGAATTATAGAGTTGGAAGGGACCCTCAGGGTCATCTAGTCCAACCCTGTGCAATGAAGCATCCAACCATTCCCTGTTTAGGGAAGTTTTTAATGTTTGATGTTTTATTGTGTTTTTAGTATTCTGCTGGGAGCCGCCCAGAGTGGCTGGGGAAACCCAGCCAGATGGGCAGGGTATAAATAATAAAATTATTATTATTACGCACAGTACATGGGCTTTCTGCCATGGCTAAGGGCCAGATGACTTCCTGAGCTCTTGAGAAGTGATAGATTAGAAATTGCATCTACTAATTATTAACTGTCCCATCCAATAACACTGATCTTAAAGAATGCTCCCAGTGCATTTCAGAGCACAATTCAAAGTGTTGGTGCCGACCTTTAAAGCCCTAAACAGCTTTGGCCATATATACCTGAAGGAGCATCTCCACCAGCATCATTCAACCCAGACACTGAGGTCCAGCTCCAAGGGCCTTCTGTGAAAAGTGAGGTTACAGGGAAGCAGGCGGAGGGCCTTCTCGGTAGTGGCGCCCACCCTGTGGAACGCCCTCCCTTCGGATGTCAAGGAAATAAACAACTATCTGACCTATAGAAGACATCTGAAGGCAGCCCTGTTTTGGGAAGTTTCAAATGTTTGACCTTTTTGTTGTGTTTTTAATATTCTGTTGGGAGCAGCCCAGAGTGCCTGGGGCAACCCAGTCAGATAAGCAGCAGCTCTAAACAGAATGATGATGATGATGATGTACTGTGTGCCACAGACTTCTGCTTGCCCAATGGAATGTGGCTTCCATCTCTGCTCTGCTCAAAAATATCTGCTCGGAGAGGAGAGGGGTTGGGGAAAAAAAACCCAGAACAGATTTAGGGGGCATATTAAAAAAAGGTAAAGGTTTCTGACAGTTAAGTCCAGTCACAGACGACTCTGGGGTTGTGGCGCTCATCTCACTTTACAGGCTGAGGAAGCCAGTGTTTGTCCACAGACAGTTTTTCCGGGTCATGTGGCCAGCATGACTAAGCCGCTTCTGGCACAACGGAACACCAAAACCAGAGCAGTGCACGGACCGCCGTTTACCTTCCTGCCAGAGCGGTACCTATTTATCTACTCGCACTGGTGTGCTTTTGAACTGCTAGGTTGGAAGGAGCTGGGACAGAGCAACGGGAGCTCTGTTGCAGGGATTCAAACCTCCAACCTTTCAATTGGCAAGTCCAAGAGGCTCAGTAGTTTAGACCACAGCGGCACCTGCATCCCTAGGGGGCACATTGGGGGTGGGGGGAAATTAAGAGGAAGGGAAGGTTCATTGTACAAGTAGACTGCTGTGTACGGCCAGGGTGACTTTCTTGGATACATTCCTAAATTAATAAATATGGTCTTGTGAGTAAGACATGGTAATATATATTTTTCTTTGAATAATTCCTTTTGGGGAGTGAAGGGGTCCACAAATGTATCCCTTACATAACCGCCTGTGTGTCTCTGATGAATTGGTTTGCATCGACTTCGAAAATAATAAAAAAAAAGATTGTGCCTCTCAAGAATAAACATGTATGATTCACTGAGCGCAAGAATAATAACACCACCAGATTAAAGAATTGTATTTTTCCATTTTGCCACTTCTGTTAAATGGGAAGTTCTTCAGCTCATAGCTTTCATAAAACTCAGTCGCTGGCTTCTGAGGAGCACTTCATTTTGCGCATGGTTACAGCTGAAGACTGTGTGCCTACACTTGTGTACATTGTGCAGGGTGAATTTTTACACAGAGGAGAATGTTGTGGGTGGAGAAGGAGAATATTGTGGATGCAGAGTATCTTGACTTTGGTAAGGCTTTTGACAACGCCCCCCATGATAAGCTGGTAAAATGTGGGCTGGATGATATTCCTGTTAGGTGGATTTGTAGCTGGCTGAACCCAGAGAGTACATACTAATGGGTCTTTACCATCCTGGATAAAAGGGAAAAGTGGGGTGCCACATGGTTTTGTCCTAGGCCCGTTGTTGTTCAATGTCTTTATAAACAACTTGGATGAAGGAATTGAGGGGATGCTCATCAAATTTGCAGATGACACTAAACCAAGAGGGGTAAGTCCAGTGGCGTAGCGTGGGTTGTCAGCACTCGGGGCAAGTAATTTGCACACCCCCCCACTGCACTGTCCCTCCCCCAGATAGTCCCTCGCTCTCTCTCCGCACCAAACCGCACGCCTGGCACCCTCCCCTCCACAGTGGGTGGTGACCCAGCGGCTCGGATCGGATTCGCACAGCCAGCATTGCAGTGAGAGAGAGTGAGTGAGCCAGGTAGGGGCAGAGAGCTGCGAGTGCGAGCGCCCCCCCCCCCGATGTTGCGCCCGGTGTGGTCGGCCCCCCCTGCACCCCGCACGCTACACCACTGGGTAAGTCAAGGCCGCTGAAAGCAGAATTGGGGTAGAGTATGACCTTAACGGCTCGGAGAACTGGGCCCAAACTAACAAAATGACTTTCAAAGGGACAAATGTCAGATTCTGCACTTAGCAGGAAGAACCAGCTGCACAGCTTGGCTTGACAGCGGTACATGTGAAAAGGTGGTGGACCCTTCTTCCTTGGAAGTTATTAAATAGAGGTTGAACAGCCGTCTGTCTGGGATTCTTTAGCTGCAATTCCCGAATTGCAGGGGGCTGGAATAATCCACCCTGATCAACAAAGGCTGGCGACTTCTGATCTAAAATGTGAGTAGTGTTAGACTAAAGTTTACCATCTTGCTTTAAGTCCCCACCCCAAAGGCTCCAATTTAGAGATCTCTATTTCAGGAAGGGACGCGGGTGGTGCTGTGGGTTAAACCACAGAGCCTAGGACTTGCCTATCAGAAGGTCAGCAGTTCGAATCCTTACGACGGGGTGAGCTCCTGTTGCTCGGTCCCTGCTCCTGCCAACCTAGCAGTTCGAAAGCACATCAAAGTGCAAGTAGATAAATAGGTACTGCTCGGGAGGGAAGGTAAACAGCGTTTCCGTGCGCTGCTCTGGTTTGCCAGAAGCAGCTTAGTCATGCTGGCCACATGACCTGGAAGCTCTATGCCAGCTCCCTCAGCCAATAAAGTGAGATGAGCGCCGCAACCCCAGAGTCGGTCACGACTGGATCTAATGGTCAGGGGTCCCTTTACCTTTACCTATTTCAGGAAGACAGAGTTCGGAAACCTTTCTCAGTCTGAAGGCTACACACCTTTTCCAGTGCCAAATGCCATTAAAGGATGGAGCCATTGGCAAAAATTGGTGAAGTATTTATTGCAGAAGTTACATTTATATTAAGTACAATAGGCTAGTTTCTACACACACACACACACACACACACACACAGACTTCTTTCCTCAATCAGACAAGGAAGAGGTGCTATCAGGGTTCAAGGGCAATATCTCTCCTGGCAAAAATGCTTGGAGTGCATAGAGGAGCCAGTGAGGGGGTGTGGCCTGTGGAGAGGGGGAGTGGCCTATGGAGATTTTCCAAGGGCCAGATAGAACATACTGGAGGGCCACATTCAGCCTTCACAGCTTTTCCACGTCTTCGGTAAAAGTCTGCAGCAAAAATTTTTTGGGGAAAAAGTTGCCATGAACTGTTGAGGAGGCACCTGCATAATAACTTTACAAGACTCTTCCTGAAACAAAAGAGAATACTTTCCCATTGGTATAATTAGCCAGGCTCTTTTTCGCAGTGACCGCCTTCTCGTTTTCAGCAGTGCAGATTCCATTTGCAAAGGTTGCCTACCTATAACTAAAACAATAACGTCGCCTCCGCAGTTCCGCACACTAGGAAATACATTATTTACTGATGAATTCGGAAGTTATGAAAACGTAATTAGAGGGGCCCACCTAGGCCGCTGGGTGACTCCCTCCTGAAATTATTGAGATGATTTAAAGAAAGAAATAGAGCAAAACAAGCTGAGTGGGATCCTGTGCCATAGCCCTTGTTTTTGCAAAACTCCGAGATGGATTTCTGCAATATATTGTTGCTTTCAGCTGAAGGGCTCTCCTGAAATTCAGGAACTATAGTGCTCATTTCACACTCCTCTGAGGATTCCGTTTTAAGTGACTATTACCAGAGCTGCCCAGCCAAGTAACTACTTTGGACAAGAAACAATCACTGCTCACCTTGCTGGAGTTAAAAAGTTCTGTGCCTGACAAAGTTCTACTCAAGGTAGCCCCGTTGAAATTACCTGGACCTAAGTCAGTCACATCCATTCATTTCAATGGGTCTGCTCTGAGGATAACAAACACTGGGATGCAACCCAATAATAGTAATGATTCTGCTATCTCTTTTGGAAAGTTGCTTGTCTTATCTGTCCACTATGCATTTGGACACCTTTTAAGGTATTGCAACCAAATCTTGCACCATCCTTCCTGAGATCAAGGAATATAGTAAGGAAATGCCTTGGAAGGCTGTGTCCCCCATAGAAACCTGACACTGGTATTGATTATTTCATTAAAATTTAAGTACCTCTTCTCTGCCCTTGTTCTTCTTAAGCTGCGAGTTACATCGCACAGTGTCACTCAATTTTATCACCCTCCGCTTCCTTGATCCTGAGCTTTCTTTGATGCTTCCCTTTCCTGATTTGCTTATTTACCCTCTCTACTGGTGACACTGGGACACGGGTGGCGCTGTGGATTAAAGCCTCAGCGCCTAGGGCTTGCCGATCGAAAGGTCGGCAGTTCGAATCCCCGCGGCGGGGTGCGCTCCCGCTGTTCTGTCCCAGCGCCTGCCAACCTAGCAGTTCAAAAGCACTCTCGGGTGCAAGTAGATAAATAGGGACCGCTTACTAGCGGGAAGGTAAACGGCGTTTCCGTGTGCGGCTCTGGCTTGCCAGAGCAGCGATGTCACGCTGGCCACGTGACAGGGAAGTGTCTTCAGACAGCGCTGGCCCCCGGCCTCTTTGAGTGAGATGGGCGCACAACCCTAGAGTCTGTCAAGACTGGCCTGTACGGGCAGGGGTACCTTTACCTTTTTACTGGTGACACTTCCTCTTCACATCTCCTCCTTCCTGTAAGGAGCTTGCAGGTGCATCTCTTTGGCTTGCCACATTCTACCCCTCTTTTGCCCTTACAGGCCCTCGGAAACACCTGTAGTTACGGCTATCACCTTTACCAAACAATTCCTGTCTTGACCTTGCCTAGCCAGTTAAATCAAAACAATACTCATTGCTGGAGTTCACATTCTTCCCCAAACTGTATATGGAAGTGTGTGCCTGTGAGTCAAGGCTGCCCCAAGACATTGCAATGCCTGAGGCAGAAAATCCAAATGGCGTCCCTTTCCTGCTAATTGTCTATTCTCCTATTCTGTTCCACGAGGCTTGCCTAAGAGAATTTCCCAGGGTCTGCCGCCCTGTGGGTTTGATCTGCCAGTTTCCTACTCTACCACCCTTAACTGGAGTGTCACTTTGTGAGTGTGTGTACGCGCACACATGTGTGCTCCTATATGCAAGGAAAACTGCTACAGAGTTCCCATGCAATAGTTGCCACTAGACAGTAGACACCTGAAGGAGCGTCTCCACCCCCATCGTTCTGCCCGGACACTGAGGTCCAGCGCGGAGGGTCTTCTGGTGGTTCCCTCACTATGAGAAGCCAAGTTACAGGGAGCCAGGCAGAGGGTCTTCTTGGTAGTGGCGCCCACCCTGTGGAATGCCCTCCCACCAGATGTCAAGCGAACAACAACTATCTGACTTTTAGAAGACATCTGAAGGCAGCCCTGTTTAGGGAAGTTTTTAATGTTTGATGAATTATTGTATTTTAATATTTTGCTGGCAGCTGCCCACAGTGGCTGGGGAATCCCAGCCAGATGGGCAGGGTATAAATAATAAGTTGTTATTATTATTACTAGCAGTACATGTGAAAAGGATCTAGGGGTCTTAATAGACCACAAGCTTAACAGGAGTCAACAGTATGATGTGGCAGAAAAGGAAAGGAAGCTCAAGATATTCTAGACTGCATCAACAGAAGTATAGTGTCCAGACCAAGGGAAGTAATAGTACTGCTTTATTCTGCCTTGGCCAAACCACACCTGGAATACTGTGGCCAATTCTGGGTGACACAGTTTAAGAAGGATATTGACAAGCTGGAATGTGTACAGAGGAGGGCAACCAAGATGATCAAGGGTCTGGAAACCAAGACTTATGAGGAACCATTGAGGGAGTTGGGTATGTTTAGCCTGGAGAAGAGGAGACTGAGAGGAGATATGATAGCCATCTTCAAAAATCTGAAAGGCTGTCACACAGATGATGGAGCATTCTGCTGCTCCACAGGTGAGGACCTGAACCAATGGCTTCAACTTACAAGAAAGGAGACTCTTGACTAAATATCAAGAAGGACTTTCTGAGAGTAAGACCTGTTCAACAGTTCAACTTCCTCGGGAGGTTGTGGACTCTCCTTCCTTGGAGGTTTTTAAGCAGAAGTTTGGACTAGATGACACTTAGGGTCCCTTTCAACAGTGCAGTTCTGCGATTCTATAACTGTGTCTTTGAGCCAGTCCCAATGGAAGGGCTGAGCCCACAGAGACAGCTTTTCCATAAATTACAACAGCAAATCCAACTGCAATAACTGCAGTGCTGCTTGGTCATGTGAACACCCACAACACTTCTCGACAGTAGTTAATCACACCAGCAGACCAGAGTTAACTAACAGTGTTATCCTTAATGTGGAAACTGGTTGTGTGTGTGTGTGTAACCTAAATGGGGATAATTGCCCATCTTTCATCACATGGAGATTATGAAGATAAATACACCGCAAACTGATGGGAACCAGATAAGTACATATGATTGATTGATTTTCTAATTAATCCTTACATACGCGCTCAATTAACTCAGCAAACAGCAATATGCAGGGACAACTGTACAGGTTGTTACATACAGCTCCATAATTTTTGTCTCATTGACTTGGATGCATCACATTTCTTAGACTTTCAAAATGTTAACATGTCCTGATTGTTCACAGTTGACTAGATTACCCATGAGTGCTCATTTTCTTTTTTCTCTTTAGGGCAGAGGGTGGGTGGGGGGAGTAAGTTGAAACTATTATTTAAGTGCTGAGCTTGTAGCACAGTTAAACACAAGAGGCCTGATTTTCAAATAAAGGGGAAAGAAGATACTGAAATTTCCCCCCTTGTCACGTATGCTGCAGCCCAGGTCAGGAGTGCTGTTCGGTACTTTAAAAACTGTGGGTACAGGCTCGGGACAGAAATTTGCATAACATTTGCATTTGCTGATTTATACAGTGGTACCTCGGGATGCGAATGGGATCCGTTCCGGACCCCATTCGCATCCCGAACAGAATGTAAGATGCGACAGCACGTCTGCGCATGTGCAGGTCGCATTTCGCCGCTTCCACGCATGCGCGTGACATCATTCTGACCATCTGCACATGCGTGAGCGGCGAAACCCAGAAGTAACGTGCTCCGTTACTTCCGGGTTGCCGCAGAGCGCAACCCGAAAATACTTATCCTGAAGCGTATTTATCCTGTGGTATGACTGTATAATCAAATGCTAGGATCTGTCCTTGAACAAATGAAGATGATGGTGGCTGCTTGGGAGTCTTCCCAGGGTGCTGAAACGCTTTTGGCCCAGGGATCAAATTCCCTTCTGGGGAACTTTCTGAGGGCCGCATGTCAGCAGGGAGCAGGGCCAGAGGGGGAAGTGGACCAGGCAACAAATGCAAACGTTTCTGCACACACTCATACACCCTCCTCTGGACTCCAAATTTGCTGTGATGTTTATTTTACAGTGGTGCCTCGCAAGATGAAATTAATTCGTTCTGTGAGTTTTTTCGTTCTACGAGTGTTTCCGTCTTGCGAAGCACCGCTGTGTATTGACGGTTTCCCATAGGAATGCATTGGCGGTTTTAAAAAAAAGGCGCAAGACGTTTCGTCTTGCGAAGCAAGCCCATAGGGAAATCCATCTTGCGAAGCAACTCAGGAAACGAAAAACTCTTTCGTCTTGCGAGTTTTTCGTCTTCCGAGGCATTCGTCTTGCGAGGTACCACTGTATTTATTAATTTTTTTACATGGGCCTTCATCTGAGGATCACAAGGTGGTTTGCGATATAAAAATGCCTAACACAGTAATAAACAAAAACAATAACCCCTTACACACACACACACAAAGAGAGAGAGAGAGAGAGAGATTTAAAGCCAAAGGCCTGGGAGCAGAGGAATGCTTTTCCCCCTGGTGCCTAAAGATAGATGTCAGGGCTGGAGTCAGATGTAGGTCAGCACGAAGAAGCAGAGCCAACTGTCAGTGAAGTTAACTTTTTATTCAAGGAAACGAACACCCTGCCCTCCTTCTGCCCTCCTCATTATTCTGTGCGTTCTTGGAGACCAGCAGGGAAGGGAGCTTGTTGCAGCAGGAGGGGGAAACTCCCTGGATTCTTCAGCGGCCTCTTGATGCCCCACCACCAATTCTCCGGCTCTGAGCCTTCTCCCTCTGGGGTTTCCCATGGGGGTTCCCCAGCTGGTGCCTCCCACCACTCCTCTCCATCCAGCCAGTCCCTGACAATATGTAACGAAGGTACCAAGTGAGCCTCCCTGGGGAGAGCATTCCACAAGTGGGTGATTCCTGCATTGCAGGGGGTTGGACTAGATGGGGTCCTGTCCAGCTCTACAATTCTATGATTCTGTGAAGAGTTGATGGATACGTTGAAGCCAGGAAAAAGCGGCAAACCCGGAAGTGTTTCGCTGCTCGCGCATGCACAGAAGCGGTCTACCGTCGTGCGCATGTGTATAACAGTGATCCTCAGGTTGTGAAAACTTCGGGATCCAGTCGGATTTCTGGAACGGGTCCCATTCGCAACTGGAGGTACCACTGTACAGTGGTGCCTCGCAAGACGAAAAGAATCCGTTCCGTGAGTCTCTTCGTCTTGCGGTTTTTTCGTCTTGCGAAGCAAGCCCATTAGCGGATTAGTGCTATTAGCGGTTTAGCGGCTATTAGCGGCTATTAAAGGCTTAAGGGATTAGCGGATTAGCTGCTAAAAGGCTATTAGCAGCTTAGTGCCTTATAAAAAGGGGGTGGGGAGCGAAAAAAAACCCCCAGGAATCGCAAGACATTTTCGTCTTGCGAAGCAAGCCCATAGAGAAATTCGTCCTGCGAAGCACCTCCAAAACGGAAAACCCTTTCGTCTAGCGGGTTTTCCATCTTGCGAGGCATTCGTCTTGCGGGGCACCACTGTATATCCCGTCTTTGTGGGAGGCCCTTCAAATTTCACATTTGTTAACGGTTAAAACCGAAGGCTAGCAGACCTGGGAATGGGATGTGCTAGTGTTGATGTTGGGCTTTATTTCATCAGGTGTGCTGCTTCTCCTACTTGTGACTCCACTCTGCTTCTCTCAGGAACACCCAGCCTCACGGTTCAGAAATGAGGGGCGTTGGGTGGCAGGAAAGATAATTAGCAGGTGCATTTTTGAAAACAGATCGTTAGAAAGTGACACCCTCCTTGCAAATTAAAGGAGATCATTCCCTAAGCAATGATTATTACGGATGGTGTTGGTTCTCCTAAGGCCTCTCAGTGGAGCAGAGCTCCTAGTTTCTGGGAGTCTAAATCTGGCACTTGATCCAGCAGGTGTTTTGACTATAATGTCAAGTACAGAAGAGCGCTGGGAAGTTTCTCTCTGTTCTATTGCAGAAAAATTAAGTGACTAATATTAGCACTATACCAACACCCCTGAATAATTGTTATTTATATCAGAGTTCTATGCTGGCATCTCTCCTCCAGTTTCTCAAAGCTTTAAGTCCCCTGTAAAAGAGGCTTCCATTTTTTTCTGATTTCTTCTCTGGGCATTTTTAGAAATTCATCAGAAATCTGGTGGCTCCAAGGTTATAAACTTACCTTATCATTACAAAGTGGCCTAGGTATTTTATTCTCTAGTACAGACTTCTCCAGCACTCTGCAGCCTCCCTAGCTGCCCACCCTTCCTGATCTAAGGAGGCCCCATGGGAAGAGTTGCCTCATGATGTCTTCCCTGGGAATTTATGGACGCCTGCACACCCAAGAAGGCTACAGAATAGAGACCACTGGGAAGACGATTTGTAAAGAAAGGACGTGCAGAAGACCCCTTGGCCACCTCACGAGGTGAGCCCACCATAAACTCTACATCCCCCCTCCTGAAAACTTCGCTAAAATGTTCTCCCCCATTTGATAATTTCTGAATGCAATTATATTCTCATTTACTTATATAGTATGCCACCCCCACAAAAAAAAAAAAAAAAAAAAAAAAACAGGAGAAAAATTTTGGGACAGTGTGAATTTATGTATTAGTTCAGCCAGGGTGACCCATCCCATCTCACCACTAGAGGTGAAGCCATGTAGTGGAGGTATTTCCATCCCACATTTCTTAGCAAAGCAGTATACGTACAATATACCATATTTTTCCTGACCATAAGACGCACCTAGTTTTTAGAGGAGGAAAGGGGGAAATCCCTGTTTTTGGGGGGATCCGCTCACAGTTGTGCAGCTTCTTTTGCAAAGGGGAAAAGCCCCGTTTTTGAGGATCAGCTCAAGGTTGTTGAGCTTACGTTGCAAGGGGGGGAAATCCTGTTTTTATGGGGTTCAACTCACAGTTCTGCAGCTTCTTTAGGAAAGGAAAGGAAAGGGAGCTGTTTCTACAGTTTCCAGACAGATAATCTAATCAGCCAGTCACATGTTGCTGGCGAAACAAACAGCCTCCGTCTGCAGAACATTCAACACTGGAGGCCTGGGCAAGGCGGTGGGGCCAGAAAGGGAGCCAGCGATTGACCACACATTCGCTCCATAAGACGCACAGACATTTCCCCTGACTTTTTAGGAGGAAAAAAGTGCGTCTTATGGAGCAAAATCTCTCTCTCTCTCTCTCTTTCTCAGCAAGTGCAACACTAGTTGATGCAATGCACTTTCCCCCCAGTGGCTGGGCAGTGGGTGGGGGTGGAGGGTTGCTGCCATTTTTTTGACCGGTGCCCACAGTGTTTCATCAAACCTTTGGTAACTAGGGCTTTCAGAAATGTAAATTGGGCCTGAACGCAAACGAGGTCTGAATGCAGTTGTTATAAAGCGAGCCTTTCATATCTCATCAGAGCAGCGTTTCTGGACCAATCTTCTTTTTATCAAACAGCTAGATAATCTTAACTGTTAGATAGGTAAGCCAGAGTTCTGCAAATCTCCCCAGAGGTGAGCTTCAAAGCCAAGCTAAAGACTCATGTTGAGCAAGACGCGGCTCGCAAGGCATCTCAGCCGGAAGACGGCGAGAGAACAAGGACACGGATGAAGTGAGTCATTCGAGACTCCTGGCACTTTTCATTCAAGAAGCTGCTTTGCCTGCCTCCCAGCCAGGAATAGAGTATTATAGGAAAGGGCTCCCAGAGCAGAAGGATAACAGTCAAATAATGAGATATACATTAAAACCAAATGCTATTAAAATCAACCCTAGAGCCAAGAAACTTAAAAAAAACACCAAAAAACCCCACAAGGAAACATGATTGGAGACAGAAACATATTTGAGAAACTAGTGAAAGAATTGTGAAATTTCATAGGCTGGGAGGTGGGCTGGGAAGGGGTGCGTTTTTAGTGGAATGAAGCCTCCAGATTTACCTTCTACCTATCCCTTCATCCATATTAATTTATAGCCTCCCTTAATTTCTAGTCAAATACAACTTTAAGTTGATCACTGTATGGATAAAGCTAAATGAAGGTTGCAGATCTACTTGGAATACAGTGGTACCTCGGGTTACAGATGCTTCAGGTTACAGATGCTTCAGGTTACAGACTCCACTAACCCAGAAATATTACCTCAGGTTAAAAACTTTGCTTCAGGATGAGAACAGAAATCATGCTCCAGCGGCGCGGCAGCAGCAGGAGGCCCCATTAGCTAAAGTGGTGCTTGAGGTTAAGAACAGTTTCAGGTTAAGAACAGACCTCTGGAACGAATTAAGTACTTAACCCGAGGTACCACTGTACAACACTTCTTTTTTTGGGGGGGGGGACACAGGGAAGTGAAGCATCAGCAATTGACACCAAATAGCAAGATCACACAGTTGCTTGTTCTGTTCTAGCAAAGGTCCCAAAGATGGAAGACAACACTTCTTTTTTTTTTGGGGGGGGGGGGGGGACAGGGAAGTGAAGCATCAGCAATTTGGCCAAAAATACATGCATACTGTAAATACAATGCATGACCCTTGGGAAGAAAATAGTGCTGTGCTGAACCTCCATGAACTAGGAATCATTCAAGGTTGTACACCAAAATGAATTTAATTCACCTTTAGTTCACCTGATGATTATGGGAGCTGTTCTCCAATGTAGTTTAGAGGTCTTTGAACGAGTTCAACTGAACTAGCTTATTCCGAACTCTGGAAATTTTACCTATGCACATTATCCTGCAAGAATTTGGAGATTTCTCCTTAGGCAAAACAGCAGATGAATGCGCCTGCTCTGAGAAAAGTGTGGAGAGTGTCAACATGAGAAGAGGCCTTTTCTGCATTGGCTCCCCATTTGTGGAGTGCTCTCCCCAGGGAAGCTCGCCTGGTGCCTTCCAGTGTTGTCGAGTTGCGCCCAGCATGGGCGGGGGGGGGGGGTAGGGCTGTCGCACATGCAATATGTCACATGAGTGATGCCCCCCAACCCGGCCAGGTTGACCCGCCCCCCCCACCAACCCACCACCTTTTGAAAGAGCCGTGTGGTATGAAGATGCTTCACCCTGCCACGTCCCTTGCCATCCTCAAAAGGACGCAGTAGGGCCAAGCATCTTCATCCTGGTGCATACTTTTGAGGATCACCATAGAATTTTCCTTGGGTGGGGGGCAGCCCCCTTCTTGAAAATATTGGGGGACCTGCTCCCCATGGTCCTCCATTGATGGCGCCCCTGGAGCCTTCGTTACACATCTTTAGGCGCCCGGAAAAAACTTCTTCTCCCAGGCCTTTGGCTAATGAAACAGTCAATGATCTTTTATGGTCTTTTAAACTATGAATGTGTGCAGGGAAGGTTACGTTATGTATTTTTGTGTTTTAAACCATCCTGTGATTCTCAGATGAAGGGTTTGTATAACAAATAAATAAATCTTGGATGCGGGTCATTTGAATATTTGGATGGGTTGAGAGGTTTTCATCTTTAGGCTGTGTCCTCAAATTTTGCATAAAGTCAATTCCCAAGCCACTCTAGAAGTTCAGAGTGGATTGTGGCCCTCAGGTTGCAAATGGCTCTCCACACATTGCTCCTGGCACACAAACATGGTGATGGTGCCAACAGTGGTGGGAGCTAGTACGAGAAGCCTCCTGTCTCTTACAATGTCAGGCTTCAGAGAATCGGCTTCCTCCCTGATTTGGCAGCAGATAAGCAGAACAAAGGAAAATGTGTCTTCTTACCAGTTAGAAACTTTAATGATCACAGCAAGAGAACAAAGAATCCCTTCCTGGGAATGGCGGTGCTCCCAATTAAGGGTTTCACCCACTTCCTCCCTAGTCACTACCATGTCTTGCAACCTGATCTCTCAACCACTGTGCTTTCTGCACTGCCACCTTTTCAGCTCTTCTTGACCTTGGGTTGAGCGGATGGATGCTGTCCAGAGACAGTGAATCTGTTAACTCTCTCTCTCCCAGTGCATCTTCTCCTAGCTGTTCCCCATCCAGTATTCCCCAGCTTCTGCCTTCTGAACTATGTCCCTCTGCAAACCACTATTCCAAATCTATACTGTCCTCCTGCTCCTGGGAAGATTCAGGATCCTGATCAGGAGCAGGGGGAGGGGGAGGCTCCAACCAGTCCTCCTCACTGCAGCCCTTCACAGATAACCAGTTAGGTCCTCCACTGGCCTTCTCAGCCGCAGTTACTCCATCTGTAAAATGGGCATGCATTGACCTACATCACAGAGTTTGGTGAGATGCAAACATCTAGCATGACTAGGAATCCCTGTCCTTGTTGGATCAAAAAACCTCTCATAACAGCCTTACTTGAGTCCCATATAATTCTTTTCTCCACCGTAGTGTTCAAATTTATTTCAAAATAATCTTTCAGAGTTTTCTGGGCTTTCTTCACAAATTCCGCATCTCTAAAAAGAGAGTCATTCATCCTCCATCTGAAGGATCCAGTTGGTTGTAAGTTCATTACCATCTTAATAGCGTTATGGTCGGAGCAAGTCTTTGGGCAGATTTCCACCTTATTTATCTTTGGGGCCAGTTCTCTAGTGGTCCAAATTTGGTCAATTCTAGTCCAAGTCTTTTGGGCTTCAGAAAAGAAGGTTCCCTCTCTTTCCAGGGGATGTTTCGTTCTCCAAATGTCAATCAAATCCAAGTTATCAGTCATTTCGAAAAAGGTTTTCGGTAGTCTCCCATCTTTGGTAACTACCTGTCTTTGTGCCTTATCCATATTCGTTGAGACTACTCCGTTCATATCTCCCATTAGAATCACATTGTACTCCATATAATCCAACAATGTCTCATGCAGTCTTTTAAAAAATTCTGATTTTCCTTCATTGGGCGCGTATACGCCCACCATCAAATATTTCTGTCCATGATACTGTATTTCAATAGCCAAGTATCTTCCTTGCTCATCTTTAAAGACAAATTTTGGCGCCAGGCCTTCTTTAGCATAAATTACAACTCCTCTTTTTTTAACTTTGTCCGATGAGATAAATTCTTGTCCCAACTTTTTGTTAATTAAAATTTTTCTGTGAAGCCTGGTCACATGTGTTTCTTGCAAGCAAATCAAATCCACATGTTCTTTTTTTAATATGTGAAAAATGGATTTCCTCTTCCGAGAAATGTTCAAACCATTACAATTCCAACTCAAAAGCTGCAGAGACATGTTGTATTATTGTTATTCTGTTCCTCCCGTTGCTTCTGATAACTTGTCTTCTTCTGCTCCTGGTGGAGTCTTTCCATCCAAATTTAGATTTAGATTCAATATTGCCTCTGCTGTCTTCTTCCTTCTTTCCTTTCTTTAACAGACGTTAAAGAAAGAGGGGGCTTTGCCCTGCCAGACCTAAAACTCTATTATGAAGCAGCAGCTTTCTGCTGGTTGAAGGAATGGCTACTTCTTGAAAACACAGATATATTGGATTTAGAAGGGTTCAATAATGCATTTGGCTGGCATGCATATCTATGGTATGACAAAGTTAAAGTGCATAGAATGTTCAAAATTCACATTGTCAGAAAAGCACTGTTTAATGTCTGGATTAGATATAAAGATCTTTTGGAAAACAAAACTCCAAGGTGGTTGTCTTCAATGGAAGCTAAGGCAGTAAAGAGACTCAATATGGAGGCAAATTGGCCGAAGTATTGGGAGATTTTAGAACAGGATGGTGACAAACTGAAACTGCAGAGTTTTGATAAACTAAAAAGTAAAGTCCGAGATTGGCTTCATTATTATCAAATAATGGAGGTATTTAAAATGGACAGAAAAATTGGCTTCCAGGTGGAAAAATCAAAATTGGAAACAGAACTATTAGAACCTAAAACAAAAATATTGTCTAGAATGTATAATTTGCTGCTGAAATGGAACACACAGGATGAGGAAGTGAAATCGGCTATGATTAAATGGGCTCAAGACGTTGGCCATAACATAATGTTTGCTGACTGGGAAAGGTTGTGGACCACTGGAATAAAGTTTACGGCATGTAATGCCTTAAGAGAGAACATAATGAAAACGATATATAGGTGGTACATGACACCAGTCAAGCTTGCAAAAATGTATCATATGCCTGATAACAAATGCTGGAAATGTAAAGAAGCAGAAGGTACCTTTTTTCACCTTTGGTGGACGTGCCCAAGGATTAAGGTTTTCTGGGAAATGATTTATAATGAATTGAAAAAAATATTTAAATACACATTTAGAAAGACCCCAGAAGCCTTTCTCCTGGGTATGGTAAACCAACAGGTTCAAGTGAAGGATAGAACTTTTTTTATGTACGCTACAACAGCAGCAAGAATACTCATCGCGCAATATTGGAAGACGCAAGATCTACCCACGCTGGAAGAATGGCAAATGAAGCTCATCGACTATATGGAACTTGCAGAAATGACCGGCAGAATCAGAGACCAGGGAGAAGAGATGGTGAAGGAAGACTGGAGGAAATTTAAAGACTATTTACAGAAGCATTATAAAATTACGAACGTTTGAGGTTATCAGATTGAATGTAAAAGAATGTTATTATAAAAATGACAATGTTAAAGAAAGTATATTTAATAAGACATAGGGAAATGTAAGGATAAATAAGACAATAATATTAATCTGAACCAAAGATATGCCAGAGGGAAAGAGTTTACTACCAGAATATAAGACCTAGAATACAGAGTGAGAAGGCATGGGGAAGTCGCAGACCTAAGTTAATGCTGAAGAATATAATGATATAATATTTGTTTTTAACTTTTTTATTCTTACCGTTTTTATTTTTCTTTATGTTTTTGTATAATGTATGTATTGTTTTTCTTTTGCTTTTTTTCCTTTTGATGTGTTTGTCGATTTGTTCTTTTTTTTTGTTTATTGAATGCGGAAAATAAAATATTATATGAAAAAAGGAATCCCTGTCCTTGGTGGTTTAGGATAAATTACAAGAGGCTCCACATAACTTCTGATGGATTAACAGCTTCAACCGCGAGCTAGCTAGTTTCCTTTTTTCCTTCTACATCGGCGCCTGAAGGCAGCAAGGATGCTTTCTCAGCACCGCCTTTCGAACGTGCTACCTTTTATTTAGAGCAACAAGCCTTCAAAATGCACAGAACGCCCGACACCGATTACATTAAAAAAAAAAAGAATCAGTAATCTGGACTTGGAAGCATAATGTGCAACATCTTGTGGCAATATCCGAGCTAATTTGACATGATGAATTAGCATCTAGGCATGGAAGATAAGTGCAGAGGTTTCATTATCTTTTGATATCCCCCATTTTTCAAGCGAACACACTTGACAGATTATTCATATTCATTTCTCTCTGTACACATTTCGTTAAAGCACAAAATTAGCAGTAACTTTGATTCCTCCTTTACTTGGGGGCTTCTCCTTTCACTCAGAAATCGCTTGCCTTTCAGAACATCTGCTGGATAAGGCAGGGGAGGGAGCGAGCGGGGAGTGGAAGTGGAAAAGTAGGTATGAACAAGTTGCAATGAAGATCAGTGCCAAATGAGACAAATCTTCCCTTGCCTTTTATTGCTTTTTATGAAAATAAAACTTGCTGTGAGAATGAGCGGGAGAGCACAATTCAGAACAGGGCAATTGGGTTTTAGCTCCCCTTTCTCCACGCTGTTTTCTGAGTGTAATGTTTGACCAACTAAGGAAATATGTAGGTTTGGTAGCAGCCTGGGGTGTATTTAGATCAGGAAACAGCCTATGGCATAGCATTAATGCCTCCTCCGTTAGCACCAAGGCCCCAGTCCTAGTTGCACTCCCAAGCGGCTTTCTCCGTGTGCATTTCGAACAGACACGAGGTCTGACACAGATCCCCATTATCTTGTTCCGTTTGTCAAACATCGCCTGCAAAATCTGTCCATGTGCAGGAACTCTGCTCAGCAGCTCCCCCTGCTGCCACCGCCACGGCTATGCTCCCAATAGCTCGGTTCCTTCCTGAAGACTGTGCTGGATTTCAAATGTAACAAATAAGTAGGAAAAGATGAGTAAAGAAAAGGGACGGCGTGCAGGTGAGAGCAAATGTAATCTTCCATGGGTTTCTTTTGCTGGCGGGGCGAGGGGAGGGAGGATATTCAAAACAAAACAAAACAAAAAATATTTTTGCATTTTTATTCCTGGATCACAGGGGGTTGGACTAGATGGCCCTTGGGTCCCTTCCAACTTTAAAATTCTATGATTCAATATGCTAGCCGCTTCTTTCACAAAAGCGACTCAAGGTGACTTGCAGGAAAATTGTGATGACCGAGTGACTGGAATTAGCAGATTTAGGGCAGGATGGAACCCAGCCATGAGATCCCATCAAAGGTCGCTGTTTATTTAACTAAGAGCAGCCCAATCAAATGATTTCTATTTATCTAAAGAAGTTTTTTCAAATTATGTTCTTTAGGGAGGAACTCGACACTTAAAACTAGGACAGTGTCGTATTAATTAAATCACACAGAGAACATACCCCATGTACTTTTCATCTGCTTGGCAGCAGCATTTTGCTGTTTTCCTCATCCATTCCTAATGAGCAGAGCATTTGAGGCCCGGTGGTGCTATGCAATTAAAACAATAAAGACTTATCGGTCTAACGCAGGATGGAAATTTGAGGGGCCTGCAAGTTCCCGTTTCAAATTTACAACTCAAATCACAGCCGGGCCTGAAACCTCCAATCTCTTCTCTACTCTTCATGGGAGCTTCAGCTGTAGAATAAATGCCCCAAGGGGATATGGCACGGTGGAATTAATGCAGCACACCTCTGCAAAACACAGAATGGGAAGTTAGAGATCAAAACATATGCCAGTGAAGAGCCGGTGGGTGGGATTCACTTAGCCAGCCACATCGGCCCTGGGCAAAGACTCCCACTTCCCATCTCCTGCCTCTGCATCCCCTAAAATTGTCTCACGGGGGAGGGGGTGTCAGGGGAATGCCCAGAACAGTATGTGAAGAGAGGACAGGAGAGGGGATTGTTCCATCTGGCAAGCTGAAATGTCTCCTAGGATGGAAAGACTGGAAGAGCACAACATAGAATCCCATCCAGTAATTTTGCAACTGAAAACCCCCAAACCAATTTGAACGCTTGACTTCAACTGCACGAGCCATTTGGCCTACTATTGATTATTCCACTGTGTTTAACTTTCTTTTTAAAAAATAAATAATAATAACATAGTAACTTTCAAATGGCACAAATGGTGCTGAGCAAGAGATAACCAATCAAGACATAACTGATTCTAAGGTCCTGCGCCAAGGGCCTTCTGGCGGTTCCCTCATTGCGATAAGCGAAGTTACAGGGAACCAGGCAGAGGGCCTTCTCGGTAGTGGCACCAGCCCTGTGGAACACCCTCCCACCAGATGTCAAGGAAATAAACAGCTATCTGATGTTTAGAAGACATCTCAAGGCAGCCTTGTTTAGGGAAGTTTTTAATGACTGATGTTTTAATGTATTTTTAATCTTTTGTTGGAAGCCGCCCAGAGTAGCTGGGGAAACCCAGGCAGATTATTAAGAAATCAGCATTTTCTGACATAATATAGGTGTCTCTCCTCACTGGAAAGCAGAGAACAGTGCCATGCCTTTTGCAAAATGTGAAGCAGCATGAACTCATCAACCTAGGGGGCTGCTTTGGAGAAGGGAGCA
Organism: Podarcis tiliguerta; assembly: GCF_965153285.1. Classification (NCBI taxonomy): domain Eukaryota; kingdom Metazoa; phylum Chordata; class Lepidosauria; order Squamata; family Lacertidae; genus Podarcis; species Podarcis tiliguerta. The sequence goes on along the minus strand of NC_139536.1, from coordinate 14,332,427 downwards.
GATGAAGAAAGGAGTTTGGGCACTGGTTTGTGGAACACAAACTTGACAGGCAAATAAGAACAGCAGATTGTCCGGGCCACAAGTCTCCATCTTTCACATTCAGAGAGCAGGAACTAGAGAAAGAGATGTAGCTGGAGCCTAACTTGCCTCCTCCCATTCAGCTGACTTTGAGAAACGTACACTAAGACCTGCCAGCTGCTGACCTGTGGTCAAGACCCTCCTGTACCTCACCTTTGAGCATCTACTGCCCACTATCCCTGGGACTCAGGTGTGGCTGAGCGCTCCTTTCTGTTGGGAACAGCCTGGAGAAAGTGGGCCATAGATGTTCCCAGCCAAGGAGCTTGCATGGTGGGGAACTGTCACACTCCGTGAGCTGCTTCGATAGCTGCTGTTCACGCCAATGATGGGGAGAAATTTGGTTTTAACATCTTAATGTGAAGCTACCCAATTTGCACTTCCTGAAAAAGGAAGTTCAAACAGAAACACAAGTATCCTTTGAAATTTGCACTTCCTGAATCTTCCAATTTTGTTCGCCAATCAAAAAACAAGAGCAAAAATTGGTGGATTAGAGGAAAGTGTGCCTAGAAATTCATGTATTTGCGAAAAGAACATGAAAATGCATTATATTAGGAGGAATTACTTGCAAAAAAATGTGCATATTAAGCCAAGTTGCAAACAAGAATATGTGTATTAGTATTAGGAGAATATGCATTAAGGCAGCCCTGTTCAGGGAAGTTTTTAATGTGTGATATTTTAGTGTATTTTTGGTTTCTATCGAAGCCGCCCAGAGTGGCTGGGGAAACCCAGCCAGATGGGTGGGGTACAAATAATAAATTATTATTATTATTATTATTATTATTATTATTATGCATGAGGACTTTTTTCTTCTTCTAAATGCCAGTGGATGTGGTACTGTGGTGAACTGAACTTCAGATCGGGAAGATAAGAAACAGAAAGAAACCAAAATTGAGATCCATACCTACTTCTCTCTCTCTCTCTCTCTCTCTCTCTCTCACACACACACACACACACACACGGTCTATAATGACATTTTCCAAAACAGGAAGGCTTGGACCCCAAAGCAGCAACATCACAAACATCTGGTGAGGTATGGTACACAATAATTTGTTTTGAAGAGCATGTCAATTGCAAAAGTCAAACATCAGATGCTGCCAAAGGTCAGTGTTAGTGTTTCTCCCAAACACCCACTGCTTCTCTGACTCTTGCAAAACATGACCTCATTTGTTGTTTTCACTGGATCCCCAGAGTGCAAGTTTGCATCACTCCTCTGCTCTTCATCCTCCCAAAAGCACTAAGCCGAGCTATGTATCTAGGGTTGCCATCTTTCAAAAAGCAAAAACCAGGACACCCCAAAAGTTATTCAGCTTTTTTTAAAAAAAATTTTTTTTAGGAAAACCTGAAAAATGTTGAGAGCTTTTTTCAGACAAACCCCCAAGATCCAGGACAAATCATCGTCTTTTGGAAATTCCCCCGGACGTCAATTATGCCTTTGAAATCCCAGCAATGTCTAGGAAAATCCAGACATATGGCAGCCCTAAAGTATCTATTGAGCGTGCTCCCATCCCAGGAAGCAAAGGGGGTGTCAGGCATTGCTGACTGCGGCTTCAAGCACATTCGTTTGTATTTGCTAAATGCACTCCGAACTCATCCACTCATCTCTGGCACATCATACGTTCAGGGAGTTGAGACCTCAAGAGCTGTCTCCTTTGAAATCAATCATACGCAGGGTCGTCTTGGATGGTGGCTTATGAAGGAGCTGAAGAAAATGGCAGAGGTCCATGGCTATCAAAACAAAACTTGATAGACTGAGGCAAAACACCACTCTCGGCCCCTGAGCTATCAGAGGATAATGAAGGACCACTTAATGTTTAAGTGAAAACTGGAGGCATACCCGAGCATGGAAGGGAATTTAAGGATCAACACACATAAGCTCCTGTTCAGGTCTTATGCCTGAAAAGGAAATATTAACATGAGTAGGAGGCATGAGGCTGCACCTACACATATCTAACATCCCCAGCATTGCTTGCTCATTTCCCAACCTTCCCATGTTTGACTTTATACACATATATTAAAAATACCTTATACCGTGGTACCTGGGAAGCCGAACGGAATCCGTTTCAGAAGTCCATTCGACTTCCAAAATGTTTGGAAACCAAGGCGTGGCTTCTGATTGGCTGCAGGAAGTTCCTGCAGCCAATCAGAAGCCACGCCAGACGTTCGGGTTCCAAAGAACATTCAGAAACTGGAACACTCACTTCCGGGTTCTCAGCGTTCGGGAGCCAAAACGTACGAGTGCGAAGGCGTTCAGCTTCCAAGGTCGACTGTACAGTGGTACCTCTGGATATGAATGGGATCCGTTCCGGAGCCCCATTCGCATCCAGAAGCAAACGTAACTAGCGACGGCACGTCTGTGCACACGTGCATCACTTTTTGCCGTTTCTGCGCATGTGCGTGACATCATTTTGAGCATCTGCGCATGCGCAAGCGGCGAAACCCGGAAGTAATGGATCACAACTCGAACGTGCTCAACATGAAGCATATTCAACCTGAGGTATGACTGTATACCACAAGTTTATTTTTAAAAAAGATCAAATGATTCAAAAGGTTTTTTGTGTGACTAATTTTTACTGAATTGGGCCCAATGGATATGGGCAATTATTTATTAATTAAAAAAAACACATCTGGCTTTTCACAATGTTGCTTTCATCAGAGAAATGTTGGGAAGGGTGTATGCAATAGGAACCTGTATTTTCATTGGAGAAATGTTGGAGGATATGCAAAGAGTGTGTTGCAATAATTTAGTCTTTGGGTTACCAGTGCATGAACTGCAGTGGACAGGTTCTCTGTATCCAGGAATGGCTGTAGGTGATGTACCAGCCAAAGCTGTCACAAGACACAGAGCCTCACCTGAGCCTCAAATGAAAAATGATGGTTCAAGGAGTAACCATAAGCTACACACCTGCTCCTTCAGAGGGTATGCCCATCCAGGGCAAGCAACTGGCCTATCTCTGAGATCCAGCTTATTGGCCTTCATCCAGTTCATCACCATATCCACAATTTGGCCCCACTCTTTCACTGTCTCCCCTGAATCAGATCATAGAATCATAGAATCATAGAGTTGGAATAGACCACAAGGGCCATCGAGTCCAACCCCCTGCCAAGCAGGAAACACCATCAGAGCACTCCTGACATATGGTTGTCAAGCCTCTGCTTAAAGACCTCCAAAGAAGGAGACTCCACCACACTCCTTGGCAGCAAATTCCACTGTCAAACAGCTCTTACTGTCAGGAAGTTCTTCCTAATGTTTAGGTGGAATCTTCTTTCTTGTAGTTTGGATCCATTGCTCCGTGTCCGCTTCTCTGGAGCAGCAGAAAACAACCTTTCTCCCTCCTCTATATGACATCCTTTTATATATTTGAACATGGCTATCATATCACCCCTTAACCTCCTCTTCTTCAGGCTAAACATGCCCAGCTCCCTTAGCCATTCCTCATGTCATGGAGAAGCAGAGCTGGGCATTATCAATGTACTGTTGACACTTTACCCCCAACTCTTCATCACTACTCCCAAAGGCTCCATACAGATGTTGCATAGCATTGGGGATAAAACAGTTCCCTGTGGGGAACCCCATAACATAACAGCTGTGAGCCTGAGGAGCAGACTCCCAACACTACTCTCTGGAGAAGGCCCTGGAAGTAGGAATAGGACCCCTGTAAAACAGTGTCCCCAGTATCTGAGAGCAAGTCCAGCAGGATACCATAGTCCATGGTGTAGAAATCTGCTGAGAAATCAAGGAAAGAAGCAAGGTCACAGTTCCTCGTCTCTTTCCTGGCGAAGGTGCTCCATTAGGGCCACTGAGACTGATTCACTCTCAAACCCAGCTCTGAAACCAGGTTGAAATGAATCTAGACAATCCATCTCCTCCGGATGCTCACTGGAAAAATAAGCATGAAAGCTCAAGGCATATGGAGTGTTGTTGCTTTTTGAAAAGTTGTTTAACTAGGCTTGCAATCTTTCCAAATTGGACACCGCTTGCAGAGTAAATAGGCTCTCTGCCTCCTGACTGCAGTGATTTAATCCGATATTCTGATGCTTAATGGATATTCTCCTTTTCAGGGGTATTACCTGTTTATTTCAAGCTCACAGATCAACAATTTAACACTTCACATTATTCTTGTTTTGTTTGCAACTATTCCACTCCTCTCTCTTTCCGAAAAGACTTCTACTATTCTCCACCACCCACCCGCAGCACACACACAAAAACAACAACAACCACAAAACCAGAATCTGTTTTCTCTGGGGTGGAACAAGGAGAAAGACTGGTGGCATATTTCCCCGCAAGCCATGCTAGACTTTGCTAGGGAAGCCCAGGGCTGTGATACAGCTGCGGATGCCTTAGAATTCCTGTCTGTCATGGGGGAATTTTCCTCACTTCTGGAGTTACTGACAAAAATAACCCCCGAACTATTATCAGAAACTGACACGGAAAACGGAACCAGACCCACCAATTCTCTACCTACGGGCTTGCCATGTAAAATACATGACACAAAACAGAAATGGGATGGGGAGGGAAGAAGAGGAGGAATCAAAGACGGCCAGAAGTCCTCAAAATCACAAAATACTTTTAACAGCCAACAGATGAGGGAGAGGGTCTCTCAAGGAGACCTGGTGGAGTGGCCTTGCAGCCCCATTGTTAAATGACCCACTGAATGTGGTGACATCCAGGGCCAGCACAGCCATTAGGCTGGTGGGGAAGCCGCCTTGGGTGGTAGAATTCCTGAGGCAGAGCTTCTGCAGGTACCCGGTCTACCCATCCACCTCCACCATCGGCACTGATTTCTGGTGAAATCTCGCCCGAAAAAGGCACCAACGCCAGTGACACTGCTCTGCCGGTTGGAGAAGCAGTGGGCTGGGCGGCAAAGGCAGTGGTGCCAGGGCAGGACTTCCTGTTTCGCCTCAAGCGGTGAAACGGGATGTGCCACCCCGACGCCATCCTTAACAAGAGGCATACTGGCCAATTCTGATACCAAAAGCATTTAGTGGCCACAATTCCATCAGGCTATAGCAGAGGAACAGATGGGACCAAGTGCGTCAACACATAGTATGGACACATGATGAAGAAATCAGAAAACCTATCCAGACATGTGTTTTATCTCTATTTTGTCACTGTTGATTTTAATCACCTAGGTTTTTAAAGGAGAATTGTAATGTTTTATTTTATATTTCTGTAAACTGCTTTGAGGTTTTCTTACACTCAAGCAGTAGATCAATATGGTTAAACAAATTTGATTAAACCAGTTCACCAAGGGTTGAATGCTGCAAAATAGATCCATGTGTACAACTAACTTGAGAAATATTTCTTATATTAGAATGTGCAAACAAGCTACATTAACCCATCTCATATTTAATGTCTCTGTGTATTTTCTGAAAAATTTCAATGAAGATTGATCTATAGATATACATTAAGTAAATAAAACAATCTGTGCCCAGGCCCAACCACCAGAAGCACTGGGGTTGGATCCAATGTTAAACCTGAGCATGACTATCTTAAATCCTTCATTTTCAATAGCCCTACTCTTGAGTAGAGCTTAGTTCGATTCCACCCTTTGCATTTGCTGCCTTCCCAGCAAACTGCCTAAAACCATTCATTCATATCTTTCATGGAGGAAGACTGAACTCCTTGCCTTTGGCACTAATATGATCAAAGCTGGTACAGTTCACTAGCAGAAGTTATGCATGATAATTTAGCATGCCATTAAATAATTCAGAGTTTAACTGCAAAAAGTGCTAAGCAAACATTTTGGTACTTTTTCTCCTCTGAACCCCTCTTATGGATTCCATGAGGAACTGCAGATCCTTGGAACTTGAAAGTGTTCAACAGATCCTATTGTTCAAACATCTAAGACTCAGACATGTTGTCCTTTGAACAAAGCATTCTGAAACCTATGAGTGCCCAAACTTTCCTTCCAGGTCAGCTTGTTCTTTTTGTTGAATTGCTCTCATAGTTTAAATGTTTGCACAAATGTTTAATTTAGAGGCGAACATAATATTTTTTCTGGTGGGGGAAGACTCACTACTCAGAGACTGAATAATAGAATTCAAGTCGGAAGGGACCCTTAGGGCAATCTAGTCCAACCCCCTGCAATTCAGGAATCTTTCACCCAGTTTGGGGCTCCAGCCCACCACCTTGAGATATGCCTTATGCTGGGTGATCCCAGCTGAAAAGAGCCACAAATAAACCTTAGGTGATATAATGAGTGCAGATGAGTGCTTAGAATCTTTGGAAATTAGGACTTTGTTCCCACTGTTCAATGATTTTAAGAGACACAAGCATAGGAATATAGTATGTGTGTTAGTGTGTGTGTGTCCTGATTCAGATATGTTAACAAACCATTTTTTGATATTATTGGAATCAGCTACAATGGGATTTGGCCATGTTTGCTCCCCCTCCTCCCTCAAATGCAAGAGAAGGGCGTCTGCTTTTGAATAAGTTATGGTTTCCTGTTACATCCAAATTCAGAAAACTGTGGATTGTTCTAACTGCAGAGCTTGTTCTAACTGTGACCTCAAATTTGCTCACTCATCCTTTCCTCTCCTTCAGTGCAGCCCCGGTGAGGAGATTGGAAGGTGCTACTTCTGTCTTTGATCAACTTCATTTTAGAAATACATCCAAAACCTGAACTGTGTGTGGCTAATATTAACTATCGTTTGTTTCAACAAATTAGGTTCATAATCTGTGGTTTGAAATTGGCTTCTTTCAAACAAACCATAGTTTCTTGGATTTGGGCAAAAATAGTTTGATTAATTGGAACCAAAAATGTGCAAACTCCTTCTCAAGGAATAATGGAGGAGAGCGAGACAGCAAGTCACTGACAAACTGGAACGTGTCCAGAGGAGGGGAACCAAAATGGTCAAAGGCCTGGAAACGATGCCTTATGAGGAATGGCTAAGGGAGCTGGGCATGTTTAGCCTGGAGAAGAGGAGGTTAAGGGGGGATATGATAGCCATGTTCAAATATATAAAAGGATGTCACATAGAGGAGGGAGAAAGGTTGTTTTCTGCTGCTCCAGAGAAGCGGACACGGAGCAATGGATCCAAACTACAAGAAAGAAGATTCCACCTAAACATTAGGAAGAACTTCCTGACAGTAAGAGCTGTTCGACAGTGGAATTTGCTGCCAAGGAGTGTGGTGGAGTCTCCTTCTTTGGAGGTCTTTAAGCAGAGGCTTGACAACCATATGTCAGAAGTGCTCTGATGGTGTTTCCTGCTTGGCAGGGGGTTGGACTCGATGGCCCTTGTGGTCTATTCCAACTCTATGATTCTATGATTCTAAGTGAGACTGAGGATCATGTAGGTTTATAAATCCACAACAAATACATGGTTTATTGTGACATCCAAACGCAGGCAATGGTTTTTTCTGCACTCGGAATAGTCTGGGGATGAGAATTCTGTGGCCTTTCAGATTATGCTGGAGTCAAGCTGCCAAGAACCCCAACCAGTGTGGCCAAAGGACAGGGGGTGATGGGAGTTGTAGTTCAGTAACAGCTAGAGAGCCACCACTACCCTGCCCTAGGTATGGACTTGGAAGCATACTCAAATACATACTATTTTGCTTTTCTTCTGTAGTAACACACAATCCTACACATGCATACTCAGAAGTAGGTTCCACTATGTTCAGAAGTAAGTGTGCATATGAAATATTGCAGCCTTATTCTATTGGGTGGATGGGACAGTATCAGGTGATTTTTAATCCCCAATGAGATCCCCCCCAAGCCCACTAGCTAAAACAAAAATTAAACTAAGTGACTTGGACTCAGCCTTAATTTAATTAGCATTTATTAGGTGTAAATGTGATAGAAATACATCTCTTAAAGTGAAGGCCCATAGAATACTTGCATGATTAAATAAAGAGGAAATTAATCCTTCAAAATCAATTAATAAGGGAGAAGTTCTTAAAAAAAAGAAAGATCATCCAGCAAAATTCTCTAATAGGGATGTAATTATCTATTAACCTATAAAGATAGGCCAGGGACCTTACAGAAATATTCCTACTTTCTGCTAATAATGTGGTAACCTTTCCAAATTACTAAAAATAATAACACACAGGCAAGTTCTTTTAAATAATACTGTAGGTTTCTGGAACAAGGGGGCATATGTAAGGGTTCAGCAGACCCACCCAAGTTACTCTGCCCTTTAAAGTGTATATTAGGAGCCACTGCTCCTAATGCAATACAATTCAAACTCTCTTTCTGTTCCTCATCAGCATCCAAATAGCCCCAGAAATCTCCGCCAACACAGAAATGCAGATGATTACTTGTTGACCTATAAGAATCTAGCAGATGCCAGGTAGTCGTTTACCTTAACCAGACTGTGAACGTTGGCTAGAAATATCCAATTAGCTCCATTGCAAATTCTCACACAATTTTGCGAAGAAAAAAGGTGCATTCTTACGATTCACTGCTATGCTTGCAAATATGACAACACACACACAGCTTGGCTGGGTAAGTAATCCCTGAACAGGGAGCGACATAACATGTGCCCCCAATGTACCTTCTGCAAGTAGACGGAACTCAATTCCTACTTGTTTTGAAATTTCACAGAGCACCCCACAGGTGGCAGTTGCACACACTGATTATGATGTGTGTCTGGCATGGTCAACATTCACAGTGGAAGAACCCTATTGCCTTCGTGCCCTGGTGAAGTCATGGACTGACTGGATGCATAGGAGTGGTGGGAGGCACCAGCTGGATGACCCCCAGGGGAAGAAGGCTCAGAGCCAGGGGATTGGTGGTGGGATGATGATGAGTGGTCAGAAGGAGAAGACTGGGAGGAGGAAGTGTTGGAAGCTGAAGGAGCAACAGGGCTTAGTGAGCAGGAGGAAGCTGGGGCAGAGAGCAGTCCTGATTCAGAGGCTGGAGAGGAGGTGGGAAGGAGACAGAGGGGCAGGATGCTAAAGAATCAGGGAGGCTCCCTCTCCTGCTGCGACCAGCTCCCCCACCCCCTGGTTTCCCAGAACACACAGAGAAATGAAAAGAGAAGAGGAGAGATTGGTTGCATGTTGACAGTCTCTGATTGATTAGGGAAAAAGCCTATAGAGGAGGGGACTTAGGCAACTGTGGGAAGGCGAGAACCTTCAGTCCTTGCAACTGCCTCTTTAGGGTAAGACCTAAGGGGAACAGTTGCTGGATCACTAGGCCTGCACTGTTTTGGTTTCTTTGAATAAAGAGACACCAGTGTATTTTATCGCTGACCTTCCCCTGGCTCCAGATCCTGACAGCTATGGACTTTTGAGGCACATCGGGGTGCACTTTCGTTCTGAACCATCAGGCCTCTTCTCCTGCTCCTAATTTCACTAATTCTGGACACATAATTCTGCAACATAACTGGAGGAAGCAGGTGCGTTTCTGTACACCAGTCAGGAGAATACATTTGGGTGCAGAAGCACAGAAATTGCGATAAGCTGCCACCGGGTGTGTGTGTGTGTGTAATAAATTGTGCTGGTCCTTTCCCAGGCAAAACCCACGGCACTCTGTCTGGGTCTGGTGAAAAACAAAACAAAAAATAGCCGGTTCGTTCTAAATGAGATTTGGATTACGAATTATTGCCTATGGGAAACCTTTAACCCCACTGATATCTTTCCGTTGCCACTTCAAAACATGTGTTCTGTGTAATAACACAACCTTCGCGGAGATTACAAGCACCGAGGCCTTATCTAAATCCGGCTTGAAATGAGTCCAAGAGCCAAACTGCTATTGGGTGTCAAGCCTCCTTTCTTCAGAATTAATGCTCAGGTTCTCCTTCTGCCAGCATTCTTCTCGTCCCCCCCCCCCCCTTTAAAACCTAAAGGGCATTTGCATGTTTGCTATGGAAACCCAAGCACATTTCCCCCTCCTTCTGTCGGAGTAGAAAAGATCTTGAAGTGTGTGTGCAGGGGAAACATCTGAGCAAATACCCCTGAACTAATCCCATAGGCTATTTCTTCAGCAGCAGCAGCAGGAGGAGGAGGAGGATAAAGAGGTGGGGAATGTGTAAGAGGCTATTTTTTTTCCCACAGAGAGGGAAACAAATGCCCTTAACCTGACTGATGTCAGCAGACAGGCAATTTGTAAGGAAATGTTGAAACGAGAGGGATTGTTTCGTGGACCGACGGCACAATTCCCCAGGAATTTCATCAGGACAAGGTCTTTTTGAAAGGAACGGGAGCTATATAAAAACATAGCAAAGATGATTAGGCCTCCTTCACAGCCGTCAGGATCTCCTGCATGCAAGACACATCCTCTGCTACTGAACTATGTCATTTTCCCTCCTGATGTAAAGCCTAATGAGATTCTTTATTAACTGTCAAAAATAAATAAAACGCTTGCTTAGGAAGAAAAAAAAAAGCCAGCCACTTAATAAAACAAAATAAAACCCTAAGTGGTGTGTACTAGAGTAAGAATTAATAATACACAGATACAATAATCAACAAAGGTGTAAAGTAAATATTAAATTACATATCTGGGTAGGCTTGCTGGAAGAAAAGAGTTTTTAGCAGGCACTTAAAAGAGGGTAGCAAAGGTGCGAGCAGGGAGCTCCAAATCATAGGAGCTGCAACACCAAAATCCTGATTCCTAACAGATGAAGAACAAATGTTATATGCCACTTGCAAAAGTGCAAAATCTGCAGACCTAGTATTTTGAATGAGGTCAAGTATTTTGAAAGAGGCACATTCAGGGCAAGGTGTTCCTTCAAGTAAGAAGGACCCCTCCTTTACATTTGGCAAAAGGTTGCCTCTGACCAAGTATTACTCACAGTAGACCCATTCAAAATACAGTGGTGCCCCGCAAGACGAATGCCTCGCAAGACAGAAAACCCGCTAGGCGAAAGGGTTTTCCATTTTGGAGGTGCTTCGCAGAACAAATTTGCTATGGGCTTGCTTCGCAAGACGAAAATGTCTTGCGAGTTCCTGCTGTTTTTTTTCCGCTCCCCACCCCCTTTTTCTAAGGCACTAAGCTGCTAATAGCCTTTTAGCAGCTAATCCGCTAATCCCTTAAGCCTTTAATAGCCGCTAATAGCCGCTAAACCGCTAATAGCGCTAATCCGCTAATAGGGTTGCTTCGCAAGACGAAAAAACCGCTAGACGAAGAGACTCGCGGAACGGATTCTTTTCGTCTTGCGAGGCACCACTGTACTAGGCCAATGTTAGCAGCAGCTCTTGATCTCCATGGGTCACCTCCGAGTGATGTGACTCAAGGAAATATTGTGCAAAACCTTCACCCCCTGTCTTCAACAACTCTCCTCCAAATTGAACTACTGGGATATTTATTCGAGGAAATCCTTCCGGACAGTACAAGACCAAGTGCTTGAACTGTGCTTTTATTTTCTCGGACTAAATGGACTGTGCCCTCTCCTCACATTGCTGAAATTGGCCATTTCGCGCACACCTTTTTCATCCGATAACTCATGTCAGCGCAAATAGAAGTGTAAGCAAGATTTATTTAGAAGAAGTGTTTCATCAATCGCAAGGTGCAAAGCGGAACCTCATCTATCACAGCTCACCGTTTCATTTTAGATATTTCTCGGCACCACGCGGGACTCAAAAGCACATGTCAGTTGCCAGCACAAGTCTTCACGGGGCAGTGGTGAACTGGATTTCTTACAAGCCCTTCACCACGGCGGGTTACAACAATTAAAAAATACAGCAATTAAAAATGAGTTAAAACGACGTACACGCTACCACAAGACTTTCAACAGATGCGGGTGATCTGGAAAAACTGTGCTTATTTATCTTCTGTGTTTTTATCCTAAAGCGAGCAAACGTCGCCTCACACTTGCACAGCAGACTCCTGCTTGTGCAGAGAAGACCACCCACCTTCTTGTTTCTTTGTGCAGTTCCCACATCCCAACAAAAAATCCTTTGGTCTGGAGGACCGAGGGACCCTCTGTAGCAGACTGAGAGCCACAGAGGGCTGCTGGGGAGTGGAAAGGGAAATCCCATAATAACCTAAGAAGCACCAGCTGGATCAGAATAGTGGCCCATCCAGTTCAGCACTCTCCCTCCTTGTGGTTTCCACCCACTGGCTTTCAGAGGCATGATGACAGAGCGAGGTAGTCTGGGTCTCCTCTGTGCTAAGATGGGGGAACTATCTGGGAACTCCATATGCAGGGGCACAGTGTGAGAGACAGTGGGGCATAGCCCCAGTCACATAATTTTTAGGGGGTGAGAGCTAGGCACCCTCACACAGAGATCCCTGTCCCGTCCTGTCCTGCCTGCTGCCAGGAGTCTCTGAGCCCCAGAGCCCAGCCTGGCCCCACTGCCAAATCACTGGCCCTCTTGCTGAATGGCCCCCTGGCCAGCATTGGGGGGCATTTGCCTGCCAAGGGCACATCTGCTCCTCCCTGCACGGTGGCCAGGGCTGAGGTGGCGTGAGGCCTCCATGAACCCTCCATGCCCTGAGCAAGTGTGCCCAGCGGCATTGGCAGTGAGGGCCAGCCTGGCGTGGTGGGTTCTGTTGACCTTTTGCGCCCCACCTGCACATGGGCACCAGAAAAGGATGCAGTTCCACTGCCCGTATGCATTACCTTGCATTACCTTGAGAAGGATATAAATGTAAATAAAATAAAATAACACCCCAAACTCCCAGAGTTGCTGCGATGAAATAACTGCATCCGTCCAAGTTTGTGTGAGAAACTTAAAGAGCACTTTTTGGCTTTGATGCCATTCTTGGATTCCAGGCATTTTGCTCCTGAAGGATATAAACGAAGGAGCTGTCAAAGCCTGAGCTCTCCAGGACAGGTGTTCCTCAAAGCATCTCTGAAACCTGACACAAGCTGTGTAAGTGAAGAAAGCGGGAGAGAGAGAGCTGTCGAAAGGGAGACCAGGAGAAAAGGTGAAAGTCAGGGTTCTTCCGCCATGAAATGAAAGGAGAAAGAAGGTGATGAACAGTGAAAGGGTGGGAGGAAGCCTCAATAAATCTTTCTTTAAAGTAGATAAAACTGGCACATGAATGCAAGGGCCTTTCCCCACCCCCTTGATGTTGCCTAGGAAACTAGGCCAAAATCCACAGGTAGCAACAACCCACAACGGTTTAATTGAGTTAGCACAGTAGCTCTGGGTTTATGATTTGGATCTACTCTGGATTGAAGCAACTGGTGTGAGGTGTATGTTAAGAACTTGCTGGATTCTAGCACCCTGTTTTTACAGCGGCCGACCAGATGTAGCTGAGAAGCCCCCAAGCAAGACCTGAGAGCGACAGCATGCTCCCTTTTGCTGATTTCCAGAAACCAGTCTTCAAAATGGCGGTGGCTGAGCATCTGCTTTGCATGGCCCCAGGTTTAGTCCCCAGTATCTCCAGGAAGGGATGGGAGAGAGACCTTCCTTGAAAACCTGGACAGCCACTGCCAGTCAGTGCAGACAATACTGAACTAAATGGACCAGTGGTCTAACTTGGTATAGGCAGCGCCCTATGTTTCTGTGTTCCAGAAGCATGCTCCCCTCGAACCTGGAAGTCATTTAGTTGTTATCAACAGGCGAATTCACGGAGGATGCGTCTATTTCCACTTTTGAAGCCATCTAAGCTGGCGGCCATCTTGCGGCTGTGATGTCCTATTCCCTCAAAACATAATCTAGCTGTAGCTCCCTGTTCGGTCATTGCCACGAGAGGCCGTGCAAGCTCGGACCAGTTTCTGGAGGTAGTAATGGACAGGAGGTGGACCAAAATGCTGGATCAGAATTGAGGCATGATGGATGTACCATGAGTGGGCCGTTGCCTGGTCTTGGGATTAGGGCGTGAAGCAGTTCGGTTAGGAGGTACTCCTGGAAAGCCAAGTTCTTTCAGAACCTGCCAGTTGGCACTAGATGAGAAACTAATTCAGCCGTGTAAAGTGCCAAGAAGAAAAACACATCATGATGGCTTTCTGGACGTTTGGTCCCCGTTTCAGCCTCACCAGGAATCACCCTCGGTTTAAGGGAAGCAAACAGAATTTCCAGCCAAGACATAGACAGACAATACCTCTACAATATCTAATAAAATCATATAAGTGTAGAGTTGGCAGGGGCCCTGAGGGTCATCTAGTCCAACCCCCTGCAATGCAGGAATCTCAACTGAAGCATCTGTGACAGATGACCATCCAACCTCTGCTTAAAAACCTCCAGTGAAGGAGAGCCCACCATCTTCTGAGGGAGTCTATTCTACTGTCAAACAACCCATACCATTTAGGCCAGGGGTCAGCAAACTTTTTCAGCAGGGGGCCAGTCCACTGTCCCTCAGACCTTGTGGGGGCCGGACTATATATTTTTTTTTGGGGGGGGGGATGAACAAATTCCTATGCCCCACAAATAACCCAGAGATGCATTTTTTAAAAAAGCGCACATTCTACTCATGTAAAAACACCAGGCAGGCCCCACAAATAACCCAGAGATGCATTTTAAATAAAAGGACACATTCTACTCATGTAAAAACATGCTGATTCCCAGACTGTCCATGGGCTGGATTTAGAAGGTGATTGGGCCAGATCCGGCCCCCGGGCCATGATTTAGGTGGAATCTCATTTTCTGTCACTTGAATCCCTTGCTTTGGGTCCTACCCTCTGGAGCGGCAGAAAACAAGCTTGCTCCATCTTCCACATGACAGCCCTTTAGATATTTGAAGATGGCAGTCCTTTCTCCTCTCCGTTTCCTCTTAATATAATGATATCCTCTTGGCATGTGTTTTTGTGTGGTGGTGGGGGCTGGGGCTGGTCTTTGTGTTATGCAGAACATAACAATGGGCTGTGGCGGCGGCAGAATTTGGCACTATAGCACTTTGGGCTGCAACCGTGTGCATGGAAGGGAGCTTTATTTTTGCAGCAGTCCAGACAAAGAAGAAGAAGAAGCTTCCCGCATGTAGTAAACTAGCAAATCTACGCTAAATCATTTTCACCTTAGAAGTCCAAAACACTTCAAAATGATGAATTTCCTTCCTGCCATTGAAATTCAGCCTGCTCCACTGCCAAATTCTGCATAATGCATAGCCGAGTTCTGGGCCAATTTTGAGGACACCTTTGCTAGGAGCAGAGCAACAGCTTCACCCATAGCTGTCAAGTTTTCCCTTTTCTTGCGAGGAATCCTATTCGGAATAAGGGAATTTTCCTTTAAAAAAGGGAAATGTTGACAGCTTCGCCATGGACTCCTCCCCCAGGGCATGTGGCTTCTGACATTTACAATATGAAGAAGGAGAAGGAGGAGGAGGAGGAGGAGGAGGAGGAGGAGGAGGAGGAGGAGGAGAAGGAGAAGAAGCAGCAGCAGCAGCTCTGGGAATGTTCTGTGTTTCAGCATCCCCTGTCCACAGTCAATACACACAGTGTGCAAACGAAGGAGCAGATCAGGTCCTCTGCATGACCACCAATGGTGCAGTACAGTATGCTTGTGTGTGTGACATTTCTTATCAGCTCCTCTAGGGGGAACTGTGAGCGCATGGGTTCACCACAGTCCCCTTCTGATGGAGATACCGTATTTTTCGCTCCATAAGGTGCACCTGACCATAAGGCGCACCTACTTTTGGGGGGGGGGAATTCTTTAAAATTCTTTAAAAAAGAAAAAAGAAAAAAGAAAAAAAGAAAAAAATTCTTTAAAAGGAGCGCTGAGCAGAGCCTGTATGCATCCCAGGCTCTGCTCAGCGCTCCCTTTCATGAGCCGTGTGGAGCATGTGTGCGGTGCTTGCAGGCTTTTCCCTGAGGAGGGAGAAGGGCATTCTTGGGGGCTTTTGCGGGAGGTGGAGGAAGCGAGAGAGCCTTGCTCTGTCCCTTCCCCCACCTCCCACAAAAGCCAGGGATAGCTGCGCGAAGCCTCCCCAGAGCTTGCGGGGCTGGGGGATGCCCAGGTTTCCACCAACCCCAGCCCCAAAAACAGGTTGGGGAGCAGCGGAAAGGCTGTGCACAGCCTTCCCGCTGCTCCCAGAGCTTGCGGGGCTGGCGGGGGAAGCCTGAGCCCCCCCCCCAGCTCTAGGGACCACACACTCGCTCCATAAGATGCACAGACATTTCCCCACAGATTTTAAGAGGAAAAAGGTGGATCTTATGGAGCGAAAAAGACGGTATATATACCTGAGACAGAACAGCTCCACCTGGATGCAAAGTCTACAGCCTCCCCTGGGCTTGTACTCTGACATATTCACGCCAATTCTCTGCATGGATTTTCAACAAATGCTTTTGCCCATGCAAAAAGTGAACAAACTGGACCCTCAAACAAGATGAAGTAAATATTTCACAGAATAAATATTTCACAGAATAAAAACAAGCACAAAAAGCATGCCGGAAAATCATACCAAGCATTTCAAAATTCCAGGTAATTTGCAGTGTCACTGATACC
The DNA here is from genome assembly GCF_965153285.1 of Podarcis tiliguerta. Taxonomy (NCBI): domain Eukaryota; kingdom Metazoa; phylum Chordata; class Lepidosauria; order Squamata; family Lacertidae; genus Podarcis; species Podarcis tiliguerta. Next base: position 14,316,079 of record NC_139536.1, on the reverse strand, counting down.
TCTGATTATTATTGTTGTTATTAAAAGGGGATTTTAAAAACCCCCCACACCAAACCAAGAGAATTAATTTAAGACAAAGGCACACAGGTTTGTACAAAATTATTCCCATTCCAATAAATGTGGGAAGCCAACCTCGTAAAACTCATGCCAAGGTTAATACTATGGGACTCTGCTAATATTCAACCCCTTTGCGGCAACGCCTGCGACAGAATAAATCTAGTTCTCAGCTCCAATTTATGGCTCCGTGCAGAAACTTTCCTACTGGGGAATACATCTCCACTATCAACCGTAGATCATAATGAACAGGCCAGGAACACCTATGACAGAAAAAAGATTAATTCTAATAAGCTGGAAATCACCAGCAATCCTGGGGAACAGATTCATAATCTATTAGAGCAGGTGAGTGATTTAAGAAGGACTCCAGGCAGGCAGACAGGAGGAGGAGGAGGAGGTGGCAGGAACGAAAGCCAGCACCACTTTGCAGTTGGTATGGGAGTGGAGTTTATTTTGACAGTCAGCAGAGCAAGCTAGATAAACATGTTGGGCATGGAATTTATTTATTTTACGTTTGGTTATTATTATTGCATTTCGATCCCAAGGTGGTTTACAAACTTCCGCTTCCTAACCAACCTTTTGAGAAATGCATCTGTATGCTTTAACTGCGATTCCTGCGTTGCAGCGGGGTTGGTCTGGATGACCTTCAGGGTACACCCCCCCCCCCCGATTTCTACAATTCTATGATTCAGTGTTTAGGCTGCAAGACACTGACGGACCCCAAATCACCCAGTAGGCTTCACCTGGCTGAGTGGGGATTTGAACTCTGTACGAGCAGAAAGCCTGCCCAGTGGTGCAATTCGACACATTCAGCATCTTTTCTTAAGAAAGACTGGCGTCTTCTAAATTGTTGCTGCCTGCTGACTTCAAGATACTTTATTAGCAGGTGTCTGATCTTGGAAGAAAACAAGGCAGCTGGTGGTTTCTCCCCCTCCGTTCTCCCCTGCAACACCCCATCTTTTTCCTGCTATGTTTCCAGTCACCTCTCTCTGCAAACACTGATCCCAATGTCAGACATTTTTTGGGGGTGGGGGAATTGGTGGGATATGGGTAATAGGTGGCAAGCATTACTAGGCTGCTAAAACACCACAGTACTTGCCGTATATGGCTGTGAAACACAGCCGGTGCTGTGCTCTAAGAGATGATTTAACCAAAGACTGACCTTCTTGCAGGGCTTTTTAATTTTTTAAAAAAATGTAGACTATGCAAGGCCCATTATGGCGGAATTGCTTTGGCCTCCCGGGGGAGCAAAAAAATGACCCACACTAACTTTTATTAGCAGAATTATTACAAGGAAGAGAGCCTGCCATTTGCAAAGTCAAGGTTTTCTTTATAAAGGGGGCCAAATCCTAAGCGACATGCAGTACAATCCAGCCACAAGGGCTGGGAGAACATCGGCCCCCCCAAGGCACAAATAATTTGGGAAGGACAATGCACCAGGCTTCTGCAAACCTCATTTAATACGAGCAGTGCTTTGGCACAGCTCTTGCTCAGCGCGGTAGGCCTTGTGCGGGAGAACTTCCTGAGGGCTGTTTCTTAAATGGGGAAGGGTCAGTTTCATTTCTCATTTTTCTAATAATCAATTAACGTTCCATAGTCCCAGATCAGTCCCAGATTTTTTATTTTTTTTTAAGCCCCCTTTAAAATCTTAGGGGGATTTTCTCCTGACGTTAACACTTTTGCCTAACATTCACATTTTTGCAAGCCATTTCCCCCCACCCCCAGCCTGAGGAAGAATCACATTCCCTGCAGTGCGAAAAATCTCCCCGACATTTCCCTCCCAACCATTCTCCATCAATTTAGAAGGAAACACACTGTGCCTGAAGAATTGTGAAAGGGGAGAGGTCCCGGCAGTCAAACTCTCATGGGCGTGTGTACCTGTGCCCACCTTGCTTGCAGCCAGTGGCGTAGCGTGGGGGTGCAGGGGGGCCGGCCACACCGGGCGCAACATCGGGGGGGGGCGCTCACACTCGCAGTGCTAAAATCAGTGCTAAAATCCACGGGTTAGGGGGCACTGCCCCGGGTGCTGACAACCCACGCTACGCCACTGCTTGCAGCGTGGCCAAGGCCTGTCTATGAGTGCCCGGAAATTGCATTCTGCAAGCCATCTCTTCAGTACTTTCACTCAGTCTTCCCTGAAAACCCCACTGACATCCTCATATGGGTTTCCTGTACCCACAGGGAAGTTGCCTTCTGTGTAACTGCACACAGTAAATTGCTGGGTTGTTTTCTCTCTCTTTTAAAGTGGAGTTATTTTACTTATTTACTTCTTACAAGCTGTTTCCTTTATGAATAATTATTAATATTTTTCTAATTATAACTTAAATATCCACAGATACAGGATAAAGGAAGTCTTTTATTTGGTTGTTTGTATTGTTGTATGTTATGTTCATTGTATGTTATGTTCACGTTTAATGAGGGTGGATTTCTGTATTGGGGGGGTTATGTTATGTTGTAAATAAAATTTCCAATAAAAATAATAGAAATAAGAAATAAGAAAATAAAGTTGAGCTAGTTTACTTTTAGGTGTGGAATTTTTTTGTTCTTAAGGTAAAAGGAAGGGCTTCCCTTAAAAGCAGGCTGGAAGGCGAGGCAGGCAGGATGGGAAAAACATGCGAAAAAAAGAGAAGAAAAAGAGAGAGACAGAGATCTATTTGACCAGTGGCTGGAGAAGGCAGGTCTATTGCTTCAGGATGAGAACAGAAATTGTGCTCTGGCGGCGCAGCCGCAGCAGGAGGCCCCATTAGCTAAAGTGGTGCTTCAGGTTAAGAACAGTTTCAGGTTAAGAACAGACCTCCAGAATAAATTGAGTACTTAACCTGAGGTACCACTGTATTTGGCTACATTCAAATGAAGGAAAACTACCGCATATCAGCCTAAGCAAGTTGTGCTTCCTTTTTCTTGTTATTCAGCTATTATGAGACACCTGTAGCTGTGTCAGTTCCACAAATCCAAGCGCTTGAGTCGCCGTGTATGGGGTAAGGTAAACAGGTCCCAAGTTAAGGGCTTTGAATTGGCCAGCCTGCTTGTTCCTGTGCCACTAGTTTCTCCTCCATTCCCTGACATGGTAGAGTCCTCTGATCTCTTGACTGTTGGGCCACCCAAGCCCTGGAATTTTTGAAAACGAAAGCTTGAGGCGTCTTGTCCCCGTGTCAGTTTCAGTTTCAGTAGGTGGGTTATGAGTTCTTTGTGGTGTAAATGGGCATTATTGTCTTGGAAAATGTTTAATAGGGCCAATTCTGGGGTGATGTCTATTACTTGCTTAGTTATTTTACATATTTCTTGTATGGCTGTTGTCCAGAATAGTTGGATTTTGGTCCCCTTTATCACATACACAGCCCAACAGGACAATGACAATAATCCACCAACAGCATACAAATCAATATGGCTAACCTGATCCAAAACACCCACCCACCTCACTCACACACAAAAACAAAGATCACCACAGCCAATCACAAGCAAACAATCACACCCTAGGCGAACCCCAACCTCTCTCACCACCAAAGGAACACAAGTGAACAACACAAACAACGCTGACCCCAAACTCTACATACATTAAACATAATAGAAACACCGCCACCCGACCCCACCCCCTTCCATCCTCCCTCTCTCCACCCCCCTTTCTTTTTTCTTTTCTTCTCCCCCTAATGCCTCAACAAATGAAATGGATTTGTAAAAATGTTACATGGAAAAACAACAACGAGGCATTACACTTACTTCTGTAAAACAAGAAAATCCTTAATAAAATATCAAGATAATAATAATTAAAAACAAAAACAAAACCAAAGCTTGAGAGCAAACAAGCAATCAAAACCGCCATCTGAATAAAAGGGCCAAAACTAGAAAACTCAGAAAACAACTTGTGTCGGTGCCGAAGCATCAGGTGTGGGATACTTTAAAACCATCGATGCTGTGATATCGGAGGGGGGGTGCAATGGTTCATTTGATACTTTAGTCATTTTTAAATGACTCATCTCTCCAGTAAATACAGGAAGGTGTTCAAGGCAGGTATTCCTCTCGCTTTCTCTTTATCTCTCTCTCTCTCTCTTTTGAAAACCACACCACACCTAATTTAGAAGCCATTTGGAGAAAAGGAAGCACTTTTCTTTTCTGTCTTTCTTTTCTTTTCATTTTTTTTTTAAAGGGTTCTGCTACCATGAATCATCCATGATCTTACAGCCAGTTCATCTCTCTGTAATCTTTTTATTTGCTTGGAAAGCTCAAAAGAGCACCTGGGTCTCCCTAGAAGTAATTAAGTTGAGCTTTGAGCCTGCCGTGCTCAGAAAGCGGGTCTTTGCGGGGCGGGGGGCAATTCAGCATGAACAAAAGGAAGAGGAAGAGGTGTCAGGCTGACTGCAGTGCCATTAATGCCCTTATATATCCATTCGGTATATAAGAAGCAGGTGCTTATCTGACTCTGGGGGCCACCCACCCCATTCTGGACCCACCTCTGAAACAATCTGGGTGGGGACAAGGCTAAAAGTTTGGTTTTTTTTCAACTTACCCTAGTGGCCAAAATTGTCAAAACCTTTTGGAAAAAGCTTATTTCTGAGGTTCGATGATCGGAACACCATTTTTTTGGAGTAATGCCATAAAATTATATATCAATGGAAAGATAATTTAATGAAGAACGTAATGCAGCAAAGTTTGTTCAGTTACCTGTATTTTGTCAAAAGTTATACACGTTCTGCAGTTGTAGGAAATTGATCTTTTAGTGAGGCAGAACTTGAACTCTGGAACTCCCTGTCTATTGACAGATGCCTTCACTGAACTCTTTTTCTCACCTGTCAAAAATATTTTTACTTAGGCAAGCCTATCCAGATATGGGGGGGGATGTTTAATTTGGATTTTAGCTTATTGCTGATTTTAATTTTATGTTTTAAATAGTTGTTTATAATTGTTTTTTACTGGTAATTTCACCCCCCCCTTTTTGTAAACCACCTTGCGGTTTTGTTTCTATTCTTTTACAATCAAGCAACACAGACCTGAAATAAACAAATACTTTTTTTTTGAAAACTGCAAAATGCAGAAAAGTGAAAAAAATTCCAAGGGAAATTCCAGAGAAACTGCAGTCCTTTCACCCACAATTTGCTTTGGTGTGAATATTAAAAATAAAACAACCGTCACCCCTCCAGCCATTTCTCTTTTTCCTGAATCGTGTGAAGGTACAAAAAAGTATTTATTTATTGCAAGCATTTGTACCCTACTGTTCAAATAAAAAGGCTCCTAGAGTGCCTTATGTACAATCAATTAAGGCAGCCCGTGCCTTACAATCTAGAAATCATGGCACACAAGGAAAAGGGGAAGAGGAGGGAAGGGGAAACTTAGCTCATCAGACTGAAGCACTGTGTGCTAGAATTATGACTAGAATCCTTTCTGCACAATTTTGGAAATATGCCCGGAAACCAGAGATCAGATGGATCTGCTAAGGAAACTGGGAAGAATTACTGGTAAGTACAGTAAAATTAACTGCAGTAACAAAAGATGGAGGGGGAAAAATGATTGCTATAAGGAGTTAGCATTTTGTAACTCACTATATTAAAAAAGAGTTAGAAATCTCAGCAAAAGGAACAGGTTATTTGTTTCAATAGGAAAGGGGGAGAGAGAAGAGAAATGTATTTTTCTTGTTTTGAACTATGATTGGGTCATAAATTAAAGTTTAATAATAATGTTTCACACTTAAAGCTTATTATTAATTGATTAAATGAAGAGGATTTTAATTAAATATATCAAATGTATGCAAATACTTCCTAACGACATCTGCAGAATTACATTATTTCTAATTTTGTATTTTCTATTTTTAATTCACTTTTCCAATTACTGATGAATAATACTGTGAAAGAGGTTGATTTGCAAATAATTTTTAAAAGGGAATATAGGGGAGAATTTACACACACACCCCACATTTGAGAAGCAATGGGCTAGTACTATAATCTCCCCTCAGCTGTCTCACTCCTTTGACACCCAATCCATCACTGATCTGAATTTGAGGGCCTTCTGCAGATTCCATCTTACCAGGATATCTCTTCCACACAATATAGGAATCCACGTTATGCCCTCTGGAATTCCCTCCCCTTAAATATTAGACAGGCTCCATTCTAGTACTACTACTTATTATTACTATAAATAAGTCCTGTCCATAGCATTTCAACACAACACCAAAGACTGGACGATAACACTCCTGTCTACTGTCAGGCCAAGTAAAGTTCTGCAATCCTAAGCATGCTAATTGTCAAAAGGCTATCTAAGGCCAACTTTATTGCAAAAGGGATCCTACAAACCAAGCAGGGCAGAATATTAATAGGGATTACTCGCAGGTATGTGGGTACAGGATCAACCCATTTAAGGACAAGTTGGGGCTCACTGAGGGAGCACAAACAATGGCTAAGGAAGTTAGCAAATCTCTTCTATTCCTTCCTCATTCTTCAACAAACAAGGCTGGCTACAGTAGCAGAATGTTGTCTCCACAATTGATGGAGAACTCATGGTTTCTGGAGGCAGTGCTAGCGATCCATCTCTGTGGGAACCTTTTCCCATCTTTAAAGGTTTCTGGAATTACTGCTTTGTGCACAACATAAGCAGCTGCATACGTATGTATGTAGGTACAAAGAAATTGGATTCTAAGCGATGAAAGGCGCGGAGGCCATTTGCAAACCGCTCTCTTGCTTTTTGCTGACTTAAACTGCACCATAGATCATTCTGATGGAAAGGAGGCGTATGAATATTTCAAACCAGTAAATAAATAAACACGGCAAAAAAACACAGCTCACCGATTCGTAAGAATTTAGGAAATAATACGAAGGCATATCCAGCAAAGAGCTAACTGGGGGAAATGAGTGCGGTCAGCACACCAGAGAAGACAAGTGAAGATTTCACAACGGTAAATATTTTAAAGACTGAAAAGGCGTAAAGAAAACCCGGAGCCCGCCAAACTAGGCCTGTCAAACAAGGTTGTATAAACCGGGAGGCGGGGGGGGGGGGTCAGGAATTGGTGGGGTGGCAGGGTACAGAATGGAATCCTTCAAAACAACAAGGTAATTTCAGGGCTAGGAATTTGCATGTGTGAAGATGCAAAAGCATAAAGATGTTCGCAGATCGTTCCACTCTGCTACAGTCTCTGTCCAAGGTGCTGTTGCCAGGCAAGAAAAGCAAACACCAGCAACCCCCCCCCTCTCTCTCTCCCTCCCCCCCCCCCCAGATTTCTTGAGTTCCGCCTCCGTTTATCATAAGCAATGACCTCTTGTTTGTGATGGTTTAATGGAGTGGCATAAAACTAGGGCGATGTTGATGTACATTTATTCCGATAAATTCACTGTTAAAGTGATTGAGCGCCTTTCACTCGTAGGATCATTGAAGAGTTTATGAGGCAAAAATCTAAACCTTGGCATTTATTCGCTCAGGGGATGGTTATGACCAAGTTAACAGAAGGAATCTTCAAGTTGCAATAATATTGGAAAATGTCAAAAAACCACACCCCATCACCAGCCCAGAATACAACATTGAATACAACATACTCTTCTCTTTATTAGCTCCACATATTGCTATCTGCATTGTTTTCTAACTTGGCTCTTATGACTGTGTGTGTGTGTACACACACACACACACACACACACACACACATCTCTTTTCTTCCATTTCTTTAGAAGCTTCCAGGAGGAATAAGGCTATCAATGGCTACTAACCATGACAGAAAACGATAGTTCTGTTAATTTGAAAAAATGAAAATTAGGAAGCTTCTCATTAGAATGGAAACGGGGCTTCTCTTCCATCCCTTTATGCCAGATATACCCACTCAAGTAGTTTGATATGTAAACTGTGTTATTTTTAATGTTATTAGCTGCTCTGAGCCCAGCTTCGGCTGGGGAGGGCGGGATATAAATAAATTTTTATTGTTATTGTTATTATTGATCTGGGGTGCCACGTAATATTCATTCTGAATTTGTAAGAACTGTATGGCAGCAGCTATACTTTGGAACGCCCTTCCTGTTAATATCAGGCAGGTGCCTTCACCGTACTCCTTTTGGAACCTGCTGAAAACATTTGTTTAGACAAAATACTTGAAAGTGGATGCGAGTTTTGGTTTATTGTTATTTTTACTTTTTTAAAGTCTTAAATTATTGTTACTAATACTTCTAATGGATAATTTTATTGCTTCATCAACTTCTTTGAGGCTCTTATGTTCTTGTTTTTAACAATCTAGCAGTGTAAAAATGAAATGAAATAAAACCCAAAATTATAGCTACTGAAGGAGGGGGAAGAGGGGTTTTCTTCTTCTTCATTGTTGGCTAGGAAGAAGCAGTCATGTCAGCCTTTGGGCATATACTGTTTGCTTTTGAGGAACCAGGGGACGCGGGTGGCGCTGTGGTCTAAACCACTGAGCCTCTGGGCTTGCCGATCTGAAGGTTGACGGTTCGAATCCCCGTGACGGGGTGAGCTCCCATTGCTCGGTCCCTGCTCCTGCCAACCTAGCAGTTCGAAAGCACCTCAAAGTGCAAGTAGATAAATAGGTACCGCTCTGGCGGGAAGGTAAATGGTGTTTCTGTGCACTGCTCTGGTTCGCAGCTTAGTCATCCTGGCCACATGACCCAGAAGCTGTACACTGGCTCCCTCGGCCAATAAAGTGAGATGAGCACCGCAACCCCAGAGTCGTCTGTGACTGGACTTAACAGACTTTACCCTTACCTTTGAGGAACCAACACTGCTTTAAAAACTAGCACTGTCTAGCAAGTGCCTGTCTGCTTCCCTTGCTAGTCTTAAATGCTTCTGCTGAATTGCTGGTTGAGGTGAAAGCATATCTTTGATTCAACCTCCAGTACAGGAGCTCAAACCTTTAGATGCCCAGAACCAACAGGACAGCTGGTAGCTATTAGCTTGGCCCATATCATATCAAACCAAGAGCTTTATGGTGTGTAACCCCCTTCATCATGCTGCATTACATCATGAAGTTATTGTCATGAATCCTTAAAATTGAAACTGACAGGCCATCTTCCTTAACTGCAGTGGTGGAATGAGTGGTTTATGTTCAGTCTCTTGCATCTGCAGTTAAACAATCTTACTGGAGGGGACCTGGGAGTAAAGGCAGGGGACACACTTCTGGCCAGTGGTCCAAATATGACCCTCTAAGCTTCTCCCCCAGGCCACAGCCCTCATGGTCCCCAAGTATTTTGGCCTAGCTGGAATGTGCCCTTGAGCTCTGCCTGATTGGAGGGCAGAGAGGCATGCAGGAGTGTATGTAGAAACGATTTAATTTTGTTTGTTGCTCCACACACTTCTGCCACACACCACAGGCCTGTGCTGCCCAGGAAGTTCCTTACCTTGTTTCTTCCTGAAACTGTGGGGGGTCTGATTCAATCTAAGGTCCCTTGCATTGCTCTGAGCTTCCTAACAGACAATACAGGGCCAGATGGACGCATGGTCTACTTTGGGATAATGCAGAAGCTTTGTTAGCCCAGTGGGACTCATATAAGGAACAGCTGCAGCACTTCCATGGCCTCACTGTGTAGAGAAGTCATCAAGGGGCACCTTCACTGCAAAGCTGATTTAAAAAAAAGGATATTGCAAGCCAAGGAGCAGATAATTTTCTTTATTAATAATTAAAGCTGGAGAGCGGATGACGTCCCCTTCTTGATTCTAGTATAAATGTGTCACTGTGAAATATGTGAAGATTTACCAGATGCATGTAAAAATGCTCAACCATCAGTTTCAGAATGGAGCCACTTCCATTCTCCTTGTCTTCTCTGATCTGCTCCTTTACTAAATATACAGTCGTACCTTGGATCCCAAACACCTTGCCAGTTGAACGTTTTGGCTTCCAAATATCGCAAACCCAGAAGTGAGTGTTCAGGTTTGCAGGAGCTTCCGGCAGCCAATCGGAAGCTGTGCCTTGGCTTCTGAACATTTTGGAAGTCTAACGGACTTCTGGAACAGATTCCCTTCGATTTCCAAGGTACGACTGTAGATTCTAAAGAGGTGGCAGGATGTTGATGTAAGCATTCTGCGACTCAGGTTTTCATCGCCTGAAAGTTAGAAGTATTTGTTGCACCTGGAAAACTCCCTCCACCACCTTTTGCAGGATATTCAGAACCAGGCTTCCAGCTTCTGGAGACAGCCTCCAATTCATGAGAGGTATGCCTTCAACCCATGGAAAGTCTTGTGGAGGGGATGGCTCAGGAAAAGGTGCATGATCCTGCTCTATGGTTGTTGCTGTTGTTAATAATAATAATAATAATAATAATAATAATATACCCCAGGCATCTGGCTACTCTAGGTGGTTTCCAGCACACATTATTGGTTATTGCATGCTTGTGAATACTCAAAGAGAGTTAGGGGGCTGCCCCCAATCGAGGCAACAGTGGTTAAAGGTCTACTTTTGCAATCAGCACTCCAAGGGGTCTATCAGAAGTTTCTAGCTTACCATTCTTTTGCTTGTTTGATGTTCTGAACCCATGCCCCAAAGTGCCCCAGAGTTCATCTTGCAGGCCCATCCAGACCTGCATCCTGTTTTCGCAGTGGCCAGCCGTATGTCCATGGGAAGCCCACTAGCACAAACTATTGTTCATAGAATCATAGAATCATAGAATCATAGAGTTGGAAGAGACCACAAGGGCCATCAAGTCCAACCCCCTGCCAAGAAGGAAACACCATCAGAGCACTCCTGACATATGGTTGTCAAGCCTCTGCTTAAAGACCTCCAAAGAAGGAGACTCCACCACACTCCTTGGCAGCAAATTCCACTGTTGAACAGCTCTTACTGTCAGGAAGTTCTTCCTAATGTTTAGGTGGAATCTTCTTTCTTGTAGTTTGGATCCATTGCTCCGTGTCCGCTTCTCTGGAGCAGCAGAAAACAACCTTTCTCCCTCCTCTATATGACATCCTTTTATATATTTGAACATGGCTATCATATCACCCCTTAACCTCCTCTTCTCCAGGCTAAACATGCCCAGCTCCCTTAGCCGTTCCTCATAAGGCATTGTTTCCAGGCCTTTGACCATTTTGGTTGCCCTCCTCTGGACACGTTCCAGTTTGTCAGTGTCCTTCTTGAACTGTGGTGCCCAGAACTGGACACAGTACTCCAGGTGAGGTCTGATTTTCCCAGGTGATTGTTGATTTCCCAGAACCCCCCATTCCTAAAGGACTCCTCTCTAGCTTTTACATGGGTTGGGTTTGGGGGCTTAAAAAGATGCCAAAACAATGAGCAGGGGTAGGAGACCAACCTGCTGCTATCCCTCGTCCTTGCTGGGCAGGTATGCTAATGGCTGCTGCCCTCTGGTGTCTTACGTACTGAAATACATCGAAACACAAATACACTTTGGCTCACTGCTGCCTCTGGAAGCCAAATCCTGCGTTGGTCTAATGTGAACAGGCAATTATCTCTCTCTCTCTCTCTCTCTCTCATCTATCTATCCTGAAATAATAATGCATAAGATAAAGAAATAAAACAAAATAGTAATATTGTTGTTTTTAACCACCTTATATCTAACCTATCTAGATATACATACTGTCAGGGGTTCAGGAGCAGAGGCACAGGAGAGGGAGGAAATGGAGAGCGAGGGGGAGGAGTCCGAAGGAAATGTCAGCGATGACAGCGGTCCGAGGTCTCTGAGTCTTTCCAGTGAATCGGAGGATTCACAAAAGGGGGCTCCCATGGTCAGGGCAAGGGGAGTGCCCAGGGGGGCACTTCAGGAAGAAGGGGCCAGAGGAGACTCAGAGAGCAGCAGTTGGAAATCCGGACCAGCGTCCACACCAGAGTGCAGTAGGGGGGAGGAGTCCCAGGCATCGGGATCAGGCGGCGCGCTACCAGCGGGAGAACAGGAGGCAGTATTGACCACGCCTCCGTCAGGGAGCGAGGAAACGGTCAAGAGGAAGGTTAAACGCGCGCGCGCGCCAAGTTCAAATATACAGGAGGGCAGCACAGTTGGCAGCCCGGGTAGGGAGCCAGGTCCTAAAGCCCGCCGAAGAGAGCGGGAGGAGTCAGGGGGGTCAACGTCTGCGTCGGAAGAGTCCAGGAAGGAGGGGACCCCGGGGGGTAGCAGGACCCAGAGGAGAAAGGAGAGAAGGAAGAGGTGGAGTAAGATTAGAGTCTTAAACTGGTGTACAGGGGGCGGAGATTCAGATGGAGCTTCGCCGGTCTAGACCCTAGACGTAGAGCTGGGGCGCTGAGGCTTGGTAATGGAAACTATACTTCAATAAAGACTTTGATACATTACTACCGGCTAGCGTTGGTCCTCTGTGAGCTGGGACCAGGAGCCAGCTCTGACACATACATAGCTAAATAAGAGAAAAGGGAGGGAAATTATAATAAGTGTGTGTGTGTGTGTGTAGTATATAATCACAATGTTCCTGATAAAGCACATGGTTCTACCTTTTCTTGCATATTCCTGTTAAGACACATTAAGAAGCGTGATGTTTCTAACGCAGTAGCTTAGCAGAGAAAGGCCCCTGAAACGGAGATTGCCCCAGATAAATCAAGATCACTAGAGAATGTGATCCAAAATAACTGGTCATTTGGAGCACCACTTACCTGTAGATACACATAACCTAAACATTTGTGTTAAATGGCAGTGGCTTCAGAAAGCAAAGCTTTTCCAGCAAAGGTCAAGAAATGTACAACTAAGGCATTTCAACTTAAACTCCCTCCCATCTGTACACTGAAGACTGAAACACAAGGCCCATTTACTTTGAAGCAGGGATGGGTGGCCCCATCCCTGGTAGGCAAACTTCCAGGGTAGGAGTTGGCTGTATGCATGCTAGTAGTGGGTGGAGCCTGAGGCAAAAGTGGGCGGAGCAGCAGTGGATGTGATCCTTACCTTTCTGTGGCTGGAATGCAAGCTATTGTAGAAGTCAAAGGTCTACTCCCCCTGCAACCTTCCATTCTTGCAAGCAAGAGGCATTATCGCAGTCCAAAGAATAGTTTCCCAGCAAAGTTGAGAGCGCTAGAGGCGGGTCCAGAGCAGGGCTAAAAAGGCGTGTAGCTTGAGTAGATAAAAATATCCATCCAAAGAAATGAACCAAGCAATCCAACACACCTCACTGCAAATCTCCAAAGCATCCAGTTATTAACCCACCCATCAATTATTGCCTAATGAAGCTTGCAATCCGAATACAAGGTAAAGGTAAACGGTAAAGGACCCCTGGGCGGTTAAGTCCAGTCGAATTCGACTATGGGGTGCGCTGCTCATCTCTGCTTTCAGGCCAAGGGAGTTGGCATTTGTCCGCAGACAGCTTTCCCGGGTCATGTGGCCAGCATTACTAAACCGCTTCTGGCGCAATGGGACACCGTGACGGAAACCAGAGTGAACGGAAATGTCGTTTTCCTTCCCGCTGCAGTGGTACCTATTTTGTCAGGAATATGCCCCCCCCCCCACCATCACAGCGGAAGAGTCAGCCTCAGAAATTGAGCTAAGCAAGCAAGGGGCCGACTCTACAGATGAGAGCTGTGTGTCAGAGTTTAGAGAGGACAGCCCGCCCCCCTCTTCCCAGGGAAGAAGCTGTTAGTTAACTCCCAAGGAGAGGGAGAGTTGGAAGTTAGCCCGAGTGTTGCCAGGCAACTAGCAGATAAGCCAGAGTCTGAGGCTGTGTCTTCTGTGTGTGAGGAGGGGACAGGCCAGCCATTCAGTTCCCGTACTAGGAGACTGGAGAAGCTCAGATAACAATTGAAGGAAGGAGAAGAAAGGCTGATTTTGGCGTTCTTGTTGGGGGAGGGATGATGAGTCAGACTGAGCAACTACTGTTAATGAGAGCATGCAGGAAGGCCATGCTTTAGATGTGTTTTTTCTTGTAAGTAAACTTGCATAAAACTGATGGAGAGTCATTGCTGCTTATCAGGCTGCTTGCCTGCCAGAGATCATTATATATCTATCTACTTGCACTGGTACGCTTTCAAACAGCTAGTTTGGCAGGAGCTGGCAAAAACAATGGGAACTCGCCCTGTCGCATGGATTCGAACTGCTGACCTTACAATTAGGAAGCTCAAGAGGCTCAGTGGTTTAGACCACAGTGCCACCCGCATCCCAGTACATTGTAAATGTACTGATGAGAGAGACAGACAGACAGAGAACCAAACCAAGCAAGCCAATTCTTAATGGAAAGTGTGTTGTACTCAGCCATACCCTCTGAGGGGGTCAAATGCAGCCACCCACACCCCTTCAACCCACTCTCAACTTTAACCTCAATATGGTAATTCTCTCAAGAGTGGCATTCTGGAACACCTCATTCTGTGAGGTTCCTCTTGCAACTTGGGAAAGCTTTTATCCTCTAGATTCATGGAGGAGAAGCCAGCCAATAGCTACTAGCTGTTGTAGAACATAGAAGGACCACCTTCATGGCAACACGAGAAAGGGCCTTTTCTGTGGTGGCTCCCCATTTGTGGAATACTCTTCGCAGGGAGGCTTGCCTGGTTCCTTGATTACATATCTTTAGGTGTCACATGAAAACATTCCTCTGCTCCCAGGCCTTTGATTGATTAAATGATTTATGGCCTTTATTTTGTTTGTTACTATGGCCTTTTAAATGTGTTTGTGGGAAGGGAATTATTATTATTATTATTACTATCATCATTATCATTATTATTATTATTGTGTTTTCATTTTGTATTTTTATGCTTTAAACTGCCCAGTGATCTTCAGATGAAGGGATGTGTGTGTGTGTGTGTGTGTGTGTGTGCACCACAATACTGTAGTTATGTTCAACCTCCACTGTTGGATGTGTATATACCTGTTGGCTTTCCATAGGCTGGCTTTCTGGTTAGCTACTGGGAGAAGGGGACGACAGAGGACGAGATGGTTGGACAGTGTTCTTGAAGCTACCAGCATGAGTTTGACCAAACTGCGGGAGGCAGTGGAAGACAGGAGTGCCTGGCGTGCTCTGGTCCATGGGGTCACGAAGAGTCGGACACGACTGAACAACTAAACAACAACAACAACAACTGGGAGAATGGACCACATCAGCCTCCAGCAAAGATCTTCTTTGGATCTCATGCTCCTAAGTGTGTGAGCACTGAAAGGCAAGCTAGCATGGTGTGGTTCATTCTTGCCTGACTGAGGTTACATCAACAAAGGGGAGGCCCAGCATCTAGCAGGCCACAGGACATGGCCCAGGTGGGAAGAGGAAGACTGCACAGGCGACGAGAAGGAGCCGTGACTTCTACAGCAAGAGATACAGTTTCCAAGCAGACATGGCAGAGCAACGCAAAACTTCGTAGCCACACAGCATTCAGAATCCCAGATTTGTAATGGATAACTGAGACACGGGATGTTAAAGTGAGCAGAAGCTTAAAAAAAGAGGTCTGTGACGCTAAAAATAGGACACCTGGCCATATAGTCAACAGAAACAGTGGGATAGTCTTCCATTTTATGGTATGTGGCTACTGACAGAGTGCTTGGAGGTCCAGGGCTGCTTTCAAAGTTTTGCAGACTTGCTGCAAAACAAGAAATAACTTTAGTAAAAAGTCTAGCTCGGGCATTTAAAAAAAAATAAAATACCCTGGTTGTGTGAGAGCGAGCAAGAGAGCGAGCGAGATCTTTTATATAAATAACCATAAGAGATTTAAATTATCTTTCTTTAAATGAGAACTGTGATCTTTAATTGAATTCAATAGCCCTGCAAATGGACCAAATAATCTCTAATTGATTAGATCATTTACTCCTTATCAGCTCATTTTCTCCTTAAACTTGCATTTGCTTGTACCGGCGTTAACTTTCTTCCATTAGTAGTTAATATTCAATTGCCTGTTTTTTCCTTCACGCCACTAATTAATTAAAAGCGGGAGGAAAAGGTAACTTTCCTCCTTTTAGTACCGCAGAAAGTTCCAGAGTCAAACATTCCTCCATTTTTTTGACAGGAATTGAGGGCATTTCCCCCCCCTTTAAAGAACAGAAGTAAAAAGGAAAGGGAGCAGATCTAGGACATAAAGGCAAAACCATCTTTAAAAGCAGGTTTCCCGCAAGGCAGTGGCCTCCTCCT
Organism: Podarcis tiliguerta; assembly: GCF_965153285.1. Taxonomy (NCBI): domain Eukaryota; kingdom Metazoa; phylum Chordata; class Lepidosauria; order Squamata; family Lacertidae; genus Podarcis; species Podarcis tiliguerta. The sequence continues at coordinate 14,300,065 of NC_139536.1, read as the reverse complement.
GCAAGGGGCTGGGGCCTGTTGACGTCAATGGGAGATGAAAGTGCTCTACATCTTTACAGGACTGGGCAGCACAGCATTGAGCCATCGCTAGAAGGCAGAGCAGCTCTTGCTGGTATAAAAGGAATTTACTGTTTTTTGTTGCTGGCATCCGTCCGTCTTGAGAGACGACGGCGTGTGCTGCCAGGGGTGAAGTCCACCTGCTGCATTAGCAACACTGAAGTGACCTACCTCCCTGGGCCACAAGCCTGGGCAGTGTGTTTGGAGATCCTGGGCTGACCAGACGACAAGACTCTCCTCTCGGCCTCCCTGTATTATTACTGCTACTACTGAGGTAAGGTGAAGGACCCCTGGACGGTTAAGTCCAGTCAAAGGCGACTATGGGGTTGCAGAACTCATTTTGCTTTCAGGCCAAGGGAGCCAGCGTTTGTCCACAGACAGCTTTCTGGGTCATGTGACCAGCATGACTAAACCACTTCTGGCACAACGGGACACCGTGACGGAAGCAAGAGCACACAAAAATGCTGTTTACCTTCCTGCCACAGCAGTACCTATTTATCTACTTGCACTGGTGTGCTTTCAAACTGCTAGGTTGGCAGTATTACTGCTACTACTGCTACAGTTGTACCTCAGATGTCTAACGGAATCCATTCTGGAAGTCTGTTCAACTTCCAAAACTTTCAGAAACTAAGGCTCGGCTTCCAATTGGCTGCAGGAAGCTCCTGAAGCCAACCAGAAGCCGTGGAACCCGCACTAGATGTTCGGGTTCAAAAGAACATTCGCAAACAGGAACACTCACTTCCGGGTTTGCGGCATTTGGGAGCCAAAGCATTTGAATACCAAGGCGTTCGACTTCCAAGGTATGACTGTAGTAGCAACAGCAGTAAAGTGGTGCCTAATTATGCTGATGGAATAGTTCACAGCCAAAGTGAGATTCAGCAGTTTTACGCATCTGAATTTGCCTAGTGAGTCTAACAAGAGATGCTTGCTGGCAAATGCCATTGCTCATGTGGTAGTGAAGGAGTGCAACAGCCTCTAGAAATCAAAGAATGTGGTGAAAACAAGAGAAATGAAAAATAAAGGATCAGGGGGCACAAATCCTGCAGGATATAATGACTGTCACTGGTCACTCCCTGCCCCCCAAGAACCTGGGAACTGCAGTTTACTACTCACAGCTACAACTGCCAGTACTCTTAACAAAGTACAGATTAACTGCATGGTATGGATGTGACCATAGAGCTTTGTTTTCTATATCTGTATTTTTTATACTTTTCCATTACAATTTTTCGCATTTCAATCAATATAACCAGACATTCATAATCATCGGCTTCCCTCTCCCACTTTCCATGGTTCTGTTTATTTATCCATTTACAACTGCATATTCTAATTACTCCATATGTTTTATTTTTCTGCTTACTCCCTATATCTTCAATACCTGAAACTGCTGAATTTACTCCCACCCTGCTAATGTTTTTAACTTATTTAACACAATTTTTTGTATATTCTGCAAACATTTTCCATTCTTCCTTAAAGACTCCATCTTCCCGATCCATTATTCTACTAGTTAGATTTGCAAATTCCATATATTCCGTCAATTTCATCTGCCACTGCTCCTTTGTTGGTATAATTTTCTCTCTCCATTTGTGAGCATAGATCACTAGGGTTGTCGTGGTTGCGTATAAATGCTTTTGATCTGTAGGGGCATCCGTTCCAATGTGGGTTTTGCCCACGCATAGTCAAAACAACACCATCCACCTCACATCAGAGGCATGAGGAGACCCCAAGGTTGGCAGCAGTATGGTGTTATTTAAGAAGATGAAAAAACCCTAAGCACAATAAAATCCCAAACAGCCCAGTGAGGAGTAAGGATACTCAGTGGACAAAGAATGCTGCGTGTCTGTTGGTGAAGGGGGAAAATACGCACACACAACAAGAACTAGTGGCCTGGAATGCAAGGGAGTATCCTCAAAAAGCATATGACTGGCTGGAGTGGGAACATGCCACACGGCAACATTTGGTTGATGGCTTTCTGCATGTGTCTGTTGGTGGCAAACTGAAATTTAATCACAGTGATCATCCGAAGATATTAACAGATTACCTATACAAGGTGAAATGGCACTGGCAAGGTGGAATGGTACTGAACTGAGCCCATTCAAAACTGGCCCCAATGCTTTAGAGGGTCCAAGAGGTGATATCAACATTTGTATCCGGAGTCTCCCTGTCAATGCCATCATAGTACCTCATTAAACTCTGTTTGAGAACACCTTATTGTAAAGCATTTGTTTCAATGAACATCATCTCTTGAACAATCTCCAATCAGACAACCTCAGATACCTAGGTTGGGTAGGATGTATGACTGAAACAATGGAAAAACACTACCAGATTGGAGACGGCTGTCTACTGAATGAATTGCTAGCCTGACTTGGTTTATAGCAGGTTCTAACACAGAATTAACAGGACCAGATAGGCTCTAATCAGCCCAATATTTGCTAAATTAGTCAAGTTTGCCTAAGTCTAAGGCCTGCATCTCTACTATGTTCACCATGTCACCGAGAAGCACAGATACATCTAGGACAGATGTTGTGTAACATACAATTTGTGGTGCCCCATCAGTGGTGCGCCAAAAGTCAGTGGAATAATAGCCATGGTGATGAAACTCAACTGAATAACCTTTTTCTACATGGTCTTGTCATAGCTGGTATAAACCACAGTATGGAAAGAAGTATCTCCACTCAGACATTTGCTTGGATATTCACATGGTCACAGCACCCACATATTCACCGTATGTGCAGGATGAAGACATTGTGGTCAATACAACTTGAGACCTCCTATCTATGCCAAAAAGTTGTTCTACCTGTAAAAGGAGATGCTTGCAGAAAATCCAGAAACACGTAAAAAATAAAAGACAATTGCAAAAACATTCCATCATGGTTGACTTAACCCACATTTTCAGTATCTGTGCTGTCAAACAGGATGCAGATACCAAGGTCAATGCTATCCCTATCTATGGATAGCCCTGATGACCATCACCTTAAATCCTCACAAAAGGTGTTCGACCTGTGAAAGCAGGCATTTGCAGAAACTCCAGAGAAGAAATGTAAAAAGAAAAGAAAACCCAAACATCGAGAAATTCCATCATGGCTGACTAACCTGACCAATGGGCTCTTTTGTTGGTGGCTTTCCTCTTCTAGCTGTGCTTGTCGCCAGAGTGGTGGTGGTTTCCATGACTGACGTGGACATCTCAGACTGCATTGCAGTTGCGGTTGACTCAGTTGTCATAGAGGAAGGCACTTCACCAACGAGTCTCACGTTCCCTTCTATCACTATGTTGGTGTCGCTCTCAGCGGCCATGTTGAGGACTTTCAAGCCATTGTAGTAGAGTCCAGAAAGCTGCCCCTGAAATGGGTGGCCCCGCTCCTTGCCTCCAATTTTTATTGTCGCTTGGCTATTGAAGATTGTGAGCTGACGCCCTGCAAAGATAGTATTACATACATGCAAAAAATGTTGATTGCGAACACTACACTCTTAAACAGAGGATGATTTTCAAACAGATTGTTATGGGGTGGAGGATGAGAGCAATAAACTATAAGAAAGGAATTTTGCTCATAATTCATTGCTTTTTTAATGAGGTGTCCATGGAATGCAGAATTGTCGATCTATGTATGTAATTTCTAAAATTTACGTTGGGTTTGCTTTTTGCTTGAAAGGCCAATTGGGATTTTTTTCCGTCTATTTTCTACAGACTATTTCCTCACCCATTCTTTTTATCATGATCATTATTATTTTGGTCCAAACTTTAGAGGTGTGTGTGTGTGTGTGTGTGTGTGTATTTGTAGGTCAGATTTCTGATTGCCAGTTCTATCAGGCAAAACATGCAAAATTGCAAGGATTGCAAATACTTATGTATTACGTTTCTCTCACACAAGCATTCATCTACGTAGATCTACATAATGTGTAAATATGCCAATATTCCAGGTCACACACAATCATAGTTTAGTGCTATGTGGACAACCCAGCACAAGTTCCAAGTGAAGCATCAGGCTCATGCATTTGCCCTTCCACACCTCTCCTTTCCGCGAACGACAAAGGAGGGCGAGTTTTTCCGAGTTTAGTTTTGCTTTCAAAGAACCTCCGCTTTGCATTATGTAGAAATCAGGAATCCTTGTTTAAAGCAAACAATGGTTCCTCAAACAAGCCAAGACCATAAGCAATGGAGATGGCCTGTTTACAAACCGACCAGTCTGTTTGATATAAGGATCCCTAGTTTGTATGTAACGCTAAGCCAAGGTTCCTTAAGAGAGAAAGTAAACATAGAAAAAATCTAGCTTTCCATCCATGCTTGAAGTTGTGGGCAAAGTTTGTAAACCTGATGCCCTTATTGGGCTTGTGGAGGCTCATCCATGTGGCGCTAAGCCACAGTTTAGTGTTACATGCAAATGTCGTCACTTCGTTTAATGAATCCTAACATTTAAAAAATTGTCATTAAATACAAGTATTCATAGATCTATCCTATTCCTTTGTAAGGCTATCTGCTCCTGAATCTCCCTGTAAATTCATACATGAATTTCCTACACACACACACACACACACACACACACACACACTGAAGAGGCATGAGATACATACAGTATACTGAGCATTTCAGAAACAAACAAAAAAATGCTAAAGAAAGAGAGAGAGAGAGATGTCTGATTGTCTTTCAGCAAGGCTACTGACGAAAAGAAAAAGCAAGAAAATTAAAAGAAACAAAAACGTTTTGGATGTAAAAAAGTAAGTTTAAGGAATGAAACATATATCAATGAAGAGTCATGTCACATTGCTATTGAAAACAGAAATCCTCACCAATGCAAGCTCATTATTATTATTATTGTTATTCATAAACATAATATTCTGTTTTGCAGATTGGTTTCTGCTCATAATAAAAGCATGCACACAACTTTAAGCTCTTTTAATTAGTGTTTGTTCCAAAATCCCCTTTGAATGTAGCCAACGTTAAAGGGACTTCATCTCATTTGGCAATCATATTGCCCACTATTTAATATCACCTACAGTTTAAACAATGATTTTTTTTTGCTTTGTTTCTTTCAGGACCGTAATGAAGATCTCATAACTACATACAGATACATACATATATATATATAAATATATATAAATATAAATATATTTAGTTAATAATTTAGATGATGGAACATGTAATATAATCTATGAATGATTTATCAGTTTTGGTTAATGCTTGCTATGAGTACCTTCATAGATTGAGTTAGTGGATTATATTTAACAGTCCCTTTAACCTTAAGTTAACAGGGTAAGATTATTAAACAGGCGATACCACTAAAATGTATATAGAAATTATTATATACACGGTATGCAAATATTTACTCTACAGTTTACTGTTTAAAATTTGTTTTTAATTTAGTTTTACCGAAAAATTTATTGTTTTATGTTTATTGGTGTTACAATGAAGCACTACTCGGTTATGTTCAAATTATTTTTTATTTGAAGTTTTAATCAATGTTTTTACCTTTGTCGAGTAGCCATTCATCAACTACTCGACCAAGCCGATATGGAATTCGCTGTCTAGCAATCGCCAGGCGCTCGTTATCATTGTTTCCTTTAAAGTTTAAAGAGACATTTCATTGGTTAAAATCTGTAAGGTCAAAGGTTAAAAGTTAATACTTAAAGCTTGAGCTATACAGTTGCCACATGATTATTATTTTTTTTGGAAAAAATTTGGAATGTTTTAAAAAGCTCTACCTAGAACATTTCATGGTTCAGACTCGCCATTCATTCATTTATTTTATTTTAGCAAACAAAATTATTCCTATGTTAATTGAAAATTAGAAATCTGCATTTGAGCTAGGTTATTAAAACTTAAGTTATAGACAGACCCCAAAAAAACAAATTTAAACATCAAACACTAGCTTTACAAAAAGAATGTTCATTGACCTCAGGGTTTTGTCTTTTTTTGTTGGTTTGTTTGTTTTGATGTTTCTTATTAACTAGTTAAAACAGGTTCAGGTGAAACAGGTTTAATTTTGCAAAATACCTCTTGCTCCAACCTCTTACTCCGGGTTAGTCATTTAAAGAAGAAGAACATTACAACGCTTAACCATCGTCAAGGACACACTTACGTCTGAGATCTAGAAAGCGATCTGACATAATTTATATCCTAGTCAGGAAAAAATACATTTTTAAAATTCTCTAGCTTCCAAATCAATTAATTCCAAAGGCTTCAAATATACTGAACAGGTAGCAGAAGGAAAACAAGAACAAGCACAAGAACACATCAGGTTATTAACTGCTTGGGTATCATTGTGGAATGTAAAGAATCAGTTTCCTCATAGATCATCAAGGCTTTGACAAAAGTAACACCAGAAGCGATGGTTTAAATGTAAATAGAAATCTTGATAGCGAAAAGGTTAGTCACACTGAACCACACAACCTAATGTGTATGTACTCAGAAATACTTTTGACTGAGGCTAAGACTGCAATCCTATTCACACGTATCCAGGAGTAAGTCCCACTGAAAACAATGGCACTTACATCTGAGAAGATGCGTAGGATTGCACAGTTAAGTCAGACCGAAATCCAATGGACAAGAGAGCTGTTAAATTGTGCTGATTTCAGAGGGAATTAACCTTAACTCTTGCAAATGGGGTCCTTGAAGTGCACAGAGATTATAAACATCCCCATTACTTTATAAGCTGTGATACACAAACCACTTGAGGTCACTGAATCTGTGTCAGGCTGTTTTATGCTTCACGTTTTACAGAGAAGATTAAGCCAGAGGTTTGGTGACATTGACGATATGAGAGAAGGGTAGTCATGGATGCCAGCGGGAAACAGGTCAATGATGCTTATTCCTCCACAAGTTGAATGCGCAGTTTGATTCTCTGCTTTACATTAATGATAGGTGAGAATACTTCTTTCAAAAAGCTCTCAAAATGGTTGAAGGCATCAGCGTTCCTGAATACCAGTTGCTGGAAACCATAGGAGGAGAGACTGTTCTTGAGCTCAAATCCTCCTTGTGGTTTTCCCACAGCATCTGGTTGGTCAATGTGAGAAGAAGATGCTGGACTCAATGGGCCATTGGCTTGATCCAGTAGGCTCTTCTTAAGTTCAGGTTCTAGCAGGAACAAACATGGAAGCTTTCTGAGAATACAACCTCATAGAGGCAATGCCATGTAGCAGACAGTTTTTAAAAAGGAGTTATGGCTGAGTTGATATTTGCCCCTCTATTTGCAGATGACCAACATGGGGAAAGGGACGCGGGTGGTGCTGTGGGTTAAACCACAGAGCCTAGGACTTGCCGATCAGAAGGTCGGTGGTTCGAATCCCCACGATGGAGTGAGCTCCCATTGCTCGGTCCCTGCTCCTGTCAACCTAGCAGTTTGAAAGCACATCAAAGTGCAAGTAGATAAATAGGTACTGCTCTGGCGGGAAGGTAAATGGCGTTTCCGTGTGCTGCTCTGGTTCGCCAGAAGCGGCTTAGTCATGCTGGCCACATGACCCGGAAGCTGTCTGCGGACAAATGCCGGCTCCCTCGGCCAATAAAGCGAGATGAGTGCCGCAACCCCAGAGTCGGGCACAACTGGGCCTAATGGTCAGGGGTCCCTTTACCTTTACCTTCTAACATGGTGAAGCATTCTGGGAGGGGTTTTTGGGGGGGATGCTTGCCTATGCTGGCAGTGGTTCTTCTGCATCTCCTACTACCTAGGAATGAAATCACATGATAGTGTTGTAGCAACATTTCCTGTGGGATCTGGTGGGTGTGGCAGCTACCAGCAATGGGCCACCAGGAGATGCTGTGCTGTTCCAAAATGGCGGCATGAATGAAAAATGGGGAGCTGGTGACAACACAAGCTTGTTCTCAACCCTTCTTCACCATGTAGACCTTTTGACTCAGCTGTAGAAGAAACTCCCTCTGTGCTTCTGGAGATTTTTTAACTATTCCATCCCCAACTCTCTTCCCTCCCCAGTCATTTGCAACTCTGAAGAGAACATGAATTAACTGGCACCAGACATACATTCACCTTTCATTATGTGGAGCAGCTTCTGTATCCTTCAGAAGTGGTTACCAGTTCTGAACCTTATGTGATGCAAGGCAAGGGCCTGGGAAAACTGACTCCAAAGAGAGGACTGGCAGCCCTAGTAGAAACTTTTGTTCCCCATGTCTAGTCTCAACCTGATTTGGAGCCTCTAATCATTCTTCTCTGTCACTGAAGTCCCACACTGGTCACTCTCAATCAAATTTGAAATGGTTTAGAAAGACGCATGCAAATCATACACAGTTAAAAACCACTTTATTCTGTCGTTCTATTTCTTGATCTGGCCTTCTGACTTGTAGAAGCAAAAATGCAAAATTCCTTCCCCCGACTTTGAAAGTTTATAGATTTGGAGCACAGTGTGGTTTCGGTAAATCTGAATCTAATCATCGGTGTTTTATTTACTTCTAAAGGTCTCTTTCAGAAACTATTCCTGCTAAAACTCTATGCTTTGTGGGAGTTTAGGAACTTCAGTGGCTTCCTATAAGATTCGAAAATCTGCAAATTACATTTCATTCCGTCTACCGCAATCTTGCACCACTGGGAGCTAAAAAACTAATGGAAAGTGCAGAAATTGCCAGTTGATTTGTAAAGGTCACACACATGTAATAATTTTTGATTACTTTGACTCATCTCTCAAAAGAGTAAGGAAATTGTGTCCGGATTGTAACACAAAGAGGTTTATTCAGGTTCTCGCAGCTGATTATACCAATGGTAAAGCTTTGGGGGAACAGAATCATACAGATTTTTTTTTAAAAAACCCATATGCATAATCCATCCCATGGATATGCAGCCCAATATGCACAGAGGGACTGAATAGATGGAATGCTTCTTCCTCCATCAGCGCACATGAGAAGCACATTGACATCATCCAGATTGGGAGTCTTCACATCTCCTGTCTTCGCATCGATTCATCCACCTCCAGCCCAGGGCGTTGGTCACAACACCAGCCAATTGTGCCAGCATGTTGAATTATTACTTACTATTATTATTTATTAAATGATGCCAAAGGAATGTGCTCCAGCTCTCCATGCTCTTTTCTCAAACTTTCCATGCACCAGAAAGTCTCTGCTCCTGTCAGGTATCCCTTTTTGAGTTACTCTGTCAGGCATAAATACCTGACTCTTGGCAAGGTCCAGTCAGCACATATGGAGAGGTAGCAAGGACCAGAAACAGAGAGGAAGGAGGCCAGCAGACACAGGAATCCCTAGCAATTTCCTTCAATAGTTAGCTGCTCAGACTGAGGGGTGGGTACTGATTCTGACACTTTAGAACCACCTGCAGCATGTGATGGGCTGTGTCTCTTCCTTTCTGCTGTGTGCATGGTATCTTGGCTTGGGCTTGAGCTCCATGCAGTTCCTCCCCTAAAGTAGCAAACCCAATGGAGCACAAAGTATGGAATTGATTTCTTCTTCTTTTTTAAAATATATATTTTATTAAAGATTTCTTGGTTTACAAAAGTATTATGGAATTGGTTTCTGACTCTCAGAGCACCTGGTCTGAACCCATGGCAATCTACAGCATCCTTAACCCCAGAATCCACACTCTTCCCATCAAGCCTACATGCAATTTCAAAATCTTGGGTCCACTTTTCTGATGAACCACAGGGAATTTGCAAAAGAAGTCTGTTTGTTGCTATAAGAGGCTTCTGTTGGCAGTTGGTGCACACTTAGGCTTCAGTACACATCTGAAGCTCTTGCTCCTCTCAGCTTCGCTCCTCTCCTGTTAACGAGGATGACTGGTGTATGCCAGAATTTGCTTCTTCTATTGTGTTTGCGAAAACCAAGTGCTTTGCAAAGTCACTTGCAGAGCAAAGCTGAAGAAATCAAGGAGTCAAGGGGGATGCTTGTGGCACAAGCCAGACCTGGGGGAGGTGGGGTCACTTCCATTAGAGAAACCCCCTGTGCTATAGCTATCCTTCCTGCATATATCCTGACTTTATGAAGCTCAGAGCACAGGAACAGAAGCCTCACCTGCAGAAGATTAGAAGGAGAAATAGAGCTGTGTGCCATCAGCATACTAATAACAATGCACACCAAACTCCATATGATCCCACTCAACTGTTTCATGTGGAGGTTCAGCAGCCTGGGAGACAGAACCCACCCTGTGGGACCCCACACTGGAGAACCCACGTGGCTGAGCAAGGCAGTCTAAGAACCACCTTCTGGACCTGGGTATCCAAGCAGGAATGAAACCACTGAAATGTGGTGCCCCCAATACCCAACTCAGACAGTCTCCCCAGAAGGATACCATGACGGATGGTATCAAAAGCTGTCAAGATATCAAGGAGGGTCAATGGAGTCACACTCCTCCATTTCTTTCCTCACACAGGTCCATATCAAAACCAGACCTGAATCCCAGTTGAAATGGATCTTCAAAAGCTGTCTCCTCCAAGAGCATGGAAACAAACAAACAAACAAACAAAAAAAACTCCCCAGAGCCTTCTGAAAACCAATTGGATCCATTAGTCTCTGCAAGAGGACCATCTTAACCCCCACACCTATTTTTCTGGATCTGTTTACATTGTTGTGAATACTGCTACCAATACTGTGTTGCCTTTGGCACCTTTCTGTTACATTTTATCTCCCCCGTAGAGAGACAACTGTTTTTGAAAGGTAATGGAAGGCCTTAGCAATGACAGTGGCTTGTGGTGTGTGAATATCTATTGTCCCACAATGAAGTCCAGATGTAGGGCCAACCTGATATATTTTGTTCTACAACATAGGGTAAAATGATGTACCCCCATTTCATAGAATCATAGAGTTGGAAGAGACCACAAGGGCCATCGAGTCCAACCCCTGCCAAGCAGGAAACACCATCAGAGCACTCCTGACATATGGTTGTCAAGCCTCTGCTTAAAGACCTCCAAAGAAGGAGACTCCACCACACTCCTTGGCAGCAAATTCCACTGTCGAACAGCTCTTACTGTCAGGAAGTTCTTCCTAATGTTTAGGTGGAATCTTCTTTCTTGTAGTTTGGATCCATTGTTCCGTGTCCGTTTCTCTGGAGCAGCAGAAAACAACCTTTCTCCCTCCTCTATTTAGGAGAACTTTTTACAATGTGCAAACACACACACACACCAGTCACATAAGACATTAGTAAAATAAAGCAAGAAAATGTGTTAGCATTCTGAAATTGCAGATCTGGCCAAAACTAGTGAGTCAAACTAAAAAGGAAATGTAGGATGTCAGAGGTTAGAGTTCCTTAGCTTTGTTATTCACATATGAGACCATGTCCACCCATGTGATGGGACGGCACTCTCTGCTGCACCTGAGGGTACAGACCAACTTAGGAGGCACAAGAGTGGCCGCACAACACACAGTCCTTTCTCCCCAAATCCTCCCTGCTCATCTGCTTGCCACTCCCTCAGACAAATGCTGCAATGCAGGGATGGCACCAGCCTGTGGCACATCTGCAAAGGAAGGCATGATGGCCTGGGTGGCTGCCTCTCTGCCTGATTGCTAGGTCAATGTCCTTTGTCAAAAGGGCTGTCTGCGCAGTACAGATAGATGGCAACTGAGGCAGCCTGCCAGCTCAGGGCATCAGTGAAGAGGGATGGGAAGGGTGGTGGGGCTCAGGAAGAGTGGCTGGGAGGAGAGGGTTTCATCTGCCACACTCACATATTTTCTGCCAGATGTGGCTGTCTCGTTCTGTCCTGAGGATGCTATACCCTGCTTATAAAGTTGTTTCAAGGAGACAGGGTATACCCTGGCCGTCATAGAATCATAGAATTAGAAACAGCCCGAGGACCATTTGGTCCAACCCCTTGCAATGCAGGAATCTCAACTAAAACATCCGTGACACATGGCCACCTGACCTCTGCTTAAAAACCTCCAATGAAGGAGTGTCCATCAGCTTCCGAGGGCGTCTGTTCTAGTGTAGAACAGCTCTTACTTATTGGGTTCAATAGCAGGTGAGATTGCCATTTGCCCAGATGCCCACCCACTTTCTGTCTTTCTTACTTTCTCTCTCTCTCTCTCATTCATTCATTCACTCATTCATTCATAGAGTGTAAATTGTGAGTTACCTGTACAGTGGTACCTCGGCTTAAGAACTTAATGCATTCTGGAGGTCCGTTCTTAACCTGAAACTGTTCTTAACCTGAGGTACCACTTTCGCTAATGGGGCCTCCCGCTGCCGCTGCCGCCGCGCAATTTCTGTTCTCATCCTAAAGCAAAGATCTTAACACCCGAGGCACTATTCCTGGGTTAGCGGAGTCTGTAACCTGAAGCGTCTGTAACCTGAAGCATCTGTAACCTGAGGTACCACTGTATTGCCTGCATTGACTGCCAGAGGTTCTCCAGGGTTACAGGCAGGAGTCTTCTCCAGCCCTATTTGGAGACACCTGAGATTGAACCTGGCACCTTCTGTACATGCTCTACCCATGAGCTGCAGACCCTTCCTTGAAACCCATGCAGGGTTTGTTCCAGATCATAAGAACGCAAGAAGAGCCTCCTGGATCAGGCCAATGGCCCACCTAGGCCAGCATCCTGTCATCACAGTGGCCAACCAGGTGTTTGTGGAAAACCCACAAGTGGGACCTGAGCACAAGAGCACTCTCCCCTCCAGTGGGTTCCAGCAAGTAGTATTCAGGAGCATGAATACCATCCATCATGGCTCATAAAGGTAAAGGAGGGAGCTTCCACTGCAGGAAGGGAAAGAGGGACCCCTGACCATTAGGTCCAGTCGTGACCGACTCTGGGGTTGTGGCGCTCATCTCGCTTTACTGGCCGAGGGAGCCAGCATACAGCTTCCGGGTCATGTGGCGAACCAGAGCAGTGCAAGGAAACGCCGTTTACCTTCCCACCAGAGTGGTACCTATTTATCTACTTGCACTTTGATGTGCTTTCGAACTGCTAGGTTGGCAGGAGCAGGGATCGAGCAACAGGAGCTCACCCCGTTGCGGGGATTCGAACCACCGACCTTCTGATCGGCAAGTCCTAGGCTCTGTGGTTTAACCCACAGCGCCACCCGTGTCTCTTCATCATGGCTCATAGCCATCCATTAATTTGTCAAATACTCTTTTGAAGCCATCCAGTTTGGTGGCCTCCTGATATTCTCAAAGCAAACTGATAACTGATAACTCGGAGGTGATGATGGATCTCAGAGGAACAGCGACCAGTGAGAAAAGGGAAGCCTCTTTCCCCTCCTGTGGTGGAAGCTCCCTCCTCACGAGAAGGTGCTGCACCTTTGTGAAACAAAGGAGGCCATTTGCTCTCCAAATCTGCACACACTGGGAGCAACAGTCTCTCTCCTGTACCCCCTCTTCAAGTCTGGGGTGTGCGTTTTCCTGTGCCTGTCTGCAGCCTTCTCCTCCTCTTTATTGCCTCCATTTGTCTTGTTTTGATTCAGAGCCTTTTCCGCGGCTGCAATCAATAATTAAAGGTAAAAGTATCCTTCCCCAACTCAATTCTTCTCCCTTAGTAATAAGGCAGCAGCCTCCATGCAGCACCGAGTGGCTTAGATGGAGAGACTGCTGTGTTATATCTGGGAGAAGCAAGAGAAGATAAAAAAGCAACAAGGAGGTGATAAAAAAAGCCTTTGGCTGTTAAATTAAAGGTCATATTATGCTATCATGCCTACCAGAAATATATTAAAAGGGAGCCTTTTATAGTAATGGTGAAACGTTTAGCTAGTTGATACTATACTGTGAAAGCTGAAATAGGCATCAAAAGGCGATTATATCATTCAGGTGTAAGAATGAGGTGTAAAATGGAGGATTGCAGGATCTATAACCCTCTGCTGTGCTTGAGCCCAAAGGGCCATGTTCCTTTGGGGCAGGCTTCTGGGGGCCACATGGCAATGACATGCAGCGCCTGAAGAAGAAGAAAAAAAGGATGCGGAACAATGGATGTAAAATGTCACCTTTGTTCAGCAGGCTCGTTTCTCCACACATTTCTCTCCATTCGCCATCAAGAGAAGCAAGAGGCATGATCAGAATTGAAGGAAACATTCCAGCCAGGTGAAAACATGTGTGGAGCAGGGTCGGAAGGGGGCAGGGATTGGCGAGGGGTGAATATTTTTGATGTAATTTCCCCCCTTGGTTTTAATTAATGCATGGGTTCTGCTTCTGAGTCTGTTGTTTTGTTTCTGCAAAGATGCATTGAGTCACATGTGGTGAGAGAAGGGTCCCTCCAAACTCTATAATTTAATAATAATAATAATAGATAAATGTTTAAATATTTAAATGAGCTTTCACACACCAACAAATTAATGCAGAAATGAGAGGGTCTCAGAAATAAATGCATGAGAGACTGGCAAGTTGCGGCAAATAGACTGATTTCTTCTGCCTCATTCTGACACTACTGAGACCTCGCTTCAGATCTACGTGGCCAGTTCTGCGTGCTAACATTCCCCACAGCAAACATAGCTCCTCCCAATCTGCACAGGGGCTCAGCAGAGTCACAGTGAGCTTAAGCATAGCAGCCCCATTGATTCTCAATTCAGAAAGGAAAGAGGAAGGTCATTCTCTGGGCAAAGTAGGGCAAATCAAAATAATAACAATGTTAAAAGGGAAAAGAGCCAAAGGGCCCAGCGCTGATGGAAAATGGCATTTAAGAGATAAAAATCTGTTCCCTGTCAGCAGCAGAGCCAAAGAAGTAGCCCTTGGCCACAGAAAGCTTTAGACTCTCAGCTCCGTCTAACAGTGGCATTTCAATTTGTGTATTTTATGCCTCGCAGATATTTGACTATAAAAGAGTAATACATTTCAAATTGAAAGGTTTAAACTTGTACATTCAGGGTTCTTTGTTTCTTTCTTTCGTGTTATTGGCAAGGCAGAGCCACAGAAAACCATAAAATGCAGATGCAAAAGCTCAGCGAGATAAAAATCGCAGAAGCACTTGGGCACCGCACTTCCACAAGGAGCAGCTCACAACACAGTAGCGAAAGAGCCACGAAGACCCCCTAAACCATCCCAGTTTTATGGACTTTTATCAGGAAGAGCCACAGCTACTGGATGAACGAGTGAGTGGCAGGAAGTCATTTGCTGCAGCAATATCATATGTTAAAATTACATCCTGCCTCCCACAA
This sequence comes from Podarcis tiliguerta, assembly GCF_965153285.1. Classification (NCBI taxonomy): domain Eukaryota; kingdom Metazoa; phylum Chordata; class Lepidosauria; order Squamata; family Lacertidae; genus Podarcis; species Podarcis tiliguerta. Next base: position 14,284,991 of record NC_139536.1, on the reverse strand, counting down.
ACATAGATGGCCTTCAGGGAACATGAGATGAATTCATGGAGCAGAGGGCTATCAATGTCTACTAGATGTCACAGACTGGTTGGACACAGAGGGATGGTGGGAGGAACCCAGCTGGGGAACGCTCAAGGGAAGAAAGCTCAAAGCCTGAGAATTGGGGGTGGGACCATGAATTGGTGGTGGGACCATGAGTGGTCAGAGGGAGAAGACTAGGAGGTGTTGGAAGCTGAAGAGGTAGCAGGGCTTAGTGTGCAGGGAAAGTCTGTGGCAGAAGCAGGAGAGGATAGAGGCCAAGGGGCAGAAATGAGTCTGGCTGCTGAAGAGTTGCAGGTGTCTCCCACTCCTGCTGCAACAAGCTTCCCTCTCCAATGGTCTCCCAGAACCAGGAGAGGCATGAAGAGGGCAGAGGAGAAGTTAGCTTCATGCAGGTGCAGATTGCTTGGGGAAATGCTTGCATAGGAGGGGTCTTGGGCAGCTGTGGGGAAGCAGGGACCTTCAGTCTCAGCAATGGCTTCATGGGGGCAAGACTGCTGGAGATGAGTTGTGGTGCTCATTGGGCCTGACCTTTCTGTGCAGCTCCTATTTTTGCTAATAAAGGGGGTAACTCCAACTTGCTTGGTGTAATTTATGGCTGGCTCGCTCCTGTCATTAGCTTCCCATAGGTTGGCCACTGTGAGAACAGGATGCTGGACTAGATGGGCCACTGGCCTGATCCAAAAGGGTGTTATTATTTTATTATGTAGCATATTGTCCTAGACAATCCACATCATCCCCTAAAGTAGGAGTTGAATGCCCACTCCCACCATCCCTGACCACTGGTCATGTCTCCTGGGGCTGATGCTAGTTGAAGTAGGGCTACCTTTGAAGGTGACCTGGAAACTACAACTAATCCAGAATGCGACAGCTGGACTGGTGACTGGGAGCGGCCGCCGAGACCATATAACAACGGTCCTAAAAGACCTACACTGGCTCCCAGTACGTTTCCAAGCACAATTCAAAGTGTTGGTGCTGACCTTTAAAGCCCTAGATGGCGTCAGCCCCATATATCTGAAGGAGCGTCTCCACCCCCATCGCTCAGCCCAGACACTGAGGTCCAGCTCCAAGGGCCTTCTGGCGGTTCCCTCACTGTGAGAAGTGAGGTTACAGGGAATCAGGCAGAGGCCCTTCTTGGTGGTGGCGCCCGCCCTGTGGAATGCTCTCCCACCAGATGTCAAGGAAATAAAGAACTATCTGACTTTTAGAAGATATCTGAAGGCAGCCCTGTTTAGTTTTTAATGTTTGATGTTTTAACACTTTTTATTATTATTACGTGGTTAATATTACATGGGACGCGGGTGGCACTGTGGGTTAAACCACAGAGCCTAGGACTTGCCGATCAGAAGGTTGGCAGTTCGAATCACCATGACGGGGTGAGCTCCCATTGCTCGGTCCCTGCTCCTGCCAACCTAGCAGTTCAAAAGCACGTGAAAATGCAAGTAGATAAATAGGTACCATTCCAGTGGGAAGGTAAACAGTGTTTCTGTGCACTGCTCTGGTTCGCCAGAAGCGGCTTAGTCATGCTGGCCACATGACCCGGAAGCTGTATGCCGGCTCCCTCAGCCAATAAAGCGAGATGAGTGCTGCAACCCCAGAGTCGGCCACGACTGGACCTAATGGTCAGGGGTTCCTTACCTTTTACCTTTTTATTATTAGTACTAATATTCTGTTGGGAGCCTCCCAGAGTGGCTGGGGAAACCCAGCCAGATGGGCAGGGTATAAATAAATTATTATTATTATTATTATTATTATTATTGAGTCCAACAGCATTTGGAGAGCACCAGTCGGGGGAAAACTATCCTACAGCTCAAGTCGATTCTTTCCCACCATCCATTCCTCCTATGTTCTCTGCTCCTTTGTTTCCTCTTCCCCCTCTCTCTTACACACACACACACACACACACACACACACACACACACACACCACCCCTGACACTGAGCTGCTTCTTTTCTCCTGTGAGAAACCCATTTACAACTGCACACCCCATTATTCAGGACACAAGCGGCAACTCCTTTGTTATACTTAACAATTTTTTAAAGAGGGAAATGGATAATCTTTCAAAGAAAACAGCTCCTCTGACACAATTTGCAAATCCACTCTCTCTCAGGAAACTACTTGACCTTTCCCACAATAGACTGGAACACAAGAAATTGCGTGAGGATATTGCGGCCGTCGCAGATTTACAGGGTTTTTTTCTTTCTTCCCTTTTTCCAGGTGGCTTCATTAACGGAGTCGCACGCGCCCGAAATGAATGCATTATTAAAATGAGCTGCATTGCGCTCTTTAAATATTAGCAAAATAAAAGCCGCTTTATTTTGAAAACGCAGGCTGCCAAGGATGATAAAGCGCGGAGCTTACAAGCCAGCCCTGAAAGAGACAGCCCTTCAAAGCTAAATGCTGGAAGGTTAGCGATGCAATATTGATGATTTCCCCCGCTTAATAAACTTATAGGATTCGCAGAGCGATCTGTATCCTATTATCGATCGCCAGGCAAAACTCCAGGAGAAGTTACTGGCAATGGGTCAATAGAGGGGAAGGTAAACAGGCAGCTGTTCCTCCCGCTCTTCTTGATGGAAACGAATGCGTGCAAGAGTCATTTCCTCGCCTGAAATATGGCGCACCAACGAGGAACACCGCGGCATACAGATCAATATGCAGAGGCCGGAATATGCACAGCCAATTATGATCAGAAACATTCGGAATGGATTGTTAGCAGGGAACGAAGCCCGCAGCCATATCCCTAGCATGAAACCTCCAAACACTGCTGCGCCTAATGGCCTGATGCTTGAAATGTGATTTAAAAATAAATAAATAAAAAGGATCGAAGGCATCCATGCTGCACGTGGCCCTGATAAACCTTTTCTTTCCAGAGCCTCCTTCTTCATCATCTGTTTCTGCCAGCGGAACTGCACCGAGGGAACAGGTGCAGTTGTTCCAGGTTAGTACCCCAAACTGGGGGGTTCTCAATCTCTGCTTTAAGACATCGGCAGTAAACTGGTGTCCTGTATCCCATAAGTGGAACATTTATTGATGGGCCAGAATAACAGTATTGACACACTGCACTCTCCCATATATCAGCGTAGTGCACGGCAATATAATTTTTTTTAAAAAAAGCATTAAAAGCAGTGCAGCACAATATTCAGGCCCGTCAGCATAAAAAAAGGTCTTTGAGAGATGGCTGAAAGTCAAAACGTGAGGGTGCCTGCTGCATGTATGCTGGATGAACATTCCACAGCTTGGGACCAGTGCCACTAAATGCCTCATAGGCCTTGGTAACATAGGAGACAACTGAGGCCATATGCACACCATATATTATTAACCTGTCATTTTTATTATTTCATTTGTATCCCCACCATTCCTCTGAGAAGCTCAAGGTGGCTCACATAGCCCTCCTCTGCCCCACCTGATCTGGAAACCAAGCCTAATGAGTGGGGTATGCCCAGCCTGGAAGAGACTAAGAGGAGATATGCTAGTCATTTTCAAATATACAAAGGGCTGTCACTAAACTATGGCTCTTTCATTGTTGTTTTTTTTTGGGGGGGGAGAGATGAGGAGTCATTTCTTTTTCGCTTTCAGGACTCATTTAGAAACAAGCCAACCTGCTTCCAGCAGAGGGATGGAAGATGGCAATACTTTATGTTTCACTTTGTATTCATCACATGCCACTGTTTCTGTTCTGCTGCAGTTTGTCTTCTGTCAGAAACTACCTTATTCGGGTTGCTACCTGCTATCGACAAATTATGCAACTTACTTATTTCATTAGGTAAACATGCAAATTACATTGCCATTAGGTTATTTTACCCAAAGGAAACACAATCCAAATGGAGGTGGGGAAGCAATCAACGTTGTGTTGCTTGAAGACTGAAAGCAACAACAGCAGGGAATACGGATCACAGTCATTGGATTGGGTTTTTTCCGGGACATGGGATGTATACAGTGACAATTCGGTTTCCATTTTCCTCAGAATTCTCAGACATCCCAATTTCAACTGTTATGGAATCTCCCAATTTTTATTTCTATTTTCTGAAAACAGGACGAACAAGCTAGGGGTTTTTTTGAGGTACGGAACACAGACTATGAATCCTTTGTGACGCCTTAAAACAGTAGTCCAAATAAATCTTAGAAGGCATCACAGGGATTGTGTCCCGACAGGCAAGATATGGTATCTTCCTGCATTGACATGATTACTGTACTTTGCCCGGCTCAAGATAATTCCCCTCTGGAAAGGTCAGATATGTTCAGCAATATTTTCCTTAAACCAGTAAAATAAAGATACAGAGAGAGCCACAGCAGGACACCAATCAGGAGTCTAGGCAGAGGGGGAACGACATTGCTTTGTACGAAAGGCTTCAATCTACCTCTGTTGAAAATCCTTCCTCGTGTTTTACATCCAAGGAGATGCTGTCGAGGCTACACAGGTGGGAGATGCATAGCTGAGTCACTCATGAAGGTAATGAGACTGTTGGATGAAATATTGTAACGGGAAATTTAACGGGGAGGGGGAAAGGAAGCTAAAATTACCTCCCCCCTAGAACATCTTGCCATTCTAGAACTGAGATTGAAGTGGAGGGTGAGATAAACAGAGAGGCAGGATTTGCCTCTTCCACAGATTTTCCAAGAGGGTGTTGCCCAGCTGCCCAACATATCCACAGCTTTCACCTCAATGTTTCTTCTAAGCACTCCCTTCCCTGCAAGCACTGTCACAGCCATTCTGGATATTGCCTTTCCAACCTTGTGAGCCTGGGATTTGTACTGCCAAGCGCTCCTGCTCAGGTTGAGGGAGCTTCCAAACGGTACTTGATTCTTGAGGTGGGATGGATAAAGGCCCGGACTGGCCATCTGGCAACTCGGGCAAAGGGGCCAGTATACAAGATTTTATTATACAGTGGTGCCCCGCAAGACGAATACCTTGCAAGACGGAAAACCCGCTAGACGAAAGGGTTTTCCGTTTTTCAATGCGCTTCGCAGGACGAATTTCCCTATGGGCTTGCTTCACAAGACGAAAATGTCTTGCGATTCTGGGTTTTTTTTCCGCTCCCCACCCCCTTTTTCTAAGGCACTAAGCTGCTAATAGCCTTTTAGCAGCTAATCCGCTAATCCCTTAAGCCTTTAATAGCCGCTAATAGCGCTAATCCGCTAATGGGCTTGCTTTGCAAGACGAAAAAACCGCTAGACGAAGAGACTTGCGGAACGAATTAATTTCGTCTTGCGGGGCACCACTGTATATAGATATAAAAACCCTCCCAAAATGTGATGGCGTGTGAACATTGGCAGCAAGAAATTGCCCAAGAAATTCTCAATCCACCGGAGCCACAGAGGAGGCTTTCCCTAAGTCAGATCTGGGAAGGGGAGAGAGAAAGAAGCAGAGGACAGAGGTGAAAGATCACCTGGCTTTTGCTTTGGTGTGGCATTGGAGGAACATGGTTGTCTGTCTTCTCTTCCTCTCCTTGTTTGGCTGGTTGGTCTCACCTTGCCCAAGCAGCTGGATGAGGGTAGGAGGGACCTGCCCCTCATCTGGGCAGGTGGCATCTGGCTTCCAGTTACAGAAAGGGAGGCATGCAGAAGGGGGCAGCTGGCTTACAGAGTTCGAACAATGCCGGGCTTCCAAACTAGATGGAGAGGACAGCAGGGGAGAAAACTGATCCAGCCCAGCAAAGGTAGATTTATTGATCCCGGTGCAAAGCTGCAACACCTGACCTAGAAGGCTTCCCACCTCCCACAAGACTAAAAGGTGAGGGGATGACTAAGTGTGGCATTCAGTAGTGATCAGGACTGGCCCAAGGCAAGGCAAGGGGCCATGCTTGTGACTAACTAGTGAAATTATTAATAATTATTATTTATTATTTATACTCCGCCCATCTGTCTGGGCTTCCCCTGCCACTCTGGGTGGCTTCCAACAAAATATTAAAATACCGTAATGCATCAAACATTAAAAGCTTGCCTAAACAGGGCTGCCTTCAGATGTCTTCTAAAAGTCTGGTAGTTTTTGTTCTCTTTGACATTTGGTGGGAGGGCGTTCCACAGGTTGGGTGCCACTACCGAGAAGGCCCTCTGCCTGGTTCCCTGTAACCTCACTTCTCGCAGTGAGGGAACCGCCAGAAGGCCCTAAGCGCTGGGCCTCAGTGTCCGGGCAGAATGATGGGGGTGGAGACGCTCCTTCAGGTATACAGGACTGAGACCGTTCAGGGCTTTAAAGGTCAGCACCAACACTTTGAATTGTACTCGGAAATGATGGAATAATGCCTGGACAAGAAGGGGATCATTCCCTGCTCCACATACCAGGAACTCTGGGGTAGATGTCTATTCACAGCTAACACATTAAACACATACTTTAAGGGGTATTGTTCTTAATGCGTGCACACACACACAATAAACACAGAAAAATAATTTGACATACTGTTTGAATCTGGACTGCTGTGTCCTCAATGGTGGCGCCAATTTTTGGTCCCTGCCTATCACTATATGGGCACAGGATGCTAAGGGCTTGTGTGTAGCAGCTGGGGGGGAAAAATCACAAAATAGAAACCCCACTCACCCACAAAAAATTATCAGTGGGGTTGAAAGGAAGAGGCTCACATTGAGAATGGGTGTAAGAAAGAGATTAATATCTTCTCAGAGACCTGAATTATTTAGGTTGTGCCTCTCTCCCTCTCTCTCTCTTTTTTATCCAGAGCAGACATGAGTGTCACTTTTTCCATTTCCAGTATGAATTATAGTACTTTTTCTGAATTAGGGAGCTAAACAGAAGTTCTTGTCCTGAAGACATGAAGTCCTATTGCTCTGTCACAACTCACAACACTGGCAAATATATATATATATATATAGAGAGAGAGAGAGAGAAATGTGATCATTTTTTTAAAAAGCCTTATGGCCGAGGGATATCTCAGAACACAATGTCATTACACAGAAATTAATTTTGTTTTTTGTTTGTTTCTTTCATATTTGGGATGGCAAATTGTCTGGCTCAAAGGCTCAAGCCAGCATTGAATTTATGCTGCCTTTCGAAGGGCCCTGGTCTCAGAGCTACCTCAGGGCTGCTCTAGGAGTTAATGGAAACGCAATGCATCACCGGTACGATGAGACTGAAAGAGTTAGAAGAAATAAGAAGAAATGCTGGATTCGGCATCCTGTGAGAAACTCACAGGCAGAATTTGAGCACAAGAGCAACTCTCCCCTGCTGTGGCTTACAGCATCTGGTATTCAGGAACACTGCTGCCTTCAACTGTGGCTAGTAGCTCTTGATAGCCCTCTCCAAGTTGGTGGCCATTGCTGTCTCCTGTGGCAATGAGTTCCATAGTTTAACTATGCACTGTGTGAAGTGGGACTCGTGAGCACTGCATATATTGGTAGGCATACAGAATGGTGCTCAACACAAGCTCCATTGCCCGGTCAAAAAAATCTAGGGCAGAACTGAAGGGGCACATTTTGGATGAAGAGTGTTGGGTGTGGGGTTGTATTCTGCAGAGGCACTGGACAACACTTCCCATGATTCCTCATCATTGGCCATGCTGTCTGGATCTGATTGGAGTTATAGTCTCCATCATCTTTAGGCACCAGATTGGGGAAGGCTGGTGCTAGCTGCTGAATTGAGGACTACGGCAGCAGAGCCCAGGTGTGCCTCTTAGACTCTTATTAGCCTGGTCTCTGTGGTGTTCAACCTGCTCCTCTTCAACTCAGTCAGAACAGGTGACTTGAGGAGGAAATGAGGGCTTGGCTGGCTCTACAGAACTGACACTCTGGCTTGGATTCTCAGTCTGAGTCAGCTGTCCACTGAGTAAAAGGTAAAGGACCCCTGGACGGTTAAGTCCAATCAAAGGCGATTATGGGGTGCGGCACTCATCTCGCTTTCAGGGCGAGGGAGTCGGCGTTTGCTCACAGACAACTTTCTGGGTCATGTGGCCAGCATGACTAAACCACATCTGGTGCAATGGGACACAGTGACAAGTTCCAGAGTGCACGGAAATGCTGTTTACATTCCTGCTGCAGTGGTACCTATTTATCTACTTGCACTGGTGTGCTTTTGAACTGCTAGCTTGGCAGGAGCTGGGACAGAGCAATAGGAGCTCACGCCATTGTGGGGATTCGAACCGCCAATCTTACGATCAGCAAGCCCACTATGACTGTGTTTGCATATGTATATTACTTAGACCAGTGTGGGACGCTGGTTATATGTATCTTTTGTAACCCATCTGTGTCCACATTGCCCACTCAACTGGAATTGACACTTTTACAGGTGCCATATAATACCCACACCACATTTGTAAGAACTAGGTTGTTTAGTGTGGCATCACTGACACTTGGGAACTCCCTGCTTATTGATAGAAAAAGGGAAGGCGCTTTCCTGTTATTTTCTTTTTGGTGCCTGCTGGGTAAAGGTAAAGGTACCCCTGCCCGTATGGGCCAGTCTTGACAGACTCTAGGGTTGTGCGCCCATCTCACTCAAGAGGCCAGGGGCCAGCGCTGTCCGGAGACACTTCCCGGTCACATGGCCAGTGTGACATCGCTGCTCTGGCGAGCCAGAGCCGCACACGGAAACGCCGTTTACCTTCCCACTAGTAAGCGGTCCCTATTTATCTACTTGCACCCGGGGGTGCTTTCGAACTGCTAGGTTGGCAGGCGCTGGGACCGAACGACAGGAGCGCACCCCGCCGCGGGGATTCGAACCGCCGACCATTCGATCGGCAAGCCCTAGGCGCTGAGGCTTTTACCCACAGCGCCACCCTGCTGGGTAGGGCAAGCCTATTCAGATGTTTAGAAAGTTTGTATGACTTTCCATTTGTTTTAGCCTACCCTGTTGTGGTCGAAACTTTCTGTATATTTTAAATTATAGTTGTAATTTTCTTTAGTGGTAATTCACTGCTTTATATTCTTCCTTTTTTTGTAAAAAGCTTTGAGGTTTTGTTCTACAACCAAGCAGTATATAATGAAATAAACAAATAAAAAAACTGATACGATGCCAATGATGATGATTAAAAGCAAAATATCTATCGTAGTGAAATATTTCCAAAGCAATGGGGTGCCATTGGTGTGTGGTTGCTGCAATGCAACAGTGATACTGACATTAAAAGTATGGCGATCATTAGTTCAGCTGTAAACCACCCATGTTTTCAATGAGCATGTAGGGAACCTCTAGATTAACCTCTAGATTCTCCAAGGCACAGTGCCTCTGAGTGCTGGTTGACAGGGAGAAAACATTAAAGGTAAAGGTAAAGGGACCCCTGACCATTAGGTCCAGTTGTGACCGACTCTGGGGTTGTGGCGCTCATCTTGCTTTATTGGCCGAGGGAGCCGGCGTACAGCTTCCAGGTCATGTGGCCAGCATGACTAAGCCGCTTCTGGCAAACCAGAGCAGCACACAGAAACACTGTTTACCTTCCCACCGGAGTGGTACCTATTTATCTACTTGCACTTTGACCTGCATTTGAACTGCTAAGTTGGCAGGAGCAGGGACTGAGCAACGGGAGCTCACCCCGTCGCGGGGATTTGAACCGCTGACCTTCTGAATGGCAAGTCCTAGGCTCTGTGGTTTAACCCACAGCGCCACCCACATCCTGGAGAAAACAATAAGAGATGGCTAATGCAGACCTTACAAGCATCCCTATTTTCCAGGGACAGTCCTGAATTTACAGAAGCACACTCCAGTTTCTGATTTGATCCTGTAATGTCCTGCTTTTCCTTAAAGGTAAAGGGACCCCTTTTCCTTAGGACATCCCTGTTTTCATCGGACAAATGATGGATGGTATGGAGTTATTTGACCCCCGAGCCAAGGAGAAAAGTAACTATACAACCGTTTGAAGAGATCTGAAGGCAGCCCTGTATAGGGAAGTTTTTTTAAAAAATGTTTAATGTTTTATTATGTTTCTATATATGTTGGAAGCCACCCAGAGTGGCCGGGGAAACCCAGTCAGATGGGCGGGGAACAAAGAATAAAATTATCAATATTGCTATTAATATTTTTGAATAAAACACCCCGATTTTCATTGGAGAAATGTTGGAGGGTATGCTTTTACCCCCAATCCCCATTTATGAGTTTTCTAAGAGGCTTCTGTTTGGTCACTGCAAAGATACTGGAATAAATGGGCCTTTATAGTCTGGTACGAAGTTAATAAATGAACAAAACTTTGCTCTTTGCTGTTATAAATATATAATGTTTCCCAGCCGTGGCTCTGCCATCTCTCAGGTCAACAGTTCAAGGCACCCTTTGGGCTTGAAGCCTAACAAGATGCAATCTTGTTCCCTAAAAAGAGAATCGCTGCTATTCATTTCACCCTTTCTTCCCATTACAAGGGAGTCTTCATGCAGAAGAGCAGTCAAACGCACAGCCTGTCTCCCACCTGCAATCTAAAATATTACCATCTCAAGAGGCCTCTGAGACATGCTTCCCCTCAGCCCCGAATATTTGGAAACTGCTCGAAGATACTTCAAGTTCTTAAAACTGTGTTCTTCTGTTCTTGTATTTACCATGCTTTGTTATGAATCTTTTAAAAGGACTCTGCATTTTCTAAATGCTTTATAGCAGATCTGGGAGCGCCGCTACTCATTTGACATTTCCCTGCCTCTTACAAAGAAGCAGCATTATGTCATTTTTTTTTTAACCAAAGGAGGCGGAATCTGTCAGCGGCAGAGCAATGGCGAGCACACGGCACATTTTATTAAAATCTGAATTTAATTACAGAATCTGTTGCATCTCAGAAGCGATAAGCCTTCTCTTTTTACCAGGTTCTCCAAGATGAAAAAGGGAAAGATGTGAAAGAAAGGAGGGGAAAGCCCACAGCTATAAAACCGGGGGGGTGAGGTGGGGAGCAAATGCTTGTCTCCCCTGACTTAAAGAAACATTATATAGCATTATCAGACAGAAGAAAGCTGATAAGTTGTCAAATCAAACATAAATAAATAACACACCGACTTAAGAAACTTTAATAAAACCCATTGATAAGAAGGGACTGGAAGTCACTCCTTGGTAAGAAAAAAGACGGAGGCAAGAAAAAAGAAGTCTGTAGGGTGGAAAGATTTGAAAACCTTTGAAGGTGTATCATTTTTAATGGAAGACAAGCTAGCAGAGGAAGATTGGGAAGGTGCAAAGCAGCCAGTTACTTCTTCAGGGCTGTAAAACCTTGGCCGAAGTGGTCTTCACCAATGTTGCTGCAAAGTATTTTGGGTGGGTGGGCTTTGTACAAGTGTTTGCTCCACTACTGGTGGTTATTACATACTTGCTGGTCTCAATATTTAAACTAAAAAGAAGTTTATTTTATCCAGAAGCAACCAGAGCGAGGGCTGGAATCACCAGTGGTGTAGCGTGGGTTGTCAGCACCCGGGGCAAGGCAAGTAATTTGCACCCCCTAACCTGTGGATTTTAGCAGGGGGCAGGGAGCTGCAAGTGCGAGCGCGCGCGCCCCAGATGTTGCACCCGGTGCGGCCGGCCCCCCCTGTACCCCCCACACTATGCCACTGGGAATCACTGCCCTAACTCTGATTTGGCTTTAAACATTATTGTGTACCCAAATCTCTTGGCTATATAGCATTGCCTTGAAAGGAGTGACTGCGATATGCTTTCTTGAAAATCTCCTCTCCAAAATACCCATAGGGCAGAGTCAAGGCTCAGCTCAGAAACAGAACTGAATGGGGCGGGGCCTGTTCATCCCTACTGAAGATTTGCAAATGAGTTTACTTTGCATAAGGTGTCACTAGCTCTTATTGGTGAAGAATTTTGATTTCTGCAGCGAAGCATACTGATGATAAATTCCAGGAGTTGCAATACTGATGGTCCTGCTCGCAAGTAGACCCATTGTAATTAATGGACATGACTCACTAAAGTTCGTTAATTTCAGTGGGTCAGCTCTGAGCAGGATTTACTTGAATGCGACCCAAGGAAAGCAGAACTGAAGGCGTAAAATACACAAAACACCTTTTCGACAATATGTTTCTCATACGTTTCCAAATTAAAAATTGTACACCTGTAACAAAAGGTTTGAAATGGTAAGCAGGTGAAGAAGTCTGCTTGCCTCAGCAGAGAATTAATCAGGTTTGCTATTGCAGGAAGCTTAGATGATAAACGCCTAATTTCTTCAGTGTCTGTGAAGGAGGGATCAGCTGTACAGTTCAAATGAAGAGGCGTCTTAATTAACCTGCTGATCTTGCTTATTCTTAATTAAACCCAGAAGCAGGTAGGGGAGATAAGTTAAAACACCATGGCAACAAGTGACTTTTTAAAAAACAGGCAGAGAAAACCAGAACCAAAATGAACTACGGGCACACAAATGGATGTGAATCTTACTAGAGGAACATCTGCAAAGCATAATTTGGTTTTAAGATATGTTGGTGAGAGGCGGTCTGGTGTAGGAGTTAAAGCACTGCACAAGGACCTGGGAGACCAGAGTAGTAGTAGTAGTAGTAATAATAATAATAATAATAATAATAATAATAATAATAATAATTTTATTATTTATACCCTGCCCATCTGGCTGGGTTTCCTCAGCCACTCTGGGAGGCCTCCAGAAAAATATAAAAACATAATAAAACGTCAAATGTTAAAAACTTCCTGATACAGGGCTGCCTTCAGATGTCTTCTAAGAAGTTGTGTAGTTCTTTATCTCCTTGATATCTAATGGGAGAGTCCTCCACAGGGAGGGTGCCACTGCCAAGAAGGCCCTCTGCCTGGTTCCCTGTAATTTCACTTCTCACAGTGAGGAAACAGCAAGAAAACCCTCCTTCGAGTATACTGCGTTGAGGCCGTTTAGAGCTTCAAAGTGTTGGTACTGACTTCAGAAATGTATTGGGAGCCAGTGAAGATCCTTTAGGACCAGTGTTATATGGTCCCGGTGGCTACTCCCAGTCATCAGGCTAGCTGTTGTGTCCTGAATTAGTTGTAGTTTCCAGGTCACCTTCAAAGGTAGCCCCATGTAGAACACATTGCAGTAGTCCAAGCGGGAGATAACCAGAGCATGCACCACTCTGGCGAGACAGTCTGCAGGCAGGTAGGGTCTCAGCCTGCGTACCAGATGGAGCTGGTAGACAGCTGCCCTGGACACAGAATTGACCTGCACCTCCATGGACAACTGTGAGTCCAAAATGACTCCAAGTCTGCGCACTTGGTCCTTCAGGGGCACAGTTACCCCATTCAGGACCAGGGCGTCCCCCACACATGCCTGCCCCCTGTCCTCCAAAAACAGTACTTCTGTCTTGTCAGGATTCAACCCCCATCTGTTAGCCACATTCATCCTCCAAGCACCTCCAGACACTCACACAGGACAGGACATTCAACACCTTCACTGGTGTGAAGGAGAGATAGGGACCAAAAAGACAACAAAACTAAACACTTTTCTGTACTCAGAAAAAAACAAACATACAAATTTTGAGTGAGGAACGCATCTTATAAAGTAATGCACTTGTCTCAAAAGAGAAAATAATTCTATAGGATTTTATTTTATTTTTGTATTCCCCCCCCCCCAAAAAAAAATAGGAAGAGGAAGAGGAAGTCCTTGGTTGGGTACGGGAACTCCTGTCCTCCATATTTTTCATCCTTCCCCTCTCCCCTCAGATTTTCTATTCTCAACAGACTTCAAAGAGGTATTTTTACTCTAAGGGAGCAATGGTGATTTTCAACATCCCTTCAACTACAGATAATTCTAGAGACAAGAGATTATTATTCCATTGTGCCCTTTCAGTTGCATCCCAAGAGTTCAACAATTCTGGATCCCCTACAGCTACAGTGTTCTTTGATAGCAGAAATGTGGCTTAGGAGAAAGGACTTTAATGGAAAGTGAGTTAGAGCTAGTCCACTATAGTCAGTCCATGGAAGAAAGGCCGCTGACTGCAGAGAGTAATAGGTGAAAAGGTCTGGGGAGGGAGCAGGTGCAGGTCAACAGCAAGGATAGAATTCAGGGCATCAGTAGATGGTGCTCTGTCATGTTCACTATTTAAAGGTGCATGCTGTAAATCTGGGGTGCCATCCAGAAGTTGCTAGGCTGTGACTCCCATGGCTAATGGTCACAGATGATCAGGCTTGTAGTCCAGCAAAATCGGGGGGGGGGGGCACAGCATCGGGCACCCCTACTGTAAACAGTGGAATGCAGGTCAGTGGCTATGTGCACATCATGCACACACACAGACACACACAAACACACACACCCCATAAAGGGAAGTGAGATGGGGAATACGGAATTTGAGAAAGAGAGGATTAGAAATAATATATAATAATATAATAATTTATTATTTATACCCCGCCCATCTGGCTGAGTTTCCCCAGCCACTCTGGGCGAATTCCAATCAAGTGTTAAAAACAAAACAGCATTAAATATTAAAAACTTCCCTAAACAGGGCTGCCTTCAGATGTCTTTTAAAGATAGGATAGCTGCTTATTTCTTTCACATCTGAAGGGAGGGCGTTCCACAGGGCGGGCGCCACTACCGAGAAGGCCCTCTGTCTGGTTCTCTGTAATCTCACTTCTCACAATGAGGGAATGCCAGAAGGCCCTTGGCGCTGGACCTCAGTGTCCGGGCTGAGCGATGGGGGTGGATATGCTCCTTCAGGTATAATGGACCGAGGCCGTTTAGGGCTTTAAAGGTCAGCACCAACACTTTGAATTGTGCTCAGAAACGTACTGGGAGCCAATGCAGATCTCTCAGGACCAGTGTTATGTGGTCCCGGCAGCCACTCCCAATCACCAGTCTAGCTCCCGCATTCTGGATTAATTGCAGTTTCCAGGTCACCTTCAAAGGTAGCCCCACATAGAGTGAATAGCAGTAGTCCAAGCGGGAGATAACCAGAGCATGCACCACTCTGGTGAGACAGTCCGCAGGCAGGTAGGGTCTCAGCCTGGGTACGAGATGGAGCTGGTAGACAGCCGCCCTGGACACAGAATTGACCTGCGCCTCCATGGACAGCTGTGAGTCCAAAATGACTCCCAGGCTGCGCACCTGGTCCTTCAGGGGCACAGTTGCCCCATTCAGGACCAGGGAGTCCCCCACACCCACCCGCCCCCTGTCTCCCAAAAACAGTACTTCTGTCTTGTCAGGATTCAACCTCAGTCTGTTAACCGCCATCCATCCTCCAACCGCCTCCAGGCACTCACACTCAATGCTCTTCAAGAACATTCAATTATCTAAAACACAAACACACAACCCCTCCCCCAAAAAGAAAAACCCAAGAAGGTATGAAGATGGTGTTAAATCAAGACAGGGATGGGTGGGAGAAAACAAAGAACTGGCTCCTGTTGTTCTGCCATGAACAAAGGCAACATGATGGTACCGATAAAAGCTCAAAGAAAATTAAATACCAAGAACGATTGGGCTGAGCCAAGCAATAACACGCACAGGGGGATTCTGAGTTATGGCTGAAACTGTGGCTTTAATTAAGCCCAGTTGTAGCTGCATTGGGGATTGTTAAAAATCAACACAAAGGCTGCTAACATTTGTTTAGCAGTCTATGGAAAGTTTCCAGGTATTCCTCTTAAAAAGATATGAGCAAGAATTGAGCCATCACTGCAATTGCCACCAGCTGTACTGTGGCAAATCCAAGGGGGTGCACACTGCTCCCGTGGTCAATAATTGCACACATACTGTATACACACAACCCAAATTCCAATGTATCTTCTGGGAACAGTATCTGTCAGTCTAAGGATGCTTCATCACAGAGTGTTTTAGCCCCAAATGCTCTCTTTCAGCGCCTTCAGATGTCTACACGCACCTGTTCCCCTCATCTAAGCAAAGGTAAAGGGGCCCCTGACCATTAGGTCCAGTTGTGACCGACTCTGGGGTTGCGGTGCTCATCTCACTTTACAGGCTGAGGGAGCTGGCGTACAGCTTCTGGGTCATGTGGCCAGCATGACTAAGCCGCTTCTGGCTCATCTACCTGTACACTTCCCCTCATCTACCTGTACAGAAAAAACCCACAGAGAATCTCAGTCCATGTGGGAGAAGTTAATAAAGACACCATAAATGCACTCCATGCCTTCTCCTCAGCTGAACTTAATGCACAGTGCAGAGCTCATCATGTTCACATATGAAATGTGGATACAATCTGAAAACTTCCAGGACCAACTGGGCTCCAACAGTGCATAGCACAACAACCCTACATTGTTGCACGGCAGCACAAATACCTACTGTGTGGGAGAAGGAACTTTAGTTCCACCCTGCATTGGACACAACCTCTTGAAGGCCTCTCACAGACACCTGAGATCCAGGCTGCAAATTGTGGAGCAATCAAAGTAGAGCTTGTAACTTGGAGGCCTGCTGTCTAGATCCATGCCCATCACCAGCATTGAAGGTTGCAAGGGTTGCCTGGATGTCAGGAGTAAGTGGATGTCCTTGAGGGAGTGGGTGATCTCTGAAGAAAGCAGTGGGCAGTCCCTTGCTAATGAAAACAAGCCTAGATCCCACTGAACATATAACAACCACACAGTCTCTAATCTTCCCTGTTAGGGAAAATATTAGAGAGGAAGGTCGCCTCTCAACTCCAGGTAATTTTGAAGGAAACCAATTATTTAGGATCTTTCCAGTCCATGTCACCCTTGTTTTTGGACAGAAACAGTCTCAGTTACGTGGATACACGAAGGAATGGGCAATGGAAGTTCAACCGTATTGGTCTTGCTGGACTTCTCAGTGGCTTTTGTTCTTATTGAGCTTGGTATCCTTCTGGAATGACCAGAGAGGGCTGGTCGTAGTAGGCCTTGATGTTTCAGTGACTCCAATCCTTTCTGGATGGCTGATTCCAGAAGGTAGTGCTGAACGAGTCTTGTTCATCTCCATGGTCTTTGGTGTGTGAATGCTGCAGGGTTCCATTTTGTCTTCTGTGCTTTATAATATCTATATGAAAATGCTGGAAGAAATCATTTTCGACCATCAAATCCCAGAGAGGCTGTGGAACCTTTGAACCGGTGTCTGGAGATACCATTGGGGTGGATGAAGGTAGAACAGCTGAATCTTAATCAAGACAAGGTGGTGAGGGTGAACAAGCAAGAACTTGATTCAGACACGATGGCGGTATTGTGGGTTGGGAAGCTGGCAACTGTGGATGGAGTTATGATACCTGGCCTGGATGAACTGCACTCCCCTTGAAGAACTATGTGCGTAGCTTGCAGGTGCTCCTGAACCTGTCACTATCTTGGTACAGCTGCTGTAAAATTAACCATAGTTGTTGACCCTGACTAGAGTTACCCAGGTCCTAGTTATCACCAAGCTGTCCAAGGAAACTCTTCCAAATGGATTACACTTGGTTCTTCAAGTGCTTTCCTTAATGTGAGTTTGGTTATGTGATTCTCAGCTGCTTTTGAATTCAGTTGGACTTACAAAACCAAGATGCTGCTTCCTGATAATTTATATTACTTGGTGTGTTGATGATATTCACGTGTACAGCTGTCACTTTGTGAAGGCATAACCCTGAAAGGTGGCCTATAACCCTCTTAAGTAAATAAAGGTCCAGAGGATTGCAAAACTCAGCTTTAAACTGCTGCTTAGCAACGTGCTTACAGGTTGGCCTGGTCAAGTCAACAGAAGCACTCAGTTCTCCATCTGTAAAATGGGAACAACATTAAGCTCCCTCTCAAGGGTTGACAGACATGATGACAATTGCAAAGCATTTTGGAGAACGGAAAATTGTGATCGGTTAAATAATAACAGCAATAACTGGACTAGAGGAATTATACAGCGATGGAGTGACATGTCAACAAACCACAATGCCTGTCTACTTGAGAGACCTCTGGCTTATCCTCTACTTTTCTTACCAGGGATCCATTCAACTCTGTGATTGTTGGAATGTCAACTTCATTATAGATCCTGATTGTTCAAGGGAGACAAATGGTTCCAGTGGCCTCTGGATTAGTGCCCTTAGAATAGTGCACCCCCAGTTGGGCGGAGCTGCAGCAATAGCATCCCAGCAGACATATCACTGATGGAGGAAGAGGGTTGAGGTGACAGCAAGATTGGGGCTGTGCAAAGGCACTTGTAGGAGTGCTGGATTGACTCTACTCACACAGCCCTGACCTCACAATCACCTCACTGCTCCTGCCCCAGGAAGCAGCAGAGCCACCACTGCCAGAAGGCTATTGCCAGCGGTTCTGCCCCACCGGGCAGGCTGCTCATGGTGCAGAACTCTGAAAGCCAACCACAGGATATGAAAACCATCTTTAAAATATACGACACCTAGCTTTAGTGGTCTTACACAACCTCCCAAGACTATTTGCATACCTAGGGCAATTTTCCATACCGGGTGTAATCAATGGTCTCTCGACCGTTCACCTAGTGAGAATTAAAGTTCCATATCTTTGCGAACAATCGTTGGTAGGTTGGGCTGGCTTTGATGAGACTGCTGCAGGATAAATGGTTAGTGGGCCACAGCTATTGTGTTTAAACGAATGCTCTTAAAATCAATTCCATTCTTCTTTCAAGGCACCGCTTCTTGGTTTCTGTGCTTCCTTTAATACAAGTTGTTATTGCCCAATCTCCACAAGCTATGGAAGGTTGGTTATAAAATAAGCACAGGCAATGCTTTCCTTAATAAATTTGTTCTGAACACCCACTTGTGGATTATTTATTTAATTTGACGTATTGTGATGCTTTTGCCAAAGCCTTCCCCCACCATCTGAATATACAAGTATAGTAATAATTAAAGGTTTTGGTTTGTTTTTTGTTTTTTAAAAAAACCCACTTTGGTTTCTCAAAGCGTTGACATCTACATGACTTCAGTTTCACTCATGTGTCAAATGTAGTTCAAAGACAGTCTGCACATTTATTTTGTTTGCTTCACCTAGGAATTGTCATTATCACAGTCTACAAAACATTAACTTTTTTTTTAATGGCAGAAAAAGAACACATCTGGAAGAAGCCAAGATCCCATGTACCTACACAAGCAAATCCACCACATAACCATTTCTCCTTCCCCCTCCCTGCCAGAAATCCAACTGTCAGAATTTACATCCTTACCTGCTGGGTAGCGTTCTATAACTGGCCAGTTGTCCACCTGTAATGTGGCGTTACCACCACTTCTTGTGAAACGTACTACGTGATATTTCCCATCATTAATGATTGCGTTGACCTCTTCAATTGCGATATCATCTGTCCCAACATTAAATTTAACTCCAATTTTCCCTTGGTGCTGTAAAGAAAAGCAAACGACAGAAACAACATGGTTAATCAGATGCCCATTTGAAAAACCAAAGCACTTTTAGGTGCAGTATTATGCACATAAAACACCGTGAAGATATCTTTTAACTTCTTCAGGACATGTGGTGGTAAGAATCCTCTGGGCCAAGACTGAACAATTTGTGATTGGGAATGGAGAAAACTTGTTTCTATACAAACAAGGAATTCTATGTTTCCAGTCATAACCCTTTGCTACCTACCCCGGCTCATTCAACTTTATTGTCTTAGAAACTATGAACCAAGGATAACCACCATACGGTTGTTTACATGAACACAAGTCAACATCTCTTGACCTGGCCTGAAGGTTATTCATTTCTTTTCATTCATTTCAACCACTGATTCACCCCCTTGACAACACAGGGCAAACAGAGGCAGAGGTGAGTTTCCTGGTTCTTATGCCTAGGATAAATGACTTTGTAAGGAGACTGTGCAGTTTTATAAAACAGGAAGACACCGAAAAGCAAAACATAGTCTAAAGTGCTTCTTGGGGTACTGGGGCTCAGAATGTCAGAACTCTGAATAGTCACTCGCTCCAAAACTTGAAGCTAGTTGAAATTCATTGGGAAACTTAAATTGCTCTGCTAAGGATACTGAAAGCCAGATCTTAGTGGTTTGGAAGCAAAGTCACACAGGACCCGATCAAATAGCGCCTGTCCCTGCATCAACCCATAAACATGATAGGATGAAACATGTGTGTTGCCCCTCTTCCCCTCCTGCCTGATTCTCTTGCCCAGCCTTCAGTGTCTTTGGGTGTTCAGTAGCATTCAAACAGGGCTTCCTTATGAAAAATCGGGTGCAAGTGGGATCATTGCACATGTGCGATATTCCAGAAAAAAATCAAGGGACTGACCATGAAATCAAATCCTATTCAATAGTTACGCCCTAGCGAGAATATTGGAGATGGCCTGGGTGTGCCAGAAGGCATAGAAAGAAGCCATGACACTCTCTCACTCTGTGGCAGCCTTCCTCATCATGGTTCCTTCTGTATGCTTTGGACTACAACCTCCATCATCCTTGACCCTTGACTCTGCTGGCTGGGGTTGATGGGACTTGTAGTGAGAAACATCTGGCGGGCACCAGGGTGAGAAAGTCGCTTGCTATAACACTCATGAGATAGGTTACTTGTAATACGCCCAATGGATCTTTAGCAAGCAGAGGAACTAAGAGTCAGCCATGAAAGGACAAAATTCTTTCATCTCTAATTAAAGCAACAACAACACAGAACTGTAGTGGTATCACTGGAAATAGCTGATTTATCTACGAACAACATTGCCCCTTCTCCGAGACAAGTATCCACTCCAAATGCTATTATCCATTTTAATTATTATTGAAAAAGCATCCGTAACGTGGCATTTATAGCTTAATGAAGTATCTTGCCATGTTCATTTAAAAATACTGACTAAAGCAATTATTGATTTCTGTTTCCACAGAAGACAGGCGAAATGCTTCATTTCTGAATAATGACTCTTATAAAACTAAAATGAGAAAGAAGCAACGTCGCAGAGCGTGTGTTAGGGAAAAAAGAAAGGAAGAGGTTACCGCTGGAGCCTGACTAAATAAATGATACTGCTGCATCCTAATTCTAGAAATGTGTTGTGGCTGCCATTGAAATGTCCTCGGGTTCAGGAACAGATAGAAAAATTCTTCATTTTAGCAAAAAATAATAATTCCTTATTCTACAACCTCTTGATCTTTTCTCTCTCTCCCTGCAAAATCTTTTTTCATCTCTAATGTAAGATCACATAGCTCTAACACCCACATAGCTACATAGATCTGCTTCTGCACAGCCCACAATGTGGAACAGTCTCTCTGGAATAGTCTTCCCCCAGAAACAAGGCGAATACATTTTTCTGACACATGCTGAAAATATTTCATTTCACCATGACTTTTGCTGGCTATTGATGTATGCCACAGTACAACTTTGTTTTGTTTTTTAACTTATTGAACACACCAAGGTTTACTTCTGAGTAGACAGGCCTAGGATCGCCCTATTCAAGTTACTTCTTGTTCATATTCAATTCCAAAACCAAACGGCATGAGAACGTGCATTTTCCCCGACATTTCTTAAAAGTTAACTGACAAATTGTGCAATTCACATGTTTTAATCACCCACTTACTCTGCTATTCATATTCAACAGAAAATGTACAAAATGCTAAATTGCTCTTGTGATGTAGCAATCACCCCTTTCACAAAATTATTAAACATACAAGAACTTTTCTAAAGGCACGTGACTCTAAAACACATGTACTTTACTCAGAGTTTTCCCTTCTGAAATCAAATGCTTTGACATAAAAAACCCCCGACCAAAACAAAAACCTAGCTGATTTTTTATCATGGTCGATAATCACAGTATTCACACACACAGCAATGCTTTCCCTACTTGCCTTCATTTGAGTCCTATGTACAATTTTACAAATAGCGGGAAAAGAAGCAAAACACCTTTTAAATAAATTTGAGCAGGTGCATGCAAATGATTTTAACCAGACACATGTCAGAGCAGCTCTTATGTGGAAAGAAGAAGAAGAGGAAGAAGAAGAAGAGGAAGAGGAAGAGGAAGAAGTAGAAGGCCAGAACAGAAAAACTGAAAATCAATCCAAGGGTGCATGAAAATAATTTTGGTTGAAAAATAAGCTATGTTTCTCTTTGTTTTTCATGTAATTCCTCAGTTCTTTGGAAAACTTCATAATGACCCATATGGTGAGTGAATATGGACTGTAGAGGGGTTCCCTGACCTAGACAACTGTCTGCAAAGGTGGAGAGAAGATTCATATCTTCTTTCTAATAATAGGCACACAAGGAGATTTTACAAGTTGTAATCCTACAACAACTGGAGGACACCACATTGGCTCCCCTTGCACGAAGGCACCCATTCTTTCTGTATCCTGCCTGCATGAGTAGACATGCTCAGCCTTCTGAGCTCAAAATTGGTGGCTAATCAGTAGGCTTTCTTGCCGTGTTTTGGAAGAGCACACACACATTTCCCCAGTCAAGAACTGTCATGAAGAGACAGGAAGCCTGCAAGCTCAATAACAGAGCATCTGCCTTGCATGCAAAAAGTCGCAGGTTCAATCCCTGATATCCAGGAGTTGCCAGTGGGGTGGCCTTCTTCACCTGCCTTCGGAGTGGGAAGCAACTCTACTGGTTCCTGAGATTGGTGAGCTTGGCATGGTCCTGACAAAGCAACAGGAGCATCAGATTGTGGACTGCTGCGTTCACACCGTGCTGAATTTCCCACACCTCTCCTATTCATCAACCTGCAGCAAGTCTTGGGATTTGGGAAGACAGTTGAGCAATGACACCTTACCTGAGCTGACCCACCACCCACTACTGCTGGCTTCTTCAGCACCCTGGAGAGCTACCTCCAGTCAACGTAGACCACACTGAACTAGATTAACCAATGGTCTGGCTCAATATAAGCCTGCTTCCTGTACACCTCAGCTGGTCTAAAAGCACAGAACTTTACAAATGATGTCCCTATTTCCATCAGAGAAATGTTGGAGGGTATCAAAGCGGCAAGTTCTGGGCCAGGAGAAAAAGTCATTGAAACTAGTACAAATTAGAAGAACAGAATGCAACATAACATTCTGAAACTGTGCAAAAAGCAGTGGGCTCCAGAGATCTAGCACTTTGGGTTTGTCATTTTTCCATTTGACTTTTAGTCATTGGATTAGATCCCCAAAAAGGTGCCCATCCTCTCATGGAAGACCCTTTCATGAGCAAGAGGATACCCTGGGCACCATCTCATTGGGTCGATGGCCTCCTGCCTCTTAAATTGTCCCATTTTTGCACATTCATTTTATGCTGAGCGATTTGTGCTTCTGCTGGCTTTTGAGTACCTTTATGAAGCAAACGTTTTAGATGGCTTTAATTTCTACCAAACTGGTTACGCCTTGATGTGCATTTTGTAAGCCACTTTGTGGCTTTAAAAGTGGGATATAACCCCGTTAAATAATAAATGAATACATGCTAGGAAATTTCCTCCTCTCGATAAATTTTCATGGTGTATTGAAAAGGAAAGACTAATTAATTATAATCCTAACGGTGGGTGGAGCAGGGTAAAACAGATTGATAAAACATGTACTAAAAATGCCGTTTCTGCTTCTTAACCCTGACAAGCCTCAAAAGAATAATAAAGTACAGTCATAAAATATGGTGCTTAAAGTGCCGTTAACTGTTACTTTTCTCCCCAAAGTTATCTGATTTCTCTGCCAAATTAAGTACAATGTAGAAGGCAGTTTCCCGTGAAGTATAAAAAAAAACCAAGTTAGATTGAGGTGTCACTATCAGCTGCTATTTACAGAACAGGTCATACATATCCCAGAATTAATTGGAGGAGGGTTAGAGCTGAACCCCAGATTTGCAAAATCTCAAAAATCAGACAAATTAATAATAATGATAATAATAATAATAATAATAATAATAATAATAATAATAATAATTTATTATTTATACATCCAAGGAAGGAGAGTCCACAACCTCCCGAGGGAGACTGTTCCACAGCTGAACAGCTCTCAGTCAATGTAACCCAAATTCTTTAAAAAACCCATAGGTTTTGACCCTGATTCCAATAGGAGGTGGATTGCAAGCAACTTCAGTTATTACCTAAAAGAGTAAATACACAGTGTTGCCCTCAAAGGCAGGGCTACCAACAGATCCACCTAGTGCCTTCTACATTCTTTCAAGTTTGGCTCTTCATCCTATGGGTTCTGTCCTTTCTCACCCTCTCCTGTTCCCCCCAACCCCTGTTCCATTAATGAATCAATATATTTTTAAAAAAAATTAAAGTTGAAACAAGCCTGAAAGCAAAAAAGAAAAAGAAAAAGAAAAAATAAGAACCCTCATGCTCTATCCTCTAACCTCTGAGAGACTATAGTTACTCATATCTAATCTTTTCATTAAATTTATCCCTGAGCTGAAGACTCATTTGTTACTTAAGCTCCATTTGGGGGGTCAGAAAATTGGCCTGAAGAGCAATTTAAGTCATGCACAAGCTTTATGTTATCATTATGACCCAGGTAGGATGCGAGTAATCTGTTGGGAAAGAGCGTCCATTTCCCTGCAATGTTCTTTTTTTTTAATAGCTGAGACTAAGATTAATTCTTTTTAAAAGAAAGCTCCTGAAATTATTTTGGGGAGGCGTCCCCAGGCCATTTTTCCCCTGTCAAATATTATTCTAATATTTTATGGTGCTTTCACCCACCCACCCACCCACACGTATTAGAAAAGGGGTGCCCTGCTCCTACCTTCCTGCTTTTTCCTCTCTCCCCCTCTTCCTCCCAGTAAATGCCAGTAACCCACTTGCGTTGCGAGGCCCGGGACCCCACCATTCCCCATAGATAATAAACACATGGACAGAAATATTTTGAATTAATGGGATAAATAAGGCCACAACTTTACTGGTTACAGATGTGAACGCTTTGGCTAAGGCATTGGGTGAAACCAGACTATATCTTGAGCCCTGCATGCCCGCAGGAAGTCTCTTAATGGCCAACCACGATAGGGGGAGCCCTATGATATACATCAATTAAGAGCACCCCCAGGGTCCCCGATGGGGTTGTGGAATGGCCCTAGCCCCTCCCCAGGCTTTGGACAGGATCCACACATCCTGGATCCCTTTAATAGGATACCCTTGATGAGGAGGGGCAGGCAGAGGCAACAACCTCCCTTCCCATGAACGAGGCGGCTTACCCAATGCCTAACCTTACAAAGTTGTGACAATTTGCTACATGGTAGGCAAAAACCAAACGGCTGGTGCCAATTTGCCAAGTAGAAAAAATCCTACCTGGCCCCAACCATAAGGCAACCGGCCTTAGTCCAAAGCAAGGCCAAAGTCAAACAATGCATAAAAAGAGGGTGGGGTGGGATGGGTGATCTGATGAGGAGGTGAAAAGGAGGCTGTCCCCCAGCTGCGCCACAATTTAAACGGCAGCGGCCACCCCACCTGATTAACCTGATTGGTCAGCCAGGGGGTGTGACGGGGCTGGGAGTTCCGATGATGTGTGTGGCATCCCTCTGTCCACTGCTGGGTCACAGGGAGATTCTGAAAGCTCTCCCGCAACTCTGCCCCACCGGGGAAGGGGAGCGGTCCTGCTGTGAAGATAACATAGTGGATCCACTCACTCAGTGAGCTGCTTCTGCTAATATCATTATTATGGCTTCCGGTACCTAAGAACTGTGACAAGCTCTAAGACTATGACATTTGTATTGCAAATCAAGTTGTGTGGTGAGTTCCCGCCTCCCACCAGTGGAAATAAAGACACGTGACACAGATATTTAAGGTTAATGGGAGAAATTAGGCCACAACTTTATTGGTTACAGGTGATGAGCGGTATTGGCTTAGGCATTGGTCCTATCAGACTACCTGGCTTCAGTCTGCTTGCTTGAAGACCGGGAAGGGTTAACACCAGCAGGGGGAGCCCTGCTGATGCACATCCACTAGTGACTCCCCGGGGTCACTGCTCGGGGGTGCTCTTTAGGCCCTGGCCTCCATAGGCTTCGGACGAGGCCACACCCCCCGGAATCCTTTACTGGACTACCCTTCAATATTTGGGGGAGGTGATGGCGCTCCTCCCCCCAAGAAATCTGCATAACAATACGCCTACCAATGCCTAACCGCCAAGACCAAGTGAGTTGTGATGATTTGCTATGAGGTAGGCGAAAAACCAAATGGCCGGTGCCAATTTGCCAAGTGGGAAAAATTCCTACCAGGCCCCTCGACGGTGACCAACCGAGGTCCATAGCAAGGTCGAAAGGGGAACCTTAAAGGGTGGGTGGGTGGGAAAACCTTATCAGCTGAGCGGACCCAAAGAGGGAAATCCCAGGGCCGCGCTTGCCTTAAATGAGGCAAGCCACACACAGCCGATTGGGTGGCTCGGGGGATGACGTGGCCCTGAGGATTCCCCCTTTCACGCGGGGGTTGAAGCCAGCCCCTGCGCGTGTGTTGGGGCCTGAGCCCGCAACACCACCTCCTCCTTATGTCGGAAGTGGCTTTGTAATCCGAGTGTTCGGTTTTGCGCCTAAACACCCTTTGGTCCACCTTTTAAAAAAATTAAAAACAACCGCAACCACAAGATGGTATAAGCAACTTCATCAGAACAAACCCATTCCCTGCGGCACTAGCTTTTTAAACAAAACAAAAACAAAAACAAAACCATTCTCCGAAACAATAAAAATTGCACCGTCAGTTAGACATGAATGAGCATGTGCAAATTTGCCAGGAAAGTGCTTTTTCTCAAGGAAGAGCTCATATAAACCAACCTCATAATGCTTACAACCTTTGTCCACTTTCACAGAAAGCAATAATACTGAAACTCCCAATGGGGTGTGCGTGGAGAATCAAGTTAAAAATCTTTCAACCCTGCTTGTTTGCATTCTGGAAATGTGGTTCCTGGAGATGCAACAGATGCAAAGAAAGATTAAGTAATTTTAGCTGTGCTGTCTCTAGGCTTCAGAGGGCCTTCCTGAATGGACCCACCTTGTTCTTGCTACTTGCTGGGTCTAGAGATGCTGGAGGGATCCATTTTATGAGATGCACACCTCCCAAACTTATGTGCAAAAAAAAGGAATCTAGTTTTTCCTTGGTTTTCACGTTTCTCTGATTTTTTTTTTTTTTACAATGCAGCTCTCAACTCAAAAACAGCATTGAAATGTGTTTTAACATGTGCAATTTTTTTTTGAGAAAAAAATACATTCAGTGCACAATCTGAACACCTTTAAACCAGGTTTTCCAATGCCCTGCCAGGCACTTGTTAGCAGGGCAGATTCAGGGCAGATGTACCCCTCTGTTCTTCTCTCAGGTCTGTGTATAGGCCAAGGGGACAGGGAAGCCGTAGTGGTTAAGAGCGGTAGTCTCGTAATCTGGGGAACCGGGTTCGCGTCTCCACTTCTCCACATGCAGCTGCTGGGTGACCTTGGGCCAGTTACACTTCTCTGAAGTCTCTCAGCCCCACTCACCTCACAGAGTGTTTGTTGTGGGGGAGGAAGGGAAAGGAGAATGTTAGCCGCTTTGAGACTCCTGAAGGGGAGTGAAAGGCGGGGTATCAAATCCAAACTCTTCTTCTTCTTCTTCTTCCTGACTTGCCCACTACCTCTAAAGACATGCTCCCCTTTCTAATAACATTGAAGTTTCTGCAGTGGTGCAGAGAGGAATCAGATATTGGATCTCCCTTGCTGTGGTTGGAGCTCTCTCTCTCTCCCTGACCTCAGAGAGGGAGATCCAACATATCCTACGACCCCGGCAATACCCTTCAAGGGGCCATAGGGTTACAGTTGCAGAAAGGTATGCTTTATTGCTCCTGATACATAGTTCCTTAATGATGTCATCACACTGCAATTTGCGTAACGACTGGCAGGTGGCACTGCAAAGTGCAGTGTGGTGCAAAACAGGGCTCTCAGACCTGATGGGCCATCACAGAAGTCTGAGGGTGAAGAGGAAGGAACTGGAGACAAAGGCAGGCTGAGGGTAGCTCAGGCCAGCAAGGGAGCCGGGGAGCAGCCCAGGCCCATGAGCAGAGGTTTGGCAAGGACTAAGGGGAGGGGTGGTGGTTTGGGCAAGTTATTTGGAAGGGGGTGGGGTTGCTTTGGCAAGGAAGCCGAAAGTGCTCCATTTTGAGTCCCCCTATGTTTCCTGTTATGCTGCTAATTTGTGTCCCCCCCATTGTAACTCAATCCTTTGGTTTCTGTGTTTCTTGTTGCGCAGCTAATTTGCACCCCCCCCCAATTGTAATTCAAGCCTTCCGTTTCTGATGGTAGTGTTCTAAGGTGATATTTGGAGATTATATTTGGTGCTTTTGTTTTTGTTATTTATTTTGCGCTTTTTTTTTTAGGCTTTTCAGTTAATTTGTTTTTGTGAGTGTGTGGAACCCAGTTCAGCTACTGATTGATTGTGTGACCGCAGTACATTGTTTATTGCTTTCATTTTATGGCTCAATGGTCTCGTTAGATAGTAAAATACATGCTAAACTGCTGTTTTAGGGGTTGTTTTAAAAAATGTCTGGAACGGATTAATCCGTTTTGCATTACTTACTATGGGAAAGCGCACCTTGGTTTTGAAACGCCTTGGTTTTGGAACAGACTTCCAGAATGGATTAAGTTTGAGAACCAAGGTACCACTGTAAAAAATACCTATTTAAATGCAGGACTTTTAAAGAGAGATTTTTGACATATCAGTTTTCTCTTTGCTGCTAGCTGCTGTCCTGAACAGTTCATAGATTTGTAGGGTTGGAAGGGACCCCAAGGATCATTTAGTCCAATTTGAATATGTGGCTGTCCCACACAGAGATTGAACCTGCAACCTTAGTGTTATTGGCACTACGCTCTGCGCAACTGAGCTATCCAGGCTTGGAGAGGTCAGGTGAACAAGCAGTGATAGCAAGGAGGAGGAGGAGGAGCAGAATGCGGGCATTCCAGAGGTTGGCAAAGTGGCACCTGCCTGTGCATGGTGTCTTTAGTAGGTGCCCCGAAATGGCAATCCCTGACACCAACCCTGAATTTACACCTCTGGATACAACATACGGCTGTGCACCTCATATAGATGCAATCTTCTTATGATGGACAGAAGAGGAGTCCTGCTAGACCTGACCAAAGACCAGCTAGTTCAGCAGCCTTCCTCTGGGAAGCAACTGCTCAAGCAGTTACAAAGCAGTCGGAAATTAACATGGATTCTGGTGCAGTTTAAGTGAAGAGTGGTCTCTTTAATTCAGGATATGCCACACAGTAAAAGCACAATGAAATGAGGAGCATTAAAACCACGCAGGCATATTTAGAAGGCTTTGGACGTGGAGACATAAATATTGGAGACAAGATAAATACTGTCTCCATTGTTAAAGTATTAAAGCCGGTGTATATTTTACAAACATTGCCGTGTGTGATTACATTTCCTGTAATGGGATCTCTGCCCCTGGAAAATAGATGAAATGTATGAAATTTCCCTCCAGTTATCTTTTATGATTCTGAATTACCATAGCTGGCAACTGTGAGCTGTAACAACCCTCACTGTAACACCCCTTTCGCTCTCATTTCATGAAGGAACTGTTTGGAAGGTTCAGATGCAGAATCTTTATATATATATATACATTTCTATTAATTTTTTAGCATATCATTTCCAACAGTCATTTAATATAACTTCTTATCTTATACAATGTTTTAGACGTCCATCAACAACCTCTGAAGATTTTCCGCAGAATCTTATCTCATGAAAGCATCGAGAGAAAGAGAGAGAGACAGAGAGTGCTGCATGTGTCTGTTACCTAAACATTACTCTCATAGTCAGCAAGTCATGAAATCTGAGACGAAATGGGCAGACTGATGGGAGTCTTCAGGGCTTCAGGTTGAGACAGTTCCACCAACCCAAAGTCTAAACATGGGGGCAACAGGAGACGCAAGACCCAGAAACAGTCCAGGATCTAAACGCAAAGGGACCCAGAGACCAGCTAGACCAGGGGTAGGCAACCTAAGGCCCGGGGGCCGAATGTGGCCCAATCGCTTTCTCAATCCGGCCCGCAGATGGTCGGGGAATCAGCATGTTTTTACATGAGGAGAATGCGTCCTTTTATTTAAAATGCATCTCTGGGTTATTTGTGGGGCCTGCCTGGTGTTTTTACCTGAGTAGAATGTGTGCTTTTATTTAAAATGCATCTCTGGGTTATTTGTGGGGCATAGGAATTCATTCAGTGCTGTCCCCCCAAAAAAATATAGTCTGGCCCACCACATGGTCTGAGGGATGGTGGACCGGCCCACGGCTGAGAAAGGTTGCTGACCCCTGAGCTAGACAAACACAGCTACGTACCAGGGAGCTAGTGGTAAGCTGTCAGTCTAGACCTCCATGCCGAGAACTGAAGGCTTTTAAACCAAAGCATTCAGAGGCAATCCTGTAGGCCATCTGGGTTGCCTCAGTCTTTGGTCTACTCAGGAAGGATGGCTTACTCATAAGAATCACTGTTTTAATGGGTTTTTTTTTTAGTTCGCGTCTTAATTGTGGATGTTTGTTTTAATGTTTGCTTATTTTAATGCTGCTTTTATACTGGCAAACTGCTTAGACAGAAGCCACCGTGACAATTCAGCGGGATTTGCATATTTACTGCCATCATCCCCTCACCCTTCCTTCTCAAAGGAGTTCAGAGGAGGAAACAACAGGCAACAAAACAATGCGGCCTAATGGCTAGCGTGTTGGACTGGTCTGAGTCCCTGCTCAGCCATGAAGCTCACTGGGTGACTATGGGCCAGTCACAATCTCTTAGCCTAACCTACCTCACAGGGTTGTTGTGAGGATGTAACGGGGAGCAGGAGACCTATGTACAGCACCTTGAGATCCTTGGAAGATAAAGGTGGCATATAAATGCAACAAAATGTATGGAACGTGAGAGCCGGACCATAAAGAAGGCTGATTGCCGAAGAATTGATGCTTCTGAATTATGGTGCTGGAGGAGACTCTTGAGAGTCCCATGGACTGCAAGAAGATCAAGCCTATCCATTCGGAAGGAAATCAGCCCTGAGTGCTTACTGGAAGGACAGATCGTGAAGCTGAGGCTCCAATACTTTGGCCACCTCATGAGAAGAGAAGACTGCCTGGAAAAGACCCTGATGCTGGGAAAGATGGAGGGCACAAGGAGAAGGGGACGACAGAGATGGTCGGACAGTGTTCTTGAAGCTACCAGCATGAGTTTGACCAAACTGCGGGAGGCAGTGGAAGACAGGAGTGCCTAGTGTGCTCTGGTCCATGGGGTCACGAAGAGTCGGACACGACTAAATGACTAAACAACAAAGAGCTTTTTTTTAAAAAAAAAATCTTTAAAACAAAATCCAATATGGATGCAGACTTGGGAAGTTCTCAACGTAAAGAACTTAATAAAAACTAACCACATTAATTGGGTCATTTTAAATGTTCAGTTTTCACGCGACACATTGCATTCTTCTGAAGCTGAAGACCCTGAAAATGTAATTAGCAGGTGGTTTTGCTCCCCTCCATTCTGGTACACAAACATTCGTCCTGACAAAATCACAGACACGATGTGGGAAACCTGTTTAAAGAACAGATCCATAAACACCTGGGTATCATCACACATCAGTGCTTGTCTTCTGGTTTCTGCATTGCAGATCAATACAAGGGACCCTCCCTTTTCTTTGTGAACATCTCATTATTATTTATTTCTTGTATTTATAGCAACCAAAGGTAGAACGTTAAAAAGTTGAGCGCTTAGGGTAACCCTCAGGTTATACAACTTTACATTAGCTGCCTCGTGTTAAATCAATATTGCAATATAAAATAATAATAGTCAACAGTGGGAAATTTTCTACCTTCCAGCTAGGCATCGTTGTTATTCCCATTGAAAGCTGCCTTGAATACATTATAGAAAGACAGAGTATAAATTTGGATGATACATTAAAAGGAGTATGTGTAAGTCATGCTGGGAACCTGTTGCAGGGTGCAGTATATATGCATCAAATAAATAACAGCAGTTCCTCTCTTGGCTGATGCAGGAAAATAATAATATAATATAATACATTTACTGCCATACAGTGCTACCTTGGGTTAAGTTTAACACCAAGGTTGCAGGTTCGATCCCTGTATGGACCAGCTGCATATTCCTGCATTGCAGGGGGTTGGACTAGATAATCCTCAGGGTCCCTTCCAACTCTACAATTCTATGATTTTACTGATGAGCCTGGATAGCTCAGTTGGTTAGACCATGCTGCTGATAACACCAAGTACTTAATTCGTTCTGGGGGTCCGTTCTTAACCTGAAACTGTTCTTAACCTGAAGCACCACTTTAGCTAATGGGGCCTCTTGCTGCTGCCGTGTTGCCAGAGCATGATTTCTGTTCTCACCCTGAAGCAAAGTTCTTAACCTGAGGTACTATTTCTGGGTTAGCGGAGTCTATAACCTGAAGCGTATGTAACCTGGAGCGTATGTAACCCGAGGTACCACTGTACTGTGCTTCTTGTAACTTCTGTAGCCAACAGAACTGATCCAAGTTGACCCTGAGAAGGCGCATAAACACCCACTGCATCTAGTTGACGGGATCAAGGGCCCAAACTCAGTGTCTGCTTTGCATGTAGAAGGTTCCAGATTCATAGAACTGTAGACTTGGGATCCCGGGGGTCATCTAGTCCAATTCCCTGTATTGCATGAATCTCAAGTAAAGTATCCATGACAAGTGACCATCTGACCTCTGCTTAAAAACCTCCCATGGCAGAGAGTCCACCACCTTCCGAGGAAGTCCATTCCACTGTGATTACTATCAGAAGGTTTTTTTTTTAATCTTAATGTATAGTCAGAATCTCCTTTCTTGTAACGTGAACATTGTTAGGATTTTTATCCATCTGCGCTGCTCCAGTAGTAGCACTATGTTTTGTTTTTATCATGTGAGTGTCTGAGAGAGCGTGAGACAGGAAGTCTCAGTACTGTTGGATGTTGGAAGTTTAGTTTCTCTTCTGCAAGTGTTGCTGTTCTGTACTGGTGCTCAAAGAGCACAGACATGCTGATGAATTCTCTGTATATAGACTGTAAAATACAGTCATACCTCAGGATGAATACGCTTCGGGTTAGGCAAATTCGGGTTGTGCTCCACGGCGACCCGGAAGTAATGGAGCACGTTACTTCCAGGTTTCGCCGCGTGTGCATGCGCAGACAGTGAAAATGACATCGCAGAAGCTCCAAAACGCGACACGCGCAGATGCGCTGTCACGTCTTGCGTTCCATTCGGGATGCGAACGGGGCTCCGGAACGGACCCGTTCACATCCCAAGGTACCACTGTAAAGTAGTTTAGAGCTGTAAAGTAGTTTAGAGTTTAGAGCTACTGATTGAAACTTGCTCCATCCTCCATGTGACAGCCCTTGAGTTATTTGAAGGAGACTCCTCCTTCAAAGCAACATACCCCACTCCTTCCATCTTTCCTTTTCTTGGTCTCCCTTCCTCTGGACATGTTCCAGCTTGTCAATATATTTCTGAAATGGTGGTGCCCAGAACTGGGTTCCAGGTGGAGGCAGACCAAGATTTCTGTGTTTCTACCAACACTTTAAAAGTGCACATTATACCATTCCCCTACTGTTCCCTGCCTTTCTTAGAGACAAACTCAAAGCACACTCAACTGGAGCAGCTTTATTTAAATATAGTAGACTGGAAGCCCTGCTTGCTCCTCCACCTCCAGGCCCACACTGGTTTCCTCCTCTCCTCTACAGGAAGTCCCCCTTTTAAATATTTCCCCTTGATGCAGGAACAAACAATATAAAGTAGACAGTTCCTGCTTTCATTAATCCTCCCTTCCCACAGTGTCATCACCTGGCTGCATGGCAGGGCCAGACTTGGTAGTTAATCAAAGGGCAAAATGAGATAAATCTGATTTTTGTGGCAAAAATGGGGGTGGGTGGTGTTGTCGAGCTCCTGGCTTTACAATGAGGCCCAGATGGTGGGCTGCATTCAGATTCACGGGTCAAACGTTTTTACAGGCCTGAGCTAAAGGAATCCTTTTGATACATCACATTCGCAGTCAGAAGCGATAACCTCCCTACTGAGGAGCCCAGACTTAAACTTTGTAAATGGGATTAAATGGACTTAAATGTAAGCCCTTGAATTTAACAGGTTTGTGGCTTGGTCTTAATACCCTAATTATCATCTCCTGCTTCTGCAGATACTTACAGAAATCCTTATTCCACTCGATTCGAGGTTTTAGATTTTAGAAGCCTGAAAGATGGGCATCTCTCCCTCAATTAGGCTGCCTGAGTGAAATCTAATCCCAGATGCTTCAGCCAGATCCTAGGGGTTCATTTTAGTCCAGTTCTGTGCCACTGTGTCCTGCTCAGCATCTTTTGTGAGACAGCCAATTTTATTTATTCTAAGATTCCAGAAGGAAAATAATCAGGGGCAGAAGTCCGGAAATTAATATGGCCAAGACAATGCAAGAGAACTTCAGCAGAATCATCTCAGGTTCAAATGAACATCAAGGACACCTCCTCTGCCCAAATCCCTTACCTAGCTTGGATTGCACTTTGCTTTCAGCAAACCAATTGGGCAAAGGCCCCACCAAGGGCCTAGGTCATGATAACAAGGAAGTTTTCATTTATTGAAGACAACTGCAACGGCTTTTATAATATAGGGAGGTAGCTAATCCAGGGATGGGAACCTGTGGCTCTGCAGACATTCTTAGACTCCAACTCTCATCAGCACTAGACACTGAGGCCAAAAGAACAAGAACAACATGAGAGTGACACACCTCCCATCCCTGATCTAATTCTGAGCCCTATTCTTCAGTCTTTAGCCCCAACATCACTCAGGCTCTTCAGACTCATGCTTTAATCTACTATCCCTTGTTTCGTAAGGCCAGTTCACGATAATATCTCCATGCAGGAAGAGCGAGACTACCCCTTTAGTCAATAATTATTGCTACGTCAAGGTAATGGCTCAACTTTACTGGCAGACAAATTTATGGGTGGGCTTCTCTTCATTGCTTTCTCCTTTCCCCATTCTTTCCAGGAATATTCTGGCTGTCTTCTAATGCAGATAGTGCTTGCTTCTCTTCTCCCTGCTAAAGAGCTGGTGTTTTGTGGGTAGCTTAAATCTGCTTTCTAAGTTCCAGCGTTGGCTTCACAGCTGAACCCTCCAGGTATGACTCACCAGGCTGCTTATAGTCATAGATTTTCCAGGGTCCCTGTTCCTAATACTCCAGAGTTTAGGTCCCTGATAGCAGGGGAAGGAGGGACCAGCCCAGTGACTCCCTGTAGCTCCCTTGTTTCTGCTCCTTGCCTCAGACAGCAAGATCAGAAGGCTTCTTTAGCAAATGGCAGAAACCCAGATGTGACTGGGTGGGTTTTGGGGGACTTACACGGTCTGGTTTCAGGTTTTAGAATCTGGAGAGGGTTCTCCTTTTCACCGGCTAGCTAAACCCTTACGAATTTAGTCACCCTGATGCCTTGGCGTTTGACTTCAGGGCACATTTCCCCCCAAACCTTCCAAAAATATTCCATCCCTTCCTCAGCTGCCAGCTTTGTTTCTAACAATCTCAAGTAGGGTTGTTCCAAGGGAGACTTTGGGATTTTGCTTGCTTTCACATCCCGCCCTCCCTTAGCATCTCACAGAACCAAAACAAGCTGTTTGACAATTTCACTGTGCAGTAAGCTGAGATATGTGGAACAATCTCATCACCATAACAATAGCAGATTCAGGCTCCCTTTGATCACACAATACAGCAGAGGATGTCAATGGGGCTTGGAGAGGAAATATACAACTCCAAATAAACACATGAAGTGCCTCAAGTGATCAAACAACAATAGTTGTCTGGACTGCAAGGCCCACCCAGGAGCAAGGCGGTGGGGAGAAAAGGCAGCCGCTACCACTTTCTTCTCATAGGATCATAGAATTGTAGAGTTGGAAGGGACCCCAACCCCCCTAGTGCAACCCCCCTGCAATGCAGGGACCACAACTAAAGCACCCACAACAAACAGCCATCCAACCTCTGCTTAAAAACCGCCAAGGAAGGAGAGTCCACAACTTTCCAAGGGAGTCCATTCCACTGTTGAACAGTTCTTACCATCAAAGTTTTTCTTTCTTCTGGCCTTGGTCCAGTATACCTGAAGGAACATCTCCACCCCCATCGTTTTGCCCGGACACTGAGGTCCAGCGCTGAGGGCCTTCTGGCACTTCCCTCGCTGTGAGAAGCCAAGTTACAGGGAACCAGGCAGAGGGCCTTCTCGGTAGTGGCGCCCGCCCTGTGGAACGCCCTCCCAGCAGACGTCAAAGAGAAAAACCAGACTTTTAGAAGACATCTGAAGGCAGCCGTGTTTAGGGAAGCTTTTAATGTTTAATAGGTTATTGTATCTTAGTGTTCTGTTGGAAGCCGCCCAGAGTTATTATTATAATGTTTAGTTGGAATCTCCATTCTTGTATCTTGAAGTCATTGGTTTGGGTCCTGCTCTCTGGAGAAAACAAGCTTGTTTCATCTTCCATGTGACAGCCCTTTGGATATTGGAAGACGACTATCTCTTCTAAGTCTCCTCTTCTCTATGTTAAACATACCCCAATCTCTCAACGGTTCATCATAAGGCTCAGTTTGCAGACCCTTGATCCTCTTGGTCCTCTACATATGTTAAAGCTTGTCAGTATCCGTCTCATGCATTTCCTGCTACATCCACAACACTTTAATGCAGTACTTTTTTCTGGGGGGGGACACAGGGGTACGCATAACCCTAAACATTTGTGAATCTAACATTGAGGGGCAGTATTTCAATATGAGTAGGAAAACGAGAGTACAATGGTACCTTGAGTTACAAACGCCTCAGGTTACAAACACTTCAGGTCACAAACTCCGTTAACCTGGAAGAGTTACCTCGAGTTCAGAACTTTGCCCCAGGATGAGAACGGAAATTGTGTGCCGGCGGTGCAGCGGCAGCAAGATGCCCCATTAGCGAAAGCACACCTCTAGATAAGAACAGTTTCAGGTTAAGAATGGACCTCCGGAATGAATTACGTTCGTAACTAGAGGTACCACTGTACCCCTAAACATTATTTTCAGGAAAAAAACTGCTTTAATTTCACTGCTTTAATGTCATTGGGTTGTGTTATCAAGCACCAAGTATTGCTATGCGTTTGAAGTATTTGGCTTCAAACAAATAAGTGAAACAAACAACAAAACAAGCTAGCATTGCCACGAAGGAACTGGTAGACCAAATCGTGAGCCCTTGAAAAGAAAGGGTCTATTTTTAGGTCTTTTGCCCTGATGTAGCAGGGGCCCTTATAGCAGAACATGGGTACAGAACCCATGTGGCCCTCCAGGTATTTATTAACTCCTTGCTCTCATCAGCCCCAGTCAGCATGGCCAATGGCCAGGGATGATGGCAGTTGTAGTGCAACAACATCTGGAGGCCCACAGGTCCCCCATGACTGCCTTAGAGGGACCATAAGACAACCTGGTTGGGCCAATTTGTCATCGAGATGCTAAACCTTTGCCTGGGTTCTACCACTTCAAAGAACAGGTATGGGCTTTTGTGGCAAAATGCTCTTCCATACAAACACATGCACAAACCAGAGGGGCAAATCCCCTGACACAAAAATATGGCAAGTCAGAAGCAGGGCTCTGGGCTAGCCCTTCACTCTAATATGCTGATTTTCT
Organism: Podarcis tiliguerta; assembly: GCF_965153285.1. Lineage (NCBI taxonomy): Eukaryota > Metazoa > Chordata > Lepidosauria > Squamata > Lacertidae > Podarcis > Podarcis tiliguerta. Next base: position 14,247,718 of record NC_139536.1, on the reverse strand, counting down.
ATGGGCAGAGTTTGTTTGTTTCATCCTAGAGAATAAAGGCACAGGAGGCCACCACTTTGTCAAAGCGAAGCAGGTCTTGGTCTGGTCAATGCCAGGATGAGTGATCCATCACCTGGGACCCTCATGCACAGCCCCGTTCTCTGATGAGAGAAAGGTAGGATATAAATCTAGAAAACTAAATTCTCTCTCTCTCTCTCTCACACACACACAGAGAAGTAAATTTCGTCTTGTGAGGCCCCAACCCACTTCCCGCAGTGGTACAGTCCAGACCTTGTTTTGCCACTTCACGTCAGAAGCAGTCCCTTACTCACATAATGAAATATGCCAAGTTTGGGCTTGTCTCTGTTGCTCTTGGACTGCGCCACTGCTATCAGGGAGAGAAAGGAAGCTATTCCCTATTAAACACCTCCCTTACTTATTGTTCTGCTTTACTTATTGTCCAGCCGTTGCTGAAGCTGAGTGTCACACAGATAATGAGCTTGTTCTGCTAGGCAGGAGTGTGAAAAATTGAGGGCAAGAGTCCACAATGCATATCACACTAATATGACAGGAAAAAGCAACTCTACCAACTGCATGATTTCCCATTCTTCCAACTGACAGGGCTTTTCTCCCCCAAGAACCCAAACAGAAATCATGCAGTGTTTGTGTGTGTGTATGTGTGTGTGTTTTAACAATCAAATCCTACAACACAATATCGTTTTCCCACTTTACAGCAGAAGTGAGAAGAAGAAGAAAAACTCCACTTCCATTCTTAAAATAGAAAAAAAAAAATCACATTAAAAGCCTTGTGGTTGTTGGGAAGAAATGGGGGGGGGGGAGTTAGCGGAGGAGAAGGATGGTAGTTCCATTCTAAAAGCTTGTCTTCTAAATTGTGTGGGAGATTCAGGATGGGAGATAGTTTTGAACCTGTATCTTTTTGTTAAAATGTTAAGGCATCACAGTTAGTGCAATTCAATGCAAGGGGCATGATATGTGGGTCTCCTTCTCTGAATTCCCCCCTCCTGCTGAAGTCAGGTGACTTCACCTTCTCATTGGTGACACCCCATATGTGAAACTCCATCCTCCTAGCGGCTATTCCTTGTCACTCATTGGTGCCATGCAGAAATATTCTCATTCTCCAGGGATCTGTATGATTATTTTAGAGCCCCACCATTTGTGTTTTTTTTTTTAAAAAAACCAAAACATTTGGCTGCCTTGAGATGCTCAATAAATCCACTGCTGTCGGTACCTACCAGAAAACAAATGTGATGTCTACAAATGAAAGTCCTACTGCATTGTCAACCATTACGGTTCTGATCATGTCCTGAAAAATACCTATGGGACTTTGCCAAGCTTTCTTTTACAGTACAGCAATCATCAGTCTAGTGATATGAACACTTCGATTGTGGGACCATCTGCTGTATATGTGCAAGTGGGTTTGATGGTGGTGGTGAAATTTGGATGACTAACAGTTGAAAGCCCCTCCCTAACAATAGTCATAGACTCGCTGAAATGAATGTACTTAAATGGTTTAAGTCCATTGATTTAACTAGGTCTACTCTGAGCACAACTTAATTGGGTTTTACTCCCATTTAAAATGTATTAGGGGTGACCATTGTTATTCCTCAAAGGCATCTAAAACAGCTCAAACGTCTGGTACTTGATTTTGTCCTTCGATAGGCTTTGATTTTGTCCTTTGGTTATCACGACGTGATAATATCCAAAATGTTCCCTGTGAGTTATAAGGAACTTTGTTTTTGTTTTGCTAAAGCAGAACCACATATGATTTAACAACAACAACAACCACCTTAAATAAAGCTGTTAACTTAATAAAATAAAATCTCCTGCTGCTGTTCTTTAAGAACAAGAAAAAACAACCCAGAGCTCTTCTGTTCCCTGTAGGCAGCATTTTGGACAGACTCACTTGCAAAGCTCATGGACGGAGAGAAACATAGAAAGGAATACACAGCTCTGTAGGGCACATTGACGTACAGAAAATGCAGAGCAACAGAATGCCATAAAATGGCCCTGATTCAGCTGGGGTGTGAGGTACTCAAATTACACTTCGACTCAGAAAGATCCCCAGATGACCCCTATTCACCTTGTTATTTGGCCCCCAACCAACCTGAGGTACACCTCGAGACCATTTTCCACAGGGAACTGCTGCCAGTTACAGTTCCCTGTATGATGTGTGTGTCTTTGTGTGTCACTTGACATATTTTGATAGCCGCATGAAAATGTCACCTGTGTTGGACCTCAAGATACTAGCGTGAAGGCTAAACAGAAAACCCATGTCAATATTAAACCAGCACTGGAGTACAAAACATTCTCCAACATTAAATCTTCCTTTCTTTTTCTGATTTAGCACAGCAGCTTTTTGAAAACACCCCTCGCCCAGATTAATTTGGTCTTATTTCCCCCTCTTCCAGTGAGAAGTTAGCTTCTCCGAGAACATTTGGCCTGTAATTAGATTCAGCGATAGTGATTAACTTTCATTAGTTCTACTTGCCACAGCAGCTGCTTTTTGTGTGTGGTGACACAGCCTGTCAGAATTAAAGAAGAACTGTCCCTGTTTCCTCACATCTGTCAAAATGAGAACCTACAGAAGAGAACGGAAGACGAGGCGGCCAGTTGCACAGGCAGCAACTCTGAAACAGAACTTGAGAGAGATCCACCAGAGATTTAAGTTTCATCATACTCTGCTGTAAATCAGGTAAATTTATAATCAAGGCTGCGTAAACAAGGAATCATCAACACCCATGCCAAGGTCATCAAATTATATGCTATGAAATCATGAGAACTCTGACCTTCATATATTGTGAATAGAAGTTCTCTGCTAAAGAAAGGAAAAAAGGAATCAAAGACTATGTTATCCCCATGACTGCCTGTGTTTCTGTGTGTGGACCACATCAGTGAGGCCAAGAGGAGACTTGTCATTTGGGTAGTCTGGGATCTCCATACACACTGCCCCAGGGAGATCATTTCAGTGCTGCAAACACAGCAATTTGACTTCACCCCTGGAGGCGCACTCAAAACAGATGGATGACAACAATGTCCACCCCAAGTCATTCCTGGGGGTCGATACTCTTTTTTCTCACTGCCCCCATTTGACTTCTATTGTACTCACTCAAAAACAGTTAAGTCTACCCTTGTGGAGACACACTTGAGCTATCATTCCTAAATTTGGCGGTTTTCGTCAGCGACCATGTCTGCTAATTGCATCCAGTTCTGGAAAGCAATCAAAATGTTACAGACTTTGTGTGTGTGTGTTTTTTAAATCACTTTAAAGGTGCTCTGCATGAAAACCCCTGAATGTATCTGCCTACCATTTGGCAAGCATAACTCACTCTGGAGGGGCTGCTATGCTGATAATTGTCTTTCACGGTGGTCAAAAGCGACGGAGGGGGGGAGGGAGGGAGAAAGAGAGAGAGAGAGAGAGAGAGAGAGAGAAAGAAAGAAAGAAAGAAAGAAAGAAAGAAAGAAAGAAAGAAAGAAAGAAAGAAAGAGCTGTTTTTAGATTCCCTAATACAGAGCTTTCAGCTTTGTTTTTAACAAATTGAAAAGATATAGAGCAGCTCCAAAACAAGAGTGCTTACCAATGCTGTAGATGCAAGTTGCATTGCATGGGTTGAGCACACTCCTAGAATCTATGCTGTCTAGACTTCTGTTGGTCCACTGTAGTCCATGCATTGGTAACATCAAGGCTTCATTACTGCAACAAGCTTTACTTGGGCTGCCTTTGTACTGTATTTGGTTCAGCAGCTACAACTAGTGGAGGATATAGCAGCCAGCCTGCTTAGAGGTGCAAGCAACTGGCAACCTGTCACTCCTCTGCTTTGAGAGGTGCAGTAGTTACTAGTTTACTACTAGGCAATGTTCTTGTGCTATTTCACAAAGCCCTACACAATTTGGGCTCAAACTAACTTAAGGACTGCCAAATTCCTTATGCTGCACCGAGGTCACTGAGATCTTCTGGTGATTCCCTCATGCCCCTGAGGTTTGGCCAGCTTTCCCCAAAGATTAAGGCTTTAATGCAGCAGGCCTGTGGAACTCCTTGCCAACAGAAGGCTGGCAGGAGTCATCTCTGCTTTCTTTTAGAAACAGACCTTTTAGACAGACCTTTGGAACCTGATTTATTTATTTATTTTTATATTACCAACCCATTTATTAACATGTTAACTGTGTTTTTAAGGTAAAGGTAAAGGTACCCCTGCCCGTACAGGCCAGTCTTGCCAGACTCTAGGGTTGTGCGCTCATTTCACTCTATAGGCCGGGAGCCAGCGCTGTCCGCAGACACTTCTGGGTCACGTGGCCAGCGTGACAAGCTGCATCTGGCGAGCCAGCGCAGCACAAGGAACGCCCTTTACCTTCCCGCCGGAGCGGTCCCTATTTATCTACTTGCACCCGGGGTGCTTTCGAACTGCTAGGTTGGCAGGCGCTGGGACCGAACGACGGGAGCGCACCCCGCCGCAGGGATTCGAACCGCCGACCATGTGATCGGCAAGTCCTAGGTGCTGAGGTTTTACCCACAGCACCACCCGCGTCCCAGAACTGTGTTTTTACTAGTTATTATTGCAATGTTGCTCTTTTATGTATTTTGTAAACCCTCTTGCTATATTTAATAAGAAAGTGAAATTTATAAATATTTTAAAAAGCAAAATAAAACAGAATGGAATAAGCTGGTGTATGGAAGTGTGCTAGCTAGAACTTGTCATGCATTCTATCCATTCTCCCTGGAATGGAGCAGGCAGGTTGACAATCACTTGCCCCATTCATGACATCATTGGCCTGGGCCCTCATAAATGTGTGTCCATTCATGAATTCCCACATGTGTAGAAATATGCATGTGCAATTGCCCCTTAAATATACCCCACTGGATACCCAGACCTGGGCAACAGTGATTGCGGAGTGTAGCTCCTGCATGAGGAGAGAAACGATGTGTGGAACAACAGCCCCATGCCCTGATGGCTTGGCCACTGCTTCCCCTTTGCAAAGCAACATCTGGAGCATCCAGGAAAATCAGGAAACACACTTGACCCTCCCCTGCCATCATCGCTTTGCAACTCTCTCCCAGCGAGGTTCCAGAACTGTGATTAATCCTTGAAAGTAGTAAACCAAAGAAAGGTTGTTTCAGATTCAAGATCTAGGAGTTCAGTCAGGTGATATTCACCCATGATGACTGTGCAAGGTGCTTGTGGCACCAGGGATGAAGTTGCTCAGAAAGCAGATCTGGAGCTTTCGAGAATCCTTGAGCTTCCTGCTGCCTTGGAGACCCGTGGTAGCTGACCCTGTGAGCCTCTTTTCGGAGCTCAGGGGCTAATAATTTCAAAGTCAAGCGTACAGTTAGATAGGAACCCTGTTTGTTTTCAACAGCAGCGTTTAATATGTGTAATATGAACTACATTTCTTGCTGTTTTGCAGCATATGCATGCAAAGCAAAACAGAAAGAGGAAGCCAGAGCCTGGAAAGAAGCAGTTCTTCCCAAGCCGCATCACATTCTCTTTTCTTTCTCTTTTCAAGGAACAGTTGAATGTGGATAATGATTACTCCAAGGCACTATTTAACCCATCTTTGCTCCTGCCCGAAATCAGCTTCAGCGACCATAACAAACTCACCGAGCTAAATCATAAAGCTCCAGGCAGTCAAGGAGAAAACACAATATTGATTCCTTTTACCTTTCTTCGGCTGTAAATTTCTATTGATACGCAACGAAGATGGGCTTCTGCTGGCGAAGGCATTACAGGAAAAGCCCAGGCATGCACCTCCCCCGGTTAAAAGGCTAAGGGCTGTAATGTGGCCAATTTCAAAGAAGTTCAGCCAATTTCGAGATGAGATAAAAAGTAGCAGATGTGGCTCCCAGTGGCAATAATACAAATTGAAGTTTTAAAACAAATTATAGAAATAAGAACTGCATCTGCCCCGGGGAATGGAGAAATCTATCTATTTCCGGTCTGTGTCTCTTTTGCATGTTCTTTCCCCCCACCCCTAGTTTTTATTTTGTTCTGTCTCGTGTTAATCTGCATGTTTACAGGCAGGCTCTGTTTCAAAAGGCACATTTAGAAGTGGGATGGAACAGAAGTGGGATGGATGCAAAAAAATTCCAATGGTTGTAGGAGCAACATTTATTGACACCCTATTTGTTCAAGGCATCATACAGTATGCTGCACCTGTTGACTTCAACCTTTCCATCAAAACGGGATAACCCTCCATATATGCCAGTCTGAGCTTCACGGAGAAAAGGCATGAATGCAAATAGAATGGCCTGACTGAGCCTGGCCATGGAAAGCACATCTGATAGTGCTTTCTGGAAGAAGGCATTCAAACCATAATTTCCAGTTGCAAATCGCCATTTCAGTCTCTAAGAATTTTAGTGATGCATGTCCACAAAGAGACAGGTTTTCACCCACGTCCATATCTGTTTCAATGAGTAGTTGAAGGATGATTTTAAGTTATGGAAAACCTTTTTGCTGGGGGGGGGGGAGGGGGGAAGGAAAGCAAGACAAAAACAAAAAGAACCTAAAGGAAGCCATCATTTTCAACACCTCCCTTCCTTCTAAGCAATGTGTTTGGTTTTTTTGTTGGTGCAGGAGAGAGAAAGAGAGGGGGGGGGGCTCTCATTAGAAGAGGAAAGGGAGGACACCACACCTGTGAGCACCCAGCTCCTGCTTCTCACATCAGGGACACCACGTCGCGCTGCTGTCTCTGGCAGGTGCAGGCAATTCGAGGGCAACAAAATGAACCGTCTTGCCACTTTCCAGCAGGCTTCAGATCATCAAGAAGTACACGGTTAAAAAGAAGATGTAGTGACTATTTGCCACAGGATGATAATAGAAATGGTGATGGGTGTGGGGAAAATTCCACTTGGAGGTTTAAGTATGAAAGCTAATACCAGATTCCCAATTGGTCTGACTTTATTCAGGAACGCATTACCAGAGTTCAAAGTGCCCGTGAGCTTTCCATTAGGATTCACACTATATAGGCAATATATATATGACCTTAGCTGTGCGTCCTTTAGCCAACACCTTCTGCCACCCCATGACTTCACCATCTCTTCAGCCACCTTACTCATACCCATTTTTTACTGTGGTTTTCAGAGTCCCCCTTGTGCCTCTGCAATTGCCATATTAATTTCTGCCTTTGGCTGCTACAGAGCATCTGAAGAAGGCAGAAAACCCAACGTTTTGCTTAAGGTCTGTGCAGCAAACTCCTCAAAAAAATGTGCATGCAATTGACATCTTAGCCTTGTAACAATCTTATGTGGTGGCTTAGGCAAAGGCTAGTGCAGTGTGCTACCCTCAATCAGCTAACTGTAAGGATGCTTGAACAGTGTGATCTTCGCCATGTCCTGTATGGAACATGACCTGATGTTAACCCTGTGCACTAATTGTCCAGAGCTGCAGTGACCTGTGTGAGGCTGCCCCATGGGGTGAACCCCCGAACTTCAGGCGGCAGCCCTATTAGAGAAACACCTTCAGACCCAGGAACGACTCCCACCTGTGGGACGTATCATTCACAGAAACAGTCAAATACACATTTCCTGTTTCCTAGAGTGGACACACAGGGGAATGTTGCTCCAAACAGGGAGGACTTCCTGTCACACCTGGTCTGGAGCATCCTTCCCCTGTGTGTGACCAGATAGATGGGCGTGACCCTGGCAGACCCCATAAAAGGGCCAGTCAAATAGCCATCTTCCTCTTTTTGCCTTTTCCCCATCTTCACCTTTTGGACACCTTACAGAGGACGGAAGCCACAAGGTAGAAAGTCTGAGGCCTAGCTCAGACTTCTTTTCTCTATAAATGTAACTGTAACTACAAGCCTGCCTTCAGGACAATACTGTGAACTGAATGTAAGTAAACTTTACTTTTAAAGAAGACTGCCGTGTCATTATTGTTTTTAAGAGGGAACTAAAGGGGGAATTTCCCAGGAACAATCCAATCTGGACAAGCCAGACTGGATTTCTCAACTTATATGATTCTAACGAATCCATCAACTTGCTTCCAGCAATGTGCAAGGGGATGTGCTCTGCTACTAGCTCACTAGCATGAGTGAGGAAGGATAATATTTAATCAATATATCCTCTCCTACCATCCACAACATTCCCACACCAGCCTCCATCCAGATCTTCCTTTGCAGGAAGGTGTATAAAGGGCTTCCTGTTTCAGTCGAACCTTGCTTGAGCAATATGCTGTTCCTGAGCTCTTGTGTGTTCCTGTATTCTTGGTTGCACTTTGGTCCTCATTTGCTTCTCAGTCCTGCCTCCTGATTTGTGCTTTGGCTCTGACTGATCCTGCAGACTGGGATTGTGACTTGTCTCACACCTCCTGACTCACCTCAGAAGAGTTGCTCATGACCCAATCCTGATGCTAATGGAACTTAGCTGTCTGTTTGATCTCGGAGCATCTTAAATGTATCAGAAGATTCCTTTAAACAGTGCCTTGACTTGATATTATTATTATTTATTATTATTATTATATGAATATAGACTGGTGCAGAAGGTACTGGAATTTTGGTCAGAGAGCACCAGAAAGGGACAGCAACTCAAAATTGACACAGTCACCCATCCTTAGCTAAGTGAACACAACTGCAAGCATTTCCTTGAATTACCCTCAAGAAACCCTCACATTCAGAGCCATCGCAGCTCATTCAGCACTGCTACCTCTGCATTGATCATGCCTAGCTGTCCCTAGGCACCATCCCAGGGCCATTGCTAAATATGAGTTAATTTCTAAAGCATTTGAGGAGTGCAGGAGGCCAACATGTCATTAAAATCAGAGGGCTTAGCTCCGGAAAAGCAATTCACTCTGAATAGGATAACTAGGCCTTCTGCATACCAATTGAATGCCTGTGTGTTCCCCACTCCCCAATCTCCTGTAGCACTGAAAGGAGACTTTGATGCCGTTCAGTTTAGTTTCCACCATAAAGCTAACATTTAGCCTGAAACTATTGCATTTTTATTCAACTGTGTCTGCAGAAAAGAAAAGCATTTTATTTATATATGCACAGGGCAGCACTGGGACAGGGAAAATATCTTTAGGACACACCCTTTCCCCTCCCTTTTCATGTAACTTAATTACAAAAGAACTACTGTGGCATGAATCTGCCTTCATTATCAGTTTATAATACAGCTGATATTCATTAGCAAATATAATCCACCATTCTTCTATTGCAGGAGTGACCAACTCCCAAGAGACTATGATCTACTCACAGAGTTAAAAACTGGCAGTGATCTATCCCCTTTTTTGAGGTTCATGTCAAAGTTGTTGAGCTTCTTTTAGGAAGGAAAGGTCTGTTTTGGGGGGCTCAGGTCAGTGTTGTTGAGCTATTTTCAGGAACTATTTTCAGTTTTTGGGGTTCAGGGCAAAAATGCTGAGCATTTTTAGGGGAGCCATAGTTGTTGAGCTTCTTTGGGGGGAGCCAGTGATCTACCGGTGATCTACCACAGGCGTTCAGTGATCTACCGGTCAATCACGATCTACCTGTTGGACGTGCCTGTTCTATTGCAATCAAAAAGGCTTACATACTACTATAATAATAATAATTTATTATTTATACCCCGTCCATCTGGCTGGGCCTCCCCAGCCACTCTGGGCGGCTTCCATAGAAACCAAAAATACACTAAAATATCACACGTTAAAAACTTCCCTGAACAGGGCTGCCTTAAGATGTCTTCTGAATGTCAGGTAGTTGTTTATCGCTTTGACATCTCGTGGGAGGGCGTTCCACAGGGCGGGCACCACTACCGAGAAGGCCCTCTGCCTGGTTCCCTGTAGCTTTGCTTCTCGCAATGAGGGAACTGCCAGAAGGCCCTCGGCACTGGACCTCAGCGTCCGGGCAGAACAATGGGGGTGGAGACGTTCCTTCAGGTATACTGGACCGAGGCCGTTTAGGGCTTTAAAGGTCAGCACCAACACTTTGAATTGTGCTCGGAAACGTACTGGGAGCCAATGTAGGTCTTTCAAGACCAGCGTTATATGGTCTCGGCTAAAACATATCAAATAATGTATTTGAATTACATGCTTTGGACATCTCACTCAGCAGCCATTCATAGGGCTTAAACCAGAGATGGGGAAACCTGAGACCTTCTGGATATTGTTGAACAATTCCCAGCATCTCCAGCCAGCCTGACCAAAGGGCAAAGATGATGGGAGTTCACATTTCAGTAAGTATTTTGATACTATTTTAAATGCATTTCCCCTCCCCTCAGAGTGCACCTTTCTGAAATGCATTTGAAATATGCTTCCTGAGCTGAGTTGGAAGATTCAGGATGTGTGAAAGCTGCTGGATAGCTAAGTTCCAATCCATATATTAGCCTGGGATGTGAAGATCAGGTCAGTTTGCATCAAAATTCACAAAGACTGAATTCCCCAAGCATTCCTAGGTAAGAGCCCTCTGCGTTACTATTGATGGGCAAGCAAGCAGCGTTGAAATCAGAAGGTTACATTCATAAGTAATGATATTAGCCAGGATTCTGACTTTAATAATATGCCTCAGCATCACTAAGCTTTAAATATAATGAGATCCTCATTTGTATTCTGATGGGATAGACCAAAGTTCTATACGGCGAGTGACAGAGGTAATCGAAAATCAAGAAGAAAAGAAGTGGATTGACATGGCTGGTCTTGATTTTTGTCCTAGCTGCCAAAAGCAATTGGAGCATCTACAGAGCAAGGATGAGTCACAAGCCCAAATCCAATCCCTGAAGGGAAGACCTGTCCCACCTACACTGGTCCAACTGCTAACCAAGAGGCAAAAGAAAGGGGTGCTGGTTCTGAAAACTTTCAGGAAGTCGACACTGAGCAACAGGGGGCGGGTCTGCCCTTCCTCAAAGTGGTCCTCCAGCAAAACAAGCTGCTAAACAGGAACATTTGCAGTGATTCCTATTAATGCAAGAGTCAAAGATTGGAGTGATCTCTGACAAAATGTCAAGTTTGCACCAATAAGCTATATAGTCCGAACTATATTATATAAAAAGTAACTAAAGGCAGCCCTGTTTAGGGAAGTTTTTATTTGTTTAATGCTGTATTGTGTTTTGAATATTCAATTGGGAGCTGCCCAGAGTGGCTGGGGAAACCCAGCCAGATAGGCGGGGTATAAATATTATTATTATTATTATTATTATTATTATTATTATTATTAAATAACAACAACTTGCTTGCTTTGTGTAGCTTTAAGCCTAATTCAAACACTGTGGCCAGCTCATAGAAGCAATTGGATACTCTTCAGTGTGGCTTTTATAGCTCCACATAGAAATGACATAATGCAATGGCAAAATCCACCTTCAGGTGTTCTAGATTTGGGTTAAGGAAGCACAACAGTAAGGGCAGTGGGCACAGACAGGCTGCCTTTGTCTCCTGCCATCGCCATTCCAAGCACCCTCCATGAGTTAAGAGTATGAAGGTCCGAACCAGGGTGGCCTCCTCTGCTCAGAGACTCCCTGTGCATTTAAGGACCCCATTTCCCCCCAGATTCTGGAACATAGAGAGGCCTTGAGGGATGCTTCGGGCCCCCAGGGCCTGAGGTCCACCATCCCTGCTTTAGATAAAACTTAATTGAATAAATACGTATATGCATTTGAAGGGACTTATTCCCAAATAACTGTGTACGTGATTGAAGCCTGAGGGTCAAATCAGATGCACTGTGGCTAATCATCTGCATGCCCACCCATTCACAAATAAAGCAGATGGCCAAATGAGGTAAAATGAGTGTGTGGGAAATCCCATGTAGTTCATTGATCCAACCCCTTTTTCTTTCTTCCCCAGTTCTGATATGAAATGAATAACGGATGTAGAAAAGTGACCAGAGGAACAGACTGAGGGGTGTTAAACTGTGGGAGAGAGGGAGGAAGGTTCAGCACCCCTCTCCCTTTCTGAACGTTATGATTAAGCTTTTTGCAAACACGGTGGGCATGTGAAAGGAATCACGTGCTGCCGCCTTTAATTTGGCCCTTAGCCTAAAATTTACATTGCAAGGCCCTTTTCACCTAACATAAATTAAGTGTGTGGATTTTCCTTTGTCAAAGAGTGGAGTGCAAAGAGCAAAATGTTGATTTGGGGAAAAGGTGCCCACAAATGCTTCCTGTGTTCTGGCCGTTTGCTACAGATAATTAATTCCCCTCCAAATCCTCATTGTCTCTTGGATGTGATGTCAGCGACATAGAGTTAACACCTGCCTCTTCCTTAGGAAACCTTTTCCCCTGGGCCAGCAATGACCAGTGTGTACACAACCATGAAGGACAATGTGAGCAACTGGCTCTCAGACGGTGTCGCACGAAGGAATATGAAACTGAAAAATTCTGATCAGTCTAGCCTGGTAGTGCCTATTCTGACTGCTAGGAGCTCTCCAGGGTCCTGAACTGTTTTACCTGACGGTACCAGAGATTATACTTGGGACCTTGCTTAATGCAAAGCACATGCTCCACCACTGAGCAAAGCCTACTTTGTACTGAGTTAAACAGCTAACAGTCATTCATACAACCATGCAAATTGTATATGTTTGCTTTAAGCAAATGAACAAAGAATTTCCAACAGCCTGTAGTTTGATTTACCACCTATGTCTTCAATAGCAGAGAGCCATGCTATCACAGTTTCACCTGTTCATGAAAAGCAGACTGCCTTAAAAGTGTGGAGAGGACATAAGTATATCATATGCCTTTGCTCATGGAATGGCATGAATTCAGACATTTGATGATATGATTTTTGCACTGCAAATGCAACCGTTTGCTAAAATTAGCTGCAATTCAGCTGTGGCAAAAAGGTGTTTGTAAATCCTGTGAGGCAATTACCAGGGAGGAGATGGAGGTTGGGAATATCGGGTCCCAGGGGTAACATTCAAATTATATGTTAACCCCATTATCATCAAATACATGTTCAAGCCACATTACCTTGCGTTAATCTAGCTACTACTCTTCTGATAAATCACAATCTCTAAGTTGCCAAAATGCTTTGTGCAATTGCTGCAGTTATTTTATTCGTTTATTTTGCTGCATTTTCTGGCTAAGACCAGTTACTGTTTAAAGACCCAAATCATGTTAGGGTTATTTTTTGCTGCTATGCCCTGAGGATTCCCCCTTTCACATCGAAATGGATGTCCACTTGAGCATAATATCCCAGCAAAGTGTAATAATGACTTTGGTGTGGTCTCTAACTTTGCTTCTGTGAATGGAACACAATTCACATTCATGGAACAGGCCAGGCCTGGCTTTCCACCTCCTCCTTCATCCTCCTGAGGTGGCCAGGGATATTGAGTGCTTCTTTCCATTAATTACTTTTCCAGCACATTGCAGTCTCCCCATGTGAGAAAATACCTTATGCTGCCTTCCCCTGAGATTTAACTGGAGTACTGGAAGCTGGGGAGACTAGAAACTGAGTGTCTGAGTCTGGCGCAGTTCCTGATTTTGTTTTTAAGGGAAGTTCTTCCTTTTTTTAAAGGGAAGTTCTTCCTTTTGCCTTAAAACCCCCCCAAAAACCTCACACTGATTTCTTTCAAAGTAAAGACATCACTTAAAAACAGTAACTTTGAACTGCTGTCAGGTGCATGGTAGGAAACCCCCCATTGGTTGCAGAAAAGCCCAGATGGGGATGTCATGGGTTTTATAGGAAATGAGGGCAGGCAGCAGAAAGCAGACTGCTGGAGTGTTGATGTTCAGAATGAAAGCAACAACAGTGACTATCAGTCATCCTGGTCATCTTGAAAGAATGGTAAGCACATCAAAGCACCACAAAACTTCACCAAAACTTTCCTTCGCTTTTCATAATTTTCAGATGCAGTTTCTTTTCCCATAAACTGATGGACTACTGTGATGCACTCTACGTGGGGCTACCTTTGAAGGTGACCCCAAAACTACAACTAATCCAGAAGGCAGCAGCTAGACGGTTGACTGGGTGTGGCAGCTAGGACCACATAACACTGGTCTTGAAAGACCTATATTGGCTCCCAGTACATTTCCAAGCACAATTCAAAGTGTTGGTGCTGACCATTAAAGCCCTAAACAGCCTCAGCCCAGTATACCTGAAAAAGCATCTCCAGCTCTGAGGGCTTTCTGGTGGTTCCCTCACTGTGAGAAGTGAGGTTACAGGGAACCAGGCAGAGGGCCTTCTCAGTAGTGGTGCCTGCCCTGTGGAACACCCTCCCATAAGATGTCAAGGAAATAAACAACTATTTGACTTTTAGAAGACATCTGAAGGCAGCCCTGCTTAGGGATGTTTTTAATGTCTAATGTTTTATCGTGATTTTAATATTTTGTTGGAAGCCGCCCAGAGTGGCTGGGGAAACCCAGCTAGATGGGAAGGTTACAAATAAGTTGTTGTTGTTGTTGTTGTTGTTGTTGTTGTTGTTGTTGTTGTTGTTGTTACAGAGGAATGCAGGTCCATTTTTGGACAAGTCACTAGCAAGACAGAATGTGCCACTATTTCACAGCATATCCCCTCTTCACAGGGCAACACTTTTGCCCAAACACCCCCAGCCTGACTCAGGAATCAGGCTGTACAGAAGAGGCCAAGCCCTTTTCTTTGTGAAACCCGGAGCTCCAAGCACTCTGATCCCCTGAGACCGTGAAACTGGAAAATTGCCTTTTTCCCCTCACAGAGAAGTGTCTGATTATTTGGCATGTGTAGTGTTTTGTATCTCCATGTAGGAGCGGGCTTTATGACGTGTTTTTTTCTTTCTTTTTTTCTAATTGGTTTTCAGTCAAATCATGCCGCTGAGAATAAGACTCAGGGCACTTGCGGAAGATTGGGGAGGTGAAGTGGATCATGCAAACGCTGCGCCTGCTCTTCAGAGCTAAAGCCTGCACACACCTGCATTGTCAATTTATTCTCTCGGCTCCTTCTCCTGGCAATAATGGTCTAATGACTGAATAAGGTTTTTGCTTACCTTTGTTTGTTTAACTTGCCTCAACTGGCGGTTTCAGATCTACAATTGCCAGCTTGCCCACGTGCCAATCTCACACTCAATCACCTCCATGAGTCTGACAGGCTCAGGGGCTAGCAGAGATTGGGGTTTTTTTTTGGGGGGGGGAGCAGCATACAGTCTGTGTGAAACGCATGGGTAGCTATCCATAGCCACCAACTGTGCAAGACTGCCACCGACTCGAAGGTATTAGGGAGGCCACAGATTCACTATCCAGGTGGATCTTTTTTTAAAAAAATAATACTTTATTGTCACTTGTACAACTTGTATACAGTGAGATCACATGAGCACCCCCACTCAGCTCTCTTAGTCTCAATTCCCCTCGTTTACTGATGCACACCCACCAAACCCAAAAGTCAGTTGCCCTATTGTTATCTTTTCATTCAGCAGCCTAAAAGCCCACGGATAGAAGCTGTTCTTTGCCCTCTTTGCCCTGTGACTAATCATGCTTCTATATCTTCTGCCTGAGGGCAGGAGATCAAGAAAGTGCCGTCCAGGGCGTTAATCATCCCTGAGAATTTTCCTCACTCTCCTGAGGCAATGTTCTTCCGCTATTTCATCCAGCGGATTCACGGGACAGCCCATAATACCTTGTCTGTATTCACCACCCTCTGTAGGCACTTCCTATCAGTTGATGTCAAACCAGTGTACCACACCGTGACGTAGTATGAAAGGACACTTTCTATTGTTGACCGGTAGAAGGAGATTATCTTCCTGCCCAACATACAACTGTCTCTACATTAGAGGTAGGGAATCTCAGATCCGGGGATAAAATGTGACCTTTAGGTCTCTCTGTCTATTCCTCAAGACTTTCCTCAGAGCATGGCCCACTCTTCAGGCCACGCCCTTCACTAGCTTTGTTTTGTGCCTGCCTTGGAGGACTTTTGCCTGTCTGGGATGAGTCCTTGCACTTTGAAAATGCATTCTTGCTTGCATGTGTATCATAGAGTTGTATAGGGACCCTGTATAGTTGTATAGTTGGAAGGGACCCAGAGAGTCATTTATCCCAAACCCCTGCACAGAAACATCTGAATATAGACTATTTAGGAGTAAAATCCACTACTCAGCCTTCATTTGCCTCTGGGCATGCACACCAATGACATACAGACTCCGGAAGGTTCCGCATGAGGGAACGTCGTCCTCTGGCTGAAAAAGTTCCCCTGCTCCTATTACCAAAGACTAACTGCAGAATATATAAAAAGTTTCAGCATGGAAGGTTCCCTACGTGGCATTACAAAAAGGCACAGAGTGCTTCAGTTCAGCTGGCAAACTGTGAAGTCAAACACTGTTTCGGGCAGGATTCTTCTAGCACTTGCCCAACTAATAATAAGAAAACGTGATTTAATAATAATGCTGTTTCGGAGGCTTCTGCAGCAGCAGAGAGGATTACTACAGAAAGAGGGGATGGAGAGCTTGCGATGCAATAGAATAAAAAATGTTTCATACAGCAAAGTGAGCTGGTGTAGCTTATAGTCCCAAGCCAATATCTCAAACCGGCAGCACAATAACAAAATAAAATGGCGAGGCGGCATGGAAATAAGCGTAAGGGCTCAACTTTCTAAGGCAATAAATTTGGACAAGCTCTGAAACAGAAAGGGCATCTCACCCCACCCACCTCCCAACGTGGAAAGAAGTATTAATATAGAAGAGTAGTTTTCAAACTTTATTATCTTCTGGAAACACTTTGTTTCCCATCAACCTGTCTGCCTTTTACCCAGTAACACTTGGTGCCCAACTATTTCTTTGTCAGTCTGAGGTCTTTCTCCTAACCTGGTACAGTGGTACCTCGGGTTACATACGCTTCAGGTTACAGACTTTGCTAACCCAGAAATAGTACCTCGGGTTAAGAAATTTGCTTCAGGATGAGAACAGAAATCGTGTGGCGGCGGCAGCGGGAGGCCCCATTAGCTAAAGTGGTACCTCAGGTTAAGAACAGTTTCAGGATAATAACGGACCTCCAGAACGAATTAAGTTCTTAACCCGAGGTACCACTGTACCTGAATGTTTGGACCAGAAGGCCAAGGGTTGCCTGTAGGACCTTCTGCATGCAAAGCCTCTTTTCTTCACACTGAACTATGCCCCTCACCCATTTACCACGGAAGCCATGCGTGCTGCAAAGGATTCTGGGAAATGTGTGTGTCCACTTAGTGTGTATTCACACAGTGAAATGGCTAGGTCTACTGAGTCTCAGTCATTCCATGCAGACCTAGGCCACACCCAGCACTTCTGCAGTCATCAGAGGTTGTTTCTCTTAGGGTAACAACGCATTGGCTGAAATTTAGAAATGAGATTTGGAGTTTTGAGGACCATCTTTGGGCTACGTTAGAAAAGTCTGAGCAGATTTGAAAAGAGAGAAAAGAAATCAAGGCAATGTATTACTCCACGGTGCAAGCTTTCTGAAGTGTTGGCCCCTAGCCTGAACCTCAGATCAGAAGAGGGAGGGGGAGAGAATAGAAAGACGGAGGCATCGCCTTTCCAATAAAAAATTAATAAATAGGGCATTACTGAAATAAGATACATTCCCAATTTCTTCCATGCCGCCCCCTTGTCTGGACCAAGCTTCTGTAGTGCAATTTAAATTCACCTTATTGAAACAGACTCCGATTAGAATTTAGTGATTTTTTTTTATTTCTCTATATTAGTGGAAATCTTAGATGTCTCCTGGATCGTTAAATTTGCTGAATGGCTGAATATTTCTTGCACTGAGTAATCACATACGTTATCTTCCTGTCCTTATTTTTTAATGCTAATAATAAAAGGCTGAGAAATGAGATTGCATTATCTAACCAAGTATATAAACACATAATTGCAAGTGCAATTTGTTCCTCATTTGTCATGCTGTCTGGATCATTGTGGACCACATTTTTATTTTTTATTTTGGTGATGAAGACCAATGTTCAAGGGGAGGAGGGGAGAAAACCAGGCACAGCAACCCCTAGTCCTGTTTAAGGATATTTTATTTATGGAGTACAAGGGGAGCATCACTCCACATTTTGTCTGCTTCAGGAGATATGCAATCACAGTCAAGCAAAAGAACATATCCATCCTATCCTTAAGAAACATTTAAGAGCATAGCCATCATGGCTCACACAAATTCGTCTAATCCTCTTTGAAAGCCACCTAGGTTTTTGGCCATCACTGCTTCCTGTGGCAGTGAGTTCCATAGTTTAACTCCCTCCCTTAAGGCACTACACATCTCTGGAGGCAGACGTAACATTTTACTTTCATAAGAAGTGACTACAGAGCAAAAGGCAAGGGAGGACCTGTTTGCAGAAGGCTCCTAATGAGAGACAAACACCTTTTCAGATAAGCAGCGGCTGCTTTGAGCACCTCCAATCCCAGTGGTTTAAAACTGACAACTACTGCCCTATCAAAATAACAGTTTTACGAGCAGCACTTTAACTAATTTTTGACACCCTGAACAATTAAGCCGGCCAGAACCAACTAATTATGAATTATGCTCTTGGCACAAGACTACTCGGGAAGAAGAATTAATCTTCACACGCCCATTTTTTTTCTTTCACTAAACTCTAATTGGAGTCTTATTTCAACATGGTGAATTTGGAATGCACTGCTGAGTTCCAGTCCAGCTGAATGGGAAGAAATGTGTCACAGGAGGGGGAGAGAAAGCAAACAGAAAGAACAAACAAAGTCTTAAAAAGCAGAGAAAAGACAGTTGTGTGCAAGGATCTGCAAGTTTGCAATGTGCTCCAAGTGTGTTGCTATCAACGTAATCCTCATACATGCTCCATCACAAAATACTGCTCCCCACAAAAAAAAAAGGGGGGGGAGAAAGAAAATTACATACTGCTGTTACCTTAAGTGGAATGATATGAGAATTTCTCCTTAAGAATGGCAGGCATGAAACTCATTGGGAACTTACCAATGACTGCCACAGTACGGTAATCCTGTGTTGGAGGAACTGAAAAGCAACACTACAGTGGTACCTCGGGTTATAGACGCTTCAGGTTACAGACTCCTCTAACACAGAAATAGTACCTCGGGTTAAGAACTTTGCTTCAGGATGAGAACAGAAATTGTGCTGTGACGGCGCAGTGGCAGCAGGAGACCCCATTAGCTAAAATGGTGCTTCAGGTTAAGAACAGTTTCAGGTTAAGAACGGACCTCCAGAACGAATTAAGTTCTTAACCAGAGGTACCACTGTATTCTGTATTGTAGGAAGAGCTCAATGGAAGAGTGTCGGTTTTGGATGGAGAATGCCCCATGGTCGAACCCTGGTATCTCCCATGAGAAGGATCCAGTAGCTTGTGATGGGAAAGAATTTGGCCAGAGTTTATGGAAGAGTCACTTCTACTCAGAATAGACAATAGTGGGTGGTCTGATTTGGTATGAAATTGCTCCCTAATAATCATAAAACAGACTGAGAAAAGCGCAGTCTGTCCTCAGAGATGAGGGTCATTGTTAGTAGCTCAGCACATGTTTTATTTCTACAGGAAGCCTATGCAAGACATGCTACCAATCCAAATTGCACAGCCCAATATTTAGGCACCAACCAGGAGGTTGTTAAACCTTGTTTTTGCTGAGACTGGAAAACCAGAAGTTTGCTGGCCACAGTACATGGCCGGTGGGTTTTAAGGTTATGTAGTTTATGGGTTATAGGACCCGCTCTCTGGCTTCTTCAACTAGCTTTGAAGAGGGATGGGTAAGGTATCAATTTAATGCAAGCCTACCAAGTTTGTATTTCCTAAAGCAATGCACAAAAATCCTACGTTGTTGCTTTAACAAAAAAACAAAATCAAAGAAACAAAACTCTTCAGATTTCGGATGGCATCCTACTGTAAAGCCTACCAGGGGACAATCATAATGGTGAATTGAAAAATGGCAAACCATTTCTCCCCATGGAAACAGAAGTGGGTGTAATTTGCAGGCAAGAGATCCCCTGCAGAGAAGATTAAGCTTGCCAAATTCCAGAGTGGTCCATCCAGGGATTTTCATGCAACGAACCTTTACATTTTACTTTTACATTTACAAATAAATCACACACCAAAAGCCCTACAACTGCACTGAAGGAGTGGGAAATTAGAAAGACCTTGTAACTGAGCTCGTCCAGAAGTCCGCAGACTAAGAACCAAACTAATAATAATAATTTATAATAATAATTTTTTATTTATACTCCGCCCATCTGGCTGGGCTTCCCCAGACACTCTGGAAAATAGAAGAAAGAAAGAAAGAGAAAGAAAGAAAGAAAGAAAGAAAGAAAGAAAGAAAGAAAGAAAGACAAAATGACTGAAGTATTGGTTTTTAATTATATGCTAGGAAACAAGAAGCGATTGGGAAGGATGCTAATTACCCACCCCTCTTTCAAATGCCCTACGTTCCCAGGAAGAAATGGAAGAAGAACTCCACTCCACTCCTCACCTCCCACTCCTGCTACAACACTGTGTTTGGTGTGACCTGGAAAAATAATTCACAATCCTGCCCATCAAAACAAACAAACAAACAAAGATCCCATCTGCATTTCCCGATTCAGGTTGGTTTCAATTTTTAGAAGTGCAGCAGTCCTTCATTCTGAAATGGCAAAATGCAATTGGGGCAGGGGATGGCACCAAAATCCAAAAAGTGGCTTGGGATTTTATGGAATCCCCGGCTGTTTATTTCATAAAATTTATTCACCGCTTGATAGTGAAAAAGAGAACCTCAAAGTGGTTTACAAAAAGATAAAATAATAAAATCGATAGGGGGGAATCACAACCATACTTTAAAACATACAAAAGTTAGAATACTAAAACAGATAAAAATTACCGTGACTTTCTAAGCATCTAGGTGGGCTTGTCTAAACAGGATTATTATTATTTTTTAAGCAGTGAAGTTCTCTCGATGTGACTTGAGGTTCTTTCCTGATGGTGCATTCCAGTTTCGGCAACTCAAATCACCTTCATTTGCCTCATAATCTCAGCTGCCCACATTTCTGATGCAGCCACCTCCCCCCCCCCCCCCCAGTATGAAGGCATCTCTATTCATGTGTGAAGAAGTTATACTACCATTCCGCTCCTGGAATGGCAGAGGGCCACAGCTGTCCTTAACCTCTGTGATTAAACTGCATCAGGTGCCTTCATACCATTCATTTGGGTAGCAGGATCTGCCAGTAGGATAGGAACTCTGATCTAGAATTCAGGATAATTGACAAATACATTTTCTATTTAGATTCCACTGGATAGAATGCAAATGGATGGACAGAAGATGCACATTTTGACTAAACATCAGGACGAACTCTCGACAGTGGAACGGGCTTCCTCAGAAGGGGTGGACTCTCCTTCCTAGGAAACGATGCCTTATGGAAACGATGCCTTATGAGGAACGGCTAAGGGAGCTGGGCATGTTTAGCCTGGAGAAGAGGAGGTTAAGGGGTGATATGATAGCCATGTTCAAATATATAAAAGGATGTCACATAGAGGAGGGAGAAAGGTTGTTTTCTGCTGCTCCAGAGAAGCGGACACGGAGCAATGGATCCAAACTACAAGAAGATTCCACCTAAACATTAGGAAGAACTTCCTGACAGTAAGAGCTGTTCGACAGTGGAATTTGCTGCCAAGGAGTGTGCTGGAGTCTCCTTCTTTGGAGGTCTTTAAGCAGAGGCTTGACAACCATATGTCAGGAGTGCTCTGATGGTGTTTCCTGCTTGGCAGGGGGTTGGACTCGATGGCCCTTGTGGTCTCTTCCAACTCTATGATTCTATGATTCTATGATCCTTGGAGGTTTTTAAGCAGAGGTTGGGTGGCCATCTGTTATGGATGCTTTAGTTGAGATTCCTGCATCACAGGGGTTTGGACGAGATGGCACTGAGCATCCCTTCCAACTATACGACTCTATGTTACAGGAGCATCATGTTATGTTACACTCTATGCTACAGTAGCATGCTAAGCCTTAAAACAGAAAGCACACAGAATGTACTGTAGATGCCTAATCTGGATTTTGGGTTGTTTGAAATGAATGCATACTTTAGGGAGAGAAATTCCATTAATAAACTCAACAGGAGAACGCGAGCGTTTCTTTTGAATTCTAAAGCGATTCAAAGTGATTAAAAATAAAGATACTGCATGTGCCATCAAGCACAGGAAACTTAACATTGCCCCTAATGAAAACTTGGAAAGAATGCATTTCATTAGGGCTAAAATATGACATTAATTAGTTACGGTACTTCGACTGGTTCCATTTTAAGCTCTAGGCAAAGAGGTCTTTCATGTCAAGGCTGACAGGTGCTACAAGAGAAATCCTAATCTGTCTCTGTGATTAACCACAATGAACAACATTAATAATGCATAATAATTTCTTTGATTAAGGCAAAAGAAAAAGGGCCGAGCAAACGAGATGCTTTGCTTCAACAGCAAGGAAGTCGAGAGGAACATGTGATAGGAAGAATCGGGGAATTTGGCCTTGATCCACCCTGACAGGTGCAGATAGAGGTCAAGTTCAAAATGATGCATAATGCGATGGAGGGTATATAAGCCTCTGCACTGGTCGCAATACATTTTCCCCAAGCCATAGAGAGAAGGTGGGGGACATACAGTCAGATCAATGGTGGAGGAAGGTGGAGGTGGACATTCCCTGTCCTTGCAAAGGGCTTTTTACCAAAAATCCCACCAAGGTCCCTTCTAGAGCAAGACCAAACAAGGCAACACAAGTGCCCCAAAGTACATTACAACAGAAGACACAGACATAAATGAATGGCGTGGCAAGCATTTAAATGGTTGCTTTGGTGTGGTTCCTCGTGTCCGCTAGCGGAGAAGTACCAGTAC
Organism: Podarcis tiliguerta; assembly: GCF_965153285.1. NCBI lineage: Eukaryota > Metazoa > Chordata > Lepidosauria > Squamata > Lacertidae > Podarcis > Podarcis tiliguerta. Next base: position 14,225,075 of record NC_139536.1, on the reverse strand, counting down.
TGTATTTCTGTTAAATCAATGGCATTTGCTTGGGATATGAAAACAACATTATACTTTCCTGTCTTGGGCAGGAGATCCTTTCCAAACCCAGCTACCAATTCACACAAATGCTCTACCACTCTGTTATGTCCACTTGCCCCAATTCAGACCTGCTTATGAAAAGACCATGGCACCAACTATCCCATAATGATTTCCAGGAGCTCCCTGGGGTCTCAGGCGGGGGTTCCTTTCCCAGCAGAGCTACCTGAGCCTACAGGTCCAGTGGAGCTCTTCAGCCAAAGGCACAGAGATGAGCTTGGGAAGAACTTCAATCTTTGCCTCAAAGAAGAAGGAAGCATCAGGAGCCCCTTCCCCATCTTCTTCAGCTTGGATTATATTCTAAACCAGAGAAGAAACCACAATTTGCCCCCAAGCTCCAAACTCTCCACCTAGACCCACTGTACTCCCACCCCCTTACGTCCAATTTATAAGCTCTATTTACTGGCTGGGCAGCAGAAAGTACAGTTCTCTGGCAATCACAAGAAGAGAGAAGGAGGGAAGGAAGGAGGCCCCTCCCCTTTCCAACACCTGCTATGCTACCCTGATGAAACTTCTTAGGAACTCCATGATTCCTGAGAACAGAGTTAGGACACCTCGGTAGCAGGTGAGATATTGAGAGGAGGAGGAAGGTCTTCTCTTAGGCATGCCGGGCTCCAAACATTTGATACTATAAGATTGGCAAAACCAATAGAGCTGGCTGAGACTCCACTGCTCCCACAGAGTGTTATTTAAACAGACGACACGTAACTTCCTGCCTAGCCAATCCAGCAGTCTAGACTTGCCCCTTGTACTTGAGACTCTAGGTTTCTCAAAATCACTGTATCCTTTTTTCTTGTTAAAAAAAACAGATTTTATTTTTATATAACAGGAAGGGGGGAAGTGCACATTTAGTCTAATTAGCAAATGCTAACAATGTCTTAGTTGTTTCTAGCCAATGAATATTTTACATGAGGGCAGAAGCAGCTGGAACAGCGAGGCAGAGAGGTCCAAGAAGAATGACATACTCGCTTCCCTGTAGAAGTTTATGGCACTGAGGTGTTTTCAAAGTTCCTTTTGTTTATGCTGCAGAGAAGTTTTACTTTATAAAAGCACCAAGTTTATTGCTGTCTCATTCTCCCAACATGCCAGAACGGTACAGGGAAAGGCCTATACCTTAGGGGGGTAGAGCATCTCTCTTCTGAATGCAGAGGGTTCCTGGTTCAAATCTCTGGCCACTCCAGGTAGGGCTTGGAGGGAACCCTGCCTGAAATCCCAGAGGGCTGCTGCCTGTCTCTGATGACCATACTGAGCTAGATGGAACAATAATCTCACTTGGTATGATGTAGCTTCCTATGTTCCTAATAAAAGAAGAAATGGGTAGAGTCTAGTATTCTACCATATTGGTCTTGGATGTGGAAGAATGGGCGACTTCCAACAACTGCTGTATGTTGACTTCTTGAGGAAGGTCACTTCACATTAAAGGTAAAGGTACCCCTGACCATATGGTCCATTCGTGGACGACTCTAGGGTTGCACGCTCATCTTGCTCTATAGGCCGAGGGAGCCGGCATTTGTCCGCAGACAGCTTCCCGGTCATGTGGCCAGCATGACTAAGCCACTTCTGGCGAACCAGAGCAGCGCACGGAAACACCGTTTACCTTCCTGCCAGAGTGGTACCTATTTATCTACTTGCACTTGACGTGCTTTCGAACTGTTAGGTGGGCAGGAGCTGGGACCAAACAACGGGAGCTCACCCCGTTGCGGGGATTCGAACCACCAACCTTCTGATTGGCAAGCCCTAGGCTCTGTGGTTTAGACCACAGCGCCACCCACCGCCACTTCACATTACTGATGGGTAAATCTATTTGTTTTGGTATCCTTCAATCTCCTTCCCATTTTTCCCCCAGCTTAATTTAGTTCTCCACATTTCACATCAGTTTGTTATATTTTTTTTCCTGATGGAAATTCAGGGGATAATTTCTCCAAGTGCGCACACACACACATTGCATTTTTATGCACACCTCACCACAGTATATGTGTTTTTGCGTACATTACTTGGCTGGAGAACTGCATTGCAAAATTTAGGGACGTGTGAATTTTGCAGGATTTGCGTATGGTTTTGTAAAGTGTGAATTAGGTGCCCCCCCTTTAAATGTGAACTGAGTTGATTTTCTTACCCCATCCCTACTTCACACACACCTCCCCACTTTGAAATCTACACTGATTATATGCACATCGGGGTGGGAAACATGTGACCTGCCAAATGTTGCTGAGATATAAGGACTCAGCTTGTGCTTCATTCTGTGACCTTCATACTAGAGATCTTCATTATCTTTTGGGGAGGCTGAATAATGAGGTGAACAGAGGTAATTCAGAGGACCTCCACTCTCCCAAGTCAAAGTGCAATGTCAATAATAATGCCACAGAGGGCAAGTGAGGTCAAACAGGACTGAGGACACACAAGAACAAAGTAAATGAATAAAGCAAACGTTTTCACTAAAAAGCCACAAGGAAAAAAACCAAGAGGCCTCCTTTGGCAGTGCCCAAGAAAATGTGTGAAAAACTGTGAGTGGTTTTAGCTCAGCTCTAATTCCGGATGACAATATTCCTGAACTCCTACCATGGTGCAATTACGGAGGACTGATCAAGTTGCCTCTGGGTGTTCATAAATGAACGGATGAGTGCTGCTGGGCAAAGCACCATGGCCCCGCATTTGCCAAAGGAGTAGCAGGCTGGGATAGATTTTGTGCCATCAGAAAATTGCCCGCCCACTCCCCTACCCCTCCAATCAATATCTCCCCCCTTTATTTTTCCCAGCAGTGTCAAAGAACGTTTAAAGTTTAATGTGGATTTCCTACGCGCCGAGATTTATAGTGTCACTTCCAATCTGGTGCAACCAAATAAACTGGGATAGGAGGTGTTTGCTGTCTCCATCCATGAGATTTCACATTCCGCCATTGAGCTCAACAGCCCTTTAACCCCCTACAATTTCAGGGAAGAGTTTTGGAGCATCAATTTGAAGAGAAATTCACAAAAATCAATTTGCCCAGTAGGAAAGGAAACCATAGCAGGTGCATTTACAGATGTTACATCCTCTCCTCCTATCATCTAACGCTGAATTGTAAAAGGCCAGATAAACACAGAAACAGAAGGGGCCAAAGGGCTGTAAAAAATCACTGCTCTTTTTTATTATTATTTTCAAAGGAAGTAAATACCTTAGCGTGTATTTCATGCCAGATCCCATGGTCCTTGAGTAATAGTTCCCATTTTCACAGCACTGACTCTAGGAGATTTGCCATCATTACCTTGTCTCCCCTCACATTATCCCTACTAGGTAGGTCAACCTAATTATTCCCATTTTACAGGGTGAGATGTGAGGGAAGGGAACTTGCTCAAGGGCACCAAATAAGTCACGTGGCTGAGCTGGGATATGAAATCTGATCGACCTGCTCTAAATCCATAATAGGTAAAGACACAGGTGATGCAAGAAGACGCAGAATTTGGCTCTCGGTGGAATACATTTCCAAGGCTTCTCATCTTATATACGGGTAGCAGGCTCAATTTTCCAACCATCAATCCTTATGTAACCAAAATGGTTTTAAGGAGGGAGGAAACATCACAACATCGCTAAGCTAAGAATCACACAAAGCAATGGGTACCATCCATCCCTGGACTCCTTTTGTCCATTTAGGTGCTTCTCCCACCCCACCCCAAAACTGGATAAATCATGGAACAGAGCAAAAGGAGCCCAGTCCTGTTTCAAGTATCTCTTTGCACCCATTATCAGGAAGTTGACTTCTCTGTACAATATCACATCCTGTGTTGTTCATGCAGAACCTTGGCATACAGAGATTCTGCACTGCCTGCCAATTTGCTACCAATTTGCTAGCCCTTAATGGCTTGGGACGTGGGTGGCGCTGTGGGTAAAAGCCTCAGCGCCTAGGACTTGCCGATCGAAAGGTCGGCGGTTCGAATCCCCGTGGCGGGGCGCGCTCCCGTTGCTCGGTCCCAGCGCCTGCCAACCTAGCAGTTCGAAAGCACCCCCGGGGCAAGTAGATAAATAGGGACCGCTTACTAGCGGGAAGGTAAACGGCGTTCTGTGTGCGGCTCTGGCTCGCCAGAGCAGCGATGTCACGCTAGCCACGTGACCCGGAAGTGTCTCCGGACAGCGCTGGCCCCCGGCCTCTTGAGTGAGATGGGCGCACAACCCTAGAGTCTGTCAAGACTGGCCCGTACGGGCAGGGGTACCTTTACCTTTACCTTACTAATGGCTTGGGACTAGTTTGATATACCCACTCAACTACTTCAATCTATCAAATGAGCACTTTTCCAAGTACCACACAACGAGTCGCATTCAACTATGTTCTACTCAGAGTAGACACGTTGAAATTGACAAACGTACTTATTAATGTCTTTGAGCCTCCACTGAATACTACCAGCATTGGGTATAACTCGTCGTGCGTTCCACACACAGTATTTCTGTGTGGCAGCACCCACGCCCAGGGACAATATATTGACCGTATTGTTTTTGACCCCTGCTGAATGCTTTTTTCTTTAGGAAAGTCTGGGTATATAGATTTTAGGTCAACTTGTTTTAAACTTCTGACCTTTACTGACACTTTAAATGTATATTTTACGTTCCATGTAAATTACAGAGAGGTTTTGACAATTAAGCAGTGTACAAAATGTTAAATAAATTAACAAATAGCAACGAACAACAAACACAGCCTTGGCTGTACGATGCTGAAAAAGTAAAGGAAGGAACAAGCAAAGGACCTTCTCAAGGCCGTAAATGAAAAGTAAACTACGGCGCTATAAGTTTCAGATTCATTATTCTGCAATGTATTTTGAGAACCAGCAAACAATGACATCTGCGGGGAAAGAGTATAATGAACCTTGCAAGGCCTCTTAATTTTCTCTCTTTATTGCCGCAGAGATTCTGAATCCACTTCAAAATAAACCCAATTACCTTTCTAAAAAGGTAAGCTGATGACTTCAGGGAGATCCAGGTGCCTCATCTTTCCCACAGTACAAATCAGCAGAAAGGATCTGGGGGCTAATTATAGTCTACCTGTCCACTTATCAACTAGAAAAGCATAAAAGTGATGCCTGCTAGAGTGCATTCATCAGCCAGCTTTTCATGATTAACCTGCCCCAATTAGGAAAGGAGGAAGAGTAATGCATCAGAAACTAATTAAGGTGACACTGAATCACGTTATTTCGGACTGCAAAGGATCTTAAAAGGTCACTTGCTCTTCTCTATTTTTTCCCCTTTCTGCCCTAGAGCAGATCACAATATAAAGGAGAAACAATGTTTCCCTTAATCCAAAACTTATTCGAGAAGCTTCAAGCTCCATGTGCAGCCCAGCCCAGCCCAATTTGAAGACACTAGGGAAATTTAAAAACGTGATGCCCGTGTCACTCAAATCCTTTTATTGCTTACATACATGGCTTAGGATGCATTGGTTCCAATGACCAGAGTATTTTATAGGTTCATAGATTTTGATGTTGATATTTTTGGTTGTCAACCAAATTCCTAAATATTTAACTTTTTTTTATGAATCTCTATTTCTATATTTTGCTGTAATTCTCTCTCCCCCCCCTTTTCTGGTACATTTTTCACTTTCAGCTTTGTCTTAGTTTTATTCAACTTAGAAACAGCCACCTGCCCAAAGTTCTGTGTTTTTCTAGGACTTTCAGCAGAGAGTTCTTAGGGTCCTCCACTATTATTACAAGATCATCCTCATATGCTTTTAATTTATATGTCCCCCCCACACAAACCATGAGTCCTCTGATGGATTCATCAGCCCTAATATTTCTCATCAAAACTTCTAAAACCAAAATAAATTATAGAGGTGATAGCGGACATCCCTGTCTTGTTCCTTTTTGAATCTTGCAATTGTCAGTCACCACCTGATTGGCAGTTAGTTTGGCTTTTTGCCTGGTATGACTCAACAATGGGCCTTGAGCCAGTGTGGTGTAGTGGTTAAGAGCGGTGGACTTGTAATCTGGTGAACGGGTTCGCTTCCCTGCTCCTCCACATGCAGCTGCTGGGTGACCTTGGGCTAGTCACACTTCTTTGAAGTCTCTCTGCCTCACTCACCTCACAGAGTGTTTGTTGTGGGGAAGGAAGGGAAAGGAAAATGTTAGCCACTTTGAGACTCCTTCGGGTAGTGATAAAGCAGGATATCAAATCCAAACTCTTCTTCTTCAGATCAGGGAGAATTGGGCTTCCCTGTCAACTCCTTCCCAAGTTGCTTAGGGGGTAGTAGAGGGGTCCCTAGAGAGCCCTTGATAAACCCTCTCTTCTCCTCACCCCTTGGACCCTACTATGACAACACCCCCATTCACTAGGGACTCTGGGAAATTTTGGCTGCAGCCACACAACAGTTTATTCTGTTTCCCTGATGTTTCCCTGTTAATTTCTGTGTTATATTTGAGCTTTCAAGAGATTTAAAAAGCCACTTCTGGAAATCTAGTGGAATCAAGTTTAGTGCTCAGTTCTGCTTTAATTAGTTCCAGAAATAGTCTGTTTGCAACCCCGCCAATCCAGAAAACTGTGGGGTGAAATTGGGGGTAAGCATATCAGCATAAAGTTCTTTTCTGCCTTTTTTCCATGGAGTGTGCAGAAAAGGGTGGAGGAGCAATGATGCTGTTCAATGGCACACCCACCGGCGTGAATGAAATTCAGTGTGACGTGCCAGTAAATCAATCAAAAAGCCGCAGCTCAATAAGGTAACAGGTACTGAATTTTTAAGGGAACATTAGAAAAGTGTTAGCATGATGATCAGGAAAAGCAACACAGTATTCACTCCATCTTAAACGCACTCACAGTTTCCCAAGAAAACTGAAGTTCTTACTATGGAGCTTATTGAAGAAAAGATTGCTTACTTCATAATGTCACTGAGCATGATGTGTAGGACAAGTTTATGTTGAAGGGAGAGCGACTCTGTTTTGGCCAGCAGGTAATGGCTTTTTTCTCCTGCCTTGTGCCTCCCTCAAGCTCCAAGAGCCTTCAAAATAGAGCTGTTCCCAGAGGAAGAACTGAGACTCTTTGCCATCAGAGAAGGTGGTTGGTTTCACCTGTGCTGCCTCACCTCCAGCCCCAGGAATCTTCAAAAGGGAGTTGTTGTCATGGACATTATTAGGTGTATGTGTATTTTAATGAGTTGAAGAAAGATTAGGAGTCTCAGGGTGTGTGGAGAGTATGTGCATGAATTCAACAGTTCTTGATTTAACTTTTGGTTGCCATTTTGCTAATGATGTTAATATTGCTTTATAGATTACAAATGCTGTATAGATTTGTTAATCATATAATATGACTCTTGCCGTCTAGATTTGTTAATCGTATGCTATCATTTGCTTTAATTGTCATGTTTAGTTTATTTTTGCAGTCATTGTTAACAACTGGATTTGTTTCACGGATGCTCTGCTGATTATTCTATATGATTTATGCTGCATGTTTTTGTTATTTACTGTTCGTCAGCTGCTTTGGAATTCGTCTGAATGAAAAGAGGCAGAGAAATACCGTATTGGCCTGAATATAAGCCTCAATTTTTAACCAAATTCTCACCGTGAAAAGTTAAAGTGTGGCTTGTATTCGTGACCTTATGGTATGCAGCCAGGAGCAGCGAGGAATGGAGTGGCTTATATTCTGGTATTTTTTCTCTCCCCCCCCCCTTCCAATTTTAAAGGTGTGGCTTATATTTGGGTGCGGCTTATATTCAGGCCAACACGGTACTATAAATCAATCATGTTCACTTAGTCATGCTCACTAATTTAAATGGGTCTACTCTGAACAAATCTTAGTTGATTACCACCCTTTGTCACCATCTCTAAAGTCAAGGAAGTTACTTGATAGAGGCGGAGGGCTGGCTGGGGGCACATCAAATGCACACCGGCCTCCTATTTCCCATGATGGTAGCTGGAGCTCAGCTACCATTTGAACAGGAAAAGAAAGCACAGTTAAGTCTTTATGCAGAGAGCCAACGGAACCTCACTGTGGCTGTGCAAGAGGTAGCAGGGGGTGGTGGTTAGAGGGTTGGACTAGAACCAGGGATGCTCAAGCTCATCTGTGGAGCTCACTGGGGCCAGTCAATTGGTCACAGTCCAACATACCTCCTAGGGATGCTGTTAGTTGGTGACTATGGAAGAACCACAGATGCCACCCTCATCTTCCTGGGCAAAGGATGCTATAATAATAATAATGTTAGTCTATGCCTTTGACCTCCTCTGCACTCTTAAGAAGGGAGGCTTTAATGTGCATACTACAATATTAAGACTGCATTATTGAGAATAGGCTTACACACACAATCTCTCTCACCCCTTTCGAACCAAGTCACTCCACAGATTTATTATCCCCACTGAGTTATTGATAATGCTGCCTTTGTATCAGAAGCAGGAGCATTTAAGAGGACTCTGCAGCATTCAGCGTGTTTATTATTCAGTGTTTGCATGCATAATCTTCTAAAAGCATGGCAGATTAGGGGTGTATTACTAAATACAAAGCCAAATATCCCCCCTTCTTAATCCATTTATGTGTAACACATTTGTTAGTTAAGCCACTTATTACCACTTTCTGACATTTTCAACCACAATGCAGCATCTTGCATAGAAGCCTAGTAACAGGAGTCTGATTATGTTGGGAGTTTTCCCCCCCCTGATGCTGACTTACATATTGGCACTTGAATGGGAATAAAAAGGCACACGCACACACACACAGAGAGAGACCAGTGTACTTTTAACAACTGAAACAAGCTTAACCTAAAAAGCCCTTATTCTTGCCTTTTATTTCATCAAATGTAACAGGATTTATTTCAATTAATATTCTAATTGCTCAACACTCGAGGAAAAATAAAATAAAACAGGGCTGGAAACTTTCATTAATTTTTCAGCAAATCGATTCAATCCCGTGTAATTAATAACTGGGAATAGTAAGATTTGTTGTGAGCTATTCCTATTTCCGGTGACTGAATAAATGAATAATGTTGATATAGAGATAGTATTAACACAACAGATTTTGTTGTTGTTGTTGTTGATGATGATGATGATGTGCACGTTGGCCCCTCTTAGCTGCCACCAATTCAGTTTTCTGGGTATGAACTGGCTAAATTGAGGCATTAGCTATAGAATGAGAACAGAGAGCCTGAGCAAAGCTGCACGGAAGGTAATGTTGGAAACAGCAAACCTACAACTGTCCACCCAAGCACTGAATTAGGAAGCCTGATCATCTAAGTAGGCATAGCTGGAGGGTGAACGAAGAGTTTAGGCTTGCTACTAGCCATGTTGGCTATGGTCTGCCTCCTTGGTCAGAGGTATTATGCTTCTGCATACCAGTTGTTAGAAAACACAGGAGGGAAGAGTGCTGTTGGTGCCATATGCATGGGAATTATCAGATGTACAAGCATCCTCTTTAGAGCCAGTGTGGTGTAGTGGTTAAGACCAGTAGACTCGTAATCTGGTGAACCAGGTTCAATTCCCCACTCCTCCACATGCAGCTGCTGGGTGACCTTGGACCAGTCACACTTCTCTGAAGTCTCTCAGCCCCACTCACCTCACAGAGTGTTTGTTGTGGGGCAGGAAGGGAAAAGGAGATTGTTAGTTGCTTTGAGACTCCTTAGGGTAGTGATAAAGTGGGATATCAAATCCAAACTCTTCTTCTTCATCTGGCTGGCCATTGTGGGAAAGACCACATGGACCTCTGGACTGAGCAGGGCTCTTCTTAAGTAGGTTAGGCCCCATCTGTACTCTACATTTAAAGCAGTACCATATCCCCAAAAGAGCCCTGGAAACTGTAGTTCGTTAGAGCTGATGAGAGTTGTTAGGAGATTTCCCTCACAGAGCTACAGTTCTTCAATCCCTCTTCGTAGAAGGGTGAGCTCCCATTGCTCAGTCCCTGCTCCTGTCAACCTAGCAGTTTGAAAGCACGTCAAAAGTGCAAGTAGATAAATAGGTACCGCTCTGGCAGGAAGGTAAACGGTGTTTCTGTGCGCTGCTCTGGTTCGCCAGAAGTGGCTTAGTCATGCTGGCCACATGACCCAGAAGCGGTCTGCGGACAAACGCCGGCTCCCTCGGCCTATAGAGCAAGATGAGCGTGCAACCGTAGAGTCGTATGCGGCTGGACTTAACTGTCAGGGGTCCTTTACCTTTAACAGCTCTCTGAACCCTTAGCAAACTAGGGTTCTTTGGGAATTCTTTGACTGTTTGAAGTGGAATCATACTGCTTTAAATGTATACTACAGATGGCACCTTAGGCTGAGATATGATGGCTTGCTGAAGGACTTAGTGTTACAGATGATGCAGATTTAAACATGGGATGTGATGGTCCAAGTCAAACATTATCCATATTTAAGCGGTTGCAATCAGAAAAGAAGTATGGGTGGGTCATGTTGATCATATACTCAAGAGAAACAAAAGAGGAAGGGGCCTCTTACCTAGTTTGTTTATAAAACATGTGGGTATTTTTTGGATAGCTGCAAGAATTTGCAATTTTCAAATTTATTTTCAGTAATAATGATGTTTATTGCAGGACATGTTTTTCCCCCTCTCTTACAGTTTCACGGGCATGACATGTTATTTTCTCTCCCTAATAGCAAAATTGCCATATTTATTACATGGTGGGTTATTCTGACCTGGTTCAGAAACATGATAAATAATCAACTCAATGAGATATTGTTAGCAGATCGAGAGAGACATCCAAGCTTCTCTTGTCAGGGTGAGACTAAACTGCAGAAAATGTGGACGGCCAAATGTCATACAGCATTCATCACTTGCAAGGTAACTGACTTCTTCTGAATTCACTCAGGCAGAAAATGAACAGCTGTCAATGCTGATCAAGGAGAAGGGAAATACAGCTTCCAGGGATGAGATTCCTCCCCCCGCTTTGTTTTCAACATCTTTAGTTAAAACAATGTTATTTAGCCACTAAAAAAATTGGAAAGTAACTACTACAAAAGTCTAGACCAGCGGTTCTCAACCTGTGGGTCCCCAGATGTTGTTGGACTACAACTCCCATCATCCCTGATCTCTGGCCTTGTTAGCTAGGGATGATGGGAGTTGTAGTCCAATAACATCTGGGGACCCACAGGTTGAGAAAGGCTGGTCTAGACACTGAAAATCTTTTGGTTTGTCTATTTAGTGTAGCCTAAATATTTGGCCTGAAACAGACATCACACTCAACCATGGTTTGCTCTCCTTAAGCAGAGTTTAGATAATAACACATAATGTCTGTATTTACACAACACAACAAGCCAGAGTTGTGGGCTTGTTGTGATTTATGGCAAGGGTAGGGAACATTTTCCAGCCTGTGGACCATGTTGCCTTCTGGGCAACTTTCTGAGGGGCACATAGTGCTGGATGGGGCCAGATGCAAACATGGACAGAACACCAAATTTAAAGTCTGCCTTGGTAAAGGTAAAGGTAAAGGGACCCCTGACCATTAGGTCCAGTCGTGGCCGACTCTGGGGTTGCGGCGCTCATTTCGCTTTATTGGCCAAGGGAGCTGGCGTACTGCTTCCGGGTCATGTGGTAGGCTAATTTATACACTGTCAACACACCCCCCCCGCCCCCAATCTATCATCTAACCAGAAAAACAAGAGGCACAATCAGATTTCAAGAACACATTTCAGGTGGGCAAAAACACCTGGCGTGAGAAGCAGGGTCTGACTGATCAGGAATCGACTGTGTGCTGGTACACCCTGGCTGATCATACACTACCTTGCGCCACCAAATTTGATTATATCTACTTTAGACCCAGCTACCTAACTTGATCTTAATTTTCCTATTACAGAAGTGGAGCTAACAGGGGAGAGGGAAGGAAGGAAGACTTCCCTGAAGTTACTAGGTACTGTGAAATCATGTCACCGTTAAGTTACTGTAAGAGAAAACCAGAAGCTGATTTCAGTTAAATTGCGTGCTTGGTGCAAGCGGGGGGTTTGTTGCTGCCATTATTCAAAGCTTGAAGTTCCACCGACCTCTGGAGGTCAGGAGGAAGAGCTTTCTGTAAAATCAGAACCGAAAAAGAGAGAGAGAAGAGCAATTAAAAAGACCCGCAGAGATAGAAGCACATCAAGAAGAGACAAAGGGTAGCAATTTGTGTGGAATGGAGTAGAGGCAAAGAGCTTCAGGAACGGAAATGGAATTCTGGGAGGTTTGCTTTGGCCGTGGTGACACAGGAGATCTCAGTTGAGCACATCATTATCCAGAGCAATGCCTTCCTCCCTGCTGGTGCTCAAAAGAACAGAAGGAAAAGAAACACCTGAAAGGGGTTGGGGGAAGGATACATCAAAGAGTGCCAGAAAAAACCCTGATATGTTCATTTTCACAGAACTGTAAAACTATTTCCCCCCTTCTCTGTAAAGCTGTTTCTCCCTGGCAGAAACAACATGTTGACTCAGAAGCAAGTCCTACTGATTTCAGTGAGGCTTACTCCCGTGTAACTAGGTATCTGCCTGCAGCCTGAACAACTTAAAAGTTATTTCCAGGAAAGCCACAAAAGTATGTCTTGGTTCCCTCCCAATTCCAGTGCCCAGCATTTTGAGACAATTTATTCAAACCATATGAGCAAACAACATTCAGCAATACTAAACCACCTTGCTGCTGTTTGCCTGCCATGTTACGCTCTCGTCTATTTAATTCCTTTCCCAGAGTCAATTATTTGATGTAATAAAAATAAATGTCACTGCAATTATATGATGTGACTGCAGAATCTCCGTAATGGAATATATTTTAATGCGATGTAAATCAACCAAGCCTTATATAATCTGCAAATTAGCCTGATGCAACACTTAACAAAAGCTGTGATAGGCGAGTGGAATACATTAGATCAATTGAGGTGATTTCCTGAAGGACCTGTTTTGGAGAAGATGGGTTGCATCCTGAGCTGGCCTTCTGGGAACAGAAGTGTCCTTTCATTCCCAGAAGGTGGTGAAGATACCAAGGGACGTCCCAGTTAGAGGAAGGGTGGGGAGCCAGTGACCCTCCAAATGACTGGGAGTGGCCGCCAGGACCACATAACACCGGTTCTGAGAGATCTGCATTGGCTCCCAGTACGTTTCCGAGCACAATTCAAAGTGTTGGTGCTGACCTTTAAAGCCCTAAATGGCCTCGGTCCAGTATACCTGAAGGAGTGTCTCCACCCCCATCATTCAGCCCGGACACTGAGATCCAGCGCCAAGGGCCTTCTGATGGTTCCCTCATTGCGAGAAGTGAGGTTACAGGGAACCAGGCAGAGGGCCTTCTCAGTAGTGGCGTCCGCTCTATGGAACACCCTCCCTTCCGATGTCAAGGAAAAAAGCAGCTTTCCTATCTTTAAAAGACATCTGAAGGCAGCCCTGTTCAGGGAAGTTTTTAATATTTAACGCTGTACTGTTTTTAACACTTGATTGGGAGCTGCCCAGAGTGGCTGGGGAGACTCAGAGTTGTTGCTGACCTACAACTCCAACCATCCCTGATCATTAGCTGTGCTGAAGTTCAACAACGTATGGAGGGTCACAGGTTTTCAGCAAATTCCCCCTGCAGTCCACATTCTGGATGGTTCGCCAACTCTCCAGAGCAACACTGTCTTCCCACTTTCTCCAGTGGGATCTCACAGGAATTCTGTGTATAAGACCACAATAATCAGGATCAGGGCCCATTAGTCCAGCATCCTATTCTCACAATGGCCAACCAGACGCTCATGGGAAGCCCATAAACAGAATCTGAGCACAACGCCACTATCTGTCATGGACTGGCTGGACTCAGAGGAGTGGTTGGAGGCACCAGCTGTGGAACCACCAAGGGATGAAGGTTCAGAGCCTGGATATTGGTGGTAGGACGACAATGAGTGGTCAAAGGCAGAAGAGAGAGAAGCCTGGGAGGAGGAGGTGTTGGAAGCTGGAAAGGTAACAGAGTTGTATTGATCAGGGAGAGTCTGCAGCAGACAGAAGTCCAGAATTAGAAGCAGACGTAGAAGCAGGAGAGGAAGAGGCCCAAGAAAAAGAGATGAATCCAGCTGGTGAAGAAGCTGGGGTCTCTCCCCCTCCTGCTGTGACAAGCGCTCATCCCCACGAGTCTCCCAGGGTCAGAAGAGGTATGAAGAGGGAGCAGCAAAGACAGCTGTGCCAGCATAGTCTCAGATTGCTTGGAAAGGAATCAGAGGAGGAGGAGGAGACTTAGGCAGCTGTGGAAGGTGGAGACCTTCAGCCCCCACAACTGCCTCAAGGGGCAAGATCTACCGAGAAGAGTTGCTGTACTCATTAGGCCCGGCACTACTGAGCAGACCTTGTTTCTTTTAATAAAGAGTTAACTTCTCTTACTCCTCGTGATATATTGCTGTCTGGCTCCCTCACACTCTCATACAGCTGCCTTTTCAGATAGTGAAGGAAGCAACGGATAACTGAAACAGAAGCTATCACTGACTCTTAGAAAGGAAGGCTAAATCAAATGTTTCTTCTGCCATTCCTAATTAAAGTAACACATCGTAACCAAAACAGTCTCACAAAAACAAGTGTGTTCCATCGGTTAGGAGTTGCCATTTCTGATTAACATTGGACTCCAGCCAATTAATCAGCTCAAGGTTTAATTAATTAACCTGTGGTTAATGCTTGCACCCTAAAAAAAAATATATCTCCGATTCCTTTCACTTCTTCGATGAGTGGTGTAGGAGCTGTTTCTGTGTGGTGTTAGCACATAAGCAAGAAGAGAGAGCGAATTGCAGTTTGAGCCTTTACTGCAAAGGAAGGCATTGATAGGATGGGAAAGTTCTATGGAACTGGACCTTCCTATGTGGTCATGTGATTGATATGTGCTATCCTGCAACATGGGATCGTGCTCTTATGTGAACCTGCTACCTTCAGAGTTCTTTCTCCAGAAATCAGTGAGCTGAGAAATTCTCTTCCTAGAGAGGCTCACTTCATTCCAAATCTCATGTGTTCTGCACATCAGTCAAATACCTTTTTTATATCATTTGCTTGGGTCTTTTAATCTGTTTTAATTCTGTTAAAATTCTGTTAAAAGGCTCCTTCCTCCCATTTTCTGTCATATTTTATAGCATTTTATTTTATGAACTGATCTGGAAGGTGTTTTTTTTTTAAAAAAACAAAACAAAACAAAACCGAAAAAAATTATATATTTTAAATAAAATAAAATTAAAAAATGGAATAGCTCCCAGCTCACCAGGTACACATGGAAGGAGATGTTTCTGTTGTGGTGTGGTTAAGCAGCCATCACACAGGTTTAATTCAAAATGTCAGTGTAGGGCCTTATCATTCCTCAACTCCAGAAAGCCCCTACAACACACCATTATCCTTAAGCAGAAACCGTACGGTAATCAATTAACTCCTGAGTCCACATACAATGGCAGAGCCTCACTGCGCCTTTGGAATAATTCATGAGAAACTTTGCAAGATCTAAAATAATGTAATTGCCTGTAAAAACCCGCTTGCTCCTCTCGCTGATTGGAAAATGAGTTTTGTGAAATGTGTGCGTGCGTGCATGTGCGGAAATCTTTTAAACACATATTTAATGGAGACATTGCAAACAAATACATAAATGTTTTTACACGGAGTTATTAAAACAAAATAGAAAAGAGCAGGAGACAGACTGTGAAACACAGATAGATGAACACTGAAAACAATAAACATAAAATATCCCAAAGAGATACATTTTGTGATGGCTTTCTTTTCCTCTGCCCCATATTTTTTTTTTTGGTGGGGGGGGGATTTTTTTTTAAACCGTATTTTTTGCTCTATAAGACTCACCTTTTCCCTCCTAAAAAGTAAGGGGAAATGTGTGTGCGTCTTATGGAGCGAATGCAGGCTGTGCAGCTATCCCAGAAGCCAGAACAGCAAGAGGGACTGCTGCTTTCACTGCGTAGCGATCCGTCTTGCTGTTCTGGCTTCTGAGATTCAGAATATTTTTTTTTCTTGTTTTCCTCCTCCAAAAATGATACTTTATAAAATTAACCAATTCCAAAACAAAAGCAAACCATTCCATACACAAAGATAAAAGCAGTGGTTGTTTTTGTGGTTTTTTTTTACACTGAAACACGGAACAGTGTTTCCGCTTCCTGACAGTGATGTAGCATCTGAAAATTGTGCACAAACCCTCATTATTAGTGCCTTAGGTGACTGGGGCAAAGGTAGCCCTTTCACGCTGTCACTTCTCTTCTGCTGTTTCCAGACAGGAGAAGATGGGAAACCAGACTTTAAAAAAAGTTATCTGAACTGTCAAGTTGGTGCGAGAAAGCTTTTAGATCACAAGCAATACGAGAGAAGAAAAATATAGATTTGAGAGAAGCAGAATCCTGAATCTGCCAAACAGAGAAAAACTAGAAAAAAGTAGAAATATCACCTGTGCTATGCTCTCTACAGTGGATGCTCGGGTTGCAAATGTGATCCGTGTGGGATGCGCGTTTGCAACCCGTGTCTGCGCACTTGCGATTCGGCACTTCTGTGCATGTGCAAAGCGCAATTTAGCGCTTCTGCGCATGTGCAACCGCCGAAACCTGGAAGTAACCCATTCCAGTACTTCCATAGAAATAAAATGAAAGAACGAACGAACAACGTCTGAGTCAGAAATTCAACAGTAATTGATTTTAAGCAGTAGTATTTGTTAAGTGTGTAAATATAACCAGCAACCCATTATTGATGTAATCCTGTGATCCTCAACATGGTATGCATGAGCTTGGGGGGGGCATTGTGGGGGTGTTGCTTGCTTTTTTATGTCTGTGTTTGTTTGGGGTTGCATGTACGAGTTTTGCCTGTTTTTTAGAGGTGGGAGAAATGGTCATCGTCAGCTTGGGCATTTTGTGGTGCCCGCGGCAGTTTCCCAGATTTCTAAATGTGCCTCTGGACCCAAAAAGATTAGGGACTCCTAGTAATTCTTTTACCTTAAAGGTAAAGGGACCCCTGACCATTAAGTCCAGTTGCGGACTATTCTGGGGTTGCGGCACTCATCTCACTTTATTGGGAGCCGGCGTACAGCTTCCGAGTCATGTGGCCAGCATGACTAAGCTGCTTCTGGCGAACCAGAGCAGCACACGGAAACGCTGTTTACCTTCCCGCCAGAGTGGTACCTATTTACCTACTTGCACTTTGACGTGCTTTCAAACTGCTAGATTGGCAGGAGCAGGGACCGAGCAACGGGAGTTCATCCCGTCACGGGGATTTGAACTGCCGACCTTCTGATCGGCAAGCCCTAGGCTCTGTGGTTTAACCCACAGCGCCACCCGCGTCCCTCAGTTCTTTTACCTTAGGCTTACTGAAATGATGATAGGACTGAACTTCACTGCTGGTTACCACAAATTAAAGCTTTACTAGTTAAGTCCAGCCACAAACTTACAGACCTCTGTTTATGGCCCGTCCATGGGGGCTAGTGGGGAGCTCCCTCACCAACCCTTGGCCATGTACCATGTCCCTGCCAGGGGTGGCCCTGGCTGTCAGCTTCTTGCTCCTTAGTCTCAGTATTGTGCTTGTAGCCTCTGGCTCCCCCTACTGTTGGCCTCCTTGCTTTATGCCCTAAGAGTTCTGCTGCATGCCAGCTGCTACATTATTCTCAATCAGAGTTACACTAAAGCACTAAGCAGACAGCAACTTGATACTGATTGCTGGTTTAACAACCCCCTCCCCTGCCCAACAACAACAAGAAAAAAGAAAGGAATGGAACGGAAAAGAAGAAGAAATAGGAGCTCACTTTCAGGATATGCTCTTTACGGTAAAGTGGGAGCCAAGGAAATTAATTAGAAAGAGATCGGTAGCAGTGATAATTTTCTGCTCTCGGACTTCCTTTTTATGAGCCTGTCATCGACTGATATAAGGCAGCTCAGGAACCGTTACCTCCATAAAGGGACGCTGAAATATTCACAGAGCTTCATAAAGAAATGTTTACATTCGGAAGAAAACGATAAGGCCACAAAAGCTTTCTGTAGCACTCTGATAATACACGGGGAATGGCTAGATTTTGGCTGCTTGTTCAGCAAATTTCTTAAGAACGTTCTACTCTTCTTATGATAGTCAGCCATAAAAAATATATGTATATAAAAATGAAACCACAAAGTGGATTCAGACTTCAGCTGACCTTTAAAGTTTGAATGTGGTGCATGGCATTCTGCTCAAATATACTGTGTTTTATTTTAAGATGGGGTTCCTTCTGAAGGAATAGAAACTGAGCTGATAAGCCATCAAAGGAAAAGCAAACACATGCACTTCTGCATATGTGGACTGATCCCCAACCAGAAAATGAAAAGCAAATCTAGTGGATTACACATGAAAATATAAGAAGAGCCTGTTGGATCAGACCAATGGTCCATCTAGTCCAACAACCTGTTCTCATAGTGGCCAACCAGATGCCTGTGAGAATCCTGCAAGCAGGAGCTGTGTGAGATTCTTAATCTCAGAACCATGGGTTCAAGCTCCACATTAGTTAAAAGATTTCTGCATTGCAGGGGGTTGGGTTAGATCAGCAGTTCTCAACCTGCAGGTCCCCAGATGTTGTTGGACTACAACTCCCATCATCTCTGAGCTCTGGCCTTGCTAGTTAGGGGTGATGGGAGTTGTAGTTCAACAACATTTGGGGACCCACAGGTTGAGAAAGGCTGGGTTAGATGATCCTCACAGTCCCTTCCAACTCTACAATTCCAAGATTATATGGAACAGCAGCTGTTTTTCTCCCCTCCTGGAGTTTCAGAAGCATATTGTCTCCAACAGTGGAGGTAGAACATAGCTGTCAAGGTTGGCAAACTTTATCCTCCATGAATTTGTCTAATCCATGTTTAAAGCCAACCACGTTGGTTGCCATCACTACCTGTTGTGGGATCAGATTCCCTACTTCAAATGGAATCCGTTCGACTTCCAAAACATTCGCAAACCAAATCGTGGCTTCTGATTGGCTTCAGGAAGCTCCTGCAGCCAATCAGAAGCTACGGAAGCCCCGTCGGACGTTCAGGTTCCAAAAGAATGTTCACAAACTGGAACAATCACTTATGGGTTTGTGGTGTTTGGGAGCCAAAACGTCCGAGTTTTCTCTATCTGCTGACACCAAATCATGAATCACTTTATTCACTACTGTCTTGTCATTTACTACCTGGCTATTCTTTCAACAAAAAGTTTTAATCTTTCCTCATAGGGGAGTCCCTCCAACCCCTTGATCATTTTGGTCACGCCTTCCTAAACCGTTTCCAATTCCACAATATCCGCCCCTTTTTTTAACCAAATGTTGGATACTTTGATAGGTTCCTGTGTACAGACTTCTGTCCTAAATATTCACCTGGTCTGCAAAAACTGCAGGGTGGGGGGACACTGTATCACTTCAGATAGCAAGGGGCAGTGGTGAGGACTGCATGGCTGAATTCTCATCCAGCTTTCCAAAGAAGTCACTTCATAAGGAAAACTAGCCTGCCAGGAACAAGGCTAAATCTGAATTATTCTCCCTGACATCAAGCAGTTTTCTTAGTTGAGCAACAATATAACTATACAAAAATTGTAGTAGGTCAACTATGTGCCAGGACCTCTGAAATGCCTTCTTCACAGCACAGTTCGAGATGGGTGAATCCAAGAGTTTTCCAGCTAGGTCTCAGCTAGAATTTACTGCAAGCTCCAATCAGGGAAAAGATTTAAAAAAAAAATGGAAGGGAAGGGAAGGAAATAACCTGAGACAATTACTCCACACAGAGCTTCTTATAGCATAGAAGCAAACAAAGCAGGTGTGAGAGTGGTCAGTGCTTTGTTTCCTCAACAAATGTCCACCTGACTCTATTGTATCAGGAACAAAAATCGAAGTAATTTTGTGCCTGCCGCACCTCTCTAACCATTATTATGGTTTCCCTCTTTGGCTTCCCATTTTCTCACTGTGATGTTATCTTGGTACGCCCTTCCTGCTTCACTCTCCCTCTGTTTAGAGTCTTCCTATAATTTGTCCGCACAATGGCCCAAGATTATGATCCACTATTATTGCTCTATTTTCCCACTCCTTAATGGGCTGTTTTCACTGCTACACACACATCTCAGCAACAGATTCCAAGCGAGCAATCTCCAGATAAACATCACCAGCGCTGAGAATATCAAGAAATGGCTGTCTCGTGAAGATCCCTGTGTGAATGGAGCCTTAAAAAAATGAGATGTCTGGGGGAAAATTTGTAATATATGGTAGTATTGGGAGGAGTTCCCTTCACAGTATTTTACATACAAACGTGAGTTTGCATTCCACAGTCGCTCGGGAGTCTTAAGAAAAGTAAAATGCGATGATTTGAAGATATAATAGCCAAGTGGCAGGAAGAAGTTTGACAGATATGGAGATGTGCAGTTTGCTTCTTTTGCTGTAATGGAATGAGAAAGGCTAAACTTGCAGGCCTCTGTGCTTGGTGCAGTTAAATGCAAAGGTAAAGGGACCCCTGACCATTAGGTCCAGACTCTGGGATTGCGGCAGTCATCTCACTTTATTGGTTGAGGGAGCCGGCGTACAGCTTCCGGGTCATGTGGCCAGCATGACTAAGCCACTTCTGGTGAACCAGAGCAGCACACAGAAACGGCATTTACCTTCCCACCGGAGCGGTACCTATTTATCTACTTGCACTTTGACGTGCTTTCGAACTGCTAGGTGGGCAGGAGCTGGGACAAAACAATGGGAGCTCACCCCGTCGTGGGGATTCAAACCGCTGACCTTCAGATCGGCAAGCCCTAGGCTCTGTGGTTTAACCCACAGCACCACCCGGGATGGGGAAAACATTTGTTTGTCAATTTAGGTGCAGCAATGCTGTGACAGGAGGAGCAGGTGGCAAACATAGACTAGGAGACTTGGATCAAAATGAGGTCACTATTCTATTGACTACAATCAAAGTAGGTCCATAGGCACTGGGTACCCATTTATCAACCTGTTCCCCTGCTGGCTGATTGACATCTGGGGTTCACCAGTGTTAGGGGGTCCTCCTATGGCATGAACCACTTCCAGCTGACCCCAATTGGTAGGGGGCAATGTGGCCTGTCAACCCCCAAGCTGGGCATCTCAACAGGAAGTGCCGCCCTCCAGATCCTTTAAGGGGATCCACCAAGGGATGAGGGAAGGCGTACCCTTGGCCTTGCCCATCCCTTCTCTGGATCTAGCCCAATGCCTGTTGCACTATAACACTGTGCTACAAGGAAGGCAAAACCTGAAGACCCTGCCCATCTCATAGAATCATAGAATCATAGAGTTGGAAGAGACCACAAGGGCCATCGAGTCCAACCCCCTGCCAAGCAGGAAACACCATCAGAGCACTCCTGACATATGGTTGTGAAGCCTCTGCTTAAAGACCTCCAAAGAAGGAGACTCCACCACACTCCTTGGCAGCAAATTCCACTGTCGGACAGCTCTTACTGTCAGGAAGTTCTTCCTAATGTTTAGGTGGAATCTTCTTTCTTGTAGTTTGGATCCATTGCTCCGTGTCCGCTTCTCTGGAGCAGCAGAGAACAACCTTTCTCCCTCCTCTATGTGACATCCTTTTATATATTTGAACATGGCTATCATATCACCCCTTAACCTCCTCTTCTCCAGGCTAAACATGCCCAGCTCCCTTAGCCGTTCCTCATAAGGCATCGTTTCCAGGCCTTTGACCATTTTGGTTGCCCTCCTCTGGACACGTTCCAGTTTGTCAGTGTCCTTCTTGAACTGTGGTGCCCAGAACTGGACACAGTACTCCAGGTGAGGTCTGACCAGAGCAGAATACAGTGGCACTATTACTTCCCTTGATCTAGATGCTATACTCTGATCGATGCAGCCCAGAATTGCATTGCACTGTCTGCAGGGAAATTCCTCCCCAGCCCTGTAACCAGTGACCAACAGAAGTCCATGACAAGGTGCACAGAACTGGTCTGTTCCACATCAGGGAAACAACATTGAAAGCACTACCTATGGGGATGGATGGGAAAGCCAAATGGGGACTATGGTGTTGTGCACTGTGTGCCTCTTTTATAAAGTCCCAGAGCAGACATGAATGGGCAAAGTCTTCACCCAGGATCCATTCTGAAGCCCCTTGGGAGCCAGTTCAATGGATGATTGGTTCCCAAGTCTCCTGAAACCTGCCCCCCTGCACAGCCAAGAATGGTGGGCAATCATCACCCCCACCCCACACGTGCAGAGGTCTAAGAGCCTCACAGCTCCCTCCCCACACACTGCCGAACCACTCCCAAAGATAAGTGGGAAGTGGGATTCTGTTTTTGGCAAGCTTTTAACATTTGATGTTTGCTTTTGTTCATTTATATTTTGTTGGAAGCCACCCAGAGTGGCTGGGCCAACTCAGTCAGAAGGGTGGATAATGTAAACTTACCTAATTCATACTCCCTGAAACAGGTCAGGATTCACTCACCAATGGAAGCCCTGTGTGAGGGTGTGGCGATCACACACAGGGCCCCTGGATGTTTGACGGTCTATTGACCCTGTGCTGCCACTGCGATTGCTTTTTCTGCTGCCACCAACCCGTATCTCACGGGGACACACGGAGTCCAGTCAGTTGTTAACATAAACAAATAATCAAGTTTATTTTAAAATGCAGAAACAAGCTTATGGTTTCAGTTAGTTTTACTTGACAGTTTCTTGATCTTAGTTCCTAACAACTTCAAACTGATTATTCCCAACTATCTATCTGACTCCACCTAACAATTCCTCTCACTCTCTCACAATACAACTCTACCAACCCACACCTAAACCTCCCTCTTCCTTCTTCAACTCCCAAACCTCAACTGACTTTCAAAACCTCCCACTCTAACTTTTACTCCCCCCCCCTGCATTCTCACTGGCCAATCACATCACACCCATTTTAACCCTTTCCTTATGACCCATCCTAGGAGGCAAACGCCACAGAGGGCTTCTGCTAGTGCAACAGGGCTTTACCCCTCCTATACACACACCAAATTGGCTGACGGGAAGTGGGGTCAGAAAAATACCCAGAACAGAGGAGGGTGGGTATTTCCATATGGCAAGATGGAAAGCTTGTGCAGATTGAATGTTTGTCACAGTGTGGCGTTGAATTCCACCCAATATGCCAACCAGAAACACATCTACTCTTCAAAAAGAACAATTCTGCCAACTTTAGAAGGCATTTCTCCAATCAGAAATGTGTGCAAAACTGCTTATGTTATGGAAAGGGGTGTGCAAAAATGCATATGTTAGTGAAAATAACATATAGTAAAAAAATATGTGGGCTGGAGTGCCGAAAGCCTGTTCAGCTGAGTGGCAGAAGCTTAAGCGTCTGTTTGGTTGCAACACAACTATGTATTAATAATGGTTACAGCAATTGATTAGTATGCACGCTTGCTGAAGAAATATATGAATTAGTAAACTGGAAACTTGATTTAAATTGTCACTATTTCCTGGTGATTAAATAAGCCATTTAATTTTATTGTTTAAATTGCCTTGATATAAATTAATTCACCAGGAGAGGATTTCATTTTTACATTTCTGTCTGTAGAAATCCTTCACATCGGGGAGAGACCTGTGCCAAACATTCTTCCCCGATGTGCCAGTGGCTTCTGTATCTCACATAGAGGAGCATTCAAAGTTACAATCTTTTCCCCCCTCACCCACAATACAAAGTGGTACTACCCATAATTCTACCACCACAATCTATCATATTCTCAGGCTGTCTGAGAATACAGCTTCTGCCTTCACTATGGAAGTAACTCCAGAATTCACATGGGAGGAACACACATTTCAACTTCTCTCCACAAGGGTGCTGCCCCTAGTTTCTAGGAGGAGAAAATGCAGGGTAGTCTCCTCAAAACCAGCCCAGGATTTCAGCAATTACTTTCACAGGATGGAAGCATTGTTGCTGGCATCTGTCTGTCTCGAGAGAGAATGGAGTGCACCTCCAGGAGTGAAGCTAAACAGCTGTTTATGGTGCTGGAGGAGACTCTTGAGAGTCCCATGGACTGCAAGAAGATCAAACACATTCATTCTTAAGGAAATCAGCCCTGAGTGCTCACTGGAAGGACAGATCCTGAAGCTGAGGCCACCTCATGAGAAGAGAAGACTCCCTGGAAAAGACCCTGATGTTGGGAAAGATGGAGGGCACAAGGAGAAGGGGACGACAGAGGACGAGATGGTTGGATAGTGTTCTCAAAGCTACCAGCATGAGTTTGACCAAACTGCGGGAGGCAGTGGAAGACAGGAGTGCCTGGCGTGCTCTGGTCCATGGGCTCACGAAGAGTCTGACATGACTAAATGATTAAACAACAACACCAACAGCACCAAAGTGACCTCCTGGGGATGCAAGCCTGGGCAGTGTGTATGGAGGTCCTGAGATGCTTAAATGACAAGATCTCCCTCTCAGCCTCACCCATGTGGTCCAAAGGAAAGCCGAGCAATACGTTTGGCACCAGCTTGGCTGCAGGAGTTGCCAGAAAGAGGCGTACAAGGAGCCATCCAACCACTTTAGGGATTCCACTCCAGATCTGTGTAGCGTTTACTCCTTAGCCTTTTATTCTCCCAAATATATCCGGCAAAGCAGCAGTGGTTTAGGATCAGATTTTTCCTTTGCCACCTGGGCTACCTTCCCAGGTTAATGAGCCCCATATGCCCATAGCTGTCAACTTTCCCCTTTTCTTGTGAGGAATCCTATTCAGAATAAGGGAATTTCCCTTAAAAAATGGGAAACGTTGACAGCTATGCATCTGCCCCTCACTTCCTTCTATAGCACATGCAAAAACCACCTTGATCATTGGATCCAATATTAGGCTATAGTGAATTGAGCAGATGAGACTGTACAGTGGTACCTCTGGTTACGAACAGGATCCGTTCCGGAGTCCTGTTTGCAACATGAGCAGAACACAACCCGCATCTGCGTGTGCGCGGGTTGTGATTCACCACATCTGCGCACGCACATGATGTCATTTTGCGCATCTGCGCATACGTGAGCAGCGAAACCCGGAAGTAACCCTTTCCGGTACTTCCGGGTCGCTGCGGAACGCAACCTGAAAAAACGTATCATGAAGCAAACACAACATGAGGTGTGACTGTATTCGTATTCAGGGGGAAGTCCCTAACTCACGGATGGTCTGAGAACCATTGGCTACTCCCCCCTTTTTATAGCTGACCAGTCAAAACTGTTTCCAGGGTTTGGCCACTGCTACATGCTGACAGCTTCTAGGAGCCACAGGTGAGAGCTGAGTGCAAGGTGGGGACCAAAGGTGGACAAGCTACCCCAGAAGGAGCATGATGTGTCCACCAGAGGTGGGAGATGGGAGCATAACCCACCACAAATGAAACATGAGATGAAGACCTCATTCTGAATAATGTGTAGGCAGCCTCTCCAGATGGGATGACCAGGTGGAGACAGCTCTGGGTCAACACTTTTCACTCCCCATTTCACCCTAGTCTCCCCTTCCGGCCTTTCTTACTATGTCTGCAGCCTGCTTATCTTTTATTGCTCTTTGGCTATTTCTTTCACCAGCTTCTGTGCATAATGCATCGATGCACTTCTGTGCGGCAGAAAGAAGAGGGTGGCATGTTTAGTATATAAAAGAAGGAGGATTATCTGATTGTGTTGTGGTGGACCAGAGCAAGTTGTCACACTGAGTTGCTATTAATTCCAACTGGGAGAACAAAAGATGAATCCTGACATGATAGGCTGATATGATATGGCACAGAGAATCCCAGCTACAGCTATGACTTTCTTTTTATTGCTGTACTCAGTGCATGCACATGCAGTCAATATACCTTATTTCAGCAGATGCAATGCGGCATGAACGGCAAGGTCCCTCGCAGATGCTGGCTTGAAGATTAGACTCTCACTGTGATCACTTTTGCTACACTAACAGCCACCAGGGATGGTTCCCCCTCCCCGTTTTTTCCTCTAGCACTATCTTTGGCACATGTATGCTGGGGACTGTGATTCTGCAGCCTGTTGCACATGAGGAATATGGTGCACAGTGCAGCATCTTAAAAAGCAGAGACATCACCTTGCCAGCAAAGGCCCATATAGTTGAAGCTATGGTTTCCCCAGTAGTGATGTATGGAAGTGAGAGCTGGGCCATAAAGAAGGCTGATCGCCAAAGAATTGATGCTTTTGAATTATGGTGCTGGAGGAGACTCTTGAGAGTCCCATGGACTGCAAGAAAATCAAACCTATCCATTCTGAAGGAAATCAGTCCTAAGTGCTCACTGGAAGGACAGATCCTGAAGCTGAGGCTCCAATACTTTGGCCACCTCATGAGAAGAGAAGACTCCCTGGAAAAGACCCTGATGTTGGGAAAGATGGAGGGCACAAGGAGAAGGGGACGACAGAGGACAAGATGGTTGGATAGTGTTCTCAAAGCTACCAGCATGAGTTTGACCAAACTGTGGGAGGCAGTGGAAGACAGGAGTGCCTGGCGTGCTCTGGTCCATGGGGTCATGAAGAGTCTGACATGACTAAACGACTAAACAACAACAACAGCAGCACCAAAGTGACCTCCTGGGGATGCAAGCCTGGGCAGTGTGTATGGAGGTCCTGAGATGCTTAAACGACAAGATCTCCCTCTCAGCCTCACCCATGTGGTCCAAAGGAAAGCCGAGCAATACGTTTGGCACCAGCTTGGCTGCAGGAGTTGCCAGAAAGAGGCTAAACAACACCAACACCAACACCATTACCTGCAGCAAGCTGTCCAGCAATCGTTTGCACCAGTGCAGGACTGGAACAGACAAATGTCCTGAGCAAGGATCATTGTGAGTAAACTCCGAGCAAAGTTAGAGGAGAATGGATGCTAAAACGAGGTCCTAGACTATCCAATTTAGAGCAGGAGAATATTTGTCAACACCTACATGCCATCAACTGAATCAGGTCTACCAGGTAGATCTTCCTGCCTTAGCTCCTGGGCTATCAACTCTCTGACCTCATGGCAAGCACTGCAGAATGAAACCAGCAGGAACTACTATCATTGTTACCCTACCCTCACCGTCTTCCTCCTCTGATCCACAGTCACCTCTTCTTCCACTGCTACTGCCGCCACCACACCTCCAAGCCCTTCTCCCTCCCTCTGTTATGCTCACTCCTAGCTCCAAGGGCCTTCTGGTGGTTCCCTCCTTGCGAGGAGAGGAGTGAGGTTACAGGGAACCAGGCAAAGAACTCTTTGGGTTTGGTTAGTTAACCAGCTTCAAAACCCTAACAGTAACCTCATCCAGTCCACATTTTACCAGCCACATTTTACTGGCAAGAATATCAGACCCTCCAAGTGTCCCTATTTTCCAGGGATGTCCCTGATTTAGAGAAGCCATCCCAGTTTTTGATTTGATCTCAGAATGTCCCACTTTTCATTAGGATGTCCCTATTTTCAGTGGAGAAATGTTGGAGGGTATGGAGTTACCCCGAGCCATCTGAAGGCAATCCTGTATAGGGAAGGGTTTTTTTTTTTTTTAAAAAAAAATGTTATTATGTTTTTTGGAAGCTTCTCAGAGTGGCTGGGGCAACCCAGTAAGATGTGTGGGGTATAAATAGTAAAATCATCATTATGGAATGGGACGTCCCTATTTTCATCAGAGAAAAGGTGGAGGGTGTGAAATATCATGGGGGACTTTGTCAAAAGCTTTACAGAAATCAATGTACTCTACAATTTGAATTGTACATTATCCTTGGTACCTCAAAATATAACTCTGGTTTTCATTAGTGTATTTCACGATGTGTTTGTGTGTTCTATATTCCTGGCTGACCCAGTAGCTCACTGAAAAGCTACAATTTTCTGTTAGCTTTTCCACATGTAGCTGTAAAAGTATAAGACTCAAGAAGAGAGGATCATAGCAAGGCCTTTAAAAATGTTTACAAGCTTCACTTGTTATAGGCTAATCTCTCAAGGACATCCCATCATGCTGAGTTATGTTTGTAATTACCATGCTGAATCTCGGCTCTTTCCCGGAGCCTCGTGAAATCCGGTATGAGGTTGAGTATATTGCATTCTGCCCATTCCAAAGCAGCTCCTCTGTGCTTTCACAATGGCAGGAGCTTAGGCTGTGCTGCTCCCTACAAGACAGTGTATTAC
Organism: Podarcis tiliguerta; assembly: GCF_965153285.1. NCBI lineage: Eukaryota > Metazoa > Chordata > Lepidosauria > Squamata > Lacertidae > Podarcis > Podarcis tiliguerta. The sequence goes on along the minus strand of NC_139536.1, from coordinate 14,197,102 downwards.
CATTGTTTAATGTCTGCCTTTATTTTTATTTTTACTGTGCAGAAACAAAATCACAGAGGGAAAATGGGGCCTTAAAGGTCATTGCGTTTAGCCTTTTTCCAACTCATCAGACTACAACTTCCATCAGCTTGCTGACTGGGGCTGATGGGAGTCATAGTCAAAGAGCATCTGGAGGGACCTGTTTAGAAAAGGATGATCTAGTTGATCCCCTCGTTGATGCGGAGAATATACTACTAAAGAATTCCTGATAGATGATTACTGAGCCTCCAGGTAAAAAATAATAATTCTCTATGTCGAAGTTGCTTGATGCAACTCAGGAATAAAACTAATATTACTATTAGTCATGTTGTGTAAGGTGAATTATCTCCTACCATGTGCCTTACAGCTTGAATAAAACCCAAAAACCTTCACCCATGTATGGTCCCTTCTAGTCAGAATCCACATCACAAATGATGCTATTTTTCTGCTTTCAGATGCTGGCTCCAGGTGACTTACTTCTCTATTCTAGACACAATTCCCTCCTGAGACTTTCCATCAATAAATAAAAGGACATACTGCTATCACAGCTGCTATGTGTCTACCAAACCCCTCATTAGCTTGTAGTTTTGGAAAGAGGCAGAGGAAAAAGTGAGGAAGGGGGGCACACACAAGTGATGTTCACACATTCTCAAAGTAGAGTTTGCACACAGAGGGTTTAAAGACTGTTATTTTTCCACATTCAAAGGAAATATATTTCCCCACCCCGCCCCCCCAAAAGGAGGGCAGGAGGGGGGAAGTAAAGGAAATGCAGCTGAAATTTAAACATCTGTACCATAATAACCACCTTGCCTACTTTTGCTTACAGTTGCAACGCTAAGGTCTTTTCTAAATTGGGGAGATTTGATGCCGAGATGGAACGGGAGCATGTAAACGTGCAGAAAAAGTAAGGAGGAAGACAGAGCTTGTTCACACATTCCTTAAGGACAAATAACTATCACAGCTCTGTCTTATTAAAAGGAGCGCAGAAAAATTCTGTGTCTACCCAAGCGCTGGTATCATTGCAGAAAGGTGGGTCACATCTACACCGTACATTTAAAGCACACTGTACATGTAAAACACGCATTCAAAGCACATTGGAGCTGTAGTTTGTTAAGGCTGCTGGGAATTATAGTTCATTGTAGTTCTGTCGGGGGTGAACTACAGCTCCCGGGAGTCTCTGGGGGATGTTACATGCCCTAAATGGGCTCTGAATGTATCGGCACCAGTTTTGGCAGGTGGCTGGTGTCTCACCTGCCAATCATAAAAGGTAAAGGTAAAGGGACCCCTGGCCATTAGGTCCAGTCGTGGCCGACTCTGGGGTTGCGGCGCTCATCTCGCTTTATTGGCCGAGGGAGCCGGCATACAGCTTCCGGGTCATGTGGCCAGCATGACTAAGCCACTTCTGGCGAACCAGAGCAGTGCATGGAAACCTATTTATCTACTTGCACTTTGACGTGCTTTCGAACTGCTAGGTTGGCAGGAGCAGGGACCAAGTGACAGGAGCTCACCCTGTTGCGGGGAATCGAACTGCCAATCTTCTGATCAGCAAGTCCTAGGCTGTGTGGTTTAACCCACAGCACCACCTGCGTCCCGGCCAATCATATGGTGCTATTATTGCATCACATGCTTGGAGGGTGGGGCTCTTCACCTGTCAAATGTGCAAGTAGACTCAGAAGTCTGAAAGGGGAGTGCAGGGAGACTGTGTGCAGCCTTTAAGCCAGACATGGATTCCTGCCTCAGCCTGAAACAGCAGCAAAAACAGCTGCTTTTGGGGAGATTAGCCCACCTGCAGCAGAATCCTGAGCAGAGGCAACTTTTCCCAAAGGCAGTTGCTTCCCAAAAGGGCTGCTTTCTTTTTTTCTTGCTGTTTTTCCCTCCAGCCAAACTGAGCCCTTTGCAAGCTGCCTCATGCCGCTCCTTTTGCTAAGGGGTCTGCTTCAAAGAGTGCCAGGAGGGAAGACTGGCTTCCGCTGAAATAGCTTCCCCCTCCTTGAGCAAGGTGTGCTCCGATGATGTTCAGTGTCATGTGAGAAAAGCATTGCGTGGCTACTTAGCATCATGAATATGCAATGATGTCGTAATAGAGAAGGGCAATGCAGCGACCAACTCCACTTAATAAATTAATGGTGGAGATGTGGATAAGACAGATTCCAGAGGTGGTTGCAAGCCTCTACATTACAAACTACATAATGTAGGCAGGGTGTGCCTGGGCAGCCCAGTCGGTTAGAGCCTGGTGCTGATAATGCCAAGGTTGAAGGTACGGTTCCTGTATGGGACAGCTGCATATTCCTGCATTGCAGTAGGGTGGATTAAACGATCCTCACGGTCCCTTTCAACTCTGCAATTCTATAATTCGATGGTCTGAGTGTGCCATGCCAGGGAAGAGGTCCCATCACATGCGACATTTGAAAATGACTGGGATGCAGAGAGGTAAAGGTAAAGGGACCCCTGACCATTAGGTCCAGTCTTGGCTGACTCTGGGGTTGTGGCGCTCATCTCACTTTACTGGCCGAGGGAGCCGGCGTACAGCTTCCAGGTCATGTGGCCAGCATGACTAAGCCGCTTCTGGCAAACCAGAGCAGCGCACAGAAATGCCATTTACCTTCCCGCCAGAGCGGTACCTATTTATCTACTCGCACTTTGCGGTGCTTTCGAACTGCTAGGTTGGCAGGAGCAGGGACCGAGCAACAGGAGCTCACCCTGTCATGGGGATTCGAACCACTGACCTTCTGATCGGCAATTCCTAGTCTCTGTGGTTTAACCCACAGCGCCACCCACGTCCCTCATGCAGAGAGGTACTGTGAACCTATTAATTTTTTAAAAATCCCAAATTGTTAAACTAGCTCCTCATGTTTGACCAACATTGTATCTCTTAAACCAGACAGCAAACACAAATTAAATAAAGCTCCTGTGAATATGCTGTTGCTTTAATTGCTATTATGGCCAGGTTATCTGGGTAACTTTGCATTGTGTGGTTTACAGGAGCAGAAAAGGTCATTGCAGTGCACCCTCTTGATGGGCAAATGCTGCTAATAATCCCTCCACTTCTCATTTCCACGAGGATCTGTTTTATGAATGAAACCTGAGCTCATTACAGGTAGTTATAAATATTCCGATTTAGAAATGGGGCGAAGCATCAACCCACAAAACATTCCGGAAACTGGCTCTATATGAACAGACTATTAAACTGTATCAAGGCTATATTTCCAATACCCCAGTAGACTGGGAAAACAGATGTATGGACGGCTTTCTGTACCAGAACTGTATGCATGCCTAATGTCCTTTTCTGCTCTTATATACCAATTTTCCTCAGTTGCCCGGAATTGCAATGAATCCACACACTTAATGTTTCTTCTGCTGCTGCATCTGTATAGATTGCAAGGATATTAATATTGCATTCCTAGAGAGAACACATACTTAGTCCAGATTGATTTGATTTATTTTATTTTTAGGTAGCATTTCCTTCAAATGAATCCCAAATTATTTGTTGCTGTTGCTACTGTTGTTATTGCCCCGGCCGTTCCATAACATGATAGAACGCTGTTAAGCACTGTGATAACCTGATAAGCTGTGTTAAGGTTGTACACAAAACCTCCCCATCCCCATGACTCATAACCTTTCACTCCATTCAGCTCATTAAACTACACATACGCATAATGTCCATGGAAGCAACTTCCTTCTGAAGGTTCTTTGGGCTGGAGGTGGGGCAGAACAGGCGAGACCAACCACCCTCTCATGGCAAACAAGAGTCTTTCACCCTGCACAGTTTTCCTTCTGCAAGCAACTGCCATAGAAGGTTATTGGGGCTGTAGGGTGGGGCAAGGCAGGCAGAAAAATCCACCTAGTGAGCAACACAGAATCCCTGATAGATGTGTTCTCAAATTTGCATCTGAAGCAGTGCTTTGTTTCTGGGGGGTACTCAGTGGTATGCAGTACTGGCACCTCCCCCACCCCAAACGGCTATTACAACTTCATGGTGAGTACCGGCACACTTTTTTGCTTTTTTTAAAAAAAGCACTGATCTGAAGGTTACCTGAAGCACTCAGGCAATTTTCTTCTTTAGTCAAAACACATGTCCTCGGTCCAGTAAAACTGAAGGAGTGTTTCCACTTCCATCGTTCTGCCCAGACACTGAGGTCCAGCGCCGAGGGCCTTCTGGCGGTTCCCTCGCTGCGAGCAGCCAAGTTACAGGGAACCAGGCAGAGGGCCTTCTCAGTAGTGGCACCCGCCCTGTGGAACGCCCTCCCACCAGATGTCAAACAGAAAAACAACTACCAGACTTATAGAAGACATCTGAAGGCAGCCCTGTTTAGGGAAGTTTTTAATGTTTAAGAGGTTATTGTATTTTAGTGTTGTGTTGGAAGCCTCCCAGAGTGGGCAGGGTATAAATTATTATTATTATTATTATTATTATTATTATTATTATTATTATTATTATTACTATGATTATGATTATTATTATTATCATTATCATTATTATTATTATTAGTGTTGTCAATTTGCAGAGGCACGCAGTAAAAAGCTGCAGGAAATAAATGGAGAGTGCAATCCTATGCACGACTACTCATAAGTAAACCCCATCAAATTCAATAGGATTTGTTCTCATGTAATTGTGTATGGGAATGCAGCCTTGCTTAGAAGTCTGCCCCCACCAATGCCATACACACACAAATTTTGAAACAGGAAACGAGCTCCAGCCAGACTCACAAAAGAACAAAGTTGATGTAAATAGTAATTAGGCCTGCAACCTTTGCTTTATTAATTGATTAGATGAGCATACCAGTCCTAGGAGGTCAAGAGAAAAATGGTTATGGCAGATGAACTGTTCAATTTGAAACATTACTAGGCCAGTGCTGGCAAAGTGAGAAATGGTGTATAGGAGGCTCCTGTACACCTGTCGCCTGTCTTTTATTTAAACCACAGTGTGATCTAGCGATGAAAAGTTGTATGCATATTTATTAAATAAAACAAAACAAAAATTATATACTGGCTGATTGTAAGAAAACCTACAAGTGGTTTACAAAAATATAAAACGTCAAAATTCTCAATTATACAGCCTACATTGTTAAAGCTATGGTTTTCCCAGTAGTGATGTATGGAAGTGAGAGCTGGACCATAAAGAAGGCAGATCGCCAAAGAATTGATGCTTTGGAATTATGGTGCTGGAGGAGACTCTTGATAGTCCCATGGACTGCAAGGAGACCAAACCTATCCATTCTGAAGAAAATAAGCCTTGAGTGCTCACTGGAAGGACAGATCCTGAAGCTGAGGCGCCAATACTTTGACCACCTCATGAGAAGAGAAGACTCCCTGGAAAAGACCCTGATGTTGGGAAAGATTGAGGGCACAAGGAGAAGGGGACGACAGAGGATGAGATGGTTGGATAGTGTTCTCGAAGCTACCAGCATGAGTTTGACCAAACTGCGGGAGGAGTGGAAGACAGGAGTGTCTGGCGTGCTCTGGTCCATGGGGTCACAAAGAGTCGGACACGACTAAACGACTAAACAACAACAGCCTACATATGGAAATGTCTCTGAAATAAGACTTCATTCACTGTGATATGGCAACCAAAGATGGCGGCCTTTGCTGGCTTCAGCCACTGAGTACACCTTTCATGCAGAATCAGGCACAAGCATATTCAACAGGCGTTCCTCCCAGGTAAGTGCCTAAGAGGCACTGAGACATCTCATGTTGCACTCTGACCTCGTCTGACCAGTACAACCAGGGTATCCAAGAGAGGATTATTTGGGGGGGGGGGGGACAGGGCTCAGTCTTTTGACTTTCCATCTCATTCTAGGTACAAGAATCTCTCTTGATGGCACCGTTTTACCATACTCCTTCCATGCTACCAAAGTCCACTCCGTATTCCCTTGAAAGTTTTTATTCTGCCCCTGCTCACCATTCTTCCTGCTAGCAAGGCTCACCCCCATTGCTGCGGCTAGTCCCAGGCTGTGCCCCTCATTTTCGGAAACTGAGTTTTGGATGCTTGAACTGTACGCCTGGAAATTCGGCTGCCCCATCTTCAGGACGGGATCGTAGACTCCTGACATTTTAAAGTGCTTCCTCCTTTCCCCTCTAAATGGCATTATGTTCCTTTTATTCTTGAAGCGCTGTTTCAAAGGCTAAATAACAAAGGGCCCATTTCTTCCCTTCCCCTCGGAAAACTCTCACCCCGTCCTCATTACTCTGGACCGGAGCCCTTTGATTATATCATCAATGTTCCAGCCATCTGCCTTTCATTAGTGCCCCAAGAGAGTCCATTGAGAGGGCTCTGATGGAGGCCTGACAGCTAAAATGGGGCCGATGCCATCATGAATAATATACAGACCCGAAGGCTAAAAATAATAAAACAGTGAATGGACCTTGACTTTAAAATAAAAATGAATGAGGACCCATAAGCACCACCACTGCAATGACAGGCAATCAAAAGGGAATCTGGGAATAGTGTCACTGTAAAATAAGCATGTGGAGAGGGTGGGGGCAGAGAGGTGAAGAAGAGGGAAATGATTTTGGGGAGGGAGGGATAAAATCCAGAAAGCATTGTGCAAATCGCCTGGCAACAGAAAACTGCAATTCCTTTAGCATCTAATATGTTTGAGACACGAGCGTAATACATGCTCTGCATCCTCCAGGGAGGCTTATCAAAGGAAATTGTATATTGTAAGGGGGATTCTTCAATAAGAAATGTTTTATTCACGGAGCAGGCAAGTTTTTCAGATGTGGTGTTGCAGGCTCAGAGTTCTGAGCAGCCAGACCTTTTGTGAATGAACAGTCTCATAAATGATTGCACAAACACAAAGGAAGCACAGCTAGACCTACAACCTTTTGATGTCAGAGAAAACTGATCCCGGCGTCTAAGGGCCCGGCGCTGAGGAGGCGAGGGCTGGCATGCCTGAAATGAATCTCCACCGCCAGGATGGTAAACAGTGTGGCCCCCAGTCCAGTCAGGAAGGATGTGGGGGTTCTGGGAGTCAAGAAAGGGGACGCCAGACAGTTGTAGGAATGGCTGTTGTCAATTTCTCCATCACTGCACCCTGGATGTCATAGCAAAAGCAATGATGGAGTTCCCAGAGGCAGCCCTTTGCACAACCCTTATACAGTGGTACCTCGGGTTAAGAACTTAATTCATTCCAGAGGTCCATTCTTAACCTGAAACTGTTCTTAACCTGAAGCACCACTTTAGCTAATGGGGCCTCCTGCTGCCGCTGCGCTGCTGCACAATTTCTGTTTTCATCCTGAAGCAAAGTTCTTAACCCGAGGTAAGATTTCTGGGTTAGCGGAGTCTGTAACCGGAAGCGTCTATAACCCAAGGTACCACTGTATAAAAGAGGCTGCATTCACAACGACAGTTTATTGCATTTCCCAGACACTTCCCTAACTTCTTCATTTTATTTGGGCTTTCACGTGTTGCAAAAGTCACTTCTGGGACACTAACAGATTATAGTGTATGCTCCAAAAAAGCAATCCATTTGCAGCCCCCCTTAACCTGAAAAATTGTAGGAGTAAAGTGACAAAATTTGGGGCAAGTGAGGGAATTTGGGGCGGTATACCAGCATGCATCACCTTCTAGCTGATTTCAAGGGAGGAAATCATGGGGGAACAGAAGCAGGCATGTGCTGAATGGAAGGGGGAGTAATAACATAGTCCAATGATGCCCATTGTTGTGTCACACTGCACCCATGGGTGTGAAAGAAATTTAGCACAGCATGCCAGGATATGGGTCGCAAGGTTGCTGTTCAACAATGCAATGGAAGTACATAAGAACATAAGAAGAGCCTGCTGGATCAGGCCAGTAGATTTTGTAATTGAAAATCCTGTTCTCACAGTGGCCAACCAGATGTCTGTGGGAAATCAGCAGGCAAGACTCAAGCATATGATCTCTCTCCCCTCCTGTAGTTTTCCAGCAACTGGTATTCGGAAGTATTGCTGTCTCCAACTGTGGAGTCAAGTGGCAGCCATCATGGCTAGTAGGCATTGACAGTCCTCTCCTCCATGATTTTGTCCAATCCTCTTTTAAAGCCATTCAAGTTGGTGGCCATCACTGCCTACTTGGGGAGCAAGCTCCATAGTTTGACTATGCGCTGCGTGAATAAGTATTTTATCTTTCCTGAATCTTCCAACATTCAGCTCTATTGTTCTAGTGCTATGAGGAAGGGAGTGCAGAGAGCAACAGGTAATGCAGTGCAAAAGGAACATTACAAAGTTGGGCAGAAGTACTAGCATAATAATCATGGAAACTAATGCAATATACAGTGGTACCTCAGGTTAAGAACTGAATTCGTTCTGGAGGTCCGTTCTTAACCTGAAACTGTTCTTAACCTGAGATACCACTTTAGCTAATGGGGCCTCCCGCTGCTGCCGTGTTGCCAGAGCATGATTTCTGTTCTCATCCTGAAGCAAAGTTCTTAACCCAAGGTACTATTTCTGGGTTAGCAGAGTCTGTAACCTGAAGCGTCTGTAACCCAAGGTACCACTGTATCCCCCACACCTGAATTCACCCAGATATATCTTCACTTTGCAGCAGTGAATGGTTTGGAGAGCTACACCAGGGCTGTGAGGTCACAGCAGAACTGAGGCAGGGAGCCTACTCAAGCTGGGATGTGTCCACCTCAAATTCAGCTCCTAATTCTCAACCACTGCGTAACTAAACTAGGCCTCCATCTGGGCTCCTAGCATCTTTAGAGGGCAGCAACTGCATATGAAAGTAACAAAAAGTAGGCAAGAAACTACATCTCATATTCCAATGCACCACTCAGTTCATATGATACAATGACCAAGCCTAAGCGTTGCCCCCTGGGAACTGATCACAAGACACCCCCCGTAGCAGAAACCTTAGCGGTGGGCTATCTGTCTTCCATTATTGATCTTCTCCATGATTTTCACCGGATCCTTGTTTGAAATCCGCTTGCCTACTGTGAACTGGAGAAGAAACCACAGGGAGCAAAACAAACTGGACGGGTTATGCTTGAAACAGCACGGCCAGAGGATGTCAGTCACACGCCCTGTTTAATTGCATTTCCTGAATACTTTCTTGGTTTTTCTTTACAGCAAGGGGCATGGGAGAAAGTTCACTGGAAAAGAGAGCCTTCTGGGATGGTGAAGAGCAGGTTCAATTAGCCAACTACCAAGGTTTTCAAACTTTCTACCTTGAGGGAGCCTCCGGCATGCTAACTTGTCTGTAGTGGAACTTCTCTGCACATCTCAGGGGACTTTTCTTACAGAATACTGCAACACAACACTCAGTTCACATGATGCATTGGCCAAGCCTAAGTGTTGCCCCCTGGGAACTGATCACAAGACACCCCCCATAGCAAAAACTTTAGCGGTGGGCAAGCTGTCTTCCATTATTGATCTTCCCCATTATTTCCGCCGGATCCTTGTATGAAATCTGCTTGCCTACTGTGAACTGGAGAAGGGAACAAAGGAATGGTGTTTCTCCCTCTTCTACTTATTTAGTGGTCATATCAAAGTGAATGGGTTTTCTTTTGGAGGCTTCCATTCATGCTCTTGGGGGGGGGGCATGTTGCACATATTTTCCTTCTCTGTGGCTGACAGCAGTTTCCCGATGGATTTGCATTCTGCAATTGGTGTGTGTGTTTAATCCCTCATCCTCTGGTACCACAGAACTTGATCCCGGTCACTTGATAAATGTATGTTTGTTGGGAGCTGCTCTGTGTGCAACGCAAACTAGAAAGGTGACAAGTAAATAGAAGAGGAGAAGGAGGAGGAGGAGTAGTTTGGATTTGATATCCTGTTTTATCACTACCCTAAGGAGTCTCAAAGCGGCTAACAATCTCCTTTACCTTCCTCCAGCACAACAAACACTCTGTGAGGTGAGTGGGGCTGAGAGACTTCAGAGAAGTGTGACTGGCCCAAGGTCACCCAGCAGCTGCATGTGGAGGAGCGGGGAATCAAACCCGGTTCACCAGATTACGAGTCCACCCCTCTGAACCACTACACCACACTGGCTCCACTTTTAATGACTGCTTTTAGCAGAAGTTAAAGATCTTGGGAGATCCATCACAGATTGCCTACAGCAACATGTCGTATGTAGCATAATCCTAATAACTCATCTGCCCTGGCCTACAAGAAGATGAACCTTCAAGAACACTTGGGATTTACACTGTTCTTGTTGGTGCTGCTGATGTCATTCCCTGAAGGGGACACTGACAAACATGTGAGTAAGAACACAGTCAGGTAGTGGCTGGCTGGGGCACTCTAGGGTTGGCTGAGCAGGGCCCCATCTGGCCAAATGGACCAGAACCTGCTGCACCTGCTGATAACTCCCTCTTGTGCAGGGATGATGACCTTTCAGCTACATACCCAATGGCACTCGCAGACTGAACATCCGCAACAGAGGGAATGATGCGAAGACAGTCCTTCGCCCATGTAGACACACACACATTCCCACAAGTATTTTCTTGGCATGCCCTTTTATGAGAAGGGATGGGTGAGAAACCACCAGAGGACCCCCCGCCCTGCCCCAAATTTACACAAGGCACATCTCTGAAGTGTTTACCAGATACCACCATTGGAAATCAATCCTTCTAATAGGTTCAGGTTCTTATGGGATGTGACAACACTTGTGGCTAATTAGCATGAAGCGATCAATAAGCCAATGAGGAATAGAGAGAATGTCAAATAGGATCAGACCTGTGGTCTGTCAGATTAAGAGGCCTTTCCTTAACCCTGGTGTTTGGGGAAGAGCGGAAAGATCCCAGACCCCCCCCCCCCATATTGTACCTGTTCAGGATCTAGATGGGAGGCTACATGTTTGAATGCCTCCTTTTTTGAGAGGAACTCACTACACATAGAAATATGGCATGCCAGAAAGGAGGCTAGGCTTCACTTTATTCTCCCTGACAAGCTGGCTTTCTATAGGTATTGATATTGAAAGTTACAGGCATTTACAAAACAAACATGGGACTTCTGTAGGATAAAAAGTTAAAAGGATTCCAGCAGCAAGTTATGGGACATGCAGTGATCGGAAATGAAGCTATACATTTGCAGGGGCAAGCAGTATTTAAAAGCAGGATTGTGTACAATTGTCCCAATATTATCAAGAACACGAATCATCACGAATGCACAATGGAAAGGATGTCTGGAAGGGCTCAGAGATCCCTGGCTGGTGAACAGGTGCTAAAAAAATTAGGAACAGCTACCTGTAAACCCGGGCTTTGTTCTGACATCAATGCAGAATATTTTCATGGAAAGTTAGGTGCAGTAATCCAGACAGGCAAAAATCCATGCATTAAAACAACAACAGCTCTGCTCCTCTTCAAAACGTTCTCCCATGAGGAAAGCTTGCCTCACACTTTGCAAAGACCATACATTGTTAGGGATCTGCTGAGAAGGTGTCTGGGTTAAAAGTTCGCATGTTACTCAAGCTCCCGTCATCTGCCTGCTCCTGTTACTCTGAAAGCCACAGGGACGTGATTTGGTGAGACACAGCCATCCCCAGGTTAATATTAATATAAAAAAATCCTTTGCTAAGTTTAGATCAGTTTGACAGGTCAATATGTGCTGCAGACTGCAGTCCTTTTTATTTTTATATCCAGCCTTTATGGCTGGCTTTCTTTCTGCCATGATTGCATCTCATTTGGAAATAATTTATCTCCACTGAGCACTGGAGCACAGACAAAATATAAAGCAGGAAGGGCCACAACAGCAAGCTGAGCTTTCTTTCCATGGGAAAGGGAGAGGAAGGGAGAAGGGCTTTCTGAATCATGAACTCTGTAACTAGGGTAATCAAGTTTTCATCAAGTTGTAACTCGGGAGATTAGGAGATTGCTGGTGCATTACTCTAGAAATCAAATCTGATTAACATTTAATTGCAGCGCTGCGGCTAGGTATTAATTAGGTGTATTTTTCTAGGAGTCATAAATAGTTATTAAAGTAAAACAAAAAAAAAGAGAGGCAGGAATAATTTCAAAATTAGCATAAATAGAATGGCAGACTCGAATAGCAAGCATTGGTGATAATGAATGGACCTTGTGGAAACAGAAGGAGCTGGCAGCTAATTAACATGTTAATTCCAATACACAGTTCCATTCAAGCAACACATATCAGCCTGCATCTGTATGTAATGGCTGTTCCCCTGAAGCCACTATTTGGGGAGCAAAATCCATTTTCAGGGGTGGCCAGAGGGCAAAGCAGGGGCTGGAGAACCCTTCTTGGTTCAAGGGCCATGTTCACCCATGAGAAATCTCCCACTGACTACATGACAGGGGTGGGTGGAGTCAGGGGCAAGAGTAGGTGATGCTACAGACATGCGTAAGTACAGGATGCTACACGCTAGGCAAAGGTTTCTGCAAACAGCCCAACTTCATGCACGGTTGCAGTTTGAGGACACACTTCTAGCCAGGCAAAAGCACTTGAGAAAGTGGAGCAGGACTGAAAAGAGACACATTCTGACAGGGTGTCTGGTGTGGGTGAAATCTTGAGAGCCAACTAGTGATGCCTGGGGAGCACATTTGACCCCAGGGCCTGAGGTTCCCCACCCCTGGGTTTGCCCCCATATCCTTCACTTTATCTCTTGACTTAGCTATGGGACTCTCCTTGCTCCAGATTTGCCAATATCTTGGATTGGTTCCCTTCGCTGGATAAGACCCCCGGAAACTTCTGCCTGGTGGGCCTCTCTGGCTCTGGTCTTACAGGTGGTAGGTACCAACCGCATTGAGATTTGACGTTTTCTTTTAAATTCCCCCATAATGCCCCAGTGCTGAATTGCTCTGGGTCACAGGAAAACTGAAATGGGAGGACAGAGAGGAAGGTGGATCTAATCCAGACCTGACATCAGCACCAATCGGCACAAGGAAACTGCCCATGGATGCCAGATCCTGATGCCAGGTTGGCCAACTTCCACCACTCAAAAATCTCCTGCCTACTTAAGTGACAGGTGCCACTCTTGCCTTTGTGGCTCTTACTCTTGTAAGCCCACGAGAGTGCATTGACGTGGTCCCATCTCTTTTTGTCTTCCTTCAGATCCTTCTGCAGAGAAGCCTTTTGCTCTATGCCCTCAATTAAACAGTTCCTTTCCCTCTCTTCTTGTTTTTATTCACACTCCTGGAATGTAAACTGCAAGGGTTTGGCGGATGTGTGTCTTATTTGTGATGCACTAGAATTAAACTTCTTGCCAACAAAGGTGCGTATAGTAAAAGCTATGGTTTTCCCAGTAGTGATGTATGGAAGTGAGAGCTGGACCATAAAGAAGGCTGACCGCCGAAGAATTGATGCTTTTGAATTATGGTGCTGGAGGAGACTCTTGAGTGTCCCATGGACTGCAAGAAGATCAAACCATGCACAGAAAACCCATTTGGCAAATAAACGGAAGAATAAAGCAGGAAGTATTGCATCTGTGCTCTGGACAAGTTAAGATTACAGTGCGCATGAGCTTGGTTGGCTGTCTCAAAAGGGAGATTATGAGATGGGAAAATGTACAACAGGGATGGGAAACCTGTTGTACATTGTGTTGAAGATCATGAAATTAAAAGACGCCTGCTTCTTGGGAGAAAAGCAATGACAAACCTAGATAGCATCTTAAAAAGCAGAGACATCACCTTGCCAACAAAGGTCCATATAGTTAAAGCTATGATTTTCCCAGTAGTGATGTATGGAAGTGAGAGCTGGACCATAAAGAAGGCTGATCACTGAAGAATGGATGCTTTTGAATTCTGGTGCTGGAGGAGACTTTTGAGAGTCCCATGGACTGCAAGAAGATCAAACCTATCCATTCTGAAGGAAATCAGCCCTGAGTGCTCACTGGAAGGACACATCCTGAAGCTGAGGCTCCAATATTTGGCCACCTCATGAGAAGAGAAGACTCCCTGGAAAAGACTCGAATGTTGGGAAAGATGGAGGGCACAAGGAGAAGGGGACGACAGAGGATGAGATGGTTGGACAGTGTTCTCGAAGCTACCAGCATGAGTTTGACCAAACTGCGGGAGGCCGTGGAAGACAGGAGTGCCTGGCGTGCTTTGGTCCATGGGGTCACAAAGAGTTGGACACGACTAAATGACTAAACAACAACAATAGAATTAAACTTGTAACTACTGGCAATGAGCAGGGACACAAATCTAGCCCTGGAATCACAGATACAGATGATACAACAGCAGGTAATTAAAAGTCCAAGAAAGGGAGGGAGGGAGGGAGATTAAGATGAAGGTTACTCAGAATATATATTTCATGCTTTCGTTACTCACTTCATCATATGTACTCTATTAATTGCACAACTTAATTGTATGTAAAATTAACACAAATGCAGCTCAAGGTGCAATGGAGGTTTTATACTTACAATTCTCCCACCCACCCACATCTCCACCTCCACAATATACAGGAAGATGGGAATCTGATGTATTGTAGAAAGCCCATTTGCAGCTTGCCACTTCCCTATCAAATGAAAACATTTGCCTCAAAGTGTGAAGCTGAAGATTAAATCAGGTGTATCCACGGAACAGAATCCAGCAACTCGTCCCGTTTATGATTTGCAATGCAATTGCAAGCAGCAACTGCATCGTCATAAATATCTCTCCCCCCCTTCCCATAATACTTAGAACAGGCAAAGCCGTCTTCTTCTTTACAGTTGAGGGCCCCATTATACACCGGCGCATAGGGAGCTAACAGTTTTCAGGCAGATAAAAGAATACAATAGAGCAGGGAAAATTGGTACATTTCTCTGTGGGAAGGATACATGAATTCTTGAAAACATCTCTGTTTTGAAGGATTTGTGAGTTGCCAACAAGTATAACTACTTATCTTATGCCGCTTCTGTATTTGCCAAAGACAAGAAGTCTTTATCCCCCTCTCAAAGCCATGGTATTCTTAAATTTGCATGCCTCCCCCCCCCAAAAAAAAAGGGAACAAGGAAGACCAGAAGAGTAGAGGATGCTGTAGGGAGGAATGATGGAGATCGTGGCAACTGAGAGTGTGTTGATGTTTTCATTTGCTACCACAAACCATGGATCTCTATTCCTAATTGGCTGGGAAAATGTCATGAGAACATAAGATAGGCCACTGCAAGCCATGTGCTGGTAACCTTGTGGCTGGATTATTGCAATGTGCTCTCTGTGGAGCTGCCTCTAAACCTGACCTTTGAAAAGTATGCTAGTTTGCACACATACACCCTCACTATTCTCCCTTCAGGAAAGCAAATTCTAGCCAGGCAAAAGCCCTCAAAGAGGGTAGAGAGCAGGGCAGGTGAGAGGAATGACCTAGGAATAAGAAGAAGAAGAGAAGAAGAGTTGGGATTTGATATCCTGCTTTATCACTACCCGAAGGAGTCTCAAAGCGGCTAACATTCTCCTTTCCCTTCCTCCCCCACAACAAACACTCTGTGAGGTGAGTGGGGCTGAGAGACTTCAAAGAAGTGTGACTAGCCCAAGGTCACCCAGCAGCTCATGTGGAGGACCAGGGACGTGAACCCGGTTCCCCAGATTATGAGTCCACCGCTCTTAACCACTACATCACACTGGCACCACACCAAGGGGTGTGGCCTTGGGAAAACCCCAAGGGCTGGCTTTAAAGGCCATGAGGGCTGCACTCAGCACCTGGACCATTGCTGTGCAAATCGTTCTTGTTGCTCAACTTCAAGAAGGTCATTGTGCAACTGGAATCTGGCAGCCAAAATGGCCAAAGAACTGGAGCACATTCTCTATGGGAAACGGCTAAAGCTTTTCAGGCTTTTGTGTTTGAAAAATAGAAAGGGCGAGGGATGGCAGGGGCCGTGCATGATAGAGGTTTAAAGGATTACGCATTGTGAAGAGATATTTTCTCCTGCTCCCTCTCTCTCAGCACTAGAACTTGGGGTCAGTCAATGAAATTGATTGGCAGCAGATGAGAGAAAGCACTTCTTCCGCACAGCACAGAACTGACTTAGAGAATTTGCTGGCACAAGAAGTAGCTTAGGTGGGCTTGAGAAATTAATGGACAACACAGCTTGCCCATGATAACGACAACAGACCCAGCAGACAAGGACATGGGCCCCAAGGACTGGATTCAACTAAGCTGTTGTGCAAGCAGAAGCCAGAGCAGTGAGTCTCACTAACATGGTGGGACTTCACACACTATACTCCCCTTGCAACCTTCTCAAATCTGCTCGAGGGGGTTAGGAGAACCCCCATAACAGAGCAGGAGGAGGAGAGCGGAGGCTGCTCTACCTGGCAAGCAGAAACGCTTGTGCTGATGGAACCATCTCAATAGTATGGTGTGGAATTTCCCCCTCTATCTTCTTTTAAGTTCCCCTGGTGTTTCTGGGCGGGTGATGAATTTAGAGGGGATTAAACCAGGGAGGATTTGTGCTGCTGGTCAGGATATTCCTGAGGGGGTGGACTGCACCTAGAGATTATCTGGAAGTAACGAATGGGGTAAGTGAAGGCCAATTGAATTAAACACAGCAGGATCTGTTGGGAATGACTTGCACTGAAAGACTTCTGGTGCCTCCTCAGAGTGAGGCAGAGGTGAGTGAGAGCAGGAAGCCAAGGCACAGCCAGTGCTGAGTTGTAAGTGGGACAGATGGTCAAGGCAGCAAAAGTGATGTGATGGTGGCTTCCTTGTGCTGGACCAGCAGCTGTCGTTGCACTGAAACTCCCATCAGCCCCATCCAACACAGGAGTGATGGAAGTTGTTGCATAGCAATGTCTGGAGGAGCACTGGTACCCCACCCCAGTCTAGATCCTGGGTACAGCAACTGGGAGTGGGAAGCTTCCCTGCATCTATGCCAAACCCACCTCAGAGAGGGGCCTCTCCTGAACATCTCAATGCACAGGCAGGCTCATCATACTGCAGAAAGTGTCCCTTCCAATAAGCTGACCTGCCACTCTTTAGGGCGTTGAGGGTCATAACTAGCAATTGGAACCAGACCCAGACCTGAACTGGATCTGCATAAGGTCGCACAAACTTCATTCAGGCTGCTGAAGCCAGCATTGCTTCTCTCTCCCTGCTATAGGAGCTGCTGCCCGGATGCTCTCAGTTCTTAAAACAAAATAAAACTGTGTTAGGGAGCCAATTAAAATTGCTCACGGTACCCAAAAGTAATAATGAAAGGTCTCTGACCTTGCAACATCTCTGAGGGTCAAAAGTAGTGACCCTGTCATACCACTAAGATTCTTGATATTACACCTGTATCAGGCAACAGTGAAGATGAATTCAGTAATTAGAGATGCTGAACAACACTGCTGATGTGAGTCGGATAAAAGGAGCCAAAACAGCTCTGTATATGGGAGGCAATAGTCAATAGGCCCCTTTAGGCACAGTTTTTCAACTGGCCCAGTTCCTTGAGTCATCATGGTCCATCTACTGTTGCCTCTAACCACAATTTTTAAAAGAAAACTGGCTGTGTTCTCTAAGTCACTATTTGGCATTTGGTGTCATCCACCAGCCACTATTTTGCACCAATCTGCAGCTGGTGGTCTGTGGAGTTTTACTAAAAAGAAAAACATATCCTGGAAACTTAGTACAGTGGTACCTCAGGTTAAGTACTTAATTCGTTCAAGAGGTCTGTTCTTAACCTGAAACAGTTCTTAACCTGTAGCACCACTTTAGCTAATGGGGTCTCCTGGTGCTGCCGCGCCGCCGGAGCACGATTTCTGTTCTCATCCTGAAGCAAAGTTCTTAGCCCGAGGTACTATTTCTGGGTTAGCAGAGTCTGTAACCTGAAGCGTATGTAACCCGAGGCACCACTGTATGCCCACCTGACTTCCAAGTCCTGATGAGAAAGGTGAGCTTCCCGCGACACCCGTCTCCTGTGATGAAATCCAAAACTGTGCCAGGATTCCTGTGCCTTGGAAGACAAACTCAGTTCCATGGTTCAGGGTTTCTGTAAGGCTAAAATGCTCACAGAGGAGGCTGCCCATTGTCCCTCTGAATGATTCACTGTCCCAGCCTTGCCTCCATCCAGTCAGCCTTTGCTGAATATTTATACTGCATCTCTGCATCTGGTAAAATTAGATCATTCAAGCACTTCCAATGCAGAAATGAACAGAATAGCCAGTCTTCAAAGGAGAATCTCTGCACGAATAATTGCTCCTTCTTCTTAGAAGCACTAGCAGCTGCACAAATATAAGATGGGGGGAGGGACAACAGCTGGATTGCAGTAGTTCATGTGACAAGTATCTAGGGGTCTTAGCAGACCAAAAGCAGCAGAAAAAGCTAATGCTATTCTAGGCTGCATCAACAGAAGTCTTGTGTTCAGATCAAGGGATGTCATAGATAATACGTCTCTATTCTACTTCGGTCAAACCACACCTGGAGCACTGTGTCCAGTTCTGGGCACCACAATTTAAGAAGGATGTTGACAAGCTGCAACATGTGCAGAGGAAGGTTTTTTGTTTTGCATTGTTGTTAAAGTGAACTGTGGTGACAGAGGAGTTTTAAATGTTAGCTCTCTCTTGGAATCTCAATTAGTACAGGCCTGTCACAGAATTAGCACCTTGGACAGAACTGGGCCTTTGAGTAACGGAAGCCTAGTTTCCATTACAATGTGATTCTTCTTGTTGACTTCGGTGCTCTTTAGATCAAGCCTTTCTTTCATAAATTTAAGGGACTCTGCATAATGAATAACCGCAAGATTCATCATGACAACAGCACTAATTATATTGTAGATGACAAAAAAGATTCAGGCATGAACAGCTCATACTCCTACACAAACATTTGCTCTGTAAATATGGCATAATGGATTTGGCATGTTACATATGGAACAGCATCCTCATGTAGACTATAATTTCATTAAAAAATTCACTCTTTCCCTTGCCCTCCATTTTTCCAAATCATTTTTTTTTTTATCCCTCTGCTTTTAAACTGGGGAAATTTAAAAACGAACCACATATTTTATCTACATTTGCATTTTTATCCTATATTTCTTGTGCCTGCCTTCTGGTCTGCTTATTTAAAAAGAGAGATAGGATATACATGCACAATGGGAACCAACAAGAATTAATTTAAATGGTGGGGGGAATCATTGAAACTCTCATTTGCTGCACTGAGTTCTCTGGCTATTTTTTTGCTGACTGTTCTTTGATAGCTTTTACCATTTGCTCCAGGAAAGCAAAAACTCTTTCCCCCCCATATATTTCTTGGTACCGTTCATGAGCCCCACTACAAGATCTGCCTCTGTGAAAGTGCACACCCATCTTATTTTAGGCTGCAAACATATAACTGGCAACGGATATTCACACCCCCCCCGGCCCACCACCATACATAGCCAATTAGAGCATTGGAAAAATAGCACACTGAATGCTCTAAAGAACTGATCCGGGGAGAGCAAATCAAGCAGTACCAAGCAACTGTGCAATCCCCTGACGCTGCTCCAAACAAGAGTTATTGCTAGTTGAGCACAGCAACTTGCAGACATGTACACAAAACCTTTGCAATTAACAGCTCGCGTTGCAACATAACTGATGGCTTACCTGGAGGCAGGCGGCAAAAGATTTCTTCTCCCCGCCAACCCACACCCCCACTTCACTGATCAGGCGGGCATTAAATGGGAATAAATTGTTTTCAATATTGTGGAGTAGAAATAGAAAGGATTTCCACCATCACAACAACTGGTATCTAGGTCAGATGCTGTTTTGAGACTAGACCCAGCACCTATCGTTTCCTTGTGGGTTTAAGGAAGGCTTATTACAAAAAGAACATGGGAAGTGGGCATAGGAAGGCCATGAGTTATTCAAGCTCTCAAGTTCTGGCCATTCTCAGATAGCAACGGTGGAACATTTCAGAGCAGAGACTCTTCTTTTTCACCAGTATGGTGTAGTGGTTAAGAGCAGTAGTCTTGTAATCTGGGGAACCGGGTTCGCGTCTCCGCTCCTCCACATGCAGCTGCTGGGTGACCTTGGGCTAGCCACACTTCTCTGAAGTCTCTCAGCCCCACTCACCTCACAGAGTGTTTGTTGTGGGGGAGGAAGGGAAAGGAGAATGCTAGCTGCTTTGAGACTCCTGAAGGGGAGTGAAAGGCGGGATATCAAATCCAAACTCTTCTCTTCTTCTTCTTCTTCTTCTAATAAATTAAATTTATTTTATATTATTTAATAAGCCTCTTTCCTTTGTACAGCAGCTCCCTCCCCCCCTCTCTGTCTGTCTCTCATCATATGCTATTTGCATCAAGGTAAGATGGAGGGGAGCCAATGTTTTTTTAAAAAATTCAATTCCTGTGGCCAGTGCTCTGCAGTCCCCCATCGCACATCAAAACACTACAAAGGCTGGGGAAACGGGTTTCCATCAGGAAGGACATAAAACAATAACAACTTGTCAGGTGCCCACCCACCTCCCACTCCCATTGCCAGGAGCCATGCGATGTGCTGGCGAGTTTCATATGTTCAGCCATCAAATGTGCTGGTGACTATGATCTCAACACTTTATCCAAGATGTTGAGCAGTCACCTCCAGTTAAGATTTACTCAAATTAAGGGACTTAAGTTAGTTGTGCCAAGCTGTTACCAGAGGAAGGACTGCAGGGAAGTAAGGGGATGGGGAACGACTCTGTAGTTGCCATCAGCAGATGGCTGGTTTCAATTGGATTGCGCCCCCCCCCTCCAGCCCTTCGGAAGGGAGTTGCTTAATAGATACTTTGACTTGATCTCGGAGGAAGGTGTGCACTTACTTAAATGTTTATGTACATTAAATGAACTGTTCATTGTTGTTTATTATTTTTCCTTCTAATGTTGCAGTGATATTTTATGTGTATTGTCACTGTATTTAGACTTCGACTTCTGTGCAAACCACAGAAAATGCAGTACAGTGGTATCTCGGTTTACAAACTTAATCCGTTCCTGAAGTCCATTCTTAAACCATAATCTGTTCTTAAACTGAGGTGTGCTTTCTCTAATGAGGCCTCCCACCACTGGTGCCCTTCCATCATTTGGCTACCATATGTAGACCGAGGTGAAGTTCGCAAACCGGAACACTACCGGTTCTGCAGAGTTCGTAAACCGAATAGTTCTTTAACAGGACTGTTTGTAAACTGAGGTACCGCTGCATATAAATACACCAAGAATGGCAATTAATTGCAATGACTCTACTTTGAGTGTGGCTAACAATGGACACTCACCACAGATCGCTAACCTACCTCACCATACGGGCTCCATTTTAATTTCAACGAGCGGAAAACTCAGGGGCACATGGTTTCTAATATTAATTGCAGCACTGGAGAGAAAGATCTTAATTTGGATCACAGCTGGGGCTGCAAGGGTTCAACCTCCTTTGTATGCTTCAGTCCCACTGCAAATGCCACCTGCCCCCAGCCAGTAATTAAGGGAATAAGAACTCTGTCTTGCTTCCTAGGTCACACACGACTGCTGCTGCATGCTGGAACATATTGTTAATGAGTTTTGGAGGGGGGTCAGTCTGGATGATGCTCTGAGACACTTCTAGTTCTTGGAATCCTGCAACTGTAAGGGTGGAATGTTTGAGAGCAAGCTTGCCCAACCAGGCAATCAACATATTGGGAGCAGTGTTGCCCTTGGGAGCCTTATAAGAAGTTGCTGCAGGAGAGGGACGCTGAGCAAACATCAAGGGAGAGCTGTTTCTAGGACTACGGTGAAACTGTGAAGCTCCCTTGTCATTTTTGATACTGGGTGCTGCATGATGCTTAAATAATCTTCTTATATTTATAGTATTGGAATGTGGGTTTTTGGGGTGTGTTATTGTATTTGCTGTTGTTTTGCTATGTTCTTATGAAATATGTTGAATATGTCTTATGAATGTTTCCTGCAGTGTTTGTGTGAAATGCATCTCTATTTCTTTGTTGTAAGCCGCTTTGAGCATCGTTTGTTTTGTGGGAAAGTGGTATACAAATAAAATGAAACGAACAAATGACTGAAAGCAGTCCCTTTATCGAAGTGGTCGACTAGGTAAGTAGCACAATTAGCATAACCAAACAATTTTGTTCTGTGCCTTGTATAAAACAAATGGGTGGCTCCTTTTTTTGTCATATATTCTAAAGACACAACAGAGCTTTCATTCTAAAGAAACCAAACTCTGGGCAAGTACTAGAACCCTGGAGTCTCTGACTGCTCAGAGATTGGGGTGACATGTGACAATATGCTCATGTTTCCAAGGATAACTTTAACCAAAAGAATAAACCCTCTCTTGGCTTTTGTTCAACTTGGGAGGTTGGTATATTGCAGAGTAAATGAATGCCATCAGCGGAGAAGAGCCTTTGGCAATATGCAATGAAGGGAGAGGGGACTGAAGCAGAAAGTCTTGGAATCAGAATTAGGGTGGTGCAAACTTGTCCCTGTTTTCATCAGTGGAATGCTGGCAAATGTGCTGGAGCTTCCTTTGGCTCCTTAATTTCATCCAGGATGCAGTGCTCATCTCGCCAGTGGGAAGGCTCACAAGCTTCTGCAGCTTTGAGTGTTTATGCACCTCCCAAGGGAGAAGATAGGATAATTGTATTCCATATTAACTGATGGTTGTTGTCCAGTCCTAGGCAGAACGTTCAAGCACCATGCTTTCCCCATGAAATTGCCCCTTCCTGTATTGCCCCTGTCCACACTAGGATTAGACAGGTCTCACCAATTCCCACAACCTAGCTGGCCTTGGAATTGCAGTGGTGGGCTATAGCTTAGTGCTAGAGCAGGGATAGGCAAACCTGGCCCTCCAGATGTTTTGGGACTACAACTCCCATCATCCCTAGCTAACAGGACCAGTGGTCAGGGATGATGGGAATTGTAGTCTCAAAACATCTGGAGGGCCAAGTTTGCCTGTGCCTGCGCTAGAGCATCTGCTTTGCAGAAAGACTCCTCCAGGAAAACAGCTGCTGATCCGTGTAGACAATACAAAATTAGATGGACCAATAGTCTTGATCTGGCATAGGCAGCTTCATCTGTTCATATGATCACACCCTCCTGTGTGTTCACACAGTCCTTTTGCTTCAGTGTGTCACAAATGTTTCTTGTCTACCATGCACAAGCAATTTGTGGGGAAAGAGGATATCTTTTAACCCATGGCTCACAGCAGGACTCACAGGGGGGATGCCTGGAAGCTAAGCCAGTTGCTTAACAAGAAACTGGTGCAGCATAGTGGCTAAGGGTGCAAACCCAGGTTCAGCTCCTAGCTTACCCATTTGGTACCCTTATGTAAGTCCTTCCTCCCTGCTCTGCAACACTTGGAGAACAGCACTGGCATACCTAGCAGGGCTGTCACGATTAATGAGATAGAGTTTGTGAAGCATATAAAGTTTGATGTACCTGACCCAGTGACCTCAGCATATCTCCCAAAAGTTCTCCTTTGTGTGGTGTTTGCCTCTCCACTGCAGGAGGGCTGTATGTCCCCCTATGGTACACACAGGAAGCTAACTGGATTTTTTCCCCTTCTGCATTATTATGTATTAAATAAAAATGCAGACAAGAGATCCAGAATAAGTCAAGACTATTCTAGGCTGCTACCAACCATCAGTATGTAATATATTCTAATTCTCTCTGTGTGGAGGAGAGGTCTACCTTCAAAATTCCTCAAATGTTTCCTCTCGGGGAGAAAAACCCCACCCAAATTCAATCTGGGCTTTGCTCGACGCAAAATGTAGGTAGCAAAAGTAGTGCCTATCCATGCCTAATAATCTGATTTCATTTCCAGTGCTGATTCAGAGGTACCGAGGCAGGATTGCAAATGCTAACTTCAGTTGTCACATCTAGCTAAAGCACTGATGCCAAACAAACCTTTCCTCCATTCTTAATAGAATTGTGCTATTTGGATTTTAACATTGCAATGCTTTGTGCACTGGCAAGCTGCCGAATTTAATATAACTCCACCTTGGCCTTGGACAAACACAAATGGAATTTGACACTAATTATTTTATTATTTTCAGAACCTTCTCTGTCCACTGTGACTCGAATTAGCCAAAGAGGGTGACACTTAAATTTCAATTTACAGAATCCCTTAAGGAGCTGATCTGAGGAGCCCAGCGCTGTGCAGAGGCTAGAGCAGTGTCCCTCAACCTTGAGTCTCAAGATGTTGTTGGACTACAACTCCAACCCATCCCAGCCAGTTTGACAAAGGTCAGTGGGGATGGGACTTGTAGGCCAACCTTAGGTTAGAGCATCAGTGAAGTGCACATGTAGAGAAATGCATGATAATAGAGGAAATTGCTTGCAAAAATGTGTATATTAAACAAAATCACATGCAAAAATATGTGTGTTAGGAGAAATGAACACTAAAGTGCTGATGGATGCAAAACTGATTCAGAAATTTGGGAAACCAAATTTCAGATTGGAAAAATGAGAAAATGAAATTGGCAGGTCCATCCATGGTCAATTCATGCTTTTTCAAAGCTCACAGAACAGCTTCTTTTCAACCATCTCCCACCCTACCCAGGACCTGTTTTGGCACTCTGGGTGCCAATTCATTGATTCCCTATTCCCCGTCCAGAGCTGCAATTCCCAGAGTTCCCTGGGAAGAGGGACTGAGTGTTAAACCACTCTTGGAACTGTAGATCTGTGAGGGGCATGGGAAGTCTCCTAGCAACTCATAGCATCCTTAACAAACTACAGCTCCCAGAATTCTTTGAGGGAAACCCACGACTGTTTAAACTGGTATCAAAGTGCTTTAAACGTAGGGTGTGAATGTGGCCCCTGATTATGTTATACTACCTAATGGGCTGTCATATCTAGTAACAAACTGATTGATTGATTGAATATTCTGGAAAAGTGCAGCAAGAATATTTTAGAGCACAGAGGCCTCTAATGCAGACCAGGTTGCTCAAGATTCAATGAATTATTTTCTAAAAAGAGAGAGGGGGAAAAATACTTTCACATGACAGTGGTTTCTGCTAAAATGTGAACAAGTTAGCAGTCCACAAGACTGGACTATCAAATACACCACAACGGAAAAGAATCCTGATGTGCCAGGGACACTTAACTAGGACTGTGCCTAGAAATCCCATTTTACTTCCACACTCTCTCCAACTGCAAACAGAAGTGCCCTCAATAAACCATCAAACCAAAGGTATGCATGCAAATAAACACATAAACATATTTTTGCATAACGTAATAATTTTGGAATCTGTGTCGACAAGCCTTTTCATTTGAGATTCAACTTAATTTGAGATGAAAGAGAACTTTGGAAGCTTTGCTAATAGATTTCAAAACATTTTTTTATTTTAATCAGTGCTAATGCCAATTCCCGTGAAATATAAAGTTCTTCTGTACAATTATGGCGCTGCTCAGAAAAATCAGTTTTGTTCCAGGGTCTGTTGTGCTGAAGATTTGGAAGAGTAATAAATGACAGGGTGCTTTAAAATGTTCCCTGTTTAGCAATGGTTAATCTGGGAGGACTATTGCTAGGTAAGTAAATTGTGTTTCTAGTCTAGCATTAAAGGCTGATTCAAATGGTCAAGTAGCAATCAGGAAGCAAATTACCATCAGCTTGGATTCCGTTAGGTTCACATCAATCTTTGTAAAATGTGTAGGTCTGTTTTTTATTCCTCTGATTAAACTTGCTGTCTGTTTCCAGAACAAAAGTTTGTGGCGTTGTTAAAACATATATACTGAATGAGGAACCAGGGGCAGAGGAAGGGGGTGCGGTGGGGGCGGGTCATCCCGGGTGTCACCACTCAGGGGGTGACAAAATGCCGGGCGGCACTCACTGTGGTGCCCACAGTGCGCCCAAGTCACACATCTCTCATCACTGCCCAAACGGTTCACCCGCTGCCTCCCCCAAGCTGTAGGGCAGCTGAGTGGTAGGAGGCAGGCAGATTCCCTAGGCCCCGTGGTGCACCCCACCCCTATGGGCAGCTCGCCCCACCCCTGGGCACACATCCCAGGCGCCCGAACAGCTTCCTCCGCCGCTGTGAGGAGCTGCACATAGCAGAAATGGTCTGTAACATAAATGGTCCCAAATTCAATCCCTGGCATCTCTAGTTAATGAAGGATCGGGTGGCAGGTAATGCCCCCTCTTCCTCAGACTACAAAGGACTGCTACCAGTCAGGATAGACAATATAGGATTAGACTGACAAGTGGCTGTCCCAAAAGACAATACAGGTAGCTGATTGTTCCAGCATTGTTCCATCTAGCTCAGTGGTTCTCAACCTGTGGGTCTCCAGATGTTGTTGGACTACAACTCCCATCATCCCTGACCACTGGTCATGCTGGCTAGGAATGATGGGAGTTGTAGTCCAACAACATCTGTGTACCCACAGGTTGACAACCACTGATCCCTATACTAGTCTGCCAGGTGTCTTTCCCCCTGGAGATGCCAGGGGTTGAAACTGAAATCTTCTACATGCAGATCTTGTGTTCTACTACAGAGTTATGGCCCTTTACCTCTATAAAGGCATCTTTAGATGCAGATATTTTACTCTGAAGAAATGTGTAAGCAGGATGTTATGTCCTTCCTATCTTCTCAAGATGGTGCAACTTCACATGCCAATTCAAAGCACAGATTCCAAAGGGAAAATCTGCACCTTTCTACCACCCTAGATTGTCCATGCAACATTAAGAAGGGCATCTGCTAGATCAGGTCAGCAGCCTATTTATTTCAGCATCCTGTTCTCACAACAGACGACCCATGGGAAGCCTGCAAACAGGACCTGAGCACAACACCAAATTTAGAACCGAGTCCTGCCATGCTGTTTTAGCTGCCCCTAAGGTTGCTGCATTATATCAGCTGGTCAGCGTAATTGCAGGCAAAATAGGCTGGCATGAATGTGAGGGATGTGGAGAAGCTTGGGAGGTTGGGGAAGTGTTGCATGCAATAGAGGAAATCGCATAATTCACCAGGATGGCACAATGCAATTTGGGAATAATCACCATAGAACGTTTTTTGCGAGGGTAAAAGTGTAAATTGCTAATAGATCAATAAGTAATTTCTTGCAAGAGGAACTATTCCATCCTCGGCAAACGAAGTAGCAAGGTTGTTAAATCAAACTCAAACTTAATATATTAACAAAGCTGAGATTAATCTAAACTGCTAAAATCCCCGGCTGCCCTAGTTAAGTTTATCTCAACTGATCATTTATTTATGATGCCATAAAAATCCAGACACTTTCCATGGTGATTGCTACTTATTTGCTCTAAGGCAACTTGAAATTGCCCAGCTAGACTTTTCAGGGTGACAACTGTGTTTTCTGCTCAAAATTTATCACTGCACAGTAATGGCGAGATCAGTCGGCTCTCATCAGGATTAACAATGCACCCGGCCAAATGCGATCATTACCATTCCTCTGACAGATTCCTTTGCAAATCTGCTGGGACTAATATATCCTCCCCTGACGTTCATATAAATTGAACTGCAATATGTTACTATCATTGATAACAATGATGATGGTTACCTCTCAAAATGGATGATACGCATCCTGGTTTATGGATGGTTTCCCCCCACAGATCTATTTTGGACTGGACTGTATTATGCACTAACAGCAGAATGCATTACAACAGCAAGAACATGGCTGACCATCATTAGGCTACCCCTGTTCAGAAATGGCCACACAGAAATGGCCATACAGAAATGGCTTTTCAGAAATGGCCATACAGAAATGGCTAGAGTTGGCACACCCTCTGAAGCCAGGCATAGGCATCCATAGTCACTGAGATCGACAAGTTATGACACCCACGTGCCTGCTCCTTCAAGGGAAATGTGACTCCTCCCCCAGCCCAAAGAGGCAATTTTGCCTGCTCCCATATATGCAAACCATTCATCTAGAGAACTTCCATCTTGTCTGGATTCAGCTTCAATTCAGTGGCCAACATGCAGCCCATTATCACCTCCAGACAATGGTTCGGCACCTGCACCCCCTCACCTGGTACTGATGCTATAATAATAATAATAATAATAATAATAATAATAATAATAATTTATTTGTACCCTGCCCATCTGCCTGGGTTTCCCCAGCCACTCTGGGCGGCTTCCATAGAAACCAAAAATACACTAAAATATCACACATTAGAAACTTCCCTGAACAGGGCTGCCTTAAGATGTCTTCTGAATGTCAGGTAGTTATTTATCATTTTGACATCTGATGGGAGGACGTTCCACAGGGCGGGCGCCACTACCGAGAAGGCCCTCTGCCTGGTTCCCTGTAGCTTTGCTTCTCGCAATGAGGGAACTGCCAGAAGGTCCTCGGCACTGGACCTCAGCGTCCGGGCAGAACGATGGGGGTGGAGACGCTCCTTCAGGTATACAGCGATACAGCTGGTGGCCATCAGCATATGGGTGGAATCTCTACTCAGATCTCCTGATGACAACTCCCAGTGGCTTCATATAGATGTTAAACAGCAAAGGTGACAAGACTGAGCTGTACAGAAAACCATGGGATAATTCCCACGGGGGCCAAACAACAGTCACTCAATGCCTTTGGATACAGGAGCAAAACTGCTGCAAGGCAGTGCCCCCCATCTCCCAGCAGTGGTCCAGAAGTGGAGAAAAGTATCAAAAGTTGCCAAATCTAGAGCCCACTCGACCCTCTCCCAGCACAGGTCATCAACCAGGGCAATTTCAGTCCCCAAATCAAGCCTGAAGCTACATTGAAATTCCATCCAAGCACCTTCTCAGGCAGGTTGGCCCCAAATTGAATATTAGCAACTGGGTAACAGTTGTGGAACACTTCGTGGTCCAGGAATGTCCTCTTAATGAAGGCACATGCTACCGCCTCCCTTCAGACCTGCTGGTACAGCCCCCTTCCACAGTGAGGCAATAATAAATCCCTTTTTAGTGTGGATGTGATATGTTCACCACAGATCAGAGCTTTCGTTCCTCTTAATGTTGTCTAGGATGCATCACACATGCATGGAAACACTTGCAACCTCAGAGCTGTCTTTGGCATTTAAGAGTTCAGGGAAATGAATCCAGTTACTTTACATTATTTTTCAGATTGGATTTGGAAGGAGGATCCCGCCTGTCAAAAGCTGAGAGGCTTTCAGTAAGAAGAAAAATACATATGCACCAAGTGACTGGGATATTCTAAGCAGGCCTGAATCTTAATTACAGCTCCATCCTCACAACCAAGTATAGAACTCATCAAGTTATTCAGGTGTCAAAAATCACTGCAGTAGCCAAAAGGGAAGCCCCTGTTTTTCCAAAGTGATTCAGAACCCAATCTGCAGCCTTGCTAAATCCCACTGAAGTCAGCGGGGCTAAAATGGTTTTAAATCCTTCATTTTGCTCTTAACCAATAGGATTAGTCTCTCAATGCCAAAATCTCTTCCAAAAATTGGATTGAAATGTATAAATCACTTAACCGCATTTGGAAAAAAGAAAAGAAAAGAAACAACCCAAAGAACATTACTCAATGGCAGGAAATCAATTTCAGGAAAGGATAGCATTGTAATAGCCATAGCAGAAGCTGGAATCGAAACACACAGATAAATAGCAACATTGCATTTTGCTGATGGTACTTACGATGTGTAGCTCTAGATAATCTCCGAGCCCAGTAGAGCTATCCACTCGCACCAAGACGGCTTCTTTCTGAACTGTGCTGAACCCTATCGCCAGTCTATCTGCTCGCGTGCTGGGCCGATCATTGGGCGGCCACGTATACGTGATCTGTCCACCCCCTTTGCTAAATATGTAAGTCGTTCCCGCTGTAAGAGAGAGAAAGAAAAAATATTAGGTAGGTGTTTTGGACTTTTCTTTCTTTAATGTATGTTCTGTAAGAAAATTAGGTTTAAGAAATATTTCAGGAATTATAGTCTTGGAACACTGACTCTCTGACAAACACCCTCAAATCTTGGTCTCCTTCGTTGTCCTGTCAGGGATGGTCTCGCCTTAGACATACAACACAATCTTAACCATGTCTCATCAGCAGCAAGTCCTACTGAGTTCAACAGGGGCTTACCCTCAAGTTAAGTGTGGTTAGGATTGTAACCTTAACTGCTCAACACACAAAGCCATACTCCTAGCTCCTGAGGAACCACTGGCCTTCCAGACATTGGGACTCCAACTCCCATCAGCTCCTCCTAGCATGGTCAACTGTCAGGGATGAAGACAGCTGTAGCCCAAAAACACCTGGAGGGTCACAAATTTCCTTGCTGATTTGAAGCTCACAGGCCATTTTGTTTATTGTGCATCTGTGTTTACATGCTTTCCATTTCTGTGAAATACATTAAATCTGTAACATATAATAATTTGATCTGCAATGCCTCACCCAGTCATTTAACCCATCACTTAATGCAGTAAATTTGCATGCGCGACTCAGCCTTTGGTGTTTATCAGATGAATGTGTGAAATTACTCCACTGAAACCCATTTTTTTTAAAAAAATAAAAATGTTGTGAGTTCCTGTTCTGTCAGTGGCATTTAATGGATGATGATAAATTTACTTGTCCAAGCCATCACTGCACTGAGCCATGGTCCACCATGCTTGGGTGATCCAAGCCTTTAAGTAAGGGATAGCCAATATGATGCCACACAGATGTTGTTACTCTGAAGATGCTGAGCATTAGACCTGGGAACTTTCTGTGTACAAAGCAGATAATCTGCCACTGAGCCACAGCCCAAGAAGACATCACAACCCCGGGCCCGTGTGACATTTGTTTGTCTGTTTATTGCATTTATGTTCTGCTTTTTCCTCCAAGTAGCTCAAGGTGGCCCACAGGGTTCTCTCCCTCCTCCTTTAACCGCCCCCCCCCCAAAGAACAATATAGTGAGGTAGGTTAGGCTGATAGGAGTGACTGGCCCAAGGTCACCCAGTGAACTTCCTGGCTGAGTGGGGACTTGAATGCTGGTTTCCCAGGTCCTTGTCCAACACACTACATTAGCTCTTGCTATGGTGTTCACTATGTCAAAAATAACCCTAACCATATATTGTGGCCACATAGTTTCCTGGAACCCAATAGCTAGCTGCTTTCTACCAGGTCTGCCTTTTTGCCTGTCTAAGCCAACTGTGTTGACTCAGGCTGGTAGCGCTTCCCTGGCAGAGACTCTTGCAATCACCTGAACCTTCTGACAGCTTCAACAGGGACTGAAGCTGGGATTTCCTGCATGAAAGTACGTGCTCCACTACTGAGCTAGGTATTTGCTCTCCAAAGCAAAAGGAGGATTTCTTTTTAAGCTCCTCTAGGTCCATTTTCTATGGTTGGTAGGCTAATATAAGCTTCATGGGTCCCAAGTTGTTGCCAAGGCCTGTGCCTTGTTTAGGCAACAGCAACTACATGGAGAGCATTGGGGGAGGATGCAGAAAGAGAGATTTTCCCCTATTCTAAAATGCAACTTGCAATATATAAATACAAACAATGGTTTTATGGGGTTGACCAGTTTGCAGTGGACAAAATAATGAATGGAACAACAGCAACTTGCTCCTATAGTCCTGTGATTGCAACCACTCTGTTCAAAGTGTTGGTGCTGACCTTTAAAGCCCTAAACGGCCTCGGTCCAGTATACCTGAAGAAGCATCTCCACCCCTATCGTTCTGCCAGGACACTGAGGTCCAGCGCCGAGGGCCTTCTGGCGGTTCCCTCACTGCGAGAAGCCAAGTTACAGGGAACCAGGCAGAGGGCCTTCTTGTTAGTGGCACCCACCCTGTGGAATGCCCTCCCACCAGATGTCAAAGAGAAGAACAGCTAGACTTTTAGAAGACATCTGAAGGCAGCCCTGTTTAGGGAAGCTTTTAATGTTTATCAGGCCACTGTATTTTAATACTTTGTTGGAAGCCGCCCCGAGTGGCTGGGGAAATCCAGCCAGATGGGCAGGGTATAAATAAATTATTATTATTATTATTATTATTATTATTATTATTATTATTATTATTATTACTATTACAAAAAACCTATGAAAGATGCCACTGATTTGTGGAAGACACTGCACAGTTAACAAGCTTTTGTTGTTGTTGTTATGGAGATGTGACTTCTGAACAGAGACCTTCCCTGTGTATTCATTGGGTTTCACATCACTAAATAAAACCTTTTTGGGGTTTATGAATGAGCTAACAAACCCAGCCAACAATCCAGGTCAACTGGATTGCATCTTCAGGTGGTCTGTATCTTCTTCCCAGAACAAGAATTTTCTCACCACACATCTCAAGCAATGCATGGTGAAGCTACATAACTCATTGGTGATGCCTACCAACTTGGATAGCTTTTAAAAAGGATTCAACATATTTACAGAGGAGAGGGCTATTGATGACTACTGACCATGGTGGCTAGGCTGTGCCTCCACAGCTGGAGGCTGCAATGCTTCTGAATGCCAGGTGCCAGAAAGCACAGGAAGGCAAAGGACTCTTGTGATTGATTCTTTTTGCTGGTTTCCCACAGGCATCTGGTTGGCCACCACAAGAACAGGATTCTGGACTATTGGCCTGATGCAGCTGGCTTGTCTTGCGTCCTTAAGAGCAAAGAAGCATCTCTTTGCAGTTGCATTAAGCAGGCTGCTGGGTTTAAACCTCAAGATTCTGTTGAGTGGGAATGAAAGATCTCCATCTCCATAGTCTGGTTTGTTCACAAGTTTTTGGATGGTTGGTTTTGGTTTGTTTTTTAAAACATGGCTAGGGTTTCAGTGATTATACTTGGAAAACTGTATCTGAGAAGCAAAACCTAGCCTATGAAAACCCATTCTACCCATATTAAACCAACCAAAAACCAAACAAAGCAGCGAGGCCACTCCCAGCAGGGTCGATTGGAGCAGTGAAGTTGGCATAGCTTTTGAAGGCTTGCTGACTCTTGCTGGTCAAGGTGGAATGTGGTGAGGTGATTTCTCATCCATCTTTACTGCAGGCACGGCTGGGGTGGGTGTGGGTGGGGCAGACAGGTCTTTGGATCCCACTGATTCAAAGCCTCCAGCATACTGCCCTGAAAAGTCCCATTTTGGGGGCTTCCCACTGGCTACTGCAGGTGGGAGGATGATCGGCTGTAGATTACTACAAGCTTTGGCTGGAGGTTGAGTCTCTGCATGCTCCCCCCCCCCCCCGGCATCAGCTGTGCTCCACTTCACCCACCAGGACCAACAGAGAGGCAACATTGCTGCATCCTAACACCACCAGCCCAGCTGGGAGTAGGCCCCTGAGAATTCATTAGGATTTATTTATGAGTACGTACATACTATTAGGGTTGCAGCCTTAATCTTTAAGGTGGTGCAAGTTTTATCATACTTCATGTTTTCAACAGGATATTTTAGGTAGGATTTATTTTATTTTATTTTTAAAATCTTATTGGCCTCATTTTATTTATTTATTTATTTTTAGTAGGAAACTTAAATGTTGTAAAATATATGTGGTTTTGTTAGAAGAAGAAGAAGCAACTTTTTGGAGAAACCAGTCTTAAAGATCATCAAAAGTTTTGAAGTGAATCGCACATTAAAATTAAAACACACATGCCAGAAGACTGTCCAGTGCTCATTAACCGGAGGCTGAGTTATTACTGATTTAACTGGTATTTTGTTTGACAAATGGGAATAATGACAAATGGCTGGTGTTACAGTGTGCTTGGTTGCCTTATTATGCCTGAAATTATTATCATTTCCGCTTTTTAATTACTTGTCTTGCTTTACAGTTGTGCTGCTGGATCTATCAGACTTGCGATTATAAATTGTTCTAATTGTGCATTGCCCAGACAAGCCTGCTTATGCACCAACTAATGGATGCAATGAATGAATGAACAAATGCAGATGCACTACCATGTTGGGATTGGATATCAAAGCTGGCTAGCAGAAACGACTGTCGGCTACCAAGTCCTGGTGCCACAGTCAGTGGAACCATGATTCCAGCATTGTCTACTTATGACACCTCAAATATCTTCCTCGATCCCAAGTCTGTTTCCTGAGATCCTTAAAGACAAAAGGATGCACTCCAGCCCTGAGATAGAAACATAATAAGGGCCTGTTGCATCATACCATCTGGTCCACCAACCCAGTTCTCACAGATGACTATGGGAAGCCTACAAACAGGACTCAATAACAAAGCCCTATCCAAGCCTGTGGTTTCTAGCAGACTTAGACTGGCTTCCAACAGACTTAGACTGGCATGTACAAACTATCAACCTGTCCGTCCTATCCATCCTTCTCTCTGCTGTATCTTTTGAATCGGAAAGCCAAGTTTAACATTCATAAACTTTTTTAAAAATCTAGAAATTTTGAATACACATGAAAAGGCTCAGGCATGCCAACTTGGCCCCACGACTGTGGGTGCCCGGGGCCATGGGTGCTATGCATGGCCCTGGCACCAAAACTTGTGCGTGCCTGGCCCTTTCATGGGGCATTTTGTGGGTGCTCAGGCACCCAGGGGCCCAGGGAGTTGTCAGGCTGCAGAGGTCATGGGTACTGAAAATATTCTGATTCTTTAAAGAGCATTATTATTAGTAGCAGCAGTAGTGTTTTTTTAAAACAAAAAACATACACAATGACCAAAGCAGGTGAGTGTGTCTTTAGAATCTCCATCCTAACTCTCCTAGCAGCAGCAAACTACAGTACTGTAGCAAAAAAAAGTGGGGCTCAGGGGTCTTCAGAATGCTCAAGGGGACCTCAAAGTTTGTGGGTATAAAAATATATATATATTTAAAAACTTCAAAACAAAGTGGGAAACCCCTCTTCTCCCCACTCCCAAAATGTGAGCCCTAGATCAAGGGTAGCCAAACTCATGCCGTCCAGATGATGTAGGCCTACAGTTCCCATCCTCCCTGACTATCCCAGAGCAAGGAAGGGTTGGCTGCCAGGAACATTGAACAGGAGCACTCCTGGTAGTGGGCGAGGCTATATATTGCAGCGTCAAACAGCATGGCTCCAACTTGTATCACACAAAAATGCTAGCTGCTGCTTAAGGAATGTCATGTTAGCCTACTCTCAGCCACCACTATTTTATTTATTTATTTATGGTCCAGACGAGTCACTCGAGGACAGTGGGTGAAACAGTCTGGAGATACAAATATGGGCTGTCATGTGGTTAAGCCTCTCCGCTGCCTCCCAATTGCCATGAGCTCTTTGTCTGAAGTGTCACAATAAATGAGCTACAAGTTCCTCGCCTCCATTTTGGGCGTCGCTCTATGCATAGCATTACCAAATGCAGCTAATTGATTTTGCAACCAGGCAGCTTCTTATCATCTATTCAGTAGCTGTGTTGGTATTCATTCATTCCCTGTCTCTCTCTATCCCCCCCTCTCATGCCTTTTCCTTTTAAAACTCTAGGGGAAAGAAGTGTAACAAATGTGACATCAATAATCCGGTTTGACTGCACCACAAATCTCTTGACCTGCCTCTGGATGGCAAATTGCCACTGCGCATCCTTTGCAAGCAAACCTGTCAGCCTCTTTTAAACTCCAAGGACAAGGAGGGTGCTTGATAAACCCCCCAGGCACCTAAGGATGCATTCACATGTAATGGACAATTTTATGTGGTCAAAATCACCTTCCAAATCAGGCCAGGGTGGGGCAGCCTCTGAATCTGTTTCACCATGATGGAAATGACAACTGTATTCAAAGGCAGGGAACAAGATTTGCTCCAGATCTCTGTGTTGCAAAATCTTTCCTCTTCACCTTCCTTCTTGCTGGGCACTCCAGCCGCACTCGCTCCATATGTGTAAAGTGCTATGATGCTGCTTTAAACAGTCATAGGTAAAGGTAAAGGGACCCCTGATCATTAGGTCCAGTTGTGGCCGACTCTGGGGTTGCGACGCTCATCTCGCTTTATTGGCTGAGGGAGCTGGTGTACAGCTTCTGGGTCATGTGACCAGCATGACTAAGCCACTTCTGGCAAACCAGAGCAGCACACGGAAACACCGTTTACTTCCCCGCCAGAGTGGTATCTATTTATCTACTTACACTTTGATGTGCTTTTGAACTGCTAGGTTGGCGGGAGCAGGGACCGAGCAACAGGAGCTCGACCCGTCATGGGGATTCGAACCGCCGACCTTCTGATCGGAAAGTCCTAGGCTCTGTGGTTTAACCCACAGCACCACCCGCGTCCATGGCTTCCCCCAAAATAATTGCAGGGGGCTGTAGTTTGTGAAGGGTGCTGAGGGTTGTTAGGAGACCCCTATCCCCCTAACAGAGCGACAGTTCCCAGAGTTCGGGGGCACACAGGACCGTCAAAAGTGCCCCATCAGAAGGCCTCAGTGATCGAAGCAGGACATAAGGAATCAGGGATAAGGAATTAAGATATTTGGGGCCCAAGTTGTTTAGGGCTTTGTGAATTAGCACAATAACTTTGATCCCGCCCTGCTTGCAAACTTGTAACTAACACAGCTCTTTCGGCAATGGAGAGACAGGTTGCCAATTGCCTGCTCCTGCAAGCAGCCTGGCCAATGCATCCAGACTAGACACAAGGGCAGTCCCAAATCAAGAATTACAGTCCAGAGGTTACCCAGGCATGCATGGACTGCTGTGGTCAGGCTGTCCTGGAAAGCAACACTATCTATGGGTTAGAGGAATAGCTTGGTATAAAGGAGATGCCTGAAAAGCAATCTGATATAGAATTAAAATTCTCCTTCCCTCCTACCCACTTTCTTTCAAAGGAGCTTCACTTTAACTGTGCTCTTTTTGACTCCCTGCCCATCCCTCCCATGGCCCGAACACCAGCTGAGATTCAGAAAACGGTCTAATTAATCTGCATTGATGAACACTAGACCTGCCTTTGTCTAACCCACAAAGCCACTGTTCTTTCAGCTTCCCGTGTTAGTTATGCAAAAATGGGCTATAAGCCATTTGAGAAGAGGCTCCTTAGTGTTTGTATTTCAGGAAAGGCAAATATAATAATGCAAAATTCATTACTCAGGGACCAAACAGTAGTTTAATGTCCAGCTCTCCCCATTAACTATTAAAGCAGACGAAGGACCAAAACAATTGTTCTAATAAAGCGCTGGGCTTGCTATCAATTTCAGATCTGCAGAGCCACAATGGTGTGGGTGGGTGTGTTTGTGTGTGCCCACATCTTAGTCCAAATTTCCTTCCAAAAGTAATAATCACTGAAACCAATTAAAAACTCCACCCACCTGCATAGCTACTGAAGCAAAGCTGAACTGTGTCACGGAGTTGCAAGGACTGTTAACAAGCCCATAATCCCTAACTTGCTGCCCTTAACCATCGTATCCTATTCTCAAAGCAACCTTGCAGATGCCGTGTATTCTTTGAGAAGGGATACCAGCATCCTAAGGCAGCTTGTTCTGATTAACACCAGCTCCAGGGTTTGGGGAATTTTCTGTAAAAAATGCCAACAGTGACCCCCTTATTCCAGTGGTCCTGCTACCTCTATGCCACTGTCTCTACCTGCTCTCTGTGATGGCCTGGAACTCGGGCTCGGACTCGGAACCAGAGGAGTCTCAGTCTGCACCGGATCCTTTGCCTCAGGCGGCATCGGAACCAAGTCTGGGGCCTGATTCTGAAGAGCCCCAGTCTGCACAGGTTCCCCTGAAACAAGCACCAGCTGGGCTGTGTCAGGGGCCTGAGCCTGTCCTGGCTCCAGGTGCGGGGATTACCTCGTTGCTGTCAGCAGGACAATCACTCGCAGCTGCTCCACTACCAGTTGGGTCAGGAGAGGCTGAGGCGGCTTCTGGGTCTAGTAACTCACCGACGTCTCCCGAGATGCAGAGACTAAGGTCTGAGAGGAGGAGAGACCTGAGTACTTGCAGGAGGAGTGCTCGCCTTCGGGTGAGACAGGGAGGTGAGTCACCGGGGATCTGGACTGGCTGTTACCCCAACAAAGATAAAAAGCTGTCGGACACTGCCCCAGGTTGTGGGAGCAATGTTGCTGTTTGCTAGAACTTGCCTGAGACCCTGTGCCTGCCGGTTTCCTGCCTTGTGTCCTGCCTTGGCCCTCTTGGACTGACTCCTTGCAGAACCCTTGGATTTGGGACCGGACCTGGACTGCGTTGCTCGGGTTACCCCTGGGCCCAGCACACTCTCTTCTCCTGGGCCCAATCCACACATACTCAACCCAGCTGACAGCACTGCATGCCAAAAGCACATGAATGTCTACAAAATGCTCCACCTGTGCTAAAAACCATCACCCCCAAACTCAGGATGGGTAAGTCTGTTCTAGTCCATAACAATTTCTGTCATAAGTCATAGAATCATAGAGTTGGAAGGGACCCTGAGCGTCATCTGGTCCAGCCCCCGCAATCCAGGAATTGTCCTGTCTTGTTTCCACAGCAGGAGTGGTCAGCGTGGTGGGACATGCCTTAGGGATTCCACTCCAGATATGGGTAGGGCTTAATCCTTAGCCTGTTCTTCTTCCGAAGATATCCTGCAAGGCAGCAGAGGTTTAGGATAAGAGTTTTCCTTCTCCTAGAAAGGCTACCTTCTCAGGTTGTCAAGCCCCATCTGCCCCTCACTTCCCTCTACAGCATTTGCAAGAACCACCTTCTGGACACCTATTGGTCTAATTCACTTAATCGACTGGAGTCTTTCTCTGCTTCCAGGGCTTACTGAGCTCCTTATTTTTCCAATCTCAAATTCAGTTCTCCACATTTCTGTAGCAAATTTGTATTTATTTTTTTTAAAAAGGTCCTCATGGAAATTCAGCATTTTAGTCACATTTCTCCTAATAAATGCATGTATGTATGATGTTTTAACTAATATCAACATTCCCCCCCCCAAAAAACCCCCATGTTTCCTAAGAATATGGGGTTTTGTATGTTATTTTCACTAGCATAGTCGTCATTATATACACCTTCAGCTATTATATATATATTTGTAAATATGGTATGCTAGAAGAGCTGCGGCACAAAGATTCAGAAAAGCGAGAATTTTGCATGGCGGCTGAGTTTCATCTCTCATATTAATTCAGAAAATTCAGCTTTGACAGATTCGCCTTAACATAAGAAGTGAATCAAATTTCTTCCCCAAACCCTACTTCTGAGTAATTCTGCATAGGAATGGTCCAGTAGCCAGACTATTCCTGCCTGGATCGATACAATTCCTTGGGACAATTTCTTCTGCTAAGATGGCTTTCCTTGGTGGCTTGTTTCTGTACAAAATCCCAAACCAAGTAGCACCCTTCCTTCTATAGCCTTGTTAAATATACGGGAGAAATGATGTAATTATCTTCTACCCAAATCCGAAGACTGCAGCAAAATGCCATGTGGGAGCCAACATAAAAAAAAAAGTCCACTCCATTTATAATTCTATTAACGGCAACAAGGAAAAATGTGTCTTTCTTTGAATACTTGCCAAGGCGTCAGATGGAAATTAAAAGTCAAACATCTATAAATAAGGGAAGGTTTCATCCCTCCTACATTCTCCCCACCGTACTGTCAGTTAAGGATAAGTTTATTGAAGATGCGGTAATTTTTCTTGGGCAAAAACTACGTTATTCTCTCTCTCTCTCTCTCCCTCCCTCCCTCCCCATGTGTGTGTTTGTGAACACACACACACACACACACAAAAACGTGTGGACAGAAATACGTATATGTGCTTTTCACAAGTGAAATTGAAATACTGCATTAGCAACCGCCTAATTTCATTCTCGCCTTGGAAATTTAGGGACTTCTGCTTGCATATTGACTGAATTGCCTATTAATATAAATGAGTGTTACACGCTAGGGACCAGAAACACTTGCAATGCCTACCGATTCGTTCCTCATGACTTATTAATTGCACCAGATGCTGAAGGAGTACAGTTAAGGGGCTGGCCGGCACAGCCGAAGGGGCAAGCAGCAGAATGCGGCGCCAGGAACCCAGTTCGGATCTTACCAAGTCTGATAGCAAACAAGTGACTCTACCA
This sequence comes from Podarcis tiliguerta, assembly GCF_965153285.1. NCBI lineage: Eukaryota > Metazoa > Chordata > Lepidosauria > Squamata > Lacertidae > Podarcis > Podarcis tiliguerta. The sequence continues at coordinate 14,157,521 of NC_139536.1, read as the reverse complement.
TCTGTTAATAGTCTACTTGAAATGGCTAGGCAGTCCCACTTCGGGGAGTGTAGAAGCTCCACAGAAACACCTGGCAAAACTGGGGTGTTTTGCAAGCCAAACAACTGCTACTTCAAGGAACATTCAAGCTTTTCTAGCAAAACAAAGTGGAAATTGAGAAGTAGCACTCCCTGCTCCCAACTGATCGTAGAGTAATTGCCATGCAACCTTAAGCCAACTCATCATGGCCACTTGAGCCAATTCACACGTATTTGTTTGGAGTGGCGCTGTGGGTTAAAGCACAGAGCCTAGGTATTGCTGATCAGAAGGTCAGCGGTTCGAATCCCCGCAACGGGGTGAGCTCCCATTGTTTGGTCCCTGCTCCTGCCAACCTAACAGTTTGAAAGCACATCAAAGTGCAAGTAGATAAATAGGTACCGCTCTGGCGGGAAGGTAAACGGTGTTTCTGTGTGCTGCTCTGGTTCGCCAGAAGCAGCTTAGTCATGCTGGCCACATGACCCGGAAGCTGTATGCCGGCTCCCTCGGCCAAAAAAAGCGAGATGAGCGCCACAACCCCAGAGTCTGTCACGACTGGACCTAATGGTCAGGGGTCCCTTTACCTTTACCGTTAAGATGTACAGGAAGACAGGAGTGCCTGGCGTGCTCTAGTTCATGGGGTCACAAAGAGTCGGACACGACTAAATGACTAAACAGCAACAACAACAACACCTAAGATGTTTTGTGTGTGTGTTTAAAATTGTGTCTAGCAGCCTACAAAAGTGGGTAGATTGTTGCCAAAGTTTTAGTGCACTTTAGTGCACTTTTACATTCATATGTTCAGAGATAAGACTTTGAAGCTGACTTTACTCACTTACTCGGGAGTAAGCTCCATCAAACTCAGTAGGGCTATGCTCGAAAATATATAATGGTTAGTTTTGTCAGTTTTCCAACCTTAAGTTTAGTTCTCCCGCATTAACCCGCTAGAGCTTCAACTCCCCATCCCCATTTCTAATAAGCTCACTTTTCACCTTCTAAACCCGATTTCCGAAGCCATTTTTATATTCTGCAGCCCCACTTTGCACTCATTTGCACTCAAATTTCTGCTGCTATTTATAACCATTATTTTCCCCCTCAGTGTCACTCTACTCATGCTTTACTCGAACCCTTGTCATTTTTTTAAAGCAGCCCCTTTGTCTCCTTAAGTGTCTCTACCTTCTCACTATACTAAAATGTCTCCCATTCCTCAACTGCCTTGTGTGTGGGAGATAAAGGATGCAGGGTCTCAAATACTCCTTTTTATGAAGGCTCTTTATTCGAACCTCTACCGTTGTTTAAAACCACCATTCCAACTTTACTCAAACTTCATCTGTTGTTTAAAACCATCATTCCCCCCCCTCTCTTTCTTCTTCCTCCATGCCATGTCCACTGCTGCTATGCAACTTGCCTCCACTCCAGCCAGACTTCATGCAAATCCAGGACAGGGATGCAGCACTACAAATCCTCTGATGACATGCTTACATTTTTATTATATAGAGAGATACACACACTTTACCCTAGTCTGTGCATTTTTTTACACCTTGCTTGACTGACAAACTGCATTGCAAAATTCAGAGAAGTGCTGATTTTGAATGGTTTTCAGAAAGTCAGAATTGGATAGATTCACCTTTAAATGGAAACTGGATTGAAGTTCTCCCCATCCCTATTAACTTCCAAGTAGACACATATAAGACTGTGGTACATACATTCCAGCACATACATAAACCAAAGCAAAGACTATCTGTTAACCACAAACACGACAACTTTCAGACAAAGTCCAAGAGAGATAGGGAATATGGAGCAGAGAACCCACAACTGGCCCATTTGAGATCTGTGTTCTTAGTAAGCTGTGAATGGAGCGTTTGCAGGAGATACAATGGAAAAGAGGAGGGGAGGAGGAAGTAGGCCGTATCTTTGTAGCTTTGATCAAAGCAGCTGAAGAAATGAAATGACTTTGCTAAAGAAACCCTGAACAGAGCAAGAGAGCTCAAAATGTGTGACTTGCTTGGAGTGTGTCAAGAGAAACAGATACTTATAGTGCTGGAAACACACACAGAGAGACACACTGTTCTTCCTTCAGACTTGGGCTAACAACAACAGCAACAACAACAACAATAGCAACAACAACAACAACTCCTCATCAAGAACACAATGTCCACCATTCAGAAGGATGACAAGAGCCAATATTATCCCTACACACAGAGACACAGGCACTTGCTTCGCCAGCTCCATTAGTTGTCAGGACAAGCCGCTGAATTCTTTTAATTGCTGTCAGGTAGGATTAGATCACCTACCCTAAATAAGCACTCTGGTAGAGCCCTGCTCAGCCATTCACAATTCATTTGATTTGCAGAGCAATAACTGAGGAAACAGAGCCTTTAAATTCACGACGCTAAAGTTTCCTCATCAGCATCGAGAATAAATTCCCCACTGAAAATTCATGGGCTGGGAAATCAGGGATGCTGAATGGCCAAATCAGCATTCTAGAGACATTGAAGAGGGTCTGAAAGATGTGGAAGTTTTTTTCCTAAGAACGACACCAAGCAGTTGTTGTTGCCTTTTACCAAAGAAGGGGGCGGATTGGAGAATAAACTTCTGGTCATGGTTTTTGAACTTTTGAACTTTAAAGAATCTGATCCCTCTTTAAAAGCTGCTGAAAGTCGGCATAATAATCCTGAGTGAGATGGACCAATGGTCTGGCTCAGTATAAGACAGATTTCTATGTTTCAACTTGCGGAGGAGCTGCTGCAAGTTGTAGAGGTTTCTGGGACATTTTTAAGGGCACACACTCTGTTAACATTGGAGTACTCCAGTGCCCAGCATAAACATGAGGTTCGTTCACACATTACAAATACATACATACAAACAGGACCTGAACTCAGTTTCAGCACCTCTCAGGTAGGCTCCATTGCCATTGTATTTTTAAATACATTTTTATTGGTTTTTTTTTAAAAAAAAACATATCATTTCCAACAATCATTTAACATAACTTCTTGCCTTATACATTATTTTAGACTTCCGTCAAAAGCTTCTGAAGATTTTTCATTTTTTATCACTTGTTCTGCATTTCTTAATTCTCTCTTACTTTTAATTATCCTTAACTAATATGCGGGTGGCGCTGTGGGTTAAACCACAGAGCCTAGGACTTCCCACCATGAATCCCCACCACGGGGTGAGCTCCCATTGCTCAGTCCCTGCTCCTGCCAACCTAGCAGTTCAAAAGCACGTCAAAGTGCAAGTAGATAATAGGTACCGCTCCGGCGGGAAGGTAAACAGCGTTTCCGTGCATTGCTCTGGTTTGCCAGAAGCAGCTTAGTCATGCTGGCCACATGACCCGGAAGCTGTATGCCGGCTCCCTCGGCCAATAAAGCAGATGAGCGCTGCAACCCCAGAGTCTGCCACGACTGGACCTAATGGTCAGGGGTCCCTTTAGCTTAATAATTCTCATCATAGTCTTTCTTGCAATATTTCAAATAGTCCTCCTTACAGAACTTCTTTGCTCCATTGCCATTGTAAGAGGTGTTCATGGTGAGTTCCAGAATCCACTATTTGTATATGCAAGCACACAGCCTCTGTACACATTGAACGCTGGATGTGAATAAGTGCACAGCTGAACAGCATTTCTACACACAGGCATGCAGGCTGTATACCTGAGGAATGCAATGAGTGAATACCCTTAGAGTTTGCACCCACAAGTATACACCCACTATCACCCTGACAGAGCACTGCAAGGGAGGATAAAAACTTCAGAAAAGCCTCCTGGATCAGGCCATAGACCCATCTAGTCCAGCATCCTGTTTTCACAGAGACCAACCAATTGCTTATGGGAAGTTTCATGAGAAGGCTCTGAGCACAGCAGATCAGAAGTGGCAAGGTGGCCTTCTTTTCAGGGAGCCTGTTATGCATTATTGATCTTGGGCTCTTCCACATTTCCCTTTGAGCCATCATTTCTTCAGTTTGTCCCATGATTCCTAGGCAGAGGTCCAAGAGATTTCTCCAGGAAAGCCCATGATTTATTTGTTGAATAGGAAAAAAGTCAGTCTACAGAAAACTCGATTGATGTTTGTTCTGATTCAGCAGTAAACACTGGGTTTCCTTGGGGGAAGCAGTGGGACAGAAGAAGAAGAAGAAGAAGAAGAAGAAGAAGAAGAAGAAGAAGAAGAAGAAGAAGAGAAGAAGAAGTAGTTTGGATTTGATATCCCACTTTATCACTACTAACATTCTCCTTTCTCTTCCTCCCCCACAACAAACAACAAACTCTGTGAGGTGAGTGGGGCTGAGAGACTTCAAAGAAGTGTGACTAGCCCAAGGTCACCCAGCAGCTGCATGTGGAGGAGCGGGGAAGCAAACCCAGTTCACCAGATTACGAGTCCACCGCTCTTAACCACTACACCACACTGGCTCTCAGACTTGTACCTAGAGATCATGAGACAAAGGTAATTTGGATGAGTCCCTTGTTATGGAGAAACCCATAGATAAGCTTCCCAGGAAGCCCAACCTCACAGCGGACCCTGTTTGAAGACCGTAAGCTCACCATTGCAAAATAATCCCATAGGGCGAACGATGGGCCATCAGAAGAAAAACAGATTTGGTGACATTTGGAACTTGCCGGCAGTGGGCCCGTTAAACCGCGGAACGGAACGGAGAAGCCGCCAGCTTCCCCACCCCCCTCCTCCCCTTCTGTTATATCAGATCACTGATTCCTCTCTTTCTTCCCTCCACCCTCTCTCCAAATTCTAGCTTGGCACATGCAAAAAAGTGACATGCTGTGTCATTATGGTAATTGCTATCATTCTGCTTTGGAAAAGATTTATCCCGCTCTTTTTGAGTGACAAGCTAACTGCCGGAGTCCAAGGAAGGAGATCAGAAGTGACAAATGAGTGTATTATGCTTTGAACTATTTGTTTTTCATAGTCCCGGTAATTACTGAGCATGGACCGGCCTCCTCGCTGAAGCCCATAATAGTGTTCACTGAAATGTGTACACTGTTGTTGTTTTTATCCACAGTAAAATTGATATATACTCTACATTTTATCCATCAGCCCAGCATGCTGTTTTTGTTTTTTTTGCTTTTGTTTTTTGCCTGTGACATGACACAGAATAAAACCAGACTATGCCAGGCCTATCACAGACCTCATTATAATGAACAATGAAGTATCTGCCCTACATTTAGTCAGTTCGTTTGGCTTACATAAACCAGGTATCATATACTTTCTGACTGACAGCAGCTCCCCCCCCCCCAGCTTCTTGGGGCCAAACTATGTGCAATGTTTGTTAAGCAGCATGCCCTGGAGTGCAAGATTCTTCTTCAAACATGGCCAGTTTGTGGCCACCTGATCAAGACTTTGGCATGGGACTCTGCTCCCTGCTGCCCCACAATGCAGTCTTATTCCAGACCCCTCCTGAGCCTGCAATCTGCCTTCAAAAAAGTGGGTGGGAGTAGATTTCTGTCATCTAAGGCCCACTTCTTGCATTGCATTATTCCACACTTAAAACAGCTATGTAGTTAAAGTGTGGAACCGCGCCCCCCCAAAAATACTTAAGTGTGCATATAAAAAAGTATGATTGAGGCCACATTGACACCATATGTTTAAAGGACTATTATACCACTTTAAAGTGTCATGGGTCCCCCCAAAGACTTCTGGGAGCTGTAGTTTCTTAAGAGTTCTGAGAGCTGCTAAGGAGACCGCTATTCCTCTCAGTTCTCAGAGTGGTTTAACCATCAATCTCTCTTCCCAGGGAACTCTGGGAATTGTACCTTTGGGAGGAAAACAGGGGTCTCCTAAAAACTCTTGCCACCCCTAACTACAGCTCCCAGAATTCTTTGGGGGAACCCAAGACTGCAGGCCTGGCCCACCCATGAGGTGAGGTTAAGCCTCAGGTGGTGGAAGCCCCTGAGGTGGCACCCTGCCAGTGGAGAAGCAGCGCCAACATTGGTGCCTATATCTTGCGAGATCTTGCGAGGTGTCTCTTGCCAACACGTAGATGTCATGGCAAAAGGGACAGTGTTGTAGCTGACTGTGGCACAGCCAATGGCACAGCCCCATCCAATGGATGTCACCATTAGAACATGAAGGGGGCTTCCATCCTCAGTGAAGTTTGCCTAATATGAAATTCAATGGAAGTTTGGGTGTTCTTCCTCAAGCAAAACATTTACTGGAATTTGGAAGGAAGGTAAAATAGTGTAAGAATCTCATAAAATAAAGTAAGTGCAGAGTCGAAGACTAGGATGGTATTTACACGTATGTATAGTAGACACCATTTCTTCCTCTTTTTGAAGTCACATACAGTGGTACCTCGGGTTAAGAACTTAATTCGTTCTGGAGGTCCGTTGTTAACCTGAAACTGTTCTTAACCGGAAGCACCACTTTAGCTAATGGGGCCTCCCGTTGCCGCCACGCTGCCACTGCACAATTTCTGTTCTCATCCTGAAGCAAAGTTCTTAACCCAAGGTACTATTTCTGGGTTAGCGGAGTCTGTAACCTGAAGCGTATGTAACCTGAAGCGTATGTAACCCGAGGTACCACTGTAATGGCTTTGCAAACTTCTGCCACTCCATGCCTGGCTGTTTCTGAGATATACAAGTTCTGATGCTCAACTGCTGAAATTTCATTAGTCCTCTGGTGGGGATGACACCTTATACTCATCCCTAAGTGGTATCCAAGAGCCAATGAGATTAGACGAGGGGTGGGAACCTTCAGGCATGGGGGCCCATTGCAGCCCTCCAATGGCTTCTCCCTCCAGTCCTGTCTTTACCTCTCCTTGCCTGGATGGAGGGTGGGGATTGTTGTGCGTGTGAACACACCCACCACTGGTATGTGGAGCCCCCAAAATCTCCCCAATGCAGAATATGGCCCTATGCATGTCTGAAACAATTGATTTAGTGGAAAGTCCTTGCAGATTGCTTGCTCTAGTGGCGAGGAAGGACAAATGTCTCTTCGTTCAGTATATGGGTTACAAGGAAACAGATGGATTCCAAACCAAGACAGAATGATTCTGGTGCAGGCTATTTGGTATACAGATTCGAATCATGGCTGCAAGCCATGAAATCTCAAGTAGCTTTTTATCTGTTCGACTCTCTCTTTGTTTTAATAAGATAAAACAGAACAGCAGCAACCCACAGTCGGTTGACTGACGCAGTGGAGATATAATCACTTCCAGAATGAAGGCCATTGCAAAAAAAAAAAAAAAGGAGAGAGGCATTGCTCGGAAATCCATAAATGACTGCACTGCTTAGCTTTAAAATTTGTTTAAATTAATCTTTACAGTCCATATGGGAACAACAGCACTCTATCATGGCATAAATGTTTATCTCCGAAACATCAATCAGTAATTAAGCTGAATTATTTAAACTGCTTGGGTGATTGCTGTTGTTGAGGTTGATGTCGCTGTTCAGTTCTCCTTCGTCAGAAAATGGAGAGATCTCGCATTCACATGGGCTCACTTGGGGGGGTTACAGTTCTAAAGTTGGAAGCTGGCTATTCTGAAAGGTTGTGGAGCAGGGAAAGTCAGCATTTGTAGGAGCAATACCATCCCCCCCCCCCAATAAGGAACGCCGCCGTTAAACCAGAGCGCCGTATTTTTGGAACAGCCGACAGTTTAAAAGTGCATTGTGAATACTAACATATTCCAGTAAATTAGTTTGCACTCATTATCATAAGCAATTACTTACTGTTTAGATGTTGCCGGTATTAAATTGGCAAGCAATTTGCAAGAATTAAAATGCAGCATTAAAAAGAGAGAGAGAGAGAGAGAGAGAGAGAGAGAGAGAGAGAGGAAGCTATACTGCATTCCAAGGCTATAAAAAGACAAAACTGTTTCAGAGGCAGAGGACAAGCCTTTTATATATGAACTCACAAATCAATATCAAAGGGAGGGATGGTCAACAGACAGATGGGGCAGAGAGGTTGAACTGGGTTTCCCACCCACATTTTAAAAACTGTTAACGGAGTCACAGTAAAGAGGACATTGCTTGCACGAAGCCAGTGCTGGGTAACTTGTTCACTACCCTGCTTCTCATTGTGGACAGCAAAACAGCAACACCACATCTAGTCTTGGTCACCTTCAGCAAAGTGGTGTCATCACATGCCTTCATACTGCATTGTGGGACATTAATATATTGGTGTCCACTTCCTGTATTTTCATCCTGCATTTGTAGAGGGGCTCCAGGCTGCATGCACCATGTCATTACTTCCCCAACTACCAGCCGATTATCACAACAACATGACAGGGTAGTTCCGAGTCAGATTTTAACCCAGGTTTTCAAGTCCAGTGCTATGTTTGCTATACCACCCTAACTCTAAAAACTGAAATTTCATTGGACTGTCACAGGCAACAACCTCAGATGAAATCAACCTCCTGAAAAGTGTGGAGACCTTTTTTTTTATCTGCAGTATTTAAACTAGTAGCAACACCTACATCTTATGGTATTAAATTGTGTAACCCGAGACAGCATAGTTTATTCTGATTGGCATCCTCTTCTCTACCTAGCCCTTTTAAAAACTGGAGGTGACAGCGATTCAACCGGGTATCACCTGCCTGTAAGGAATGTGTTCTGTGTTCCCAAACCTGTGGACTGGATGAAGAAGTCCTTCTTTTTGCCTGTCCTGAGCCTGAACCCAACCAATGACACTGTGTGACCTCAAGGACAATGTTGCAGTCAATGCAGCTCTCTCCAAATGTTTTTGACCATAATGGTCAAGGATAATGGGAAATGTAGTCCATATTTTGGACAGGGGAAACCACACTGGCTACCCTGATAGAAAGGAAATGCTTCTTCCTGCCCATTCTCTCCACATCACCCCATGCAAACTGAAAACCTTAACCCCTGTAGTATTCCTTCATAGGAGTGATGCTCCAACTCACTGAATTTTTTAGTCTCCCCCCCCTGCATATGGGGGGTGGGAAAACTGCAGCCCCCAAGACATTGTCAAATTCCCGTCAGCCCCAGCCAACATGGCCAATGGTCATGGATGATGGGAATTGTAGTCCAACAGCTAGCCACTATGGTAATGTTCCACCTCCACTGTTGAAGGCAGTAATGCTTCTGAATACCAGTTCCTCGAATCTGCAGGAAGGAATAGCAGTGTTGTACTCAGGTTCTGTTTGTGGGCTTCCCACAGGTATCTGGTTGGCCACTGTGAGAACAGGACACTAGACTAGATGGGCCACTAGCCTGATGTTGTTGTTGTTTAGTCGTGTCCGACTCTTCATGACCCCATGGACCAGAGCACACCAGGCACTCCTGTCTTCCACTGCCTCCCGCAGTTTGGTCAAACTCATGCTGGTAGCTTCAAGAACACTGTCCAACCATCTCTTCCTCTGTTGTCCCCTTCTTGTGCCCTCAATCTTTCCCAACATAAGGGTCTTTTCCAGAGAGTCTTCTCTTCTCATGAGGTGGCCAAAGTATTGGAGCCTCAGCTTTACGATCTGTCCTTCTAGTGAGCACTCAGGGCTGATTTCCTTAAAAATGGATAGGTTTGATCTTCTTGCAGTCCATGGGACTCTCAAGAGTCACCTCCAGCACCATAATTCAAAAGCATCAATTATTCGGTGATCAGCCTTCTTTATGGTCCAGCTCTCACTTCCATACATCACTACTGGGAAAACCATAGCTTTTACTATACGGACCTTTGTTGGCAAGGTGATGTCTCTGCTTTTTAAGATGCTGTCTAGGTTTGTCATTGCTTTTCTCCCAAGAAGCAGGCATCTTTTAATTTCATGATCTTCAACACAATGTACAACAGGTTTTCCATCCCTGTTGTACATTTTCCCATCTCATAATCTCCCTTTTGAGACAGCCAACCAAGCTCATGCGCACTGTAATCTTAACTTGTCCAGAGCACAGATGCAATACTTCCTGCTTTATTCTTCCGTTTATTTGCCAAACGGGTTTTCTGTGCATGTCAATTTTTCACTGCGATACACATAGTCATTCGGATAACTCTACATCAGGGCAAGGTTACATAGAGTAGGATTAAGGAGATTGTGGTGGGCGCTCATTCCATATCCCAGCCTTTGAAAAGCTAGAGAGTGAAATGACGTTTACAGATTTTCCTTTGGAACGAGCTGAAACCTTAATGTGGTGTAAAAATCCACCTGCACAAAAGAATTCTGCCTAATTAAAGCCATAATCTATAAAAAGGTCATGATACCTGTTATTAAGCATGCTCGAGACTTCCAGTGATACTATTCGTGAATGTTCATTGCAGTAGTTCCTCGTTTTAAAAGGGGTGGTTATTATGTGGTGACATTACTGTGTTCGCCCTCTGCGTATGCAACACAGCGGCTGACCCAGGGAGGCTTAGCATTGAGAAGGGATTCATTACATTCCCGAGCCAATGTACATGTGCCTGGCGATGCTAGATCTGGAGACAGCGGCACATGGTTACATCTCTTTTCGTCTACTGTAATGTGCTCTGTGTGAGGCTGCCTCTAAAGGGTCTTCAGAAACTTCAGCTGCTTATGAATGCTGCCCTGAGACCATTCATCAGGCAGCAGGTGACTCCCTTATTATAGCAGCTTTGGCTTTAATAATAATAATAATAATAATAATAATAATAATAATAATAATAATAGTTTATTTGTACCCCGCCCATCTGGCTGGGTTTCCCCAGCCACTCTGGGCGGCTTCCAACAAAGACCAAAAATACACTAAAATGTCATGCATTAAAAACTTCCCTTCAGATGTCTTCTGAATGTCAAGTAGTTGTTTATCTCTTTGACATCTGATGGTAGGGCGTTCCACAGGGCAGGTGCCACTATCAAGAAGGCCTTCTGCCTGGTTCCCTGTAGCTTTTCTTCTCACAATGAGGGAACTGCCAGTAGGCCCTCAGCGCTAGACCTCAGCGTCCGGGCAGAATGATGGGGGTGGAGACGCTCCTTCAGGTATACTGGGCCGAGGCACAGTAATATTGTGCGCACTTTGTGTGCCTGCACACACACACATGGTTCTAGGGCTTGGGAATATCTGGTTTTCAACACTGCAATATATCACTAGCTAAACATCATGATATATCATGATGTCTGAAATAAGGATGGAACTATGTAGAGGCTTTGGGTGGTGTCAGGGAACTGCCATCGGAGCCAGAGGGAGAGGGAGGGCTCCAGAGGGATTCCGGAGAGTGTCCCGGGAGGGAGAGAAGCAGCACATCTTCTGAGGAAGGAAATCAGCATAGCACCAGTGGAGGATGGGGGCAGATGGGGGAATCGGCGAGGTGGCTCCAAGACTCCTCGCCGGGGACCAGCGGGGAGAGTACGGGTCCTCCGATGCCCACAGCCTCCCTGCGCAGAAGGCTTCTGCGCAGGGAGAGTAGGCAGAGACTAGGTGTCAAAGAACTTTTATGCTGGAAGAAGTTCAAGAAATGCCCACTGACGGATTCTGCCAGCGATTGAGACAGCCACGGGTGAGTGGCTGTCCAGACTGAAAGGGTTCACTCAGGCAACCCACCCAGGTGTGGCGCCGATTTACGCACGAGCAACCCCTAGAACCGTTACAGGTGGTTTCACAGTTTTCCCCACATCATGATTTTTGCTGAGGCCTGCCCTTGCTCTGCATATACACACACATACACACATCATGATTCTCAATATATTGCCATGCCAAAAATTATGAAACTGATATCACAATAAGGACTTCAAACCAGCTTTGGACGATATGTCGCCTAGCCCTAACACTATTCATGTTTTGCTATATGTTTCCAGGCTGAAAAATACGAAACTGATATCATTAAATGGACTTCAAACCAATTTGTGGCCCCTAGAAGCTTCCTCCAAAAGGATTGAGGCCCCTGGGCTGAAAAATGGTTCTCTCCCAATCCCCACTGCCTTAGATAAAGAGGAGGCTACAAGCAAATATATATCAGAGCATGAGCTAAAGCCAATTTCGCTTATGGATGATTTTGAATAATTGCAACAACCGGTACTTGGTTGCGCACTTGGCTAAAACGTGATGGTTAGCCATCAGTGGGCATAGTACTGAACAGGTGCATCCACACCATTTCTGAAAATGAAGCATCTGGGCTCTACTTGAGGGACTGTGGATTCCCCCAAGCTACAAGGAGTCATTTGTAGAGGAGGTGGAATTTGAAGCAGAAGATGGAAATAATACAGTGTCAATGTTCAGCTGGAGGAGGAGGGGAGGACAGAGGGGGAAGAAAGTACTGTGTGTGGATGTGTGGCAGGGTCGGGGCATTTCCCCATGCTTTGGATTCCCTGGGAAACTCAACAAACCTGCTATACCTGGAACTGAGTGTGGAGAGTGCAGTTGAATGGGCCAGCCTGAGGAAGTACCATCCACCTTGGGCCTATCCCATAAAAAGCAAGTCTAGAGTGAGAGACTAGGATGGTGTTCACTGCTGCCAGGAATTCTTCTCATTGTGAGACCTGAGTGAGAACTCGGAGACTGAGAGGGAGGGTGTGTCAGAAGGGTAAAGGTAAAGGTAAAGGTAAAGGGACCCCTGACCATTAGGTCCAGTGGCAGATGACTCTGGGATTGTTGCGCTCATCTCGCTTTATTGGTCGAGGGAGCCGGCGTACAGCTTCCGGGTCATGTGGCCAGCATGACTAAGCCACTTCTGGCAAACCAGAGCAGCACATGGAAACGTGCTTTTGAACTGCTAGGTTGGCAGGAGCTGGGGCCAAGCAATGGGAGCTCACCCCGTTGTGCAGATTCGAACCACCAACCTTCTGATCGGCAAGCCCTCGGCTCAGTGGTTTAACCCACAGCGCCACCCGCGTCCCACTGTGTCAGAAGGGTACTGATTCTGATTAGACATCAGCAAGAACTTTCTTACAGTAAGAGCTGTTCGACAGTGGAGCGGACTCTTTCCTTGTGGAGTCTCTTTCCTTGGAGGTTTTTAAGCAGAGGTTGGGTGGCCATCTGTCATGTATAATTTAGTTGAGATTCCTGCATTGCAGAGGGTTGGACTGGATGCCCCCCAGGGTCCCTTCCAACTCTATAATTCTATGATTATATGAAACAGATGTGTTGCCCTTAACTGCAGGTGCAGGGTCAAACAACAATAATAATGCCACAGATCTGTGTTCACTTTCCTTTATCTGATTTAAGCTGCATTCATCTTTCTCTTCTGTAGATGCCGTTCACCTGCCACTTCAATGGTTCGTACACGGCATGCGGGAAAAGAATCTAATCCAGCAGTTGTGTTTTGGGACTCTGCGTCTTGGGGAAAACTCAGTCCTTCCCTCCATCCAAGATGAATGCATTTGAAGGGGTAGTCTGTTGGGGTGGGAGGAAGGAGCTCGTTTTGTGAAGCTGAGAATTCTAATCAGCTGCCAAGGCAGACAGGAGAATTGTAACAAGCAGCTGCGGCAGGTGGGCTGCACAACAGGCAGCCGTGCCAGGGAATCGAAATTGTGCAATGCAGGAGGCTGCAAGCAGGTGGAAAGAAACCATCTGGACAAGGTAGGAGTGTTGGGAAGCAGAGTTGTCCTCCAACCGGCAGAAGTTTACAGAACCACAACAATGTGGGGTGGAGTTAGACTGTTCAGCAAAGATACAATTCTACTCTGATTCTAACCAGGAATGGTTGTGATTTGGGTGACATGTCAAACAGAGACAAGAGTCCTCCCTGAAAATGCCCTAAAGCTCTGGGCGTTAATGGGTAGGTCACATCTTGATCCAAGGTGGATCACAACAGGAGCACTACCTCCATGCAACTATATGACAAAAAGACCAAGAAAGGGGTCCCTCAATGCATGTTCACCTTAAAAGTCCTGGGTCTGGAAAGGTTGAAGATGCCTGTCCTAAAGCAAAATTGGGGAACCTGTGTGTGATCTTCCAGGTGTTCCAGGACTACAACTCCCATCACCCTTGACCCATGGCTGGGGCTGGCGGGTAAATCTAGCAACATCTGAAGGGCCTCAGGTTTCCCACCTCTGTCCTAAAGGAACCAGTGGGAAGAGCATACAGAAACAGCAAGCGAAGTTCTACAGGTCCAGGTGAACAGGAGGATTGCCCCACCTTACTATGATCATGCTGGCTCAGCATGAAGAACATAAGAAGAGTCTGCTGGGTTGGGCTAATGGCCCATCTAGTCCAGCATCCTGTTCTCCCAGTGGCCAGTCATAGGCTTGTGGGAAACCTGCAAGCAGGACCTGAGCACAAGAGCCCTCTCCTCACCTGCAGTTTCCACCAACTGGCATGCAAAAGCCCTGCTGCCACCAGCTGTGCATTCTGGTCATGAACATTGGCTGAGCAGATGCTTCCGCATTTGTGCCTGGTGTCAAGTGACCCTTCCTTCTTGTCAGATGCCAGGGTCTAGGAGTCAACTATTCTTATGTTTCTTGAAGGTTGAGATTAAGGGTTGCTTTCCCACATCCTGGCAGGGAGGAGGAGGAGGAGGAGGCAGAAAAGAGTAGAACATGCTAATTGCACAATGTTTCAGGGAACGTAGGTGGGGAAGTCATTCATTTAAAGAAAAAAGTGAAACTTGAGATAATTACGGACTAATTATCTGCCTCTAACAACTGGCCATTGTGTGTTTCAAGAGACAGTCTTTTGGAATTGCAAGAAAGTGGTTTAATTTGCTCAAAGCAGTGCTGTGCCATGCATATCCCAGGGATGGGGTGGGGGTGGGCTGTGGCCCTGCAGATGCTGTTGGACTCTAACTCCCATGGTTGTTGCCCATTGGTCATACTGTCCCTTCCTGATGGGCGCTAGAGTCCAGCAACATCTGGAAGGCCAAATGAAATTCTCTGAGACTCAGTTTCAGTTAGCGGCTATGCTTCGCTGCATCCACTTTCTGTGAATTTGCCTAATTCCTTTTAAAGGCCACCATAAGCTTTGGAAAAGCCATTTAATCCCACAAACTCCCTAACTGCTGCGCTCAGTTGCTGACCTGCTCTTACACGCTTTGGATATTATTGAGACTTCTAAGAGCTTGGATATATGAAGGCGGCATATATGAATACGTAACACAAACAAGAATATATAATATTGAAGGCAACACAGATCAGATATGGGGGAAATGTTTTTGGAGGGGGGAGGGATTTTGGAACACCAAATTGGTCTTCTGAATGCTCCAACATGGATCATCAAAATTTGATAGAGCTGGTGAAAGCAAACCAACCAAGTCATGGAGGAGACGCAATCTGGACAGATTCTGGAAAAAGCCAGGTAAACATACCAGTATCCCCCTGAAAGGTCAACTTCAATTAAAATCAACTAGTACTCTTGAGTTAATTGAACTCTTGAGCTCAATTAAAATCAACTAGTTTAAGGAGACTCTTGAGAGTCCCATGGACTGCAAGAAGATCAAACCTATCCATTCTTAAGGAAATCAGCCCTGAGTGTTCACCGGAAGGACAGATCGTGAAGCTGAGGCTCCAATACTTTGGCCGCCTCATGAGAAGAGAAGACTCCCTGGAAAAGACCCTGATGTTGGGAAAGATTGAGGGCAGAAGGAGAAGGGGACGACAGAGGACGAGATGGTTGGACAGTGTTCTCGAAGCTACCAGCATGAGTTTGACCAAACTGTGGGAGGCAGTTGAAGACAGGAGTGCCTGGCGTGCTCTGGTCCATGGAGTCACGAAGAGTCGGACACGACTAAATGACTAAACAACAACAAAGTTAAAGAAATGGCCTCTTGAAGCAGGTTGAAGCTGACCAACACTACTGCTGCTATTTTGTCACTGCTGCTGCTGCTTCTGCCAACTCACCTGGACCTGATGGTTATTCTTTGTTTTAGCTGCAAGGAACATGAAAGGAGCAGCGGCACTGCTGCTTCCCCCATTCCGAAAACTGACTCTATCCATCACCAAACTGCCTTAGCTGACGAGACCCAGGACAAAGCCAACCAGAATGATTAATGATTACCTACAAGAGCACCTTATGCCTACATGCCAGAGCGCACTGTTTTCTGAGTCACTGTTGTTGTCTGTCTTTGCTATAAAAAGGAAGGAGAAATCATGACAACAGCCTCTGGGAGAAGCGGGGAAATAAAAGTTTACTGTCTTGTATCAATGTGTGGGTTGCGAGCAGAATACAAGAGGATTCCCTGCCCCCCACCACCACACATGAACACATGCACTCAGCCTGAAAACAGGAGATGTACAGACCTCAAGGCACAAATATTGAACATTGCGATGCAAAGTTAATTACTAAGAACCTGACAGCAGAAAGGAGTACAAGTGGGAAGTTTGCCTGTACAAACAAAAAGCTTGACAGGGGATACGGCAGACAAAAAGAAGTAAATATTGCAAAAATGTAACTAGAAACTAAAGGTGTTAAATAGGAAGTTGTCTAAGAATAGCTGTTATGATTATTTTTGAAAAGGCATTTGACGATGTATGTGAAAAGGCTGAGCATGCTGTTGGTGCACAGTGTAAGGTGTGGGAGGCAACAGGGGTGCCAACTTGAATAAAATATTGGGGGCCCCAGCCCCCTCAAATATTTTATTGGGGGGGAAGGGGCCTTGGCTCATAGGTGTTGGTTCCTATGCCCTGCAGCTTTAAGGTCAGGAGTGGGCCACGGCTCAGAGAAGGTTTTACATGAGCTTCTTTCCCTCAGACTAGATTTACTCTCTCCTCCCATCTATTACACAACCAAATCTAACTCCTATCAGCCCCAGCATGACCAGATTTGAACTGCGACATCATGTTGAGCACCACAATTTCGGTTCCAGTCCCTTTCTCGTCTTTCCATTTTTTGGGGGGGAGGGGGTTTTAATTATTTTTTTTAACAACATAAACATAACCAGAGCTCAATACTTCCAAATATGTAGGAGGAACAGGGTGGATCCAGGAGGAAGTTACAGATATCTCAGTCTACACATTCACAGCAAAGGCAGAAATAGCCAAGACTCGTAAGGAAAGATGTCTCTCCAAAACGATGAAGAAGGATAGCTGGGGTTGGCAGTCTCGGTCACCTTCAGTAGAATAACAGATGAACCGATACCAGATATTAACAAAACTTCACGAGAGGATACCCTCACAGGCTTTTCTACATGGCCGAATCAGTTAGTTTGTGGGAATTGGCACCAGACAACAATTATACCCATTTCAAAATGAAAGGGGATTAGTCCCTTTCCCACTTCTGGTCTCAAGAAGTGGACATAACCAAATATTTAGGAACGAGGCTTTGACAGTATTGAGAGATATCAGCCTCCTCCTTGAATATGGACAGGAGATCTGGGGTCAGATCAGGGTGAATAGATTGTTTTATGATTTGCCCAGTTGTCGTGAATACACTAGACCAGAAACTGTTCACCTTCTCACACGTCTACCAGAGATGACTATCGGATCCACAAGCATCACATCTTTTCTAGCAAAGAGGAGAAACTGCAGCATTGGCACATTCCTCACTTGTTTGAGTTGGTGCACATTTCTCTTAAACACCAAAAAATAAAGCAGTTTACCCCAATATAAATGCATTTTCAGAATGTTATTTCCACTAAAATAGATGTTCATACACACGCTTTACCTCAGTATGTGCATTTTTTTGTATGCACGACTTAGACGGTGAATTGCATCACAAAATTTGGAAAGTTTCAAAGGATAGCTCAGTTTCGCTTCGTGCATTGTTTTTGTAAAGTGATAAATAGGTAGTAAAGGTAAAGGGGACCCCTGACCACTAGGTCCAGTCGTGACCGACTCTGAGGCTGTGGTGTTCATCTCGCTTTATTGGCCGAGGGAGCCGGCATACAGCTTCCAGGTCATGTGGCCAGCATGACTAAGCCGCTTCTGGCGAACCAGAGCAG
Source organism: Podarcis tiliguerta (assembly GCF_965153285.1). Taxonomy (NCBI): domain Eukaryota; kingdom Metazoa; phylum Chordata; class Lepidosauria; order Squamata; family Lacertidae; genus Podarcis; species Podarcis tiliguerta. Next base: position 14,139,789 of record NC_139536.1, on the reverse strand, counting down.
TGCACGGAAACGCCATTTACCTTCCCGTCAGAGCAGTACCTATTCACCTACTTGCACTTTGATGTGCTTTCGAACTGCTAGGTTGGCAGGATCAGGGACCGAACAACGGGAGCTCACCCCGTCGCGGGGATTCAAACCACCAACCTTCGGATCAGCAAGTCCTAGGCTCTGTGGTTTAACCCACAGCGCCACCCACGTCCCTGATAAATAGGTAAGTTATCCTTTAAAGGGAATAGAACTGAATCTCTCTGTCCTCCCTATCCACAAGTTCCCCATTCCTGGAATTGGAATTAGATGGTTCAGAGCTTGAAAGACAAAGTGTCTGGCTTAGTAGAAAGTATCTTCTTAAGCCCGTTGGAGTAAATAACAGCTGCAAGAACCATTCTCCTCATGTAGAAAAACTATAGAATAGTGACTATTGTGCACTTTATTATCCATCAAAATGATCTATGGGAGCTCAAGTTCGATAATCCCCGGGCCCAGCAAAGCATTCAGAAAGATTCTGCTGAGAGAGCAGCTGATATGCTAACATTTTTCAGAAGCGTTTGGGACATGTAGCATTTTTAATGCGCAGCTTTCGTTTATATAGTGCCGCCCATAAACCCATCATGCAACACAGCGCATTAAGGTGAACGGGGGAGGAAAATATGATTAAAATGGAGCCTTGAGAATCCGTTCCATCCCGTAACGGGAAGCAACACTTCAAACACAGTGTTTCAGTTTAGACTTAAGTGGTGGTGTAAAAAACAGAAAGTCCTTCAGGTGGAGTGTGGGAACAAACGCCATAGTGCAGAGACATAAAATGGCAGTCTTGAGCCCTGCACAATCATAAAACGAGTTTCAAAACATAAGAGTGCCTGGAGTATCTGAGAGTTAAAGGAAAACAAGAACTGGTAGGAATTTTGCGAAAACTATGTATGGTCATCCCAATTCTTAGCTCAGAAGTTTTGAATGGGGTTGGGTTCTCAAGTACAGTGGACACTCAAGTTATGTTACCTTCGGGTATACTTCCGGGTTTCACCACGTGTGCATGTGCAAAAGCACCCTATCACGCTGCACGTGTGCACAGAAGCGACACCTCATGTTGCAGACTTTTCGGGGTACGTGCAGACCCCCGGAACGAATTAAGTTCATAACCAGAGGGTCCACTGTACCAGCCAGATCTTATGAGACTGTTAGAGATGTGAGGGATGAGGGTTCTGCAGGTCTCCCATAGGGCTGGATTACCAAATAGGCAGAGCAGGCACAAGCCTTTGGGGCCCACACCTTCTAGGGGCCCCATGACAAAATATTATTGTGTAATAAAATTTGTTTATTAAAATTGTTTGTTGGTTAAATCAAAAACGTATTAGGAGATCATTTTTTGGGGGGGGGGAGGAGAGATTTTGACTGTCTGGGGGCCTCCACAGGATTTAATCCAGCACTGGTCAGGATTTAATCCGGCACTCAGTTATTTTTCCACTCCAACTTCCAGCAGCCCCAGCCAACTCGGCCTATGGCCAGGGATGATGGGATTTGTAGTTCAGCAATCTTGGGAGGTGCAAAGCAAGCTGAAAAACAGGACTGGGCTCTTGTACTTGTAACAGTAGTGTAGAAGATGGAAATTTAGGAGGAAGAAATGCCAGCTGAAATCCAGTCTTCTATCCAACTATTAGAAGACCTTCCCCCCCATCTGAGCACCATACCCAAGGTCTATCCTAATGGGTTGTTTTAAGGATAACTGAGATAATCTGTGCCTGTAACGCTTTGAGGTGTTATAGCACTAGCCAATGAACGCTCACTTGAAAATAAGGGTGTTTTTTTAAATCATGGGACTTATTCCCTAAGAAGTGTGTCTAGGTTCATAATCACAGCTGTGACCAGAGAGGAAATGACAGCTGGGAGGAAAGAAGAAATGCCATGGTGCATCCGCAGCAGCACAACTGGACACCTTCATCTGCCCCAGCTGCAACAAAACATGTGTCTCCCATATCGGTCTCTACGGCCACAGCAGGCGCTGTAACTCTCCAATGGCTTGACTTCCCTCCTGAAGGCATGCTCCTCCATCGTCTCCTGAGACAGAGGAATGCCAACAATTTCGAACAGAATTTTAAGAGATTAGAGATGCAGAATCTGCTCTGCCTTTGAAGGCAAGCCACCTGCTCCTTCTACCACTCACTTCCACTATGAAGCTAAACTTGGGCACAGCTATGCATCACTGTCACATCCTCGAGCCGAGGAATCCTTTCAAAATAGGACATTTAAGTGATCCTCATGCAGGCAATCCATAATTCAAACAATGCTTCTTATCTTTAATGTTGCATCTACCCACTGATTTATTGTGTTACATTATATTTATGCAAGGCCGAGTAGCTCAAAGCAGCACAATAGACTCAATGAGTTAAAGGTTATATTTCCACCATTAATAATTCACTCAACCAAAGTTGCTCTGTAAAGATCCCTTTTGATAAACTCATATTACCACAGCGACAGACAGAGTGTTGATGTTCCATGCTTGCTAGAACCATGGGGGATAAATAATCCTTGGGGCCTCTTTGGTCAATAACTCTCCCCTCCCAGCTCCCAGTCTCATTTTATGCTGAGTATTATTTATTTTAAAATTTCTGAATGTAGGAGCACATTAGCGACTGGAGAAAATGTCCACGGAACAGCTGATAAGATCCACTGGATAAGTTTCCAAATAGATGCCCTTAATAAATTATGCTGGACCATCCTAACTTAGTCATACACACCACATAACTTGGTCCTAAATGTGTCTCTTCCACATGTTCACAGCTTTGACCTTGTCCAACAGAGACAAACACCTTACATAGATGGTGTCTGGAGGACATTTTGCTACTGAGTATGGTACCCAAACTCAGAGCAAAGCAAGCCACTCCTTCAGTGTGCCCCAATGCCTGTGGCATTAATTCCTCATGTGCCATTGCCAAATGCCATTCCCCTTTTAAAAAGGATGTTTAATAAACCCACAATCCAAGATTTATGGAAAAGGGAAGAAAGAAACTACATTGACTTTCATATAAACTGAACTTGGTGCTTGTATCACAAAGTTGCAGTTTCAGGCTTTTCTGTTTATAATATATATATATTTTTAAAAAAGAAAGAAAAAAGGGTGATCTATCAATACATATGGAGAGATCACACAGGAAATTCTATCTTCATGCTCGGAATGTAATACACATTGATCAGTTCTTGAGATATTTAAGGTCTGTATAAAGAAAAAAGAACATACAATACCCCTAAAACTAGGAATATGTTGATGTCTCCAATGCAATGGAAGTAAAATCATTGTCAAGCTCGTATTACAGCTATATCCTCCCAAGGGTTAAACCATTCCCTCCCCTTGCACCACAAATATTTAAAACATACCCTTTATAATCAATACTCTGATTAGTCCGCAAGGTGACTTTGGCTCATTGAACTAATTACTTATGCCACATGAAAAATGCAGTAAAATTATTTTAGCAATGACAGCTGGACTTCAGAGGTTATAGCAGTTTTGCCAATCTGAACATGCTAAAAAAAACCTTCCGCTGGGTGTACTGATGGATGCTCACTCTACAAGGCCAGAAATTGCTCTTCAATCTGATCAAGCTCAAGTTGTTTGGAATGGGATTTAGCTATGACTTATTACCTGGAATGCAAAATGCAGGCAAGCAGACGGAGCTGACAATTGATTTCCCTTCCTAATAGATGGGAACGAGCAGACTATTTTCCGAACCCCCTCCCCACATTATAAATCCACATGATACATTGGCTGATTCCTTTCCTGTAGGGAATGTTAGAGGGAATGAAGACTCAGTTGGCTGCCAAACATCTCCATTACTTGCTGGGTCATGGGCCATAATGGTTCCCAAGGAGCCATTATAATCTAAGAACTTGATTATCCCAGAATGAAGAAGAATTTACATGGCTATTCAGCAGGGCCTGCAGAAGACCTGCTTTCATTTGGCAGGCCGCAATCTATGCCTTTGGACATTCTCTGACCACAGAGACCAGAACCTCTCCTCTGAAATGCTTGATCTGGTCATCTGGATAATTGTTATAACCACACAAGTGCCTGTTGTAAAAATATTGGCTGGCCCATTGAACTGTAAAGGAAAATAAGACGACCCAAATGATGTGCATCTGCTGTAATATGTTTAATGGCAATAGTCCGTGTAGGAACCAAACTTGCAGACTTTTGTGATAGTGGGCAGGGTTTTGGCAACTGGGGTGAACCACAAAATGGTGCCCCCCACCCCACCAGGGAAGAAGGGGTGAGTGAAGATCTACATCAGGAACAAGGTGTAGGGGGGAGAGATCTCCATAGGGATCTCCTGCCCCGGTGGTTCCTGCCACTCAAGGTGGTCACCTCACCTTGCTTCATGGGTGGCCCAGCCCTGACAGAAGGTTATAAGACCTAGAGGCCCTAATCTGGAGATTTCCACCCATCAGATAGCGTTGCAGGTGAGGGAATCTGTATTCTGAAGATGTAAAAGACAAGACAGACCAAAAACTGCCAGCCAGTCACATCTGAGTATGGGAATGGATATCTTACCAAGATGAGACTGGACAGCCCAGTTAGGTTTGCATTAAACAGAAGCTACACTCTCCTCATCTACATCAATCTGGTTTTCTGTAGGGTTGTCCCAATGGATCTGCCACTTATTGTCCTTGTGCAAGTTACAATCCTGGGTGATTTTAATTTAACCAGTATTCAAGGATTTTTCTGGAGTGTCCACCGCAATTTGCAACACAATATTAATAAGCGAAGGAAACTACAACTGCTCACTAGATCAGTTAAAATCAATCAAGATTTCTCTCCCCACCCCAATTCAAGTATCATTTTTTTTTAAAAAAAAGTATTAAATTTTCTCTGTTTTCAAGGTACACTTCAAATGTAGCCAAATAGAACATGAGGAGGGGGACATTTAACTCGGCAAACATTTGCAACGTTTTGTTGCCAACTGAAATCTTTTTGCCCTCCTGTTTGCTGTTCCTTTCCCCGTGCTCATTTCACCTTCCTTCTTTGCCTTCATCTGCCGCATTTGCTGATGCAAGCCATGCAATTTTGTTTACAAATATCCATGACATCATTGTGTCAGATTCAGCATTGTGACATTATGGATGACAATTATGTAGTCTCTGCAGCCGATGAGAATAAAATAATTCTGTGAAATGATGGGTAGCGGAGTGCTCTTCAAAAGTTCTGGACCACAAGTGTTCTGGTTGGGGCTGATAAGAATGGAAGTCTAAAACATGTGGAGGGCACCAAGTTGGGGAAGACTGCTGTGGGCAAATGAGGCCAAAGAGAACATGTAGACAAAGAAGAGGAAGGCAAATGGTACCCAGAAGCACAACAATGAGCCAGCGATGTTGGGATAGGACCTGGGATAAAGGTAAAGGGACCCCTGACCTTTAGGTCCATTCATGACTGACTCTGGGGTTGCAGTGCTGATCTTGCTTTATTGGCCGAGGGAGCCAGCTTACAGCTTCCAGGTCATGTGGCCAGCATGACTAAGCCACTTCTGGCGAACCAGAACAGCACACAGAAACACCGTTTACCTTCCCGCCGGAGCGGTACCTATTTATCTACTTGCACTTTGACGTGCTTTTGAACTGCTAGGTTGGCAGGAGCAGGGACCAAGCAATGGGAGCTCACCCCATCGCGGGGATTCGAACCACTGACCTTCTGATCGGCAAGTCCTAGGCTCTGTGGTTTAACCCACAGCGCCACCCGCGTCCCTAGGACCTGGGATACTAGCGTTCAAATCCCCACTCAGCTATGAAGCTCTCTGGTCATTGTCTCTCAGCCTGACCCACTTCACAGAGTTATTTTGAAGACTGAAATTGGGAGAGGGGAGGACTGTATGAGCTCATTGGAGCCCCATGATAAGAACTCAACAGGTTCTTATAATTTACAACTTGCTTACAGACCCTTTCCTCTCGTACTGTAAGCAGTCTTCGCTATAAGCAGTCAAGAGTAAAAAGAGCCATCACTGTGCTGGCAGACCGATGGAATTAGATGAGAAGTAGTGGAATGTTTTACTGCTGCCATTATTATTATTATTATTATTATTATTATTATTATTAGTGTGATGCTTAATCTTTTATATATCACCCACCCACCCCACAAACATGGAACAAGATCAGTAGTGTTGATTTAGTCCTAGCTGTTACATCTTCAAGGTTCATCTCTTGACTTCTCCACCTCAATGCAGATGTAACCTTAGCTTGACAGTGAAAGGCTGGACTCTCCTTTTCCCCCCACTCTGTCCAAAACCAATATTGATGAACCGGTGTCCTTTTCTACTTCTACTTGAGCATTCCCCGACTGCTCTTGCTAAGTATAGCCTCAATAACAGGTCCCTAAAATGATTTTCTGGATGAAAGTCATAACTCTCCCAGGCTTGACTCACCAATAATCAATCACATGATCTGTGAACTGTACAGATGAAGAGCTGCCCATCTTATTTCATTCTCTCTCTTCTGTAACAATTCCAGCCCAATAGCTAGCTGCCGGATTCAGGGTCAAAGGGTGATATTAAAGGGAGTCAAGTCTTCGAAGCAAGCGTACACTTTCTATCAAGTTCCTCCAACAGTTCCAATACCACCGCTTCCTTACTCGAACATTATTATTTCTGAAATGGCCAGGGTCACATACACACCCCACCCACACTGAGTTTGCAGGTGCCACCGTTGAACAGATTTCATCAACCGATGAAGACATGAGAAATTATGGCTAGCTTTCCCCTTCAAGTGCTGCAGTCCTCTCAGCAAAACAAGATGTATGCTGGGAATAGTAAGGTGCATCTGGTTGTGGGAAGACAAGTTGGCACCATTTTGTCTCTAGTTATGAAAGTTGTTAAGGTTCCGCCATTTATTCCATGGGAAACTAAAAGAATCTTAAGCACACTGCAGTCTCACTGGCCTAAATGTGAGAGGAAGGATGCTTAGGAGTGGGACCAGAATCCTATTTTATGGTTTAACCCAGCATCATCACCCCTCCAGTTTCCTGAAGTGGCAGCTGTGGTACAATAATGATGAGCTTGATCATGTTGTTAAGAGGATGGAGATTTCTTTCCATGGTTACAGGCTCTGGACAAGGACTCAGCTGCCTATAAGCTACCACAATCAGGTTTAACACTCTTGAGTTGACACACAAAGTTCTTGAAAACTTTTGGCCAGGGTACCTTAAGGACCACCTAAGCCCTTATATTATCCACCAGAGGAGCATTGTTCCTTATTCCTCATGTTACAGATGCCCAACTGGTCCATACTGTGGAATAATTCTCCAGCAGAGATTTGGCAGAAAACCTTGCTGTTGACGTTCAGGCATCTCTTTTCATCATGACTGGCCTTTCCAGATGTTCATTTTTTCTTGATTAGACAGTCATTTTAATGATTCTTTCATATTGTTTCTTATGGCCTTTTATGTTTTGTTGCAGATATTGTTGTCCACCACCCTGATACTTTGTAAGAGTTGGTGGTACATAAATAAAACTAAATAAGGATCTACCGCTTGACTCCCGGGAACCTGAATCCACCCCCATTGTCTTTGCAACCGGGCAAGCACAATAATGATAATTATTATGGCATGATCCAATCAAAATTAAGCATGTTAAAAATCCCATTTTAACACAAAGCGTTTTGCGCTCTCTCTCTCTCTCTCTCACGCACACACTCTTCCCCAAGACACACAGATTTAGCAGCCTTTTCAATGCACAATTAATAGCCCATCCATTCTCATGGGGCTCATCCATCTTCATTCCACTCCCTGGAATTAAGAGTCCATGGATGGTAAAAGGAGGACTGGGCTTTGTAACCCAGTGGCACTCACAATTAAATGTAAACCACTTCCTTGATTGCACCAACAGTTAAGTAAACCTCCAGGTCCCCCATGGATTTGGATTGCCAGCACCATCAATGGAGGAAACAGAAGGGAGGATATGAGTACCATGAAAACAGCTGTTAATGTATTTCAAAAGTGATGCATAAAAGAAGGACACGTGTATTAAGTGTTAACTGTGAAAGCACTGCTAAATGTTTCACAGGTGGTCACACAAAGTGAAGCAGGCTTTCTTTTCTTTTAAAAATAGGATCTCGAAAGACTGCTTGGATACATGCTGGTTCTGGGGCGAGGGTGGGGATGGGTTTAGGAGAGCAAATGGAGTCAGGCAAGTGAGACTGAAGCACATGCCAGCACACTAATGAGATTCGATAAAAATGATGTAGCTATGCAAGTTTAAATCCTATTGTACCAACATGTGCAAATCAATATTCATGTTTTACAGTTTATTAAATCCATAAACGAGACAGTCAAAATACTTTCCTAGAAAACACAATCTCAACAGGAGCAACAAAGACAACACAGAGCCTATTTTTTCCCAGGATTGCATGCACTCTGCCTTCGTCTCTACAAGCTGTGTGTGCTGAGCTTGCACTGAAATCTCCCTGTGTTTATTTGCACTTATAGTGCACCCCATCCTGAAGACTCAGCAGGGGGGGGTGATCTCCCCAAAAGAAGAAGAGCAAAAATTGATCAGATTCACCAGCATTTTTGCACCCCTTTCTATTTCCATTTTAACTGATTTGCAGGTTACAAGTCTGACTTTTTTCTGGCTTTCAGACATACAGTCATACTTTGGAAGTCGAACGGAATCCATTCCAGAAGTCCGTTTGACTTCCAAAACGTTCAGAAATCAATGCACAGTTTCTGATTGGCTGCAGGAAACTCCTGCAGCCAATTGGAAGCCACGGAAGCCCTGTTGGATATTCAGTTTCCAACAATAGTTTGCAAACCGAAACACTCACTTCCAAGTTTGCAGCGTTTGGCAGCCAAAACGTTCGAGAACTAACCTGTTCGAAAACCAAGGTATGACTATAAAGGTTTAACAATCTCTGGATGGACTGGGTCTGCTATGCCCTTTAACACTTAGCTGGCCACATTCACAGTGTTTAGCTACTCTGACCAGTATGGAAGTTCCAGTGTTCTTGTTCACATCATCATAAGTGAAAAGATTTGTTCATGGAAGCATATGGCTATATGTTTAAATTAGGTTTCAAAGGGCACTGATGACACAGAGTTGTTGTTGAGCTTTTTTTTGGGGGGGGGGCTACCGGAAATCACTCACCTGCATGCATTGCTAAATCTGCCTCCCATCTGTCCCACTGCCAGCAGAAGCTGCCAATCACCCGCCCAACTGCTGGAGCATCAGCCAATCAACACCACCCATTGACACAGCAACCAATAACATGCACAATAGCTGCTGACAGCCTCAGCAGCAACCAATCAAATTTCCACCCTATGCACTACCCATGTATAAGACAACCCCCACTGTTTAACATGATATTTAAAGGAAAAAAAACATAGTTTATAGGTGGAAAAGTACGGTAGGTGTGTGTGTGTGTGTGTGTATCACCACCAAACACTATTGGAGAGGCATTGCCTCATTGGCATCAAAATTTAGCTGCCCAGTCCCACCATTGTAACATGAACTTGAACAGAGGCAGCAACATGGACAAATTACAGCCTGCTCTTTCATAAAGAGAAGCTCTCAGAGATTTCAGAGTAGGCTATTCATTAGGAAGCATACAGAGAGAGCTTTATGCTTTTGCTCTCCGGCTACATTCAAGCAAGTGCTAATCCAATCGCACAGAGAAATAAATAGATGGCAGGTAAAAGCAGATGAGAGAAAGCTATCTGGGTTCTGAGTTCTGCTTCCTAAGAAGACAACACTTTCCTCTAAGCAACAACCATCAAATGTACATGGGATTTCATGGTGAGTGTGCAATAGAAACCCACAATGTAGGAACACTCCCAGGCATTCTGGGAAATTAAAATGGTGGCCTTCCAGGGCTGAGAATCAGAAAGAAAATTAAGATGGGTCTGGAGAAGGTTTGGGTGGTGGGTCCTGCCTGCGAACTACCTAGAGGATGCCTGAGGATGCTACATGGTGACACCAGGCCTCTTCTATACTATCACCTGGAGATGACCATAGTTCACTGGGAGAGCATCTGCTTCGCATGCAGAAGTTACCTGGTTTAACCCTAGGCATCTCTAGGTAGAACTGGGAGAGAACCTGGCTTGAAACCCTCCAGCTAAGCCTGGGCAGTGTGTATGGAGGTCCTGGCCTGCCCAGATGTGGCCCAAAGGAAATAAGAGCAATACCTTTGGCACCAGCTTGGCTACACGAGTTGCCAGAAGGTGGCGTACAAGATACCATCCAACTGCGTTAGGGACTCCACTTTTTCGTATTTGTGTAGAGTTTACTCCTGAGCCTTTACTTCTCCCAAAGATATCCCACAAAGTAGCAGGTACAGATTGTTCCTCAGAGTTTACTCCTGAAGCCTTTCTCACAAATGAGCATGTAGCCACAAGGCAGGCGAGGTTTAGGATGAGAGTTTTCCTTCTCCTAGATGGGCTACCTTGCCAGGTTGATGAGTACCATCTCCCCCTCACTTCCTTCTACAGCATGTGCAGAAACCCGCCTTCTTGACCACTGGACCCACTATTGGTCTCGTCTGCTTAGTCTACTGGAGTCTGTCTTCTCATGCAAGGCAAGTCCCTAACTCACTGAGGATTTGAGACCCTTCGCCTACCCTTCCCCGGCTCAGCTGGTCAGTAGAAGCAGTCCCAGGGTGTGGCTTCTGTTGCACGCTGACAGCTCCTAGGAGCCCAAGGTGAGAGCTGAGTGCAGGGCAGGGGGACCAGTGATGGATGAACTACCCAGAAGGAGCACAACATGTCCCAAACCGAAGATACTGCCCGTACCCTAACACCCCACAATGTAGAAATACTGAGTGAGCTAGACTAATAATAATAATAATAATAATAATAATAATAATAATAATAACAACAATAATAACAATTTTATTATTTATACCCCGCCCATCTGGCTGGGCTTCCCCAGCCACTCTGGGTGGCTTCCAACCAAATATTAAAATACAGTAATACATCAAACATTAAAAGTTTCCCTGAACAGGGCTGCCTTCAGATGTCTTCTAAAAGTCTGGTAGTTGTTGCTCTCTTTGACATCTGGTGGGAGGGCGTTCCACAGGGTGGGTGCCACTACCGAGAAGGCCCTCTGCCTGGTTCCCTGTAACTTGGCTTCTCGCAGTGAGGGAACCGCCAGAAGACCCTCGGAGCTGGACCTAAGTGTCCAGGTAGAACTATGGGAGTGGAGACGCTCCTTCAGGTATACTGGACCGGTTTGACTCAGCAGAAGGCAATGTTTTATGTATCTATGAAATATTGAGGCTGTGTCTATCATATGCTCAAGGCAAAGGCTGTCTTCCCACTGAATCTAAAGGTACAGGTTCAAGATACATATTGGGTCAAGAGAGAAGAATCAAGACAGGTATCAGAGGAGGTCCTGAAACCACCACAGTCATCGCCCCAAAAGCCAATACAAATGTTCTATCTTATCTACCTATGGATTATAGGCACAGACATAATTTATAGATGTCCCACTGCTATAGATTTCTAGTGAAGCAAAGTCACTTGATTTTCAGAGCACAGAAAGGAAGTGCGGTGTCAGTACATTCCATTATCCGCTAATCTTTGGTAAATTCATTAATTTTTTAAAAGGAAAATAGAGAGGGAGAAGATTCAGAATTAGAAACCTCAAAATGAGAGTGAAGCTTCTTGAGTAACCCAGTGATTGTTGCTGCCTGCCGTGCAGAGTCATTAAAAAATATTATTATTTTAATCGAAATGTTGATGGCAGCATCGCAAGGCAATTGAGCAAGATAATTTCTTTAAAAGATGGGATTGTTTTCCTATTTGTCCCGATCAGCAAAGTGGCTTTTCATTTTACTGGTGCCAATAGGATGGAGGTTTTTGTATGCACATCAAGCACGAGTGGTTACACAAAATAAGAAGGGATTTCATTTTACCCACTTTAGTCAATATGGGCATGAATATTCCACCTGTCTCTCTTTTCTCTTTCCTCATCGCATGTGTTAGATTTAATTGCCAGATTTGTCCAATGCATCATGTACAACTGAAGCCGCCACTGAGCACTGGATACAAAGTGCATTACTTAACGGCAATTTGACAAAGAGAAACTGCACCAATTAGTGACATGGCATCTTTATTGCTAGGAAAAAATATCGATTCCAAAACAGCAATCAGATACTCAACTAAGTCAAAATGCCATCCATCTAGTCTAAATTCTGATGGGTACAGACATTCTCCCAGAGCGGAAAAATGACATTTTAAGCGAGAGACAGAGAGGGGATCCCTGCTGTGTTGTCCTGTCAAGGACCAGGTACGACTACTGAGATATAGCAATTCCTCTTAAATTGTTCTCAGAAGCACAGTGCAACTCTGGGTGGTAGTCTCAACTATTTTGGATTATGGCACTGGAGTAGCTGGCATGAATTTAATATAAAATATACCTCTCATGAACTATCTGTGGCCCTGGTATAAGCTCCTCTCTCTGATTTGACCTGGAAAGGCAGCTAAAACCCTAATAGCTGCAGGAAAGGCCAGATCACTGATCCTTGCTTGTGTTTGCAAGAGAAATCCAGTTACCAGCCACTTGTAAGCAGGAACCAGTCTCCAAACAGGCAATGTGAATCTCAATTGTGCAGCAAGTTATGAACCATAAGGGTTTAACACATACACACATGATAAATGGATGTACAGCCTGACTCTATGCAAAAGGTTCCTTTCATCTCAAGAGTGTACGTTGGGTCTAAACACATAGGCGACACTGGTGTGCATTCAGACATTCATCTCGTGGGTAGGTGGTCAGGTTAATCATACTGGAGGCAATGCAGCGCAAGATTAGCAGAGTGTTTCATATCAGAATCTGAATTTACGATTGGCCAGCATTCCAAACAAAGGCAATTTTTTTTTGCGTGAGTCTATTCTGAGAAGTCCATGCATTTATTTATTTATTTATTGACCAATACCAGCAGCTGCTCTTTATCATTCCCAGAGGAGAAGCATCAACCCTGCCATGAAAACGCTGTACTCATTTCAACTCATAAGAACATAAGAAGCACTCTCCTGGATCAAGTCAATGGCTGATCTGGACCAGCATCCTATTCTCACAATGGCCAACCAGATGCCTACTGGAAACCCTCAACTGGAACCTAAGTGCAACAGCGCTCTCCCCACCTGCAACTCCCAGTAACTTGTATCTAGTGGAGAGGGCAGGACATAACCATTACAGTCTTGCAGCCATTGATAGCCTTATCCCATCCATAAATCACCGAATCCTCTTTTGAATCCCTCCAAGCTGGTGGCCATCACAACACCTTCTGGGAGCAAGTTCCATAGTTTAACTGTGCAGCCTGGGCAGAAGCACTTTCTTCCACCTGTCCTGACACAGCTTTCACAAGTTCTCATATTATGAGAGAGAGAGAGGAAAACTACTCTCTATTTTCCCTCACCATGCATAACATTCTATATATATATATATCCCTATCGTGCCCCACAGTCGCCTTCTCTCTAATCAGTACATTTCCAAGCACAATTCAATGTGTTGGTGCTGACCTTTAAAGCCCTAAATGGCCTCGGCCCTGTATACCTGAAAGAGCATCTCCACCCCCATCACTTAGCCCGAAGACTGAGGTCCTCCTCTGAGGACCTTTTGGTGGTTTCCTCACTGTGAGAAGTGAAGCTACAGGGAACCAGGCAGAGGGCCTTCTCAGTAGTGGTGCCCACCCTCTGGAACACCCGCCAAACAGATGTCAAGGAGATAAAGAACTACACAACTTTTAAAAGACATCTGAAGGCAGCCCTGTATCAGGAGGTTTTTAATGCTTGATGTTTTTATTATGTTTTTAGATATGCAGTAAGCCGCCCAGAGTGGCTGGGGAAACCCAGCTAGATGGGCAGGGTATAAATAATAAAATTATTATTATTATTATTATTATTATTATTATTATTATTAATCTAGAAATCCCCAGTTCTTGCAAGCTTTCCTCACACGGGAACATACTGCTGCAAAGCTCACTTTATAGTCACGGAAAGTAACAACTGAAAATCTACTCCATACTCCTTCAGAAAAGGGAAAAGAAAAAGAAAAGGGCAATATCCTTCAGGAAACTGTGGCTGTATTTACTTTGAACCAGGTATATTTAACTAGAAACCTCCAGAGTTCCTGCTCTTGCAGATTTCGTTTGCATAATGTTTCCTCAAAGGGTTCAGAATTCTGTTGCCTAAAGGGTGTTGTGATTTTCAGTGTCTTAAGTCCCAGGGAAAGGGCTCCCTTCACTCTAGACTGAGATCAGGCTCTCCGGCTTTGCTTACGTATCGTATATTTGAAGGTGTTTTCACCTGGGCTTGGCAACAAGTGCAGAGGGACCCGTCTCAGCACTGCTGACATTCCCTGAGCACCTGATGTCAGCATATTATTAACTATGGAGCCATGCCTAACCTGAATTGACATTATCTTGGTTTGTGGAAAGATCTAACCCCGAGAGAAATGGTAATAGCCAGGTGGAACACTTCGTTCTACAGGAAGGCACTGGGCATCATTGGGCACAATCACAGCTAGAAAATATTGTGTTTGTATGGCATGCTGTATATGGTAATAGACATACAAAGAAACGATGGGTCGCTGCCTGACAGTCTCACTCTCGGAGAGGAGTCATTCCTGGTGCAGCTGATCTTATCAATTGAAAGTGGAGAAGATCAACTTGTCCCAGAGATCACAAAGATGAAAGGGGCTCATCTGGAGATTTCCAGCTCTCTTTGTCAAAGAGCAGTTTCTGCCAAGTGGCCACAGAGAGGAGGGTGAGGAAACAGCACTTCAACCCATCTTCAGAATAACCAAGGGATTAGAGCACCTGCTTATTAGGAAAGCACAATGACATTTTCATTCAGCAAGGAAATGACTACGTGGGGATGTGGTTGAGAAGGGATGGGGAACCTGTGGCCCTCTAGAAGAAGAAAATAGAAGAGTTTGCATTTGATATCCCGCTTTATCACTACCCGTAGGAGTCTCAAAGAGGCTAACATTGTCCTTTCCCTTCCTCCCCCACAATAAACACTCTGTGAGGTGAGTGGGGCTGAGAGACTTCAGAGAAGTGTGACTAGCCCAAGGTCACCCAGCAGCTGCATGTGGAGGAGTGGAGATGCGAACCCGGTTCACCAGATTATGAGTCTACCGCTCTTAACCACTACACCACACTGGCTCTCTAGGTGTTGAAGGAGTCCGGCTCCCATCAGTGAACAGAGTTTCCACACCTCACCCCTCCTTCTCACTTCCACAATACTAGAACTCTCAATCATACAGTGAATTTGATTATCAGAAAATTCAGGCCAGACAAAATAAAAGCCATCCAAATAAAAGATAACTAACAGATGGAATTCACTGCTACGGGGTACGGAATAGACACTGGCCTGTACGGCTTTAAAGGGGGACTAGACAAAGTTGTGGAGGTGATCTGTGGTTGCTGCTATCATAGCTAAATGGAAGCTTTAGATCTAGTGGCACTAAGCCGCTGAATATTTACAGCTGGGCAGTCCCAAAAGGGGAGGGGCTATTTCCTTCCTGCCCTGCTTCCTGACTGGCCACTAAGGGAAACTAGGTGGTCCCATCCAGAAGTGTTCTTTCTATGTTTTCCAGCTTTTGCTGCCTGTGTAGTTAGCCAATGAGAGGAGTTTGCCCTTGCCATTTCAAGCAAGCAGACTGGAGCTGTCTTCTAGGCTGTCCATTAAGAATGCGACTTGTGAACTGGCACAGAAAGAGAAAGTCTCAGAAGGTTTTTTTTTTAAAAAAACAACACCCCACCATCCCCCCCAAATGTTTGTTTGAAGGATGTAGTTGTAGAGGAGCAAGCAATTAATTTTGCAGCAGAGCTCCCTTGACAGAGCGTGAGTTTCTAGGGGCTGGAGTTTCTCAGTAAGCATTTTTAAAACAGTTCGGTGGAGTTTTCGATGTGCTCTGCTACAGTTTGTCACTCAGCTTCTGCAGCTACATGTGTGTCCTATATATCATTGCTGGATGCATGCAAGGACTGATGATCCCTGCCTGCACTACTCTGCCAAAACAATGTGGGAATCCTTTGCCAGTGCAAGATAACAGGAAAGGAATAGTTGCTTTCTGGGGTTTCCAAATATGCTGTATCCTGTGGGTCATATCTTATTTCTAAAGAAGAAATGACTCGCCATTTATTATCAGTGCCGCTGAAGCATATCTCTGCTTCTTGGGATGTCAGATGGTGATTCAGGTCATCAAACTAGTATACTATTCACTCCATTGCCAATGGCACTGATGGCTTCTTTGAGGGTCTTCTTCTCCAGCGTGCCAAGGTGCTGCCAGTCTGACCAGAAGCTGAGTTGAGATTTGTAAGATATTTGTAAGATTGAGAAGCTTGCTGGTCCTGTCTACATTTTCGCCTTCCCATTCTACTTCTTATTTTGTTACTCTTCATCTTCTTTATCTCAAGGAGAAGAGAGACAAGGTGTCAAGGAATTCCACACTGGGAGAGGCCCAATGTTTAAACTCCTTTTCCCATCCTGAGTGGTGCCTTCCTTGCAATTTGCACTTGACCGGTAATGCCAGAGGAATATCTGCTTCTGGAGTTGCATTTTCTCTGCTATCATTACGCAACCAGATTTCAAAAAACCCCGCATGGTTATTGAAACAAGAGCAAGCTCATGGAGGCTGCAGCTCCTAATTTCCGAGAACATTTCAAACATTGCAATTTCTGTGCATATCTGCAGCGACGCTTATTGCGGGTCCATCAGAAATAGCCTCGAGGAGCATTTAGCATAATTAAAACCATACATCAAACCTTGCAAACCATATGAAAGCGAGTCCTCTTCTTAGCCTAACATTCAGTTGCTAATAATAATACTAATGCTAATAAATCATCCTACAGCATTGCATTAACAAAGAAAACAGGGAGTAAATACCTAGAGAAGATAGTGATAAATGTGTCATATCCGCATTTTTAAAAGACAAAAGACGAAGGCTGCAGTCCTAGATACACTGATCTGGGAACAAGCCCCACTAAACTCATGTGAACAGGGCTGCACAGATTATGCTAATGGGAGTTCTTGCACTGGCATACACTAGTTTATTGAGGTAATTGAATCCAGCCCATATATATATATATATATATATATAATTACTATAAATAGAAATGTAAAACATCTCACCATATTGTGGCAGACCCTGACCAGGTGTCCTGTATACCTGCCCAGTCTGCTGTTGGGGTTCTAACTGTTGGCGTGTAGCTTCAAAGCCCCCTATCCTTAAACTAGACCTGGGTTTTGGATAGCCCTTCATATAGAGGACTCTCTCTGTATAGTAGAATACATAGGCAACCTAACAGTCCATCATATGGAGAGCCAGTTCTCAGGATCTCCCCCTTGACAGGAGATAAATCATACATGTTGGGCTTCCAGAGATCAGGCACTCTTGCCGAAGGCTTGGTTTACTCCAGAGGCTATTTGGTGACTATTTCCACAGCAGCCCGGCTGGGACCATATTGCCCACTTAACTATTATTCTTTGCCAGCTTCAAACTCCGGTTAAGATGCGGGTTAAGCACAAAACCTGGTTAGTGCTAAGGCTTGCTGATATTGATGCACCTGTACATCTTTTAAAGTCAGCTGGGGGAATTCAGAAAGGAGAAGGGTTATGGGAGGGATCATGTTATCTTGCAGCTCACTTCCGACCTCTTCACCACAGGAGACCTGCCACTGTGCCTGTTCACCTGCCTTTTTATGTCTCCCTGGTTGACCATGCCAAGCCCAGCAGCTAAAACCGCTTATTATCCAGCAACTGAACTATTTCCAAAGAGTTCAACCTCTACGCTCCCTCAAGAATTTCAGGGTTCCTAAAATTAGATTTCCACCACCATGCCACACAGCATCAAGCATCAAACCCTCAAACTGATGTTAAAAGGACCTGGGGAAACCACCTGAATCAAGGGTGAAACCGGTTTCATGTGAATTGCATCGGCTTGGTTCTAATTTCCCCCTTTCTTTTTATAAAGTCACTTAGAGCTGGAACTGAGAGTTTAACTGAGATGGCGAACCCTCATTCTTAAGCAATACTCCCCACCCCCAAATTGCATTCTGATCAATGGGCGCACTGGATATCTGGAGTAAGAATCCCTAAAAAGTGCATCATTCTGAAGAATATGCACGATCAAAACAGTGCTATAAATTCTCTACTAGTTTTAGCATATAAGTGGCTGGTTAATAATTTACAAGAGGCCCAAGGCTGCTCCAAATTTGCAGGAAGATTCCTATTTTATTCTATCCCCCCCCCCAGTGCCTCTTCTTCTTTTCAACAGAAACTTGTTTTGCACTGCCTGCCTTTCATTTATTGTAACGATCTTCTATGTAAAGGAAGATCCATATCCATGGCGAGCATTTCATGAATCTTGTTTGCCCAAACCAGCAACAACATATTAACCCCGGTCCCTGAATTTTGTAGCAAAAGCAGGGGAGGGGTGTGGAGATTATCCCACTTCAAAGATCAAATTAAAGAATTATCAAATGTATTGTGGTGCACAGGTATTTGTAAAAGATCCATGAAGTGGATAGTGACAGTAGTGGAAATATTATGGAAAGGGCAGGCACCATTGTTCCACCTGAGAGACGACCAAATCAATATCACCTCTGAGAGTCAAGGCTTAGGGATGGTATTGTGCTTTCTGGGAAGTGGTAACAACAACAACAACAACAACAACAACAACAACAACAACAATTTATTACTTATACCCCACCCATCTGGCTGGGTTTCCCCAGCCACTCTGGGCGGCTTCCAACAAGAGATTAAAAATACATTAAAACATCAGTCATTAAAAACTTGCATCTTGCATCATGTGTCATGCATCTTGATTCCACACCACTCTCCTAACTAAGCCAGGCGGCAGCATAGACTGTGTCAGGGACTCTTGGGGATTCCCAATTCCTTCCTGCAGATAATATCGCTGAACATACCATTCAAGGCAATAGGATTTGCATCATGTTGCCAGTAAGGCTCCCCAACCCCCATGGAGTCCGCTGCATAAGACATTGTGTGATTCAGAGAAATAGTTTATAGCCATCACTGCCCCTCCAGATGCTGTAGGACTCCAGCCAAGTATTTTCTGCCCTGTTTTACATTCTTTGCCATGCATTTTCCCCTGTAGGAGGGACAGAAAGGGGGGTATCAGTCCTGCACGGGGTATTTTTGTCTTAGCGGGCATCACACGGCAGAGGCAGCCAATGTGGGGACTCAATTTTTCAAGGCACAGAATCCCACCTAGGGCAGTTCATGAGTCACTGTTAGGAGTTTTCTGGAGTTTTGTGGCCTATATTTCAAAAGATGGACGCAGTGGGATTTGTGTGTGTGTGTGTGTGTGTAGATAGATAGATAGATAGTTGCAAGGCAAGGCAGGGGGATGAAAGGGCTTGTCATGTATTCCCAAACGGAGCTGCTGCACAGGCTCTATTCATCACACCATTCTCCCACACAAGCCCCACCAGAATGAATGGAGGCTGTGTAGGAGCAGAGTCTGGTGAATACACCAGATGTGGACCCCAGTCCTGGTGGCCTTGAATGGAGTGAGTCACTTACAATGATTTCCTCTTTCCAGCCCCCTCATGCCTTTTGTACGCTTCATGTATTTACAGAGCTCTTGCTATCCTGCCTCCTTCTCTCGCTTTTGTTGTCACCTTCTTGTCAATCAGCCCCATAAATTAAGAGAGTCATCTTTGACTCAGTCGTGTGCTGGGGATAGATGGCGTGTGTCTTCCCTTTAAAAACATAAGAATTAAATCAACACCCAAGGTTCCCTCGACACGTCTGCATTGACAATTCCTCCCCAAGCTGTTATTATTGCACATCTAGATTACTTGCCCCTCCTCTTCTCTGACCTTTGCAAACTGATTCCCCCCACTCCATTAATATGACGCTGCAGTGAGCACATCTCTTCACTCCCCCTCTATTGCACTGCCCTTGAATTTGGGGCTTGATACAGCATTGTCTCTAGGGACAGACGGATCTGCCCATATTGGCTTCTCTCAAGTTCTCATTTCCCCCCAGTTCCATTTCCTCATAAATGTGCAAAACTTTTGCATACCTTTCCCCCTCCCCTTTTCTCATCAATTGCCTTCTTGCAGCTCCCTCTTGCCCTAGGAAAACAGGTCAGGGTAGGAGAGAGGCACAGGTCAAAGAAGGCAAAGCATCCCAGAAGAATGGTTGGCCACCCTTTCAGGAGCCATATCCTGCTTCTTTTGGAAGGGGCTGATAGAGAACTGGATCAATAATATGAAGATGCCTTCTTGTATTGACACAGACTGGTCCATGCAGTTACATATTGCCAGTATAGTGGTACCTCGGGTTACATATGCTTCAGGTTACATACGCTTCAGGTTACAGACTCCACTAATCCAGAAATAGTACCTCGGGTTAAGAACTTTGCTTCAGGATGAGAACAGAAATCATGCCGGTGAGGCAGCAGCGGGAGGCCCCATTAGCTAAAGTGGTGCTTCAGGTTAAGTACAGTTTCAGGTTAAGAATGGACCTCTGGAACGAATTAAGCATGTAACCAGAGATACTACTGTAGTGGCTTTTCAGGGGTTCAGTACCAGTCTATGTGAGATACGTTTAACCAGAAACACCAAGGACATAATCTAGGTCCTTCTGCCAAGCTATAGTCCCTTGCAGAGGCATGGCAGTCCCTAGGTATTAACTGAGGGCATATGAGGCCACCAACCTGGAGCCTGTGGCGCAATGGGTCAGGGCAACGTTAATCAGAAGGTTGTTGGTTCCAATCCACCCAGGGGTGGCTGCATTTCAGGGGGTTGGACTAGATGACCCTGAGGGTCCCTTCCAACTCTACAGTTCTAGAATTCTAAGCTATGCAGTGCCTAGATGGGAACCAGCTCAGGAGCTACATGCACGCTGCTTTGGGTTCCATGATGGAATAAAGGCTGGATGTAAATCAGGGAGCCAAAACTTGTGGCCTTCTATAGCTTGCTGGATTCCACTTCCAAACAGCCCAAATGGTCAGTGGTCAAGGATGGTGATAGCTGAAGCAAAACAATACCTGGAAGGGAGTGGACTCCCCAACCCTGACCTAAATTAATCCGAATCCCCCCCCCCATTCCGCAACACCTAAGAAAGTATGCTAGCATTCTGTCAACAACATGCAATGGGTTCTTTCTCTTGTCTGGTGGTCTGGACTTCCCATTCGCTTCCCTCGTTGGCTTATGATCATTCCTGTCTACACAGCAATTCCCCCGGGGCTTATCATAAAGATGCCTGAGCATAAATGTACACGGCAATCTGTACCAATTGCTTGTACAAATCAAAACATGGGATTACGCCACTACAAAAATCCTATAGCTTCAATGTTGAAAGATGAGGGAACTTTATTTGATAGGCTAAGCATTAATGACCAGATTATGCTAATAACATTCAATTGCTGTAGCGCCGAGATGAAGTGCCTGTATTAATACTTGATTTTCTTCGGCATCCATCAAAGCGAATTCTATACAGAGTGTCTCTCATTGCAAGAGCGACTGTTTGCAGTGGACCAGCAGATCTGACAGATCCCTTTTGCATCTTGTTAAATTGCAGGTAGTGGTAGAAACTACTAAATTTAAAAAGAAACTTGCCTTTTTGTATCATGCCCAATTAATTTATACGGAGATACACACTATGTTCCAGCACAATCCAGGTTTTGGAACAAGCTGGCATCTGAATACCCAGGTTTTATCATGCTAATAGCTTCATGCAGAATTACTGTATCACATCCCTCACCAGCAGGAACTTTGTAATGGATTTGGCTTCACACTGTGATCACACACCAGAATTCTATTTTTAATCATTACATAAGGTTCCACCAAACAAGCCTGGGAGGATGGGGGGGGGGAGGGAGGAGGAACTTTGTCACATGGGAACACGATCCCGCAACCCTAAAACAAACAGCCTGGGAAGCTAGAGAGGACTCCTTAAGTCATGAGCCTGGTTGCTGGGCTACATAAAAGCTTCTGGCATCTTGGCAACAATCCAGCGCTTCTTCTGCACAGAGGGTTTCCATTGCTGGCTACGTGGCATTATTCCCCTTCCGCTACCAACAACAGTAGAGCAGAGATGCCCATTGGAAAATACTGGGGGAAGTCACATGAGCTTATGCACGCAGATCACAGCCACTCATTGGGAGCACCTGTATTTCGACTTGTTATGAGTAATCCCAACAAAGGTTCCTACTTTGCTCATGCCTACTAAAACATGAACTGGTTCCCTTACTGGAGAACCCTGCTTGCATGCAGAAAGCTGTACCTCTCGAACATGGCTGCGGGTAAAGTTGCAAACCCAAGAGTGGTAGGAATGCATTGCACATCCTATGCGATAACTTCTTCCATATCTCACAAAAGAACAACCCTGCTGGATCAGGCCAATAGTCCACCTAGGCCAGCATCCTGTGAACAACCAGATACCTATGTGAGACCAGCAAGTAGAGCCTGAGCAAAACATCACTCCCCTCACTATTGGAATCATGGAATTGTAAAGTTGGAAGGGACCCCAAGGGCCATTTACTGTAGTCCAACCCCCCTGCAATGCAGGAATCTCAACAAAAGCATCTACAACAGATGCCACCCATTCTCTGCTTAACAACCTCCAAGGAAGGAGGTTCATCCCTTCCGAGGGAGTCCGTTCCACTGTTGAATGGCTCTTATTGTCAGAAAGCTCTTTCTGATGCTTAGCTGGTATCTCCTTTCTTGAAGCCTTGCCCCAACTCCATACCAACCAGAAACAAGGGCAGCTTGACCAAGGCAAATGAAGGAAGAAGAAGAAGAAGAAGACAAAGAACGAGGAGGAGGAGGAGGAAGAGGAGGAGGAGTTTGGATTTGATATCCCACCTTTTGCTTCCCTTAAGGAGTCTCAAAGCAGCTAACAACCTCCTTTCCCTTCCTCCCCCACAACAAACACTCTGTGAGGTGAGTGGGGCTGAGAGACTTCAGAGAAGTGTGACTAGCCCAAGGTCACCCAGCAGCTGCATGTGGAGGAGCGGAGACGCGAACCCAGTTCACCAGATTCCACCGCTCTTAACCAGTATACCACGCTGGCTCTCTCTCACTTCTCTGCACCTGAGATGGGAAAGAGACAGGAGGGAGGCTAGTTCAGTTCCAGGTGTGCAGCCGCACTGAGTTCATGTCTTTCTACAGAGGATAGGAAGCTGCCTTCTACCAAGTCAGATCCTTTGGTTTTGCACCTCAATATTGTCTACACTGGCTGGCAGCAATGGCTCTCTGGGATTCTAAGCCCTACTTGGAGATGCCATTGGGACCCTCTGCATGCAAAGCTGCCACAGAGCTATGATCCATTTCTTAAATATAATCTAGGATTCCAGTCCTAAAGATTCTGAATAAAGGTATCATAACTAGTATTCAGTGGCGTACAACTTCCAACAGCTAGAGGCTAAGCACTGTCTGTCCTTAATCTTCCAACATTCAGCTTCTTTGTATGAATTAGAATTCCTCTAATTATGACTCTAGGTGGTGAGTGCCAACAGAACTGGAGTCAAAACAGGGCAAATAAAAAACAAGAGAAAAGTATCGGCAGATATACAGTCGTACCTTGGATCCAGAACGTCCTGGTACTCGGACGTTTTGGCTCCCAAACGCCGCAAACCCGGAAGTGAGTGTTCCAGTTTGCAAACATTCTTTGGAACCTGAATGTCCAACGGGGCTTCCGATTGGCTGCAGGAGCCTCCTGCAGCCAATCGGAAGCCACACTTTGGTTTCTGAACATTTTGGAAGTTGAACGGACTTCTGAAACAGATTCTGTTCGACTTCCAAGGTACAACTATAATAATAAAAAACCTAGAGGACACCCCTATCCCAAAACAGCCCAGTAATGACCGAGCAACACACGTGTGTCATGTGGAAATGAAAGCCACAGCAATGGGAGGAGCAGAGTGCCTTGCAAAGTCCCACTACGTGAGTGGATCTCTTTCCACTCATGAAACAACTTGGTTGAATCTCACCCATAATCCCGTTATCACAGGTGGGTAAGTCAGAAAGAATTTCAGAGACTTTCCTAAGGAGAGGCTAAAACCAAGAACCTCCCAACTCACATTATTTATGTTTTTCATTAAGGAAAAAGTATGTCCATATTTCCTATAGTGCAATGCCCAAGATGCCTAACAGCATCTAAAACACACAGTTAAAACGGTTCAAGTAATTGCAGTACACTACATCCCCATTTCACTGTTGTGTATAGTAACAGAAAGAGCTATTAAGATGCTGCATGCAGTGGGATTGTTCAAAATGTTTGGGCGAGACTCTGAGAACATTCAAGGTATATATAGGAATGTAGGAAAATGCCTTATATTCAATCAGGCCAATGGTACATCTAGTTCACTCTTGCCTTCGCCGAGTGGCAGTGACTCTCCAGAGGTCCAGAAAGGAGTCTTTTCCGCAACCGTAACTGGAGACATTGGGAATCTGGGAGCTTCTGCATGCGAATTGTGTGCTCTACCATAGATCTATGCCTGTTCCTTACAACAACAACAGTATAGATTTCTCTCTGCAGAACGTAGGTTATAACCATAGAACTGCAAGGCTGCAACTGCTGCCACGGGGCATTTCCTGCACTCTGAAAAGGGTACACGACGCAGCATTCATCACAAGACACTCTAATGAACGTGTTGCCAGGGTGACTTTAACGACAACAGACCAAAACCCAGAGGTTCTGATAGGCCATTTGGAAGCCAAGCGCTCCGATTCCCCTGGGCCAGCCCATGCCTGCTGGACACGGATCATCCATTTCAATCAATTTCAGCCGACAGTGGAAGGGGTCTGCACTACAGCACAGTTCCTTGAAAATCAAAGCACGCTTCTCCTGTCCACCAGAGGAAAAGGAGCTTGCTAGATTCCCCAATTTGAAATGACTGAAGCTTTCCAGGATGTCGGAGATGGTGTTTCCTATCCTGAACAAGCGGAGCAAAAAAAGGGGGCTTGATGGGGAAATGCTTGCAAGGAGACAGGTCACTTCTGAGAACCTCTTCCAAACACATGGAGAGAAATTCTCTCGGCACCCTCCACCCTTTCCCTCAATAACTTCTCAGTAAAAACACATTTAAGGCTCTTTTAATAGGACACTTTGCCTAGTCCTAGAATGCACACTAGTAAGTAGGCATTTCTGTTGAGATTCTGGGAAGCAACAGTGTGCATTTGTGTATTTTAATGAACTGAACAGAGTGAAAGGTTATGAGTCATGGGGGTGAAGATTGTGTGAATGAACGATGTGCCTAACTTATATTTTAAGTGCTATTTTGTTAGCGTTTTAAATATTGTTTTATAGATTCTAAATGCTGTGTTGATTTGTTAATCTCATGACGTGCCATAATTGTGAGGTTTAGCTTATTTTTTAGTTGCTGTTTTGTTAATTTTTTTATAGATTGCAACTGTTTTATTGATAATTTGCTCATTCTTCTATATGATGTATGCTGCATTCGCGATGAGCTATTAGGTTTTATTATGTTATGGTTATTTGTTGGTCGTAAGCTGCTTTGAGATTAATTTGAATGAAAAGCAGCATAGAAATACAATCAGTCAATCAATCAATCAAGGAGGGTCTGGGATGAAGCACCTAAAGAAGCTTTTGGCAGCTGTGAAACTAAAGGTTCAATGTGGTCCCAGAGGCTCCCAATCTGGTTCTCTATATAGCCTCCAGTGTCAAGAATAAGCTACCCCCTTCTTAGGATAAATATATGAGTTTCTCTCCCCCCCCCCCCCCAGCCTTCAGTTCAGTTGTCCATATTTAAACATCCATTTGCCTTTTTTTTTTTTTAGAAGAAAAAAGTCCTCTTATACAGACCAAACCTTTTTGTTCGTAAAGAAGCAAGTTACATTTGCTAACTGTTTCACTGTGGGCAACTCCAACAGACCTCATTTCTCAGCTCCCTCTCAAAGAAAAAAATCAAAATTTAAAAATATTGAGTTTTTATGAACCAAGGAGCAAACATCAGGAACTCAGGATGGGTAAGGCATTGGTTTGTTCATTGAGCTTGATGATAAAAACAAACATTCAAACCCTACAAATTCACTGTTGAATGCTCATTCACAACAGATATTATAGGTCTACTATGGGTAATTTATCCACTTCTCAAAATATAATGTTTATTATTGTTGTTTTGCTGTTGTTGTTGTTATTTGAAGCACCCCATTTCGATAGGCATAAAATAAAGGGAGGCATTCCATTATTCATAGCATGGGAGATTGATTTGACCCTTCAGCTACCAATGGAAGAAGAACTGGGGGAAAAGGCAGTTTGGCAATTATTCAGCCCCCTTTGCAAAGCATCTTATTTATGGATCGTTTCTCCTTTTTGCAGAGAGATGGGGGGGGGGTTATACTTTGTACTTTGCAACAGTAATCCCCCAGGAAGGTTCCAGCATATTTTATTTAAATTACACATTGAAAATCAAGATGGGGGATGTCACAAGAGATCCCATCTCCTCTATGCAGACCTATGTGATATGAGGGACAACCTTACTCATTCTAAATGATCCCTTCCCCCACCTCCCAGAAATCCCCACCAGCAACAAAGAGTATGTGAGATTTGAAACTTCTCTGTTTCCATGGATATTCACATTTGCTCATGCTGAGCAAAGGGATGGAGGAGAATTTTGTTTCGTACACATTTTCAAGCAAACTGATCTTATTTGCACTTTCAGGACTAATGCATGCATCAAGAAGTAATTATCCTTTGGATTTTTCAACTTCTCTTAATTTTGCAATGCAGTTCCAAAACCGTACCCAAATGTGTATTCTAAGATAAAAAATGAGTTTAGAAATGTATCTTCTTCTTTGGCGTAGCTGAGTAGGATTGTCTTCCATCAACACGGTTTTAACGGTGAGTCCGTGACTGTGGAGGCCAATTCTGGACCCACACATCCTTCCACAGTGGGGACATTGGTTTCCGGGTGGGAGTTGATCATGGTGTGTATTTGCCAAGCGTGTCTTCCTCTTAGCACGTTTCTCCCTTGCATCCTGAGTTTGAGCGTCTTCAAAGCCCATGACACCTTTGGTAAAGGCTGTTCTCCAACTGGAGCGTTCACAGGCCAGTGTTTCTCAGCTGTCAGTGTTTATACTACATTTTTTTAGATTTGCCTTGAGACAGTCTTTAAACCTCTTTTGTTAACCACCAGCATCACACTTTCCACTTTTAAGTTCGGAATAGAGTAGTTGCTTTGGAAGACGAACATCAGGCATCGGCACAAAATGACCAGTCCAATGAAGTTGATGTTGAAGAATCATTGCTTCAACACTGGTGATCTTTGCTTCTTCCAGTACACTGATATTAGTTCGCCTGTCTTCCCAAGTGATGTGTAAACATTTTCGGAGGCACCGTTGATGGAATCTTTCGAGGAGTTGCAGATGGCATTTATAAGTTGTCCATGTTTCACAAGCCTATAGTAAGGTTGGCAGTACAATAGCTGTGTAAACAAACATTTTGGTTTCCCTGCGAATGTTCCAGTCCTCAAACACTCTGCACTTCTATTGGGAGAAAGCCGCACTCGCAGAGCTCAGGTGATGCTGGATTTCGGCATCAATGTTGGCCCTTGTGGAAAGATAACTGCCTAGGTAGGAGAAGTGATCAACATTTTCCAATGTTACACCACTGAGTTGGATTTGTGGCGCTGCAGAGGGGTTATTTTGTACTTGTTGGTGCAGCACTTTGGGTTTTTGGGTGTTGAGTGATAGGCCAAGCTTTTCATAAGCTTGTATTCTAAGATATAAAAATGAGTTTAGAAATGTGTAAAGGTAAAGGTAAAGGGACGTCTGACCATTAGGTCCAGTCGTGGACGACTCTGGGATTGCGGCACTCATTTCGCTTTATTGGCCGAGGGAGCCAGCGTACAGCTTCCGGGTCATGTGGCCAGCATGACTAAACCGCTTCTGGTGAAACAGAGCAGTGCACGGAAACGCCGTTTATCGTCCCACTGGATCGGTACCTATTTATCTACTTGCACTTTGACGTGCTTTCAAACTGCTAGGTTGGCAGGAGCTGGGACCAAGCAACGGGAGCTCACCCCGTCACGGGGATTCGAACTGCCAACCTTCTGATTGGCAATTCCTAGGCTCTGTGGTTTAACCCACAGCGCCACCCACATCCCCCTAGAAATGCGTACATCTATATAAAATATGTATTTGCTGACACATTTTGTAATTTAAAAAATTGGATTTTTTGTCCTGTGGTATGTACAATGGAGGCCAGGACTCGTGTGCCTTCAGCAGTTACATAAAGGTACTACTCAGCTATCAAAGGCAGAGAGGCTTTACCCACTGTGGTAACCTTGCTATTGCCGCTAGAACACCTTTACTCATTCACAACAAGACACTGGTAGTTCTTTTCACGAAACACAAAAGCCACCACCTGCACAGTCCAAGTAAGTCAACACAGATCAATTGTTTTCCTTCCCATTGTCTTCCTTGGCCAGGCCTCTGTGCAAGAATGGCAAAGGCTGCCCCCTATCAACATACTTACCTAGTCGTAAGTAACAATTAACTCAGTGGGGCTTGTTTCTGCGTAGGCGCGTATAAGCTACACTGCAAATCATGTTATGTTAACCCAGTCATAAAGTCACAAGATTCCCATGATCTGGTGCCATCATGTGCATTTTCTCACAATTATTTTTTTTCCAGACTAGTGTTCAAAGTCTGAAAGCTGTGTCATCCAACAGCAAGTGTCTAATCTGTTTTCAGTTTCTCGGGGCTTGGCAAACTGAAGGGTCACAGCCCCTCTAGCAGCCATTGGCTTAGCTGCTTTGATGTCACAGAGGGCCTGAGAGGCCTCAGGCAATGCATCTGAGTGCTAGGGAGAGCTTAGACGATCCTAAGATCAGAACACCAGGGTCAACAAGCAATGCTTTGCTAAATTAAGTTTCCTTCTTCTTTTTTTCTTTTGGACCCAGCAGAGTAACCAAACAGCACCCTGATGGTCTACACATTTGTTTCTTTGTTTTGTAGCTACCATTTCAGAAACTCCTTTTCTCAAAAAATGGTGTTAAAACCTGTGGTGTAGGTTTGCCAGAAAATTTTGAATTGCATTCCCCCCCCCCCCAACTCCAAGACAAATAAGGATAATTTGCATACAGTAATTTGCATTGGGGAAAATTTCAGTTTGCATCAGAAACTACAGTGGTACCTTAATTCTCAAACTTAATCTATTCCAGAAGGCCGTTCCAAAACCAAAGCGTTCCAAAACCAAGGTACACTTTCCCATAGAAAGAAATGCAAAATGGATTAATCCGTTCCAGACTTTTAAAAAAAAACCCTAAAACGGGAATTTAACATGAATTTTACTATCTAACGAGACCATTGATCCTTCAAATGAAAGCAATAAACAATGTACTGCAGTCACAAAATCAGCCTATAGAGCGAGGTGAGCACACAACCCCAGAGTCGTCCGCGACTGGACTTAACTGTCACAGGTACCTTTATTGATATATATATAGATATATATATATATGAGATAAATAATTAAATAAACACGTCCCTTTCTCTCCTTCTCTCTCTCTCATTAAAAAAAAAAATGTGACTGCATATCAGCCTCCAATCATTCATTAATAAAACACCTTCCTTTTTGAAATGTGGAAGGGATTTACAAAGCTTCCATTGGCTTTAGACACTTTTCAAATTAAAAGTTCCTTAAAAACTCTCAAAGTGAAGAGGAAAAAGTATTCACATCTCCCACTTTTTTTAAAAAAAACCCCGAAACTGGAATAAAACCCAAAGCACCGAAGACATTGATCAAGATGAATTAAGGAATCAAGACAAAGGTTTGCCAATCACCAGCTCTCTTTTCATTCCCCTGCCCAGAGTAAAAGAAAGAAAGGAAAAATGTGGGGAGGAGAAAATGACAAAACCCAGTGTAGCAAAAAGTTAAAAGACTTCCCTGGCTAAGTAATAAAGGAGAAGGGCGGGTTTTCTAACTTG
The DNA here is from genome assembly GCF_965153285.1 of Podarcis tiliguerta. Taxonomy (NCBI): domain Eukaryota; kingdom Metazoa; phylum Chordata; class Lepidosauria; order Squamata; family Lacertidae; genus Podarcis; species Podarcis tiliguerta. The sequence goes on along the minus strand of NC_139536.1, from coordinate 14,109,888 downwards.
GTTTTGTTCTTTATTTCTGCTTCATTAAGAGATTGTGCTTTCCAGCTGGTGAACACGAAGCATCGCACACAACCCTAACTAATAGGACTTCAAAATTTCATGCCTAAGTGAAGGCGTAACAGAGCGCATATATATACACACACACACTTGATATCTCACTGATCCATTATTAGATATTGGATTAAACAAAACCAAAAAAAAAGATCTATGGATAACATAACTTATTACACATATCAGCTCAGAAAGCCATAGTTGCAGAAGATTTAGGCCAAGAATTTAATTACAGCAGTCGAGACACAAAATATTTCTTGTTAATTGATTATTAATATTTAAAAAATATAGCTTGGCACAATTACCTGACATTGTTAGCGATTTAATGAGCTATATATCATCTTAATCCTCTTTTAATCCTTCTGGCACAAACCTTGGAGGCAAAACGTTAAACTGCATTTTTTTTAAAAAAATTGGAAACAGAGGGACGTTAGCTTGGATTGGGAAATGTAATGCAGATGTGAAGGCTGTGATAAACTGATGAATTCAGGGTACTGGCCTTATACGAAGTTAAACCATTGGTCTATCTCATTTAGTATTAGCTGCTCTAATTGGCTGCAGTTCCCTGAGGGATTTAGACCCGCGTCTTTCCAGATCTGTTAGCAGAGATCCCTTTGAGTGACAGCACAAGGAACAGAACCCATGCTATCTACCACTGAACAAGGCTCACTTTCCCACCGAAGTCCAACTTTGTCACTGGTTAACAGCCCCATTAATATGTTGCCTCAGGTTAGGTATTCATCTCAGTTTACTTCCTAACAGGGTTGGCCATCTCTCCCACCTCTCATTTTAGCTAGAAATACAGTGATTGTACACGGGACCTTCTAGGTAGGGTGAATGTCCTCCAAGTGTGGTGTTATGGTCCTTCACAGCTGAATTGTCTAACCCACAAGGGCTGTCACGTTCAACAGGAAAGGAAGGTGTAGTGGTTTAAGGTTGCTGAGTCATAACTACTATACAGGTCTGAGCACCGAAGCCACATTGAGCTGTAAGAGCCAGTGTGGTGTAGTGGTTAAGAGTGGTAGTCTCGTAATCTGGGAAACTGGGTTCGATTCCCTGCTCCTCCACATGCAGCTGCTGGGTGACCTTGGGCCAGTCACACTTCTTTGAAGTCTCTCAGCCCCACTCACCTCACAGAGTGTTTGTTGTGGGGGAGGAAGGGAAAGGAGAATGTTAGCCGCTTGGAGACTCCTTAAAGGGAGTGAAAGGTGGGATATCAAATCCAAACTCCTCCTCCTCCTCCTCCTCCTCCTCCTCTTCTTCTTCTTCTTCTTCTTCTTCTTCTTCTTCTTCTTCTTCTTCTGTAAGAACATAGGATGAGCCTGCAAGGGGGGACTTGAGAGCCCGGAGTCGCTATGGATCCTGATCCTGTCACTGGTGGAGCGAGAAGGCACTGAAATGGGCAGGAAAGGAATGGTGCTGAATCTGCCAGCGAGCCAGCCTCCATACGCCTTCATCCCCAGGACTTAAAACAGGAGCAGAGCCGTCTATCCCATTGGTGTTAGTGGTTTGTTGCGCCAGGGTGCCAACCTCTCAGGGGTGCCCTAGTGAGTGGGGGAGCTGCACAGCTTTGCCGGCAGCCTCCCCTTTCCCTGCACACCCAGCAGCTGCGCCCTGCCAACTATATCGCTGGCAGGCATGCAGCTTCCTTCACAAGGCTCCACAGGAGGAGAGCAATCCCTGCAGAGGCTTAGGATAGAAGCTCTGCACAGCTTTCCTCCCAAGCCTCTGCACCTGCTAAAGACGGCCCTGCTCCCAGTCATTATCCTCCTCCTGCTTCCTGGCAAAAGGCGGCGTGCAGCCTTCCCGGGCTGCCTTCTCAGGCGCCCCGATGCTGGATAGCATGTCCACCAGCACGTTTTCCTGCTTGATCGCCACCACCACGCTGGGGATCGGGGCGATAGGGGAGGCAGAGGACATTTTCTACCACCAGTGGCGTAGCGTGGGTTGTCAGCACCCGGGGCAAGGCAAGTAATTTGCGCCCCCTAACCCGTGGATTTTAGCACTCGATTTTAGCACGCCTGGCACCCACCCACCCCTCCACAGTGGGCGACGACCCGGCGGCTCGGATCAGATTCGCACAGCCAGCACTGCAGTGAGAGAGGGTGAGTGAGCCAGGTAGGGGCAGAGAGCTGCGAGTGCGAGGGCCCCCCCCCAGATGTTGCGCCCGGTGCGGCCGGCCCCCCCTGCTACGCCACTGTCTACCACTCCCTCCCTTGTTTTGGAGTTGCCGGGGGGGGGCGCCGGAGGAATCTTAGCACCACAGCACCGGATATGCTTAAGATGGCCCTGAACAGGAGTGGGGAATGTGGGGCAGAAGGTGGACTTCTGAGTCTTTCCATGGAATCCTCAGTACTCTTCCCCTTATCTGTAGGCCGTGCCCCTCACTGAATCTCCTTCACACCCCAATGCTTTTGGGTGCCTGAAACGTGTCATTCAGTCCTGATAATGCCTCTTCCTTTTCTGAATACAGTGGTACCTCGGGTTACATACACCTCAGGTTACAGCCGCTTCAGGTTACAGACTCCGCTAACCCATAAATATTACCTCAGGTGAAGAACTTTGCTTCAGGATGAGAACAGAAATTGTGTAGCAGTGGCACGGCAGCCGCAGCAGCAGGCCCCATTAGCTAAAGTGGTGCTTCAGCTTAAGAACAGTTTCAGGTTAAGAACAGACCTCCAGAACAAATTAAGTTCTTAACCCGAGGTACCACTGTAAAGGACAGAGAGGAGTTAACTGTGGATTCATCGTTTTGCTTCTAGCCTTGCCCACCCCGGCATGTGGCCCTCGGAAGTTCTTGAAGAAGGGAAATTGGCCCTTAGCCTAGCAAAGTTTTCCCGGAAATGCTGGAGAGAGAAGTGTGACCTTGTACGAAATGGGAAGTGTGCATGTGGGAGCTCTCTCCACACTTAACCTACCTCAAAGCATGGCTGTGCAACGAAGATGCTAATTTATGCTGTGAACCGCCCTGAGCTCTTTAGATGAAGGGCGGCATACAAGTTTGATAAAATGAATAAATCTGTGGCTGCTGGAGGCAAACGGAGACGGAAATGTTCGGAAGATCTATCAAACAGAAAATCTTGTAAAGAAACGAGCATGTTGCAGCACTGAAAAATTGTGTGTGTGTGTGTGTGTGTAGCTCTCGTTTTCTTCTTAGCCCTCATTAATATCCATCATTCTGTTTATATATTATTCTCTCTGTATCTAAATGTGCCTCTTTTATGTCAGGGTTCTTTCAAATTCTTTGCTGGGAGATAAAACTGTGCACAAGTTCTGTTTGAACCAAAAAACACATCTTTTAAAAATAAACTACCCACAGTATGTTTAAATGTCATTTGCTGCGGGAAAACACAGAAACGTATCAAATCTGTCTGACTGCATGCTTAGAAACTCTCCCATGGCTTTAATTACAGCTGGGGAGAAGGGAGGAATCACCTGCATATTCATTCTCTGATGTCTCTGTTCACATAAAAAGCAACATCAATCTATTTCTATATGCATTTATATATATATATATATATATATATATATATATATATATATATTGCATATAGCTTACTACTGCCACTTTTATTTACGTGAGCTAAAAGGGCCTTAATGACAGATTGCTTTCAGGAATGTGTTTATTTAAAAAGAAGAAGAAGAAGTGAAAAGCAAAGCTATACATTTTGCAGCAAATTGCTTTATGATTGGAGGAGACACGGTGGCCAAGCATTAAATGTGAACTCCCATTATCCATTATGGAGCCAACTTTCTTTTCATCACCAACCTTTTGTTCCTGATCTCAGAATCACACAAAAAGTTGCTCTTTGTGTACTCACATCAGTATTCGGTTATGATTACAGCTGTAATCTTTTCACAGAAATGACTGCTGGAACTAAAAAATAATAATAACCTACGTTTTGCTCAGTGGGGTGTGCCCCCCCCCCAAATAATCAATAGGCTATGTGGTGTGTTTTCTTAAAAAAACAAAAGGAATACTGCATTATTTCCTCAACTACTAAAATAAGGTTATGGGAATCTAAATCTAGATCAAGGGAAGATCAAGAGTATAGCATCTAGATCAAGGGAAGTAATAGTGCCACTGTATTCTGCTCTGGTCAGACCTCACCTAGAGTACCGTGTCCAGTTCTGGGCACCACAGTTCAAGAAGGACACTGACAAACTGGAACGTGTCCAGAGGAGGGCAACCAAAATGGTCAAAGGCCTGGAAACGATGCCTTATGAGGAACGGCTAAGGGAGCTGGGCATGTTTAGCCTGGAGAAGAGGAGGTTAAGGGGTGATATGATAGCCATGTTCAAATATATAAAAGGATGTCACATAGAGGAGGGAGAAAGGTTGTTTTCTGCTGCTCCAGAGAAGCGGACACGGAGCAATGGATCCAAACTACAAGAAAGAAGATTCCACCTAAACATTAGGAAGAACTTCCTGACAGTAAGAGCCGTTCGACAGTGGAATTTGCTGCCAAGGAGTGTGGTGGAGTCTCCTTCTTTGGAGGTCTTTAAGCAGAGGCTTGACAACCATATGTCAGGAGTGCTCTGATGGTGTTTCCTGCTTGGCAGGGGGTTGGACTCGATGGCCCTTGTGGTCTCTTCCAACTCTATGATTCTATGATTCTATTATTCTAAATCTATATTAATCACTGCTACCCTCCTGAAGCCACAAAACTCATCTGTTGTCTCCACTACAAGTTGCTCCTTACATTTGTCCAGCATTTTTGGGCTGGGCGACTGGGAGGAATCAGTTGGTTTTGTTTATTTCATTAGACCAAGCTGTAAGCCACTTTTCTGAAGCCTGAAAAGTGGTACGCAATACAATAATTAAATGCAAGACAGTTATTTTAACAAACCCTCACAATTAATTTAGAAATGAAATGGTATGATAAACATAAACACATCTGAAATTGGCACGCCCTAGAAATCAACTGAAACCTATCCTTACTCTAACGGTGGAGAAAATGCACACAATTCCCACTTTATACATTATGTTGGAACCAAGAATAGTGCACATCACTCATTAGGGCTGCAAAAAGGCATTGATTTCCATTCTGCTTCATATTCATCACACGCTGTGCTGTTTCCATTCCACTGCAGTGCGGCTACCAGCAAAAATCTCACCATTCATTGTGGCAAAATGTTACATGATCACCGCAGGCATACTGAGGCGGGAGGGGTGGCGGCTAATCAATTACATATCGCTTGCAGACTAAAAACCACAGCAGATACCGAATTTCTGTTCTACGCACGAGACAAGTAAGCGATTGTTGCTCCCACTTCCACTGGAATGATCTGACATCCTCATCGCTCATGCTTCCTTCTCACTCTGAGCAAAGGTTGTGAATCTTCCTTGGTGCACTCTAACGCTGCGGATGGACAGCTTCAGCCCAGCAAACTGCAGATTAAAGCACTGGACTGACAGAAGTGAAAGGAAGATTGCTGGGAACTTCCACTGCAGGCCACAGCAATTTTAGCATCTTAGCCTTGCCATTCGGAAGCTTTGCAGATGGGCTTTTGCTTGACAACTGCTGTTTTCTGGTGGCATTTTCAATGAAATAATATTTGAACCAGTGCAATTAAGGATGAGGAGCAGAAGCAATTTCCGTCAAGGCTGCATGTCTGGAAGTAACCCTCGCTCAGCAAAGGTGCTGGGTATTTACAAGCTTTGGATATGTTGCTGCTCAACCAAAGGAGATGTCAGGGAACTGCCATCAGAGCAGGAGGAGGTGAGAGGGCTCCCGGATGATGGTGGAGAGGGTCCCAGTAGGAGGAGGGATAGACCATACGCTGGGGAAGGAAATCAGCGTAACACCAGTGGAGAAGGGGAGGAGATAGAGGAAGCGGAGAGGTGGCTCCAGGACTCTTCGCAGGAGACAAGCGGAGAGGGGACAAGTGCTCCGTTGCCCACACCCACAGTGCGCAAAAAACTTTCGCGCAGGCAACGGGGGAGGAGACTGGGCATCAAGCAGCTTTTATGTTGGAAGCGGTTTAAGAAACGCCCACTGACGGATTCTGCCAGCGACTGAGGCAGCCACGAGATAGAGGCTGCTCTGTCAGAAAGGGTTCAACCATGCAAGCTAGTCATGAGTAAAGGCAACTTACGCACAAACAATCCCTAGAACCATTACAGGAAACTAGTGGCATGAAACACCCAATAGCAAGCCATATATATAGTAGGACCGTTAATATGGAGTTCAACCAAGAAAGCCAGACAGTTCTCATCAAACACACTGGGCAGGTTTGATAATTAAAAGAAGAAGACATGCTCATCCATTCCGAGGCATGCCAGTTTCTGTGTAGACTTGGGTGTTTGGATGGCATAGTCATTGTCAACCAATCATATAGATTACAGCGAAACCTACTTAGAGGAGCAGGAATTCTCATTGCAGTTGAAGGCAAATGCATCCTGGAAAGATATCACAGAATCAGTGGCATAGCAGCCATATAAATGTGGAAAAGGTTCATGTTGGGTAGGAAGTTTGAAATCTGCTGGAACAGTGCTGAGGAACATCTGGCTCATGAGCCTTATTAGGGTCACCAGGCCTCCCGATTTGGCCTGTGTGACCATTTCAGCCAAGTCACAACTCATGCCCTATATCTGATGTCACGTGTGAGGCACGTGGCTGTGCTGAAAGAAGGGGTGTAGGTAGTGGTGATCAGCTGATCATTGGGACTCGCTTGCCAAGCATTGTACACAGGGCTTTGCAACGGTCAATTGGCGTCTAAGACCTGTGCTTTGCAAGCACCTATGATCAGCTGGTCATATGGGCTTGCAAAGCACTGTACCTTTGCCCACTAGGTCACCTAAAGTCACTGTGCTGCATGGTCCACAGAGGGTGGGGGTGGAGTTAAGAACCTGGCCGATTGTCTAGATCCAGTTCCCTAGTCCTGTACCAGAGGAATACATGCAGTCACAATTTTTAAATTCAGAAAACACCCATCAAGAGACACTGGTGCTAATCTAAAAGCCTGCTCATTTTCTTTGCTGTATTGTTCAAGTGGGTCTCCTAATTCTGATGTAACATTTTCACACGTTTGTCTCATGGATAACATTCACAAACAAATCATGGCAAGACCAGGGCAGATGATTGAGGAATTCAGTCTTTGAGAATTCCAATATGAATGGATATGATCCATGCCTCCTGGACCTATGGGTGGTTCTGATCTGAGCTGTCCACAGGCTTTCACACTTTCCAAATGTTCTGATGCAGTACATGGCTCCAAAACAACAACAACAACAACACATTTTAAAATAGTTAATAGCAAGAGGCATGCTTGCTGAATCAGGTCAATGGCCCAACTGGTCCAGGATCCTGCATTCACATTAGCCAACCAGATGCCTATGGGAAGCCCAAAAGCAGGACATGAGCACAAAAACCATCTGCCCACCTGTGATTCCCAGTAAGAGATATTCCAAGGCTCCGGCCTGGTGGAACGCTCTGCCTCATGAGACCAGGGCCCTGCGGGATCTGATTTCTTTCCGCAGGGTCTGTAAGACAGAGTTGTTCTGCCTGGCCTTTGGCTTGGAACCAGCCTGATCCCCTCCCCCTCTTCCTTTTCCTTCTGTGACGGAACTGCTATTTGGGGACTTCCCTGGCTTTTCTGGCCCACGTAGGACCAGTCTGGATAGTTGGTTGGTGAAGATTTGACATTTTCTTCCCCCAAACAGTTTTTGATCTGGGCTTCCACGGAAATGAGGCTGCATTTTAAGTAGTATTTTAATTTTGTTTTTAAGTTGTATTTTAATCAATTATTTTTATACCTGATGTTAGCCTGGTCTTGGCCGGGGAGGCGGGGTATAAATAAAATAAATAAAATAAAATAAATAAGGCACCTAATGGTGGAAGCTGAACATAGCCATTGCAGCTGGTAGTCACTGATATGTTGAAACGAAACCTCATGCCAATAACAAACTTAGTTGGTCTCTAAGGTGCTACTGGAAGGATTTTTTTTATTTTGTTGAAAAAGGGGGCATGGATTTATATGTGTGTGTGTGAGCGCTCATGCAGACTTCTTAAAAGACAAGTGGCAGGTTAATGCAGAAATGTAAATGCCTTACGGGCTTATATATGTGGAAGTGACATGGACTACAGATTGTCAATTACCTGTCCCCAAGAGTGGCTCACTGAACTGGATGTTCCTAGGATCAAACCCAGCTTTCTGGAAAAAGTGGCTCCCTTCTCAGCAAAACAGAGATGAAAGGGGTGTGGAGGAAGAATTAAGGCACATCCCATTCTCACAGCTGAGAAAACGGGCGTGCAAAACGTCACACAATGGGGAACGGTTCTATCTGGTGAAGCCTACAGGCTGGCTACGGCAAGCTGTCCCTGTTTAAACTTTGTTGCACACCATTTTTTGTTCGCTTGTTTCAATCGTTCTGCTTCTCATGTGAACATCTATCATAGACAGAGGCCTTCTTCCAAGGCACAAACAGTGTGCCAATTAAACCGCACTGCCAGCATTACCTCTTCCCGGTTAAACAATGGCACAGGGAACCATTGTAACATGACAACAGAAAGTGCCTGTCAAAAGCGCACCTTCAACTGTTCCTTTAAAATAACCACCAAAATATATTAACTTGTCTTTTCCACACACACAAAAAGAGCCCAGAGAGGGGAAGGGAGGGGGGGTTAATGCTGCAGAAAATGTTTTTTTTTTCCCCTCTCCTCTGAGACACAAAAGTACAAAGATGCTTTTAAGGAATGAATATTTATACCTGCAGCTCTCTTTGTGATGGAACATTCCAGAAAACACTCAGGTTATAATACATGTCCTTTGTGCTGTATAAAAACACAAGGCTTGCATATATGAGGGTATTGTGTGTATGTCTGTGTTGCGCCTTTGTTACACTGCCCAGAAACACACAGGGTGAGAACGGGACATGTAGACACTTGCTTCACTCACAGATTTGCAAGCTGCCAGGAGTTTTAAAAATTCATAGAGATTTTTGCCAGAAGTCTTGCAAAAAGAAAAATGAAATGCATAGAAAATGTTCCACCACCACCAATTCAAAATGATACAAAACATGAGAAGGGTCCCACATCTAACCAGCTTCATGGTGCATATTCCACAATATTTTAGAGAAGATCTGAACATTTCTTTGATAAAATAGCATTCTTAGAAGCTTCTTACAGAGCTCATTGTTCATCTCTCTCTCTCTGTATGTGTGCATTTCTTTTTAATGTAACAAAATGCATGTAATTAATTGTGTGTGTGTGTGTGTGCTTTTGAGGATTGTATAGGGAGCTTGTCAGTCTCCCAGATATATATTGCATGGCCTTGTAAGGAGCTGGCCAGTGTTTGCTATGGAAGGCAACCTTTGCCCTCACTACCTGTGTAACAGCAACTATCTCATTGTGTAAGTTCTTTAGCAACAATGAATGGATGCTGTTGTTTACATAAGGAGAGTTCTGCCATGTCAGGCCAAAGAAATATCTAGTCCAGCAATCGGTTTTCCCAATGTCCAGCCAGATAGCTATGGGAAGTATGAGCTGAGGCAAAGCAGGAGCTGAGCACTCATCACAGTTGTGATTCCCAGCAGCTGAAATTCAGAGACTTACTGTCTTGGACAGCTGAGGCAAAACACAGCCACTGTGGCTAGTAGGAGCTGATAGACTTATCCTCCCTGAAGATTTTAGACAACTAGCTTGGCGGTTTCAAAGTTTTTAGCTTTCTACCACTTCTTTTTTTTCTTTTCTTTTTTTCTTCAACTAAATACAGCTAAAATAAACATGCTAAATTAGATCACTCTCTGGAGAATCAGAACATTTTCTAATGCGGACAGAAAACTTTCTGATGTAAATTACCCTATGCAAATTGCCTTGATTTGCACAGAAATGTTTCTATAAATTGATGCGGCAAGATATACTTGCGGGTCTGGAGATCAGAGCCGCCCCCACGGAAGCACAAAAGTCAGCTAGCACCAGAGTATAAGGAGCAGCATGTTGAGAAAAAAATAAATTGTCCTGTAGGGCAAAGGTGTACCAGATTATCCACCATAAAAATTGGAACTAAGATCAGCAAGTATGGTAGGTGTTAAAAGTACTGCATTTCAGGCGCAATCAACAGACTCTTCACAGTGACCCTCCCGGAAGACCAGTTTAATCAACAAAATCATTATTCATTTTAGACAGATCGCAGAATCATAGAATTGTAGAGTTGGAAGGAGGTCACTAGGGTCATCTAGTCCACCCCTGCAATGCTGGAATCTTTTGCCCAACGCGGGGCTCAGACCCACAGCCCAGAAATTAAGAGTCAGAAGCTCTATTGACTGAGCTATCCCAGGAATGCCAGTAAGAACAGTGGATGTCAAAGGCATCCACTGTGTGATGAGGAAAGTCTGCCATGTGTGTGTGTGTGTGTGTGTGTGAGAGAGAGAGAGAGAGAGAGATTTTATTTTACAAAAGAATGTGCAATGTGTCTTTTTTCAAGTTACATTTTCTACAGATCAGTTTCATTTTTTGAGACATTAGGAAGAAAAGGGGGGAAATAGGTGAAACTCACCAAAATGCTGGAGAGGATGCACCTCCACAGGCACATACCTCCACATGTGGTGGGAATGTCCTAAAATCCAACTTTCTGGACATCAATCATATAAGAAATATGCAAAATAACTAAGACAGTATTAGAAGCTATCCCAGAACTGGCCCTACTAAACATCTTCCAGGATATATAATGCCCATTCACAACACAAAGAGCTCATAACCCACCTACTCTCAGCAGCCAGAAACATCATAGCCAGACACTGGAGAGACCTGTCAGGAGTAAGCATAGACCAATGGTGTAAAATAGTATGGGAAACAGCCTCATTACAAAGCCTGCCTTTTGATTATTTGACAGGGTCCTAAGTAAGGTCTCCAAAGCAAGCATGCCTAATCATTGGAAAGTGAAGGCAGCAAGGTGTAGATTCTCTACCTTTTGACATTCTTCAAAGGGAGATTTGAAATGCTTATGCAACATGGCTATTTTTATACTGCATCATCTCCAAAAGGAAATCATTACCCTGGCTTGCAAAGAGCTTAATTCACTGCTACTCTTGTCCCAAATCAACTGTCTCATAATAGCTAGGAGTAAGAATGAGGATGGAATCCACGTTCTTCTCGACTTTTGAGAGAGAAAGACAGGAGGAGGAAGAGGAAGAGGAAGAGGAAGAGGAAGAGGAAGAGGAGGAGGAGGAGGAGGAAGAAGAAGAAGAAGAAGAAGAGAAATTATTGGCAGTTTTAATTCTCCTGTTGCTGCACAATATATTCTGCTTCTTCTGACCTACTGGTTTAATTACATTCGCTCTTAAGATTGCAAGAACCTTTGGTTTTCTCCACAAGTCGATCATTAGGGTGGCCGTAATACACAGAAGGTCCCACTAATGCTTGCGAAGCTATCAAAAGGCTCATAGAAGACAAGATAGTTTCATTGTACCGAAGCAGCTTTTTGATAACTTCTCACTGCAAGTTCTCCTCTCAAATTAGCTCTACTTGAAAGGCTTGCCACTTCTTATCAGGAATATCAAAGAAAAGAGCAAGGAGGTATAACACTAGATCAGGCAAAGGTGCATTTTGGGGGGAAATGAAATTTAATAAAGGTGTGCATATTCTGGGGATGTGGACAAAATTAGATTCCATTCACATTTAAAGGTGAATCTATCAAATTTTCACAAAGCAATACACAAACCAAGGCACTTTTCTAAATTTTGCTATGCAGTTAGCCAAGTAATTTGTACAAATATGTCCATGCTAGCATAAAGCAGGCATTAAAAATGCATATATTTGTGAAAACAACTTTCAAAAACTACATTGCATTAGAGGAAATCACTTTGGAAAAACATGTGTATTGTAAAAAAAAAAGTCTATTAGCAGAAATTCATACTAAAATGTTAATGAGGACTTAAAATAAATCTTAAATTGATATGGAAAAGTAGAGGACTGAAGACTGGAAAAATGAGAAATGGAGGGAAAAGGAAACTGATAGTTTTGCCCCAATATATCCTGTCTTTTCAATATACTTGCAGTGCTTTGCTCTGAGCAGTTTTCAACAATTTAAATGCAGGCACTCATAACCAAATAATATAAAAGATATAAGCTCAGCACATCAAAAGCCCTAAACAGGTCTCAAAACATAAAACATCATCTGTTCAGCAAGACAATGGTCCATGAAAAAGGAAACTTGTCTCTGATCGGCAGAAAGTCGTAAGGGACGAAGCCAAATATCACAAATCTGTGTCTAGTTAGGGACAATTTACACCACATCATAAAGCTCTTTTCTCACTGACAAGTTCTGCATGTCATACCTGACTCTATGATAGGCACTTCACACAACCAAGTTGGGCCATGTTAATGATGGCTGTGTGAATTGGTTCTCAGAATCCTTATAACTTTCGTTTGATCTGATTAAATAATGTTACCCCTCCTCTCTACATCCCTCTGAGAGCAATGTACAGACCATTTTTTAAAAGAAAGAAGACAGTCCCTGTCCCCAGGCCTACAATCCTAAGAGACACGACACAAAAGGAAAATGACTGGAAGGAAAGAGGAAAGATACAAACTCAGCTACATGTTCTTAGTTACAAGTTTGGAAAGGCCTAAGGAAAGGAGATGCCAAAAATTGCTGATTTGTCATTGGTGCTGACAGAATGGCCTTGCATGCCTCCTTTTCCTTCCTATGCACCACTCTGGCGAGACAGTCTGCGGGCAGGTAGGGTCTCAGCCTGGGTACCAGATGGAGCTGGTAGACAGCTGCCCTGGATACAAAATTGACCTGTGCCTCCATGGACAGCTGTGAGTCCAAAATGACTCCCAGGCTGCGCACCTGCTCCTTCAGGGGCACAGTTATCCCATTCAGGACCAGGGAGTCCTCCACACCAGCCCGTCCCCTGTCCCCCAAGAACAGTACTTCTGTCTTGTCAGGATTCAATCAATTAGCCATCATCCATCCACCAACCACCTCCAGGCACTCACACAGAACCTTCATGGCCTTCACTGGTTCTGATTTAAAAGAGAGGTAGAGCTGGGTATCATCCGCATATTGAGGGACACCCAGCCCAAACCCCCAAACTCCCAGTGGCTTCTTGTAGATGTTAAAAAGCATGGGGAAGAGGACGGAACCCAGGGGTTTCCCACAAGTGAGGGCCCAGGGGTCTGAACACGCATCCCCACCACCACTTTCTGGTCATGGCCCAGGAGGAAGGAGCAGAACCACTGTATAACAGTGCCCCCAGCTCCCAGCTCCTCTAGACGGTCCAGAAGGATGTTATGGTTGATGGTGTCAAAAGCCACTGAAAGATCCAGCAGAACTAGGAAACAGCTTTCACCTTTGTCCTTAGCCCACCCGAGGTCATCAACCAGCATGACCAAGGCAGTTTCAGTCCCATGATGAGGCCTGAATCCCGATTGGAAGGGATCCAAATGGTCTGCTTTTTCCAGGCATGCCTGGAGTTGGTCAGCAATCACCTTGCCCAAGAATGGAAAATTTGAGACTAGGCGATGTTTGGCCATCCTGGCCGGGTCTAAAGATGTTTTTTTTAAAAGAGCGGTTTAATGACCGCCTCTTTCAGTGGGTCTGGGAACACTCCCTTGCAGAGGGAAGCATTCACAGAGTCCATCGCCCAGATGGACCTGTGTTTGATCCAACAAGGCCATTTTGTGTGTGTGCATAATACAGTTTAAAAACAACCCCTCATCCTTTTCCGTGCTCTTTCAGAAGTGGGAAGGGGAAGGGGGAAATAGCTCAGCAGTAGAGCACCTGCTCTGCATGCAGAAGTTCTGAGGTTGAATTCCTAGCATCTCCACGTAGGGCTGGGAGTGTCCCTAGCCTAACATCTCAGAGAGCCACTGCCAGTTGGTACATTAGATGCACCAACAGTTTGGCTCAGAACACCGTAGCTTCCTGCCTTGCTAAAAATCCCTTTTGCAGCTGAAACTATTCCGACTGTGCAAACAAAGGGATGGTTACAGATGACCTCAGTGTTAAAATCTTGCAGCAAAGAGAGAGGGCTTGCTCTTAGCTCAGCTCCACCAATTTGCAGGTGGAATGATGAATCCGTAAAGCGGGCACACACGCGCACAACAAACTCTTTGCACCAAAATTGGTCGCTTTCCCAAAGCCGTGTTGTTTTCTTAGACGATGTTGAGCAATTGCAAACTGTTTGACCATACCGGATTCAGCACAACGGAAAGCAGACAATTATCATTAGCAAAGGGCATGGTAAGTGGCGGGCTGCTCATATCTGTTGCTGATTAACTGCCAGGGGAGGAAATGCCACCAGGACAGCAGGAATCAGATTCGCAAATATGGCAGGAAGAGGGTGGCATGCTTGTAATACGTCTAAAAGTGTTTTTCTTCTCCTTCTTAAGGGCTATCCATAGAAATAAGGGCAGACAAAGATGCATTTTAATGACTTCACCTTCACTAAACATATTTACCCAGCAGACAATTAAGCTAAATAAATCAAGATCACTTAGACTGGTGTCATCAACCAAGGCTAAAGGAGAGGAGAAGTGTGCCATGCGCTGGTTCTTAACATCCGTGCTGGTCCAAGAATGGATGCTTTCATTTCTGGCTTGTGGCCCCATTATCTGGAACAGCCAAGCCAGCAAAACTTGGTCACATCCACAACATACATATTAAGCATGTGGCTTACTGCAATGAATCCTGGGAGCTGTAGTATTTTAAGGCTGCTGGGAGCCACAGCTCTACGAGGTGGCAAATGACAGTCCCCGTGACTCTTTGGGGAAATCATTGTTTTATACAGTATATGTATTAAATGTGTTGTGTGGACATGACTGAAGTGTCACATACAGCCAGAAGCAGACGGGATGGTGGTTCAGAGATGCTCACCTGACCACCTGGCAATTCAGTTAAGGGTTTCCCAAACTTGGGTCTCCAACTGTTGTTGGACTACAACTCCCATCATCCCTAACTAGCAGGGCCAGTGGGGTCAGGGATGATGGGAATTGTAGTCCAAAAACAGCCGGAGACCCAAGTTTCGGAAACTCTGGCTGAGTTGCTGCTGTAGATGGGGAAGAGTCAAACCAGTGGGGACGCCAGCACAGTGTAAACAGATTGCAGGAGCACCATTTTGGCTCAGAAGATGCATTTGCAGCAGTCCGATCTCCCCAGTGCCTCGCCCCTCTCCTTTCTGGTAAGGAACAGGGACTCAAATGTTGGGACTTCCGACCCCATCAACACCAGCCAACATGCTGCTCAATGGTCAGGGATGCTGGCAGCTATAGTCCAGCAACACCAAGAAATAAACAGGACACTCTGCCAGGATCTGGAATCAAGAGCTTCAGCTCTAACATTAAAAATCTCCCTCTCTCACAACCTTGGGAAAGAATCTCCTTTCCCCAGTGAAACTGCAGACATTTTTTGCACACCTTGATCAAATTGGTAGGGTCACCAGAGGCCAGATAAAATTGCCCTGCAGGCTCGAGTCAGCTCACAGAGCCACAAAATAGCCATTTCTGCCACAGGACATCCTGTTGAGGCAGCACTGTGAGTTGATATTGCTGTGTCGGCGCCTGCCACTAAGACCAGATGAGAGTTGAATTAAGGCGCAGAGGGGGGGGGGGGCAATGTGCTGCCTTCTTACAGACAGCCCAACTCTACATCCATCCTCCCTGATTCCCTTGGACTAGTGAAGTGTCCCTCCATATGTTTTTGGATGGCATTCCTTACCATTGTTCATAAACTGCCAAACTTTGGCCATGGTGGCTTGGGAAGTTGAGAGTTGGAACTCAACAAAACTTGGAGAGCCACGGGTTTCAGATTCAATCCCCGGCATCTGCAGGTGGGGAAGAGTCCTGCCTGACAGCATGGAGAATCAGTGCAAGTCAGTGTGAGCAATGCTGAGCTAGATGGGCTTGATTCAGTAGGAGACAGCTTCTCGTGTTCCTATTTGGAACAGCAGCAGTCAAGGCTCATCAGACAACGCATTTAGTAGTGCATAACAAGTCGCTAACAAGCTATCTGCAAAGGTGATGTGGGACCTTCCATGTTACTGCTGCTCCCAGGCGGAAATACTCTCTTGCAGGGAATCCCTGTGCAATGCAGGGCCATCGCATGAGTAGCTGCCGCGACCAAGTGAGCAGCTCAGTTCGAGTCACAGACAGGTGCTTCTAAAGCCTGGGGAAGGGTTTGATCTTGAACACTGAAAAGAAATTTCAGACACTGCACTGCCCATGACCTCTGGGTAATGTTGTGCACTTAACTATTGTATGTATGTATGTATGTATGTATGTAGGGATGCGGGTGGCGCTGTGGGTAAAACCTCAGCGCCTAGGACTTGCCGATCGCATGATCGGCGGTTCGAATCCCCGCGGCGGGGTGCGCTCCCATCGTTCGGTCCCAGCGCCTGCCAACCTAGCAGTTCGAAAGCACCCCCAGGTGCAAGTAGATAAGTAGGGACCGCTTACCAGTGGGAAGGTAAACGGCGTTCCGTGTGCTGCGCTGGCTCGCCAGATGCAGCTTGTCATGCTGGCCATGTGACCCGGAAGTGTCTGCGGACAGCGCTGGCTCCCGGCCTATAGAGTGAGATGAGCGCACAACCCTAGAGTCTGGCAAGACTGGCCCGTATGGGCAGGGGTACCTTTACCTTTTTATGTATGAATGCATGTTAGAGACATGCACATACATACTCTCTCTCTCTCTCTCTCTCTCTCTCTCACACACACACACACACAATTTGATTGCATATCAGTGTTGTCAGACACCACAAGGCTCAAACAGAGCACGAGGTGGTTCTTTCTTACTCCCCTGCGCTACTAGGGGACATTGGTTAGAAGAGAGAACTTCAGTCAGTTCAAGGAATGACGCTGTCGTCGTCATCATCATCATCATCATCATCATTTTATTATTTCTACCCTGCCCATCTGGTTGGGTTTCCCCAGCCACTCTGGGCAGCTTCCAACAAAAGATTAGAATACAACAATTCATCGAATGTTACAAACTTCCCTAAAAAGGGCTGCCTTCTAAAAGTCAGTTAGTTGTTTATTTCCTTGACATCTGATGCATGACAGGTCAGGATGTTTCTGGTCTTAAGATGACCCTTAAGATCACCCTTCACAAAGAGCCAATCCCATGCCATTGAACGCCGTATCATTCCAAACTCATGTCTAGATTGGACCCTTGTGCTGTAACATGAACCACATGAGGCAACTATGCCTGAAAGCATTCAGAAACCTTGGCTTATACAAACTACAGCAGTCAAGTCATTATTATTATTATTATTATTATTATTATTATTATTTGTTGCTGCTGCTGCTGTTTTGACAGAAAGTGGTAGAGGCAAAAGTAGGTGCAGCTGTCATCCTATATGCCCAACTTGTCACTGCACTCTGCAGATCCCATCTCTTCAGGACATCTATTCCACATGAAGTAGGAGCTGAGCCTTAACTGTGGTGGCACCAACCCACTGGACCACCCACTCCCCCCCCCCCCCGGTTACATGTCAGACAGGTGCCATCTCTGTTGCCTTTCTGGCACCCAGGGTAGACCTTCCGTTTTCAACACACCCTCTAATTGCATATTTTTATCCCAGTCTCTATCTGCATTGGACTTGAAAGTGGTTTTTTTTACGCACGAAATTATTTTTGTTTCTTGCTTTTTAATAGGATAGCGTTTTTAATTGGGCTTTTTTTTTGAAAAAAAAACTTCTATAATGTGTGTGTGAAACGGTGCGATTGCTTTTAGTGCTGATGCTTTTATTGCAGAATCGCTTGGAGATGTTCTCATAAACGGACATAAATAAACGTTGTCGTTTGTTATTATTATTATTTGTACTGACCAAAGGGCCGTGGCGAGATGCATCAGCATCAGCACAAAAGCCGCATGGAAGTTACATTTCGTGCCACTGCGATACCCGACAACAGCCAGCAAAAGCAAATGGGCTTGCCCCAGCTTGCCAGGCTCAGCTTGCCCCTGAATTACATCATGGCGAAGCCACTCTTGTTGCAATTAAAATGAGCCAAAGGACCCTGGTTGCAGAGATGGAATATGCCAGCCCTCCACTATTGCCTGCTAAGGAATATATCACTGCAAACTATTTCTCAGCCTCTCTCTTTTGCTGCAAGGAGAGCAAGCAAGAAAGGGAACTGTAACTACACCGAGAAGGAGAAGGAGAAGAATAACTCTATTACAAAGATATCCAAGAACGCCTTTCATTTAAAAATTGGATTAGGAGTATGATGGATCGTGCCACACTGGGGAAAATGCCTCCGTCATTAATCAAAAATATATATCCAGAATTTGATAAAATATGGGGCCGTTTCGAGAAACACACTTAAAGAGATACAATACGATAAATGGAGCCTCTGGCCACGCATCGAACAAATGCTCATGACAGAAAGGTCTGCAGCTGGTATTTATAACTCCGCAGCTCATTTTGGCACAGAGAAAAAGAGCACGGGGCTTTGGGGGGTTTGCTGCCTTTCATCTTTCGTGTCTCAAAGCTATGCTTTGGGTAGAAATCAATGGGCTCGCCTCCCAATCCACAGGGGGGTGGCCCAACTGTCAAACATTTGTTTTCATTGCCCATTATTTCATTTCGTTTCATTTTGCAGACATACGTGTCCCCAAGATGTTTCGCCAAGATGCCACTGCTTTGTGGGCGAACCTTTTGGCAGGTACTTGACCTCAGGGGTTGGACAATTCCCCACCACCATGCCTGTTTTACACGGTGTGTGGGTCTCAGCCTGCCCTCCGAACCCCAAGGCTGCAGGGCCCATGTCTGTAACCCTGTAGGGATGCTTGAGGAATTCGTGATTTGTCCATTCCAATAGGAACTGACCTGATTGGCAGCTCTAGGTTTGATCAGTGGCTACCGGTTACGATGGCTACGCTCTGCTTCCACCGTCAGAGTCATTGATGCTTCTGAAAGCAGTTGCTGTAACCCTCAAGAGGGGAGAGTGCTGTTGTGCTTGGGCCCTGTTTGTGGGTTTCTCACAGATACAGTGGTACCTCGGGCACAGCTGTCAACTTTCAGATTTGAAAATAAGGGATCAGCAGCCTCACCTGTCCCAGGGACAGTCTACAGGATATCTAACGATCCGGGATAGCAGTGGGAAGCAGCAGGAAATGGCACTGGAATAAGGGAATTTCCCACAAAAAAAAGGAAGGTTGACAGCTATGATCTCGGGTTAAGAACTTAATTCATTCTGAAGGTCTGTTCTTAACCTGAAACTGTTCTTAACCTGAAGTTACACTTTAGCTAATGGGGCCTCCCGCTGCCGCCACACGATTTCTGTACCCATCCTGAAGCAAAGTTCTTAACCCAAGGTACTATTTCTGGGTTAGCGGAGTCTGTAACCTGAAGCGTCTGTAACCCGAGGTACCGCTGTATCTGGTTGGCCACTGTGAGACCAGGATTCTGGACCAGATGGGACATTGGCTTGATCCAGCAGGCTATTTTTATGTTTGAGAGCACACCAGAATTCATGTGAGGCATTGGGATTAAATTAAGCATATAAATTAAAGGATTAAATTAAGCATTAATGAGCAGAGGATTCCAGTTCAGGATATGTTGGACCACATGAATGGAAGGGTGACGAGAACAACAACCCAATGATTTTATCTCCTGGGAATCATGGGAGCATTGGTCCCTCTTAGAATGGGGGTGTATGAACCCAGATGCTGGGTTGACCCAGTCCAGCAACCATCACATGAGGCCCCTCTCGCCGTGGGGCAACCATTGGACATTACTCAGCCGCTAAGCTGTGATCATAGCCATAATTATGTGATTAAATGAAACAAGCCCTGGGAGAGACATCCCTTTCCTAAACATAAGGCATAAGAATTTTGAGCAGAAGCTAAGGCTGGCCTTAACAGCAGTAACTTGCACTCTGCTGACTTGTAGCATATGTTGATAACACACATGGCAAGCCATGCAAAAGCATTGCTATCTAATGGACTGAAACTTTATGAGGTGACGTGGCCGCCCTAGCATTCTGCTCCCAATTCTCCATGTTGATAAAGGGGCATGGGTTTTTTTTGTCTTTTATAGGCAGTTGATGCTCCTAAGGCTGGGGTGGGGGTAAGGAAACACATGCCCCAGTCCTTTAGAAACCACCACCACCACCTAAAAATATCAGGAAGTCAAAGCAAGCATGTGGTGCTCCTTTGCAACCTGTGCAATGTTTTCCTCTTCTTCTGCGTTGCGTAACTGTCTGTCAGGCCCAGCTCCTGTGAACTCAGAAGCAGGGCAAAGGCTGCCTGTAAGTGGCAATGAGCAAAATCTGCTCGCTGCTCAGATCAGCAAGCAACCGTGACCTGGAAATCTTGCATATGGTATCTCCTGATCTGGTGGTGTAGAAGGGCCTCTGTGACTGCTCTGGCTGCCTCACCCTCTGATTACAAGTTCGAGACCTGCTGCAGGCTTGTGCCGGCCCCTGACACAGGCAGTGTGCACCAGTTCTCAGTTGTTTCACTTTGATCTAAGTTCTCTCATCTTTGGCAGCCACAGGCATGGCAGCGCAGAACTCGTCTTTGCAACCGAGTGCCGAAAAGCCCCTTGTCAATGATATAGACCCCAGCAATCATCTTCGTCAGACTGGCTGCCATTTTAAAACGGATCGTGGGCTTCTCTAATTTTATTTTATTGCCTTGAAACTAGTCCAGTTGCTTTGTAATTCAGAACTGCAGGCTAAAAATGTCAGAAATGCATGTTCTGAGCTGGTCATATAGATCAACTCTTAGTTTCTGAGACTTCAGTGGGCACAAAGCCTCACACCTGCAAAAGGTCCTCCTCAGCCAAAAGAATTACTAGAAAGACACAGCCCTCCTTAACCTGAAATCCTTTTAGGCAACAGCAAAATCATAGAATCAAAGGGTTGTAGAGTTGGAAGAGGTCTTGGGAGTCATCTAGTCCAACCGACGCAATGTAGGAACTTTTTGCCCAAAGTGGGGCTCAAACCCACAACCCTGAAATTAAGAGACTCATACTCTACCAACTGAGCTATCCCACAATGCCACCATTGGCAGACTCTTTCTGATGCCCCACTCCAGGACAGCGATGCTACCTGCATCAAGGTAGGAGCTGCTGACCTGTTAGTTCCATTTGCTGCACTTAAGGTCAGTGCCTGTATGTCTGCATACAGACTCCCTGTGAACGTAGGCCACTTTCACACTGTATGTTCAAAGCACTATCATACCATTTCAACAGCCATGGTTCACTCCCAAAAATAATTATTTTGGGAGCTGTAGTTTCTTAAGGGTGCTGAGGAGCTGTTAGGAGACCCCTATTCCCCTCCTCAGACTACAGTTCCCAGCTCCCTGTAAAGAAGAATCCATTGTTAAGCCACTGTGGCTCTGAGAGCAGAATGAGGGCATCTCCTAACAACTCTATGCACCCTTAAAAACTACAGTTTACCAAAGTCTGGAGGCGGTGGAAGCCATGACTGTTTAAAGTTGTATCATAGGGCTTTAAATATGGTGTGGATGTGGCCTTACTCCAGAGCATATTCTGTTTGAATACAATGGAAAGTTCTACCTAGGAAGGCTGATCTCTACTGTCTTTATCTCCTAGCCACTGAAGACACTGTTGGGTCCTGGAAACCATGAGCTACCAAGTACCTACCCTGTCAACCACTCAAGTGCCCAAGCAATGCAAGAGATCTTTGCCAGTATGAGTCCAGCTTGCAGCAAGGACCCTGGCAACTTGCTCAGTGACATCCCTGCTGCGACTGAGAGAATGTTGAGCACACCTGGGTAAGGTCAAGGAAGACTCGTGGGGAGATAAAGGAGCGTTCATATCCTAGGCCAAAGAGAGGCCAGACTATGGGGTAAGATGTGAGTCCTCCTGTTTCTATTAAGCTTCTACTAATAAGGCTTCTATTAAGGGTGAGAAGTCAACTCTGGAAGCAGCCATCACTGAAATGATGAGCGTGCAAGGGTGACACCATTCTTGGCTAATTCTGTCTTTGGAAAGGAAGTGCAAAGCTGTTTGGGCATGAGGTTTGCTTGCTATGCAGGCACACCGTCTATAGGCATAAGGAAAACGTGTGTTTCACAAAGCTCTGTTGTGATCGTATCTGAAATTCATACAGGGTATTACTCGGCTCTGTTGACTGCTCCTTCTCTTCCCTCTTCCTAATTATAGACTAGCAATGAATTGGTACGAGAGGAGACAAAAGCCACATCACAGACAAGCTATTATTTGCATATGTAACTCCACTTGTTCCTGCATCAAACACAATCTTTCGCTGGTGTTTCTATCAATGAAAATCTGCACTTTTGCTTAACCAAAAGTAAAAGAAAATAAAATTAGGAAGGGGGGGGGGAGGCAATTATTCAGCACACCACCTGTGATCAAATTATGCATGTAGTACAATAAATTGGGAGTGTTTACAGAGAAAACACGCACATGCTAGATTTATATTTGAGAAATCCCTTTGTTTGATAACAAGCTATGAATGAGAGGTGTGTTTCCTTTCTACATTCAGGGCTGCCGGAGGAGGAATCTCTGCTACGCTTACAAAGTTATGCCATGGAATGTAAGAAGACAGGAATGTCTCGGGGGCTGAGACCAAAGAGCCATCTGGAGTAGCATTCTGTTCCCAGTGCCTCTGGGAAACTCAAAAACAGGCATGAATATGATGGTCATCCCCTATTCATCCTTAGCATCTGGTACCCAGAGGTACACTGCATCTTTACCTGTTCTCCAGTAACTATATATATATTTTTTATACCGGGCCTTTCCAGTGTGTTTGCATAACTTGGGGTGGCTTGAAACAATTAAAATAAAAATAAAAACGCAAAGCAATCTGATAAAGGTAATAAAGCAACTGCATATAAAAATGGATACATGTTGAGTGGAGAAAACAACAAGAAGATAAAATTGTGGTCTGGAAAACAACACCATGTTCTGGTTGGCGCATAATGCTAAGCCAGGAATTAGCATGACATGCCTGAGCCTTGAGAGTCCAAGCATAAGTTGGACTCAATAATTCTCCCCTCTACTTCCAGAGTGGCCAAGGGAAGGAATAAACCATGATTCTGTTTGCCTTCCCCCAGTTTCTGGCTTCTTGTTATGTGTCAACCAGGAATTATGGTTCCCAAGACACTTTAGGTTACTGAACAAGCCAGCTTCATACACCATGCTTCGGAGTTTATGGTTTGGCAAGTAACTCATGCAAACAGGTGAAGTGGATGCTGGTTTATTCTTCCTTTTTTGGCCACGTGGAGGAACCACTTTGCATTACGCACGAGAGCGGCCCAAACAAATTTCATGGGGTAAGTTATCTGGGAACAGACATTGAGAAGACCCTTTTCTCTTCTCTCTCCTCTCTCTCTTTCTCGATGTCTCAGGCATGGAAGCGACATGGAAAAGTGCCTCTCCGATTGATCGTAGGATGGTATGGGAGGAAACAGTCCCCCAGGTACCCTAGAACCAAGCTATTTAGGGCTTTAAAGATAAACACCAACACTTGGGGTGAAAACATACCATAAATTTAAAGCACCTTGCCACTCCCAGTGTCTTAGGAACTGGAGTTTATTAAGGTTTCTGAGAACTGCAGCTCTGGGGGTCAACTGCAATTCCCAGCATTCTTGCAGGGGGAATGTGCTTGTGATGTATGTATGTGCTTTCAATATATGGTGCATATGCAATCTCTGGATTGTGTCTGTAAGCAAGCTGCTGACCATAACAGCTGTTGCAGAATATGCTTCATTTGATCCCACAGGTGAGCAGACACTAACGCCCTTGCTGCCACATTCTGTATGGGTTAGTTAGAACATGAAGAAACAACAAGAGCCCAGCTGGCTCAGGCCAAAGGCACTGTTCTCAAGTCACATGGGTTGGTGACTTTAACAGGTCTAACACTAAGGAAACCCACAACCAATGCACTTCTGCAAGAGCATCCTTCTAGCGTTTCTCAAACTTAGGTCTCCATCTGTTGTCAGACTACAACTCCCATCATCCCTAGCTAGCAGGATCAGGGCTCAGGCATAATGAGAGATGTAGTCCAACAACAGCTGGTGGACCAAGTTTGAATAACGCTGGTAACCCAACATGTATTGTTCAGCAGTGGTGTTGCCAGGGGAGCAGGGTGCCATGTCTGGAGGGGTGACAAGAAGGCACCCCATGGGGTGCTTGCCCCGTCACCCCCAGGCGTGGCGGCACGAGCAGCCATCACACCACTGCAGCTGCATGTGGAGGATCCCACCACCATCCGTATGGTGCTCGGGCGGCGCCGGCGGCAAACCGCTATGTACAACGCATGCACGGTGTCGCATGCATGCACTGTACATAGCAACACTGCACATGCGCTGTACATAGCAGTTCGCCACCCCCTATGTACAACGCATGTACGGTGTTGCACGCATGCGCTGTACATAGCGACACTGCACATGCGCCCTATGTAGCGGCGCCATGCATGTGTCGTACGTAGCGGTGGAACACATGCGCAGCTGACGATTTGCGCTGCGCTGCCCCGGGTGTCGGTTAGCCTTCGTTCACCCCTGTTCAGCACTTGAAGTGGAGGGTGCAAGAGCTCCACTTACGCTCACACACCCCTCTGCAGGAACGTAGCTCCTCCCTCCACTGAAATGCAACACAAAGTAGGCCTCTGTGGGCATTGGTGCCCTCCTGTGCCCAATGAAGGATGGCAGATTGACAGATGCGCTAGAAGACTCTTGCTTCAAGGTTCTTGTTGTGGCTTCCGAATCACAGCCTTCCTGAGCAAGATTCCTAAAGTCAATAACCCTGAGCCATTAAAGAAGACGGACCCTTTAAAATTAAATAAACGCGGCTGCAAAATTAAAGCGAGCCCACAGGAAGGCAACATTTACAAGGAAGTAAAGCATTTCCCTCTCGTTAACCTGACAGCCGTGCTGATGTATGGATTTTGCCAGAGCGCCTGTTCTTCTTCCCTCTACCCCCACCCTTCCTTTACAATGCTTCGCACACTAAAAAGTTAAATCTGACTTTTAAATTTTATACGCGAGCCAGATTTTATTATGACTCTCACTTCATGAAGTCCTTCCTCGCAGGGCGGGCAGCCGTTCAGCCGCTATCAAGCAAGTTTTACTAGGGTTGCTTATGTCAGGTGTCATCAGCTAAAGCTGTCAGAATTGTGCTGAGCAAACAGGAACCAACTTTTATGGGGCTAATGATAACGAATGCAAAGAAGGTGCTTTGCCGGAATTAAAACCAACGCCGTAAATATGCCCTGGCTTCAGTCCTAGGTGAATGATAGCCAGCTTTTTATATCATTGTTGTTGTCTTTGCTGCGGGACGTGGCGTCCCCTTGCATTTTGGACAGAGTATATTAACCGCAACAGCTGTTTCCATTTCGGTTTCTTAAATTACCATTTTGAAAGCTTCGGATCGGAAAATCAGCGCTCCTCTTTTATTACACACAAGAACAAGCACCGGGGAGAGTGCAATGTTATTGGCACGATTGCAGCACTTTTATAAAGAGCCCAGGGGCTCCTGCTCCTCTGCAGGGACATTTAATAAATATTTAGACTGGTGAAACGGAGAATGCAATCCTGTACGTATTTACTTGGGAGCACAGCTAACTGAATGCAAAGGAATTTACTGCTGAGTAGACATGCATAGGACTGGTTAACAAGATTGAGGCTGCAATCCTTGGCATACTTCATAGGAAGTAAGCCTCTCTGTACTCTGTGGGCCTGCATAGGATTGTTCCACATAGTATAGATATGGGATAGAAATAAGAGTTCACACAGCAAATTTAATATTTCGGTGGCTTATGAACCCAAAGGGTTCTCCTTTCATTAAGGCAGGAAGGAAGTCCGTGTGACCAAAATCTCATCTGCCTTGATTCAATGAGATTCTTAATTGCCGAGACACCTTCACTCTCACTAACAGCTCCTGATACTTGGTGACCCTGTGTTTCTGCAGCCAAGGTTTGGTTAATGTCAGATTTTCTATGATGGTGCCCTTGGCAATGAAAGAGGGCAATGAAGCCATCTCAGAAGAGGTATTCCCTAAAAAAATGGCTCTTTCAACATGGCGCATGACGAGGGAGGCATTCATGGTGAGTTCTGGCACCTCTTTTTCTAGAAAACAATAGCACTGAATAGGAGTTCTGAAATGACTTATCTGAGAAAGATCGTCTCCCTCTAGAGAATAAATATATATATCATTGTGCCTTGCATTGGTTATCCAATCTAAGAGAGGAGGGAGATAGACTTAATTAATAAAGGCAACATTGTGGCTTGAGGTTTGGACGTGTTTGTAGTGGGCTTTGCAAGATTTTAACAAGATACAAAGGTGGACATCTAAGTACTGGGCAGAGATGTGGCGTGGGGAAGGGGATATAATCATCATCATCATCATCATCGAGTCTAACTATTTAATCAGGGGAAGAACTGTGGCAAGACTGAACCAAGGTGAAGCAGAAATATGAGCAAGGGAGCTAAATGATCTGCTGAAAATTTAATAAAATGATCAAGCATGTCACTCTATGCTGAACCACACTAATGATCACATGCATGACAGGAGTTGAAGGGAAATTTTAATTATATAACCATTCAGCTCCTGGTGCACCACATGGTGTCTTTGCAAGAAGTCTCACCACTGGTCAGAATTGCTTAGGTTTGAAGCCCAGCCATCAGGAGCTAACCAACTCTTGCACACTTAAGACAATTACGTACAAGGGCTAAGTTCTGTTCAAGTGCTGGGTAGCACAATTCCCCCCTCCTGTACTGAATGGAATGTCCCACTAAGCTGAACGCCACAGGAGAGCTCTACCACAAAGGCCACAAATGGGGAACTGGTGACCTTCCACATGTTATTGTAGGACTCCCAAAACCCATCAGCCCCAGCCACCATAGACAAGGGTTAAAGATGATGGGCGCTGCAGTCCAACAACATCTGGAGTGCCACACATCTGGCTTCCTTGAACTAATTTTTAAAACCACATGCTTTCTCCTAATAGCTTGCAACCTTAACCACAGAGGCCATGGTAAACATTGTAGGCTGTTACAGCACACTGGCTCTCAAGAGAAGTATCATATCTAGATCACAAGAAGACATAATGGTGCTTCTCTGTCCTGCTTTGACCAGACCTAACCAGGAGTGGCATGTCCAGTTCCAGGTACAACAATTTAAGAGGGATAACGCTCAACTAGAAAGAGAATAAGAGATCCAGAAGAGATCAACAAAGAAAGTGAGAGGAGATCAAGTCCTGTGAGGAAAGAGTTAAGGAGCTGGCTTTGCTTAGTCTGGAGAACAGCTAATTAGGAAGTGACATGAGAACCATCTCCAAATATTTGAAGAGCTGTCACATCGATGATAGAGCAAATTTGTTCTATGTTTCTCCAGAGGATGGGACATGAACCAGTGGATTCAAATTACAAGGTGGGGGGGAGCATAAGGAAGAACTTCTTTTGGCACAAGTTGTTTGAGAATGGGGCAGACTGTCTTAGAAGGTGGTGGGCTTTCCTCAGTTAGACATTTTAAAGCTGAAGATATATCGCCTCCTATCAAGGATGAAGCTGTAGTCACAGTTTCCTGCACTGACAGGAAGTTGGCCTTTGAGGGGTTTCCCCACCAAAAAAACCTACCATCCAGGAATTAACCAGACCCAAACCTGCCTAGCTCCAGCAACAGTTGCCAAATCACATGCCCTAGTCTCAGCTTACCAACAAATTCTGAAAATTATGCCACATCAGTCAAAATTGACTGATTTGTTACCTGTAAGGAAAACAAACAAACTATAACTGAATCATTGCAGAGTTTTGGTTCTAAAATGGGTGAGGGGGCCAATTCAGCTGCTGTGTTTCAAGGTAATCACTCCTCTTAACATTGCTTGAACAGCCCTTGACTAAAGAAACAATGCTATCTTCTTGTTTTTGTTGTTGTTTTTGTTTTAAAACAGGATCACCCAAGGCTTAGCCCAGCAGCAGTTACTGATAAGTGACAATGGAGTGTTGTTATTTATCCAGGCTGAGCAAAGGCCCCCACAGTCAATCGATAAGTGTGCAAAGGTTGTGGGGCTTGTATGAAGATGTTTATCAGAAGCACATCAGCCATGTTCCACTTTTGGATTGCGCTCTCAGCCTGTCCACCCAGCATCAAAGGCAGGCTAGCGCTCAAAGGAGGAGCCAAGCTGTCAGAAGCAGAGAAACCCCCCACTCTCTCTAATATGCATATTTAACAGCACATCCAATTAACCACTTTGCTGACTGAGATTGCTTTATTATTCATTTTATTCCAACTTATGTTAATACTTTGGCAGGAGACATGAAAAATGACTGATACAGCAGAATGGAAATTTTTGAAAGGCAACATAAAATGTGGGGAACTTAAAAGTCACATTTGGAGAATGGCTGTAAGTTATGATCCTGGTGCCAGAAGAGATCCTCTCTCTCCCCACCACCACCTCTCTCTCTCTCTCTCTCTCTCTCTCTCTCTCTCTCTGTTGCTCTCTCTCTCACACACACAACCTCACAATCCGCCAGCCAATCTGCTGGGATGCTCCTTAATCAAGGAGTCTGTCTTATCACTCTAACGCAAATTAAAGGAAGAATATAAAGCAATTTCAGAACCACCTGGAGAGAGAAAAAATACAATTTCAGCAAACCGGTAAAGACGCTGGAGAAAAGCCAAGCACATGCCTGATTGTAAGAACCTAAGCTGAGGCTCCAATACTTTGGCCACCACATGAGAAGAGAAGACTCCCTGGAAAAGACCCTGATGTTGGGAAAGATTGAGGGCACAAGGAGAAGGGGATGACAGAGGACGAGATGGTTGGACAGTGTTTCCATGCACTCTAGTTTCTGTCACAGCGTTGCATCAGAAGCGGTTTACTCATGCTGGCCATATGACCCAGAAAGCTGTCTGCAAACACTGGCTCCTTCGACCTGAAAGCGAGATGAGTGCCACAACCCCATAGTCACCTTTGATTGGACTTAACTGTCCAGGGTTCCTTTACCTTTAACCTTTATAAACAAAAGGCTGAGTATGTTGAACCTTCCGTATATAATAATAATAATAATAATAATAATAATAATAATAATAATAATAATAATATCTTGATTGTCATTGCCCCCTTCGGGGACAACGAAATTACTTGACTGCTCCATAAAAACACTAATTAAACAATACAGTATAATACAGCAAGGGAGATTAGATGACTTTCAAAGTCCGGGCTTCCCATTCAGGGCTGAGATCGCTCTGGAGAAGAAGCTGTTCTTAAGACGGCTCGTTCTTGTCTTCATCGTCCTGTATCTCCGTCCCAACGGCAAGAGCTCGAAGAGACAGTGACCAGGATGCGATGGATCTTTTACTATGTCCAGTGCCTTCCTATGGCACCTTGTGGCATAAATCTGCTCTAAGGTGGAGAGTGGGCAGCCAACAATGCTCTCTGCTGCCTTAACAACCCTGCACAACCCCATCCTGTCCTGGGTAGTACAGCTTCCGTACCACACACATTTCAGCCATTTTTGTGCAACTTTGAGGTTCATTTCCCCAAAAAAGCTCAACAATTTCCTGAAATATGGCACCCTAGTTTATTATGTACGCCGATATGGGACAGCTGAAAATTCCTGTATTGCAGGGAGTTGGAATAGATGATCCTCAGGGTCTCAACTCTATGATTCTATAATCCTATGAAGACACTGTACAAGAGGCAGGGAGGACTAACTGAGCTTGGCTCAGTTGCACAGCAGAGACCCTAAACTATTGAAGTTCTGTCCTGACATGTCTCAGCCCAGTGCTGCCCTAGCCCCAGGTTAGTCATCTATGCTGTAGGCAAAAATTGCAAGTGTGTTAGTCCCATTTAATAAAACCACACAGCGAGATAAATAAAGAGTTATATAAGTATATTATTATCTAGTATAATGAAAAGGTTCCTCCTACAGATTTCTTATTCATCACTACACAGAACAAGGTCATAAAAAAAAAATCTTGTTTGTACAGCAACAGGAAATTCTCCTCCACACATACACACAAAAAGTCCTAATTTGAATATCATGTATCCGCTGTGGTTGCGTAAGGATTTTATTGGAGTATTATAAATCTTAATCCTCCTATCCACAAAGCTCCTGGAGAGTTCAATCAGAACTGGATGGAGCCAAGGTGGAATGAACGATCTGATACTGGCTGGAGTTGATGCTTCAAAAGGAAAAATGCACATATACAAACGTACTGTAAGGATTGTACAAGATGTAGCAGCTAACATGCACATGCAAAAGGCAAGGTTTGATAACATGCATTACTATGGTTTGGTTCATACTGCAGCTCCTAGTTGGCTGTGGCAGCAGCTGTTGAAACAGCCAGCTACAGGCACTCTCAAAAAGCTGATCAAACAGTGTGGAACAGACTTCCAGGTTTATTTTGAAGCTGTTTTGGGGTCTTCCCTGCTTACTCTGCTTTCTCCCCCCCCCCCCAGACTCCAAGCCATGAAGAAGGGGGAGCCAGGGCATTCTTGCTGGTTGCTCGTTGTTTCTGATCTAAACACTGATATGGGCTTGTTCATGTCTAAAGCCCAAATCCCTTTCAATTTCAAACCCAAATCCCATTCATTCTCATATATATATGAGAACAATAGAAGGAAAGAAAGGGCAGCTGTTTGACCTGTGCTGATAATGTTGATTTAGTTATACAGTGGTACCTTTGTACTCAAACAACTTGGAACCCAAACAGTGCAAACCCGGAAATAAGTGTTCCAGTTTGTGAACTATTTTTGGAAGCCAAAGGTGCTCCGTTTTGAGCGTTATACTTCCAATTTGAGTGCCACACTTCCGTTTTGAGTGTTACGCTGAGGTCTGTCTGATTTTGCTATTTATTTTGCGTTTTTGTTTTTGCAGCCCTTTTTGTTTTGTTTTTGTGACTGTGTGGAACCCAGTTCAGCTGCTGCTGATTGATTCATTGTGTGACTGCGGTACATTGTTTACTGCTTTCATTTTATGGATCAATGATCTCGTTAGATAGTAAAATTGATGTGAAATTGCTGTTTTAGGGGTTGTTTTTAAAAGTCTGGAACGGATTAATCCATTTTGCATTACTTTCTATGGGAAAGTGCCTTGGTTTTGGAACACTTTGGTTTTGGAACAGACTTCCGGAATGATTAAGTTTGAGAACCAAGGTACCACTGTAAATAAACAAACACAGCAAACACTCCTAGAACACACTGGTTGCTTTTTAACAGATTAATACTCAATTTATCCAAGAATGGGTATCTGAACCTTGTTTGCTAGGAATCTTAAATCTCTTTGTCCACCACTCCCACCCCTGTCCACCCCTCTGAAATAACAGTCAAACCTCTTCTTATGTCCACCTCCGCTTGCATCCATTTCACCTGACATCCGCGGCAAACCTGGAAGTAACCAGCAGATTTGCCGCCGTTCACGCATGAGCAGGAGCGGCAATCGCCGTTCGCACACGCACAGAAGTGGGCAATCGCCACCAGCGCCTGCGCACAACGGCGCCTCTCCCAGCGACCCATTTCGACTTCTGGGTGGGCCTCTGGAATGAATTGTGGTCATGAGTAGAGGTTCCACTGTACCAAGCCTGCCCTATCAACTGGATGTAGTACTGCCTTACATTTAGGTTTCCCCTAATGCTTAGCGGAAATTTTCTTTCCTGCCACTTCTACCCATTGGTTGCAGAATTGTCCACTGGAACAACAGAGAAGTCTGTTGTTCCCCTTAATCTTCTGTTCTCCAGGCTAAATATGCCCAGCTTTCCCCAACATTCTCACAGGTCTTTGTTTCAAATTAATGACATATAAAGACCCCCCCCCTCCAATGATATGAAAGGGATATGAAAGGAATGGCTTCCAACGTATATAAAAACATAATAAAACAATAAACATTTTGATATAGCTTCTCTATACAGGATTGCCTTCAAATGGCTCAAGGGTTGGATAACTTCAAACCCTCCAACATTTCTCCAATGAAAATAGGGACGTCCTAAGGAAAAGCGGGACATTCCGGGATCAAATAATAAACTAGGATGGCTTCTCTAGACATCCCTGGAAAACTGGGACACTTGGAGGATCAGACTTAAAACATTTAAACAGCTAAAAATGCAGTCAGACATGTAAAAAAACAGCCACACAATAGACTGTCACGGCTTATAATCTCAAGGATGCCAGGAACCTTTCAGCAATCAAATATTGGGGTAAACAGAAAGGTTTTCAAGTTCCCACTGAAACATGCACACACACATCAGCAGGGAGGGGATTCCACAAACAGGGAAGCATCACTGGGAAAGCCCTGCCATGGCATGATGGAAACTTGTCAGTCTAGTAATTCCCATGAGTAATTCCCATGCTCCTTTTGGCAGTGGTGATTTGCAAGATCAGTTGCAGCAATGTGGGCTGATGATTCTTCAATTGTTATTTTTATTGCACCTAGGGTTTATTGAGGTTTCCTGGAGAAAGAGGGCCTTCTAAACCTATTCAAGAGTTCAGCCAGCCTTCCAGCCAGCTAATGTCCATTCCCAATTTGCAAGAACAACTCCTGCCACGCCATGAGTGAAACTGAAGAATGTGTCCCACCTGCTTGCTGTACCTAGAAGCCTAGCTGTTGTTGGCAACCATCTGTCTTGGAAGACAATGAAGGAATGCACCTCTGGCGGTGAAGTCTGTGGGAGACTAATACAGGAGATAAATATTTTGTTGCAACTGGGGCAGATGAAGGCGTCCAGTTATGCTGCTTCAGATGCCCCATGCTGTTTCTTATCTCTCCACTCCTCCCAGGACCACACCACCTCTGGTCCATCACTAAGGGGCATTTCAAACCTACCCCATCTGAAAGCCAAACTATTTGCTTGGTCACCTGCTGCTGCTGCTACAGTGTCCAACCTTATAGATCAGAGTTAGATTGTGCTAAGTACCCTAGAGCAGGAGAAGATAGACCATGGTCTCACAGCTGGGCCCAGGCCTTCTGATGAATCATAGAATCATAGAGTTGGAAGAGACCACAAGGGCCATCGAGTCCAACCCCCTGCCAAGCAGGAAACACCATCAGAGCACTCCTGACATATGGTTGTCAAGCCTCTGCTTAAAGACCTCCAAAGAAGGAGACTCCACCACACTCCTTGGCAGCAAATTCCACTGTCAAACAGCTCTTACTGTCAGGAAGTTCTTCCTAATGTTTAGGTGGAATCTTCTTTCTTGTAGTTTGGATGATTCCACCTAAACATTAGGAAGAATCATCCAAACTACAAGAAAGATGGGTAGCTGGGATTCTTGCAAAAAATGCTGCATGGTTATTGGTGCCATCTGGCAAGTTCCTAAACAATGACATACCCTCATGATCCCATGGGCATTCTTTCTCGCTTTGTAGATTCAACACACATTGGTGAACCACAGGGACTTTACTGGTAGCGGTGAAACAGAGCATGCATTCTTGGATCCAGACCCTCTGCCCCATAATGCAATTGCCCTCCTATGCTGTTAATTCTACAGCCATTCATAAAGCAAATCATTCCTCTATTTGCACAACCCGCCATAATCTATCCCATCAATGTGTACGTTTGCAAGGCTTTTGTGCAGGATCTATCACATGATCTCCAGTTAAAAAGAAATAAAATTTGCTTGCCAGCAAGTCCAAATGATTTGCAGGATTTCTTCCTGAATGGGTGGACTTAATAATGTGGCTTTTATAAAGCCTTAGAGCACCCTTCCACTCATGACATGGGAGGTAAACCCAGGTTCATCACCCAACAGACTATCAATATACAGTAGTCTTAAAGACAATCACAGCTCCTTAATGAATGAACCTGTATGATGGGTGGGGAGCCCAGGGGCCACCGCCGGGCCAAGCTAAGCCAGACCACCACTCAGTGGCCCTGCTCTGCTTCAACCTGGAGTGTTTTTGCCTGCCTGGAATGTGTCCCTGAACTCTTGCTTATCTGACTGGAGTGTGAAGAGACTGGCAATTGGGGTGTGTTTAATATGTAGAAACCTCTGGCTGAGGTGGCTGGAATGCAGCCTACTGTACAAAGGTCAGTTGTTCTGCCCACTTTTGCCTTTGATGTGGCATACGAACCCTGGAAGGTGGACCAGCATGGTCTGAAAAAAGGCACCCTACCTCTGCTGTATGATGGGAGGCTGCTTTAAATGATCCCTTGAAGGTGCTGTCCCTAATCCTGTGTATCTGTTTGTAAAAGAGAGGGGGGTGGCTAGAATGAGGCAAACTGGTTGGGAGGATGGGCTCAGATGGGCCTAAATGGGAACCCTCAGAGATTCCTTCTGGAAGTGGGGAAAGTCTTTCCTCTCCCTTATCTTCCCCCTTTCTGCAGGGAATAAGTTCATCCAGCTGGTTGTGAAACAGATGCAGGTTTTAGACTGAGTCCACTCAGGCTGGGACTGGAAGAGAGACACACAGAGTTGAGTAGCTCTTGCCAAGAATCCTATGGCACTGGTGGGCGTTTTCCTCCTAGAAAATTGATGGGGCAGCAGTATTTGTTGCAGTATGTTGAATGCCGTGAATCTCTCTCTATGTTTGTGCGAATAAACCATATATTATGAAGCACCAGCAAGCCTCCAACCATCTCATTCCAAAGAAGCAAAACCCGACCACACCTGGAATTCTCATCACTCATAGAACTGGGTTGCATGTAAGATGTAACAATGGACATCTTGGTAAACAAGTGTTTGTTATATTCATGTCCCAGCTTCTCATGCAAACACCCAAAGCACCTTTTCTGTAAACCGTGTCCAACACTTCATCCCCACCTCTAATACTACTTAGGAGCTTAAAGTGCACAAACGATGGGCCTCTCCAAATGACCTTTTTATTGTGCACTCACAATGATTTCTGCTTGTGACGGTATTGCAGTGGTTGCTTGCAGTCCCACTGTTTGAGTGTGCAAATGTTCAGGCAAACATACTGCCTTGTGCAATCGGTACATGTCCTGTGACTTCCTGCTTAAAGCTCTGTAACTTTATATATATATATATACCACAAATGTTCCAGTATTTTTTGGCTTGCTTTTGCAAGAATTCGCTGACTCTTGGGGAAGCATCACAGAACTAATAAAGTTGAAGGATGTGTGGATGGTGGATAAATCCACCCTCAATGTGCTGTTATTGCATCAATGACATGTTGCAAAAAAATAACAATAAAAAACACCTGCAATATATATATATATGACAGTCTGGAAGGGGCCTGGTAAGAAGTGAATAGCTATTTTATGAGGTCTTTATAAAGAGGGTACTGTTTAAATACATCTGTGTTGGCCATAGAACAGAATTCAGATACACTGCTATCTAGGAGCAGTGGAACACCCAAAGGGGGTGTCGACCCTTTCCCTCAAGTGTCTAAGCAGGCAAGCAGCACTGCAGAGGGAAGGAACTGAGCACCTGAGGGAAGTAACTGGCTGCCTCTCTCCAGAAGCATCCCTCTGGCAGCTGTACTGATGCACTTCATGTGCCCATCATGAGCCAGAAACCGATCTGCTTCAGTGGAGCTTATCAAAGAAACGGGGAGGCTGCTGCCCACTCACAAATATTAACAATGGACTCAACGAGAATCTTCCAAAATTCCAGAAAATACAACTCAGGCTTTTGTTGTTGTTGCCAGCATTGCCAGTTAATGCTTCTTTCCCCCCACCCTCACAAGTTTGCCCAGCAGAGAGAGAAAGAGGGGCTGTCTCCAAGACCTCTGCTGAGACAGGTGAAAGAAGCCAATATCCTTGTTCAACACAGCAGATTGAGTTAAGGGACTGGGGAGGGCGGGAAGATTGAGGATGATTACACACAAGAACACACAACGGTGTGACCATCTCTACCCAATGTGCCTTATCTACTGAGGGATGACCAAATCCAGCCTCCCGGAATTCAGTCCAGGAAACACCCCTGTTACTGGTGTGCACAAAGGCGTCTGATGCCAGAAAGTCGTGTGGTTTGGCATTGTGCCGGGTATCAAAAAAAGCCCAAATACTAAATGAAAACCTTCTGATTACAGGTGTGTTTGTGCTCTAGGTTGCCAGCCTTGTAAACTAGCTTCTAGGTCTCCCTCCCTTCACCCCACCCCCCAAACAAACATGGAAAGGGGGGGGGTGGCTGCAGCTGGGTGCTTTTCCCTCATCACCATTCCCTCTTCTTCCCTTCCCATATAGCTTTAATTGAATCCAAGGCAAAGTATGCAAACGGTTTTTTAAACGCTGCCTGAAACACAACTGTGCTCCGCAGGCTTCCCGGGCTGTTTGCCTCCCATTCCCTTCAATCTGCCCCTTTGGATTTTATTCCAGGAAGCTCTTAATGATCCTTTTTTTTTTTCTTTCAACCAAATGTGCAATAACTGAAGCTGCACAAGGCTGTTAGCCCTTAATTTCCCCTATGTAGGCATATGTGATAAAGAACATGCGGACTTCTGAAAGAGTCAAGTGGGAGAGGAACAGAATGCTAGGATGGGGTTGGGTGTGCTTTTTTTCCTTCAACCCCCCCCCCCCTTCTTATTTGGGCTCATTCCAAGCATTCCCCCCCCCTTTCCTGCATTTACAAAATTAATGCAAGCAAAGCGGCTGATTGTTATACCCTCTCTGGCCAGTTAACATTTAGAGTGCACCACACAAGGGTAATTTTCCTTTCTTTTCTTTTTTTTTTGTAAATGCAAACACCCCACGCCAACGTTCTTCAGCACGTCTTGCAGTCTGATC
Source organism: Podarcis tiliguerta (assembly GCF_965153285.1). Lineage (NCBI taxonomy): Eukaryota > Metazoa > Chordata > Lepidosauria > Squamata > Lacertidae > Podarcis > Podarcis tiliguerta. Next base: position 14,073,272 of record NC_139536.1, on the reverse strand, counting down.
CTACGTATGTTTACTTGGAAGAAAACCTCACTTAGATCCATGGCACTTACTTCCATGTTAAATGGGCGTAGTATTGCAAGCTTTTTTTTAAAAAAAAAAACAAAACAGAAAACGAAACAACAGACATCAAAAGCCAGCCAGGACTGTCACTCAGCCTCAACTGGGTCACTTTTACACAAAGACGCAATGGCTCGCCACCGGAAGATCGCTCTGCTACCTTGCGAAGCTTGTGAATGACACGCCACATGATAGTGGAAATGAAGCATGGCAAAGATATGAAGATGAAGAGCGGCGAAGCTGCACGACCCAACCGAAAGCTTCTTAATAAAAAAGGAGACTGTGCTCAAAATCCTAAAAGCAGAGGGGCACATTCCGTGGAATTTCCACTCCGCCAGCTGCTTCTGTTAGTACCACACCAGCAAGTCGGTACACAAGCAGGCGTGGGAATGTAGATCTAGAGACAGAGATGGTAGCAAAGAAAAGGTTAATGCGTGCGTGTGTGTCTCTCGGAATTCAAAGGCTCAGCTAAAACCACAGCTGTGGCAGTAGAGTCCCTCTGCCCAGCATCAGCACCCGACCCCCGCCTGCCACAAACACACATTGAGTCCATTACAGTTGCCTTTCCACAATTAGGGGGCTTGCTTCCCAGCCGGGGCCCTTTATCTAATTAGACAACCTGAGTTTTAGTCCATCGATTTTAGCCCGAGATAATTGGAAGGAGTGTAATTATCAGAAGCCTTCTCCACAGCGGAGGGGCTTCGGCTACAAGCGCCAGCAGACCCACAGACTCACCGCACCCCTCCCCAGCGCGTTTGAACTTGGGCGTGGGGCGGGGAGCTGGATCCACGGGGGCTGGTTGGGGAGAGATAAAAATAAGCGCATCTCGGCGGTGTTTAAAGGGAAAGCATGCCAGCAGATTTATTCGTGGTCTGCCTTCACGCGCAGAGAAAGATGTACAAGCATATGTGTGGGGTGAGTGGAGTGGGGGGCACGGGACCTCCTGCTCTCTGCCTCGCCCTCTCCAGGGCGCGCCAGATGCGTAGAAAGCAACAGTGAAGATGCTGGGCTCTAGTTGACCACTCCGTGGGCAAATGAAGTTTCCATTGCGGCCAAACGGTCCCTGCTGTCCTGTGATCTCACCCCACCACGCAAAAGGAGCTGCTGATCAGCTTCCACAAAGCAAGCAGCGGCAGCTCAATTCCTGCCTCTCACAGGCACACACACACAGATGTGCCAAGCCAGGTGGGCATCTTGCAACTACATGAGCCTCACCTACTTTTTTAAAAAGCACCGCAGGAAAGGTGGGTTAATAATGCAAGCCTCTGGAACGCCACAAATGCCTGGCCCCTTCTCCCAACGCTCTTTGTTTTCACCAACACCAGAATCCACTGTCCTTTTAAATAAACCTTTCTGAAGAAGACTCCTGAGAGATGGAGATCTGGAGGAAGGGACGACAAAGGGAAGACATGCGGGGAGTGAGGCAGAGTGGAATGCTCTCCCCAAAACCACCACTGGCAGAGAGGGTGATCTCCCAATATTAAGGAGAACAGGGAAGCACACATGCCCCAATGTACCCTTGTGTGACCAAAGTGCTACTCCTCCTGGGAAAAGGAAAACGAGGGGGTGAGAGAGGGAACAGGGAGCCTCCTCCTGCCTTTATCCTGCCTCATTGCTAGGAATGAAGGGAATTTGTTTCTCTTGTTTGACAACGCTGCTGGTCAGAACAGCAGGCACGGAGCGAGAAGGCAGCGACCGTTTCAGGGCTCGCGAAGCTTGTCCAAGAAGCAAGATGGTTCTCTCGGGCGGTCAACGGGGTGCATCTCACGACAGCGACCACCACAGCCCCCAACGCGCTCCCAAGCATGAACCCAAGCAAGTTATCCGCAACAGACGCCTGCTGCACACACCCTCTCCCGCTGGCGGGTACCTTTTCCCTCCTCCCGGGAGGACTATACTGTACAGACCGTCAGGCAGAGGAGCTTTGTCCCCCAAACAAGGGGGAGGAGCCTTCTTTCCCCACCTGCCCCTCCCAATATGGACCCATCCAGAGGGCTGGAGAAGCCAAGCTGGCATTGGGGAGCCTCAGAGAAAGAGTGAAGGCTGCCCCCCCTTTAAAGAATTCATCTTCTATCTCTGGCCACCTTTGCAAGCAAGCTGAAGGGACATAGCGAGCAGTGCTCCCACCACCCCTTTCAGCAGAGACTTGAAGGGAACTGGGTTAAAGCCACCGTCTCCCCGCGTGAAAGAGGCTGCAGCGCCCTCATCTTCCCTTTCTCCGCCTCTGCCGAGGGGGTGTGTCTTCCCCTTCCCCTCAGGTGCATTGATGGGTTCCTACTCCAACAGTCCTAGCGATCGCCCAAAGCCGGTCTCCTCTCCCTCCGGCCATCGAGGGCGGCTGGCTCCCTCCTCCTTCAATGCCCACCTCGGTCCCTTGCGCTTCTCTCTCTCTGCCCTACGATTCTCCCAACCATCAGCGAGAAAGCAGGCGCACAAAACCTCCGAAAGATCCGCGGTGCTTAACGCCAACAAAACCACTAGATCGCAACCCCCCGCGACACCACAAATGGCAACAGGATTACTGCGCCTTTTTTGCCAAGCAGGCGCCTGTACATAGGCTCTGGCTTCACCAAGGCAGGTGATCGCTGGCTTCCCCAAATCTCCGTGCAGGCAAGGGAATTCATTCCTCTCCTCCGCCCTTTCCTAACCCATCGATCCTAGATGGGGAGGGGGGCAGAGAGAACCCCCAGCAACTAAGCCCCGCTCCATGGGTGCTTCTTATTTAGAGTCCACTCGCCCCCCGCCGCCACGTGTGCGCGCCACCCTCTTTCCAGGTGGCCACAGCCGAGGTGCTCCCCGTCGAGGCTCTCAACCCCCTCGTCCGTCCCTCCCTCCGCCGCCCAGCCACCCGGGAACCCACCGTGTCCGCCTCGTAAGGAAGCCGGGGACCTGTAGATCGCGATAGGCACGGACGGGTGCTTGCTGCTGCTGCCATGGAAATGGTGGATGTGCGGCGCCCCTAAACTGGAGGCGCCCCACGCCACCCCGAGGAGGCCGCTGAGAGTCAACGGGAGTATCCAGAGCAGGGCCAGGCGGCCACGCGACGACGGCGCGGGTTCGGAGAGGGCCAGCTCCCCCATCCGTGGGGGCATAGCGGGGCGGGGGTGTCCCCCCACTCCAGCGCGGCGGCAGCAGCCAGGCAAACTTTGGGCGAGGGAGCCGCGCGCGGACGTCTCACCGCACCAAGCGGCGCGTCGTCGGAGCGGGCGCTTCTGCCGGGCGCCGATCCCTCGCCCGGAGTCCCGTCTTGCCCCGGAGAGGCCCCACCATCCTTCAGAGGCGGCCGAGGAGCGCCGCCGGGTCCCCCAGGCAAAGGAATCGCGGCGGGGACGGCCCCGAGGAGCCTCCAGCGCTCATTCACGCGGTAGCTCCACTAGCAAGCGACGCTCCGGGGTGTCTCTTCCATAATCCACAAAGCGGGCGTCGGTCGACGGGGCGGGGGGCCGACGGGGCGCGCACGGGGCGCCGGATCCCCGACGAAGAGCGGCGGCGGCGACGGCCGCGGGGGGCAATCCATTCAGCGGAGCGAGCCACGAGCGCTTCCCTCGCCAAAGGCGCGCCAAGAACGCACGAGGCGGCGGCGGCAGCAGCTCCCCCGGCGAGCTCCCTCTCGCTCCCCGCTCTCTGCCTATTGCCAGCGAGACGGCGGCGAAGCAGGGGGACGCGGCGAGGCGGAGGAGTAGGAGGAGGACGGCGGCGGCGGGCAGGAGGCGGCTTTGCAGCGAGCATCCATTGCCCGCGTCTGCACTGAGCCAGCGCGGCGAGGGGGGCGGGCGAGAGCGAGCGCAGAGCGAGCCACGCGGGCTGGCGGCGGAGGAGGCGAGGCGAGCGAGCGCTATGCAAATCTGCAGTCTCCCCACAGCAAATCACCGGCGCCGGCATGCAATGCAGAGGACCGGCCGAGGGGGGAGCAAGGAAGCGGCGCCGGCGGCACCTGATGCCCCTGTGCTCGGGAGGGCTCCGCCACAGAAGCAGCAGCGAGCCATGTGGCAGCCGGGCGCTGTGGCGCGCGCACGGGCTGGGGGGCGCCGTAGTCGGCTGGGTACTTTGGGGGAGGGGGGAGAGACCAAGACAGGGAGTCCGATTTCCGGGGGGAAAGGATGGGGTGAGGGATCTGTGGAGGCTGCAAAGTTCCAGACATTTGGGGTTGGAAAAAATGCCGGACCTGTGTTCAAAGGCTAGTCCATCGAGGAGAGTTTAGCCGGAGTGCGGAGGCCAGTGGTCATCAAGGCGCCTTTTAAGGAGCAAAGGCGATCCGGTGAAGATACGGAAAACTCTCTGTTCTGCTATGATGAAGATGTTGATGTTTGGCTATACAGTGGTACCTCGGGTTACATACGCTTCAGGTTACATACGCTTCAGGTTATAGACCCCGCTAACCCAGAAATAGTGCTTCAGGTTAAGAACTTTGCTTCAGGGTGAGAACAGAAATTGTGTTCCGGCGGCGCAGTGGCAGCGGGAGGCCCCATTAGCTAAAGTGGTGCTTCAGGTTAAGAACAGTTTCAGGTTAAGAACGGACCTTCAGAACGAATTAAGTACTTAACCCGAGGTACCACTGTAATTATCTCTATAATCCTTGTTTATTTATATGGTGTCATAAGTGTGCCTATAGTTGGCTTCCTGCCCCAAGAAGTATGAAATTCGACAGGGGAATATAGTAAGAAGGAGGGTGAGATGTGGTTGTTTTGTTACACCTGTTTAGGCATCATTACAGGGCTCAGTACTTTCTACACCATGGTTTCCAAAACTTGGGCATTCAGCTGTTTTTGAACTACGATTCCCATCATCCCTAGCTGGCAGGACTAGTGGTCAGGGAAGATGGGAACTGTAGTCCAAAAACCAGCTACTCACAGAGGTTCTCCAAGGTTTCCAACTTGCCTCCCTCGGGGCTCTCCTTGGATGCACTGAGCTGATCATGTGCTCTGCCACTGAATTAAGGACCTTCCCCAAAGGATTCCCTCCATTGCCTGAATATGCATATGGGAATGTTGCACCATTCACACATGCATTGTCCCCGCTTGGTGACTTCTAGATCCACAAGCAAAGTCTTGCATGTAGAATGGGCCACGGCAGCGACAGCATCACTGCAAAAAACTTGCTTTGTACCATCCCCAAACGGAATGCTTCGTGATGGAGCCACTTTGCGCATTCAGATGCCAATTGCCAAAATAAAGCGAAGTATATGCACGTGTAAGCCAGCCCTAATGCCGCATGCAGGAATGAAGAGGTTTCAAACCCACATCTCACAATCTCAACTATCAACACATTTCCTAATGGTAAATTTTAAGGAAGGGGTTTTGCAGCACTGAAACCCTGCTGAAATTTTTCCTCTTCGTTTTAGCAACGCTACAACATTGCTAAAACAAAGGAAGGTGGAGTGTTTACCTTAGCAGTGGTTTCAGTGCAAACCTCTTGAGGATGAAATTTTAGCAGCACCTGGGTGTCTGAGTGGCACCCAATTTCAGGTCTTTAAAGCGCCAAATTGCTTGGCATCATTGTCAAATTTGGTCCTTGCTTGAACCTCAAAAGCATCTGGCATGTGGAGTCCAAAAGGTCCCTCACTCCTGCTGTGAACCATAGGTAAAGGTAAAGGGACCCCTGACCATTAGGTCCAGTCATGGCTGACTCTGGGGTTGCTGCGCTCATCTCACTTTATTGGCCGAGGGAGCCTGCGTACAGCAGAAGGTCGGTGGTTCGAATCCCCGTGACGGGGTGAGCTCCCATTGCTCGGTCCCTGCTCCTGCCAACCTAGCAGTTCAAAAGCACGTCAAAGTGCAAGTAGATAAATAGGTACCGCTCCAGCGGGAAGGTAAACGGCGTTTCTGTGTGCTGCTCTGGTTCACCAGAAGCGGCTTAGTCATGCTGGCCACATGACCCGGAAGCTGGCCACATGACCCGGAAGCATGACTCCCTCGGCCAGTAAAGCGAGATGTGCCACAGCCCCAGAGTCGGTCACGACTGGACCTAATGGTCAGGGGTCCCTTTACCTTTACTTTAAGGGTCCTTGAAGTAAGAGCAAGGTTTTTCAAAAACTAAAAATCATTCTGGAAAGCTTTGCAGAAATAATAACTCAAACAAACATAAATTCCCAAGAGCAACACACCAAGACACCCTTAAAAGGGGGAGGGAAATGCTAGAGTTCTATTCAAAGAACTGTCAGAGGCCAACAAAGGATATCTCCACTTGTAATTGAATACTATATACTTCAAAAGCGGCTACCTGTTACAGACACAAAGCCCTGGCAGTTCCCACACCTGGGCACAACAAAGTGTGCTAAACACTAACGTTCAGTTTTCTTTGTTTAGCATTTCTAGATCAAACAACATTTTCTGCCATTGTATGTTTTTTTTGGGGGGGGGGCAAGATTTAGTAATTCTGTCTCAAGCCGGTGCGCTTTGGTCGACAAGAAAATTGAAAAGTAATGCGTACACTTCTGCCCCTGTGTTTTATAGAAGCAGATTATTTACTGCTACCCACATCTAAACTTGACAGTTTGCTTATGCTAAAAAGCTGCTCTTAATTACACACAGGGCAAAAGGAACCACAGCAGTCCAACTGGGAAAAGTTTAAGAGAGAAGCAAAAAAAATGTATCTCTCAACCTGTCACTCATACACATTTGACAGGGGGCGCAGGCCCCTTGGGGAGCAGTGGGCTTTCATTCCTTAGACGTTTTTAAGCAGGCATTGGTTGGCCACCTGTCATGGTTGCTCTACTTGAGATTCCTTCATTGCAGGGGGCTGGACTAGATGACCCTCAGGGTCCCTTCCAAAGCTGCCATTCTACTACAGTCATACCTCGGGTTACAGATGCTTCAGGTTGCGTTATTTTGTTTGTTACGGATGCACCGAAACCCGGAATTACCAGAACGAACTTCTGGGTTTCGGCGGTCACGCATGCACAGAAGAACTAAATCGTGCTTTGCGCATGCGCAGAAGCGCCAAATGGCAACCTGTGTGTGCGCAGACGCAGCACTGCGGGTTGTGAACGTGCCTCCCGCATGGCTCATGTTCGCAACCCAAGCATCCACTGTATTCTATATCCGGAATCAACTCTATATATCATAGGATGCACCCGAGAGGCTTTTGTGTAGATGTTAAACAGCAGGATTTGTATAAAATTTGCATGAAGATCGAAGGTGCAATTCATATATACAGGCAGCGACAATTTTAGGTGCATCCAACTGACATGCAATCACTGACACGCGGGTCCTTTGGGACATGGAAAAAGGCAGAATGGGTGCTGGGTGGAACGGGGGGGGGCATTACTGGGCAGGGCATGCACACAGGGACCAGGAACAGAACCCCCATGCAAAATTGACCCTGCATGTAGTTCAATAAGAACCCATTGACATCCGTCCCCCCCCCCCCCCAGCCTGTGATTTGCTTAAAGTTTAACTGGTTGAATAATAAGTGACCCGGTGCATTGAAAGAGGCTTCAGAACTTGGGGACTCTCAAGCAGCTTTTCATCCTAGCAGGGATACTATTCTGGGATGGTAGTAGGACAATCCCTGCCCCACCTCCACCAACAGACACACATGGATATTTCGGACCCCCATCAGGAGCTAACCTACATAAGAACACAAGGAAAGCCTGCTGGATGAGGCCAATGACCCAGCTAGTCCACCATCCTGCACTGGCTCCCGGTGGAGTATCGGGTCAGGTTTAAGGTGCTGGTTTTGACCTTTAAAGCCCTTTGTGGTTTAGGGCCCTCTTATTTATGGGACCACCTCTCCTGGTATGCCAGGCAGAGGACCTTTAGGTCCATGAATAAGCATAGTTTAGAGGTCCTGGGCCCTAAGGAAGTCAGATTATCTTCCACCAGGGCCAGGGCCTTCTCAGTGATGGCTCCGACCTGGTGGAATGCTCTGTCCCATGAGACTAGAGCCCTGCAGGATTTAGCTTCCTTCCACAGGGCCCGTAAGACAGAGCTATTCCGTCTGGCTTTCAATTTGAACTTAGCCTAATCTTTTATTCCCCTTCCTTCCCTCCCCCTCCCCTTTTTATGAAGATGACCCACTCTGGGATCCCACAGCTAATTCTTCCCTGGTCTCCTTGCTGGCCCAAATAGGACTAATTCAGCCAGCTAGCCCTGGTGTTCATCTAATGTTTATTGGATGGATTTCCCCCCTACATTGATTTTTGAATTCTGAATTTATTGTTATTCATGTTTTATACTGTATTTTAAGCTGTTTTTTGTTGCATCAGTTAAGTGTTTTAAATTTGTTGTTAGCCACCCTGAGCCCGGTTTTCTGTACCGGGAAGGGCAGGTATAACTAATAATAATAATAATAATAATAATCCTGCTTTCACAGTGGCCAACCGGATGCCTGTGGGAAAAATGCAAGCAGGACCTGAGCACAAGAGCCTGTGGTTTGTGTTGAGAGTCAGCTTCCCTCTGAAGACGAAGTGTCAGTATATATATATATATATGATCTTGGAAGCCAGTGTTTTGTTTCAGATGCTGGACAGCTCCCCAGAGAGCAGGCTGGCTTTCAAGGGTTGCTGCATCCCTTGACGTACACTGTCGTTTTTTGAAACTGCTTCCCAGTACCTCTCCTCCCTGACTCTTAGGATTAGTGTACATCTTACTATTTTTTGTTGTTCATGAGATTCTACCCAGGATGACAGAACCACAAGTGAAACTGGGTCGACTTATATTCCGTCAGATTCCCATGTATATATAGACATGATTCTTTTCTGGACCTGGAGGTGTTAAATATGATTTCCCCCCTTCACAGTCCCTAAGTATACAGCAAGCCTGCGAGGCAAGACACTAATCTTTATATTTTACAGAACTGTTATGGTTTGCATCATTTAGATTCCCTATCCAGCCCTTCACTGTGAAGTCCCAGGGCGGGTTACACCAATTTAAAAATACAAGGTCAGCGGCCAGGGAACGGCTTTGACTTGCCGGCTAAACCAGGTGAGGGTAGCCAATGGGTCTTAAACCCTTGGTGAGTTAGGAACTTCCTCTGCATGCAAAGATAGGTTCTGGCAGATTGAGCGGACAAGACGAATACTGGGTTAAACAGTCAATAAGGTGGTTTCTGCACATGCTGTAGAGCAGCCTTTCTCAACCTATGGGTTCCCAGATGTTGTTGAACTACAACTCCCATCACCCCTAGCTAGCAAGGCCAGAGCTCAGGGATGATGGGAGTTGTAGTCCAACAACATCTGGGGACCCACAGTTTGAGAACTGCTGCTGTAGAGGGAGGAGAGAGGGAGATGAGGCTCATCAACCTGGGAAGGTAGCCCATCTTGGAGAAGGAAAACTCTGATCCTAAACCTCCTCTGACTTCTTCAGGAGAAGAATAGGCTTAGGAGTAAACCCTACACACATCTGGAGTGGAGTCCCTAAGATAGTTGGATGGTGCCTTATGCACCTCCCTCCAGCAACTCCTGCACCCAAGGGGATGCTCTGCTTTCCTTTGGACCACACCAGCATGGCCGAGAGGGTGGTACTGTCATATGGGCAACCCAGGACCTCCATACACACTGCCCAGGCTTGCATCCCAGCGAGGTCACCTCTGTGCTGCTAATGCAGCAGTTTGACTTCACCCCCCAGAGGTGCACTCCATTGCTTCTTGAGACAAAATAATGCCAACACTAAATAAATAGATACATAGACAGACAGGGACCAGAAAAGGCCTGTCTTTAGCATATGACAAAGGCTATATAACACAGATGCCAGACACACCTCGGGGTGTGTGTGTGTGTGTATTCCACAGCATAGGTTCTGCCAAAGAGAAAGCAACTGAAAGCAACTGACCTTGACCCAGGTCACACAATCAATCCAGATTGGCTTAAAATCAAGGTTCCCAAAAATAAAAATCTAGGCTCCTGGAACACGGGAAACTGCCTTATATTGAGTCAGACCTTTAGTCTAGCTTGCTCAACATTGTCTACACTGATGAGGCTCTTCCAGGTTTTTCAGACAGGGATCTCACCCAACCCTACCTGGAGATTCCATTGCGGATTGAACCAAGGGACTCTGAGTTACAGCCCTTGGCAATGATAGGTAAAGGTAAAGGTACCCCTGCCCGTACGGGCCAGTCGTGACCAACTCTGGGGTTGCGTGCTCATCTCGCTTAAGAGGCCGGGAGCCAGCGCTGTCCGGAGACACTTCCGGGTGATGTGGCCAGCGTGACGAAGCTGCTCTGGCGAGCCAGCACCAGCGCAGCGCACGGAAATGCCGTTTACCTTCCCGCTATAAAGCGGTACCTATTTATCTACTTGCACTTAGGGGTGCTTTCAAACTGCTAGGTGGGCAGGAGCTGGGACTGAACGACGGGAGCTCACGCCGCCGCGGGGATTCGAACCACCGACCATACAATCGGCAAGTCCTAGGCACTGAGGTTTTACCCACAGCGCCACCCGCGTCCCCTTGGCAATGATACACCTGCTTTATTTATTATCTGAATAGTAAAAGTGTTGTTCACCAGAATTGCTGACACAGTTGAAATCCAGTTATGCGCTTCTCATGCATCAGCTTTGGTACATGGACCCCAGGCTGTACTCTTGCAATGAAATGAGTTTGTGGGATTCCTTATTTTAACTGGACTTACGAGGACTTCTGTGCATCCTGGCAACACAGCAGTGGAACCAAGCCTATCAAAACCTCTAAAGCTGCAGAGTTTCACAACAAAAGCCTTCAGATTTGGTGAGCCTGGATGAAATAAGGAGATCCGTACAAAAAGGGGAACCCCAGTCATGAGGCATAGCACAAACAAATAAAGGTACAGTGGTACCTTGGGTTACAGACGCTTCAGGTTACAGACTCCGCTAACCCAGAAATATTACCTCGGGTTAAGAACATTGCTTCAGGATGAGAACAGAAATCGTGCTCCAGCAGTGGGAGGCCCCATTAGCTAAAGTGGTGCTTCAGGTTAAGAACAGTTTCAGGTTAAGAACGGACCTCCAGAACGAATTAAGTACTTAACCTGACCTGAGGTACCACTTTATAGCAAGGAGGGAAGTGCAGTGCTGGGCCAATGGAAATGCAGGCTGAAATTCCTGCTTAGCTGTGAAGAACACTCTCTTTTTTGGGCGGGGGGGGGGTGTTTCTTAGGCAAACCACTATTTTCCAGAGTTGTGGTGAGGGTAAAAATTGAGGTCGCTCTCAATTGCCTGCTCTGAGGTCCTTAGACAGAGGGCAGAAAGAGAGTCAAGGGGGTAGAAACAGCAGAGAAAGCTGCAGTAATTTAAAAGAGTTTAAGAGATTATAGCATAAAGCAAAAAGGTCAGGTGAAAAACACCCCCCTTTCCATATGAGAAAACTGAGTAACCATTTCTTTCCAATTTCAAGGAAATTGTGGCTGTCAGACATACTCATCCCTTTCATGTTTTATTGAAAAAGCTTAATGAGGACTTCTTCGTTCTTGGAGTTAAGCTCCTAAATGAAAGGTAAAAGTTTAAAGCCTCTGTAGGTAAATATTATTAAAATATATGGTAAGCACCATGTCTTATTTAAAACGGGTGGAATTGCAGCATCTTTTTTCTCTTTCTTTTTAGCCACCTGCTGTCATCAGGGCGGAATATGACTGTATTAGTCAATGTAGTGTACATTGGGGCAGGGATAGAAATGTGGTCTGGGCTCATTTTAATTAGTACCCACCTGGGAGGAAGAGCTTTTGCTAAAACTCTGCCCACCACGGAAAAAGAACAAAAAAAAGTTGCCTGCCAAAATGAGATGTCACTCACGGAAGACTGTATAGATGTTAAAATTATGATCACATACTTGCCTAGGTGTAATGGACTCTTTGAACTTAGCATGTCTTAATTTTCCTCCTGCCTTTTCCTGGATTCTCCCCAAAGGGCATTCTCACACGGGGACAGACAGAATTATAGTTGTTTCCTTTTTGAAAACACTTGGCTGATATTGCATCAATAGTGTAGCCCCTTCATTTAACAAACAAACAAACAGCACTCATTGAATACATAATGTACTAATGAGACAAAGGCAGCAATTCTATTCACATTAACCATGGAGAAACCCCCACTCAATATAGTAAGTACGCATAGAATTGGGGCCTGAATGGTTGCAATCCCATGTACATTTACTTGGGAGCAATCCACACCAAACTCAGCAGGACATGCACAGATGGGAAGAAAAGAAAACCATAAATACTTCTGTTTTATTTTTAGCTGCTGCAATTGGAAGGTGATCTTGAGATATGGGCGCTCATGTATTTGTGGATGTGGACAGAATTCAAGCAGCTTGCAGATGGTCAGGTTTACATGGGGAGGGGAGAATAAGGAAAGGCAGTGTTGCTGCAGGGGCCAAAAGGAATTCAATAGGGCAGAACTGTTTCCATTCCCTGACCCAAGCCTCCAAAGGCATATCTTTCCCACAAAAGGTTAAGTAAAATACCTGGACTCAGGCATGTGCAAATGAGCTGACATCTCAATGTTTTGGTTAACTGAGCTTTGGGTGTGATTGTAATTCAACTTCAGTGCCCATAGCCTGTCTCAACTAACTTAGGGACTTAGCTCTCTCAGCTCTGCATCCCAGACTGCAACTAAGCCAAAGCACTTGCCACTGAAACAAACACATATCACTTCCCTGCTTAACCCTTTAACTTTCTCTCCCCGCAGCCCACATAGTCCCCCTTGTACAGAATTGTAGATTGTAAGCTGTCCAGGGCAGGGACCTGCACTCTCACACGACATAAGACACTCTGCCTTTTGATAGCACTGTGTAAACAGTGATAAACATCAGCAACTCCCTGGAGATTGCTGCCAAATGTATAGGACCAGAGTGTGCTGGTGCAAACAATGCTAGTTCAACAATCTGCTCACCCTGCTTGTGGATCTGTGCATCTGGGTTCAAATCCTGTACCTATTCTGTACAGTGGTACCTTGGTTCTCAAACTTAATCCATTCCGGGAGACTGTTCGACTTCCGAAACCATTCGAAAACCAAGGCGTGGCTTCCGGTTGGCTGCAGGAGCTTCCGGCACTCAAGCAGAAACTGTGTCAGATGTTCAGCTTCTGAAAAGCGTTTGCAAACCAGAACACCTACTTCTGGGTTTGCGGCATTCATGAGCCGATTTGTTTGACAACTAAGCCATTCAGGAACCAAGGTGTGACTGTACCTTTAAATGAAATGTTGCACTCCCCCCACCTCCCAAAAAATATGAATTCTTAAGCGATGGCTGCATCACTTTCATTCACATCTCAGCCCGTAGGTCTATGGTGTGTCTTGTGTTATTCGTTATTAGGGTGGGGTGGGGGTTATTGATTAGGGATTAGTGACTTGAGATCCCAAGGGGCCAAGCTTGGCTACTTAAGGAGGAGTAGCTGGCTCCACAGTTGCCTCTGCCCCTGCCCCTCAATTCATTAGGTCTTCTTCATCACAAAGTTGCACATGAGAAAACAATCCCAGGTGCAAATGGGTTTTGTTGCTTGTACAGCTTAGGCTGAGTTATTGCCTTAGCACTGGGTACATTAAGTAGCTGGGGACCTGAATGGTTGCAACAAGCTGGAATGTATCGAAAAGTTGCATTTCTCCATAAAGGGGGGATGAAATTTTTTATCTGATCTGCCTTAGGAATAGTTGTGAGAGAAACTGTGTGGCTTCTTCTGTAGCTTGGAAATGGCTGGAATTGGAGGATTGGGGGAAAGAGAGGTGTACCGATAATATTTGCCACAGGATTAGCACTGCCTGTGTGCTTGCTTCCGCTCTCTTGTGAATATTTGTTCAGCTGAGGTGGAGAGCCTAAGGCTGGGGGATGAAATGCATCCCTCAGAACATCTCTGTCTGGTCTCTGGGAGTCTCCCCAGACCACACCCCCTCCCAGAGGCCACACCCCATCAAATGTTTTTGCCTGGGTGGAAGGTGTCATTGACCTGTGATGATGTCACTTGCTTCCCAGGAAGGAAAATGGAGAGGTGTTTGGGCAGGGGTGTGTGTTGCCACCACGGGCATTATGTGTATGTGTCTTTTAATGAGCTGAATAGAACGGCAGATTATGAGTCATGGGGGTGAGGGGTGTGTGCATATGAATTCAGCAGTGCTTAGTTTAATTTTGGTTCTTATTTGTTCGTGTTGTTAATAGAGTTTTATAGATTAGGAATGCTTCCGTACGTTGTGAATCCTATGAGTTTTTGTTGCAGTTGTGCCGTTTAGCTCATTTTTTTTTTTAGTTGTTTCGTTAATAGTGCTTTATAGATTATAATTGTTCTAGTGATGATTTGTAATTGTTTTACTGTTGATTTATTAATTAATCTGTACGATTTGTGTTGCATTTGTGATGTTCTGTCATGCTGTTGTTATTTATTGCTCGCAAGCCGCTTTGCGATTCAACTGAATGGAAAGCGACATAGAAGTATAATAACTCAAATCAAATCAAACCTCTGGCTTTCATAAGGCAAGGAATGCAACCTGCTCTACAAAGAGCCACACCCACTTTTGCATGTGGCCCCGCCCACCACTGGAATGTGGTCACCAGAATATTACCTGCACGGGAATGCCAACTTCAGAGGGAAGAAGGTTCCTCACCCCTGGCCTATGCACTTGTAGCCAAATGAAAAACTACCAAATGCACCATCTAGTCTCTGAAGCATCCTTTGTCAACGCTGAAGGAAACCCACCCCACAAAGGCTTATGCTGCTCAGAGAGATAGCAGGGGGCATGTCCCCATCTTGTGTGTGGAAGGCTTTCTCCTTTCCTCCCTGCCCTTGTGATTTTCCTCTGTTATGTTGCCAAGCCCGGTTCCCCAGAGAGCTCAGTGTTTATCTTGACAGGTGTTCCTGAGATCTGCCGCACCTCGGTGGAATTGCTACTGCCTGCTCGGAGGTACAGTGGAAAACATTAAGGCGGCAAACTAATGAACTTACCTTATTGCATTCCAAATCATATAAACCACACAGTGGGCTGGATTAATCTACTAATGCTTTTCTAATGATGCCTTTATTGGGCATATGGCACAAACTTGCTATTTCCTCCACTGTCTCTACTGGCGGAGCTTAAAATAATCAAAACATACAGATTATTTCTCCCTACACCCGGCTTTCCATTCTGCACTACACAAATAAATATATCAAACTCTATTGACATCCTAAAGCTTCTGAGATTGCCATTTTGTCAGTGTGGCCTCTGATTAATTTGCAGGACTAAAACTGTAACTATGGGAATGGCAACTGAATAAGGGGGGCAGGGACATTGTGTTGGAAAGAGACAACACAGATCTTGGCCTAAGGGATAAAGGGGAACTTGCCATTCTTTCCCCCCTGTTTTTCACTACAGTGCATATTCTGAACTAGGCTATGGTATGTATTTTCATACCTTACTTGAGAGAACTTCTCGCTGCACCCCCGAGCAAACACACAAGATACGACTGCAAACATTGTTACACTCACCTACCACTCCAACAAAGTAGAAGTGGCAAGGATGCAGCAATTACCCAGGTTTGAGGTCCAGTGCCGAGGGCGTTTTGGCGGTTCCCCCACTGCGAGAAGCCAAGTTACAGGGAACCAGGCAGAGGGCCTTCTCAGTAGTGGCACCTGCCCTGTGGAACGCCCTCCCACCAGATGTCAAAGAGAACAACAACTACCAGAATTTTAGAAGACATCTGAAGGCAGCCCTGTTTAGGGAAGCATTTAATGTTTGATGCATTACTGTATTTTAATATTTTGTTGGAAGCCACCCAGAGTGGCAGGGGAAGCCCAGCCAGATGGGCAGGGTATAAATAAATAAATTGTTGTTGTTGTTGTTGATTTCCTTTGGAAAGAAGTCGCTGTGGGGCTTATAAGCATTTTGGTGTTTATTTACAAATATACACACTGAGCGTAGATGGCGGTATACCCGAAACACTCCCACAGGCAGTCAAAGGCCACTGTTCCTGATCTGCAGGGGACACAGCCCACATCTGAAAATGATTGCAAAGTTCACTCTCATTTCTCTGGGTCCTTCTCAGTCTCTAAACTTCAGGCTAGTCCCTCCCCCCACAAACAGATGCCAGGCCCCAATGGTCAGCTGACTGTTGGTGCTTTGACCAGCAAGTACTAGACCCAAATGGGGAGGCCTGGTGGACCTAATTAGTAACCATTAGTACAATGGTGAAATATTAATGCAAACAATTAGTAGAAAATATTCCCAGGCCTATCTCAGGAACTAGCAACCTGGCCAGGTCTTCTCCTCTCCTGGGTTCCCCCAGGGTGTACCAGTAGCCCCGGGAAAGGGTGGCAGTGGAGCTGAATCAGTGGTTCTCTTTGGTCATTGATGGTCTGGGCTGGTGATGGCAATATAAGGTAAAGGTAAAGGACCCCTGGATGGTTAAGTCCAGTCAAAGGCGACTGTAGGGTTGCTGCGCTCATCTCGCTTTCAGGCCGAGGGAGCCAGCCTTTGTCCACAGACAGCTTTCCAGGTCATGTAGCCAGCATGACTAAACCGCTTCTGGTGCAACGGGACACCATGACGGAAACCAGAGCACACGGAAACCCATTTACCTTCCCACCGCAACAGTACCTATTTATCTACTTGCACTGGCATGCTTTCAAACTGCTAGGTAGACAGGAGTTGGGACTGAGCAACAGGAGCTCACCCCATCACATGGATTCGAACCGCCAACCTTCCAACCTGCAAGCCCAAGAGGTTCAATGGTTTAGACCACAGCACTACCTGCATCCTTGATGGTACTATATTATCTCTCTGGCCTGGGCATCCTGGTCTCCGCCTTCTTTCAAGGCACACATATTCTAAGTAGAAGACAGAGCTGCCCCATAAAGATGCATCACTAGAACATCAAGGCCTATTCATGTTCTTTTGTAAAGTCTAAGATACTGGCCAAGTATTATCTTTGGGGGGCAACCAATATTGATTGCCCTAACCTGGTCATGGAAGTCTGATCGGAAACCTGTAACAATATATGCTGAGAGTATCTAGGTGCCACAGTCCTGCTCCCTAACTGGGTAACTCCCTAACATATCCACCTTGCTGGCTCAAGCCTCACTTAGTCCAGGATCCTGTCCTGAACACTGAATGGACATTCCTTTGGACAGCTCACAGTAAAGAGGAGGGGGCCTCCTGCACACCCACAAACCAGAACAGGGAACTTCACTCAGCTCACATACAGATAGGAAAAGAATCACTCTTTTCCAATTTGGGGACGTGCTCAGAAGCTACCAAATTGATTTCTGTGGTCACCTCCTGTAATGGATAAGAATTCTGGCCTGATAACTAGTTCTACAGGGACGTGGGTGGTGCTGTGGGTTAAACCACAGAGCCTAGGACTTGCCAATCAGAAGGTCGGCGGTTCGAATCCACGCGACGGGGTGAGCTCCCGTTGCTCGGTCCCTGCTCTTGCCAACCTAGCAGTTCGAAAGCACAGGTACTGCTCTGGCGGGAAGGTAAATGGCGTTTCCATGTGCTGCTCTGGTTTGCCAGAAGTGGCTTAGTCATGCTGGCCACATGACCCAGAAAGGGCTCCCTCGGCCAATAAAGCAAGATGAGCGCCGCAACCCCAGAGTCGTCCACGACTGGATCTAATGGTCAGGGGTCTCTTTACCTTTAGTAACTAGTTCTACATCCCCCAAGCAGGCTGCATCCAGCTCCTCTGAGAGACAAGTGGTGTCCAGCCACCCTTGTTATAGCAATAACTGGTTTTTGATGCCCTGGGTTATTAGAGCAGAGCAATAATCATTTTGAAATCATGGAGCTTTCTTACAACTTTTGAGCGGCAGCTTGCTTATTTGCATCATATGCTTATTGATTTGGACACCATTCTTTTAGTAAACAGAATGCACCAGGCATGTCAGTGTTTGTTTTGCTGCATGCATGCAGGTCTCCACACCACCCCCTTTTCTTCTGGGAAGTCATAAGCAAGGCATGCAGGGGGTGAGTATTCTCTGCTTATCTTCAGCATTTGCTGTTCAGAGATGCACTGCATCTGAACATGGAAGTCAGACTCTCCAAGTGTCCTTATTTTCCAAGGACAGTCTTGGATTTGCAGAAGCCATCCCAGTTTCTGATTTGAACCAGGAATGTCCTGCTTTTCCTTAGGATGTCCCTATTTTCATTGGAGAAGTGTTGGAGGGTATGCAACCCTGAACCAAGGAGATAAGTAACTATCCAACCTTTAGAAGACATCTGAAAGCAGCCGTGATAGAGAAGCTTTTTTTAATGTTTGATGTTTCGTTATGTTTTTATATATGTTGGAAGCCACCCAGAGTGGCTGGGGCAACCCAGTAAGATAGGTTGGGTATTATTATTATTATTATTGAATAGGACCAGTGGCGTAGCGTGGGGGGTGCAGGGGGGGCTGGCCGCACCGGGCGCAACATCTGGGGGGGCGCGCTCGCACTCGCGGCTCTCTGCCCCTGCTAAAATCCACGGGTTAGGGGGCACAAATTACTTGCCTTGCCCCGGGTGCTGACAACCCATGGTACGCCACTGAATAGGACATCCCTAATTTCAGCAGAGAAATGTTGGAGGATATGGGACGTTCAATTTCTTTATCAGGGCTGATCATAAGCGATAGGCCTGTTTTCCATAGGTTTATCTTTTAAATGGGATAAGATCAGGCATCCCCAATCTTTGGCCCTCCAGATGTTTTGGCCTACAACTCCCATGATCTCTAGCTAACAGGACCAGTGGTCAGGGATGATGGGAATTGTAGTCCAAAACATCTGGAGGGCCGAAGATTGGGGATGCCTGATCTTATCCCTTTTAAAAGCCCTTCAAGGATCAGTGTGCTTGTGCAGCAGAATTAAAGTATAACATTTCCCCCCTTTGTTCTTTTTCTTAAACCTTCCAGGTGCAGCTGGAAGGTTGCAGTTTTGAATGCTCCACCTGCTGGAAGTGCAACTGCAGAGATCATCCAGCGTGCTACTGAACAGCTTAACTCTGTCAGTGTTAAACTCAACTAGCCAAGATGGGAACCTGTTGAGGTGTTGCTTAGCAACCAGGCAGAGTGTCATGACACTTGCTGAGGCAGCACATGTCCTGACTAGCTGTGTAGTCCTGAGGGAATTTTCCCTCTGCGTATTTGGTTTAATGTCTCCCTGTTATATACAACGCCTGAAGTATGAAAGACAAAACCTCCCTGTTTATTTCTCCTCAGATTATACACAAATCTGTTCAGTTTGCTTAGTAAAGTGCTATGGATTCAAATCTGCACTCTGCTATGAAGCTCACTGGGCTGACCTTGGACTGGTCACCATCTCTCAGCCTGGTCTACTTTACAGGGTTGTTGTGAGGATAAACTGGAGGAGTAAAAGAATCTTGTATAATGCCTTGAGATGCTTAGGGAAAAGGTAGCATAATAATAATAATAATAATAATAATAATAATAATAATAATAATAACTAAGAGCAGGTTGTCTGCGGATGTGGGATTCATCTGGCCCCCTATATGTATCTTAGCAATCCTTCCTGCTCCCACTTGTAGGGATAACAGCTAAAACAGGAGCAGTAAGAAGATCCTCCCTTGGTGATGTGCAATCAGCATTTGTCTCCTCTTTTAACTCTGTTTTCAATGCACGATGCGATAACATAAACTCCGACTGCAGCCGACACACAGCACCAGTTGCACAGAAGATGAAACAAAGCAAACCTCACTCTCCAAAACAGCTGTGTCTGAATTTCACTGCTCCTTCTATCCTGATCGGACCGCGAGTCAATGGAATCAAGAAATGAAAGCCCACCTTCCTTCCAGCTTTTGCAAACCATTTCTTTCTGGGAATATGCTTCTGAATTAGCAGGGAACCCACAGAGCATGGCGAGGCACAGCTAAAAGTCCAAAGGCATCACCCTCCACCATTTCTACCATCTCCCTGTCCCCCGTTCGCCCACTGATGTAAATTCACGTCTTGATTCAACATACACAAGAGTCTACACGGGACTCAAAAGATCTTTCCCTAGATAGGTCCTCTTGCCTCCCTGCCTGCTTGTAGTAAACATGTCTGGAAGTAGCTTTGAGTTGCTTCCATGAGTAAGGTAAAGGTAAAGGGACCCCTGACCATTAGGTCCAGTCACAGATGACTCTGGGGTTGCGGCGCTCATCTCGCTTTATTGGCCAAGGGATCCGGCGTACAGCTTCCAGGTCATGTGGCCAGCATGACTAAGCCGCTTCTGGCGAACCAGAGCAGTGCACGGAAACGCCGTTTACCTTCCCGCAGCAGCGGTACCTATTTATCTACTTGCACTTTAACATGCTTTCAAACTGCTAGGTTGGCAGGAGCAGGGACCGAGCAACGGGCGCTCACCCCATCGTGGGGATTCAAACCGCCGACCTTCTGATCGGCAAGTCCTAGGCTCTGTGGTTTAACCCACAGTGCCACCTGCGTCCCTTTTCCATGAGTAAAGCAACCAATAAATATACAGTGGACGCTTGGGTTGCGAACATGATCTGTGCGGGATGCACATTCGCAACCCACAGCATTTGCTACCCACAGTGGCGCATCTGCGCATGCGTGGGTTGCTATTCGGTGCTTCTGCACATGCACAAAGTTTGATTTAGCGCTTCTGCACATGCATGACCACCGAAACCCGGAAGTAACCCGTTCTGATACTTCCGGGTTTCAGCGGTCTGTAACCCAAAAAAAACACAACCTGAAGCGTCTGTAACCCAAGGTATGACTGCAAATATCACCATCACTATCAATAAAGATTCATTAATGATAATAACAATTATTATTATCATTCAGCAATGATTAAGCAGCCAGGCTTCTGCAGCAAAGATGGGTTTGAGTACAACAACTAAAAATATAAGCGTAAACATAAACATAATACTTATCCTTAACTATTAATGATAATAATAATCAGTAATAATTCATTAAAAAATTATTAATCATTGTTATCATTCGTTTACTTTAAGCAATAATTAAGCAGCCAAGCTTTTGCAGCAAAGATGGGTTAAAAAGATTTTTTAAAAACTCAGAGTGCCTGCAAAACACTGCAATAAAACGCCTCTCCTCCTTCTTCTCATCAGCCCCCAGTATCCAGAAACAGTACGAAGGCAATGGATCATGAAAAAAGCCAATTTCCTACTTCAGGGATTAAACAGTGTTCTCTTTTGTACTGTTAAATCAAAGTTTTAAGTTATTTCCTCCCCCCACCCTCCTCCGCCAAAAGCAAAACTGATCCCTTACCCCCTACTCCTCCAACACACACAATTTAAATAAATACTCTCCCGAGAAACCACAACTGAATCCCAGACACATTGCTTCCTGGGCAATCAATAGCACAGATAAAAATCCTTTATGTTGTACTTCTTTGAGCAGGCCTATTGATAGAGCAAGAAAAATTAAGCTGCTACACAAGCCAAAGATAATTACCTTAACAAGGGAGAATATCAAGCGATCCAGGAATCCCTTTGTTCTCTTGAGGACAGGGAGAAATATACTGGGCTATGGTTGTTGGAGGTGGGTGGGAGACTGGTAGATTTTAAACAACCGTAAAACTTTGACATGTAATATAGCTTGCTTTCAAAAATAAACATAAATAAGATGTAGTATGGGGGGTGGGATCTTGTCTGGCAATGCCTTAAATTGGGGATCAACAACTTGAAGCTCAGCCCTGTCCCCACTCCCTGAAAAAGGATTGCCAGTTGGTGTCTCACTTGCCCTCTTCCATGCAAACAATTGGCCATCTTTTGGCAATACCTAAGGCAGCCATACTTAAAGCTATGGTTTTCCCAGTAGTGATGTATGGAAGTGAGAGCTGGACCATAAAGAAGGCTGATCGCTGAAGAATTGATGCTTTTGAATTATGGTGCTGGAGGAGACTCTTGAGAGTCCCATGGACTGCAAGAAGGTCAAGCCTCTCCATTCTGAAGGAAATCAGCCCTGAGTGCTCACTGGAAGGACACATCCTCCAATACTTTGGCCACCTCATGAGAAGAGAAAACTCCCTGGAAAAGACCCAGATGCTGGGAAAGATGGAGGGCACAAGGAGAAGGGGACGACAGAGGACGAGATGGTTGGACAGTGTTCTCAAAGCTACCAGCATGAGTTTGACCAAACTGCGGGAGGCAGTAGAAGACAGGAGTGCTTGGCGTGCTCTGGTCCATGGGATCACGAAGAGGCGGACACGACTAAACAATAAGGCAGCCACGCATTTGACTGATGGTGGTGGAGAATCAAGGCTGAGTATAAGCAGGGGGCATTAGGAGGGGTAGGAAAAGGGCCCAGGCTGTAGGATTTCCTTAGCGGTGCATACATAAAAGTAGATGGTAACACAGACGGTTCAAACCCAAGAGTTTTTTTGTCCCCACCCCCAATCAACCGCACTTGCCTTTTGCTTTTTTTATGAGTCATGCCGAAGGAAGCAACATATTTTCCTTTCCGTTGCAAAGAATTGGCACACATGCTGCAATTAAATAAAATGACAAATTGTCTTTATTTATATAACAAGTTGCAAGAGGAGAGAAAGTGCTAGGACATTCAGCCCAGATAAACCCGAAAATAACACATCCAGCTGGCACAGCAGAGCACTCCCTCGCCCAATATTATAGGATAGGGTGCCCCCCCACGCCCTGTTGGTTATGTCTACACTAAAGGGATTCATCCTCCGTGGTGGTCGGAACATGCCTGGGGGGCACATGCAGCCCCCGGAATGAGACAGACCTCTTCGGGCGTCTTCCTGATGAAGCATAGCCCGGGACGTTCACAAATCAGTCCCAATGCGCACCAGGAACACATATCAAAAGACATGGGCACGCTCAATCAGCAGAGTATAGCAGAAACAATTGTGGAGCAATTGTGTAGCATTCTAAGTGATTTATTAAGCAATATATACAGGACAACATAATCATGGAGTCCTCTCACATCTTCTCCAAGAGAGAGAGAGAAAGAAGAAGTACAAAAATACAGTACAGCGGAAGAGATAAGACTGGCTTCCATTCTTACAGTTTCCAAGCCTAGAAAGTAAACACTGACATGTGATGTAACAATCACACATCCAGCAACTGAGGAGTGAAATGCTAACAGGTGACAATCTGGCTCTCATTGTCTGCAGCCCATTTGCATTCCTGAAGGTTCCTAACCCTAACCTCAACTTTCTTCTACTGTTCTGTCCACAAACTTATGGTAAGGTTACTATGCGGAGCCTGCACACATTATTATGTCACCCACCAACAAGGCCACTGGCTGCTAGATCCCACTGCAAGAACTTAAGAGTACACTCCTGATTCCTTCCTTTGGAGTTTAGTTGTCTGGTGTCATGGTGTCTCCGAAAAATTTTACACATCACTTGGGAAGACAGGTGAACTAATCCCAGTGTACTGGAAAAAGCAAAGCACACCAGTGCTGAAGCAATGATTCTTCAACATCAACTTTGTTGGACTGGTCATGTTGTTTGGATGCCTGATTAATGTCTTCCAAAGCAACTACTCTCTTCCAAACTTAAAAATAGAAAGTGTAATGCTGGTGGTCAACAAAAGAGATTTACAGACTCTCTCAAGACAAATCTTTAAAAAATGTAGTATAAACACCGAAAACTGGGAAACACTAGCCTGCAAGCACTCCAATTGGAGAACAGCCTTTCAAACTCAGGCTGAAAAGGAGGAATGTGCTAAGAGGTAGGCACGCTTGGCAAACCCTCACCGTCATCAACTCCCGCCCGGAATCCTATGTCCCTACTGTGGAAGGACATGGGGATCCAGAATTGGCCTTCACAGTCACTTATGGACTCACTGTTAAGACACTGTGTTCATGGAAGGCAATCTTACGCAGCTACGAGTGATCACCAAAGAAGAAAGAAGATGTTAGGTGACTAACAGGTTGGTGGCCTCACTCACCTGTCAAAGTGGCATGTAGGGGCACAGGATCTAACCCACTAGGCAGGTCCTGTTCCCCACCCCCTGGTCTCTAGTGTCGCAATACGTGGTTGTCAGCGAATTCCATAAATGAATTATGTGTTGATGTCAGGGACTGGCTGGGCACTGAGGGGCAGGGGCTGGATATTGAGGAGTGGGCATCAACCGGGAAAAGAGGGGGGTTGGAGACTGACTTGGAAGATGGAATCAGTGAACTAGAGGAACTTGTAATGGCTGGGAGATGAGAGTCAGAGGCGGGAGAAGCTGCAGAATTGGAGAATGAAGAACAGGTGCAAGAGGAGATAGAGAGAGAGGTCAGGCTGATGTAGAATCAGGGACTTCCACACCTCCTCTCCCTGCCTCCACCATTTCTGCTCCACCATCTTCAAGGACCAGAAGAGGATTGAAACAGGAGGAGCAGAAGCAGGCTGCACTCAAGTGCAGTCTTCCTCTGCTTATGTACAGCTCGGGGTTGGGGGAGGGAGATACATAAGCTGAGGTTGCGGATGGGGCCCTCCCAGATTCATACTTTTATAATTCATAAACCATATCCGAATAAATTACAAATCTTTAGGCATTGTGTGAAGACATTTTCATTTCAGAGTGCATTTAGGGATGTACTGTATTGAATTTTGTTTCCAAGTACTTGTTTTGTTTTTCTATGTGGCTTACATCACAGTCCCATATGTGTTTCCTCAGAAGCTCTGTTGAGTTCTACAGAACTTACTTCCCAATAAATATGTGCAAGACTGAAGCCTTAATCTGTTGTTGTTGTTTAGTGGGCTTTATCACTGCTACTTTGGGGGGTCTTATATAGGTCAAAAAATGAAATGGAAATGTCCTTAAATGTCCTTCACCAACCTGGTGCCCTCCACCTGTTTTTGACTATATCTCTCACCAGCCCCAGCTAGTCATGTGCAGACTGGGGCTTATGTGACTTATAGTTCAACACAGCTGGAGGGCAATAGCTTCTGAATAGCTTGAAAATATTATTGGGCTCCCCTCCCCGTATCCATGAGTGGCACAGCAGACGTAAGCAATGATTATTTTGCCAAAAGCATTGATGCTGCAAGGGAGGGCTAACCTTGGGCTAGATTATACCCGCGGCAACTATAACGCTGGCATTGTTCCATCCAAGTTAATGGAGACATGCCAGCATGCACGGGCAAGAGCCTATTGACTAGCCTTGTTCAGTGCTAAAATGTTTCAGAATAATCAATACAAGGTATGCATTGTCTGAGAGTTTTTATATTCTTGCCTGTTTGGCTAATGATCGATTTGTCATAACAGTGGTACCTCGGGTTACAGATGCTTCAGGTTACAGACGCTTCAGGTTACAGACTCCAGTAACCCAGAAATAGTACCTCAGGTTAAGAACTTTGCTTCCGGATGAGAACAGAAATCGCACGGTGGCAGCAGGAGGCCCCTTTAGCTAAAGTGGTGCCTCAGGTTAAGAACAGTTTCAGGTTAAAAACAGACCTCTAGAACAAATTAAGTGCTTAACCCGAGGTACCACTGTAATGCAAGAGGAGACTTAGATCAACGCTGTCATTCAAGAAGAGTATTTTCTAGCTATGCCCGAGGAACCTGGGAGTTCCTTAGAAACGTGTCATGAGACTTCTCTGTTGGAAGTGCAACAGCAGAGATCATACTGTGTGTTACTTGAGGGTTAATTCTATTATCAGAAAGTCAACTAGCCGAGAGGGGGATGGATGGAGGCATTACTTAGCAACTAGTCAGGGTAGCAAGATCTCTGGTGAGGCAACACATGTTCTAATTGGCTGTGTCATTCCAAGGGAGTCTTTTCTTATGTATGTTTGATTGAACTTCTCCCTGGAATAGACCTCATGCTATAATTAATACCCTGTTCTTGTTAAGTTTGCTTAGTAAAGTATTATTGGGATTTATTTTCTCTTTGGACCTTGTGTTATTTAAGTGACTTTGCAAACATTCCCAGTGCTAACATCAGAAATAATGGCGAAAAACCCTTCCAACACCAGAAATTGCTCAACCCACCACAAGAAGTTGATACAGTGGTACCTCGGGATACACACACTTCAGGTTACATACGCTTCAGGTTACAGACTCCGCAAACCCAGAAATAGTGCTTCAGGTTAAGAACTTTGCAGTTTCAGGTTAAGTACAGACCTCCGGAACGAATTAAGTACTTAACCCGAGGTACCACTGAATTCAACAAAGGACAAGAGGAAAATAAATTCCATAGATTTGGGATGGGGTTTAGGAGTTGTTTGAAAACTGATACACATTTGAGGCCCATCAGAGTGAGGAACACGTCACAGAACACAAGAACACAGGATTTTCAGGTGACATTGTAAGTCACAAAGAATCCCAGCTTTATGCAAATTACTTTACAGGAAAGGGCTACATCACTACAAACCTTCTATTGACAGTTTCATGTGCTTTTAGATGTTTATAATTGTTTTACAAAATAACACACAATGCAGGCTTTCCTTGGCAAACAAACTATTGTTGGAAGCGTTCCCTGAAGGTATGAAATCTGGAAGGAAAAGCAAGATGGCACTAAGGGCCCATTCCTCTTACACTAAGTAAAATTCACACTATAACACACACATGCATCTCTCCCAGAGGTCCTCCCCCAAAACAACAACAACAAGGAGCTGGCTTTTCCGTACAGTGCAATATCAGAGTTTTTAATTGGTAATGAGTTATTGAATGGTTTGGCTGGAAATGGCTATGAAATTTTAATGACTCTAAAAGCCCATCTTGTCGCGTTGCAGCAGGGGTTTTGCTGGCCTTTAAAAAAAGACTCGGGACCCAAGACCATGACATACATTTACATAACATCTGTATATGCCAATTTATCTGCGTAGATCCAAGCTCAGGCGAATTTTCAGAGGGTAAAAAGTTATTGCTCTCAAGGCTTACTCTGATCTACAGGCTGGCAACAATATTTCTGGGTTTGCTGTATGCCTGGTGTGGGGAACCTTTGGGTCTCAAGATGCTGTTGGATTACAACTCCCATCAGCCCCAGAAAGCAGGGCCAATGGCGGGAATGATGGGAGTTGTAGTTCGTAATCACTTGGAATGGCAAAGGTTCCCCACACCTGCTGTATGCAAATTGGATGAAGGGATGGATGAATCTGTCTACCTCCTGTGGCGTTTGCCTCCTAAGTGGGTCATAAGGAAAGGGTTAAATGAGTGTGATGTGATTGGCCAGTGGGAACTCAAGGGGGGGAGTTAGAGTTAGAGTTGGTGTTGTGTGGAAGTCAGTTGAGGGTTGGGAGTTGGAGAAGGAAGAGGGAGGATAAGTCTGTGGGTTGGTCGAGTTGTGTGGTGAGAGAGTGAGAGGAACTATTAGGTGGAGTCAGATAGATAGTTGGGACAATCAGTTTGAAGTTGTTAGGAACGAATAGGTCAGTAAAGTAACTAAGATTAAGAAACTGACAAGAAAAAATAACGGAAACCTTAAACTTGTTCATGCTTATAAAAATAAACTTGCTTATTTGTTAATGTTAACAACTGTCTGGACTCCGTGTGTACCCGTGAGAAACGGGTTTGTGGCAGCGAAGAGGCAATCACAGTGGTGGCACAGGGATCAATAGACCATCAAACGTCCGGGGACCCTGTGTGATCGCCACACCTCCACTGCCTTGGGGCACAATTTTGGGAGAAGAAAAGGCTAAGGAGTAAAGACCACACAAATCTGGAGTAGAGTCCCTAAGGCAGTTGGATGGTGCCTTGTAAGCCACATCTTGGCAACTCCTGCGACCAAGCTGGTGCCAAACGTATTGCTCTGCTTTCCTTTGGAGAACATCAGTGAGGCCGAGAGGGGGCCTTGTTGTCTGGGCAGCCCAATATCTCCATTCACATTGCCCAGGCTTGTGCCCCGCAGAGGTCCCACAGTGCTGTTAACGCATAGGTTTGGCTTCACCCTTGGAGGTGCAATCCAATGTTTCTCTCCCAACAGATGAATGCCAACAACAATACCACTTTAAACAGCCACACCTTCCCACAAAGAATCATGGGGACTGCAGTTTGTGGAGGGTGCTGAGAGTTCTTAGAACCCCTGTTCCCATCACACAGCAACAATTCTTAGCGTTTCCCATCCAACACCTAACATGACTTCTCCCTCATTCACACACACTTCGGTGGAATCTACACACATATTAAAAAAAGCTGTGAAAATGCTTTTTAAAAAAATACACATTTTCAAAAACACATTGAATCTTGCATAGCTCACTGTCGCCATCTAGTGTCACATTTGTATATTGCAATTTATATTTAAAACGTTTTATTTGCAACTGTGTAGCTGAGTCCTTCTTCTCCCTCCCAGTCAGATACATATACTTACAAGTCCCCTGTCAGCAGTCGATACACTGCAGGAACATTGAGCAACCATTGAGCGACAGAATCTGTGCCACAACGGGAAAGCAAATTAAATGTGTGAGCGGTAGGGTCTCACTGTGTTTTCCAGCACACCAAGCCAACCTGTATGCTAGCTTTTTTTTTAAGTTCATAAGAAGAGCGAGTGCAGAAGGCCCAGGGCATGGCATAAAGCCCCTGAACCACTCACTAACAATGCCACCTCTCTGAAGAGTTTGCTATGCTCTTCCCCTCCCTTCCCCCCCTTTCTGCATTTATGCAACAGATGTTTATGGACTATAGAGATGTCTCACTCCCACTCAAATGGAAAAGCAAAGCTGTAACTGACAAAAGCAGTTCCAGAACTGGCAGTTAAAATAGTCAAGTTTCCCGGGAACACAAAGCCATTTATGATTAACTAAATTTGCCACGGAAAGCACAGAGATCACTTAGCACCGCAAGCTGTTTCAGACGCGACACCTTCGCAATCGAGATGCATAGCCCTGCATATATCTCTTGTCACAAACACACTACACGAGTGTCTGCTCCATCACGTCCACATGCATGCAAAATAGAAAGCAACGAAACGTTCCCATCGCTGCCAAGGGCAGCTGGGTTCATGTCTGGGCATCTGAAGTGTGATTCTCACTTCCTTTCCCCCCATTTAAGCTTGGCATCTGTTCCTGCTCATATCCTCATCTGTGGGGATGTGGTTGGGGGTCAGCCTTACCCATATGCCTCCTCCAGCTCCTCCCTGTACTCTCTACCTGGGTGCTTCCAGAGAAACACAGCCCAGCCCTCCTCACACACTGTGTAACGCTCTCCCCAGAGAGGCTCGCCTGGCACCGTCATTACATGTCTTTAGGCACCAGGAAGAAATATGCCTCTTTACCAAGGCCTGTTGTTGTTGTTTAGTTGTTTAGTCATGTCCGACTCTTCGTGACCCCATGGACCAGAGTATGCCAGGCACTCCTGTCTTCCACTGCCTCCCGCAGTTTGGTCAAACTTTTGCTGGTAGCTTTAAGAACACCGTCCAACCATCTCGTCCTTTGTCATCCCCTTCTCCTTGTGCCCTCAATCTTTCCCAACATCAGGGTCTTTTCCAGGGAGTCTTCTCATGAGGTGGCCAAAGTATTGGAGCCTCAGCTTCACTATCTGTCCTTCCAGTGAGCACTCAGGGCTGATTTCCTTCAGAATGGATAAGTTTGATCTTCTTGCAGTCCATGGGACTCTCAAGAGTCTCCTCCAGCACCAAAATTCAAAAGCATCAATTCTTCGGCGATCAACCTTCTTTATGGTCTAGCTCTCACTTCCATACATCACTACTGGGAAAACCATAGCTTTAACTATACGGACCTATGGCTATTAAATAATCCACGGCCTTCGAAAGTGTGGGGGAGAGGACTGCCATTAACTACTTTATCATTGTCTCTCTGTCAGTATTTTTTTATTATGCTTTTCTTATTGATGTTCTGTATTTTTTTTTTTTATGTTGTACACCGCCCTCAGATCTTTTGATAAAGGGTGGTATATAAATTGAAACAACAACAACAACAATGCCAGACACTGGCAGGCTTTGCATCCAGGCTGCCCTTTGCCCAATTCCCACAAGTCACCTGGGGTTTGCCTTCTTGGGCATCAAGTCCCCATCGCCGTGGCAACAGAGGCACTGATCCCTGTGGTTTTGGCTTGGAAGCCACTCGGTATGTTGCCAAGGCAACAGTTGCTCCACCATCCACTTTAAGCCAACTCCAGCTCCTCTGCGGCTTCCTAACATTCATCTCTTGGGTGTTGGGTTCTGAGGCTGGGGCGATGTTGGGTCCTGGACACACTGAACTGTGTGTGTACTGGGTGAGTGAGGGGCTTAAAAAGGTTAAGGGACCCCTGACCAATAGGTCCAGTTGTGGCCGACTCTGGGGTTGCGGCGCTCATCTCGTTTTATTGGCCGAGGGAGCCGGCGTACAGCTTCTGGGTCATGTGGCCAGCATGACTAAGCCGCTTCTGATGAACCAGAGCAACACCGTTTAACTTCCTGCCAGAGCAGTACCTATTTATCTACTTGCACTCTGACATACTTTAGAACTGCTAGGTTGGCAGGAGCAGGGACCAAGCAACGGGAGCTCACCCCGTTGTGGGGATTTGAACTGCCGACCTTCTGATCAGCAAGTCCTAGGCTCTGTGGTTTAACCCACAGTGCGGGGCTTACAACCTTCTTTTTCTTCCTTCTTTCCTCTAAAAAGATGTAGGGAATAAATGAAGGAACCTCAGATCATAACAGCATGGAGCGACATCCATGAAGATGTCTCCACACCCACTGACTGGCAGCAGAACATGTGAACTGACGCCATGGAAAAAGCATCTCATTTAGAGATGATATGAGTCCGTATAAAAATTCTGCCTGTAATCTTGGATCTGAAAACCTAGTCAGGCTCATCATCCTTGTGGTTGCACTGGCTGCGATTAACCAGGGGTGAATGACACTCTGCAGATGGCGCTCTGTCGATATTGTTTTTTTCCAAGGTTGATTCTTGCCTCTGGAAGGCCTGCTTGGAAAAGGCCTGTCTGACACCTAGGCTGGATCTAGACACACCAGAGAAGCGTTTCAGTTAAACACGTTGTAAATCTAAACAGGGAA
This sequence comes from Podarcis tiliguerta, assembly GCF_965153285.1. NCBI lineage: Eukaryota > Metazoa > Chordata > Lepidosauria > Squamata > Lacertidae > Podarcis > Podarcis tiliguerta. Next base: position 14,042,481 of record NC_139536.1, on the reverse strand, counting down.
AACAGGTAGAGAGAAATGGGGCTCCACAGCGCCACCTGGTAGCACGGTGTTATATTGCATATACAACACATATAAGTCGCTTTTTCTTCTTTCCAATCTAGTGGAGTCCCTAAATTACATTGTGTTGGTAATTTCTGCTTCCCCCAAATTTTAATCTGTGTAATGCCTCAGTCTGCTGCATGCTTTTATTTCAATACTGAAAAACAAAGCACCACCTGAGTTGGCACTCAGCTGTGTCAGTATGCATGAACAAGATTAATACACAATTACAGTGGGATTTCAGGGCACATTGCTGTGCCTGCATTATGGAATTAAAGCACTAGAATGGGAAATTACTTAGTTACATTGCAGAGAAGGGCTGCATCACAGCGAACCTTTTATTGACATTCTTAAATAAGATAAGAATCTGCCTTAAACCAACTGGTCCATCTAGTTCAGGACTGACCAGCAGCAACTCTTCAACCTCAGGTCTAGGGGCAAAAGCAGCCTCTTTAACAGACCCACCAGATTCTTCCCCATGTCACAGTCTCTCTCCTAAGGGCACAGTCTTCACCAGCCCTGCTTTGCTCCCTCCTTGAATGCTTTTGCCTTGCTGGGACATATCCTGGAGCTCTGATAATGCTGCCCTGGATCAGAGCTGACCCAAGACGGCCTCGGTCCAGTATACCTGAAGGAGCGTCTCCACCCCCATCGTTCAGCCCACTGAGGTCCAGTGCTGAGGGCCTTCTGGCGGTTCCCTCACTGCAAGAAGCCAAGTTACAGAGAACCAGACAGGGGGCCTTCTTGGTAGTGGCACCCGCCCTGTGGAACGCCCTCCCACCAGATGTCAAAGAGAAGAACAACTACCAGACTTTTAGAAGACATCTGAAGGCAGCCCTGTTTAGGGAAGCTTTTAACGTTTAACAGACCACTGTATTTTAATACTTTGTTGGAAGCCGCCCAGAGTGGCTGGGGAAACCCAGCCAGATGGGTGGGGTATAAATAAACTATTATTATTAATTATTGTTGTTGTTGTTCATTTTGGCACCAGAGGTGAATCACAAAATGGTGGTGCCCCCCACACTAGGGAAGAAGCGGCAAATGAAGATCTGCAAGCAGAGAATAAATATCTACATTGGGAACAAGGATGAAGACAGGAAGTTCCTCTTATTTTCCAACAGGAAGCTGTTGAGGCGGCGGCGGGGGGGGGGGGAGGCGAAGCTGGGGAGGAGACAGATCTGGTCTCCAAGGAGCACACCATGGTTGTTGTTGCCACGGTGGCAGGCAGCAACAGTGGGTGATGCCTGCCTTGGAGGTCAGATCTGCGGCCCTTGCAGATCCTGCTGCCTGAAGAAGTTGCCTCACCTTGTCTTATGGGTGGGCCAGCCCTGGCCAGGATAGAGGATAGAGAGGGGTGTGTGAGTGTGGTCTGCTCCTGTACAAAGCTAAAATTCATTTCCATTGCTCCACCTGCATTTAGCCTCTGGCACCGCTCACCACTGGCACATGGCTCCTGGGAGGAAATGTGGCCCTCAGGAAGAAAAAAGGCTCCTCATCCAAACCTTCAATTCTTGATCTGAAGCCATGGTTTGTTAAATCTGGATTCCTTGTGCGCCATTATCTCGGGGGGGGGGGGGAATACAAGCAGAAACACCTGCAATAAAGTTCCCTCTTATTTGATTGACTTGCTTCTTTAAGAGGACTCTTCCTGAGGGCCTAATGTGAATCTTAGGTTTCTGCCACACGTGCACATACATGAATTAATTTGTTTGAGTATGAACAAACTACCAGCTCATCCACCCTCAAGTAGGTTTACTCATTGTGGTAACTGCTTCCTGGAGAGCATCCCTACAACAGGTCATCCTTGACAGAAACCTCTGTTCTTCTTTCACCTATTGCTTCAACGTAATGCTTTTCTTTGATTCACATTCTTGCAGCATCTGAGTAACAGGCGCACACAAAGAAAACCCCTCAACAAGTCTGTTGAAACTCATTTATTCTGAGATTGCTGGTAAGTGTTCTGTACTAACAGAGCTACCTCAAAATAGATCTCTCGGGAGTGTAAGCCTTTCCAGATAGGGATGGGCGAGTTCTCCAAATATTCACCTTGGATAAACCCAGAAAAATATGTGATTTCTTCCAGGGGAAGAAAAAGTCAGACTTATAACATTTCCCCAAGCCAGTCTGGGAACCTGGACACATGCTTCTGTCCATGCCATTCCTCAGCCTTCCAACCAGCCATCGGCAACAGCCCCCTTGCCAGAAATACATCTCTCATAGTCCCCTGAACTTTGAGCCCTGACATGCTGTTCTTCAGCACCTCAGGATGTAACCTCCCTCTTCTTGTCTCCTGCTGCATCTCTCTCACCTGCAGTGAAGGGAAAGAGGTGTATATTTGGGTTGGGTGGCAGCAAGGGCTGACAATAACAAGGGAGGGGAGCCAACAGTTATTCTCTGGCTTGGATTTCAATTTGAGCCGGAGAAGAATTTAAACGCTTAAAAAGCCTGCTTCTCTCTCAAATTAGGCTGTATGGGCTTTTGCAAGCTTGCACGGGGGGAAATTCACTGCCATATCTATTGCTGGAATGGACTTGCATAGCCACATAGACAAATTCACAGCACTACACAAGTTCTAGATTCCACTGGGGTTTGCTAAACACAAAAGACTAGATGAGGAATGGATTCCATTGTAGGATTCCAGGGCTGACACTGATTTTTGTGCAGCTGGTTGTTGTTGTTGTTGTTGCTGCTGCTGCTGTTAAGCAGCAGTTATAAAATTGTGCTCTTTTGAATAAGTCAACAGGAACACAGAAGCACTTATCAAGCAGTACATGGATGGGCTGAACTTAATATCTATGAGGAAAATGGCAGAATGTAGCAGCCGTCCAGCAACTGCACTGCTTTCGAGCACAATATGAGTCCTGCCTAATAAAAGTGGCTGAATCTGTATGCCAAGGTACCTGAAAAGACTGCTTTTTCCACAGTGACTCATTGTGATCCCCACAATGTTAGCCATGCATTTCATTTAGAAAGTGAACCCAGACAGAATCCATTAAGTTAACCCCTGTCAAGGCTGGAGTTCATGGAATCTGAGCTCTGCTTTTGCTGTATCTGACTGATGTTACTCTGGCAGAGGAGCCAGGAAGCCAAAGAAAGCAGCTTGGGGGAACCACACCAGTCACTATGGTCACCTGGTCCTGTTGAACTGGTAGCTGCGGAACCTTCATCTTGCCATCTGTAGTGATGTCACTCAAGTGTGGAAAAAAGAAGGCCTGAGGTGCCTGCGGCAGCACTGCAACCTTGGGGCCTGCTTAGGGATGGGAGAGGACATTGCTTGGTCTGCTTTTTGTAGGACCAGCTCAATCCCATTCTTCTGAGCTTGAAGGGAATGCAACTCCCATTTGGGTTGTGTGCCACTCCAGATTTTGCAGTGCATTTTAGATAATAATAATAATAATAATAATAATAATAATAATAATAATAATTTTTTATTTATACCCCAGCCTTCCAGTTCAGAAAACTGGACTCAGGGTGGCTAACAACAAATCTAAAACACTTAATTGATGCAACAAAAACAGCATAAAATACCGTATAAAACGTGAATAACAATAAATTCACAATTCAAAAATCAATTTAGGGGGAAATCCATCTAATAAACATTAGATGATCATCAGGGCTAGCTAGCTAAATTAGTCCTATTTGGGCCAGCAAGGAGACTAGGGGAGAATTAGCTGTGGGATCCCAGAGTGGGTAATCTTCATAAAAAGGGGAGAGGGAGGAAAGGAAGGGGAATAAAAGATTAGTCTAATTTCAAATTGAAAGCCAGGTGGAATAGCTCTGTCTTACAGGCCCTGCGGAAGGAAGATGCACCCAAAGTGTGTGTGAAGACCTGTATTTTATGTCATGGATGTATACAAAATTTGTATCACACTGGGGAGTGTATTGAAAAAGAGTGTCTTACATAAAAGTGCGTATTTCACATTAAAAGAAACAAATTCCCAGGAATGCTGCACTATAACTGCATTGGACAGCACCGAAGCTGAGCAATCCACCAGTTCTTAACGCGAGCAAATCAGCTAAGCACCTTGTGTAAGCTTTCCACATAGCAAAAGTGTATTGTGTGAACAGAGACATTGGTTTAATGCCAGGAGAAGCAGCTGGGAAACAAAATGCAAGTCAGAAACATGGAGAGATAGCTGGGCTGGGAAAATGGCAATCGGGACAGTTGAGAGTTTGGCATCATGGAAGAACAGAACAGAAAAGCAGAAAAGGTGATAGCATGAGGGTAAGAGAACTTGGATTGATGTGCGGTATAAAATAAGACCCAGGACTGTTGTGAGCAGTAGGAGCTATAACTCCATCAATGAGTCCTGGAAACTGCAAAAGCCACAAGCGTGAAGGCCATCATTCACCATTATTTATTCCCTCAATATATTCCAGAATAGGCGATCAAATGCAAGGATGTCTCCCTAATCTTGCGAGAGAAAGGTGAACTCCCTCTTCATTTCCCAAGCACTCTGTGACGGATGAAGAAATGTTCGGGACAGGGCAATGGGACAATCTCACCAGAAACAAGCAATGTTAAGGCTATCCGGAAGAAGAGAACACTGTTGTTATTTTTTGGCTGACTTTTGCAATCTAATTTACTTGGGCAAGAAATGAACTTGACTTTTCTCCAAGCCGCATCAGAGTGTTTTACAGTAGCATTGATTTGTAATTCTCCAATAATTAAATACAAGCATTGAGTCTGTTCAATGAGGGGCATTTTCTTAGTCATCATTTTCCTTCTGGCTTCCAGGAAGGTCCTTGCTCCAAGATAATATCATTACGATGGCTTGGTAGTGAAGAGGTTTTTTTTACTCTGAAATGTATAAAATAGCATGGACAGTCTCTCCCCACCCATCCCCACCCCTTGCCTCCAGCGTACACACAGAACATATGGAAGTTCCTCACATGGCATTTGTCTATTTATGAATGTACAATGACACACTAATAAATGTTGACAGCACCCTTAATGAGATCATGAGTGTACACTGGTGTATGCCCAGAGAGTGAGGAAATACAACTATATTTTCAGATGTTCAAACACACACACAAAATGCTGGAGATTGTTAGCATTCACATGTAAACATTAATATTTACAAGCTTTGGAGTGTGATAATAATAATGCATGCAAATGTAGAAAGATGCTCAGGCCCACTGATTGAGTGGCTGAATGTGTCTGTGGGATGCTTAATCCAGAATGCAGCAGCTAGACTGGTGACTGGGAGTGGCCGCTGGGACCACATAACCAGGGGCGGAGGAAGGGGAGTGTGGTGGGTGCGGATCACCCTGGGTGTCACCACTGAGGGGAGTGACAAAATGCCGGGGCGGCACTCATCGCAGGGCCTGCAGTCTCTCCCAGGAGAGACATGTGGCTTGGGCGCACACAGGCTCTGCACTGCCCAAACGGTCCGCCCGCTGCCTCCCCCCAAATGGTAGGGTGGCTGAGTGGGAGGAGGCAGGCAGTCTCTGGAGGCCTCACTGTGCCACCCCAGGCGCCCAAGAGGCTTCCTCCACCGCTGCATATAACATCGGTCCGAAAAGATTTTTACTGGCTCCCAGTACATTTCCTTTGAAGCCCTAAAAGGCCTCAGCCCAGTATACCTGAAGGAGCATCTCCACCCCCCTTGTTCAACCCAGACACTGAGAACCAGCACGAGGGCCCTCTACTGGTTCCCTGATTGCGAGAAACGAAGTTACAGGGAAGCAGGCAGAGGGCCTTCTCAGTAGTGGCACCCTCTCTGTGGAATGTCCTCCCACCAGATGTCTAGGAAATAAAGAATTACAGTGGTACCTCGGGTTAAGAACTTAATTAGTTCTGGAGGTCTGTTCTTAACCCGAAACTGTTCTTAACCTGAATCACCACTTTAGCTAATGGGGCCTTCTGCTGCTGCCATGCTGCTGGAGCACAAAGCCACTTCCGGGACCTGGCAAGGAGGTGGGGTTGCGGGCTTCACGCCCACCCCACGTGCGCGGGGGCTGGGTTGCAGCCCCCACGAGAGCAGGGGAATCCCATCCGCGCCGTCTGCCCAGCCAGCCAATCAGGTGGCGGGGGGGGGGGCGTGGCCTGCCCTATTTAGGTGGCAAGGTATTATTATTATTATTATTAATTATTATTATTATTATTATTATTATGCTACTCAATGATTTAGAGCCTGAAGATTTTCCAATTAATAGAAAACTATAGCACATAGTTGTAAATAACCCTCAAAACTGGGGACCCAAGTTCCACCCCCAAATGGTGTAATATTGCGGAACTCACATCCTTTTTGCAGGCTTTCCACTCTTGTCTGTTGGCCACTGTGTCAACAGGATGCTGGACCAGATGGTCCACTGGCCTGATCCTGCAGGGTTCTTCTTATGTCCTTATGGTTAGGCCACACAATTCCTTCCTGACCTGGCGCTCTCCATGTTGTGTCACCACCATAACCACAGGCAATTGGGGCTGATGAGAGTTGGAGTCCAGCAGCATTTAGAGGCCACCAGGTTGACGAAGGCTGGGGTACACAGCCATGTATATACATTTAACTAAGGCCCCAACTGCACTATATATTTAACACATCATCATGCCACTTCAAACAGTCACGGCGTCCCTCAAAGGATCATGGGAAGTGTGGTTTGCTAAGGGCGTTGAGACTTGTTAGTGAACCCCTCACAGTGCTACAATTTCAAGAGTCAATCTCCCTTCCCAAGGAACTCTGGAAATAAGAGTGCCAACTTGGCCCCACAGCTGTGGGTGCCCAGGGCCATGGGTGCCACACAGCATGCAAGGCCCTGGCACGGAAATTTATGAGTGCCCGTCCCCTACATGGGGAATTTTGTGGGTTCTCAGGCACCCAGGGCCCTAGGGAGTTGGCACCTATGTCTGGAAATCTTGGTTCTGTGAAGGGACTAGGGGCTTCCTAATAACTGTCAGCACCCTTAACAAACTACACTCTCCAAGATTTTCTGGAGGGGAGCCATGACTGCTTAACAAATGGTATGAACAAATGGTATGATAACTGCTTTAAATGCACAGTGCGGTTGGGGCTTAGAATGCATTCGTTCCCATTCTAAAAAAGCAAAGTGTGTGTTTGCATGCATGTCTCATAAATGTGTCTAGCCTGCAGGCTGAGTATTGACTGTTGCACAAAGCCCCGTTCCCATAAAACAGGCCGTGAAGCTATGCAATAAAATAAAGAACAGCGAGAAGGGGGAGCGAAAGAGAAATCGGAGCTCTAATGCCTTGTTTATGTACCCTTTAGAGTGTCTTGGAGAGATGCTCAGGAGTCCCCAAGCAAGCTTTCACTCAGAGGTCCCTCTGATTAAGGCAATACATATTGAAACACTCTAATATTAATGTGCAATTTACTAAGCAGGGGTGGTTGGAAAGAGAAGAAAAGCAATCTTGAGAAATACTTTAACTAAGCAGCAACAGAGCACACTGGCCACTTTAATTCTTTTTTTATTAAGTATGTGCTTTATTGGAACTCCCAATAACATATTTTTCAAGACCCAGCTCCACTGCTGTGTGATTAGTAGGACTAAACCTTGTTTACAGCTCAGCCTTTGAGAGTAAAATTAGGTTTTCCTTTTGTCCCCCCAGGGAGTAGTTCATAAGTGGCGACAAGTTTAAATTGTAGCAATCCTCTACCAAAGAGTCTGCCAAGCCCTCATTTGTTCCCCTTTCCCACATGCTTACATCTCCTCAACCTTGGCAAAGGGCAAGCCAATTCAGAGCCACAGAAGACATCATTTAACATGTGCAAAGAATGCACAAGGACCAGAGAGGCTGATTCTTATTAAACATCTCCACAGTACTTTAATTGGCAGAAATGCTCAACAGTCCACATCTCATTTCACATCCAAGGAAAATGTTCAGAATGTTGGCCATTGTCTTATTCTCTTTTTATACCTGAAAAGGGAACAACTTGCTAACCTGTGGCTGTCCTGATGCCATGGGATTCCCTTTGGGCCCAGAAAATATGGCCAATGCTCAGGGCTTATAAGAGTTGCAGTTTAGCAACCTTGGGAAGGTCACAGGTTGCCCATCTCTGCCTTAGACCTTGCAGTGACTTTGTGACTGTGCTAGGATTTGTCCTAAAAAGAAGAAGATAATGTCCACTGGTCCCATCACCTCCTGGCAAATAGAAGGGGAAGAAATGGAGGCAGTGAGAGATTTTACTTTCTTAGGCTCCATGATCACTGCAGATGGTGACAGCAGCCACGAAATTAAAAGACTCCTGCTTCTTGGGTGAAAAGCAATGACAAACCTAGACAGCATCTTATAAAGCAGAGACAACAAAGGCCTGTATAGTTAAAGCTATGGTTTTCCCAGTAGTGATGTATAGAAGTGAAAGCTGGACCATAAAGAAGGCTGATCGCCAAAGAATTGATGCTTTTGAATTATCCAATTGGAGGAGACTCTTGAGAGTCCCATACACTGCAAGAAGATCAAACCTATCCATTCTGAAGGAAATCAGCCCTGAGTGCTGACTGTAAGGTCAGATCCTGAAGTTGAGGCTCCAATACTTTGGCTACCTCATGAGAAGAGAAGATTCCCTGGATAAAAACTTGATGTTGGGGAAGATTGAGGGCACAAAGAGAAGGGGACGACAGAGGACGAGATGGTTGGACAGTGTTCTCGAAGCTACCAGCATGAGTTTGACCAAACTGCGGGAGTCAGTGGAAGACAGGAGTGCCTGGCGTGCTCTGGTCCATGGGGTCACGAAGAGTCGGACATGACTAAACAGCAACAACAAAGTGCACTGCCCAAGTGAGTGCACGAGTTCTGAGAGAATCTGAATATCCTCCTGGTTTCTCAGTAAGATTGTGGCTTACAACCCATTTGGTCAATTCTTGAAATGCATATTTTACAAAATGGGATCAAAAGCAAAGAGAACACAATCCTAGGCAAAGCCCAGAAGAATTCCAGACCCAGAGTAGCTGTGTCTCGTTCCAGTAACAGACAGTTGGAGTGGGGAGGTGTTGAGCACATCCAAGTTAGCAGTCAACAACAATACATCAACAGAGTAAGGGGGCGAAAAAAGTGTCAACACCACACATACTACATTTTTTTTTTGCAGTGAGAAAACCAGCCTTAATCCTGCTGGGTGGCCAGGAAAACTATAGGCATGAAAAGGAGAATTCGCTGAATGCCAAGATCCAGGTTTGGGGCAAGCACTCTTTGGCGAGAGAACCCCAACAGAGATTTAAAATTACAAAAAGTGCAGTGAAGTAAAGTGTGAAAATGTAGGCTGCTAGACCTTTAAAATATGCCCTTCTAAGTTCCTTCCAAAATTCCCCCCTTCCCTTAGCCTAGAAAAAGACCACACATTTGGTAAGTTAAAAATGGCTTACTTACAAACTCTTCCAAAGGTCAGATTCATGTGCTTTCCCTTACAGCATTCAGAAAATGTTGGACGGGCAGTACAATTTGCCTTAGTTACAGTGGTGAAAGTGCCTAAATTACTGGTATAGGAAGACAAGAATGGCTTGTAAGAGCCATGTGGTCTGAGCTGCAGTAACCTGCTCAAAACCTCTTCATGCACTGAGCTTCTCTAGTAGACGGAAGGGAACAGAGGCTTGATTACCTAGTCCCTCACAAAGTGAGCTAAGCCTGGCAGGGCAACTTACTCTAGGATCTTAATCCTTTAATGCATCAATTAGACTTAAACATCTTGGTTATATGAGGCTGGGTATCCCACAAATCCTTGCTAAGACAAAGCGTATTCAGCAGAACACTGCCAAGTTTGCAAATTAATTTTATTTATGCTAAAAATGGTCACAGGCTTAGTTGTATTTAAAACAAGATTAGACATGTTTGTGGAGGACAAGTCTGTCAATATTTACGTTATTTACTTACTTATTTACTTACGTTATTTACTTATCTATTTATTAAAAAAAAATACTAGTATACCACAATTTTCATGAAAAAATTGAACTGATTTATAACAAATATATACATATACAATAAAAGCCACATTAAAATAAAAATAATCAGCTAACTAATATGGAATATTCTTTCTCAGTTGTAAGCCTGATGGCGTAGAAAAGTTCACCCCACTAGCTGTTTTTGGAAGCAGAACGCTGGAGTGGTCCAGCAGAGCTCTTCTGATCCTTCAAGGCTCTTCATATGTTCATTTTAAAGCACATTTCCAAGCATTCAAAGCAATTCACGCACACATTATCCCAGGAATTCTTACAACACTGTGAGGGAATCTCTGGCCCTCCAGTTGTTGTTGGACTACAACTCCCATCTCCCCGACCACTGGCCATGCTGACTGTAGCTGATGGGAGTTGGAGCCCAGCAATGTCTGGGAGGCCAAAGCTTCCGCATCCCCACTATAAAATTGCTGTTCCCCCAAATAGGGTCTTGCCTATGGCTGCAGAGTGAATTCTTGGATATGATGGGACTCGGAGCAGGGGTTTCTCAGCTTGCACCCCTCTCTGCAACACATGCATCCTCCTACTCTTTGAAAATATTCCTTGGTTCCAGGGCAAAATCCTGCCAAGGTGACTCTGTGCTTACCTATTCTCCCATCTACTAGTCTCCCTCCAGAACTTTTCCACCTGAAGGACATACAGAGTAGGAGATGGGCTCTCTGAGGGAACCTGCCTGAGAAGAAGGGCATCAGGGAGAAAAAGTATTTCTTGCCTTAAGGACTCTGCTGGAGGAGACTCTTGAGAGTCCCATGGACTGCAAGAAGATCAAATGCATCCATTCTTAAGGAAATTAGCCCTGAGTGCTCACTGGAAGGACAGATTGTGAAGCTGAGGCTCCAATACTTTGGCCACCTGATGAGAAGAGAAGACTCCCTGGAAAAGACCCTGATGTTGGGAAAGATGGAGGGCACAAGGAGAAGGGGACGACAGAGGACGAGATGGTTGGACAGTGTTCTTGAAGGTACCAGCATGAGTTTGACCAAACTGCGGGAGGCAGTGGAAGACAGGAGTGCCTGGTGTGCTCTGGTCCATGGGGTCACGAAGAGTCGGACACGACTATACGACTAAACAACAACAAAGGACTCTCTCCCACCTCTTTCTTCTCCCTTGCTAAGCTCCCACCCCCCATTCACAAATTCTTGTTACTTAACAACCAAGTCATGGTTGCCATGGAGCACCTAGTTCCGACCTTGGTCGAGGAGATTATTTAACATCCTTGCAATATTCTTTTATTTCATTTTTTTAAAAAAGAAGAATCTGCTTTTTTTTTTTAAAAAAAAAAGGAATCTGCTAACTTCCTAGCCCAAGTGTGTTTCTGACTTGTCTCCAAAATGTTATTTCAATATGCTTTCAGTTGTGACCTTTTAAACAATGTGTCCATGAATTTTTGTCAAATGAAATGAGCAGCGTGTTAATTGGCATCCGGTTCATCTCACTCCCTCTCGATAGGACATCAGTGTTTGCACAATCCTGGTGACAAGAGGTTTCACAGTAATGACAGCAGTAATCGGCAGGCAGAACGAGGGGAGCATCTACTTCGTACATATTGGCTTCTGTCATTATCTCAAGCCCCCTCTCTTGTGATGACAACAGCACATGGCCTTCTGTGCTCTTATTCCCCTTCTCTTTTTATGGAGAAACTAAAATTACAGGGACAGGGATAAAAAAAGATGCATCGTCCAGAGAGGCTTTCATTCACAGAATAAGGGCTGGTTTTAACTGCACCTGCAACACAATCCTGGTGTTTTAGAACAAAGTCCTCTCATTTTCTCCTTGCAATAACGTGCATGGATACATAAGCATGTTGTGAAACATTAGCAGAAACTGGGCTGTCCATGGATATAACATGAGATATTCTTCCGCCTGCAGTGAGCTGGAAAAAGCACAGCCACCTAATGGTGGTTTAAAGCAAAGTGTGAACTAAGCCACTGGGCTGGACTATTGGTCCATATAACACTGTATTGTACTCTGGCTGGTGGTGACTCTCCACAATCTCAGACAGAAGTGTTTCTCAGCATTTGCTACCCAAAGACCTTCACCTGGACATCTCCAGGGACTGAACTAAGGTGAGCAAACCATATGCTATTCTACTGAGCTATGCCTCCCCCCCCCCAAGCAAGGGTTAATGATTGTCACAGTTCTGCCCTGTAGTCTGGATTGGAATTATGCACTCTGGTGTCACTGAATAGCCTCTGATTGTAAACTGCCCACCTTCTCGAATGGTGACCTAATCAAAACAGCTTTGATTGGTTGGCTGGTTAATGGGCTAAACTATCTGAGCTTCTGGTCCCAGCTTCAGAGTCTGCTAGCTCCTCCCTTCTCCTCTAGTTCTGGAAGATTCCAAGTCAACAGGACTTCACAAGCAAGCAATCCAGTTTTGAAGTCATTATCAGAATGATCACAATCAGAGAGGCACACAAGCTGGGTCACAAGAATGAGAAGGGTAACATCTAGATCCGTTCTTCAAGGTGTTAATTAAGTCAAAACAGTCCTATTCAGATGAATTTTTAATTACTTTCCACACCAGAAAGTGATGAAGGTGCTAGCTGTTGCAGCTGGTTTCTTTCTTTCATTCATTTTTGTGGTGTTGTATTTTATTCAAACTTCTGTAAAGAGGATGATTCCATAATACTTGCTTTTCTTCACACAACACATGGCTAAACCATACAGTTCCCTCACACAACAGGTAGTGATGGCTTTGATGGCTTAAGAAGAGGATTAGACAAAACCATGGAGACTAAGTCTACCAATGTCAACTCACCACAATAACTATGTTCTCTCTGCTCAGTTGGAGGCTGTATGCCTCTGAATGCCAGTGGTTGGGAAACAAAGTGGTGTGTGTTCTTTTTTTCTATTAGATCCTACTTGATGGATTCTCATAGCCATCTTGTTGGCCACTTTGAGAACAGGATACTGGACTAGTTGGAAAATTGGCCTGCTCCAACAGGGCTCTTATTTTCTCTTTGTGATTCATTTTCAATATTATTCTGAGCTTCCAATTTTGGAACGCAAGATGGAATATAAATAACAATGTATGAATATTATTTATGCATTTGCTCACTAATGTCACCATTATGGTTTCATTATTCCCCCCCTTCCTTTCTTTTAACGCAAGTACATTTATAGAGGCTCAACAATGGCACTGGGAACATATCGGCTAAAACTCCTGTGACAGGAGATAATAACAGCAATGTTCTAACAGGAGTGTTACTACTAAGGTCAGAAAGCGGTTACATACGTTTGGGATGTCGGTATTTGGAGTTTGCATTTGCTGGCCTGTTTCTTTATGTCAAACCAATTAAACAGGCCCTGGAGCAAGTGAACCCTCCACATCAACCACATTCCAGCCAAGCATTGCCAGGAAAGGCAGCTCGTCAGCCCACAGACACAATGCACCAATTAATAATAATGTGCCGCTCAAGCGAGTGCCACTTTCCAATTCTTCACAAGACAAACCAGTTGACGGCCTCCCATAATTGGAAGCTTCACAAAGGCAAAAGAGAAGGTTTGCCACCATCTAGCCAGAAATTTGCTAGCCCGGTCAGCATTTTAACCTCTTGAGCAGGAGCCAGAAGTAGAAGGTTCAAAGCCAGGAAAAGTTCCACCTGAGGTCTCTCCCCACCACCACCATTTTTTACTGTCGGTGCACAAATTTACATCTCTCTCTCTCTCTCTCTCTCTCTCTCTCTCTCTCTCTCTGTGTGTGTGTGTGTGTGTCTACATTTGAAGTGCATTGTGAATTATGTTATTTCCTTCACTTCATGTAAGGGGGGGGGGACTTTGTCTCATCCTTGAAGAAGGAAGATTAGAAACAAGGCTGTCTGGGTGTTTGCTAAAGATAAAGGAGGAAGCCACATTTAAGAATTTGCACTTCCAATTCTGCTTTGGTATAGCTCAGAGAGGTTACTCACCCACACCCCCTAGTACTGGCAGATTGGGTATGGAAAGCGGTTTTTTGACCTACACTTTTGATAGTCTGAGTGTTTTTAGATTAGGGATTGAACCTTGCACACTTTGATTTGATCACAACTGGCAAGTGTAGTGCAGCTAGTGATGGGAAAGCCAGGGTATTTTGGTGAACGTTTGAGACAAGATAATGGCGAATAGCAGCTCACCTAAAACCAACTTCTCAGTTCAAGGAGAACTGGGATGAGAGTACTGGTACCCCACCAATCTTAATGGAGTGGAGGAGCACATGAGGTTGGGGTTGGAGCCAACATGGAATGCCCACAGCTATTCTTCATTCATAGAATGGATTCAATATCTGAGTTACACCTGTGGTTTGGGTATCTTCCAATAGCAACCCTGGGTAGTGAGTGTCAACAGAACTGTAGTCAAAATGGGCCTACTGAGGAACAAGATGGAGGAATCTGCAAGCTCATGGCTGGAACGCTGAACAGAACACTGCAGTTTGGAGATGCACTGCAACCTTTTGTTGCTGATCCCTCCTTGCCTCTATATACTTCTCATGAAATTATGCACTTTTCTGGAAATGTGTTGCTCTCTGTTCTCCCTGCTCCATGAAGTATTCCTAACAAGCCCTGCTATTTGAATTGCCCATGTCCCTCAGGGCGCCTGCTGAACCAGCATTTTCCCAGAGCTACCTGCTCATAGCTACTCATAGTTCCTCGCCCCGAGGAACTATAACAATGACGGGCTTTACCTTCTGTTGCCCTCTACTTTCCAGCTGGCTCTCATTCCCAAAACACACACACAGAGACATTGTTGAGAACCTCTTTGGGCATAGCCTGAAAATGACTGAGTAGGTTTTTCTACAGTCAGCGAGCCCTTTAATGTCTGAGATTTGCTTGGGAACATTTGTTCCATTATTGTCTTTGATGATATAATCATGCACACTGATTTAGGGTATAATTGTAGGTAAGCATGGTGTTTGACCATCTGTTACTGACTCTATAAAAAGATTTTCTTCTTGTGTAATGCTCTGCAAATACTGAGAACCAAATGCAGAGAAACAAAAGGTACGTTTTATGGAGCAAAACGTATCCAAGCATGCCTGCTGATTCCAAATTCATACATTTCTGCCTGCAAATTATGCTACAAACAGGTTTTTTGTGTTTGTGTGCATGCCTAAGTTTATGCTTGACAATTGTGGACTGATTTGAGTGTCCAAGCAGCTGTTTTAAAACTATGTAAGGCCCACTCTGCATGACAAGTCTAGTGGTCCTCACAATGTGGGACCTCTTCTTTCCACCAAAATGCTGCAGTCTTACATTCACAATGCACAAAGGGAGCCCTTGTAATGGTAAGCCTATTGTTCCACACCTAGGGAACACCTCTATTTGAAAAATGTGCTGTGTCTCTATCTTACAGTCAGATGCAAAGTGGTCATCACACAGCAAGCCACAGCAAGCCTAGTGGGATGCTCTTCATGTTCCATACAAACAATGAGAGATGAAGGACTAGGAACTTGTGTCTTTCCTTTCCCCACACTTCCCAAGGGGGAAATGTGTAGATGCCATGTGGTATATAAATTTCATTACATAAAAAATGAATATGTTCTGTGCCCATGTCAGGAAAAAAAATGTTTCTCAAATGAGATACATACATCTCCTCTCCTAACAAGAAGACCTGGAAGCATGAGGAGAGAAAGTGCAAGAGCATGGCTACATCCTGCAAACAGATGTTACTGGAATGGTGAGGGAGAATCCAACCACTTGGAAGCAGCTCCTATGCATCAATTGTGAGAACAGGCCCTTAGAAGAAGCTTTCAATGCTTATATTTAAAGGTGAGATGGGGAATCTGTAGCTCTCCATCGTCCCTAATCATTGGCCATGATTGTGACGTTAACATATGAGAGTGCTGGAGTTGAAATAGTTAAACAAGTTACCCAATCAGAACCTAGGGGGGTGGAGTCAGAGGGACTATAAAACCAGCTCTGGGAGGGGCGAAGGGGAGAGTTCGTTGGGAGGTTGGTTGGAGTGGGAGTGAATGGGAATAGAGTCTGTGGGTAGGTTGAGTTAGTGTAGCGAAATAAGCTGAGTTAGGGGCTAGGAAGGCAAGTAAGTATCTGAGAGGTGGTTTAGTGAATGAGAGCAGGTAGCGGAACTTATAGGTCTGGATAGGCACCCCATGATTGTAATTGACCGATACCGTTTATGAAACCACACGCTTGTTAAACTGCAATAAATAAACAGAAGTTTATGTTCCAATTTAACCCTGACTGGACTCAGTATTGTCCCAGGTAGGGCCTGGGTGGTGGCAGCGAGAAATAAAGTGGTGGCACAGGGATCAATAGACGGTGAAGCGTCCGGGGACGCTGTGTGATCGCCACAATGATGGCTGGGGCTGATAGGAGCTTGAGTCTAAGAACATATGGTGATGGCCACAGGACAGGTTTGCCACCCTTGGTCTGCTACCAGGTGTGGGGAACTTTTGGCCTTCCAGATGTTGCTGAACTACAGCTCTCACTATCCCATTGGCTATGCTTGCCAAGGCTGGTGGAGTTGTACTTCAGGTACATCTGAAAGGCCAAAGGCTCATCACACCTGCTCTGCACCTTTCACTCGCTGGTTCTACACCTCTTTCCATTTGGCACAGCTTCAATTATCATAGACTCCCTCTTTCTCCCCATCCCATATGCTTGGGATAGAATCATGTCCGTCCAGCTGCTTTGTTCTCCTCCCTTATACTCCTTCTCAATATAATATGTTCATAAAACCAGGTTCTTCAATAAAATATTTCCTGAACTACCCAGGAGGTAGAGGGATTTTCTCCCTACAACCATGCTTGCTCCTAAATGTCAAATCACTTCTCCAGCTTTCCTCTCCAGTTCCTTTCTTGTCTATGGAACTGCAAAGATGAAATTGGTCCATCCAGCCCACAACAGTTTATTTATTTATTAAAGGCGTTTATATACTGCCCTTCATGCGGGTTATCCCAGAGCGCTTGGCTTGTTCGTCTTACTTATTAAAACATTTAAAAAGCAAAAGCACCACTCAGAGCCTCTCACAACACAGTTGTGCGATACACTGTAACTAAAAGCAAAACAATAAAATATAGAATGCACCAATTAAAGGTAATAGACAGCATAATGAGCACAGTACACAATTAAAATAGCAATTAAAGCAGCAAAGTAAAAACTTCGCCCTGCCATCTTTTAAGATGTAGCATTCTTCCTATGTTCTTTTACAGTACAAGCCATTAAACCTGACTCCTAAAAATAACAAAAGTGGGATTATCTATTTCAATGGTCAAGGGACCTTCTGGGACTCAGGATGAGTTCTTTTTCACCACCAGTGACCTGATCTGCTCATCATCTGCTACATGATTTCTGGGGAAGGGCCACAGCAGAGTGGCAGAACATCTGCTTTGCATGCAGAATGTCCCAGGTTCAATCCCAGCATCTCTAGATAAGAGCCACTGCCACTCAGTGTGGACCATGCTGAGCTAGATTATGATGATGACGGTGATGGTCATGATTATATTTTATTTTTTATACCCTGCCCATTTGGCTGGGCTTCCCCAGTTACTCTGGGCGGCTTACAGCACATATTAAAAATTGTAAAACATCAGACATCAAAAAGATGCATATGTTATGATATGCATAAGGCCGATTTCTGTGTTCCTATGATCCTTTTATCAGCTGATGATGCTGTGAAATTACTTCCATCCCATGTAAGGTGCACTGTATGGCTTGGGCCCAGGATACCCGGAAGATCATATCTCCCTTTACCAACCTGTCCAGGCTCCAAGATCCTCAGGTAAACACCTTCTCTCAGTCTCATCGACATCAGAAGCACAGTTGGTTGTGACACAAGAGAGAGAGAGAGAGCTTTCTGCGGTTGCTCCCAGATTGTAAACTGTCAATGTGGGAGATAGGCAGGAGGTGGGGGCAGGATATAAATATATTAAAGAAAGAAAGAACAAAAACCTTCTCAGGCAAGCATCTCATCTGAGGGGTGTATGCAAGGGGGGAGCGGGGCTGGAGAAGAAGAAGACATCCCATTCCATCAACAATCTATTCTGCTCGTCCAGCTGCAGCATTGGATACAACCCATAGTTTTTAAATTGCAGGACTAGAAAGACACACACACACACACACACACACACACACACACAACATTTTAATAACCACCCCCAACAAAGACACTAGGCTTCGTAAAGGTGGTGGATAAATTCTTCCCTAATTAAAACACATATCACAGGAGGGGTTTTTGCTTCCAAGTTACAATCACACCCCTAGAGTGCTAAGAAATAAAACAATCACCTTTATCTAGCGTATGTGTGATTATTTTATGCTAATGACGACTCTGGGGGACACTTTCATTTTAAAGGCCAGGCTCTGTTTGATTGTTTATTTATTTGTGTCGGAGTAACTCAGGTTTTTTTATTTTTTAATGAATAGCAAAATGAAACAAAACCAAAAAAGTTAAGGTGGTATCCAATGAAGTAATTCCAAAGGGCAATAATTTCCATTTGCACAACGGAACTTCCTCTCCCTCTCCTCTCCCCATGTGCCCCACACCACCCCCAAATCTATTTCTTTGCTTCCTTGCTTCCTTACTTACTTAAGCACCCTAAACGTGTAAATCTCAGGGTGGTTCACAACATATAATTATAATATAGGAGTTGGTGGAATCTTCAGAACAAATTTGGAGGGTGGGTGTGTTGAGGGGGAGGCAGACAGGGGAAATGAGGGAGAGGAAGTTCTGTTGTGCAGCCAAAAGCCCTTATGCTAACAGAACCACTTTGTTGGATCCCGCCCAAATAATCCTTCCCTCCTCCCAGTGTACTAATACAAGGAATTTATGATTGTGAGCAGGGCTGGCACAAGACCTTTTGCTGCCTAAGGGAAAGGGGATGATGATGCTCCCACATTCCACTTTTACAAACTGACTTGGCTGCAAGTTGGATCTTGGTTCAATACAAGTGATGGGAGATCATCCTCAGCCACAGCTGAAGGCAGCAGGCTACTGAAATGTGGTGCTTGATGGGTACAAAGTTGTCCTTGAACAGAAAAGAATGGCCAGGAGGGTTCAGGAGTAGTGGTTGGGGCCTGCTCCCACCATCTGCCGCCTGAGGCAGTTGCCTCACACTGCCTAATGGCAGAGCCAGCCATGTTTGTGGCCAATGACTGTTTAAGACACTGCATATCCAGTAAATTAATCCTATTAGTTCCCAGGCTACAGGTTCGATGCTGACGAAAGCATGTGGAGGTAATCAGTTTGCAAAGTGACCCTCACCACCCACCTAATATACATATCTTTGTATGCAGCTTTACCTATTTTTGCAGAGTGGCCTACCCTAATATAACCCATTTCGTCTACACTAATACAGGATATGCATTTTATGCACACTTTAACTTAACATGTGCATTTTGTACACAGTTTTGGCTGGAGAACCACACTGCAAAATTTGAAGAAGTGGGGAATACAAAGAATGGCTGTGCTTCGGTTTGCATATTGTTTTGGAAACTATGAATTGAGTCGGTTCACCCCTTTAAATGAGAACTGAATCAAATTCCCCCCTCATCCCTGCACATTTCCACCCCTCTACTTTTTCTCTCCACAACAACCTTGCAAGGTACTTTAAGCTGAGAGATCATGACTAGCCCATGGTTGTTCAGTGGTTTTAACAGCTGAGTAGGGATTTGAACTTTGGTCCCTCAGGTCCCAGTCTGACACACAAGTCACTCCACTGCACAGACTCCCTTTTGAGAATATTGACTAGCTTATCACGGAAAACCTTGCCTCAGTACTGCCCATGCCATTCTGGAACCAAGAGTGGTAAGAGTTAAAGGGAGCAAACACCCACATTGACCATCTCCAAAAAGGTCCATTTCTAAATTACACATTTTCTTTCCTCTATTTAACCACATTTAGAGATAGTCATAAAGGAGTTGCCTCATTGAATAATATATTTATGAGGAATATATATATATATATATTCTCCACACAGCAATTGGCTCCTTCTTACATGTGAATGTCTCTGCAGATTAATTTTTCCTTCTACTTAATGAGGCAGGTTATTAAACTTGCTTATCAATTTATCAAACAGTTTCCCCCTTCTTGGTTAATCTTAGAGGTGTTTCCTTTCGGGGAGTTATTATCTGCACATCGCTGATAGCCCAATTACAGATTTCTGCGTAGTGTAGTGCCTGATGATGTCTGAAGGGGATTAAACCCTCCAATAGTCACTTTTGGAGCCTCATGCTCCAAGGATGGATTTCTGTGTCATGCCAAATGGCTGCGGCAATCAGGCTTGTAAATGAAAGTGGTGACCTCTCTCATAAAAGGCACCATATATCCCCCCTTGAGCATGCTGAGACATCTGCGTGTGTGGAGAGGAGATTCATAGGCCATCTATCGGCACCCCAGTCACCCCAGGCCTCCTGAACATTATGATTCCTTAGCACGGATCCTTAACAATAGAGCCGCCAGATTCATTTATTTTTAAAACTTCCTACAGATGACCAGCATCAGAAGATGGAATAAGGAAAAAGGCTTGCGACTGGAATTATTGACACAAAGTGTCCCGACCAAAGATGAACAGCATTTGAGAATGAGGAGACCTTAGATACAAAGACCTGGTGAGGAAGAAAGATGAGATAGATAGATCCATATCCAAAGGAATGAGCTGGCTAAATTAGAGTAAGGGCATGCCAACACTTCCAGTTGTCCGATGCCTAGAAAGCTCGGGTCCGAGGGGTTTTGCCTTTGCTCTGGCACTTTCTCCTGGAAACAGGCAAGTAGTGTTGGTTGCCGGTGCCCGGGGCCCGCACATGTTGGGCAGGGGTGGTGTGCCAGCCCAATCCTCGCTGCCAACACGACCCCACCGCCACCAGATCAAAGAACGTCTGCAATCAGCTGCCTGCCCAACATAGCGGGGAGCCTGGCTGCCTGATGTGGCCCTTGGTGGGCAGAGAGGAGCACCAGGCTGGGCCACGCTGGGGCCAACTTCATGTTGGCACCTGGTTTGCGCCCCTTCAAAAATTGTACACCCAGGGCCATGGCCCTGCTGGCACCCCCACCACACTACACCCCTGTCTGGAAACCCAGTTCTTTAGTGCTAAATCAGAACAAACAGCAATCTGCAGAAAACCTGATCGGCATTTGTTCCGATTCAGCACTAAACCAGGGGACAGTGGCGGTGCAAACCGAAGTGTGGATGAGCGTTAAGTGAGAACCAACCACAACATTACAGCCTCCTACCTTCATAATATTCTTGGATGGATTCCCTAATTGTCTGGTGCAGTTTTTGCTTTGCATGACTTCCTATTTTTATTTATTTATGATTTATTAAATCAATCAATCGGTCATAAATAAATAAAAACAGAAAGTCATTTATATCCCACCTTTCTTTCAAGGAGCTCCAAGTAAGTGGCAAACATGGTCTCCTCCCACCCTCATCCTATCCTCCCAACAACCAGGTAAGGTAGATTAAAAAGGTAAAGGGACCCCTGACTGTTAAGTCCACTCGCAGGTGACTCTGGGGTTGTGGTGCGCATCTCGCTTTATTGGCCGAGGGAGCCGGCGTACAGCTTCTGGGTCATGTGGCTAGCATGACTAAGCTGCTTCCGGTGAACCAGAGCACCGCATGGAAACGCCGTTTACCTTCCTGCCAGAGCGGTACCTATTTATCTACTTGCACTTCGACGTGCTTTCGAACTGCTAGGTTGTCAGGAGCAGGGACCGAGCAACGGGAGCTCACCCCGTCGTGGGGATTTGAACCACCGACCTTCTGATTGGCAAGCCCTAGGCTCTGTGATTTAACCCACAGCGCCACCCGCGTAGATTAGACTGGCCCAAAGTCACCCAGCGAGCTACAAGGCTATGTGGGAATTTCAACTCTGGTCACCCAGGCCCTAATGTGACACTCCAACCTCTACAACACACTGGCTCAACTCCGTTGCTAAACTCACAGCACTGTAGCCAACTTGAGTCATGCTTAGTTGAAACCCATTGAAATCAATGGTCTTGAACGAGCTCCTTGTACCTTGGGGTGTCTGTGGGCGTACCTGTGTCTGATCCCTAATTACACCAAAAACTTGGATTTCTCAACTGATTTCAAATAGCAGCTCTTATTGATGACTGCTGGGATGTTTTGAAAGAGCTGCTCACTGTGAACCAGGAAATTACCTATCTGGACAATATGACCCTAAGCTTTTGGGGCACTGCATACAACTAGAAAGCACAGGGTTGGGGTTTTTGGTTTTCCTGTACCAGTCACTCCCATTATATATTCTTCTGCTACACAGCTGTCAGACTTGCCCCCCATCCCTCCACTCAGCCAATCACACTCCAGGTCACTAAGTTATAGTGGGGCTGTTTGGGATTCCTCTCTGAAGTGTAGTTGTTTTCCTGTTTTCCTCCACATATGTTGTATGCACCATAGGGTTACCCTGAGTCTGCTAAAGCCTCTCTCTCTTGTGTGGGTGTTTAAAAAAAACAAACAGAAGCACCAAAAGACTTGAATTGCTATTAGTATATAGATTACAACAAGGTTCACTGTGCCTTAATATATGTATGTGAATAGCCAGAGGCCTAATTTAGCAGTCTTTTATCTACAGTTTTATTTGTAGACTGCTTAGAGAGCTCTTTGTTTAAGTGGGCTTATAAATATTCTAAGCAAACAAACAGATAACAAAATAGGGTGCCCGTTCTTCATCCTTGGCACCGGGTATGCTACATTTAAGGAAGAACGTTGGAGGACGGCGCACATTATACATTGGATCTCTGTACAATTCTGATCCTGCTTGCATCCCAAAATAGTAATATCACCCCAGAAAATGTCATACATTCGGCATCTTTCTGCAGACGGATGTCACGGACGAAATGAGCAGCCATCAATAATAACTTAATAATAGCTCTTCTGGGTCAAGCCAATGGTCCTTCTAATCCGACACACTGTCTGGAAGTTTAATCACTAATTCCGCTGGGAGAAAATAAAAGACACACAATGCTAATTGCTTTAAAAAACAGTACAGAACTCTCTTCTGGAAAGCGTGGCATGTTCTTCCAGGCTGTAAACGTTGGCACTTGTGTTAGTGTGTTGGCATGAGCTGGAGGATACAGGACAGAAAAGCCATTTTGAACTCACAGCTGTCCATGGAGGCACAGGTCAATTCTGTGTTCAGGGCAGCTGTCTACCAGCTCCATCTGGTACACAGGCTAAGACCCTACCTGCCCGCATACTGTCTTGCCAGAGTGGCACATGCTCTAGCTATCTCCCGCTTGGACTACTGCAATGCATTCTATGTGGGGCTCTTTGAAGGTGACTCAGAAACTACAACTAATCCAGAATGCGGCTGATAGATTGGTGACTGGGAGCGGATGCCGAGACCATATAACACTGGTCCTGAAAGACCTACATTGGCTCCCAGTATGTTTCCGCACACAACTCAAAGTGTTGGTGCTGACCTTTAAACCCTAAACGGCCTCAGCCCAGTATACCTGAAGGAGCATCTCCATCCCCATCGTTCAGCCCGGACACTGAGGTCCAGCTCCGAGGGCCTTCTGGCGGTTCCCTCACTGCAAGAAGTGAGGCTACAGGGAACTGGGCAGAGGGCCTTCTTGGTAGTGGCACCTGCCCTGTGGAACGCCCTCCCATAAGATGTCAAGGAAATTAACAACTGAAGACACCTGAAGGCAGCCTTGTTCAGGGAAGTTTTAATGTGTGATGTTTTATTGCGTTTTTAATATTCTAGTGGGAGCCACCCAGAGTGGCTGGGGAAACTCAGCCAGATGGGCGGGGTATTATTATTAATAATAATAATAATAATAATAATAATAGATGCTATTAATGGCTATTAACCATGATGGTTGTGGTCTATATCCTTTGTTGGAAACAATATACCAGATACTAGGAATTACAAGCGAGAAGAGTGTTGTTGCATTCAGGACCTGCCTGTGGGCTTCTCACAAGCACATGGCTGGCCATCCTGGGAACAGGATGCTGGACAAGGTGGGCCACTGGCCTGATCCAGCAGGGATTTTCTTATGTAAGGTGACACAGACTTAGTGGTGGCATGGATCCAAATGGCCTGAGGTTTAATTCACCTTCAGTTAAAAAAGCAAGGTAGACAAAACCTCTGCCTGAGATCCTATATATCTACTGCAAGTCATAGCAGTCACTTCAGGGCTAGATGGACCAATGGCCTGACTCAGGATAGCACAGTTCCCTATGCTCAGTTTGTGTGCTTTGAGGGCACAGGAGTCAATCAACTTGCTGAAGCCACAGAAGTCTGGTTCTGACCTGCTCCTTGATGGAAGAAAGGTATGCAATAGGTAGGTACAAAATAAAACAAACAATTTGCCTCAATCGCAAAGGCCCTCCATTGTTCTCTGAAGTACCCAATTTGTGGTATCATCTCATTTTTAAGGAGCATCATGCTTTCAAATGCCTAAAACCTATTCACAAGGAGAGGCGATCATTCTAAAAAGAGCTCTGATAGATTCTTTTGTTCTTCATATTTTCTTTAACTCCAAATGAAAACACAGTGGTTCTCTCCTCAAGCATGGAAATATATAAAGGGTAGGATTTTAATCCATTATTGATTTTCAAAGCAAAGCAAATATCAGCTACGGCAACACAGAGATTGATTTCTGCTATTGGCATGGAGAGGGAAGGGGGTGGGGAGATGTGCTTGTATGGATTTTCATGCATATATAGCTGAAGAAAACACAGATCTAAATGTGGATTTTAAATAGTCATTTTAGAACCCATTTTGTCTCAAAATGTACATTTCTCTCAAATTGTTGTATTTGCCTCCCTGGGCTCGCTTGGGAGGAAGGGTGGGATAGAAATTTAAACAAACAAATATTGTGCTTAAAAAAAGAAAGTATTATGATATGTTCTATGAGCCAAAATCTGAACATTCAGGAAAGAAAAATGGCGATTGAATTCTTCAAGTTAACCCCGCAAAGCAGGGCTCTCAATGATCTTGGATGCTGGCTATTCAACATCTGCTTAAAAATCTCCAAGCAAGGTTTTTCATGTGACAGCCCTTTAGGTACTTGAAGATGGCTATACTATATCCTCTCAGTCTCCTCTTCTCCAGTCTACACCCACCCAACTCCCTCAACCGTTCCTCATCCAGATTGGTTTCCAGAGCTTTGATCATCTTGGCTGCCCTCCTCTGCACACAATCCAGTTAGTCCATATCCTTTTAAAATTATGGTGCCCAGAACAGGACACAGTACTCCAGGTGTAGTGTGAATAGAGTAGTACTATTACTTCCCTTGATTTAGACCAGGGATAGTCAACCTTTTTAGACCTACCGCCCACTAACACATCTTTCTTGATGGTAAAATTCCCTTACCGCCCACCAGTGCTCGATGGAAGGAGGATTCAGCTTGTGCCGTAGAACCCCCTACCGCCCACCTAGAATCCTGAAATGCCCACTAGTGGGTGAAAGGGACCAGGTTGACAACCCCTGATTTAGACACTAAACTTCTGTTGATGCAGGCCAGAATAGCCTTAGCTTTTTCTTTTCCTACTGCATCAAACTGTTGACTCATGTTAAGCCTGTGGTCTACTAAGACCCATAGATCTTACAGTCTCAGGAACAATTTGAGTGTCACATGTGCCATGTTGAAGCCACCAAAAATGGATTCCACCCAGGTGTGCCAAACACGTAGCTATGAATTTTGCTTTTGACCTGGATGATAGGATTACACAAAGGTTCTTTCCACGCCAGCACCAGACAGTGTTCCTGGTTGCTGTTCCTATTTGTGCTGAGAGTCTCCATGCCAAAAGGTCAAATTGTATGGAAAGAAGGAGACATTGAAATGTCACTGCTGCCGCATGGAGAAGCACTACACAGCAACTTTGTTGTTGTTTTTTCTGATGGAGCCATGTGGGAAGTGGTTCTAAGAGACAGATGGGTAAACGAAGAAGAAGAATACAGAGAGAATGGGGCTCAACCAGAAGAGCAGAACCATCTGAACAAAGTGAAT
Source organism: Podarcis tiliguerta (assembly GCF_965153285.1). Classification (NCBI taxonomy): domain Eukaryota; kingdom Metazoa; phylum Chordata; class Lepidosauria; order Squamata; family Lacertidae; genus Podarcis; species Podarcis tiliguerta. Next base: position 14,016,618 of record NC_139536.1, on the reverse strand, counting down.
GCAAAAAATATTGCAGAAAGACAGATTAAGAAAGATTAAGAGTAAGAGTTTTAAAATAAGAATAAAGTGTTCTTTATTAACGTCAATAAGAGTCTAATTAGAAGTAAATAGTTTGGGTAACATTAGGGATATATTTATTGCAATTGTATCCCATCTAGTGCAAGAATGGGGGGGGGGGGGAGAGAAAGTAGGATAGTTTCATTTCAAATTAGGCCCGACACAATGATATTAATGGAAAAGCTGTGAGATGGTTTTAGGTCCTCCTGGAAGAGTTTGGATTTGGATTTGATATCCCGCCTTTCACTCCCTTTAAGGAGTCTCAAAGCGGCTAACATTCTCCTTTCCCTTCCTCCCCCACAACAAACACTCTGTGAGGTGAGTGGGGCTGAGAGACTTCAAAGAAGTGTGACTGGCCCAAGGTCACCCAGCAGCTGCATGTGGAGGAGCGGAGACTCGAACCCGGTTTCCCAGATTACGAGACTACCGCTCTTAACCACTACACCACACTGGCTCCCTTCCACACTGGAAGGGAAAATGGGGACAATATCCCACTCAAGTTGAAAGACTGATATACATCTTTCTCCAAGGAGCTATATGGCTCGATGCTTTATTACATTTACACTGCCCTTGTGAGGTAGGTCTGAGAAATATAGTGTTTTCCAGGGCTGAACATGGATTTGATGTGTTTACCCCAGTGGAAAGCCAATATTTTGTTCAGTACACCACAGTGAAGACAGATTCCTTCATATTTGGTGCCCCACCCAAGACTTGGTTAATTCTGCATATGGTATGCATGATAACTAAGTGCCTTACCTACCTCTTATCCAGTAAAGAAAGTAAATGTATATGCCTTTCTGATTAATTTGTTCCAAATAATGAATGATCTCTCATATTGAATTAAACCTGCTGCGTCTTTTACATGAGAAAGCGAGGAACCAGAGAGTATTGATTTCAGGTGACTGCATATCTACTGCTTCTTCATTTCTTTTCTTTTGTGCACTGGATTCAATAAGCATCAAACCACAAAATCAAAAGCAATCCATTGTGTTTCACTCTCATGCAATCCCTGTTGCAATGAATGGGAACTGCATGGGAATAATGCCTGGAAGGCTTAAGAAGGAAGAAGGAGGAACCATATTCTTTTGGGGGATAACATGCTTTCCTTAACTCCAAATGTTGTTGGCCTCCAACTCCCAACTCCGACTGACTATTGGCCATGCTGATAGAAGTTTGCTTCCAACAGCATCTGTTAGCTACCCTTACTTAAGGCGTGTAAGCTGGGTAGGCCAACACTGTACCCTCCAAAGGTCATTGGACTACAGCTCCCATCCCTCCTAGCTACTGGCTATGTTGGCTGGGGCTGATGGGAGTTGGAGTCCACCAGTGTGTGGAGGACACTACATTGGGTACCCAGGGCATAGCGTCTTAGGTTCACGTCCTAGCATTACCATTGAAAGATATGTTGAGAAGCGCTTCCCTTGAGACCATGAGATGTTGCTGCCCATGTACTGAGAGGGAAATGTACACATAACACATGCAGAGCGGCAAGGACCTGGCTTTATTTAACAAAGCGCAAAGACCACATTTGAAAAATGGTTTCATCAATGGCTACTGGCCACAATGGCTATGTTCTGTCTTCATTGCCAGAGAGAGGCATAATGCCGCTGAGAAGCAGATGCTGGGGAACACAAGAAAAGAGAAGGCAGTTGCACTCAGGTCCGGCATTTGGGCTTCCCAGAGGAATCTGGCTGGCACTGTGAGAACATCCCTATCTCCATTAATGTTGGGATGTCCCTATTTTCTTTTTTTTTAATATAATTTTTATTAAGTTTTCCATATTTTATTACATTTCTGTATCAAAAAATAACTGAAGACAATGCTTAAATAAAGCATCTACCTCCTTCCTTCCCTCTAACAGATGTACATATCTCATTACCAATTTCTCCACATTCCTAAATTCACTTTTTTACCTTAAATCAATCTTTTAACAATCACCTACTTATAAGTAAATCAGCTCCTTAATTTCCCATTTCCCATGTCCCTATTTTCATTGGGTCAATGTTGTAGGGTGTGGAATAGGACATCTCTATTATCATTGGGAAAATGTTGAGATGGAACCAAGAATTGTTATAATTGATTTATTTTGCTTTGTTTTTATATGTTGTTGTTTTTGACTTTTGTTGGTTTTTTAATTAAAATTAATAAATTGCTATAAAAAAAAGGAATAGGACATCTCTGTTTTCATTGGAGAAACGTTGAGATGTCACTATTTTCACCAGAGAAATGTTGGAGGGTATGTGAGAACAGGCTGCTGGGCAAGATGGGTCATTGGCCTGATCCAGCAATGCTCTTTATGTATGCTCTTATGTGCCAGAGTGAGTGCCTCCAAACACACGCACACACACACACACACATCTCAGGCATCTCTGTAGGCACAGCTTTGACTAACGCCCAGTAAAGCATTAGCTACTGAAACCCAAGAAGATCTGAAATTCTCCAGGCCCAGCAGATTGCATTTGATGTGTGGTGCTTAAACAGAACTCTTGAATTGGCCAAGGTTGCCTTATTATTTCCAGCTGACATAAAACTGTTTACTAATCCTGCATTATTTGGAGGCTCCACTTAAGCATACCCTTTATCACTGATTTAGACAGCATGGGCTATTTTAATTCCTGCCTGCGCACAAAGCTCACTGGCCATTGTGCCTGTTGTGCTATTATCTCAGCATCTAGCGAGCACCAAAAGTCTGATTGTTTTCTGCTACGGACAGGGAGCTGATAATGACAGGTAACTGGGAGGGGGGGGGGCATCAAAGGCTTTGATGCTGTGTCATTCAATCAAGGGGTGTGTGTGTTTTGTGGGAATGTTGAAAATATGTGATTTATAAGAAAGAGCTGTTTTTAACAATCAAAGCGGCCATGTTAAACAGAATGTGTCTCTAGACTGAATTTGCATCCAATGAACATATCAAGAAAACTGAGTACACACTTAATATTGGATGAATTGTCATAAACACATTTTTTTAAAAAGCTGGCATGTACTTGAAAATCCAGCCCAAACAAGGTATTTAAAAAGGGGAAACCCTTAAAGACAGATGAAAGTAAAGTCTAACGAAGAAGAAGAAGAAGAAGAAGAAGAAGAAGAAGAAGAAGAAAAAGAAGAAGAAGAGGAGGAGGAGGAGGAGTTTGGATTTGATATCCCGCCTTTCACTCCCTTTAAGGAGTCTCAAAGCGGCTAACATTCTCCTTTATCCCTTCCTCCCCCACAACAAACACTCTGTGAGGTGAGTGGGGCTGAGAGACTTCAAGGAAGTGTGACTGGCCCAAGGTCACCCAGCAGCTGCATGTGGAGGAGCGGAGACGCGAACCCAGTTCCCCAGATTACAAGACTACCGCTCTTAACCACTACACCACACTGGCTCTCTGTTTGGTGCTAGATTGTTTGGTGCTATCAAGGTGCTATCAAGGAATATTATCAAAAACTACCTTGCATTCCTGCAGCAGCTGGGTTAACAAAATGAAAAATAGAATATGAATCTCTAATAAAAGCATTATTATTATCTACCCCAACCCCCTAAATCAGGTACATTTGTTTTTACAATAGCCTCAATGATAAGTGCATGAACTGATCTGTTAAACACACACACACACACACACACACACACACACACACACACACAATTGCAATATCTCTTCATCTTGAAATGAATGGGAAACAAGCTGTAGCAATAGAAGCAGGACCTAAAATAATATGTGAACTAACAAAATGGGGGGGGGGATATATATATATTTAGAGAAATGCACATTGCATATTTGCTTTTTGCAGATACACGCCCCGATTGTGCAATGTCACTTTCGACAACACAGGAAAAGCTGCAAAAATAATAAGGAAGGTTTTGCATATCTCTATTACCAACTAAGCAGCGGGAGATGTTGAAGCGAAATGACTACAAGGTCTCAGACATATTTTACATAAGGATAAGAAGCGAAAGCAAGTTTCTGAAGAAGCACCACCTATTGAGCAGTCCTAAGAAAAAGTGTGTTCTTCCCAGATAGATTTGGATCTTGAGGACTTGGAAGAGAACAACAGTGCTGCGGTTCGTGAGTCTGGACACTTCAGGGTCCCCAAAGAGAGGGTGAAAGGAGCTTTGATGAATTATGCCATCGTATTGGATGCATGAAGGGTCGCGGGTGGCGCTGTGGGTTAAACCACAGAGCCTAGGACTTGCTGATCAGAAGGTTGTGGCTCGAATCCCCACGACGGCGTGAGCTCCCATTGCTCAGTCCCTGCTCCTGCCAACCTAGCAGTTCGAAAGCACGTCAAAGTGCAAGTAGATAAATAGGTACCACTCTGGCAGAAAGGTAAAGGGCATTTCTGTGCGCTGCTCTGGTTTGCCAGAACTGGCTTAGTCATGCTGGCCACATGACCTGGAAGCTGTACGCCAGCTCGCTCGGCCAATAAAGCGATATGTGTTCCTCAACCCCAGAGTCAGCCATGACTGGACCTAATAGTCAGGGGCCCCTTTACCTTTACCTTTATTGGATGCATGTAGGAAGGCTTCATTTATCTCTATCAACCGTTTTCAACCTGAAACAGCTCTCTTTGTTTCTGTTCTCATAATGAAGCCTGTGGGGCAGGGATAGGAAGAAATAATTGTGGCCCAGTTTTCAAAAGTTCGGGAAACATTGGCATCAAGTAGTTGCAGAATAGGTGAAAGAGGCTAGGAAGTTATTCAGTTTGCACACTGAACGTTAGTTATAGTGAGAATGATCAGAGGCAGGTGGTATCAACGCCAGAACTTAGACAGTGTCATTTATTGCAAATGGTGATTAACTTTTTGTCTGGTACAAGCAGAAGCAGTCTCATATGGCATAAATGAGGAATACACTGTAGGAATGCACAAGAGAGAATAGTGGGGAGGGGGTTGTTGCTTTCATCTTTAATTTTAGATCTGCAGATGTGCTCCCACTTAGACTTCCAGTAGGTGATGTATTCACCTGATTTATCCTCAGAACACCCCTGTGAAGTAGCTCGCCAAAGATGGCTATGGGGGTTTAGGCTGAAAGCTGTTCAGACCGGGCGAAAAGCTCAGTGGATGAGCACATGTTTGGCATTCAAAAGCTGCCAGTTTCTACTCTTAGCAGTGTATTCCTCTACACATTCCCTTGGGAGCAAACCCCATCGAAATAAATGGAACCTACTTCAGAGCAAACGTGCATGGGCTAAAGGGTCTCAGCTTGCAGGATGAAGCCTAGGATTGTTGGCAATGCAGAGCAAGGCAGACTGATGTCGCAAGTCAGCAGGTGGCAGCTCTTACGATCGCATTGGAAAGCATTGCAAAATGCAATTGCAAAAGAAGGGAGAAATAAGCTTTGCTGGAGACCTCAGTGGAAGGTCGGGGAGCAATAGGTTTCGACTGTGGTACACTGCTGTTGCTGTTGTTAGAGGACTTCCTATAAGGGGCACTTTCAGAAGCCTGGTGGGGTTTATTAAATCTTCTCTGAAATAGGCTGCACCATATATTTAAAGCACTCCTATGCCACTTTAATGGGACGCGGGTGGCACTGTGGTCTAAACCACAGAGCCTAGGGCTTGCCGATCAGAAGGTCAGTGGTTCGAATCCCCACGACAGGGTGAGCTCCCGTTGCTCGGTCCCTGCTCCTGCCAACCTAGCAGTTCAAAAGCACATCAAAGTGCAAGTAGATAAATAGGTACCACTCCGGCGGGAAGGTAAATGGCGTTTCTGTGCACTGCTCTGGTTCACCAGAAGCTGCTTAGTCATGCTGGTCACATGACCCAGAAGCTGTACGCCGGCTCCCTCGGCCAATAAAGCGAGATGAGTGCCACAACCCCAGAGTCATCCGCAACTGAACCTAATGGTCAGGGGTCCCTTTACCTATGCCACTTTAAAAGTTATGGCTTCCCCCAAAGAATCTTGGCAGGCATTGTTTGTTAAGGGTGATGGGAATTATATCTCTGTGAGGGGGGTCATCTAACAACTCTCAGCACTCTTAACAAACTACAGCTCCAGGATACTTGGGGGGGGGGGGAGGCATGGCTGTTAAAGTGGTATAGGAGTGCTTTAAATGTATGGTGTGGGTGCAACCATACACAAAATAGTTGACCTGAGAAAAAGCAGTATGGATATGCAACAAACACTGGTAGTTATTAACACCTCCAGTGCCCCTCTGCCTCTTAGTGTCCCCCTAAGTAATTCCACCACCTCCCAGGGGGCAGGACCACCTGGTTTGAGAACCACTGGTCTAGAAGGAGCCATTGTTAACAGGGCATTCTTAATTGATAATTCACTTATAATAATCTGACTCACTCAGGAACCTTTGGTAAATGGAGGCTAAGCCACAAATTTCAGGTCTTCAATGATACTGCTCTAGATGAACAGATGATCTGACCGAATGTGAAGCAATGTCATATTGTTTGTCTGCATTTCTTCATGGAACTGTGAGCTCCACAGAAAACTGAAACCTCCACCACTGCAATAGCAAGTAGTGGCCCACTTGTTCCCTTTCGACTCTGGTCCCATGAGGACCTTGGCTGCTGCCTTCTGTCCAGCTAAAGCATGATAACAATGTTAAGTCATTGTGAAACCTTTCCCTAAAGATGATCAAAACTCAGCTTGCAAAGCTGAGAGGTGAGTAGGCTGTGAGGCCTCTGCTGTTCCAGAGGTTATACACTATCAAATTAGACAATTGTGGGCCATGTTAACTACAGTTACCTGTTGCAATGGTAATAAACATTTTATTATTTTATTTCACAGCGGTACATCTCACATAGAAGGCGGATAGGTGGCTTCACTCGGTAGTCAGCTTCCCACTGTCCCAACTTCATGTTTCTCACTACCTGATGTAACATTTTGATAGTCCTGGCACCAAAACAATTTTGGCAGGGTGGAGGGAGAGGAGGAAGAGGAGGAGGAGGAGGAAGGAACCATCCTGCCGAGATATCACCATGTCAACTGCTAAAAGCTCCCTGGCGGGTTTTGCAGGCACCTCGCTCCCTCTTTATGACAGATGGTTGTGACAAACAGTTCACAGCCAAGAGGAGGGAGCAATGCCTCCCTGTTTGACGCACTGACGATGGAGCAACAAAATGCAAGAAGCAAATGAACAACTTGTGGCACTTGCGAATGGGATCAGAAGCCAGGCTAGATCAGAGAAAGCCAGAAAAGTACGACAGTATTGCATTACTCCGCTTTGACAGCTCTCTTGTTTTCCCCCAAGCAACCCGAAAGATATTCAGTTCAGTTGCTGTCAGGCAAGGGAGACCTACTGCACAGAGGCAAACAGGAAGCAAGTGGTGGGCCAAATCTGGTCCTCTAAAGATTTTTCCATTTGCTGACCCAGGCCAGTCGCAACCTCAGAGGCACAATAGGTTTGTTAAGGAAATGGTGCCTGTGCTTTTGGGGAGAAACAGTGACCACACTCCTCCATTTCCCTCTCAAATTGCTTCTGCAATTTCAGCGTGGGATACCAGCAAGCTGCACTCAAGCACATCTGAAATGAACATGGTGGACAAGAAGCCTTGCTATATTTCTGGAAAGTGGTCACATACCATCTATTGAGGGATGCGGGTGGCGCTGTGGGTTAAACCATGGAGCCTAGGACTTGCCGATCAGAAGGTCGGCGGTTCAAATCCCCACGATGGGGTGAGCTCCCATTGCTCAGTCCCTGCTTCTGCCCACCTAGCAGTTTGAAAGCACGGCAAAGTTCAAGTAGATAAATAGGTGCTGCTCTGGCGGGAAGGTAAATGGTGTTTCCGTGCGCTGCTGTGGTTCGCCAGAAGCAGCTTAGTCATGCTGGCCACATGACCCGGAAGCTGTACGCCGGCTCCCTCGGCCAATAGAGCAAGATGAGCACCACAACCCCAGAGTCAGCCACGACTGGACCTAATGGTCAGGGGTCCCTTTACCCTTTATCTTTACCTTCTATTGACTGGAAGGAGCTGTCCATGGTTTCAGACAGGAGCTTTCCTCAGGCCTACCTGCAGTTGCCAGAGATTGACCCTGTTTGGTTCTATCGCTTTAGGGACAAACTAGACTTGACACCATCCAAACAATTAGCAGTTGTATGAATTGTCTTCAAATTGCAGGGCCCCCAATCTGGACTCAGGTCTGTGAGTGTTGCCCCTTTGCCTCATGTTACAGACTCAATCTATAGACACGGGACTGTGGCAAGGAGATGTTGTCAATCTTCATGGACATAGCCATAAAACAGTTCTGTATGAACTACAACTTTAAGAACTTACGCTGAAACTTACTGTTCTCTCCCCCCACTCCCAATGTGTCATGTCTTTTTAGATTGCGAGCCTGAGGGCTGGGATCATCTTAGTACTGATTTTTGTCAGCTACTCTGAGAGCCTTTTTGGCTAAAGGGCAGCCATAAACGTCTTAAATATTTATAAAGAAATAAATAACAAATCAAGGAGGGGATGCCTGCTATTTGCATTGCAAACAACCTCCTGCTGGAGCAAACACAAACTTTTACACACACACACACACACACACACAAGCAAATAGCATTTGGTCTGGATTGGGACCACAAAAAGGGCAAACCTCCAACTACAGAGTGCTAATCTGGATCAGGCCCCCTGCAGACTGCTATTTGCTTTTAAAAATGTAGCTATGTGAATGGTGTCTGGTTTGACCCTTAGATGGCAACGGTGAATAAAAGTGCCATTGAGACATGTCTAGAATTAAGGGATAGTATTGAAAGCTCAGCCTGTGATGTTGTTAAAACTGTGAAGGCTTGAGAATTGACACTCATTTATCCTGACCCTTAACTGACCATGTGAGCCTGAACACTGTATAACACGTTGAACAACCGAACACCAGAAACAAAAATGCCGTAGCAACAATAACAGAAAAGGGCATGAGAGCAGAGGGAGGAAAGGAATAAATGATTGTACTGTTTTATTGCAATAATGTGAAAACCCTAATAAACGATAGATCCTTTTAAAAAAAACCCCACCTATGTTGGCTTGTTTGCACAGGAAGGTCAATGTTGCCATCATCATATGGTCAATTAACCATATGAACAAAGATCTGCGTATTACTACTAATCAGCTGTTTGATGTTCTGCTGTGCTTCAGAACTCAGATAGGACCAAAGTGTGTAGGCTTGGGAAGATGAGGGTAATTGTAAGATAGGGGTGAAAAGAGAGGCTATTTTAATCCTACAAAGAAGAAAAGCATGTCAAGGATGTGAAATTAATCATAATAAAATGACTGTCCAAAAGGTATAAATAATTTAGCCTGATATCCTGAAACTACCAGCCTCTGTGTGGCACTTCAATTATCGAGAAATTATCCCGCTATTACGTTTGATTGTAAATTCATGTATATTTCATATTTCTAGCTATACTGCACATAAAAATATGCCACAAACAGCTTAGATGGAAAAGTTCAAACAAAACCACAATAATGAGTTTACCCAAAACCAAACCTTCTGTAGAATACCATAAAGTATTCAAGAAAGGTTAAAATATCCGAAGTGAATTCTCTAAATAGGTATATTCCTTGAAAATTTATTTACATTCTGGATGTAGTAAAAGAGAGAGAAGGATTTGAGAAAACAGAAGATTTAGTAAGTCCCAGAAGAAATATAAATCTAGATCTCAAAATCGTGAGATGAGTGCAAAACTGGAGATAAAATCCATTTTACAAATAGCCAGAGAACAAATCTAGCTAGACTCATTTAGTTTAGACATAATGGAGAGCTTTTAATTATCTTACCATTCTATTAGATTAGCTATACATAATCTCCCAGAAAAGTTTACATTGTTCTTCTACAGTGGCAGAGATGGGTGGGTAACCTGTGGACCTTCAGATGTTGCTGAACTTCAAACTGGGTGGGTGTTCCCTGACCACTGACCATGCTGGCTGAGGTGGATGGCAATTGGAGTCAAACAGCATGCCTGCAATGTACCATGCTGCTGCCATCATCGTCTCTGCCTTCCCAAACAGGATAATTATCTGGAAGATACCTGGAGACACCTGGTAAAATTTATTGCACAGGAAACGACCATTTGCCAAATCAGACCATGGGTGCTCTTGACCTAGGCTGATGGCACAAGGCTTTCCTGCATTTCATGAAAAAAATCTTTCACACCACCAACCACATCTTCCTTCTTTCCTCTCCTCTCCTTCCCCCTTTCCCTTCCTTTCTTTAAAAACAAGCAAACAAATATTGTCAGGGATGGAACTTGGGACCACCTTCTGTCCTGAACAAATGTGTTTCACCACAATGCTATGGACCCGTTGAGCCTGTCTCAGAGAGGTTTAGTGTTTCCTGAGTTATTAGGTGCACAATGCCTATTCAGCAGCAGGCTGGATAATAATAATAATAATAATAATAATAATAATAATAATAATACCACGCCCATCTGGCTAGGTTTCCCCAGCCACTCTGGGCAGCTTCCAACAGAATATTAAAATACAATAGTCTATTAAACATTAAAAGCTTCCCTAAACAGGCCTGCCTTCAGATGTATTATAAAAGTCTGGTAGTTGTTTTTCTCTTTGACATCTGGTGGGAGGGCATTCCACAGGGTGGTGGCCACTACCAAGAAGGCCCTCTGCCTGGTTCCCTGTAACTTGGCTTCTCGCAGTAAGGGAACCGCCAGAAGGCCCTCAGCACTGGACCTCAGTGTCTGGGCAGAACAATGGAGGTGGAGACACTCCTTCAGGTATACTGGACCGAGGCCGCTTACGGCTTTAAAGGTCAGCACCAAAACTTAGAATTGTGCTTGGAAACGTACTGGGAGCCAGTGTAGGTCTTTCAAGACTGGTATTATGTGGTCTCAGCGGCCGCTCTGAGGCCTATGGAGGCTAGCAAGAAGGGTTAAAGAACCCCCCCTCACACACATAGACACATTGGCAAGATCTGGCAACTGAGAAGTGTGGAATTCCAAGAGATTTTGCAAGTCTAATCAGACTTCTTGGAAGTAATTCGGCTTTTTCTCAGATTTCCTCAGGCGTTTCAACAAAGGGGGGCAAAACCCTCAAATGGTCTCAAGCACATTTTTGTATATCATTTCCGCAAACATGCATTTTTGTGCACACTTTCCCCAAGTATATGCTGGGTGGGTGAGGGGCCCTGCAAAATTCAGAGAAGCTCACATTTCAAAGGTCAGTTGCATTTGGGTTCACAGATTGTTTCAGAAAGTAAGGATTAGGTAGGTTTGCACTTAAATGCAAACTGAATCAAATTTATACCACATCCCTAGATGCAGGGACACATAGGAGAGAACTCTGGACATGCTGTCCCTTGCACTACTTGTTTTTCTAAAAACCCCTAAATGTGTTCATGCATTATCTATAAAAATGTGGAGAGCTGCATCAGCTGAGGTGGTGTTAGTAGGAGGGAGAGAGTGACAGGTGGGGGAGGGAGGGAGGGAGAATGCCTTAAATAAATAATTTGTGCTATTGATCTCAGTGTCTGCACCGATTCTGGTTACATTCAAATTAATGAAGCAAACCTGTTAGCACATTTCCTGTTATAGAATCTGAGCTATAGATATATATATTTAAGGAAAGTGCTGCTAGGAAAAGGGCTAGAAACTCTAGCAGCTGTTAAAAGATACTCCACGAAAGAGACTCGCGTTATCAGAAGCCTAACAACCTACCAGCCTTTATTGCTGAGGCTGTAACAGCGCCGATATTAGAACCACGTCCCGTTTTAGGGAGATTATTTTTGAAATGTGAGAATGTAGTGCTGTGAAACAGGAAAGGGAGATATCAATCAAAGTCTACGGACCGTTTTTATACAAACACTTAAGGCTGGGCTCGCTGCCAGCTTTTCAAGCGAAATTTGGATCCGGTATCGCGGCTCCCATAATTCAGAATTCTGTCCTGACTATTCCATAAGCCAAACATCAAAATCAGGCACATGCACACCTAAGGCTGTGTCAAGGCTTCTGTCAACAGGGCTCTTGTATCAGCTGCTGGCCCCAGTAACAAACATGACAGGAAAGTGACATGATCTGAACCTAAGAACATAAGAAGAGCGTGCAGGATCAGGCCAGATGGCTGTAGGAAGCCAGCAAGCAGGATTCAAGCACACAAACACTCTCCCCCTGCTGTGGTTTCCAGCAACTAGTATTCAAAAACCTACATTTTGGGGTCCTTGAAGCAAGAACTGACATTACTATACAGTGCACTCTGTATACCATAGTCAGCTCCTTGTAATGGAAAGGCCTGGTAACCCTTTCTCATGAGTAGTGGTGACCAGGCCCTACGCTTATGCTGTCTGTGGCTAAAAAGGTAAAGTAAAGGTACCCCTGCCCGTACGGGCCAGTCTTGACAGACTCTAGGGTTGTGCGCCCATCTCACTCAAAGAGGCCAGGGGCAGCGCTGTCCAAAGACACTTCCAGGTCACGTGGCCAGTGTGACATCGCTGCTCTGGCGAGCCAGAGCCGCACACGGAAACGCCGTTTACCTTCCCGCTAGTAAGCGGTCCCTATTTATCTACTTGCACACGAGAGTGCTTTCGAACTGCTAGGTTGGCAGGCGCTGGGACCAAACAGCGGGAGCGCATCCCGCCGCGGGGATTCGAACCGCCAACCTTTCGATCGGCAAGCCCTAGGCGCTGAGGCTTTAACCCACAGCGCCACCCGCGTCCCGTGTCTGTGGCTTACGGTGAACCAAATGAGTTTGAACAACTGTAATCATACTATAAAAAAGAAAATAGATTTTTTTTTGGTGAAGATGATGTAAGCAGCAGTGGAACTATGTTCTGGGGCTCCTGAAGCTTGAACTGTTATGGGGGGTACCATTCACAACGAGCAACAAGGTCTTGGAAGCCACTGGATACCTGAAATATACCTGAAGGAGCGTCTCCACCCCATCATTCTGCCCAGATGCTGAGGTCCAGCGCTGAGGGCCTTCTGGTGGTTCCCTTACCGAAGGAAGCCAAGTTACAGGGAACCAGACAGAGGGCCTTGTTGGTAGTGGCGCCCGCCCTGTTGAACGCCCTCCCATCAGAAGTCAAAGAGATAAGCAACTACCTGACACATTAGAAGACATCTGAAGGCAGCCCTGTTCAGGGAAGTTTTTAATGTGTGCCATTTTAATGTATTTTTAATCTTCGTTGGAAGCTGCCCAGAGTGGCTGGGAAAACCCAGCCAGATGGGCAGGGTACAAATAATAAATTATTATTATTATTACTGTTATCTTCATAAACGGGGCTGTTCCACAACAGATCATCACTTTAAAATAAACAAATAAATAAATTACTACATCTCAGATTTTGAATAAAATTGCTGTACTCGATTATTTCACATGTCCAAGTCACTGATGTGACCAAAAATGTCCTATGCCTTATAGTTTTTGAGTTAAGTGCGGGGGGGGGGGAATGAAAATTAGAAAAATATTATATACATTTATGATGCATCCTAGAATGATTTGAGTCGTGCAACTCAAATTGTTTCTACTAGAACAATTTTTTTAAAAAAGCAATGTGGACTAAAGTTGCTTGTGGGCACCTCTGGGATTAGGAGCCCTGAAGCTTAATCTTCATTAGTTTCATAATAGGAGACCCATCAATGGATGTTCATTGTTCCCCTCAAGGGAGGGGTGCTGTCTACTTGACTGTATATCCCAAGGATTACGGGGGAGGGTGGTATCCAAGTTGAGTAGCTGACCTCTCCCTTAGAGGATTATGGAGGAATACGATGTCCAAGTCCACCTTCCCTCATAGAAATGGGGGAGAAATGCCCTCACATGAAGTCTTGGTTTGCAATTTTGGGAGAGGGGAGACTGTCTGTGGCGCTGGGGAGCGGGCAGGCTGGCGAGGCCCCCTAGATCTAGAGGCCCTAGGCTTCAGCCCAGTGGCGTAGCGTGGGGGGTGCAGGGGGGGCCAGCCGCACCGGGCGCAACATCTGGGGGGGGGGGGCGCGCTCGCACTTGCAGCTCTCTGCCCCTACCTGGCTCACTCACTCTCTCTCACTGCAGTGCTGGCTGTGCGAATCCGATCCGAGCCGCCGGGTCGCCACCCACTGTGGAGAGGAGGGTGCCAGGCGTGCGGTGTGGAGAGAGAGCAAGGGACTATCTGGGGGAGGGACAGTGCAGCGGGGGGGGGGGGCACAAATTACTTGCCTTGCCCCGGGTTAGAGGGCGCAAATTACTTGCCTTGCCCCGGGTGCTGACAACCCACGCTACGCCACTGCTTCAGCCTACTTAGCCTATACATAAATCCAGCCCTGATAGTAGATCTGCTCCTGTGCTGTCTCCAACTGTGGAGGCAAAGCACAGCCATCATGGCTAGTAGCCATGGATAGCCCTCTCCTCCATGAATTTTGTCTAATCCCCATCCATGCTGGTGACCATCACTGCCTCCTATACCAGCTGAGATGATGAAGAGGCACTTCAGCTGACCCAAACAGAGCATATGCCAACAGTCCCTGCCCCAATCTGAGAGAGGGGAGGAAGAGAAAACCTCCTTTATCTCCCCTGGCCTTTGTGCAAAGAAGGTATCTCCATTTATGCCATTCTGTGCAAGCTTGTCTCCCTTGACTTTTCTGCACCACATAAATCCATAGGCAATCTAAGCCTATGCAAAACCCTTTGAAAGTTTCGTAGAATCAATCTTCCTACCTGCTGAGTTTAATTTTAGGCTCCAGCCCTATCATTAAAGAAATGAAAAGAAAGGAGGTGGGCAAGGTTTGTTCTTTCATCCGGACAGTGCCTAACCTCACTCTCAACGGGGGAAAACACATACATAGCAGACCCAGTTTTCCCCGTGGAAATTGATCGCTCCCCTCCCCAATTACCTATTGGACCTTTCTGGTCAGAAATACAACATTCAAGTGGTCTAAGTTCAATGTTGTGGGTCACTCAGTTATTTTAGAAAACTGGCCTTTCCTTCTCAACAAAGGTCCAGTTCAGACCATTTCTCAGGTGGCTGAAGTCACTGCATGTTGGCAAAGGAAGCTCACCCTCCGTCCCATGCTGACAGTGTCAAATATAGAACAGGCACTCCTTAGGTAGTGTGGTGGTTAAGAGCAGTAGACTCGCAATCTGGTGAACCGGGTTCGATTCCCCGCGCCTCCACATGCAGCTGCTGGGTGACCTTGGGCTAGTCACACTTCTTTGAAGTCTCTCAGCCTCACTCACCTCACAGAGTGTTTGTTGTGGGGGAGGAAGGGAAAGGAGAATGTTAGCCGCTTTGAGACTCCTTCTGGTAGTGATAAAGCGGGATATCAAATCCAAACTCTTCTTCTTCTACCTCATAATCCTTCTGTTTTCTTTTTTATCATGATGTTTTTTTAAGGTGGACAAATGCACAAATTGCATGAATCAGGAATCTGTGCCCTGCTTGCCCAAGATAAATTTCAGAAAGGCGAAAGGAGCGAAGGCCACAGGGATATCTGCAACGCCACAGCAAGCACTAAGAGTTGGGTCCAAAAATCTGGAAAGTTTATTGGACCATGCTTGTAATTTCACATCATATTCTATATTGGGAAAGTTACACTTCCCCTCCAACAACAAAAAAACACCCCAGTGCGCTCCCAGTTTTGGCATCATCATTATCTCTAAACACTTCCCTGCCAATCTTACCTTTACTTTGGTGTGCAGTGTGAAGTTGTCTCTTTTGAAAGTCCGGGCCTTTCAGAAATGAATGGTACATAACAGATGCTTTATATGGGTTTTTATGTTTTAAAAAAGAACACCAGATGGGCAAGGTGGTGCAAGTGGGTGGGACATGCCACAGCTTCGCTAGCAGCTTCCAACAGCAAACATAAGGAGCTGTTCCAAGGGAAAACAACATTTGTGGTTGAGTTACAGCAATGAGCTCAGACTTTACAAAGAGGCATCCTGGAGCTGTGTACTTTATATGCTTGCTTAGGAGCAAAGGGTGTCTCATTTACAAGGATGGAAAGTTGCTCGTTAGATTACAGAGGTCAGAAAAAATTATCTAAAGACAATAGGTGGTTTTTTTTTTGGTGTTTTTGTTTTACTGCGTCTAAACCAATAATCTTTGTCATGTTCTTAGAATAAAATGCAAAGGGGCATATATCTGCTGAGATCAAAAGATGTATTAGCAACTAAGGAGACACGGCAATGTATTAGGGGTCTGTTCACATGACACTCACATACACACAGAGGCTACTATGAACCATCAACTCAGCAGCTAGGAGACTGCCAAAATCCAGTCTGGAGTTAATAAATCATCAGAACCTTTTTAGCATCTGGATGCGACGTAGGAGATACACTTCATTACACAGAATTCCAGTTGTCATTTTGTTATTGTACGGGATGTTTTAAGCAAAATAAAGTGTGTGAAGAACGTAAGAAGAGCCCTGCGGGATCAGGTCAAAGGCCCATCCGGTCCAGCACTCTGAGGGCAACAACACTCTCCCTACCATGGATTCTCAGGATCAGGTATTAAGAGGCATATCAACCCCAACAGTAGAGGTAGAACACAGTCACCATGGCTTGTAGCCATCGTTTTATACTCCATGAATGTTTGTAATAATTCTAAAGCCATCCTAGCTTTAGTTTTACTTGACATGTTTATAGTCTTAGCTTTTCAGTATCCGTACACTATGGGTTTTTAATAGAGAAATGCCCTGTGATTTTTGTAGTAGTAATAATAATAATAATAATAGTTGTTGTTGTTATTGCTGCTGCTGCTGCTGTTATTGTTGGGAGCTTCCCAGAGTGGCTGGAGCAGCTCAGTCAGCTGGGCAGGGTACTACTACTAACATCATCATCATCAATCATCATCATCATCATTCCAACAGAATACAAAAACATAAAGAAACATCACACATTAAAAATTCTCAATACAGGGCTGTCTACAGATGTCTTGTGAAAGCCATATGTTTTATCTCATTGACATTTGGTGGGAGGGCATTCCACAGGGCAGGCACCACTACCAAGAAGGTCCTCTGCCTGGTTCCCAGTAACCTCACTTCTCACAGTAAGGTAACTACCAGAAGGCCCTCGGAGCTGGATCTCAGTGTCTGGGCTGAACAATGGAGGTGAAGATGTTCATTGAGGTATACAGGGCCAAGGCCATTTAGGGCTTTAAAGGTTGGCACCAACACTTTGAATTGTGCTCAGAAACGTACTGGGAGTCACTGTAGATCTTTTAGGACCGGTGTTATATGGTCTCAGGAGCCACTCCCAGTCACCCAGCCTGGAGCTGCATTCTGGATTAGCTGTAATTCCCAAGTCACCTTCAAAGGTAGCCCTACATTGCAGTAGTCCAAGCAGGAGATAACCAGAGCATGTACCACTCTAGTGAGGCAGTGTGCAGGCAGAATGTTTGCTTTCCAAAGTTAAATGGTCTCCCACACCCCCCCTTGAATAAGTTGCTTTATCCAGCCAGGTCAAAAAACACTCCACTGCTATTAAACAGAAAGTGACCCTGCAATCACACAGCCCTCTGGACGCCTGAGATAGGCACATCTCAAGAAGCCCCTAGGAGTAAAGTAATGAAAGCACACCTTGATGAACCTTGGAAATGATTATTTTATGGGGACATCATAAAAGCCAAATACCCATAAGGGTATTGTTATATAACACAATCTTAGGCAGTAATTATCCGGTCAGTCAGCTGCTGTGTCTGGAGTCAGTCCCTTTCAACCCCTTGATCCAGTGTAGGCTCACATGGAAAAAACAGGAGCGGCCACCGGGACTACCCTTCACTGAGCAGATGAAAAAGAGCAATGGAATCTGGATGGACCTATTTCAAGGGTGGACTGAGACTTAGACATTAATGTCTTCTAGACCCATACTATCTGGTGCAGTGGGTGGGCTTCAACAAACTGGGTAGTGCAGCTTTTAATGTCCATTGCCTTGGACACCATGGAACTGCAGACTGTGATCCCACAGCTTCAGCTTCTGGAGAGAATTCCTCCTCAATTGACTGAGCAGTGAAAGCTGTGTGAGCTACTTTCCAGGGCACCCCAAAGTCTAGACTTCTTATGCCTCGACCCATATCAGGGGTGGGCAACGTTGTTGGGCTAGAACTCACAAAAACACCAGCAGGGATGGTCAGTGGTCAGGGATGATGAGAGTTGTAGTCCAACCAGGCTGGCTACCCGTGGCACATATCATTCTAGAGAATTATCCACAATTAGGCTTGTCACCATGCTTGTCACCCTTTTGGAAGTCTTCAACTTCTGTTATGGAATGCCTTGGAAAGGTATTGAATTGCATGTTTCTTCCAAATACCATTGGGACAAAATGGGAGAAAAGACATCTGCTACAATCCATTCTAAATTCAATGCCATTCCAAGCTATAGAACATAGGTAGTCAATGTAGATGTTGTGGGACTCCAACTCCCATCCACCACATCCAGCACACCCAATGATCAGGGATGATGGAAGTTGGAGTCCAACAGGGTACCAAGTTGGCTATCTATTCTGTGGAAGGATATAGGAACTTAGGAAGTTGCCTTATACTGAGTCCATTGAGATAAGCACTGTCTACAATGATTAGTAGAAATGTTCCAGTTTTTCCCCGTTTTACCCTGGAGATACCAGGGATTGAATTTGGGACTTTCTGCATGCACAGCAGCTAATTACCACTGAGTTACTGCCCTTTCCCTTGTAGGAAAAGTATATTTCATTTATACTGCTTCTGAGCAACATGAGCTCTGCAAATCCAGGCTCCAAGCCCTTAGAAATGTTGGTGACATCACCAGTCATAAGGCTTGCTTCATGAAATTGCTCATTCGCATGACCTCTGCTGTTCATCCAGCAAAGAGCGCCAAAAGAAAGCAATGTTGCTTGTGCATATTTACTCAAAAGAGAGTCCTAGTGAGTTCACCATGACTTCCTCCCAAGTAAGCATGTTTAGGCTCCCTGCCTCAACCAAGCCATCGGTTCCAGAAGAAAGAGAGTCATAGAGAGGTAGGATTTGTAATTTCCTCAAAAGGAAATGCCTTCAGCAACACACAAAGCTACTCCAAAATAATTACCCTGGGGTCAAACCCTCAGGTAAGCCTGAGTATGTGAACATAATCAAAGCCAATGAAACGGAAGCAGCAGCACTGAGCAAAGAGCTAGAAGATAAAAGGGTGGATCATGGTGAGTCAATGAGTATCCTCAAGATATGCTCTGTAAGGAATCATAAATCTACAACTAGCCCTGAGAACCAACTGCTTTAGGCATAGGCGAGCTAATCCACATCTCCTAAAGATATTACTTTATTGACTGATTTATGCCAAACAAGGACACCTTTTTTCTCTCTCTTTCTTCCCTCTTTCCCCTTCTTCCTCCTGACATTTTATGACACCGGCAAAGGCTTTTAAATGAGTCCTTTCAAGTGTTTCGTTTCTCAGAAACTTCACAGTTGAGTTTTGACGAGAGGAAGAACAGTGATTAATTGCTGTTTGCAGCCTTGCATGCAAAAATAGCAATTTTCAAATTGTATAATTCTCCCCCCACTTGCACAAACGCAATTCATACCTTCCCTTCTGTAACTTTCCAAGTTAAGCCACCATTTTAATATAATTCCATACAAGATTAGATTAGGGGGAGGGGAGTCAAGCCCTCTCCATTGAATATTCAGGCACTGAATGTGCTTGAGGAACACCATAAATCACACTTGTCAGAAGTTTCAAAGGAATCAGTCTATACAGTTACCTTGTCTATTATTTAGAAAGCACAGGCCTTGAACAATATATTTCTACTGTGCTGCTTGCATCTGATTTACATACAGTCGTCTCCCCTCCCTCCTTCTCTTTAATCTAAGCTTCTTTGGGCTTTTTTTTTAAAAAAGGAACATAATTACAGATTTTCATTTTAACTTTGAAACCAGTGACTTTTATTTTGATTGCCTCATAATTACAGGGCTCATGTCGATTTAACGTCCATTTGGATTCCTCCGCAGTGATGTCTCTGTATGTTGGATTGGCAAGTAATGAACCGTGTGACTTTAGAGGTGACGAACTGTTGCTTTCCAGACACATAACTCACCGTGAAATTGCATAGCCTTTAGTTAAGGCCTTTTTGCTTACTCTTAAATACTTCTTGGCAAATCTACCCGAGATTCTCTAATGAAATGGCAGCATTATGCTGAAGTATCTCATGCTAGCTAATGAAATAGCTCTTTTTTTATTTATTTAAAAAAAAGAAAAGGGGAGATGAAAAAAAGGCAGGCTTGTCGATCTCCCGGCCAGAATTGTTCCTTGGCATTTTACAGTTACGGTGCATTGTGATGATGATGCACTCATACATAATCTTACATACCTAGTCAAGGATCCTCCATATCAGTAAATTATCCATGACCTACATTTTCCACAAGGGAATGTTGCAGACAAGGTGTTTGACTGGAACTGACTGATAATAGGATGCATTGCATTTTCTATGGCAGTCATACAGACAAATTTAAAATGTATGAGACAATGTATTATTTAGAAGAAAATATATCTTGGGGAAAAAAATACTATATATCTTTCTACACAGAGGATTTAGATATATGATAGGTTACTGCAACTGCACACAGCCTGATCCTATGGACCAGTGTGAGGTGCGAAGTCCATGCAGTGTATTTGGTGGACTTGAATTGATGGAAACTTGGGTTCAGTCCCTTTCTCAGCTGACGTGAGGACCAGCCCAAGCCATATAGTTGCCTGAGGCAAACAATAGGATGGTGCCGTCACCCTCATTCCCTAACGCTAGGACCATTGCTGGGCAGGATAGTGGTAGGGGATGCGGGTGGCGCTGTGGTCTACACCACTGAGCCTCTTGGGCTTGCCAATCAGAAGGTCGGTGGTTCGAATCCCCACGGCAGAGAGAGCTCCCATTGCTCTGTCCCAGCTCCTGCCAACCTAGCAGTTTGAAAGCATCCCAGTGCAAGTAGATAAATAGGTACCACTGCAGTGGGAAGGTAAACAGCATTTCCGTGCGCTCTGGTTTCCATCACGGTGTTCCGTGGTGCCTGAAGCAGTTTAGTTATGCTAGCCACATGACCCGGAAAGCTGTCTGCAAACAAATGCCAGCTCCCTCGGCCTGAAAGCGAGATGAGCGCCACAACCCCACAGTCGCCTTTGACTGGACTTAACCATCCAGGGGTCCTTTACCTAGCGCATAAGTACATTAGAAGAGTCATATCAGATCAGACCACTGACCCATCTCATCTAACACCCTGTTCTCACAGCAGCCAACTAGAAGTCCATGGAAAGTTCATAAGCAGGAACCAAGCACAACAGAACTCCACCCTTCATAAAGTTGCCAGCAACTGGTATTCAAAAGCATATTGCCTCTCCCAGTAGAGGTATAACCATTGTGACTACCAGCCATTGGTAGCCTCATCGTCCATGATCTTATCTATCTCTCTTTCCAATGCATCAATGTCATCAATCTGTGGCCATCAATGCCTCTTTTGACTAGTTATAGGAATGATTAAAAAGGCAAGAATGATCTGGGAGGTGATGGCTGTTGTATGAGAGTCCTAAGAACACAAGGAAGGTCTGGAAAAGAATCAAGGACATAGATCAAAGTTGCCCAAGTTTATATTCCTTGTTGCTTCTCCTGCCTTAGAGCTGGGTGGGTTTTCCCCCCGATTTGAAACATGCCCAAAGTCTTATAAGTCGTGGTAATTTAAATTGAACAACCTGGCAACAGGTTGTTCAAGCTGTTTTGTTGTGATTGCTGACTTGTGATTTTTTCTTCTTCTTCCTGAAATGGGTACAATAATTGGTAGTTGTTTTCCAAACATATTGCACCTGACATCTAGCATGTTGGCATTCTGTAACGTATGATACATTGCTGCACTTACAGGTAATGTTCTGTTTGATGCAATATGTCTTGCCTGTCATCCATCCTAGCAACAGCAAAGCATCGGTGCCCATCTGTCTCTTTAGGAAGTAAATTGGTTTCTAGCCTCCCCTCCACCATCAATAACCCTATAGCATCCAACTGCATGCTTTCTAAGTCCTACACCTGTGAAGTCCTTGCTGCTGTGTGATTTATGATATACTATAGAACCTCACCATCCATCAGGGGCTTGGGTTGTACTGGCCCATGGACTAGTCACCTTTAGAGTGTGGAAGCTGGCCATTCCTGGCCTAGCCAATCTCAAAGGAAAACCCCTTTTCAAATGACATTCTCAACCCAGCACCTTAGCAGTAAATATTGCTTATTATGCCATCCCCTCATGATTCTTTCTCGCAGTGTTGAGCTCTACACATGAGCTTTACAAGCCCAGTGGAGTTACTGTTCTCACTGGGAATGTGAGAATCCTTATTTGCTTAAAGGGGAAAACTAATTAAAAGATTCCCCAGCCACTGAATCTTTCTCCTTGTTAACTCTCCCCCCCCCCCCGCCGCCCCTGCTTTGAGGTCATTAGAGTTTCCTTGAGTTCCCTCCTTCTCTCAGAGGCCTGGGGGGTGGGGACATTGTATGTTTGGGGGGAGGAGACAAAAATATCCATTTCATAATTGTGGAAGAACTGTTGGAAATCATGGTTCGTGAATAGCATGCATTTCTTTTACAGCTCTCTTATTCTGCAATTGTCAATGTACCGCTGCAGTGGGAAGGTAAACAGCGTTTCCATGCGCTCTGGTTTCCATCACGGTGTGACGTTGCACCAGAAGCGGTTTAGTCATGCTGGACACATGACCCAGAAAGCTGTCTGCAGACAAACGGTGGCCCCCTCAGCCTGAAAGCAGAGATGAGAGCCGTACCCCATAATCTAGTTTGATTGGACTTAACCGTCCAGGGGTCCTTTACCTTTATATGCACTAAACACTAATTCTAACCATGTCCACTCAGGAGTGAGTCCCATTGAAATCAATGGGGCTTACTCCAAGGGTAGTATGGCTATGAGGGCAGCCTTAACCCACTTCCTGTTGTGAATTTTAAACATCAGTGGAATGTGTTGCTCATTTTTGCTCTTTTCACCTGAAAATAAATGATCTCCTTTGTTGCCTGTAGATGTTATCTGTACCCTTCATGTAAAGTTTGAGCTCCTTTGTCAAAGTAATGAGATCCATCTTGACTTGACCACTCTTTTTTGACTAGCCGCCCATCCCCTAAATCATTATTTCACACGCATCCTTCACTTAGAACCTCATAATGAAACAATGCCATAAATTGGCAGTGAAGTGGAAAGGGGAGATGTGACACAGACTTAGAGCTTGAAATGTTACACACAAGTTTACTCAATTGATAAACTTAGAAATTAGACTCCTAGGTTTCATCAGAGCATTGCCATTAACACAAAATTATGTTTACTACAAACAATTAAAACATACATTAGTTTGAGTGTTATATTCCAGAAACCGCACACCACAATTTCCTCAATAAAATATGAATTTTTGAAATAGAATGTTGCAATAAAAGGACTTATATGTGGTTAATTGGCATTAGACTGAGTGAAGGAATAATTCAGGTAATTCAGAACACTAAGAGCAAAATCTCAACAGAGTGCTAAACTGTCTACTCCTCCATTCTCTGAGTGAGGGCAATGAGATAGGGTGATAAGTTTATACTGAACTTGAATTCAACGAGACTTCCTTCTGAATAGGCACGGCCATAAATACAGCCACAGATGACTTTGTGATGGGCCATTAATCCTGTCTTTAAGGTACCACAAGATGTTTTGTTTTTGTTTTGGTCTGCAAAAGACTATCAAGGCTACCATTCTGGAAATCCATTAACTTGGAAAGTAAACTCCCAGGGGAGGTAATTCATTTGTTAATATAGGTTCATGGCTAAGATATGTGCACCCATTGTGTGCTATGATATATGTCAGGTGGGAAACCTATTTTGTTCCATGGGCCAGATCCTTCTCAGGGGATTGGCTTTGTGAGCCATATTTGACAGGTGAGAAAATTAACCCTCCTCTCAGAAACTCTTGTATAGGGAACCCACAAACCTTTGATGTTGTTTGCAGAGTGCTTTAAGACAGCCCCTGTACTCTGATTTGAGCCTCCAGAGTCTGAAATGGGAGGGTGGGGGCTATCTTAAATCCCTTTTCAAAAGGGCTCTTTGAAGCAGCTGCTCCTTTCACCTTTAAACATCAGAGCGACCTGAATGGGTCTTAAATCCCTTTGCAAAAGCACTCTTTGACTCAGCCCTGCACTTCTCCTTTAGGTGAGTAGGGTGAGTGAGGGGCTTTTTTCTCCTATCACCCACCAGCTTAAAGGAGAAGCATGGAGCTTCTGCAAAGGACACCATTTTTTTCTAAGAGCTTTAATCCCTACTCATCAGCTAATGAGTGAGGATTAAATCCTGCTGCCATGGCTGCACAGTCCTACTCTCTGCTGGCAACAGGGTGCACAGCCAATGGATGGTTAAAATGTGTCCTCCTGCCCATCACCTGACATCACCAGTGACATCAGAGGGTGGGAGTGGTTTGCATTGTGGGAAAATTGCCTTGCAGGTCAAATTAGTTCCCCCCTCCTTTACTTGGTGGGGCAAGATATAGGCGTAAGGTTTCCCACCCTAACATGCATTTAAAAATATGTATGCTTCTTCGTTAGCAGATGGTGAAATGGAAGAAAGACTTTTGTGAAGGAAACCTACTGCAGCAGAACAAAAAAATACCAAAGGAAAGCATGAATGGATCTCAGAATGGATTGAGGCACATTCCCACTGAAAAGAAAAGCATACAATGAAGGGAAGAAATCTTTGTGAATCTTCATGACCAAAGAAATGGAACAGTGTTTTCTCCTTCAGTGTCATTTAAATATTATTAAACTCTGATCTAACAGGCGCCAAATTACAGTGTTGGGAACTTCAGTGTCTTCCGATCTCAGAGTCATGCTTGGTGGTGATAATTAGTTTAAAAATATTCTTCCAAAATTGTGGGATGTTAACACGGAGCTTCTGAAAATACAGAGAAGTTATTCACAGCATCTGGGGAAATAGTTGCTGAGGAGCTACAGCCTACTTGCAGCTTCCATTTGATGGATAGAGTGTCTGCCAGTTAATTCTACATCTGGTCCACATGTCGGCAGGAAATATATAGAGCATGTCTAAATTTTTTATTAACATGCAGTCAAGTGGCTGAAGACAGTATAAGAAGAACAACTGTTGCTGTTGTTAAAACCTCCAAGCCATTTCTTTTTCTTTAGTATGGCTACTCATATTATCTCCTGGAAGAAGACCTTTTAGATCCTTTAGGCAGATTTTGGAGGTTTGTGGTCAGGGGCTACTGGCAAGGCTCACACGCATAAACTTTAGATAGAAGGCGCTCTTGACACAACCTCTGTATACTTTATAATATGTCTTCCCTTAATCTAGGGGAATACCACCACAAAATGAACACAGCCATGTCAACCATGTTGGGTGTCCCATCATGTGATTGATGAGCCTCCAACATGGACTATGGTCAAGGATGATGGGAGTTTCAGTTCACCAACATACAAAGGGCCACAAGTTCCACATCCCTGGTTTAGTTCCTGACTACAGTAAAATAGGATTGGAGAATGTATACTCTGGTTTGATTCCTTGAATGGCTTTATTGCATCTCCTTCTAATGAAATTATAACCTCTGATTATAATTAACCATAAAGGAGCTCCTCTCTTCTCAGTTGCAGGTAGATCTACACACTGCAGATTAATTTACTGTGATTTTATGCATGCATTGCCTAAATTCAAACCTGGATTGGGGGTGGGGAAACCCAGCTTGCAAGCTGCAAATTACAGGTGTGAGCCACAATTTGCAAACACAAACTGCGCACAATAATATTTACTTTAGTGAATTGTGGTGCAGAAAGAAATAAGAAAACAAATTGCATTCTCACAGCCGGTGAATCCAATAGCTTTTCCAGTCACTGGAAAAGGCAGAAGCAACGTAACCGCTCTCAGGTTATGACTCCTTCATTTCCATCTCATAATCATATCCTTAGGAGTTGGCATTTCCATACCTTGAATGGGAGTCCACCATGGATTTGTGACTAAAGGGGTCCTTTCGTTGAAATGTCCTCCCTGCCACAAGGCAGGAAGTGCTACTCTACGAGCAATTCCCATGTTGCTGGGATGGCATTCCAGTGACAATTGCATGGTTGGTAACTGCATGATTGGTCTTCCACCTTCATGGACATCAAAGCATTACCCCAGGTATGAAAAACATAGAAAGCTGCCTTATATTGAGTCAGATCACTGGCCCATCTAGCTCAGTATTGTCTCAGGAGTATTGGGAGGGGAGGTTCTTTACAGCTGGAGGGCCACATTTCTTAATGGATTCCAGGACCTACTTATCAGTGGTGGGCAAAATTGGATGGAAGAAAGAATGTGGCGCTTATATTTGTGTAGTAGGCTACACACACACACACACACACACACACACACACACACACAGTTTCCTCCTCCATCCATGTATGCATGCAAGGGGTGTTATCACAGTTCAACCATATATCCCAATTTGGGAAAGCACTCAAGGACTGGAGGAAAGTGTGGCCTGGGCATAGCTAGGGATTGTCCCAAAGAACAGATAGAGAGCCCAAGAGGCTCCCTGAGGTTTCAGACAAGGTCTTTCTCAACCCTACCAAGAAATGCTGAGGGTTGAACCAGGGACCTATGTGGGGGATCTATGTGCTCCATCACAGCACTATGGCTCTTGTGTAAATCAAGCTCCCACAGGGCTGGAGTCCATTAGAAGTGGCCCCCAGAATATACTATGGACTTGGAACTACAGTTAATCCTTGCTGTCCAGCAACTGTGCTTGCATGGTACATATGCTTCCAAATGCTACATCTTCTGTGTGCACTCAAAACAGCTTCGGTGCACCATATAAAGGAATGAATGCACCAGCCTGTTTCCAGTCTATTGGCTTTTTGCTTGTTTTTCACATGTGCATCTCGTCAGGGCCCTCGGGGCACATGGCAACATATACAACAGTGCAGATCAAGATAGAGGGGAGGCAATATATGGTAAGACCAACAGCTGATATAGTAAAAAGCCAGCAACTTAAAAACAGTGCTATGGAAAAGCAGGTTCGGATGCAGACTCTCTTGGAAATTGTTGGGAATCTGTTAGGAATTTGTCCTCTTGGAATTTCCCCATATTCTGTGAAAGCACCGCTAGCACTTCACTCCGTTTGCACTCCTGATCTTGCATTCCAGGAAACGAATGAACCCTAAATTTCATTTTATTTTTCTCTCTTTCCTTGGCAATCAGTTAACTAAACTGCAAGTGAGCAGGATGAATATATATGTGCGGCAACATAACAAATTCAGGATGCCTTCCAAATAATACTACAAATAGGATTATGTTTCAAAAAAGCTGCAGCAGAGCCAACAGCATTGTTTGTGCCTTGTAGCAATGTTGTCTTCCCTCAATCATGCCAATTCCTAGCTGAATTTCAGGCATTGTCTTTAAAGACCAAGCCATTATTTTGCATGATAATTATTCGGAAGAGCCACCTCCATACATACAGCATGGAGAGAAGTTTCCCCACAAGCCTTGCCTCTTATTTTCAGACACAGAAAATGATGGGCTGGGGAGAAGTTGAGGGACTTGGATGCTGAGCTCCATTGTTTCATATCCATCAGGAGCCTCTTACAAACTTCATTGATCACACCTCAAACCTCCTCATGGATATGCTAAGACACGACTACAGAAGTAAACACAAATGTAGAATAAAAAATTCATTTCATTTCATTTACATTACTTTAGAGCAATTGGGTTCAAACTTTCTGCCTTGAGGGAACTCTTGGACTTGCCAGCAGAAGACATGGTGCCTACCTGCCTGTTTAAAAAGGATTCTGGGACATATTCTAGGGCCCACCAGAAACAGCAGCCTGCTTAATACATTGTCAGATTACCAGTTCATCTAGTTCAGTATTGTCTACTTTGGCCAGCAGTGTATGTTCAGGTTCAGACAGGAGATTTCTGCTGCCCTACTGGAAAGTACTAAGAACTTAACACAAGTTCTTTTATATACAACACATGTGCTCTAATTGTGACTTGTGGCCTTTCCCTACAGTTCAAACTGCATAGCAGCCCATACAAATTGATTTCTAGGCCTGTCTGACATCACTGTGTAAAATTAAGGCGCTCAAGTGCTCCAGAACACATTTAACATGATCCCAAAGTTGTGCATCACATAGTAGTTTACAAGCTGTCTTTCAGGCAGGTTTGTTCACCACGACGGCTCTTCTTTGGACAAGGTAGATCACCAAAGACTTCTAAGTAAGCTTAGCAGTCATGGAATAAGAGGAGCGGCCCTCTTGCGGATCAGGGACTGGTTATGTAACATAGTCTGGATATATCCCAATCTGTCTCAAACTGTGTCTGCGCACCTCTGTTCTTCGTTGTGCCCTCCTCATTATCCTGCGCATTCTTGGAGACCAGAGGGCAGGGGAGCTTGTTGCAGAAGGAGTGGGAGACTCCCTGGATTCTCCAGCAGCCCCTTGATCCCACCCTCCTCTGCCTCGGAGTCTGTCACAGGTTCCTCCTGCTCACTAAACCCTGTTGTCCCTTCAGTATCCAGCACCTCCTCCCAATCTTATCCCTCTGACCTGTTCTCAGTATTCCAAACCCAATCCCCTGGTTCTAAGTCTCCCACCTCTGGAAATTGCCCTGGGGGTTCCCCAGCTTCTCTCCCCACTCAATGTTGTCCAGCTAGTCCCCAACAACCAGCAATACTTTCCAATTAAGTTTAATTATTTCACATTTTAGGTAGGTGTGAACAGGGCTTTTTAGAGCTGGAATTTGGCACCTTTCAAGTGGGCG
This sequence comes from Podarcis tiliguerta, assembly GCF_965153285.1. NCBI lineage: Eukaryota > Metazoa > Chordata > Lepidosauria > Squamata > Lacertidae > Podarcis > Podarcis tiliguerta. The sequence continues at coordinate 13,987,965 of NC_139536.1, read as the reverse complement.
CCATTACCATTATAAGAAAACAAGGGAGGTGTTCATGGTGAGTTCCGGCACCTCTTTTTTCCCCGGAAAAGTAAACATTATTTATAGGAAAGGGAAAAAAAGCAGCAAATGTTTATGCCTAAGCTTGAGGAGCAAAAGGAGACACAGCACAGGATCATAGAACTGGAAGGGGGCTCATAGGTCATCTAACTCTCTTCTAATCAGGAAGTCCACAAATACTGCAACCCTGAAATTTCATCCATCCTAATAAAATGGAGCCCAACATCTTCCAAGGCAGTCTGTTCCTCCTTCAAACAACTTAGTATTGCCTAATGTTTGGTCAAAAAACTCTTGCAGTTGGAATTTGGTGGTTCGGGTCACAGAAGAAACAGAAAACATACAGTGGTACCTCGGGTTAAGAACTTAATTGGTTCTGGAGGTCCATTCTTAACCTGAAACTGTTCTTAACCTGAGGTACCACTTTAGCTAATGGGGCCTCCCGCTGCCGCTGCACTGCCGGAGCATGATTTCTGTTCTCATCCTGAAGCAAAGTTCTTAACCAGAGGTACTATTTCTGGGTTAGCAGAGTCTGTAACCTGAAGCGTCTGTAACTTGAAGCGTTTGTAACCTCAGGTACCACTGTACTCGCATTTTAATCATATCCCATTTTAACCACAAACACTCTTGCTCTGATAAGGCAAAGAGTAGCACTGTGTGTGTGTGTGTCCTAAGCAATAAGGCTCCCTCCAGCTTTCCCATAACTAGAGCACTAGTTTCGGATTAATGTCACCTGGCTATTAAGTTTCGGGTAAGATACATTTCTCAGCATAGCGTACCCACAAGCCAAATGGGATTTAAAAAGCACAAAATGCTGTTATCTGAAAAGTACCCGAGATTAATAATATTACAAATGCTGCAAGATGTCTACAAGGTAAAATTCCTCCTGCATTTAAGCAGCTGGTAAAATCTGCAAATGGAGACAGTCACATTTCTTCTTCTTCTGCAAAACACTGCAAGGTAGCAAATTCCAAATCACCACAACGTTAGCGAATCATAGTCATACACAGATCTCATTAGTGAACCACACAAGACACTATCACTCTTGACCTTGCACGGACCGCAGAACCCATGCTTGGCCCTGGGATGGTCAGAGCAGGCAGGAAGGATGGAAATGAAGGCAGCAGATGGGTACACATGAGAATAAACAATGTTATTTGCTTTTAATAAGCTCTTTCTACCCCAACAGAACAGAGGGCAGTTTGATATAGGCAACAGCAGTAGCTGGATATACATGCCACAGCTGGATACCCTACATGTGCCCTCCTGACTGCTTCAATTGTTCTGCCCGGACACTGAGGTCCAGTGCCGAGGGCTTTCTGGTGGTTCCCTCACTGCAAGAAGCCAAGTTACAGAGAACCAGACAGAGGGCCTTCTCGGTAATGGCACCCGCCCTGTGGAACACCCTCCCACCAGATGTCAAAGGGAAGAATAACTACCAGACTTTTAGAAGACACCTGAAGCAGCCCTGTTTAGGGAGGCTTTCAATGTTTAGCAGACTATTGTATTTTAATATTTTGTTGGAAACTGCGCAGAGTGGCTGGGGAAACCCAGCCAGATGGGTGGGGTATAAATAATAAATTAAATAATAATATTATTATTCAATCGGCAGAATTGGCACTGCTACAGGAGCCACACAATACCTGTTCCAATTTTATAAGAGTTTTGGAACCCCCTGCCTATTGAGATCAAGCAGGCACCTTGTACTGTCTTTGGCTCTCACACAGTGCCTCTCTTATGGGCATTCTAAACAACATGGTGCCCTCCAGGTATTTCTGGACTACAGCTCCCATCATCCCTGTTAAACTCAGGGAATTCTCTCCCACCCCCAGTGGCAGCAAGAGCAGAGAAAAACAAGGAAGTGTTCTCGCTAATCACCACAGCGAGAGACAAAGGAATGCAGTCAGTCTCCCGTTAATGGCGTTGCTCCAACTGAGCTCCTCCCACCTCCCTTCCTAGCAACAGCACTTCCCCTTACAGTGGCCGCCAGGAGCTAATTGTCTCGGAGTCCTTTGTTCTTGCACTCTCAATGAACGCCGCGGTCTGGGAGAAGGGGGATCAGAAATACTCTCCAGTGATAATATTGTCAGCTGGCTGCTCTGGCTCTGCCTCATCCTTATCTTCTCCCAACACCTCCCAACTCTTCTGTTCACCTGTCTCTGAGCTGTGACCTTCCTCATACCCCTGCTGTAATTCAATACTGCCTTCTGCTTTTCTTGAAGCTTTGGGGCGATCTCCACCATTCCTCCTCAATATCATCCCCTTCAGTCAAGACCTTGACAATCCCTGACCATTGGGCTATGCTGGCTGGGTCAGATGGAAGCTGGATTCCAGGAACATTATGGAAGGCACCATGTTGGCTGTCCCTGCCTTAAATCACATGTTCCTCGTGTCTGGTGCTTTTCTTTCTTGCAGGAATGTTGAACTGATACTTTTGAACCCTGGAGATTTCTCTGCCTTTGCATTGGATCTGGCTATATATTTTTTTTAACATGGCTTACTCATCTCCAACTATGTTAGCCCTAAACCTCCAGAAGTGTCACCCACTACCACCACCCACTCTTTGATCTTTCTATTTTTTATTTTTATTTTTAAGTACTGTTTTTCACAAATTTCCTGCCAATTGCAGCATTATAAAAGATGGGCGACTAATGATCAATTTCTGAAAGATTACCAAGCTTAAATCCTCAAGACAAGACAGAATGGTACGAAGCATGTAATTTTATCCCTGGGACATCCATTTTATGTCATTAAAGCACACTATATAAAAGTAACAAGTATACTGTAACAGCAGTTATTTTGCCGAGCACAAAGCTTACAGAATTTTAAAGAGAGCAGGAAAAGTACAAATGCCACACTATGAAACTCTTTATCATGTGGGGGCGGGGGGAACCAAGATACAAAAACCAAACAAACCTCAAACAGTCTTTCATTTAGTGGTTAACAATCCTCCCCACCCTTAACAGAGCTTGGTACTTGCCAACAGACTGTTAGCATGCCAACTATTAGCACAACTTCATAGGTGGAGCTGGCAGTAGATCTGTGCACAAATCAACAAGAAGCCGAACGGGATTTAATGGCAAATTTTCCAAACATGTTCAACGGATACTGTGCCCTGGGGATAGTCACATGTGAGTGCCTTTGAAAAGAAAGCTTTGTGCGATGGTTGGTAGCATCTCATCAATTCAGCAATGGGCTTTTCTACAGAGCTCATTGCTGTTTGGTGCTGCTCTGCACACAGAATAATTTAACAGGGAGTCATTTACAAGCCTAGAGAGGGTATGAGCAGAAAGTCTAAGATGCCTTGGGAGAGTTCCACAGTCAGGGCGCAGCCACCAAAAAGGCCCTGCCCCACGACCCTGCCAAAACACCATCCTCAGAAGGTGACTGGAACTGATGCACAGGCTCATGCATAAAGAGGTGGGACCTCAAATACAATGGGATCAAGTCCTTTAGGGCTTTGTAGGTAATAATATGCACCTTGAATCAGGCATGGGAATATTAGTAAGGAAGTCATTTATTATGTCTATTGGTAGGGGATCTGTGGCCCTCCAGATGTTCCCATCATCCCCTGCTATTGGTCATGCTGGCTGGTGGCAAAGGAATCCTACAGTGTCTGGGCAACCATAGGTTCCTCACCCCAGGTCTAGATCAAGACCTGTCAACATGTGTGAACAATAAATGGGAAGTTAAATGTTTTAGGTGACAAAGGGAACCGTCAAAATCTGGTGTGAATGTTGACATTCACTTGAGAACATTGACAATTCCAGATTCAATCTGTGATCATTTGAAAACCAGCATTTATTTCCTTGCCTTTTGAACACACATAAGCAATTGCAGAAAATCACATATCGGTGATGCTCAACATTCACCAGTCGACACAACCCTGAGCTCAGGTGTGGCATAGAATGGGCAACAGGTAAATGCCAGCATTTGCCACTCTTCACTGTAAAGCCACTCCCGAACTTAGGAGGGGGGTGTGTGTTGCAGGCTCACGACCCCATCCACATTCTCGCGGGGCTGGCCCTAGACCCGCGGGACTCTCCGGGATTCCCCAATTCCCATTATTATTCATATTCAGCTGCGCCAGCCAATCGGCTGGCGCCGGGGGCGGGCCTACCTGAGGGCACTTAAGGTCAGGTCAGCCCAGGCTCACCCCTTTTCCTCTCTCGGCAGCAGAGCAGCAGCAGTTTCCCGCCCGCCCGCCCCTTAGGTTTACCCCGGACCTTGCTATGGGCTTCGGCTGGTCGCCGTAAGGGGGCTGGTAGTTTTTTCCATTTGGCTAATTGGCTACATTTTGAAGCCACTTGGTTTTTTCGCCTACCTCGTAGCAAACGTCACAACTCCTTGGTTTTGGCGGTTAGGCATTGGCCGGGGTATTGTTATGCAAATGAGGTTGGGGGGGAGGATCGCCATCACCTCCCCCAGTGCATGAAGGGTAGTTCGGTAAAGGACTCCGGGGGGCGTCGCCTCATCCGAAAGCTACGGAGGCTAGGGCCTAAAGCGCGCCCCCGAGCGGTAACCCCTCGGGGAGCGCCCAGGGATGTGCATCTCGGGGGCTCCCCCTGTTGGTGCTTAACCCTTCCCGGTTAGACCGGATAGTCTGGTAGGGCCAATGCCTAAGGCCAATACCGCTCTTACCTGTAATCAATAAAGTTGTGGCCATTTTACGCCCATTAACCTTAATTCTTGTGTCCGTGTCTTGATTTATTCTAATTGTGGGAGGGGGCGGGTATAGCCACGCAATGCAGACACTTATAAACTCTAAGAGCCAAAACTCAGTTTTCAGAGAGCAGCTTTGAACTTTTTAAACCCTGAGGAGAGGAAGCACAGCTGAGCTCAGCTTTCTGTCACTACAACTGTTTCGAATCCCCAAGCTGAGGCTTACCTCTTCCTCCCACCGGCAAGTGCATGTTTTGCCACCATACCTGTATGCACTTCCCTACTAGACTTGCCCTACCATGCCTCCTGCAGGACATTGCCTAGATTTCTGCTGAAACTCTAGATCTTCAACAGAAAAGTCCAAATGTTCCTCATTACTGCTTGAATACCTTTTTGAGGCCTCAAGTATTTATTTCAATTAACTTTCTTTTCTGTCTGTTTTTTTGATAATGAATATCCCACTGCATCCAGTGCTTCCTAATTTGGTCATAGGCATTTGAAACAATCTCTCCTTGGCGTGGGGATGGAGGTGGGTGGAGTGGAAATGGCGTGGGGTGCAGAGAGGGAGATCCTGCTAAGAATGTTAATGCCAAGACCTGCCATTCAGGTTACAATTGGCTCTAATTGGCAATCCTAAAGCTGTAGAATTCTAATTTACCTGCAGCTGAGTGGCATTCAGAAAAGTAAGAAATGATTCCCTGCCTTTGAAAAAAAAATAAAAACCAAGAAATTGCTTCCAGTCTGCTCCTTGCAACCTCGGGTTCATTGTGAAAGCATGGGGTGAGCATATACACCAAGAGGAGAATAGGTTTTTTGCTTTTGCTTTTTGAAAGTCTCTCTGTGCCCCCCACAAATCTGCACAGTGTAACTACCATGACTAAATTCAGATTTTCAGGCGCACACCGAGCTGACACATTTGTTTATGTGATTAGGTGCTTTATAACCTGTTACCAGAAAGCATAAATATTAATGGACAGCGGTTATCCCACACGACTGAAACATAGCACTTCTCAGAAAACAAGAGCATTAAAAGTTAATCAGTCCATACTGGACATTTCTAATGCATTTCAAACAAGAGTTATTTGGGTGTTGTTATGTGTCAATAGCAATCAGAATGCACTTTCTCTGAAAAGAGATCTAACATGAGGATTGCCTTGTTAGATCGGATGAAATGTTTGTCCAGGGCAGCACCGGCTGGGACCTGGGGATTTATTTTCACTGGGCTGATTTCCATTCCGGATGAGTAAGGGATGAATTAAGTTTCCCATTGGCAATTTCCCTTTTTGCCAGAATCCTCTGGCCTTCCTATGCGGAACGACTGGCTTCTGGTTGGCCATTTGAGACTGTGCAGTTCACGGCCGTTCACAGAATTTTACGACGCCTTGCGCAGAAATTTAAGCACACGTCTTTAAAGATTCCTTAAGAGTTTTATGACTGCCGCAAGATTTATGGGGGACGTTGGAGTGAAAAGCACACATGGCGGCTCTCTCCACAAAACGCTAGAGTGGATTACTGCGGCTTCCCTTTGTGCCTTGGCAGCAAGACAATCAAGACCAGAATTACAGGCTGGCTGCCACCTGCCAGCTCAGAGAACTAAAACATGTGCGGTGGCTGCATACAAAAACAAGGGAGTCTTGCACCGAAAAGAAAGTAAATGAGTGTTACGGCACAGGAGCACACCCCCACCCCCAGGACAGTCCGTCCTAAGCTAGGCTCTTTCTCCCATGTTCCAAATGAGTGAACTTTCACCATGGTATCTTTTAACTGGCTCAGAAACACAGACACACACACACACCCTGCCCGGTCAGCCTAACCCAACAGCTTAGATGAACCCTGCATGAGAAGGCAAGGTGCCTAACCTGAGCAGGCTAGCATGAAATCCCAGCCTGGGATTTCTATATGGTTTCTTTCAAAGCAATCAATACACTTCTTCTACCGACAAGAAAACAAAAGCAGGGGCAGAATATGGTCACGGCAGCAGCTTTCTATGCGAGGGGATAAAAAAAAAAATGATGCAGAAAGATATGTGCAGATGATAGCTTTTTGATGTCTCTGAGGCACAGCTGTCAACTTTTCCCTTTTCTTGCGAGGAATCCTATTCAGAATAAGGGAATTTCCCTTTAAAAAAGGGAAACGTTGACAGCTATGCTCTAAGGCAGCACTGGAGACCTCTCTTTGCTTATAGGTCACTTGCTCAGGTTTGAGAACACAAGACGTTTCCTTACACCAGGTCATGATATTGGTCCATCTCCTTCAGTAGTGTCGATCCTGACTGTCACAAGGTTGTGTATAGGGTTCCTTGGTGAAAACATTAGTTCCACACAGAAATACGAAGCAGGAAGAACTCAACTCCCATCTCTTGCAGGGGTGCAATTAGTGCCAGCACCATCCGTTAATGAGTTTGGGTGTAATCTTTGACACCTCCCTTTCCACGGAGGCGCAGATTGCAGCTATAACAAAGGCGGCATTTTTTCATCTCCGCCAAGCTAAGCAGTTGGCTCCTTCCCTCTCTCGCCCTGACCTAGCCACTGTGATCCATGCGACGGTCACCTCCAGACTGGATTATTGTAACTCGCTCTACGTGGGGCTGCCCTTGAGCCTGACCCAGAAACTCCAGCGGGTGCAGAATGCCGTGGCGAGACTCCTTACAGGGTCCTCGCTGCGAGATCACATTCACCCGGTGCTATACCAGCTGCACTGGCTCCCGGTGGAGTACAGGATCAGGTTTAAGGTGCTGGTTATAACCTTTAAAGCCCTATACGGCCTAGGACCTTCGTACCTACAGGACCGCCTCTCCTGGTATGTCCCACAGAGGAACTTACGGTCTTCAAACAAAAACATCTTGAAGGTCCCAGGCCACAGAGAAGTTAGTCTGGCCTCAATCAGAGCCAGGGCTTTTTCGGCTGTGGCTCCGATCTGGTGGAATGCTCTGTCACAAGAGACTAGGGCCCTGAAGGACTTGATATCTTTCCGCAGGGCCTGCAAGACAGAGCTGTTCCACCAGGCCTTTGGTCAGGGCACAGCCTGACTCCCTCCTTTGGCAATCTTCACAAAACTCTAGCCCAATGGTTGCCATCAATTTGATTTGAATTAATTTTATAATGAAATGATTTTAGAATGTTGTACTATTTTATTGTTGTTAGCCGCCCTGAGCCCGGCTTCGGCTGGGGAGGGCAGGATACAAATAAAATTTATTATTTATTATTATTATTAACTTGGTTGCATGCCACAAAATCTTAGAGGAAAATGCTAGAGTGGATTATGCAATGAAGTATGGGGCATCCGAAATATTCCTGAAAAATAACCAGTTGTGGTCTGAAACACAAGTGCAGGAAGCAGCTCCACCCCCATTGCTGTCTCCCTGCTGGACACCCCCTTGAGTACTGATCACAGGACGCAGAATTAATGGGGAACTGAACAGGGAACACTTCCCACGATGCTGCTGTTCTGCTTGTTTTTGTGCTTCAGGCTTTTTACGGTAAATATTATTTGGAGGCCAACTGTTGGTATGTTGTTGCTGCTGCTCCGCCGAATTTGTTTATGACTGTAATTTATTTTTATATGATGCTTTATTGTTTTAATACTTATTGTACAGGGTATGTATTTTTATGGGGTTGTTTTGTCGCCTGCCCTGGGATGCAAATGGATAAAGGATAACAACAGCTACTCCAAAGTAAGTCCAAATGAATCCAGTGGGGTTTGAGCACAAGAAAGAAAGTGCACAACAGATCGCATCTTAAACCAGTTCCCGGCAATTTGGATCAACAGTGCTATACACAGATTAGGCAAATGTGCTGCTGCGAATTTGTGCTCCAGTAATTGGTACAAGCATTGATAGACTCTGTCACCCACTCTGTTGTCTGGCATACTGCATGTCTTGCAGGAAGAAAGGCTAATCTTGCCTGAAAATGTTGTCCCTCAGCCCTGTGTATTTGTCGAGTTGGCAAAGGAAACATTATTTTTTTTAGAGAAGGCTGGTTATCCCAGCAAAGCTACATTAAGTAGCTCAAATTAAATATCTGTACTAATAGTAGATTTCAGCAGTGAGTCAGGGCCGTCAGGAGGAGAAAGGCTTTAGGATACAATCATGGTGTGGCGGGGTGGAAAAAGAAATGGAATTACGCTTACTGTCTTAAAGCTCTTTCGTGTAACTGGTAGGCAAAACGGCTAGAATTCATTGGCACAGAAATTAACATTGCTTACGAATTTGAAGTGCAAACTATCTGGATTTGATCTGCAACGCCACTACTGATTGAGCAAAGCCAAAACATTTTTTTTCTGCTGCTTCTCCATTATTCCTGGTAGCACATTCAATTATGGAGATACTATCATTTTGAATATATATTTTTTCTGCCATAAAGCCTCTCTCCCTTAGGGATTTATAGAAAGAGGGCTATTAAATGTGCCATCCTCTTTCTCTACTCTTCTCTCTCTCTCTCTCTCTTTTTTCCAAAAGGAAAGAAAATGTAAAAGCTGAACAGATCCAGGGAGTAAAATTTACGATGCAAAGAAGTGATATTTTTATTCCCAAGGAAATGACAAATGGCAAAAGATCGAGACAAATAGAATATTCATCTCAAGCGTGTCAATAGAACTAACTTCGATGAAGAGCAGGTATGGAGCACAGGCCTGAAATTTAAGGTTGTTTATTCTGCCACAAGGGGAGAAGAAAGTTATTCAAGTCAAGAAAGAGAAATGGCAAAAGCTTTCTCTACCAGTTTGCAATAACAGTGAAAAAAGCATTAAAAAAAATATTTTAGCAAATTCCATACTAGGATTTATTAGGAAAGGGATTAAAAATAAAGTGACCTGCATCATAGAACACCTTTATATAAAAAAAATCTGTGGTGTGTGGCCGCAGTGTACAACTCTGCACACCCTATTGCAAAATGGTTATCACAGAAATGGAGGTGTCCAAAATGGCCCCCAAGAGGATTTAGAAGGTCCTAGAGGACCTTCCCTAGGAAAAACTAAATTGTTTTCAATTAAAAGAAGAAGAAGAAGAAGAGGAGGAGGAGTTTGGATTTGATATCCCGCCTTTCACTCCCTTGTGCCCCAAGTGGCCTGCAGAACTGGGATGGAGGAACTCACCCCAGCCCCAAAGGCCTGGCCCAGGCACAGCTTGCTTCCCCCCAGCTTCGTAAGATGGCAGGAGCTCAGCCACATGGCCTTGATGAGGGAGCCCATCATGAGAGCAACTGGTTTCACCCCTCTCAGATATCTGTGTCTCGGGCCACTGTCCCTCTGCTCCCCATGCTACACCACTGCCCAGTGGCGTAGCGTGGGTTGTCAGCACCCGGGGCAAGGCAAGTAATTTGTGCCCCCTAACCCGGGGCAAGGCAAGTAATTTGTGCCCCCCCCCGCTGCACTGTCCCTCCCCCAGATAGTCCCTCACTCTCTCTCCGCACCGCACCGCACCGCATGCCTGGCACCCTCCCCTCCACAGTGGGCGGCGACCCGGCGGCTTGGATCGGATTCGCACAGCCAGCACTGCAGTGAAAGAGAGTGAGTGAGCCAGGTAGGGGCAGAGAGCTGCGAGTGCGAGCGCCTCCCCCCCAGATGTTGCGGCCGGTGCGGCCGGCCCCCCTTGCACCCCCCACGCTATGCCACTGCCACTGCCTGCAGGGCCTCTGAAAAGGCTGGGATGTCAAAAGCCATACAACGGCTAAATGCAATCAGGACAGAACCACCAAAATAATATTCATAAAGATTTGGGAATTTATTCTCTCCAGATATGTAATGGAAAGGTTTCTTATTTTTATTCTTATTTTCGATTTCTCACACATACTCTCTCTGTGCGTAGTAGGTCTGAGCGTGTCATGATTTAAAAACAAAAAAGTAAACCATAATAAGACCCCAAGTCCACTTTAATCATTCTTATGATTCCCTGCAGAGGATGAGAGAAAATGGTTTGTTTTTTTCCAACAGTCTTTTTCCTTTTACCAGTTTGGTGCAATAGAGCACTCACTCCGAGCCTGGCCCACGATTCCAGTTACATAATTACTGCCTCTTGAGAAACCACCACAATTACTGCAAAGCTATTCTTGCCAATCTGGAGCTTCACAAATTATAAAGCTCCACTGAGACTAGATGCACATCAGACACAAATGCCCTTCAAGAACACTTAGGGAGGGACTGTGTGTAGGATCATTTGATAAATAAATAAAAAAAATCATTACTGAAAGAAACACCAATCAGAGAGAGATGGAAATGAATGCTAGCTAAATAATGCCTAAGAGAAGAGTGCAAGAAGCTGTCTTATACCACCTCAGTCTGTTTGCCTCTTCAGCTTGGTATCGTCTGGTCTGACAGAGGTCTTTCCTATATCCTGCTAGCTACTCACTTTGCAAATCACTTTAGTCCACATTTTGTGAAAAAATAGCACCACCACCACCACAACAACCCCCTTTTGGTGAACATACCAGGGATTCAACCTGTGTCCCTTTGAATGCATGGCATGCACACTGCTGCTGAGCTATGGTTTGTTCCCTGGAGAGATGTGGAGGTCCAAGCCTGCCTACAATCAGGTTCTCTAATCAGAGAGCTTTCCCATCTAGATTTGTGTTGACTAGTTACACTTCGCTCAGTAATGAATCAAATACGTTCTGAGATACCCAAAGGCACTCTTTCCTTTATGATTCTTCCTTAACCTATCCCAGGGTAAGCCTTGACCCTGAAAATTCATTTTAAGGGAGTCTGTGCAGTTTCCCTGTAGACTGCTCTGTACATCTATAAGCTGAATGAAGGATCCCCCCCCCCCATGTTGCAGCCAACTAACTTGTTCTGTCAGCGCAAGGATTTCCACTTGCACAATGGACTCTGTTCTGGTTCCCTAACCCTCCTGAGCAGATTTTGGGAAGGTGTGGAGCGCACGAGGGGAGAACATTCCATCACACAAATGTAAATCCTTGAGCTGATGGAATGAGTTAGTTGGAAACTAGAAGAAGAAGAAGAAGAGTTTGGATTTGAGAGACTTCAAAGAAGAGTCTGGATTCTGAGAGACTTCAAAGAAGTGTGACTGGCCCAAGGTCACCCAGCAGCTGCATGTGGAGGAGCGGAGACGCGAACCCGGTTCCCCAGATTACGAGTCCACCGCTCTTAACCACTACACCACACTGGCTCTACCCATGGAAGTTGATCACAAATCAATGGTGGGCACATGTTGCATTGCATAGTACATGCAAGTCATCTTATTAATCCTCTCTGCAGATCTTCTGCCTCCACATAAAAGCATAAGGAGAACCTGCTGGATCAGGCCAATGGCCCATCTAGTCCAGCATCCTATTCTCTCAGTGGCCAACTGGATGCTTGTGTGAAGCCCACAAACAGGATTCCAGCACAAGAGCACTCTCCCCTTTGGTGGTTTCCAGCAACTGGTATTCAGACGCAATGCTGCCTCCAACTGTAGATGTATAGCACAGCCACCATGGTGTCAGGAGTGCATGCAGGAGCCAAGCCCTGTGACCAGTAGGATTTCACAGGACTGGGGCCTTCCTAAGTTTGTTCTGAAGAGGCAAGGCACGGCCGCACAGGTGAGGCCAATTGGTAACTCACAGCACCTGGTGGCAAGAACAGGGAAGGGATATAAGGTCAGCATTTCCCTTTGGCTCTGGGCCACAGCAACATGTTTCCTGCCTTGCTGTGTTTGGCTCCTTGACACCTTGCTTCCTGATCCTCAGACCCTTGGCTTCTTGACTCCCGGCTCTCTGACCCTTGGACTCCTGGCTTCCTGACTTCTGGCTTCTGGGCTCTCGTTCCTGCTCCCACCCTGTCATATTGCCCCTGGTCCTGACTCACTCAGCCAGGACTTTAGCTCGGACCATGACACATGGCTAGCAGCCATCAATAGTCCTCTCTTTCATTCATGACTTTGTCTAATCCACCTGTGTGCTACCCCTGCCCCCATGGGTTCGCCGCATGCCTTAGCGGTTTGATTATGCAGGATTCAAAATTGTGCAAGGATATGAGTAAAGGAGACTCCCCTGCTTCAGGCATTCAGCCCCCAATGCATGCATGCATGGAGGGAGGGAGGGTTCTCAATAAATGGCCAACACCTCACTCGCCCTTTCACATTATTCTGATTGTGTAAGGAGTGAACGACTGAAGAGGCTCTGTAGAATGAATGTAGAAGGGGCAACTGAAAGCAGAGTATATGCCCCAGAAGGCAATGTGCCCAAGACAATAAAAGAACTCACACTTGTGTAATGCATGCCCTTGAGCAAGCAGGTGTGCAACGTGAGATGCACAATTAGGGAAGGAATTGGCTAGGCAAATCAGCTTCTGCACATGCAACAGTTTCTATGGATGCAGTCTGATACTCCTCACACAAAGATTTCATGCATATGTTGGAGCTGTCTCTGTCAGATGGCTTCGTTAGGGGAAAATATGAAGTAGGTGAGAGTCATGGCTGCAGTTATGTAACTGAATTCCAAGGACATGTTCTGTCAGGTGCACTACTGATTCTTGTCATCCTTTAGGAACATATCGGGGAAAGGAGCTGGATGTATGATGAACCACAAGCTCATCATGCACAAGAGAACAGTGCACTGCAATATCTGCCAGAGGATGGATTCAAAGAAAAGACCTTCACATTACACACTCCCACCAAAACTCCTTATTTGCACCAAGTTAAATTTAAGCACATTGCGATGAAGTCAGGCTATGTTAGATGCAAAAATTCATAATGGCAGAAGCAGTCCCATTAATTTCAATGGAACTAAGCAGAAGCAACTTAGTCTGGGTGTGGCCCATTTGGTGAGATCTAGAGAGCTTTCTTTTCAAATGGAAGGCATTTCTGAGCACAATTCAAAGTGTTGGTGCTGACCTTTAAAGCCCTAAATGGTCTCGCTCATGTATACCTGAAGGAGCATCTCCAACCCCATAGTTCAGCCTGGACACTGAGATCCAGTGTCAAGGGCCTTCTGGCAGTTCCCTCACTGTGAGAAGTGAGGTTACAAGGAGCCAGGCAGAGGGCCTTCTCGGTAGTGGCGCCCACCCTGTGGAACTCCCTCCCATCAGATGTCAAGGAAATAAGTAACTATCCCTACTTTTAGAAGACATCTGAAGGCAGCCCTGTTTAGGGAAGTTTTTAATGTTTGTGTTTTTAATATTCGATTGGGAGCTGCCCAGAGTGGCTGGGGAAACCCAGCCAGATGGGCAGGGTATAAATACTAAAGTATTATCATCATCATCATCATCATCATCAGGCATTTCTTCTTCATGCAGGAGAGTAGCTTCCATTTTTTGAGACATATTGTCCACAGGTCTCCCATACCTCCTCTAGTTTGGCCCTAGATGTTCTAATGACAGGAGGCTGCACCACAATCTTGCACACAAGACTGAACCTTTATAGGAAGTGACCGCTTTAACAACAGTTGTCACTTTCCATGCCATGGTGACAAAACTTTGGGCTTGTTCACACATACACTGGACATGGGTACTAGCTGTTTCTGCACATCTGCAGGTGATCATGTAAAAGAGTGCGTAGCTGCTGATTTGCGTAGTTCCAGCTATTTGTGTACACTGACTGTGCATTCATTGAACTTAGTATGTGAACACATCTTGAATGTTACAAATAAGACACTACGTTTCTGGATATAACAACACCTAGGAACCTTGGCGCTGGGAAGAGTAGAGAGGAACATTGGTACAGAGGCTCTAATTTTGGGTCAGGATCATTTTTCAACCCTGTGCTTACAGAAAAGCTGGCTGCTTTGGCGGGAGAACAGCTCAAACTACCAAAAAACCTGCTGTTACTAATACTTAGGATGTTCCTAAAGTTTTTTTTCCCCCTAGTTCAGAGAAGTCAGAACAGCCATCCATTTGTAAGAGTAATCATTAAGTGTCCTTTTTGCAGAGTTTCCTATATAATCCCCGTTCTTGGGAACATTTTCCCCCTACCAGTTGTCTTTGTACTGAACAATATAACACCTTCTATTATGTCACACCTCCTAAAAATTGCAGCCCTGCATCTACAAGTGCCTTATTATCATCAGAGAAAAGAAAAGGCAACCTCTGTGCCATCTGAGGCCAAAACAATCTTGCATTGTTTCCCTTGCAAAGAAAGGGAAGTAGGACATGCCTGGTCTTTGCAATTATCAAGGTTAGCAAGTTTACAGGTGAATGCATGCTGATCAGGCTTGGTGTCAGCAGGTGGTCTCCATGGACAGGTTACCAAGGATGTCAGGATAAACTGCATCACTCTGGGTGCATTTTTGACCATTACAATGATGGCCTTGTTGGTGTTCTATGGAGGAAGGCTATCTGGTGTTCGTGAATGGAGTTTTTCCCCATCGATTACCACCATCCTCTTTCTAGTAAGTCCCATGTTTTGGATCAGCTGCAGTTTGCAAGGAGGAGCGGTCACTATTTTATCACAAGGAAGCAGTGTTTTGAAATGGTTTTTCTTTGCAAAGGACTTTGATAGGTGGTGAGCAGAATTTGGTGGATAAAAGTGTCCAGGGCCCCCTCCACAAACTGAGGATTCTCAAGCCTTGTTGTTAAGATACAAAAGCTTCGTCCACTGTTGTGTCTGCTCTCCACAAGAGGAGAACCCACACTGAAAATGCCATCAACACATAAAACAAAAGAGATCCTTATACAAGCCACTGGAATGTGCAAACATGGCATTAGGGTTTAGCATCATGGCTATGTCATATTCTGACTCCAAAAGAGAACAACCAGTCTTCACATGCATATGTGAACCAATGTTATGCTTCCACACGTCTTTACACAATATTTCAATGTTCTAGTTTTTAACAATTTGCACTTACTCCTTTGTGCACTGAAGCATTTTCTTTATCGTATATATTTTAACCCTTGAAGCAATGTAACTACAAAGCCCATGATGCAGTGTGACCACAAGAAAAGCATGCATCTATGAAAGCACTTGGGCTCTTAAATTAAAGTGACCAACTGATCATATTGAGTCATATTGTTAGAATCAACCAATGTTCAAATCAGCAGATTGATATGCCACAGAATTTTGGCAGTCAATCTGAACTGCAAAATTCAAAACACCGTTGAGTTGGCCTCACACATTATTTCATGTAGGCCTATGCCAGGCAAAACGCTGGCTTTATGAAAGACTATCACTTTGAGACAAATGCCAGCAATCTGGATGCTGAGCGGCTACTTCTTAACTACAATAATTATTTTTATGAAATAAGTAGGTTATCATCTTTCAGAAACTGCTCCCAGTCTTTTAGCATTATTTTTTTTAATCTTCAGCACCGCAGGAATCAGATATTTAAGTGTGTGTGTAATCTCAGCACAGATATCTCTCAACCATTACATTAACATTGTTCATGTTCACAGTTTTTGCCCATGTTCTCTGCAATGGAAATTAAGGGCAGAAATAATCCAAATCTCAGAGGGAGGAATCAAACGAAAGCTAGAGGTGACATAAATGCCAAGCCTCCATGAATTGAGGTCACATTGGTTGACACAGTGGAAACACCAACTTGAGTACAGTAATTTGTGCAAGTTTGATGAGCTCTCTTAAGCCCAGTTTCTTGGCGAGTAAACAGAGATAAGCAATCAGGCAAGGTTTCTTGTGATCCATTGAAAAATACACAGGATTTCTCTATGAAATAAGTTTGCTTTTTAAACCAGAGCTCCATCTTAAAACACCACCAGTCTCCTTTGTCTTGTTAATTCCCAGAAATATGCTTTAGCAGTCACTAACTCCAATCCAGTGAAATCTCTGGGTTTTTCTACAGTTTTTGGTGTACAAATTTCACATGTGCTTGGGAAGAAAGATCATATTGGTAAACTGGTAATGGATGCAAAACAAAATGTTAATGTCATGAAGCAGTGAGAGCTCAGGGTAATTTTCAACTCCTAAGAAATGCCAAATGGTGTGTTGGGACTGCTAAATCAGAGAAGAAAAACCCAAACCTGCTTCATGAGCTGATTAGAGGTCCACACCAACAGTACAACCCTAAATATTTTAATGCAGAAGTAAATGCCTCAGGGTTCATCTGGGTTTACTCTAGTGTATGTGTGCATAGGATTGCAGCCTTAAGAAGCTAGGTTGACAACTGGTATTTACCATCCTTCCTGGTGGCTGCTGAAGTATAGCTCAAGTCAATATAGTTCTTAACACCTATGCTAAGCTGCTTCTACAGCAGGGTCAGGGAAGCTCTGGCCCTCCAAATGTTGGTGAATTTCAACTCCCATCACCCCAGACTATTGGCTATGTTAGCTGTGGCCAATGGGAGTTGGAATCCAACAACATTTGGAGGGCCAAAGGTCCCTCATACCTTTTTTCTATAGGTTATTTTAAAAGTGGAATATGCAGTTCAAAATGATTACTATAACTCTGCGCAGGTATATTGTGAATTCCGTATCAGAAATCTGTAAGGATCGCAGCTACTACACCAAATGTGCTCCAGTGGCTTACCAGTGAAACTCACCTGAAATCACTTTGCAATAAAATATACTCCACAAACAAACAAATGCCAAGCAAAACACAAAACAAAAAACCCCAAACACAAAACAATCACTCTTCATACTTATAAATAATAATAATAATATTTGCAAACTGGATTTTCTCTGACTAATGCAAAACAGAAGCATAGAGGCTAATGAAGTGAATTTGAAAGACAAACGAACCAACCAGAAAACTATAGAAGCCTATGTGGTTTTCTTTCGAAGACTCCTTCCCAATTCACTCAGTTTCCTCTTAATAATGTGGGAATAAATTTTAGGCAGAGCTGTTATATCACCCCTTTCAGGCAAAAAAGGGGTTTAAACTGCACTTAGAGATGCCTGCACTTTACAAAGACAAGAGAGCAATTTTCAGTAAAGATGACGCAGATCAGTTTTCATGAGCTTATTCAAACATTCAGACAAGTTCCTCAGCTCCCCATGTGGTTGTATATATTGGTGTACCACACGAAAGGGAAAATTTGTGAGAACTGAGCAACACAGACAGGGCCACTGATGGAATCGCTATGGCTGCAATTGTCAAGAAAAAACTAAAGCTGGGTTTAGGGGAACAGCCGTCAGCTTCCCATATGGAGCCTTTCTCCACCTGAAGCCTCTATCACAAAACAACAGCATGATCCTCTCACCATGGTCCATTCAGATACTCTCCCACCAGGGGTTAACAAACTGAGCTTCACCATGTGGTGCAGAAGAGGTGGGTACTTTTGTCAAATCATCCTACGGCACATCTCAGACGTTTCCAGAAAACCCAAAGCGATCCCTCGTCTCTGCAGGGTTATGCGATCGGTAAGTGATACCAGCACTTATTCAGATGACATTTAAGCAAAGTAAAAACCCTGTGTTATCACTACTTGACAGAGCATTTCATGTCTCCTAAAGCAGCTTGACGCAGGAAGGTAATGAGGGTTGTCAACTGTTTCACAGTAATTACAAGCCTCGTGATATAATGTTACAAAATTACAATATAACTTAAGAAGATGAGAATTTCTCTCCACCCCCCCAAAAATGTCCAAGATAAAAGAAGAGAGAGTGAATATATATATATATATATATATATATATATATATATATATATATCCATGCATAACATGTAATATTCAAACATGTGCATTAGATGGAAATTCCAGCATCATATTTCCGAAGTCTCCCCACACATCACGTTCTGGTGGGCAATTCCTAACACACTGCTTCCTTTGAACATTTTTTAGAAAATAATCTTTGCAGAGTTTGCCAGTTCAATTAGCTATATAAGGTTAAAATAATGGACCATTTCAGACACTTGCTCCCAATGCCTCAGAGCCTTTAAGACTTGTAGCCAGATAGAAAGAGAGTCTCTAAAGTACTCACGGTCATTACACAGCGTTCCACTGAAAGAGGTCATGCTACAGTCACAGCTGAACCCATCCCATTGCTGCAAGCAGACTCCTTGGTTTGCACACGAGTCCTCTTGACATGTCGTGCTGGGGCCTAACAAGAATACACACAGAAAAATAAAACTTGGGCTTTTGTCTTTCATTGCGACTGCATTTTCCATTGGATCACATAGGGTAGTTGCCAACATCTCACATGTAAAAGAGCAAACCAAGAAAAAGAACCAATAGCAGGATTGGCCATATGCATTTATATATATATATATATAAAACCTTTTATGAATAGGCATATGGCCTTTGGTTTGTTAACACAGAGGGGCACGAAGAGATGAGCTCATTCAGAAATATGACCAAAGTAGAGAGTTAACTCAAGCAAAATGAGTTGTCATAAGCATTGCTTTTGCAACATTTCATTTCATTGCGACATCTTTTGTTATCTCTGTCCAGCATGATGCGTTCTGCAAGGTACAGTGGAAAACAGAATCTAAAACTAAATAATCATCATAAAATTAAAAAATAACTTAGAGGGAAAAAAGTGCTGCCATCTCCAAGCAATGATTTGATGAAAAGCTATGCCTGTAGAAAATCAAGGAGCGTTTGGCTTGGCTTCTTTATTTATTTAAAAATCTATATATTGCGTATCGATTTATTAGCAGGAATGTTGGCAAGTATCTTTGCACATGCTTCAAATTATCTCATGCAGGGTTTCTCATTTTATGAAATATATATACGTTATAATTATATATATGGGGGGAGGGATCCGCCAATTAACGCACCAGCATGCTCAAAAGTGACGTACACGTGAGAAACAAAGCTATTCTATTTCTAGAGATCATAAACCAGACCACTAGGGGAAAAATAAAGAAAAGAATTGAAAGAAAAAGGCATGATCAAAGCACTAAAGCAATCACTATACAGATAGACACAAGACTGAAAGCCTTTGTGCAGAATATCCTGTAAGAGGAAGGTTCCTGCTTCATTATTTTTTTTGGAAGGGGAAGAGTGGAAAAATCCGATGCAACATTACACACACCAGTGCAGATGTAGCCGATGGCTCCCAATGCGTATTATGGGTTTCAGTCTTGCTTAATATACACACGGGCTATCTACCTTGCAAATCAGCTTTCATCAATGCAACTTTGCCAGCAAAATAAAAAAAAAGCAAAATATATTAAATGTTAGTAAGCAAATATCAAAATGGCAGCAAACACAGAAAGACCGTTCAGAGACAAAAGTGCATGCTGCTCTTAAAATTGAAAAGAAAGTCCATGTAATGCAAATAAATTAATACTAATAGACATAAATCTCCAGGCAAGCCAAAATGAGAATGCAGTAATTTGCCAGCATTTACTACAAATATAATGTTTAATTGAGCTGATGACATGTAATGAAGGAGAATTAAAAGCACTCCTTTCTATACGATAGATGTGAATGCATTAGCAAAGTGAATGCATGGTTTAATCCTGACTAGCCATTTGTCATGTTCATACACAGTCAGTTCAGTCATTAGCACATTATCTTCTTCGATCTTCCTCTTCACTAGGCCTTCTGCTGGAATTGACAGAATTAGGACTGAAATTTACATCAAGAACCACTTATTGCTCTTCAGTCACAGATGCACTTGCATTGCTCCCACAATGCACTGGGCCAAGGTCGGAAGAGAAGGGTTACATTTTTCATTCATTTCTCTTTCCAGTCAGATGCTGTTCCATGTTCCTGCGTGCAGGTTCCTTGGGTGACTTTTAATGAAATGGTCCATGAGAAGGCACTTACAAACCCAATCCAATATATACCCAAGTGCTCAATTTTAAGTAATGTCATCTCTGGCGGTTGGGAAGTATGCCAGGAAGTCATCCAATTAGCTAAGTGGACACAGCATTTATGTGCCAGAAACCAAGCCAGGGTCGTCAGCAGTTTTATAGGATCAGATGTAAAACTATTGGCCTTTAGCATCATCTGACCCCTACTGGACGGGAGGTGCATCACCACCGCACAACCTTAACATGGTTGCTCAATCAGTTCTTGTTGCTAGGTTTATGCTAGGTTTGTTGCTAGGTGTTTATGTGTATTTATGGTTTTTTTTGTATTAAGTGAGAGGTGGAATTGCATGCCTTGGTGGAGGAAAACCAGTGTGTTAATTGGATCTACACAAGGGTCAGCAAATGCTATAGCAGTTGTGTGAGGGCACCACCATATTGTTGAAGCCTAATAAGGGTAAACCCACAGTGGAAGTTAGGCAGAAATAGACATGACCATCATCCAAAGTGGGCAGTATAAGCAGAGGGCCAACAGGAAAAGGTTGAGCAGCAATTCCAAAGCTCAAGGACTGGAATACAAAGCAAAAGAGACCACTGGCATTTCCTTCAGTACCCTGGACAGTTCCCAGGAAAGACAAACTTTGCTCCAACAAATGTTGAATACTAATTAAACACCGCCTTATATGGTTCCAGCCCCAGCCCCTTCCTAGATGCTATATATATTCTTAAATAGGCACACCACAAATCCTGGTGCCTAACCCTTGGTTGCTTCTTCAGCAGCCATACTGCCTGCAGTGATGAGCAGGTTAGGCATGTTGGGTCATTGAGGCTGCAGATTGTGGTCTCTCATTGGCGCTTCAGTCTCTGAGAGTCTTTGTTTTAGGGTCTCATTTCTGGAGGTCTTAGATTCAGGTGCTCCTTTGGCTACTGACTCAGCTATCCCCTCTCCCTCTTAATCAGCGTCCAAGTCACAATTGGTAGTCTGTGTTTTGTCACATGGATCCCAAAGCCAACTGCTCTTAATTTCCATTTACCACAGCAAAACTCAATCTGCTTTGGGGGCCTTTCTGATGAGGGAGTAAAAGTGGCTGAGATCAGGGCTAGGCATGGAGAGAAGTAGTAACACATTGCTAATTTTGATCTATGTCACACTTTCCATGGGCCAATCAATCAATCAATCAATCAATCTACTACCCTTCATTTGAATATCTCAGGGCAGTTCACATGATAAAAATATTAAACTCATGTTCCCAACATCCCAGTTTGGTTGTGCGAACAGGACTGATTATCTAAGCCACTGACCAGTATTCCATTACTTTAACATCTTGGACAAGTAGAACATGTGATATTTAAGGATTTGGCCATTACATCATTAACTGGCTATTTTAATGCCAAGATCTAATAACTTAAACTGTACAACACCTTATGCCCCCTCTCTCACCAACATTAGAAAGTGTTATTTAGACTCTTTGCAAAATAAAGTGACATTACCTTTAGGTGTTTGGATGTTGTACATTTATGCATTTATTTACACATTTGCTATTCAATGTTAATCATCAAATTAAAATTAGAAAGGAGTAAAAGAAGAACAGTCGTACGTAAGAGAGAAAATCTGGAACAGGCTGGTTTAGGTTTTCTCAGGGTTTATCTGTTTGAGCTTATTTAATCAAGTGATATCTTAAATCTCTCATGAATTTCCACACATGGGGGTGTCATGAACTGGCCATGTCATTGTGATTTTATGTTTTCACAAATTACTGTGCATTACAAAGTACTCTGCACACTGCTGGTGTCAAGTATGTAGATTTTATCAGGAATAGGTTTTAAAATGCTTATCATATGCCTGACAAAATATTTCCCATACATCTACAGATTTAACAATACAATAAGCAGTATTATTGGTGCTGCCCAAATGCCCCAGAAACAAAAATGCATTTGCCTGGCAAACAACATTATTACAAAGCGTCAAGTGGGACTCTCAGGGGAGAACATTCTAGAAACTGGGGGCTACTACAAAGAAGGCCTGCTCTCTCACTGCCA
Source organism: Podarcis tiliguerta (assembly GCF_965153285.1). NCBI lineage: Eukaryota > Metazoa > Chordata > Lepidosauria > Squamata > Lacertidae > Podarcis > Podarcis tiliguerta. The sequence continues at coordinate 13,965,650 of NC_139536.1, read as the reverse complement.
CCCTCCTTTGGAGGTATCATGCAGAGAAGGGCCTTGTATGATGATCTCAGAGTCCAGGCAGATTCATATATGGAAAAGCAGTTCTTAATTTAAAACTGAATCTACTATATCAATAAAATCCATATGACAGAGGTATGATTAATTGGGTTGCTTCTGTCTCTTTGCCTGTATCCAAATAATATTGTTTTTCAGGGAGAGCAAAATGGCTAGTTTATTGGGTTTAACTGAGGGACTGAGTCATGTCACCTTTTTTCTCACCTCATGTTGGAAATAAATGTGGAAACTGATCTTTCGGAAGGGCCAAACACATATGTTCAACTGCCCATCAACATCATGCTTTTGAACCTTGCCAGGTACATGACAGTGAAAAGCGGTTGTGAGAAAAGAACTGTGTATACTACTCTGAGCTCCTTGGAGAAAAAGGTGGGGATGTAAATGCAATAAAAACATTTTTAAAATGTGGGGATGGTTTCTATGTTGAGAAATCTAAGATGGCCTCAAACCAGAAACCAAATTGCACATTATTGCCCAATTCCTATGTATTCTGCTACATCCTTCAAACGTTAGATTAAAGCTTTAATGTGGAAAAGTTAAAGCAGAGCACTGATGTTCTGGGGATGCAAACTCCACAAATCCAATTTGGGATGGTGAGGATCCTTTGCCATGGCCATTCAACCCATTTTGGTCTTGGCTGATGTGGAAGGGAGGGAACTTAACCCAACACAGCACCTTGACTTTCCTTGGAAATTTGACCCTCTCCCTCACAAGTGACCTGGCCCTCCAAACTTCTTCTTTTTTGCGGGAAACCACCAGTCTTGATCCAAACCCAATTCCATTTTTCTTTGGGTATGAACCTTTCATCTACACAATCCCCCTTTAAATCAATAGGACTTCCTTCATTCTACATTCGTACTGGAGTGTAAGGTTTTGAAAGTTTGGCCAGTTTTGTTATTCTGAAATGTTTTTAGAAAGCCTGTGCAGTTGATGAGCCTTCAAGTCACAAATAGCCCATCAAACTCATACCGTAGCCTGCTAGGTTTGGGAAAATCTCCATGTCTCTGTAGTCACCAGCAGAGAGCAAAGCCATGAGATTTATCAAGCTCCTGGTCGGCCAACATATGTGGCTGGTGGGCTGAGTTGTTGCTTTGAATGCTGCAGGTTAGGCAGTAGGAATATAGCAACAAAACAGGCCAACAGAACATAGGTACAGAAACATAGCTTTTTTTAAAAAAAAGCCTTGAACCTAGCCTGAGACCCTGCTAAACACTAACATCTCATGCAAACAGACAACCTGTGCTAAAAAAAAGAGAAAGCAATGTGCATCTCAATTCAATTAGCTAATTTATACACTAACTATCATCTAAGCACCGTGATGATGTAAAGTACTGCACGGGAGCTAATTATCACAACAATTAATTAAAATACGACACAAACAAAACGGAGACATGCAAATCAGCTTGTTGGTGGAGAAGAACAGACTCTGCCGATTATATTCAAGAAGATAAGTTAATGTTCTCAGGTTCAATTTGTGTTTTGTGCCATCAGCGAACGTTTCTCCCACAATGGCATCCGCCTTCATTAATAATGTAAAACAGGTCTGGCTTAGTAGCATCGGTAGCAGAGCAGAAATGGATGACAGCGGGGAAGATAGGGAACTGTCATCATCCCAGTGCAAATAAACAGAACACAGCAGGAGGAGAAGATGCTACAACGCACCTATGATGAGGCATATGCATATTTACTTTACGTTGAAGGGGCTATGACAGGATTACAAAACGATCGCTCCGTACCTTCGCATCCGCGTTCTATCTGCCCGTTGCAAAACAGAGCATCCGAGATCAAATCTGGGAGGCGCCCATTCAGATCCACGGAGGCCAGGCAGCCTTGAAACCCTTCTTTCGCATGGACCAGCTTGGGCAAGGATTTGTAGGTTTCTTTTGCTACCCCTCCGATGTACAAGTCACCTGTGGAGCCAAAGTGCATGGTTAGTCACAGCTGCCACGATTGCCCAGTTGCATGTTCAGGTGTTTTAACCCGCCTTTCCACACATACAAAGCCCACACACAGAAAAGAGAAACAGGTCAATATAAGCAAAAACAAGAAAGCGTTGGCAAAACACAGCGAGCAAAAGTTGTAACAAGCCACTTGAGCAATAATAAAGGATCAAGAAAAAATATTCCCATGGGCTGCTAGCATTAGAGGACAGTGGACCCAAATGTAGTCTTGGATTTCCAGTTCTGCAAGATTTTGGGTTGTATCCTAGGAAGTCATGCTCCGAGAAAACCCACTGAAATTAATAGATGTGACTGATAAAGGTCCAATAATTTCAATGGATCTAATTTGAGCAGAACTTAGGCTACATTCACACCATATTTATAAAGTGTTATGGTTCCACTTTAAACAGTCATGGCTTCCCCTGAATAATTCTGGGAGCTGAGCGTTAAGGTTGGGCCTATTCCCTGTCCAGAGCTATAATTCCCAGACTGGTTTACCAATCAATCCTTTTTCACAGAAAGCTCTGGAATTGTAGCTCTGTGAGGGAAGTAGGGGGCCCCTTAACGACTCTCAGCACCTTTAACAAACGACAGCACCGAGGGCCTTCTGGTGGTTCCCTCATTGTGAGAAGCAAAGCTACAGGGAACCAGGCAGAGGGCCTTCTCAGTAGTGGCACCCGCCCTGTGGAACGCCCTCCCACCAGATGTCAAAGAGATAAACAACTACCTGACATTCAGAAGACATCTAAAGGCAGGCCTGTTCAGGGAAGTTTTTAATGTGTGACATTTTAATGTATTTTTAATCTTTGTTGGAAACTGCCCAGAGTGGGTGGGGAAACCCAGCCAGATGGGCAGGGTACAAATAATAAATTATTATTATTATTATTATTATTATTTATTATGTGCATCTGGTTGGCCAACGTGAGAACAGGATGCGGGAGTGGATTGACCACTAGCATCCTCTAGTAGGCTCTTCTTGAGTTTTAAAAAAGGAAGGAAGAAGCGGAGAAGCCACCACTACTAATTGTGAGCCCTTCTGAACCTGTCAGTGAATTCCACCCTTCATCCCCCAAACTGTAAAACACCAGCCTTCAGTTCCTGGTCACTTTTGATCCTTGATTCCAAGGTCAACATGAATAATTCTAAATTATTTTCCAGTGCTAACGTATATACATGAATTGGTTCGCCCTCCTCCTTGTATTTAGTCATTAGAGAACAATGTCACAATCTGATTCAGATCCGAACTCTGTTTGAGTCCCATTACATCACGGCTTGAATTATCAAGCCAAGCACACAATACTAACAGTTTGGGCAAGGAGAGAAAGACTGAATCATGCAGACTGTTGGCTTCCAGGAAGGAATACATCATATCTTGCTACGTGGTCACTCACACCGTTTCAGCCTGTACACATGAATTCTGCTTTCTCAATTTAGGGCAACTGTCAATGTGGTTCTTATCATTAGCCCAATTCAGACAACTAAATACATTGTGGGAAATCACATAGCCAGGGCATGAACACACATATGCTGTATATACCATATTTTTCGCTCTATAAGACGCACCAGACCACAAGACGCATCTAGTTTTTGGAGGAGGAAAACAGGGAAAAAATATTCTGAATCTCAGAAGCCAGAACAGCAAGAGGGATCGCTGCACAGTGAAAGCAGCGATCCCTTTTGCTGTTCTGGCTTCTGAGATAGCTGCGTGGCCTGCATTCGCTCCATAAGATGCACACACATTTCCCCTTACTTTTTAGGAGGGAAAAAGTGAGTCTTATAGAGCAAAAAATACGGTATACTTACATCAATACAAGGGAATGTGTCCCAAGTCCTAAGTCAAATAGAAAGAAAAAGTCAAAGTCTGTATTAGAGGTGCTGATGTTGGTTTTCTTTCCACAAACAAATATGGCGTTGGGGTAGAATTGTCGCTTCTAAACGCCCCCCCCCCCCCATGTTAATAATGCGCTCCCGCAGAGACATGCCATTGTAAGGCACATTATAAAAAGCAATACACAAATGGCTCGTAATATTTTGGTGGATGGGTTTAACGGCTGCTTTGCTGTCCTTTTTATTCTTCATTTTTAAAGAATTAGCACCACTGTTGTCCCATTCAGCATGTTCTATAAAAGATGCTTTATGCAGGAATGATAATTTGCAAACTGCTTGCATTTGCTCATTGGTGGCTTCCTGCATTTACAGCGAAATGCTTGTAATGGGATCAATAGACAGACTCACATGTACAAAACCACACAAAAGACAAACCCCTAATATTTCTCAAAGCGCCAGCACATAGACAGCACTGCGTCCAAGCAGAGGCTGCTCACACTCTCCAAAGGTGGAGAATGCTTTGGCCACTCATTGATATGGTACAGGTGAATTCTTCTCCAAAGTTGGAAGAGAAAAGGCAGAATTGGGAAGCTCTTTTTTTAGCACAGAGCACTGAGTGCATATGAGAACCCATTCCAGTTCTCCTGGAAACACCAGGTCCAGCAAAACCCTATCAACAGTTGTTGCTGATGCTGCAAAAAGTCAAAGTTTGGCAACAACAACAACAACAACAACAACAACACCCAGGATTTAAATGTATAGCCTTCCCCTTTTTCAAATGCAGAATCTGATATGGAGGGATTTTTAAAAACCTGCACACATTTTTTGACTATCTAATTGAAAATAGAATAAAAATCCCATATTTGAAGTTGGAAATGGTGAAATCCCAGACATATGAGTTTTTGGCAAATATTTATGTGATTAAGAGTTCAAGAATTCACATAAGAGTTCAATAATAATAATAACAACTTGAATAAGACTTCAAGTTTAATAATGATTTTTATTTTATTTTTTAGATTTCTTTTGGCTTGCTTCAGCCAATCTGTGCAGACCATCAACTCCTCCCCCCCCTAAACTGCATAGGAAGGGGAAGGTAGAGAGTCCTTACAATGACACCATTTGAAGCAGACACATTTCTGGTCATTGGGCTCTTCATTTGCACCCCTTTGCACCTCCTGAGTTCAGCCCTGTGTCTATATCAAAACCTGTAGAACAATGGAACTTGAAAACAGCAATTCAGTAGGAATGCTTTACTATGTTGTTATAGTTTAGGCTTCATAAGGAAGGAATGAGGGAGTGGCCAGACCTTTGACAAACCAGTAGAGATGGCAGGCTTTCTTTCTGCCTTCTTAAGCAACCCAAGAGCTGGTCAACAGATTGAGCTTTTATGCCTTTTAGTATTGCCTGGATTTCTGCATCCCTGAGTTAAGCCAAACATGTTTAAGATGGGAGCAGATTGACATACATGATTCACTACACATTGTTCCTTCCATCAGATGAAGAATGAAAACAATACTGGAACAAAGTTCAACGTTAGCAACCTGTCAATGACACATTTATTCTGCTGTTCTGAATCACTGGCCACAGCATTGCGTATAGATTAGACGCAAGGGTCAAGCAATACTTAGATATTTTTTAAAATATATATATAAATGAACACTGGGGTCTTCAGATTGCTGATAAAGAAAGTGCTGCAGTTAGTCACTGTCTTCCATTGGTGCCAGCAGCACACCAAATGTGCGCCAACGAGATAAAGCAGATATTTGAGGGTGGATGGTTACGAAGATTGCTTTATCATAATAACTTTACTCATTGCATTGCTGGCTACAACCTTCGCGATGTCACACCAGGCAAACCTCATTATTCAGGGTGAAATAACACTGTTCATTCAGATATGGTGCCAGCTGTGAGAAATGCAGGGGCGGAGGGAAGCAATGTGCCTGTGTCTTCATCATTGTAAAATAAGGATGTCACCCCCAGAAAGCCCCTTTATAACTAGGAGGGGGCATTAAGACTAAACTGGCTTAGAAGCATTCTTAGTGCACACTAACCATATTCGCAAGTCACTGTATGCCCCATTACTCAAATTTCAATCATGCAATGTTCCCAATGAACTACCTTTGCAGCATGCCTACTTTCCCTGAGTTAACATCATGAAATTGCCTGTCCAAAGTTCCGATGATGTTAATAATTTGGAAGGTGGCCATAAATTTCAGTTAAACAAGACTCCCATGCAAATGATTCCCTCAAAGAACATCTAGATTTCTCATTTTGAGATGCTGTGAATAATCTTGCTTAGAGATGTACGGTAACTGAAGGAGAGTCCACTAGCTTCCGAAGCAGTTCATTCCACTGTCCAACAGCTCTTTCTGTCAGAAAGCTCTTCCTAATGTTTATTTGGAATCTCCTTTCTTGAAATTTGAATCCATTTGTTCTTGTCCTACCCTCAGAAGCAATCCTACTCTTCCTCCAAAGAACTCACAAGCGATGAGGTTAGACAGTGACTTGACCAAGGTCATATTTTCTTGCAGGGAACACAAACTCTAGCAACTTATGATGATTGCTTCCAGTTTAATGCCAACTCCCAGCATTCTTCTCTGGCTTGGATTGCAATCCAAGCCAGTGAAGGACCCCTAACTTTCTTCCACTCCAGCCCCTTCTCCCAATTCATATCTGACTGCTGAAGTGCCAGTTGGTCAACAACCCCCTGCTTCCTTCTTTTTGTATTTATGGGTCCCTAGAACAGTAGAAAGGGACACGGTGGCACTGTGGGTTAAACCACAGAGCCTAGAACTTGCTGATCAGAAGGTCAGTGGTTCGAATCCCTGCAATGGGGTGAGCTGCCGCTGCTCGGTCCCTGCTCCTGCCAACCTAGCAGTTTGAAAGCACATCAAAGTGCAAGTAGATAAATAGGTACCACTCCAGCGGGAAGGTAAACGGCATTTCTGTGCGCTGCTCTGGTTCGCCAGAAGCGGCTTGGTCATGCTGGCCACATGACCGGAAGCTGTACGCCAGCTCCCTCGGCCAATAAAGTGAGATGAGTGCCGCAACCCCAGAGTCGGTCACAACTGGACCTAATGGTCAGGGGTCCCTTTAGCTTTAGAACAGTAGAAACCCACATAGCAAACACCATGGGAAATGTAGTTTGTCAAAGCTGTCTGGGGGAAATGACATTTCAAGGACTATCTGGGTTCCTACTGTAGCTGTGACCAATATGCAATAAGGGAAGGTGAAAAGGAGGAGCTATCTGGCACCATGGCAACCAGATGAAGAGAGGACCAGTTTTGGCACCTCTGCATCTGCATAAGAGGTCATGCATCTTGGTTATGCTGCAGGCTGTTTATGTCATAAAATTTATATATTGCTTGATTGTAGAAAAGAAACTCCAAGTGGTTTGGAAGACACATTTATCTGAGAGAAGTCCAAAGTTTCAGACAAAAGTACTCTGTCTCCTCTGCGCTACGCTTCGTTCTACACATAACGCCAAATATATATTTAGCAGCGCCTTTCTGCTTATCATCAACATCAGCACGATTCTTCCCTCCCCCTCCCCTTGACTGACACTACTCTTTAATGTTACAAGGGAGCCTCGCACACCAGTCCACCACACTGACATGTACAAAAGAAGTGATCAAGACGAAGCGAGTGCCTGCAATGGTTCATTTCCCTGATAGACACAATGAGGAGGAGGAAGGTTGCAGCAGGATCTTCTGCTACTAATTTGACAGTCTGTCAGAATTCAGACTGAAGGTTAAACTACTTTTTTAGTCCCGGTGCTGCACTTGGCTCTTGCTCCCCTGATGGATTAATGTCATCCCACAGTCTTTCAGCGATCCCTCACCTGCCAACGATGAGCCTGCCTTCAACTCTGCTCTTGCAGCTATTCTTTCCTCCTCTGTCTGGGAACATTGTGAAACCCTTCTGGGGACATTGAGCACAAATGGCTCCAACCCTAAGCTCTGGAAGCAGAAAGAGCACGGTCTTGCAAGTAGGAATGGACAAATCTCAAGGGAATTCCAGTTTCCAATTCTTTTCCATTTTAAATTCAGTTTCCTACATTTCTGCAGAAATTTGTGATTTTTTTATTTTAAAAAACAAATATCCTGATGAAAATTCACCAGCATTTTGGTCTGATGTTTGGTTTGTATGCAGTTTTAACTAATACATGCATTTTTGTGTACACACCAATGCACACATTTCCCCTGCAATTTGCATTTTTTGTATGCTATTTTCACAAATATGCACATTTTGTACACACTATTTGGTTGGAGAACGGTATCACAAAATAAATGTGTTTCAGTTCACACATGGGTCAGAGAAGTGTGATTTATGTAGTTTCTCATTAAAATGCAAACAAAATTGAATTTCTCCCCATGCCTAGTTGCAAAATCAGTTGGCACAAAGATCAGTTAGAAAGCTCAGAAGTGACATTGGGCAAGCCACTGTCTCTTAGCCTTTTTCATGTGTTCTTTGGCAGAAGAGCGGGATTCAAGCCAAATTAATAACAAAAATATAATGTGGCACAATCCCCCCCAACACTCCTTGATCCAGACAGCCATAAGCTCAACTAGAAATCACGTTTATTGTTAGTATCAAACCCTAGGTTCAAATTTCCCATTCTCTGGGCATACTGTCTGTTCCAGCCTATCCCAACCTGAATACTCTTCACATGTTATTGGGCTACATCTCCCATTATCTCTGACCATTGGCCATGTTTGCTGGCACTGATGAGAGGTAGACCAAAATACCTGTGTACCTTTATTTATATTAAGCAGGTGTAACTGGCTATCAACCTCTTCCTCTTTAGTTTCTGTTGCCGTTGTGGAACTCAGCAGGTAGAAGGATTAGGACACAACTATAATTCTTTGGTTTTATCTGTCTCTACCTACTATTAGCCTCCCCACCTTCCACCCCACTGATTCCAATGGGCACCAACTACAACTTGCTTTTGAAAGTGGAATGAATAAAAGAATCATAGATTTGGCAGGTGTATACTATATGAGAGCCCAGATTCCAGAATGCTATATTTTAAAGACTGTACTTCCTGAGTTGTACTGGTGTTCTGAAGTGGCCCTGCAAATTCTCCAACAGTTGTGTACACTGTGACTCACCACCTTCTGGAAGACCTTCCATATGTGGATTAAATTACACCATCTAGAGATACGCTGCCACATTCAGAAGGACCTCGACACCCATCAGAAAGGGCAATGGTGCTAAGAGGGGGAAAGAGGAGGCGGTCTAAATGGTAAATGAACTTAGGATGGGTCTCTGATGAAGTGTGCTTCTATCCCTCTAGATTGCCTTTGGTATGCAGTTTCTCCCAGAGGTATTTGTCTTCTGAACCATGCTCCTGGCTATGTGTCATATCATGTTCTGTCACTTAAATGGCTTGGACTCCAAGGCACAAGAAAATGTATAAAAATAGAAGACAACCAGAGAAACAGATTTATTTCCTTGCGAAATGAGACTCTGGAATCTCAATGACTTCCTGACTCTAACATTTTGTTAGCAAGTTGAAGTGGAAGGCATGTGTATTGACAGAGATTAAGCAGATTTAAAACTAGAGCGCTCTGTTTGTCCAACAGACTGTGAGTGGAAGTTGGTGGTGCATGCTAAATGGGGGGAAAGATAATGTGATTGCCATGTAAGATGGTAATCCATCTGCCATGGAAGAAATGGAATGCCAGCCACTGTACAAGGGAGGAACAGGAAAGATGCAGAATGACAAACTAGCCCCGGTGGCTGAAGATTTCAGGCATCTCTTGTCAGTGGGAAACCTTATTTTCTCTCTGCTCTCATTTAAATTTTTGGAGACTCTGTCCAAAAAAAAAAATGCCTAGGATATTTATAGTAACCCAAAGTAACTTCAAGCAATTAGAATCCATCACAAAGATACACTATAAGCTGTTCTGGATACACGATGGGAGGGGAAATATTTGCAACTCACAATTCTATTAATATTTATGCATTATTCCTACTGACATATCGCTCTCAATTAGAAAATAGCAAAGATATAAATACAAAACAACGCAAAGCAACTATTGCAAATCTAAAAGAGGATTAGACACATTCATAGTGGAGAAGGATACCAGTGGCCACTAGCCACAATGGCAACACACTCCTTCCACAGTATGTTTCTGAATAACAGTTTATTGAAACTGCAGGAGGGCAGAGTGCTGCGGCACTCAGGTCCTACCTGTAGGGTTCCCATAAGCATCCCATAAGTCTCCACCCCCATCGTTCAGCCCGGACACTGAGATCCAGCACCGATGGCCTTTGGGCGGTTCCCTCATTGCGAGAAGTGAGGTTACAGGGAACCAGACAGAGGGCCTTCTTGGTAGTGGCACCCGCCCTGTGGAATGCCCTCCCTTCAGATGTGAAGGAAATAAGCAGCTATCCTATCTTTAAAATACATTTAATGCTGTACTGTTTTTAACATTTGCTTGGGAGCCACCCAGAGTGGCTGGGGAAACTCAGCCAGATGGGCGGGGTATAAATAATAAATTATTATTATTATTATATATTATATATCTGGTTGGCCACAGTGAGAACAGGATGTTAGACTAGAGAGGCCCGATCCATTAGGACACTTTTCATGTTCCTGTAACATGATTCAAACCCCAAAACACATTACAGTGGTACCTGCATATTGCTCACTCTGACAGCTCCCAGCCCGGCATATTCATATAAAACACAGCCAAATGAAACAGAGCACTTAAGCAACTGTAGATGTTTGGTGTGTTCATGACTCCCTCAAACCCTTCTGCTTTAGCACATAGGGAAGAATTCAACATGGTGCTAGGGCAATTGTTCCATCAGCACAAGCTTTTAAGCTTGCCAGATCGAATCTTTCCCCTCCCCTCACCCATGGACAGTTTTGGGGGTTCTCCCAACCCCCAAGCCAATTCCAGGGGGAGGGGGGGGACACTGTTCCGCTAGTGGAAGTGCTTGCCCAGGCTAGTAGACTAGTTAGCTGAATCCTGCCCAGGCTGCCATTGTCTTTTCATCAAATACAGCTGATTTTTTGCAGCAGCTAACATCTAAAATCCTGCAAGAATGGCCAAGGGGAGGGAATATTCAAACCATGGGCAACAGACAGAATTCTGACACAGAGAAAGCCACTTCCGAGCTGGAGAGGAGGTGGGGTTGTGGGCTTGACACCCCTCCCCACATGTGCGGGGGCTGGCTCACAGCCCCTGCGATACTGGGGGAATCCTTGGTCGCGTCATCTTGCTGGCCATCCAATTGGATGGCCCGGAAGGCGTGGCCCACCCTATTTAGGGCCGGCGCGGCCAAGGATTTCCCTCTTTCTGTGCTCCAGCTGCTCAGGTTTTCCCACCCGTTAGGTTTGGCTCTCTGACATTGCTATGGACTTCAGTTGGTCGCTGTCAAGGGGCCTGGTAGGAATTTTTTCCACTTGGCAAATTGGCACCAGCCACTTGGTTTTTCACCTACCTCGTAGCAAATCATCACAACTTCCTTGGCATTGGCGGTTAGGCATTGGTAGGGGTATTGTTATGCAGATGAAAGGGGGGGGAGGAAGAGCCATCACCTTCCCCCCAAATCAAAGGGTAGTCCGGTAAAGGATTCCGGGGGGCGTTGCCCTGTCCTAAGCCTATGGAGCTGTGGGCCTAAGGCACGCCCCCAAGCGGTGACCCCGGGGGAGCTCCTAGTTGATGTGCATCAGCAGGACTTCCCCTACTGTCGATTAACCCTTGCCAGTCTTCAAGCAATCAGGCTGAAGCCGGTTAGTCGATAGAACCAATGCCTAAGCCAATACCACTCAATTCCTGTAATCAGTAAAGTTGTGGCCTATTTTCGCCCATTAACCTAAAATTCTGGTGTCTTGTGTCTTTATTTCGGAGGGGGGAGGCGGGAACTCGCCACGCAAGGAGGAGGAAGAACCAGCTGGGAGAGGAAGGGCACAGATGTGCTAAACCCAAATCATTACATCAAGCCTGAGACTATTGCCCAGAAGCCCACTGAGTCAAGAGTTCCATGCACTAGAATGCAGGACCTTCTACTGTGTTCTTGCAGCGGCCAACCAAATGCCTATGCGAAGTCTGCATTCAGGACAGCACCCATTTCAAGACAAATTCCCCTAAGGAATTAGATGCCTATAAAAGCAAGAACCTCACACTTCCCAGAGCCTAGTCATCTTGATAGGAAGTGATTGAAAGGCATTAGCGAGCTAGGCTTTGGGACAAAGAGGACTGCCCCTTTAAGACTCTCCACCCTCCAGGAAGGGGCAGAGCCTCAGATGTGCATATGATAACCAGGAGCTGGGTCAGCTGGCTCAACTTGCCCCCTCCACACATTTATTCACTGAACAATTGCATAGGGCTTGTGGCTATGAATGGAATGGGAGACACTGCCATTGACCTCCTCTGTTCTTACACAGAAGAAGTAAGATGACACGGGTAAGACATATAGAGGTTGACATCTCACTAGCAAAGGAGATACAGCAGTAATTGGAATTCTGCCTCTGCAAGAGATTGCTATTGCTACATGGTGAGTTCATCAGCCTATGGCAAGGTTGCTGGAATTAACTTGTGTGCATGTTGATATGGACAACAGGCGTAATGGCTGCTTGTTTATCTAACCCAGTGTGCATTTGCTGACACTTAACAAGTTTGCTCTCTCTTTTGGCAGGGAAGGTTTGAGTCCTAGTAACCTGGAAAAGCCTTCTCTATCGACCTTGAAAGAGGGAAATGCAGGCACATAGACCGCGGTAAAAAATAACACGGAGTGACTTATATAAAACAATAGGAACTAATCTAATGGAAAATTGAAATCATTCAGCTTTGCCCCACGGAAGGAGGAGGGAGGCTCCACTGGTAAATCATTTGGGCTTCCGAGAAAACCCTCTTATGTGACACAAGAGGGAAGCCAAATGCTATCCGTTCTTTCAATATCAGTGGCTAACATAGTAAGGGACAGCTGAGCAAAGCAGAATAAGCTTGCAAGGATCTGTCGCCAGAAGAATGCCTACAAACATTCAGCCACTCTCACCTGTGTACAACACATTTCAAATCAAATCTCTCCCTTTCTCTTTGCGCCCCCCCCCCCCCAAGTCTATGACAATACTGTCTCAAACCGAATGTATATGAAATGTGAAAAAGACTCTATGAATTGAAAGTGGAGACACTATATGTACTTCTTGTCTATTTGTTTTGTAACACAATTGTTTTTAATAAAAATGATTTTTTTAAAAAATGACAATGATAATGGTTGAAAACACTCAAAAGTGAGAGGGTTTTTTTAAAAAATCTAGTATGAATATGTATTTATGTTTGGTATTCATGAATTTGCACTACCAGAGAGCTTAAAATAATGCAGAAAAATAAAAAGGATTGCTTTCAGATGAAATTCTAAACTATGGTTTAGCCTAAAAAAAAGCCTTATGCACTCTCTGTTCCCTTTCCTCCTCCAGTGGAGCAGCGTGGAGGAAATTAGAAGCCTTCACTTTTATATTTGACTAACCACAGTTTGCCATCATGTCTGAAAACTGGACAAGCTGTGGTTGGACTTAACCGTGGTGCACTGGAAAGAAGTCAGCCCAAGTATGGTTCATGAAACTGGTTTGTTTCAATAAAACATAGTTAAGAATAACTACCATTTAAGATTTATGTGAAATGCTAAAACGCAACTAACTGAAAACAAGAACTTCCAATCTCTTTCTTGTAGCTCCATCAGAGGAGGGGATGCTTGTGAACATAATGCTAAGCTACAGTATAGAAAGAGGCCATTTTCAACCAAGATAAACAGTGCAAGAAATGGAAAGCCTTTCCTGTTATCTTCAGGGTTATTTCCTATGTTGAAAAGTGATCTCACACATTTGTGGTATTGGGGGGGGGGGATGACTGCATCCACATGTCCCCACCCTTCTGCACTATCATTCATACTTTCTCTCCATTTGAATCACACCTTCTTATGGCTTTCTCTTTCTCTCTCTAGCCTCCCATGCTTAACTCTATCTTCCCTCTCCACCCCCACCCAACCAGTCCTCCAGGCCATTTTCCCTTTCAGATACTCCAGCTGCTCCTTCTCATCATCTTCCCCAACGCAATCCCATTATAGCTCTAAGACAACCCATGGCCCCTTCTTCCTTTTATCACATTTCTTCAGTCTCTCAGTCGTTAAGGTGCTTGGAAATATGAAACGGGAGAAGGCATTGCACCAGGGAGAACTGGAAGTCTGGGGTAAAGCACAGGAACATAAGAAGCAGTCTCATATTGAATCAGCCCATTGGCCCAGTTAGCTCGGTATTGTCTACAAAGATTGGCAGCGGTTCTCCAGGGTTTCAGGTGGCAAATTCTCCAAGTCCTACCTGGAGATGACAGGGATTAAATTCAGGACCTTTTGAATACTAAGCAGATCTTCTGCTGCTGAGTTAAGGCCTGCTCTGTAAGTTTTCCTGTTCATTGCTCTCGGAACCAGACATTCCTTCATTTCTCACATATCCAGGGGAGCATTTAAAGGGCCCCTTACTCGTTTATTTTGCTCCTAACTACTATGACCATAGGGATGCGGGTGGCGCTGTGGGTTAAACCACAGAGCCTAAGACTTGTTGATCAGAAGGTCGGCGGTTCAAATCCCTGCAATGGGGTGAGCTCCCGTTGCTCGGTCCCTGCTCCTGCCAACCTAGCAGTTCGAAAGCATGTCAAAGTGCAAGTAGATAAATAGGTACCGCTCCGGTGGGAAGGTAAATGGCATTTCCGTGCGCTGCTCTGCTTTGCCAGACGCGGCTTAGTCATGCTGGCCACATGACCCGGAAGCTGTACGCCAGCTCCCTCAGCGAATAAAGCGAGATGAACGCTGCAACCACAGAGTCAGCCACAACTGGACCTAATGGTCAGGGGTCCCTTTACCTTTTTACTATGACCGCAGTCATTTTTGACCTTTGCTTCCAGAACTGCTAATCTTTGCCGCCTTATTAGTGTTGTGTTGGTCTCTAGACATGCAAATAGTTCTGAGAGGAGAATCAGGATTGCTGTAGTGGCTGCTGATGCCAGAAAGGCAACTGATGGAGATCTAAAGCAGGGGAAAGCAGAAAAAAACTTCCACACAAAGCTTGTAGGGCATTTAGGCTGCATACACACCATACATTCAAAGCACAAGTCTTCCCCCAAAGAATCCTGGGAACTGTACTTTATCCCTTAAAGGTACCCCTGCCCGTACGGGCCAGTCTTGACAGACTCTAGGGTTGTGCGCCCATCTCACTTAAGAGGCCGAGGGCCAGCGCTGTCCGGAGACACTTCCGGGTCACGTGGCCAGCATGACAAGCTGCATCTGGCGAGCCAGTGCAGCACACGGAACGCCGTTTACCTTCCCGCTGGTAAGCGGTCCCTATTTATCTACTTGCACCCGGAGGTGCTTTCGAACTGCTAGGTTGGCAGGCGCTGGGACCAAACGACAGGAGCGCACCCCGCCGCGGGGATTAGAACCGCCGACCTTTCGATTGGCAAGCCCTAGGCGCCACCCGCGTCCCCCCACTTTATCCCTTACAGAACTACAATTTCCAGCACCCTTAACAAAGTACAGTTGCCAAGAAAGGAACTTCGGGAGAAGTCATGTATTTTAAATCTTCTTTAAATGTACAGTGTGTAGGCAGGCTTAGAGTACTATATCCCGAGTGAGAGAAAGAAGTTATTCCAAACACAGCTGGTTATTTCACTTCCCTCTTAGCTTTCAGGCAACAAATGTCCTGCCTTGCCCTGGCGAAGCAATATGAGACCAGAAAGAGCACAGGCAAGCCCTGATCAGGTGTTAAAGACCCCATGTGCTTCGAATCATGCGAGAGGCGAATTTCTGCATTGTAGTTCGTGTCAACGCGTGCCTGCATTGGAGAAGGCTCCCACCAGGGAGCCCGCTCTAAACTTCCTGCACAATACAAAACTTCCTGCATGTGGAGTGATATGATAGCCATGTTCAAATATATAAAAGGATGTCACATAGAGGAGGGAGAAAGGTTGTTTTCTGCTGCTCCAGAGAAGTGGACACGGAGCAATGGATCCAAACTACAAGAAAGAAGATTCCACCTAAACATTAGGAAGAACTTCCTGACAGTAATTGCTGTTCGACAGTGGAATTTGCTGCCAAGGAGTGTGGTGGAGTCTCCTTCTTTGGAGGTCTTTAAGCAGAGGCTTGACAACCATATGTCAGGAGTGCTCTGATGGTGTTTCCTGCTTGGCAGGGGGTTGGACTCGATGGCCCTTGTGGTCTCTTCCAACTCTATGATTCTATGATTCTATTCTATGATTCTATAGCAAACCATACAGATTTCCAAATAATGAAGAAAAACCTAAAGAAATACATTATGTTTCCCACTGACTTACCTCCCCGCACCCCGCTATGTATGGAAGTTGGTAGGATCAGTGAGGGCTCTTTTATTACCTGAATGGAGCTACAGAATCCCAGAAATGTAGGGATGGGGGTGGGGATTCATTTCGGTTCGCATTTAAAGGAAAATCTACCTACGTCACACTTTTCAGAACAACATGCAAAGTGGAACAAAATTATCCTTCAAAATTCACACTATTCCTATTTTTTTGATGGAGCTCCCCCCCCACCAAAAAAAAGAATGTGTACCGAAAAGCATATATAATTAGAGGAAAGTGCACATAAAAATGAATGTGTTTAGTGAAAATAGCACCTTGGTCACAAAATTGAAACAAAAATGTGTTTCATCGGGAGAAATTCACACTGAAATGCTGGCGGGTTTTCAGGTAAGGTAAAGGGACCCCTGACCATTAGGTCCAGTCATGGCCGACTCTGGGGTTGCGGCACTCATCTCGCTTTACTGGCCGAGGGAGCCGGAGTACAGCTTCCGGGTCATGTGGCCAGCATGACTAAGCCACTTCTGGCGAAGCAGAGCAGCGCACGGAAATGCCGTTTACCTTCCCGCTGAAGCGGTACCTATTTATCTACTTGCTCTTTGACGTGCTTTCAAACTGCTAGGTGGGCAAGAGCAGGGACCGAGCAACGGCCCCTTAATTAAAATAAATAAACAAACTTAATTAAAATAAACAAATAATTGTTTAATTGTTTAATTAAGGTGGCCCCTTAATTAAAATAAACAAATAAAAAGCAAATTGCTGCAGAAATGCGAATAGCTGAATTTAAGATGGGGGAAATGAGAAACAGAGGGAACCAAATTTGAAAATTTACAAAAGGAAAAGCACACACCAACAAATAAATATATTTTTAGAAAGGGCCAATATTGGACATAGACACACAAAGCTTTTTTAAAAAAAATAAAAAAAATAAACAAATTCCAGACTCCTTGTGCTCCACTTTGCTTCCCCTTTCTTCCCTCCCAGGGAGCTGATGCATCTCATGGGGTTGGGGCCAGAAGTGGAGGAAGGGGGGGCAGTGAGGGTGGGCCACCCCTGGTGCCACCACTGAGGGGGGAGGTGACAAAGTGCCGGGCGGCACTCAACGCGGGGCCTGCAGCGCACCTGAGCCATGCGTCTCTCCCGGGAGTAAAGCAGTGGCTTGGGTGCCCGCAGGCTCTTTGCTGCCTCAAACGGTCCACCCACCACCTCCCCCTCAGTTGTAGGGTGACTGAGTGGGAGGAGGCAGGCAGACTCCTCTGAGGTGGCTGGCTGGGGCGTTGGTGGCCAAAACCTCTCCTCCTCCTCTTCACCTGCTCTCCAGCAGTGAGAGCCAGTGTGGTGTAGTGGTTAAGAGCGGTAGACCCGTAATCTGGTGAACCGGGTTCGCGTCTCCGCTCCTCCAAATGCAGCTGCTGGGTGACCTTGGGCTAGTCACACTTCTTTGAAGTTTCTCAGCCCCACTCACCACACAGTGTGTTTGTTGTGGGGGAGGAAGGGAAAGAAGATTGTTAGCCGCTTTGAGACTCCTTCGGGTAGTGATAAAGCGGGATATCAAATCCAAACTCTTCTTCCAGCAGCCGCTACAAGCTGCCCATGGAAGGAGGCCAGAAGTGGTGGCCACAGAGAGGCAACGGGATGCTCTCTCATGACCACTACTGACACATCCTCTTCCCTGAGCTCGGTGGGAGCAGCACTGGTAAAAGTCGGGATATTCTAGGATCAAATCAGAAGCTGGGGTGGCTTTCGGAATTCCAGGACTATTCATGGAAATTCGGGAAACTTGAAGAGTATGTATGTATCCACATGCACACATAAAACGTCTCCACCCCCATCGTTCTGCTTGGACGCTGAGGTCCACCAGAGGGCCTTCTGGTGGTTCCCTCACTGTGAGAAGCAAATCTAGGGGGAACCAGGCAGAGGGCCTTCTCAGTGGTGGCACCCGCCCTGTGGAACACCCTCCCATCAGATGTCAAAGAGATAAACAACCACCTGGTGTTTAGAAGACATCTGAAGGCAGCCCTGTTCAGGGAAGTTTTTAATGTGTGACATTTTAATGTACAGTGGTACCTCTGGTTACGTACTTAATTCATTCCAGAGGTCCATTCCTAACCTGAAACTGTTCTTAACCTGAAGCACTACTTTAGCTAATGGGGCCTCCCACTGCTGCCATGCTGCTGCCGTGCGATTTCTGTTCTCATCCTGAAGCAAAGTACTTAACCCGAGGTACTATTTTTGGGTTAGCAGAGTCTGTAACCTGAAGCGTATGTAACCTGAGGTACCACTGTGTTTTTAATCTTTGTTGGAAGCTGCCCAGAGTGGCTGGGGAAAGCCAACCAGATGGGGTACAAATAATAAATTATTATTATTATTATTATTATTATTATTATTATTATTATTATTATGTTTTACAAGAGGCCTTTTTCAGACAAAGGAAAGGAGAATAAGAATAAAAATCTGAAGGGGAAATGGAAATAAATAAATACAAAACACCTTCTACAAAATAGACAAGGAATTGGGAGGTGGGAGGGGAGCCTTGCCTGCATTTTGGGTTATGTCAGAGGCTTCTGAACGCAGTAAGACAGAAGAAAGAAATACTGCCCCTGCAAAGGTCATAACTTCAAATGCCATCTGAAATAACAGGCACTGCGTCCCCCAAATCTGTCTCAACGAGGCCAGTCAGGAGAGACGACCGCTACAAGTGTTTACACTTCCACTCCCTAGTTTAAAATGTCAATATGCTTGTTTTAGTGCTTTTGTTAGAAGCCTCAAGGTTAGAAACCCTGTGGGAAAGATTTTGCACGGAAGGGTTATTATTACAGAATTTGGAACGTTGAGGAAAGAAAAAGAACTAGGCTGGATATTTCAGCGGAGTTGAACGGCAGCGAGATTCCCGCCCCCCCCCCTTCTCTTCCCTGAGACTGCACCAGGAAGGATATTTTGTGACATAATGGTGCCCTCTAGTGCTTTTACTAAGCATGGTATCTGTAAAGTCAGGTATAACGCTTGGAAATGAAAAAGAAACATGGGGATTTCAGCTGAACCAAATTGTGTAGAGGTGAGCAAACAACCTCCAAGTTTTGGAGAGATTTTTCTGCAGTTGGAATCCAGGTCAGTTCTCAGAAGGGGATTGGCAAAAGAAGATTGGTAAAAGAAGAAAGAATTGCTAGACCAGGGTGGAGGATAAATTTGATTCAGTTTCCATTTATAGGTGAAACCAGCAGCCATCTTTTAATGTTAGCACTTTCCTATATATATATATACCAGCCAAATAATGGGAAGAAAAATGCATATACTGGGGTAAATTGTTCCTATAAATCCACATATTAATGAAAATAAAACAGTCAAAAAGACATTATGTTAGGGGAACCTGCTTGCAAGAATTTGTATATTAGTCAAATCTGCAAACAAAAATGTGTTGATTAGGAAAAATTCTCATGAAAACAGTGATGAATTTTCTTTATTTTTAAAATCACAAATTGCTTCCTCATAGCAGCACAGAGTTCACACAGCATAGAGCTTCCAGTCTCGAAACTCTTCTTGCAATGCTTACAGTTGATCTTAACCAGGCATAGGCAAACTCAGCCCTCCAGATGTTTTGGGACTACAACACCCATCATCCCTAGCTAGCTGGACCAGTGGTCAGGGATGATGGGAATTGTAGTCTCAAAACAACACCTGGAGGGCCGAGTTTGCCTAAGCCTGATCTTAACTGATTATAAAGCCACTTTATGTGCATGTACTCTTCATTCAAGCACATCCCTAATGGCAGCACTGCCTATACAGATCATGCAGCCACACCTGTGATCAAATGATGACTGCAGGAAGCAGGCTGTGCAAAGAAACTTTTGAAAAAAGTCAGTGGGCATAAGGTATTAGGGCAGGATTTATTTTTTATACATACTATCCTACTGAAAGTAGGCAATTTGGCCATTTTGTACTTTTTAAATGGAACCGATTGCACCACGTCTCAAGTCTGATTCCAAAAATGTAGCAGAGCCAAAGATGTTTGCTGATGGTGGTGAATGTTATTACAGTCGGACTTTGGATACTGAACACCTTGAGAGTCAAACGTTTCGGCTCCTGAATGCCACAAACCCAGAAGTGAGTGTTCTGGTTTGTGAACGTTCTTTGGAACCCGGACGTCTGATGTAGCTTCCGCAGCTTCCGATTGGCTGCAGGAGCTTCCTGCAGCCAATCAGAAGCTACACCTTGGTTCCGAACATTTTGGAAGTTGAATGGACTTCTGGAATGGATTCCGTTAGATTTCCGAGGTACCACTGTACTGCTAAAGCTGAGTGAAATTTGGGGGTGGAACTCCCCTTTGGTAATGGAAAGGATGCCTAACCATTTTAGCAAATCACACAATCCCCACTACCACCAAAATAAATCTGCAGGTACCTCTTGTGTGTGGGGTGTGTGTATATATGCTGCTATTCTAACTACAAAGTTAGAAGATAAGGCAAGGGATGCTTAATTTCCTATGCATCCAATCTACCACACACTAACAAAGCATGATACAAACTGCATCACAAGCCCACCGTATGAGTGGAGGTTTGCAAAAGCTCTCCTTTTTATTTCCATGGAAATTTCTGCCACCTCACACAGCTACGAGAAATATCAGCAGAGATATCCTAGCAATGGCTTGTGTCCCCGGGGAGCTCAGAATCTTTGCTAACTATCAGCAAATGCTGGCAAAGGAAGAAAGACTGCAATCTGAAATATAGCTTGATGGCCGATAATACACTTGCATTGCAGTCTTTCAGGGAAACTTGTTGCCTTTTATCGATCTTGCTGACGAATCCTTGATAAGCTTCTGAAGCACCTCCAGTTCCCAATCAAACCACTACTTCTGAATAATAGCTTGCTCCTTGCCATCAGCATGCACTTCCCAAGGAACTTTTCCCTACCAGGAATTCTGGGTCTAGTAATCCCTGGCAGGAAACAATATTGTCTCCCAGGACCTAAAGGATGCCAACTGTCACCACCTTTCCTTGGGGAAGGAACGCCATACAGAGGACTGAGGCACACTTTGATCCTGCTTGTGAACATTAGATCAGTGCGTTTTCTTGGCCCTGTATGCCTGAAGGAATGTCTCCACCCCCATCATCCAGCCTAGACACTGAGGTCCAGCACTGAGGGCCTTCTGGCAGTTCCCTCAATGAGAGAAGCCAAGTTGCAGGGAACCAGGCAGAGGGCCTTCTCGGTAGTGGTCCTCCCTGTGGAACGCCCTCCCATCAGATGTCAAGGAAATAAACAACTATCTGGCTTTTAGAAGAAATCTGAAGGCAGCCCTGTTTAAGGAAGTTTTTAATGTTTGATGTTTTATTGTGTTTTTAATATTCTGTTGGGAGCCGCCTAGAGTGGCTGGGAAAACCCAGCCACATGGCCAGTATATAAATAAAAAAAATATTATTATTATTATCATTTGAACAGGGGCACCCACATTTGTGAGCACCCTTTCTTATTAGGGTGAAACTGTTTCTTCTTGCCTATACAAAATGATAAGCTCCTCAAACGTCTCCCAGGATCTACCCTCGTAACTCCAGGGCCTGTAACCATTGAGATGCGGGTGTCTCCTCAACAGAGATTTTCTAGGATGCAACTAATTTGCTCCTTGTGCAAATGAACGGGCAACACACACACACCACACACCAATCAGAATATCCCAACTTGCAGCCTATTTGGGACTGCTCTCTGCCAGGAGGAATATGCTACGTTCACTGGGGGAAACTGATAAGACCCAGTTATTCAGTGACATTTTCACATTTGGGTCTCCCCGGAGGAGAGAACAGAGACAAATACTGGCTGCCGTTTGGCACAGTGATGTTTGTGCTACCTGCAGCAGCTAGAGCAGATCCATATAATATCAAGCTGTTCCCCCCTGCCAGAAATCAATCCCACAGCCTGGCTACAAAGCAGAATTTATAACCACACCTGATCCATTTTCCTCTGAACACTTATGCCTTTGGAATAATGCTCTGCAGCTCACAGGTTTGCAGGTGTTTTGCCACCGGAGTTGGACCAGTAAATAAATACAGCATATATCTCTACGTTTCCTACAAATGTGCAAGGCACATCAAAATGCAATGTTGCAGCCTGTCCTCCTAGCAGATTATTTCTATAAATAGCAATGCCACTTACTTTTGAGATCTAGGTTTCTTGCTCCTGCTGTGCTCTGCGTTGTGATTTTTGTGTCAATCTTCACTGTGTGGAGGTTATTGGTGTCCCGCGATATCATCACATTGTGCCACTGGTTGTCATTCAGGGGTTTATTGGAACTTCCCTTGATAAGATTTGCACCATTTCCCAGATCAAACACGTAATGTAAATACCTGAAAACAGGGAGCAAAAATAAATAAATAAATAAACAGCCAAATGATTTCATTCCCCCCCGGAAGAAGTAAATGAATGAAACTGACAGCTCTTCATTCTCATGCCTCGCTTCGTTTAAACTTTTTGAAAATTCAGGAGGTCTTCAGCCAGCTGATGTCTTCCTAGCTGTAACTTTCAACAGCAGGAACATTTTTATAAGGCTGGTTTGGGAATGGTATAACAACAGCCCATACAAAACTCCCTATAAGTAAACATACACCAAAAATGACAGATTGTCTATCTTGTAAGATAATGGAGGGTGGTGCCCATTGGGACTGGCAGGGCAGAAGGAACAGGGGCCAACAGTAGGTTGTGTCAGATCCAATGATACACCTTGATGGGTTGTAAGTAAAAAGGCAGGCAGGTAGGGCTGGATAAGTGCAGATAGATAAGTAAGGTAAACGGTAAAGGACCCCTGGATGGTTAAGTCCAGTCAAAGGTGACTATGGAGTTGCGGCGCTCATCTCGCTTTCAGGCCGAGGGAGCCGGCGTTTGTCCACAGACAACTTTCCGGATCATGTGGTCAGCATGACTAAACTGCTTCTGGCACAACGGGACACCATGACCGAAACTGGATTGCACAGAAACACCATTTACCTTCCCATTGCAGCGGTACCTATTTATCTACTTGCACCACTGTGCTTTCGAACCGCTAGGTTGGCAGAAGCCGTTATGGGGATTTGAACCATTGACCTTCCAATCAGCAAGCCCACAGTACCACCCACATCCCTAGATAGATAAGTGCAGTTGGTGGAGTGCCCCATTTGCCCCAGTGGACCAACCCCCAATCCTCTAAGACCATATTGATGCTACCTCTCCATTTTATGGGATGTGGGTGGTGCTGTGGGTTAAACCACAGAGCCTAGGACTTTCTGATCAGAAGACTGGTGGTTCGAATCCCCGTGACGGGGTGAGCTCCCATTGCTCAGTCACTGCTCCTGTCAACCTAGCAGTTCGAAAAGCACATCAAAGTGCAAGTAGATAAATAGGTACCACTCTGGTGGGAAGGTAAACGGTGTTTCCGTGTGCTGCTCTGGTTCGCCAGAAGCCACATGACCCGGAAGCTGTACGCCGGCTTCCTCAGCCAATAAAGCAAGATGAGCGCCGCAACCCTAGAGTCGGCCACGACTGGACCTAATGGTCAGGGGTCCCTTTACCTTTACCTCCATTTTATACTAGTTCATGGCTTCCTCCTGATTGTAGGGAATTGATTGCTGGAGTTCCAGCCCTTTTGAAGAAATAGCTGATTCAGGGTTCCTTGGGGAAGGAGAGTCGTAGTAACTTCTAAATGCTTAAATCTATAAACCTGAGTTTTTGAGGAGTGCAGCCCTTCCTATTTCTACGGTTGTGATTTGTTTTAACAGGGGTTTTTAATAGTGATATTTAAATTATTGTAACAAGCCCTGAGGTCTGCTGCTGAAGTGCAGGTAATAAATTTTGTGATGGGGATGATGATGATGCATGGCAATATTGAGCAAGAGCTCTTTTCTTCCTCACTGCCCACTGCACAGAAATTGCACCTCTTAAGACTTCTGAGACAATATCCTTCACAACTTTTCTAGGTTGTGAAGGGCCCAATTTGCCACGGCACTTTGGGCAGCTGACTTTAGGTCAGAAGGAATACATACAACCTTTTGAGCAATGTTGTTTCGTTCATGGGGACAAATATGTCCCCATCCACCAACCTTGGGCCTTGTTTTGAGCAAGAGATGGTAAGATGAGAATGGGGAATATACGGGGGATCTGGTCTTAGCTAAATGTTGAGAGAGGGAAAATGTTGGGAGAGGGGTATGGGAAGCACTATAGCTCTCTTTCAAAATATACACTATCTGCCATTAAGAAGCCTGAGTTTGTAAAGTAGGTAAGGCATTAGTTGAGTGCTGACACCCATCTATTGTGGGTTTTTGCAAGTGTCAAGCACAACTCACTTGGCTTTTGACACTTGAGATGTGTATTTTCATGACCACCTTTTTTCTGTGATTATAAGCTGTTTTTAACAACCCAGCCAGATAGGCGTAGTAGAAATAAATTATTATTAGTAGTAGTAGTAGTAGTAACCCCGCCCTAAGGGTGAAGAGTGTAATAATAATAATAATAATAATAATAATAATAATAATAGCTGTCTGATTTTAAGGGAAATAAGAGCAGTCAATTTGCTTGATCAGACCTGAGGTCAGTCTAGTCTAACACCCTCCCCCCTGAATCTGGAAGCTCCACTCAGCTTTCATGGTTAATATAATCTGTATGGTTGTGTTGTGAGTTTTGTACGCACCCTTTCACTAACTCAACCACGATAAAGTCATTTCCATCTCCGCTGTTGTAGAGTATTAACCCATCCAATGACGTTGTTTTGAACTGGAAAAACAGGTGCATGGAGGTATAAGCTTGCAAGGTGGCCAGGGCAACATAGCTGGCTTTTGTCTTAAAGGTGACCGGGTCTGCGATGATGTTCCTGAAGCCAAAGCGGGCATTGAGCTCACAGTAATCAATGTCCCCATTTTTACACAAGTCAATGTATGCCATGCCGTTAAAGGTGAGGCTTTGCAGGTGTCCAATGAAGTTGGAGGGGACTGAGGACAAGTAGCGGCGCTCTGTTATGATCCCCGTCTCTATGTTATGGAATTCGAGCCTTGTGTGATCGCCAGCCATTTGACCTTTGAATGAAAATGAATTTTGAGAAGTTAGTGTCAGAAACAGAAAAGTCAGCATTGAGTCGATGCTCAGTTCCCAGGGTCTCAGGCAATGAGCATGAGCCAACCAAAAAATAGCTTCCCATGGTTCACACCGAAAGGGGTTGAGCTTTGGTGCACATTCAGTCTGAGCATTCAAAAGCAAGACATTGGGTTGTATTCAATGAGATCACCCCTTCACTGCAGAGGCTTCTACCTAAGTAATGGGGATTCCTTTTTCACTCCCTTCCCCGCATGCCCCAATCTGTTTTGGTGGTTACCCCAACACTCTGGGGCAGATTTGTGCTCCTGGGGCAGAAGTCCTTGGGCTAATGGGACAACTTTGTTGGATAAAACCCACTGGGATGAACAATGTTTGGAGATACAGTGTCACGAAGTGTGGGTGCAGAAGCTGGCCCATGGTAGGCCATGGAAGCCACTGGCCTACCATGGTGACTCCAACACTGTGTGGAGTAGCTTCATTACCTGTATTGCAACATAACTGAGACCACCTTCAACACATGAGAATCCATAGATCAAATCTTTGGCCTCTCTGAAAGTGGCTTATGTAATATTGACTTTCTTGATAGTTGCTGATGTTATGTTTGCAGAGCAAACCCCCTCCTCAAAATTCTTGCTTGCAGACATTCCCACCTCCACCATCTCTTTGTCTGTTGATCAATATCTATCATCTATCTATCTATCTATCTATCTATCTATCTATCTATCTATCATCTATCTATCTATCTATGAGAGCCAGTGTGGTATAGTGGATAAGAGCGGTAGACTCGTAATCTGGTCAACTGGGTTTGTGTCTCCACTCCTCCAAATGCAGCTGCTGGGTGACCTTGGGCTAGTCACACTTCTCTGAAGTCTCTCAGCCCCACTCACCTCACAGAGAGTTTGTTGTGGGGGAGGAAGGGAAAGGAGAATGTTAGCCACTTTGAGACTCCTTTGGGTAGTGATAAAACGGGATATCAAATCCAAACTCTTCTTCTTCTTATCTATCTATATCTATCATCTATCTATCTATCTATCTATCATCTATCTATCTGTCTATCTATCTATCTATCTATCTATCTATCATCTTGCTGCTCCCTCCCCCCTTCCTCAGATCTTCCACCTTTAACCATAGCCCTCTTTAGGATCAGAGCAGTAAGCAGTGATCCTCAGAATTAGAGGGCATGGAAGCCACTGGCCTGTTAGATCAGTGCAGTTCAACCAGAAGCAGACGAAGACTCTTCTGATCGTTGTGTCAGGTAGGCAAATGGGACAATCTGGGTCACAGCCAACATCGCCAAATCTGTACTGAATGGAGATATCTGATAAATAAGCAACCATTATTCATTATTACCTGTCATGGCTTGTTGATCATCCACCATTAACTTTAAACTTTTTCCTCTTCGAACTACACGTACTGTGTGCCATTCATTGTCATTGAGGTTATAGCCAGCAAAAAGGGTTTCTGGACCTTTGCCTGTAGGGTATGCCAAACAGTTATTATGGAATCTTTAAATTAGTCAACATGTGAACCTCACAGAGAGAAAGAAAGAGAGAGAGAGAGAGAAACAAAGAGAAAGAGAAGAGAAGAGAAAGAGAGAAACTGGCTGGAGCAAACATTTTATAAAACATATTCCAAAGACAAGCTGGAAGAGTGTCAAAGGCTCTGCAGACTTCAAACAACAGACATGTCATCTTGCAACACTTGTGGGCTATATTTTCAAAATGGCAAAGTTGGCCAACTGGTTTTTCATAAATGGGCACAGTCAATACAGAAATGGTGGATACCAGTATCAAAAGTTAATATAAGCTGCAGCTTTTCAATAAAGGTGCTAAAATCTTAGGCTGTAGATGTGCAATAACTTCTTTCAGTGTTTTGAAAGTTGCCTCCTGGCTCATGTTGCATATGCTTTGTTGTGTTAATAAATGTGGTTAATACAACTGTATGTATGTGGCAGGAGTTTCAATAAAATGCAGCCAGATTCTCTAAACTGAAAGGATGATGGAAGACTTTGGAACAACATAACTTGGACATTTTTTATAACTCAAAGTGCTAGGGAGGACCTCTCAGAAGTCCAGAGGCTGCTTCCAGTTGTTGAAGCCCCTAGCCATAATAAAACCCACAGAAAGAATATAAGGCACAAAAAAGAGTGAGTGGTGTGTTTATATAATCAGTTGATCTGAAAGGGCACCTTCATCACAGTCTAATCTTGTATCATCAGAATGAATATATTTTTATTAATATTTATGAACATTTAAAACTCTTCAACGTGACAAAATCTATTCTCAGTTAACAGTTCCTTGCTGCTTTGAGATGTGGAACGGCACCTGGAAGCTAGGGACACAGCAAGTGTGATAGCATGAATAGCAAGCTGGGCTGTCCTCTCTGTCTTCTCCTTGCGTACCATCAAGCAACAGCGGTGAATGTTAAGGAGTGGCCTTTGCTATCACTGAGTGGCAAGTGACATGGAGGGGGAGGGGCGGTAGGGTTGCTATTTTCTCCCCACCCTCTTAACACACATCAGTGTGAGAACAGGCCTGAAGTCAAAGACCCTAGATCAGGAAGAAGCATTTATGGCGGGTTTGTTGAAGACCTGGCTACAGACAACACTGTGCTATCCAAACCATGTAACGTATCTGCAAATCAATCGCACTGAGTCACTACAACTGCAGAGAACAATTGACTGTTTAACAGCTGAGACAATCTGACTCCAGTGCATACCCTGGTGAGAATTCATGTCTGTCTGCCCTTAACTTCACTAGTGTTTGGAAAGAAATCCAATGAACAACTTCAAGAGTTACAAAAACACTTTCAAAAATTGATCCTGATGTAGGTGCAATTAGTTGGGAACCCCAAATGTTGAGTGCAGCATCCTGTTTATCCATCGACTGAGTTGCATAGATCCTTCTCGTTCAAAATTGCTGTCCAACAAGACAGAACAATGTGAAAAAGGCAGGCTTCTGTTCACCCAGCTGGAGAGGATGCAAAAAACAAACACAAAAAACCAACAAAAACATCTAGGGGCACATCTGCATATGCAATGCTCATCCCAGACACACTGAAATGCCCAGAGGAGACACTCTCTCTCTCTCTCTCTCTCTCTCTCTCTGTGTGTGTGTGTGTGTGTGTTAATGCAGATAAGCACTTAGTTGCTTGTGACCTCAGTTGTACTGGGGCCATCATTTCTAAACAGACACAATGCTGAAAGACACTAGGAATGATTGAGTTGGGAATTAATATGAAGCTTGCTAGCTTTCAGTGCCCCTATGAAATTGCAGTAACAATGTTGGCTCTGCATTTATAAGGGTGCTGTTGAATTCATGAAAATGTGAGTCTTCTATCACTATCTTTGTTTTAGCATATTTCAGAAATAAGCTTCTTTATTCTAATTCAGTTTACCTTTTCTTTGTGCTTAAAGGGAGATATTGGCTGTGTGTCAGAGACCACTAAGAATTCCTAGGCTCCTTCAGGAGGATAAATATGAGCTGACTTAAGACTCAACTTCCAACTTTAACATTTTTCATATATTCTGACCTTTAATGAATCAATCATTTTTTTAAGAAGCAAAAAACAAACAAAAAACATGAACATGGAGATTATGTATATTGACAATGCAATGCTTTTTTTTTTTTTTTTAAAAAAATAAACCTTTATGTCAATGTGCATGCCCTCTCCAAGATGTATGAAATTTCCTTTTCACACTACAGTGGTGCCTCGCAAGACGAAATTAATTTGTTCTGCGAGTTTTTTCGTCTTGTGAATTTTTTCGTCCTGCGAAACACCACTGTGCATTAACGGTTTCCCATAGGAATGCATTGACGGTTTTAAGAAAAAGGCGCAAGACGTTTTCATCTTGCGAAGCAAGCCCATAGGGAAATTTGTCTTGCGAAGCAACTCAAAAAACAAAAAACTCTTTCGTCTTGCGAGGCATTCGTCTTGCGAGGTACCACTGTATTTGCACGTGCTATGTATGTGAATGTGCATGTTCACAAGTGTTTGTGCACATTCATCCTACATCAGGGCTGGCCCAAGACATTTTGCTTCCTGAGATGGAGCAGAAAAGATTTCTTCTTCTCTCCCAAGGTGCATAGTACTCAAGGTATCTTGGTACCATCTCAGGAAGCCGAAATGTACTGAGACAGAAATTCACGTAACTAACACTTCACTCCCCTTTCACAATATTCAAATGCTCTTCACCCTGCCCAATGGTGGAGCTGGCTCTTGCATATATTAACTGCATTTTTTTTTTTAACCTTAGTGAAAATTTGTCCAGTGACACACACTCTTTAGCCACAGCAAAAAAAGCATCAAGCAGTGAAACCTGTTAAAATTGGGGACTTAACCTTCTTGGATTCCTTAAAAGGATGCCTCTGCGGTAATGATTTGCTCATTTAATTTTACAGTAGTTGTCTGGTAATGTACACTTTTGTGACTAATGAGTGAGATAAAATAAGTATACAAGAAAAAACCTATGCTCGCCCTGTCAAACAAGGAATTTCGCACCTGTTCGTTTTCATTTATTTGTATTTCTTATGTATTCATTGGCACATAATTGCCAGGCCTTGCAGGAATATTGTATAATTTCTAAATGTCATTTGTGTTTATCTCTCTGATATTTATTTATTCATTCATTCATTCATTCATTTTTACAAATTGAACTCCTTTCAAATGACTTTGCCCCCCTCCCCCAAGACCTGTTTCTCCATTAGGACCCTGGTTTTAAAGCTGGTTTTAAAACTTAATGAAACCTTTTCCATTAAGACTACAATAAATTGGACATTGAGAATACAATAAATTGGGCAGTGGTGCCCACATAGGCAAATGTCCCTGCTCTATTCCTGTGAGCAGAATCAGGATTGCAGCAGGGTCCATTTGGAGTGGGCTGCCTGCCCTAATTGTGCTTCTGAGTTCCCACGCTCCCAAGGCAGAAAGGTTTACTTCCTACATAGTTACAGCTCTTTCTGAGTACCACTAGGCCTTTCCAATATTATAACATATTTCCAATATTATAAAAAGAATGAATATTTGGCACATTAGGACATATTGCATCCAAAGTGACTGCTATATACTACAGTGTTGGTTCTGAAGCACTCTGTTGCAAACAGTAATTCCAGAACTAGCCCAAGATGTTCTGCTGCCTGAGGAAAAGGTCAAGATGGAGCCAGATCAGAACATCAGCTGTACAAGACTGGCAACGAGACAGCGTTCTCCCTGCTGCTCCTGGGGATAACAGGTTAATTTAAGCATCATAGGGCAGTTACAGTGGTACCTCGGGTTACATACGCTTCAGGTTACAGACTCCGCTAAGCCAGAAATAGTACCTCAGGTTAACAACTTTGCTTCAGGATGAGAACAGAAATCGTGCTCCGGCGGTGCGGCAGCAGCAGGAGGCCCATTACCTAAAGTGGTGCTTCAGGTTAAGAGCAGTTTCAGGTTAAGAACGGACCTCCGGAATGAATTAAGTACTTAACCTGAGGTACCACTGTATTCCCATTCAGTAAAGTTCTGTACACACTATACTAAGGTAGTAAATGTGGTGCAATCCGAATGTTGATGGACTACACCTCCCACCATCCCTGACCACTAACCACGAGAGCAGGGGCTCATGCGAGTCATAATCCAGCAGTGTCAACACATTGGTTACCCCTACACTATACCTTAAGAATTCTGGGCACTGCAGTTTGATAAGGGTTGCTGGGAATGGTAATTCGGTGATGGGCAAACTACAGGGCCCAGAATTCTTTGTGAGAAAGAATGTGTTCCAATGTGCTTTAAAGGTCTAGCGTGTACACAGCCTAAGTCACAGTGATTTCCTGGGTCACATCTTCTTGACTTCATCCAAAACTTAACTATGCCATTGACAACTTGATGTGGGCCACTTCCAGGTTGTTTTTCACATTCCCTCTCACATTAAATATATTCCAAAATGTCAATTTGAGCTCTCCTAGTTTTAATCTCTCTCTCTCTCTCTCTCTCTCTCTCTCTCTCTGTGTGTGTGTGTGTGTGTGTTTGTGTGTGGATGAAGTGCTAGTGACAAAACTAGAATATTTTTGTATGAGATGGGGAAAGTAGACAATTAGGAAATGAGGAGGTCGGCATTTGGATAATTTTTGTCATATACTGGAATGATGGAAAACAAAACGATATTGAATCATATTCATTATTTTACTGTATTAATGCCAAACTTCTTAATAAAAGGAAAAAGAAACACAAACACATGTGGTCTTTGTTCAACAATCACACACACACACACACTCTCCTGAAGTTGCAAAAGCTGGCATGATACAAGCTCTTCTCATAACCAGTGACGGCTTCAAAACCCTTCACAGTCACAGTGATTTCCTGGGTCACATCTTCTTGACTTCATCAAAACCTTAACTATGCTACTGACAACTCAATGTGGGCCACTTATAAATTTGGTGGCATATGGTGCTCTGTAGAAGGGCACAATTTTTTGAAGCTGGAACTACTTGGAAACATAATCTTTAGTTAAGTTTCAAGACAGGGAAAAACACCTGGAAGATTTGATAATGCTGAGGTGGAACGTCCTCTAGACCGACTCTTTATAAATCACTTCCTTATGTGCTATTATCTACTGTAAGTTACAGTGTAGACTTTGAATCCTCTGATTCTATGTTCAGAGAAATTGTGCACCAAATATTCCTCTAACTTAGAATACAGTTAGTTTCATAGAAGCAAAGGTTCTAGATTCAGGAGGAAAGACATAAGCAACCCCATCTTTTTATTGTGAAGGGATGAAGAAGAACTGTTCTCATGCAAGATTTCTGGATGTGTAGGTCAATTCATAGGCCAGGGATTCTGGAAGAGCTCAAAAATGCAGAAATAAGAGCAAGACTGGACCAGCCTTGATGAAAAGGTGGTGAAGATGGCTAAAACTGAGAAGATGGGATAATTTTCTACCCACTGTCTCTGGTATCAGTGTATCACTAATATATTTCAAGGAACTATATGTAGCTTCCCACATTACAAATCTATACAAACAAATCCACGGGTGCATGTGAAGACTTGAATACATTTTTAAAAAATGTAAGAATGTCCCTTTCCAATCTGCATTTTTTTTTTGGGGGGGGGGGGAGTATCTCATTAAAATCTGGCTTCAGACATGTTTACAAAATAATACATTTGGCCGTCCTCACATTTGCAAAATATGCAGCACAAAAATATTTATGCACAAGCTGGCCCTGCATATATAAACTCAGAATCATGGTTACCAACCATAATGTTTTGACTGTGTCAATTTATGTCATACCACCATCATTCCAACTTGGGCTGAAAAAAGCATATGAATATTATTAACACTGTTCATCCAGATTGATCAACACACTTAAAAGTTAAGAAGATAGGAACATGAAGGGGGGAGAAACTAGCAAAGCATTCTAAAAATTTCCTTTTAGTAACATTTCATCACTGTATATTAAGAACAAGCAGATTGGGGAAAATTATGTAATTCAGAAAGGAAGAAATTTGGACTGTGAGTTTATGATGAGGTAAATAAACTCCCTTTAATTTGCAGGTGCCTTCATTCCAAGTGGCAGCTAATAGGATAGAAAACAAGCAACTGATCTTTTTCAGCTTCTGATTTGGAATGATTTCAAACCCTTTGTTTTGTGAGAGGGTGGGTATCATTTCTGTTTTTGCAAATCAAAAAAACAAAGATAGGATTACAGCAATTTGCCTACCCAGAGTTATCAAGAGAAGACATTTAGAGCTTTGCAATCACTGCCCATAATTAAAAACAAACAAACTAACTCTCGTTTCATTCTTAATGCAGCTTCTTGCACAAGCACACGGAATTTAGAAAAAAGGATGCTGATTTTCCCAGGAGTCTGAATCTGCAACAGCCATATGGCTATTCCTAAGCCTGAGATGTTTTGTGTGTTTTTAACTCTTTACAATTTTAAACCATCTTTCACACCTCTGATCTTTTGCTGAGAAATGCAGTTGTCCCACTGAGTTCAGTGGGAGTAGGTTTGGGGTGGTCAACACATAAACTTTCGTGTCTGAACCCATGGGGACTGAAAGAGAAGTGACCCATCCTGTTCTCAGCACTGACCTGTGGAGCTAATGGCAGCTAGGGCTGGACATCAAAGAAAGAGCAGAGGACCCTGATGCCCAGGTACCCACACCAGATGTCCATCTAGACAGCTGGCAGAGGATGTGTTGGTGGCAAATAGGTCTGCATGGGCATGCCATGGCCTATACAGCCTGATGCCAGCCACCACAGCACCCTCTCGTTCTTTCTTCTTCTTCTTAAACATATCATAGTCCAAGGTGTCCAACTGGGTAAGTATCGTTCTCTACAACAAAACACTGCTTATTTCCAAGCAAATTTCTTTAGTGTCATCAGGGGGAGTCCAATACATTTTGGCACCAAGGTGAACCACACAATGGTGCCTCCCACCCCCACCAGGGGAGAAGGGGGGAGTGAAGATCTACATCAGGGACAAGGAGGGGATGAATATAATAATAATAATAATAATAATAATAATAATAATAATAATAATAATAATAATATTTTATTTATACCCCGCCCTTCCCGGTTCAGAAAACTGGGCTCAGGGTGGCTAACAACAAATTTAAAACACTTAATTGATGCAACAAAAAACAGCATAAAATACCGTATAAAACATGAATAATAATAAATTCAGAACTCAAAAGTCAATTTAGGGGGGAAATCCATCCAATAAACATTAGATGATCACCAGGGCTAGCTGGCTAAATTAGTCCTATTTGGGCCAGCGAGGAGACCAGGGGAGAATTAGCTGTGGGATCCCAGAGCGGGTAATCTTCATAAAAAGGGGAGGGGGAGGGAAGGAAGGAAGGGGAATAAAGGATCAGGCTAAGTTCAAATTGAAAGCCAGGCAGAATAGCTCTGTCTGCGGAAGGAAGTTAAATCCTGCAGGGCCCTGGTTACATAGGACAGAGCATTCCACCAGGTCGGGGCCATCACTGAGAAGGCCCTGGCCCTGGTGGAGGATAATCTGACTTCCTTAGGGCCCGGGACCTCTAAACTATGATTATTCATGGACCTTAAGGTCCTTTGTGGGGCATACCAGGAGAGGCGGTCCCATAAATAAGAGGGTCCTAAGCCACAAAGGGCTTTAAATGTCAAGACCAGCACCTTGAAACTGACCCTATACTCCACTGGGAGCCAGTGCTCCCATGGCAGAGACCCCGTGAGGAGCCTCGCTGCAGCATTCTGCACCCGTTGGAGTTTCTGGGACAGCTTCAAGGGCAGCCCCGCATAGAGCAAATTACAGTAGTCAAGCCTGGAGTGACCGCCGCATGGATCACTGTGGCCAGGTCAGGGCGGGAAAGGTAAGGGACCAACTGCTACATAGGGAATGGGGGGGGGTCAAATCAACCTCACCCAATGGTTGAAGTGGGAATCAAAGGCCGTTGTGGGTGGGGGAGAAGGAACCCAGTCTGAATAATGCCAGGCAGGTGCAAAGTCCAGGATACCCCAGAAGGAAGTCCTCACCATTTTCTTCCTAGGAGTAGGAGGAGCCCAGGAGCATCTCCTGTTCACCAAGAGGCAGCTGTAGCAGTGGCCCTGGGGGTGGACTGTCAAGGAAGCAGCAGAGCTGGTCTCCAAGGTGTATGCTGAAGTTGTTTCTGCCATCCTGGTGGCAACAGCAGCAACAACAACAGGCAGTGCATTCATCGGAGGCCAGATCTGCTTCCCCGTGGATCCCAAGTCCCCTCACTTTGCCTCATTAGATGATCACCAGGGCTAGCTGGCTAAATTAGTGGGCACCATGGCAGCACCTTCCAAATTCATCTTATTCCCATAGCCACAACGGTGCTATGATTTAAGTGAGTTCAAATTGTGAAACTTAAAAAAAACGCAAGAGTATTTTTTTGTTTTTTGTTTTAAAAAAGAAAAAAAATCAGGATTGGCAAACTGTTTTTCTCTTTGATTTTCTACTACATCAGGAAAGCAGGGACAGCTGCAAAAAATGGAATGAGTGTTCACACTTTATAATGTGGGTGCCCTTTGCGGGATCGTGTGTGGCGCTACAGTTCCCAGGGAACTTTCTAGTAGGGAGAGGGCTGGCTTGCCTCTCAGTGTTATTATTTGGAGGTTCAATCCCAGCCTCAGTAATCAAGTTTCTTGCTGGGAGGCGGAACCAGCCCCATTTATAAATAAGGAAGGAGCCGACAATAGCCAGGCAGTTGGCTCTGGAGATTCACCCTCCCTTTGTTTAATGTTTTCTTGTTTGCAGGTTAATTTTTTCTTCCTGTTTAGTGGGCGCTGCTACGGTCTTCGACTGGTTGCTGTTGAAGAACTGGGAATAAATTTTCCTGCATTGGCAGGTTTTGTCTTCCCCGTAGCAATTTGTCACAACTTTGGTGGTTATGGCCTTGGGTGGAATCCTTTAGTCTTTTTATCCCTATACAGTGGTGCCTCGCAAGACGAACAGAACCCGTTCCGCGAGTCTCTTCGTCTTGCAGTTTTCTTCGTCTTGTGAAGCAAGCCCATTAGCGGATTAGTGCTATTAGCACTATTAGCGGTTTAGCGGCTATTAGCGGCTATTAAAGGCTTAAGGGATTAGCGGATTAGCTGCTAAAAGGCTATTGGTGGCTATTAAAGGTTTAAGGGATTAGCGGATTAGCTGCTAAAAGGCTATTAGCAGCTTAGATCAGCTGATAAGCGGCTTAGATCAGCTGTTAAGCGGCTTAGCGAACAGCTGTTAAGCGGCTTAGGGGCTTGGGAAAAAGGGGGGGAGGGGGAAAAAACC
This sequence comes from Podarcis tiliguerta, assembly GCF_965153285.1. Classification (NCBI taxonomy): domain Eukaryota; kingdom Metazoa; phylum Chordata; class Lepidosauria; order Squamata; family Lacertidae; genus Podarcis; species Podarcis tiliguerta. Next base: position 13,929,686 of record NC_139536.1, on the reverse strand, counting down.
CAGGAATCGCAAGACATTTTCGTCTTGCGAAGCAAGCCCATAGCAAATTTGTTTTGCGAAGCACCTCCAAAATGGAAAACCCTTTCATCTAGCAGGTTTTCCGTCTTGCGAGGCATTCGTCTTGCAGGGCACCACTGTAATGGGGTGGGGGTGTGACATGAAATGGTGATTGTGGCGGTGATTGTGGCGGTGATTCCAAGGTCCCCTCTTAAAAGGGGTGTCACCGGCCATACACTGAAAGGTTGTCAGTGAATTACCCTGTGTTCAAGTATATGGGTTGGGCTGCCTGCTACACTTATGTCTCGCAGAGCACCCCCATATCCCATTTACCCTGATGTGCCCCAGTTCCCCCGGCTGGGGGCTAGGAGGGATACACACCCAAGGCCTAAGCTAAGGTCTTCCTACATTCGGATGTTTAATAAAGTTGTGGCCTAATTTTAATTCCATAACTTTGTCAGAGTCCTTATTCCTTTCTTATGATCCCTGGGGGCTGGGGCTGTCGCGCCTGGTCACGCAATGGCTTTGCAATATTTTCAATAATAACAATATTATTGTTGTTGTTGCTATTTATTCACTTTTATCTATTGGTTCCACACTTTCAACTCACAACTGTCTCGCATTAGCAGTTTCATTCTAAGGCCTGATCAGAAGTTTTTTGTTTTTTGTTTTTTTTAATCATCATTGACCATTTGGAAATTGCTGAGAGATACTTAATACTTAATATTTGTATAGCACTCTAAGTTTTCCAAGAGCTTCATATGGATTATCCAGTTGTAACAGCAATCCAGAGGGGGCAAGGGACAAGCCCTGGCTGCCTATATGCTACTAAGTCTGCTTCAAGGTCTTTGTATTTATGTCCAATCGAACTTGGAGCTAAGATACACCTTTTGCTGTACAGTCCTACCCCCTATTTTTTTAGGATTCACCAGGTACGTTCTTTTGATTGTATTATTTTTAGCTGGAGCCCACTATATGACAATGTAGGGGAGAGCCTTCTTGGTGATGGCACCCCATCACCAAGGTTTGTGGGCAAATTACACAACAGCAGCTGAGCATTCATTCTAATTTGGTTGGGGTGGGCATATATTACATTGCATGAAACAATTGCCATCCCACCTTTTCCACTGCAGTCTCTAATCACTTCCCTTCCTGCAAAAAGCTTGAGAATTAAAAATAAATAAAAATGGAAGGGAAACACATTTGTTGCGCAAGAGCACCAAAGCGACTTTAATTGCGCAACCTGAATTTTCTAGCATTTGCAATTTGTTTTATTTATTTCATAAAGTGTACGCATCATCCCCACAAAAGAGTGACAGTCTGGAAGCACCCTTAGATATTTGAGCGGAATCTGATGCCAGGATTGATGTTTTTGGTTGTGACTTTCTTGCCTTGTTTTTAGTAACAGCATTGTGAACAAGGTGTTTGCCAGATATTGTTGGACTCCAACACCCATCACCCTTGACCGCTGGTCAAGTTCCTTGGGGCTGATAGGAGCTGTAGTTGCTATATTTACTACCCTTGCTATAAGGTAAGGAGACACTAAGTGAATAATATTTCTACATTATTTTCCATCCTTTTCTTTTAAGTTATTGCTCAGACATAATCTTCCTCTTCTCTAGTTTTGTGATCTCCAAGGAGCAAATACCAGAAAATATATGTAGAAGGTGAGTTATAAAAACTTACCTGATTTTTGAAATGAATGTAGAAATTCAAATAATGTTATTGCTCACATTTTAGACAGAAATGGCTTCAAATTTCTTACATTTGTAACATGCCTTTCTCATTTGAAATACTGCTGACAGGAAGATTAATACATTTTAAAACAGGAAATACCCTTACTTAGTAGTAAAGCTATGAAGGTAGTCAGGTAAGTACTGCGGTTCAAGCATATTTTTTTGTATGTGTCAGTGACTCTAAGCTGAAGTCTTCATCTTGTATTTTATCCCATCAAGAGCTGAAAATGACGTTGGAAATTCCAAAGACACAATACTTTGCAATGTGGGTCACTGTCCAGCCACCCTGATACATCAACCAATGTCTCAAATGTAGGTTATCTGTTCAAAAAAACCAAGGCTTGCTTTTTGAATTATTATCACATTATTTATACCCATTTCAGGATACAAATAATTTCTCTGTATTGTGCAGAGCTTGATTTGCTGTTATACGAATCCCATGGAAATGCATCAGCCTCCTACTGTGGGTGTAACAGACAACAGGGGAGAAAATCTAGTTCACTCCACATGTTAATGTAAACCTACACAATTCACATTTACCAAATAAAAATGCAGCAAGCCATCAAAATTCACGTATTAGTGGAAATACTAGTGAATCCTGCTTCAATAAATTATTGTTCAATTATTGTTGTTGCACTTTTATCCCACCCTTTCTCCTAAAGGAACATGCTTTGTTTTATAAATATAAAATGCATTGTATTACGGGGAAATTGCTTTCAGAAATGTTTGTATTAGAATAAATGTGAAGTAAAATGCTGAGAATGTTTTTATGAGAACTTTCCCCTTCCTCAGCTGCTTTGGAAATTTGTGACAAGCTGAATTTAAGATTGGAAAAGTGAGAAGCTGAGAGAAAGCAAAACTAGCAGAACCGCCATTCCTAGGTGCATCTAAATCAGTACATTAAGCAGGAAATAGTCTTCTGAAGACTTTCAATAAGGTCTTCAAAAATGCTGAAAAATTAAATGGACAGCATTCTGTGCCCAGCTTGCAATGGGAGCCGTGCCTGGATGGCAATTCTAACTATCTTGTCAAGCATGATTTCTTACACTCATTGTGAAGTACCAGATATTAAGGAAACAGTTTACAAGGTCTCAGTAATAAGCTGCTGAATGCCTAATGGAGATAAGAAGAGATATTTCATGCATTTTAATAGGCACAAATGTAAAACATACTAGACACCGAAAAGTCATTTTAATAGAAGATTTTTTTTTGTTGTTGGTGGCGACACACAGTTCCAGCAAGCTTTTTAATGCCATTACCTCTTCAGCAAACATATTTCCAATTGAGCTACTGATCTTATTTTCATAATGATAATGGAGAGTAAAAGCTTAAAGAGCATAGGAACTAAGTGCCCGCTGGGATCTTTTTATCTAGGAAAAATTCATGAAGTGAGGAATGAATTCACATATAACAAACTGTTGATGGCAACAATGAACTTTTTTCCGCTGTGCATGACTAATGCATATTTATTTCTATATGGAAATATATTCCATGCAAAAAAAAAACCCCAAAAGAACTAATTAAAGTCAACCCCTAAAAAGCCTATACTCTGAAAATACAAGAAGTACCAACAGCGGAAGAATGGAAGATGAAGATGATGGATTTCTCGGAGCTAGCCAACCTGACCGGAAGAGTCCACGACCCGAAGGAGGAGGAGTACCAGGAAGAATGGAAAAAATTTAAAGACTACTAAGCCAAATATGTTAAGATAACTTAATTGAAAAAGCTTGCAAATACTAGATAGGCCTAGGATTTAAATATGCAATGTGATAAATTAAAATGTTGAAATGCCGAATGGGAGAGTTAGAAAGATGTTAAGTGACTAAGTTAATTTTATGAGAATATTGGTTTTGGAAAACCATTAAAATGATATACACTGAAATTCAACCAAGGGGATACAAGGAAGTCACTTAACAATGTTAATTAGATTAGTTACAATAAGGTTAGGATTTATGTTTGTTTGTTTGTGTTTTAAAAATTTTGTGGAAAACTAATAAATAAATTTTGGAGGAAAAAAGCCTATACTCTGAGAGCAAAGTAGCAGCTAGGAAAGAGAATGTCTTATTGTATTCATGCTAACTGCCACAGATTAAATGGATGGAATGGTAGGCACAATCATGCATAGAAGTTCCAAAGGAGATATCAACTGCTCATTCAGGGAATCTACTTGGTTTAGATCAATCTTTTCTTTTTTCTTTTTTTCTTTTCTTTTTCTTTTTTTTTTTTTTTTGATGTTGGGAAAGATTGATGGCACAAGAAGAAGGGGATGACAGAGGACAAGATGGTTAGACAGCGTTCTCGAAGCTACCAACATGAGTCTGACCAAACTGCGGGAGGCAGTGGAAGATAGAAATGCCTGGCGTGCTCTGGTCCATGGGATCACGAAGAGTTGGACACGACTAAACGACTAAACAACAACAACAACTTGGTTTAAACATTGTTTGCAAAGTTTAACCGGTATACAGTGGTACCTCGGGTTACGTACGCTTCAGGTTACATACGCTTCAGGTTACAGACTCCGCTAACCCAGAAATATAACCTCAGGTTAAGAACTTTGCTTCAGGATGAGAACAGAAATCGTGTTCTGGCGGCGTGGCGGCAGCAGGAGGCCCCATTAGCTAAAATGGTACTTTAGGTTAAGAACAGTTTCAGGTTAAGTACGGACCTCCGGAACGAATTAAGTACTTAACCCGAGGTACCACTGAATAGTATATAAGACACCTCATGTCTGTGACAAGCCATGACTTTCTCTTTCTCCCAAGAAAGCATGTGGATTCTTCAGAACACACAGTGTTTCTGATTTGGCAAACAAATACACAAGGAACACCCAAACTCTACGTAAGTGAAATGATGACCGGACAAACTACTATGGATGGTACAGAGTAGGGGTGGGAAACCTCCAGCCCATGGCGAAACCAGCAAGACTCCCAGTTTGGCCCACAAGGCTCCCCCCCCTCCAAACTATGTCTGATGTGGTTGGTCTGGCTTTGGGCCTGAGTTCCCCATGGGAAAGTAGGTTGCACAGCCAATCGCTGCAGACAGCAGCCTTGAAGGCATATAATGGCAGTACTGTCCATCAGCAGAAAACAGAAGGGAGCAGTGACCAGAAGCATAGCAGTTTTGGATTTACTTACACTTCCTCCCAGGGAACATTTGTTAATTTGCAACAGCTGGTAGGAAAAGAAGCTTGAGAAAATGGAAGAGAACGGATGCCAGGAAGGGTGGGACTGATCAACAGAGGCATTAAAAGTGAATAATAGAGAAGGAATGAAGCAAGGAAAGGAGGCAGGGAGCTATCAGCCAAGAATTCTCAGTGATTATAGACTCTGAAATTACATCCGCAAGCTTCTTTAGTACCCTTGGGTGCAGCTCATCAGGCCCTGGAGATTTGAATTCATTGAAAGTAGCTAGGTGTTCCCTATCCACCTCTTTTTCCTATCTTGGGCCCTGCATCATTTAACCTGTTATTACTAGATTGGGCAATGCTTTCCTTTTGGGAGAAGACAGAGGTGAAGTAGGTGCTGAGCAGTTCTGCCTTCTCTCTGTTTCTCCATCAGCATTTCTTCTCCCCACAGAGGACATATTGCTTGCTTATTCTTCCTCTTGCTTCAAACATAGAAGAAATAACAATCATTGCTATCTTTAACCTGTTTTACAAGCCTGAGCTCAATCTGAACTTTAGCCTTCCTGACCTTCTTCCTGAAACTGTTGGCTACTTATGTATACAGTGATGCCTCGGGTTACATACGCTTCAGGTTACAGACTCCGCTAACCCAGAAATAGTGCTTCAGGTTAAGAACTTTGCTTCAGGATAAGAACAGAAATCGTGCTCCGGCGGTGCAGTGGCAGCAGGAGGCCCCATTAGCTAAAGTGGTGCTTCAGGTTAAGAACAGTTTCAGGTTAAGTACGGACCTCTGGAACGAATTAAGTACTTAACCTGAGGTACCACTGTACTATACCTTTGTACTTTGCCTTTTATTCCATTTCTTATACATGCCCTTTTTGGCTCTCAGCTCATCTGTAAACCACGGTGGTTTATTTAGATGCCTCCCACTTTTCTTTCTCGTAATTGTTTGTATTTGGGCCTGCAGTATTTCACCTCTAGGAAACTCTCATTCATCTTGAGCTCCTCTTTGAGTATATCTGACCATGGGATCTCATCCAGAAGTTCCTTAAGCTTTTTGACATCAGCATTTTTAAAGTCCAAAGTACATGTCTGACTGCACTCAGCTGTCCCTTGCCTCTGTACCACGAAACCCAAGAGGACAAGATCACATCCTCAAAGTTTTGCAGTACTTCCACCTCATTTATCAGTACTCTCCTGTTAGTGAGGCCCAAGTCCAAGATAGATTATCCCCTTGTTGCTTCTGCCAGCTTCTGGGAAATGAAACTGTCAATGAGGCTATTGAAGAATTTGTTGTACCTTACATTCTTGGCAGAGTTTCAGTTGCAGCAGATATCAGAGAAACTGAAGTCTCCCATGACTACAATATCTCTCCTTTTTAAATGTTTGGTAATCAGCTCTAGGAAGGCATCACACAAGTCTTTGGTCAGGCTTGGAGGTCTGTAGCAGAAACCTGCAGTAAGGTCACTTACTGATGATTTGAAAAATGCACGAGGCATAAAAAAAATACCCATTTTGTCCTTTGTCATTTCACCTTTGCCCTAATGTATCCTCGTTCTTACTAATACAAACTTTCTTTTTTTCTTACAATTAGCATCTGCTTAGGTTTCAGGTCCCATAAATGCTCATTATGCAGTCATATTTTCTGTTGAAGCTTCTCGTGGAATTAATGGCCTTTAAAAAGGAGAATTAATCCAATAATTATCTGACCCAACGTTCCACATGTCCCCTGATGTATCCCCAGAGGAAGAGGAAGAACCCTGTTCACTCTATTATTGGACATCTCCCTGTTATTGTAAACAAGTGCCTACAGAAAATGAATTCTGAAACTTTTTGTAATTTTGTAGAAGACAACTGGCATCTTTTCTCACCCTTGGAGAAAAACTGCATGTGCTCATCTACACCAACGAAGGTACAGGAACCTTCACTGCATCTGATGGGGCTTTGTTTCTTTGAAAAAAAGTGTTGACAGACCTGAGAAAGCTCTTTGAATGTTCAACTTAATGCTCAAAGAGCACAAATGCAAGCTGTACTCCAGCTTATACCTGCTTGCCTCTCCAAGACTAAACAAAAACAAAACCACATCACCTTGGGGCAGTTCCAACACAGGTCCAAAGATCTCACTGGGCCACCTAACCAATGGCTTATTTCTTGCATGGGAAACATGAGTCTAGCCAATCATTGCCTGGCTGGGGGAAAAAAAGGTTGGTGTGTCATTTGACACTAGAGCAGAGCTTTCCAAACTTTTCATGTTGGTGACACAGTTTTTAGACATGCATCATTTTGCAACACAGCAATTCAGTTTTACTAGCAAACTGGAGGTGGAACTAACCCCTTTCCAGCATTTGCGTGACACACCCAAACGTTGCAGCCAACACACCAGCATGTCGCGACACACAGTTTGGAAAGCTCTGCACTAGAGAATAAGAATAAGAATGTTCTTATTTATATGCCGCCCATCTAACTGGGTTACCCCAGCCACTCTGGGTGGCTTCTAGCAAAATAAGAAACACAGATGGGCTGCATGTCAGGATTCTGCCAACTTTCCTGGGGTACACCAATAGCTACCTTTCCATCCATTTCCACAAGGTTGAAATATTTTTTAGCCTTGGATGTTGGGAGTGGGGTAGCACCCCACATAGAGCTGTGAGATGCAAGAAGAAGAAGAAGAAGAAGAAGAAGAAGAAGAAGAAGAAGAAGGACCTGCATCAGGTTGACTATGGTATGGTTTGATGATCAAGCTAACAACAATTTGAACAGGTGTGCTTGGGTTTCCACCTCATTCCTATTCCATTTTGTAACAAAGCAGCATCTCCTGCTAAATATTAAGTGTTCTTCACCTTTGGGTGTCTAGATAATAATTGTTGCTTTCTTTGAACCATTCATTCTTGCTTCTGTGCCGTATTGAAAATGCATTCCATGTACACCAGCAGAATAAAACTATGCATGGGAGCATAGGAACATAAACAGTTGCCTCATACTGAATCAGACCATTCTTTACATTGACTAGCTGTGACTCCCAAGGGCCTTCAGGTAGAATCTGAATGTGGGACCTTTGCCAGGCAAAGCAAATGCTCTACTACTGAGTTACAGATGGTTTTTTATACCCAAGTAGAGATTTAAGGGGACGCGGGTGGCGCTGTGGGTTAAACCACAGAGCCTAGGACTTGCCGATCGGAAGGTCGGCGGTTCGATCCCCACAACGGGGTGAGCTCCCATTGCTCAGTCCCTGCTCCTGCCAACCTAGCAGTTTGAAAGCATGTCAAAGTGCAAGTAGATAAATAGGTACCACTCCGGCGGGAAGGTAATTGGCGTTTCCGTGCACTGCTCTGGTTTGCCAGAGCTGGCCACATGACCCAGAAGCTGTATGCCGGCTCCCTCAGCCAATAAAGCGAGATGAGTGCCACAACCCCAGAGTCAGCCACTACTGGACCTAACGGTCAGGGGTCCCTTTACCTTTACTAGAGATTTTATGACCATGTTTCTGGCAAAAAAAAGGAGATAAATCTACTGATCTTTGAACTTGGTTGGCGTCCCCTTCCTTCTGTTCCCTTACTTTGATATCAATATCTGAGCAGTAGTAGCAAGATCTGAACTTGTAGCTTGCATCATCTGGAGCTGGATTTAACGGTATGATCTTTTACGCTTATATCAGATACAACAGGAAAATAAAAACTGCAGCTTTTGAATATAGTAAAGCCCTGTAAGATGCCCATATCTACCAACCAAGCATGTAATCTAATTTGCTGCATTCTGAGGCTTTTTATTTACTTGGGGGGGGGGCAGATACTTTTATTCTGCCCAATCCATGCAGTAAATCCTATAAGGATAACACATGGATAATGTATTAGTCAATTTGATCATCAAATGAGATTTTGCAGTTTCCGCAGGAGAATTGATGGCAGTCTCTTATGTGCCCAGTGCATTACCGAAAGCTTGAGATATCAGGGAGATGAATGGTCTTTATTAAGTTTCTGCCTCTCTCAGAGATGCAAGCCGAGAAATGTGTTGCGTCTGAACTGCGTGTTTGATCTTCCATCCACTTATCTTTCCCTAGCATTTGCCAATAAGATAATAGAGGTGGAAACTGCTTGGGCGGCCTGAGGATTGCAGAAATTCTTGCAAGTGAAAATTGCAAGGCACTTGCAAAGGGGCATGCCATATGAGCGAATCAGGCCTCCTCACAGAGCCTTCCCAGTGCCCTGTTGCCATGGCCACTGCCTAGCCCTAGACCATACAACCAGCTGCAACTGGGCTGCAATTGGGGAGCTATGACATGTGAAGCAAGACAGTAACCAAATTCTGCATGGAATGGCTGCACTGATTTGGAAGGAAACAAACAAGTGGCATTATCCATTTATAAATCTCAGCAAGTTTTGGTCTCTTGGAATTCCTGAGCCGGGTATCTTCTGCTAGTGAGTCAATAACAGTTGATTAAGCATGCAGGCCCTCTCAGCAATCTAGGAAATGGAGCATGGAGCAGACTCAAAGCACTGAAATCACTCTTGGGGAAACACTTCCACTGATCACTGCTACTGTCTTGAAAGTGAAGAAACGGGTCCAGTAATTTCAAACACTGACATCTGGTACTGTTGATCAACGTTGATGTGGCTCCCTCCATTGGTTAGGTCCCAGGTAATCCCCTACTCACCTAAGTAAAGTTCCAGCACCTGTTTTTGGGCCTTCCCTTCCTTGGTTCCTTTTGTAGAGGGCAGAACTTCAGGTGTGTCATGCAGCATGGAGGAGGCATGAAAGGAAGGGCAACAGAAGATGCAGCTTGTCTTCTGCTTCAGTAGCCAACCTAAGAGCTAGGGTGATTTGATGGAGGGAGTGCTAGTTTTGGTTTGGCAAGACCTAGTTTCGACTTCCCTCTCAACCATCACACTCACTGGGTATCACTGTCAGCCTCAGCTGGCATTTCTGATGATAGGATGGTCTCCCTGAAGGAAAGGTGTGATAAAAAGATAAGAGCAATAGCATAAAGGTATGGAGAGAATCTCCTGGCTGCAACCTGGAAGACCTTCTTGTCTATCTTCTCCGAAACCTCAGCTGAAATCAACCACTGTGTTCAGAAGGGGACAGAATACATCATTATAACCAATCTCTAAATTAAGCCACCTGGGAGACTGATTTAGGGTTTCTCATGATGACATTTTAGCAGTGGCCTTTTCAGACTGACACAGCTGTGCTTACATGTAGATAAGATCACATTCCAAACAATCAAAAAGTGAAAGATCAGAGTTTGACATTTATTGCTGGCCATTTGTCACTTTAAAAGTAGCACAAAAGTTGAAAAGCTTGGCTGTCGTATAGAAAATAGACTCTCAGTTTCATGACAGTGATGTATATCAAAATGCCTTGCTACGCACCATTAATCTCTCGCAACTAAGAATGGGCATCGCTCCATACTAGTGGCCCCTTCAAGTTCTAACAAGCCCGCTGAAGAAGACTTGAGCCACATGAGAGAAACACATAGTATTATTCCAGTAGTGCAAGAAGCAGAGGAACTGCAGAAAGTCCTGCAACGCTGCAGGAAGCACTCAAATTAGTGGCCTAAAGTGAATGCCCACCATTAGAAGCAACACAGTGCTGACATACACATCGAGCACATATGAACGGAAGCATAACGAATGAAAAGGAAAACATGCAATGCTTCCTTCCATCACCCAAAAGTGCCTATTAAAAAAACAAAACAAAGATCCTGTAATGAAAGGGGGGGAAGCAGCAAAGTGGATGCAAAAAATATCTCTGAGTATCAGCTGAGGCCTACTGAGACCTGACAATTATGAAAGAGAGCTTTTCAGTCAGCGAGAGCCAGAGGAAGTGGGATAATAGGCAAAATATCTGCCTCTGTGCGCTTTTTAATTGAAAGTGCAATCTTCAAGTACAACCCATTAAGTATTGCTCCATTTCAAGTCCCATTAAAGAAAGGTAACTGTAAAGGAGAGTAACGAACACATGAGTCGCTTGAGTACTGCTGTCCGCAGGGAAGGAAGTGATGGGAGAACGGAAAGGAAACAAAGAGGTTTGTTGCACAGAGGAAGAGGTGGGCGGATGTCGTGAGCCACCTTGGCTACATGTGCAGAAGGCCAGTCAAGGGAACAACGTCTGGCACTGAGTCATGCCTCAGTTCTAAGGTAGACCGTTGAAAGGGAGGAGAACACGGCAGCGTATGTGTTTTAAGGCCTTTAGTACAAATTGGCCTTGCATAAGAACAGCAACAAAAGACTGTATTCCTTTCTTAAATTTCTTCCTTTGCCGTATTTGTTCTCCCATCATCTTATGACAAGGGAGCTGTTTCCAGAAGAGAAGTGGGAGAGATTCTGTGGTTGCCATCAGGAGATGTTGGGTGTCACCTACGTTGCCCTGGGTTGTCCTAGCAGCCTTCATATGGGAGTTGCTTAATGGATACTTTGTCTTGATCTGTTTATACGTTGTGCGCTTACTTAAATGTTTATATATGTTAAATGAACTGTAAATGGTTGAGTCATTGTCTTTTCCCAGTGTTACGTTGCACTGATACTATATGTTTGATTATGCATTGCCACTGAATTACTGAATATTTGGACTTTGATATTATTATTATTTTGTGAACTGCTTTGAGCACAGATTTACTTGTGGAAAAATGGGGTCTGTAAATAAATTGGCAATGGTAAAGTCATTCAGCTATATTCTCCAATGTGGCTTTCCAGTCTAAATTATTTTGGGGTTCTGTTTTTCTTGCAATAGTCATGTTCCCTTTACAGCTGGAAAGCATTTTCACAGAATTATTGCATACAATGTGATAGGCATGGATATAGTGAAGGAAAACCAACCTAACAGCCACAGTGTAGGAGCAAATGTTTGCATTGTATTTTATTCCATTGGCTGATACATTACCCGCTTGAATCTCCATGACACACTCTGGTCCAGTCTTGCTGTTCCTTCCATTAATTCTCTTTCAATGGCACTTCCACTGCTCAGCCATGTTCCAGGTGATCCCATGTAGCTACTTCCATCTTGGTACCTGTAGTTCTATCTGGGTGTCCCTAAGCTACAGGAACATGGATTTAACTGGAAGGACCAATGTTGGGAATGCTATGAATGACTTCGGTGTATTCACAACATTTGGTGCTGGAAATGGCCATAATTATTTACGCCTTCTTGACAACTGGTGGCAGTATTTACATGACCAGAAAAACGTATAGTAATAGTCATTGAAAGTAGATTTGTTTCCTGTTTTTAATAATGCTTGAGTGATACCTGGTCACTGAAATTGTAGATTCCTAAGTAGCCATTGCTTACCTAAAACTCAACATACTTAACTGAAGCAGACAGTCAGTGTGGTTTTATCATAAGAGGAAATCTATCGTGGAGCTGAAATAAATGCATTCACCAGAATTCTGTATGTATACTTATCTCAAACAGTCTGTAGATTTTCTTACAATATTTCCCTAAATATTCACTGGAGATTTGCTATCACCACTTGTCATACTAGTACATTTGAAAACAGTATTTGATGCCTGACAGTACAAACAAAATGATATTTAGCATGTGACAGCATACTGAAGATAAAATGCAATGGTATTTGGTATTTTATATTATTTGACAGCTGACAGTTTTTGATGCCTGCTAAAATGAAAACATTTAAGAGATGTCGGAAAGTTCTGAGGTAAAATGATTTTAATTCTGAATTTAAAACATTTCAAATTCAGGGTTTATTTTGAATATTTGCAAACAATCGTTTCAGCTCCTGTTTATAATGATTTGCTTCTATCAAAACATGGAAAGAAGAAACTGCAAAGGAGTCTAAAATGAAGGTGTAGCAAAAGAGAGACCACTACATGAAAACCAACGATGTCCCTTAGCTTGTTTTATGTCTGGGGACTCATGTTAACAGTTTCAAAGTTTTACCCAGATCATGTAGCTAACTTAACTGCAACTTACTTACATTCACCTTTTGACTCAGCGCTCTAATCGTGGGACGAGAAAAGACACAACTGCTATAGCAGCCATGACTAAAACACCATTGAAACCTTATTCTCCCCATCTTATATGCAGTTAACAGATGAACGTCCAATGTGCATGTAGAGTTAACATGCTTGTTGCACACCTACCAGGCCTACTGATTCCTAGCATCCTCATTCCATAAATGAATAGAATGATTCACGTAGCGCACACAGAACATGAAAGCACTTTGCCACTTAAGTTCCAGCTCTTAAGCAAGTGCTGTATGCTACTAAGTCAGGTACGGGGAACATATGGCTCTCTAGGATTTGCTGAAATACAATTCCCATCATCCCTGGGAATTGTCCATACCTGCTAGGACTGCTGGAAGTTGTAGTTCACCAACAATTGGTGGTCAAAAAATTCCCCAGCTAAGTCATATTCAGAATAAAGCCACTGAAAGTAAACACAGCTGAAGTCTGTTGTTTTCAATGGGTCTAACTCAGTATACGACTTTGCTGGATGTAACCCATATTACTGGTGTTCTTCACGGTTGTTCTCCACAGTTGTTGGGTTTTTTTGCTCATAGAAAGGCATTATGGGTATTCCATAGGTAATCTAAGTTTCCTATACCACCTGCCATTAGCTCCACAGAACAAATGCACTTCTCAGCAATAACAAAAGTCATTTATTGTGCTTGTGGTGAACTGTTGTTTTTTGTTATGCCTGTGACTTTACGCTTGCATTGAGGTTTGTTCGCAATGCCAGAGACATATTTTTTTAAAAAATATATCAACAATATGCTCTTTTTCTCTTGAATGACTATGATTCTGACACAAATTTTGAAACATTTCTTGCGGGAGGGCAATTTCTGATTTAAATAGTATTTTCCACCTTCTTGGTACATCACTATTTAAATTGTCACAATGTAATTCTGTGCTTTGGAAAATATTAAACATACTTTTTACACAATGCATGTGTTATATTTGAATGTGAACTACAAGAATGCTTGAGATTGAGAACTGCGGTCAATATTTCAATGATGATAATTAATAATGATACTTCTATTTTGTCGTATCACATACAGAAAGACCTGTAATTCAGTTTGCCCCACCGAAAGAAGGCAACTGGGTGAAAGGCACACATTTTTTTTTGTTTTGTTTTGCGCTGCAAACAAGTAATCTCACATTCCAACTGTTTCCAAACCAACCAACCTGAAACTAGAAAACCCAAAGGGTTTTGAGAATGATGTTTTTGGCAGTAATCCATCAAATGTTTGCCTGCTGTCAAATGCAGCAAGTATGCACCATTGCAGTGAACTGGAATTGAATAGCAGTATGTTTCCTGAATGGAAATTCAAAACATGTTCCAGCCAAAGTTAACTACTTTTGAGCCCACTTACCTTCCATGGGAGAGCTAAGGTTATATTTAAGTCTCTCCCACGGAAATCAATGGGGAAAAGAAGCATTTAGCTTTGACTCAATCATGCCTCAGTCACTTGGTTTAAAACAAGGGCATGATAGCTATTTTTGTCACACAACGTCTGCAACATTTAACACTCTCTCCCCACACCTCTGCCCACCACAAAAGGAAAACTAGAATGTACTGTACTTACTATAGAAAGTTTGGGAGGTCCACAGACTCAAAATAAAATCACAGTCCACAATCCTCTTTCAGAACATAGCATCTTAATCCAAATAATATCAGAAAGGTTAAAAATTTATCAAGCATGATGTAAGACACATAGGAAAAAAACCAATTCAGTCTAAGAGATCTTATATATTTAGTGTGTAAAAGAAGCCATCACACAAATATAATCTTGCGGGGCATAAAAAATATCATCGACTGCACATCCTCTTTATTTGGAATAGGGAGTTCAACTCTTGGTTTGTAAGAATATCAACAATGGAAGAATAATGTGTGTGTGGGGGGGGAACGTTGCAAGTGGTGGCAGTGGCAAAAATCTTCCAAGGAGATACATATGCAGAGGCTGATGTGGGCAGGGGTTCTTATATTCTTTCCAATGATCAAGATAATATTCCTTGGATTTCCCATGGCAGAAGTAGAGCATGCCATGCCATAGAAAGAGAAGGCAGCTGTCTTCCATACATGGAGCTCAGTGGGTGCATTATTCTCCCACAAGCACATCGGGATAATGAGGGATCCAAAAAGTATGGTCTGTGAGGAACGGCTGAAAGCCTAGCCTGAGGAAGAGACAGTTAAGCAGGGAATTAATGCTGTCTTCAAATATCTGAAGGTGTGTCTAGAAAAAGATGGGACAGGCTTGCCCTCTGTTGCTCCAGAGGGCAGGATTGCCTTATCTTGGAGCAAGAGGTCACCAACTCCTGGTGCCGTTCCCGGACTAAGTCTGTGCGTCAGAGTGTGGTCAGGATGTAAGATAAGATAGACAGAGTGCCATCCCTGCTCCACTGGAACAGCCAAGGCCATCCATTGCCGTCACGGACTGATAAAGGAGAGCGCTTTGAGCACTTGTTTATACAGCTGGCTTTCTGTTTATACATTGACTCAAAAGCTCAAGTTAATGCATTTTAGAAATGCTCCCTTGGAGAAGGAAAAATGTGGATTTTGGGGCCTGTTTCAGACTAACTGCCCAGTCAGGTTTTAGGTTTGGGGAACCCATTCCTTCAGTTGAACACTGCATAAACAGATTTTGATATATCACACTGTGAAAGTTCATTTCAATATGTATATATTTGGAGGACTGGGGGGAGGGAAACCCGTGTGCAGCGCAATCCAATACATATCCACTCGGAAGTAAGTTCCACTGAGCTCAGCGGAATTTACTCCCAGTGTACAAGACTGCAGACTTATGGAGCAATTGTAACTTCTGACTGGAAAAAGAAGTGGGACTGACAGGGCCGGCCCAAGACGTTTTGGCATCTGAGGCGAGCCACAAAAAGGTGCCGCCGCCGCTGCCAGGGAAGAAAGGGTGAGTGAAGATACCTTAAAAATGTATGAAGTACTTCCTTTGGCCTTCTAGATTGCTGTTTCTTCTCTATGATTGTGGCCTCTTCAATCCCCCCACTGCACAACAGCAAGCAGAACCAGACATAGGTGCCATCTTGTGCCAAATATTGTGGGTGCCCACGACAAAGGGCTTCAACTTTGCCCATTGACTTTGTGGGTACCCAGCATCCACGGCCTACTGGAGTTGGCTCCAGTGGAACCAGGACTACATTCACAGTCAAGTTCTGTTGTGTGTGTTGTGTTGTTTTTTATTATGTGTTTCTAATCTGTGTGAGAAAATTTCAATATAAATCTTTTATTAAAAAACAAAACAAAAAGGCAGATAATTCCTCAGTAATTGAGAAATATTAGGGGTATACAGTCATCCTTTCCTCATACACAAGACATATTTAGTCTTACTGGAACACGGGGGCAGAACTTCCACAATTACTTTGACTTTTAGGGAAACTGAAGGGTGCTCTGCAGATGACGGAAGACTCTGTGGCATTCCTATGTGTGATTCTTTAAACTGTCCTTGAAACTCCTTAGATGTTTGGCCTGAAATTTCAGGGGGTGGGGTGGGGATGTGGACAAGGCAACTCTAGGGCAGGCTAAGCAAGCCATGTGCGATGATTTCTTTTCACACCCATGGAATTTGCTACGTCTTTTT
The DNA here is from genome assembly GCF_965153285.1 of Podarcis tiliguerta. Taxonomy (NCBI): domain Eukaryota; kingdom Metazoa; phylum Chordata; class Lepidosauria; order Squamata; family Lacertidae; genus Podarcis; species Podarcis tiliguerta. The sequence goes on along the minus strand of NC_139536.1, from coordinate 13,913,266 downwards.
CAAATGCAAGTCATTTTAAGTATGCAAACAAAAACAAAAAAAGGATGCACACCATGTCTTATTCTAAAGTTTGTGAATATTGCATAAATGGAGGAACAATAAGTTTAAAAATTTTGAATAGGCACTTACTGGAATTACAGTTAATCCTGATACAGTCTAGATGGGGAAGAATAGATGAGAAATGAAAATTTATCCTTCAAAGTAATAGCTGCAGACATCCAATAAAATCACAGTCCACCCTTCCGGGGACAGACACATGCAAACATGGCCACTGCGTGTTCAGATTCTTTCGGTATTGCCATAGAACGCAGATATATGGTGATAAAAAACTTTATAAATAGAAGTGAGTAGAAATAGAGGATAAAAAAAATATGGCCAATTTCAAACAAAGCTACATGGTGACAAATCTAAGTGGGGAATAAAGGCTTGTGGAGAAACTGGTCCAGATTCTGGATTTCAGCTGGCTGCCACTTTCTCCCCCATATATGAAAGAACAGATTAATCTTCTCAATTTTAATTTAAAAAATAATAAAAGTGCTCCGTCACAATGGGGAATAGTACAAGCCAAGCCAATAATCACACATTCTGGATCACAGTTAATACCTCAAAGGAGGACGCAACTTTAAAAGCTTAAAATTGTAATTGTAACATTCCAACCACCTTAGATGGTCTCTCAATCCTCGGAAACACCCTTAGCTTTTACTGAAGTCGTTCAGTAAACGTAGGAAAAGTGACTTCGCCATCTCCTCTAGAAATCTCTTATTAGATTAAAGCGAAGCAATATTATAATTTGCTTTTTGACTTTTGAGAGGATGCTTTTCGACATCTTCTCTCTTGTGAGCGTTAGCAAATTTATTTCCGCCTTCACGGTGAATAACAGGCGGGCAATGCTTTTATTTTATTCGTAATGTAAGGGGAATGTGCACTTTGTACGGGCAAATTGAAACACCCTCCTCAAATTAGCAGCATACTCATTTGTTCCTCTACATGGTCTTTGCGGATCATCGATATTATTGCTTTTATTTCTTAAAAAAATAACAACCTAGATTTTGTTTCCATGTAGCTGAGTTTGTCATGTGTCGTCAACCGCATCAGAAAAGTGGTGGCAAACAGCCAAGGCACATTACCTACATGCCTCTGTCTACAGAAAGCTTTCTTGAAAGAGCCCTCTCCTGGCCACTACCCTACAACCATCAAGACTATTAAAATAATGCATCGGCTTGCAGGAACTCCAAAATGTCACTAGAGGGCTCTATCTGAAGCTAAAGAAGAGTGTCCTCCCTATTGCAGAATCGAATTAATATAATCAAAATTCAATTATCTCGCATTCCTATACAAAAAAATGGATTTTGAATATATCACTCTGCCCTGCCAACTTTCGCAATTTAAAAGCGAAATCACACCGAAGGGAAGGGTTTTGTTTTGTTTTTATCGCTGTACAAAAAGTCCTGAAAATAATCTCTCTCACACACACAAAAAAGGAAGTCGTTCTGGTAAACTTGCATTTGGTTCCTCGGTGAATAAAGCAACGACCAATTATTTCTAAATGCTATAAAAAAAACCTAGGAAAGCATGATATTATTTCTGCAGGAGAGCTTATGTGGTTTGTGTTCACATGGCTGTTTGCTGAGGGCCGCAGACTTTGGGCATTGAAGGGTCGTGTTATTTGTGACACACACACACAATATCACTATGAAGTTGTAGCGGGGGGAGTTCTAAAATAAAATAAAATCAAATCAAAGGAGGGAGGGAGGGAGATGGATTTGAAAGGATGTAATGTCAGGCTGCTCTATAGAGAAGACCAGAAACAAACAAAAATGTGGCCTGAAATCAGGTTTCTCTTGCTTGCGTATATTTTATGTGTTCTAACACATTAAACCAAAATCAAGTACAACATGCCGGAAAGGGCTAAATAGCTTGCTGGTTTTTAACAGAGAAGGTTCTGATTATATGCTGGGGCAAACTCAGTTCGCATGAGCAAACTGTTCAGGACAACAGCGTGATTTTGGGCTGTGCACACATCACCGGCTTAAAACGCAGCAAGTTTGTTTTCCCTACAGCTGAGCTTCAAATCACATTTGTAAGACAGTGTACACATCATTATGGCCAGATGTGTTTGGAAGTCGCTCGTTGTGTGTCGACTCCAGGATCCTCTTTGTGTGTGTGCATTTCCCCACTCGTGTGTGTGTGTGTGTGTGTGTGTGTGATTAGGGCTAGTCTGCTAATAACTCAAATTCCCTTTTCTAGAGCTTCTTTTCAGAAGGGATAGAAAAATCTGAAGCTGTGTCCTGTGTCATATTGGTACTAGGCTACAGTCTCTTGTAAAGGTAGACCCCCCCAAGTTGTGGGTTGTTCATCCTCGCATTTCCTTTTGCAAAGAAAGATTCCCAGGCTGTGTGTCTCAGGCTTGATCAACCTGGTGCACACAGCTAGACTGTTGTTGAAAGTTCCCTATCCAGTTCCAAACCAGCTTGTAAAAGGGCATGGAGATTTTCGCATTCCTTCTGTTCTCAAATTGGATTAAAGCAGGTCTGGGGTGGGGAGCTAATCAAAACACAGTACTTCTCAAGAAACTACAGGGCAGATGTGAATTGTGGCTAACACCATGTGTACACGGCTTCATAAACCAGTGGTGTGAACACACTGGATGCAGAGTCAACCAGAGTGTGTACACAGCCTTAGAGCCCCAAATGTACATGAGCACCACTTATTATGAAAAGACCGGAATGGCAGCTCTGACTTTAAACTGCTTGTGTGCGTGGACTGCCTGGTTGGGGCAGGGGAGTTTTTCCCAGTTGCCACCCCGCACCCCCTTGGCATCAGAAGAACTGACTCTCTGGAAACCCAAATCCAGTGCTCCACAGAAGCTGCATGAAACATGAAGCTTGCATGCACAATGCAGACACACCGACAGAGCTTCCCCAGCACCCAGGGGCATGTGTTTTGGACTAGGATTTACTTGCATAAAGCAGCAATATGGGAAATCCTGGGCTGAGAAACCCACCTTGTTGGGTAAGATGCTAACAAAACAAAAACAGGTTGCCTGCTAATGCTGGTGGTCTTCTCTTTTTAGAACAGACTGCGGTTCAGAATTAATAATGGTGGGTTATGGTGGAGTGTGTAAAGATGAAATTAAACTCAACGAATAATGAACTTATGTATGTTGCAAATATATGTATATGCATGAGAACTGCATATATATATATTTCTGTTTCATTTGATTTTTCAGTGGCCAACAGGCTGTTGAATAGGTGTTTGCAGGCAAAGACGCACACCAAAAAAGGATGTTTGAGATGTTAACTTCAGGGTGGGAGTCGGGGAGGGACGTTACCTAGGTTGACTGTTAGCTTAACTCGTCCTGCATCCAGTTCCAAACGCAGCGTGTCAGCGGATTCCCTCGAAGTGGTGGCCATTAGAATGCCATAAGCTCGCTGTGACCTGAACCGCAGGGACACGTCTTCTGCCTCGGTGTGCATCACCACGGGGAGTTGTATTTTCATAAACATGCTTCCGTCGTAGCTTAAAACGGTTGCCTCTGGAAAAGGACAAGCGGGAAGATTGAGAGGGAATTACAAGGCTGTGTTTCTGCATGCAAGCGAATGCCACGAGTCGCATCATCAAAAAAACTGCTGAGTCAAGCAGGGCTAGCCCCAGACATTTTGGCACCTGAGGTGTTAAGTTGTGAGTGGACATAGCAGACGACACAGAGATTTCTCCAAGTGGTTCTTTATAGTAAGCTGGAACTGAACTGAACTGCAAACAGCTCAGCCGGCCTGCTTTTATAGGCAGCCGGCTGTCAACATTGTAACAACAACAACAACCCAGGGTTTCCCGCCTAAATTGGTAACTTAAGTGGACCTGAGTGAAAACTATATACACAATACCCCCCTGGTGGCCAGGGTGAGAACTTCAATACATAACATGAGGCACTCCTCCCTCCCTGCCAGGGAAGAAGGGGTGAGTGAAGATCTACACCAGGAACAAGGACAGAATACACACCAGGAAGTAGGGTGAGAGGATACCCAGGAGTGCCTCCTATTCACCAAGAGGCCACTGTAGAGGCATTGGGAGGGTTGCAGAGGAAACAACAGCCTCCAAGGAAAACATGGAGGTGGCAGCAGCAGCAGGCAATGCATTCCTTGGAGTTTGGATCTGCAACCCCTGTGGATTCTGCTGCCCAAGACAAACACTGTACCACATTGCATCTTATAGTGTAGGACAGGCTTCCTCAACCTCGGCCCTCAAAATGTTTTGAGACTACAGTTCCCATCATCCCTGACCACTGGTCCTGCTAGCTAGGGATCATGGGAGTTGTAGGCCAAAAACATCTAGAGGGATGAGGTTGAGGAAGCCTGGTGTAGGACAAGTAAGGTAAAGATAAAGGACCCCTGGACGGTTAAGTCCAGTCACAGGCGACTATGGGGTTGCGGCGCTCATCTCGCTTTCAGGCTGAGGGAGCCAGCGTTGTCCACAGACAGCTTTCCGGGTGAGGTGGCCAGCATGACTAAACCGCTTCTGGTGAAACAGAACACCGTGACAGAAACCAGAGTGCATGGACACGCTATTTACCTTCCCCACTACAGTGGTACCTATTTATCTACTTGCACTGGTTGGCAGGAGCTGGGACAGAGCAACAGGAGCTCACTCTGTTGTGGGGATTAAAATTGCCAATCTTCCGATCGGCAAGCCCAAGAGGCTCAGTGGTTTAGACCACAGCGTCACCCACATCCCTTGTGGGACAAGTATTGTATTGCAGTACGGCCACTGAAGCTGGGACAACACAATACATGTTGGACATTTTGGTGCAGCAGTTGTTGAACTTCTGAACATTTATTTCTTGGGGTAGCATCTCTTCTGATTGGGTTGCCTATTGCGGAATGTACATTAGAAGCATTTTTGTTCTTTTTTTTTCTACCCTCCCCTGCAGTCTGGTTACTGTTCCAAGGAGACTGGTATACACTAAACACCGCTGGAGCAGAAGTTTATGCTCCAAACAACTGGAAGAAATGCTTAATAATACGCTGCTCATTAAGCAGAATCACGGCCTCTAGGGCAAGGAATTATACTATCATTTCTGCACTGGGAATGCAACCGTGCGCAGGGAGGAAATGGCTTTATTAAACAACACCAGGGGGCAGCTGTATCTAGGGGGCTGCAGAAGGGGGCAGGTGGAGAGAGCCAGGACAATAAGTTTTAGGGCGGTCCCTCTGAAAATTAAATAATAAAGGGGTTACCCAGCAGTTGGTGTGAAATGGAGAAATTTATTGCTAGTGCATGGAAGAACATAAACAAGCAATACCCACAATCCTATGCATTTCTGCACAACATTAAATTCACCAGGATGACCTAGCAGGCTCTCTCTCTCACACACACAAAAACCCTCCTGGTTTTGCTGTTTTGCAAAGTTTGTCACGTCAGGCCCCTTGGAACACACACAAGGGGAAGGGCCATAGCTCAGTGGGAGAGCATCTGTTTTGCAAGCAAAACATTCCATGTCCACTCCCTTGTGTAAAGAATCCTGCCTGAAATCCTTGAGAGCCACTGCCAGCCAGTGTGGGCAAAACTAATCTAGATGGAACAATGAGCTAACTCAGTATAAGGCAGCTTCCTATGGGTGCTGGATTGCATTGAGCTTTTGCAGGCCCCTACTGACATCTAATTCTGTGCAGTGGGGGTTGCTGCCTAAAGCTTTGGGATCAGCTTTAATTGATGAAGGCATGTTTTAATAATAATAAGGCTATTGTCCAATGGGAAATGGGAAGCAAAACATAATCACAGTCTGTCGTAACAATGAATGATCGTTCTTGCTTACTAACAATATAAGGCACTTTCTATCACCCAATTTAACACTTTAAGATTACCCAGAAGAGTTTGTGTACGTTGACTTAATCAGTGCTTTTTTGGAGGGGGGTACTCACCATGAAGTTGTTAAAGAAAGTGCCACACTTTTAACATTCGGAAAAGGAAAAAAGCGGCAGTACTGCGTATCATTGAGTACCCCCGGAAAAAAACAAAAACACTTAATCCTTAAGGTAAAGGTAAAGGGACCCCTGACCATTAGGTCCAATCGTGACCAACTTTGGGGTTGCGGCGCTCATCTCACTTTATTGGCCGAGGGAGCCGGCATACAGCTTCTGGTTCATGTGGCCAGCATGACTAAGCTGCATCTGGCAAACCAGAGCAGTTCATGGAAATGCCGTTTACCTTCCCACCAGAGTGGTACCTATTTATCTACTTGCACTTTGACGTGCTTTCAAACTGCTAGGTTGGCAGGAGCAGGGACCGAGCGACGGGAGCTCACCCCATCATGGGGATTCGAACCGCCGACTTTCTGATCGACTTTCTGATCGGCAAGTCCTAGGCTCTGTGGTTTAACCCACAGCGCCAATGGTCCTATAAGGTTGGCTTTTGAAAAAAGGCACGGGGAGGGACAGATAGGGTCTGCCTGAGACCTTTTGGCACCCGAGGCAAAGCACACCACTGATGCCCCCAGCCCAGATCCAGACCCTCTGGAGGGTGGGAGGAGACCAACAGCAATGTAGGAGCTTTGCAGAAATGCCATGTTTTCCTTAAGAGGTATAGCAAAAAGAGGGTGTTCTGCAAGGCATTGCTGCTGCTGTCCTTGGCTTTTGGCTGTGTCTTTACCTTCCCCGAAGCAAAGCCAGAAGGCAGTGGCACCAAGGCGAGATCAGGATCTCTCACCCACTGTGGGTTGCCTCAAATTGCCTCATTGGTATAATAATAATAATAATAATAATAATAATTTATTTATACCCCGCCCTTCCCGGTTCAAAAACCGGGCTCAGGACGGCTAACAACAAATTTAAAACACTTTAAAACACTTAATTATAAAAGCAGCATAAAATACAGTCTTAAAAACATGAATAACAATAAAATTCAAAAATCAAAAATCAATCAGATAATCTCCAGGGCTAGGTGGCTGAATTAGTCCTACTTGGGCCAGCGAGGAGGCCAGGGGGGAATTAGCTGTGGGGTCTCAGAGCGGGTAATCTTCATAAAAGGGGAGGGGGAGGGAAGAGAAGGGAAATAAAAGATCAGGCTGAATTCAAATTAAAGGCCAGGCAGAATAGCTCTGTCTTACAGGCCCAACGGAAGGCCGTTAAATCCTGAAGGGCCCTAGTCTCATGGGACAGAGCATTCCACCAGGTCGGAGCCATCACTGAAAAGGCCCTGGCCCTGGTGGAGGATAGTCTGACTTCCTTAGGGCCCGGGACCTCTAAACTATGGTTATTCATGGACCTTAAAGTCCTCTGCGGGGCATACCAGGAGAGGCGGTCACGTAGATACGAGGGCCCTAAGCCACAAAGGGCTTTAAAGGTCAAAACCAGCACCAACCATGCTAGGGCAGCAAGCTAGCTTTGGGAGTGGTGGGCAGACCATACGGTACAACCTTTCTAGCACCTTTCCACCCCTCAGAATCTGTCACCTGAGACAGCTGCCTCATTTTGTCTAATGGCAGAGCTGGCCCTGAGAGCATAAAGCAGTGGCTTGCTCAAAGCAACCGGGTGAGTTCAGTGGTAGGGTTTGAGCTGGGCATATTCCAACTCACAGCTCTGGCACTACCTGAGGAAGGCAATGCTGCAATGTGTTGAATGTTCCATCAGTCTAGGCATTTCAGCCTGCCAGAGGGAATAATCCTCACTCTTCCACAGTCTAATGGACTGGTTGGATGCAGAGGAATGGTGGAAGAACCAGCTGGGAAACTGCCAAGGGAAGAAGGCTCAGAGCCTGGGGAGTGGTGGTGGGACAACCATGAGTGTTCAGAGGGAGAAGACTGGGAGGAGAAGGTGTCGGAAGCTGAAGAAGCAACAGGACTTAGTGAGCTGGGGGAGTCTGTGGCAGAAAGAAGTCCAGAATCAGAGACAGAAGCTGAAGCAGGGGAGGGAGGGGAGGGAGATCAAGAGGCAGAGATGAGGCAGGCTGGTGAAGAGTCGCAAGTGTCTCCCTTTCCTGCTGCAACAAGCTCCTCTCCCCCTTGTTTCACAGAACCAGTAGAAGCATGAAAAGGGTGGAGGAGAGGTTGGCTGCAAGGCACAGTCTCTGATTACTTGGGAAAGCCCTGGAGAGGAGGAGATTTAAGATGACTGTGTGGAAGAGGAGCCTTCCAGTCTTGGCAGCTGGTCCATGGGGCCAGTCATCATTAGGCCTGGCCAAGTCTGTGGAGATTGTTTTGTTTGCCAACAAAGCATTAACTCAAACTTTGAACTGTGCTCTGGGTGGGTGTCGCCCAATCCCCAGGAGCCAATTTCATGGGCCGTACAGGCAGGGGAGCCCCATTGTTCATATGGCCGTCCATGTGTGGGCTTCTGCTGATGGGACTTTTTAGCCAAATCCCAATAGGCTATGCAATCTCTGCTCAAGAGGAAGAGACTCTTCTGTGAGGAAGCTCTATCTTAAAGCACATGAAGAAAACTCTCTGTTCAATCCTGGTCTACTCCAGGTTGTTGTTGCTGTTTTTAAAAAAGGTTGGGTAGGAGATAATAGGAAAGACTGCCAGCCCAAGACACTGGGTGGCTGCTGCCAGCCAGAGTAGTCAGTACTGGACTACATGCAGAAACAGGATGTAGTATAAGACTGCTTCCTCTGTATATTTACAGGTGGCGAGTGTTAATATGCAATACCTTTAATCAATGATTTTTTTAACTTGCTGAAATATAACTAAGTGGCCCAGCTTAAACATTTGGACTTTATATTCTTAGCTGGAATATTATTATTATTATTATTATTATTATTATTATTATTATTATATACTGCCCTATACCCGCAGGTCTCAGCGTGGTTTACAGGATAAAATTAGAATATAAAACCACAAAATACATAATCAAAACCAAAAAAAAAACCAATAACCCCCACCCCTGAGCATCTCTGCTTACTGACAGTAAATGCAAGATATGAAACCCTGAAAAATCATGCATCCTAGCATCTCCGCCTCCCCCCCCATATAATTTCTGTTGATAAATGTCATCTTGCACATTTATCTTTTTTGCTGTTGTTGTTGTTGTTGCCTGGCTGAAAACATACACCTGCAAAAGGCACCGCCGAAAGGCAATCACGTACCACAAGCCCCAATAAAAATCAAAGAGAAAAGCCAAATTATATTGCCATGACATCTGTCCTGCCATCTGCTACAGCTCCCACAAACAAATTAAACCCATCCAGCGATTATCCTGATGTTTTTTACTTTTGGCATAATCAGCTCCGGCTTACAGTGGCAAAATAAGCATGGAACACTTCAGGTTCAAAGACTATTAAGCCTGCAATCCTGTTCATGTTTTCCTGGAAGAAAGCTCCACTGATCTCAATGGGACTAATTTCTGAACAGTTGTGCATAGGGTGACACTGCTGCTATTCAACCCACCAGTGCATTTGGGGGCATGAGTGACACCAAGGATACAGAACTATGAGACATAAACCCCCCACCCCAATCCTTTGCTATTTCATGCTCCTTGTATTCGCATACGATGAAGGAATGCTAGCTCCCTCCCCATTTCCATTAAAAATGAAGGAGAGAGCAATCTGAGGGTTGATTCTTTGACAAGCAGGAGATCCCTGTGGCACCACTTCGGGTCATGAGCAAATGAGTGTGAGAATGAACACACATTTCATTTCCCGTATTTCATTTCAGCTGAAATGAAATCACAGGTGGCAAAGTTATGGTGACTAAGTTGGGCCTCGGTGTTTAAAGGTTGCATTTGCGACTCAGGACCCCAATGCCTCACACATCGTCTCTCCTCACATTAACTCACCCAAACCCAGTGTTCCTCATCTGACGTCCTTCTCTGTGTGCTCCCTCCAAGGGAGGTGCACAGAACAGGCCTTTTCAGTGGTGGCTCCTCGCTTACGGAATGCTGTCCCCAGGGAAGCACACCAGGTGCCACCATTGCTACTTTTAGTATTGCCAGGCCATTAAAAAAAAATCATTTTCAGGCTTTTGGCCTTGTGGTGTTTCGGATCCTGCAGCCTCCTTTAGTGGGTAGGATGTGTTAGACCTCCTTTTATTTGTAGATGGATGTTTTCTGTTTCGTTTTAGTTCCATGTTGCTTTTAAACAACAACAACAACAATTTATTTATACCCCGCCCATCTGGCTGGGCTTCCCCAGCCACTCTGGGCAGCTTCCAACAAAATATTAAACATTAAAAGCTTCCCTAAAGAGGGCCACCTTCAGTTGTCTTCTAAAAGTCTGATAGCTGTTTTTCTCTTTGACATCTGGTGGGAGGGTGTTCCACAAGGTGGGTGCCACTACCGAGAAGGCCCTCTGCCTGGTTCCCTGTGACTTGGTTTTTATTTTTTTGTATGTTGCTTTGAGTTTATCTTTGTTTTATTCTTTTTTTAAAAAAAATGAATAACTTTAATTAATAAAGCCCTTCACAACTTGAGACCAGTTTACCTACAAGGTCATCTTACCCCAAATGTTCCCGCTTGGCAGCTTCGATTGGCGGATTTGGCACTACTATTGCCTTCTTGGAACATCAGGCCAGTGTTGGGAACAGAATGCTGGAATAGGTTCTAATGCACACAACTGGCTGTATTTCAAATATGAGCACTGGCTACCATTTACTGTAAAGTTAAGGTAAAGGTAAAGGTAAAGGAACTCCTGACCATTAGGTCCAGTCGCAGACAACTCTGGGGTTGCGGCGCTCATCTCGCTTTATTGGCCTTGGGAGCCGGTGTACAACCTCCAGGTCATGTGGCCAGCATGACTAAGCCACTTCCGGCAAACCAGAGCAGCACACGGAAACGCCGTTAACCTTCCTGCCAGAGTGGTACCTATTTATCTACTTGCACTTTGATGTGCTTTCGAACTGCTAGGTTGGCAGGAGCAGGGACCGAGCAACAGGAGCTCACCCCGTCACGGGGATTCAAACCATTGACCTTCTGATCTGCAAGCCCTAGGCTCTGTGGTTTAACCCACAGCACCACCCAATCACCATCTACTGTAGTTCTCCCTAAAGCAGGAGTTGCCAAGGTGTCGCCTTCCAAATGGGTGACACTCAGTTCAAAGAGCATGAGGCTCCTAATCTCAGGGCTGTGGGTTCAAGCCCTATGTTGGGCAAAAGATTCCTGCCTTGCAGGGGGTTGGACTAGATGACTCTTGTGGTCCCTTCCAACCCTACAATTCCACGAATCTATAAAATGCTCTTGAGCTACAGCTCCCAGCAGCTGTTATGGCCAACAGTCAGGTACGACAGAGTTGGAGTCCAACAGCATCTTGAGTGCTCCGCGTTGTGCTATCTCCATCCTGCACTACCTGACAAACTATTTCACACCCTAGTTCTTAGCTACATTGTTCTAAAATTTGTGATTCAAGCCAGCATAGTCCCCCACACCCCACATGCTCCCTGAAGTGGCTCTGTTTGCTGATGTGAACATCTTTCCTTTCCACCCCCCCCCCCAAAAAGCTTCCTTTTTGAATGGCATGAACAACAATTTAATTGTCGTGTCTACTGGCAAACGAGAATGGTTTATCAGCAACCGCACATGGGTAGGAGCAATAATAGTTCTGTGTGGCAAGCACTGCCTTTGCTGTAGCTTACGGAATCCCAAACGCTGTAATCATATTAATGCATGACCGTTTGGGATTCAACTATTACTGGAAGGAGGCGAAGCAATGCTTTGAAAAGCTGTTCCTTTCCCTCCCCACCCCCCAAGATAGGGAAAACCCTTGGGTAGCGTATAATACTCCAGAAGCTGAATAAACACACAACTGATTTCTGTAGGACAAGCAGCCAGATAACACTGTGAGTACATCATATTAGCATCGGTCCCAGCAGAGGAGGGTCCGTGTTCCAGAAAATTATATTGGGGAAAATGCCCAAACCATACGTTGTGAGGGATGACAAACAACGTAAACAGAAAGAAATTCCATGCCCTGTCAAAGATACTTACTGAAAATCCTTTTGCTGAAGCATGCTATTAAACTTGCAGAGAATGGTGGTGGGGTTTGTGTGTGTGTTTTTTTATAGTAGATTTGCATATGCTTGTTCCTTTCTCCAGTGCCTGGGATATGTAAAAATATTCCCTAGTTCTTTTTTTATTTTGAAAACTGTAGGTTTCTATCTCTCCCTCCTTCTCTTTTCATAATGCTGCACTCTTTAAGCAGATGGGGAGGGGAGCAGCGAGGAGAAAAATGACCCATATGTAATAGCAGGATTTTGCCACAGGGTGGTACACCATGCATATTTAACTGAAGAGTTTTGTAATTCATCTGACAGTCTAGTTAGGCCCCCTCTGCCAGCCGCAGTCCACCAGTAATAGGAACAATCTGGAGGCATCAAAAATAACTTGATTTCTGCCAAAGGCTTGCATCTTCTAAAATAAGAAACAAGGACTCCCTTTGCAGAATAACGTTTCATTTACAGCAGCACAAATGGAAGGCTCGGTCTTAACTAGTGCTAAGCTTATAAGGAAGGTGGGTTGTTGTTGTTTTGACAAAGCTTTTGTTAAGGGACTAAAATTAAAACTGCTGATATTGCAATCACACCACAAATGTGTAGTGTGACCATATTTGGATTGCTGTGTATAGTTTTGGTCACCTCACTTCAAAAAGGATATTGTAGGATGTGGGGAAAGGGTCAGAAAAGAGCGAAATTGAACGTTCTGGTTCATTCCTCCATTTCTTAGTCATTATGCCAGGGGTCACCAACATGGTACTTGTGGGTTTCAACATCAACTTCGTTGGACTGGTCAAGTTGTTCGGATGCCTGATTATCCTCTTCCAAAACAGCTACCCCATTTCAAACTTAAAAATTGAAAGCATAATGCTGGTGGTCAGCAAAAGAGGTTTAAAGACTCTCTCAAGGCAAATCTTAAAAAGTGTAGTCTAAACACCGACAACTGGGAAACACTGGCCTGTGAGTGCTCCGGTGGGAGTGGACTTTGAAGATGCTCAAACTCAGGACAAAAAAGAGAAATGTGCTAAGAGGAAAGCACGCTTGGCAAACTCTCACCATGATCAACTCCCACCGGGAAACCAATGTCCCTAACTGTGGGAAAAGGTGTGGATCCAGAATTGGCCTCCGTAGTCACTTACAGACATGCTGCTAAGACCATGTTCATGGAAGACAATCTTACACGGCTATGAGTGATCACCAAAGAAGAAGAAGAATTATGAGTTCAATTCTGCCTGCTCCTATGGTGCCCATGAAAGGTCTAAGCAAAGATTCCCTCAAAAAAATCCACAGTACGTGAGAGGCTATTTCTTCTTCAGGCTCAGCTCCTATTTGCACCGGCTCAGCCGCTCATACACCAAACACATCCCTGTAGATATGCCCACATTTCACAAGATGCCAGGATTGGGAACCCACCTTCCTATCTGCTCTGAGCACAGAAGAGCTTCTCTCTTTGGGTGATTGCCAGCCAGCATGGTGAAGGTTGATGTAAGTGCCTTTTACTCATGGATCAGGTGCAGGGGCATAGGAAGGGGAGGCGGTGGGGGTGGCACACCATGCGGGGCTCATCCTGCTGCCCCGGGTGCATGGCATGGCCGCCACTCTGGGCACCCACGCAGTTAACTCCACCCTTAGACAAAGGTTGCACTGGTTGGTTGAGAAGGCGGTGGGTTGTTGGGGCAGAAGTCTTTGGGGCTGCCACAAATCATGCTTCTTGGCTGTTGGATGACCAGATGGTCCCCAACTCCTAACTTGGGAGAAGGAAGGAGTTTGCCCTCTGGAATCCTTTCAGCTTAGCCTGGCAAGGTTGAGCTTCCTATAGCGACAGAGCCACAGCAAAGAGAGACAACAGATCCCCGGGAGCAGGCAAAAAAAGCCCTCAATTCCCAAACTTATTTTGCATATAGAGGTGCACGCTCTCCAGGACGCAGTGAGTGGATCTGGGCTGGATCAGTACTTTAGATGTGGTTGAGAAAGGAAGACGAAGGAAGAGGAGGAGTTTGTTTTGTTTTGTCTGGGAACAGAGGGTGCCAGCATGGAGTAAGGCAGCGAGAAGGGACTTGGGCAGGTGGGTAGGGAAATGGGAGAGCGGGGTACATGGCCTTTGTATTCTCAGAGACTCCATTGTGCCGGAGACAGGGCATTCTTTCCAGCGCTGGGCAGGGTCTCCAAAGAGACCACGTGCAACCCAGCAAGTGGGGCATATTTAGGATGATGCTGCCTCTCTGCCTTTCTTTGGCTGCGAACCCATTTAAAGTGCACATACCCCAAGAATCCTGAGAGGTGTCTCTTCCAAGCCTATCCTGAGCTGTCGATGTGTGTGTGTGTGGGGGGGGGATTTGTCCCGGGTACGACCTGACCTTGCTATGTCTCTGATCAGGTGAAAGAAGTGACCGCACCATTGTGCAGCCTCCTTTTCTGTGTTTTGAGCTGTGGCAGTCATTACTCCATTCCCCCAGAGCAGCCATTGTGTGAGTGGCACCCACGGCATCCTCAACATTCCAAATGTGCCTACTGGGCCAAAGAAGGTTGCCACCCCCTGGTATGCATGTTGGTTCTCTGAGATGTAAACCAGGGCCTTCCCACCTGTCAGGGAACTGCCATCGGAACTGGAGGCAGAGAGGAGGCTCCAGAGGGATGGCGGAGAGGGTCCCAGCAGAGAGAGAGGTAGCCCATCTGCTGGGGAAGGAAATCAGCGTAACACCAGTGGAGAAGGGGGGCAGATGGGGGAATCGGAGAGGTGGCTCCAGGACTCTTTGCCAGAGACCAGCAGAGAGGGCACGAGTACTCCGCTGCCCACACCCACTTTGCGCAGAAGACTTCCGCGCAGGCAAAGTAGGAGGAGACTGGGCGTCAAACAGCTTCTATGCTGGAAGAGGTTCAAGAAACGCCCACTGACGGATTCTGCCAGCGACTGAGGCAGCCACGGAACTTGAGGCTGTCCAGACAGAAAGGGTTCAACCAGGCAACCTAGCCAGGAGTAACGGCAACTTACGCATGAGCAACCCCTAGAACCATTACACCACCCATTCCCTTAACATTAGCCTTCACAACACAACACAACACAACACAGTAGTGGTAGCTGCTGCTACATCACACTGCTAGTTTCTCACCTGCCAATCAGTATCAAGACCCTCAGCAGTCTTGAAGTCATCTGTGAAGGAAAAGGGAATCCCTGTTCTAACCAAACGGGTAAATGAATGGGCCTACCTCTCTCACACGATCTGCCCAGATAGCCTGTACCAGAACAATCACAGACGTATCTATTCCAGCCGTCCCTGCAAGCTCCACTGTTCCTGCAGGGATTACTCAAGCACGGCTTTGCTGTTTCTCTCGAACACGAGGGTTTCACCCCAGAGGTGCTCTGGATTTCTGCCATTTGGCGGATGTCTTTGCTTTGGCCATCGATAAACAGGTCCCGAATGCAGCCCACATAACCATAATTGAGAAGCGCTGTCCAGACCTCTGTTGGAAAGACGAGGCCTGCTTTGTTTTCCGGCAAGCCTCCCAGGTACAAGTCGTCGTCTAGGTCCAAGATCTCACTCTCTCCAGGTGCAGTATATGGCGTGCGCATAGTGTTGACGGAAATGGTACCTGTTTAGGAATAAAACACAAGGTGTTCAGGGTTTTGTTTGTTAACAATGGAGAGAAAAATGCACAACTGTCACTAACAACCTTCTTCTATCCCTTCATTATTTGTATTTATATCTCACTTGTAGGACAGAACCATGCTCCCAACATGACTTTTAATCACAGAAGGAATAATGATTACAAGGAAATAAAAAAGGTTTAATAACAGTGCGCACTATTCAAAAGAACTCACAAAAATGGAGCCTTCTTCATTCATCGTTACAGTAATCAATTAAAGGGAATTTGCATTAAAGATGAATGCACTGTATAAATTTTTCCCATTCATGTTTGTTTACTTTTAAAACTAGACCTCAAATTGGACATATCTGATGATCCAGAGTGGTGATACCATGCCTTTACACTCCATGCCATTTCTTTGGGAAAAATAACACACAGAGGAATGACTGAGTCTCCTGCTTCAATCAATGGATCGGGGAATATCAATCAACTAATGACTGAATGTGTGGATGCAATTTCAAGAAATGGAAATGAAACAAATGGTACTTTTTTAAAAAAACCAGAAAAAATAAAATAAAAAAGTGTTTCTTGCACACCCCTACAGCCTGCGAAAACAGCAGTGGCACAGAAGGGCACAGCTGCAAAGGGTAACCAATATACATTTCAAGGGAGCCAATGTAAGTAGGTTTTCACCCTCCTCCTGGGCACAGAGAGGGAAAGGATTAACTTGACCTCTCTAGGAGAGGTTCTTCCAAAGAATGTCTCACTGTGGAGAAGACTCTGAATCCATTAGCCACCATTTGCATCTTGGGTGGTGGGTCTGCCCATAACAAGTCCATTATAGCAGATTTAAGTCCCAAAGCATCAGAGGGCTACCCAGCGACAGTCCAAGCCCAGTCCAAGGCAGGACCTGTGGAGCCCATACCCCCTGATGAGTCAGGTGCTTCTACACCAGGGACCTGCATCTAGTGGCAGCTGGTGACACAGTGTGCGTAGGGCTCCGTTGCCCCCTTAGCATCTCAACACTTCAGGTCATTGCCTGAGAGGAAGAGGTGGAGGTGTGGAGAGCTTGGAGCATTGTGGTACATGGCAGCACAGCCACTCTGATGCTTCTGCCACTACACACCGCACAACACTGTGCTCCCCGCCATCCTACCTGTTGCTAATGTCCGCACCCTCATGCCAACCTGGCAATTTTGCAGGTAACACACCTCGAAGAACTCTCAGAAATGGGAAATCCAGTGGCCAGTTTCTCAAAAGGGGATGTGAGAATAGCCTGACCCTGGGAGGTGTGACATGGTGTCAGATGCATAAAGCGTTCAGTTTACCCTGAGATGCTTGCTTGTAGCTGTCCATGGTGCTGCAACCACTAGCCTGTCTTGCTCCCTATCCCCATCCTGCCCCTTTGCCCCATCGTGGGATCCTTGTTGAGAGCAGGCCAGGCCAGGCCAACAGAGCAGCAAGAAAGGGAATGGCTGATCGCCACATGTAAAGCACAGCTTGAAAACAGTGTAAATATTAAATAAACACTAACATACACGCAAGACTGGGTATTCATCTGCTCTGTGTAAGCACATTTCCATAATGCATCTGTTCTGTGCTTGGGGGTACACTATGATCAATATTGCATGGTTCAGCTATAGGGCACTGGTGGACGGACAGTCTTTGCTTTCGATTGCCTTTTGGCTCCTTTCATTTAAAATTTATAACCCTGCCTGCTCATCCTACAGACTAGGCACACATGACAACAGATTAAAAATATAAAAAAGACATCAAAATTTTAAACCACATCCACACTTTGCTTATCATGTGCACAGCTTAAACAATGTTGTTGCCAGTTAAAACATGCTTCCTAAAAGCATAGCTTCCTGCCTGTACTAGAACCAAGTATGTTTGCAAGACCTCACAAGACCTAAGATTAGATCACAAATTATGAAAAACGGGGCTATCAGCTGCTACTAGCAACAGTGGTTAGGTTCGACAGCCACTGCTGGAGGCAATATGCTTCTGAGCACCAGTTGCTAGGATTCACAAGTAGAAAGAGCGCTCTTGTGCTCAGGTCCTGCTCTTGTGTTTGCCACAGGCATCTGGCTGGCCACTGTGAGAACAGAATGCAGAACCAGACAGACCATTGGCCTGATCCAGCAGGGTCTTCTTATGTTCCTATCATTCTGCTAAGCCAAAGCGCCACAAAGCTCAGTTCTAAGGTCCTGCAAACTGCCAAGCTGCCACTGCAAAACATTAAATCATATAATTCTAGAGTCCCAGGTTTCACATTTTAATTAACTCTGAATTGGCAACTCAGCTTCTTGCCAGCAGACTATGACAGATCAGCATTATTTACAAAGGAGAGGGAAATGTAAAGGGCAGGCAGAAGGTCTTAGATATCCTTGGTTTTCAGAAGCATGGTTTTCCTTCACAGGTACATCCAATTAAATATTTTCTTCCAGTGTTTGAACAGGGATGTTTAACCTTTGATGTTATGAAACACAGCAGTGCCAGGTGGAGCCTCTGATCTAATTTACCGTTGATCCACACACTGTCCATATGGCCTGAACCATATATGTTCTTTGTATGTTCTTATATGCAGCTTTTTCACACACTCCCCAGGGAATGCTGTACATTTTGCACTCATGTAACATCTGCTTTTTTATATGTTGCTAAGAAAGTGCAGAGCGATAAAATGAAAACAAAGCAGCCTTTCCCACAACATATTGTGCATGCTGCGGACTGCAGAACACAAAAATATACTACAGTTTTCAGGGAGGAGGTGGTAAGACTAGTTTCTACCTTAGCCTTGGTGCCATCTTTTAAAACCTCAAGATGCCCAGGAACTGGACCTGACAGAGTAAACACTCTGCTATGCAGTGGCTTTCCTCCTGAACAGGATCTGTTTTCCCTCTATGAAAGAGTCCATGGGATTCAAACCCATAATCCTCTCAGCACAGATCTAGCAAACCTGCATGGTCTAAACCAGGCCTTGTCAACCTGGTCCCTACTGCCCACTAGTGGGCGATTCAGGATTCAGGATTCTAGGTGGGTGGTAGGGGATTCTACGGCACAAGTAGGCTGGTACTCAGGCTGAGACCCTACCTGCCCACTGATTGTCTCAATAGAGTGGTGCATGCTCTGGTTATCTCCCACTTGGACTACTGCAATGCACTCTATGTGGGGCTACCTTTGAAGGTGACCCAGAAACTACAACTAATCCAGAATGCGGCAGCTAGACTGGTGACTGAGGGCGGCTGCCAAGACCACAGAACACCGGTCTTGAAAGACCTACACGGGCTCCCAGTATGCTTCTGAGCACAATTCAAAGTGTTGGTGCTGACCTTTAAAGCCCTAAACGGCCTTGGCCCAGTATAGCTGAAGGAGCGTCTCCACCCCCATCGTTCTGCCCGGACACTGAGGTCCAGTGCCAAGGGCCTTCTGGTGGTTCCCTTGCTATGAGAAGCCAAGTTACAGGGAACCAGGCAGAGGGCCTTCTCGGTAGTGGCACCCGCCCTGTGGAACGCCCTCCCACAAGATGAAAAAGAGAACAACAACTAGCAGACTTTTAGAAGACATCTGAAGGCAGCCCTGTTTGTTGTTGTTGTTTAGTCGTTTAGTCGTGTCCGACTCTTCGTGACCCCATAGACCAGAGCACGCCAGCCACGCCTGTCTTCCACTGCCTCCCGCAGTTTGGTCAAACTCATGCTAGTAGCTTCGAGAACACTGTCCAACCATCTCGTCCTCTGTCGTCCCCTTACCCTGGTGTTTGTGTGTATGTGTAATGTGGCCCTCCAGGACTCCCCCCAGCCACACACCCTATCACCATGCCACATTCTTCACCGGCCCTGCCTTCCCTCATGTGTACCTTCCTTGAGAGTTTTTTGCCTGTCTGTAATGTGTCCTTCAACTCTAGTAATAGTCCTTGATTGCCTGGATGGAGATTAGAGAGAAATGTGTGTCAAAAGTAGCTTCACTGCATGAAGGTAACATTCACATGGCTCACTCCGCCTACTTTAATCTGTGGCCTTGCCCACCACTGCATATCCTTCAACATGCCTCCAATGAAAATAGGGACTCTGGCCTGGGCTTTGAGGTGCAGCTTCTTCTCCCATTCCAGATGGCTCTGGCAGGCACCCAGCTCTGCCTCCAGCACAGACACAGGGTCACCACCTCAGTGCCTTGTGGTCCTGGAGCTTCAGCCATCTTTCAGCTTCCAGTGACCCTCCCTCCCGGTGCCTACTCCTCTTCCGAGGCCAGGACAGGGACTCAGATGCAGCAACCAACTGACTGAGGAGCAGCAAAATGGTGAAACATTTTCTTAGGGACTTTCTTAGGACCCAGATCTTGTTTTTATAAAAACAGGAAGTGGGGCCATATTGAGTGGGTGTCAGGGAACTGCCATCAGTGTCCGAGGGAGAGAGCAAGCTTCAAAGGGATCCCAGAGAGCGTCCCAGGAGTGGGAGAGGCAGCCCGTCTTCTGGGGAAGAGAATCAACGTAGCTCCAGTGGAGAAGGGGGGCAGATGGGGGAATCGGCAAGGCGGTCCCATGATTCCTTGCCGGGGACCAGTGGGGAGAGGAAGGGTCCTCCGCTGCCTACGCCCTCCTTGCGCAGAAGGCTTCCGCGCAGGGAGAGTAGGTGAAGACTTGGCGTCAAAGAGCTTCTTTGCTGGAAGAAGTTTAAGAAACGCCCACTGACGGATTCTGCCAGCAATTGAGACAGTCACGGGCGAGTGGCTGCCCGGACAGGAAAGGTTCACTAAGGTAACCCAGCCAGAGGTTGGGACAAGCTTACGCACGAGCAACCCCTAGAACCATTACAGTGGGCAAGGCAGAGGGAGTGGGAGACATGTTCTGCCCGGACACTGAGATCCAGCGCCGAGCGATTCTGGTGGATCCTTCGCTGTGAGAAGCCAAGTTACAGGGAACCAGGCAGAGGGCCTTCTTGGTAGTGGCGCCCGCCCTGTGGAACGCCCTTCCACCAGATGTCAAAGAGATAAACAACTACTAGATTTTTAGAAGACATCTAAAGGCAGCCCTGTTTAGGGAGGCTTTCAATGTTTGATGCATTACTGTATTTTAATATTTTGTTGGAAGCCGCCCAGAGTGGCTGGGGAAGCCCAGCCAGATGGGCAGAGTATAAATAATAAATTATTATTATTATATGTGTTAGAGGAATGTGCGGATCTCAACTTCCAGTAACTCGCCGAAACACTACTGAAGGGCCACTTCAGAATTCGTGACTCTGCATGACACAGTGAGAAGCCGTGATGGTTTAAGAGTTTTTGTGACAGTCCCTTCATTTTCAGGGAAGTTGGAGACTATGCCACTGACGTGTGGCTTCCAGAAGGTTGCTTAGAAGGGAATGTGGTCTTCAGGGTGAAAAGGGTTCCCCTATCCCTGGTCTAAATCACTGAGCAATGCTTCCTCAAGCCAAACACTTGTATGACAGCAGGAGCCTTGAACTGGGAGAACTGGAGTGGGAGCCCAGTCGCTTCTCTCTCCCTCTGGTAGCTCAGCCATGCTGGCTACATCCCTTGCACAAAACACCTCTCCAGAGGTGTCTTTGGATTCTATGGGACAGATTTGACCAAGCAGTTGCACTAGTGGGAGCCAGCACTGCTAACACAGTGGAGCTTCCACTTTTCCTCTTTTGTGCCCCCCCATCAGCTCTTGGTGGGGGTCAGGTGAACCCCTAGAACAGCACACAGGGAAGAAGAGGGGATACCATCCCCATCAGGCAAGCAGAGATGTTTTTTGCTGACAGAATAAGCACAATCGCATGACATTACATTCCCTCCCTAGGACTTTCCACTCTAAGAGGCGTGGAGCTAGCCTGGAAACCACTCAAAGGGTTGTTTATCCCTAGAAAGCAAGGGCAATCCATTAAACGTCTTTCATTACTTAAAACTGCAGCGAATAACTACAGCGACTCCTAGATGGCATAAGGGACGGTGGGGAGGGGGACACGCTCCACCCCAGTGGCTTGAAATGGATATCTGTAAAGTGCTGCTCCGAGTGAGAGTGTGATTACTCTAAACCTCTAATTATATACTCCGGAGACAGGCATGTGCCTTTTGCTACCCCTGTAATTTCCAGCGCTTATACTGGAACTCTGACTTTAATTCAAAATCTCAATGACTCCTTAGCCCTTAAATGCTGGCTTAGCCGTGAAAAACCGCTGATACAATCTGGTTTACACTGCCATGCACAACTGGAGTTTGACAAGAATAATAACTTTCCCCTCCTGTTCCGATGTGTAACAGTGGTTTTCCAAAAGGGGGTGAATGGTAGCTGGTTTAGGGGGGAAACCCTTCCATGGTTGTTTTTCCAATATGCCCATGAGATTAACTAAACATTCAAATGACATGCCGTCGCCACAACACCGTTATTAATGCAGACGTGGCGTGTTGCAAAACCCGCAGAGAGCAAAATGCCTTTGCAGTTTGCTTTTGCGGGGAGTTCCACCCTTTGCCTCCTCCCTCTGCTTTCACTGCAAGGTTGGTAGTACTGCAACAGCAGAACATTTCCCATAGGTATGTGTTAATGAACATCTTGAATCATGTTCATTATCTCAGCAATTT
This sequence comes from Podarcis tiliguerta, assembly GCF_965153285.1. Lineage (NCBI taxonomy): Eukaryota > Metazoa > Chordata > Lepidosauria > Squamata > Lacertidae > Podarcis > Podarcis tiliguerta. The sequence continues at coordinate 13,891,194 of NC_139536.1, read as the reverse complement.
AGTTTTCAAAAGTCTCCTTACTACAGCCAAGACATCCCTGCCTAAATGTACTTCTGAAGCTCCTCTCGTCGGTTGTGATCTGTTTCAAAAGCAGAGATAGGAGACAGGGCTCAGCTGCCACGCCCCTCCCCCTTATTCTCTGTACTTATTCTCTTTATTAAGCACTGCTGCAAAATTCTCTAAACTGCTGATCTGCAAATGGAGGATTCTTCCTAGTGGTTTGAATTTGGCCCAGATGGAACTACCTAGCAGTAAACAAATACAAGACATCTGTATGCAATTGCTCTACAATAAACATGCACAGCTCCTGTCTGGAATGCAGTGTTAGATTTTATCAGTATTTGGGTTTGTCTGTTTATTCGCCAGTGCCACCACAACTTTTAGGCTAGAGATTCTGGGCACCTCAGTTGAAGAAGGATATTGACAAGTGTGTGGAGAGGAGGGCAACTGAGAAGATCAAGGGTCTGGAAACCAAGCCTTATGAGGAGAGGTTGAAGGAGCTGGACATGTTTAGCCAGGAGAAGAGGAGACTGAGAGGTGATATGATAGCCATCTGGATATCTGGAAGATAGAGAAAGCTTGTTTTCTGCTTCTCCCAAGGGTAGGTTCTGATCCGATGGATTCACGTTACAAGACATGAGATTCCAACAAAGCATCAGGAAGAACTTTCTGACATGAAGAGCAGAGACAGTGGAATGGACCACCTTGAAAAGTGGTGGATGCTCCATTTTGGAGGTTTTAATCTCCATGGCCATCTCTCTGGGATTCTGTAGCTGCGATTCCTGCATTACAGGGGGCTGGACTAAATAATAATAATAATAATAATAATAATAATAATAATAATAATAATTCATTATTTATACCGTGCCCATCTGGCTGGGCCTCCCCAGCCACTCTGGGCGGCCTCCAACAAAATATTAAAATCAAACATTAAAAGCTTCCCTGAAAAAGGGCTGCCTTCAGATGATTTCTAAAAGTCTGGTAGTTGTTGTCCTCTTTGACATCTGGTGGGAGGGCATTTCACAGGATGGGCGCCACTACTGAGAAGGCCCTCTGCCTGGTTCCCTGTAACCTCACTTCTCACAGTGAGGGAACCACTAGAAGGCCTTCGGTGCTGGACCTCAGTGTCCGGGCTGAAAGATGGGGGTCGAGACACTCCTTCAGGTATACTGGGCTGAGGCCGTTTAGGGCTTTAAAGGTCAGCACCAACACTTTGAACTGTGCTCAGAAACGTACCAATGTAGGTCTTTCAAGACCGATGACCCTTGGGGTCCCTTTCAACTCTACAATTCTGTGATGTGGAACCTCAGGCTGGGGGTTGAATGTGGCCTTCCAGCCCTCTTTATATGAGCCTCAGAAGTCTCTCCAGGCCATACCTGGGACTCTTCCCAGCCCTGATATCTACTCCTTGGAAGGTTTTCAGAAAAGAATGCAGCCATCAACTGAAAATATTTATTGCCCCTGATGATTTAATCATGTAGTCCAAACTGACTGGCTATGCAAACTATGACACAGTCATGTGACTGTGATTCCTGCATTTCAGGAGATTGGACTAGATGACCCTCAGAATCCATTCTAACCTTACAACTGGGGCTTTTTTCAGCTGGAACTCGGTTCCAGCCCCTCTGAGGTGGGCACCATTGCCATTATAAGAGAACAAGGGAAGCGTCCAAGGTGAGTTCCAGAGCTGCTTTTTCTAGAAAAACAGAACTGCCTACAATTCTATGATTCTGTCTTCACTATGGACTCTACAGCTGAGGACCATGCAATGTGGACACTTGTTTTCAAAAGGGGGGGGGGGAATGGCACTCAAGCAGATCACGGGAACTGTAAATAGGCAAGGGGAAATGAGCAGATGAGCAGGTTTTTTTGCTTTGTTTAAGAACCTTCCATCCTCCAAAAAGCGGCAGCTTTCAGACCAAGAATAGCAAACTTCATGAACATTTGGAACAACTCTGGTGTTGCCCTTCTGGGGACCTGCAGCAACAGTGGTAATGCCAGAAACCATGTTACAAACTTGGAGCTTCTGACATTGCCTGAGTGGTATCAGACTGAGCAATTCTGCAGCAGTTTGTGTGCCCTGAGGTGACATTTAAAGGTTGCCGAAGAATATTCAGCTGTTCTCTGAGTTATTCTAATATTGAAGTAAATAAGATTTAAGTGTTTGGCTAAAATGGATCAAATTTCAAGCAGAGGAGAACGGCCGTCCCTTCATCCTATAATGTGGAACAATGTTACAAATTACTGGAATGGTCAGAAAGACGGAAAGGATTGCAAAATGGGGAGAGGAAAAAATAATTCAACATGCTTGCTGACCTAGCAACCAAGAGTTAAGGAAATTAAGAAATCTTATTTAGACATGTCACAGCTTTTTCTTATCTATGGGCACCACTCCGTAGTGGATTTTCAGGCTAGCTAGAGATATGCAAGAGCAAAACGTCACAAGAGACACAGCACATAGATCAGCAAGAAACAGATTGCTAATTCATAACAGGGTTCAGGAAAGTACGCAGTTAGGTGCAAACATTGAGCCTGCAACAGCTCTTGTGGATACTCTTAACTGAAGCCTGACAAATTTCAGAAAAGTAGCTGTGTTTGTTCATTTTGCTGTAAAAGACTAAATAAATTTTTGGACGTTACTAACACTTTGTGATGGCCCAAACTTCCCTTAGTCTTTTTCAACAAAAGCAGAACTAACACAAAACCAAAGTTTAGTGTTGCATACTATAATTCTTCTTCCATCCCTTGTTAAACCTAACCTCGGTTTCTAGGTAGGGTGAGTGGAGTGAAACAACCCTGTGGTTTGGTTGAAAAGAGCCATACCGGGAGATGACAATGGGAGAGGCAAGCTTGTGCATGTAACACTAAACTGTGGTTTAGATCTAAAATTGCCAGGGTGCTCTAAAGAATACTGGCTCTCTCCCACAACAGCTCATGCCATAACATCCTTTTAAAAAACAGTCTTTAAAGGCGCTAAAATGCTCTTTGTAGCTTTGGAGTTCACGTGGGGTTTATCAATGCTTTATTAACAGAAAGCAAACAAACAACAGCAGCACCCATCCTCCCAAAACCAAACTCAGCATCCTGCCATGACCCAAACTCAGAAGGAGTAGCAGGTGGGAGGAATGAGAAGCACAGTGAGAGAGAGAGAGTAAGAGAGAAGGAAATGCAAAAGTAGAAGAAAAAACAGGGATGAAGAGAAGGTGTGGTGAGCCAATTGAGATGCCTGGAAATACAAAACAAATGAACAAACATGCTCTGAGAGTTTTGGTCAGATCCTGCTGAAATTGGTGCTAGCCTCACAGCAATTAAAAGCTATATGCTATTTCGCTGTAAGCCACAGAAGGTTCCCTGTCAAGGTTTTGAAATGTGTGGCGTTGATGATTTCCAGTGCTAGAGGGCAAAGTGTTTAGCTTTCAAAGCAGCTTGCAACAGCTACTGTTTTTGACATATATCCCCATATAGAGACGATGTGTTCTTTCCAAATTAGGGGAAGAGATGAACATATGATGGCTGTATCGGTAACAAAGCTTGTTCGCTATTCTACTATCCAGGGATTCAGCTACATTAGTCAAAATGCAGCGTTATAAATGCGTTATAACACTGTGACACCAAATGGCACTGTAGAGCTGAAATCGTAACTCGGTGATATTTTCAACTGTGAGCTTTACAACGGTTTTCTGCACAGCATTTTCAGAGAGTTTTTTATTGTTACGTAGATTTAGCCTAAATTGTGTCATTATATAGTTTAGCCACTTGATGGCACTGGACTCAGTTGTATGGCAGGGATGGAGAGTCAGGAGTTCCTGTTGCCATTCTGTTCTTGTTGGAAGGAGACAATAAAGTTATTCTCTAGCTTCCTGGCTAGTCATCTAAGCCTTCCAAAGCATTTGCAGAGTGGAATTTTGATAGGACAAGCCTATCGCATATGACCTGAAGTTTCTCCAGGCTCAGCACATCTCCAGCAGAAGATGCAGCCCTAGAGTTCTCTGTAATCTATCAGGTATAAGTACAGTGGTACCTCGGGTTACATACGCTTCAGGTTACAGACGCTTCAGGTTACAGACTCTGCTAACCCAGAAATAAGATTCAGGATAAGAACAGAAATCGTGCTCCGGCGGCCCGACGGCAGTAGGAGGCCCCATTAGCTAAAGTGGTGCTTCAGGTTAAGAACAGTTTCAGGTTAAGAACAGACCTCCAGAACGAATTAAGTACTTAACCCGAGGTACCACTGTATGGTCAAAATGCTGAGGGAGGCTGTCAAAATCCTTATTCTAGGTTCCCACTAGTACAACAAGGCCTCAAAAAACCCCAATCTGCTCCAGGAGATCAGTCAGGCAAGGAAACAGAAATGCTTGCACCCACTCCTTAGCACTGTGTCGAATACAACACATTAATTTCAATGGGTCTGCTCTGAGCGTAATTTAGTCATATACAAGCCAGTGCTGCTGTTGCCCCAAAATTCCAGATACTGTATAAAAAATTGAAGAACACGGGTTCTAGCTGCAGACATACCATCTAAGATACGCAGAGTGGCAGGGAAAAGTGAAGTAAAAGAAGAGAAGGGTAAATCAAGGAGCCCAAGTGTTTTCTCCCAGGAGTGGAAAAGCCATTTGGGGAGGCAATCTTAAGTGGGAATAAAATATCAAGAAGGGCAGTGTTAAGGCACCTCTCCTGCCTGCCATTCATTCACTCTTTATTTCATCCTCTCTCCTTTATTTCAGCCCCTCTTTATTAAAGCCTTTTCTTTAACATTCTACCAGCGAGGAGAACCTTGGATCTGTCCATCACACGCAATTTGGCCTTCGCACTATAAATTCCAAGAACACCGTGATGTCATAAATTGCAGTCCTATTATGCAGCACAATGGTTATATATCACCACATTCCATTTTACACTTAGCAGAAACTTGGCTTGGGAGCGCACTGTCGTTGTTAGGAGAAATATTGCAACACAGACTAACATATTCTTCTAACTAATAGCTTTTTGGATTAATTGCCAAAGCCAAATCAATTGCAAGCGGGGTGAGAGAAAAAGGCTCCACAGCAAACAAATGGCTGTCGCTGGAAAGAGGAGTTCTATCTCTTGCCTTCTTCCTCTTTGCCAGTGACTAGTGCTACAAAATCATGGTTCCAAGTCTCCCTGGCCATCTTCCATTGCACTAGGTGCTGCTTGCAGGGACAAGGAAATGTGGGAGTACAGTAAGACACAGTGGCGTAGCGTGGGTTGTCAGCACCCGGGGCAAGGCAAGTAATTTGCGCCCCCCCCGCGCTGCACTGTCCCTCCCCCAGATAGTCCCTCACTCTCTCTCCGCACCGCACCGCATGCCTGGCACCCAACCCCTCCACAGTGGGCGGCGACCCGGCGGCTTGGATCGGATTCGCACAGCCAGCACTGCAGTGAGAGAGAGTGAGTGAGCCAGGTAGGGGCAGAGAGCTGCGAGTGCGAGCGCCCCCCCCCCAGATGTTGCGCCCGGTGCGGCTGGCCCCCCTGCACCCCCCACGCTACGCCACTGGTAAGACATTGCCAAGGAGAGAGAGAGAGAGAGAGAGAGAGAGACTGAGATTCAGGGATGCTGTTTTTTGATGCACCACCTGCACCTGTCATAATGACTTCAAAGGATGTCACTATATTGCAGTAGCAATCGCAACACACAACGCCCTTGCTATTTTGTCTACAATACACAGAAGGGTAAACCCAAACTTACCAGATCGTCCGTCTCTTTGAAAGTCAACGTGGTACCATTCACCGTCATTCACCTTCTTTTGCAAAGCTTTTGTTTTAATCGTACCAGAACCCATGTCCAGCAGCAGGTAGAGGTGGCCATCAAGCATCTCAATGGCAAAGAAGTCAACTTTGACCATTTGTGGGTGTTTAGCATCTTTCTGATGCCGCGGTTTGCCGTGGCTAAAAAGTATCAGCCCATTTGGCTCGGTGGTGCGGAAATCAAACGATATTGAGCCCGTTTTCTTGGCGTTCCACTTTGGCAAAGAGATAAAAGATTCTGGTGTTTCAAAAGTGATTGGATCCAAGGTTGCCACGTTTTCACATTTAAATGCTACTACACCGTGGATCTTCATCTTAGGATCTCCTTGTTTGGCAAGTCGAGACAGTTCCAGCCTTACATCGTTGTTTTTGTATACAACCTGCAAGCAAAGAACAGCAGTTACTGGATTGAATTTAACTGCACAAGGAAGAATGAATGTTAACTTCTGTAATTCCATTTTTGAAATTAATAAAAGCGGCACACATTTTACAAAACCTCATGTTATCAGGACCAGCCACACTCTTACGAAGATCCATGTTAAATATCCACGTTGCCCTCTCCCCACTCCTCACGGTGTGTCCTGAATCCAGACTTTAAAAGTCTGTATGCAGCTCAGACATTCTCGCTACAGTTTTGATGCTGCAGTTTGGTGTCAAACCTCAGCAATCTTCCAATCCTTTGGCCATCATCCAACCATCCATTGAGGTATATTTCAGCTCCCACCTTCTTCCCTCCATCTTGCAATGATGGAAGTACAATAGTACCTTGGTTTTCGAATACCTCCATAGTCGAACATTTTGGAACTTGAACGCCAAAAACCCAGAAGTAAATGCCTTAGTTTTCAAACGTGCCTTGTAAGTCAGACAGGTTTTGGAAATCGAATGGACTTCCAGAATGGATTAAGTTCAAAAACCAAGGTAGCACTGTATGTACTGGTTTCACTCCCCTATTCCCACCCCCCTATAAAAGACTGCAACTTCTTATTCAACAGCTATGTTGAGAGTATTTCACCCTCAACACCCCATAAGCACAGGAGCCCTTTGTGCATTTGTTGTTCTGTATACATAGGGACGTGGGTGGCGCTGTGGGTAAAAGCCTCAGCGCCTAGGGCTTGCCGATCGAAAGGTCAGCGGTTCAAATCCCCGCGGCGGGGTGCGCTCCCGTTGTTTGGTCCCAGCGCCTGCCAACCTAGCAGTTCGAAAGCACTCCCGGGTGCAAGTAGATAAATAGGGACCGCTTACTGGCGGGAAGGTAAACGGCGTTTCCGTGTGCGGCTCTGGCTCGCCAGAGCAGCGATGTCACGCTGGCCACGTGACCCGGAAGTGTCTCCGGACAGTGCTGGCCCCCGGCCTCTTGAGTGAGATGGGCGCACAACCCTAGAGTCTGTCAAGACTGGCCCGTATGGGCAGGGGTACCTTTACCTTTACCTATACATAGGTTCTCTCTGCCTCATGCAAATGGTCCCAATAACTATCCAAAAGCCTTGGTAGCCGTTTTGAAGTATATAAAATGCTTGTGCATTGGGAGAACATCACCCTGAAAGAACCTTGATGTAGTAAAATCTCTTCCTACCCTGCCATTGCCCAGAGTTTGTGGGCACTGGGAGGAAAGCATACAGACAAACAGAAGCAAATTAAGACAACCTCAATGGGATTTTAGAGGAAGACTACATATGATTGGGTCATGGGCATTTTTCAAAATTGATTAAAAATATTGTAATGAGTTGTTTTACCTATGTTTTACCTTTGTTCTCTATAAGTTATGCTAATACCCTGAATGTCGTGGTAATAATTCATTCCAAATTATCGTGCATAACAAAAATAAATAGGCATATTGGCAGCTTGGGGGGGGGGGGGCGACCCACAAGTAAAAAGAATGGCTTTGTAACATAAAATCTGAGTAATCTGAATAAGTCCCCTGCACATCTAAGCTCAGCTTTTGCTCAATACACATAATCCATACCTTTGAGCCCTTTTAGAAGGTAAGTGACCGGACACATCATCCATTTTGGGTTATTTTAAAACATGTATATATCGCCTTCCCAAATAAGAATTCTTTCAAAGCACCTTATATACTAAAGGCAGAGCATACCGACTGCAGCAAAATAAAACAGTGCCTCCTGAAACTCCATTCAAATCGATAGTTTGATTAAATGTAGCATATAAAAACAGCAGCAAATCATTCCCTACAAAGCTACTAGAAGCAGCTTTCTGAAAATACTGGCGTTATGGTGCACTTGTGGGTGACAACAGGCAAGGAGTTCCATGGATGTGGAGCCACCACAAAAAATAATGTCCTGCAATTCACAGCACTATTGTAGGGCTGGTGAACATGCCACGCCCCTTCATATAGACTGCTGTGAAGCTGTCATTGTACTTCCCAAGACAAAATTCTCTACACAATCAAACCTATCTGTGTAATAAATTCTAGCCTGTAGACCTATAGCTACAATAGATCTATTCCTGCACAGTTGATTTTGCTAGCAAATAAGCCGCGACTGGTTTGCTGCCACCAGGTAACACCCTAACTCAGCTCTGCCAAAGATGCGCCATTATAATCTGCTCATCGCAGGTCAGCCAGGGCTCAGCCAGACTAGAAAGGGTGTTGGGGGGGGGGCAGAGTGTGGCACGACCAGAGAGGGAAGATTTAGGCTGGATCCTAAGGCCATTTAGCTTGAGCACATGACCTGGCATAGAACACTTTTTGAAAGGCTTGCTTTCCTTCTGCCAAGCTTTGACAGAGCAGCAGCCCAGCTGCTGAATGGGGCTTGGTTCTGGTGTAACTTTATGCCTGCTTCTTGTGCACACAATTGCTCTCTAAATATAATGCTGTGGTCCTTTGCTTGTGGAGAACATGGGCTGGCAAGGGCCATCGCTTTGGGGAAGGGTCATTCACACTATATTACTTATTGTATGTCTTGTTAGACTTGTGACTCAAGTTCTCTGGAACACTGGAACACACATCCATTTAAAAATGAAACTCTCTAACAATAAAGTGGGTATATTGTTAGTAGAACCTCGGTTGTTGAATGTAATCCATTCTGGAAGACCGTTCGACTTCCGAAACGTTCGACAACTGAGGCGCAATTGCCCGCTGGCAAAATCCATTGGAAAAATGGAGAAACGCGCCTCAGAAGCCATTCAACTTCCAAGGTGCATTTGAAAAGCATTCACTTCCAGGTTGCTGACATTAGACTTCCGAAACGTTCAACTTCAGAAGCGTTCGGCAACTGAGGTTCCACTGTACTATCAGTTAAATGTATCAGTTCATTTAGCCAAAAGAAAAAGCCTCAAAGTGACTCGACAAGGTAAAATACAACAAATAAAGCCATGAACAATAAAACAGCCAAAAAACAGAGTGAATGCAATGCCAGCCAACCATTGTATATACTAATTCACACTGAGAGCCACAGCTCAGTGATAAAGATGCTATCCTTTCTCTGAGGAAACAATCCCTGGCACCTCAAGGTAAGGCTGAGAGGGAACCCTATTTGAAAACTTGGGGACCCATGGCCAGTCTTTGGCAATACATACCTGAACAGATTCAATTTCCTAAGTTCCTATGCATCCTAGAACCCGCTCACCACCCCTGAAACTAAGAGGAAGGACAGGATCTCTCCACGTCTTCAACACCTGTCAACCCTTTAGCTAGATTGAAATAAAAGTGGCTTTGTTATTCACCCACTTAATGGCAGACCAACTCTGTGTTACAAATACGTCTGTGAATGTGACGTGAAGGCTGGCAACCCTGCCATGTAGATGACAGCAGTGCCTGGAGACAGTCAGGTCGTGTATCCCCAACAGTGACCAGAGAAGGAATGGCTGCTGGGAGGAGTGCAGAGAGAAGAAACACCGTGATGCATTTGCAGCAGCACAACTGGACTCCTTCATCTGCCCCAGCTGCAATAAAACATGTCTCTTCTGCATTGGTCTGCACTGCCACAGCAAGCGCTGTAACCTTTGGAGGTCTTTAAGCAGAGGCTTGACAAACATATGTCAGGAGTGCTCTGATGGTGTTTCCTGCTTGGCAGGGGGTTGGACTCGATGGCTCTTGTGGTCTCTTCCAACTCTATGATTCTATGAGCAGTCTTCCATCGTTTCCTTGATACAGATGGAAGCCAACAACAACAACGACAAGTGTTTGCTCCAAAATTGTTCTTTTTAGCTAGTTCATCCATATAATCTTGCGGGGGGGGGGGAGGGACAGAAATTGAGTTTCTCACTCCAGAATTAAACTGTGTGGTTTTAAACTTGCTTGCTTAGAAAATTTCTGCACGGGGCTTTCTTCTTCTTCTTCTTCTTTTGCTGATTTAACAAAGTATTAGATTTCTTGCTCCTCTAAACCCTTTATCGCTTTTTCAAGCTTCCCACTTGCCGATATGAAACACACCAAGGTCAGATTCTACATGTTAACCTCATTTTAAGCACCGCTTTGGCTCTGTGTCCTTGAAACTAGGACTTAATGGCAACCTTGTTAGCTATGAAGCAATGCCGTTGGGAAGCCAATAGGACTGATATCAAGCGAGAGCGAAGCCAGCCCAACAGAAGTGGAGAGAAATTAACAGGATGCAGTCTACTTAATTCTTTCCAACATCAAAGACCGACTGAAGATTATTTTGATAAAACTGAAAGGCAGTATTGGATAAAGATTTAATCAGCCAGCCTTACAAGTAAGTGTTCATTCTCCAGTGCAGACATTCATTTTCTTACTGCATTTTTAAAAAGAAAACTGGTCACACTATTCATACCTTAGGGCAAATTGCTTTGCAAAAGTGTGTATATAGGGAGAAATTGGCACTATGATGCTGGCTAATTTTCATGAGCCCCACCCCCTGCAATAAACTGGCAAACTGATATGAATATGTCAGGAAAAGAACTTTAGATTGTAAAAATAGAAAAATTAGGGAAGCTGAAATTGACAAGATTGGCCCATCTGTGTACTTTACAACATTGTATTCCTTCCTTGCCAAGAATGGTACTTGGCTTTAATTCTGGAGTTCTAACAAGTTATTGTTAGCTTCATCCCATTCCCTGCTTTCCAGGAGCCCTCGGTACCCCAGATCAGGGGGTCTCTCAGTCAGGGGCAGACCTTGGTAATGTGCCACCCTGTGAGAGGCCAACATTTGACACCCTCCCCACAGCCCTTGCAGCATCAGCTTAAGCTGGGTAAACAAGGTAGGGCCCTAGAGCCTTCATGTATCGTTCTCAATGCCCAGTAAGTGGTTGTCCGGCTTTGGGAAGGAGGCAGAAGGACTCTAAGACCCTGCCAGAGCCTGTTGAGGTTTGTGAGAAACTGCAGCTTTGAAGAGGACAATTAGTGAGTTGGCAAGAAGCCAAGTTAAGCAAGAGTACTGAGAAAGTATGCTTGGAGATAGGGAAGCCTATAAACAGGTGATGATTGGCTAAAAGTTTTCCCTTATAAGCAGCAGCTTGGTGTTGGTATTCAGAGGTTGGTGTGTAGAGTTTGAATCGAGTCTGTGTATATAGTAACTTGTACAAAGCTGTGCTATACTCTGTATATAATAAAAGCAAATACAAATCAAGTTACTGTTCAGCACATTATGTTCCTGAGTCGTCATCCTGGACTACACGGACTAAGCAGGCAGTAGCAGAGAGTTTTGGTTGAGATCCATCAACAGAGCCCTCATGCCCTCTTCCCAAAGCCAGGCAAGCGCCTACTGGGCTTTGAGAAGACACCCTGCTCAGCTGCATATCTAGTGCCTCTGCACCGCTCACGCTGCCCTAAACCCACCCCTATCCCAAATAGTTCCAAGTACCTCTTTTATCACTCTGTTTGTTTTGTTTTATATACACCGTGTCTCCTCCTGCCTTCTCTCATATGGGTCTTCTGAATCCCCCGGCTGTATGCTTTTTCAGTCTTCTCCCTCTTTCTGGCTTGCTAATAGGACTGACAACTCTAGACCCTTCTGTCCTAGACTCTAGAACCCTTCTGTGGTGTTACTCTTCCTCCTTCCCAAGATCCTTGCCCTCACGCAGGCAGACAAAATTCATTGGGTAGCCTACCTCTTTTCTGCCACTCCAATTCCCCTCCTCATTCTCCTCCCTGCCTGGACCCAGAGAGCAAGCTCTCAGACTGGCCTTTTATCTTCCGGAGGATGCTCTCAGCATCCTCATCTACTTCAGGCTCCCATTTCTCAGCTATGTGTGGGCTCAGCTGCTGAGTCAAGCGGGGAGTGCCAGCATCTGCTGGAATCCATTCACAGTTACGTAGAATCACAGAACTGTAGAGTTGATAGGGATCCCAAGGATCACATAGTCCTGCAATCACAACTAAAGAATCCCTGTCAGTCGCCCATCCAACTTCTGTTTAAAAGCCTCCAGTTAAGGCTAGTCAATCACCTTCTGAGTGAGGTAGTCTATTCCACTATTGAACAGCTCTTCCTGTCGGAAAATTCTTCCTAGCGTTCAGTAAGTGGGTACATATATACAGTGGATGCTCGGGTTGTGAACGTGGTCCGTGCGGGATGCACGTTTGCAACCTGCAGCGTTCACAACCCGCAGTGGCACATCTGCAACCCGCAAAGCGCGATGTCAGAGAACTGCCATCAGCTCAGAGGCGAGAGATGGAAGGGCAGTTGTGTTATAGGGAGCCTCTGAAAATCTTGCGAAGCAGTTCCTCTTCCGGCGAGGAGGGAAGCCCCACCTCCGGTGGAGAAGAAGTGAAGGAGCCAGAGGATGCTAGGGAGAGCCTTAACACTGAGCCTGACCAAGCCGGAGAGGTGGGAAGTGCGCCCTTGCCAGCGCCCATTCTGTGCAGTAGTCTTTGGCGCAGGGAGGGTCGGAAAAGGCTGGGGGTGACATGACTTTTATGCTGGGGGAGGTACAAAAACTAACCACTCCCAGATTCTGCTAGTGAGTGAGCCAGACATGAGCTTACGACGCTCTTCACTGTAAATAGTTTGCACCAAGAATAAAGCCTGTAAAAGACAGGTTGGAGTCCCGCCTGGTTACTCTCGAGCAACCAGCACAGCCTTGACACGCGATTTAGCACTTCTGCGCATGTGCAACTGCTGAAACCCGGAAGCAACCCGTTCCAGTACTTCCGGGTTTCGGCAGGTCCATAACCCAAAAAAACGCAACCTGAAGCGTCTGTAACCCAAGGTATGACTGTACAAAGATGGGTGCCACAATTTTGTAGCCGTGGAGGAAAAGTGCAGAACACTGTATGGCCACTTCCTAAGACTTCAGTTTCTAGAAACAGATGTGGAAACATATAAGACTGGGTAGTGGGAGTTTTAAACTATCATCCCTCCAGAGCTTTGTCAGAAACGACTTCTGCCAGGAACATCTGGGAAACAGACTGCCTACGTGCCCAGCTGAGAAGATGTTCTTCCCCAAAAGGAGAAAAACATTTGGGCCTAGTTGCTAAGCAGCACACTTCAAGGTGAGAAGAGAGAGATATCATCCCCTATGGTCACCATAGAGACTTTGAAGAACAGCAGTTAGAACACTCACGGCATCTATAATATCTGGACTTCTGACATTTTACACCATCATCCCCCTAGAGACTCCACCACTCACCATTGCCTTAAAAAAAATCTCATTGTATGGAGTTAGTTAGCTGGAGTTAGTATTCTTCTGAGTACCATTTACTGGGAACCACAAGTGTCCTGCTTGGAGGATTCCTATAGGCTGACCACTGCGAGAACGAGGTTGGACCAGATAGGCTCTTGGCCTAATCCAGCAGGGCTGTTCTTATGTTCTTATAAGAGTGGTATAATAAGATTTCCAGTGTTTGGAAGGCAGTGCTTCAAAGTCCTTATACCTTCCCATGAGAAGCTAAACAGCAGAATATGGCTTTTAAAAAGCCCTGCAGAATCAATCATGTTCAATTAGAACAGCTAAGATAAAGGTCAAGCACAATATGGATGTGAAATTCCAGGGCCACATTAAAATTATGCATTTCACAGCTCCACTAGAAAACACAGCCTGTGCATTGCTAGTTCACAAAATGAAATTTCCTCTGTATGCAAGCATACAAATTACTTTGACACTAGCAAAAATGTAAACATGCTAAAGCTGCAATCCTATACCCACATTCCTGAGAGTAAGTCTCCATTGGTTGTAATGGGGCCTACCTCTCTATAAGACATTCTAGTCTCTCAGCCTTGCTCTGTGCTAGCTTATCAAATTTATGAATGAAATACTTTTATTTGTCTCTTCTTCCCACCCAGTCACATTTTTTTTTTCTAACAAGTGAGTGGAACTGGCAGGTAATGCATCAAGAACAATAAACTAAACTTCCCAGTATCACCTTAGAGACCAACTAAGTTTGAAGCTGTCTGCGGACAAAAGCCGGCTCCCTCGGCCTATAGAGCGAGAAGAGTGCCACAACCCCAGAGTTGTCCACAACCAGACCAAACAGTCAGGGGTACCTTTACCTTTAAGTTTGTTATTGGTGTGAGCTTTCATGTGCATGCACACTTCTTCAGATAGTAAGGTGCTCCTGGAAGGAATTTTTTTTTATTTTGTTTCGACTACAGCAAACCAACACGGCTACCTACCTGTAACTAAAACTAAACTTTGTTTTATTCACATGTTTTTCTCTTACGCTGGTACGCAACCATAATAAATTTTGGTGATGATGATGATGATGAAACAAACTAAGCCTTAATAGAATTATAACAGACCAACCCAGACTCTGTGATCATCATCTGAGACCCTTCTTTGTGGGCCTCCTCCACAGGAGGTCTGGAGGTCTGCAACATGAGAAGAACAGGCCTTTTCTGTGGTGGCTCCACACTTGTGAAATGCCCTCCCTAGGGAGGTTCTCCTGGCACCTTCATTGCATATCTTTAGGAACCAGGTGAAAATGTTCCTCTGTAACCAGGTCTTGGGCTGATTAAACAATCTATGGCCATTTAAATGTTTTTGTGGAAGTGGGGTTATTGATTTGCTTTTGTCTGTTTGTTTTGTTATGTATTATGTGGTCTTACTTTGTAATTTCATGTTGTGAACTGCCCTGTGACTGGAATGACTGGAAAGACGAGAAACCAAAATGGGCAGATACGTAAGTTCCTATACACTTGCAAAAATCAGCCTGCAAAAGCAAGTTCCATTGAATTCATTAGGGATTATTGCTAGGTACATAGAGCTGGGATGGCAGTCTCAGGGAGCAATTGTGTGCACAAGAAGCTGGTTTAAAGAAAGGCGGTGTAAGTGAAACTGGGGTGTAAATTTATAGTGGATCCAAACACTGTTCAAGAGCTGGGCTGCTGCTGCTGCTTTGCCTAAGCTTGGAAGAGAGAAAACAAGCCTTTGAAATAAAAGTAACTCGCAGCTTACACACATTTAACTTGTGTGCATTCAGCTGTACGTGCTTGGCAAAATGTTTTCTTTTTTAAATTAAAAAGGGGCAGAAAGGGAACTGGAAACCGCCCAACAGACTTTGCAGTCCCACCCATAATTGAACCCAATGTGGTTGGATTGTATGGGATTTCAGCTGTAAGAGCTATCCCAGGAACATAACCCCTGTGAAAATGGAGAGTTACCTGTAGTGTTATATACAGTATATGCTGGCTTGGCAGGTCACATGGCTGAGCTGAATGGTCTCAGGATCCAGCCCAAGTCCTACCCCTCTAGTCCCACACCCAGAACACCACTTTCTGGGGAACTTACACCTGCCTTGGTTCAGCCAGCTTCAGCTCAGCTAGCCGAGCCCTGGCTTAGACAGAATGAGCAACTTACACCAGTGTATCTTTGGCTGAGCTGGGGTCTTAATGCTGGCTGAGCCTGGCTGAGCTGGAAATCAGGCAGCTGAGCCGGCAATGAGCTATATCCTAAGCTGCTCACCCTGCTGGATCTTGCCATAGGATTGCCCTCTCATTTATCCACTGGATTTCACACTTGCTGGACGTTCCAGCACTGTTCCCAACTCCAAAGAGTATCGACTTGTATTTTAAAATGCATTGAGAAATGCAGATTTTAAGAGAAAAGGCAAACTAAGCAGTTTATACGCAGATTTTATGAAACAAATCAAGAAATGGCTGTTTCAACTCTATGCAGCGTAACAGGGCTAGCAGACTCTAGCGGCAAAATCTGAAGAACGGTCAGGACAAATCTCAATTTATTTAAGAATGCAAGAATCCTGCTGGATTAAGCCAAGGGCCCATGTAATCAAGCATCCTGTTCCTTTAGTGACCAGTCTGAGGCTTAAGGGACACTGCCTGTGATTCTCTGGAGCATGTTAAGCTACTCTTTTGCCATTTGGGCACTTAGGGATCAGTTACAAAGATGTGTCCAGCTTCAATAAGGCCACATATAATTGAAGAAGAAGAGAAGAAGAAGAAGAAGAAGAAGAAGAAGAAGAAGAAGAAGAAGAAGAAGAGGAGGAGGAGGAGTAGTAGTAGTAGTAGTTTGGATTTAATATCCCACTTTATAACTACCTGAAGGAGTCTCAAAGCGGCTAACATTCTCCTTTCCCTTCCTCCCCCACAACAAACACTCTGTGAGGTGAGTGGGGCTGAGAGACTTCAGAGAAGTGTGACTGGCCCAAGGTCACCCAGCAGCTGCATGTGGAGGAGCGGAGACGCGAACCCGGTTCACCAGATTACGAGTCTACCGCTCTTAACCAACACACCACACTAGCCTAAGTGAAAGAGTCAATGTTTTGTACATTGATGGTCCCAGATTCAGTGTCCCTGGCACCTCTCAGCAGAGGAAGGAAAGATCTCTGGCTTCAGATGCTAAGTGTCAGGGACCATGCGGAGGAGGGTGGCACTGAGTAGGAATGGTGGGAGCCTCCCCCTCCCCCTGCTCCTAATCAGGATCCTGAATCTTCCCAGGAGTAGGGGAACAGCATAGATTCAGAACAGCGGTTTGCAGAGGGACATAGTTCAGAAGACAGAAGTTGGGAAGAACTGGGAGTTGAACAGTTAGGAGAAGAAGAACTGGGAGAGAGAGAGAGAGAGTTCACAGACTCAATGTTGCTAATCAGCCCAAGGTCTAGGAGAGCAAATAAACTGGCAGCACAGAAAGCACAGTGGTTGCGAGATCAGGTTGCAAGATGCGGTAGTGATGTGGGTGACTAGGGGGGAACCCTTAATTGGGAGCACCTTCATTCTGAGGAATGGATGCTTTCTTCTCTTGCTGTGATCATTAAAATCTCTAACTGGTAAGAGACTCCTTTCACTTTGTTCTGCTTATCTACTGCCAAAGGGAGGGGTGAGGAGGAAGCCAAGTCCCTGATGCCTGACACTAAGGCACTGGTGCCAATCCGAATAAACAGCACAGGCTTGGCTATGTGTATTCATATGAGAGAAGCCAACAGAGCTTTGATGAGATCTTGGATAAGATCTATACCATTTCTCGGGGGATCTGGGCACATCCCTACTGCAAAGGAAGCCTTTGAGAATGGTGTTAGCCTGGATAAAACTGCCTGTAACAAATGCATTCTAAATATTATTTGACTTCTGCTGCACACTGTCTGGTGATTTACATGACATTTAGCAACTTGTGTGTAGAAATGTAACAATGACCTTTACCGCCAGCCTTTCCATCTGAGAATCAATAGATGGTTTTACACTAATCCATAAATGTAATCTCTTTTCGAGTGAGAGGAGGGGCGGTGGCCGGAGTGCAGAAGGGTAGCAAGGAGTGATATAAATAAATGGAAGGAAGGACAGTTACACATAGACACTTCTTGGGGCAGAAATATTATCCCTTGCCCAAGGCTAGCCCTACCATTAGGCAGAGTTGGACAACTGCCTCAAGTGGAAGCAGCCTCCTCATCAGTTCCTCCAGCCATCCCTCTCTGCTTGAGGATCATAGACTCATAGAATTGCAGAGTTGGAAGGGAACCCAAGGGTCATCTAGTCCAACCCCCATCAAAGGGTGTCCTATCTAGGAATAGATAAATCTCTCTCTCCTTTTGTTTCTCTCAGTTTATCATTTTTTCTCATTCGTAACATCAGGTAAAGGGACCCCTGACCATTAGGTCCAGTCATGGCTGACTGGGGTTGCGGCACTCATCTCGCTTTACTGGCCGAGGGAGCTGGCGTACAGCTTCCGGGTCATGTGGCCAGCATGACTAAGCTGCTATTGGCGAGCCAGAGCAGCGCACGGAAACACCATTTACCTTCCCGCTGGAACGGTACCTATTTATCTACTTGCACTTTGACGTGCTTTCAAACTGCTAGGTTGGCAGGAGCAGGGACTGAGCAACGGGAGCTCACCCCATCACAGGGATTCGAACCGCCAACCTTCTGATCGGCAAGTCCTAGGCTCTGTGTTTTAACCCACAGCACCACCCGTGTCCCTTTACCACTGTGGTGTTGTTGTTGTTGTTGTTGTTGTTATTATTATTATCATGAAAATTCATCAGCAAATTTCTCCTGCTGTATGTTTGGATGAAAATTTGCCTATTTTAAACATTTCATTGCAGAACAATTTTCCTACGATAATACACTGTGAAATATCATTTTCAGTAATATATGCATCTCTGAGCATACTTTATCCTCTGAGTACATGCATATTTGTACACATTATGTTGCTAAATAACTGCACTGCAAAATTCAGAGAAGTGCCCATTTTGAAAAGATGGCTGTGTTTTGGTCCTTGCATTGTTTTGGGAAGAGCTAATTACATGGGTGTGCATTAAAATGAAAAGGTAATCAGGTTTCTCCTCTATGCCTTGGAAAGTGGAATAATTTATATGAATACCCTCCTCCCTAAAATGTATTGATGACTGATTTGGGTGTTATGGGTGGGGTTGTTATTTATAATAATAATAATAATAATAATAATAATAATAATAATAATAATAGTGTTCTTATATGTTGCAATCTGCCCTGGTACCATACGGTGAAGATCAGATAAATAATAATAATAGTATTATTAAAATGTGTATACCACCTTACACCTGATGATCACAGGGTGGTTTACAGTATAAAAACACAAAAAGAATAACAACAATAGTAATAGCAAAAACAAATGAACCAATAACCCCTTGTCACAATCACATTTTAAAGGCCACAGAACAGATTGTTTAATCAGCTGAAGGCCTGGTTACAGAGGAACATTTTTGCCCAGTGCCTAAAGATATGTAACGATGGCGCCAGGCGAGCCTCCCTGGGGAGAGCATTCCACAAGAGGGAGCCACCACAAAAAAGGCCCCTTCGCGTGTTGTCACCCTCCAGGCCTTCCACAGAGGAGGCATGCAAAGAAGGACCTCAGATGATGATTGCAGAGTCAGCTGGGTTCATGCCGGCAGAGGCAGTCCTTAATTATGATAATACTTCTGCAACTAATTAAAACAAAATGTGCCATCTCAGCATAGCGTGTGAGGTTCTGCACCCCATGAACTCATCTAACTTTATGTAGCAATTTCTACTAGCAGCAATAAAATAGCATTTTTGGTGTTTCTGTACCATACCAATATGACTATTTTCTACATTCACTCTCCGGAATGCTCCAGGGTATGCAATTACACCAATTATTATTATTATTATTATTATTATTATTATTATTATTATTAAAGACCTTCTTTCCAGAGGTGACAGTTGTGGCTAATGCAGACAACAAATATATTAATGCTTCATTTTTTAAACAAACAAACAAACAAACAAACAAAAACAAACCCCTTCCCATTCATAAAGGTAAAGGTACCCCTGCCCGTACGGGCCAGGCTTGACAGACTCTAGGGTTGTGCGCCCATCTCACTCAAGAGGCCAGGGGCCAGCGCTGTCCAGAGACACTTCTGGGTCACGTGGCCAGCGTGACATCGCTGCTCTGGCGAGCCAGAGCCGCACACGGAAACACCGTTTACCTTCCCGCTAGTAAGCGGTCCCTATTTATCTACTTGCACCCAGAAGTGCTTTCGAACTGCTAGGTTGGCAGGCGCTGGGACCGAGCAACGGGAGCGCACCCCGCCGCGGGGATTCGAACCGCCGACCTTTCGATCGGCAAGCCCTATGAGCTGAGGCTTTTACCCACAGCGCCACCCGCGTCCCATTCATAGTATAATGCAAAAACAAGCAAAGAACATAAAATGTCTCAATTCTTCTAAATTTGCCCACAAATACGGGGGGTGGGGGCGGTGTCAGTTGTGATTGTGATAAGAGGGACTCTATAAATGGTCCAGTTTTTGCTACGGTTACAATTAAGGTAGCTGTAGAAAGCACATGGAGTAATTGAGAGACTGTAACCCCAAAATAGTTATTTTTACATGCATACGTACATCAATACCTAATTTTCTTTGTGTAGTGCCCACCCTCCACCCCACAGTTAAAGTCATGCTCAAGGTGGCTTACAACATAAAAAATACCTAATTACAAACCTAACAAAAGTAGTCATAAGCAATAATGAAAACATAAAAAATACGCAATCACACCAAGATCTAAAATAAAGATACAAAACACCCACAGAACAGCAACAACCCCCACCCAACAAAAAATCCCAAACACCACCCTAGCCCTAGAATCTGTTTAGTAGTATCATAGAATCATAGAATTGTAGAGTTGGAAGGGACCCGAGGGTCATCTAGACCAACCCCTGCGCTGCAGGAATCTTCATACCCTCCAACGTTTCTCTGATGAAAAAAGGGACGTGTCATCACATAATGATAATTTTATGATTTATACCCCACACATCTTACTGGGCTGCCCCAGCCACTCTGGGCACCTTCCAACATATATAAAACATAATAAAACATTAAACATGGTATGAATGAATTTATTATTTCGGTCACAGACCAGTTCCAGCCTACATACAATATCAAAGAAGTCATAAAACACGATAGGGATACATTTGAATTTGCAATTAGGTATAACAGGGACAATACAGCTATAGCAAGCTAAAAATATATATAAATTAAAACTTAGTCACTAACATATAACCTAAAATTATAATTGAAGGCCTTAATCATTATGATAGCACAGCTTGTTGTTGTTGTTGTTGTTGTTGTTGTTGTTGTTGTTGTTGTTATTATTATTAATTTATTTGTACCCCACCCATCTGGTTGAGTTTCTCCAGCCACTCTGCATGGCTTCCAACAAAGATTAAAAATAATCATTTACTTTTATTTTAAGTTTTATGGCAATTGCACAGAATTTGGCTACCCTTAACGTGATCTCAGGATCCTTGTCCTCTACCAGGGGTTTTAGACCTTGAAGACTAAAATATATTCCGTATACATGATTGCCTTCAGATGGCTCAGGGGTCAGATGACTCCACACCTTCCAACATTTCTCCAATGAAAATAGGGACATCCTAAGGAAAAGTGGGACATTCCGGGATCATATCAGAAACTGGGACGGCTTCTCTAAGTCAGGGATAACCCCCAGAAAACAGGGATTCTTGGAGGATCTGAATCTTTCGGCCCATGGGGAGCTTGAACCCACAACCCTGAGATTAAGAGTCTCATGCTTGACTAACTGAGCTACAGTAGCCATGGAGTCAGTCAGAGCCCCACCATTAACAATCACTTTATGCATCCATCAGAGAACATCTGCAAACATCACTACACGACAAACTCCTGCCAGGTTTATCCTAGTGTAACTCTTGCGAATTCCCCCCAGGACATTCTGGGCTCTCTCTTTTGTACGGCGGTGTGAGAGATGGGAATTACAAAATACAGTTCTCGAGAGAGAGAGAGAAGGAACCAAAACCTGCCTTAGTTTGATGTGTTGCAAGGGTGACTCCAGGAAAATAAACTCATTTTTGAAGATTAAAGGAGTGGCAAAAAGAAAAGCAGGGTTGTGCACTGAATTTGGGTGAATCTTGAATTAAAGGGACCAATTTGGGGGATCTGGTGGTGGGCTGAATTGGGTGGAGGAAGCTGTGTATCACTGCCAGTCAGGTGGGATATCCCAGGGCTGTCAGGGGACAGAGCATCAGGCAGGAAGGAGAGGCACACAAGAAGGTCAAGACCTACATGATTTGTGTTTACGTCTTCCCAGGAGAAGGCAAGAACCTGCCACTCTCCTTGCCTGGTGTGTCATCCCTGAAACTGCATCCAGCAGGGACAATGCCTCTATGCAACAACTGTGGAATTTACCACCTTGCTCTTAGTCAGTAGGCGGGGAAGGAAACACAAAGTCTCCTTCTTTCCTCCGATTCTAGTGATGCATTGAATTGTGAGTCCAGTCATACCTCATGTTACATCCGCTTCATGTTACGTTCTTTCAGGTTACGTCCCGTGGCCACCCGGAAGTACCGGAGAGGGTTACTTCCGGGTTTTGCCGCTCGTGCATGCGCAGAAGCGCAAAATAATATTTTTTATATATACCCCGCCCTTGCTAGCCAAGGCCGGGCTCAGGGTAGCTAACAAGCAATAATAAAATCAGATTGAATGAATACAACTTAAAAACAAAATTAAAATACAACATTAAAATATTGAAACCTCATCGCAGGAGGAGAAAGGAAAAGAAAAAAGAAAGAGGGGGAGGGAATCAAATTGGCTCCAAGCCAAATGCCAGGTGGAACAACTGTCTTACAGGCCCTGCGGAAAGAAATCAGATCCTGCAGGGCCCTGTTCTCATGAGGCAGAGCGTTCCACCAAGCAGGAGCCAGTGTTGAAAAGGCCCTGGCTCTGGTTGAGGCTAATCTAACTTCCTTAGGGCCCGGGACCACTAGGGTGTTACTATTTATGGACCTTGAGGCTCTCCGTGGGGCATACCGGGAGAGGTGGTCCCATAGGTACAAGGGTCCTAGGCCGTGAAGGGCTTTAAAGGTCAAAACCAGCACCTTAAATCTGACCCTGTACTTCACTGGGAGCCAGTGCAGCTGGAAAAGCACTGGGTGAATATGCTCCCATGGCAGAGACCCCGTGAGGACCCTCGCTGCTGCATTCTGCACCCGCTGGAGTTTCTGGGACAGCTTCAAGGGCAGCCCCTGTTCTCAACCAGAGGTACCACTGTATGTGTGTGTTTTAAGCCCACCTCCAAACTAATTCATGACCAGATCTGAGCTCCCTGGGTTGGCCCAGGATGGATCGGCTTGATTGTGAGTGTACCAAGAATGCATGATTTTTTTTATGAGGCATCATGTTAATATAATAAATAGGACTGGGCTGCAAACAGCACTGATGAAAAATGGCATGAAAGCAAATTCACAGATTTCATGTGCTAACTGAAAGATAATTGCTGTGACTAGAGTCTCATTCCAAGGGTTCTGGCCGATGTTAGTCTTGATCAGAGTAGGCCCATTGAAATGTACATGACTAGCTAAAGCCCAATAATTTGAGTAGGTCTTAATTGAATGCAACCCTTGGGCTGTTATCAAAATGTAATATGCTATTTCAAAGCACACAGGGCTGTATCAGATATTACAGTAAAACACACTTTGGTGTTACATGAATAAGCCTCAAAGAGCCTCAGGATTGTACTCCTCTCCCCTGGCGCATGATGATTCCCAACCCCCCAAAAGGAACACACAAAACTGTTCTATGCAGGCCAAATATTTTCCCCATATCTCACAAAAAATTGTGTATTCTGACTGGCAGCAGTTCCCCAGATCTTAGGCAGTTGTCTTTCTGCCTGCAAAGCATGGACTGTATCATTGTGCTATGGCCCCTCCTTTTTTGTAGGCTAAACTATGGTTTGCACTTGCCTGGAACCAGGATCAAACCCTCCATGCCAAACTATGGTTTACTGCAATGACAAGAAATCAGGACGATTGTCACACACAAGGGAGGGAAGTATGATCAGGAGATTCTTCATGTCTCACTCAAGTAATGCTAAAGTAAACCATGGTTTGCACGAAATCTTCACTTTCCGTCCTCGTGAATTGCAGTGTCTGTCTGATCCAAATGCCTGAAGCATGAAGGTTAAGGATACTGCAAAGCAGGACTTTTGCTTTCTTTGTCTGGCTGAGGAGCCAAGTATTTAGTTAGTTAGTTAGTTTCCTTGGAATGCTTTTATTCCAGTGTATGGATGTATAATGCTTAATAACCACAGTACTTGCTTGGTTGTTTAATGGCATCAGGTTTCTGATCAATATGAAAGAAACCATCCATTATTCACAAGCTGGTAGTGCTTGAACACAAATCTAACAACAGACGGCAGGCCAATAGCAATGACCACGTGACCCATGTTGGTCACTTGCAATTCTTTCACAAGTCGAACCTTTGCAAATAGCCAACTATGTGTTTTAGCAATCTTCTTATAAAGATTCAAGCTCCCCACCACACACACAAAATGTAAACATGAATTGCTTTTCAAATTGGCAAGTGTCTATGTAAAGGTAAAGGGACCCCTGACCATTAGGTCCAGTCGTGACCAACTCTGGGGTTGCGGCGCTCATCTCGCTTTATTGGCCGAGGGAGCCGGCGTACAGCTTCCGGGTCATGTGGTCAGCATGACTAAGCCTCTTCTGGTGAAGCAGAGCAGCGCACAGAAATGCCATTTACCTTCCCGCCGGAGTGGTACCTATTTATCTACTTGCATTTTGACGTGCTTTCGAACTGCTAGGTTGGCAGGAGCAGGGACTGAGCAACAGGAGCTCACCCCGTTGCGGGGATTTGAACCGCTGACCTTCTGATCGGCAAGTCCTAGGCTCTGTGGTTTAACCCACAGCGCTACCCCGCGTCCCGTGTCTATGTACCTGTGTACAAAATGTTTTTTTCCTTTATGTGAAATGCAAAGGAAACAAGCAAGCTAACTAACAAAAAGGATTATCATGGCCCAATGGTCAACTGCCCTTCCATCAAAATATAACGGGACATAATTAAACTTAACCCCCCCCCCCCAGCTGCATGATCCATATGCCTGAAATGTGGTGAGCCCTTAACACCTCTTGCATTCTGGGACTATTTACTATCATCAATCAGAATCTGAGTTGGTCCGTTAGCCGAACGCCCTGCTTCCCTCTCAGTCACTTCCCATCCTTTACTGACCCTTTATTGACATTTTAGTCAAAAACATGAAGCAGCAGCAGCGAGAAAAAAGTTAATGCAATTCTAGGCTGCATCAAGAGAAGTATAATGTCCAGATCAAGGGAAGTAATAGCAACAATGTTCTGCCTTGGTCAAATGCCACTTGGAGTACTGTGGTGCACAGTTTAGGAAGGATATTGACAAGCTAGAACATGTGCAGAAGAGGATAACCAAGATGATCAAGGATCTAGAAACCAAGCCTTATGAGGAACAGTTGAGGGAGTTGGTATGTTTTCCTGGAAAATAGGAGACTAAGAAATGATATTTAGGACATCTCCAAATATCTGGAGGGCTGTCCCAGGCTTGGTTTCTGCTGCTCCGGATGGTAGGACATGAACTAATGGATTCAATTGAAAAGAAATGGAATTCCAGCTAAACATTAAGAAAACAAAGCTTTCTGGTGGTAAGAGCTATTCAGCCATGGAAACACTGGGGTTGGGTGGCCATCTGTCAGGGATTCTTGAGGTGTGACTGCTGCATTGCAGGGGGTTGGAATAGATGGCCTTCCCAGCTCTACAATTGTGTGCTTTATCGCCAACCCTGTTTACAAGGGAATACAGGCAGTGACGATTTTGCACAGGGGTTTTGTTCCTGGCACATAAGCCCACTCCTCCCCATTGTGCCCCATTCTGCCCTTGTTCTGCTCTCATTCTAACCTCTTCTGGGTCCCAAAGGACCTGCGTGTCGTTGGTCTCGCATCAATTGGACATGCACAAAATGGCCACCGCCTGTACATTCAAGAAAATTCAGTGGCAATTACTTGACAATAAGATTAATATTACCCTCATGAACTCAGTCAGGTAAAGCAGGTGGACAACAAGAGAACAATTCTCCTCATCAGGGGACTTCAGGAATTTCACAGGTTCTGATTGGTCCCCAGCCCAATATTCCATTTGGCTGCATCAAATTTAGGAACATGGGAAGCTGCCTTACATAGAGTCAGACAGTTGGTTCATTTGCCTAAGCCAGGGGTCAGCAAGCTTACTGGACGATGGGCCGGTCCACGCTCCGTCCGTCTTCCAGGTCAGAGGAGCGCCCGTGAGTGTGTGCACACACTATTTCAAGGGCTCCTCTGACCTGGATGTACACCGGAAATCGCGTGTGCACATGTGCATGGGCGCTTCTCCGTCCTGCATGCATGCGCACACACTATTTCCGGTGTACATCCAGGTTGGAGGAGCACCCGTACGCATGCGCACAGGCACCATCAACCCAGAAGTTGGTCCCCACGCCGCGCCGGTAAGAGCGGGCGGCAGGGGTCAGCATGGGCCAGATAGATGAGCCCCATGGGCCGCTACCAGCCCATAGGCCTTAGGTTGCCGACCCCTGGCCTAAGCACTGTCATGTGTCTCCAGGAGTTCAGGCAGGATTCTTTCCGAATTCTACCTGGAGATGCTGAGGATTGATCTTGGGCAAAGTAGATTGTATACCACTCAGCCCAAGGTCTTCTGGGTCAACTCTGCTGGTTTCTCTTGCTGGTAGTGAAGCATTGCTGGAGGCCTTGGTTTTGTGGTTTTTGATCTCACTTGAACTCTCATCTATTCTGTGGATAGTAAGCCTAGTTTGTACTTATCTGGGCTTCGGTGACAGCTAGAAACCTACACTAGATAGAGGCCATCAACCCAACCCAACCTGTAAATCTATGTATGTTTAGGGTTGATATGCACCACATGCACAAAAGGAGAAATTATAATAATTAGTACTCAATATTTGCAGGAGACACAAAACAGCTACAGGTGAAATGCTCCACGCTGCTATTTTTCTATGCTAGAAAATCTTACATGTTGAATTTATGCCCATTGAGTAGTCCTTAAAAATCACTGGAAACCTGTCTAAACAAGGTGGCAAGCATAGAGGTGGCAGCTGATGTTTTGACCGGGCTCCTGAAAGCATTCTAGTGAAATTAACATCCACCAAAGTCATACCAGGAGGGTTGGAACAGAAACGCAAGGGATCCAAGTGAATCCATGCTGGAGGCAGTGCCATTTTCATATTTTCTTTTTTGTGGCATGCCAAAGTGCTGCAGAGAAGCCCTCTTGGGTTCTTCTGAAAGTGGAATCCTGACATTAAGAGCTAAGAACTAAAAGATAATAGCCCTCCTGTGTTCTTTCCAAATGGTCGCCCATAACCTAGTTTGATTTTGCTGAGCCAATTATTCCACACTAGTCAAATGACAGGTGTTTTAGCAGGCTGTTGTGTTGAGTGGGGTGGTGGTGGGGAGACAGAAGATGAGCACAACGTCTCCCACTGCAGTTAACAAACCCTACATCACAAACAGGTTTTTGTTGCCTCTCTGTGCTGTCTGGCATCTGCTTGAGCTGTCTGGACTGACAGCTTAAAATGCTGAAGAATAGCTTTTTTTAAAAAAAGAAGTCACTTCCTGTGGGGCAGCTGCGAAATGGCATATTCTTAAAAATGTATTACAGTAGTTAAATTCTGAAAATCAATGTTTTTAATAATGACTTTGATAGTGGGGTGTGTTGGAGTGTGTTTCACCCTGCTGTGGGCATGAGAGCTTTAATGAACCGTTTAAAACACATAAAGGCACACACACAACTCTATTATTGCATTATATATTTTGGTAAGCCCCGCTGTTTAAGTTGCTAGTCTTGTAGATGCTATGACAGTACTTGTTTATTGTCTCAAATGAGCGAGGGAGAGAGGGGGAGAGAGAGACAGAGAGAGTATTGCTTGCACACACTAAATATATTTAAATTTCCCATGGCAAAGAGACTGAGGGTTTTGCTGGCAGCAGCAATGAAATCAGAGTGCTAAGAAATAAGTCGTTGCCACACAGGCACAATGGAGTGGTGTTTTTTTCCAGTTGAATTACAAACTTAGCTAACAAAATTAGTTCAAAAATAAAATTGATGAGGTATGTTTAGGGGGGAAGGGTAAAAACAGGCCAAAATGAATCAAACAAAATTAAATGAGCTTTGTTTCCAGATATCACAAATAAGGAGAGCCAAGCCTTAACCATAGTTTAAAAATTGGGTGTGCTATGCATGCCCTCATCCTAGTTTTTAAGAGTTTTTCATATGTGCATAAGTTCCTTGTGTCTTCTTACACAATAAATAATGCCTGCAGCACAGCCATTGCTATACAGAGAAAGAATACTAAGGGGTGCACAATTATTTAATCAAATTCAGCTCGTTATTTTCCCCTTGTGCAAAATTCAGCTGTCCGCTTCCCATCAATACACACAGTGCTATGTGATATTTGCATGGGTCATCAAAAGTCTCCTTTCTGCTCCCTTGTTTCCTTAGCAGCTTATTGGCCCTCCCATTTCCAAATTATGAAGGATTCTCCTGTCTTCACCACATTACTGACTCTTCACTACCAACACTTAGAATGTTTGCGAACGTTCAATGACAATGCGCTAACCAGAAGATAAAGTAAGCTGCAGACAACAGAGGCTAGTTTCAGTCTTATGGGGTTAACATTTTAATCCCTCAACTCCAAATCTAGGAATTGCAGATATACAGCAAAGGAACATATATACCTGCGTGACTTGGTTCATGTCAATTCTTAGTCCACTTGAGCAACACAGGCTCAGCCTGTGGCGGGTATATTCACTCTGAGCTTGGCTCTACTGTCAAGCTTTAGCCAGTTGAGTCTAAAATGTTGATCTCTAGCTCAACAACGTTGCAATTGATTTCAACTCTAATGCAAATCATCTTCCCCATGCACATAATATTTAAACATGCAACGTTTACTTTTCGTCAGGTTAGTCTTTTTTATGGGGCTGCCTAACGTGTGGAGGCCCTGAAGGTTGTGATATGAGAACAGGACTTTTTAGTGGTGGCTCCCTAGTTGTAGAATGTTCTCTGTGGGGTGGTTTGCCTGGTACCATCATTACATATCTTTAGTCAGCAGACAAAAAAATTCCTTTTTAACCAGGCTTTTGAATATTTATGGCTTTTTCTGTGGGGGTGGGATGTTTTAATGTAGCTTGTTTTATTTTTTCTCTTTTCTGGTTTTAATGTATGCCTGTGTTTGGAGATCTTTTGCTTAAAACATTGTAACTCACTTTGCCCATGGCAAAAGTGACTAATAAATGTTTAATAATAATAATAATAATAATAATAATAATAATAATAATAATATCAACATACCAACCCCATCCCCCCTGCTCAGAGATCAACACTTAGTCTTTAATATGTTGTATTTGCCTGTGTTCTCCAGACGCAGTTACACAACATTATATTTCATTTTATTTTCTAGCAACAGAAGCAATTACTTCCCCTATAAACAATTCTTTGCTTACTGATTCATTACTTCAAATTTCTAATCCACTCTTCCTCCCCAAAGGCAGCACAGGACGAGTCAAAATAAGGCGAATAATACATAAGAGCAATTTATAACAACATTATGCCATACAGCAAACAGCAGTTAAAACACACAGTGTAGAAAATGCATAAAACTATTGCTCTAAAGCCTGCAGTTTTGGGGGGTTTCCCCCCAAAAGTCTTTACATGTTTTCTGAATGCCAGCAATATTTTGTTTATTCCTCTCTTTTCTGCCTTTGTCAATGCACGCTGCTGATTTCTGACAAGAGTGGAAGTAATCTGCATTTTTCTCTTTTTAGGTTTCCTGTAAGCTTGCTGTGTAATGCCATTGAAGGGCAGAGACTGTTTCAATATACAAAAAGGATGGCAGTGAGCCAAGCAGAGTTCTGAGCTAGCTCTGAGCCTGAGAATGGTTAACAAGAAATTTGGTGCCAAAAGGTTGCCAAAAGATTGAAGACTGTTCACAGGCTCTCACATGTCAGGCAGCAGATTGGTTTCTGTGTGAGTTTGTGTTTATGATGGAGCTCACTTTTATTCAACCTGGTCACCATCTCTAGTCACATGGCTCTTCACAGGGTCTCTGCCATGGGAGCATATTCACCCAGTGCTTTTCCAGCTGCACTGGCTCCCAGTGAAGTACAGGGTCAGATTTAAGGTGCTGCTTTTGACCTTTAAAGCCCTTCACAGTCTAGGACCCTCGTACCTACAGGACCGCCTCTCCCGGTATGCCCCATGGAGGACCTTAAGGTCCATAAATAGCAACACCCTAGTGGTCCCGGGCCCTAAGGAAGTTAGATTAGCTTCAACCAGAGCCAGGGCCTTTTCAACACTGGCTCCAGCTCTGCCTCACGAGACCAGGGCCCTGCAGGATCTGATTTCTTTCCGCAGGGCCTGTAAGACAGAGTTGTTCCGCCTGGCTTGGAGCCAATTTGATTCCCTCCCCCTCTTTCTTTTTTCTTTTCCTTCTCCTCCTGCGATGAGGCTACATTTTAATATTTTAATGTTTCAATATTTTAATGTTGTATTTTAATTTTGTTTTTAAGTTGTAATCATTCAACTTGTTTTTATTATTGCTTGTTAGCCACCCTGAGCCCGGCCTTGGCTGGGGAGGGCGGGGTATAAATAAAAATTATTATTATTATTATTAGTCAAAACTGTGCAGGAATGTGATCAGTGACTGGCTGGCTGTGGTTAAGGACCCAACAAAAGCCTGCTGGATCAAGCCAAAAGCTCATCTTGTTCAGCATGCCAGTGGGAAGCATACGGGTCTGGTGCTCAGAAACACAGACAGCAGAATACAACCATCATCCTTAGTAATCACTGATAGCCTTATCCTTTGTGGATTTGTCTAAACTTGGTGGCCATAACTGCCTTTTGTGGGAGGCAAATTCTGTAGTTTGTGTGCTGTGTACTTCCCTATTGCCTGTCCCAAATCTTCCAAAATTCAACTTTGCTAGAAATAATAATAATAATAATAATAATAATAATAATAATAATAATAATTTATTTATACACTACCCATCTGGCTGGGTTTCCCCAGCCACTCTGGGCAGCTCACAACAGAATATTAAAAACATGATAAAACATAAATAGGGCTGCCTTCAGATGTCTTCTAAAAGTCAGATAGTTGTTTATTTCCTTGACGTCTGATGGGAGGGCGTTCCACAGGGTGGGTGCCACCACTGAGAAGGCCCTCTGCCTGATTCCCTGTAGCTTCACTTCTTGCAGAGAGGGAATTACCAGAAGGCCCTCGGAGCTGGACCTCAGTGTCTGGGCTGAACGATGGGGGTGGAGACGCTCCTTCAGGTATACTGGCCTGAGTCTGTTTAGGGCTTTAAAGGTCAGCACCAACATTCTACTCAGAAACGTACTGGGAGCCAATGTAGGTCTTTCAGGACTGGTGTTATATGGTCTTGGCGGCCACTCCGATATATCCATGAATTCTAGTCTTGTGAGAGAAGGAGAAAATCTTTTCTCTACCCACTTTTTCCACAATGCACAATTTTATTCTCCTCTATCATGAATCCACTTAACTTACCCTTTCTCTAAAAACTAAAAAGCCCCAACTGTTGTAAACTTTCCTCCATCTCCTTGATAGTTTTGGTTGCCAGTGGTTCAGTGAGCTAGCTGACCTTGCTGATATCAGCAGCCAGCAGTCAGGGGGTCGAAGAAGCCAGCCATTCTGCAGCTCTGTGGTTGCATGTTGCTGAGCGAGAAAGGCCTGGTACAGTTGTACCTCGGGTTAAGTACTTAATTCATTCTGGAGGTCTGTTCTTAACCTGAAACTGTTCTTAACTTGAAGCACCACTTTAGCTAATGGGGCCTCCTGCTGCTGCCGCGCCACCGGAGCACGATTTCTGTTCTCATCCTGAAGCAAAGTTCTTAACCCGAGGTACTATTTCTGGGTTAGTGGAGTCTGTAACCTGAAGCGTATGTAACCCGAGGTACCACTGTATAGCATACCGTTCATCAGACCATACAGAACATCCCATTGGGCCAAACCAGATGTGACATGGAAGAATGGTAAATAAGCTCTCCTGTATTTTAAAGGAATAATAGCACTCCATAGCTATTGACTAGGGCGGGTCAAAGATGCTCCATTTTCCTTGTGCCATTTTTGTCTCCTGATGAAAACTGCCTTTCCCACAGTTGTGAATGAATAGCTCTGGGGGATGTAAGAAGCTGTTGTTTTCCTTTCTTCCCTGCGTTTGTTGCACACAAAACTGTTTACATTCTGCTGCAGTTCATCTTCCCCATCACCAAGTATGTTATTTGTCTTGCTCAGGGGTCTGCAAACTTTTCCGCTGGTGGGCCAGATCGCCTGCACGTGGGAGTGCGCAAACCCCATGCACGTGAGAGTGCGCATGCGCACAAGCCCCCTGCTCTTCCCCTGCTAGCTTTCGGAGCCATGGCGGGGGAGGAGATGGTGTCTGGGGCTTCCGATTGGCTGCAGGAGTTTCCTGCAGCCAACAGGAAGCTGTGGCCGCGTCCCAGAAGTCAGTCCCCACGCAGAGCTAAACCAACACACTGCGCTGGTTTAGCTCCATCCGGGGACTGACAGAGCGGGTGCCAAGGGCCATATCCGGCCTGCGGACCGTAGTTTACCGACCCCTGGTCTTGCTTCTGCTGTGGTGAGAGGACGTAATTAACAATGTAGCTTATGTAAGTTACTGTCAGTGCAGTATTTTACCCCGTTCATTTCAATGCAAAGGAAATATAATGCAAATGGACGTGTGTGTGATTCATTACATATTGTTTGTGGACTGAAGGCAGCGACAAAAACAACAACACCAAATACTGATTATATTCATTGGACCAATTTACATTCCAGGCATGGAATGAATAAACGAGCACTGGCAAATTCTGCTCCCGTTGCTATTTGAATTCTCCAACGTCCCTATTTAGCACTCAAGTCCTAATCTGTATTTTCCTCCTTCCCCATTGCAAAAATACAGAAGATACATAAAAAAAGTTTCTTTTCCCTTCTGAAGGAAAAGGGAAAATCCCACTACACATGCAAAACCAGCTTCACAATTCTTTGCATCTCTGCCCAAGTGTACCCTTGAATTGCAGACTCTGCTGATTAATCCCCCCCATCACTGCATCAATGATTAATCTACCAATTAAAACTTGTGACCTAAAAGTAACCTATTAACCATGCTGAAATCTGTCATCTTAACAGTTGTTGAGTGAACTGCCCAATGATCACAGAGAAAAGCCTGGCTTCCATTTTGTGCTGTTCCAGTCTGTTGGCTGGTTTATGGCTTGAAACCACCCCACTGTTCCACTGGGCAAACAGCTCATTAATTCGAGGCTGAAATTAGTCTTTTCCTTGGCTACAGTCTTGCACTGGCTTCCCAGCCGCAACCAAATGCCAGGGCTCACAATGTGCTAGCAAGTGCCCAAACCTAATTTTGAAAAGATGCTGCACAGTATAATGCAGTAGCATGGTGGCATGTGGTGGCAGGATACCCTGACAGGCAAAGAAGAAGAAGAAGATAGACTGACAAAAGGCAGGGAGTTGCTAAGCATGTTGGCACCATAAAGAACCATACAATTGTAGAGTTGGAAGGCTCCATGAGTTTCATCTAATCCTAATTCCTCAGAAGGTGGTAGAATCTCCTTCACTGGAGGCTTTTAAGCAGAGGCTGGCTACAGTGCATGAATCGCAGCTAAAGAATTCCACCCAGCCTCTGCTTAAAAGCCTCCAGTGAAGGAGATTCTACCACCTTCTGAGGAAGTCTGTTAGTCTGTTCTGCTGTTAAACAGCTCTTACCATCTGAAAGTTCTTCCTAATGTTTACCCAGGACCTTTTCTTGTTATCTGAAAATAAGCCCTTCAGATATAGTTGTTGTTGTTGTTAATTTATACCCCGCCCATCTGGCTGGTTTTCCCCAGCCACTCTGGGCTGCTCCCAATAGAAAATCAAAAACACGATAAATACATTAAACATTAAAAACTTCCCAAAACAGGACTGCCTTCAAATGTTTTCCAAAAGTTAAGTCGTTGTTTATTTCCTTGACATCTGATGGGAGGGCGTTCCACAGGGTGGGTGCCACTACCGAGAAGGCCCTATGTCTGGTTCCCTGTTGCCTCACTTCTTGCCGCCCTGAGCCCAGCCTTGGCTGGGGAGGGTGGGGTATAAAGAAAAATTATTATTATTATTATTATTATTATTATTATTATTATTATTATTATTGAGGGAATTGCCAGAAGGCCCTCAGAGCTGAACCTCAGTGTCCGGACTGAATGAAAGGGATGGAGACACTCATAGAATCATAGAGGTGGAAGAGACCACAAGGGCCATCGAGTCCAACCCCCTGCCAAGCAGGAAACACCATCAGAGCACTCCTGACATATGGTTGTCAAGCCTCTGCTTAAAGACCTCCAAAGAAGGAGACTCCACCACACTCCTTGGCAGCAAATTCCACTGTCAAACAGCTCTTACTGTCAGGAAGTTCTTCCTCATGTTTAGGTGGAATCTTCTTTCTTGTAGTTTGGATCCATTGCTCCGTGTCCGCTTCTCTGGAGCAGCAGAAAACAACCTCTCTCCCTCCTCTATGTGACATCCTTTTATATATTTGAACCGGGCTATTATATCACCCCTTAACCTCCTCTTCTCCAGGCTAAACATGCCCAGCTCCCTTAGCTGTTCCTCATAAGGCATCGTTTCCAGGCCTTTGACCATTTTGGTTGCCCTCCTCTGGACACGTTCCAGTTTGTCAGTGTCCTTCTTGAACTGTGGTGCCTTCATATCTCCTCTCAGTCTCCTCTTCTCCAGGTTAACATACCCAAATCCTGCAGCTGTTCCTCACAAGGCTTGCTTTCCAAACCCTTTGTCATCTTGGCTACCCTCCTAATCACACATTCCAGCTTGTTGATACCCTTCTTAACCTGCAGTTTGCTTAAGCTCACATTCAAGATGCAGCACTTCACACGCTAAGACGTTTGCCAATATTGGTGCTGGAGTCATGCTTGCAAGGCAACAGGGACTGGCTTCAGCAGCCATGTGAACATCGATGGATCAACACATGTCTGCTCTGTACACAAAAAGTGGAAGTCGTTGCACTTTCTCTTTCCTTTCCGCTTAGCACATGTTGCTCTGAAAGGTCTGATGACATCCCTGGCTGGACCTTCAGGTTGAAGAGCTGGATGGGGACGCAAGAATCCCACCAGCTTCCAAGTAACAGCTGCTGGCATGCCAAGGAGTAGGCAGAAGAGGGACAGAGCCAACTTAGAGCCCTGTTGTGATCATGCCCTCGGTCCTTACACTTCTGCACACAACCTCCAGCATCTCTGGTTGAAGCAGAGCTCAAAGCTGCCGTGAAATAAAACATTTTACAAGCACAGAAGCAGGGCTTTTCCAACGCATGTGAGAAGCAGCACAGAGCCTCAGTTTATTTCTGTAGAACATGAAGCTTTATGCACATACCCTTAGGTGGAAGAGATGCTCCCCCGCCCTCCTTTTTGCATTTTATTCCTCACCAGCTCCCCCTCATCCGGCAACCCCCCTCCAGCCCTCTGTTCAATGCCAGTCGATGGCCTAACCCTATTACTTCAGAATAATAATTGCCTGGCAGCCCAGCTTCTTCTCCTTCTCTAAGTTGCTTGCTGTTGGCTAGCTCTTGGCTGCAGGCCTTTCTGAAGAGCATCCCTTATGCATAGTTCTATTTGCCTGGCTGACTCATGCTTTGAAATTCCCCCTCCCTTCTTCTCCCGGGCACACAGCCCAGTAATCTGAGGCTCAAATTAGTCTTCCTGGCTGCTGTGTGAGAGCTGGCTTTCCCCTACTCAAGCCCTTTTCTCCTAGGCTGGCTGTTCAGCAAATATATCTTCTGGCAGGCTTCCTTCCTACTTAAGTGTGGTGGCTGGTGCACTAACCAGCTAGCTTATTGGCTTAGGGTCTGACTGCAGTCCAGGTTGTGTCACTTGGTGGAACTGATAGCACACACTGCCGTTGGATTATTTCAGCCCTACTTAGCTAGCAATTATCCAGGATCCCACAACATGCCATTAATGCGGCTTATCGAAGGCTGATTTTTATCTGGATCTCCAACCCTCCATTCTGCCCACCCACCAAGATGGCTGGCGGCTTTCCCAATCTGAATTTTATATACAGTGTCTTTTTTGGGTTGTTTTTTTCTCAAGCAGCCTTCAGAATCTCACCTTTTCCAAGGGTTCCAAACTGACAGCCACAAGGCTGTTCTGTAAATCTCCTTTGGCACATTTATGGGTTATACACAAAAAAGGAAAACCACTTCAGAGAATGCAGTTTCAGCCCATCATTAGCACCTCGGGAATTCACAAACACACCTGCCTAGAAAATAAATGCTCCTCTCATTGCAGGCAAAGTACTGCGCTATGGACCCTTCAGCATCCGAGACCAGCCCAGAAAATTGCAACGTGTGGGTTTGGCAAAAGAGCAGAGAAGACCTCATCCACTCACACTTGTTGATTCCTTTGTCATATTTATGGAGGCTGCTATGTGCCCATCACCACCACGTAAGCAATTAACAGAATTAAGTGACAAGACTCAGGATCTGCAGGAGAAGAACTGAGATAGTAACAAAGGAAGCTAGGTAAAGGGTAAAGGTAAAGGGACCCCTGACCATTAGGTCCAGTTGTGGCTGACTCTGGGTTTGTGGTGCTCATCTCGCTTTATTGGCCAAGGGAGCAGGCGTACAGCTTCTGGGTCATGTGGCCAGCATGACTAAGCCGCTTCTGGCAAATCAGAGCAGCGCACAGAAATGCCGTTTACCTTCCCGCTGGAGCGGTACCTATTTATCTACTTTCACTGGCGTGCTTTCGAATTGCTAGGTTGGCAGGAGCAGGGACTGAGCAACAGGAGCTCACCCCGTTGCGGGGATTCGAACCACCAACCTTCTGATTGGCAAGCCCTAGGCTCTGTGGTTTAGACCACAGCGCCACCCGCGTCCCAACAAAGGAAGCTACCATACAGCAAATTAGTCATTTGCTTTTCCTAGCTCAGTACTGTTTACACTGGCAGTGGCTCCAGGGTTCCATAGGATCATGGAATTGTAGAGTTGGAAGGGACCTTAAGGGTCATCTAGTTCAGGGGTAGTCAACCTTTTTATACCTACTGCCCACTAATGCATCTTTCTTGATGGTAAAATTTCCTTACTACCCACCAGTGCTCGATGGAAGGAGGATTCATCTTGTGCCATAGAACCCCCTACCACCCACCTAGAATCCTGAAATGCCTACTAGTGGGTGGTAGGGACCAGGTTGACAACCCCTGATCTAGTTCAACCCCCTGCAATGCAGGAATCTCAACTAAAGCATCCATAGCAGATGGCCATGCAACCTCTGCTCAAAATCCTCAGGTAGAGGTTCTGAAGCTAGAACGTTCTGCATGCAAAGCCGATGTTCTCCCACAGAGCTACATCACTGGAGGCAGGAAGTCACAGCAAAGAGACACTTCTTATTTCAGCTTGCAAACCAAGCTTTGTTTACCTCCACCTGCGTTGGATGTAGCTAAAGAATGACCTTCCCTGTCACGTACAGCATGTTCTAAGGTCCATCAAAACATCTAAGGTGGATGTTGGCCCCAGAGATACTCAGAGATTCAAAAAATGAGATTCCTGTCCTGAGCCCTGGCACAACCACCACACTATACCCAAGGACACTGCAAAATTGCGAGACGGCTGGACATTGTGCCAGTTGCAGGATAAAATGGCTGTTTGGTAAATTCCTGAACAGCGTGCATTGTTGACAGACACCAGTCACAACAACCTACAATGAGCTCAAGATTAAAAATGGCCCCTGAGGCATTACGGTCTTTAGCTAATCAATTTCACCACACTTAGTAATTCAGGGAATGGCAGCAAAAAATATGATTTTTCACCATGGCAGCCCCTAAATTGTGGAACTCCCTCCCGACACATATGTGTCTAGAACCTTCCCTGCATAGCTTCTACCTTATTCTGAACAAACGCCTCTTTACTCTGGCCTTCAACAGTTAAGGCATTTTTGTAGGATCCACCTCTTTGGTTTCGATTAGTCTATGCTATATTGCTTTTAGCTGCAACTGCTTTACTTGAAAACAAGCTGTTTTACTTGTTTTTAATTACAGAATTGTATTGTTATAATCTGCTCTCTCTCTCTCACACACACACGTATATGTATATAATAAAATAAATATATAAATATATAAATAATGGGTCATCCATTTGCTAATGAGTTAGCATGCTCTTTAAGGATGATGTTTTCTTTCAATGCACCCTCCCAAAGTAACACCTACCATCAATAATAATAAGGATAAATTATTGTCCTCTCAGAATGTGTCATCTTGTTAATTAATTCTTTCCCATGAGAAGTAATGAACCAAACCTGCGCACAATTAGCTGACAAAGTACCTCTGAGCAAGTGGGTGTGGAGAGCTCAGAATATCCATTTGTGCCGGGCTCTTTGAACCAAAGGGGCATCATCTGCTGGCCTTGAATAAATATTTTCATTTTCACTTATCCAAAAGCTCATCCTACACTCGATTAGGACCCTGGTAGAGAAACATGCCCGACTGGCATGCTCTCTCTCTCCTGGTCATTCATCAGGAGCTTCAAAAGCTTTCTTCTGCCCGAATATTACAGTGACCAATGCCAACAGACATCGGCACACTTAGGGATCTGCTGTGTGTTCGCAGTTTGCGTAACAGACCTCAGCAACTCAGCATTTTGGCTAATCTACTTTATTTACATATAAACACACACGGAGCACTGCAACATGGCTCCCTCTCTCTCTAGCATCAGACAGCAAAGAGAAAGAACAAAGGACAATAGTCCAACTTCACGGAACACAGTAACACAAACATCCTGTCTCCGTCACTTCCCACTCTGCAAAGTCAAAACATACACCATCATGTGATAGACAACAATCCCATGACTGCAATCATGGAGCAGGAATTCTAACGGAAATTTCAACTAAACATTTAGAAATTTCTATATGGAGGCTAAGGTGTTTGGAAGGAAATAGGGGGGAATGGGTATTCCTGCAAACCTTTGTCGTTTGGAAGTGGATTCTTCAAGAAGTGCAAGTTATGGAGATGGTGTGAGAAAATTCACACACCGGCTGAAATTAGGGCTGCCAACTTATTTTGCTTCTCATTTGTTTACTTACTTCCTCCACTGTTGGAGACACTATATACCCTCCAACATTTCTCAACCATGAAAATAGGGATGTCCTATTCCATATCGTCCAACATTTCTCTGATGAAAATAGGCTCATCCATACCCTCCAACATTTCTCCAATGAAAATAGGGATGTTCTAAGGAAATGTGAGACATTCTGGGATCAAATCAGAAACCAGGATGGCTTCTGTAAATCTGGGACTGTCCCATGAAAATGGGGACACTTGGAGGGTCTGACAAAGCATTCATGACCAGCATTCATGACCAGCAAGAGTATTAAAAGAACTGGCAGATGTGATCTCAGAACCACTGGCAGTCATCTTTGAGAATTCCTGGAGAACAGGCGAAGTCCCGGCAGACTGGAGGAGGGCAAATGTTGTCCCTATTTTCAAAAAGGGGAAAAGAGAGGACCCAAATAATTACCGCCCAGTCAGTCTAACATCAATACCAGGGAAGATTCTGGAGCAGATCATTAAGCAAACAATCTGTGAGCACCTAGAAAGGAATGCTGTGATCACCAATAGTCAGCATGGATTTCTGAAAAATAAGTCATGTCAGACTAACCTGATCTCATTTTTTGACAGAATTACAAGCCTGGTAGATGAAGGGAATGCAGTGGATGTAGTCTACCTTGATTTCAGCAAGGCATTTGACAAGGTGCCCCATGATATTCTTGTAAAGAAGCTGGTAAAATGCGGTCTTGACTATGCTACCACTCAGTGGGTTTGTAACTGGCTGACTGACCGGACCCAAAGGGTGCTCATCAATGGTTCCTCTTCATCCTGGAGAAGAGTGACTAGTGGGGTGCCACAGGGTTCTGTCTTGGGCCCGGTCTTATTCAACATCTTTATCAACGACTTGGATGATGGACTCAAGGGCATCCTGATCAAATTTGCAGATGACACCAAACTGGGAGGGGTGGCTAACACCCCAGAAGACAGGATCACACTTCAAAACGACCTTGACAGATTAGAGAACTGGGCCAAAACAAACAAGATGAATTTTAACAGGGAGAAATGTAAAGTATTGCACTTGGGCAAAAAAAATGAGAGGCACAAATACAAGATGGGTGACACCTGGCTTGAGAGCAGTACATGTGAAAAGGATCTAGGAGTCTTGGTTGACCACAAACTTAACATGAGCCAACAGTGTGACGCGGCAGCTAAAAAAGCCAATGCAATTCTGGGCTGCATCAATAGGAGTATAGCATCTAGATCAAGGGAAGTTATAGTGCCACTGTATTCTGCTCTGGTCAGACCTCACCTGGAGTACTGTGTCCAGTTCTGGGCACCACAGTTCAAGAAGGACACTGACAAACTAGAACGTGTACAGAGGAGGGCAACCAAAATGGTCAAAGGCCTGGAAACAATGCCTTATGAGGATCGGCTAAGGGAGCTGGGCATGTTTAGCCTGGAGAGGAGGAGGTTAAGGGGTGATATGATAGCCATGTTCAAATATATAAAAGGATGTCACATAGAGGAGGGAGAAAGGTTGTTTTCTGCTGCTCCAGAGAAGCGGACACGGAGCAATGGATACAAACTACAAGAAAGAAGATTCCACCTAAACATTAGGAAGAACTTCCTGACAGTAAGAGCTGTTCGACAGTGGAATTTGCTGCCAAGGAGTGTGGTGGAGTCTCCTTCTTTGGAGGTCTTTAAGCAGAGGCTTGACAACCATATGTCAGGAGTGCTCTGATGGTGTTTCCTGCTTGGCAGGGGGTTGGACTCGATGACCCTTGTGGTCTCTTCCAACTCTATGATTCTATGATTCTATGATTCTATGATTCTATGATTTATGACACTGTGCTTTACAGCAGCCCTTTGCTCAACCAACAGATTAGACATTTGTGCATTAAAAAAATATATATTCCAGTCAGGAATAACTCATTATTGAGGAAATGTTAACTAGCAAAGCCATGAAGCTGAATGCTAAGTTACTGAATTCAAGCTTCTTGTAATAATTGTGATCACGCTTTTTCAGCATGATGCTCAACCATTTCTTGAAATCTTTCGTGGGACTTCCGCAATGGCAAAAGACAGCTTATAATATTGGTGAGTCTAATTTGTCAGAGTGTATCTGATGGGGATATGAAACTGTTCTTTACTGAGGCCCAATAATGTATCAAAATGGGGTGATTTGCCTGGTTTTACTCCTCCCTGAACCGGATAATAAAGGTTAATAAAGCGGATTAGGGTCTTTACAAATACTTGTGCCTTCCAGCTTCTCTGTTAGTCTGTAATCTATTTTTTTCTTTGTTTCTCTACTCTAAATCCACACCTGTTGTAAGATGTGAGTCTGTCTATATACTGCCTGAAGAGCTGAACCCCTCCAGCTGATTTGGGGGT
This sequence comes from Podarcis tiliguerta, assembly GCF_965153285.1. Classification (NCBI taxonomy): domain Eukaryota; kingdom Metazoa; phylum Chordata; class Lepidosauria; order Squamata; family Lacertidae; genus Podarcis; species Podarcis tiliguerta. Next base: position 13,850,258 of record NC_139536.1, on the reverse strand, counting down.
GGAGGTGGGGTGGGGTTGCTGTTTTGTTTTGCTACAGCAGAGTAGCAGAGGATTTTTGTTTGAAGTCAAAAGCTCTGCTTGGGGGTCGGGGAGCATCAATTCAGCGCTGTGCAGCAGTTTACAGGCAGCCTTAAGGACAGCCTCACCCTGCAATGCCTATTGGAGTGCTTCCTGTTCTGGCTGGTGTGCAGTTGCTAATTAAAAAATGCACATTGAAAAATGAACAGGTATGAATGCACAACATTCACCCAGCTATCTCTCTCTTTTTTTTAAAGTAAGAAAGAATAAGAGACAACCCCTGCCCCTCACATCTTGGAAATACAAAGTTAATATGGACTTGGAGTTTTTTTGTTGGCCTTGTAAAAATACTGGATTATAGAGGAAAGTGAGTCCCTCTTACTTCCCCTACAAAAGTTGCTGCAATTTGGCAGGCTTAATTCATTTTGGCAGGCTTAAACCACTCTGGATGCTCTCCCGTGTCTGCAAATTTCATCTGCTTCTGCCAAAACGGAAAGTCTATAGCCAGACTTAGATGCCCCATTAGAGTGAATGAGAGACACAGAGCTTCATTTTACCCAAAGTGTATTGGAACCCAAATCACATATTAAAGCAGACAGAGCACAGAGCTGTTTATACACACATTAGATTTTTTAAAAAATTGTACAGATACAATTTATTCTGTCATTAAAATTAAATCTTGTTTTTCTTCTTCAAGACTGCATATATCAGGCATGGCCCATCACCCTCGACCACTGGTCCTGTTGGCTAGGGATGATGGGAGTTGTAGTCCCAAAACAGCTGGAGGGCCAAGTTTGGCCATATGGCATATATGTTATTCTTGAGAGGTCTCTCTTTCTAGTCACTGACCAGGCCCTGACTTGCTTAGTTTCAGCAAACCCGCTGCATCATTTACCTTCAGAGCTTCCCCTGAGACATTAGGTTGGGTGAGGCTTTCTTGTAATTGATTGTTCTTCTGGCTTTACACAAGTTTTGTTATCTGTTAGCTACGTCTTGACCTTTCCTATAGCTTATTTTCAGTTGGCATCCAGTGCGACAGGTGTTAATTGCTCTGAGCCATTAATAAATACAGCAATTTAAATATTTTAAAAATAATTATGTTTAAAAGTAAATGAAAACCAACACTCACATTCCTAATAAAAGAATTTCTTATGAACAAGTGTGTACACTACTGAAGCTAAATATATTCAGATTTATTCCACATAAACCTCTAATAAAGACCCTTCTAAAAGTAGTGTTGAAAATATCTCCTGACCTACAATATATATATATATATATATATATATATATATATATATATATATATATATTTCTTTCTCCCTGTGCAGTTTTGACTCCTGTTATTGGGCTATATTAATATTATTCTTTGTATGCGGCAACCATGTATTTAATTCTTTTTAATTACCTGACAATGAAGTCCTGTGGGCAGCATTACTTTTGGTTTTTTTCTCCTTACAAAAATATTATACAAGCTGCTCTTAATATTAAAAAAATTTTCACCGTTTGTAGGATGACATCTAGCACATGCTGATGGGAGAGAGGGAAAAAGCTTACTACTGATCTTCTAGCAGTAGTGGTTTGCATTCACATGAGGAGCTGTGGGTTTCAAAGGAGGTGGCCTCTGTCATAGTAAAGTTGCATTGCATTGTGCCAGGGGCTGAACTGAGGATTAAGGGTGGGAGCCACCACCCATCCTTCTCCTGAACCTTCCCAAGGGCAGGAAGAGAGTATTGATTTAGAACAGTGGTTTGCAGAGGAGCATAGTCCACAGGGGGAAAGCTGGGAAATACTGGGTGAGGAACAGCTAGAAGAGGAAACACCAGGAGAGAGACGGCTGACGGATTCAATGTCCTTGGAAAGCATTCCTGACCCCACTTCATTTAAGACAGGCTTTGAGGGATAGAACAGAGACATCAGTGACAACAAGCTCAGATTACCCGATGTAAGATTGCTGTAGATTAATGGGGATGGAGGGGATGAGCCTTGACTGGGAGCAACGCCATTTCTAGAGAAATATGCATTCCTTTGTCTCTCACTGTGATTATTAAAGAAACTAACTGGTAAGAATTTATTTTTCTTAAGGAAATCAGCCCTGAGTGCTCACTGGAAGGACAGATCGTGAAGCTGAGGCTCCAATACTTTGGCCACCTCATGAGAAGAGAAGACTCCCTGGAAAAGACCCTGATGTTGGGAAAGATGGAGGGCACAAGGAGAAGGGGACGACAGAGGATGAGATGGTTAGACAGTGTTCTCGAAGCTACCAACATGAATCTGACCAAACTGTGGGTGGCAGTGGAAGACAGGAGTGCCTGGCGTGCTCTGGTCCATGGGGTCACGAAGAGTCGGACACGACTGAACGACTAAACAACAACAACAACAAGTGGTAAGAATGCTCCTTTCGTTTGATCTGCTTATTTACTGCCACCGGGGGTGGCATCCGATCCCCCAAAGCCTGACACATCACATTTATTGAATTTGTATCCCACCGTTTCTTCTAAGGAGCTCAAGGTGGCATCCATATAGCAGTGTGCAGAAGTAACAGGATGTCCCAGGAGGTATGCTGTCTTTAAGGTACAAAGATTCATGATGTGACAGAGAAGTTACCAAGTCTTATAAAGACCACAGCACCTTCCTCCTGATTCATGTGGGTACGAATAATACTGCCTGACACAGACTTTGTCGTATGGCAAGTGACTATAAGCCATGCCAAATGAATTAATTCCTTCCTTTCTTCCTTCGTTAGAGCTACAAGCTCAGTGGATCAGGGGAATGCTGTGGACATAATATATCTTGATTTCAGTAATGTTTTTGACCAAGTCCCCCATGACATTCTTGTGAGGAAGCTGGTAAAGCTGAGGGTTGAACTGTTAGGTGGATTTGTAGATGATTGACTGACCGAACCCAAAGAGTACTCATTAATGACCCCTAGTCATCCTGGGGGAAAATGACACGTGGCGTGCCGCAGTTTTGTCCTTCGCCTGTTGTTGTTCAAAGTCTTTATAAATGACTTAGACAAATGAATTGAGGGGATGCTCATCAAATTTGCAGAGGACACCAAACTGGGAGGGGTAGTTAATGCTGCAGAAGACAGAATCGGAATTCAAAATGACCTTAACAGTTTGAAGAACTGGGCCCAAACTAACAAAATGAATTTCAGTAGGGACAAATGTAAGGTTCTACACTTAGGCAGGAAGAACCAGATACACAAATATAAGATGGGAGACACCTGTCTTGCTAATTGTACATGTGAAAAAATCTAGAGGTCTTAGTGGACCCCAAGCTTAACATGAGTTGACAGGGTGATGTAACAGCAAAAAAAAAGCTAATACTATTCTAGGCTGCATCAACAGAAGTATAGCATCCCAATCAAGGGAAGTATTAGTACTGCAATATTCTGCCTTGGTCAGACCACACCTGGAATACTGTGTCCAGTTCTGGGCACCACAATTTAAACAGGATATTGACAAGCTAGAACGTGTGCAGAGGAGGACAACCAATATGATCAATGGTATGGAAGCCAGGCCTTATGAGGAATGGTTGAAGAAGCTGGAAAAGAATTGTATTTCTGGAAGGAGGAAATGGACCAGGAGACACACACAGCAACAGTTGAGCCTTCACGTGATTCTGTGTTTTTTTAAAGCCCTAAACTTTTCTCTGTAACAACAACACTTTATTTAAAATCAAGTGAGTTGAAATACTGCCAACAGACACAAAGCCCCACAGTCGTAGACCTACTAAAGTTGTCAGCTGGCCAGGAAAATAAAACGTCTTGGACTACTCTGCCTTTAATGTAACAACAAGGAATCAGATGCTGAAGCTTTTTGCGTGTATGGCATGGAGATAAGCATTACTTGCTTATAATGTCTACATGGCATGGAGATAAGCATTACTTGCTTATAATGTCTACACATCAAGATGCTTTTAGAAGGAAAGGACGGGGAGGGGGATTCAAAGTTGCGCTATGACAATGTTTCACAGGGCTTCCACCGACGGGGTTCATTAGGTGAATCCCACCCAGGAGCTGGTGAAAAGAAGGTGGTTACCCTGAGCATTGCAAAAAACAACAACGATGACACACACATACCCAGGTCATCTGCAGATAGTGCAGGAAACTCTTATCACGTGTGCTGTGTGGCGTCACAAACCAGAATGACCAGTGCCTCAGATTATACTGTGAAATACAGGTGGGTTGAGAACATCGCCAGCTTTCTCTCAGTATCAGCAGATTTCACTTCCTTTTCCCTGCTCTGAGACTCCCCAGGGCTTTTATTGCCAATAATGAGATTAGCTAGCCTACAAATCCACATTAAGTTATCTATGGCGGCTGACAACTTTGCAAGGGTCATCAGCGAATATAATTAAGATGGATGAGTCTAGAATTAGTATCAAGATGATCAATCTTAGATTGGATTTATTCCCAAGTCTTTAGATTTTTTTTCCTGGGGGGAGGGAGGCAGTGTGTAGAAGAGATGCCCACTTGATTAGCCTCCGAACTGGTAAGTTTTCCTCATCAGTGGGCAGTCCATTAAATTATTGACGTTGGTAGATAAGCATGCCTCCCACCTGAATTATCTCATTTTCTTCCCCAGGTCTTACTGTTGTTAAAGGGCTTGCGGGCATCTGAGAGATCCTATGAATCATAGCGCGGTCACCCAAAAGAAAAGGAGATTAGTGGGATTGTTATATCCCTGCTTTCTCCACAGACAACTGAGCATTGAGGAAAAAATAGTGAGCAGAAAAACGGGGTGCTGACAAGATCCAAGATTAGGGCACAAGGTCTGCAAAATGGTACAGTCGAGGGCTGCATTATGCAACATGAACCTGACCATCCTCAGAGGCCTTTCATCATTTTGCTGCCTGAGGCAAAGGGCAAGGTGATGCTCCCAATTCGATATACCAGTCTGGCAGCTGAATCTTACTTCAGTGGTGGCCATAGGGCAGCACCGTAGCTGGGGGGAATAGGCTAGCTTAGGGGGCACATGACAAACTGCATTTCATACACAGCTCTGTCCTTCTTCTGTAACTCACCACTGTTGCCTTCCCCTCAACTTTTTTCTGCCTGCGATGGCTGACACACTCTGTCTAATGGTAGAGCTGGCCCCCTGCCTTTCCCACCATTGGAAGTGAGGGAGATAAGAACTGAGATTAGCTCTTGGTTTTGTTCGTTCATAGACAGATAGATAGAACACTGCATGCATATGAACACTAAAAACAAACAAACAGAGCACAGAGAGGTTATAAGTCATTCATCAGAGGCTTACCCAATAATGCCTATCAACAGTCTTAAGTTCTGTACTAATGTATGTTTTTCTTTCCTATCCTGATCTCCATAAAGTTCAGCCTTTCAAGTTTTTCAATTTCTAAATGCTGTTATATTTCATGACATCCCACAGTTTCATTTCATTGTACTGCTAAGACAGGTTTAAAAAACATAAACAAAAAAACCAACCATTTTTAAATTCTTTACAAGCTGCTGTGAGAGCCATCTGGCCTCAAAAGTGGGATAAAATTAATTTAAAAGGTAAAGGACTCCTGACAGTTAAGTCCAGTTGTGAAGAACTCTGGGGTTGCGGCACTCATCTCGCTTTACTGGTTGAGGTAGCCGGCGTTTGTCTGCAGACAGTTTTTCCAGGTCATGTGGCCAGCATGACCAAGCCGCTTCTGACAAACCAGAGCAGCACACGAAAACACCGTTTACCTTCCCGCCGGAGTGGTGCCTATTTATCTACTTGCACTTTGACGTGCTTTCGAACTGCAAGGTTGGCAGGAGCTGGGAATGAGCAACGGGAGCTCACCCTGTCGCAGGGATTCGAACCACCGACCTTCCGATCGGCAAGCCCTAGGCTCTGTGGTTTAACCCACAGCGCCACCTGTGTACCCCCCCAAAAAAACATAGAAACAATGGCAAAAGCTCCTCATTGGTACACTGAAGAGCTCTTGCCTCTCAAAATAAACAGAATTGGCTTAGATCAGGGACAGCGAACTTGTGGCCTCCAGGTGGTGCTGGAATACAAAGCCCATCATCTCTGATCATTAGCCATACTAATGGGTCCTCATGGGAGTTGGAGTCAAACAATTTCTGGAGAGCCACAGGTTTCTCATCCCTGGGTCAGATGCACCTCAAGTCTGATTAAGTATGTTTAGCTCCTTAGATCTAAAATGTTATCACCTGACGTCAAATCAGGGCTAATTCATGCATCCCTCTATACCCACCCCCACCCCACAGGAATTCCTGATTATTATTTTTGAGTTTGTTCATAGTTTGTTTATACTGTCTGCAAAGCAAATATTATTCTATTTATAACCTTTTATGCCGCTCAACAAAGTACAAAATTAATTGCACAATTGGAAGAAGTTTGAAAAGAGGATAATTGCCTTCCATTCTGCTTACTATTATTTAGCTTTTTTTTCCCCTTCAGAAAAGTGAATCCAAAGTCACTTTCAAGAGCAAATGTTGAAAACAAGAGTAAAAGCAACGTAAAACGCACACCAGTAATATGTACAAAGGAACAGGTCTAGCTCAATCCCTTCCCACTTAAAGACAAGCAGAAAATTAAGGTCCCAAAGCCTGGATGAATGTTTTTGATTGGTGCCTAAAAACAGACAGCGATGGCATTGATACTCAGAGGAAGAATTCAAGGTGTGGATTGGTTTATGTGGGAGAGAGGAAGTCCAATTACAGTGGTGCCTCGCAAGACGAAAAGAATCCGTTCCGCGAGTCTCTTCGTCTAGCGGTTTTTTCGTCTTGCGAAGCAACCCTATTAGCAGATTAGCGCTATTAGCGGTTTAGCGGCTATTAGTGGCTATTAAAGGCTTAAGGGATTAGCGGATTAGCTGCTAAAAGGCTATTAGCAGCTTAGCGCCTTAGAAAAAGGGGGTGGGAAGCGGAAAAAAACCTCAAGAATCGCAAGACATTTTCGTCTTGCGAAGCAAGCCCATAGAGAAATTCGTCCTGCGAAGCACCTCCAAAACAGAAAACCCTTTCGTCTAGCGGGTTTTCCGTCTTGCGAGGCATTCGTCTTGCGGGGCACCACTGTAGTGTGACTAGCATTGGTTTGCTTTAAAACGTGGACCAAACAAAATCCACGAGCATCTCTAGTTAATACATGGACAGAAATTTTAACTCTTCATAGCACTTAATCCCACTACTGGAAAAGGAGTTTCCTCCTCTAAAAGTCCAAATTCCTGTTTAACTTAAAATCTGATTGCCCTGGTATCTGCCTATGGCCAAATCCCTGTTTCTGGCCAGATTCCTGTGTCTTCAGCAAGTGCCTATTGCATGTTTGAAATTGAAAAGGAGCTGTATCTGCTTTGGAGAAGATCCTGGAGAGTGCCAGAGAATCCCAGACCAGTCACCTCACACTAACCTTCCTGGAGGAAGGTTGTGCTTCACTGGAAATAAATATAAATAATTGCTTCATGGGGGTTGCTGCCACAAGATGCAATGCCGGCCACCAATTTAAATGGCTGCAAAAAGGAATTAGGCAAATCCATGAAGTCAATCAATGGCTACCTGATCATGACAGCTGTATATTACCTCCAGGACAAGAGGCAGCCTGCCTCTGAACACCAGTCTTTGGGAAACAGCACTGGGACAGGGCACTTGCCTTTATGTCTCATTTGTGGGTGTCTCAGAAGTACCATATTTTTCGCCCTATAGGATGTACCTTTTCCCCTCCAAAAATTAAGGGTAAATCTGGGTGTGTCCTATGGGACGAATGCAGGCTTTCGCTGAAGTTTGGAGAGCGAGAGGAGTCGGTGCGCACCGACCCCTCTCGCTCTCCAGGCTTCAGGAAGACATCTGCAGCCTAGGCAGCCTTGCGGGAGTTCCTGCAGGGCTGTCTAGGCTGCGGATAGCAGCCTGCTTCCCGGCGCGAGGGGCGCCCTGAAGCAGAGCGTCCCTCGCGCCGGACAGACATCCGCAGCATGGGGAGCCCTGCAGGAGTTCCCCGCAGGGCTCCCCACGCTGCGGATAGCAGCCTGCCGCCGGCGCGAGGGGCACCCTGAAGCAGAGCGCCCCGCGCGCCGGGCAGACATCGGCCAGCCCCACAAGCTCGGGGGACAGCAGGGAGGTGCAGCGCCGCCATCCCGCTGTTCCTTGACCTGGTTCGGTTTCCCCGACCTGGTTTTGGGGGGGAAATAAAGGAAAAAAATGTTTCCTTTATTTCCCCCCCAAAAAACTAGGTGCGTCCTATGGGACGGAGCGTCCTATGGGACGAAAAATAAGGTATCAGGTTAGCCACTGTGAAAAGCAGCTCAAGGAACTAGTTACTGGACCGAGGGAGGTGAACCTATTGCACTCAAGATGTTGCTGGACTGCAGCTCCCTCCCACCCACCCCTGATCATTGGCAATGATAACTGGGGACTGATGGGAATTTGAGCCCAACAGGGATGTAAGAAGTTATCCTTTCCCATTCCACTCTGTATTTGTCACATGCAGCACTGCTTCATTCAGTTCCGCTGAAGTTTGTCTTCCACCAAAAACTATTTTTAATGTATTTTTAATCTCCTGTTGGAAGCCGCCCAGAGTATGCGACAATGGCGGCGAGAGTTCTAATAGCACAAGGATGGAAGACTGAAGAAACCCCAACTAAAGAATCATGGCAAGAAAAATTGACGGACTATGCAGAACTGGCAAAACTGACATACAAGCTACGGGACAAGGATAACTGTGACTTTAAGGATGAATGGGAACCCTTTACAAAGTATTTGAAGACGCAACAAAGCGAACTGGACTCCTTGGCTGGCTTTGAATAAACATTCACAAACTTTTTATTGATAATAATCAGCCTAAATAGTTTGAGGATCTATACAACTGTATAACATACAGAAAACAGCATTTTTAGAGAAATCAAAGACTGGAACTGAGGGAAGTCGGGGGGTGCAGGTGGGTGGGTTCTGTGGGGGGAGGGAGGAAAAATGGGGGGGATAAGGATAATATGTTTCTGGATAATACGTTTTGTTTTAATTTCGAATAAAAAAAGTTTTTTTGTTTTGTTTTTTTTAAAGAAAAGGAAGCTGCCCAGAGTAGCTGGGGAAACCCAGCCATGTGGGCATGGTATAAGTAAGTAAGTAAGTAAGTAAGTAATAAATAAATAAATAAATAAATTTGTCTCAATGTTCACATCATGATGTAAGTTACATAAAATACATGATCATTATGTTATTCTACCCTATTCATTTCAATGCAAGGGAAATTCAATGCAAATGGAGTGGGGTGATGCAGTCAATTAGGTATTGTTTGTGGATTGGTAGCAACAGCAGTGAATACTGTGAATTTCGTGGATTGATATCTGTTCTGGGCATTCCGGACTAATAAGTGAACATTAGCAATTACTGGTCTAGTTTACGTTTTATTTGGAATTCTCTGACATCCCTACCCTAGACAAACACACACACAAGAAAAATAAGTTTAGTTTGCTAGTTTTTGCACTTCTAATTCTTTCTCTTTTTCAACTGCATCGCTGCAAGTAAGTTTGCAAATGTACGAAGGACGGAATTGAAAAGAACGCATAATGTCACAAGTTCACGTCGCCCACCTAGGTGAACTTTAGGGCAGTAGTGAATTGCACGCACTTCAGAACAGACATTGTAGTCTGCTGAAAGAAATTATCTCACTCAGATGAAGCAATTTTACCTATGCTATTCAGTGTGTGATACGCCTGCTGAAGTTAATGGAAAATGCCCCAAGAGCGAAATTTCCCAATAGATTAACATGGGGAAATTAACTACCTGGTGCCTGCCAAGATCTCCCATTAAGTTTCCATTTGACAGCACAATGATCTCTATAAAAGCACAGAAGCAGGAAAAAAACCCCTTCTTGCCAATGGAGGGTTAAAGTGGCCTGCTGTCTTCTTTGCCACCAAGTCTCATCCTAACTCCTTTCTTTTTTTTATTGCATGGCTATAGCCTTTGATGATAGTTATCCTAATATGTTCTGGGAGCTCTGTTGCTATAATGTATTAGCGTAATACATCATCAAAGTGCTGTCGCTTGTAGGATACATTATTGCTTGATGTGGAAATGGATGCCAGGGGCATATTCCAAAGACTTACTTTCTGTAGTTCTGTATTAAATGATCTCCATTTTCTCTCTTTCTCTCCACACCCCCCCTCGCTTTCTTTCAGAAAGATGAGCATTATTCCATATGCAAAGAACTTCTTAACTAAAGTGTCAAGGAACATAGGTTCACCGCATTCAGATGCAGAGCACAGCCTCATTAATCCAGGGCCCTTTATATAATGGGATAAGTATTATGTCACCTGCTTCTTTGCATATTAGGCAACATTTGACTGGTAGAAACTTAACTCGCAAGACAAGAACAAGACGTTTGTAAGAGGGAGCGAGCTCAACAGAGAGTCCAAATTCCTCCTCTGAGGAGAGGTCAAAGTGTTTGGGGCTGTTTTGCTGAGAAACAAAGAGTACACAGTAGACCAGTAGACTTTTTCAGCAGGGGGCCGGTCCACTGTCCCTCAGACCTTGTGGGGGCCCAGACTATATATTTTTTTTGGGAGGGGGGATGAATGAATTCCTATGCCCCACAAATAATCCAGAGATGCATTTTAAATAAAAGCACACATTCTACTCATGTAAGAACACGCTGATTCCTGGACCGTCCGTGGGCCGGATATAGAAGGCAATCGGGCCGGATCCGGCCCCTGGGCCTTAGTTTGCCTACCCATGCAGTAGACATTTCTAAAATGATGTATACAGTGGAGAAAGTGGGTCGAGATAGCCTGTTTGGAGGCAGTGACAGGCGGGATGTGGGCCAATAAACTGAAGGTGAATCATAACAATAAGGAAGAGCTGAGATTCAGTGGTCCCCACTGAAGTGATGGACATGAGGCAGGAGTTGATAATGCAGGTGAGCTGCGCACAGGTGGGCTGCATGCAAGCTGCTGGCCAGCCCTGTGGAGGATCCTTTTATTGACACAAATATGCAAACCAGGCAGACACATTTTGGGCTGTGACCTTTACACATCTTCCGGTTCTGAGATAGTGGGGTGGTTATTTTGGCACCTGTTTCCACCACGCCATTTCCCCCTTGCACAGTGTATGCTGAAGGAGACAAAAGGTCTCAGAGACAAAGGTTACAGACAGGGCACCACAGACTACTGAGACCACAAAAGGTTAGACAGAGGGTACGATGTTCAGACAGATATGGCTTTGTCTGTGAGGGGGAGTGTGGCCCACACCCCAAGGTCACGCGTGCAGGCAGACTGTGTCTGCCTGCGGGTGGGGAGTGTGCTTTCTCTGGACCCCACTCTGCGATCATCCCTACACCCCACATTCAGGAATTAGGGAGAAGGCCTCTTCTGGTGAGACTGCATCCCCCATGAAAGAGTTGGTGCATAGCTTGTGGGTCCTTTTTGCTTCTAAACTGGGAGCCCACATAGGCTAGCAGCACTTTTCTCCAGCTCTGGCTGCTTTGGCAGCCACAAGGCTACATGGCCTCAGTGGCCCATGCCCAAACAGATTGCCACAATCCACTCCACTATCCATGAAAAGCTATCCTTGAAGATGATGTGGAAGCTGCAGCTGGTGCAGAACATTGCAGCCCCAATGTGATGGGAGCAGCAATGTCTGCCAGTGAGCTCCCATACTCAATTCAAGGTTGTGCTTTTAGTATATAAAGTCTTAGATCACTTAGGACTCAAATACTTGATGGAGCACCTTGCCTGCTATTGACTGACCACAGGAAAGTCCCCGTTTGTCTTTTATTTCATAATTATATTTTATTGATTTTCCATCAAAAGAAAATACAAATCACACCACATTACAACTTCTATAAATTATTCTATTTTTAGACTTCCTTCAGCCTCTCTGCCAATCTTCCGAATTATATTTTCTTTAATTACACATTTCTAAATTTTACTATTGCCTTTATGCCTACCCCCCACTTCTATTTTCCTTTTTTACAACATTTCTTATTCTGTTACAGAGCTTCTTTAAATGCCACTAATGTTATTTCATTATCACTTATACATTCCCGAAAGTCCCCGTTTGTCATCCCACCCATAACAGTCTAGAAGGGTGGTGACACAAGACAGGGCATTCTTAGTGGTGGCACCCCATAACTCTGGAACTCTCTTCCAAAATTTTAAGAGCAGTCCAAATACTTTCCCATTTGGCCAGGCATTCAGACGATGGCAACATTATTTCTAGAGTGCAGTCCTACAGGTACTATCGGTAGGTGTTTATTGTACTGCATTTTAGTTTAGTTGCAATGATGTTCTGCTGACATGCCGTTGTTTTACCACTGTTGACGTCCATCGCCCTGTGCTCCAGACTGGAGGGAATGTAAGATCTTAAAAATACTATGTAAATAAATACCTGTGGGTGGTGGGAAACTCATTTTTCCTTAGAATTCTCCAGTGACATAATTTTGAATCAAACTGAGAAGGGTTTGCTTACCACTACAGATTTTTCAAAAAAACCCAGATTATCCTATTTGTTTGTTTTGTATATTTCTAGCTGATCTCATTTACAACACTACAACCCTAAATATTCCAGTTAGAACTAAACCGGGGGAAGAATTAAATAAAGAAAGGGGGGAACTATGTACAATTACAAACAAAATGAACAGGTAAAAAAGAACCATACTTAAAGTGAACTGTACTATAGAATTATTTTTAACTGTTTCTATATGTGGAACTGCTTTCGATAGTTTTAAACATGGGATTGGTGTTAATTGTTTTTACACTTATCCCGTTTAATGCTTGCACCATTGTTTATTTACTTATTTACATAACAACAAAACAAAATAAAACAAAAGACAACTGAAAAATAATATGAATTCAGTGGAGGGGGAAGGGGGGGCTTCGAGGGGGGGATGGATGTCAGGGGTTCAGGAGCAGAGGCACAGGAAATGGAGAGCGAGGGGGAGGAGTCCGAAGGAAATGTCAGCGATGACAGCGGTCCGAGGTCTCTGAGTCTTTCCAGCGAATCGGAAGATTCACAGAAAGAGGCTCCCATGGTCAGGGCAAGGGGGGTGCCTAGGGGGACACCCCAGGAAGAAGGGGCCAGAGGGGACTCAGAGAGCAGCAGCTGGAAATCAGGACCAGCGTCCACACCAGAGTGCAGTAGGGGGGAGGAGTCCCAGGCATCGGGATCAGGCGGCGCGCTGCCAGCAGAAGGACAGGAGGCAGGACTGGCCACGCCTACATCGGGGAGCGAGGAAACGGTCGAGAGGAAGGTTGAAGGCTGGGCGCGCGCGCCAAGTTCAAATGTACAGGAGGGCGGCGCAGTTGGCAGCCCGGATAGGGAGCCAGGTCCCAAAGCCCGCCGAAGAGAGAGGGAGGAGTCAGGGGGGTCAACGTCTGCGTCGGAAGAATCCAGGAAGGAAGGGACCCCGGGGGGTAGCAGGACCCAGAGGAGAAAGGAGAGACGGAAGAGGTGGAGTAAGGCTAGAATCTTAAACTGGTGTACAGGGGGCGGAGATTCAGATGGAGCTTCGCCGGTCTAAACCCTAGACGTAGAGCTGGGGCGCTCCGGCTTGAGAATGGAAACTGTACTTCAATAAAGACTTTTGTACATTACTACCAGCTAGCGTTGGTCCTCTGTGAGCTGGGACCTGGAGCCAGCTCTGACAAGTACGATCAAATCAAAATGCCAAATAGTTCAAAATCAGGAGTAGGGCGGAATGGATATTCAGCTATCAGATTGAAAAGCACAGCTTACATTGAACAGCAAAGGGAATAACTTGTTTACTTGTTTGTTTGACCACCCTTCACCATAAGATCTCAGGGTGGTTCACGTAATAAAACACAGGCTACAAACAAGTAAATAAGAAAACAGCAACAAAAGAAAACAAAACCCTTCCCACAGACACATTTAAAAGGCTGTAGAATAATGATCAGTCAAAGCCCTGGTTGTTTTACAACTGTATGCTTTAGCGTTGTAACCTACCCTGGATACCTTATGATAAAGGGTGGGTAAGAAATCTAATAAAATAAATAAGGAAACAAAACAAATTGCTGGACTGAACATGTTTCTTAATTCTACATTGTCCTGTTTCTGGAAACCCTGGAAGGGAAGAGGAGGAGGAGTTTGGATTTGATATCCCGCCTTTCACTCCCCTTCAGGAGTCTCAAAGTGGCTAACATTCTCCTTTCCCTTCCTCCCCCACAACAAACACTCTGTGAGGTGAGTGGGGCGGAGAGACTTCAAAGAAGTGTGACTGGCCCAAGGTCACCCAGCAGCTGCATGTGGAGGAGCGGAGACGCGAACCCGGTTCCCCAGATTACGAGACTATCGCTCTTAACCACTACACCACACTGGCTCTGGTCTGCTTGCTGGTTTCCAACACACAATCTAGTTGGTCACTGTGAGAACAGAATGCTGGATCAGATGGTCCATTGGCCTGATCCAGCAACCAGCCATCTTACAAATAGTGTACAGCCACTTGGGTTGCATTTTGGTTTTCTTTTTCCAAACAGACACTTTGGGAACAATTCCCCTCTCCCCTCTCACATTTTATCAGCACAATGACAAAACCAGGACTTGCCATCAGATGCATCCTGGGTGACAGCAAGACATATATGGGTCACTTGGCAAACACTCTTTGTACCTGACAGGTTTGGCTGTACATTTGCTCTATTTTCAGTAAAGGTCTGTGCCACCAAAGGGGAGATTTTGAACCCTGAGCATTTTAAAGGATCCCTCTAAAAAAGCTGCATGCCTTTGCAGGATGCCTTGGGGTGCACCTGCACATGAGCAATGATAAATCCCGGCGGCACAATGAGCTTTCAGAGGTGGCCATGTTAGGATGCAAAGTGGCTCCCTTTTACAAGGACAAATGCACCTCTAAATTATTTATGGAAATCAGAAGCAGGAAAGCTGGGAGCCCCTCTAATCCATGTCCCACCAAAGGAGCAGGATTGCTCCCTGTGGGATATTCCCGACTTCTCTGGGTAGTCTGGTTTTAAGTGGTTCAGCGCTAATGCTTTCACCACTCCCTTTGGAAAACCATTCACACTTTTTGCTATTAGGGTGATTCTCAGCACACACACACCCCCTTATGAATCTGCCCCCTCCCTACTTTCCATTAGCTTCTTTATACTTCCTCCAACCTTGATGTATATCTTCAAACCCTTTGCATCCCCAAATTGTTCACTGGCCAAAAGAAATCCAGGATTGTAATCAGTGCTTTTTTACTTAAAAAAAATATGTTTAGGGGTACAGTGGTACCTCAGTTTACATACGCTTCAGGTTACATATGCTTCAGGTTACAGACACTGCTAACCCAGAAATAGTGCTTCAGGTTAAGAACTTTGCTTCAGGATGACAACAGAAATCGGGCTCCAGCGGCGCGGCAGCAGCAGGAGGCTCTATTAGCTAAAGTGGTGCTTCAGGTTAAGAACAGTTTCAGGTTAAGAACGGATCTCCGGAACGAATTAAATACTTAACCTGAGGTACCACTGTACTCTCATTTTGACTCAATAAAATCACCATTTTATAGTTCAAATCGGGGGGGGGGGGGAATACAGTTAATGGACAAAAGTACAAAGATTCACAAAATGTTTAGGGGTATGCATTTTCTGCGTCCCCACAGAAAAAAACCCCCACTGGTCGTCATATTATATATAACCATTAATTTAATTCCTTTTTTCCATTAGGGTATTTAAATCAAAAGAGTAAAGACTAAAAGAGGTGTGAAATCTATCTATTTGAGGAGGACTGCCCAGAGTTGTTGGGCTTTTATGTTGCTGACAATCACTCACCTGCCTGACCGCCACTGCCAATCACGCGCCTCAACAAAGCCACCAATCGTCTGCCTGCAGACGCAAATTGCCCGCCCGCTTGCCGCAGCAGCAGCCAATCACCAGCAGGCCTTGCCGCAGCCACCAATCACCTGCCCCATCGCCGATAACAATTTCCTGCTCGCGGCTGCCACCAATCACACGTCCCCTCTCCATGTATAAGACAACCCCCATTTTTTAACAATTATTTATAGAAAAAAAGCCTCGTCTTATACAAAGAAAAATAAGGTATATATCTATTTGGGCTTTCCTCTCATCAAGGCAGTATGCATAGGTTTTCAAGGGTTCAAGCTCAGTTTGTTGGTCTTCATCCAGTCTACCACTGTGCCCAGACAACAGTCCCATTCATGTACAGAAGAGATAGGCAAGTGAGGGCTGCAAGGACCCCCG
Organism: Podarcis tiliguerta; assembly: GCF_965153285.1. Taxonomy (NCBI): domain Eukaryota; kingdom Metazoa; phylum Chordata; class Lepidosauria; order Squamata; family Lacertidae; genus Podarcis; species Podarcis tiliguerta. The sequence goes on along the minus strand of NC_139536.1, from coordinate 13,834,088 downwards.
AGTCATTAAGGGTATAGAAAGCTACTGAGTCAAGACCTTAGTCTATCCAGATCAGTATTATTTCACTGACTGCCAGAGGCGCTGTAGGTTTTCTGGCAGCAATCTCACCCGACCCTAGCTGTAGATGCTGCAGTTTTTGTGTGCAAAGTAGATGCTCAACCACTGTGCCTTGGCCCTCCCTCTCCAGTCCCTGGTTCTCAGCAGGATCAAATCTATGCAGGATAGAGCAGCATAGTGATCTCTTTCAGCTTCTGCCTTCTGGAAGAAGATACAGGGTTATAAAGACTAGGACTAGCCACCTGAGAAACAGTTTCTATCCAAATGTGATTTTGGTTTTAAACACAGTGTAAGGTAGTCTCTATGGGAGTATACTGTATTTAATTATGGGGTGTCAGAGTTTTTAGGGGGATAATCAGGGTGGGATAGCAGGCTTGTTGGTTTCTGAATGTCTGGCGTAGATTTTTTCAATTTCGTTGTTCTGTATGGGACAATGACAATAAAGATTATTGTATCGTATTATCGTATCGTTGTTGGACCTTGAGCTCGACCAAACAACTCTTCCGGTCGAGTCCTCCGATGTGATTAACGACCTGAGCCTTTGATGAGACTCCAAGCATGTTCCCCATTACGCAGAGAATCCAGCACGCGGGGAAGGAGACGAGAAGTTTATGAGCTACACTGCTAAAGAGTTTTATTTCTAGTTAAGCAGACAGAAAGGAAATAAACATGCTCTCTCTGTGAAAGCAGAGAGCAACTGAAACAAAGGAACAGGAAACCAGTAACATCACATCCGTCTCCTGTCTTCCGTGAGAATTAGAACAGTGTGGAATGTCTCTGGAATGTAAACAGAGTCTTGTGACTCTAAGCAGCTGCACAGTGGCATAAACAGAAACTAACAATCCTATCATATACTGACTGTAAATACAGCGGTCCATTTAGCTGTCATGCCTTGCAGCTGTTGATAGAGCCACCCACCATAACCTTCTAAAATCATCTTAAGCTAGTGGTCATCACCACATGTTCCATAAAACAATGATGGACCTCGGCACCCCAAATTTCAGCAGCATGCTGTGCAACTTGAAAATTTGGCACAGTCTGCCTATGATTCTAAAACATAGTTGCAGTGTCCCCTGAAGCACCCCCAAGGAGTCATGCCCCATGTGACTGAATTGGTCGTGCTCCCCTGAATCCGCCTCTGCATAAAACGTAGATGTCATGTGATAAGTACTTCCTATGGTCGGATTTGAACCTTAAGGAAACCTACATAATTTCAGGTATTTTATGGGAAGGAAAGGGGAATTTTTTCTGTCTCCCACGTCTCCATGCGGCTCATGATTTTCATAAGGGCTCTGGCACAACTAAACCACTTAAAACAACAACGGTTCCTGAACTTTAAAGTTTTGTTTAGAAAGTTGTGGCGAAATGCATTCTGTTAATATACAGACATACCTTGGAAGTCAAACAGAATCCATTTCAGAAGTCCATTCGACTTCCAAAACGTTTGGAAACCAAAGTGCGGGTTCTGAATCGGAAACCGCAGAAGGCCCGTCGGACGTTGGGCTTCCAAAAATAGTTCACAAACCGGAATTGTCACTTCCGGGTTTGCGGAGTTTGGGAGCCAAAACGTTCGAGAACTAAGCTGTTTGAAAACCAAGGTACGACTGTATAAGGATTTATGCATGCAGAGGGAAAGGACAAGAAAGGGTGAATCTAGGTGTGCTGGTTAATTTGGGTGTGTTTTGTGCTGCACCTGCAACTAGTTAAGTATGAATCAGCAAGCATGTGAGAGTGGCTCAGCACAGTCTAAAGTATAAATACACTTGTGTTTGAAGCAAGTTGGCTCTTGGCCCCCAGCCTTGGCTAGAGCCTAATCTGTGTTGGCATGTTGCAAGGAGACTGCTGCAGGAAGGACTGTACAGTGATACCTCTGGTTGCGAACGGGATCCGTTCCGGAGGCCCATTCGCAACATGAAAAGAGCGCAACCCGCAGAGGTGCATCTGCGCACGTGCGGGTTATGATTCACCGCTTCTGCGCATGCACGTGACATCACTTTGTGCTTCTGCGCATGCGTGAGCGGCGAAACCCAGATGTAACCCTTTCCGGTACTTCCGGGTCACCGTGGGATGTAACCTGAAAGAACGTAACATGAAGCAAATGTAACATGAGGTATGACTGTATACTACAAGGTACTGCTAAGCTGTGAAACTGCATTATACTGTCAGTAAAAGAACTGACCCTACCCAAACTGTCTGGTGTTTTCTGTTCTATTGGCGCATTCTGCTGGTGAGTCAAATGGGCACTCTGCACATGCCCCAAAACATTCAAAAGTGTGGAATGAATGAATGAATTGTTGGGATACTGCCAGGGAGACAAAGTTCATCATGACTCCACATCGTCTCCGGACGTCCATCGATCTCCCGTAGACACGCAGTATCAGCAATTAGCGACACGAGCTCCAGAAATAGCTTGCCACATTCCAGAGCTGATGCACGCTCTATCAGCAGATAATGCACAGCGAAAGATGCACGCAGGAGAGTATTATTTACAAGTTTATTCAGCGTTCGTCAGAACAAAGAAAAACATGACTGCCTGCTTCAGTGTTCAGACACAGAGAGAGAAACGAAAGCAAAGACACAACATAAACTTCCTGTGAACAGGAAATACGCAGACTCTGTGACTCACAAAGCCTGCTCCCTTTTAAGGTGGAACGGAAATATCCTAACATGAATGAGAAGATCCATAAACACCTCATAAGCAAATCAGGATGAATGCTCAAGAAAGACCAGTCTAACCCCACATAAAATCTGTGAAAGCAAAGCAGAATGAATATGGATGATTCCTAAATGTATATTGTGTCCTCCATTACTCATGTCTTTCCAAACTTTAGAAAAATGACAAAGATTAATCAGTTTATGGGTCTGATTTGTGGCTGAGTCTTCTGTGTTTCCTCCGCTTAGACTAGATAACCTTTGGGGGCTTCCCAGACACAGAATTATAAGAGTAACCCAATATATCCAGGATCTCTAATTACATTCGCCTTTAGGCAGGTCTCTAAAGGATCTCTGCAAATAGGATCTGAGCTCAAATGGGATCTGAGCTCTTTGAAAGAGCTGGCCTTTATTTACAAACCACTGAATTTCAACTATCAAACGTTGTCAAATATCAACTTTCATACATCAAAGAACAGAGAACCCTACATCAAAGTATCAAATACTGAAATCAAACGTAACTGAACGGAAAACATAGACATGAAAGATTTGTCAGATATCTGGTAAATATTCAAAGATTCAGACAGGGCTATCACGAGACTATTCAACGTCAAAAATTGCATAGGGAAATATTCACGAAAAAAAGCTCTATCTTGCATGCTATTTATGCTGAAGTATCTTTTCACAATTTTAATCAATTATATACTCTACTGTAGGCAGCAAACTCTGTCCAGATAAAGCTGAATATTTATTTGTCTCCAAATCTGAAGATTATGGTTTAGTTAGTGGCTACTGAAAATCCATATAGTACTGATTTTGCTAAGTTTCTCAGTATTCCCTCCAGAGCTCTATGGTTCGTTATCCAAAAATTGACTTCTAACCCACCATAGTGCGCAATTATTTCTTAACTTAAAGAGCTTTCACACAGGAAAGCCTGGAAGTGAAGAGGCAGCCTCTAACATTATTTTCTATAGCCGATTGCACCCAAATACAAAACAAAACAGAATGCTTTCCGTGTCTGGAACCTCAGAGGGAGTTTATATCTGTAAACAGAGAATGGTTTCCATAAAAATGCATTTGCTACAGGTGAATAATTTCCACTTTAAAACCAACGCTTAATTCAGAAAGACCTCAAAAAGAATTATTTCACCTGATCTTCCTCTCACTTAATTGCTGTTAAGAATTCTGCTGCATAGTCAAATACTGGTAAGTGTGATTCAGAATCCATTAGTTGCCTTCATTTCCTGTGTCTCTTATTTTATTCATGATTTTCTACCATACTGTACATGCACACATCCTTTGGAAGCGGTCTAAGATTAAATATTCGCTTCTATTTCACACCTAGTTAAATGCCATTTAGCCCTATGTCCCTGCCTAGACCTGCCATTAGCGACATGGATGCCAATGGCACCCCAATTAAGGAGGTATCTCCGCATACTAATTAAGGCTGAAATTGCTTTGCTGGGAGATTTTTCAGCAAGCCATCTATCCCTCTCTCTCTCTCCCACCCCGGCAAAAAGAGAGAAGGAGAGAAGGAAATGAATCCCTTGGATCATGTTTAAACACAAAACTCTTGAAGCTGATTAGTCCAGAAAATCAAGTTATCTTTCGCTATGGATCGCAATGTATGAAAATTAGAAAGCAGGCTTCTCCATACTGTGGAATCAGCACCAAAGCTTATTCCTTCCACTCTGCTGTCCATTCAGAATGTGACGGAGTGGAACACTCTGCTTCCACCCAGACAGCTCAAAGTTATTTTCATGGGTCATTTTGGTACACTGTGTGCATTGATCCATTACTCATTTCAGTTCCATACCATGAAGCTGCCATTCGGAGCCACTGGAACAGCAGTTGTTTGTGAGAGTGAACTAAACGCTGCAGCATTTTAAAAGGCCTGAACAGTTATTAAATGCCAGAAGGAAATACAAGATAGATTGTTAAGATATAGATGGAAAAAATGCTAATGAGAAGTCCTGGCAAAATGACTAGAATTTATTTACCACATTCGTATTCTGACTTCCTTCATTCCCTATGACAAAAGTCAAGTTTGTGTGTACACTTGGTACCTCGGGTTAAGAACTTAATTCGTTCTAGAAGTCCGTTCTTAACCTGAAACTGTTCTTAACCTGAGATACCACTTTAGCTAATGGGGCCTCCCACTGCTGCTGCACAATTTCTGTTCTCATCCTGAAGCAAAGTTCTTAACCTGAGGTACAATTTCTGGGTTAGCGGAGTCTGTAACCTGAAGCATATGTAACCTGAAGCGTCTGTAACCCGAGGTACCACTGTATTCATGAGGTCCCCAGGCTGTCTCCCATCCAGGCATTGGCCAGACTTAATGCTGCTTAGATTCAACTATGTTGCTACATCATGGCTTGGAACTAGGCCATATTTAGTGGCATGCTACTCAATCAATTGCTGCTTCATTACCTTGTTGCCTATTCAGTGAATTAACAGGAATCCAGTATAAATAAGCATGTTAGGAATGTATCCCTGCAGGGTCCTTTGCACATGACCTCAGTACCATGGGAACTGTGGCAGCATGTGTCATACCTGTGCCAATCCAGTAATGTTTGGAAACAAGTTGCCTTAGTCAGCAGACCAGTGGTCCACCTAGCTCAATATGAGATGCTCTCCAGGGTTTCGAGTAGAAGTCCTCCCCAGTCCTACCTGGAGACACCAAAGATTGAACCCTGGACCTTCTGCATGAACAGATGTTCTACCACTGAGTTGCGGCCCTTCTCCCAGAAGCTCTGGGTCAGAAGAGGAATATTTTTGCCTGGCACCTAAATATATGTAACCAAGACGTATGGGAAATACATCCGGAAAACAAAATGTATTGAGGAGTTCGTGATCTGACACAGAGCCCTTCCTGCCTCTGTTCTTCCGCCCCCCCCCTCTTGTTAAGTTCCTTGATGGTGTGAGAACAGTCTTAGATGTTTTGAGAACATTGAAAGGAAGTAACACCCCCCCCCCATAGCTGCCTCATCAGTTGTGGAGGATAACGCTGGGTACATTTTTTGATGTTGGACATTGTTTTAAGAAAGTGAGGCACTGGGAGGGGGTGGCTATCTATAAAATTGGAGGGTTGGGCAGAGCTTCTTTGAAGCTCATGCACGGACTGATCGGCCATGGGGCCGGGCAAACTTGAGAGCTTCCAAGTGGCAGACTGAAGTGCTTGCTTGGTATGTATATATTGCTTGCTGTTTAATAATAATAATAATAATAATAATAATAATAATAATAATAATAATTTATTTATACCCTGCCCATCTGGCTGGGCTTCCCCAGTCACTCTGGGTGACTACCAACAAAATATTAAAATACAGTAATGTATCAAACATTAAAAGTTTCCCTAAACAGGGCTGCCTTCAGATGTCTTCTAAAAGTCTGGTAGTTGTTGTTCTCTTTGACATCTGGTGGGAGGGCATGCCACTACCGAGAAGGCCCTCTGCCTGGTTCCCTGTAACTTGGCTTCTTGCAGTGAGGGAACCGCCAGAAGGCCCTTGGCGCTGGACCTGGGTAGAACGATGGGGGTGGAGACGCTCCTTCAGAATAAAATCTTTAATCATCTCTCTCACTTGTGTAGTTTTCATTGCTTCTGAATCTTATTTTAAAAGAACCACCTTGCCTTTGGCAAGACAGACACCAGGTGAGCCACCCTGGGGAGAGCATTCCACAAATGGCAGAGAGGGCCTATTCTCTTCTGAACCTCTCACAGAGGAGATACATGAAGAAGGGCCTCAGGTGATGAGCTTCACATGGAGAAAGGCATTCTTTGAGGTATTGTGGGCCTAAGCAATTCAAGATGAAAGCCAGCCCTTTGAATTGGGCCTGGAAGCTAAGTGGCAGCCAGTGCAGTCAGGCCAGGATTGGTGTTAGATGCTCAAACTGTCTTGCCCCAGTGAGCAACCTAGCTGCTGAATTCTGCACCAGCTGAAATGTTCAAACCATCTTCACAGCCAGCCCTACATATAACATGTACCAGAACTCTAACCTAGAGGTTACCAGAGCATTATAAACCTGATCACCAATAAACTGGTCCAGTCATGAGACAATCTAGAAGCATTCTGGAATTATTTAACTCTACTGCTATTGCCTACATTGCTGCTCCAATTTCTGTTTACTGTTTTTAAATTGTAAGAAACTGGCAATACCAGAGATGTTGCTTTACTTATAGCCCCCCCCCTTGGGGGGGGATCTACTTTAGCAACAGTGTATGGATTTCAGGTGTTCCATTGATATCCTTTGGACTGCTGCTTTCTTAATTTCAGGTGCTTCCTCACAAATGGATTATGACTCAAATAGCAAATATGCCTCTTAGCCCTTAACCTACAGATTTCATGAAAACCTGTCTTTCTCAACAATATTGGGAGTCATTTTGGACTCACAGCTGTCCATGGAGGCACAGGTCAGATCTGTGTCCAGGGCAGCTGCTTACCAGCTCCATCTGGTACGTAGGCTGAGACCCTCCCTGCCCGCAGACTGTCTCGCCAGAGTGGTGCATGCTCTGGTTATCTCCTGCTTGGATTACTGCAATGCGCTCTACGTGGGGCTACCTTTGAAGGTGACCCAGAAACTACAACTAATCCAGAACGCGGCAGCTAGACTGGTGACTGGGAGCGGCCACCAAGACCATATAACACCAGTCTTGAAAGACCTACATTGGCTCCCAGTACATTTTCGAGCACAATTCAAAGTGTTGGTGCTGACCATTAAAGCATAACGGCCTCGGTCAAGTATATCTGAAGGAGCGTCTCCACTCCCATCGTTCTACCCAGATACTGAGGTCCAGCACTGAGGGCCTTCTGGCGGTTCCCTCACTGCAAGAAGCCAACTTACAGGGAACCAGGCAGAGGGCCTTCTCAGTAGTGGCGCCCTCCCTTTGGAATGCCCTCCCACCAGATGTCAAAGAGAACAACCATTGCCAGACTTTTAGAAGACATCTGAAGGCAGCCCTGTTTAGGGAAGCTTTTAATGTTTGATGTATTACAGTATTTTAATATTTTTTTGGGAAACCGTCCAGAGTGGCGGGGTATAAATAATAAATTATTATTATTATTACAGCAAGAATATGAACAGTGATTTTTAATTAACCCATCTGAGATTAAAAAATGAGCTTTTAGTGCAGACAGTCATTTCAAAGTCTACTTTACACAAACGTGTGTGCACACACGTCTAATATGATACGAAATGCATTGGTTTTCCATGGAGGTACAGGGAGAAAGGGCAAGTGCATAAGACTTGATTTACTGTAATATTAAATATCCACTCTTAGCCTCATTTTCCCCTTGAGTAATTTTGTTTTCTCCCAAGTGCATTTGCTTATATGTAAGAAAGCTATATTATGAAGCTGTATTTCATGCAAAGAGGCTTGTTGTGGAGGTACTGCCATGCTGTGGCCCAAACTCCAATCACTGCCATCTGAACCCAACAAGGACAGGATTAAGGGGAATTAAGGGGAATTCAGAATGAAGGTTCTGTGGCAAATATTTCTACCTGGGGGGAGACTGGGAATTCCATGTGGACTTAACTGTAATTTCTTCAAATTCCCGAGGGGGCCACTGTGTTAGCTTCTAGCAGCAAAAGTAAAGGTGATTTGTGGCACCATTAATATGATGTGGGATAAATTTTCTCTTTGTGAACCAGAGCCCACTTCTTCAGATGGAAGTTTATGCCACAATAAATTGGTTAGTCTTTCATCTGCTGCAGAAATCTTTGTGTTAGATGGATGGGAATCAGATGAGCAGCACACAGCAGATGTCTGATGTGGCCCATTTATCATTCGTGGGCTCAATACCTCAGTGAACCCTGAAGCTTGGGCTGCAATTCAACACCCAAAGTTTGGGAGCACAGGAGCTGAGTTCTACCATCAACAGCCACTTGGTTATTAAATGAGAGTTGACTGTGTTGACGATAAACTTCATTTAGAAGTAGCTGAAGGGGTGATTATCTTATTTGCAGTTATTCACTCACTGGAGAGTAAGGTGCCATCACCTAACTGCAAAAGAGAACAGTTAAAGAAGGAGGAACGGAATTAATTAAAAAAAAAAAAAACACTGGAAGTGGGGTCCACAGAAAATGAAAGCATGTAGGGAAAGAATGACCTTCTCCAGGCTCTGCAATATACAGTAGTGACTGGTAACTACCAGAGCTGTTGTGGTAGCCAAGGGTGTTCACTGGAGAAGGGACCGATTTGTTTTGGTTTTCTCCCCATTCTCCTCTCTTGCAAAGAACATGGCAGTATCTGTGGCAGACAATGCATTCTTTTTAAGCTACTGAAATGATGAGAACTTTGAGTGATTCACTAGACCTGGTACCTGCTGAGGACCCAAGTGCCCTAGAGGGCTCCTGCCGCTGATGCAGATGCCTCCATTAAAATAAATCTAGGGCCTGGCACTGAGGAATATTGGGCGAAGCATATGGAGCTGCTGTCATTATGATTCCTCCACAATGCCTCTTGACGCTGCCTCCGACGTGGCTAGATGCTCCAGCCAATTAAGAGCTGGGTGGCATTGCAAGGAGCATCAAGTGGTTTTTGCCACTTTCCCCCACCATTGTCACAGCTGCTGCCTTTATGAGGGGAAAAGGCAAGCAGCCCTGAGCCTACAAATTTGGAGCTGACCCTTCACCTAATAATTGCGTATGGAAAACAAGGAAGATATATGGAACCGATCCAATTTGGTTCATTTGTATGTACATCTTTTGAATCCACTCAATGAATACAACTCTGTGCTCATGGGAAAGCCATCAAATAGGATTGGAAGATATTATGTGGGGGGAACACCTCTCAAATATAATGCTGCACAAACCAGATGGGGTACGGAGAGTGCAAAATGCATTTGGTTTGCTCCTAAAATGAGCATTCTGTCCTGACATCATGCTCAGACTCTCAGCCCAGTTATGTTTGCAAATATTTTATTCCGAAAGTCACTCCACGGCTTTAACAGAGAGCAGGTTAAAGGTTACACAGCTCAAAAATTCAGAACAAGGGCTCTAAGGGACATTAGTAGGCTCAAGTGAAGGCGTTGTCTCAAAAAACTAACATAACTCCTTTGCTCTCTTTTTGAAGAGTAGGGCTGGCACAGTTATTTGGGCAGTTATCCTCCAAAGTGATGGAACTGGGCAAGCAAGTGGACACTCTTGTGAGTAAGTCAGGCCAGCACATCTGTTTCAGTCTGTCTGGCCAACTCCCTGAACAACTCGGGTTCATGCACCACCCCAGTTGCTGGAGCACCCTCACTCTCGGGGGGCAGTATAGCTGGGGCTGGATTTGTCTGTTCTTCCTCCTCCACTGGAAAATCAGGCTCCAGCAGGTCAGGAATGTTGGCCAAAGAACCACTTGGCTCCTCCTTGGCAAGTCTCAGTAGCCTTAGCCCAACCCTCCTCACCTTCTGATCGGTCCTGCCAAGAAGTATGCATAGGGCCCATGACACATGTTTGCTTATCCACTTCAAAACATCTAAGTGATTCAGAAGGAAGGAAATAATGTTGGTTGCCAGGACCAGCGACGAAAATGCAATGAAACTTGGAAAGGAATAGAGCTGAGCCCAATATTAAATAGAATGCAGCGTTCAAAGCCACAGATTTGCCTACATCAAATTTTACTGATTAATAAATTTAATGTTACTAATGTGACTTGATGGCAAAATTTGACATGCAATCAAGTTGTGTGGGTGCAGCCAGACTGATCACTTACGTAAACAATTTAGATGGGGGAAGAAATCACCCAAACAGATTTTCAAATTAATTATGTGAGTGTGAGGAGGAGGAGGAGGTGGAGATGCCGAAAAGGGGCAGCACAGTCAACATTTTCCCAGAGCCTAAAGTACTGGGATTTAAAACTATTTTGGCCCACTGTAACAACCAGTTTAAATGCATCTGCTTTTACTTATGCGAATTTGTAGGAGCTGATAGGCAAGTGCAACAAAACAGGGATTAGAAGATTGAAGATGAAATCAGATATTATTTTATTTTAAGATTATGGGTGGTAGGCCTATGGAGATTAGTGGATTTAATTTGGTCACGTTCAGTAATTTCAGTGGCTTCATACTGAATAAAATTAAGTTGAAACCACCCATCAATTCTTCTCCATCGCTGAAACATCGCTAAAGCATCCAACGTGGATGTTCAAAGTATGCAAGGATTCCAAGAGATGCTTCTCTGCCTCCATCGTGATTTGATTTCGTGAGTGTATAAGGACTATGGGATGCAGGTGGTGCTGTGGGTTAAACCAGAGCCTAGGACTTGCCGATCAGAAGGTTGGCGGTTTGAATCCCCATGACGGGGTGAGCTCCCATTGCTCGGTCCCTGCTCCTGCCCACCTAGCAGTTCTAAAGCACGAAGTGCAAGTAGATAAATAGATACCGCTCTGGCGGGAAGGTAAACGGTGTTTCCGTGCGCTGCTCTTGTTTGCCAGAAGCGGCTTAGTCATGCTGGCCACATGACCCGGAAGCTGTATGCCGGCTCCCTCGGCCAATAAAGCGAGATGAACGCCGCAACCCCAGAGTCGGTAACGACTGGACCTAATGGTCATGGGTCCCTTTACCTTTCCCTAAGGAGTATGTTACAATAAACTCACTGGAGTCAAATGAACCTAGGCTTTATGATGACATTGTGGTTGCATGCAAATCCAACTCCTAGTCGCTGTTTCCATATGGCAGTTTGGGTGTGAGTGTGTTTCTGTGTGTGCATCCAGTTATCACATTAATTCTTTAATTTTCACCCAACAAGACTTGCAGCGGTGTGATGAAAAACAAAGAATCTGTACAGGGGACAGCTATATATGTCTGTGGAACTTGCATGCATTTAGATTAAAAGATTTAAAATAGGCATCTTGCAGCAGCTCTTTTAAAAGAATCAGGTCTAAGATCCACGGCCGTCAAAATTACCAAAATTGGGTCACTCCAGATTAGAGTCCCTCCTAAGGGAATTTCACATAAAGCCAGGTTGGAAGCAATTTTGCAAGTTTCTCCTCGGGCAAGACATTAACTCTGCTTTGAATTGTTACAGTGAAATTGTACCCACAAACTGAATGTGAATGAAACTGTGTCTATCCGTGAGTTCTGTGTGGGTTTTGATAGCCATGCACAGCATATTTTCATATTTTTTATGTTTGCAAATATATTTTCCTAGCTTTGTTAGTTACCCCTCTAGGTTTTTACTTTCTTATAGACTTTTCCAGGCGAAACATCTGAGGCATTTCCAAGAAAGCCAAACAAGTTTTCTCAAAACCAATTAAAGTTCTCTCAAGTGGGGACAGCGTGACCCTGCTCCAGATTCAGTAAACTGTCATATCAGGAGAAAGGAAATGGAGAGTCAACATCAATACAACATGAAAAGAGGGGAAAAGTGATATTGCAAGAAAAGAGAGTTAAGCATCTCTCATAGAAGCGGCAGGAGCACCCATATTTACACTGTGTAATGGGAGTTTCATGCTTCTCATAATTAAGTGCGATATTATCAGCACAACACAGGAAAGGTTCGAACCAGGAAAGAAAAAGAGTCGGGAGATTTAAAACAACAGGGCAGCCAGCTTAACAAAGGACAAGATTTGAAAACTAGCATTTAAGGACAATCAACGCAATCAAAGGATTCTTTGATGCGGAAGCTACCTCTGGAGCCATTTCAAGTAATGTCGGAAAATGCTTTTACTGAAAAGAAAGGCTTTTGAGGATGATTATTAGGCTTTTTTCATGGTTGAATGCTCTATCATGGAAGAGACAGTGTGCTTCAAGATATGAACTTTGCACCTTAGTTTCAGGATCAGTTTGCAGTATCTCCCATTATAGATACTCTACATGGGGGGGGGGAGATGGTGCAATTCCTGCACATAATGATCATTGGACTCCATGTTTTCAAACATGTATAAGCTGCTTTTGAAGGTATACAACCTCCCAAATACAGTGGCGTAGCGTGGGGGGTGCAGGGGGGGGGCGGCTGCACCGGGCGCAACATCTGGGGGGGCGCTAACACTCGCAGCTCTCTGCCCCTACCTGGCTCACTCACTCTCTCTCAGCGCTGTCACAGATTTCGCCGCGGGTGCTGACAATCCACGCTACGCCACTGCCCAAATATTAAGCAACAATATAGCTCAGTATATATACATAACCTGCGCATGCAACCCACCCTCTGTTTTCTTATGGCAGAGATGCAGCACAGGTACAGGTCATTATCAGGACCAGGTCAGGTCTGTGGATTGCTGCACCCAAATCTGGACCTGGGATAAAAGGGTTTCCCAGGCCAGGAGCCCTGCCATCTGTTGTTAGAAATGAATTACTAGATGTTGCTACTAAAGCCAGAGACAAATGTACAGTGGACAGTTAATAAGGTAAAGGTAAAGGGCTCCTGGATGGTTAGGTTCAGTCAAAGGCGACTCTGGGGTTGTGGCGCTCATCTCGCTTTCAGGCCGAGGGAGCCAGTGTTTGTCCACAGACAGCTTTCCAGGTCATGTGGCCAGCATGATTAAACCGCTTCTGGCGCAATGAGACACCACAATGGAAGCCAGAGAGCACAGAAATGCTATTTACCTTCCCATCATAGCAGTTCCTATTTATCTACTTGATACGATACGATAATCAATACGATAATTGATACGATAATCTTTATTGTCATTGTCCCATACAGAACAACGAAATTGGAAAATCTACATCAGACATTCAAAAACCAACAAGCCTGCTATCCCAGCCTGGTTAGCCCCTAAAAACTCTGATACCCCATAATTGAATACAGTATACTCACATAGAGACTACCTTACACTGTGTGTAAAACCAAAATCGCATTTGGATAGAAACTGTTTCTCAGGCGGCTAGTCCTAGTCTTTATAACCCTGTACCTTCTTCCAGAAGGCAGAAGCTGAAAGAGATCATTTCCGGGGTGCGCACTATCCTGCACTATCTCTGCAGCTTTCCTATGGCACCTGGAAGCATAGGTTTGATCCACTGGTATGCTTTCGAACTGGTAGGTTGGCGGGAGCTGGGACAGAGCAACGGGAGCTCACCCCGTCATGGGGATTCGAACCGCCGACCTTCTGATAGGCAAGCCCAAGAGGCTCAGTGGTTTAGGCCACAGCACCACCCGCGTCTGCTCTGCTAGCTAAGCAATGGCAGGCAGGAACTAACCAGTGTAGAGGCTTTATACTGTCAATCACAGGGTCAGCAGCAGATGGGAGGATGGGGCAGCAGCTTCTCTGAGCTCTTGGCAGGTGAGTCGCTGCTGCGTACCAGGAGGAAAAGTGGGGGAGGGTAAGGTGGTGGGGAGGCCAGCTTAAGTGATGCCAGTACCACCCCCCGCCCCAACACTGCAATTGCACAGTGCTGACCTCCCTTGTAACCTTGCCTCTCCCTCCAAATAAGTAGCAGTGACCCATCTGCTGGGAGGTCAGGGAAGCACCATCACCCACTTCTGTGCAGGACTTGAGGCTACGCAACCCTGTTCTTTCCTGTGCCAAAGCACATGCCAGGCAGCTTTCTAAGCTAAGTCAAAGCCTATGGCCATTAGGTATTTGGCCCAAATCCCTGTGATCTCTGCCAGATATGTGCATTTTCTGTGTGCATAGCACAGTCACACACGAAATTCCACACATGGGTGATGCTGGTGAAGAAGGATAACCCTGGGGTGTGCTCCTGAGACACGCCGCCTACAAAGTATGCACGGCAAGAGGGTGACATTGCAAAGCAGACCTCAGCTATTTCAGAAGGAGGGCGGGATATGAAGAAGGGATAGCAAAAGCGTGATTGGTGGGGAAAGATCTCAGTAAGGCTGCAATCCTCTACACGGTTAAGAGGAAGTTCAACTCCATGGGACTTGCTTCTAAGTTGATGTGTATATAATTGCAAATGTATGGGATTTTTAAATGTGATGAGATTCATCGAGCAATTCTTTAAAAAAACAGCTTCCAACACAAAAGGTGGAGCCAGTCTGATAGCTTTGCTGCAAATTTTCAAGCCCTGTCTGAGAATTTGGAATTGATATCCCGCTTTATCACTACCCTAAGGAGTCTCAAAGCAGCTAACAATCTCCTTTTCCCTTCCTCCCCCCAGGCCCAGACAGAGGGGGGGGGGCATATGGACCACTTGGCTCGAGCCTCTGATTCCAAAGGGGGCCTCAGTCAGCATATTTATCTATATTTTCCATTATCTATATGCAGATACAGTTCAAGCCTTGAAATAAAATTATTTGTCAGCATAACTTTTTTGAAAATTATTTATATATCTACTTATTTATAAGACTTCAGTTATCCGCAGAGTAAAAAAAAGGTGGGCACATTATCTGCCTAGCCCGGGCCTCTGCCTGGTTCTGCAAGGCCCTGCCTCCCACCCACCCCCCACAACAAACACTCTGTGAGGTGAGTGGGGCTGAGAGACTTCAGAGAAGTGTGACTAGCCCAAGGTCACCCAGCAGCTGCATGTGGAGGAGCGGGGAAGCAAACCCGGTTCACCAGATTACGAGTCTACCACTCTTAACCACTACACCACACAGTGTAGTTGCATCACATGCAAGTTTAACTTGTGTGAGTTCAACTATTTGTGTTCAATGCAGCACTCCAGATCCTTTCCACCCATTTTCTTCTGCCTGTCTCTCTCCGTGTCTGTCTGCCTCCCACCTCCTCCTCTCCATTTCAGCTTTGCTTTTCTCTCTCCCCCTTTTCAGTTTCAACAGTTGCCCGGGAGGCTGCTGCTGACGGCAAAGCCGATCACCCACTGCCATTTCCCCGCCAGACATCGATCACCACAGCAGGGGGAGCCACGTTGCTGCTCAGCACTCTCTCTTCACCACAACACCCCTGAGAGGAGGGAAAGCAACCTACTAGAGCCCTCTCAATGCTTCCGCAGCACATGTTAGAGTGAGGGGAGGCAGTGGAGACATGGGGAGGGCCTCCCCACAGGGCCTACTCCCCCCTCCCTCTGCCAGCTAGCAGCCAGGTAAATTGTGGCTATACACAAGTTTGCATATATGTGTTGCCTCTGAAACGGAAGCCCTGCATGTGATGCAACTTCACTGCATTCAAGACACCTTCCTGCTTCCTTCACGAGTTATAAGATACGACTAAGTCATCTTTCTTCTGTAGTAAACTGCTAGTTGTGGCACTCTTTGAAGTCATTGGTTTTAACGCAGCGAATCACCATAATAAACAATAAGCACCCGGCAGTTATTATTACTCGCACTGAATGAATCAATTATTATTAGCAATGTGCCAATGAGAAAGATTTTGAGGATTCTGAATCCATTCATCTGGTCCCAATAAATGAGAAATCAATAGACATTAGCCTGGTCTAGCAGCACAACAAAAATGTAACGCAATAGAACTTGATCAGTTGATCAATGGCACCTATGAAGGTTGCGGATTCACATACTATTTCAGGTTTATTCCTGGGAATATTCCAGGGAAGTTTTTAATGTTTAATGCTGTGTCATGTTTTTAATATTCGATTGGGAGCCTCCCAGAGTGGCTGGGGAAACCCAGCCAGATGAGCAGGGTATAGATAATAAAATTATCATCATCATCATCATCATCATTACTATACCCAACAATGGAGAAACTGTGCTTCCCAACCCCAAGATCTCGTGGGATTCCAACTTCCTTTCAACTCCAGCCAGTATGTTCAATGGTCAGGGATAATGGCAGCTGAAGTCCACTACTATCTGGCAGACACAATTTTCCTCACCCCTGATGTAGACTCATTGAACTGTGTATCTGTTGCAAAGCATTTTCCAGGATTGCAGATCTGCACCATGGGGGGGAAAGCACAACAGCTTGCTAGCAGGGATGGTGACAATAACTTGGCTATTCTGAGCCACTCTGTAGAGGACTGCCCAGTAAGACTGGTGGGAGGTGACGACTGATCTCAGATAGTGATAAACAAACATCTCATTGTTTGCCCTGAAAGAGTCTGGTCCTTTGCAAGCACTGTGAGCGAGTGCTACAAATCCCCAGCCCCTTTTTCCTGCTCTCAAGAGCCTTCCCAAATTATCCAGGGAAATAGAAAGAACAAGGAAAAAAGAAGACATGGCTATAGCAGAGATATCTTCAGCTGATAAGCATTTTCCAGGCAGGGCTGGGATATATCCCAGGATACTGGCTGCCGGACAGGCAAGTGCAATCAGCATGTGGTTGCTGGTGGTGGCAATAGCAGCAGCAATTTTCTGAGCAGTGTTGGGTAGGAAGCTGTCATTTCAACTCCCCAGAAAACAGCTCAGTGTGGTATTTCTCAGGACACAAGTTTTCAGCCACCCATTGTACAATGTGGAGGATAAATGGCACGGATTGGAGGGTGCTGCATGCAGATCTAAACAGAGGCCGAGTTTCCTATTAGGACATGTTAGAAACACAGAAGCCCATGATCAAGCCACTGGTTCAGCTAGCTAAGTATTGTCTGCAGTGACTGACAGTGGTTCACTGAGGGTCTTTGTCGGCGGTACCTGGAAGATGCAGGGAAATGGAGCTGGGATCTTTTGAGTGCAAAGCAGAGGTTCTACCACTGTGCTGTGGCCCTTCTCCAAATCCCTGAGTTAAACTGCACAGCCAGAAGATGGAAAGACAGAGGGAATCTGCTTTCCACCTAACTATTCCCAGGCCACATTCCACACCATTTAAAGTTCTGTGATGCCACGCTAAAGAGTCATGGCTCCCCTTTAGAGAATGATGGGAGCTGCCATTTATTAAGGGTGCTGACTGTTATTACAAGACCCCTATTCCTTGCACAGAGCTACAATTCTCCGAGTTCCCTGGGAAAACGGATTGATGGTTAAACCCCTCATATGGGGGAACTCCAACTCCCATCAGACCAATGTCCAGGGATGGTGAGAGTTGTAGTTCAGCAGCATCTGCAGGGCTGAAAGTTCCCCACATCGGAATTATGCTGTTCCTTCTTTCTCTTTATGTTATACATATTTTCAACCTATTGTGATTTCTACAGAATTTCCAGATGGACTATATACATACAGTGCTAATCAATAAGATTACAGCTGTGTTCAGATGCATGCTCTGGCATTGCATCACGTCCTGGACACAATTAATGCTCCCGACTTTGATCTGCAAAAAGAGTTGCCTCTTTCTGTCTATCACTGTGACCTCTGTGGTCTGCTAAGAGCAGGCTCTTTGCAATGTCTTCTGGGCACTGGTGCAATCGGGAAAAGCAAACAGGCTTTCTAACCAGCTTTGCAATTCATTTCGCCTGGAGGTCCTTCAAAGCCCAGTCTCAAAAGTTCCGCAGAGGCAATGCTGGATGCTGTGTTTGTGTGTGTGTGTGTGTGTGTGTGTGTGTGTACCAAGCATTTTGCTATTGAAAGATAAGCCTCTGGTTGTTTCATCACTGCTTTATTTAATTTACACTAGCAAAGGGCCTATCAATTTTGCTGGAAGGGATTGTATACTGAAACAGGGGCGTGGGAGGGAGGGAGGGAAAACAAACAAAATCCTGAAAAATATTGCAGCCCTTTAGCCTGCCAGTGTCAGGGATGGGTGGTATGGGATAGACTTTGGCACTGCCCTAAATTTAACTCTCCAGCCAGTGTCATGTAGTGGTTAAGAGCAGTAGACTAGTAATCTGGTGAACCGGGTATTGTTTTGGGGGCTTTTGTTGGGAGAATGTATTTTTTATTAGTTTGCATACCTGAAGGAGTGTCTCCACCCCCATCGTTCTACCCGGACACTGAGGTCCAGCGCCGAGGGCCTTCTGGCAGTTCCCTCACTGCGAGAAGCCAAGTTACAGGGAACCAGGCAGAGGGCCTTCTCAGTAGTGGCTCCCGCCCTGTGGAACACCGTCCCATCAGATGTCAAAGAGATAAACAAATACCTGATGTTTAGAAGACATCTGAAGGCAGCCCTGTTTAAAGCAAGTTTTTAAGGACTGATGTTTTAGTGTATTTTTAATCTCTGTTGGAAGCCGCCCAGAGTGGCTGGGGAAACCTAGCTGGATGGCCGGGGTACAAAGAATAAATTATTATTATTATTATTATTATTATTATTATTATTATTTTGATTTTATTATTTTTATTACGTGTTTTGTACTTTCTATATTGCAACTTTATGTTGCGAACTGCGCTGAGACCTATGCAAATTTAATACATAAATCATTTATCCAAATTAAGAAATAAATCATTCCCAGCAAGAATGACCATTGGCTAGGGATGATGGGAGTTGTGGCTCAGCAACATCTGGAGGGCCTAAAGGTTCCCTACACACGTAGTAAAGGAATGCATCCAAGACATCATTTATTTAGGCGCTAGATCTGTTCCCTGATCTTGATGACCTAATCCACTGAAAGTCAGGCATGTTCGTTCCTATCTGCAGTGTATTACCTGATTTCTGCTTCTCGGTCACATATTATAGGGACAACCAACGTGGTGCCTCCTCCCTTCCCATGCTGTTGAACTGCAACTCCATCTACACTAACCATTGACTATGCTGGCTGGAGCTGATGGGAGTTGGAATCCAGTAACATCTGGAACAATTTTGGCTGCTTCTGCTGTAGCTGAACCCAAGTCTACACAACAGGGCCTGAGATTTGCTGTATTTTTCGCTCCTTAACACACACCTGACCATAAGACGCACCTAGGTTTTAGAGGGGGAATGCAAGGGGGAAAAAATTATTTAAAGGGAGCGCTGAGCAGAGCCTGTATGCATCCCAGGTTCTGCTCAGCGCTCCCTTTCACGAGCTGCGTGGAGTGTGTGTGTGGCGCTTGCAGGCTTTTCCCTCCTCGGGGAAAAGCCCCCAAGAGCCGCACACACACTCCACGCGGCTATTTAAAGGGAGCACGGCTCTTGGGGGCTTTTCCAGGAGGTGGGGGAAGGGACTAAGGGGCTAAGCCAGAAGCAAGAAGAGCAAGAGGGAGCACTGCGCAGCAATCCCTCTCGCTGTTCTGGCTTCTGGGATAGCTGCACAGCCTGCATTCACTCCATAAGATGCACACACATTTCTCCTTACTTTTTAGGAGGGAAAGAGTGCATCTTATAGAGCGAAAAATACAGTATTTAGGAACTCCAACACCAGCAACCACAAACTGTGCAACGTGGGGAACAGCAAGCTAAGTGTTGCATTTCAGAAAGGATTCTTCCCACTGGCCTCAGAACAGACATTGAATGGATGAGATGAAAGGATAGACATAAAACTTGGGCCTGGAGGGGTATTAGCAATGCAGCTTTAACAATTCAAGCAAAAAGTTAAAATGGCACCAGGTTTGGGGCTGGTGGCTAAATGTTTAATCTTCACCTCCTCCGCAGTCAACAAGATCCAAGGGTCCTAAGTCAAAAAGGGTATTTGCCCTAGGGAGTTATCAGAGTAATTTTATCCTTTATCATGCAAATATCATGCCCTTGATAAGCAACACTGTGTTTGATTGCTGAATGCCAAACGTTACTTTTCTACAGTGGCATAGAGAACATTTTGACTACCAGAGGAGCTCTGTTCATTCATGTCATGCTACAAAAAACAAATGCATCTGCACCTCACTCGGAAAGTAACATTGGCAGAATTTCCTCACCAAACGCAAACACACACACACACACACACACACACACAAACACAAGAAAATCCTTGAAGACTAGCACCGTATGACAGCACAGGCTATAATTAACCAGAGCTCACATCATCACATGCATTAAGTGTTATCTGATGTTGCCATAGGTGTGAAGTTGTAGGGTAGTGGGCAGAGAGAATGCAAAGGCTGGGATGAAATGGCCAAGAAATGCTAAAAGTGTTATCTGTGACAACTGAATTATTTGTTTGTTTGGTATGTTTTATATTCCACCTTCCTTCCAACAAGAAATCCAAGCTAGTGTACATGGGTCTCCCAGGATGCTCTCCCATCCAGGCATTGACCAGCCCCAGACCTGCTTTGCTTCAGCAATGAAACTGCCTCATAGACCATCTGAACTAAGAGCTTAAATGCAATTACAGTGGTGCCTCGCAAGACGAAAAGAATCCGTTCTGCGAGTCTCTTCGTCTTGCGTTTTTTTTCGTCTTGCAAAGCAAGCCCATTAGAGGTTTAGCGGATTAGCACTATTAGCAGCTTAACGGGCTTAGCGGATCAGCTGTTAAGCGGCTTAGCGGCTTAGTGGATCAGCTGATAAGCGGCTTAGCGGCTTGGGAAAAAGGGGGGGGGAGGGAAAAAACCCCGCAGGAACTCGCAAGACATTTTCGTCTTGCGAAGCAAGCCCATGGGAAATTCGTTTTGCGAAGCACCTCCAAAACGGAAAACCCTTTCGTCTAGCGGGTTTTCCGTCTTGCGAGGCATTCGTCTTGCGGGGCACCACTGTATTTGCCAACAGAGCCAGTCTTTGGGGGTAATTCAGTGTGCATGCAGGCGTATAGGTTGACAGAATGTGGACTAAGACTGCATGCAAAACTGGGGGGGGGGGGTAGGAACATGGAAGGAAGGAAGGAAGGGAGGGAGGGAGGGAGGGAGGGAGGGAGGGAGGGAGGGAGGTGCCTTGAGTGAGAACACTGGTCCATCCACCTCAGTGCTGTCTACACTGACTGGCAGTGGGTCTTCATGATTTCAGGCAGGAGGTCCTTCCGAGCCCTAGCTGGGGATGCGGAGGATTGAATTTCCCATGGTCGGAATAACACAATGTTCAAAATAATATAGAAGAGCTCAAAATAGGAGCAACCTAACTAGGGGCGATGCACACAAGAGTATGTTTGAACATACATTCTGGTTGCTACCAGTAAGTGTTGAGTCTTCCCTTACTGTGAAACCTCAGTCAATTCACAGGCTCTACTACCACCAAGCAATCGAATAGCAGATGGTGGGATGTGATGCATTGTAGGCATCATACCTAGAGAGTGCTGAGCAGCACCAAGCATGGGTTGATGATGGCAATAATTTGACGCACATGCTCCAGATGTGGTACATGCACTGGGTAGCCCTGGTCTGATCCCTGCCTCTGATGAAGACAACCAGCACCTTCCAGTAACAGCAAGGGCCCCCATCCACTTCAGAATCATAGAACTGTAGTGTTGGAAGGGACCCTGAGGGTCATCTAGTCCAATCTCTGGCAATGCAGGAATATTTCACTGAACACGGGGCTTGAACCCATGGCCCTGAGATGTCTCATGCTCAACCGAATGAACTATCCCAGGACTAACTGGCCAAGCAGAGCATCCCCTCCAGCCTCTTTTGCATGCACCACCACTGAACACTTCAGTCTTGCCTGTCAACAGACCCAAGTGCCCCAGAAATAATTCTAGTGCATGAACTGAATGAGGCACATGGATTTATGGCTTCATCTTTCATTTTGCTGGCTATGCAGATGTATGAGTGGCCCCTGCAGCTGTTAAGCCTGGTGCAGGGGCAGATATGAATCTGCTCCTGCTCATGAGGAATTCATGACAATAGCTACACCCGCACCATCTGGAAGAAAACGTTTTCCACTGCTTTGGCTTAGAAGTGGTTGAAAGAGGGGGAGAAACAGGAGAGTTCACACACATGCAACTTGTACTAAGAGGTCATTTAAGGTTCATATTGCTGTGGAACTTGCAGGGCCGGTCCTATCATTGGGTAAAGTGAGGTGACTGAATTGGGCAGGGAATACAGGAGGTTTGGGGTAGCAGAACCCCTCAGTGCTTTGCCTCTGCTGGAAGATAGAGCTACATGACCTGCTCTGCAGCTACTAAACCAGCCTAGAACGCTCAGGGTTCGTGGAGGCTGCTGCCCTGTTCCCAGTTTCTAAACAAGATCCAGCTGTCAGTCCAGCTCCTTTGTGCAGTATGGCAAGGGAGCAACATATTGTCCTTCGCTTCAGGCAGCAAAATGTCTTGGGGGGGCACCCCAAGGAACTACACTGCCTGCATGATCACGGCTCCTCTTCTAAAATATTTACTTGTACAACTGCAATCAAACAAGCAGATTCCCCCCCTTAAAAAAAAAGTTACTGTAAGCTTTCAGTGTTTCCAATATAAAATTGAAGAGGGAGAGAGGGAGACATGATTCAGGCCATGTCTGGCCTCATTGGAAAAAGATGTGATAACAAAACAAACACACATACAAATGGAAACTAACCTTGTAAAGCAGAAGGGGGGGGGGACTTTTCAGCATCCACCGGTGAGGCAGAAATAGTGGTGAAGGCAGCACATGCCTCCAAGAGGAATCCATCCTCTTAGGAGGCATCTAAGGACATTACATCCCCATTGCTCCATGGGCTGGACTAGGATTGTTGTTCTACAGTGTTTGGTTCACTAGCCCCTTTTTAAAGAGGTTCTCTCTATGGTTAGGATAAGTCATCAGGGTCCACATCAGTTGGCAGGTTCCTCAAGAGCCCAAGGAAAAGATCCCATGGGCTAGATGTGGCCCATAGACTATAGTTTGCTCACCCTTGCTATAAGGCATGGGTGGGGAACCACTGGCTGTCAAGATAATGCTGAACTTCAGCTCTCATCAGTCCCGGCAAGCATGGCCAGTAGCCAGGGATGATGGGAGTTGCGATGCAGCAACGTCTGGAGGGCCAATGGTAAAGTCTTCCTTTAAAAAAAGGTCCCTCAGACCTTGTGGGGGGCCAGACTATATTTGGGGGGGGGGGAATGAATGAATTCCTATGCCCCACAAATAACCCAGGGATGCATTTTAAATAAAAGGACACAGTCTACTTATGTAAAAGCATGCTGATTCTTGGACCGGCTCTGGGCCGGATTTAGAAAGCGATTGGGCCAGATCCGGCACCCGGGCCTTAGCTTGCCTACCCATGGAATAAAGAAAGACCATAAGTGCTACAATTGGGAGCAAGCACAATAATGTTACAGAAGTGCATAGATCTGACAACCCAGGGTAAGAAGGAGGAGGTTAGAAGGGTTTCTTGGCAGGCCTTGCAGTAGGAAGACAGGAAGGTGCCTTCTTGTTTGCCTTAGAGGTGCAGGCCTCCATTCTGTTTATACAGCAAAGGGGAAAAGAACACAAGTGTATATGCAAAGATGACTCGGGGCTTCTAAGATGAATGTGGAGCAACATTCAGTCTCCTCCATAGAAAAGTGTGTCATTGAGACATGATCAGCTGCACTGCCCCAAGGAACATGTGGGAAGTGTTCTTCAACAGCATTGCACTAGCTTACATCTCATGAAATCGAAGGGAACAAATGCTCTGCGAAGTTCCTCTATGTATAGTTTCTTGCTATACAGAGGAAAATTTCCCTCTGACTTGATCAGCTTTCTGTGCTAGTCTCCGGAAACACATCCGCTCGATCGATATGTTTGACCCACACTAGAATAGTCATAGCGAGCATAATTCCTAGGCAGATCAGTCGTGGGAATTTCATTTCTATTTTTTAACTGATTGTTGTTGTTGTTGTTGTTGTTGTTGTTGTTGTTGTTGTTGTTGTTTTCCATTGACATTTACACTCTACTTTCCTAGTCAAGGGGCCCACAAGGCAGCTCAGAGCAATCAAAACTTAAAATACTTGAGCCCATTTCAATCCTAAAACCATTACAACAATAAAAGTGCATGGGGGGGGGGGCTGATTTCACACACACACACACACACACACACACCCTCCCTCCTTGCAGTCTTTTGGGCAGTAGGCTGTTGTGAACTGCCCTGAGATCTAGGACAAAATAAAAATAAAAATAGCATCTCCTCATATTTTGAAAAATGCTACTATATTCCCCTCCCCTCAACACACACACACATACAAATTATCATTCAGTAATTAAGTGGAGCTTTCTCCTATATTTTTCTCTACTCACTAGGATACAGGTGAAGATTTTAACCAATTCCTCAGCTGCAATCTAAACATTCTTGCTAGGGCGTTAAGCCCAGTGAACAAACACACCGTGCCTTACTTCTGAGTAGGAATGCAGAGGATTGTGCTGTATCTCATCTATTTAACGCTGAAATGAGTGAAGAGTAGAACAGGAAATAAAACATACGGAATACTGCAGTCAGTTCAGAAATAATTGACTCCCAGGGTATTGACACTTCAGCTTATTAATAAGGACATTGCATTTGGGCTAGTTAGTTGTATTTGTTGTCAAGATAAGTGCACAAGTTGAAGACATTCCAGGCAACAACACCAATTTAGCTACTGTCTAAACAGAATTTTTGCCTCAAGCAAGCTGCTTTATATCGCTGATGAACCAAAAAGCATAAGTGAGGACTGGCCAATTAAGGCAGACCCCTCGTCCTCAGCAATTCCTGCAAAGCCCCCAATTGCTTGTTCCAGAGCGTTTCAGTGAATTCATTTATTCATTATTTGATTTACTGATTTGTGAACAATCGGAGGCAAAACTTCTAAAAAACAAAAAAACTATTTCTGCAATTAATATTCTATGGAAGTGAGAGCTGGACCATCAAGAAGGCTGATCGCTGAAGAATTGATGCTTTTGAATTATGGTGCTGGAGGAGATTCTTGAGAGTCCTATCCATTCTTAAGGAAATCAGCCCTGAGTGCTCACTGGAAGGACATATCCTGAAGTTGAGGCTCCAATAATTTGGCCACCTCATGAGAAGAGAAGACTCCCTGGAAAAGACCCTGATGTTGGGAAAGATGGAGGGCACAAGGAGAAGGGGACGACAGAGGACGAGATGGTTGGACGGTGTTCTCGAAGCTACCAGCATGAGTTTGACGAAACTGTGGGAGGCAGTGGAAGAAAGGAGGGCCTGGCGTGCTCTGGTCCATGGGGTCACGAAGAGTCGGAAACGACTAAACAACAACAACAAAAAATGACTGGGTCACACGTCAGGGAAAGCCCTCTTTTTTAGAGAGAGAATAAATTTTCAGTAGCCTCATAAACATAAAGACACCAGGCACCCGTATCCTTTCAGCTGGTAACTGATTCCAGAGAATGCAGCTGCATCAATAAAATCCTGATTTCTCATACAAACTTAATACACCTTGGGGGCATGTGGTACTCGCAGCAGAGCCCCACCTAAGGCAAGGATTTTGGGAGGGGGATCCCCCTCAGGTAACCTGGTCTCAAGTTGTGTAGGCTTCCCATATTTGGAAGAGCAAAAAAGAGGACACACACACACACACACACACACACACACATATATATATAATGTTGTTGTTTAGTCATTTAGTCGCATCTACTAGGGTTGAGTGAAAATCTCATGTCTGTTTGGTTATGCTCCACCTCGATCACTGAGATCCTCTGATGGGGCAATACAGTGTACCTCGGGTAAAGAACTTAATTCGTTCTGGAGGTCTGTTCTTAACCTGAAACTGTTCTTAACCTGAAGCACCACTTTAGCTAATGGGGCCTCCCACTGCTGCCACCGTGCGATTTCTGTTCTCATCCTGAAGCAAAGTTCTTAACCTGAGGTACTATTTCTAGGTTAGCGGAGTCTGTAACCTGAAGTGTCTGTAACCCGAGGTACCACTGTACTGAGGTTCAGTTCACCATCACTAGGCACCAAGCCTTTGGTGTGATAAGCCTGCCCTGTGGAACTCTCTGCCTATAGGGGTTTAGTGGAAGCCACAACTCCCTTCATTCAGATCTCTTTCCTTGGACAGGCCTCTACAACATGAATTTTAATAAAATCATAGAATTGTAGTATTGGAAGAGATTCTGAGCGTCATCTCGACCAGCCCCCTGTAATGCAGGAATCTCAGCTAAAGTATCCATGACAGATGGCCACCCAACCCCTTCTTAAAAACCTACAGTGAAAGAGAGTCCACCATCTCCTGAAGGGGGCCATTCCACTGTCAGACTTCTTTCTTTTTAACCCGATCAGTATTATTATTATTATTATTATTATTATTATTATTATTATTTTATTATATTATTATTTATATTATATTATTATTATATTTATTATTATTATTATATTTATTATTATTATTATTATTATTATTATTATTATTATTATTATTATTTTATATTATATTTATTATTATTATTATTATTATTATTATTATTATTATTATTATGACTTTAATTACCTTTATATGGATATCTTTGTTGGTTTCGGTTTTATATACCACATTCTCCCTTTTTGTTTTATTGTGTGTGACTTGCAAATGTGTAAATAAGTAAGTGCACATTTTTGTGAAAACAACTTACATAAAACACACTGCATTAGGAAAAACGGGTTGCAAAATTGTGTTCATTAGGCAAAAAATATTGGGGGAAATGAGCCTATTAGGAGAAATGTGCAATAAAATGCTGATGAAATTTTTGTGATGCAGAATTGTGGCAAACTGAACTTCAGATCGTAAAAATGATGATAATTATAATAATTAGTAGTAGTAACAGCAGCATTCCCGGCCTGTTTACTGGTTCTGTGCTCTGATTCTACAATCCAAATAAACGGATGCAATTTAGGCATCCTTCCCCTTAAACAGATGTCCTCACTTCCTGGATAAGGAACCACTGATATAAATCTAATCCTTGGAATGTGCATCTGATTGTGGGTGTGGTTTGTTGGCCCAGTGGCAGGAACACAAATGCACATCCTGGTCCATCACATTCTGGCACTGATAAGGATGCTTGCGCTGATAGAACATTTTTCTGTGTTATTTTTACTTTTTTAAGCATTTTATGTACAGCCCCCCCCCCATATACACGTGTGTGTGTGTGTTTCAAAATTTGGAGAAGTGAGAATTTTGAAGGATAGCTGTATTTCTGCTTGGGCATTGTTTCAAGCAGTGCTTTTTTCTGGGGGGAAGCAGGGGGATGCATACCCCTAAACATTTTGTGAATCTAAGTTTGACCTCATTGTGGGGCAGTATTTCAATATGAGTAGGATAATGAGAGTACCCCTAAACACACACACACACACACACACACGAAAAAGCACTGGTTTCAATTAATGTGAATTAGGCAGATTTGCAGCATGAGGCATTCTCCTTACACATTGCCCAAATTATACGTGCTAAACATTTTTTTAATAGTGAAATTTAAACTGTTGCAACCTGCCCTGACACCTTCTAGTGAAGGGTAGCTAATGAATTTAATAATAATATTTATAGTAGTAGTAATAATAATAATAATAATAATAATAATAATAATAATAATAATAATTTATTATTTGTACCCCGCCCATCTGGCTGGGTTTCCCCAGCCACTCTGGGCGGCTTCCATAGAAACAAAAGATACAGTAAAATATCACAGATTAAAAACTTCCCTGAACAGGGCTGCCTTAAGATGTCTTCTAAATGTCAGGTAGTTATTTATCGCTTTGACATCTGATGGGAGGGCGTTCCACAGGGCGGGCGCCACTACCGAGAAGGCCCTCTGCCTGGTTCCCTGTAGCTCTGTGTCATTTATCCAGGTGATTTATCCAGTTTAGACACAACTACAATTAATGTCCAATGCACTGATGTCTTTCCCCTCCCTCCACTAAAATCTGAAGCAATGCCCCTAGAATAGAAACTCGACAGTGCTACTTCTACATAGAAATTGTTGAACTGTTGTTCAACAGAATATCCAGAATTAGCTGGAGGGGGCACTATCTTCCTTGGTTTGCCTTAGCTATCTCCCAGACCTTTCCTAAACACTGGAGAATCATAAAGTCAGAACCTGAATAGAACACATAGTGATGGATCCAACTGCCCACCAAAAGAAGGACATTTTCTCTCTCAGCCCCTGCTGCCTGCCCCCTGACCCAACTCAGCCTGTGCAAGGAAGAAAAATAAGTAGTGGGCACCTTAATAATAATAATAATAATAATAATAATAATTTATTTATTTATACCCCGCCCATCTGGCTGAGTCTCCCCAGCCACTCTGGGCGGCTCCCAATCAAGTGTTAAAAACAGTACAGCGTTAAATATTAAAAACTTTCCTGAACAGGGCTGCCTTGAGATGTCTTTTAAAGATAGGATAGCTGCTTATTTCCTTCACATCTGAAAGGGCGAGGCCACTACCAAAAAGGCCCTCTGTCTGGTTCCCTGTAACCTCACTTCTCGCAATGAGGGAAACGCTAGAAGGCCCTCGGCGCTGGACCTCAGTGCCCGGGCTTAACGATGGGGATGGGGATGCTCCTTCAGGTATACTGGACCGAGGCCGTTTAGGGCTTTAAAGGTCAGCACCAGCACTTTGAATTGTGCTCGGAAACATACTGAGAGCCAATGCAGATCTTTCAGAACCGGTGTTATGTGGTCCCGGCAGCCACTCCCAGTCACCAGTCTAGCTGCCGCATTCTGGATTAATTGCAGTTTCCGGGTCACCTTCAAAGGTAGCCCCACGTGGAGCGTGTTGCAGTAGTCCATTACTAAAATAGCTCTAATTTTTTTTTTTTAATGAGTTAAGCTGTCCGTGGAAGGAGAAGTCAACCCCTCCACCCTTCCCTGGTGCATTAGTAGATCAAAAGTTAGTAGTGGTGCAATATTTCTTGTGCCGACCAGTGCAGAGGACTTTTGTTATTAGATGGGAAGCGGCTCCTGATTTCTAATATAATCTTCTCGGCCTTTTATTTCTCAGTTGGATGAGTGGGTAGGGGGAAGAAGACATGACAGCCATGACAGCATTGCCGAATTCTAGTATATTGATAAGGCTATATTTAGGCTTCAGAGAAGTGGTTGTGGAGAACCAGGAGGGAACGGGGCAGCAGCAAAGCTAAGCTGCTTGTATCTAATGCGGGAACACATCATTGAGGTTTTTCAAGTGGAACATTCAACAACTCTGTGTTTGTGTATGCTGCTGAGAAATTATATAGTCCTAGCAGCTAACAGGACAGGGAAGACTGAAGGCTGAATTAAAGTAGATTCACAGAGCAACACTGACTTTGCCCTGACTGATGCAAGAGAGCAGCAGCTGTGGGACCATAGGATTCTGCAGAACAGACCAGGAGGACTGTGGCCTATGGCAGAGGTTCTCAACCTTTCGGGATCCATAGCTCACTAGAGTGTTGAACTTGGACCTGGGATACCGGGGTTCAAATCTCCTCTCAGCCATGAACCTCACTGGGTGACTTCAAGCCAGTCACCTTCTCTTAAACTAACCAACCTCACAGGGCTGTTGTGACAATAAAACAGGGGGGAGGAGAACCATGTACAGCACTTTGAGCACCTTGAAAGCATAAGGTGGTATATAAATTTAACAAGATGGTTGGACAGTGTTCTCGAAGCTACTAACATGAGTTGACCAAGCTGTGGGAGGCAGTGGAAGACAGGAATGCCTGGCATGCTCTGGTCCATGGGGTCACGAAGAGTCGGACACGACTAAACAACAATAAAGAAATAAACGAACAAGAAACATGGGCAGGTAGCCAATGTAGCAGTAGCCAGTGTGGTGTAGTGGTTAAGAGCGGTAGACTCGTAATCTGGGGAACTGGGTTTGCGTCTCTGCTCTTCCACATGCAGCTGCTGGGTGAAATTTGCTGCCAAGGAGTGTGGTGGAGTCTCCTTCTTTGGAGGTCTTTAAGCAGAGGCTTGACAACCATATGTCAGGAGTGCTCTGATGGTGTTTCCTGCTTGGCAGGGGGTTGGACTCGATGGCCCTTGTGGTCTCTTCCAACTCTATGATTCTATGACCAACTACATTCTTTCTGCAGCACTTCTGTGGGGCTCAGGAACCCAGTTATGTCACCCCTTGCCTGCAGAGCTGGCAGCCCCTCACCCTTTTTCGAACACCCACCCTTCTGGAGTGTTCCCTCAGCCTCCTCTCTTCTCCTCTTTCCTTGCGAATGCTCTGGGCAGCCACAACTTCCGCCCCTGTCTCTGGGCTACTTCCCTGCCCCAAAGACATGCGCCCCTCCCACTGCCCCACCCCACAGCACCACTGATCATTATTCAAGGCACCCAAGGGTGAAAACCACAGGCCTATGGTATGAGTGGCCCAGATGAAACCAATTCCCTCTTCTGATCAGCAACTCTATGAGTACAGGGAGCAAGTAGACAGGACTCACTTTCCAGAGCTCTTGATTCAAGACATTTAACACCTGACACACCCTTAGGAAAACAATCTGAACAACAGTGAACAAAGTCCAAGCAGTTTTGAACAATGATATTTATCATGGGGGAGGGTGGCTGGGATCATCACACAAGCCTGCTGCACCCCAATACAGTCATAAAGAGAAAGGGACCCCTGACCATTAGGTCCAGTCGTGACCGACTCTGGGGTTGTGGTGCTCATCTCGCTTTATTGGCCGAGGGAGCCGGCGTACAGCTTCCGGGTCATGTGGCCAGCATGACTAAGCTGCTTCTGGTGAACCAGAGCAGCGCACAGAAACACCGTTTACCTTCCTGCCGGAGCGGTACCTATTTATCTACTTGCACTTTGACGTGCCTTCGAACTGCTAGGTTGGCAGGAGCAGGGACTGAGCAACAGGAGCTCACCCTGACGCGGGGATTCGAACTGCCGGTCTTCTGATTGGCAAGTCCTAGGCTCTGTGGTTTAACCCACAGTGGCACCCGCATCCCCCCTATACAGTCATACCTCGGGTTAAATGTCTTCAGGTTGAGCATTTTCAGGTTATGCTCCGCAGCGACCTGGAAGTAACGGAGTGCGTTACTTCTGAGTTTTGCCGCTCATGCATGCGCAGATGCTCAAAATGACGTCACACGCATGCGCAGAAGCAGCGAATCACGGCCCGCTCACGTGCAAATGCGCAGTCGTAGGTTGCATTCTACTCAGGATGCGAACAGGGCTCCGGAACAGATCCTATTCACATCCAGAGGTACCACTGTAGTGGATTTTTTTCAAAATAGCTCCATTATTATTCTCTAGATCTTCATGGGGAGGGCTCCCGATTCGTGCAGAGATCTCTGCACTGAGTGAAAAGTTTGTTTGACCTTTGGATGAGTCACTACGAGCAACGTCAGGTGGAAGCAGCTCTCTGGTCTATAACTCCCACAGCACTAAATCTTTAATCACCACACATCACAGAGCGGACCCAGCTAGGCAAAAAATGAATAATGCATCCCTGACTTTCTCAGATGCAAACACAGCAGACAAGTGGTGATCTTTAAAAATTTAAATTTCTAGTGATTGGAAATGAGAGCTCAAGTTGTGAAATAAAGTTGCTAAGTTCCAGAGTGGTGTTTTCCCCACTCTGGGGTCTCCCTCTGCCCCCCCCTCCCCACACATGAATCATACAAACTCTCTTATGTGGCTTTTAAAAGAAGCCATGGATGATTATCTGTCATTCCAGATGTGATGCTACTGGAAAATTGTCTCACTGGTCATTTCCCTCACCCCCCAAGATTTGACCCTTGTTAGCAAGGACAGGGATATCAAAATGAAATGATGTATTTTCATTTGGAAAGGTGGAAGGGAGAAAAACAAGGCTGGTCCAGGTGTTCGGAACAGTTCAAAAGAATCAGCAGAAGAGAACAGTGTTACAGAAGACAAAACTGTCACGATTTCTCAGATGAAAGCAAGCCAAACTCAGCATTCATTTAAAGCAAGAATTGGGGTGCAGAGATAGAAATAACCGTAGACTACAAGATTACATTTAGAAGATAAATAATTCTTTACGCCACAGTGGAAAAAACATCTGATAGAAATCGGTAAAGAAGGATAATCTTTCTACGGAATTTTAATGACATTCTATTGAGTTATAGCTCCCAGAGAGAGAATTTTTGATGCTGTTATAGGATTGAGGGGTAGCTTAGATGGCATCTTAGGGGCTGCCTCCTAGCCTGTGATTTTTTAAAAAAAATCTGTTAGATGTGATTCTGTATGAAAGGAGACTGTCAAGGCAGACAAACTAGTCTTTTGTCAAGTTAATGGTTCCAGCCATGTGTGTTAAGTGTTTCTTTGCAGGACTAAAGAGTATGGGTGACTAAGGCTCTAGGAAGGGGGGTTAAAAGGGAGCAAGTTTCTACCCCTCTCCTGAAGGGAGGTGATGCTACCAGTGAGTGTAAGAGCAGACCTGAGTCTTGTCATGACTTGCTCTTTGTGCTGAATGCAAAATTAACATACTTAGGCAGCTCGATACCTAAGGGTGAGGGGGCAACATTACCTGAAGTGTTAATGCTGTGAACCTTTCCACTTTATGCTCATCCTGTGTATATATATATGTGTGTGAATTATAATAATATATTACAAGGGTGTCAAAGTCTCCTGTACCCTTCATTTCAAGGAAAGCAAAACCGATGTATGTGTGCTGACCCTCCCCACACCCCAAAATTCCCCACCACTCAGAGACTGGGATGTGCATAACGATATGGTATTGTAGATGGCATAAGTATCTAGATGAAAACAACAACAACATTATTGCCCTCCATTCCTTTTTATCACTGTAGGAGTTACAGAGGAGGAGTGAGATGACAGTTGTCGTTACTTAGGTTCAGGATAAATATTTGTGAAAGGAAATCTTTCATCCCTATCTTTGATGGAAGGGAATGAAGAAGGTGAAACTAAATTCAGTAGGACTTCGGTTCTACAGGTTTCATCTTGCCAAAAGCCATTTTTATTATAATACAGTGGTGCCTCGCAAGACGAAAAGAATCCGTTCCGTGAGTCTCTTTGTCTAGCGGTTTTTTCGTCTTGCGAAGCAACCCTATTAGCGGATTAGCGGATTAGCGGATTAGCGCTATTAGCGGTTTAGCGGCTATTAGCGGCTATTAAAGGCTTAAGGGATTAGCGGATTAGCTGCTAAAAGGCTATTAGCAGCTTAGTGCCTTAGAAAATGGGGGTGGGGAGCGAAAAAAAAACCCCCAGGAATCGCAAGACATTTTCGTCTTGCGAAGCAAGCCCATAGAGAAATTCATCCTGCGAAGCACCTCCAAAATGGAAAACCCTTTCGTCTAGCGGGTTTTCCGTCTTGCGAGGCATTCGTCTTGCGGGGCACCACTGTATCGAAGAAAAGCTCACAGGGGAAACTGAATGCTATTTAGCTTCTGCAGCCTCTCGCTCCGTTTTTCACCCATGACCGCAGAGGTGCCTCAGTGAAAAACTGATCCAAAACTTAAGGAATCCTCTGCACATCCTTACATCATGCTATCTAATAGCCTATCTAATGCTGTAAGGACTAGAAGGAATCAATCCTAACTGAGGTATGGGAATACAAAGCAACGAGTTCCCTACCACATTTGCAGGCCTGTGGCACAGAACAGAAGCAGACCGATTTGTCCATCTCTGCTTATTTTGTACATTCCATCTTGTTGGCTTGTGGGACTCACAATTGAGACTGGAGCCCCTAAGATGGATGGGTGGTGTCTTGTAAGCCTCCTTCTAGCAATTCCTGCAGCCAAGCTGGTGCCAAATGCATTGCTCTGCTTTCCTTTGGGCCACATCAACACCTGTTGCTTGGACAGCCCAGGACCTTCATACACAATGCCCAGGCTTGCACTCTGGAGAGGTTTCTTTGGTGCTGCTAATGTAACAAAAGCAACATGGGAGGCAGCAGTTAGTGGTCTTTGCAGCCACAGTGAGTTCTGTGATTCTCCAGTTGTTTGGCCTCACCTCTGAGGCACACTCCATTGTCTTTGAAGACAGATGGATGCCAACTTCTTGATGTATGCTGCTTTCTTGGCAATGCAGCAGAAGGGCTACTCAAGGGAACCTGTAGTCAAGATTTGACCAATCTCTTTAACATAACAAGCTGCAGCCCAGTTCCACACAACCTGTGAGCTATCAAGCCAAACACAAGGCAGCAGCAAATGCAGCAGCCCATCAGAGGCTTGACAAAACCTACAATTTTTATGCTGAAAAAAACCAAATGACTTTTCAATCACTTGGAACAGCCTCAATACATGACTGGTGGGCTGAGCATCATAATTTCAGCATGTGTGTTATAGCTCAAACATCCTGCCTGAAATCTTATTTTCATCTATAATTTAAATCATGCATCCCAATTGAATTGAATTAAATACAGATTCAAAACCCACTGAAAAACTAAAGCGATTTGGAGGTTAAGCTTAGAGATCTATCAGTATAAATCCAAATAAGCAGACTATGAATCAGATGGTAAGCCTTTTTAATATATGTTGGTTTTCAGAACACTAAAGGTTCTGAATTTGTTTTGAAAAGCCACTTTTGCTACTTATTTAATTTTTTATTCTAATCTGCAGAGCTCTTTGCATTGTTTTTTGTATTCACTCTCACATAAACGTTGTGAGGTGAGCCACTATCATTCCCATTTTACTGATGTAAAACTGAGGTTTAGGGCAGGCAAGCCCAAACTCGGCCCTCCAGATGTTTTGGGACTACAATTCCCATCATCCCTGACCACTGGTCCTGTTAGCTAGAGATGATGGGAGTTGTAGTCCCAAAACATCTGGAGGGCCGAGTTTGGGGATACCTGGTTTAGGGGAAAGACTGCAAAAAAGAGTAATTGAGAACCTAGATCTAGCTTCAAGCCTAGCACTCTCTGGGTTGCATTCAGCAAAGTCACCCACTTCATGCAAGGACTTCTATTTCCACAATGGAACGGCCCCTACCTCTGCCTTCTATAGGGGTTTCCACCGCCCTCCAGAGCATATTTGGAGGGCTATGTTGGCATGCAGGGAGAGAAGAGGCAGGGGATGTTCAATTGTGCATGTGAAAGTCATTGCATAAACGGGTTGACTTTGTTGATTACAATCCAATCCATTCACCCAATCTTATGTTTAATTTACTCAATTTATCCCTCTTTCTCTGTTTCATAGGGCAATGAAATTTTATGCACAACTCCCTTTTTTATTTATTTACATGCTCCTCATCCAATTAAAAAAAACAACACATTTCATTTAATTTCAGATGTTATAAAACATTTGGCGATGTTTTTCACAAGATTTCCCCTCCCCATCAACTTTGGCTCAGATAACATATTTCCCTAAATTATTTGTCAACAATGCGTTTGTATCCTTGATTGTCCACAAAACCATTAACAATTGTAGGAATGCCAAACTTTCCCATAGGGCGCACTGACTCCCACCCTGCCCCATATGGAATATGGAAAAAAAAATGATTTCCTTCACTGGCAATAAAGTTTCACATGCATTTTGCTAAGGACAAAAATATATATTTTGAGATGCAACAGACGCTGTCAAATGCAATGAGTTTCTGCAGACACAACAACGCCTCTTTATTTCTTGTTAAGGCCCCATATTATTATTAAACAGAATGGGAATATGCCTGCAAGTTATCCTTGTGTTTGAAAATCCACTGTGGGAAGGATGAATAAACATAACTAGGTCTGATAGGGATGGGGAGGGAAATTTCTAAATTGGACCTAAATCAGCCCATATATATTCCCTTGCTGACTCAAAGAAAAGGTCCTTCTGGTACAGCTGCTTTTCTTTGGTAGTGGTGCTGAACCTAATATCTCTGAGCACTCCCCTCTTGACTGTCTCCAATTTCTGATATTCAGGTGGGTTTAACCTTAAAAAAATAATAATGATCCAAGCTGCATGATATCTTGTAGCACTGTTCTAAATGCTGATTCAAGCATTGCAGGGGCCATATTTTCCAAGTCCAATTGCTTACTCTCAACATTTGTGACCTGATGGCTAAATAAAGAGACACAGCAGTGGCTGGGTTGAACTAGGGTCCCTCTATTTAAGAATAAAAACCCATTTTTAAAGCCCGCAGAGGGAAAACACTATTGATCCTGGAATAAACCTGAGCCAGAACAAACTGCAGCCCTAGGGTGACCAAAACCCCTGGCCAGTACTGAGGCAGAACTAAGAGCTGAATGGGCCTTTCCAAATGTACATTTTCAGAAGAGTTAGCAATGTGCAAGTCAGGGTCGGGGCTCTGAGCTGGCTGCTAAAGAACAGGAGATCACGGCAACTGAGCTGACTTGTGTTCTCTCCTTCATGGGAGGTTTTCAAGCAGAGACTCAATGACCATCTGCCATGGATGCTTTAGTTGAGATTCCTTCATTGCAGAGGGTTGGATTACATGACTCTTGAGGTCCCTTCGAACTGTACAATTTCATGTTTCTATGACTTCTACTGAGGAGCCTCCTGCTTCCCACAGTCCAAAGGTGGAGGGCACCCACCACACATGGAATGAAGAAGGCGTGCCTTTCTTCAGATCAGATGTTTGGCTATTTAAGAATCTCAGGCACCCCACAAGGGGCTGAAGCCTAGAAGAAGTCCTGCATTGCAGGGGGTTGGAACAGATGATCATTTGGGTCCCTCCCAATTCTATAAATTTCAATTTTACGAAGTAGACAGCATCGTAAAAAGCAGAGACATCACCTTGCCAACAAAGGTCCGTATAGTTAAAGCTATGGTTTTCCCAATAGTGATGTATGAAAGTGAGAGCTGGACCATCAAGAAGGCTGATTGCCGAAGAATTGATGCTTTTGAATTATGGTGCTGGAGGAGACTCTTGAGAGTCCCATGGACTGCAAGAAGATCAAACCTCTCCATTCTGAAGGAAATCAGCCCTGAGTGCTCACTGGAAGGACAGATCCTGAAGCTGAGGCTCCAATACTTTGGCCACCTCATGAGAAGAGAAGACTCCCTGGAAAAGACCCTGATGTTGGGAAAGATGGAGGGCACAAGGAGAAGGGGACAACAGAGGACGAGATGGTTGGACACTGTTCTTGAAGCTACCAGCATGAGTTTGACCAAACTGCGGGAGGCAGTGGAAGAGAGGAGTGCCTGACATGCTCTGGTACATGAGGTCACGAAGAGTCGGACACAACTAAACGACTAAACAACAACAACAGTCTGGAGGCAGAGGTTTCAAACACCTCTCAATGTGCTCTCAACCTGCAGCTAGTTGTTCCCTTGGAACTATCCATGGTCCTGAACCTGACCTGCCTTGCTGATTTCTCCATAGGCTCCAGCACTTAGGCCAGCACTCAGTAGCAGGAATGATGCCTTTGAGCTGATTCAACACAGATCCAGGGATCTGATGTATACATGAATATTTTTGCATTTGCTTCGATGGGAGGGGCAGTTCCCTATGTACATGGCTTGTGAGCATGGAACTATGTGTTGGTGGTTAGGAGGAAAACCTGTCAGCGGGAAAGCTCTGTATACCCATTCGAGCTCTTGCACTTTTAAAGAATCGCTGGAATGGGATCGTTTAACAAACTTTATATACTACTTAATTGTAGTAAAACCTCTAAGTGACTTACAACAGATATTTAAATGATCAACGAGAACAGTGGAAAACCACTGAAAACATTTAAAGATAGCTAAACTGTTCAAAGAATTGATGCTTTGGAATTATGGTGCTGGAGGAGACTCTTGAGAGTCCCATGGACTGCAAGAAAATCAAACCTATCCATTCTGAAGGAAATCAGCCCTGAGTGCTCACTGGAAGGACAGATCCTGAAGCTGAGGCTCCAATACTTTGGCCACCTCATGAGAAGAGAAGACTCCCTGGAAAAGACCCTGATGTTGGGGAAAATGGAGGGCACAAGGAGAAGGGGACGACAGAGGACGAGATGGTTGGATAGTGTTCTCGAAGCTACCAGCATGAGTTTGACCAAACTGTGGGAGGCAGTGGAAGACAGAAGTGCCTGGCGTGCTTTGGTCCATGGGGTCACAAAAAGTCAGACACGACTAAACAACAACAAATGTTCGGTAAACGATATTAAAACACACCAACACCTATGTGTCTGGATAGGGTGGCCTAATCAAAAATGTTTTAAGCAGGCACTGCAGAGAGTACAGGGAAAGCACTGCCTGGCATCAATAGACAAGGAGTCCCAAACTGTAGGTTCTGTCACACTAAAATATCAATGATAATTATGTGCTACCTGTAACAGTGCCAATTCCAGAGATTAAAAAGCTGACTGAGCACATATGGGGGATAGGCAATTCCACATGTAAACTAGTCCCGAGCCATTAAGAGGTGGGATGGAACTCTGGGTATTCTAAGTTAAGCATTTCAATCCACCCAGTCCTAGAATCCGTCTAAAACAAAATAAAGTGGCAAATCTACATTGTGAATGCATCATTATTAAAATATAGCACTGTAGCAATCAAAAAGTTGACCTAAACACCATTTTTTTTCTGAATGACTACTCACTGAATACCTTGAGGCCTCCTGCCTGCATTCTCAAAAGGAGTAGCTCAGACACAGGCTGACCACCTCAAAGAGAATGAGGCCTTGGGGCCATCACACAATAAGAACGCCCTTCATTCCACGCATACAATTTTGCAAGACGGAAATCCCACAGAAATCCCAAAGAAGAGTAGATACGCAAGACAACAGCAATGACAAATCCTGATGTTGCATTCTTATAGTAGAGGTAGTAAAGAATATATCGTTTAGAGCAGGCATCCCCAACCTGCGACCCTCCAGATGTTTTGGCCTACAACTCCCATGATCCCTAGCTAACAGGACCAGTGGTCAGGGATGATGGGAATTGTAGTCCAAAACATCTGGAGGGCCGAAGGTTGGGGATGCCTGGTTTAGAGGCATTTTCAAGATGCAACACATTCAGTCGTACAGTAAATCAGTCTTTTGATTTTTCTTTAAGTTGGAATTTGTATTAAGGTAGTGGGCTCACACAACCATCTTTGCAATGGGGACTCAGGTGTCAGATTAAAGAAACAGTTACATAGACACACACAGGTAAATTGAGGTTATGAGGCTCTGGCCTTTGCCAATCTCATGATGGAATGTCATTTATGGCAGTGACGTTATTTACCTCTTTGAGACAGCCCATGAAGTTGTTACTGACTGGTGACCCAGGCAAGTCTGCTGTGCTAGGACTGCCTCCAACATAGAAAAAGTCATCGGAGCCCAACATGGTGTAGTCTTCTTGTGTGTAGCCCGTCGTGGTCAGAATTCCATCCACTGATATTGTCACCTAGATAACAAAGCACAGGGAAAGGACACGCTATACTCAGACCTACATACTGCTGTCCTTGGGATATGCCTGGTTTTTTATTGTCGTTTTTTTATATTTTTATTTGTTTTTATTATTGTTATTATTATTTTTTTGAGACCTAAGGCGGAGCCCATTTTCATGTCTGTTTGAGGTTTAGTCTTGGATTCTATCCCTAGGTGCTCTAACTAGTTAAAAGAGTTGTCTTATTATTGAGCTAGTGTCAGCAAGTCCCTATTCGCAACTCAAAAAGGTTGATTAGCAGACACAAAAATGGTGTTAGTAGAATGCTTCCCTAGGTTAGTTTAGCTGGTGTTACATATTAGTAAGTTCAGTAAAGTCTGTCATCGACTAATAAAAAGAACGTGCACCTTGAAAAAACAGAAAACAAAAGAAAAAGAGGCACAAGCAATATTGCCAGCAGCACCATCACTGTTTGCACCATATATACAGCAGCGACGTGTCCATGCAAGAGCCTAGAGTCCATGCCAAAGCAAGAGGGAGGGAAGAAGAGGGGTGAGGGGAACCCAGCAAAGAACGACCAAGTGGCAGCAGCACACTCTGATGTGCGCATGCAGGAAAGCGAGTATCAGAGAAGGAGAAGAAAGGAAGAGAAAGGAATGGAGAGAACCAAACGGCTTTGTTGATGAAGTAACAGTATGTAGATGTGTCACTTCCGTCATTCTCGTCCGTGCCCGCATGCCATGCATTATGAATGGTTAGAGCGCCAGCTAGGCTGGCGGCACGCTAGGCCAGCTTAATCCCTTGTTAGTTAACCACAGCTTTTGATGCAAAATGTTAAGGATGCCCCTCTACGTGTGAGTTCAAAAAAAGAGAGAGAGAGGAGAGAGAAAGAATTGGACAGGAACAGATAAAGTAAAAGAAAATAGGAGGTCAACAACAGATGAAGAGGAGGTTAAAAAAGTAAGCAGAAGAGTACCAACCGCAGTTCCTCTTTTGTTAATGATGTCTACAGTTAAAAGAAAGAAAGGAAACACACGGCAAACCCAAAATAAGAAACAATTAGAATGATATCTACCGAACAATGTAGTTTGTTTACCATAGCGTGTCCAATGCCTGAGTGCTTTGTGGAGAAGGGGGGAGAAAGGAAATTAAAAACTTGTGAACAGAATAACGATCGTTTACTTAAAAAATATGATGGTCACTACCAATGTTAGTACATTATTTTGGTTCAGGTAACGGTTAGTAGAATGAAACATTCCATGAATGACATGTTAGTTATTAAGCATGTTAGTAACACAGAAAAAAGGGCAAAATAATTTTACAAGGAAAAATAAAAAAGCAGACTAACAGATACGCCTCCACAGAGGTAACAGCAGTTGTCTTTTCCTGCAAATATATTTATATATAGAGATCGATATAGATATATATACTGTATAACTTATTTCAGCTCTCCACTGGACAGAAACAGACATAATGACCACATTCCTTTTGTCCTCTTCCAACTGAGTGTTTCTGACAGACATTCAAAATGACTCTTGGGGGGGTGGAATGCCTAAAGCTCATCAGCTGACCACTGCTTCTCCTGGCCCCCAAATCCCCCCCAAGCGAATCAGCAGGAATCCCCTAGTACTCAATTTTTTTTGACTCAGCACACAAGGACTTCTTTTCAACTCCAAAACTTCTTTCGGTCATATTGATGGACTTTAGGATCACAGTTTACTGCAATGAAACAAAGCAAATATCCTGACACATAACAATGAGTAGAATGGATTTCTGCAGCTAGCTCTCTGGTCATGCACCTGCCGGAACATGTCTAACTGGTACTTCTAGCTCCCACCCCATGTTGGTTGCTTTTTATATGTTGGTTTCTTTTAACAGTTTTGGATGAGCAAAGGCAAATCTAGAAAGTGGGCCATTTGCTGACTAATTTGATGTCCATTTCCGTCAAAATTAGCAGTGGTGTGTGCCCTCCCTATGCCAGATTTTGCGGCATAAATGAAATCATTCTGGTGATATATTGTTATTCACTGGCCCTGGTTCATTTAGCACCTTAAACCACAGTTTAAAATAAACTGTGGTGTTGCATGCTGCTCAAAAGTATCAGATTTGGTCCACCACTCCTGCCTTTGTGGTGCTGAGGAGGAAATGCTTCCAGTTTATTTTTCTTCAAATAAGACATGAGTAGTAAGCCAGGAACCTTGGATTCCATCTGTGGCTTGTTTAGAGAGAAACAAACCATGAATGTTAGTTCTTATGCAACGTAGGACCAGCCTAATACATTTTGGCACCTGAGGCAAACCACAAAACAGAACTCCCCTCCACGCTAGGGAAAAAGGGGTGAATGAAGATCTATAACATGAACCAGGAGGGCTATAAAGATCTACATTTGGATCCATTGGAGCCTGCCTCCCAAGGCAGCCGCCTCACCTTGCCACATGAATGGGCTGGCCCTGCTGTAATGTGAATCCTGTTTCTGCTTAGTTTCCTCTCCAGAGTAACAACAGCATGAGCAGGAGAGGATTGAAGTGCTTGGAATACCAAGCAGCAGACCATTTGCATTAAACCACAGCTTATTTTTTAACCACGGTTGAATGGAACTTGTGAACCAGGTCATTGTTATGATTATAGTTGTACAATATGTGAATGACTTTATCATTCTTAAGCTCATAGCACTTCAATCAAACCAGGGGAGAGGAAGCCTGAACGAGTTGTGGTTCCTCCTACCATATTTCTTTCCAGTTTAATGTCTGAAAATGGTTTTGCGTAAGTCATATACTGTTTCTGAAGCTGGAGCGTGTACATCTCAAGCCAACATCTTTTTACATCATTGTACTTCCTTTCCCACTGCTTTACCATCATGTTAAAAGCCACCCTAGTTAAGATCCCTTGTATATTGCCCTGTGACATCACTGTTGCCTCCTTTATGATAATTTTAATCCTTATGAAACTTCTGGCCACATGATTCTTCTGACAGCCTATTTAGCATATCACACAAGCATTGTCCAATCACTATGTGAGCAAAGGTCTTTACATAGGTCTATGAACATTATTGAAGTGGTAGTGACCATATTGAATGAGGTGCATATAAAGGGAAGTCTAATTAAGCCTAAAAAGGCAGTGATTTGCCTACAGGCACCCAAAAAGCTTCATGACAAAAATAGAGATACCAATATCTATAACCAAACCCTGTAGCATAGTTACTGTAGTATACCAACATCCAAAAGGATTATCAAATGGATACCAGGCATGTTTATATTCCAATCTCAGCCTTATAGATTCACTGGATGCCCTTTTAGCAACTCGCTATATTTAATCTGAAAATTTCCTTCAATAAAATAAGAGCAAAACATCCAGCCAGCTGCTTTGAAAGTGGATAAAGTAACGACAGGGTTGCCAAGAATTTCTGAGTCATAACTCAAGCTGAAGTTGTCTGGAAAGCAAGTCAGATATATTGTTTCAGAACAAACGCTCTAAGATGCAATCTTTTCGTTAAATTTCCATTGATTTCAGTGGATTTTTTTTACTCATTTATGTATTTAAAAGCATTTATAAACTGCTTAATGTTTTAGAAATCTTTTAAGTGGTGTACAATAACTTATTGCGTACCAATAACTTATGTGTACAGCTGCAATCGTAGGGCATAAAGCATTGATATACATTTTAAAATGCTGTTTATATGCAATTATCTTCTGTGTGAGACATATGCAGCATTTCTTGTGCATAAACCCATCAATATTGCACTACCAACCACACTCAGTAGGATATCACTACCTCCACATTCCCAACAAACGGTCACACTTTGTAGCTGCAAATTTAGTTCCACCACCCAAATGAGTGTGAAATCCATTTGGCTGGAGAAATCCCATGTAAAGGCCAATGCTTCTGCACCCATGAACAACCGGTGCATCACAATAAATGAGAATATAATAAATAGCATGACAGAAGA
The DNA here is from genome assembly GCF_965153285.1 of Podarcis tiliguerta. Lineage (NCBI taxonomy): Eukaryota > Metazoa > Chordata > Lepidosauria > Squamata > Lacertidae > Podarcis > Podarcis tiliguerta. Next base: position 13,790,866 of record NC_139536.1, on the reverse strand, counting down.
AGCTCCCAAAGATGAGTGAGGATTATCTGGATAATGGAAGAAGTCTGTAGAACTCATGAGCAGTTTGCAAGCTAGGTTCCTGGGAAGAGAACTGCACCTAGATACATGCCATAGGCCTCCCACCAAATGTAATGCCTGGTGTGCAATAAAACATGTATATCCTGGAGAACATTCCCATCGATTAGCTGGAAACAACCCTATTTTCATCAGACCCTAACACACAGCTGTGCAAGTGAGGTGATTAGTGTTAGATATTTGGATCTATTAAGTATTATGAATTGTCTATTATTTGTCTTATTATGCATTATAATTTATTTCCCACATAAACATTTCCGCTATGGTTTTATTGTATTAATTCATGGACCACAACAATTTTATCATAAGGAGTTATGTTTCGTCAACAGAAAGATATGTTGCCTGGTTAATTACAAATATGAAACAGTTCCCTTAAAAAGAGAGAGAGACTGAATTGGTCTCCCATTATAGCAATAATATTTCACACTTTAATCATCTCCTTTAAATGCATATGTGTATTTAATACACATATGTTTACACACATGCACAATTCTACAATTGTTGAAACAACCCTGGCCCGCAATGACTTTCTAGGTGTGCCTGTGCTCATGTGTGGTTTAATTGACCCATCTCTTGGTAACACGTTGAAATCTACATTTCAGAGGTCAGCTAAACACTCAATGGCATGTTGTATTAACTGCAAGATCACCAAACACTTAGCTGTGGCAAAAGCAAAGTCAGTTATTGCTGTATCCATTCTACTGTTACCTGACGCAGATTTCTGGTTACTTTGACATCATGCCAGGCATTGTCATTAAATTTCCCATTCACAGGTTCCACTAGCGCTTCAAAGGCCCCTGAGCCCAAATTAATAACCAAGGAGACCGCTCCGTTTTTCAGGGCAAGGTTGACATAATCGGCCGATTTTCCAGTGTGAAGCATCAGTCCATTCCTCTGAAGGGTTTTAAAGGACAGAGTTATTTCGTCACTGCTGCTCTGGATAGGATTCTGGGACAAGTCGTAGCAGAAATACTCTGACCCTTTGAACGTCGCGATGTATTCTTCTTTTCCTAAATAAGGAGAAAGATGGGGAGAGGGAGACAGAGACAGAGAGGAGAGGGGGGAAATAACTCTGAATCAGTGGATCTAAAATAAATACAATTCACACACACAAAAAACATATTTTGCTTTCCTAACATCAGCAAGAGGAAATTATTTTTACAAAAGAAACGTAATTTCCCTTTGCAAGAAATACAAAAGTTGCATTTTTACTCATGGCTTTATGTGCTATTATTTTGCAGAAAATTGTTGCATGGTGCACTCCAGCCCCAATGCATCAATGAGGACTAGTGTGTTATTCCTCTCCATTGCCAAAGTTTCTGAGAGCTGCTAGCCTGCATCAAACCATGATAGTGGCCCACAGTATTCCCTCAAACGCAGCACATTTTTACTTTGAAAAAAAATTGCCAATTTGAATTTCCATATTTCATATTTTGATGTGGGTTATTTTTGAATCGAACATCTTGGGTGTGACATTTTATTATGTCATATTTCAGGTCATTTCAACATGTTGGCATCTCTTGGTCATATTTTATTTTGGCTGGGTCTAACGGGGGGGGGGGGGGACGATAAACTGGAAGACTGCCATCAAATATTGTCAAATTTTAACAGTCATTGCATGTCAACTAACAGATATTATTACCCAGTCCAAAACACAATTGCATAGTAACTGTCACTAAAAAAATATAACTGTGTACATGAACCACTCCCAGGTAAAACAACAGCAATGGTTGGACAAATCAGTGCTTTCCGTTTATTGATGGCAGGGTCTTTGTATCAGTGTAAATTGGACCCCACGGAAGACAGCTTTAAGCCTGAGCCTCAGTATTTTCAGAAGCTCCTTCATGGCAGCACAAACGTTTACCATCTGCTAGAGGATTAGGGCAGCTGTAGCCTGTAACATTGAGAGGGATTTCAGCTGACATCCATACCAGATTAAGGGCTCCCTGGACCAGCGTTAAATGTAGTGGAGGGATGCAGCAGATGTGGTGATGTGCAGCCATTGAAAAACAAGGCGTCCTATAAAAGGAGCTCACTCTCTTTTACAATATGCAAAACGGGGTTGTATATCCTCAAAACGCGGAGTCGCTAAGAAGTATATTAATAATGATTGCTGTTAACGTCTTTGTCAAAGTACCTGGTGGTTTACAATGACAGGCAAAAAACACAGACTTGTCCACCAAGTAGTTTACAGTTTACAATCTGAATTAGTTTATAATCTACACAAAAGAGATCTGAAGATGGGTTAAAGTAGAAAGAAGGGAGTGGGAAAGTCCAAACTGAATGGGATGTGACACTAAAGGAAACAATGGTCCTTTCTTTCAATGCGTTCCCTAACAACAACAACAACAATAATAATAATAATAATAATAATAATAAATTCTTTCCATTAAACCTGCTGATAGCCTGGGTGGCTGGGTTAAAAACTGATTGCAAAATGTGTATCCCCATAACTAAAAGCAGCTGTGGGTGGTCAAGAAATAATTTCAACAGTGGGAGTGTCTTGGAAGGATGGTTAACCTCTCCACACTCAGTGCAAGGGGAATGCCCATTTCTGCATGTGGCTGCTTTTAATTTTGGAATGGGATGATGGGAGGTCTGACCATGGATTCCCAGTCTTTTCTAGATCGGCTCTCAATTTGAACATTGGGAGCGGGTCCCAGAGGGCCTGATAGGAATGATGAGGCAAGGGAAGGAAACAAGAGAAGGCAGGGTGGGATAGAAGAGGCAAGGGTGATATGGGATGAATGTGAGACACTTTGTTTTGGTTGCAGAGGACTATAGTTGGGTGACATCCGGACTATTGCAACAGTCCCGGTGAACGCACACAAAATCACACTTCTCAATTGATAGCCCGAAACGTGTACAAACTGCCATAGCGTGAAGACTCTGCCAACTGCCCGCCCAAGAAACATAGGAGCATGAGAGTCTGCCTTATACTTAGGCAAACCACTGGTTCATCTAGCTCAATATTGTCCACACCAGGAATGGGGAACCTCAGGCCTAAAAGTCCAAGCCCTTGGGACTCCCCCCAGGACACAGCCCTTCCCATGCCACACCTCTTACTGACCATATTTCCCCACCCCTCTGTGTAATGTTTGGCCGTTTTTGCCTGCCTGGGATGTATATTTGAACTGTGATAATGTCTCTTACTTGCCTGGACGTGTGCATAGAAACCTCTGGGTTTGTGCATGGCTGCAATGGAGCCTACTGCACAAAGACAAGAGTGACTTCTCTTGCTCCACTCACTTTTTGCCCACCACTGGTATATGGCCCTTGGAAGGTTTCCTATGAGAGAATGTGGCTCTTGGGATGAAAATTGTTCCCCACCCCTGGTCTACATGGATTGGGAGTGAATCTCCAGACAGTGTTCCATTATGTAAATGAACACCTCCAGAATGACCATAGAATCATAGAGTTGGAAGAGACCACAAGGGTCATCGAGTCCAACCCCCTGCCAAGCAGGAAACACCATCAGAGCACTCCTGACATATGGTTGTCAAGCCTCTGCTTAAAGACCTCCAAAGAAGGAGACTCCACCACACTCCTTGCAGCAAATTCCACTGTCAAACAGCTCTTACTTAAAGCCCAAAGCTTAAAGTTTAACCATCCAAACCAGATCCAATAGTGCCAAAGACTGCAGTTTTTCAGTACAGTGGTACCTCTGGTTAAGAGATTAATTCGTTCTGGAGGTCCGTTCTTAACCTGAAACTGTTCTTAACCTGAGGTACCACTTTAGCTAATGGGGCCTCCCACTGCTGCCGGCACACAATTTCTGTTCTCATCCTGAGGTAAAGTTCTTAACCCAAGGTACTATTTCTGGGTTAGCGGAGTCTGTAACCTAAAGTGTCTGTAACCTGAAGCGTCTGTAACCTGAGGAACCACTGTACTTCACTCTCCGTACTTCAAAAATATTGGAGACAATATGAGCTGCACATAAGCAATTGTCAAGAACTTTCATTCTTTGTCAAGCTCTTGAACATCAGAAATATTTCTAACGACAATTGATTGGTTTCTTATTTCCAACTTTTGCTGCCTCCACAATGTTTCTCTCTCTCTCTAGCCTCGACTTTCAGATTTTTGTTTGTTGCTTAACAGCCCTTTCGTAACAGGCAGTTATGCACGACAAATACTGCCAGTGTTTATGTGTCCTGACCACATTCTGTAATAGCTTTATGTGAAAGACCACAAATCACAGTCTTGGATGCAGATACTGAAACCCTGGCAGAAAAGTGGAGAACAATTCCTAGAATACAATCCATAATAAAATTTGCAACAAGATGAACTGAGGAAAACAAGAAACTTGGCATCAAGTTGTGTGGAAATGGTTGATCCCAACAAATGATTAAGTGAGAAAACTCATGATATTTTTTAAAGGTATCAAACGTCCTCAACCGGTGTATACAGATTCTATAGGAGACAAGATGAATCTGGGGCACATGTGTAGAAACTTCTGGATGTAATTGTCAGGGGTCCCTTTGCCCTTTACTTTTATGGACACATAATGTGCATAGCTGTCAACCTTCCCTTTTTTTGTGGAAAATTCCCTTATTCCAGTGCCGTTTCCCGCTGCTTCCTGCTGCTATCCCGGATTGTTAGATATCCCGTAGACTGTCCCCGGGATAGGTGAGGCTGCTGATCCCTTATTTTCAAATCTGAAAGTTGACAGCTATGATAATGTGTAGTTTGGCCCACTCCAGCCAGCATAAATTGGGAATTCTAACTGAAATGGGGTGCTGTGTCTGTCAGTCAGAGGCAGAAGTAGCCTTACAGGGGATAGCATGTCTGATATTTTGCAGGCATACACACATCCCAATTCATTGTGCAGTGTCAAATATAGAAAGGGCTACCAATGCACCCTCTCTCTCTCTCTCCAATGTCGAATCACCTTGGGGCAATTTTTCAGGTACTCTCCTCACATGACAGAGTATGGCTGCCACAGGTCTAGGGGCATGTGCAAGAGTGACTCCCATGTAGCTACCAGTTCATGTTTCAATCTGTGAGTGAAGTTGTGCTAGCTATTGTGAAGGGCGTCAGAAAGGATCCAAATGTTGTAAACAAATACAGAGCGGTGGGGATCTTGGAAACTATTCAAGAAGCTGAACACCTTTTGTGCCTCCTGTCAGGCCCTTCTGCAAAGAACCAAGGTGAATTCTTTTGACCCCCCTCCCCCCCAAGGCAATTTCCTTGAGGAAGGACACAAAAAGCCAAACCAGCAATTCTGCACCCCTTTGCTGCAGGAGAAAAGCCAGCTAGCATTGTCATCGGAAAGATCAAATCAGTATCACCGGTACTGACAAATATCTCTTTAATAGATGTCTCAGTGGAGGTCTATCAGTAAGTCCCAGCAAGGCAATCTCTGGATTCTTATTCTCTGGCCATTAGTTTCTCCTTCAATCAATAACCCAGTGGATTATGCACTCAACAGGATATGTTTCTGGTGCTTCCTAACAGATTTCCATTTACTCTAAGAGCCAGAAACAAGGTTTTCATATACTACCATGCCAAGGTATCTTAGAAATAACAGCCACACATTTCTTTGCCCTTAGCAATGCTCTGTAACAGATGGCTTGTGCAGCAAATTTGGCTCACCTTGCTTTTTACACTGGACTCTTTCCCTTTCCCTACTGATGGTTCCATTGACATTAGTCCTGCAATGTGCAGCCTTATCCAAAGAGTGACTTGGGAGCATTGTCAGCAGGGTCAGAATCATAGAATTGTCAAGCTGGAAGGAACCCTGAGGTCCATCTAGTCCAACCCCCTGCAATGCAGGAATATGCAGCTGTCCCATACGGGGATCACACCTGCAACCATGGTGTTATCAGCACCATGCTGCACCCAACTGAGCTATCCAGCCTTGCACCCTGCTTATTTTCCTTCCTTTAAGAAAACAAAAACATAAACTTTGCTTGTAGGGCAGCTGGACACACTGCGTAACCGCATTGTTGGAGATAGCAAGTCTTCTTATAGTGCTCACTGCTTTTTCAAACCTTATTGTTAGTTGTTGTACGTCAATTTTTAATCCTGCATTTTGATTTGATTTTATCTGCTATGCTGCTTTGGTTTTTTTAATTGATACCTTATATAAGCAAGCCTGTAATTGTGATCCATCTTATTAGTAAGTATAAATACTTTAAAATTACTTATGTCTTATGTTCAGAATTATGTATATGTTCTAAATCATGCTCTGTCCATGTATAAAATGAATTATGTGTTTGATAAGTGTTAGGTTTTATTTTATTTCTTTTCAAAAAATCTCATGTAAGTTGTTTTTCATGTCTATTTTTAATTGGTACTTTTAATAAGACTGTCTACTGCAAATCACATGGAGGTCTTTTGGTCTAGTTAGTGGCATATAAATTTAGGTAAACAAACAAAAAATATGTCCCAAGGTGATGTACAAAATCTAATAAAAACAGCTAGAAAAATGAAATAGCCTCGGGTGATTTATCATGGCTCATTTTGCTTTTAATATGCAAAAGCAGTAAAATGATGCAACATTCATTAATGCATCTTCTGTACACATAAGTACTTGCCATGGCCTGGCGAGAGTTGTAGGTGTTTGCTGTGACTTGATGCATTGCTGGCAGAAATCTACCACTCAACTGATCAGGGAAGGGCAGTAAGCCAACTCACACACTTTATGCCAGAACTGGCCAGTTCAGAGCCCAACTGCTGACTGAGGTCATAATTAAGAGTTTAACCACATCAGAGTTTCCAGAAACTCTGGTTTGTTTTTTTTTTAAAAAACTATGCAATACTTTCCCCTTCCACAAATGAGCTGCTCAAATAAGGTTACAAATATAGAAGCGAACATAAAAGCAACAATGATCCGACCATTAGCACCAACCAATTGCAAAGCTGAAAAACAGCAGTGAAAAACAACAGCCGAGAATCCAAAGAACAGCACTCAGAATCTGTTCCCTTCATTGACCAGCATAGAGATGTCTGCTAGTGATCAGATGATATAGGGAGAAACGATTGCTTAATCCAAATGATATTGGATTGAGAAACAACACACACCAGTAATCTCCCAGCTGTGTATTTAAAATAGTCATTTCAATTCACATCTTGAATTAAGACAGTTGTTAAACGAGCAATTGTGGGCCAGACTTAAGCTTCACTCATCAAGCAAAACAACCCCCCTGTGTTTCTTACAATGAATAAAACCTTCCTTTCCTTCTCTCTCTTTTTTCTTCCCTTCATTTACTACCACCGCTGGGGTGGCAACTGAAGGGGATGCTTGAATCATTTGCATGGCTGACCTCTCACTAGGTCACTATGAAGGAGGGCAGAACAACTTGCAGCTGCCCTGATGCACACGTATTACATGTGTAACCTTTGATCCACAGGTGCCATCTTCGGGACCCCCATTCCTCAGTGCAGAGCCAAACCAAGGTTCTTGTTTGAGACAGGTAAAGCAAACATCAATACCAGGAAGATTTCTAACATCAATACCAGGGAAGATTCTGGAGCAGATCATTAAGCAAACAATCTGTGAGCACCTAGAAAGGAATGCTGTGATCACCAATAGTCAGCATGGATTTCTGAAAAATAAGTCATGTCAGACTAACCTGATCTCATTTTTTGACAGAATTACAAGCCTGGTAGATGAAGGGAACGCAGTGGATGTAGTCTACCTTGATTTCAGCAAGGCATTTGACAAGGTGCCCCATGATATTCTTGTAAAGAAGCTGGTAAAATGCGGTCTTGACTATGCTACCACTCAGTGGATTTGTAACTGGCTGACTGACCGGACCCAAAGGGTGCTCATCAATGGTTCCTCTTCATCCTGGAGAAGAGTGACTAGTGGGGTGCCTCAGGGTTCTGTCTTGGGCCCGGTCTTATTCAACATCTTTATGAACGACTTGGATGATGGACTCAAGGGCATCCTGATCAAATTTGCAGATGACACCAAACTGGGAGGGGTGGCTAACACCCCAGAAGACAGGATCACACTTCAAAACGACCTTGACAGATTAGAGAACTGGGCCAAAACAAACAAGATGAATTTTAACAGGGATAAATGTAAAGTATTGCACTTGGGCAAAAAAAATGAGAGGCACAAATACAAGATGGGTGACACCTGGCTTGAGAGCAGTACATGTGAAAAGGATCTAGGAGTCTTGGTTGACCACAAACTTAACATGAGCCAACAGTGTGACGCGGCAGCTAAAAAAGCCAATGCAATTCTGGGCTGCATCAATAGGAGTATAGCATCTAGATCAAGGGAAGTTATAGTGCCACTGTATTCTGCTCTGGTCAGACCTCACCTGGAGTACTGTGTCCAGTTCTGGGCACCACAGTTCAAGAAGGACACTGACAAACTAGAACGTGTCCAGAGGAGGGCAACCAAAATGGTCAAAGGCCTGGAAACAATGCCTTATGAGGATCGGCTAAGGGAGCTGGGCATGTTTAGCCTGGAGAAGAGGAGGTTAAGGGGTGATATGATAGCCATGTTCAAATATATAAAAGGATGTCACATAGAGGAGGGAGAAAGGTTGTTTTCTGCTGCTCCAGAGAAGCGGACACGGAGCAATGGATACAAACTACAAGAAAGAAGATTCCACCTAAACATTAGGAAGAACTTCCTGACAGTAAGAGCTGTTCGACAGTGGAATTTGCTGCCAAGGAGTGTGGTGGAGTCTCCTTCTTTGGAGGTCTTTAAGCAGAGGCTTGACAACCATATGTCAGGAGTGCTCTGATGGTGTTTCCTGCTTGGCAGGGGGTTGGACTCGATGACCCTTGTGGTCTCTTCCAACTCTATGATTCTATGATTCAAAGCAAGTCAATTGTCTTGCCAGATATGCCAGTCTGAGAAGGTTTGGGAGACAGGGCAGGAACTGGGCACTAGTGGAAGAGGAAGAAAGCATTGACATAACATTTAAGCACTGGAGCAGCCAGGCCATGGTGAATTCCTTTAGAGGTGGCTAAACTATGCCAGTTGTTTTTGTGCATGGAGTTTTCTTGGCAGGGATACTGGAGTGGCTTGCTGGTTCCTGCTCCAGGTGGATCATGTTTAGTCAAAACTCTCCACTATGACCTGTCCATCTTGGGTGGTTCTGCACGGCATAGCTCATAGCTTCTCTGAGTTATTCAGCCCCCTTCGCCATGAAAAGACAGTGATCCATGAAGGATCCAATACTTTGGCCACCTCATGAGAAGAGACGACTCCCTGGAAAAGACCCTGATGTTGGGAAAGATTGAGGGCACAAGGAGAAGGGGACGACAGAGGACGAGATGGTTGGACAGTGTTCTCAAAGCTAGTAACATGAGTTTGACCAAACTGCGGGAGGCAGTGGAAGACGGGAGTGCCTGGTGTGCTCTGGTCCATGGGGTCACGAAGAGAAATGACTAAACAACAACAACAACCAACTATGCCACCCCATTTGTTGTGAGATTTCAGTTTCCATCAGCCCTGAGCATAGGATGTGCTAGCTAGGGCTGATGGGAGCTGGTGTCCAATGACACATGGAGGATCCCAGGGCAGCCACCTCTCTTTTAGAGTTTAGCAGAGGTGCAAGCAAGCTGAGCTGGAAGAGGAATATCACCTTCCCTATTTCAAAAGCCTGTGTGGGAATCCTAGTACATGAATCCAGTGTGGCCTCTGCTGAGTCCTACCATGATTCCCAAACAAACTTTTCAGATTTTCAGTGAAAGCTTTCTTAAACAGCAACCCAACCACACTGAAACTAATTCACTTTTGGGTGGGTTGTGATAGTGGTTTTTCATGTCCTCCTGGGTTGTCACCAAAGGTTGTTACCCAAAGCAAACTACAGACAAAATGCAAATGTTCCTGTCCAAGGAGGGAAACAATGGGGAGAAATACATTGGCTACCTCTGTGGTTTTTAACCAGGTGTGAGGCATCTTTGCCCCTCTAGATATCTCTGAACCACAACCCCCATCATCCCTGACCATAGGCCATGTATGCTAGGTCTGATGGGCATTGCAGTTTGGCAACATATGGAAGGACAAAGGTTCCACACCCTTGTTTTTTAAACATGTGTCAGGTATTATCATGGTAGGTAAAGGTAAAGTGACCCCTGACCATTAGGTCCAGTCATGGACGACTCTGGGGTTGCGCTCTCATCTTGCTCTATAGGCCGAGGGAGCCGGCGTTTGTCTGCAGACAGCTTCTGGGTCATGTGGTCAGCATGACTAAGCCGCTTCTGGCGAACCAGAGCAGCGCACGGAAACGCCGTTTACCTTCCTGCCGGAAAGGTACCTATTTATCTACTTGCACTTTGATGTGCTTTCGAATTGCTAGGTTGGCAAGAGCAGGGACTGAGCAACGGGAGCTCACCCCATCATGGGGATTTGAACTGCCAACCTTCTGATTGGCAAGTCCTAGACTCTGTGGTTTAACCCACGTCCCTTATTCTCATGGTATGGAGACATAAAAAGCAACACCTACTGCATATCTCTGGAGAGCAAAGGACTGGTAGGGATAGCTTTAGGGATTAGCTGAAACTCTGGCAACCCAAGAATGAGGCAGAACGTATTGCTATTGTAATTTTCAAATAGGATCAGTGAGAAATCATACATGGAATCTCTGTTCACTTTTCCTGCCAATGAACTGGAGAGCTTTGTGGGGCGGGGAGACAGAGAAAGCAGGTTACTTTATTGCACTTTGTAATTTATTGTTCGCTTGTTTTTTGGTGATTCACCCTTCTTTCTTTTATGCTACTTTTATTTCTCTGTCAGCATATAACAAAGTATAATAGAATTCCACATCTGTTCAAGTATCATTAAAGGGCTGCCTTGCTCCCTTTCTCCAGACAATCAGAATAAATTGATTTTCCTTTCTTTCTAAACAGCTGGTAAAAGATGAAGCTTCAAAAAAAATCAAGAGCTTCGAGAGGAGAAAATTTAAAACAAAAGAGAGAGGAACTTCCTCACCCCCCTCAATATATATACCCAAACCAACCCATGCAAGTTAGAAATGTTCAAATAGCAGTAGAGGCACAGGGGAGTAACTTTCTGACAGATGCTCTTTCCTTTGAAAAGGATGCCACAGCTGCTATTGGCTGGGGACCAAGATTCCAAAGATAAGGATTGGTCTAGCTGCCCCTGCACTGCCTTTTATTTCTTCTTCTCTTTTAAATTCAGCCAGGGAAGAGGAAAAAAAAGATTCACCAGCAGACTAAGGTCAAAACTAGTGGTGCCAACAGACTGGGTTCATCTTTCCCCCATTTGGAAAAAAATATCAAAAGTGCCTCTGGTAACTGAATTTGAGCTTAGAAATTCTGGGAGAGGGAGCTGCTTAAATGGAAGATCTCCCTGTCAGCTCTTTTCCTCCTTCCAACTTGTGATGTGCAAAGCCAAAGCCAATCCACAAAGCCTGTATGGTCGCCACCTAAGGACTTGATCATCTCCTCCCTGCAAAAAATAAAATAAAAGTGCAGAGCTTTCCAAACTGTGTGTCAGGACACATTAGTGTGTCAGCTGCAGCGTGTAGGTGTGTCGCACAAACGCCCTCCGCGCTCCTCCCAGGGCTGGAAAGGGGTCACTTTAACCTCCAGTTTGCTAGTAAAACTGAATTACTGTGTCACAATATGATGCATGTCTAAAAGGTATGTCACCAACATGGAACGTTTGGAAAGCTCTGTGTTGGGAATGCAAGAGGGGGATAAAATGTTCCATTGCTCCATTTATTGTTGCTATTGTTGTTGCTTAAAAAAGGACTTTTTTTAAAAAAAAGTTATCCATTCATTAAAACCACATTTGATTCATTGCACATTCGTGGCCTTGCCACTCTCCTGTCACCATTAATTCCCTTACTGTTTTAATTATCCATTGTTTTCAATGGGTGACTGGCCTGCCAGGGCAAAAGGGTTCCCATGTGGAGAGATAAGCTTTTGCCTCCAATTTGTTTTCTGGGGTGAAAGGTGTTTAAATTAACCCTAGGCACCAATGAAATGGAGCCACCAGTGTTGGAGCTGCTTTTAATATTGACATTATCTCCATTGTGAATATCAATAGAGAATGGAAGGTAACATCAAACATGGCCAGACACCTCCCTCTCACCCACCTCACAAACATAGATCTGCCAGTGGGTACTTTGTTAAAGGTCTTCTCACACCTGGTGCCAATCTTGACCTTGGTATATCTAGTAACTGTATTATTATTTATCAAATTTATTGGTTACATTTTCTTGCTGAAGGCAAAGTAACTTACAAAGCAAGCAAGCAAGCAAGCAAAACCCCACAGAGATACATTAAAACAAAAATTAAAACAGTACAATTACATTAAAAAAATACCCACACCAATATCACTTGACTCTCTGTACCACTGTGACAGCCCCGGTGCTCTATAGCACCGCCCTGGTGGTGCAAATGACTGCAGCTGGGCATCCCAGAAGAATCAGGGACCTGGAGAACCAGCAGGGGTCATGCTGGCCTTATGTCAAAACTTGAACTATGCTAGGCTGGGCTCCCTTGTCTGCTCAACTCAAATCTGTATTTTAGAAGAAGAGGGTGATATTTGCAGTTTTGCAGAGGACAAGTTTTATCTTCATTAGAGATGTCAAAAGGTTTGCAACCAGCAAGGTCACTGAGCTTGACTCCATAGCTCCTGAAAGGCATGTTTTATTAGGTTTCAGAGTGTATCTCGTTGTTTCTGCAGGTTCTATTTGCGGAGAACGGCAGGACTTGGCAGTGGAGAACTGAAGCATCTGTAGTCTGCATCTGTGAATAATTATATTTTTGCTTAGTAATGATATACAGGGAAATGTCCTGCCAGCACTTGGCTTTCCTCAAATTTAATAAATGTTCACAGGGCTAAGCCCATCCAGAGACTTCACTTCTTCCAGCCCAGTTCATCGCCTCCACCTGGCACATCTGAGGGTGCAGTTATCTGATGGTGGCTTGTGGCAGTGGGTATGAACTTGTCATGGTGTGTGAAATATGTTGCTTCTGGTCCAGTGTGGTGTAGTGGTTAAGAGCGGTAGACTCGTAATCTGGGGAACCGGGTTCGCGTCCCCGCTCCTCCACATGCAGCTGCTGGGTGTCCTTGAGATAGTCACACTTCTCTGAAGTCTCTCAGCCCCACTCACCTCACAGAGTGTTTGTTGTGAGGGAGGAAGGGAAAGGAGAATGTTAGCCGCCTTGAGACTCCTTAGGGTAGTGATAAAGCGAGATATCAAATCCAAACTCCTCCTCCTCCTCCTCCTCCTCCTCCTCCTCCTCCTCCTCTTCTTCTTCTTCTTCTTCTTCTTCTTCTTCTTCTTCTTCTTCTTCTTCTTCCTTTTCCATTGGGTCAGCATGTGACTCTCCTGTTGTTGTTGGATTCCAACTCTCATCAGCCCAGCCAGCATTTTGCATGGTCAGGAATTATGGGAATTGTAGTCCAACTACTTCTGGAGGATCATGCCTTCATCATGTTTTATTGTGTTTTTACTATTCTGCTGGGAGCCACCCAGAGTGGCTGGGGAAACCCAGCCGGATGGGCGGGATATAAATAATAAAAGTATTATTATTATTATTATTATTATTATTATTATTATTATTAGGCAGCAACCAACCAGCAGCCTGGGTGTCATGAACTGCACAGGCAACAAGACTGTGTGACGATAGTGGGCAGGGCTGGCTCAAGGCAATTTGCTGCCTGAGGCACAGCAGCAAATGATGCCTCAACCCCAACCCTCACCAAGTCAAGGTGTGTCATACCCAACGGCAGCCAAGGTATCTGGAACCTAGGGAAGGAAGTCCAACAAGCACATTTCCTCCTTCACAGCCGTGAAAATACAGTAACTACAAATTAAATGGCTAACAATTTGCTGCCCTTTCATGAAACCTAAAATCAGTTGCGTGAGCAATTTCCCTCACTCTCCCTAATGGTAGGGACGGCTCCGATCATGGTTCAAGGTCTCGCTGCAGCATACACTTACTCCTGCCAGTCACATATTACTGCTTTCTTCCCAGCTCAATGGACCAGGGGCAAAATCAATAGTGGTGACACATGTACAGTAATGCACACAAGAAGGGATTTTTTTAGATTTCAAGCTTTGATATTGTTCATTTCTTGAAACGCAATCTAAACGAAAAGCAAATGCCTTTATATTATCTGTCAGAATACGTAAGTCATATTGACAATATGGAAATGTTACACATTAAACAAAGTAATAATAAAAAAAAACCCTATAAATTAAATTAGGCCAGCTACTTGCACATTCCCCAACAAAATAGTTAACTTCATATATACATAAAAGGAAAGCAATTCTAATATATGAATTACTTCAAAAATAATAACATTCTTCCATATGTAATAAAAGAACTGTATAAGATATAGCAAAAACCAACAACAATCTGTATAAAACTGTGCACCTCATAGATCAGTACCACAGAGGTCTGTGCCCTATGCAGCTGGATTTCCTTAACATTACACTGGTGGACTCTGCTCAGTTACTCAGGCTAGTGGACTCTGCTCAGTTACTTGATTTGTTGTTGTTTAGTCGTGTCCAACTCTTCATGACCCCATCGACCAGAGCACGCCAGGCCCTCCTTTCTTCCACTGCCTCCCCCAGTTTGGTCAAACTCATGTTAGTAGCTTCAAAAACACCATCTTGTCCTCTGTCGTCCGCTTCTCCTTGTGCCCTCCATCTTTCCCAACATCAGGGAGTCTTCTTTTTCTTCTCATGAGGTGGCCAAAGTATTGGAGCCTCAGCTTCAGGATCTGTCCTTCCAGTGAGCACTCAGGGCTGATTTCCTTCAGAATGGATAGGTTTGATCTTCTTCCATTTCTTCCCCTTCTATTTGCCAGGAGGTGATGGGCCCAGTGGCCATGATCTTCTTCTTTTTTTGATGTTGAGCTTCATACCATATTTTGTGCTCTCCTCTTTCACCCTCATTAAAAGGTTCTTTAATTCCTCCTCACTTTCTGCCATCAAGGTTGTGTCATCTGCATACCTGTGGTTGTTGATGCCTGAGTTACTTGACAGGGCACAGCTATTACTGTTCCGCACCATATTGTTTAAGCCTCCTTTATCATGGATGGGCGGACAGTTAAATGGAAGAGCAAGAAAAGGATACTGGCTTTTTGTCAGGATTCCACATATCATTTCCTGATTTTCCTCCCTGACTGCTTTTTTGTTTTGTTTTTTTGCTTCTCTGTTTCCTGGGTACACTCATATATTTTTTTAATAGGAATCCATACAGCAATTAAAGAAATCAAGCACATAATTCAAACAGAGGCTGCCAGGTCTTCTTGCAGCAAAAAAATAAATAAGTAAAGGATCAGAGTGCTTAATCTCAGGGATGCAATTAGTAGAGAGGATGAGCAATTATGAATGTGCTGATCACCTTTATTGAAGTGGAGCAGAGACGGCCTGCATCATCAGAATAAAACAACAAACCCAGTAATGACTGAACGCCATGAGGATGCTAAGCTCAGCTTCATGAGAATCAATAATACGTATACTTGCTGTAAAGATACTTGTAGGTTTGGTCCCTTGTATAAGTCCCTGTGTAATTAAAAGGCACTGGGCAAGAACATATTTACTAGTATGGTCATCAGTACTATACTCTCTGGGCATGGGGCATGCTCTCCCACATTTCTCCAATGAAAGTAGGGACGTCCCATCCCATAATGAAAATTTTACTATTTATACCCCACATTTGACCAAACTGCGGGAGGCAGTGGAGGACAGAAGTGCCTGGTGTGCTCTGGTCCATGGGGTCATGAAGAGTTGGACATGACTAAACGACTAAACAACAACACCCCACATTTCTTATTGGGTTGCCCCAGCCACTCTGGGCAGCTTGCAACATATATAAAAAACATAAGAAAACATTAGATAGGATTGCCTTCAGACGTTTCAGGGGTCGGATAACTCCATACCCTCCAACATTTCTCCAGTTAAAATGGGGACGTCCTAAGGAAAAGTGGGACACTCTGGGATTAAATCAGAAACCAGGGAAGCTTTTCTAAATCAGGGACATCCCTGGAAAAAAGGGACACTTAGAGGGTCTGTGGGTGGTGGGAAAACTTCATATTCAATGCTTGAATTAGCACCATTTTAAAAAATCTTTCCACTAGCTCAGATCTTGGGACCCCGTGTCACCAATCCTAAAATCACTGCAAATGTGCCACTGGGCCTGAATTTTCCCCACTTGCCATTTCCAAATATTTCAGAAGGGACATGCACTGAGTTTTAGATATACACATCCTTCATACTTTATGGAGTATAGCATTTTTTTGTGCAGGTATCCATAAAGGGAGAATGATCCCACGGCTGTCTTAAGCATATGTAGCGTCGGGGTGCAAAAATCTGCCTGGAGCCCCCCCCTCCCAGATTGCCCAGTCCCAGGTGCGCAGGAGGGTGGAGCCGGCCGGCCGGCCACCTCAGCATCTTGCTGGCTCAGTCACCCCTGAACTCGTGGCGCAGAGCCGCCCGCAGCAGAAGACCCAGCCGGACTCAACACTGGGGCCCCAGACTCTCGGCCAGGTGCCCCTGAGAGCCCAGCGCCCAGGTGCCCCACACCCCTACCCCTATGGGTAAGACGGCCCTGAATGATCCTAGAGAGAGGAGGTGTTGGCAGAATCTGCCCTACATCACTGTTACTGCTTAAGCATCGAACACAAACCACACAAGGTTCTAAAAACAGTGTGTGTTTGCAACTCTGGTAGCATGTTTCACGGGGTACTGAACAAGAGGTTGCAACTTTAAATTATAGGCTACTTTCTTTATTGCTTTTTCAATACATGCATATTTCAATGCCCTGCTATTCCTCAAGAGCCTTTGAAATTGGCTAAATTTAATGCAAGTAGGTGTGCTTGTATGTATGTTGGCATAAACAGGAAAAGCACATCCAGCCAAATCGTTAATGCTAAACGATTAATAATGAAACAGGAGGGTCACAGGCTGGGCTGGGACTTTTCCCACAGGGTGTAGAAGATCCATTGCTCATTTGTATGCAGCTGAGCAAAATAAAACAAAATAAGCTAGATGGCAAGACAGAGATTCAGAAATGGCTGGAACAGCTTAAAATGGAACAAAAGGGAAATCAATTTCCAACTATGCTTATTCAAAAGTCTGGTGGACAGAGGAATATTTGTTTTTCCTGATTTGAGAAGAATCCAGATTATTCCAGTCAATGCCACAACTCAGTGATTTAGTTGGTAATTGATAATTGGTTAAAAATAGATAAAAGGAATACCTGGCTCTAAAAAACACATTATTATTTTGATATGTCAAAGATATACTTAATAGCTAAACAATTATTGTTCATACTGTGTTTAAAGATTTGTCCAGAAACAACTATAATATAAATTTAATATATGCTGTGTAAGAAATGATAAGATATTTGGATCCAAAGGTATTTGATAAGCATATATGCTTGTTGCAAGATTTAAGTTTTAGCTAGATGGTTAGTGCTTAGCTGCAGCCTTGCCTATTTACAGGTATATACACAAATGTAAATGTTTATTTTTCTCTCTCTTTTTTATTGTCCTTTCTGTTAGAATAATACATTTTTCCTTGCTACTGCTAAGGTGCTTTTAAACCTGACACAGTTTAGGGTCACACCGTGTCTTAATATGGCCCTACGTGTTCAAAAACCTTCCTTGAGAATCATAGAATCATAGAGTTGGAAGAGACCACAAGGGCCATCGAGTCCAACCCCCTGCCAAGCAGGAAACACCATCAGAGCACTGCTGACATATGGTTGTCAAGCCTCTGCTTAAAGACCTCCAAAGAAGGAGACTCCACCACACTCCTTGGCAGCAAATTCCACTGTCGAACAGCTCTTACTGTCAGGAAGTTCTTCCTAATGTTTAGGTGGAATCTTCTTTCTTGTAGTTTGGATCCATTGCTCCGTGTCCGCTTGACAGACAAGAACTCTCCATCTTAATTTATCTCAAATTGTGCCCACCTAAATTCTTCCAGTCCCTCAGTATTGGTGGAGGGGAGAGACGAAGGAAATTGCAATTAGCTCTGGAACACCATAACCTTAAATTATTTACCAGGCTTTGCACTAACCTATTTCCAGGTTGATGAGGCTATGCAATATGCTGATTGGTACCCTTCATGCGATCACACATGGATTATTTCCCCAGACCTTCCTGACATGGGGGTATCATAAAAGAGATTGAATATTTGCACTAAAGAGGAAATGGTAAAATACACTGGGATTTGTATGTTTGCGGTGAGATGATGAGGATGAAGGTTTTAACATTCACTGTGTTTCCCAACAAGCAAAAAAAAAATGGATTCATTTGAGGGGAGCGGGGAGGAGACCTCACCAGAAACAGCCACCACCATCACCACAAATAAAGGAGGCTTCGGGGGTGGAGAGGTGGGGTGGTACATTCCCATTCTTCCCCAGGTGGCAAAATGGGATGAACCGCTCCAGAGTAAAGAAGAGAGGGGAAGGGGAGACAGAGGGCGAATGACTGGCTCAATACCACCCAGGGAGAAGTGTCACATTGGTGCCGGGATTTCAGCTTATTTCTGCTTGCGCCTTAGTTTTAAGTACAATTGGTTTGATTGACCCTGAAATGGGAATGCCTTTGTATTGGTGAAAAGGTTTAACTGGAAGATTCAAGTGTAGCTGAAGAACAGCAAGAGCTCTCTCTGAGCTTTAAGTGGTTGATAATTACCTGATTGTTGTTCTCTAGCATCTAAAGTGCGAATGATGGACCTTAGATCATGTGAAAAGTACTGAATTGCAAATTTGCCATCATGGAAGGGGGTGGCCAGTTTTTTGCGGCTGTTCTCAAACTCCATGGAGTAAGGGTGTAAATGAAGTTCTCCAGGTAAGCAGCTCCAGGTTAATGGAAGCTGGAATGCAGGCAATTAAGCCAGAGACAGACAGACAGAGAGCTATGTTTGTCAGCTCTAATTACCGTATTTTTTGCTCTATAAGACTCACTTTTTCCCTCCTAGAAAGTAAGGGGAAATGTGTGTGCGTCTTATGGAGCGAATGCAGGCTGTGCAGCTATCCCAGAAGCCAGAACAGCAAGAGGGATTGCTGCTTTCACTGCGCAGCGATCCCTCTTGCCGTTCTGGCTTCTGAGATTCAGAATATTTTTTTTCTTGTTTTCCTCCTCCAAAAACTAGGTGCATCTTGTGGTCTGGTGCGTCTTATAGAGCGAAAAATACGGTATATGTTAAAGTTGTTTCTAAAATGCTGAACCTGTGCAGGACAGCACAGCACATTGTATATTTTGCATGCATCCCTGATGCTTTTGCTTTATTTTGAAGAAAGTTCTGCAAGTAAACTTTAAATAATATCTTTATGAGTCCGGACAGCGCTTCATTCCAAAAGGACTCCCTTTTTATGCATCCAGTCACTTCAAAATGTGCACTATTAATATCTGAAATACTTAGTTCTACCCACTTCACCATGCAGACTGTCACGTCTAACAGAATATTAAGATTCACGCATAATTTTATTTTCATATTTGTCCAAAGAAGCTGCCTGCTTTTTCTTTCTGTTCCATTATTCTGTTCCCAGACTATGCAAAACGTGTTACAACTTCAAAGTTGGGTGTGAGCCAACATTTGGAACATCCCTACATTGTCCCTTATCAGGAAAAAGGTAAAGGTAAAGGACCCCTAGACAGTTAAGTCCAGTCAAAGGCGTCTATGGGGTTGCAGCGCTCATCTCGCTTTCGGGCTGAGGGAGCCGGCATTTGTCCACAGACAGCTTTCTGGGTCATGTGGCCAGCAGGACTGAACCGCTACTGGCACAACGGAACTCCATGAAGGAAACCAGAGTGCACGGAAACGCCATTTACCTTCCCGCCACAGCGGTACCTATTTATCTATTTGCACTGGCGTGCTTTTGAAATGCTAGGTTGGCAGGCGCTGGGACAAAGCAACAGGAGCCCACCCTGTCGTGGGGATTCGAACTGCTGACCTTCTGATCGGTAAGCCCAAGAGGTTCAGTGGTTTAGACCTTGTCCCTCATCAATGACCAGACCATTCTAAAGACTTAAAGGTGCACAAGGTGACTGCCCAAGGCAGCACAGCAGTATACTGTACACAAGAATGGGCCAACCCTACGGTTAAGAGGCATGTGGCATGCATTATAGGCCGCTACTTTGGGGTATCATGAAAAGGCAGCCAATTTTTAGTTACTTGTTTTATTTTTATAGCATTTGCACTGCCCAGAGACAGGCCTTTTGGAATTTTCTGCTTCAGGTGCCAACATAATTTGACCAGATTTGGATACTTGGAGAGGGAGACATTATTTATTGCTCCACCTCAGGTGGCAAAATTTCTTGGACTGGCCCCAAATAGAAAAGGGGAAAGAATAAATAAAACTTACATTTGTCATAAAAAAGGGACGTGGGTGGCGCTGTGGTCTAAACCACTGAGCCTAGGGCTTGCCGATCGGAAGGTCAGTGGTTTGAATCCCCGTGATGGGGTGAGCTCCGTTGCTCGGTCCCTGCTCCTGCCAACCTAGCACTTCGAAAGCACGTCAAAGTGCAAGTAGATAAATAGGTACCACTCTGGTGGGAAGGTAAATGGCGTTTTCGTGCGTTGTTCTGGTTTTGCCAGAAGCGGCTTAGTCATGCTGGCCACATTACCCAGAAAAACTGTCTGCAGACAAACGCCGGCTCCCTCAGCCAGTAAAGCGATATGAACGACCAGCGGTGGAGCTTCATGCTCTGGCACCAGGGGCAGAAAGCAGGCGGGGCAGGGCTGGCGTGCATCCTGGGGTGGGGCACACACCCCACAGGGGCGGGGCATCCAGCGTGGGTGGGTTGGCAGCCACGATGGCACCCTGGGGCTTGTGCTGCCGGGGGAGTGCGCTCCACCCACACTCCTCTTCCTCCGCCAGTGTGAGCGCCGCAAGCCCAGAGTCATTCGCAACTGGACTTAGCTGTCAGGGGTCCCTTTACCTTTATATTTGTCATGAAATGTCAGTACAGATATCAAAAGATGCTCAGGCTCGAGCTTAGTACAACATTAGCTATGAACTGTAGGGCAAAATCTGCCAAGGTATTAAAGTGATTAAGAATACAATGACTCAAAGGGAGATCTCTGCATCAGGCCTAAGAAAGTAGTTTAAACCTCCGTAACATAGCAAAGCACCAAGGATTACACAATTTCCCCATGTTTTTCCCCCCAATCCACTCCAGCAGTTTTTCATATATCCAATGTTTCCCACTGATACTTATTTCTTTAAAAAGACTATAGATCTGCTTGGGAGTTTGATAAGGACATGTCCCTACAGAGACATTACCCACTGCCTTTTTAAATAGAAGTCTGAGGAAATGCTGTTGAAATGCAAGCGGATTAATAATGCGGAACAATAATTGGGCTGTTCTGCAGTATTCACATTTCAGAGTAAGGAAAATCGCTATCACAATTGGGTCAAGTTCTCTATTGAAGCAATCCCACCAAAGCCAATTATGCCAGCAGAGAGTGTAATAATCTACTGGTTAAGCTTCCCTGAAGCAGGCATCAGAAAACAGTTGGCTAATGGCAGCAAGAGCCTCACAACACATCTATGACATTGGGCTGACTTTCAGGCCTATAACTTGGGAGAATACCTTATGACCATGAACTGGGTAGTTCTTCTAAGAACCTGCAGAGCACCTTGAGTAAGAGCTGCTTGACGTTTGAGCTGGAGAAATCATGAATACTGAGAGAGAGAAACAATGCGAAGACTTTTGCCAGGTGTGGCCAGCTTCTAAATTAGCAGTCAATTCACAGATGAACCTCGGCCGGTGGAGGAGTCTCCTTCATTGGAGGCTTCTAAGCAGAGGTAGGGTGGCCATCTGTCATGGATGCTTTAGTTGAGATTCTAGCATAGGAGGATTCCCATAGGGTCCCTTCTGACTCTACAATTCTATGATTTCACGATTCATTTGTGAATATGCAGTGAAACATGACAGTGATGTTGGGGGCAGCGGGAGAGGAACAAGAAAATGGCAGGCATTCAGTGAACTAGTTTGGAGTGTTGAATCCCTTGTTGCCCTGAGTGTGGGTGGCTTCTATGTTGCTTATGTCGAATTCATCAAGGATGATGATGGTAACAAAAAGCACTGTTGACCTCCTTGTCCTCTGCACCTCTAGCCCCAGTGGGTACCAGTCTCCCCTGAGCTGTAGCCCCATGCTTATGGAAATCTTTTCTTTTGAACATTCACCCACATTAATGATATCAGGTAAAGATCTTCTCCCAAGGCCTTTTCAGAGTTGACAATAATATCATAGACAGATAGGAAAGCGTTAAAGAAATCCATCCTTCTGAGCATTCCTTTCTCAAGGCTCTGTAACTACCACCTCGGAAGCAGCATCAATTTTATCAGAACAAATAAAGAAGGCAAAAGCTAAAACATTTTACTATAGGAATATAAAATTTCTGTTTTGTTAGTCACTAGATATACAACGCTGCTGTATCTTTCTATTTATTACCAATTGTAGGCTTTATTCTTTATTTTATTGCTTTCCTCCCTCTACGCGAGCATCCTGAATGGTGCTACACAGATCCATTAGCAATAACTCCAACAAAGAACTGTTCCCCGCATACTCACTCATCTTGGGACAACACAGAGGTGAGGCAATTGGTTCATAACTAGTTTCACTCATCACTTGAAAAAGTTCGAGTTTGCAGTGATATAGAATTTGAATTTGCATGTCTATTTGTGAGTGCATGCATGTATGTTTTTACAAAAATGCAAGTCATGTCCCTGTGAGGAGTAGCCCTAACCTCAACTAATTTCCACAACTAACTGCTAGCTTGAGCATAATTTGGAGGGAGGAAAGCTGGGAGGTGTTTTGAAATGGATTGTTGCTCCCCAACATCTGTCTTACTTGTAGCCGAAGGGGTAGAATTACTCACCAATATATGGGAAGTCTGACTGGTGGATGTGAACCTGAATAGCCTAAAAGCTCCCCTGCAGTAGTACACAGTATTCTACCTGAAACACCAGTAATTTCAGACTATCAGGTGGAATTGTTAGTAAATCTTGTATCCCATCTTCCCTGCAAAGAGCTAAGGCTTTCCGCCCTCAGAGAGGCAGGTTGGCAGACTGAGGGTCTCTAACTGAAGGCCATCCTATTGGTTTTATAGCAGTGTGGGAATTTGACTCCCAGTCTCTCCTGTCCAGGCCTGACACTTTACCCACAATACCGTACTACCCAAAAACCAATACTTATATTATGATATTTGAATTAATTTATATAAATTTGGATAAATCAATAACACACATGGAAGGGCCTTTTTATATATAAAGGGGGGGGATAACAGGAAAAATATATATAGGGACTGCAGGATGAATAGACAGTTAAATAAGTAAGGATCTTGAGCTGCTTTGAAATGTTAACAGCAAACTTCAAAAGTAAAAATATTCTCTCTGAAGTGCACCCTTCTTGTGGAAAGCAGATTCAGCCACCTGATTCGGAGGTGACTAAACCCCCTCCTCCCCTAACATTTTTTCCCCAAGAAAATATTTCAATATACCAGAAAACCTTAACAAAGTACTCAAAGGACCAATTAATCTCTTTTTCTTGTCAGGTTACATTTTGTGATTCTATAAATGCAACACCAAAACATTATTTTGAATGCAATGCATTGTTTTAATGCAATGCATTGAAATATTATTACTATTTATTAAATTTGTATACCATCATCTATCTGTTCATCTCAGGGTGGTATACAAATTTAAAGATGAGGGGGAAGAGGAGGAAGAAGATAAGGACAATGAGGACAATAACAACAAGGGTTGTTAGAGTTCCTCTCCTCCTAGCCAGTGTGGTGTAGTGGTTAAGAGCGGTAGTCACATAATCTGGGTAACCGGGTTCGCGTCTCCGCTCCTCCACATGCAGCTGCTGGGTGACCTTGGGCCAGTCACAGTCTCTCAGCCCCACTCACCTCACAGAGTGTTTGTTGTGGGGGAGGAAGGGAAAGGAGAATGTTAGCCGCTTTGAGACTCCTTAAAGGGAGTGAAAGGCGGGATATCAAATCCAAACTCTTCCTCTTCTTCTTCTTCTAGCACACCATATCTCAGTGCAGTTGGAGCAGTGATCTAAACCACTGAGCCTCTTGGGCTTGCCGATCGGAAGGTCAGCGGTTTGAATCCGCATGACGGGATGAGCTCCCGCTACTCTGTCCCAACTCCTGCCAACCTAGCAGTTTGAAAGCATACCAGTGCGAGTAGATAAATAGGTACCTCTGCAGTGGGAAGGCAAACACTGTTTCCTTGCTATCTGGCTTCCATCACGGTGTTCCATTGAGACAGAAGTGGTTTAGCCATGCTGGCCACATGACCTGGAAAGCTGACTGTGGACAAACACTGGCTCCCTCAGCCTGAAGTGAGATGAGCTCCATGCCCCATAGTTAAGTTTGACTGGACTTAACCGTCCAGGGGTCCTTTACATTTAGCCATATCTCGGACCACCTGTGTTCACTGCGAGAAGCAAAACTACAGGGAACCAGGCAGAGGGCCTTCTCAGTAGTGGCACCCGCCCCCTTCAAGTCAGGAGCCTTTGCTTCGAGTTACAAGAAAGGAGATTGCATCTGAATATCAGAAAGAGCTTTTGCACAGCTGAATGATCTCCTGAGGGTGGTGGGGGACTCTCCTTCCTTGGAGGTTTTCAAGCAGAGATTGGATGGCCATCTGTCATGGATGCTTTAGTTGAGATTTCTTCATTGATTGGGGTTGGACTAGATGACCCTTGGGTGCTTTCCAACTTTACAATCCTATGCTTCACGTCATCCACTCCACCCAAATGGGTTCTCCATCCACTTGTTATTATCATCCAGTTTTTGTTACCTACAGGGGCATTTCACAACTACTTCATCATGATGTTTCGTTTTTTTTTTTTTTTAAAAGATATTTTTATTAGCAATCTCAACATAACAAATTGTCAAGCCTAATAATAATAATAATAATAATAATAATAATAATAAATTATTTGTACCCTGCCCATCTGGCTGGGTTTCCCCAGCCACTCTGGGCGGTTTCCAACAAGGATTAAAAATGCATCAAAATGTCACACATCAAAAACTTTCCTGAACAGGGCTGCCTTCAGATTTAATCACATACATTATTTCTTCCCCTTTCCCCCCTTCCATCCCTCCCTCCCTTCCCCCACCAAAGATTTCCCTCAGCTCTTGTCTCTGATTTCTCAACACGTATTATTCTCTGCAGGTTATAAAAAAATTACCGTACATATCCTTACGTTATCTATCTAACATGTTATCAATCAATAAATTTGTGTATGTTTATTCAAAACCTGCCAAGCAATCCAGTTCATTTTGTTGTCTTTTTAAATAATTTGTAAAAAGCTCCCATTCTTCCTTAAAGCCACAGTTGTCCTTATCCTGCAATTTATATGTCAGTTTAGCCAACATCATGATGTTTCAAATTTAAATTGTCCAATCATCCCACTGCTCACATTTGTCAGGGTGTGCGGCATCAAGGCTCCACGTAGTATAATTCATGTACTATTTGCATCCCTATTCCTTCCTTCAACTAAACAAAAGTGTGGGGTGGCGCAAATAGGTCTCAAGGGGTCAGCAAACTTTTTCAGCAGGGGGCCTGTCCACTGTCCCTTACACCTTGGGGGGGGGGTGGACTATATTTTGAAAAAAATAATAATGAATTCCTATGCCCCACAAGTAACCCAGAGATGCATTTTAAGTAAAAGGGCACATTCTACTCATGTAAAAACACGCTGATTCCCGGACCGTCTGCAGGCTGGATTTAGAAGGCCATTTAAAGCCCTATACGGCCTAGGACCCTCGTACCTATGGGACCGCCTCTCCTGGTATGTCCCACATAAGACCTTACAGTCTTCAAACAAAAACATCTTGGAGGTCCCGGGCCACAGGGAGGTTAGGCTGGCCTCAACCAGAGCCAGGGCTTTTTCGTCTGTGGCCTCAATCTGGTGGAACGCTCTGTCACAAGAGACTAGGGCCCTGCGGGACTTGACATCTTTCCGCAGGGCCTGCAAGACAGAGCTGTTCCACCAGACCTTTGGGTAGGGCACAGCCTGACCCCTTCCTTTGGTAATCCTCACTGAATTCTACTCCAATGGTTGCCATTAATTTGATTTGAACTGATTTTATAATGAATTGATTTTAAAATGCTGTATTATTTTACTGTTGTTAGCCGCTCTGAGCCCGGCTTTGGCTGGGGAGGGCTGGATATAGCTAAAATTTTATTATTTATTATTATTATTATTGGGCCGGATTCCACCCCCGGGCCTTAGTTTGCCTGCCCATGAGGTCTACTCATGAAGGACCGTTTGCAAGCCGTGCTCACATTTTGCAGTATAGTGGTACCTCAGGTTACATACACTTCAGGTTACATGCACTTCAGGTTACAGACTCCGCTAACCCAGAAATAGTGCTTCAGGTTAAGAACTTTGCTTCAGGTTGAGAACAGAAATTGTGCTCTGACGGTGCAGCAGCAGCAGGAGGCCCCACTAGCTAAAGTGGTTAAGAACAGGTTAAGAACAGTTTCAGGTACAGACCTCCAGAACGAATGAAGTACTTAACCTGAGGTATCACTGTACATTAATTGTAGGATAGGCGTGCATACCTGCATCTCTCTCAGACAAAAAAATATATATCTTTAGTTAGGTGTGCACATGTGGCTATCTGTAAGGGCAACATTCAGTCCTTTTTCATTGTTTCATTTTTGCGGGCTGAAAAACTCCACAGACTGAATGGAAATGCAAAGCGCATGGAAGGTATAAGGCATTCTGTTTCTTTTACCCTTCAAAAGAAAACGCGATGCACTTCGGTCTTTCCCTACAGCAAAAATAACCAGCAATCTGCTGCAGCTCATATCTCAAATAAAGTGCCCCTAATAGCCTCCCCTTTGCTTTGCTCTTTGCCTCAAAGGTCCACAGTAATTACTCATCAATTGTTTAGACATATAGCCCTGGAGGCCTGTTAGACTTGCTACATTAAGGAAATTCCATAGCAGAATAACTGGAGTGACAAAACCAGTCTGCGTTCACAAATGGTTAGCATTAGAAAAAACCCTAAGTTACAGATTCAAAATCTCCGTAGAGGCAGCTGCACTTCTCCCTTACTCTTTGGTGTAGCATATTTTCCACTTCTTATATTTATATCTGACTGGGGCGGGAGAGGAATAATGTCATTGTAAGGGTAATCAAATGAAATGGCTTGTTCTTCTGCAGAGATGGAATCTCTGCACATATTTTTTTAAATGCTGTAAAACTGCTTTTAAAAAAAAGTTTTGAAAAATACAGTGGTACCTCGGGTTAAGAACTTAATTCGTTCTGGAGGTCCATTCTTAACCTGAAACTGTTCTTAACCTGAGGTACCACTTTAGCTAATGGGGCCTTCCGCTGCCACCGCACAATTTCTGTTCTCATCCTGAAGCAAAGTTCTTATCCTGAGGTACTATTTCTGGGTTAGTGGAGTCGGTAACCTGAAGCGTCTGTAACCTAATGTGTCTATAACCTGAGGTACCACTGTACATTGAATTTTGCATAGCTCCCTCTCACCATCTAGTGTCACATTTCCCTATTGCACTTTACAACACATTTAAAATGTTTTATTTGCAGCTGTATAGCTGAGCAGCTATATGTGAGAGCTGGACCATAAAGAAGGCTCATCACCGAAGAATTGGTGCTTTTGAATTATGGTGCTGGTGGAGACTCTTGAGAGCCCCATGGACTGCAAGAAGATCAAATCTATCCATTCAGCCCTGACTGCTCACTGGAAGGACAGATCCTGAAGCTGAGGCTCCAATACTTTGGCCACTTCATGAGAAGAGAAGACTCCCTGGAAAAGACCCTGATGTTGGGAAAGATGGAGGGCACAAGGAGAAGGGGACGACAGAGGACGAGATGGTTGGACAGTGTTTTTGAAGCTACCAGCATGAGTTTGACCAAACTGCGGGAGGCAGTGGAAGACAGGAGTGCCTGGAGTGCTCTGGTCCATGGAGTCACGAAGAGTTGGACACAACTAAACAACAACAACATGCTGAGTCCATAGTCTGCGTCTGTAATTCCTCATTGGTTGAGCGATGGCTTTTGCTGTTACGAGACGATAAGGAACTGTTTTAAGACCCTCTGTTTCAACAACATCCTACCCTTTCCTCTGCAGTTCATTTGAGCCGCAAGTCCCAGCTGACTGGCATCTTTAAATGATTACCGTTATAATCTCAACTGTGCTTAACATCAATGCTAGGCTGTGGGCAGCTGAATATATGGGGAAAAGGTCTCAGCAGGCTCATGACTTGAGCAGAACAGAGTGCTGAGCAGATGTCAGAAACTGAAGAGGTAACCGGGCTTAGTGAGCTGGGAGAGTCTGTGGCAGACAGAGGTGCAGAATCAGAGGCAGAACCTGGAGCAGGGGAGGAGGGAGGCCAAGAGGCAAGAGATGAGTCAGCTGAGTGAAGAGTCATGGGTGTCTCACCCTTCTGCTGCGACAAGCTCCCCTCCCCACTTGTCTCCCAGAACCAGAAGAGGCATGAAAAGGGTGTAGGGGAGATTAGCTGCATGCAGCAGCACCCTCTGATTGTTTGGGGAAAGCCCTGGAGAGGGGGAGGGACTTAGATGGCTGTGGGGAGGCGGGTATGTTCAGTCTCAGCAGCAGATTCATGGGTAAGGCCTACCATAGATGAGCTGCTGTGCTTATTAGGCCTGACACTCAGCCAAGTGAAGATCATGTTTTTGCTAACAAAGAATTAACTCCAACTTTGAATGGTGTGATTTACTGCCTGCTCACTCTTTGACATAGAGAAGCTGACAATTGGCTAGACTCTGCCCAAATTAGGAAGTATATCTATATTAAGGTCAAACCAGGAGCAAACAATGGACATCATGTAAGTGTTGAATAGGTGGACTCAAGGAGTACAATAGGCCCACTTCTGAACCCACTCCGTAGCCTTGTGGCTTATAGCAATGACGCAGGTGGCGCTGTGGGTTAAACCACAGAGCCTAGGACTTGCCAATCAGAAGGTCGGCAGTTCGAATCCCCGCAACGGGGTGAGCTCCCGTTGCTCAGTCCCTGCTCCTGCCATCCTAGCAGTTCGAAAGCACGTCAAAGTGCAAGTAGATAAATAGGTACCGCTGTGGCGGGAAGGTAAACGGTGTTTTCATGCGCTGCTCTGGTTCACCAGAAGTGGCTTAATCATGCTGGCCACATGACCCAGAAGCTGTAAGCCGGCTCCCTTGGCCAATAAAGCGAGATGAGCGCCGCAACCCCAGAGTCGGTTACGACTGGACCTAATGTTCAGGGGTCCCTTTATCTTTACCTTACCAGTAGATTGACCAGCACCCTTCTGGTCTGATGTTGGACTTCAGCTCCCATCAGCCCCATCCAACACAGGGATGATGGGAATTGTAGTGTAGTAACATCTGCAGTGCCAGAGGTTTCTCATCCCAGCTTCAGAACCTGGCAAGTGTTCAGTTCTGTCCTAAAAGAACAACTGATTTTAAAGTCCAGCAGAACCACCTCCCTCTACCTTGGCATTTTATTACACAACTGCACAACTTGAATTTCAGAGGCAGATGTCACATCACTTTAGAGTCTGAATCTTTCTGAATATCCACCTGGAAGGCACTTCTTATTTTTAATTCAACCTGAATCAATCAGCTCCCTGCTTTGTTTGTGGCTTCAATAGTGGCTTTTGCTTTGTGGCTCATTCAGTGGTGTCATTTGCAGTACCGGGTTGACATTTTCCAACAAAAGGAAATCGACAAAAGAAGAATGCCAAATGTAACCCAGCCCCTATTACAGCAGCGAGGAGGGCGGCTGGATATATTGGAGTGGGAGCTGAAAATGAGGACAAGTGGTTTGACAAGGACCAAGGGGGATGTGACACAGCAATAGTATACCAGTCAATGCTGCACGGATGCAAACAGGGATATTTCCCTGTGTCCTTGCGAAACCCCGGTTCTTACAGCTTGCACACATAGCATGTTGTTGTTGTTGTTTAGTCGTTTAGTCGTGTCCGACTCTTCGTGATCAGAGCACGCCAGGCACTTCTGTCTTCCACTGCCTCCCGCAGTTTGGTCAGACTCATGTTTGTAGCTTCGAAGACACTATCCAACCATCTCGTCCTCTGTCGTCCCCTTCTCCTTGTGCCCTCCATCTTTCCCAACATCAGGGTCTTTTCCAGGGAGTCTTCTCTTCTCATGAGGTGGCCAAAGTATTGGAGCCTCAGCTTCAGGATCTGTCCTTCCAGTGAGCACTCAGGGCTGATTTCCTTCAGAATGGATAGGTTTGATCTTTTTGCAGTCCATGGGACTCTCCAGAGTCTCCTCCAGCACCATAATTCAAAAGCATCAATTCTTCGGCAATCAGCCTTCTTTATGGTCCAGCTCTCACTTCCATACATCACTACTGGGAAAACCATAGCTTTTACTATATGGACCTTTGTTGGCAAGGTGATGTCTCTACTTTTTCAGATGCATACAGTTTCCCAATAATCCAGTAATGAAACGGAGGCAAGAAAACTGCCTCATATCATTCATTCATGGGCTCTCCACCTTGCGTTAATCTCAGTACTGCCCCAATTTCCCCAGGATTCTGTAGAGCATGTGAGAATATTTTCTTTTTTTATCTGAAGGGCTTCACTCCCTTGGGGGGAATATGTTTGTAACTGTATGCTGGACATACAGGCTGAAGGGCAGCAGTATCTGGGTTCTAGAACCACTGTGAGTGTCCCCATACTCTTCTTTCGCTCTCTCTCTCCCCTCTTTCCCTGCCCTTACTTACACCCTTTCTCCCCGATCCAGCAGGCTTGCAGGGGGCAGGCAGATTGCTCTTGCCACGTTCCACACTCAGCTCCTCCCCACAAGTCCACATATTTGGACCGTACCTCCCTTCTGCCATCATTCTCTCCCCCACCCAAGGGCCGCCTGAAGGGAGGGTAAGGGCCACTTGTGGCTCTTGAGGTTCCCCACCTCTGGTGCAAACAACTCAAAAGCTGAAGGAACTCACGGGTTATCCCAAAATGGCGGTTCCAACATTGCGAGAAGTGAGGTTACAGGGAACCAGACAGAGGGCCTTCTTGGTAGTGGCGCCTGCCCTGTGGAACGCCTTCCCATCAGATGTCAAGGAAATAAGCAGCTATCTTATCTTTAAAAGACATCTGAAGGCAGCTCTGTTTAGGGAAGTTTTTAATGTTTAATGCTGTATTGTTTTTAACACTTGATTGGGACCCGCTCAGAGTGGCTGGGGAAACTCAGCCAGATGGGCAGGGTATAAATAATAAATTAGTATTATTATTATATAAAATAAGCAGTTGTTTGCATTTTTGATCCTGTTCGCAGCCCTCTCCCATGATATTGAAATGCAACCATCTTCTGCCTTTTAGGATAGCACAGGTCAAGCATAAGTTTCCCATGTTATTACTGCCTCTTTCCCAGTAAAAATCCCTTCAGCTAAAGTGAAAATCTTCAGCAGCCTCGGAAGGAGCCCTCAAGTTCAGCCAACAATATTTTCATGTTTTGCCACAGCGGCATAGTGAAATACTGCTGACTCTTGCATGAATGTAGAGCTCTAATTAGTTTCACATAATCATTTCCTTGGCTATATTTTCATTCTTATTCTAAGGTCATCTTTGTTTTTTTTTATTTAAGGATGGTGTAATATGAACAGCAACCTGATATTTCTCCAACTTGTGAACTCCATGTAAATAAGGCAAATAATCCACTGGCAGAATTAAACCTCTCTCTAATAAAATCTGCCTTTATCAACTTATCCTTTGCTCGCTTTTTGGAAGATAAATTCACTTCAGCTATTCCAGATATCTCGTGCCTTTAGTGTACACAGATGAGTGAAAGAGAAAGAAAGTCTCATTATTTTCTTTTGGTGACCAGCAACAATGGACCCGGACTTTAATTATTATGTTAATTCATGCACTCAACCCAGAGGATTTATTATATTCCAGAAGTTAATAAAAACTAGAAACTAACTGCTTCAGCACATTCTCCTCTACAGATATTTAAGTTAAGTCAATAGAGTGTTCTCTCCTTGTACAATATTCCTTGAAAAGACAATCCCAAACCTAAGCAGTTGCCAACCTTCATACAACCATAGAAATGTAGAGTTTGAAGGGACCCCGAGGGTCATCTAAACCAGGGGTCAGCAAACTTTTTCAGCAGGGGGCCAGTCCACTGTCCCTCAACATTCTACTCATGTAAAAAGACAATGATTCCCAGGCTGTCCACGGGCCAGATTTAGAAGGCAATTGGGCTGGATCCAGCCCCTGGCAATGCAGGAATGCTTTTGAGGTCTGGGGGCACATTTGCCAGCTGGACAGCTGTGACGTTAACATATGAGGGTGCTGGAGGTGAAATAGTTAAACACGTTACCCAATCAGAATCCGGGGGTGGAGTCAGAGGGACTATAAAACCAGCTCTGGGAGGGGCAAAGGGAGTTCATTGGGAGTTGGGTGGTTGGTTGGAGTGGGAGTGAATTGGGATAGAGTCTGTGGGTAGGTTTAGTGTAGTGAAATAAGCTGAGTCAGGAACAGTTAGGGGCTAGGAAGACAAGTAAATATCTGTGAGGTGGTTTAATGAGTGAGAGCAGGTAGCGGAAGTTATAGGTCTGGATAGGCACCCCATGATTGCAATTGACCGATACCATTTACGGAACAACATGCTTGTTAAACTGCAATAAATAAACAGAAGTTTATGTTCCAATTTAACCCTGACTGGACTCAGTATTGTACCAGGTAGGGCCTGGGTGGTGGCAGC
Source organism: Podarcis tiliguerta (assembly GCF_965153285.1). Lineage (NCBI taxonomy): Eukaryota > Metazoa > Chordata > Lepidosauria > Squamata > Lacertidae > Podarcis > Podarcis tiliguerta. The sequence goes on along the minus strand of NC_139536.1, from coordinate 13,758,146 downwards.
GAGAAATAAAGTGGTGGCACAGGGATCAATAGACGGTGAAACGTCTGGGGACCCTGTGTGATCGCCACAACAGCACACAAAGGCCACATTCATACCATACATTTAAAGCACTATGATGCCACTTCAAACAGCCATGACTTCCTCCCCCAAAAATTATGGAAGGTGTAGTTTGCTATGGGGAGCTGAGATTGATTGTTTAACCACCCTGGGATTGTTTAACCACACATTTCAGATTTGTTTTATTGCGTGCATATGTGTGTGTATATCTATCAAGTAACACTTTATGCATTTCATACTAGGCTTATGCCAAAATAAATCTGTTAAATGTTCAAAGTTCCACAGGACTCTTTTATTTTTTAAGTGATTCTTCACAGCTTCACTGACTGTGCCAGAAACTGAAAGCCAACCACCTACCTTCTTTTCCTCCTCATGTCCCCCCCCCCCAAAAAAATATTGATGCCCCAAAGTCTGAACTGTGATATTAAATGGATATTCATTTCCTTCATTGTCTCTCCAGTTTTTCATTTTTCTCTTTGACAATTACTTTTAAAATTCTGTGTGGCATCTAGTTAGGTTTCGTCACAACGTACAGAGAGATAGGGATGAAGTGCTAAAATACTTAATGTCACAGTGCATAACTGAGTGTACTCGCTAAACTAGGAATGACATGAAATCAAATCTTCCAGCTGATTCAGTAAGTTGACAAAGGCACTTCATAGCTAATGTTGTATAAGAGAGCAAATCAACACTAAGAAAGCAAATCTCACACTTTGTAAGAAAGCACACTTAAATTCAAATCTAAATAAGCAATGATGCTTCCAAATGAAAAGCCCTTTAACAGTTGATGGAGAAAGTCTCAACTAAATGTCAGAATTTCAGCTGATAGTTTCTCTCATCGTGAAGATGCAGAAATGATGGAAAGCTTCAGCTAGCTAAATCCATACTGTTACAATAGTTGGGTCCCTCCCCCCCTCTGCTAAGCGATAGCAAGAGTCCAGGTCTGTGTTCCTTTAAAGAACTGAGAAATGGCAGAAACTGTTGTAGCTTTAAGAAATATGATTTGTTCACCTATTTAGACTTTCAGTCTGCATGAAGGGGGTCCAGATCTTACAACACGGCCATTTCAAGAGTGTATTGTCCCCCACAGCAGTGCAGCCATGGAGTCCAAGGCATCTCTCCCTGCCTGCCTTCAGCCAGCCTGCCCAAGATGGATCCCAGTCTTTCTCCTTCCTTCTTCTTCCTCCCAGAACACCTTGCTAAAAACTCTTTTCCTGCAACCTCACACCCAGTTACCCTGGCAACCTTCCAAACCCCAGTCTCTGTTCACACCTCAGGGCAAGGGGAAAGGAGTTCTCTTTGACTGCCAATGATTCTCAGCAGCCCTGTATTGTTTCTTAAGCTTGGCCAGGTCATTTTGCAGAGGCTTCTTCAGGAATTCTTCTGCAGGCTTGCATCTCTCCCTTCACACCCCCAATAAGCCAAATCCTGCCATTTATTACTTTATAGGGTTTAGGGGAGGTCCTGCCCCCAAATCTATAATAATACTTTGAAGTTTTTGCATCACTGTTTTTTTCCACTGTAGGGATATATCTGCACCCGTTGACAACAGCATCTAGAAATGTAGCTGCCTAGGAAGGAGCGCAACTCTGGGGAAATGGTTGGACTTCAGCAGCAGAGCACATGCTTTGAATGCTGAAGATCTGGGACCTTCAGTTTAGACTGGGAGAGATTTCCTTCTTAATTTCTAGAGAGGTAGTGTCTATTATTGCAGACACTACTGATCTGCTGGACTGCTGCTCTGACCTGCTCCAAGGCAGCTGCTTCCTATCTACCCTGTGTTAGGAGGATAACAAGCAAGCAAACAAAGACATTCTTTTGGTTCCGTGCTGACTTTTTCCTGCAGATCAACAGTCCCACAGGACGAAACACGTAATAAGATCTGCTCCTTTCTATATTACTTGGTTAGAAAACATTTTTTATTCCCCAGCTTAAGCTTTCATCCCAGGAGGGGGGGAAAAGGAGGTGGGTGGAAACGAAATATATATATAAATATAGCAAAGCTAAGATGCATTAATAAAAGTTTCAAAAGGGGTTGCTGCAACCAGGGAAAGCAGTTCTCATCTTGTGCTCAATCTTTGATGATTTTTTTTTAATTGCTTACTATCTTCCTGGCATGATAGTCATCACAAAGACTGTTCTATAATGGCCAGATATGGATCTTTATGTTCTTAAGGGAAACAAAGTTACAAAGAAATTCTATTAATATGTTTACCAACGATGAGATAAATTAATGTAGCAAAGAGCTTCCGTCACTTTTGGGATTTTGCAGTCTGTGGGAAGTTCAAGGTTGTGGATGTTTTCCCCATCTCCTTTTAAAAGTAAGATTGCTTGTAAACCAACAGAGTAAATTGATCTTTATTTTCTTTCAGCTGAATTCTAAAACTCTGGCTATTGGAAACATGCTATTTTCGCGTGAAGATGTTTAGAATGCACAGGAGGCTCTAAGGCCAACATTATTCATTAAATGCTAGTATCCATTTGCTTCCAGCTCCAATGCAGACAAACAGAAATGGCCACCAAACATTTCCCCCTGACATCATAAATTTTACTGCTTTCAAGGTAACAAATCCCAAAGAGATTCTGCATGCATTTGATGAAAAGTGGGGTTTTGGTCCATGGAAGAAGAGCACAACTGGAATTCAGTGGTACACCAGCAACTGATATTCAGATGCATTACTGCCTCCAACCATGGAGCCATGGTTCCACCTTTGAAGACCTACCCATCACAATGGAGTGTGTGCTTGCAGTGCTGATATTCCCACAAGGCAAGAGAGTTTCTTGAGTGAGCATGCCACACCTCATCTTTAAAAGCTTGGTGGCAGGGATGGGGAAAATTGTCGGGACATCTTCATCACTTCTAGTTCTGAACTTCTTGCCCTGAGCTCCTGACTCATGATTCCTGAGCACTGTGTCTGCTGCTGAGCCAGTACTGTTATTTTCATAAAGATCTTTTTTCTTACTTCCATGTAAGAGCCTCTGTCTGCATCTCTGTTGGGAGTGAGCCAGGACAGAAGCTTCTACCCTGCAGGGAAGGAAATGAGAACCCTACTATTCCTGTTGTGCACACACCTCTATTGCAAGCACAGTTAGATGCCTGCAACTTATATTCAAGGAAAAATCTTTTATTTCTCACTCCATACAACTTTACTTGAAAGCGAAAGACGAGCGCAATTCCTTCTGGAAAACCTCTAATAATGTTTTGTGTAATTAAATCTAATTTGGCATATTGAAATTTGAAATGGTCTTCAAGTATCAATCCATTTTCTTTCCTTCCTGCAGTCCTCCCTGCTCTCCCAAAAGGCAAACATATTGATTTTTGTAGAAGGCTGTTGGTTTTTTCCCCAGCTGCTATGGCAACTGTGGTCAGTACAGGGGAGAGGTGTCCAATAACCCATCTTCTTGGTGTGCACTCAGAGGTATAGAAGGGCACCAGGTACCTCTATAATTGGGATTCTAGCAATACAGATGGCTAGGTACCCCTTTGATCTTCTTGTAGTCCGCTGACCAAGATTTGGTGAGTTTCATTAGGTGTACATATACAGAAAACGCAGGATAGCAAGAGCTGCCACACAAGTAAACAGCTGTGTAGATAACAGTCTTCTAATATCTGAAAGGTAGTCATGTGAAAGATGCAGCAAGCTCGTTTTCTGATGCTGCAGAGGGTAGGACCCGAATCAATGGAATTGAATCATAAGAAAGAAGGTTCTGGCTAAACACTAAGAAGAACTTTTTGACGGTAAGTGGAATGGACTACCTTGGATGATGAAGAAGAAGAAGAAGAAGAAGAAGAAGAAGAAGAAGAAGAAGAAGAGTAGTTTGGATTTGATATCCTGCTTTATCACTACCCTAAGGAGTCTCAAAGCGGCTAGCAATCTTCTTTCCCTTCCTCCCCCACAACAAACACACTGTGAGTGAGGCTGAGAAACTTCAGAGAAGTGTGACTAGCCCAAGGTCACCCAGCAGCTGCATGTGGAGGAGCGGGGAAGCGAACCCAGTTCCCCAGATTACGAGTCTATCACTCTTAACCACTACACCACACTGGCTGTGGAAAGTTCATAGGAGGTTTTTAAAGATGCCATCGGTCAGAGCATCTTTAGTTGTGATTCCTGAATTGCAAGAGATTGGACCAGATGGCACTTGCAGCCCCATCTAACTCTACAATTCTATGATTCTACTTGGGGCATGGTATGGTCAATCTCTTGCTCAATGGGTGCTTTTCTCCAGAAGACTTGACCACTACAGGCCACCACATGGAGGCAATTACTAAGGACCCAACTGAGTCTGCTTCCCTCCAAAAATGTGATAGGACTGGATGCACTCCAGTTTGGGTCTGCAGCTGATAGGGCCCCTCCATGGGGCCTCCATGACAATAACATCCCTGTGTTCCATTGACCTCAGTACCAGTCCCAGCACTCCTTCCCAGAAGCCTACATGATGGTGCTATAGTTATCTTGTTTGTCGCCTGCCTCCAATGAGAACATGGAACAAAAAGTGTGTATTTTCTGTGGTTTCCAGCATCCCAGAATACTGCAGGGATCTGTTGCTGTATTCCCGAGAGTTATCTCCTCCACATTTGCTGTGGTGAGAGCTCTAGAGGAAGCAGAATCAGGGACAGAGGCAGTTGCAATGAATTTGAATAGAGGCAACTCATCTACATCTATGGAGGAATTTGATTCAGTCTGCATTCAAAGGCACATCACCCTAATTTGCACTTTCTGAAACAATACATGAATCCCAACACAGCCACCATCCAAAAACCATGCTTCTCCATTGCTTTACAATGCAGGTCTCCAGCCAAGTAATGTGTAATATTAGTTGAAACTAGTTCCATAAATGAGCTTATTAAGCAAAGTTGCACACAAAAATGTGTAAATTGGGAGAAAGGCACACCAAAACGCTGATGGATTTTCATGCAGACTTTGAAAGAAAAATCACAGAGGGGTATGGCAATGTGGAAAACTGAACAGGGCAAAAACGAGAAACACAAGAGAAACAGAATTCTGCAATTCTGGGCTGCATCAATAGGAGTATAGCATCTGGATCAAGGGAAGTAATAGTGCCACTATATTCTGCTCTGGTCAGACCTCACCTGGAGTACTGTGTCCAGTTCTGGGCACCGCAGTTCAAGAAGGACACTGACAAACTGGAACGTGTCCAGAGGAGGGCAACCAAAATGGTCAAAGGCCTGTAAACGATGCCTTATGAGGAATGACTAAGGGAGCTGGGCATGTTTAGCCTGGAGAAGAGGAGGTTAAGGGGTGATATGATAGCCATGTTCAAATATATGAAGGGATGTCACATGGAGGAGGGAGAAAGGTTGTTTTCTGCTGCTCCAGAGAAGCGGCCACGGAGCAATGGATCCAAACTACAAGAAAGAAGATTCCACCTAAACATTAGGAAGAACTTCCTGACATTAAGAGCTGTTCGACAGTGGAATTTGCTGCCAAGGAGTGTGGTGGAGTCTCCTTCTTTGGAGGTCTTTAAGCAGAGGCTTGACAACCATATGTCAGGAGTGCTCTGATGGTGTTTCCTGCTTGGCAGGGGGTTGGACTCGATGGCCCTTGTGGTCTCTTCCAACTCTACGATTCTATGATTCTAGAAGCTGGCAGATTTGCCCACCTCTGTTGTGATCATTGCATCAATTACGTAATTGTTTGAAACAGTGTTGTGACGTTCGTTTCAATCCTAGTCTGTATTATGCCCCTTTCAGGCTCACTGGATCTACAAGAGCTTGGCACAACTCTGACCCAACCTTCAGCAACAAACCAGCATGGAACTCAGCACAATTAATTCCTATGATTCCAGTGAGCACATCTAGGTCTAAAATTTCAAGGGAGGCTCTGATGGGGGTGGGGGGCGAAGCACACAGGCTAGTTAGTGCAAATAGCAGGCACTTATTCTCCACCACAAATATTATATGGACTTCAAGTCTTATGTAAATGCAACAAGATTGCAGCGTTAAGATTTATGATATTAATTAATTGCATGCAAAGACATAATTGTGCCATAAAATAGTTACTGGTATCCCAAACAGAGCAAGAGTCAAGCATTAAAGCTTCTGGGGGAATTTTTTTTACTAATTTAGCAATGAATGTTTCATGCTGTAAATTGTTTCTATTGCACCAGGAGGGCCAAAGAAACTCCCCTTTTCAAAGCTTTATAGGATTAACAGAATTAGTTCAAACCCAGTGCACAGACTGTATTTGGTGTTGGAACCAAAGGCTGAAATGTTTAGGGAAGCTTTTAATGTTTGACGGACTATTGTATTTTAATATTTTCTTGGAAGCCCCCCCCCCCAAGAGTGGCTGGGGAAACCCAGCCAGATGGGCAGAGTATTATTATTATTATTATTATTATTATTATTATTATTATTAGTTGTGTTGTTGTTGTTGATGATGTTGTTGTTTATACCTTCTTTTCACTTGGTTGCAAATTGACTGCAGTTTTGCAGCCTCTCACATAAAAAAGGTTGCTCATATCACCAGTGTGAGGTCAGACAACCACTGAGCCAAACCGTGCATTGTAGTCATGATCTTTGCTGGGCACTCACCGAATAAACATATGGTAAGGAGAGGGCATCAGGAAGGGCTTCATCTCCACTGTCTGGGTCGGGGTCTTCTCATATTGAGTGTCTAAAGCAACCTTTCTAAATGCAGTAGCTTTCGTATGCGGTTGAACTCCAACTCCCATCAGCCTCAGGGAGCATGGCCAATGGTCAGGGATTATGGGGGCTGTAGTCAAAAACATTTGGTGGATGCCAGATTGGGGAAGATCAGTCTATAGCATAAAACAGGCCACCAGCAACCGATTGATGCCTCATGAAGCTGCCTCAGTTTCCTATTCCATCTGAGTTCTCATTTCAATCCCCCCCCCCCTTTGTATTTGAGCAAAACTGTACCAAACCCAGTGAGGTTTACTTTTCAGTAGACCTGCATAGAATTGGGAATACTAATAATAAATAATAAATAATAAATAATAAATAACAAATAACAAATAATAAATAATAAATAACAAATAACAAATAATAAATAATAAATAATAAATAATAAATAATAAATAATAAATAATTCTAATCTAAACTACCTATTGTGAAAACTGAAGCTGTGTGTGTAGGGGTTCATTTAGGAATATAGTCGTACCTTGGTTTTCGAACAGCTTAGTTCACGAACAACTTGGAACTCAAATGCTGCAAACCCGGAAGTAGGTGTTTCGGTTTGCGAACTTTGCCTCTGAAGCCGAACGTCCAGCGCGGCTTCCGATTGGCTGCAGCCCATCGGAAGCCACACCTTGGTTTCCGAACATTTCGGAAGTCGAATGGACTTCCGGAATACATTCTGTTCGAAAACCAAGGTATAACTGTAGTTGATCCAGAATGCTTTTGTCTCTGGCACCACCAGCACATGACCTCCCCCTCGCTCTTCCCTAGTAAGGAAAAAAGGTCCCCCACCCCTAGTTTATAGTCTTGGTTTTGGCAATTGACTAAAAGACTGAAGCACACACATTCCATTATTTTCCAAGTACGTCCATGGCGCTCATTCTATGTCAGACTCACTCTGCCCACCCCCTTTCCTCCATGCTATGTGTTCTTCTGTAATTCTAAGCAGTCGTCAGGCCACAGTGTGCAAGTTCAAGGGTTTAATAATGTATTGCCTTAAAAGCGCCATTGCACTGATGTCACGTTTCAGAAGTCCATTGGAGGCAAATCCTCAAGCGAGCCGGCGTTCATCAGGCGAACTTCGCAGAGACAGATCAACTGGATTGTTCATCGGCAGACTACCTGACCCATAATATATGGGCAATTTACACAATTTTCTAAATGACAGTATTTTACTGAATTTTGTTTTGAAGTGTAATGTCAAATCCTGAGATGGTACAATATAGCTGTCATTATAGAATATAAGCCTACACTGCTCAGAAAAATTGTGCCCAGAACAGAGTGATTGACAAGGTGGCCTGTCAGATTTCCGCAGCACAATACGCGCTGCCACTCAGGTTTATTTATTTGGGATATTTCCCCTCACTCGCTTGACTTAGAAGAGTCCACAAAGGGTCTAACAGCAGCAGCAGCAGCAGCAGCAGCAGCAGCAGCAGCAGCAGCAGCAATATGCAGAAAATAAATCAGGTTGAAAACAATGAAGACCAACCAGTTATTAGCACTTTAGATTGCAGATGAAGGATCACAGAATAGAATGGTTTTCTCAGATAAATAAGTTGAATGCCAGAGAGAAGTAGAATCCTTATGACTGACATCTTGTATTCTATATAAAGAGAATGGCATTTCATTTTGAATGGGCTCAGAGGGAGACCTGCAGGTGTCAGCATCGCCCTTGAGCCAGTGCCACTAACTGGACTCATCCACTTCAGCCCCGACTGGGCTAGGCGAGCTGGGTAGCACTTCCAGAGACCACCTTCTGCACAGGAACAGGTCAAAGTGCTGTGGACTCACAGCTTAGAGTTGTGAGCACCGGATTCACTTCCACAAGTAGACAGTCGTCCGCACAGCAGAGTCCAGCAGAGTATATAAACAACTCGGAGAGCAGCTCTGTAGAATATCTTCTTTATTCTATCTACAACTATTATACAACTATATACAGAGCTAAATGAGCCTAAGCATAAATGAATGCTAAACCGCACTGAGTGTCTGCAGCTGCTCTTAGCAGCAACCTTATCTATACACACAATCTCTAACACTCTCTCTCTCCGACACACTGACTGACTGACCGCCCGACTCACTCACTGACTCTTTGATGTGGTGCTGGAGCAGAATTAGTAGAGAGCAGAACACGCCTCCTCCTCTCTGCAGAATCAGCAGACTCCTCAGGAGATTCTTGGATATGGGAGGGGTGAAATCTCCTCAGCAGGAGCATAGGAAGCCTTACTATTCCAAATCAGACAACTTGTTCATCTAGCGAAATATTATCTGCTGTGACTCAAGTTCTCAGGTTGAGGCTTTTCTCTTGACCTTGAAACTGGGGCCTTCTAAATGCAGAGAATGTGACCTATGCCAACCAAGGACAGTTAAAAGCTGGGAGGCAACCTTTGGAGGGGCATGTGCTTTTCTATAAGGAAATCTAATGCAGGGTTAGTGATATCATTGCATTCTTTACAATCTGTTTACTTTCCAGTGTGCTGTACTTGTCCATCTGGTACACAGGCTGAAACACTACCTGCTCGCGGACTGTCTCGCCAGAGTGGTACATGCTCTAGTTATCTCTCGCTTGGACTACTGCAATGCGCTCTATGTGGGGCTACCTTTGAAGGTGACCTGAAACTACAACTAATCCAGAATGTGGCAGCTAGACTGGTGACTGGGAGCGGCCGCCAGGACCACATAACACCAGTCCTAAAGACCTACATTGGCTCCCAGTACGTTTCCGAGCACAATTCAAAGTGTTGGTGCTGACCTTTAAAGCCCTAAATGGCCTCAGTCCAGTATACCTGAAGGAGCATCTCCACCCCCGTTGTTCTGCCCTTCTGGCAGTTCCCTGGCTGATTGAAGCCAAGTTACAGAGAACCAGGCAGAGGGGCTTCTTGGTAGTGGCACCCGCCCTGTGGAATGCCCTCCCATCAGATGTCAAAGAGAAAAACAACCATCAGTCTTTTATAAGACATCTGAAGGCAGCCCTGTTTAGGGAAGCTTTTAATGTTTAACAGACTACTGTATTTTAATATTCTGTTGGAAGCCTCCCAGAGTGGGCAGGGTATAAATTATTATTATTATTATTATTATTATTATTATTATTATTATTATTATTATTTTGACACAATGAGTCTCCAGTGCTCCCTCTTAATGGAAGAATACAGGCCCCTTAAAGAAGCCATTGCTGGAACTTCTCACCATTTCTGGAAAGAGGGTGATCCTCTTTAGCAATACGTGTATTTCTTGCTCTTTATCCTCTCCACATGCCAAGTGCCTAACCATTATCCCATCAAAATATTACTGAGTTTGTTACCAGAAGAAAGAAAGTCAACTCCTCAGGTGCATTGCTTCCAAAGTCCTAATGCATGTATGCCTTGATGTAGAGGCAAACATTTATATTAAGATATGCAAGAATTTATGAGGTTTTTGCAAAATATATTTGACTTTTCAGTCTCACACAGAGCCTGCTGAAATGGAAAGTTTGCTCAGGGGATTAGCGTGAAGCACTGAGTTTCTGTTTATCCTTCCCTACGGAAAATTTTGCGTATGCAGCAAAGAGAGGAATGTGCAATTTCAGTCAAAAGAAAGCCTGGGATGAATGATGCTCGCATAGGTGATTCACATTTTGAAGAACTGCCTCGCCAGCCATTTTGCGGACTCATCTTTCTTAAGGTACATTAGCTCCTTGCCTTACTATGGCAGAATGACTAAACCCCAATCAAACAGGCTCACATCATCAAACTGCTTACTCAGGAGTGGCTCAGTTGGCTATGACAGGCCTACATTCATGTAAATATGTTGACAGTATGCCACTTAAGACTTCTTAAGAAACAAAGAAAACACATGCAGTGTACCTCATACAGTGGTACCTCGGGTTACATACGCTTCAGGTTGCATACGCTTCAGGTTACATACACTTCAGGCTACACACTCTGCTAACCCAGAAATAGTGCTTCAGGTTAAGAACTTTGCTTCAGGATTAGAACAGAAATCGGGCTCTGGCGGCGCGGCGGCAGCAGGAGGCCCCATTAGCTAAAGTGTTGCTTCAGGTTAAGAACAGACCTCCGGAACGAATTAAGTACTTAACCCGAGGTACCACTGTACTTCCAAATCACAGATTTGCAACCAAGCCAACCCAGGGTACACATATACTGTGTACAACAACTGCTGTTGTAGCTGTTATTGTTGTTTAAAATGGATTGCAACATGACAAGAGAGGAGCAGTATTTGGAATACCGGAGCTCAGCAACTCCTTGCCACAGTTGTCTGGTTCTTTGGATTCCAGTTACAATATTTCAGTCTCGAAGAATTTTCAAATTGGGAGCAAGGGTGGATGGGGATATAGGAAGAGGGCACAAGACTCTAGTTTGCTGGACTTCTCTAGCATGCATATGTATATGTGTAACAGTAGGGTGAAAGAGAGAAAAAAGAGCTTTGCCATATCCCATGGGTATCCCTCCATGTGTGGGTGCTGTGCCCTCACAAGGAATAATCAAACCATATATCTCCTTTCATAAATACAGCACGCAATAATTTGCATTCATTGCATTCCCTTCATCTGACAGTCCACTGGGAGATTCTATATATCACATTTCAGAAATCAGAATAAAATTAGATGATATCATTTGGAAAACACACACACACACACACCAATCCCATCTTTTTGTGTTTATGTTCACTGAGACATTTATATGTGTCTGATCATTTATCACTGTCTGCTGTAAACTCGGCTGAGTTGTTGGGGGATTAGGTACAATATAGGGAAGTTGTTCTCTCAAGAGAACGACATTTTTCAACGTATCAGATCTGTAATTTGTGCAAAGAAGACAAAGCAATGTATTAGAATTCTGTAGCTCTCACCAGTGCTTCTTATCAGCTCTATGTATTTTATTATGTGCATAATGTTCAGACTGCTTTCTCTGAGGAGGTCAAGTGGAAGCTCAGCAACTGTCTCCTCCCTTGGAGAATGACAAGATTGCACACACTTCAGTATGGTGTACCTTTGCCCATGGTGTGATCAAACCAAAATTAAGTACTCCCATTTAAATCATAATTTAATTTATTATTATTATTATTATTATTATTATTATTATTATTATTATTTTATACCCCAACTTTTTACCTAACAGGACTCGAGGCAGCTTACAGATAAAAATAAGAACCATTTAAAGCATAGAATAAACCATAATTAAAACAACAATTAAACATTGAAAGAATTAAAACTGTACATGCATCACTTGGAATTACAGTATGATAGAGTTGGAAGGGACCATGAGGACCATCTAGTCCAATGATGGCCAAATTTGGCCCTCCAGCTGTTTTGGGACTACAATTCCCATCATCCCTGACCACCGGTCCTGTTAGCTAGGGATGATGGGAGTTGTAGTTCCAAAACAGCTGGAGGGCCAAATTTGGCCATCACTGATCTAGTCTAACTCCCGGCAATGCAAGAACCTTTTTGCCCAACACAGGTCTTGAACCCACGGCCTTGTGCTCTACCAGCTGAGCTACCTAATTACAATAAAAACAGCACAGCACCAGGCCTTTCATTAATAGCAGTCGGTTGCTGAAATCTGCTTGAACAAGGAAGTCTTCTCTTGCTGGCAGATGGGCAACAAGAAGGGAGCCAGTCTAGCTTTGCAGTTCCAAAGTCTGAGAACAGCCAGCAAGAAGTCCCTCTTCTGCATTGAGTGAGTGCCATCCATCCATCCAAACTTATGCACTGTTAAATGCTTTATAATGGGAGAGATTCAGGCATATGCTTAACTTCCCCCAATCCACATCTACTGCAATAGATTTGGGAATGAGAGAACTGAATCAATGTTTCCAGATCCTTGCAGTGCAAAGGACCACCCTCTCTCTCTCTCTCTCCATATTCAACTTCGCCAGTATGTTTGGAAGATAAAACCCATTGCATTCAGCATAAACACTCTCCAGATAAGAACAGCTTCAGAAATGTGTGTATGTGTGTTTTTAAAGAAAATCAGTAATCACCAGGATACCCTGTCCTATCCTAGCTGCTTATTTGTTATTGCAGGAAATCTTCAGAGCATACTGATAATAACCAGGGAAAAGCTGAACCTTTATTTCTAGAGGAAGGAGAAATTAGATATCTGAGAGGTTAATGAGTTAATAAGTTCTGAAAAGAGAAGAAGAAATAGGGAGAGGCGAAGATAGACAAAGAGAGAGGGAGAAGAAAGGATATAAAGGTCAAACATTGTAATTAAAGTGCAAGAGTTCAACTGGATAATTTGTTCCTTCGTTAACTTTGTAACATGGAATTGTTTCATCTTCTAAATTTAACAGCCGGCCTATGGTTATCGCTCTCTCTCTCTCTCAGAATCAGAGGTTTCAATTCATTTTGGATGGCAGAAAGTTTTCCTTTTGAAACCTCCAGAGATAGCTTTAGCTTTTACACACTGAGTTTTACACTCTTAAGTCTGAAAATCCATTACCTACCTCATCACACCAGATGCTAGCTGATAGCTTTTCTATCCCTCATCCCACTCTCAAATTATGTTCCCTAGTTCTTTTATGCTATTTATTTATTCAACTTCTTACACTTCCAGGTAAAGATGTTGAGTACTGTGCTACATGACAGAGATCTTGGACACGCTCCGTGAACTGCGTTGAATTCAGTGGGTTGTAGTCACCTAAGTAATACTCAGAAGACACCGACTGAAGTCAATGGATTTAAGTTAGTCGTGTCCAATAAATTCAGTGGATTTACTCGGAGTATGACTTAGTTGAATACCACCCATGGAATTAAACATAGAATAAATGTGTCGAGAATTGGTGGTCAGTCTTATTTTAAAATGTTTTTAGGCATTCTTAACATTCTTAGATGTTCTTAATGTTTTATTTATTTTGTGTTTAATTGTATATTTTCCTGCTTTGATGTTTGCTACCCAAGGCTCCTTGAGGGGGAAGGAAGGGCGTGATAAAAAATTAATAATAGGTAAGTTTTCTCTTAGGGACACGGGTGGTGCTGTGGGTTAAACCACAGGGCCTATGACTTGCCGATCAGAAGGTCGGCGGTTCAAATCCCCATGACGGGGTGAGCTCCCTTTGCTCAGTCCCTGCTCCTGCCAACCTAGCAGTTCGAAAGCATGTCAAAGTGCAAGTAGATAAATAGGTACCGTTCCGGCGGGAAGGTAAACGGCGTTTCCGTGAGCTGCTCTGGTTAGCCAGAAGTGGCTTAGTCATGCCGGCCACATGACCCATAAGCTGTACACCGGCTCCCTTGGCCAATAAAGCGAGATGAGTGCCGCAACCCAGAGTCGGTCACGACTGGACCTAATGGTCAGGGGTCCCTTTACCTTTTACTAAGTTTTCTCTTTAACATTAGCTCCCCCTTTATGTTGACAGAAAACAGAAACCCTTTTGCTGGACTCTGCCAGTTACTCAATTCTTAGACTATGTATTGTCAACTTTGCATTAGGTCTGGTTGGGATACCTCAAGAATTAGAATTAGAAAGGGTTCAGAAAAGGGCAACTTAGTTATCATGGAGCTGAAGCAACTCTCATCTGAAGAAAGGTTACAAAATTGGGGGGCTTTTTTTTAGTTAAGAGGAATAAAGCACGAAGCATACTAGAGGTGCATAAGATTATGCAAGACACGAGGAAGAGGTTTCCCTAATACTAGTGCCCGTGGCCGTCCAAGGAAGTTGAAAGTTCATAGAATCATAGAGTTGGAAGAGACCACAAGGGCCATGGAGTCCAACCCCCTGCCAAGCAGGAAACACCATCAGAGCACTCCTGACATATGGTTAAGTCAAGTTAGAAGACAATGCAAAGTTCAGATGGCCGGAGTTGGACTCTGCTACACAGCATGATGGCCACCAAATCGGGTAGCTTTCAAAGGTCTTTAAAAGACAAATTCATGGAGTTTAAGGCTACCCATGACTACTAGGCTTTTAGGATCAGAAACAATGTGCATACTTGTTTCTGGGAATCACAATTGGGGAGAGAGCTATTGTACTCCTGTCCTGTTTGCAGGCTTCCCTGATTGGTCACTGCGAAAACAGGATGCTGGTTGAGGTTTAGGCTGAACCAGCAGAACTCTCCCCATGTTCTTACACCGATACTATGTTGTACTATTTTTCTTCATCATTAAAACTGTGATTTTAATCCTGAAATCCTATTCAGCCCTCTCAGAGAGCAAGCCCTATTGAACCCCATGAACCTCAGTTCTCATGTGCCTGGGATTGTGATGGAATTTGCAAGCAACTTACAAAGGTATAAACATTCACAAAGCTAGCTATTATCAACCATACTGGCGCCTCATAAACATATTAAATTCATTTATCAGCCACTATTTCCCATAAAACCAGTGTTGACTGACACTATCAGCAAAGATAAGGATAGAAATATAATTACACTCCTTTATCAGCTTCTCCATTATTTTCACTGAGATTTATGTCAGACCACCCAGCTAGTAATTACAGGGTCATTCAGTTTGCTTTTATGGAAATGTAAGCATGTCTTTTGGCGGTTTCTCAGCCTTCCTCAGAAAGTTGTGGACTCTCCTTCCTTGGAGGTGTTTAAGCAGAGGTTGGATGGCTATATGCCATGGATGCTTTAGCTGAGATTCCTGCATTGCAGAGGGGGGTGGACTAGATTACTCTTGGGGTCCCTTCCAACTCTGTGATTCTAGGTGCAATCTACACACATTGTGTTCAGGTATCTGGTGAGAGACTCCCTTGTGAGCAACATCATGCGGAGGAGTGTTTCTAGGACTAAGGTGAAACTGACAAGCTCCTTCGCTATCTTTGCTATTGCCAGGAGGTGTTAAGGTTGTTAATGTTATTTTGTTATATGTATAGGACTGGAATTTGGGGATTTTGCATGTTGTTGTTGTTGTTGTTGTTGTTTTCCATTTATTTATTTATTTAT
Source organism: Podarcis tiliguerta (assembly GCF_965153285.1). Lineage (NCBI taxonomy): Eukaryota > Metazoa > Chordata > Lepidosauria > Squamata > Lacertidae > Podarcis > Podarcis tiliguerta. The sequence continues at coordinate 13,742,551 of NC_139536.1, read as the reverse complement.
TTATTTATTTATTTATTTATTTATTTATTTATTATTAATGTTGCAATCCATATATGAAATCTTTGCATAATGATACATATACATTATATTCGTAAATTTCCATTGTCACATTTCATTATGTACCAACATTTATCCATTTCTTATTTCTTGCCCTGTGTCTTCCCTCCACCCATGCGTGACTTCCTTGTTATTATTTTGTAACTTTATTATCGAGATTGTAATTTTGTATCTTAATAATTAAACATTCAATCTTATATATCTGCTTAGCTTAGCTTAATTTAACTTTGTGAAATCAGTCTATACCTATCAAATTATAAATTATAAATTCTTGTTGGAGCATCTTTTGGTCATGTATTCTACACATTTCCATTCCTGTTTGAGATTTTGATTAGGTTGCATTATAATTGTTGCCGTCATTTTTGCTAATTCCATTTTTGGGGGGGGGGAGGAGGTTTGCATGATTTTATACTTACTTTTATGCCATTACGAAATTGTTCTTTTAATGGTTAATTTTGATATTATTTCCTGGGGTCCCGTCCCCCACCCCCCAGTAAGTCACTTTGAGCACAGTTCTTTTTTTGTTGAAAGGCAGCATACAAATAAAATTATGAATTAATGCTGAATTTAGTGCGGCGGTTGCAAAAAAAATAAGTATGGTGTGGCAGTTCTGCTCCCACACCCCTCCAGCAATTGCCCAAGGTCTTTTGCTCAATTGTTGCCCTTCATCCTGAACCATACAATTGGCCCAATCCACATGTCTCTCACCTTCCAAAAGCTACTGCAACAGTTTTAGAAGAAGCCAAATGGAAGAGGCGGAAGTCACACTCAAAGAGGTCCTTTGGGGTCTCTGAGGCAGGGAAATAGGATCCTCTTCACGGAGGGTCCTGCTTCTGTGTGGGACCTTGGGATCCACTGATTTCTGGTTCCTCCTGCGATGGCCCCTGCAATCACGCTGGCCCCAATAGCCAATGGGGCGGGCGTGATCAAAGGGTATTTAAACAGCAGCATGACTCATCATGGGCACTTTCTTCATGTTGCCGAAGTCCTGCCCACCCTCCCTCTTGGTACAGGTCCTTTGGCCTTGCTTGGGACTCTGGTTGGTTGCCTGTCTTGTGACAGGGGCCTGATAGGAATTTTTTCCACTTGGATGATTGGCATGGGCCATTTGGTTTTCGCCTACCTCCTAGCAATCATCACAACTTTGTAAGGTTTGGCGGTTAGGCATTGACTTAGTGTTGTGGGGGGGAGGGGAGATGCAACCATCACCTGCCCCTCCATGAAAAGGGTATTCCATTAAAGCAGTGGTTCTCAACCTGTGGGTCCACAGATGTTGTTGGACTACAACTCCCAGAGCAAGGCCAGAGCTCAGGGATGATGGGAGTTGTAGTCCAACAATATCTGGGGACCCACAGGCTGAGAACCACTGCGTTAAAGGAATCTGGGGGTCCTGGTTCTCGTCCGAATTCCGCTTGAGGGGCTAGGGCCATGCCAGGACCACAGGAACAACGGGCTGAGCTTCAGCCGATTTGCATCGATTTAGCTCCCTCGTTTGGTTTACCCTTCCAGAAGTCAGTTATACTTTGTCAATGCCTAAGCCAATACCGCTCACATTGTGTAATCAATAAAGTTGTGCCCATCAACCTTAAACTAAAATATGTGTCTGTGTGAATTTATTTATGGGGGGGAGGGTCCTGAGGTCCTCAAAGTGCAAAGTTGTGCTGTGCTACAAATATTACCAGGTGGGTTTTCTCCCTCTGTTGCTTTCCGTGCAGCCATCATAACACATAAAGCAGTCCTCTCTTACATGCGTCATCTAGAACAACTGCTTTGTAAGCACCGCTTGCATTTTACTTGTTCGGAGCATGCTTTGGCCTGGGTCTCTGTTTCGATTGATTTATTGAACGGTGGTGTGTGGACTTCACAGCTGTTTTCTGTGCACGGTCAGATTGAACGGCCTTTTGAACCATTCCACAGTTATTGCTCTCTGAATCTATTTGCCAACTCAAAAAAAAAAATAAAATAAAAGGGAAGGAAAATCACTAACAGATTTAGGCTTGTAGCTGTTTTGGTCTCAGAAAATAATACTAAACAACTGTCTTTAGCTGGGATATCTGTTATGGCAGGAGTAAACAGACACTTATCATATATATATATTCCAAATAGAAGAAATAAATTAATGCTTCAGTCATTAGTAGGGTGGGGAGAAGCACCAAGTATTTTCAATGAAAATAGTCAAGTGTGATTATCTGACATTTTCCCTCCCGGTGCTAGCACAGAAGTAAGTCCAATATATTAAAGATAATACAATATATCCTCAAGATCTTCCAGAAATTGAAGAAAATGTGAACTCGGATAGCATATAAAAGTCTAGCATCAATACTTACACTGAGGTAGAGTGAACCTGGTCCTTAATTAGCAATGAATCCATTCTGATTTGTGCATTCATCGTGGTTTGCTTGCGGAGCGTTTACACGTCTCCCCATTAATCAATTGTTCATCTCAGTTTTTAGTGCATTTCCCAATCACATTCCATACCAAAAAAAGTCTGGGTTTTTAAAGTGGTTTTGTTACTCTAGGGGACAGAGGGTTTTAATCCACTTTTAATTGCACAAATCTACATTTGCAGCATGCGCTTGATTCCCCTCTTTAAACCAGTGACTGTCTGGAGGCAACCTAAGTCATTCAGCAATATGACCCAGGAACAAGGAAGAATACTTATATGTACACTTTACCCCAGTACATTTTGGGGGGGGGGCATACAAAACTTGGCTGGAAAACTGCATTGCAGAATTTTGAAAGGTGCAAATTTTAAATGGTGATTGTGTTTCATTTTGCACATTGTTTTGGAAACTGAGTTAGGCCAGTTCATCTTTAAATGCGAGCTGAATTCAATTCCTCCCTCATCCTTACTACGGCATACAGAAAGAAATTGACCACCAAATGATGATGGGAGAGAAGAATCTGGGCTTAATCACAACATTACTAAGTAATCTGGATCTACAACGACCTTAAATATAATCTGCACTAGTATGGGCACCCTTCTAGCTTAGGTGATTGCAAGGAGAGCCTCCCACAAACCTAGTGGTTAATGAGAGTTTAACCATGATCCCTGGTTTAGTTGACACACTAAGCCAAACCTTGCCTTAAATGAGTGCTGTACAGCATCAAATAGGTCCAGGGAGGAGGGTCTGCGAGTTCCTCTTTGGGGGCCTGCATTTTCATGTGGACTCACTGCAGCAAGTTTTGACTTAGTGCAATCCTTCTTAACCTTGGGTCCCCAGATGTTGTTGGACCACAACTCCCATAAGCCCTGACCATTGGTCCTGCTAGATATGGATAATGGGAGCTGTAGGCCAGCAACATCCAGGGACCCAAGGTTGAGAAAGGCTGGGTTAAGTGTGTTGTGTGAACGAGCTCATTTTGTCCTGTGGCTTGATGCTGATAAACAATGCAAGTTCATATAATAATTATAGTAAAAATACAATGAGATCAAGAGAAAGCTAAATATAGATATGAAATAGGATGTTCAACTTTAAAGTTATGGACAAATCAGCATTTGGGAGCCAGAGTATTGTCAAACTCTTCCATACCCAACTCCTTGCATTGCAGAAATCTCTTGCAATGTTTTTTTTTTTATGATGCTGGACCAGTCATGTGATCTATCCTCATGTCTCCTTGTTCCAAAGGAACCAGAAGCAAGGGGAGCTGAAAGTGACAACTCTGCCATCTGGTTGGAATGTGATAAAGCTGCCCTCTAATAGCACAGACAATAATGCATGCCATTGTTATTGGGTTTGTTCTTAGCTTTCTTATCTCTGGCATGACACACAGTCACAACCATATTAAATGTTAGAAACTATGTCAAGGCAATATCTGAAGTTCCAACACAGCAAAGCAGAGAGAGGGGCTGAATTCTGCCTCGGCTGCAAGCGTGTTACAAGGGTTCTGTTACCTTGTGCGATTCTGGTGCATTCAGGAGCAGAATCATACCCAATGTTTCTGCTCTTACTCATCATGCTGAGCCAAAGTATTGCATTAGGGCAATATATGCTATTTCTTTCATTGTACAGGAGCCTTTGCAATGACCTTTCCACAACTTCCTGGGTCCTGTGCTGCCTGGGGAAGGGAGACCGGGCCCTAACAGGGTGTACGCCACTTTTGTACCCTCTCTTTGCCTGCTTGAGGTACTTGCCACCACCAGGTAAGAAATTAATCATTTGCCAGGCTACCCCTTATCAAACAGCTTCCAAAATTTCTGCTTATACCCTAGATTCCCATGCATTTTTGAAGACAAAAAACCAGAGTTACTGCATGCAAAATTGTGCATAAACGTATACACAAAAAATATGTATCATGTATAGAAAAGAGTCAAGCCCAGTTTGGTACCATATTTCTTCAGCATAATTTTAAACTTATTAATACTTTTATGCTTTATACCATTATATAGATTGTTGCATGTATTTTTAATACAGTTATATGCAGACTTGTATGTATCTGTTTACGTGCTGGTTGCTTTAGCAAGCCTGGAGCATATATGTGTTTGACAGGACTCATGTTTTAACACGTATGTAATAAATTGTATTTTTAGCAGAACTAGTGGAAATAATAATAGCTTGTTTCTCATTCAAGATCAAGGAGTTAGACGGGAATTAGAAAAATAAAAATAAATGAAGAAAAGTTCAATGTTGAAATTTTCACCCCTACTTCCAGGTTTCTTGACTTTTCTTTTTGCCAAAGAACACTGAAGAGGTGAGGTCCCCAGTCAGCTCTCATTTAGTTATGAAACAACCTTTTTCAACCTTTACCTTTATTTAGGCAGGTTTCAGTTCTCCTTAAAGATGTGAATTCACATAAATCTTGGAAGCGGATTGAAAAATTCTCATTGATTACTGCAAGTCTGTTCACCCCCTTCCATTTACACTCTTCCTGCCTGAAGAATTGTGCCTTGCAATTCAGAGATCCAGAGCATCTCAGCCCTGCTTACTGAGACTGCCCCTGGAAAAGAGGGACACTTGCAAGGTTCTGTGTTAATTATCTGAGTGTTAAAAACATGGCATAGTTTCTGTGCCCTTTTGCTACGACATGATTATTGTGTTTGTGCACAGCATGTGTGCACATGTGCAGCATGTGTGCACATGTTCTCCAAAAGTCAATGACTACATTCTAGACTGGATGCCCCCCCCCTCTTTCGCAGGCCTCTTTTGTAGCTATGGAGTCTTTTGAAATGCAAAGGAAACACAATACAGAGTTACCCTGATATACCAAGGGATATTTAGAACAGGGTATGTGGAAAGAAAACATACGCTTCAGCTGAAAAGCCAAAAGAATAAGAGGTCTGACAAGGAAAAAGGAGACTCCAGAGAAGAGTTAATTGAACTTTGCCATTCTGTCTCTCCAAACACTTGAGTAATTGCAAAATGTGCAAACTAGAAACTGTGCTTCTTCAGTATGTTTTATAAACAGCCTTAAACAGCGACTAAATGGAACCATTTAGCCTTTTGATGCTTTCTTTAAAGTGGGAAAAGAGTACTTCTGTGACTAACGCAATTGCCTTCACCATCTCAACAGAAATGGATTCTTAAAAGATTTTTTTAAAACTGTGGGTAAAACAAACAAAGCAATAATGCCACTCCCTGATTCAACTCAATCTAAGAGGTTGGAAACTGTCATATTGCTGCCTTGTCCCCCCTTCCAGCCAAAAACAAGAAAAGAAGCTGTAGATATTCATATATATTCAATCTGTATTATTGTGTTTATGTTAGAAGGGAATGCAATCTTGCAACAGCCCATCACAACGTAGCTATATATTGAAAACCTTTCAAAACAGTGCAACACTTTGCAGAATTTTAAAACTGTGTCTTACTTGAAGGAGTTTGAAGGTGATCCTAAGTTTTGGGAACTGTGTCCCACTCAGATAGTTCCAGAGACTACTACTGAATTTTGCAGCAAACAAAAGTTTAAATTAGAGTAAGCATAAAACTAGAGGAGGAGGAGAGGAAGAGGAGGAGGAGGAGTTTGGATTTGATATCCCACTTTATCACTACCCGAAGGAGTCTCAAAGCAGCTAACAATCTCCTTTCCCTTCCTCCTTCACAACAAACAGTCTGTGAGGTGAAGGAGGCTGAGAGACTTCAGAGAAGTGTGACTAGCCCAAGGTCACCCAGCAGCTGCATGTGGAGGAGAGGGGAAGCGAACCCGGTTCACCAGATTACGAGTCCACTGCTCTTAACCATTACACCACACCGGATCGCTAGAAGAGAGGATACCAAAGCTGGATCTACACTGACCTGTTTACCCTTATTAGAACTATGTTATGTATATTGTTCTAAAATGTTACAGGGCATACTTGTAAAATAAAGCATTTCTTACCTCTGCCCCCCCCCCCAAGCAGCTGTGACGCTACTGCTGGTTACTGGTTGTTCAGCAGCAACCACTGGTGTCACATTCTAATAATGCATTATGAACGTTAAAAGTAGGACCTCATGTGTCCATATAGGTTATGAAAGCCATTCCTTAACCTTCCTTAATTTAACAACCATGGGTGTAGAGTTCAAATACCTGTTCTACCACAAACCTTGCTGCCTCTCTGCCTAAACTACCTTTCAGAGTTGTTGTGATGATGAGAGAGACAGAGCTGTGTATGCTGATTTGAGCTGAGGGAAGAGTGGGATACAAATATAATAAAGATACTGTTCTTATTCTTGACTACTGTAATGACAGCCTCCTTTCATTTATTTGTGTTTTTAGTTGCTTCTTTAATGCTTACGGCTTCTTATACCACAGTGAAACCCTACGGTGCTCTGCGTTAATGGCAAGATTATTTTCTTTTCTATGTTAGTTCAGGTTTTTATCTTCTCAAGGTCAAAGCATTCCCTCCCATATACGAGGCTGCACAGTGAATCCCTCCCAGCCTTCTTTTAAATGTAGCTCTGCTCTTTCTACTTTCTTCTTAATTCGCAGACATGTTTAAAATTCTAATCAGGCCATTCAAAGCCACCTCCTAATACAATCTAACACACTGAATAAGATTCAACCATCTAACATTACTTTGTTCCTGTTTATTTTATGAACCCTCTGCAGAAAGTTAATTTTGCAATCAATCTCATTAGGTTTGCAAGTAATAATGACCAGAGATAAGAAAATTGCGGGGAGATTTCCAACTTTATGATCTAGACACTCGCTGCTGGTCTTAAACAATTACTCATTATAAACAGTTTGTTCCAAACCTTTTCTCCGCTCCCTGTAATTGAGTCCCTTTTGCAGTAATGCCACCATTGCCTCACCATCAGTCTTGAATAGCTAGAATACCAGGACATCAATTGCATTCTACCTGAAACATGTGGTCTTTCTGCCTCTTCTCCACATTGGTGGTTGAGAATATTGGCAGTAGGGCTGGGTGATATATCAATATATCATCCAAAACCAGTTTGAAGCCCATATCGTGATATCAGCTTTATAGTTTCTGACCTAGCAATACATCACAAATCATGACGTGTGTGTATGTGTGCATGCTATGTGGGAAGAACTGTGAAGTCAGCCAATGTCTCTACATAGCTCCATCCTTAATCCAGACATTGTGATGTATCAATCTATCACGATGTTTAGCTGGTGATATGTTAGCAGAGAAAACAAAATGCTTGTTTACAAAGCTATTGTACTACTAACCTTACTGTATGCTTGTGAAACGTGGACCACTTATAAACATCATCTCCAACTCCTCGAAAGATTTCATCAACAGGGTCTCCAAAAAATCTTACACATCACTTAGGAAGACAGGCAAACTAATATCAGTGTACTGTAAGAAGCAAAGATCACCAGTGTTGAAGCAATGATTCTTCAACATCAACTTCGTTGGACTGGTCATGTTGTGTGGATGCCTGATGATCGTCTTCCAAAGCAACTACTCTATTCCTAACTTAAAAACGGAAAGCGTAATGCAGGTGGTCAACAAAAGAGGTTGAAAGACTGTCTCAAGGCAAATCTAAAAAAAAATTAGTATAAGCACTGACAACTGGGAAACACTGGCCTGCGAGAGCTCCAGTTGGAGAACAGCCTTTACCAAAGGTGTCCATAGGCTTTGAAGACACTTGAACTCAGGACGCAAGGGAGAAACGTGCTAAGAGGAAGGCACACTTGGCAATCCACACTGTGATCAACTCCCGCCCAGAAACCAATGTTTCCACTGTGAAAGGACGTGTGGGTGCAGAATTGGCCTCCACAGTCACTTATGAACTCATTGTTAAAACCGTGTCTGTGGAAGACAATCTTACTCAGCTACGAGTGATTGCCAAAGAAGAAGAATGTTGCAATGTTGAAAACCAAATATTGCCCATCCCTAACTGGCAGCAGGTCAGGAAATACACGAAACAGTGATGAAGTTGTTCAAAATGACAGTGGCAAAGGGACTAACAAGACTTGTGCCTATCAACTGTGGAGTTCCAGCCTGATGCTATACAACATGGATAAATAAATCCTGAACACAGGAAGAACTCTCCTGTATCAGGCCAATGGTCCATCTAGTCCAGTATCCTATAGAGGCCAACCAGATGCCTGTGGGAAACCCACAAGATTGACCCAAGCACAGGAGCCCTCTCGCCTTCTGTAGTGTCCCACAAAAGATATCCAAGAGCACTTTTGGCTCTAACCATGAAGGCAAAGCCTAGCCATCACAGCTAGCAGCCATTCACGGCCCTTCTTCCATGAAATCAAAACATCTAAAAACATTTCGGATACAAAGCAGGCTGGGAAAGCTCTCTCCTTAATAGGCTAGTTGGAAGAGGAAGGTTTGCCATAGGCTATGGAAAGAGAGTAGTGATGTATGGAAGTGGGAGCTGGGCCATAAAGAAGGCTGATTGCCAAAGAATTGATGCTTTTGAATTATGGTGCTGGAGGAGACTCTTGAGAGTCCCATGGACTGCAAGAAGATCAAACCTATCCATTCTGAAGGAAATCAGCCCTGAGTGCTCACTGGAAGGACAGATCGTGAAGCTGAGGCTCCAATACTTTGTCCATCTCATGAGAAGAGAAGATTCCCTGGAAAAGACCCTGATGTTGGGAAAGACTGAGGGCAGATTGAGGGACAGTGTTCTCGAAGCTACCAGCATGAGTTTGACCAAACTGCGGGAGGCAGTGGAAGACAGGAGTGCCTGGCATGCTCTGGTCCATGAGGTCACGAAGAGTCGGACACGACTAAACGACTAAACAACAACAACATGGAAAGAGAGATGATGGAGCCTAATATTTAGTTGGGGTGGGATTCCAAACTCAGGGCCCAATTCCTAAATTGTGCAGAATAGACTTCCTGTTAAGATGTAATCTGAACAAGGTCCCCACCTGCAGAGCGCAGTGATACATTGGATATATAAGGAGTGAGATGATCTTTCAGGTATTCTGATCCCAAGCTGTACAGGGCTTTATATACTGCAGAACCGGCACCTTGAACTGAGTTGTTTTGCTGCATTTAAGCTTCTTCTTCTTCTTCTTTGCTGCATTTTCAGTGTAACTGAAGGAAGGGTGGAAATAAGAGCCTTCGCAGGTTGTAGTCTGTGGTGCAGAAAGAGAGGATTTCCACAACAGATGGCATTCTTTCTAGCTGAAATGGTAAATCATGTCACATGGCACCTTTTCAATGATGAGCTGAAATTGTTGCTGTGCTGTGCCTTTTGCTTCAGCGAGCTGCTGATAATAAGGCTCAAAATGGAGCGAGCCCCTTAGTGCTTTCTCCGGGAACCCTGCCATGTGAAAACTATAAGGGTACAAGCTTTCAACTAGACTTACTTTCTCAGTGTCTGGCTTCTTCCACGAGAGGCAGAGCAATGTAAAACATCAAATTAATTGGTTATATCATCCACAAGCTCCCCTGAAGCTGTCTATGGCAAAGCAAAGCAGCACCTCAGACAATTCCTATCCTATAATTCTTTTTCTTCTGTTATTTTTAAGTCTGTGGTTGTTGTTGTTGCTTAAAAAATACTTTTGTATTCTAATAGGAAACAAAAAAGGAGCTACACACAGAAAAGCATAAGAATTATGTGCAGGTAAGAAATGAAATCATACAAGGACAAGCAAATATAATATTTTTTGATATAATAAATATACAAGAAATTAAGAATGTAACGAGGAAAACAAATGAGGCTGAATCGCTATCTCGAAAGTTGTTAATCCCCAAAATTAATGAATCCAATAAGTTCATTTTCTTGAATATGTTCTAGAGCCATACGTCAATCTGATTATCAGTGCAATATCACTATTTTCTTAGCCACTTTATGTGAGAGTTTAGGTGGGCTTGCATCTCTCTGCTATAGTTTGCCACAACAGAAAAGAAGGTGGATAGTAATTCTAAATCTACTGACTCTATCTCTACATTCAAATATCTAGTGAGAGTTTTCTTTGGATTTAATTGGATATTGTATCTTGTGATTTGAATTTATCTAAGACTGACATCCAGAAATTTTGTGAACTTGGACGACATCACTGAACAAATTAGTGCAGACTTGGCCATTATATAAAACTGAAGTCAAAGGTGATAGTCCAGAACCATTTGTACAATATGCCGCCTTCTTCTTGTAGTAGTTGTTGTTGTTGTTTGTAACCAATCCATCTGATTGGGTTGCCCCGATCAAAACTCTTGTGCCATCTTCTTAACCTCTGACAACTGTGTCAGTTACAACTGAAATATACATTATCTTGCTCACAGACACACACACTCATAAGTATGAGATCTATTTTAAACTGCATGGTCTTGTTCACATTCCGAACAAAATGCATTGGTCAGTTAATAATAATAATAATAATAATAATAATAATAATAATAATATTGTTTGTTTGTTTATACCCCACCAATCTGGCTGGGTTTCCTCAGCCACTCTGGGTGGCTCACAACAGAATATTAAACAGAATAAAAAATCAAACATTAAAAACTTTCCTAAACAGGGCTGCCTTCAGATGCCGTCTAAAAGGCAGATAGTTGTTTATTTCCTTGACACCTGATGGGAGGACGTTCCACAGGGTGGGTGCCACTAACAAGAAGGCCTTCTGCCTGGTTCCCTGTAACCTCACTTCTCACAGTGAGGGAACTGCCAGAAGGCCCTCTGAGCTGGATCTCAGTGTCCAGGCTGAACGATGGGGATGGAGACGTTCCTTCAGGTATACTGGGCTGAGGCTGTTTAGGGCTTTAAAGGTCAGCACTAACACTTTGAATCGTGCTCGGAAATGTACTGGGAGCCAATTTTATGAGTATGGGGCCCTAAAACCAAATATATCTACATCTATATCTACATCATCTATATCTATATCTACATCCATCCACAAATTCCATAAAATATTTTGGACCACCACAACATATACCTTCCCACTGCTTGTGCGAAGCAAGAGTGATCTCTTGTGTTATATAGTACTTAAGGAGTTTTCATTCTATGTGACTAAATGTTTAGAATGCAATCCTATGCGTTTCTACTCAGAAGGCCCACTGTGTTGAGTAGGGTTCCTCCCAGGAAAGTCTGCTTTTATTGTAGCCTAAGACACTTCCGATGGCCCTTTATCACATCTACGGAGCTCTCTTCCCTGATAGACACAACACATCACATTTTCCAGAAGAGCTGTGATATGTCTTGTTGGGTTACTTTTTACTTACCGCAGTGCAGGTTGGATCAATTTTCCTTTGATTTAATAAACAGCACTGTGGACTCCTTGGCCTATTGTTTTTATCTGATTTTGCTTTGATGTTGTTACCAGAGCCTCTGGATGTGGAATGTTATACAGCATGTTCTCTCCAAGTTCCTATGGAGACACAGGGCCGTTTTACCGTGTTCCTCCCTTGATGGCTACAAGATCAAGTACTGACTTGTATGTGTGAATGAGCTGTCACAGGAACATAAGAAGCTGCATTATACTGAGTCAGACCATTGATCTGCCTAGACCAGGATGGCTGGAAGCATCTCTTCAGGATTTCACACAGGAATCCTTCCAAGCCCTACCTGTAGATGCTGGGAAACGACTCTAGGAAAGCATGTGGTTTTCCATTGACCTACAACCCTCCCCTAAACAAACTGTAAGTCTGGAACCATATAGACAATTCCCATATTACCCAATGCCACCACAGTTCTCTGCCCCCAGTTAATTCACACATTCAGCTTAAACTAACTAGTATATGCAATATATAAGTCTCAGGTGCAGAAGAATCAAGTGATGCATCTACATGTCTGAAGTAGGCTATGCTGTTATCATACATAACACAAACATCACAGTATGGCTACATAAAGGAAACAGGCAGGGTAAAAACTGAGCATGAACACTATCCACCCCTTGCAGATCTCAGTCTGAGACCCACAAGTAACTATTTGGGGTGATGCAAGATTCCCATATCCTCTCTCGTGTTGGGGTCATATGGATTGGTCCAAGGTACACAGATTGTACCATTTATATATTCCATGCATTTTGCCATGGGTTGATGATTGACCAGACCAGTAAGACACATCTAAAAGAGTTGTTGTTGTTGTTGTCATTTGTTTGTTTTGGCAACCTATGCTGGTCAACACACTACATGTGCAATTATCTAGAGACCTTTGTGAATTGACTGCTGTCTTACTGAAATGAATGGGCATGGGGGAGAGACATCAGCACACTATATAGTTGGACTTCTCCATGCAAAGCAGATGTTCTGTCATAGAGCCACTTCCTTTCCCCTGAAAATGATTCTTGATCCTCTCCTCCCACCTCTTGCTTTCAAGCCCCTTTCCTACTTCTTTACTTTTAATGAATAACAACACTGTTGCATTTATACAGTGTAGCTCATGCACTCAAAACACGTCATGCACAATTCCATACATGTCATACATTATCTCAGTAATCCTTATGGCAATTGTAAAGTAGGTCAGCATTATTGTCTGAGTATGGGAAATGGTATGATGATGTTTAGATCCCACCTCTCCTTCAAGGTGGCATAGATGGCTCCCTCCCTCCCTATTTTATCCTCACGAGAATCTTGCAGGGGAGGCATAATGGCCCACTGTCACTCAATGAGCTCCATGGATGAGTGGGGATTGGGACCCTGGTTTTCTAGATTCTAGTCCCATGACACCTACATCCTTCGCAACCTGGGAGGAGATTCTGTTAATAAGCAGTGTGGAAAACTCAGTTGGTTAGAGCATGGTGCTGATAATGCCAAGGTTACAAATTCAACTCTGTATGGGACAGTTAATGCCAGTGTACTGGAAGAAGCAAAGATCACCAGTGTTGAAGCAATATTCTTCAACATCAACTTCGTTGGACTGCTCACGTTGTGCAGATGCCTGATGATCGTCTTCCAAAGCAACTACTCTCTTCCAAACATAAAAATGGAAAACAAAATGCTGGTGGTCAACAAAAGAGGTTTTAAAACTCAAACTTTTTTTTTTAAAAAAAGTAATATAAACACTGACAACTGGAAAACACTGGCCTACGAGTGCTCCAGTTGGAGAACAGCCTTTACCAAAGGTGTCATGGACTTTGAAGATGCTCAAACTGAAGACGAAAGAGAGAAACATGCTAAGAGTAAGGCACGCTTGGCAAACCCTCACCGTCATCTACTCCTGCCCAGAAACCTATGGCCCTACTGTGGAAGGACATGTGGATCCAGAACTGGCCTCCACAGTCACTTACGGACTCTCTGTTAAAACTGTGTTCATGGAAGACAATCTTACGAGTGACTGCCAAAGAAGGAAGAAGTATTGCGGGATGAGTAGATGACCCTGAGGGTCCCTTCCAGCTCTACAATTCTATGACTCCATGATTATCACCTTCTTCATTTTTCTTCCCTGGTCACTTACACTTGCTTTGTGTGCTCTACCCACCCTTCCCACCTAGTATTTTCCAGCAGTCACTACAGACTAGAAGGTGGTCAATACCCCCCATTTGCAGATCCTACACCATTTCACCTCCCTTTCCTCTTTTCCCCACATCTGCAAACTGCCTTATAGTGAGGACACTGCAAAATGAATGCTGCTGTGTCTATTTTGCCTCAGGACACACACATCAAGAAGTGCATATGTGTAGGGCTCCCCAGTACGTGATCCTGTCCTGAACATATTCTTCTCCACAGTGAGTTTTTCCCCCTTTAATAATAGTAATAGGTAAAGGTAAAGGGGCCCCTGGCCATTAGGTCCAGTCGTAGCCGACTCTGGGGTTGCGGCGCTCATCTCGCTTTACTGGCTGAGGGAGCCGGCGTACAGTGCAAAATCCACAGGTAGACCACAGTACAGTGATGTGGCCAGCAGGACTAAGCTGCTTCTGGCAAACCAGAGCAGCACACGGAAACGCCATTTACCTTCCTGCCAGAGTGGTACCTATTTATCTACTTGCACTTGGACGTGCTTTCGAACTGCTAGGTTGGCAGGATAAGGGATTGAGCAATGGGAGCTCACCCCGTCGCGGGGATTCGAACCGCCGACCTTCTGATCTGCAAGTCCTAGTCTCTGTGGTTTAACCCACAGCGCCACCCGCATCCCTATAGTAATAAAATCCTCCAAATCAGATGCAAGTACACCAGACAAGGACACAAGTTACGCATCTTCTCCAGTGACTGCTGTCTCATCCACATATGAAATGTCAGAATTGCTTGGCATTCTTTTGCTTGCACCTACAAGCATTTTCTTACGGACGCTCATCTGATGAGATAATAATAATAATAATAATAATAATAATAATAAATTTTATTTATATCCCGCCCTCCCCAGCCGAAGCCGGGCTCAGGGCGGCTAACAACAGTAAAACAGCACAAACAACACTTTAAAATCATTCATTATAAAATTAATTAATTCAAGCCACTGGCAACCATTGGGCCAGAGCTCTGCGAAGATTGCCAATGGAGGGAGTCAGGCTGTGTCCTGGCCAAAGGCCTGGTGGAACAGTTCTGTCTTGCAGGCCCTGCGGAAAGATGTTAAGTCCCGTAGGGCCCTGGTCTCTTGTGACAGAGTGTTCCACCAGATCGGAGCCACGGCCGAAAAAGCCCTGGCTCTAGTTGAGGCCAGCCTAACTTCTCTGTGGCCTGGGACCTTCAAGATGTTTTTATTTGAAGACCGTAAGTTTCTCTGTGGGGCATACCAGGAGAGGCGGTCCCGTAGGTACGAGGGTCCTAGGCCGTATAGGGCTTTAAAGGTTAAAACCAGCACCTTAAACCTGATCCTGTACTCCACCGGGAGCCAGTGCAGCTGGTATAGCACCGGATGAATGTGATCTCGCAGCGAAGACCCCGTAAGGAGTCTCGCTGCAGCATTCTGCACCCGCTGGAGTTTCTGGGTCAGTCTCAAGGGCAGCCCCACGTAGAGCGAGTTACAATAATCCAGTCTGGAGGTGACCGTCGCGTGGATCACAGTGGCTAGGTCAGGGCGAGAGAGGTAAGGAGCCAACTGCTTAGCTTGGCGGAGATGGAAAAATGCCGCCTTTGTTGTAGCTGCAATCTGCGCCTCCATTGAAAGGGAGGTGTCGAAGATTACACCCAAACTCTTAACGGACGGTGCTGGCACTAATTGCACCCCCGCAAGAGATGGGAGTTGCCCCCTCAATCCCATATCGTCCCGTCCCAGCCACAGGACCTCTGTCTTCGAAGGATTTAACTTCAACCGGCTCCCACGTAGCCATCCAGCCACAGCTTCCAGACAACTGGTCAGTGTGTCTGGGGCCGAGTCAGGATGTTCCGCAAGCATACCTTTCAATTTAAAGAAGTGTCAGCTTCGTAACAATGCACAGTTTTGCAGAGCTATTGGGGCAGGGGCTCGGTTTCGTGCGCTAAATAGACTTAATTTTGATGTATGGGTTTTTAAATTAACCGAGGCACTGTTACTTGCATAAAAAAGAAAGCTTTGATTCTCGCAGTTTCATTCCAGATGATTTGCTAATGCTATTTGCCAAATTATTCTCTACAGCAACATTTCTATTTGTGTCAAGTTAGAGATGCCTGCAACGTCTGCCCTCGCTCCACTTTTACACAGTTCTTTAGGTATTTCCCTTCCTCTCCTTTGCGAGTGAGGAAATGCACCTTTCTAAGAATATTGCTTTAATTAATTTTCAAGCGAAAATGCAATTTGCTTGTGGCAATTATGGATTGGTAATCGAGGGTTTCTTAATTTTATTTCTACTGAATGATGTCATGCATGTGCATTTAAGTGGAACCGCACAATGGTTTATGGGAGCCAATGATTTAATATGTATTCATCTGTTATATGATTGAAATTTACCTGAAGTTCACTTTCAGGATTGCCTTATCTGTTATGTGTCCACTCAAAAAAAGCTTCACTTTGTGCAGTTGGCACAATTACAGGTTCCACATAATACTCATTCTGTGTTAGTAGGAAATTGATGTTTTGGTGTTGTAACAGTTTAATATGTTTTTATGTAATTTAATGTAATGGGATTTCAATATGCTTTAAAAATACGTTTATTCATATACAGTGGTTTATTCATATACAGCTTCAGGTTACAGACTCCGCTAACCCAGAAATAGTACCTCAGGTTAAGAACTTTGCTTCAGGATGAGAACAGAAATCATGTGGCGGCAGCGGGAGGCCCCATTAGCTAAAGTGGTGCTTCAGGTTAAGAACAGTTTCAGGTTAAGAACGGACCTCCGGAATGAATTAAGCACATAACCCGAGGTACCACTGTAGTTGGAGAGGTCACATTTGAAGGTAGGATAAATATTGTAAAATAAACAATAGCTAAAACGCACACATGCACAAAAACTATCCCCATAACACATTGTAAAATATACTGGCTCGGCTGCCTGGAATAACCTCTCCTGCTGTCAAAATCCCTTCCCATTATGACAGTGATGTAGCTCATTGCACAAAGAAAAGGTTAAGAACTGTATTGGGGGGGGGGGAGCTGCTGCCTAGATGGCACACCAGCTGAGTCTACAGAGATGAACAGTTCAATGTACGCAGGGATAGATCCAGAGACTCCCCAGCTGGAGGCCTCCAAGCGGAATCTGGACAAGCATCTGTTGGTGGTGGTCTACCTGTGGATTTTGCACACTGAACAAAGGGATGGACTGAACCACTTGCAAGTTCCCCCCTGTCTCTGTGAGACTGGAGTCATCACAAAGGATAAAGGTAAAGGGACCCCTGACCATTAGGTCCAGTTGTGGACGACTCTGGGGTTGCGGCGCTCATGTCGCTTTATTGGCCGAGGGAGCTGGGTCATGTGGCCAGCATGACTAAGCCACTTCTGGCGAACCAGAGCAGCGCATGGAAACGCCGTTTACCTTCCCGCCGGAGCGGTACCTATTTATCTACTTATTTATCCTGTATACCTGAAGCTCTGTTCTGTGTCTCCACCCCCATCGTTCAGCCCCGATACTGAGATCCAGCGCTGAGGGACTTATTGCGGTTCCCTCATTGCGAGAAGTGAGGTTACAGGGAACCAGACAGAGGGCCTTCTCGGTAGTGACGCCCACCCTGTGGAACACCCTCCCTTCAGATGTGAAGGAAATAAGCAGCTATCCTATCTTTAAAAGACATCTGAAGGCAGCCCTGTTCAGGGAAGTTTTTAATATTTAACGCTGTACTGTTTTTAACACTTGATTGGGAGCCGCCCAGAGTGGCTGGGGAGACTCAGCCAGATGGGCAGGGTATAAATTAATTAATTAATTATTATTATTATTATTATTATTATTATTATTATTATTATTATTATTATTATTATTATTTTATTATTATTTTATTATTATTTTTTTTATTTTTACTTGCACTCTGAGGTGCTTTTAAACTGCTAGGTTGGCAGGAGCAGGGACCGAGCAACAGGAGCTCACCCCCGTCACTGGGATTCAAACCACCAACCTTCTGATTGGCACGTCCTAGGCTCTGTGGTTTAACCCACAGCGCCACCCGCGTCCATCACAAAGGATACTGATACAGAAAAACAACTATCCTCCCGTAAATGGCAACCCGACCTCTGCTTAAAAATCACTCACAAAGTGCCTACAAGGACTGTGCACCAAATTCAGCCAAACCCCAGATAATGAAACAAATCAGGCTAATTTAGGCCAACTTGGGATTCAGCCAGATTGGGTTGAGGTGGTTGCAGATCACCCTGGATAGCCTTAGACCTATCCAGGGCAATCCAGAATGGAGCGGGAGGTGGGTAGGGGGCAGTGAGGAGAAAGAGAGGAGGAGACATGAAGACAGGCTGTGTACATCTCCTTCTCCAACTTCCCTCCTGACCACAATTTTTTAACCAAGTTTTTAAGCTCTCCATCCACTATGCAACAGGTATGTAAATATTTGAAAATGGCTATTATACCACATCTTAATAATCCCTTCTGAAGGCTAAACATACCCAAGAAGTTCAATCTTTCCTCGCAAGGACTTCAATCTCCAAGCCCCTCACTACCTCTGCCTTCCTCTAGACACATTGGTCTATATTCTCCCTAAACCTGAGTGCCAACAACTGGACACAGAACTGCAGCTGAGATCCAACCAAAGCAGAAAAAAGCACTGCAATTATTTCTCATGATTTGGATGCTATACTTCAGTTGATGCAACCTGGGTTTTTTTCGCCTACCTTTTTTAGCCACTACATGGCACTACTGACTCATATTTATCTGGTGGTCTACTAAAACCTAGAGATACTTTTCACGCATACTGCTGTCAAGCAAGATGCCACCCATTCTTCATGACTGCATCTGATGATTATTTTTGCTGCCGAAATGCAGAGCTTCCATCTCTTCTGGAATTTGTTTTGCTCATTTTGGCAAAGTACGCCATCCTGTCAAAGTCTTTAATTTAGTTTTTGTCCCTGTGTTAGCTACCACGCCCATTTTGGTGCCATCTGAAAATTAGAACATGTGTTCCACAAACCAAAACACAAGTATGACATTCCACTTGGGACTTGAGAATCCTCCCATTTTTTTGCTGCCTTCCCAGCCACCAGCCATGACTTGCAGGATGAATTGCATGTTTGCAAGCACAGGAACACAGGAAATTGCCAAATACCCAGGAGCAACTGGCAGGGAGGAGGGGCACCACTACTGACATGGCTTCTAGACAGCAACATTGCTGCTATGCAACAGGGTTGTGTGGGTTTGTGAATGGGTGACAATGAGATCAGGGCAGTTCAGGTGCACCAGCAGAGCCAATGTGACACTTCCACTAGGTGTGCCCACACTGTCCTGACCTTGCTGCTACTATGCTACATCCCAGTACATGGAATCGTAGAACTGCAGAGTTGGAAGGGATTCCAAGGGTCATCTAGTCCAACCCCCTGCAATGCAGGAATCTCAACTAAAGCAGCCATGACAGTTGACCATCCAACCTGTGCTTAAAAACCTCCCATGAAGGAGAGTCCACCAACTTCTAAGGGAGTCTGTTCCAATACTGAAAAGCTCTCAGTGTCAGAAAGCTCTTCCAAAGGATCAGTCAGAATCTCCTTTCTTGTAACTTGAATCCATTGATTCAGGTCCTACCCTCAGGAACAAGAGAAAACAAGCTTGCTCCATCTTCCAGGTGATATTTGAAGACAGCTAGCGCTCTAGGTGTTGCCTGACCAAGGCAGAATACAACAGAACTATTACTTCCCTTGACCGGGATACTATACTTGAAATTCATTTTGTTAGTTTCAACACAGTTCTCCATCTGTTGAGGTCCTCTTGATTTGAACACAGAAAAACAATAGGCCCAGGAACAGAACAGAGTGGCACACATTTTGTCATTTTTTCCAAGAATACTGAGGAATCATTCGTGAGGACTCTTTGGGTTCGGCCAGTCTACATGCTACAAATCCACCTATTAATTACCTCATCCAGCCCACAAGTTACCAGCTTCTCTGGAAGAATATCTTGAGGGACTTTACTGAAATCTAGATACAGCATTCCCTTGATCCACCAAGCTTGTAACTCCATCCAAAAGAAGAAAAAGTGAAATTCATCTGGAATGATACATGGTTTTGAGAAACCCAATGATCTTAGCAATCATTGCATTCTTTTCTAAGTGTTCACAGACCAACAGTTTAATCATCTGTTCTAGGAACTTTCCTGGTGCTGATGTCAAGCTGACAGGTCAGTAGTTACCTGGGTCTTCTCCCTTATCCTCACTTTGAAGATGGGGACAACATTTGTCCACTCCCAGTCCTCAGGGACCTAACCTTATCTCCAGGAATTTTCAAATATCATAGCGGATGCTCTGAGATTACATCCACAAACTCCTTTAGTACCATTGAGTGCAGCTCATCAGGCCCTGGAGATCTGATTCAATAAAACAGCTACATTAGTGGCCAAAATTGTGGAAACCTTTTGGAAAAAGTATATTTCTGAAGTCTGATGGCTCATAATACTCTTTTTTGGAATAATACCATAAAATTATATATCAATGGAAATATAATTTAAAGAAAAATGCAATACAACAAAGTTTGTTCAATTATCTGTATTCTAGCAAAGCTTATAGCCAAATAACCAGAAAAAGGAAGCACAACTTGCTAAGGTTGATATGCAGTAGCTTTCCCTCATTTGAATATAGCCAATGAGCATGAGTGTTTAGAGAGCCAATCAGGTGTTATGAGCCATCAGACCTTAGAAATACACTTCTTTCCAATAGGTTTCCCCAATTTTGGCCACTAGGATAGGTGTTCCCTTACCACCACTTTTCCTATCTTGCTGCAGCAACTTTCTTGTATCTCCAGGTTGGGCACTGCTTTCCTTTTGGGTGAAGAGAGAAGCAAAGTAGGTGTTGAGCACTTCCGCCTTCTCTCTGTTCCCCAATAGCATTTTCCCCATCTTTTCCATGCAGAGGACCTACTACTGGCTTGTTCTTCCTCTTGCTTCGGACTTAGGTATGCTGCTGCAAGGCCAGGTCTCTATGGGTTAGACCAATATGCCCTTGCTCATATAAAATCAGAGCCTTTCGTTTCTCCAGCTCTGAATTGTCTACTGCAGAGCTTTCCAAACTTGGGTCTCTCGCTGTTTTTGGACTACAATTCCCATCATCCCACGCCACTGGTTCTGCTAGCTAGGGATGATGGGAGTTGTAGTCTGAAAACAACGGAGAGACTCATGTTTGGGAAACCCTGGTCTACATTGACAGGCAGCAACACCCCAGGATTCTCCAGTCCTACCTGGGCATTCTAGGGACTGAACCTGTGACCATCTGTCTGCAAAGCATGTACTCTGCCACTAAACTACACATATTTCCTTGGACCATGTTAATGGGAAGAGACTGGACTATGCTGAAGCTGCTTTCAGAATTTAGCCTCTCCCTCTGACTCTACCAAGGCCCACTTAAAACAACGAGACCTTCTCATTCTTGCCACCCTTTGAAAATTTGTAAGAGGGAGATTTAGCCCATGACCCACAACCCACCTACTCCCAAGAAGTCCCCTGCGGAAACGAAAAGGGCTGATCAAATTTCAGATTTACCGTAACAGAGCATTTAAGTAGCTGGCATCAAGTGAATGTTGTTTTAACTCTGGTGTAGCTTCTGATTGCTTTGGTTGTAATCCATATATCCACTTTAATTTAGTGGAACACAAAAGAGGTTTTTCGAGACAGTTAGCTTTGCAGAAGTTGGATCTTACGATCATGTTCCAAGTTATAAGCTCCCAGCTTGTGATGTGGATTTAAATTTCATGCCTTTTATTTATCATATAAGGAACTATATTGATCTTGTACTACTTTGTTCTCTCCCAGGATATGCCTCCTCAAAGACTTAGTGTGGGGGGAGGGGAGAACACCACCACACAGATTTAGTTCTTATAACCACTTTATCTTTCAGAGAAGTGGTGGGGAACTTGTGACCCTCAGAGGTTTGCTTATCCTTACACATTCTTTGCAAGTAAATTGCAATCAAATCAAGAGCTTACCTCCATGTTTTTATTTATTTATGTAAAAACGCCTGATATGTCTGATTAAACAGCAATGGGTATCTGTGGTCACTAGCCATCAAAAAAACAACAACACACATACTATAACAAAACAAAACCACAACAACTTATGTAAAAATCAAATAAATTTGCATCTTGGGATGGATGAATCTGTCAGCTTTGGTTTCTCTTGGTTTTTCAGTTATTCCAGAATTAAATTCAGTTTCTCATGTGTCCACATCAGCTTGCATTTTTTTTAAGCCCTCATGGAAATTCATCAGCCTGTGCAAATTTATCACAATATCCATATTTGTATGCATTTATGCATAATCCATACTTTTTCATATCAGTGTTTCCTGATATGTACACATTACTTGGCTGGAAAACTGTACTGCAAAATTTGGAGAAATGTGACCTTTCAAAGGTTGGTTGTGTTCTGGCTTGTGTATTGTTTTGGTTACTGTGAATTAGGTAGGTTCATATTTTAAATGTGACCCGAATCAAGTTTCTCTCCTTTCCACAGTTACTTCAGTTGCTACTCCACACTCCCAAAACACAAAAGACTTTACCAGCCTTCAGAAAAGCCCCCAAACCAGCCAGGCTCCTCAGACAGGGAGTTCCATGAGGAAAGCCCTACTCTTCATGTAGTAAAGAAAGTAACCAGGAGACCCAAAGCTCAGCCACTGTCAAAGTTTGGAAGAGGTGAGGTGCTCTTCCTAAGGAGTCCTGTCCCAACACCATTTGCATGCAAATGTGACGAGGACTGGGCTATTAGTTATACCAATTCCTTTGAAGATGTTGAGCTCTGGTCAGGAACGTTAGAATTCAGGTGAGGCTCTTGCTTAGTGCTCGCCTTCCTTAACCTTGCTGGGAACAATGTTCGATAGCTGTCCCATTAAATTAAGGGGCGATGAAAGGTTCTTGTCAAGCAGGGTGTTGCGCTCGCAGAAGGACACCCTCATCACTTCTGCCTCTTTAATCAGAGAGACTCTCCCATCCAAGCTGATGCATCGGGAGCAGCTCCCCATTTGCAAAATTGCTTTCTTGGAAGAGCCAAAGTTGGGTGCCATCCAGCTTGTTAAAACTAATTTTAAAAGAAAATTGCAGCCCTGGCTCTCGGTTGCAAAAAAGGAAGGAAGGAAGCTTGCATAATGCCTCGCTGAAGCCAATTGCTCTAAGCGGTTCTCTGATACCTGTTTGGCACTTGGGTAAATTTGGGGGAGCTATCGTGAACCTACTGCATATAATAATAATAATAATAATAATAATACAGATATTTAAAATGCTTTCAAAATATATTCCCATGGAAGCATAGGAAGTCGTCATTCACACTCAGAAACCTAATGTCAATTTAATCCGGCTTGACTCCTGTTTAGAACACTGCTATGACATCTCATTACTTCTACGGATCTTTGTAATGCTAGTGTTGGCAACTGTCTGTATACATTTTTACTTGAGCAAGGGCTGTGGGCTAGGTGCATGGCAATGATGATTAGCACATCTATATGGCACTTGGGTGTCAAAATGCTTCACACAGAATATCTTAACAGTTTCCACTCTTGCATTAGTTGAAAGGGGCTCTTTATCCTTCAGTGTGTAAAGAGCACTTCTCTTTGAGAAAGGGGGAAACAACGCCAACAGGGGACAGCTAAAACTTGAGCTCAATTCATCTATTCATCTAAACAATTGTTATTCCATCCATCAATGCATGAGTGCTCAGAACACCTAAGGTTCTCCCCACCCCAGTTATCCTCACAACAAGCCTGTAAGGGAGACAAGGATAACACATAAGTAGCAAAAGGTCATGGACCGCTGAGGAATGATGGGAGGAACCAGCTGGAAAACCACCAAGGGAAGAAGGCTCAGAGCCCAGGGAGCGTTAGTGGGACAACAATGTGTGGTCAGAGAGAGAAGACTGGGAAGAGGAGGAGTCAGAAGCTGAGGAGGTAACAAGGCTTAGGGAACTGGGATATTTCCAGAATCAGAGGCAAAACCTGAAGCAGGAGGTTGGGAGAAGAGAGGGCAAAAGGCATAAAGGTTGGTGAAGAGTCAAAGGTGCCTCCTCCTGCTGCTGCAACAAGCTCCCCTCAGAACCAGAAGAGGCATGAAAAGGGCAGGGGAAAGGGTGGCGATGCACAGACACAGCCTCTGATTGCTTGGGTGGGTGGGAAACCCTGGATAGGATGGGACTAGGGCAGCTGTGGGGAGGCGAAAACTTTCAGTCTCAGGAACTGCTTCATGGAGGCAAGACCAACCAGACATGAGTTGCTGTTTTCATTAGGCCTGACATTCCTTTGCAGAGCCTGTTTTTGCTAATAAAGAGTTAACTCCAACTTGAATGGTGTAGTTGACTGGGTATTTGAACTCAGTCCTAGTCTTGAACTCTAATCACTGTGCCACAGGTGAACTCAAAATGCAAGCACTGTACCTGAAAAACATAGATATTTTCTATAAACGTATTACTTAAATGCACATTCCCTTTCCAAATCCACATATAAACTATGTTTACATTTATTTATGATTAATATTTTGGAGGTGGGGCAAGAGCTCATCTTACAGTCCAAGTGTAGACCTAAAATAAAATTCTGCTATAGAATGGGTTCAGGAAAGAATGAATTTTGGATAGTCATGATTTCAGCAGAACGGGAAATTTCCAGAGTAAACAGCTCATCCGTGTTTGTTTATGGACAATGTTTTATTTCTTATCTGTAAGCTCTGATATGGAGGCTTAGATATTTTGGGTAGGTTTGGGTGGGGAGATATCCTTAGAATAACACCAGTGTGGAGAACAACCTGGCACAAAGCATTGTGTATTAAAACTCATGAAACTTGTGAAGAGAAAGGCGCTAAGTGCTTAATTTATCCTTAATGGCATTTTCTCTTATGGAATTTTTTTTTTCCTGAAAGGGTGTGAAGGTGTTCTGGCGCCTACATCATATCCAGGATATAATTACTTTCCAAAGGGATATAATTGCTTTCTTAAATGGACCATATCCGTTGCCAGTACCTGTGAATGACAATGTGAAAAACAACAACCCTGACCTATAAATTTACTCTGCCAGCGTATCATGTGAGACTAGGACCTGCGGGACCAGAGTTCAAATCTCAACTCAGCCATAAAGCCCATTGGGTGTTTGCTGCACCAACACCCCTACCAAACAGGGTTGTGTGTGGATGAAACGGAGAGGGTAAGAAAGCAAGTGGGCCACTTTGAGCTCCTTCGCAGAAAGGCAGGGTACAAATGTTAAATAATAATAATAATAGTTGTTGTTGCTGTTGTTGTTGTTTAGTCATTTAAGTGTGTCTGACTCTTCATGACCCCATGGACCAGAGCACGCCAGGTCAAACTCATGTTGGTAGCTTAGAGAACACTGTCCAACCATCTCGTCCTCTGCCATCCTCTTCTCCTTGTGCCCTCGGTCTTTCCCAGCATCAGGGTCTTTTCCAGGGAGTCTTCTCTTCTCATGAGGTGGCCAAAGTATTGGAGCCTCAGCTTCACGATCTGTCCTTCCAGTGAGCACTCACTCAGGGCTGATTTCCTTCAGAATGGAGAGGTTTGATCTTCTTGCAGTCCATGGGACTCTCAAGAGTCTCCTCCAGCACCATAATTCAAAAGCAATCAATTCTGCTGCTTTTTAAAAAGTGGGTTTTCTGTTGTTTTGTTGGGCAAGGGAAAACATTTTTAGTAGCAGGTTGCTGATCACCTTGTGGGATCTTGTCAGGTTTTTCTTTTTAACTTACCAGAAATCAAAGACAACTAGAAAATCTGGGACTCCGCTCCAGCACTACTGTTTTCCAGTGAAGGGCTTTCCTCAGACTGGCTTCTCTCTGCTGTCTCAGCCTTCTCCCCTGCCCATTCCCCCACACTGACCTTGCCATCTTCCTCCAGAGTCTTCCCTCCCAGGTCTGCATCCCAAGATTCCGAGTGACTCACGACACAATGAGCCCTGCAGGAATCCCTCAAAATTGGACGTTCTGGGTAAAACAACATGGTTTGTTTGGCCAACTAGAGCTGCAAAGAATCTCTCACCTGGAGAGCAGAGTTTGCATCTTTCCATTTCTTTTAATATATGACTAGTACGTGGTGACAACATAAGCAGGAAATTCCAAGACATCATCTCTAAGATTTGACTTTCGAAAACTGCAGCAGCTGCAGCTTATCCAGGATTTTGCTTTTCATTAAAATCTAAAAACTATCAACCCACACCAGAAGAAGTATATAAACACAGGTAACACCCCCTGCATTTCTGTGTTTCTCAGTCCATTAATTCCTGCGCACCTACTTCCAAAAGTCCTTCAGTGTTTTACTACACCCTGAGAGGCCTGTGATTGGTTCTGTCTCTTCAGGTTATTTGCTCCATGCCAATCATCACCCTGTAGCAGCCAGAGTGAGGCCCAAGGCCTCCACTCCTCCTTTTGCCTCTGCAGAACTTCCCAAATGCCATGCGACAGGCACAGCCTTCAACAGTTGACAAAGGAAAACAAACAGCAGGTTGGAGAGGATGCACAGGAATTTAAATTACATTATTGGCGGAGGACATTGAAGGGAATGAGTTGCTGTCATTTTGGCTACTCTAAAGATGCTCTTATGTGAGGGAGAAGGCAGGGGACTTGGGAGAAGGGGTCGAGGCTGTCATCCAAACTGTGTGTCTGTTGTTCGTTGCCGTAGCTCACTCGCCAGCTTATTTTATATACTTCTTTGGATTTTTCCAGATCGCAGCATTCTGAAAGCTGTGGGTAGGTGGCAGAACATTTACATTGGAAGACCAAAACAAAGGGTGCAATCCAGGAACAGACGTGCCCCTTTTTGTCTGTCCCCTTGAAGCTGAAGTGGTGGAGAGTTAAGGCACAAGAAATCTGCGCGTGTTGTTAGCTTTGCAAAAGGAAAAAATACTTTCAGAAAACTCAGATACGATTTCTGTCAAAACATGATGACTCTTACTGTTTTATGGTGGTGCATGGTTTGTTTGTTTTTGCTTTCTAAATACACATCAGAAAACACAATGGTGTGTGGCTTTACAACAACACAAAGCACACTGGATATCTCACACTTGAGAGATGAAAGGGACAGCAGTGAATTAAAAGAGGGAAGAGCACACAAGCATTTTGAAGAGTGTGGATCAAATGAAATGAGCATTTTCTAGAAATACATGGCTATGGAACAGACCTCTTGAAGAGTATTTCTTCCACTAAGACTTTTTCTGGATTTCCAAACAATATTCAGGTCCATATGCACAATGCATCTATAACTGCAGATGCTGGAGGATAAACAATTTGTTGATTCTATCTAGGTATCCACTTTTGGAAACAGGGTGCTGAGTTAGTTGTATTCATAATTTGATATTGTAAAGGTAAAGGGACCCCTGACCATTAGGTTCAGTCATGGCAGGTTGGCAGGAGCAGGGACCGAGCAACGGGAGCTCACCCCGCTGCGGGGATTCAAACCGCCGACCTTCTGATCAGCAAGTCCTAAGCTCTGTGGTTTAACCCACAACGCCACCGGCGTCTTATGTAATTACCAGGACGTGTTCACAGCCAATAAATGTAAAGGTGGTGGTGGGGGATAGCAACTTTTTTCGCACAACTGGATCATGTATATTGCTGGGTACCATTGTGCAGATGTCAAAAGATAGAAAGCCTACAAAAGGAACACAACTAAGTTTTGTAATCTGAAAGGACCCCTCTGCATCCGAAGGGCCTTTGTCTGATTTGAGTTAGCATCAATTATTTCTTTTCTAGCTCAAATTGTGTGTGAGCATGTTCAGAGAGAGGGTACCCAACAATGTTCACTTGCCTTCGTTCTGCTTTACCCATTAATGTAACCGCAAGGCCAAGGGATACATGGCTAAAAATTAATTAATTATTTTCCCCCTCGTTACTCAATTTAGCATTGTGAAGATTTACACTGGAACTGCGACGTACGTGGGTTTCTGTGTGCTGTTATTTATTACCTTGCCTTAGCTGAGACCTTCAGGCATATTCAATTTAATCATGCAAAATCAGCACTTCCACTCAAATTAAAATTACGGTGCTGTTTTGGGGAAGCTGTTCTACATGGTCTTCACGTAAGCTTTAGTAATATGCAGCCACATAATGATTTGAGGTTTAAAAGTAGAGTCTCCCACCGTAGCTTAATCAATGTTGGACAATGAACCGTTGTTGTGTTGCCATATTTTATTTCAGTTAAGGTTCTCAGGCCATTTGTTGCATGTGTGTGTGTGTGTGTGTGTGTGATTGGATATCACCGGATATCACCAATGATTGGTGATAATGAGAAACTGTAGTTTCTCTTGGGCATCTGAAGGGTGGGTTTATGACAGCTGTGGGTTTATGAAAGCTGTAGCTACTTGTGCTATTTGTGCTGTTCAAGCTAGTCTACCTAAGGCAGTGGTTTTCAAAACTGGAGGAGACCCTCAAAAGCTAACAAAAAGCTCTTCAGAAACAATATTAGTACAGTGGTACCTTGGTACTAGAACAGCTTGGCTCCCAAACAAATCAGCTCCCAAACACCTCAAACCCGGAAGTAAGTGTTCCGGTTTGCAAATATTTTTCAGAAGCCAAATATTGGGCATGGCTTCCACTTGAGTGCAGGAAATTCCTGCAGCCAATCAGAAGCCGTGCCTTTTTTTTTTTGAATGGTTTTGGGAGTTGAACAGACTCTCAGAATGGCCCAGCACATCTGAAGGAGCGTCTCCACCCCCCATCATTCTGCCCAGAAGCTGAGGTCCATCTGGTGGTTCCCTCACTGCGAGAAGCTAAGCTACAGCGAACCAGGCAGAGGGCCTACTCGGTAGTGGCTCCCGCCCTGTGGAACGCCCTCCCATCAGATGTCAAAGAGATAAACAACTACCTGACATTTAGAAGACATCTGAAGGCAGCCCTGTTCAGGGAAGTTTTTAATGTGTGACATTTTAATGTATTTTTAATCTTTGTTGGAAGCCACCCAGAGTGGCTGGCGAAACCCAGCCAGATGGGCAGGGTACAAATAATAAATTATTATTATTATTATTAAGCTCGAGAACCAAGGTACCACTGTAATACCAACTGCCTGTTGAGTTTGTCTGATTTGGGACCTTGCCGCATTTAAGCAGAATTTTTTAAAGCTTGTGTACGTAGCAGGTGTGTGTGAGAGAAATTCATTCAACCTGCTATGTCCACACCTCCCGAACCAACAAGTAAACTCAAATGCAGATATCCTAAGAAATTAGCACTTCACTGAATTTTGTAATGCTGTCTCACAAAATTGCTGCTGTCTCCAACCTAGATATGAGTATGTTAGGAAAAGTGTGCACAAAAAGGTGAAAATAATGTACTTTGCTTGCAAATCCATATGTTAGCTAAAATAAGTACAAAAGGCAGCATTCTCTAAACTAACATACTCAAACTAGCACACCTTCAAATCACACTCTCCATCTTCGGCAAAGACTCGGCATAATTCAGTGATGCTTCCTTAGTCATGAATCCATTCACATATCTACAATACTAGTCAAACCTGCATTGCTGCTAATATACAGTGGT
The DNA here is from genome assembly GCF_965153285.1 of Podarcis tiliguerta. Lineage (NCBI taxonomy): Eukaryota > Metazoa > Chordata > Lepidosauria > Squamata > Lacertidae > Podarcis > Podarcis tiliguerta. The sequence goes on along the minus strand of NC_139536.1, from coordinate 13,713,217 downwards.
GCCCCGCAAGACGAATGCCTCGCAAGACGGAAAACCTGCTAGACGAAAGGGTTTTCCGTTTTGGAGGTGCTTCGCAGGACGAATTTCTCTATGGGCCTGCTTCGGAAGACGAAAATGTCTTGCGATTCCTGGGGTGTTTTTTTCGCTCCCCACCCCCTTTTTCTAAGGCACTAAGCTGCTAATAGCCTTTTAGCAGCTAATCCGCTAATCCCTTAAGCCTTTAATAGCCGCTAATAGCCGCTAAACCACTAATAGCGCTAATCCGCTAATCCGCTAATGGGCTTGCTTCGCAAGACGAAAAAACCGCTAGACGAAGAGACTCACGGAACGGATTCTTTTCGTCTTGCAAGGCACCACTGTACAAACAAGCAACAATGTGCAATGTGTTTTATCCATTAGATAAAATATTCCCTAGACAAACTCATTTACTGTCATCTTACATTTGGGGGAGGGAGGCAGAATCTGTCTCCCAAAGCAATCTCTCACTCTGGGGTGTTCACAAACGACTTTCTCCAACTTTCTAACATAATGGACTTTTCATAATCGGAAAGCAGTTGAGGGTTCACAGCTTATCCACTCTTGATCTACGGGGTTCAGTTTGAATTTGGGGAGTTTCCAGTTAAGAATGCACTTGACTCTATTTTAAAGACTATTTTCATTTTAGGAATAAGGGGGGGGGGGATAAAATATGGCTTTTTTCTTTCTAAAAACGGCCAGTTACATTTGTTTATTAAATTAATTCTAAGTTATTTTATGTTTGCTTCAATGTCTCCAAAAGGTTTTGGCAACACGCACATCCACTTAAATGAGTAATAAATTAACTGATTTGTCATCCAGTTGAAAGGCAGGTGATTAACCAACTAGAAATTCTTTAATTGGTCAACAGCTCTGATAATAATAGTTTCCATGATAATAAAGGAAACTGGGGGTAATGTATTAATGCTTCATTAATATAAAAAATAAGATGGTGACATACTAAATGGCACTATGCTAATTCTCTAATTGCTTTTAAAATGCATTGGAGAGAGCTGCAATGATCCTCCAGGCACCTTTACACACACACACACACACACACACACACATACACCTAGGCACCTAACGGCAGAGTGTCTTTAATTCACTTTATGGCAGTTTATCTAAAACAAATGAGCTGTGGAGAATTGCTCTTTCTGCCATGAGTATCCGACCAGTTTAAATATTTCCTCATCAGAAGAGCGTCTGTCATTTCGTCAACAAAGACATGCGAGAGGAGACTCTGAGAGGAGATCCAGAGAAGAGTGCCAAAATTCAACAGCAAATCTGCCCTTCTAGCACAGCAGCTGAACCAGTTTAAAAAGGGAAAGCGTGAATGTTCCCTCCACTGCCTTTAGAGTTATCATCTATCTATAAATTCACAGATGCGGAGATAAAAGGTTTTTTTTTTGTCTCAAAACTGAGGTCCAGGTGAGAAAGGGGAAATTACTCATGCAGATGGCACACCACTTGAATTGTTTCAACACCGCCATCTTATTTTCAGCCACCATGCACCAGCGTGATATTTTCATCCATCAAAATATGTTGGATTACCTGTGTTTTGAACCTGTTTTTTGCCACTCTGTGCCCTTGTTCATCTGCTATGTTTAAGTTAATTCAATCTGGGCTGCAAGAAACAGATCCTGTCCACCATCTGCCCCTCATCTCCATAGCCCCACTGTATGTTCCACTTCCCGACTGTCCAGAATAGAGTGGAGGACCTATGGACCTCTTGAAGTCACTAGACTATAATTCCCATTATCACAGACCATGGGTCATACTGTCCATTGGTCAAAAGGTGGCTGGAGTTGGACTCCACAGAGCATGTCAAATACTCTCAAAAATGGCATAACAACATTGTTTTGGTGTAGCTGCCTGCTGCAAAAAAAACCCAACAAAACTTTTTATTAATCAGCAAAGAGTTGGATGTAGCATTTTGTTCAGAATAATATCCATGACATTGGGAGGCAGGAGGGGGACCCCAGTGTGCTAAAGACATCAAAATAATGCTACTTGGTTTGCTATCTGCCAGGGAGTCACCCCCCCCCCCATTGTTCCACCATTATAGAAAGTTTGGGTGTGTGTGACTCATGAGTTGGCCTTTCCAGCAATGATGTCCCAGCTATGGAATCTACTCTCCCACCTCCTGGCTGAGAGGTGGCAGCTAAAATCTTCTCTCTTTCTGAAGACTGCTGGTAATTAAGATCTCAGTCTGATCAGTGGCATCTTATAGATGGATGGAGTTGTATTCAATTGCGTTGCAATATGCTTGTTTTGGCTGTTCTAACACAGTAAACATCCCTGGAATCGCCAGATGAATGGTGTGATATACATTTTTTAAATAAAACAAATGAAAATGAAAATAGTATCTAGATATGCACTCGCAAGCAGTGTGCTTTCCAATTATGCATGCATACACACACACAAACTGGTTTTGAATCCTAGCTTTCCCATTCCTTTTCCCCGCCTTTCAGACAATGCAGAGCTGCTTAATGTTTAATTTATTCAGAAATGAAAAGAACTCTGCACAAAAGACTCGCTTTTTTAGCATAATAGAAGCATAGAAACTACAGATGTCTAAGCAATACTTGTAAAATCCTGCAATTTCTCTGTCCTCCGAGTAAACACAGTGCACACGAGTTCTATTGTGGTGACTGTCAGCCATCAGGTGCAGTGCTGACATCTTGCTTAGATTGTTTTCTTATATTAGCAACCCAATTACAACTTTTTGAACTGGATAAGCCAAGTGCATCAGATGGCATTGTAGCCAAGACAGCCCACACTAAGCATGCATGCTGTGCTTAACTAGTCTTCATTTAGCAAGGAGAATAAGAGAGAGAGAGAGGAAGTCATAGATATAGATATAGATACAGATACAGTGGTACTTCGGGTTATGTACTTAATTCGTTCTGCAGGTCCGTCCTTAACCTGATACTGTGCTAAACCTGAAGCACCACTTTAGCTGCCGCCACGCCTCCGGAGCACAATTTCTGTTCTCATCCTGAAGCAAAGTTCTTAACCTGAGGTACTATTTCTGGGTTAGCGGAGTCTGTAACCTGAAGCGTATGTAACCCGAGGTACCACTGTATACACACACACAGACACAATGCTTTGCCTCTGTATTATTGTGCCCATTATTACACACATAGAAACAGAGAAAACTACCCTATACTGAGTTCGACAATCAGTTCATCTATCTGAGAACTGTCTACACCAGATGCAAGCAGCTCTCCAGGGTTTCAGATGAGGAATCTCTTCCAGCCATAGCTGGAGGTAACAGGGGTTGGACCTGCAAAGCAGATGCTCCATGGCTGAGCTATGGGCCTTCCCCTTTGTGGTTGATTTGGGTGTGTGTGTCAACATGTACACCCCATTGCCAAGAGGCTAACATGTCCATAGCATTGGTTGCCAAGTACCAAGCACCTTTGAACCCTCCCACTATAGATCTGATTGTTTCTACCATTTAAATTCACTTCCCCCAGTGCCACTGCGGCAGCATCACTCTGGGGCACAGCGGGGAAATTAAAATGGCAGACGCACGGCCATGTCAGCTCCCCTTCTTTGTCAAACTAGGAGCTGGTCCTGGGCATAGTGACCTGGCTGGTTTGAAGCCAGGCAGTTGAGAACTAAGAGGATCTTGGGGAGATTTTAAAACTGGGATCTCCAAAGGTTGAAAAACTACCCTCTCCCTTTAGTATGCTGCATCACATATTTCTCCCAATGAGGTCAACAGTCATCCTCACAGGAGTAACCTGGAATTACTACTGTGCCCTGGAAATTGGAGCACGAGGTGCCTTGCTCAGAGAGTTAACACAATCTCACTCTGTGTTACTTTGTTAGAATTGCCTTAGATCAATTGTCACGGCTGGCAAATGCTTGAGGCTCGGATCACCACCTTCCTGCTCTTTGTGTTAGTTATGTAGGAAACAATTAGGCAGCGTCCCTATCATTTGCACGCTTTGAGGCCAGCGCAAATTAAAGCCCACCCTCAAGAGCGCTCGTTCACTCTGTCAAATCCTGTGCAGATGAAGTATGACTTACTGTACTTGGGGCACAGGGGCACTTCAGCCTCTGCATATAAAAACCAATTGTAAATTAAAGAGGGATCCAAATGTTTCTCCACACCACATTTGTCTGTCTTTGCCAACAGCAGATAGCCTCTGTGGGGTGCAAGTGCAAAGAAATGCCTGTTGTTGTTGTTGTCGTTGTTTTGAAGGCGGATTGTGTGGAATCCAGTGTCCGAGTGCCTACACCACCTGATACCAGTGACTATCTTCCTGTGCCTTCAAGGCAAGGGGTTTATAGAATCAAGGGGTCAGAGAGGGGCATAGGTTTGCAGAGTCCAGCCTCCTACCCCAGGGGACGATCATTCGCATTTAGTTAACACCCACACTTTTCAAAGCATAAAGCATCACAGCGGATAACAAGAGACACCCACGGTCCTTCAACCCCATTTACAATGTGGAGATGACGCCTGACCTATGAGAATCACTATGATTATGCTATCTGAAACCAGAAATACATTTGTGGAAAACTGGTCTCTGTTGGTACATGCTTGGAGTGAACGTGAGCCCGGATCCAACTATATATATATCTATAGGTTCTGTGACATTTGGGTGCTTCTTCGTACCATGGTATAACTTAGGTAATTCAAGTTAGCTTCTCCAACAATTCACATTGTAAACTGGGACATCTGCATGTGCTTTCCACATGTAGAAGCATCCGTTCCTTTAAGCAATGCTTCCACACATTCTGGTCTAGGCTGGATGCACACCAATAGGTAAAGGTAAAGGGACCCCTGACCATTAGGTCCAGCCGTGACCGACTCTGGGGTTGCGGCGCTCATCTCGCTTTATTGGCCAAGGGAGCCGGTGCACAGCTTCCAGGTCATGTGGCCAGCATGACTAAGCCACTTCTGGCGAACCAGAGCAGTGCACGGAAACGCCGTTTACCTTCCCGCCAGAGCAGTACCTATTTATCTACTTGCACTTTGACGTGCTTTAGAACTGCTAGGTTGGCAGGAGCAAGGACCGAGCAACAGGAGCTCACCCCGTGGCGGGTATTCGAACCACCGACCTTCTGATTGGCAAGTCCTAGGCTCTGTGGTTTAACCCACAGTGCCACCCGCATCCCTGCACACCAATAGTCCTGCACTAAAGGTGATTGCATGTGACTCACAATAATCTGAACTCAGATGCAAGCAAAAACTACAAAATAAACACACACCCCAATTGCATTGTAGAGACATTGCCACAGCAATGAGATGTACTTTTTGGAGGGGGGGGGGTCACAGTTGTTTTCCTCTAGCTTTTCGCACCACGATTTAAATTACAAAAATGTACCATTTTCTTATTCTTCTTTTTTAAAAAAACGTTTTTATTTCATCTCAAGTAAGTACGATCCCATAAGGATGAAAGCCTCTTCAGATGCTTTAATGTCATTAACTGTCATCCTTTCATATTTCAGCCCTATTAATTCAATCTTCATGATAGTTAATAACTAATATTTCTTTGCAGATCACAAATAATGGCCAAACGCCTTGGATAGTTTTGCTGGCGACCAAGCCACCAGAGGCTGTGTGATGTGATCAGAAACAGGAATGGTTGCTGCTGGAAGAAATAAAATGAATCTTAAAAATAAAAAAATAAATCCTGATTGCAAAGGGATTCAAAACAGTGATTATTATTATTATTTATTATTATTTTGGGGGGAAGTTATAAACAAGAATAATGTTATAAAAACAGGCATACCAGGTTTTCTCGTGTCATTTGTATATCACAAAAATAGCATAATAAATGTGGAAAAATATCTACAGCATATTTTTCATTCTTAGTGGTCAATGTATAGGTTCTTGTTTCATGCATTGGTTTAAACAGTTGGGAAAGAAGGAATAAAAAAGGAGGAGAAGAGGGAAGGGGGGAATGGTGAGTGGGGTGGGGTGGGGTTGGGTGGTTATGCTTCTATTATTCTACTTATTGTGTGTGTGGGGGGGGGTGTCAGCGTTACTTGTATGGGTTCTCTTACTATTCACTTCTTGTATTTCCTTGGTGGTGAGAGAGGTTGGGGGTGGCTTAGGGGGTGGTTGGCTGTCTTTGGTTGGCTGTAGTGAGAAGTGTTTTTGTGCGAGAGCGGGGTGCGAGTCTGTATTTTTGAATCAGGTTAGCCAGATTGTGTGTATTTTTGAATCAGGTTAGCCAGATTGATTAGGGATGCGGGTGGCGCTGTGGGTAAAAGCCTCAGTGCCTAGGGCTTGCCGATCGAAAGGTCGGCGGTTCAAATCCCCGCGGTGGGGTGCGCTCCCGTTGTTTGGTCCCAGCGCCTGCCAACCTAGCAGTTCGAAAGCACTCCCGGGTGCAAGTAGATAAATAGGGACCGCTTACTAGCGGGAAGGTAAACGGCGTTTCCGTGTGCGGCTCTGGCTCGCCAGATCAGCGATGTCACACTGGCCACGTGACCCGGAAGTGTCTCCGGACAGCGCTGCACCCTGGCCTCTTGAGTGAGATGGGCGCACAACCCTAGAGTCTGTCAAGATTGGCCCATACGGGCAGGGGTACCTTTACCGTTACCTTTTTAGCCAGATTGATTGGTATGTTGTTGGCGGATTCTTGTTGTCTTGTTGGGCTGTGTCCGTGACAAAATTATTACTTTGGGTGGATATCTCTCCTATCATTTAAACGGGAAAACATTTTTCAAGTATGCATAAGTAGTTTTATTCAGTTCCATGCACTGGAACAAGGCACCCTTCCTAAAGTTAGGCAGAACTGAACTGAGAGAGACTGCTGCTTTTTTTGAAGAGGGCTTGTGTGTGCAGCATCCCTAAATAGCTACAGCGACCTCACTGGCACAGGTCAGCAGCAGCAAAAACAAAGGAGCTTGTGCCTTTGCCATACAGACCAATTAAATGTGAACATCCATAGATACCCACTGGATAAAACTGTCGAGTGAAATGGGTGCTTCTGAGATATATTCACACATAGTTTGAAATGCAAGGAGCTGGCGGAATTGATGTAGCCCAATGCTAGAGTGTCTGCTTTGCAGGCAGAAGGGGATGGGCTCAATTGCTGGCATCTGCAGGTAGGGCTGGCACTATCCCGGGAGAGCCACTGCAACTCATCATAGACACTACTGATCCATCCATAGATGGATCAAGGATCTGATTCAGTAGAAGGCAGCTTCCTAGTGGTGGTTGATTCCTCTCCCCTCCCTTTCCAAACACCTCTTTTCAAAAGAAGAAGCTGCCTTTGATGACTGGATTGATTGCTTGATTAAAAAGCACATACATTAATATGAGAAGGAAGCAGCCGGATTGTTTTCTGCACTGCCACATTTAAGGAGAAAAGCCATAGGTCAATGGTAGAGGACATGCCCTAGGTCCCAGATTTGGTCTGGCAAGACTCAGAGAGACATCCCTTGCCCTCTGAAACCTTGTTGTGTCACTGCAAGTCGCCGTAGGCAAAACTGAGCTAAATGGACCACATAAGTCTGACATGCTCTTAAGTGCAAACATTTTAAAAGAGTAGGTGGAGAAGGAGGTCTCTGCACATGTTGTACAGGGAAGTGAGAGGCAGATGGGGCTCATCAACCTGGGAAGGCAGCCCACCTAGGAGAAGGAAAAAGCTGGCTAAAGCTCAGCTGCTTTGTTCATGAGAAGGAAAGACTAAGGAGGAAACCCTACACAAATCCAGAGTGGTTGGTCCCTAGGGGTCCCTTCTGGCAACTCCTGCAGCCAAGCTGGTGCCAGATGTAGATAGATGATAGATAGATAGATGATAGATAGATGATAGATAGATGATAGATAGATAGATAGATAGATAGATAGATAGATAGATAGATGATCGATAGATGATAGATAGATAGATAGATGATAGATAGATAGATATTTATTACGGTCAGAGACCAGCTTATAAAACATACTTGGGGGTACAATCCCAGAAGGGAAACAAACATTTAAAACAATGTACAACAATACATTTAAAATGTATAAATGTGATAAGTGTATAGACACTTAAACTTTAAGATAAGCTACCGCAGAGAGATGACCCAGAGTCACCCATGGAACCGAGTTTGGGGATTTTCTTAACAAACTAGTTTGGGTTGGGAGATGGTCTGCGCCTACAGATCTGTACACAGAACCTGGCAACCATCTGGGTCATCTTATGATCTTTGCCTAACAGGAAAAGGTCAAATTTTTGCTTTTCCGGGAGGTCAGTGAGCCTCACCAGCAGGGGATCAATGGTCACACTACGTGCCTCTTCATAAAAGGGACATCTAAAGAACAAGTGCTCTGGGCTTCCTATATCCCCCAAAGTCTCTGAGCATATGGGACTTTTTTAAAGGATCCTTCCAGGACCGGCGAGGGCAGAGCCAAGCTTCTGGCGAGTGTAAAAGCCCTTCTTGCATCTTTTGGTGCCAGGTGTATTGTTTTGCTTTCCTTTGAACCACATCAGCAAGGCCAAGAGGGGAGCATTGTTATCTGGGCAGCCCACTACCTCCATACACACTACTCAGGCTTGCATCCTAGAGAGGCCATTTTGGTGCTGCTAACACAGCGGTTTGACTTCACCCCTGGGGGTGCACTCCACTGCTCTTGAGACAGACAGATGCCAAAAATATAATAATGAAAGCCTGGCAGCAGTATATTGGTTGAAAGTTAGGTGTGTGGATAGCAACTGGCAGCAATCGGTTCTTTTCAGCACAGAATATCAAGATACAGTCCGCTGTGCTGAAAACCACCAGCTTTCCAAAAAAAGAAAAAGATAGGTTGAGGGGGGGGGGGTTGGGGAGAGGATGTCAAAAGCGCTTGCCAATAAATCACAACTGTTTCACCATATGCCACTCTGTTCTGCCAAGCATCACCAGCCTGGGCTCCTTTTAAGCAAATTTCATTATATTCTAGCTCAGAGCAACACTCATTAAAAAGTATTACAGAAAAATGTCAAGTTGTTTTTATAAGCGGGGGCAGGAGGAGGAGGAAGAAGGGGGAGACTTCTGTTTTCCAACCAAGAAGCCAGCCCACTCATATTTATTGAAGACTGATATTTTACAGAAGACTAATCTCAAGCTTACATCTAATTTCTGGAGCTGTCAGTATCACTTCTGGGATGGTGAGGGATGACGTTGGAACAGCTCTGGCTGTTTATCGCTGATATGAATGGCTTTTCAAGTCTCTTGCACATAATGTGGCATCAGCACAGTAGCTGTAGAGCTTTGCAGAAAGAAAGGAGCACATTTTCTCTGTTGTTTTTTAAAATGCTGCTCCTATTTTCCAAGACTAAGGACATCCACTAGACAAGGGTGTGGGCCTTCCAGATGTTGTGGGGGCTCCAACTCTAATTGTCTCCAGCCAGCATGGCCACCACGGAGCTGTAATCCACAGCTGGAGGGCCACCAGTTCCCCCAGCCCTGCGCTACAGAGTCCACTACAGGGTGCAGGCAAATTACTACCAGCATATCACACCCAATTGTGTCAATTGCTACTGAGCCAAGTTCAAGGTGCTGGTACTTACATACAAGGCAACAAATGTCCAAAACTGGTTGCAAGCATGCACTAATTGTCCTCTACTGGCATGGACAAAGCAGTGGTTCTCACTCTTTATTTAGCAGGTCTGCAAACAACTTGTCCCCAACCCAGTTTAAAACTAGTGAAGCCTCACTGTCATTGGCTATTCTGAACCCTCAGAAAAATCCACCACACGAATACTGCAATGAACGTATAAACACCCACTGAAGTTAGGGAACAATGTTATAAAGGAATGGAATCAACCCCCTTTGCATTCCTCACACAATTCCGCAGTAAGTACGAAAACTCCAGAGAATTCCATCACACAAAAGAAATCTGCAAACCAAAGCTGCCAGAGAATTCCATCAGAAATGGAAGTGAGCGTGGAAATTGCAGCAATTCGCATGTCCATCAGAAGTTGGGACTGTAATTCAGGCAAGGGAATCTGAGCAGCATTTTCTAACATTGGTTTTAGTTGTCTTTAGTCTGCCACAAGTTACACAAATAATTACATTCCTCTCTGCATTGTTTCTGATGTTTCCTTTCCACTGAAATTAATTACCTGATTAGCGGCAATGGTTTTGGCCATGGCAGATATCAAGATGAGTATTGTGGGTTCTAGTGGAATCCAAACTGCAGCATAATGGAAGCAGTGCTGACCACAATGAACACCACACAGGAGGGAAATTGCTGCCTCCTTGCACCCCTAGCTGTAAAAACCCTTCCTCTCTTTCCTTTCCTATTTCTTCCATTCATTCATTCATTCATTCATAAATGTATTTCTGTAGCAACATATAATATCAGGGCAGCATAGAATAATGCATAAAACACCATTGAACAATGAAATAGTGAATAACCTCCCTTGAAAAACCAAGCCTAAAGAAAATCCTCAGCTCTCTTTATGCATTCAAACAAGATTTATATACTGTTTAATAAAAGAAATAAAAAACCCTCTAAGTGATTTACATAAAATAATATAAAATATTCATGAGGAAATCATCAAACTTTAAAAACAATGAGATGCAATAAAATTATCAAAATAAAGATAAAATCAACAGGTTTCTTAATGTACATAATAAAGTTTCATGTCTGAGTCGGTTTTCATGAACAGAAAGGTTGGCGGCAGGCATCAAAAATTGTACAACTGTGCTGCTGTACTAAAAGACTGGTTCCTTGCAGGTGTGGAATGAACATTATATGCCACTTGTACAAATGCCAGTTTTAGAGCTGAAGTGACAATACCAACCACAGCAACATATAAAATCAAGTTAAACTTTAGGCTAAACATTCTCTTGTTTGCACCTTGCTGCCCTGGTTTGGGTAGCCTTTGAGGAAATGACCACTCACTCTTGGAATGGGTTTCTTTAATCTCAAATGGTGAAATTAGACTTCTCTGAACTCTGTGTAAAAAGTCTGGGGATGGGAGTTTTTGAAGCAGAGATTGTCTGAGGTTGTCAGATGGACAGAGAAACTGCGTCAGTTTCTAAAATAGCAGCACTCTATAAGAACTTCTCTTACATTTATTTTGTACTACCTTGTTAGTTTAAGGATTTGCAGAAAGAATGGCCTTTGCCGAAGCTCAGTTCAATCTGACGCCTTCTGCCAGTCTCGAAGGAAGGTTCAGCAATATGACACATTCTGAGCCTTATGGTTTAAACTGGACTGAATACCTTGTGCATATTATTATATATTGCCATTTACACAATGCATAGAGCGTGCAATGCTTGGGGACAAATTTCAGGGAAGGGTGGGGGTGAGGTCTGACCATGAATCTGCAATCTATCTATTGTGCAGATATGATAAATACGCAACTGTAAAGACTGCAGATTTTCCATCAGCCGTTACAGATGAGAAAACTCATTAATTTATTATTTAACCTCACTAAATTTGCTTGCAAAAAAACAACAAACCCAAACCACCCTCAAAGTAGTTTACACACGAAGAGAGAATGTTGTATCTTGCAAGGGAGATTCAGATAAGGTTTTTCTTATGCTTTTACTCATTAAGTCTTAAATAATTTTATTCAGATTTGAATAATTTTGTTTTATTGCCTTCTAACTTACATTTTTGTAATATTTCACTGCATTGTTTATTAAGAGAGGAGCAGTATTTCCTTTTTAAGGGGGATGTGAAGATTCACTAGGGTTGTTTTGTTTTTCTGAAGTGTTAGTTTCTTTATGCTGTAACTTGTCTGAGTTAACGTCTATCACTTTGCATTACTTTCAGACTGTTTTGGTTTTGTTATGGTGTAATTACTAGGTACAAATAAATGAAGCTGAAAGCACTGTTGAGGATTTTATAGATGGATAGTAACACCTTGTATTTGGTCCAGTTGCAAAATAGGAAGGAGGGAGTGAAGTCTCCAATAACAACTTAGGGGCACCATGTTTGCTACCCCTCCTTTAAGGAATGTGTTGGGCACAGAGTATAAGCATCCATACTAAAATAAAATTATACTACAGGCATAGGCCCTCCAGATGTCTTGGGACAACAACTCCCATCATCCCTAGCTAACAGGACCAGTGGTCAGGGATGATGGGAGTTGTAGTCTCAAAACATCTGGAGGGCCGAGTTTCCCTATGCCTGTTATACTAGGTGTACTCTATTAAAATCAGTTCTGGAAACTGGGCTGGGTGCTTGTCATTTCCACAAAAGGTTCTGGACTGCCCCAGAGATCAAAAAGCTAGGTAGGCTAATATTTTTCAGGCACAGCAAGCAACCAAAGCAAGAGGACTACTTTGTTTAAAAAGGAATTGCAAAAGAAAAACCAAAGTATTGGAGGGAAACTAATAAGCTTAACATGTTTTGGTAAGCATGTTTAAAAAAACCCCATCCCTCTGCTGGCTTTTTGGAATCTTCCCTACTCTTTCTTCTATTGATAGGTACATTGCTCTTGTTTCTAGACATGTACCGGTAACTCTGCACAAATGCAGCCCCTGGGAAATGTCAACAGTGTTTGACTCTCTTGGTAGTGTGGGAGGTGCTAGTTGCCACTAGCAACTGAGCCCTCAGTCAGCTGGTCATGTCACTCAGCTGTTACTATAAGCCAGGCTTCCTCAACCTCGGCCCTCCAGATGTTTTGAGACTACAATTCCCATCATCCCTGACCACTGGTCCTGCTAGCTTGGGATCATGGGAGTTGTAGGCCAAGAACATCTGGAGGGCTGAGTTTGAGGAAGCCTGCTATAAGCCTTGTACCTACGTCCCAGCAGAATAGCTTGATGTGATACATCAGATCAGTTTAAAAGCCACTCAAGATCACAGAAACGGACATTCCACTTAGCATAAAATACTTTCTTGGTGCATTAGCTGCCGGTTGCCACTTATCAGGAAGTGCCCCCCCCCAAAAAAAACCCAACCAACCAACCAACCAACAAACAACACATCAGTTTAATTTAAATCTTTCAAAAACACTCAATGGGTTTAAATACTTTATGTTTGGAAGCTGGTGAGAAAATATTGCCTATATAAACAGGTTCGTTGCAAGGTTAATTGGGGTTTGTAGCTCCATGAATCATGCAAACCAATACGCAAATGACAGGCCATTCAAGTAGTTTTCTCCCGGCAGCTGATGGATGGCTCCTCTGAGGAATCCGACACATTTTGGACAATCAAGATGACTGGACAGTTTAGCAACTGGAAACAACAATGCCCTTGGAAAACATGGCATCAGTGTATTTTAATTGCTTCCACAGTGTTTCTGTAGTGGTTCTTCATTTTTAATGAATTCCAGATAATTAAGTGGACTGCTCCTCTAGTGCCATTACCAGGATGGTGCTGACGATGTAGACCATGTCCTGTCCTGTCTTTCCAGAAGATTCTGCTCTGTAGTCATGGGCTGTCTCCTCCATACTGCCGCTATTTTGTGGGAGGGATTCAGCTGCTTATAACATGTTTCAGTTTGCATAATTGAGTCATGCCAGGACCCAAACGAAATAAAGGTATGCATTTGTAAAAAGTTATTCTCACATTCTGCTTAACACAAAATACTGAGGGGCTATGCAGTTACAGAGGAGTGATGTAGGAAACCTACAGTGACATAAATAATTAGGGGGGGGGAGTGTTTGTAATAGTTTTTCACTATGTTTTGTTCCAGTTTATGATTCATTTTGAGTGAGTAAAGTGCATTGTAACTTCTTCTTTTTTAAGGCAAAAAAATCATTTACCTATGTCAAATGCAATCATACATCAGCTTCCCTGCATTTTCAAAACAAAAGTTTTCCAAATCCGTTTCCTGTTAAAATTCCTGTTAAAATTTATGATACCCAGCTCTACCTCTCTTTTAAATCAGAACCAGTGAAGGTGGTGAAGGTCCTGCGTGAGTGTCTGGAGGCGGTTGGAGGATGGATGGCGGCTAACAGATTGAGGTTGAATCCTGACAAGACAGAAGTACTGTTTTTGGGGGACAGGAGGGGGGCAGGTGTGGAGGATTCCCTGGTCCTGAATGGGGTAACTGTGCCCCTGAAGGACCAGGTGCGCAGCCTGGGAGTCATTTTGGACTCACAGCTGTCCATGGAGGCACAGGTCAAATCTGTATCCAGGGCAGCTGTTTACCAGCTCCATCTGGTACGTAGGCTGAGACCCTATCTGCCTGCAGACTGTCTCGCCAGAGTGGTGCATGCTTTGGTTATCTCCCGCTTGGACTACTGCAATGCGCTCTACGTGGGGCTACCTTTGAAGGTGACTTGGAAACTACAACTTATCCAGAATGCGGCAGCTAGACTGGTGACTGGGAGATCTTGAAAGACCTACATTGGCTCCCAGTACGTTTCCGAGCACAATTCAAAGTGTTGGTGCTGACCTTTAAAGCCCTAAACGGCCTCGGTCCAGTATATCTGAAGGAGTGTCTCCACCCCCATCGTTCTGCCCGGACACTGAGGTCCAGCTCTGAGGGCCTTCTGGCGGTTCCCTCACTGCGAGAGGCCAAATTACAGGGAACCAGGCAGAGGGCCTTCTCGGTAGTGGCGCCCGCCCTGTGGAATGCCCTCCCATCAGATGTCATAGCGATAAACAACTACCTGACATTCAGAAGACATCTGAAGGCAGCTCATGTTCATGGAAGTTTTTAATATGTGACATTTTAGTGTATTTTTCATCTTTGTTGGAAGCCACCCAGAGTGGCTGGGGAAACCCAGCCAGATGGGCGGGGTACAAATAAATTATTATTATTATTATTATTATTATTATTATTATTATTATTATTATTTTAGGAAACTACAAAAAAGGAACTTGTAGCCAATTCATGAATAAGATTTTAAAAAAAGGAAAAGCAAATGTCTACGTGGTCTTCTTGTACTTAATAACCTGATATCAATGTCACAGCAAACCCCGCCCCCACACTTCTCCCGTCTTATCCTCCCTCCCTTTCTTTTAATAAAGAAAATGTTCTTCTCTGTTGGCCTGTTTCACACATAATGCTAAACCATGATTTATTAAACTATGGTTTGTTAAATCACTGGTTAGCATTATGTGTGAACCCAGCCCAGCAGCTAAACTATGGCTTATTAACTATGGTTGAAAGTCACTCATTAACCAAGGTTTACAGTTGTAGACCTTAGCAACTGTTAAACATAGCATTATGTGCAAATCCTGAGCACATTAACCCTGGTTAAGGAGCTACTGACACCCAAACGCTACAGAGATGTAAGTGAAGAGTGGCAAGAAAATGCAAACCAGTCTCAAGTTTAGTCTGCCCTTGATGACGCTTCTAACTATTCTGTAGTGTATTAAGTCAAGGTTTAAGTAACTGCCTTTCAGACACCTCAGCATTATGCATGGTTTATTAACTGTGGTTAACATTCACTACGGTTTCTATTAACCATGGTTTAGTGTGTCCAGGCCACTGTGGGAGTGACTGCAGCGCTGGATGCTTCTCCATCCCCCTCTCAAAATACACATTCCTAGGTACATTTTTCTCAAAACGTGTTTCTAATTGCGTTTAATCTCAAAATATGTTTTTTTTAAAAAAAATACACAGAAAGTGTTAGCAGCCATATACTGCCCCAGTGCTGCCATACAAATGTTTATGCAACTGAGATTTTCTTTTCAAGAGGTGGGACCTTTTTTTTGCAGAAGTTATTCAGAAAACCACTTTCCACAGATATTCATGAGCATGGAAAATGTCCACAAAAGCAAACCGACATCCCTACCAAAGCTCTGCCTATTCTTCCTTGATGTCAAGTAGGCAGTCTAACACACTTGTTGCCTCTTTATTTGATCTAATTTCTTCAATTTGCCACACTTCCTAGGGAGAAGGGCCCGGCATCATCCTGTCAACGAGAAACTGGGAAGCACAGGAGGATTCCCATTGTCTGACAGAGCCAGCAAACACATCCAGCCACAGTAATGCATTTGTCAAGGTTTTTTTAGGACACAAAGGAGATTTGCACTTCACTCAAGTCCTCCTTATCCTCTCTGAGGACAAGCCTCCAAGATCAAAAGCTCTGTGTACAAAGACATTGAAAGGACACACACAAATGTTCAAAATGCATTTCCAACCTGAGACAACTACCCTAAACTAAATGGCAGTGCAGTGGCTGTTCAGACAGAATTGTAGATTCCACAGCTGAAGAATATTGATGCTGTGACATGCAACATCTGTCCAAAGAGCATCGCTTATGGACATTAGTATTCTGTTGCATGGCTCCTGTACCTAATGTTAACTGGACATCTAAAGCACAACTCCTAGCCAGACATTACCAGGAACAGCTGCTTTAAACTGAACACCACTTTCCCTTGGCAGGCTAGATGGACTTCCATAATTGCCAACCCATCACTGTTTTCCACCTGAGTCTTAATCTCCCTTTTTCCCTGGGTGAAGCACAACCAGTTCTTCCAGTCTTCAAATCTATCACTGACATCTTCCTTGTCTACATCTGAGTGGCTTCATTTTTAAGCAGCAATCAGTACAAGGTGTGCCAACTGGACATCTTTCTTATTCAGCACCCTGCTGTTTCACAATAGTATCAGAGGCTGCTGCTGCAAAAGCTACCCCACCCCCCAGAAAAGCATTTTCCTGGTTTTCTTCATGCTCTATCAATAATGCAAAACCAACCATTTCTGAACTCTATAAAAAGTAAATAAATATATGAATGCTGTAGATGCAGTACTCAGTGGTTTAACTGTGTCAAAAAAGTGACTATATAAAACAAATATTTAAATATGTATTGAGGGTGGGGTAATACATATCTATGGGACGCGGGTGGCGCTGTGGGCTAAAGCCTCAGCGCCTAGGGCTTGCCAATCGAAAGGTCAGCGGTTCGAATCCCCGCGGCGGGGTGCGCTCCCGTTCTTCGGTCCCAGCGCGTGCCAACCTAGCAGTTCGAAAGCAAGTAGATAAATAGGGACCGCTTACTAGCGGGAAGGTAAACAGCATTTCTGTGTGTGGCTCTGGCTCGCCAGAGCAGCGATGTCACGCTGGCCACGTGACCCGGAATGTCTTCGGACAGCGCTGGCCCATGGCCTCTTTGAGTGAGATGGGCGCACAACCCTAGAGTCTGTCAAGACTGGCCCGAACGGGCAGGGGTACCTTTACCTTTACTTTAATACATATCTAAATCCTACACACAGTCACCTATGAGTAAATTCTATTGAACTCAGTGGGATATCCTTTGGGGAAGGCACACATAAGGATGTGGTGCTCTTTTTTAAAAAAAGTTTCACTGAAAAATCACACACTGTTGGCAACCATTTGTCTCAAGAGACAATGGAGTACACCTCCGGGGGTGAAGTCAAACTACTGTGTTTGCAGGACCACAGTGACCTCTCTGAGGTGCAATCCTGGGCAGTTTGTTTGAAGGTCCTGGGCTGCCCAAACAACAAGACCCTCCTCTTGACCTTGCTGATGTGGTCCAAAAGTAAGCAGAGCAAGGCTTTTGGGACCAGCTTGGCTGCAGGAGTTGTTGGAAGGAGGTATACATGGCGCTACCCAACTATCTTAGGGATCCACACTGCATTTATGTAGGATTCATTTCTTAGCCTTTTCTTCTCCCAAAGATACTCCGCAAAGCAGTGGAAATTTAGGCAGTGTTGTCCTTCTCCTAGATGGGCTACCTTCCCAGGTTGACGAGCCACATATGTCCACCATCTAATGCTGAAATTGTGGGCAAAAGATGTGAATGTGACAGGGACCTGAAGTAGATGGCTTTTGCCCATCCCTGCCTAGGATAAGAACTGAATATTTGATAGGCAGGGCTGCAGCACAAAGTCAGCACCATGCTCCTATATCAGCCTTCCTCAAACTCAGCCCTCCATATGTTTTTGGCCTACATCTCCCACGACCCCTAGCTAGCAGGACCAGTGGTCAGGGATGATGGGAACTGTAGTCTCAAAACATCTGGAGGGCCGAGTTTGAGGAAGCCTGTCCTATATGCTTTGGTCCAGTGATTCTGATGATTGCTCTGCCAGCAGAAGAACAGGGGTGAAGAACCTCAGACCTGGAGGTCAAATGTGACCTATATGACCTTTGAGCATTCTACAGGCCTCATCCCCTTCTGAGCCATACTCCCTCTCCCCATATCACATCTTTCCAGACTCCCCGTTCCTCTTGAAGTTTGTTGCCCCTGTGGTTGGAATGTGTCCTTGGATCCTGATAATGGCGCTTGCTTGTCTCAGGGATAGAGTATGGGAGTGTGCATCAAAAACTAGCACACCACACAACGGTAAAATCTGCATTCATTTCTCTGCCTGCTTTTGCCTGTGGCTGCACCCACGGGCTGCAAGTGGCCCTCAAGAGGTTGTTCAGAAGGGATTGTGGCAATTTGAAAACGGTACCCCATCCCTGGGCCAGAGGCAAGCCAGTCACAAACCCATCACAAGTCCTTCATATTAATTGTAGCGCACTTTTCACTACACCCAGTGCGGCACCCAGCGGGTCTAGTCGGCTTATTTTTCTTCCTCAGTTGAAGATGCCGAAACTGGAAATTCATCGTTAAATATATTTAGATTTCCAAGTACGCATTGACTGCACACTTTCGAATGTGTTGAGATCTGCAAATATGTACCAAATTTGACTTATTCTGTTCTTGCTGCGTTTCTTGATGAGGGCAGATGGGAAGAAAAGGAGCCGCCAAGGACCTTGTTGCTAGGAGGCAAATGTGTATGTCAGGGAACTGCCATCGGAGCAGGAGGAGGTGAGAGGGCTCTCGGACGATGGTGGAGAGGGCACCAGTAGGGGGAGGGATAGCCCATATGCTGGGGAAGGAAATCAGCGTAACACCAGTGGAGAAGGGGAGGAGATAGAGGAAGCGGAGAGCTGGCTCCAAGACTCTTCGCAGGAGACAAGCGGAGAGGGGACAAGTGCTCCGTTACCCACACCCACAGCACGCAAAAAGCTTGCACGCAGGCAACGGGGGAGGAGACTGGGCGTGAAGCAGCTTTTATGTTGGAAGCGGTTTAAGAAACGCCCATTGACGGATTCTGCCAGCGACTGAGGCAGCCACGAGATAGAGGCTGCTCTGTCAGAAAGGGTTCAACCATGCAAGACGACCACGAGTGAAGGCAATTTACGCACAAGCAATCCCTAGAACCACAACAGTGTATCTACCAGAGATGCACCTTTTTTTTAGAACATAACACTATTTATTTGTCTACACACAGAGACAAATACAGGATTCCTCAAGCATCCTTAGTCGAAGGGTGCAATCAGGGGTGAGCATTGGATTCTGACAATGCATATTATTAGATATAAGATTAAATGGGGGGAGAGAGAGAGAGAGAGAGAGAGAGAGAGAGGTGGAACTGGGGATAATAATAAAATTACAGAAAAGGGGAGGGAGACACACAAGCTACTCTGACTTAAGAAAGAACAACAGAACAGTACAGCCCTCAAGGTCTTAGCCATATGCTCTTAAGTTTCATACACTTAAAAGCCGGGCTTTTATTTATATTTAAACATGCTGTCTATAAATTAGGGCCAGAGGGGAAAGCAAGGTTGAAGTACCAGGCATCTGTGTGCTAAGGACTGCCGGTTAGAATTTTGACTTTGCAATTATATTCCACAGCGTCAACTCTCACAGGGCTAGAGGGCCAGATTTGGCACTTCTGCTCAGAGGATGCGTTGGACCTGAACGTACATTTGCAGTGGAGGCCCAGGCGTTGCCGCTGAATACTTTGCTCAGGGAAACATTTTTCAGCGCCATGGACACAATACAGATGGTACATACCAGTGGTGGAGAGAGTCTAATGCAGGGCCAGATTTAGGTTTGAGGAAGCCCTAAGTTACTGAAGGTAATGGGGCCCTTTATATGTCCAGCTGTCCTTTGTCAACAACAAATTGTCACTGTTTTTTTTGTGCTGAATATATGCTATATGGTAATTTATGGACCTAATAGAGTTATCTCAAGCCAATTGCACATGCAGAATGTAGTTACAGGTAGGTAGCCATGTTGATCTGCCATAGTCAAAACAAAATAATAAATAATAATAATAATAATAATAATAATAATAATAATAATAATAAATTCCTTCCAGTAGCACCTTAGAGACCAACTAAGTTTGTTACTGGTATAAGCTTTTGTGTGTATGCACACTTCTTCAGATACCAAAAGCTCATACCAGTAACAAACTTAGTTGGTCTCTAAGGTGCTATATGCAGAATGTAGGCACCCTATATATAGAAATGTGCAAACCAGTGATATTTTAGGGAGCAGGCTAACAGGCGGGGCCCATTACTTACATCATAGGAGCCTACACAACACAAACACTGTTGCTGTATGTAGATTTTATTTTATTTGTTTTTTATCTTATATTTTGGAAATGTACATCCAGGTTTTTTTCTTTGATTTTTTTGGGGGCCCCCCAAGAGAGTGGGGCCCTAAGCTATAGCTTGTTTAGCTTTTACGTAAATCTTGCACTGGTTTAATGCAAAAGCTGGCACAGCAACAGATGCAAATTCTACCTCTGTGAAGTGGGCTACTTTCCACATGTGCTCACACACCCCTATCTGACCTCCATCCAGACTACTGTGAGGCAGTATTAGGAATGGAAGAGATGTTTGATTCTGTCTGCATTTTAATAAGAAAAAGAGTTTATTGAATTCCCTTTTACAGCTGTCCAAGCTAGTGGCCTTCACTATCAAGGGCAGTCTCCTGACTTTTAAATGTATCTTTTTTGGGGGGTGGGGGGTTCTTTAATATGATTGCTCTATCCCTCTGAGAAATGAGGAAGAGTTAGACTGCTCACATTCCTTCAAACCAAAGCCTGCAGATTTAAGCACTGACAACTTACATTCACTGATGGTTAAACATTTGCTTGTCAAATAAAATGAAAGCAGTATCTAGCTTCAGGTTTCCTTGTTATGTATTTGTTTTTTGGGCTTTTGTTTTTTTAAAAAAATGAAAATGAGTTGGTTATGGAGAGTCTAATAAATTATTTACTTTTTCAGCAGAAACCAAACAACTCAATAAATGAATGGATTGCTTCCAGCAATGACACCTTGAACTTCCTTTTCGCAAGCGAAATATAAATTATGTTAAGGCAAGGCGTTTCAGGGTGAAATTGAACTGCCCTCCTCTGGACCTGAGGCTGGGTCTACGAAGGCAGCAGAAAATGGCTTGCCCAAGGTCCTAAGGTGCAGGATCAAATTTATAAATGGTCCCCCACCCTCCAAACTACAGTGAAAACTATCACTTTGGGGGCAAAGGACCCTTGCTATGTAAGGAGGAAGGTGGATTGATATTTTAAACCACCTAGCTTCTTTGGGGAAAGCCATAACTGTTTAAATAATAATAATAATAATAATAATAATAATAATAATAATAATAATAAATTTTATTTATACCCCGCCCTCTTTCTTTATAAAAATTTATTAAAATCAAATTGATGGCAACCATTAAGCAAGATTCTGTGCAGATTGCCAGAGGAGGGGGTCAGGCTGCACCCTGACCAAAAGCCTGGTGGAACAGCTGTGTCTTACAGGCCCTGTGGAAAGATGTCAGGTCCCGCAGGGCCCTAGTCTCTTGTGACAGAGCGTTTCACCAGATTGGAGCCGTGGCTGAGAAAGCCCTGGCTCTAGTTGAGGCCAGCCTAACCTCTCTGTGGCCTGGGATCTTCAGGATGTTTTTATTTGCAGACCGTAAGTTCTTCTGTGGGACATACCAGGAGAGGCGGTCCCGTAGGTAAAGTGGTACCATAGTGCTTCAAATGTATGTTGTGAATGTAGATAGTCCTTGTTTCAGAAAGTTTGAATTAGGTTAAGTTCACCTTTAAATCCAAACTGAATTGAATTGCTACCCACAGATTTACCCCCTCTCAAATCAGTAACCATCACGTTCAACTGCACCAATTGCCATTTCTGGAGCACGGCCAACTAGTTTTCATCTGAGTCTCAAAGACACAGAGATTTGTAACCCACCCCCAGGCTCCACAATAGTCTCCAAGTTAATCTAATGCACTTTTGAAAAAGAACACACCATTCTGAAGGAAAGCCATCTTTGACGGCCACTTTTCCCTAGCCGGCCTTATCTTATGCCACCTCGGGGTGTAGTCAAACCGCAAGTTGGAACTTTTAAAATAAAACCCGGCTAATTTTTATATTGGACTGTGGAGCCTCATCGGTAGCTCAAAAAAAGTCAGAAAGCTGCAAAATATCGTCAGCGTTTAGAACTGCTTAGTGGCCAGGAAAGCAACTTTATGGATATATTATTTAACTATCTGAGCAGCACAGAGAGCAACCCAAAGTCTATTTCGAGAGCATCTTTAATGATTACAGCTGCAGTGTGGTTACAGCCAATTTTAAGACTAAATATAAATGCGGCACTCAACGTGCAGCCTATAAAAGGAGGCTGTGACATAGCAAACAGCACAGGAATTCATCAAGTCTTCTGCTTAGGCTCCCCCCTCCCCCTCGTGCAGTTTACAGGCTTGTACTGTTGCTTTTGTTTGGCGGAGAGAATTCAGCCTCTTACAGATGTTCAAATAAACATTCATGGAGGAAAGTAGGATCCTAGTGGCAGGTTCTACCTTCTATCTATGGTAGGAGGGCGGCAGATGCTTTCAGACTCAAATCCCCATCAGCCCCAAACGGCATGGTGGGAGATGCAGTTCAGCAAAGATGTGGAGACCAACAGGCATACAACTCTGGGACTTCACTTTGGGGCAAGTGGGCAACCCTTACTTAGAGCATTTGTTCCCTATAGCAGTTTTTATGGGCACAGACATTTGACCTGATCCCTACGCAAGCAGAAAGAGATGAAATCACTCTTCACCTTCCTTACTCCCCACCTTCTCCCTATGGCTAATTAAGCCAGAAGAAGAAGAAGAAGAAGGAGAGGAGTAGTTTGGATTTGATATCCTGCTTTATCACTACCCGAAGGAGTCTCAAAGCGGCTACATTCTCCTTTCCCTTCCTCCCCCACAACAAACACTCTGTGAGGTGACTGAGGCTGAGAGACTTCAGAGAAGTGTGACTAGCCCAAGGTCACCCAGCAGCTGCATGTGGAGGAGCGGAGACGCGAACTCGGTTCCCCAGATTACGAGACTACCGCTCTTAACCACTACACCAGAGGTGTTTAAAGGGAAAGGGGCTTTTTGGTGATGGGGAAGAAGAAGACAGCTAGATGGGTTGGTTGGTGGTTGGGAGGAGTAAAGGGATTGGGGGTCTTGTGGGTGTTGCACAAATTAAATTTATTTGGAAATTATCTAAGCTATTTCCCATTCTGGCAGAATCTCAGCTGATTTTTAATTTTTTAATTCTAATTTTTTTGCCCTTCCTGTGTTTTTGTGTGTGTAATTTTAGGGTGGAAATCCTAACTGGGCAACATGCAACACACACAAAAAACCCCCAACAACAACCAAAAATAGACTGTTGAACACTGAGTCTAGGGACCATGGAACGGTGTATGTCTAGTGTGTGTGTGTGTGTGTGTGTGTGTGTGTAGAACCCAGGGACCGGAGAGAATGGAGGACCCTGAAAGATGGCAAGGGTGCCTGGCAGTAACACTAAGGAACAGCATGCCATATTGCAACATGTAGTTGCAGGTCCCACCTCTCAAGCACACTCTCCTCTTACTTTTGCATGGAGTCAAAATGCAGAAGATTTATCTCACACAGTGCAAAATTTGACATGATCTGCTAAAAGGATTCCCCACATTCAGAGACAGTGTGCTGCTAAATACTAGATGCTGAGGAGCAAGCAGAAGGAGAGGAATGCTGCTGACATACTCTGCCTCCAGCTCTCCACACATCACGCCAGATACCACAGGAAACAGAAAGCTGGAGTAGATGGAATTTCAAGCTGATCCCACAGGACACTTTGAATGAAACTGGACACTTCTTAAAAGCATTGGTTTCTATGGGAATGAGTTGAGGCTCATGCATGAATCATAGGTTCGTAGAATTGTAGAGTTGGGCTCAAAAGTGCTTCACTGTCTGGATGGATCTCATGATCGAAACTTTGCAAAGCTTTGGTTACATACAACTGTTGGATCAATTCAAAGTATGCAGAAGAATATCTCATTGAATTCAGTTTGGCTTCCTTCGGAGAGTTGGCTTGTCTTTTGAGGTCTCCCCTCACCCTGCCAGTCCTTCTTCTTGGTTTCCTGCTCCTCTTCTTAGCAAGGTCTAGATTTGTGTCTTCAGATCTTGTTCAGGATGCAAGTAAGGTTTCAGGAGCCACCTGCACCAGCCATCTGAGTCAATAGCAGCCAATGGAGCCTGCTACCTGCCTTTCTCAACACCTCCCTCTTGTCAGATAGAAATCTAATAAATAAATAAAGGTGGTGGCACACGCCATCTGACCAGGAAGGCTGGCAGATAATTGTTTCACTTTGTGTTAATGTTCTGAGAACATCTGATTTGCGGCACATGGGCCAAGATGGATGCTACTTAGGTACTTGTTCACACTTGCAAGCATACACACATTCACTGTGTGATAGCATTAGGGTACAAAGCAGATTTTAATCATAGAAAGCTCTTGCTTTGCACAGTGGTTTTATTCTCTCCATTCAAATCTCTCAAATCTCAGATTGTCAAATACTAATGCTCGAACCACCTCCACACTCATACTTGTCTCTCATCATTCCATTCCAATTGCTACATTTAGCTTCCGGTTTTGCATTTCAGGCACTATTGTTTATGAAAAGCTTCAGTGAAAAATGTGCTCCTGTTTTACCAGTTGCTAATAACAGGGAAGCTGATGCTCTGAATAGCATTCCGCCCAAATAAGCATTCATTCATAACTCTATTTTTCTCAAGTTGGTTTTTTTTAATCAAAACAAAAAAGAAATCTAAAAGGTAATAACTAAAAGTTTGGAAACACAGACCCTGTTCTTTCCTGGAAAGGGTGACTTATGTTTGCAAGGAATCCACCTTTCAGCATGGCAACACCTACACCTTGGAACTCCTTGCCCACTGCCATTAGGCATGTACCTGTGCTATACTATGTTCAGGACTTGTTATAACTTTTGAACTATTTAGATGAACCCACCCAGATATGTAAAGTTGGCATGCATTTTAAGATTCATTAAACTGCTGGTTTGAAGGATGAGAGGTTCAGAGAATGGCAACAGACCTTTTCTGCAGTGGCCCCTCCAGTTGCAGAATGCTCTCCCCAGGGAGGTTCGGCTGGTGCCTTCAGTATACATCTTTAGGTGCCAGGCAAAAATGTTCCTCTTTAACTAGGCCTTTGACTGATTGATATCCAATGCCCTTTTAAAAATGTGTTGTGGAAGGGGGGTGGCTCCTATTGGGTTGTTTTTGTTCTTAGTTTTATTATGTATTTTGTCTTTTTTATATTGCAATTTTATGTTGTGAATCACCCTGAGATCTACGGGTAGAGGGCAGTATACAAACTTAATTAATAGTAATAATAATATTCCAAATTCTGGTTAGGTCTACTTGTGAATGTAATTTGTTTTAACCATTTTTTAATGGATCTGCTGGTGAAGGGTTGGTAATACAATGGAAGAGGAAGAGGAAGCTCAGATTATTCTGATGCACTACAAAACACTATATTAAGCTTATATTGCTGAAATATTTGAGCATTTTTGTTGTGGTAGTAAGTTGTAGCTATGCCACATGGCAGAGGATAAAGGTATGCAAAGTTTAGGTAGATATAACCTGCAAGTCATCCTGTAAAAAGCTATGCAAATGTAATCAACCGATAGTTTTCAGAATATATCATTCACGGGAGGTTTCCAGGAACGATCCAGTATCAGCAAGGATTCCAACTGCTGCTGGGTCTTGATCATAGGATTATTCCTTGAAAAATCACAAAGGTAAGTAATTCTGATATCACTTAGCCAGTGGAGGGAGTACGCAACTTGGAATTAAATCCTGCACAGTCATTAAAGACTTCAGGGCAGTCACGCTTTCCCTGTCTAACCCACCAACAGGTTGCGGTTGCACATTCAAATGCAAAATAACACACACACACACACAACACACACACGGGTTTTTGAGCTAAGAACTGCATCACAAAAAAGGAGAAGCGTGAAAGCCAAAGAATTAACCATGTTGCAATATTTGTTGTAATCCAAAAAAAGTGTGCATCAGGCTGGCTCACTTAAAACTGGGGAACATCCATTCGTAATTTTATTTGCATGCTATGTTTCTGTAGTTAAAACCATGCTCAAGGCGGCTTACAACAATAAAACAAAAATCAGCTGGCGAAAACGTAACAAAAGTAGTCATGAACAGTAAATAAAACATCAAAAAGCACACAACCAAATTGAACCATGTCTACATGCTTCGTAAAAATATCTAAAATAAATATACAAAGATTAATATAAACAACCCCAACAACAACAACAAAACTGAGCCACACCCCAATCCAAGTCTTATTCAGCAGCCTCAGTTTTTGTAGCTGGAGTCAGTCAGAGCTGACCTTCCTTCCCCGATCAGATGGGGAAAAGCCTGCAAGGCATGGAGCGGGTCTCCCAGCCAATAACCCTCTCCAGCTTCCTTGGCCCCAAATCCTCTGTCAGTAAGCTGCATAAGGCAGTGCTCATAAGCAGGAACTGAGACACGGGATACATTTTTAATGATGCTGCTTTTAATGTCTGGGTACTGGGATAGATGCAACCGCAAGAGATCCCCGCACCCCACCATTATTCCCCCTGCGTTCCAGTGCTTGCCAAGAAATGCTGATGGGTAGATGCGTCTAGTGTTCCTTGATGCTGTTCACTAAACTGCTTAAGGTCAGATTGTGAGAGTTGAATCAAATGATTAGCTTGGTAAACTGACTGTGGGATATGGATGTGTGTGTGTGTCTGTGTGTCTTTCTTTCAACACTCAATTCAGGGGCCCCTGCTCATAAAGCAAGGGACTTGGTGCCAACTGCATCCTGTGAACTTGTATTTGCGGCAGCTTAAGCAGCCCGCATCATTACATCTTTAAAGATGCCTACAGAGGAATCTCATGGTAAAACCAAGACTTCTTTCCCCCCAATTACAGTCTCAGTGATGCATACTGCAGGACATAAATAATTTAGTACAGTTGTAAATAAGCCCAGCATATAATATATACATACATTCCTGAGCGATTTTTACTAAGCGCAAGGCCTTATGCACTCCCTTCTTGCTGAGAGGTTGCCTTCCCTCCTTAATGCCTCTCGCTGCTTGCTGTTTGTTTGTTTTCATCGGGAAGACCT
The DNA here is from genome assembly GCF_965153285.1 of Podarcis tiliguerta. NCBI lineage: Eukaryota > Metazoa > Chordata > Lepidosauria > Squamata > Lacertidae > Podarcis > Podarcis tiliguerta. The sequence continues at coordinate 13,686,119 of NC_139536.1, read as the reverse complement.
TCATGCTTCAGTACATGTGTTTAGTGGTACGGAGACTTCGCATTAGCATAGTTGGAAGCTCAAAAACCTCCTTGGCTACTCTTAGGCTCCATTTCTGACCACACCGTTTGCAGCCAGGACTATCTATCAAGCGAACGAGAATGTGCGGTGCCGGCAAGCAGAGCGCTGCAACATCAAGGCCATAAAAGGAGACTGGTACAAAACTTTTGGAAGAAATTCACATGGATCCTGTATTGAGGGGGGAATGTTATGCAGTCGTGTGGGTGGCAGACTTGCAGGTGTATCATGTGATGCAGCCTGACAGTCAACCCACTAACAGAAGCATCATGGGAAAGGAATGTGCTCTGTGCGAAAACTAGACATCTGTGCAAATGGCCTCTTAACATTATCCACCCTTTTTGTGGATAAAGATCTGTTTTTGCTGGAGAACCTTGGTGATCCCCCCCCCCCAATAAATTCATGAAGAATATGGCTAGGTATGGTAAATGTAGTCAGCATGCCTCTGAATACCAATGCCAGTGTACTGGAAGAAGCAAAGATCACCAGTGTTGAAGCAATGATTCTTCAACATCAACTTCGTTGGACTGGTCATGTTGTGTGGATGCCTGATGATTGTCTTCCGAAGCAACTACAGTGGTACCTCGGGTTACATACGCTTCAGGTTACATACGCTTCAGATTACAGACTCTACTAACCCAGAAATATTACCTTGGGTTAAGAACTTTGCTTCAGGATAAGAATAGAAATCGTGCAGCCGCAGCACAGCGGCAGCGGGAGGCCCCATTAGCTAAAGTGGTGCTTCAGGTTAAGAACAGTTTCAGGTTAAGAACAGACCTCCAGAACGAATTAAGTACTTAACCCGAGGTACCACTGTACTCTATTCCAAACTTAAAAATGGAAAGTGTAATGCTGGTGGTCAAGAAAAGAGGTTTAAAGACTCTCTCAAGGCAAATCTAAAAAAATGTAGTATAAACACTGACAACTGGGAAACACTGGCCTGTGAGCTCTCCAACTGGAAAACAGCCTTTACCAAAGATGTTGTGGGCTTTGAACATGCTCGAACGCAGGATGAAAGGGAGAAACGTGCTAAGAGGAAGGCACGCTTTGCAAACCCTCACCATGATCAACTCCCACCCGGAAACCTGTGTCCCCACTGTGGAAGGACGTGAGGACGTGAAGATCCAGGATTGGCCTCCACAGTCACTTATGGACCCACTGTTAAGACTGTGTTCATGGAAGACAATTTTACTTGGCTACGAGTGATCGCCAAAGAAGAAAGAAGTATTGTGGGATGACTAGATGATCCTGAGAGTTCCTTCCAATTCTACAATTCTATGATTCCATGATAATCAGAAGGACGTGTGGATCCAGAGTGGAAGAAGAAGAAGAAGAAGACCACCAATTGCTGGAAATCCAAGTGGGGAGAGTGCTGTTGTACTCAGGTTCAGCTTATGGGCTTCCCAAAGGCATCTAATGGATCATTGTGAGAACAGAATGCTGAAGCAGGTCTGATCCATCAGGGCTGTTCCCAGGTGTGTTATTTTCACTTACTGGGAGGGACAGCGGGAGGAGCGAGACAGCAAGAAGGTTGATATGGTGTGGGCGCCTTGGGAGGAGAACCGGATTGTCTCTGCTGGTGCCCCTACTGTGCCAAACTCCCTGCTCCCTCAACCTTCCTCTCTCTTCAGGTAATCAACAATGACACACCTGCTACAGATGGACCAACGTTCTGACTCATTAATGGATGCTTCCTGTGGTGATCAATTGATACACTGACTAGTAGCTATATATAAAAGAAATTAACTGACTCACGTGAAAAGCATTATAGGTAAGATGGTGAGAGAAGTTCTAAAATAAGATGGGGGCGATATGGCTGTAATGGCACATTCACCCACGCAAGCAGGAATCGAGTGGTAAAAAGGCATGTGCAAATCAGTTTTATCTCAGATTTCAGAATTTAAACTACTGGCTGAAATCAAACCTTATTTACAAAACATATTACCAAAATTGTGTGTGATGGATGAACAAGAAACATTTGAGGCAGCCTCTTGTCTTGCTTGGATGAGATTTGCCTTAAGCAAAATGGGCTGGGTAATTTGATTGAATGTGATCCCATTTCTCTGAAGCTTCATGAAAATGAAAATTCACAGAAGTTAAAAGATGTCGTGATGCAAACTGATGTCTTTTCTTCTTAAGTATGTAAAAGTATAATTTGGAGCAGAGTGGTATTTTTTTAAAACGTTACTAATCAAATTTGGAAAGAAGCTACTGCATGATTCAAGATTCCCTTAGTCCATACCGAGACTGCACGAAATGCATCCTACCAAAAACAGAAGCTGCCCATCTGGACGATCAAACAACAACAGTGATGCTTTCAATGTTAACTTCTTCTTTTTAACCAGTTTTATTCTCATTAGGGAATTGGGCTGTACAAGGAATGGAAATAAGAGGAACTTTGATGGAATTTTAATGTGCTTATTTCGGGGGGTTTTTAAAAAGAAAGAAAATCAAAGTGTGCAGAGATTCTTGGGGGCTTTTAGTGCCACCTAATAAAATTAATAATGGTTAACAGAAGTGATTTTCAAGGAATGGGTTGCTGCAAGACCATAGATGAGTTAGTGGGTTGTCATTCCCAGGTCACTAAAGGCAGAACACTTGGACTTAGTTCTCGGTGCAATTCTTTGCATGTTGACTAAGAAATAACTTCTGCTTTAGGATTCCCTGGTAAGTGGACATACAGTTAAGTGAACATACTATCACAGTCTTGTTCTCCCATTCTAAACACACAGTGCACACAATTTAGGAAGTGTCTGGCACAGTTAAGCACCATAACTGAAATCAATGGGACTGAAGAGCACAGTCTTAAGTACATGAAGTGGAAGAAATCCCTCTGATTTCATCTGGAATTACTTCCATTCAAGAGTATAATTGCAGTATGAGAGAAAGACCACAATTTGAAGGACACTGACAATCTCAGACGAATTTCACAAATGACTAGAAACAGATACTTCTCAACTATCCAGACATAACGTCACTGACTGCTGACTCGTCATATTTAGGTGACAGGCAATGTTCACTGGTGTTTCTCTGAGGCATTCCCATCCTTTGTTCAGGATTGCTGCCATTTCCTGATGAAATGTGCTAGTTACATTCTATGTATGCATGCATGTATGTATGTGTGTGTGTATGCATGCATGCATGCATATATGAAATGGGTAAAAAAAAAATAAGGTAAAGGACCCCTGGACGGTTAAGTCCAGTCAAAGGTGACTATGGGGTTGCAGTGCTCATCTCACTTTTCAGGCCGAGGGAGCCAGCGTTTGTCCACAGACAGCTTTCTGGGTCAGGTGGCCAGCATTACTAAACCACTTCTGGCACAACGGGACACCGTGACAAGTGTCAGAATGCACAGAAACGCCATTTACCTTCCCGCCACAGTGGTACCTATTTATCTACTCACACTGGTGTGCTTTCAAACTGCTAGGTTGGCAGAAGCTGAGATATAGTAATGGAAGCTCACCCTGTTATGCAGATTCAAACCGCTGACCTTGCAATCAGCAAGCTCAAGAGGCTCAGTGGTTTAGACCACAGTTCCACCTGCTCCCCTGTATGAAATACCTTTGGTCTACGCATAGTGTTGCACTCAATGTAGGACTAGGGTGAACGTTATGTTAGTGCAATTATTTTTCCTTGTGCAATGGAATGTTCTCCCTCTTCCGTCCCTAAATCTGTTCTGGGATTCCCTCCAACACTCCAGAGCAGATTTGGGGGTGGGCTGGGGTGCTGTGGGGGAGCAAATCCTATTGTGCTAGAGATAAATCCTTGTGCTAGCACAGAAGTTGAATATCACCCATTGAGACTAACACCTGTTATCACTTCCACCTCCTCAACGCCTAGCTGAGTGTGCCTCTCCACCCATCATACTGTCCACTATTGCCCTGGAGTACCTGGCCAAAGCCTGCCTTTGTGGGGTGAATGAGAAAGATGCTGTGGATTCCTTCAGGGATCCACTACATGCACTCTCATTCTGGAAGAGATGGGTCACCCTGGATGTCTTTAGGATGTGCGTGAAAATGTACTCTGTAACTCAGAACCTTGGCTAGTCCTTCCCCAGCAGATGATGGTGAATTGAGACACTGGTCTTCAACCGGTGGGTTGGGATCAGGTCATGGACTGATCTAAGGTGGGTTACAATAGCAACACTAGTACCATATAAATATATGTTAAATAAATAAGAAATTGTTCCCCAAAATGCATGTTTTGGTTAAAGGTGGGCCTGGGTTTGAAAAGCTGAAGACTACTGAACTGAAGGCATCACCTTGCTGATTTTGCCTGTTTTTCCATTTTTTTAATGTTCCTTAGGAACGGAGAAATCAGAAAATAGGTGCTCACATTTGCATGAATGTATGTTTACAGTAAATGCGCTAGCACATTAGGCCTATGTACTTAGTCTCTGTATCATCACAGTATGTGACATCTGTTCTTCTCATATCCAGATGCCATTGTATCTTAATTATACCCGCTAATGTTTCTGCGGGAGCCACAAATGGTGAAACAACATTCCCAAGAACTGGAAGTTGGTAACATCAGATTTCAGTCTAGCAGACGTCTGAGAAGTGATAACATCTTTGTTTATTTAATTAAGTTCAGCTGCAATGTGAGTTGATGTTATTCTGACCTTAGTCTAGAGCTGAGCTGAAATTTCCCAGGAGGCATTTTCCCCCAGAGATTTCTTTTCTTCTCTGAATAATATCGACCATTGTTTTGTGGTGGTAGCTGTTCCCTAGATGCACTTGCACACATGCACAGAGCCCCAGAATGACACTTGCGGTAGTATTCAGTTTTGTTTTATTCATGCTTGGCCTCCTGCAATTAATGCACCGTAGTTACTTGTGTCTATTAACCTCTATGCATCTACTCTGAGTAGGACTAGCTTTGGCTACAACCCTAGGTACACGGCATTGTGGAAGATGCAAAACAGCTGTCATGCTGCCAACATGGTTGCCATTGTTGCCAGTTGCAGTAGTAAGCAAAAGTAACAGAGAAGTAACACGAAACATGGTGGGGGGTGGTAATAGAAGCTCTGCTACTTTCACTGCTATTGGTGAGTGAAACTGGGAAATACAGAATTACACGCACACTGAAAATGGACTAGACAATGATTAACAATTGGAGAGAGAGAAAAGTATAGGAAGTTAATATTTTAGAGTCTTTCCAAATTCAACATTTGCCTTATATGATACTCTAAACTCAAGTGCCAAATATTTCATGTAAGCAGAGATAATAAATAACAAGTGCTGCACCTTTCAGATTCCTCTGCCCACAGTGCAGCAGGCCCGCTGTCCCTTGCAGTGCCATCCTGGTTGGAAAGGGCCAGAGCTCAGTCAGTATGCCATAACTATTGAAAAATTGGCTCTGCTATCCTTACTCTAATTTGGGAAGCCAAGGCAAAGTTGGTGTTGCACTAGGGGGAAAGGCCTTTTCTTGATTTATGAGTCACCAGCGGAAGGGTCACGGCACTCCACTGCTGCTGCTTAAAGAAAAGCAGGGCTGAGGATCTTCCCCTCTCTTTCACAGGATCATGGAATTGTAGAGTTGGAAGAGACACAAAGGGTTATCTAGTCCAACCCCCTTCAATGCAGGAATGTCAGCTAAAGTATCCTTGACAGGTGGTCATCTGACGTCTGCTTAGAAACCTCTCAAGGAGCAGCTAGGAGAAGTTGCTTAGATCCTGCTTCTTTGTTGTTGTTGTTTAGTCGCTTCGTGACCCCCTGGACCAGAGCATGTCAGGCACTTCTGTCCTCCACTGCCTCCCGCAGTTTGGTCAGACTCATGCTGGTAGCTTCAAGAACACCATCCAACCATCTCATCCTCTGTTGTCCCCTTCTCCTTGTGCCCTCCATCTTTCCCAACATCAGGGTCTTTTCCAGGGAGTCTTCTCTTCTCATGAGGTGGCCAAAGTATTGGAGTCTCAGCTTCAGGATCTGTCCTTCCAGTGAGCACTCAGGGCTGATTTCCTTCAGAATGGATAGGTTTGATCTTCTTGCAGTCCATGGGACTCTCAAGAGTCTCCTCCAGCACCATAATTCAAAAGCACCAATTCTTCGGCGATCAGCCTTGTTTATGGTCCAGCTTTCACTTCCATACATCACTACTGGGAAAACCATAGCTTTTACTATACGGACCTTTGTTGGCAAGGTGATGTCTCTACTTTTTTACTCTTTGTTACCAGATGTTGTAGAACTGCAACTAAGATCACCCTTAGCCTTTGGCCATGCATACTGGGGCTGATGGGACTTGTGGTCCCATCCCTGGTTATGAGATGCTACTTATCTTAATGTCAAAAAGAAGGATGCCTTTGAGAATAAACCCTTTGTGGCCCAAACTCCTAAACCTTTATTTACTATTTCTTATGGCAGGCAACAAATGATAAATATTCCACTTCCCCTTTTAGTGATCTGGCTCCTACAGTTGTTGAGCAATTGGGCCAGCAAGCTCATTGTTGATATGCGTTGTATTCTCCTGTTGCAGGAGAAACAAATTATTCTGTGCTTAAAAATAGGTAATTGCTTCTTGCATCTAATTGATTTCTAGAAATTACAATGCAGATTTGATTGGAGGAAGCTGGCGTGCTACCTGCAATCCACTCCAAAATGAGCCGCTCATAAATCTTGCCGCCTTCTCTGCCCTCATGCAGTCAGCGAGAGATATTTAAGGAGACTTTATGGTACCTGAACCCTGAAGGATGTGTCTTAACCTGTAGGAAAGCAGCACAGCTGTAACATCCATCTCGCCACAGTGTCATGACTTGACTGTTAATCTAAAGCATAGCTTCCAGCTAGTTGGCTAAATAGGAGTCGATTTTTATACCATGGATATTAGATGCAGCAACATCTTTAGGGTAGGCTTGAGCTCCTTGTGGCTCACCAAGTAGAGTGTCACCTACCCCCGAAGAAGATTTATGAATCTCTCCTGTTTTTGCTGAATGCCAGGGATGGCAAAATGGAGGAAGGGGAAAACTTGATTGCAGCCTTGGTGGGTCACATATTCTATGCACCCATTACAAACTCTCACATCAGTTATTATATCTGTTGAGAGTTCTTCATGAGACCATTGCATTTGGGGCAGCAAATCCCACCCACTATCTACCCTACGGTGATGTTATGGAAGTTCTATGTAGGGTTTGGTTTCTCAAACCTTTTAAATGGGTGGGGAGCCTGTGATCCCCCTGGATGTTTCTGGACTGCAGCTCCCATTAGTCCTTGCCAGCATAGCCCCATAGCCAGAGACTATGTGAGCTGTACTCCAACAACATCTGGAAAACCACAGGACTAGCCATCCCCTGCCTTTAAAAAAAATAATGCCCATATCTTTACCAGAAAATGTTGTGGTGATTCTTATGTGCAGCAGTCTCTATCATCCCACTGCTGCTTGTGAAAATCTGTTGATTGGAATGATTGAATATTAAATATTATTTCAGCATGATTGAGTCCCTTCCTCGGTCTGCCTTTAAAATTATGCAAAATAGCACCTGGTTGTCTGCTTTTCCCTTTGTCTAAAGAAGCAGGCAGAGGAACCAGAGACCAAATTGCAAACATGCGCTGGATTATGGAGAAAGCTAGCGAGTTCCAGAAAGACATCTACTGCTGCTTCATTGACTATGCAAAAGCCTTTGACTGTATCGACCACAGCAAACTATGGCAAGTTCTTAAAGAAATGGGAGTGCCTGATCACCTCATCTGTCTCCTGAGAAATCTCTATGTGGGACAAGAAGCTACAGTTAGAACTGGATATGGAACAACTGATGGGTTCAAAATTGGGAAAGGAGTACGACAAGGCTGTATTTTGTCTCCCTGCTTATTTAACTTATATGCAGAATTCATCATGCGAAAGGCTGGGCTGGATGAATCCCCAGCCGGAATTAAGATTGCTGGAAGAAATATCAACAACCTCAGATATGCAGATGACACAACCTTGATGGCAAAAAGTGAGGAGGAATTAAAAAACCTTTTATTGAGGGTGAAAGAGGAGAGCGCAAAATATGGTCTGAAGCTCAACATCAAAAAAACGAAGATCATGGCCACTGGTCCCATCACCTCCTGGCAAATAGAAGGGGAAGAAATGGAGGCAGTGAAAGATTTTACTTTCTTGGGCTCCATGATCACTGCAGATGGTGACAGCAGTCACGAAATTAAAAGACGCCTGTTCCTCGGGAGAAAGGCGATGGCAAACCTAGACAACATCTTAAAAAGCAGAGACAGCACCTTGCCAACAAAGGTCCGTATAGTAAAAGCCGTGGTTTTCCCAGTAATGATGTATGGAAGTGAGAGCTGGACCATAAAGAAGGCTGATCGCTGAAGAATTGGTGCTTTTGAATTATGGAGGGCACAAGGAGAAGGGGACGACAGAGGACAAGATGGTTGGACAGTGTTCTCGAAGCTACCAGCATGAGTTTGACCAAACTGCGGGAAGCAGTGGAAGACAGGAGTGCCTGGCCTGCTCTGGTCCATGGGGTCATGGAGAGTCGGACACGACTAAACGACTAAACAACAACAACATAACATCTGGAGGACCAGATCCATCCAATTCAGCACTGTCTTCTTCGGGCTGAGAACTTTCCCATCACATGCTACCAGATTCTTTTTTTAAAAAAACTCTTTCCTTCCTTGTACCTGCATGGTTCCAACGCAATTTCACTCACCCACCTCGCAGACAAGATCCTCACGTTGCTTTTCAAATCCCGTTGCTGTACCCTACATTTGAGTGGTTATGTTTGCTAATCTGGTTCAGAACATGAACCTGCCTAGCTCAACAGATTTTTGGACGCGTTACAAAGGAAATGCCATTTTTCTGGGCATTTCTTCTATAGATCAGAATTTGGAATGCCATGCTGCATCTGTGTAGAACCTACCCAGGATTAAATGTGCCTAGAAGTGCTACTGTATGTAAGGGCTGCAATCAGGGCTGGCATCAATGATTGGCACAAAGGGGTCACACAGCAGCAGGCAGCCCACTGACAACAGTGCCCTGGAAATTCTTCTCTCTTAAACCTTTGCAGCAATCAATGATAGTTTCCTACTGGCCCATGGAGGGCAGTCCACCTGCCTCTTTTCCTAGGATCAGCTGCCTGGAAATCTACTTAGAGAGCATCTGAATGATGACTCCGCAATAGGGTTTCTGCCAGATTCATTTGCATGTTCATGTTCAGTTCTGATGATATTTGTCTCTGCAGTGTGTGTGTGCATTTCTGTTTCTGAAGTTTAATGCCTGCTTGTTTCCATGAGTTTTGGGGCTCTTCCTATGGTTGGGGCCATGGAGAATTGCAGATGTTGGGGTGGAGGGGTCTTCCTTCCTCTGCCAGCCAGTGTGTAGGATGGGGTGGCCCTGCCCCTGTATGGGAAGGAATATAAAGAATCCTGCCTGTCTCAGCTGGAGGGAGGTACTATCCCCAAGAGCACAGACTATCCAGAAGAGGACAAAACTACTCTTCATGGGACCCTGGGGGACTACTTGTTCACCTGCCTCTCACTCTGCTCCAGACAACGAAGAGGGAGAAGGAAGGTCAAAAGGAAGAAAAGCAGGTAGCACTGCTCAATTTCTCCTTGACAGAACACTGATGAGAAACTGTTGATAGTTTTAAGTGGTGGCTGTGCTGGGCCCGGGGGATAACCCAGGCAGAGCAGTCCAGGTCCGGTCCCAAATCGAAGGATTCTACGAGCAGTCAGTCCGGCAGGGCCAAGACAGGAAACCTGGCTAGGTCAGGCACAGGGTCTCAGGCAGGTTCTAGCAAACAGCAATGTTGCTCCCGCAACCTGGGGCGGGGTCCGACAGCCTTTTATCTTTGTTGGGGTAACAGCCGGCCCTGATCCCCCAGTGACTCACCTCCCTATCTTGCCCAAAGGCAAGCACTCCTCCTGCGAGTACTCAGGTCTCTCCTTCTCTCAGACCTGAGTCTCTGCAGCTCGGGAGATATAGGTGGGTTACTAGACCCAGAGGCCGCCTCAGCCTCTCCTGACCCAACTGGTAGTGGAGCAGCTGTAAGTGATTGCCCAACTGAAGGCAACGAGGTAATCCCCGTATCTGGAGCCAGGGCAGGCTCAGGCCCCTGACTCGGCCCAGCTGGTGCTTGTTGCAGGGGAACCTGTGCAGACTGGGGCTCCTCAAAATCAGGGCCCAGATCTGGTTCAGATGCCACCTGAGGCAAAGGATCCAGTGTGGACTGAGACTCCTCTGGTTCCGAGTCCAAGCCCGAGTCCCAGGCCATCACAGTGGCTGGTGTCCATTGTGACTCTTTGGGTGAAAGGAAGGGAGCCCAAGCAGTAGGTGCAAGTCGGAGCCATTGACAGCAAGCAACAACTAAGTCTATGTTTGTCCCCATTCTCCTCTTCTTTGCTCAGTTCTACAAGAACAACATTGAGTCTAAGGTGAGGGAAGCTGACAAGCAACACTACTCCCCTGGAGATACAATTAAGAAGGCAGGCAGGTAGGGACTGAGGTCGGTAGGCCAAATGTGTCGACTTCCACTGCTTGGGACGGTGAGGAGGACCCTTCCAAAATCTGGATCCTGCAGTGGCTGCAATCCCATTTACTTGGAAGAAAGTCCCATTCACATCACAAGGCACATTTCTACATAAAAAATATGGATAAGATTTTGCTGGAGGTCTGTAGGCCTAGGCACACTGACTGGAAGCCACAGTCCATACTGAGCTCAATGGGCAATCAGCATGAACGTTGTTTTCCCCCAGGCTCAGGCTATCAATATTTAACAATGTCCAGGCTGCCAGGTGTACGTGTCATGAAGATGCTTCCTGTTCTCTACAAGAGACAATGTTAAGTGAGCGAGCCAGTGAGAGCTCCTTGAGACAAATGGAACTGGTGACGGGGGGGGGGGCGGAGGGGGGGAAAGGCACTAAAATAGAAAGGCCAGCTGACACTTTTAGCACCTCTTTAGCAACAAGGGGTGCTTTGAGTGAAGAATTAAAGAAGAGCGCTTTTAGCACTCCAGTCACACAGTGTCATATCAGTCCCTCCATGCACAAGCAGTTTGCTTCTGAATGTGTTCTGACAACATGCGAGGCGATTGCTGGGAAAACGGAGGCACCAAAGAAAATGGAGGGGGGGAGCATCTGAAAGGATGATCATATTTTTTTAAAAAAAACATGGAGAAGGAGAGAGAACAAGAAGGCTCTAGTGGAATTTAAATCGCCATACATCCTTGGTACTTAAAAAGCACACCTTTTTATTGTGATAGCTTAAGTTATTTTAGACATTGCTTCCAGAAGATGACACCCCACAACACACATTTCAAGCTCTTGATATAATGCCTATAAGCATTAAGTAACACCCATGCACTGGGGAATTACTTACTTAACTTGCCTTAAAAAAAAGGTCCTATGCTCTGTGGATGTGATCAACGAGGTATCATGCACCTGAGCCATTTATTAACTTATCATTATTCCACAACGAAATAAGGGAAGGGAATAAATTGCAAAAAATTATTCCCAAGGTACTGAGGGCTTCACATAGATTTTCCCGTCATTAATAAAGGGAAACTATCCACTGCAAAAAAAGATTTCCTCGGTTTGCCCTTCGTCTACCTTTATCTACTCTGTTAACTTTGCAATTTCAGGCAATTCCCAGTATTCAAAGCCCAATCTTAATGCGCTTTTATTACTGAGATGCATGCCTCACTCAGTTCAGTGGTGCTCACTACTGGGGCTGTATAAGACTGCAGATTCAGACAACTGTTGGGATATTGACAGAACGTGGAGCTATGCAATGATTTGGTGCCTGTCTCCACCAGGAAAGTTGCAATGCTGTTGGGGTTTTTTGCATGCAATGGGGGCAGCTTCACATATTGAGCAGGTCTGATTTGCTGGGGGCACTGCATGCGGCAGCTGCCAACCAGAAGCACTGCACTGCTTCCACATGGAAACCATATGGCAAGAAGCATTCCATGGCAGCAATAAGCAGTTAAACCCCAAAAAGAGTGTAGGTGATATGCTAGAGCCAGGAAGCACACCATCAGGCTGGGGCGAGTATGGAATGCATGAGCTCATGAAGCCCAAATAATTTATGCCAAGTCCTGAAAGCCTGCTGTGAATATTTGTCACAGTTTGCGTTATTATAATTATGATTAATTTGATGTGGAATAGCAGGAAGGGGAAAGTTGGCAGAGGGTCTGGCGAGTTCTGCTATTCCTACAAAACACTTTTTAGACAATGCTGCAGCTTTTTCATTTGCATCTTCTCAAGCTTAATAGTCTTTAATTTGGACCATTATACACTGTGTGGCATTGTCTAGCTCCGCAGCCCCACCCCCAGAGCACACTTTGAATTCTGCTGTGTTTCGCTTCTTGGCAAGCACACTATGAAAGTGGGTTTTTGGAAAACACTCAAAGTATTTTTCTTTGCAAATGGGGCTTGGCATGATTAATGGAGCAAGGAGAGGTTCTGCGGAGGTCAGCTGCACTCAGTGTTTGCACCTGCAGCTCCCCTGAGGTCTTGCGAGGAAGGTTTTAGAAGATATGGACGTGGATGGCAAGGGGCACGTTTTTTGTCTTCCAGAATCCTGCATGCTTAATATGCCAAGGCCACTCAATGAAAACACACATTCTCCGTTGCTGCTTATCCTTAGCGTTACACGTAACTTGCAGCGTGTCTTTTACACTCTGAACCACTTGATTTTCAGTGGCATAAATTTCTCCCTTTTAAAATGAATTCTATCTGCAAGGGTAATCTAGTTCGTCCCCCTGCGATGCATGAATCACGGCTTAAGAATCAGTGGTCGGTGGCCATCCAAACCCCGTTTAAAAACCTCCAATGAAGGACAGTCCCCCACATGCGATACCAGTTCTACTCCAGTTGCCTTTGCATGTGTACCTCTGAACCTGTATCTTACACATGTACTCACGGAAACACCATTTGGAGCAATAAACAATGCTACTGTTGGGAATCTGATGGCTATGCAGCAAAGGTCTTACTACAATGGGCCTGGTTACCAGACAGGGGGGAATCCTATAATCAGAGGTACCTCAGGTTACATACGCTTCAGGTTACAGACTCCGCTAACCCAGAAATAGTACCTCGGGTTAAGAACTTTGCTTCAGGATGAGAACAGAAATCATGCTCTGGCGGCGTGGTGGCAGCAGCAGGAGGCCCCATTAGCTAAAGTGGTGCTTCAGGTTAAGAACAGTTTCAGGTTAAGAATGGACCTCTGGAACGAATTAAGTACTTAACCCGAGGAACCACTGTACAGCGGAAACCAAGCTGGTGTTAAGTCTAGCTGGCATAAAGTTGTGCCAAACCCAAACCCTGCTTCTTAACAGATTGTGCTGCTGTTGATGGAACAGGGGTTAAATCACATATTAAGACATACCTACTTAATGTGCAGTTTCTGAAACAATAGACAAACCAAAACAGCGCCATCCTTCGAAATTTGCATTGTGCAATGTAGTTCTCCAGCCAAGTAATGTATACAGGAAAGTATACACTAGGGTAAAGAGGTCACAAATGTGTGTTATATTAGTGAAAATGGTGTACAAAAGTGTGTTGCATGAATGAAAATGCACATTTGCAAAAATGTGCATATTAGAATAAATTCAAACTAGAATTATGAATGTTCGTGATATTTGTTTTAAGATTGAAGACTGTCTGAAATGAGTTTTTTTATGTTTCTGAATTCCAGGCAATACCTGGCTGGATTGCAAAATCCACAGAAGTGTGAGTTTCAAAAGATGCACATGTTTCAGTTCATGTATAGTTTTCAGAAAGCGCACATTAAGTTGGTTCGCCTTTAAAATTGAACTGAACTGAATTTCCCTCCCTTCCTCAGCCGTGAATATGGTCAAAGTCACTGCTCATTCTTGTCAGCCGTATGCACTCCATGTGAATAGGACCGAGTTGAAAAACAGAGCTCCTTATCTGCTAATGATAGCTTTCATTTGAGGGGAGTAAGTGCGCTTCTTCATATCTTCTGACAGTAAACTTTCATTTCCTTATTTTGGAGAGAATGCCACTCAATGTGACATTGAAGATGACAATTATTTCCCCATCAGATGACACAGTGGGGGTGAGGGGAGAAAGTGAGGGAGATGAATTCAGCTGTACACATATTCTCTTTCTACTCTCTTCATTGCAAGGGGAACACTGCAAGCTAAGTAGCTAAATAGCTCTGTTGAATAATACTGTTGTGACAGACAGGGCTAGGAAAGAACTGGGAGGGCGGGGGGGGGAATCACTTGCTGAGCAAGATGCATTCTAGATAAATAGTACCTCTGTGTTCAGGTGCAGGTTATCTCTAATTACCAGCAGCTGGGAGAAAGGGGGTGCCCTTTATGCCATGCTTGCAAGCTTCTCAGAAGCTTCTGGTTAAGTGCTGCTGATGCTGTAGGAAGCAAAATCCTAGACTAGATGGAGCCATTGTCTGATCTAGCAAGGCTCTGTTCATGTTCTTATGCAGAACCAAAGAAAGCACCCTATAATTTTTCATACCCACACATGCAGGTGATGGAGAATCATTCTGCTTGGAACTGATCTTATTGGCAGCTCCCAGAATAAATGCACAGATCCAAACTTACTTATGCTTCTCATTCTGTTAAAACAATGTTTATGGAAGACAATCTTACTCGGCTACGAGTGATTGCCAAAGAAGAAGCTTCTGGTTCACCTACTTCCAAATTTTGTAATGCATTTTTTGGCTCAAAAAAAAAAAAAAAAAAGGACCTAACTATTCAACTATTAGGGGGGAAACTATGCTCAGAACTGCATACATTGACCCACAAACTATGGGTTTGTTGTTTTTATCCGGAGGTTTCATGCTATGTGTTGGAATAGTGGGTGATAGGCCGGGGGGCTGGAGTAGTGGGGATGGGATTCTCTACCCTTGTTCTAAAGCTTTAACCAAACAAAATCCTTTAAGTTGTATTTTTTAAAGTTTTCAAATTCAACATAAACCCTTTAATCCTTTCTCACGGGGAGCTAATTTGCTTTCCATCAGCTGGGTGTCCAGTTGTTTGGAAAGGTCAATTTCCCAAACCTGAAAATAGAGATGTCTGAAGAAGAAACCTAATTATTAATTGATTCAGAATGAATGGCTTTGGGTCAGCTTTAATGTGTGCCAGCACTGAGTCTCTCTCCTCACCCCCACCCCAAGAAATCACATCAAGGCAAATGCCCAGTCCATCCTTCATTCTAACTGCAGTTGTGGCGAGTCTCTATGCACCTTCAGGAAAATTGGTGAATTATTGTTAGGTAAATAGGAATTATTGTTCTGAAATCAGAAAGCTGGTCACACAGCAAAGGTTTACTACAAGACACCACCCTTTTCATTCAAAGCATGTCTGCATCACAGTTTCCTAGAAATCCAGTAAGGGCACAGGGAGGGTCAATTCAGAAAGAAAAATGGACACTTACTTCTGCTTTGTCTGCTAACAAACTATGTAGCTACTACTGAGGCAGAGCATCTTTGGTGATGTGGACTTCAGTGCATTTTTAAAACACTTGGTTAATGCAGAATTCTGACTGGTTTCAAATACATTTTCGAAATCTCTGGATGCTGGAGCCCATTGCAGCGACATGAAGTCTTATACTGAAAGATCCATACCATACTGGACCCTCCCCATCAAAGACCTAATCAGTAACATGTACTTTTATCTGGAAAATGTTCCTTCTCTGACAAACATGGGGCATAAAAACCATCTCATAATCTTGTTTTGGTTTGAGGATAAGCATGACAACCTAATTTGACACTCTCTTCTTGTAACTTTCTCAAGAGAGCAGGTGACTCTCCAAGCTCAGATTTAGGATTGCCTTATGAGCCTTAACAGATGAATTTCTTCTGTTTTGATCATTGTTGCTATTTGATTGCTATTAAGCTATAAAGGTAAGGGACCCCTGGACGGTTAACTCCAGTCAAAGACGACAATGAGGTGCAGCGCTCATCTTGCTTCCAGGCCGAGGGAGCCGGCGTTTGTCCACAGACAGTTTTTCAGGTCATGTGGCCAGCATGACCAAACCGCTTCTGGTGCAATGGGACACCATGATGAGTGCCAGAGCACATGGAAATGCCATTTACCTTTCCGTCACAGCGGGACCTATTCATCTACTTGCACTGGTATGCTTTTGAACTGCTAGGTTGGCAGAAGCTGGGACATTGCGGGAATTTGAACTGCCAACCTTCTGATCATCAAGCCCAAGAGGCTCAGTGGTTTAGACCACAGTGCCACCCGCATTCCATTATTAAGCTATAGAAAAGAAAAGATCTCATAGATAATGGTGTGCTCTTCACAGAATGATTTTCTGCCCTTTGATGATTTGCATCACAACCCTAATCACAGCTATTCAGAAATTAGCTTACAGAATTCAGTGGGGCTTACTCCCAGGTAAATAAAGTTGCAATTGCAGCCTTGGAATTGTACTCATTAACTGCTTCCTCATTCAGGCAACCTCTAGTAAAACAACAACAAATAACTCAAAAATTGTAAGTAATGAAAATTAGACGTTGTTATCTTCTAAGAAGAACATAAAACCCCCCCGCCCAGAATAATAAACTACAAAAATATTCTTAGTTTGGGGCTTATTATACAGCTTCAGGTTCTTCCATGTCTTGTAGGGCGGTATTAACTATCTAGAGAAAGTTTGATTTTGCATTGCTAGGAGTTATCTGAGACCCAAGAGATTGGTATATTGTTTGTAAAGGGAAAACAGATTACTCTTAGACGTACTTATTGCCCAAACACAGCTTGAATTTCCTTGTTGGGGAATGTTTTTGAACAATGGAGCCAATTCAAAGAAGAAATAACTTTGTTAGAAGTTAGAACATTGTATGGACCACAAATTAGAAAGGAGCAATAACTCTCTAAGAAACAAATACTGTGCCTGCAACCAATTTTCAGTAAATAAGACATGATAGATATTTGGCATATCTGCAATGTTGATTGAAGAAACTACTTGCCTCACCCAACTTGTCACAACACATTGTTTCACAAATATTTTCTTTTAACTTCACCCAGGTGGTCCCAGACAATTGTTGATTCTAGCATTCAATCAATAACCGATTCTGACCATTTACTAGTAACAGGCACTATGCAGATTTATGGACATTAATCTCTAGTAGCTTGGGAATAAACCCTATGCTTTGGGGGAGGGGGAGAATAGTGGTAAATGCAGAAACGAAGGTATATCATTCATATGGTAGCCAAAGAATTCAATAACCCTTTGAAACTAGAATGCATTCTTACATTGGTAAGAAACATAAGGTGATGACATAAATGAATCATACTACAAATTCAGAAACTGTAATTCTAAATGGTTGACTTGTTGTTCAAAATACCAACTAGCCAGGTAGGAACACAACATCAGTAACAACACATGAGACCAACATATCAATACAACATCAAGGACATCCATAAGGACTGTATCTAATTCTTCGCACAATTATATCCCCAGGGGTGCACATATTTTGGCTGGCCTTGAAACCTGCCAATTTCTTTGTTTGCCAGAACCTTACACTGGAAGGCCAGAGCCTTGTCCCTGACAGCATGCAGAACTTTCAGAGCAAGGATATGAAATTGGCAGCCGTCTTCTTCCCTATCTCCAAGTTTAGGAGATGGCAGGGGATTATCTTTGCTGCACTTAGCTTTGAATGCACTGTCTCAGTTGCAGCATCTTCCTGAAGATGGAGCTGGGAAGTGGACCTAACTACTGTTTTCACTTCCTTTGTGGTCCACTCTGATTTGCAGGTATGAGCGGGGTGGGGATTTGGTGGGCAGGAGCAACAACGTGTGCACTGGGCAATGGCTATGCAGTAATGGCACATGGACTGGAACTGGGCATGGACAGGATGGGAAGGGAGGAGGAGGAGGAAGAGGAAGAGACTATAGCCCTGAAACAGCGTGTTTAGGTTCTCCTAAATGGGACCTTCAGCCGGATTGCAAGTGTGAGGTTCATTTTCAGACTACTGTATATGCCACAGACTGACTCATAGAAACAGACATTCATACTTACCTGGATAGGATCTGGATTCAGTCTTTGCAAAAAAAGCAGCAATTTCTAAATCAAGAAATAACAGAAAACGAAATCAAACAAATAATTACTAAGCTAAAAATAATAATTAATCATACAGCCCAAAGCCTAGAAGACTTTTTTGAAGCCAAGTTCTACATCCAATGTAAGGCCTTCTGGCTATTAACTAAGATTACTTTTCAACAGTATACATAACCCTGTGATACGCGTGTTCAAATTACACACAGTGGGTTGTATCCAATAAAGTTGTTCTGTTTGCACAAGGATTTTTGCTTGCACACTGGAACTTATCTCCCTTTCCTCTCCCAGTACTCCATGACCCCCTCCCCAATCTTCTCCAGAGGGTTGGGGGAACTCACAAAGCAGATTTGGCATCTTGTGGGGGTGGAGAAGGGGGAAACGTTGATTTTCTTGCACGAATAAGGCAGCTTTGTTGGATACAACTCACAGTAATAAGCACAATCCTAACAACCATGTTTACTCAGAAGTAAGTCAGATTGAATTCAGTGCAGCTTACTTCTAAATAAGTGGCTTTAGGACTGCAGCCAAACCAATAAAAGACTCCGTTTCTCTGGGATTGCATTGATTCTTTATTAAAACACATCTCTAAGATTTCCAGTGCAGCTTTTACCAGTTGTCTAGGTTTGCTGATATTCTCTGAAATTAGGATACACCAGGTTGTATTTGTACCACATAGAAAGCTTACAGATTTGGTTTTCAGGCTTTCACATGTGATTAATGATAGTAATGTAACCAAATCCCCTATGATCATTCTGTCATTAGATGCTCAAAAGGCCTTTGAAAAATTGGGATTAATTAATTATCCCACTCCAAAAAAATGGATATAGGACCAACGTTTCTGCAAGCAATTACTCAAATGCACTAACCATCAATGACTACTGTACATACAGCTTTAAATTGTACATCCTACTAAACAAGGGCTGCCTGATTTCCCATCTTTTATTTGCATTCATTGTGAGGCCTTTGCATGACCAATCCAAGTTGGCTTATTTGCAAATACTATGTAAACAGATCCCAGTCAAATAATTCAACTTGTTAAAAGAATATGGAGCAGTTCAACTGGGATGAATAATACTGTAAATATTGGGTGGTATTCAGAGCTAGCCTTACTCAGAGTAGACCCATGGGTTAATTAATTTCAGTCAGTCTACTCAGCGTAGGACTTGGTTGAATACAACCTGTTGTGCCTAACTGTATACAATATTTGCAATAAGAATGTATGCCTGTTGCAAGTGGAAATGATTGCACTTCCCAAATGCAACTTTCTCTCCCAGACATTCTCAACTGCAACACCATTATCACTGGGGTGGGGTGGGGGGCTAATGCCAAAAACATATAAAAAAATACAATGCACAGTGACATCAAGAGAGGAGAAATGGGAATATCTAACTCAAACATAAAATGATAAGGAGCCCTACCAGATGAGAACAAAGCCCTAGCCTGCCTTGCATCTTGTTTCGCATGGTGGCTGAATCACATGCCTCTAGGACAGGCATCCCCAAACTCGGCCTCTCCAGACTACAATTCCCATCATCCCTGACCACTGGTCCTGTTAGCTAGGGATGATGAGAGTTGTAGTCCCAAAACAGCTGGAGGGCCGAGTTTGGGGATGCCTGCTCTAGGAAGTCTACAAGCAGGGAATAACAGAAACAGCCCTCTTCTGTTGTTGCTCCCCAGGAACTAGTTTTCAGAAGCATGCTGTCTCTGATCTTGGAGGTCGCAAATGGTCAACAGTACTAGTAGGCATTGATGACCTCCTCAAATACTTAAGATGCCCTTCCCTTCAAAACAGCTTCTTCACTCTCGCTTGCAGCAGAATCACAATACAAAATCTAGACAAAAACACTTTTTCAGTATGGAAGATATCTGAGCATTTTAATTAGCTTCCTCACTTTTGCTACTAGTTTTTATTTTTATTGTCCTCTTTTCCAGCAAGTACAGGGGAAAAAAAATCCCATTTAAATAATGGGGTGCCCAAACTTAAATAAAATTAGAGATTTCTTCCTTTATTTATTAAGAGGCCTGGCATTTTCTGTTGAACCTATGCAACTGCCTGCCATAAAAATAAATTGGTTGCAAATCTGTCTCATCAAACATTTGAATACAAATGCCAGTTACACAACAGCAGGGTACTTGTTCTCCCACAAAATTGATGGGGGGGGGGCGGAAATACAGCAACAATATTGCATACTTTATATATCTATAAAGGCCTGGTTTCCAGTACCTATAACACTGTAATTACAATATTCTGTGGAACCATCAGCGATTTGCAAGGAAAGTGGCATTCAGCGATTAACTATTTGATCCAAACAACCGATAAAAACTGTCTCATCTAAAGCTGAAGAAAGAAGTATTAAAACTCGCAACCGGTATTTCCCTAAAGAAACAATACCTATACCATGAGAAACTGTTCACTAAATTATGATTAAGATTTAAAAGGGGGGGGGGAGTTGGTCAAGATTGTGAAGCACATGGGAAACTTCTATCAAGAATGAACAAGATAAATGATGTGCTTCCATTTTTCAGCCTTGATCCTAGATTATCTCTGCTGAATCACAGAATTGTAGAGTTGGAATTCAACCCAAGAGTCATCCAGCCCAAACCCCTGCAATGTACCACAACTAAAGCATCCATGACAGATGGCCACCCAATCTCTGCTTACAAACCTCCAAGGAAGGAGAGTCCAGAACCTCCCGAGAGAGACCATTCCAATGTCTTGTTTTTTATTAATTTACAACAAAAAACAAAACAAAACATACCTTGTTTTCACATTCAAATTTTCCAAATCTTTCTTTTTTGAACTTCCTTCAGCTTTTCCGTAAATCTTTCGTAGTCCTTATTAGTTTATGCATTTCCTTTGTTTATATTGTAATTATTTAAATCTTTTTCCGCTATTCCCTTTTAACAATACCTCTCACGTTTTCACAGTGCTCTTTTAAAACCCTCTAGCATTATTTGACCCTCACTTATACTCTCCAGATATTCAACAAATTTTCCCCAGTCTTCTGTAAACTTTTGGTCTCTTAAATATCTAATCTTCCCAGTCATCTTATCCAATTCGGCATAGTCTAACAACTTCAATCTCCAATCTTCTATTGTCGGTATTTCCTGTTGTTTCCATTTCTGAGCCAGCAACACCCTTGCAGCCGTCACTGCATATTGGAAAAACTTACTATCCTTTCTCTTAATCTCCTTTCCTAAAATACCTAACAGAAAGACTTCTGGCTTCGACCATTCCAATGTCTAACAGCTCTTAGCATCAGAAAGTTCTTCCTGATTAGTTGGAGTCTCTTTTCTTGTAACTTGGAGCCATTGGTTTGAGTCCTACCTTCCAGAGCAGGAGAAAACAAGCTTGCTCCATCTTCCTTGTGACAGCCCTTTAGATATCTGAAGACAGCTAGCATATCTCCTTTTAGCCTCCTCTTTTCCTGGCTAAACATACCCAACTGCCTCAACTGTTCCTAATTAGATTTGATCACCTTGGCTCTTCTTCCCAGAACCTAGCTGAATATTATAACAATTAAGATATCTATGTAAATACTGGCACCTGGGCTTCCATATCCTGCTTTCCCACCTGCCACCCCCCCCCCAACAAACCCATGTATATCATGCCTATTAGATTGTATTCAGCTAAGTTACACTGGAATCAATGGACCTGACTTAGTCATGCTCTTTCATTTCAATGCGTCCACTCTGAACAAAAAATTGGTTCGATGCCACCTTATCTCCTTGTTTTAAATGTTAATTTAGTTGGCGGAAACATGAAATGGAAATCTAGAATGTATTTATAAATGTGTCATGTATAAATGCAGAAAGTAAGTAATAATGATAATGAAAAGCTTAAAATGGCAATTTCTCAGTCTGCAAAGCCTCTGCTTTTGTGACACACACTGCTATATGGCCTATATGGTCACTGCCTTAACTGACCATTATGTGAAAAATTGTTCTCCAGCTCATTTCACTGATGGGCTGTATTCAGTGTGGAAGTGGAAAGAAGCTTGTGCAATCAAACTTCCCTTTCCCCACCTGCACAGCTCACCAAAGACTCTTCAGAGGATCAGAGTGGGGTCTCTCCTGATCTACTTTTTAAAAAAATAAGAATAGCAAAGGTATAATAATAATAATAATAATAATAATAATAATAATAATAATAATAATTTATTTATACCCCGCCCATCTGGATGGGTTTCCCCAGCCACTCTGGGCGGCTTCCAACAAAACACTAAAATACAATAACCTATTAAACATTAAAAGCTTCTCTAAACTGGGCTGCCTTCAGATGTCTTCTGGCATAATAGGCCTTGTACCTATTTGGCAGGTTTCATACCTGGGGTACCTCCCTTATTCTCCCATTTTCAAACTGAATGTCCACACACACACACACACACAAAGACTAGGCAAAGGAACACGGTTTCTATTTTCCCACCCCAAACCTGTAAACAATGCTCTTTCTGGAGAACTAATGCACTTATTTTTCTGAAAGTTGGCAGACTTCATCCCCTCAGAAAGCACAGCCACACCTGCAATCAAAATCCAATTCTGGCAGGAAATGGGGGGGGGTTAGACTTTTTTGGGGGGGAACAAAATAAGTTTCCTACTCACAAAAAAAGAAGAAAACCTGTGAAATTTTGCAGGATTAATCTACTCTGTAGGAACTCATTTGCTTGAAAACACTATCCAATTATTTGGGGGGGGGGGAGTTACAGGCATTTTTAGATTCCCCCATTACGGTCAATGAAGCAGAACTTTGAATTTAACGTCAACAATGAATCAAGTTGGGAGAACATGGAATGGATCTTAAACGTCTCAGGCTGCTTTCAAGTGCTACAGAAACATGAAAGGTGAATACTGTGGTCATGCCACATGCTATACTAATGTCCTAGGCTCTGTGCTTTAACCCACAGCACCACCCGCGTCCCACCCTATAGAAATAGACAGGTCTATATTGTCTATATTGCTATGTTAGGGTTGTCATATTTTGAAGAGCAAAAAAGAGGACACAATTTTTGCCAACTTCTACTTTTAACTACGGATCGCTACGACGACTCTTGTTTTAAATACCCTTACTGTACTTAGGAGGGATGCGGGGGGCACTGTGGGTTAAACCACAGAGCCTAGGACTTGTCGATCAGAAGGTCAGCGGTTTGAATCCCCATGACGGGGTGAGCTCCCGTTGCTCGGTCCCAGCTCCTGCCCACCTAGCAGTTCGAAAGCACATCAAAGTGCAAGTAGATAAATAGGTACCTCTCTGGCAGGAAGGCAAACAGTGTTTCCATGCGCTGCTCTGGTTTCGCCAGAAGCAGCTTAGTCATGCTGGCCACATGACCCGGAAGCTGTATGCCGGCTCCCTCGGTCAATAAAGCGAGATGAGCGGCACAACCCCAGAGTTGGCCACGACTGGACCTACTGGTCAGGGGTCCCTTGACCTTTACTGTACTTAGGCTATAGAAGCTGTGATATATTGCTAGTTATTAACTTTCAACAGCAAATAATAATAATACGTATTGTTCCCTTACTTACATGAAAGTATTTGGGCTCATGTTCACATCTTTGTGAACCTAAGTGTGCACAGAACAATTTATTAAACTGTTTAGTATGTACATATAGAGGGCAGGGGGGTGTTAACCTTTGCCCTCCCAGGCTCCTTCTCTAAGATCTTGTAGCTGAGCCAGCATCTTTTTAGTTCAGCCACCAGAGATGGGATTTATGCATTATGTAGCTAGTTTAAGATGCTGCACTGCTGTGATTTTCTGCTGCAGACCAGCTTAGCCCAGTACCTTAGGTCTGAGTCTAATGCACCCCCCAATTTTTTTTTGCCAAATTTCAAAAATCTGCCAGGACAGAAATTATAATCCTGAAAAAGAGGGCATGCCTGGGGAAAAGAGAACATATGACAACCAGACCTGGAGGAGAGGACATGTCC
Source organism: Podarcis tiliguerta (assembly GCF_965153285.1). Classification (NCBI taxonomy): domain Eukaryota; kingdom Metazoa; phylum Chordata; class Lepidosauria; order Squamata; family Lacertidae; genus Podarcis; species Podarcis tiliguerta. The sequence continues at coordinate 13,662,152 of NC_139536.1, read as the reverse complement.
TGGAAAAAGAGGGCATATGGCAACCCTAACTATGTGATCTGTTAAAAGTGCTGTCAAATAAAGAAAAGGGGGGAAACCACCGTAATGATTTTTTTGGGGGGGGGGGTAGCAAGTTCATTGCACAGTGTCATGTGCCAGTTAATGTGATTTTATTCGAAATTCATTCCACATTTCCTCGATTGCTGTTACTGAAACAAATAAAAAAGAGATGAAGTGGCTTCAATCTCATGCATTAACTATAATGAAAGCAACGTTCACTCCCAGAGACGAGCTCAGTGGAGTGAAGAAATAAAAATCTGTAGCTAGAGGGAGCCTGCTAACCTAGCCTTTTTTCCCCCCTCCAAAGAACAAAATCTTTCTCATCTCCCTTCATGCTCCTGCGGTCTAGCTGCTCTAGTGCTGTTCTGTTTAATTTTTTTAAGCCTCTCTCTTCATTGTGGCTTCAGAACAGCCAGATCCGAGCATGATGTATATTTCAAGCATGGATGTGTGAATACATGGAGTATGTGCATATACACTTTTAGGTGAGGTGGCCATGAGTCCTCTTTCACCAGTCCATGTTTTAAAGATGAACAACCATAAGAAGGAAAAGCAGGAGAGGAATTTAAGTGGTCCATTGGCAGTTTACCACCTTTCTAGCTGATTGACGTCAACTGGTTACAGTTCCCCCCACTATGGTTAGACTTACTGTATTTAAAACACAGTAGTGATTTCCAGTGGTAAATAAATAGATACATATGTGAAAGGCAATGTAAACTGGGCAGTTAATGTGCATAATGACCAGCCATTGTGCACATTCACCGGGCTTCATGTGTGCACATTTCCCAGTTAATATACACATTCACCCACAGGCTTTGGGAAATGTGCAGATATTGGCTGCACTGTATACATTCTCTGGCCATTATGCATGATCTCCAACAGGCCTTGGAGTATTTGCATATTTTGGTGGAATTTTGTGCACTCTCTGGGCAATATAAACATCCTTCAGTCAGTATGCAGAATCTCCAAGAAGATGTCATGGGCCACGTAAGATTAGGCAGTGGGCTGGAAGCTTCCACGTGTGAATGTGTACCTACAGATTGCACACTTCTGAATAAGAGGCAGAAAAAGGTATATTTCTTGGAGACTATGGATTCTGACCAGATAATTCACATATTATATCCTGTTGCATACCGCAAATCAGCTGGCCATGGAGCCAAGGGACAGTCATCCAGTAGTATTTTCTGGAATTGACCCCATAAATGGGAATGAAATCACCTTAATACAGTGCTCTCATCCCCTTTGGAGAGCACAATAAAATAAGTACAATTAAACATTAAAGAATATACGTGTGTGTTGCTACTGTTTCAACTGCAATGAGTTTCTTCTGCTTTTAACTTCCATAGTAAGAAGTTTCTACAAAGGCTCTAAAATATGGAACTGAACATATACCTATGCAATATATATTTATCAGTATATTTGGCAGGGGGTTTTTTATTCCCCTTTCTCATATTTCTTCCGGTCCCTTTTGTGGTTTTGTTGTTTCTTGCTTCAGCATCACTATATGGCATATTGGGTTTTCTTTCCAACTTAGATATTGGAAAAATTTAATAAAATCCATGTTTTTTAAAAAAGAGAGAGAGGGAGGGAGGGAGATAACAATAAAGGAACACTGCTAGCCACACAGTACTGTTTGGGCCATGGCATAATGAAACATTTATGTTTGTTTCATATAAATCCCACTTTTCCCTTCCAAAAAAGCTTGGAGCAATTTTCACGGGGCTTTTTCACCAGGTCACAGTATTTTGAATGGTGTGGAGAAAGTAGACAGATTATTATTTTTCCCCCACCCACCTTCTTCCTCTTCCATAAAACTAGCATTCAGGGTCACCCATGGAAGTGATTGACAGTAGATTCAAGACCGTCAAATGAATGTCGTTATTTGTGCAACACTTAATTATAGAGTTGATTGCTATAGCGTGTGCGATGGTGGCAAGAGGCCCAGAAAAAAAATATGGAGGGTGTGCCTACTCACAGGTATTACCCAAGAAAGCTACCAAGAAATTCTGTACTTCATAGGCAGCAAATCCCTGGATACAAGTTGCTGGGAAGGAGGCAGACAAAATAATTTATTTACCATGATTGAATCATAAAAAAACCTTCCAAGCAGTTTAAGTAAAACACTATAAAATGTTTGTTAAAAACACAGGTAAAATGAGATAATAAGAACAAGTTGACCTAAAATGTATCAAAATATAATTAAAACCAGCAGTTAAAAAAAGAAACTTAGTAAATAAAATTTACCTGTTCAAATTACATGTCTGGCTAAGATTTTCCTAAACAAAAGTATTTTTAGCAGGCAGCTGCCTAATGTCAATGGGAAGGATGTTCCGGAGAGTAGGGAATCAGCTAGACTGATAAAGAAAATATGTTTTATATGCGGTATAACAGTGTGACACCATAGAATCATAGAGTTGGAAGAGACCACAAGGGCCATCGAGTCCAACCCCCTGCCAAGCAGGAAACACCATCAGAGCACTCCTGACATATGGTTGTCAAGCCTCCGCTTAAAGACCTCCAAAGAAGGAGACTCCACCACACTCCTTGGCAGCAAATTCCACTGTCAAACAGCTCTTACTGTCAGGAATGAACCAGATGGCGCTGTGGAGTTCCCTTTTTGCCAATGTGATTTGTCATTATAAAGGTTACAACACATTTCCCCCCCTGAAATGTTCTTTTGGTGTGTCTAGATCCAGCCTAGGTGCTCCCACAATAAAGGAGTGATTCCTTGCGAGAACAAAACAAACATTATATACGGCACTTGAAGGGCTCCTGGCTTCACGCTCTGCATGTAGACAACCTGGAAGTGTCTGGAGTTTGCACTTGCCCAAGGATTAGCACGAGTGAAACAGGGTTCCTCCTCCCCTCTCCTTCCCCTGCACCACCCCCAAATCTACTCTGAAGAACAGAACAGAATCACGGGGCTCATGTGGAGAACATTCTGTTGTGCAAGGAGAAATCCTTGCTGGAAAGAAAAATTTGCTGTAGCTCTACATTGCATATAACACTGACTAAAGATTCTATGACCATAGCTGATGTATGGAAGTGAGAGCTGGACCACAAAGAAGGCTGATTGCGGAAAAATTGATGCTTTTGAATTATGGTGCTGGAGGAGACTCTTGAGAGTCCCATGGACTGCAAGAAGATCAAACCTATCCATTCTGAAGGAAATCAGCCCTGAGTGCTCACTGGAAGGACAGATCCTGAAGCTGAGACTCCAATACTTTGGCCACATCATGAGAAGAGAAGACTCCCTGGAAAAGACCCTGATGTTGGGAAAGATGGAGGGCACAAGGAGAAGGGGACGACAGAGGATGAGATGGTTGGATTGTGTTCTCGAGGCTACCAGCATGAGTTTGACCAAACTGCGAGAGACAGCGGAAGACAGAAGTGCCTGGCGTGCTCTGGTCCATGGGGTCACCAAGAGTCGGACACGACTAAACGACTAAACAACAACAAACCAGTGTTGAAACCATATTACTGCACTAGAAGAATCATTTTTTCTTTTCTTTTCTGAAAATGGAAGGGTTTTATGTTCTCATTCCCAGAGCACGGAGAGCTGACTGTTTAGCAAGATGTGCTCTCGCAGCAAAGGTGGGCTACTCGTCGCCCTCCAAGATGGTATAGGATTACAACTCTCCATCATCCAAAATCAAGAAGCATTCCGGAAGAAGCATTCTGGATTTTGAAGGGATCAAACCCCACCTCCTTACAACAGGGGCTTGGGTAACTGCAGCTGTGTTTTGAGAGCCTTTTAGATCCCCCACTGTTTGAGAATGCTGGTGATGTGTCATTCCAGACATCCACAATGTAAAAATCCCAGGTCACAGCATGGGGGAAAGGCATTCAGCTCAGCTGCTGCAACCTTGTTTAATCCTATGTGAGAGTGACAATACAGTGAAGGGAGGGAATATTCATTTTAGAATGGTGGTTACATGGCAAAGTTGCTATATGACAAAGGTGCAAGGGGAGGACTCGTTCTTGGTGGATGTGGGGACCCCAGACTTTTCAGAACAGCTGAAGTATTGGCACTGTTGGATGCATACCTGACTTGAACCATCTCCCTGCCACCCCATCTAGGTATTTGAAGACCTGTGTCTATAGTGGTGATGATGGACACAGTATAATTGTGAGGGAGCAAAAAGCAATAATTTCAGAGGGCACCCACATATATCTGTATATTCCCTTATATACAAGGATCTTCTTGAACTGTGCTTGCATACTATGTCCTCTGCAATGACGGAGAGCCCAAAGAAACAGGTTTCTGTTTTCCAGTGTATCTGTGTTTGCAGTCTGAAGCAAATGGGCAAAGTAATTCATTATGTATCAAAATGCCCCTTATATCATGAACTGAGATTAAGGTTCCTGGTAAATATTTTGTCTAGATTAACAAACTGTTCTGATTAAGAAATTATGGGTTGTTGTTTTTAATTAGAAGATTTAATTAGAAGCTGTATATGCATTAGCTTGAAGGAAAAGCAGGGAAAGAAATGGAAAGAATTCAGGCAGTTACTATAGATATTTTTAAATGATTTTAGTGAATTAGGATACCTGTATCTTAACATTTTATTTCAGTGTAATTGATCCAGAGGCTGGCAACATAAGAACAAGTCTTTTCTGTGGTGGCTCCCCGTTTGTGGAATGCTTTCCCCAGGAAGGCTCACCTGGCGCCTTCATTACATATTTTTAGGTGCCAAGCAAAAGCATTCCTCTTCTCCCAGGACTTTGGCTAATTAAATAATCTATGGCCTTTTAAACTGGGAAGGGGGATGTTACTGTTTTTATTTGCTATGGTATGCATGTTTGCATTTTTACAATGTAAACCACCCTGTGATCCTCAGATGAAGGGCCTTATAGAGATCTAATAAAAATAAAATAAAATTGGGTAATAGAAATTTAGCGACACGGGTGGCGCTGTGGTCTAAACCACTGAGCCTCTTGGGCTTGCCGATCAGGAGGTCAGCAGTTCAAATCCCTGTTACTCAGTCCCAGCTCCTGCCAACCTAGCAGTTTGAAAGCACGCCAAAAAAAAGTGCAAGTAGATAGATAGGTACTGCTCCGGCGGGAAGGTGAACGGCATTTTCGTACACTGCTCTGGTTTTGGTGTTCCATTGCATCAGAAGCGGCTTAGTCATGCTGGCCACATGACCTGGAAAAACTGTCTGCGGACAAATACCAGCTCCCTCAGCCTGTAAAGCGAGATGAGCGCCGCAACCCCAGAGTCATCTGCGACTGGACTTAATTGTCAGGGGTCCTTTACCTTTATCTTTTATAAAAATTGAATATGGAAACCCCTGCGTGAAAGTTGTCATTGACAGTACAGTTGTTGATGGTATCTCTATAAGGAATCTGATAAAATATTAATTCAGGTTAACTGAGGTGCAGGTGTCCCCTTGCGAATCTGGGGCTGCTGAACAAATTCACCCTACAGTGGGAAAACTTCATTCATTCATTCATTCATTCATTCATTCGATTTGTATGCCACTTTTCCACAAAAAGAATCAAGCTCAAAGCAGCTTGCATCAAAGAAAGAGGGGTGCATTTCAAACAAACACTACCAAAAGCATTTCATAATAACACAGCCAAACAATAGCAAGCATAATAACGGACCTAAAAGCCACACTCCAAAACTATCAATATATGTAACAAGAAATGCATCACCCAATAGCAAAAATAACTAGGGAGCTTCACAGTTTCACCTTAGTCCTAGAAATACTCCTCCCACGATGTTGCTCACAGTCCCTCTCCTGCAGCAGCTTCTTATAAGGCTTCCAAAGCTGATGAAAGCCCTGGGTTCTTGGCCAAAGCAAAATCAGAAAAGGAGATGTTCCTACTTCAGGGAAACATCAGATAGTGTACAGGTAACCATGGAGAGCTCCTGATGGGATTCTATGTGGGGGATGCTGGCCCAGCACATTTGCTACTTCAACATGGGTTGGAGTCAACTGAGCAATCCTGAAGCGAGAGATTTGTTTGTGACAAGAGGTTTTGCTTGCCGACAAGCTTTTGCTGTTGTTTAATCAGCCAGTCACTTTAATGATTATTTGCACTGCTTTAAAAAAACCACAATGAAATTTTTAATTACATGTAATGAAGAAGAAACCCATAAAGACTGAAACACAGAAAACGATAAATAAAACCCACCCCTCCCCCTTTGAAGAAGAAGAAAACCCAACAATGGTTGCCTATTTCAAAGCAACGAAACCAAGTGGAGAAGCCATTTATAAGCATTTTATAAGCATTACAATCAAGAAAATGTAGCAAAGATATGAAAGCACTGATGCACACCGAAGCATGTTAAACGACCAAACCTACCAATGATGCTTACAGAGCACTTAAGCCCAGAAACGAGTCAGCAGCCAGTGCTGTCAGGCTAGGGTTTTTGTGAGCAACCTGGACACCCAATTCTGCACCAGCTGGAGTTTCTAGACCAGGCTTCCTCAACCTCGGCCCTCTAGATGTTTTTGGCCTACAACTCCCATGACCCCTAGCTAGCAGGAGCAGTGGTCAGGGATAATAATAATAATATTTTTTTATTTGTTCCCTGCCCTTCCCAGTTCAGAAAACCAGGCTCAGGCCGGCTAACAACAAATTTAAAACACTTAATTGATGCAACAAAAATAGCATAAAATACAGTATAAAACATGAATGACAATAAATTCAGAATTCAAAAATCAATTTGGGGGGGGGGGAACCATCCAATACACATTAGATGATCACCAGGGCTAGCTGGCTAAATTAGTCCTATTTGGGCCAGTGAGGAGACCAGGGGAGAATTAGCTGTGGGATCCCAGGGTGGGCAATCTTCATAAAAAGGGGAGGGGGAGGAAAGGAAGGGGAATAATAGATCAGACTAAGTTCAAATTGAAAGCCAGGCAGAATAGCTCTGTCTTACATGCCCTGCGGAAGGAAGTTAAATCCTGCAGGGCCCTGGTCTCATGGGACAGAGCATTCCACCAGGTCGGTGCCATCACTGAGAAGGCCCTGGCCCTGGTGGAGGATAATGTGACTTCCTTAGGGCCCGGGACCTCTAAACTATGATTATTCATGGACCTTAAGGTCCTCTGCGGGGCATACCAGGAGAGGCAGTCCATTTAATGGGAATTGTAGTCTCAAAACATCTGGAGGGCCGAGGTTGAGGAAGCCTGTTCTAGACTTTATTCAGACGTGTTGCAGCAATCTAACCTAGAGGTTACCAGAGCATAGACAACAGTAGTTAGGCTACCCCTGTCCAGATATGGGTGCAGCTGAGCTACCAGCTGAGGCTGAGGGAAGGCACTCCATGCAAGCGAGGCCACCTGAGCCTCAAGTAACAGAAAGGGGTCAAGGAGGACCACCAAGCTTACATATCTGATGCTCCCGGTTACGTTAAGGGGTGGGTGGCTCCGAAGGCAAATCAGCCTGATCAGGGGGGCAGGGCACAGGGCAGTGCACAGCCCTAATATTGACATCCTGGCCACAGGAATGGATGACTGGGCAGATTCTCACATTTTAGAAGGGTTATGTATAATTTTTGCTGCTCTTGTTAAAGCCTTGAATTTCAAGGAAAGACTTCATATAATCTCCAAATTATCCCATTCCAAGTCTACTGCATTTTTTTGCAGTGAAATGAAATGCTGAGAGACTCTTGTTGCTTAAAATCAGTACCTGGAAAGAATCCCACAGCCTCGCACATTTTTAAAAATGTATTTAAATTGCCGCCGTAAATCCTTGAAAGCCTTTGTATAAACTTTTATGAATGCTCCAATGAAAGGTATTGTACCTCTCAGTGTCACGATAAGCTTTTGAAAAGGTCATACTTGAGACCACTTCCTTCACGCTAAGTAATCTGTCTTCTTCTGACATTATTAACATTTCAGTGTTGACAGAATGCTTAGGAGGCTCTCTGGAGCTGGGTATTATGGAATATAGAGACATTAGCGCATGGCAAGGGAAAGGAAGCAATTCATTTACATTTTTAATTGCCTAAAACCTTTTTGCTGAAAGTTCAGCTCATGCCATGCCTCACCTGTCTAAGCTCCACATAACCCTGCCAGCCGGGTGTAATTCTAATATGAAAGACAGATTCTCCGCCTCTACCCGAAATCCGGATTCTTTAGACAAAAGAAATACGCTAAAACCTCTGAGATGCAAAACCATGAAACTCAGCTTCACTTCTTTATGCCAGTAACAGAAAACAATGGGAACAGAAAACTTTGATTATTTGTGTTTGGGATGTGAGAGAATAGCAGAGGGTTGAGATTTACTGACTGTTCTCCATCATATCTGTCAACCTGTCTCCAAATTGCCCATGGTGCTCATAATGGTCCACTTCTGAACTCTATAGGGCAGTCTATCAGTCTTAACTCAGCCAAAGCAGCAGGTCTAGATCTTATAATGTCACCACAGCCCACAGAGTTCTCCATCTAATGACATATGACGACAAGGTGCAAAAATAGTCAGAGTTCCTGTGTCTTAACTGCGTAGAATTTTCTTGCCTGCGTAACGGGCTCCTCATGAAGAAATCCCTTGTTCTGCATGGTAAGTGTAGGATCACTGGATCCCTCTACATTCTGCTTACTGAATAACCCCCTGGGGACATAGGAAGATACCTTACGAGGAGTCAGGCTATTGATCCATGTAGATCAATATTGTCTATCTGAATGTCAATGGCTCTTTGAGGTTTTCTCACTTGGAGATGTCAGGGACCGAACCTGGGGGTATCTGAACACAAAGCAGAGGCTCCACCACTAAGCTGTGACCCTCCCTACAACCTTTCTTCTTCAAGCATCCAAGAAATAGATGAGTGGCCATCTGTCATGGATGCTTTGCCGAGTTTCCTGCATTGCAGGGGGTTGGATCAGGCTTCCTCAACCTCGGCCCTCCAGATGTTTTTGGCCTACAATTCCCATGATTCCTAGCTAGCAGGCCCAGTGGTCAGGGATGATGGGAACTGTAGTCTCAAAATATCTCGTGGGCCGAGGTTGAGGAAACCTGGACTAGATGATCCTTGGGTCCCTTTCCACCCCACAATTTGATGATTCTATGGGCACCCTGCCCCCACAACAGTCTAGCCTAAGCTTTGCATACTGACAAATGGCTTCACGCCGTCTTGTGTTCTCAATATGGAAATATCACTTAAGAGGAAACCTAAGTGGCTCAGAACTGCAATACTTTAAGGACAGCTTTTCCCCATATGAACTGACCCAGGTCCTGCAATCATTCTCTGAGGCCTTTCCAAGTTCGCCCCCTACATTCCACCTAAACATTAGGAAGAACTTCCTGACAGTAAGAGCTGTTCGACAGTGGAATTTGCTGCCAAGGAGTGTGGTGGAGTCTCCTTCTTTGGAGGTCTTTAAGCAGAGGCTTGACAACCGTATGTCAGGAGTGCTCTGATGGTGTTTCCTGCTTGGCAGGGGGTTGGACTCGATGGCCCTTGTGGTCTCTTCCAACTCTATGATTCTATGAGAGGTCAGGAGGGTGGCAACACAAAAATGGTCCTTTTCTGCAATGGCTCCCCACTTGCGGAATGCTCTCCGCCCCCATGGAGACTCGCCCGGCTCCTTCATTACAGATCTTTAGGCACTGGGGGGGGGAACGGGACGTTTCTCCATAAGCAGACCTTTGGCTAATTAACATCCTATGTCTTTTTAAACGCATTTGCGGGAGGGGGCATTATTGGTTTCTTTTTGTTTGTTGTGCATTTTCTGTTTTTATATTTTTCTTTTTATTAATTTTCCAAATTATGCGTGTTTTTATATTGTGAAGCTTTGTGAACTTCAGATAAAGGGTGGCACAATAACTTAATAAATAACTATACCAAACAATAACTGTCCAATGCCCATTTTATATTCACTGTCAAATCGCTGCATGAATATACCCATTCATGTTAACAGATCACAGATGTAGCACGAAAGGCAAAATGCTTAAATAGAAGAATGTTAATGCAAGTTATTTAGCAGTTATGTTCAGCTCAGACAAAACGAAACATTCCTCTATGCCTTACAAATTCTGCTTGTGGAATTCATTGCCCCAAGACAGTACATTGGCAGCAATAGCTTTAAAAGGGAATTGAATGAATTCTGAAGGATAAGTCTACCAACAGCATTTTGGTGAACCCATATTCAAAAGCAATGATTAGACTTGATGAAGAACAGGAGATGGAAATCTCCATCATGCCCTGCTTGTGAGTTTGCCAATGGAATAATTTTCAGAGACAGCTACAGCAGATGGACTTTCTGGACGATCCAGCAAAGTACATAAAGATTTTTTATGAGCTTTTAACCCTTGTTTGTTGAATGGGTCATAAATAAAAACAGCAACAAGCCGCCCAGCCAACTGTAAGCCGGATAGTGGAAGTGAAGGCTGTGCATCCATTTTAACATCAGTGCTCAGTTTCAAATTGTCAAGTTTATCCATCAGTTCTGACGGCAATTACTTAATTTCCCAGCTATTTTGGTAATCACAGATAAGCTGTCCTCAGGTGTCATTTGCACAAAATCTCATTACTTCTCTACCTGCCAGGCTTAACATGGTTAATAGTTTGGCATCCATTTTTAGCACAAAACCTGCGTTTTGGAGATAGGAGGTGGGGGGGAAATAACACGGAAAATTTCTAACATATGTCAGAGAGTTTGAGAGGTTTATTCATCAGTGCAGGAGAGACTGATATTGCTAATGCATCATGGTGATTTATGGGAAGGTAGCCCTTCGAGGTAGTATGGTCCCATCACAAAAATGCTTGTTAATCCTACAGAACTAGGGAATCTCTCATTGTATGTGAAAAGAAGGTAAAGGACCCCTGACAGTTAAGTCCAGTCGCAGATGACTCTGGGGTTACGGCACTCATCTCACTTTACAGGCCAAAGGAGCCGGCGTTTGTCCACAGACAGTTTTTCCAGGTCATGTGGCCAGCATGACTAAGCCGCTTCTGGCGCAACAGAAACACCGTTTACCTTCCCACCAGAGTGGTACCTATTTATCTACTTCCACTTTTTGGCATGCTTTCGAACTGCAAGGTTGGCAGGAGTTGGGACTGAGCAACAGGGGCTCACCCCATTGTGAGGATTCGAACCGCTGACCTTCTGATCAGTAAGCCCAAGCGGCTCAGTGGTTTAGCCCACAGCACCACCCACATCCTAAAAAAATGGTACAGTTCTCCAATACAGTCAAACATCGGTTCTCGAACAGCTCTGTTGTCGTACGTTTCGGCTCCCGAACGCCGAAAACCCGGAAGCAAACGCTCCGGTTTTCAAACTTTTTTTTGGAATCCAGATGTCCGACACAACTTCTGCTTCAGTGCAAGGAGCTCTTGCAACCAATCAGAGGCCCCGCCTCGGTTGTCGAACGTTTCGGAAGTTGAACAGTCTTCCGGAACAGATTATGCTTGACAGCCAAGGTTTGAATGCATGGTGGCATGAAGATACCACCCCTCCTTAGGCAATAGCTAAATGTGTGCTCACAGTAAGTACATCTGCATAGGGCTTTCCCCCTTCTGCATGGTCTACATTGCCTGCTGAAGTCCCCACACCACACCTTCCATATGCTGATAAGTGGGGCTTTCAGCAAAATGTTGTAGTGTGGCATGCCCCTGTTCAAGACTTCAGACCCACCATTCCACTTCCATCAGCCAGCATTCTGCCACCACTGGTTTGGCCCGGATTTGCAGAAGGCAGGAGGTGAGCCCTAATGGGGAAAAACTCCCAGAAGGAGCCCAGTAAGGTCAGGGATCTGATCCCCATAAAGACCGCCTGCATATTCCTGCATTGCCAGGCATTGGACTAGATGAACTTTGGGGTCCCTTCCAGCTCTATAATTCTCTGATTCTATGAAAGACCACAGGCTTTTGACTGAATGCTGGAAGGGGAAAATGGAAAGCTAGAGGCAATGGTACGGAATATCCTGGGGGAGGTCATGGTTCTACCTTGAACAGCAGCATTCTGCACTGCAAAATTCTGTTCCGGGCCTCTCTCATGCTAAGCTGCTCGCATGTGATTATCCCAGCTCTGCCTGCTGAGAATTCAGAAGGCCCTTCTGCTTACAAGAGGAGAAGGCAAACTAGAGAGAATCGCAGTCATGCACACAGCAAGGGAGGAGTTGCTGGCCACCTACTCCTCCCCTTCCCAGTTCCTTGGGGAAATTAGGCACTAAAGATAGAGGTGAGCCGAGATAAACAATGGCCAGAGAAAGCAAGCCATGTGCTCCGCCTTCCCTGCATGATCAAAGGTGACTCCTCTCTGGCTTTCTCTTCCTGGAGGGCAGGTGAGCCCTCAGAATTCGCAGCAGATAGAGCTGAGCTAATCTCACAGGGTGAGCAGCAGCCGGTCTCTAAACACAGTGCCTAATACTACAAGGATTCTTTACTTTCCAATCTTGTTACAGTTTTATAAACGATTCCTCCCCCCATAGAATATGGTCGCAGGAGGTTTCCACCAGCAGCACAAGATCTGCTCCCGATTTTGTGCATCGTTATCACACCGGTTTTCGAAGATTGCAGGTTGAAGAACCATGTGCAAAACGTCGAGTCTTATTGCTAGTTCACACTGCTGGCAACAACTGCAGGTCCACTGCATGGTCCCTTGGTGGTCTGCTGTACTCGCCACACAAGTGTTCCAGCTGCATTGGGTGAGAAGGTCTTCCACACAATCACAATGCATGTACATGCAACCCATTTCCTTATCTGTAACATCCTTCTAACGTGATCTTTGTGGCTGCAGAAACCGGCTGCACGAGTGCATCCATCAATCATGTCTAAGAGAGCTGAGCTGCCCCAGATTGCCTCCACAAAATCAGCACACACCTGTGTTGTGCTTCCAGTTGCTACTGGACATACGTTCCAGCTCTTAGATGTCCTCTTCAGCATCAACGAAACGTAGAAAAACTGCAAGCCTAGCTGGAACCCATAGCTGCCAACTACAGATATCATGAGGAGCAACAATCCTTTCCCTGGCTCAACTATGTACAGTGGTACCTCGGGTTACATACGCTTTAGGTTACAGACTCCGCTAACCCAGAAATATTACCTCGGGTTAAGAACTTTGCTTCAGGATGAGAACAGAAATCGTGCTCCGGCAGCGCGGCAGCAGCGGAAGGCCCCATTAGCTAAAGTGGTGCTTCAGGTTAATAACAGTTTCAGGTTAAGAACAGACCTCCAGAACGAATTAAGTACAGTGGTACCTCAGGTTACATACACTTCAGGTTACAGACTCCACTAACCCAGAAATAGTGCTTCAGGTTAAGAACTTTGCTTCAGGATGAGAACAGAAATTGTGCTCCGGCGGCACGGTAGCAGCAGGAGGAGGCCCCATTATCTAAAGTGGTGCTTCAGGTTAAGAACAGTTTCAGGTTAAGTAAGGACCTCCGGAACGAATTAAGTACTTAACCTGAGGTACCACTGTACTTAACCCAAGGTGCCACTGTACTTTCTAAAGGAATATATTCTGCAAAAGAAACGCCAAACCCCCTCCATATTAAAGTCTTTAGAGAAGACCTTGCTCTGGACCTCAGTACCTTCATAGTTGAAGCTGACAACCACAAGCAACAGGGGCCTTTTCATGAGGACACTCTTCCTTTGTACCACTCCCCATAGGAGCCTGCTAGGCCAATTCTATATGGGCTTTCATGAGGCTTATAAAAATATTCTTATATGTCCGTTGGGGACTTATGTAGTAGTTTAATTTTCAAACACTGCTGCTGACTGTGCTTTTACTACAAATTTACTGCTGATTGTGCTTTTATCGGTTTTCAGGAAGAAGAAGAAGTTCAGGAAGAACTTCCTGACAGTAAGAGCTGTTCGACAATGGAATTTGCTGCCAAGGAGTGTGGTGGAGTCTCCTTCTTTGGAGGTCTTTAAGCAGAGGCTTGACAACCATATGTCAGGAGTGCTCTGATGGTGTTTCCTGTTTGGCAGGGGGTTGGACTCAATGGCCCTTGTGGTCTCTTCCAACTCTATGATTCTATGATTCTATGATTCTAATAAATACCGAGTGTTTATCCCCGTAGAAACAGTCCTCAGCATTATATTATTGGTTTTTTTTATGTTGGGTTTGTTTTTGTTTTGTTTTTTAGTGCTGTAAGCTGCCTTAAGGGCTCTGGTCAGCAGAAAGGTGGGTTTCAAAAATACAGCACAATAAACATGACTGTGGACTCAGTTGAAAGCAGAAAATGGGAAAGGCTCTCAAATTTTGTTTCTCTTTCTCTCTCTCTCAGTAAATTGTTTAACAGACTACAGAAATTGCTAGTGAAACTTTGACCTTATTTCTTAAGCCCCATAAAGGCTTGCTTGCTCACAAAACCACAGGCAGGCATTCTTCAGAAATTACAGAGTTGTTGAAAGCTCGGTGTTCGTGTGACCACCTTTCATTTGCTTCCTATAATTATCCAGGCAACAGGACAGGTATGAAAGCTTCCATTTCTTCATTTTCTAATTATTCATTGCAATGCTTCCATACCCCAAAAGCCCAGTGTGATTTAATAGCATGTCCCTCCAATTATGTGTTTAGATTCATCTGCACAAAAGCGAGCTCCATCATTATAGTCAAAAGTGCAGAGGGGGAAAGTATAGGCCTTTACAAATCTAAAGAAGAGATCCAGAGGCACACTTCTCTTTAATCTCTCAATAAATATATATATATTATTTTATTTTATTTTAAAAAAATCTTTCTCCATCCAAAAGAGTGACTGTGTACATTATTATTATTTCTTCTTTATTGTGGCAGATCTATAAATTCCAGCCTCCTTATCCACAGAACGAGATGAGAAACTGTCAAGGCGCTAAGTTTGGCTGGTGGAAAATTAATTTGGGTCACTCTGTAGTGGAGTCGCTATGGCAACGGCATGCAAAATGTAGCAAGCAGGCACTTCATCAATGTTAATATAACATTAGGCATTCTCCGCGAATTTTTAATCAATGTAAACTATAACGCAACCTTCATAGCTAAGCCCGAGTTGAAAAGTGAAGCTCTCAGCCTCTCCTTTGTCAAATCCCCAGGTAACATCATCATCATCTCCTCATTTTCCTCACACTATTATATTAAACCTTCATTTTTTTCCCCTATTACAGAATTATCTTATAAAGGAAAACTTCACATGTTTTGCAACTCGCATCAAAAGAGACTCCCCCCCCCACTGGCCCCAACCCCCAATTTTTCTTTCTTTCTTTTCTGGATGTAAATATAAAATAACAGATGGTGGTCCATGAACATGTTGAGTCCATCCAATGAAAACTGTTTCTTCTGGAAATTCCTTTGGAGGGAGTGGGGAATGGCTAAGCAAAAGAAATTTTGTGAAATTTTACTTCCGGTGAAACTTAGCACATTGCCTATGTGTGGACCCTCAACAAAAATAGTCATTTTTCTTGCTGAAATTCCTGTGTGTCTCTTGAAATCCCTGGCATGCTTTGCCCCCAAAGCACTATCCTGCATTGAATATGTAGTTTGGTTATGATGAGGAAGTTACAGAGGAAAAGTGAATTCTCACTAGGCTGGTCTGCCCAATGTGAGGCTTCTCCTATGAGAGCCTGCTTGCTTGCTTGAGGAAACAAAAGCAAAGCAATAAACTACACACACACACATCTGTACTGTATTGTATTGTACTGTATATATATATTATATATAGGATATATATTTGTACTGGAATTGATTTTAGATGTCTTAATTGTTTGATCCTATTTGTTTTTTGCCGCCCTGGGCTCCTTTGGGAGGAAAGGTGGGATATAAATTAAATTAAATTAAATTAAATTGATATACAAATCCTATTCCCCAATGTGGTTTAAAGTGCTTCCCAATGGAGAACACGGTTTCAGATTTAAGCCAGTGGGTATTTACATGCCCAAGTATCTGAGCATCCATACATCGCTTTGAAAACTATTCTTCCACAACCTAAATGTACAATGATGCTGATTCAGGTATTCTCAGAGATCCAGAAAATTGCAAAGACACCCAAATGCATTAAGGTGAGAACTTCTATAGAACTAGGTACACATTTTGTGGATTCCAAGCTTAGGTAAATTTTCAGGCTTACATTTTTCACTGATCATCCAACCACATAGGGGTGTATGTGTGTGTGTCTGTAAGAGAGAAAGAGAGATCTGGGATTACACCTACTGTTTACAAACCACATTGAAAAGGGTCAGTGAGAAACAGCTGGCAGCTGTTTGTGGCAGAAGGTATGATGTTAATTTCTTATATCTTCTTTACCTGCTAAGGAGGAACAATCTTGTGGACTCTCACACTGTGAGAATTCAGAGTCTGTCTTTCTGGTGACTCATCCTCTCCCTTGGATAAATCCTTGCAGCAGACACTGAACATGATTTCAATATTTTTTTTATTAAAAAAAAAATTAAGATGGCAGGCAGGCCTACTGCTAGCTCCCTTATCATGATCCCCACACGCAAGTTTTCAAGTTAAAAGAATTCCAGGCACATCAAGACTTAAGGAAGAGAAACCCACAAACACAAGCCATCTGCTTTCTGATTAATATGCTTCACTGCTATTATTATTGGTTCAAACTATTGTGAAGTTCAAGGAGTTATTCAAAAAGATAAGGTATGACTGTCCTCTACAGATAAAGAAGATGAAGGAAGCAGAAATCCATTGTGGGATTATATCCGCCAATGCTTTTGGCAGATTGGAAGAAATGCGGAAATAATATCCTTAATAATTCCTCTCTCTCAGGACCAGGCTGGGAAGATGGGGACTCAACCTATACTATGGGAGGTTGTGTTTTCTGGGTTGGGTGTCCCCAACGACAGTGGCTGCCTGAAGTGTAGCGAAGGTACTGCTCTGTTACTTGCATGAGTAGAGACAGCGAAACTCATAAATTTAGATCAGGGCTGGCCAGTTTAGAGGCTTCATACATAGGAGAAGTGAAGCCCAGACGTAGAGCAACTAGTTTGCAGGCAGAAGATTCCAAGCTCAATTTCTGGAATCCCCAGGTATGCCTAGAAAAGACCCCTGCAGGAAACCCTTGAAAGTCAGTGTAGGCAAAACAGACAGAGATGGACCAATGGTCTGACTCAGGATAAGACAGCTTCCAAGATAACTGTAAAGCAGGGACAGCGGACCTCTGGCCCTCCAGTTGTTGCCGAACTACAGCTCCCATCATCCATGGCCGTTGACCATGCTTGCTGGGACCAATGGGAACAGCAGTCCACCAACATCTAGAAAGCCAAAGGTTCTTCACCCCTACCATAAAGACTGTTTATCACTGGGGTCAATAATGCATGCTTTTTATTTCCTTCTGCATCTGACAAAGAGACTATTCTGAGGACTGAGTGCACACCTAACCCCAGACACAAGTTCCTGGGCCAAGCTCATCTATCCCATACATATTGGGTGGATGCAGGGTGTCAGGTGTGCATGTAGCAGCCAGGCCCTGTGACCAATAGGACTCTGCAGGACTTGGGCCTTCCTAAGTTTGTTCTGAAGAGGCAAGGCGCAGCCACACATGTTAGGCCGATTGGTAACTCACAGCACCTGGTGGCAAGAGCCGGGAAGGGATATAAGGTCAGCATTTTCCCTTCAGCTCTTTGCCACAGCAACACGTTCCCTGTCTTGCTGCATTTGACTCCTTGACTCCATACTTCTTGATCCTCAGACCCCTGACTTCATGACTCCTTGCTTCCTGACCCTCGGACCCTTGGCTTCTTGACTCCCAGCTCTCTGACCCTCGGACTCTTGGCTTTCTGACTCCTGGCTTCTGGACTCCGTTGCTGTTCCCACCCAGCCATCTTGCCCCCGGTCCCAATGTCCCCAGCTGGGACTTCGATCGCCCGTGAACTGGACCGTGACACAGGGACAGGAGACTGGAGAGGCAGTTCCATTGCACATGGATACATCCTTCTGCTGATGGAACAATCTGCCTAATGCTGAATTGAATACAGCTGACTGAAATAGATGGAGCTTGGTGAGCCATGGCTATTCATTTCAGTGAACAAAAACCAATAAATAAAAATTAAAAAATGAATAAACGTTAGCTGCATACAACACCCAGTCTTTATTCCACACCCATGCAGGAGCGTAGCGTGGGGGATGAGGTGGCCGTTACCCCGGGTGCAGTTTTTTTGCCCCATCATGAGCTGGTGCCTCTTTCTCAGTGCCCTCCAGCTGGAGGGCGGCTAGGAAGGATGCAACAGGCATGTGCCCTGGCCCCTGCAAGCAGCACTGGGCTGCCCATGCCTCTTGCATCCTTCTCAGCTGTCCCCCTACCTTAGAGGGCACCATGAGAAGGACACAGTAGCTCATGGAACCCTCCCTGCAAGCCCAGTGCCACACACAAAAGCAGCGCTGGGCTCGCAGGGGCCAGGGAGCACGCCTGCTTATGGCACCCTGCAAGCCCCACATATAGTTTTTGCCAGCCTTGCGAAGCGACACTGAGGTGCCGTGAGTGCATCCCACTTTGCAGCAGTGGGCAAGGGCAGTGCTGGATTTATGTACAGTGGTACCTCAGGTTAAGAACTTAATTCATTCTGGAGGTCTGTTCTTAACCTGAAACTGTTCTTAACCTGAAGTACCACTTTAGCCAATGGGGGCCTCCCGCTGCTGCAGCTGCGCCGCCACCATGTGATTTCTGTTCACATCCTGAAGCAAAGTACATATCTGGGTTAGCGGGATCTGTAACCTGAGGCATCTGTAACCAGAGGTACTACTGTATAAGCTAAACAAGCTATAGCTTCGGGCCCCACTCTCTTGGGGGCCCCCCAAAAAATATCAAAGAAAAAAACTGGGTGTACATTTCCAAAATATAAGCTAAAAAACAAATAAAATAAAGCCTACATACAGCAAAAGTGTTTTGTGTTGTGTAGGCTCCTATTTGTTATGTGCAAATGGCTTTAGATACCTATTAGGTCCATAAATTACCATATACCATTTATTCAACACACAAAAAACAGTGACAATTTGTTGTTGACAAAGGACAGCTAGGCATATAAAAGGCCCCTTTACCTTCAGTGGCTTAGGGCCTCATCAAACCTAAATCAAACCTGGGCAGGGGTCGCTCCAGCGTCGTGCCCCGCCCTATCCCCCTATGCGTGCTTTAGCACTTGCACCCATGACTTAACTTGTGACCTCAGAGACTTAGTTACAGAGCATGGCAGACAGAAGGTCAAGCTGACTCTATGGTTAGCTGTATGAGAGAGAGGCTCCCAACATACCCACCATTGTTCCTGACTACAGCCACTGCTGACACACAATAGCATGTGCCCCCATCCAAATTCCCCACCCACCGCTGCAGGGGGGGGGTATTGCTGACACCTTTCTTAAATTATGGAAAAGTTGGGACACTATAAATAACACATTGATTTCTTTAAGTATCCAAGATCAAATTTGTTTCATTTTTACAATGAAGGTGTTGACAGCAGGTTAAAGATTATCTAAAAATAAAAGGATAGCGCCTGTAGTAGAAGTTCGCATTGCGTTATTGACATGATCATATAAAAATATCTCAGCTGCAGAGACCTTAATTGCTTTTCTGTTCCTGAGAAACCAATTAATAAACACACCAGGGATTGGACTGGAGTAAATTTGAATTTTACATTTTAGAAATTATGCTGCAGATCCACAACTGGCTTCAAATACAGCTAGTAATATCTCGAATATCTGTGGAAAATATGTCCCCTGAAGATGGTACCAGGCTTTTTTTTTTTTTCTTCCTTACTGGCACAAAGATTACTCACACTTGTACAATAATACCTGCAGCTGATAAACATAATTTTATAGGGAGTAATCGCAGGTTAGCAGCATCACTGTAGAGGATCTTTGAGGGGGGGGGGAAATCAACGGCTTTGTTTAGCTAAGTATAAAAATATTTCCAGTGGGACGTGGGTGGCGCTGTGGGTAAAACCTCAGCGCCTAGGACTTGCCGATCGTATGGTCAGCGGTTCGAATCCCCATGACGGGGTGAGCTCCCGTTGTTCGGTCCCAGCTCCTGCCCACCTAGCAGTTCGAAAGCACCCTTAAGTGCAAGTAGATAAATAGGTACCACTGTATAGCGGGAAGGTAAACGGCGTTTCCGTGCGCTGCGCTGGCGCAGGCTCGCCAGAGCAGCTTCGTCACGCTGGCCACGTGACCCGGAAGTGTCTCCGGACAGCGCTGGCCCCTGGCCTCTTAAGCGAGATGGGTGCGCAACCCCAGAGTCGGACACCACTGGTCCGTACGGGCAGGGGTACCTTTACCTTTACCTTAAAAATATTTCCAGTGCATCCTCAGTTCTTCAATAAATATGTCCAGGTGTACTTGAAACTGAAAATTGCCCCAAGCAGACTGGGAGATGTCCTCCCTAGGTCATACATCAAAAGAATTTCCAAGAGGCCTAAGGAATTTTGCTGAGAGTAGCTAAACTCCTGTATTGTGACCCGAAGTTCTACCTAAAGTAGTCTTGGACCATGTTTGTCATGTGACTTCTTATCCATGGCTTTTTTCTATCTTTTTTGCAATTGCAGCCACACAGAGACTTCTAAAAAAAGGAAGAGAAAAACCCAAGAAAAACAAAAGCGAATTGGGACAACAACAAATAGGAAGGGTTTTCAGCCCTCACTTGGTGCTGTTTTTCCATAATTGCCCTTAGTTGCCCTTTGCTCCACAGCACATTTAGGGGCATATAGTGTGTTTGATGATGCCACATACATACATTATAGTGGACTTCATTGCCTTGTAAGAGGAGGGGTTGCTAGAGGGAGGCCTCCTCCATATCTTTGCTGCCCCCCTCCTCCATGTCTGAGGGACTGGTGAGAGGGAGGAGAAGGGGGC
Organism: Podarcis tiliguerta; assembly: GCF_965153285.1. Taxonomy (NCBI): domain Eukaryota; kingdom Metazoa; phylum Chordata; class Lepidosauria; order Squamata; family Lacertidae; genus Podarcis; species Podarcis tiliguerta. Next base: position 13,641,390 of record NC_139536.1, on the reverse strand, counting down.
AGAAAGAAATGAAGGCAGAAGAAAAAGGCTGAAATGGAGCTGTAGCGGAGCTGCTGCCCAATGCAGAAAGTTGAATTTGTTCGAGTAAAATGGGTGTAAGTTGTGACTCGACTGTACAAGTAGAGTTTGGATTTGGATTTGATATCCTGCTTTATCACTACCCAAAGGAGTCTCAAAGCGGCTAACAATCTCCTTTTCCTCCCCCACAACAAACACTCTGTGAGGTGAGTGGGGCTGAGAGACTTCAAAGAAGTGTGAGTAGCCCAAGGTCACCCAGCAGCTGCATGTGGAGGAGCGGGGAAGTGAACCCAGTTCACCAGATTATGAGTCCACCGCTCTTAACCACTACACCACACTGGCTCTCTGAGTACAAATATGCATCTGTGTTACTAATGATCAGGGTTCCCAACAGCTTGTTTTGTGACACATTTGGAAGTTAGAAACACATACTGATGTAGTGTAAGTGATCTGGCGATCTACCAGCAGATTATTCTGTCCACTCCTTACTATAAAGCATACATCATCCAGTCTTTTTCAAAAGGGGAGGCACAGTGATAAAGTTATTCCGTCCTGTTCAGCAAGCATACTTCTCACCATATAAAAATGGTACTCCATTTCCCATTGCACCATACATGTTGAATCTTGCAATATTGCCTTTAAATTAAGAGATACAGTGGGACCTCGGGTTACAGACGCTTCAGGTTACAGACTCTGCTAACCCAGAAAGCATGTTCTCCTTCAGGGAGAGCACGTGTTGCGGTGGGGTCTGCTGAGCCACCCCTCTGTTACCAGGCAGGGTCTCTAAAGATGGCTTGGGGCAGTGATTGGTTCACTGGGTTGCTGGGGTAAAAGTTATGTTGCAATTTTGGTGGGAGGGGTAAAAAGGTTTAAATACTCTGCACGCAGCCTTGTACTTTCTCTTTTGCTGCATGCAACGGATCACCCGCCCACCTGCCCTTGAGTAAGGGGTTGTTGCGTTGACCTTGCTATGCCTGTCATGGGGTCGTCTGCCTTTGAGCAGGGGCCTGGTAGGAATTTTTCCACCTGGCAAATTGGCTGGCTGGGTGGTTTTTGCCTACTGCGTAGCAAATCGTCACAACTTGTAAGGTTGTGGTTAGGCATTGGTTATAAATTGGTGGAGGAGGGGTCAGGATAGGCTGTGCCTGCCCCTCCATGGTTGCTGCGGAAAGGGAATTCCGTTAAAGGAATCCTGGGGCTTGCTATCTTTTCGTCCAATCCCTGGAATGGGACTAGGGCCGGCAAGCCTTCGGGGAGCAGGCGGATGAGAATTGAGGGTCTGTGTCTCAGCTCCAATGCCTCCCCGACTTGCTTTCCCCCGCACTGTCTTTCGGTGGTGCCCGGAAGTCAGTTCTGTCCCCAGGCGGGGGGACAGATAGTCTTAACCAATGCCTCAGCAACCACTCACGGTTTGTATTTGAATAAAGTTGTGGCCAAAATCATGCCAAAAATCTTAAACAAAAATTACGTGTCTGTTGTGAGTTATTTGGGGGGGTGGATTGGGGACCTCGACATGCAAATAGTACCTTGGGTTAAGAACTTTGCTTCAGGATGAGAACAGAAATCGCGGGGCGGCAGCGGGAGGCCCCATTAGCTAAAGTGGTACCTCAGGTTAAGAACAGTTTCAAGTTAAGAATGGACCTCCAGAACGAATTAAGTTCTTAACCTGAGCTACCACTGTATGGGATAATCACATGAATAATGAAATATGAGGGCTGCCTGAAGTTGATCATTTGCATAAGCCATCAGAATAGGGGTAACTGAAGTTAACATGTACAGACTTAGTGCTAGTTGCTTGTCTAGAATACAACCTAATCATGTGTAATTACTTGGCATGGATGAATTGCTTTGGATATGAAAAACACCAAAGAAGATTACATTTAGTGACAGCAGAGATTCTTCGACAGGAGACAATTTGTCCATTGCAACCAGGAAATGTGTCTTGATAGTTAACAGCCCTAAATGAAGTTACTGCTAAAAGCAATAAATATATCCCTCAAGCAACCAGACTGCCAGAATATTAGAAAGATTGGCGCAAATGTTTTTTAAAAGAGATTTATCTGAAAAAAGGTCGCTGCTGTAATACATTATAGATTTCTGCATGCAAAATTGATGTTTTGTTGGAGATAACTTTTTTTCTGTGCTACATTAATCCAAAACAGCTCAAAAGCCATACTTTTAATGTGCTGTGTTAATTCATGCCTGAATATATATTTGTGGGTCAGAGCTGCATTGGCATATGTGCTTGATGGCTTAGTTCAGGGATGGGCAACCTATGGTCCTCCAGATCTCAAATGCTGTTGGACTTCAATGCTCAACAGTCCCAGCCAAGGGGAAGATGCTTCCTGATGGTGCATCCTTTTGAGGATTGCAGTGGAATTTGTGGAGCCCTCCTTGAAAATATTGGGGCCCCCACAGCTCCCCATAGATGGTGCCAGTGAGAAGAGCTGTTTGACAGTGGAATGGACTCCCTTGGGAGGTGGTGGACTCTCCTTCATTGAAGGTTTTAAGGCAGAGGTAGAAGGGCCAGCTGCCTGCCATTGATACTTTAGTTTAGATCCATGCATTGAAGAGGGTTGGATTAGATGACCCGTGGGGTCCCTCCCAGCTCTACAATTCTATTATTCAAACCAGCACCCAGGGTCTCACCCATTTCTCTAGGATTCATTATGAACATCACCCTGTTTTTTTTCCAAAACTCAAAAACTCTTTAACTCTTTGGAGTCTTCTATCTGCCCCAAAGCAAGCTGATGCTGTAAAGCTTCGTGGTAACATCTCTCCATTCAGGGAAGCAGTGGAGGATGCTAAACTGTGTGTGTGTGTGTGTGTGTGTGTGTGTGTGTGTGTGTGTAATGTACACACACACACACACACACACACAGTGCTCTATAATGCTATAAGAATGGTATGAACAGTGACGGACAGTGCTGAAAAGGTTTTCTGAGCCTATTTATGCCCAGAAGTAAAACAAATTAAATATAGACCACTGTAGTGTGCAGAAAAAATATATACAGTAGATTTGCTTTGGCTTTGAAAAGCTCTGCAGTTTGGATTTTTTGAAGGGGGGAAATAAACCTTAAAGCTCTCCCTCCAGTTATTTTCATATTATTATCATAAAAAACCCACAGTCAATTTTTGCTGGATACCTTTTTAAATCCCTGTTTCTATTATTATTATTATTATTATTATTATTATTATTATTATTATTATTATTATCTGACTATGATGCACATGCATAGCTCATATACTGAACTAGAGCCACTGTGATGTAGTGGATCAGACATGGCCAAGAAGCTCACTGGGTGATTTTTGGGCCAGTCACTGCCTCTCTCGGCTTAACCTACCTCACAGGGTTATTGTGGGATTCAGTGAGGAGGGAGAGAACCATTGAGCACCTTGGAGACAAAGGTGAGGATATAAATGCAATCAAATAATAATAATAATAATAATAATATTTTATTATTATTATTATTATTATTATTATTATTATTACTATTAATACCCCGCCCATCTGGCTGGGTTTCCCCAGCCACTCTGGGCGGCTTCCAAAAGAATATTAAAATACTGTGATACATCAAACATTAAAAGCTTCCCTAAACAGGGCTGCCTTCAGATGTCTTCTAAAAGTCTGGTAGTTGTTGTTCTCTTTGACATCTGGTGGGAGGGTGTTCCACAGGGAGGGCGCCACTACTGAGAAGGCCCTCTGCCTGGTTCCCTGTAACTTGGCTTCTCGCAGTGAGGGAACCGCCAGAAGGCCCTCGGTGCTGGACCTCAGTGTCCGGGTAGAACGATGGTGGTGGAGACGCTCCTTCAGATAACAACAACAACAACAACAACAACAAGCCTCTGTGGTCATGTGATGTCAAAGAATAACTCAAGTTCAGTATAGACTTACATTATAATTGTTTTGAATTTCAGGTTTAACTTCCTATACACACAGAGAGAGCCTTTTTCTTTTCAAAGTTCCCTGAAGAATTTGGTTCAGTGCCAAATGGGTCAGAACTAGCATTCGTTCTCTGTAGCCAATAGGAAGGTGCTATTCTGCTCCAAGGCAGGCAAGTCGCCTATCAGAACTGGGACGCAAAGGATGTATTCGACAAAGCGCAAACCAGAACAGAGATGAAGCAAATATCCTGGAGGCTTTCTCCTGTCTTAAGTGAGAGGCTAGGATTCTGCATAGTAATAAAACTACCGATGACTAATATATGACTGATTCAAAACTTGAATCTGTCTGGTCATAGGCAGAAGATTTATGCCGAACTGCTGTTGTTTGTTACATTCATTTTGCTTTAAATTGAGAGTTTCTGGCATGAGAGATCCTCTGGGAAATGTGTAGCCATATCCAGATTAACACAGTAAACTCGCAGCACAAACCCTGCTTTGCAATTTAGCATTATTGCAGACATAGCCAATTAACCGGAAGGTCCAGAGCAATCAAACTGTCTGAAATCTTTATGGCTGCTTTGGCCCAGTGTAGGTTTGCAGCCTCTAAATTCAGCAGGGCAGAGAAAGAGTGAAGAAAGACAGTCGGCTAAATTAAGAGCATATGCTAACTTTACGACAAAAGCTGTGGAACAGGGCCAGCCCTGCTATCAGACAAAATAAGGGATTGGCCAGAGTCGCACAAGGCCTATCTACAGCAATGCTTGCATCCAGCTTTATGGTATTAACCTCTGACAAATAATCCTACAGTTCTAAAGAATTATATATCCGTGGGATTGCTAAAGAGTGTTGAAATATCTATCCCTCCTCACAGAATTTTGGCTTCCAGGGCTCCCTCTTGGGAGTCAAGGAATGACTATTAACATGGTTTAAGCCCATAGTGTAGAGTGAGTGGAAAACTGAATTACTAGAGAAAGAGATGGCAGATCAAGGCGCTGGAGGGTGGTGCCAACCATCTATGGTCAACTCTTCTGTGAAGTTTGTTGTTAAGTCAAGAAGACAACTCTACACCTGTAACCTCTGCACCAAAATGTAGTCCGTGGAAATTAATTAGCCTGGAGAAGAGGAGGTTAAGGGGTGATATGATAGCCATGTTCAAATATATAAAAGAATGTCACATAGAGGAGGGAGAAAGGTTGTTTTCTGCTGCTCCAGAGAAGCGGACACGGAGCAATGGATCCAAACTACAAGAAAGAAGATTCCACCTAAACATTAGGAAGAACTTCCTGACAGTAAGAGCTGTTCGACAGTGGAATTTGCTGCCAAGGAGTGCGGTGGAGTCTCCTTCTTTGGAGGTCTTTAAGCAGAGGCTTGACAACCATATGTCAGGAGTGCTCTGATGGTGTTTCCTGCTTGGCAGGGGGTTGGACTCGATGGCCCTTGTGGTCTCTTCCAACTCTATGATTCTATGATTCTAATCAGCTCAGAATTCTTCTGTGCTTACCTAAATGTTGCTTGCTAATACGGGTGGGAGAAAAGTCTGTTTTATTCATATTTCTAAGCAAACTGATTGGGAAAGATCGAGGGCACAAGGAGAAGGGGACGACAGAGGACGAGATGGTTGGATAGTGTTCTCAAAGCTACCAGCATGAGTTTGACCAAACTGTGGGAGGCAGTGGAAGGCAGGAGTGCCTGGCGTGCTCTGGTCCATGGGGTCATGAAGAGTTGGACACGACTAAACGACTCAACAACAACAACAAAGCAAACTGACTCAATTCACATTTCCCAGGCTGATTACATGAGGTGAAATGTACTGTATTGGCCTTAATATAAGCCTCACTCCCCCGCTCCCCCAAATTCCTACCGTGAAAAGTTAAAGTGCAGCTTAAATTCGCGACCTTACAAATCTTGGCTTTTCCGATATCGCTGCTGAAACAGTCATATGGTAAAGCGGAACGGGTGTGAGTGCCTGCAGAATTTTAAGGGAGTGGCTTATATTCAGGTATTGTCTTTTTTTTTCTCAACCCCCCCCCCCTGAATTTTAAAGGTGCGGCTTATATTCAGGTGCGGCTTATATTCGGGCTAATACAGTAATTGCCCTTCGGATCTCGCACTTCTCTGAATTTTGCAATTCTGTTCTCAGCTCAAAAAAAATAAATACCAAAATGCATTTAGATCTGTATTTTAGGATAAAATGCATTTTAATATACATTTTAATGACATAGGGATGCCCCCACAGGTTAATATGGAAGAAGGATGAACTTCTTTACACTGTGCATAGTGGAATTTCATGCCGTAGGATGTAGTGATGGACTCTAACTTTTCTGAGATTTGACACTGACATTAATGATGGTCATTAACTTGGGTTCCTTGGTTTCAGTGGGTCTGCTCTGGGTACATCTTACTTGGATACAACCCCCAAATCCTTTGAGTAACAGTTGAAAGAGCTGCATATATTTATCTTGGAGAATAATAAAGGCGATATTTGATAGGAGTCTTCAAATATCTGAAGAGCTATCACAGAGAAGATGGAACAGTTGTTGTTGTTGTTGTTATTTTCTGATCCTGAGCCTAGAACAAATTGGTAGGAATTTTAGGGAAGGAGATTCTGCTAAGCGATAGGACAATACATGCCCATTTTTAATATAGCCTACAAAAGCGATGTCTTCAGTTCCAAAACATGATTTGCAGGCCTCGCATTCCATGTAAAAATGCAAGTGCACTTTAAGTGTAGCAGTTCAAATAACCTTGTCAGCTTGACTCTCCTAGTACTGTGCTGGCAAGCAATGCATCTTCCGCACAGCAATAGTGGAGTGCCAGTTCCACGGTTGCTAGGTAGCTGTGCAGCTTAAGGACCCTGAAGGGAAGACAAGTGCTGCAAATTAGTGGCATCCAATCAACAGTCAATCAGCATAAGGTCCATTACTTCTCATTACGCTATTTTACCATTACTTACTTTCCATTAGATCAGACAGGGAAGCTAGGAAGAGAATTGGCTGAAAGGGGCCAATTGAATTAGCGCGTTTTAGAGCCAATCCTATTCTCATCTTGTGTATAATTATGCAATCTAAATCGGAAATATGAACACAATTTGCAATTCATACTGGCAAGACATTTGTAACTTTATGCTGGCTGGGCAGGAATGTATTCTCAACACAAGTGGGTGAAGAGAGAAGATTGGTACTCTGTGTGAAGCAATAGTAATGCTCACTACGTGGAGCCATGGAGTTTTAGAATCTGTAGGGATATCGTATTTGCCAGCAGATCTGTTATGAGTGAGAGAGATGTGGGACTTTGGTACTGAGAGCTCCATAGCAAATACTTTAGGGAGGGCAACAGCTAATGTGAACAGTCTTCTTGCACGTAATGAAATATCATGCATTCATCCGCTTCACGAATGCCATGGAATGTTAACTTACATTTGGTAGACACGCCGCTTACTTGTTATACAGTATTTCTGCAACTGTAGATTGCTGTAGCGCCTCTGAGGCTCAGTCTAATACAAGGAAGTAATATTAACTAATGCTACCCACAGCTTTGCTTCTCCCCCCTTTCCCGAATTTATCTTCATGAAAAGCCATTGCATTTAGCCAAACGTAGTAGAAACATTCCATTATCCCACCCTACCCCTGCCCACAGGAGCTATAAGATTACAGCCAAAAAAACCCACACCTGCCCATCTCATTCTAAATTCACTCCCATGGAGGAGACAGTTCCATGCCTGCAAATAGATACAATGGTACCTTGGTTTAAGTACAGCTTAGTTTATGAACAACTTGGGTTAAGAACGCTGCAAACCCAGAAGTAGGTGTTTTGGTTTGTGAAATTTGCCTTGGAATAAGAACATGTTTTGCTTCCTTTTGCATGTGTTCCATTTGCAAATTGAGTCCCCCGCTGCTATGGGAAAGCACGCCTTGGTTTAAGAATGCTTTGGTTTAAGAACGGACTTCCGGAACGGATTAAGTTCGTAAACCAAGATACTACTGTAAATGCATGGCACTTCCTCTTCTGTTGAAGTGAATGGTAGGAGAACACTCATAGGAGAATGTTAGCCGCTTTGAGACTCCTTAGGGTAGTGATAAAGCGGGATATCAAATCCAAACTCTTCTTCTTCTTCCAAACTCTTCTTATATTGTCCAACGGGGCAGCATGTTATTTCTGTCATGCTGAATATTCCAAGCTTAGATTAGTTTAGCCAAACCCAATGCAGCTTAATCAATTCATCATCATCTTCAGTTCCCTTTTTGCCGAGAGTACAAATTTCCATTTGTGTTCCAGTTCTCATTTTCTCTTCGCGTTTTCACTCAGGAAAGAGAACCGGATGCCTTTATTAATCTCAAAACAACTGCATTATAAATAAGAGGCATTGCCTAAAAGAAGCCGAGAAGCCATACACAGGCTTCCGTGCATTTTAATATTATTCACAAGGAGGCAGAATTAAAGCAGTATAAATGACAGGCAATTTATCACCATATATCCATTTGTGTCACGAAGATGACAGTTCCGTTCTTACAGGAATAGGAATATATCAGGCCTTAACTACGTCTTTATATCTCCATTTATTGATAATCTCCTTCTAGAAATCAAGAGTAATTGTACTCTCTGCTCCCATGTTATTCTTAGCATAATTAACTTTGCACAGATCCCCATTTTCACTGCAGCATTAACTCAGACTAATAGAAAGCTGTTTGTAGACATGCTACTTGGAGAAACACACACACACACACACACACACACACACAGTTGAGAGAGATGGCATTCAATACAGCTTTCTTAGCATTCATCCCAGCCACATGGGGACCACAAGTGCCACAGGTGGGTGCTATTTCACATTTTCCTGATACAAAGCATCTCCTCCTAATTCTTCCTAACCACCAACCCATAACACCCTCTGCTGGCAGATTCATGGTGCAAGATGTATGTCAAAGTTGATAGAGTTGCCCAGATTCAGACACTTAAACAGGAAGGGATTGCCTCTGCATGGTAGAGAAGATCCACACCTCTCTCAACACATGCACATAATATAATGTGCGAGCAAAATGCACTTGAATTTTGTGCATCCAGTCCTCCAGGTGTGGAGTCTGCATCCCACCTTGCGTTAGATCATGGGTTGCCAACATAGAGCCTTCCAGATGTTGCTGGGCAACTATCATCCCCAGGCAAGAAGGAGGCTGGAGTTCAGCAACATCTGGGATAGCTCAGTTGTTAGAGCATGAGACTGTTAATCTCAGGGTTGTAGGTTCAAGTCATTGCATTGCAGGGAGTTGGACTAGATCATTATATCCCAAACTTGGGTCTCCAGCTGTTTTTGGACTACAACTCTCATCATCCCTAGTTAGCAGGACTACTGGTCAGGAATGATGGGATCTGTAATCCAAAAACCGCTGGAGACCCAAGATGAGGAAAGACTAGAATAGATGGTCCCTTCCAAATCTACAATTCTATTATATCTGGAGGTCAACATGTTGACTACCCCCTGGTTTAGATGCATGGAAGGGCTAAATATCCACTTCCCTACTTGCTGCTGAGCAAGTGTCTAAACAAGGCATATGATAACATGGGACGTTTTTGAAGAGCGGGGAGGAACCAGGAGACCTTCCAGAAAAATGTTCTGAACACCTGACTTTCATCACGTTCTGACTGTACTTCCCAAAGCTGCTGTATATTTTTCATTCTTAAGTCGTGTGCATGTGCGCTTCCTTCTTTGTCTTTTGAAAATGCATGCATTATCACAATTATTTTCCACCATTGGGGAGGACACAAGGGGAAGTGGGGGTGCCTATGTTAGTGTGGTGGTGTACCAGATTATGGGTTGCATCCAAATAAGTTTTAAGCAGAGTAGAGCCATTTAAATTAATGAACCTACATTAGCCAATGTTTATTATTTGCAGTGAGTCTACTCTTGATACAACCCTAAATATAATAAAAGGAAGGGTCAAGAAAGTGGAACCTTTGGGGAAATGTTTAAAGCCTACGATAAACAGCACATCTGAAAATCTACCTGTAAATAGTGACTACTATTTTAGGAGTTACCGGAGTCCACCCAATGCTTTTTCTGTTTCTTTTTGCAAAACAAAGTTCTTCTTTGCCATAATAAAATGCATTTTTCCCCTGAAAAAGAAACAACTATACATAATGTTTAAATTTAAACTGCTGGTTTATAGTCAGTAGCGTTTGTTTGTTTGTTTGTGTGTGTGTGTGTGTGTGCATGCGTGTGGTGTTGTTTTTTTTAAAAAGTCCTTTTCATTTTTAACTGCAAAAATAAAATAAAATGTCCATGTAAAATGTCTTAATCATTTCTATGCCTCATGAGATTCAAACAGTAAATGCCACATACAAATTTAGAACACTGCCAGCTCTTGTGCTGGTTCAATGGCTTGATCTTAATATAAACCATTCCTATGTTCCAATTTATGCCTACTGAGTCACCTTTAAAAAAATACCATACAATGTATTTAGTGCAAGGATGGTGCAAATGTGGCATGGAGTGGGTGGCTCCAAACTGCAATTTAAATAAGGACGCATATTCCTTATATTTCATCAGAAGCCTTACCTAAAACTTTTACGTGGATTGTCCTTTGGCGAAATCTTGTGAGAGTAATTTCACTAGTCTTGAGATTCCTAAGATGTTTTTGCCTCCAACTTTTTCGCTGAACTTGAATTTATTTCTCCCTTTGGAATAAGGATGAGCTGTTGGACTCTAACTCACTTCGGATCTAGCCATCATAGCCAATGGTTAAGGATGATGGGAGTTGCAGTCCAACAACACCTGGAGGGTTATAGCCTTGCCTACTCCTCCTTTAGATGAAACACTGAGGGGCATAACAGAGCCCTCAAGGAAGGACTTGTAACCTGTCCAGTGGAAAAGGGTTGTTGCAAAGAATCAAAGTTCCCTAATGAACACCAGTCTGCAACTGCCAAGGGTTCATGGCTTTCCCTTAATATCCTACAATAGGCACTTTAATATGGAGGTTTGGCAGGACTGGTGGATCAGCCCCAAGCTGTAAGTCTGTAAGTCTAGGGAGGCATCGTATAAATGTTTCAAATCACAAATGAATGAATAGCATTCCCATACTAACATTTCCTCCACAGTAAGCGTGTACAGCCCTGCACCCGAAATCCTACAATTAATCTTCACAGAAATGCTGCAGTGGAGATCTTTGCACTTACGTAGGCAGGGCTGCTGTGCTTTGAGGTCAGCGCCAATAAAAATGGCAAGCAGAAGTCCAGCAGGTGAATTTCTTCCCTGCATACAGAAGTGTGCATTGATTGGTGGGTGGGGGACTTAAGCTTCTGGATTTCTTCCCGTCCTGCGGCTGGGAAAGACACAAGAGCTTTGCCAGAAGAAAATGGAGGCAACCATAAAGGAGGTAGAAACAAAGCGTTTGGTTCTAATTATGCTTATGAAAACGATATTTGAGCAGAGCTAAACAGAGGCAGCATGAGGTTACACAGATTAGTGGATCCCATGGCTGAAGCATCCAGCCTTTCTTTCTACCATTCCCCCTGGCATTTGATGGATTTAATGTGAGCATGTATAATGCGCTGTCACTCTGAGCACTCACCAATTAATGTGAAGGTGCAGCTCTCCACTACAGAAGGGCAATTCTGTTTCCCTCAAATGGCCTCCCCCCCCTTCCTCCTCCCAATTTCCCCACCAATAAACATCATCAGGTTTGTTTCTCAACTGCAAACACTGATATACAGTAGCTTTGTAGCAAAAAGGGCACCTCAATGGTACACAAACTACGGTGGGTAGGAAACATTTGAGACTAAGTTACCACCAGGGCCGTCTTTACCCGGGGGTGCAAGGGGTACGGGGCACCCAGGCGCCAAATTCTGGGGTGCACCAGGCACTTGCCGCTGAAGCCACTTAAGCTCTTAACTATCTACCTGTTACGAAATAATAAATAATTTTGATCAAGCTACCACCATCATTTTATTTGTATTCCACCTTTCTGTAGTCAAACCCATGGTCAAGGGTTAAAACATGAAGAGATATGCATAATTACAAACATAACAAAAGTAGTAATAAACAATAAATAAAACACACCAGAAAGTGCACAACAATGACTCCAGATACACAGGTTACTGGAATTGAAATGACTATAAAGCAAACACACACAAAATGTTGACTATTGCTCAGTCCTTTGTTTTGTCCTTTTTTTCTTCTTTTTAGCTACAAGCTTGTCTGTCCTCTTGCTTTGCAAAATGCATTCTCTGAATTCTTCACCCAACATTTCCCCTACCGTCTAGGTCCATTTCCCAGCTAAGCAGAAAACTCACTTGCTGTTTGTATACATCGTTTGCTCTCTCCTTGACTAAAAGTTCAGCAGTTTAAAGATTTGAGAACAAGGTGGGATCAAGGAAAACAGACAGCCGATGCATTTTAGCCTCTTCACTATGAGGATCATCATCATCATTATTTTGGATTTTATTGCTTTCTGTTAAATCTGGCAAAATCCTAAGTGTTGTCTGATGACTTCGCTATTTGGCAAAGCTCCAGCTTCTGTTAGAGCTGTTGCAGATAATGAAAGATAACACATAGAACATAAACCTTCAAATCTGAACCAAAAAAAGAGGGTGTCTTGCATGTTTTCTCTCAGGAACAAGAAGTGGCAGAAAGCCTTCTGTCGCTTCCACCCACTGTGGTCTCATACATCTCTCTTGCAGCCCTCCCATCTTCCTTGGTTAAATATATTGGTGCACTAATAAGCCAAGGTAATGCAGCAAATATAATTATAGGGTCATATGCTGTAGCCAAGTGTTAGAGCAATCCCTAAGTGTTATTGTTCAATCCCGCTATGAGACAGCCATCAAGGGTTATCATGGTTAGACATTGGGTCTGGGGGTGGGGCGTAATCATCATGAACATCATCACCACTTTATTTGTGTGCCACATTTCCACACACAAAAAATGCTCAAAGCAGCTTACAAGAGTAATAATAATAATAATAATAATAATACCTTTATTGTCAATGTACAACCTGTGTACAATGAAATTAACCAAGCCTCCGCCCCCACAAACACTCAATCTCATTGTACTCTGTGTGCTTGTCACACAACACACCAACCCCGAAAATCAGTTGCACTATATTATTTTCCGTTCAGCAGCCTAACAGCCCACAGATAGAAACTGTTTTTTAGCCTGTTGGTATGACTGGTTATACTTCTATATCTCCTGCCCGATGGTAGAAGATTAAAGAGGTGCTGGCTGGGGTGTGAATCATCCCTGAGAATTTTTTCTCGCTCTCCTAAGGCAACAGTCCCTTACAATGTCATCTAGCGGGCTCAGGGGACAGCCAATGATATCATGAGCTGTATTCACCACCCTCTGTAAAGACTTTCTGTCTGTGGCTGTCAAGCCAACGTACCACACTGTGATACAATACGAGAGGACACTTTCTATTGTGGACCGGTAGAAGGAGGTCATCAATTGTTGTTTAACATTGTTGTTTCGCAAGAGCCTGAGAAAATGGAGTCTCTGTTGGGCCTTCCTAGCCACCTGAGTAATATTGTTTTTCCAAGTGAGGTCTTCACTTAGGTAAACTCCCAGGAATTTAAAGGAAGAGACTCTCTCCATACAACACCCCCCCCCCCGGTATACAACGGGGCTAGTTCCCCTCTTTTCCTCTGAAAGTCCAACACCATCTCCTTTGTCTTGCTGATATTTAGGTGCAAGTTATTCTCTAAACTCCATGTAGATACTTTTTGAAACTCCTCCCATACGCTGATTTATCTACACCTGTAATTAGACCCATTCAGTGGCGTAGTGTGGGGGGTGCAGGGGGGGCCGGTCGCACCGGGCGCAACATCGGGGGGGGGGGGCGCTCGCACTCGCAGCTCTCTGCCCCTACCTGGCTCACTCACTACCTCTCACTGCAGTGCTGGCTGTGTGAATCCGATCCGAGCTGCCGGTCGCCGCCCACTGTGGAGGGGGGGGGTGCCAGGCGTGCGATGCGGTGTGGAGAGAGAGCGAGGGACTATCTGGGGGAGGGACAGTGCAGCGGGGGGGGGCGCAAATTAATTGTCTTGCCCCGGGTGCTGACAACCCATGCTACGCCACTGGACCCATTATGGTAGTATCATCTACAAACTTGATAATTACAGTGGATAGATCAGATGAAATACTGTCATATGTATACAACAAGTGCAGGTAGGGACAGCACACATCCCTGTGGGGTGCCAGTGCTGAACTTCAGGGAGGTAGATGTAAAAGGCCCAATCCTCACTGTTTGTGTCAGATCCCTCAGAAAACCTTATTCCACATTAAATCCATACAGAGCCACACTATATCACAAAATCAGCCGTTGTAAGAATCAGAACAATAGCAATAATAAAACAGCAGCTTGCGGTAAACTTCAACACTATACATGTATAAACTTTGCACCTCCTGGAAGTAACAAAGATAACAAGGAAGTTTGCACATGTTCTCCTTGGTCCTAGATGTTGCAGCTGCCGCCGCCAGGTCAGCTACTACTTAGCTGAGGATCAAATCAGTCTGAACCAATGTCTAGACCTCCGCTTCCCCAAAGAACCACTACCTCATTTGCATCACCATTCAAGTATCACCTGCAGTAGTAGCTTTCCAGGCTCAAGAAGCCTATTCTTAACAAGACCCCTGGACCTATTGAAGTCAGGAGTTAGACACACTGGGGAATGGGGGCCATGGACGGTGCCTCGCCCTCGAGCGCTCCCAAACTTGGCACTGATATTGTCTTCACTGTTTTGGGGGTATCAGAATACAAGCCTAGGAAAATGTGAGACCTTGGAGATTCACTGCCAGCCAGATTAGACACTATTGAGCTAGATGGTTTGCAAAGGCCTTCGGCTATCTGCAGTAAAGTATATTACAAAATCCTTAAGCTAGATGAACCAATGTTCTGACGCTTATATAAGGCTATCATAGTTTGCCTTACAGAAATGTATGGTATCTAGAAATGGGTGGAGGCGTGCTGAAAAGGATACCAGCAGTACAACATTTAATAATGCCAAGCAAGGCGGAATTTCTTCTTGCAGACTTCCGTTCTCAAACCTTGGCAGGTGAAATCTGCTCAGGGAATTAATGGGACGCAGCGGTGTCTGCTGCTAGGTCAGTACAATCCCTGTTTCATCTTGGAAATGTCCCAAAGCTATTCCTCATCTGAACAGCTGTTTCAGGGAAATGAGCAGTTGGATGTAATCCAAGCCTAGATAGGCAGGTGTCCATATTACAAAAGTAAAATGGTGGGGGGGGGGCTGGTCCCCTTTTTTGCAATGCTTGTAGGGTTGCCAAGCATGTGAGACATATAGACCTGCCACCCAGGACTTTGTCTGAACGGTGCTAGTTCCAGAGCCTGAAAGTTAGGCTTCATGCTGGTAGCACTTCAGTGAAAGTAGAGCAAGAAAGGGCATTTTGGAGTGAGAACACAAATCTTCTATGGCTAAGAGGTGTTACAGAAAACATTTTCACAGTTCAAGTGCCATTAAAAGTCCTCCCTTCAGGGCATTCCTGTTCACTGTTTCTCAGCATGGAACCAAGTTGTTTGGTTTTGCCCTCCCTGCACTTCCAAACCTGCCAGCCTCAAGGGGCTTGAGTTAAATCCCAAACTGGCAGATTGATGTTCCTTTGTCAATAGAACAGCCTCTAAGTTCATTGACTTGCAATCAGGTGTGAAAGTGCTAATGGCTCCTTCCCTGCAGCTTGGAAGCTTTCTCCACTTTCAAGAGTTTTGCTTTTGTGTGCTCTAAAACAAATAAATGGACAGAACATGCAAAATCCCTCCAAGCAGTTCTGTGGATGAATTTGGGAATTTCACCAAGGACACAGGCATAGAGGCACTGTGTTGTAGTGGACAAGTTTTAGTCCTGCAATGTTTATTCTTGGATTATTATTATTATTATTATTATTATTATTATTGCTAGGACTACCTACCTTCCCTTTATGGATCACATACAGTTTCGTGAATGTACAAAGCTTGAAAATCACAACTTAAGTTGTGCCCAATATGTGTTAAGTGATCATTGAGTGTGCATTCTTGCTCAATGCTAGACAGCATTTTAAAAAAGTAGAGACATCACCTTGCCAACAAAGGTCCGTATAGTAAAAGCTATGGTTTTCCCAGTAGTGATGTATGGAAGTGAGAGCTGGACCATAAAGAAGGCTGATCGCCGAGGAATTGATGCTTTTGAATTCTGGTGCTGGAGGAGACTCTTGAGAGTCCCATGGACTGCAAGAAGATCAAACCTATCCATTCTGAAGGAAATCAGCCCTGAGTGCTCAGTGGAAGGACAGATCGTGAAGCTGAGGCTCCAATACTTTGGCCACCTCATGAGAAGAGAAGACTCACTGGAAAAGACCCTGATGTTGGGAAAGATGGAGGGCACAAGGAGAAGGGGACGACAGAGGACGAGATGGTTAGACAGTGTTCTCGAAGCTACAAACATGAATCTGACCAAACTGCGGGTGGCAGTGGAAGACAGAAGTGCCTGGCGTGCTCTGGTCCATGGGGTCACGAAGAGTCGGACACAACTGAACGACTAAACAACAACAACAGCAGGATCAGATCAAAGCCCACCATGAAGCCTTCAAAAGCATAGACGACCTCATAGACCACCTTGAGTTGGCCAGTGATCTACCCCAGCCTACCTCAGCCTTACCCAGCCTGGTGCTCTCTAGATGTTTTTGGACTACATTTCTCATCATCCCTGACCATTGGTCATGCTGGCTGGGGCTGATGGCACTTGTAGTTGAAAACATATGGATGCCACTAGGCTGCGTAAGGGTGATCTAATGTTCTGAACTTGTACCACGTTGAAATTATTGCCCAACTATGGAGCTCACTGGATGACCTTGGGCGAGACATTCTCACTGTCGCTGCTTAACCTAACCCAAATAATAGTTGAGAAGATGATCTAGGATCATACCCTAAACAGCATCATAGCATTGGAAGGTACTTTGAAGATCTTTAGCCCAGCTTCAAACTAACTGGACAATACTTGGCGGGGGGTGGGGTGGGGAGAGAAGCATTGTGCTCCTTAAAGCATGTCCATACATGGTCTGTTTGGATCCAGCTGGATTATATAACTAGTGTGCTGGCTTAAATGATGAGTGCTAGTTTAATTGGGCTGTTGAACACATTGCCTTTTCTATATTAATTTCTTCACAATGGGTCAATCAAAGCATTTTCTTTTTCTTTAGACGTCAGTCATTTCCTGCTTTGAGTTTCTCCTTCCAAGATCTCACATTTTCAAGCACTGTCTGTCAGGCATCATGATCTTCACTTGCTTTATCTTTTTGTTTTCTCCCCCACTTTTAATGTGCAAGGCAATTATAGCCTTCTTTAAATAGAGCCGTATAATGAGAAAATGCTTCCCATAATTAAGAGGGGGGAAGGAATCAAGAACTTCCTGGTAAAATAAACTCCAGTTTCTACTCCTCGAGTGGGTGTTGCTTATGAATTCAGTAAAGAACACTGAAATTTGAGGAAATCTTGGAGACTCCAGCATGATATATATGTCTCCATTTCCAAAGTAATGAGTTTTTTTGTCCTCCCTCTATCTGGCCAGTCTTTGGCAATAGAGCCAAACCCCCCTTTCTGTTTCCAATATACAAAGTAGTCACCAAAGACTCCAACCTACAAGCCCAGTAAAGCTAATATGGGTTGGAAAGTCATGGTCAGAGGACCAAGTAGGAGTTTTTAATGTCCAACTGAATAATCAGTTGGCAGGCTAAATGACCCTAATGGGTAAGATAGGGTCCATTAGGAGTCTAATGCCCAGCAATATCTCAAAAGGGCATTACAGCAGTGGGGAAAGAATTAAAAGGGCTATAGGATTTTGGACCAAGGAAGGAATGCCTTAGAATAGCGGAGCACCTGCAAAAATTCATGCTGCAGAGACCAGAGAACAAAGAAAATTGTATAAGCCTCATTCTGTCAACAAAATGCATGGAGGCAGGAAGTTCATGATTATGCCCAATGGTTCTACCCTAGACCTCCATATGTTTAAAGGTAAAGGGACCCCTGACCATTAGGTCCAGTTGTGACCGACTCTGGGGTTGCGGCGCTCATCTCACTTTACTGGCCGAGGGAGCCGGCGTACAGCTTCTGGGTCATGTGGCCAGCATGACTAAGCCGCTTCTGGCGAACCAGAGCAGTGCACGGAAACGCTGTTTACCTTCCCTCCTTCCCTCCCTATTTATCTACTTGTACTTTGACGTGCTTTTGAACTGCTAGGTTGGCAGGAGCAGGGACCGAGCAACGGGAGCTCACCCCGTCTCAGGGATTTGAACCGCTGACCTTCTGATCAGCAAGTCCTAGGCTCTGTGGTTTAACCCACAGTGCCACCCGGGTCCCCTTCCATATGTTTATGTGACTGCAAGTAACATGTTAGATATCCCATATTGTTGACTGAACAAGGATCATTGGTGAAATCAAATCTGTGGTCTAGAAATCTTTCATGCTGCAATAGCTATGTGAGCGTGCACACACACACATATTCAGGGATGTATCTGTCCAGATCCTGTCTTTGTTGTCTGGTCTGATCCTGTCTTTGTTGATTAGGCTGAAAGATATAATACCTTATGTAGAGATACCTTATGTAGAGATTATACCTCCAAGGGGCCATGCAATTTCTAAAGTGGGCAGGCAGCAGCAGTAGAATGCATGTCTTGCATGCCAAAGATCTCTAGTTCAATTTCCAACACCTCTGGTTAGGCGTGGGGGCAATTCCTGTCTGAAATCCTGCTACCAGCCAGTGTATGCAACACTGAACTAAATGGACCAATGGTAATATGGCAGCTTCCTCTGCACCTATATAAATACTAAAGACTTTTTTTTTATTGTCTGGACTCTTTGGAAACTCATGCCACAATAAAAAATGCTACTTTCCCTAGAAGGTTTGCACAACCCCACCCAAAGTTAAATGCATATCTTGGACCACAGATGCTAGACCAAAAGAGGTTCAATTCTCTTTTTTGTTATGTCTGTGGCTGCAAAAATAGAGCCTGCTAAGCACCTGGCTTCCCCAAATACATAGCAAAGGATGCAAAATTTGGCTCTTTAGGATCACACATTATACAGGCCTGTTAAAACAGACTCAGGCAACTAAATTGTGATTCTTATGAGTTGAATTACACAGCAGACCTGGCTTCCTAATACCATTAATAGCTTATTGCCACGATTGCTTCCTGTAGCTTTTGAATAAATGTGCACATTGAATTATGCTCAGATAGACATTTCAACTCTGATGTATGAGGGACCTGAAGGTTTTATTAATAATACAAAGCTATATATTACTAAAATATTGATGCTGTATTGTGGCATGAAAACTCTGCCTCTGCTTTGATCTCATCTTATTGGCATGCCTGTCTTCATGCCCAGCTATTATTGTGAACCTACAATGCTCCTTTAATATCATATAACACTTCTGCAATTTTACATCTGCACTGAACATTATTACCAAAAAGGAAAGGGGAAAAAATGAAGCAAGCTATATTAATTTAAGGTTGCTCGCTGCTTTGATTATATTAGCTTCACCCAGAAAGCCAGACATTCATGAACACTGGAGTGATTTTCTCAGTGCTTGCACTAAGTATTCACAGTTCAGTCTTAGCCAATCTTAGCCATGCCACTGCGAGGGACTCCCTATGCTAATGCTTGAATTTGTCTGAATTTACAAGGCTTTTGATCTCCAATGGTTACAAGTGCTTTACTGATGATGCTACCTGTGTTTTATTGTCATCATATTTCAGCGTGATTTTCTAAAATTGTTATTTCAATGTCCAACGAGGTTGATAGATGCTGTAATGTACAAAAGGTGTACAGCGGTACCTTGGTTCTCAAACACCTTGGTTCCCAAACACCAAAAACCCGGAAGTACGTGTTCCAGTTTTCAAACGTTTTTCGGAAGCCAAACGTCCAATGTGGCTGTCGCCTATTTTTTTTCCGGGGCGCCTGCACCTATCAGAAGCCACGCCTTGGTTTTCGAACATTTCGGAAGGCAAACGGACTTCCAGAACAGATTAAGTTCAAGAACCAAGGTACCACTGTCTTTGGCACTTTTCTTTTTGCTATTTATTTTGCTATTTTGTTTTTGAGGCATTTTCGGTTAATTTATTTTTGTGACTGTGTGTAACCCAGCTCAGCTGACTGACTGATTGTGTGACTGTGGAAATTAATGAAAGTCCCTCCTCCAAACAATGTCTATCATCAGAGCAAGCAAGATCTTTTTTTAAAAAAAAAAAAATTCATCATTTACAATACGGTCTTAATTATTTTATAGTACAGTACATTGATTTTTGTTTTCATTTTATGGATCAATGGTCTATTTAGAGAGTAAAATGCATGTAAAATTGCTGTTTTAGGGGTTGTTTTTAAAAGTCTGGAATGGGTTGCTCCATTTTGCATTACTTTCTATGGGAAAGTGTGCCTTGGTTTTGGAACACTTTGGTTTTGGAAAGCTTTGGTTTTAGAACGGACTTCTGGAATGGATTAAATTTGAGAACCAAGGTACCACTGTATAGGAAAGCAGAATGCAAATAAACTGGTATTTAATAATATTAATAATAATAGTCAAGAAATGGAAGCGGGACCTCAAAGGGCACAAGCCCCCTGCTTTTGCATCTATATTTTCCTAATGTGCCAAAGCTCATTTTCAGAACATAAACCCTACCATTCAAAGTGCTTGTGGGAACAAATCACCCAGAGAGTGTACCATTAGAGTTATTTGCCCAAGACAATTGCAGAGAGGAAATATATATTCTATGAGTTTCAGGCACTCTCATGTAGACCCTCGGTAATCAAAGGCAATTTGCTTCCAACTATTCATATTTACAATAAAACAAAAGGCATTTCAAAATGACAGTGTAACTCAAGGGGCACAACTACTATGAAATTAATCAGATCCCCTGGGCTCCTTGGGCACTCAACTGCTTCTTCTGCTTCACAACCATTAACCATATTTCTTACTGTTTATGATCCAGCTGAGACCTACTTCATGAACAGCTTTGGTGGACGGCTAATCTATGCCCGCAACAAATGCAGTTCTTTGGCTGGCTTTTAGAAAGCACATGTATAGCAGTGGAGGGGCATTTTCACACAGGACGACTTCTTATGTTGATAGAATAATTAGGGACCATTTACAGCTGGACCAAAGATACACCAAAAAAAACAAAAAACCATCAATAATACAGTGGTACCTCAGGTTAAGAACTTAAATCGTTCTGGAGGTCCGTTCTTAAACTGAAACTGTTCTTAACCTGAGGTACCACTTTAGCTAATGGGGCCTCCTGCTGCCGCTGCACCATTTCTGTTCTCATCCTGAAGCAAAGTTCTTAACCTGAGGTACTATTCCTGGGTTAGCAGAGTCTGTAACCTGAAGCGTCTGTAACCTGAAGCATCTGTAACCCGAGGTACCACTGTAATCACAGTCTGAATGTGAAGCCCTCTTTTGATTTTGACCGACAACAAGAAGGGAAGGGAGCAACAAATGGGAATAAGCTGATCCAATAAGCAATAGGTTCCAAATGACAGTGCAGAGACATTGTGCTAGATGCACGGAGGAATGCTAGTGATGCTTGCTGGAGCCACGGGGAAGGGTTAATTCTTTCAAAAAGTTTCCCTTGTACCCTTTGAAACCCTTTCATATACCCCTGGGGGTACACGTACCACACTTTGGGAAACACTGGTCTAGGAGGCTGGGCTGGGAGTTAGTTCAGTTAGAATTTGGGCATTCAATCTGTTTGAAAGGTTATGAGATTTGGCCGATTTGGAACAAATACTTGCATGGAACAAAGAGCTACAATTCCAGATTAGAAGACCGCAATGGTACAGTGTTTACTCTGCAGAACACTTTCAAACTACTGGTCAGGTATAGCATGTGTGTGTATAAGCACGCGTGCGTGCGCGCGCACACACACACACACACCACTGCATAAAAAATGGAAGCAAGCAATGCAGAGAGTTTTATATGCAGAGGAACAAAATGCATAACCTCCACTTTCATTCTGAAGTGGTCTAGTCCCACAACTGATACACCATTTGAGACTCTTGTGTGTCTCAAGATGTATCATTTGCAACCATTTTTCTCCTTGGTATGCTATAAATAAGCCCACATTCCATCTCCAAGGCCCACCCTCAAATTTCACCTACGCTTCAAAATAAATTGAAGCCTGTCCCTTTTATTTATTTACTTATGTTAATATACAGTGTTCGACACAGAAGCAATTAATAAAGGGTTCTTAACCAGAAGGCATACTGACTGTGGTGCAGAAATGGATTTGCTAGATTTATCTTCTAGGCCAAGGTTAAAAGGCTGAAATTACTGTTCACAAATCAAAGGGCTATGGAATAATGGCCTTTGTGAAATACAGTATACAGTGGTACCTTCATTTTCGAATGTCTCCGTTTGATGAACATTTCAGTTTCCAAACGCCGTAAATCTGGAAGTAAATGCTTCAGTTTCGAACATGCCTCGGAAGTCGAACATGCCACGTGGCTTCTGTATCGAGTTTTCTGTATTGAGGCTTCCGTACTGAGTTCTCGAAACACGGACAGAAAACTGAGGTACCACTGTATATGTATTCACACGTATTGTTATGGCACATTTAAAAATATGTGTTAACATTTCAACTGTGAGACAGCACAGAAAAAAATCACTGGTGATACACTCAATTTTCAATTTTAAGCGGACTTAACCAAAAAGAGTGGGGGCATATACTGAACCATAGGTTGGAAGTGAGCAGGTACCATGCTTTTACTGTGGACACAATTTGATTTTGTGGGTGTGATTTTGATATGTCTCCAGGGATCTTTAAATCTGACACACACATACACCAGATTTTAAGATCCCTGGAGACATATCATATATATATTATATATATATATTAACAATTAACATGTCCCTTCACCATTTCCCTCCATTTAATAGAAAAATTGCACAAATAAAAGTTATCCAATCTCGGGAGGAATTTTTATTTTTATTTTTTGCTAATTTGGTCTTCATAATGTTCTGCACCTGAATTTTATTAATCATATTCTGCGCCAGATTGGAACTTCTTGGGTAGGGAGGTTGATGCCAACTCCTGAAGGTGAATCGCCTGACCTGGGAAATGAATGTGCCCTGTCTCCAACAAACAGCTACTTTCAATTAAACAGAAGCGTTTTCCATTTCCTTGTTCCTTTAAAATTGGGTGGAGAGAGCAATTGCCCTCCAGCCGCTAAAGCTGTTGTAATTGGCACTTGGGAATTGAACCAAACGACCTTGGCAGCTAAGCACGGATCACACACAGAGTTTGGCAGTCATGCAGGATTGGTGCTTAGCCAAGGACGACATTTGATCATTAAAAAATAAAATTAAAAAAAAGGTATTGAAGATCTTGCATAGGTGCTAACAGGCTTCCAATCAATATTTCAGTATGGCCTCCATTGCATGGGGTACAGAAGGGGAGGGGCTAATTATTAAGTGTAGAGTGTAACGTAAATCAAATAATGGTACCAGACCTCTTACTCCCTTCTTCTCTAATATGCTTTCCTTGTTACTTTGAATTTCAAGCACCCTTCCCCACCCCCTATGCCATTTACTTGGGCTATCAGGAAGGCAATTACTGAGAGAAATCAATTTATTGCCATCAATTCTTGGGTGAAGGAGACGCCTTTAAAAATAAAAAAGTCAAATACTTAAATCTCAGTTGCATGGAATCTCTCTTCCCCCAACAGCTAGGAAATTAGACTTTGTGGGTGGTCTACGCTTGCCTGACACTTGGTGGCAAAGAATCATTATCTCTCCCCTTTCCTCTCCCTCCCCACCCAAGTAAGCTCCTCATATCAAATTGGCAAATTGGGTATTATTTTGCTGACCTTGGTGGCCCTTTTAATCACAGACGGGAGGCGGAGGCATTAACAAGGTTCCCAAAAAGGAAAGGAAACTAGAGGTGAGCCTTAATTAATATACTTCTTTTCAAAACATTTTCAATACTTCTTTTTTAAATAAATAAATAAATAAAACCTCAATTTCTTCAAATGATCTGAGTGGGTTTGGTTTGGTTTTTTCTATTCTTTTCTTTTGCTGTACCCTTTAAAAATAAGCGAACTGAACTCCTTTTTCTTACTATGCAATACAAACTGAAAGCATGCAATTCAACAACTTAACCACTAACCAAGGTGTGGGGGTTTTTTTTGGCGTTCCAGATGTTGCTAAACTACAGTTCACATCAACTCCAGCAAATCTGGCCAATGGTCAGGGATTTGCGAGTGGGGCAGTTTGACAACATCTGGAGGGCAGATGTTTCCCACACCCGCTCTAACCAAAGAAGGGATCTCGTTCTTCCGCTTAAACTCAGAAGCCCAGCCCTAAGAACTTGTGGCTAAATCTTTCGAGAACAAGCTAAGAATTATGAGTATTGCATGTGTTTGTTGCCAACAAAACTTAGGATCAGTGTGTGTGATGGACCACTTTTTACTGTATGAAAGTGTCCGTATACTAAGATCATCAGCTAAAGCCCTACTCTGGGTGACCTCACCATAGAAAGTGATGCTTATGTGAGCACCGCTGCATGCTAGGATCAAATGAAGGGCTTCATATCCTTGCAAGGAAGTGAATATAAGAACCACAGGGACACGGGTGGCACTGTGGTCTAAACCACTGAGCCTCTTGGCCTTGCCGATCAGAAGGTTGGCGGTTTGAATCCCTGCGACGGGATGAGCCCCCGTTGCTCTGTCCCAGCTCCTGCCAACCTAGCAGTTCAAAAGCATGCAAGTGAAAACAGATAAATAGGTTCCGCTGTGGCAGGAAGGTAAACGGCGTTTCTGTGCACTCCGGTTTCCGTCACGGTGTCCCGTTGCGCCAGAAGCGGTTTAGTCCTGCTGGCCACATGACCCGGAATGCTGTCTGTGGACAAATGCTGGCTCCTTCGGCCTGAAAGAGAGATGAGCGCCACAACCCCAGACTCGCCTTTGACTGGACTTAACCATCCAAGGGTCCTTTACCTTTTTTCTTTTACCTTTATAAGAACCACAATTTGCTCATGTTTGAGACTGAGCAAAGACAGTAGGCAAAGACAGCTCAGCCTACTTCTGTTCTGTGTCAGGTTCACACGCACTTAATCACAGTTCCAGTTCATCATATTTATTTATTCATTTTTGCATTTATTTATTTATTTATTATTTTAAAGAAAGAAAAATCAGCTTTAAGCTAATATGCATTTCATACATACAGTGGTACCTCGGGTTAAGTACTTAATTCGTTCCGGAGGTCCGTTCTTAACCTGAAACTGTTCTTAACCTGAAGCACCACTTTAGCTAATGGGGCCTCCCGCTGCCACCGCCACACAATTTCTGTTCTCATCCTGAAGTAAAGTTCTTAACCTGAGGTACTATTTCTGGGTTAGTGGAGTCTGTAACCTGAAGTGTATGTAACTTGAAGCATATGCAACCTGAGGTACCACTGTATTTTATACCAGGGCTGGAGAATCTGTCTCCTTTCATATATCTTGGAATACTAATGACATCAACATTCCCCACTGGCAACATTTGGAAAGCCACTTATCTTTTATATACGTGCCCCCTAAAATATCCATACTTGTATTTTTCTTAATGCAGATTCCCTTGAAATGAGCATTTTTGTACACATTTCCTGCATGAAAAATATGCATTTTTGTTCACCTTTCATGAACCAAAGCTGCAACGCAAAACTTGGAGAAATCATAAATGTGTAATTTGCTTGGCAGCTGCATTCAGATCCCCATTTTAATTCAAGGCCAGTAAATTAGGCTGATTCGCTTTAAAATATGGAGTAAACCAATTTCTCCTCTATGGTCAGCTTATAGTTTGAGAGTGTCTGCACCACATTTCTTTGCTAGAAACTGAAAATAGCATTAAAAATCAGTGGAAATTGGGATATTTCCCCTGAAATTTTTCATTTCGGCTGGAAGGCTTATTGCAGACAAAATTTCAAGCTGAAAAACTTCATCTGCCCTTAATCAGCAGCAGGAAGGCAAAAAAAAACCAAAAAAACAAACAAACCAGCAAGAGCGTTTCACACGAGGAGATTAATAATGCTGTACTTTTGGAATGTGATAAAGCAGATGGAATGATATTCTGCAAAAATGGCATTTGGAGGTTTTACACCACAGGCAAATCAGTTAATAACACTCTGAGCAGCAGAAGGATCAGAGAAGGAGCATTTTTCATCCAGCCTAGTGTCTAGTAAACAACTGCTTTCCATGGTTCACGAGTTCCATTTTTGTAGATGTTCTGCTTTTGCAAAAGTCAATTTGCCTGAAAAATACAGCACAATGAGTCAGCTCAAGGTGTTTGCAATACCTCTTCCTCTGAGGGCTGCACGTCAAAGATTTATAGCGGGTTATGAAAAACACTGCTGAACTGACAATGCACTTCATGCAAGGGAGTGGCTCTCAAGTCTAGCAAAAATTAGATCATTATTAACTCAGATGTACTTCCAGAAAAACATGTACACGTTTACTACAGGTAGTAAAATTGGCGGGGGTGTCTAAATCATGTGCACAGAGTTGCTTGGAGAAGCAGGAATTTTTATGGACAGGAAGCTTATAAGATTTAAAGCGTAAGAGGATAATAGAGCTACTCTTACATCAGAAAGAGCTGTGCAGTTAAGGGAGAGAAGGGGCTCGGTTTGCTTCCTCCTTCCACAATAATGGAGTCTGAGTGCAATGACAGACAGAGGATCAGTCTTCTGGGAGAGGGCCAGGACATAGGAGCTTTTCGAAATCTTAAGATCATAAAACTTTATACAAGTATATCTGTCCACATTTAGAATAAATAGCATCCCAAGTTCTACCTGCTCCATCTGAAGGAAAGGAAAAGGAAGGAAGGAAGGAAGGAAGGAAGGAGGGAGGGAAGGAAGGAAAGGAAGGGTGAGATGCTATTGAGGGCACATAAAGGGAAAACTATGTGATAGGTGGTTGGAGTATTTCCCCACCACCACCAGCACAGGGCAAAAAATATAACGAACCTGGGATATTTTTATTAATTATTATCATTATTTATACCCCGCCCATTGGGCTGGATTTCCCTAGCCACTCTGGGCGACTCCCAACAGAATATTAAAAACACAATAAAATATCAAACATTAAAAACTTCCCTAAACAGGGCTGCCTTCAGATGTCTTCTCAAAGTCAGGTAGTTGTTTATTTCCTTGACATCTGATGGGAGGGCGTTCCACAGGGCGGGCGCCACTACCGAGAAGGCCCTCTGCCTGGTTCCCTGTAACCTCACGTCTCACAGGGAGGGAACTGCTAGAAGGATCTCAGTGTCCAGGCTGAACAATGAGGGTGGAGATGCTCCTTCGGGTATACTGGGCTGAGGCCATTTAGGGCTTTAAAGGTCAGCACCAACACTTTGAATTGTGCTCGGAATTGTACTGGGAGTCAATGTAGGTCTTTAGGTCTGGCGTTATATGGTCTTGGCGGCCACTCCTAGTCAACACAGCGGCAACCCTAAAGTGGTAGACTTTATTTTTCCCTAGGAGTGAATGGCAACTCATATGACAGAAAGTAAAGGGGTGCACTTAAGGCACATACTGTGGGGAGGGGAGGTAAGTATTGTTCAATGTTTCAGGGAATCTCCGCTTTAATATTTGCGGGTGTTGAAATATGCTTAGGCTTAAGACACAGTAAAGGTCACATGAAGAGTCAAATGCTTCATCTCTGCTTGCAACCAGCTCTCGATATTCCGGTGGAACCGCAGAAGCAATAGCTGAGAGCAACATCTCCCGCAATCCATCTGTAGCTTCAACCTCTTAAACATTTATAGTGACCTCCAATACGTTTCCTTGGGGATGTGATAGACAACAATCCCATGACTGCAATCATGGAGCAGGAATTCTAACACTCTGCTGGTTACCAAAATCTCAAGCTGCAGTTCTATTCATCTGGAATTTGGTTAGGAATGGAGGGACAGAATGACTTGTAAAATGATTTATTTGCACTGAGTTAGTCTGTCGGTCCATCTGGTTCAGTATCGTCTACACTGACTGGCAGCTGCTTTCCAGGATTTTAGACGATGTCTTTCCTGGAGATACTGGAGATACTGGAGACTGCACCTGGGACCATCTTCATGTGAGGCACAGATACTCCAATACACAGCTCCAGCAACTTCAAGGAGCAGCAAGATAGACCATGTTCCTTGAAGTTGCCAGCAAGTTTCATGTACCTTTGAAAAATGAACCTGGAGTTCGAGCTCTAGAGAAGCAGCCAAGAAATTTAGAAAAAAGTAAATAAGATTTTCTTCTTCTTCACATACCTAGCATGTATGGTCTTAATGTGAACAAAAAATGACCAGGTGGTACTTCTATTATGGGATGCATGTTTAGAAATATGTCAGATGAGTTGCAAAATCAATAAAGGTAAGAAAGAAGAAAATATTCGTCTTTCTACCCCAGCTGGTAGTCAATATATAATATACAAAGTATACACATGTTCCGTGAGCTTATAGGGGAGCTCAGAAATGCTTATTGCCCATGGTCAGACATTTACTATTGCTTATTGCCCATGGCCAGACATTTATGTGCAGGTTTCCACAAATTATCCAAAATCTAAGTTTCTGGTGTGATGAAATAAGCTTAACTAAAGGTGTGGTGTTATGACAACTTAAGCCTGAGATCTCTGACCAAATCAATTTGTAGACTGCAATGTAGGTGCTCACTTCTTCCTCATTCTCATTACTGCAATGAGTATCCAATAAACAGTAATAGCTTAGTGGATTTAACTCATAAATAACCATCTAGATTATCCTCCTCACATTAGTGCACCAATTGGATTGTCCGGATCGTACAAGATTAGATAAAGGATATATATATCATATCAACCATCTGGCACTGCACTTAATATCTGATGGCAGGACACCTGAACACACTACACTTAATACATTCTATAGCCTTGTCAACACCAGCGGCACTCATTTCTATCCTTTCTAGTTGTTATTGGTTTTCTTCACAGTCTTCCTAAATCAACTTTCGGATCAATGGGCTGTGACGAAAACAGATAGTTTACAATTTGCAAAAGCACTGCAACTTCTGCTCTTTGCAAGGTTTCATATATAAAGCAAAGCAGAATGAGCAGTCCATGGGCATGTGTGAACTATTCTTTTTGATAGTTAATATTATAGGAGAGTGGACATCTGTTCATGCAGTAGGAATTCTGCTTCTTCTTGTCCCCCTCAAACAAGCCAATATTGATGGTTTCCCTCTATAAATTCAGGTTTACCTGTAATGGGATAATCCAATAAATTTTGAGGAATCAGGTTCCGAACTGCTTTACTCAGGGTTGCAGACAACTTGTTTTAGTGTTTTGGAGTGTGTGGTTGAATTGTCACTTTCTGCTATTCACCTTTCTGTGCTCACTACTTCCTCAGTGTTTTCATTTAATTTCTGGCAGTGCTTGTAGCTATTTATGGTGCAGTCTTGAATGGAGGATCTCCCACCCACCCGCCCACCCGATTTTTATCCCTCAGATTTGCACCTAACCAGAAAACTGCACCAGCAAGCCACATTAAAAATCCCTACCCCAGATATACAGTACAGCCACCTGAAAATTGTGTGCTGAGAATTGACAACTGCTATGCTTGTTTTTCAGCTATGCTTGTTTCCGAAGCATGCCCCTGAACAGAGGAATGTTTCTTTTGACTCCTTCGATTTGCACAAAACCAGAAATCTGTGCAGGCAAATTCACAATTGCCTGACTGAGTGCTTTTGTGCACTTCCTGAGTTATTAAAAGAAGATGAAGAAACCCAAGCCAATGTGCTATCTGCATACATGCCCTGCCAGTATGTATTTAATTTCCATACTCTCCTTCATTCAAGGATTACACAGCTATTTACAATATAACTGGTATAATAGAATCAGTAATTTATAAAGTGGGGCAAGCAGAAAAGGAATGCCTATTGGTATACATAGTAAAGATAAAGGTAAAGGTACCCCTGCCCGTATGGGCCAGTCGTGTCCGACTCTAGGGTTGTGCGCTCATCTCACTTAAAAGGCCGGGGGCCAGCGCTGTCCGCAGATACTTCCAGGTCACGTGGCCAGCGTGACGAAGCTGCTCTGGCGAGCCAGCACCAGTGCAGCACACGGAAACGCCGTTTACCTTCCCACTATAAAGCGGAACCTATTTATCTACTTGCATCTACTTGCACAGTGCTTTCAAACTGCTACGTGGGCAGGAATTGGTATACATACCCTCCAACATTTCTCCAATGAACATAAAGGGCCCCCTGACCGTTAAGTCCAGTCACGGATGACTCTGGGATTGTGGCGCTCATCTCGCTTTACGGACCAAGGCAGCCGGCGTTTGTCCGTAGACACCTACTGGGTCATGTGGCCAGCATGACTAAGCCGCTTCTGGCGAAATGGAGCAGAGCACGCAAAAGCCATTTACCTTCCCACCGGAGCAGTACCTATCTATCTACTTGCACTTGACGTGCTTTCAAACTGCTAGGTTGGCAGGAGCTCGGACAAAGCAACAGGAGCTCACCCTATCATGCAGATTCGAAAGCCAACCTTCTGATTGGCAAGCCCTAGGCTCTGTGGTTTAGACCACAGCGCAACATAGGGACATCCTATTCCATTATCATTATTATTATTATTATTAATTATTATTATTATCCCACCCATATGACTGGGGTGCCCTGCCACTCTAAATGGCTTTTAATATATATAAAAACATGAAACATTAAAAAAAACCCTTCCCTATACAGGGCTGCTTTCGGATGCCTTCTAAAGGTTATATAGTTACTTATTTCCTTGGCTCGAGAGTCGCATAACTCCATACCCTCCAACATCTCTCCAACGAAAATAGGGATGTCCTAAGGAAAGACAACAGAAACTCTTGAAAGTCCCATGGGCTGCAAGAAGATCAAACCTCTCCATTCTTAAGCAAATCAGCCCTGAATGCTCACTGGAAGGAGAGATCCTGAAGCTGAGGCTCCAATACTTTGGCCACCTCATGAGAAGAGAAGACTCCCTGGAAAAGACCCTCTTGTTGGGAAAGATAGAAGACACAGGGAGAAGGGGACAACAGAGGATGAGATGGTTGGATAGTGTTCTCAAAGCTACCAGCATGAGTTTGACCAAACTGCGGGAGGCAGTGGAAGACAGGAGTGCCTGGCGTGCTCTGGTCCATGGGGTCACGAAGAGTCGGACACGACTAAATGACTAAACAACAACAAAGGAAAGACTGGATATTTTGGGATGAGAAATGAGAAACTGGGATGGCTTCTGTAAATCTGGACTGTCCCTGGAAAATAGGGACACTTGGAGGGTTTGGCATGAAAGACCTACGGTAAGTTGTTCCTCATATAAAAATTCAAATATGTGCAAGTGTGGACTCCTCAGGTCTAATTCAAATAGATTAACTGCTAAATAATGCTCAAGTTTGGATAGGCCCCTATTCTTCATGAGGGAATCATACAAATTAAGTATGACTGTGTGGTGATAATGGTTGCAGATTGTTTGAAACAGCAGGAAACGAGGGAGATAACTTGCTAAATAGGTGTATTCAGTTAGTCATTAATAGTTAGCAGCTATAACAGACAAAGCTTATCCTAGGACACTTTACATATGCAAGGAAAGTCAGTGGTGCGTGTTTATCGCTGGTGAAATGTTACTCGAACCCGTTAGCACCTCTGAAGTATAATAGTGCTTTCACTTACAACAATGATTAAAAATTGAATTAACGTGACTTTTTTCTCTCTCCTTCTAACACCTGAAAGGCTTAGCAGTTTCCTTCTTCATAAAGAATTCTAAAGATGAGGGCAGCACTTAACATCTTGATTAAAAGTGATTTTAAGCGATAAGATAGAAACATTATCTTCAGTTCAAGAGGGGGCAAAGTAGCGATTCACTGTCTAGGATTTATTGTTTCCACACATCCACGAACAGGAATATTTCGTTCCACTTAACACTTTTTGAAAACTAGAAGCACGAAGTCTGTCTGAATCAGAGTATTCAACAACCACTGCTTGATCTCCCTTATTAGACATCTTTTTCTTCTAATGTCTGCAGATGATCAGAATGTTGTTCTGTGCTTTAGGGCGGGGGGGAGTATATTTAATGTGGTTAGCCCCTCAGAGGAGGTAACATTTATAATCCACATTTCTAGGGGGGAAAGCATGTGATGCAAAATTGGGGGGAGGCGTGCTTTAATATGCCCCTCCAAAAGCAAACAACAACAAAACACCCCATGCTCAAGGCAACAGAGGGAATATTCCTTCCTCTGTGCTTTTTCTACATAGGCAGTTTGTTTGTTCATTTGTTTGTTTGATGGGGAGCTATTTTCTGGGATGTATCTGCTGATACAATGCTGCTAGGGAGGTTTCGGTCCCCGCTGTTGTATTTTTGTTGGAAAGGTCTTGATCACTGTTGTTGCCCGCCATTTCACACTGTGTCCTGTTGCAAATTGTGCTGTTGTTTTAAACCTTTTGTTATAGTTTTATAAATCATTGCTACCCAACCCTGGGATCACAAAAGTGATGAGGGGTTGAATATAGATTTGCACAATAAATAAACGTTAACAGTCCCAGGAGGAATACTGAGACATGATTTTCTCAATATGGAATCCAGCACAGAATTTTCAGAAATAAACTAACTATCCAAACAGGCAAATAAAACGGGAGCCACCAGCAAAGACCTATTAATGGAAGATTCCTTCCAGTACGTAGAATGACACCCCAAGCCTACAATGACCGAATCTCATGCTCAAAGAAATAAAGGATCACATC
The DNA here is from genome assembly GCF_965153285.1 of Podarcis tiliguerta. Classification (NCBI taxonomy): domain Eukaryota; kingdom Metazoa; phylum Chordata; class Lepidosauria; order Squamata; family Lacertidae; genus Podarcis; species Podarcis tiliguerta. Next base: position 13,608,762 of record NC_139536.1, on the reverse strand, counting down.
CAGCTATGACCAGGAGCCTGTCATTTGGAGACAATGCAGAATTCGGCCTTCTCCTTAATAGCATCCACCCCGAGCAACCACTCCTGCCTTGGGCAATTTGAAAGACAGAATCAGCAATGGCTTTTAAATGCTCCTCAAAAATTTAAAATCTACCCAAGGTTTCGTGGCCTCTGACTCTTAATTTTTAAATTTGTTTTGTACGCTGCTCAGTTTTATCTGTGATATATTGTTTTGTTCTGTTTTTACTTATTTTAAAGGATATGTTACTCTTTTTGTTGCTTTTCTGTAAACTGATTAGATATTTTTATATTAAGCGGTAAAAAATGTTTATAATTTAAAAAATAAGTCATGAGAACAGTCGATCCACTGAAATCAGTGAACGTATATCTATTGGTTTCAAAGGGCTAACCCATTGTTTTCCACACAGAGCTCAATCTAGCTGTGTTCTACTTTTATTTAATACACAGTTTCCACTAGGGATGCACATTCTCTTAACCCAAAGTGCAATATGAAAGTGACACATTAATATTTCTTAATTCAGGTTTCTTAAATGTGAATTTAAATTCATCTGAATTAACTAATTAACTCATTTAACTGAATTAACCAAGTTAAAAACTTATTCTTTTTTTATTTCTTTTTTGTATTTATTTTAATTTGGAATTATTTTTGCTTGAATTTCATTGTTTGAAATATTATAAGCAGACTAATTAAACCATTGAAACTTTGACCCAGAAGCTCAGTTCAGATAAATTCAAATGGCATTATTATTATTATTTTCTCTCGGCGCCCTTTTGCCCAATCTTTTTGAAACTTAGAAAATGTGATGCTCTTGTGGAACATCCATTAAATTGCAACACGAACAAATGTCTTGCTGTGTGGGTGTGGAATACCAGAAATACAGGTGGAAAATTCAGTTTCATTTGTCATTGAATGTAATGTGAAGTTTTATCCAGGGCCGTCTTAAGCATATCCGGCGCTGTGGTGCAAAGCTCCCTCTGGCGTCCTGCCCCCCCCATTTCCCAGAGTTGTTTAGGGAGGACAGCGCTGCCGGCGGGGCTGGAGGAAGTGGGCAGCGGCTGGAGGGTGGCTCCTCCGGCGGGGAAGAGGCAGAAGCTGGACGTGCTGCCTCCCGGCTCAGCTGGCCGCTTTGTGCCATAGTGGCTGCAGCAGACGGAGGCTCCAGATGAAGCGCTGCTTTGGCGCGGCATGGCGGAGGCGGGCGAGGGCGGTGAGCTGACGCCGGAAGGCGCCACGTCCAGCCTCCACCTCTTCCCTGGCACCCTCCAGAACTTTGCCCCCAGGCATCCTGCACCACTAGCCTCTATGGGTAAGACGGCCCTGGTTTTATCACACCCATTTTAATTACTTTTCAGTGGAGACGCTGTTACCAATCTTCCTTATATTTGGAAGGTATGGTGCCCCTAGTGTCTAAAACGCATATCATTTACATTTGAAATGCCAACATTATAGAAGGCAGGGTAGGTCTCCTGCTGGAAAAAAACCTCCACTGATTTCCGGGGGGGGGGGGGTCCTAAAAAGGAATGAATCACTTCCAAACTAACTAAATATGAATGAAATAATTAAGGAAGATGTGGGGAGAATATGCAACTGAAAGGAAATTATGTTTACCCTCCTCCAGGGTTGTAGCCATTATGACTGTATGAATGCTACTGGGATGCAGGGTTGATAAATGTGGTGGAACTGGTCACACCTTTAAGGTAACATGTAGGTTTTCCCTTTACAGCATTCTATATTGCTTCTGCTGCTGCTACTACTACTACAATTATATGCTGCTTACTTGCCAAAATGGTTTCTAAGCAGTTTAGGAGCTGCAATTATAAGCACAGTGAGTTGGCAGAGAGCTTCCTGGAGCACAGTGAGGCTTATTTCTGAGTAAATGCGCATTGATGACACTGATGGAACCCATACGAAATCGGTCCAATGGCCAAGGAAGTGTATTGTGCAAACAACACCGTCTTACTGGGAAACTGAATTCATGCAAACCAGGTACTAGCACAACAACAATTTCTGAGCACTTTGCGCACAGAAGTGGGCGCATTTTCTCTTTCAACTGTTTTCAAGTGTGAGCTGCAAGAAGTCCTTCCTACAGGATGAAAAAGAGAATTGTTTGTTGCCAGTGCCGCTCCAGCAACCGAGAACCAAACAGTGAGCTAAGCTTGCCTGACTTTAGTTCTTTGCCCTCCATGTCAGGAAAACAACAGCATCTCAGCACAGAATACACAAAACAACCAAGCTGTTAGGAAGGAAACTGGGGGGGGGGGGTGTCAACACTACGGCCAAATGTTGTGTGACTAGGCACTGATGAAAACACCTCCGGGGAACTGAAGTTTGGTTGTTGTTTTTTAATTAAACTGAATGCTGCAGCAGCTCAGAAGCATTTCTGACTGATATAGGAAGAAGCAATGGAGACAGACGTAGACCAACATTTCCGTACTTCAATAGCGACCCTCCATCTCAGCTGTTGGCACTTGAGGTCCTCTACCTGTTCATTAATGTTTGCTCAGAACATCACATTCTGGCCTCATAAAAGCAGCAGTGTTTAAAATGGCTTTGTCATTCCCAACCTCACGGAGGGAAATAGGTATCAAATAACTCAAGCCTATTCCACCCAGACCTCTGACAGGTAATTAATAATCTACTGGGTATACACTGACTCTTATGGGTATAATGTCAGAACTCAGTGGTGTTGCATATGCCTTTCATGCAGAAGGTCTTAAGAGTGCAAAAATGACAGGGGCAGGTGGGAAAGAGAACAATTCCTTATTTTGCTTGAGCACGATTTGGCTAACACAGAGAATCATCGGAAGTGTGCAGCTTGTCAGAAGCAGAGCTGGGGGAAACCTCTGCTTGAGACCATGGTGATCTACTGCCAGTTGGAACATCTGGGGGCCCTCCAGATGTTGCTAAACTCCAACTCCCTTCAGCTCCAGCTAGCAAGGCCAATAGTTGGGGGTGACCAGAGCTGGTGTCCAACAAGATCAGGAGGGTTTCAGACTTACACCTGTGGAAGAGTTAATGCTAGGCTAGGCTGTTCCAACTCAGTATCAGGCAACTTCTTTCATGTCTGTACTCTTCTCAAACAGCAGAAGACATATTCATTTCAACAAGTTGTAGAATTGTAAAATTCCAAGAATTGGAAGGGACCCCAGAGGCCATCTAGTTTAACCAACTACAATGCAGGAATCTCAAGTAAAGCATCCATAAGGAATGGCTATGCAACCTCTACTTAAAATCCTCCAAGGAAGGACAGTCCACCCCCTTCCAAGGGAGTCCATTCTATTGTAGAACGGCTCTTACCATCATTAAGGTCTTCCTGATGTTTAGCTGGAATCTCCTTTCTTGTTACTTGAAGCCATTGCTTTGGGTTCTACCCTCTAAAGCATGAGAAAACAAGCTTGCTCCATCTTCCATGTGACAACCCTTTGAAGATAGCTATCATATATCCTCTCAGTCTCCCCTTCTCCAGGCTAAAGCACACCCAACTCCCTCAACGTTTCCTCATCAGGCTTCATTTCCAGACCCTTGATAATCTTGGTCGTTCTCCTCAGCACATGTTCCAGCTTGTCGATACCCTTTGTACTATTTTTAAACCCATTTTAGCTATTTTTTTTATGATGCAACTGTAAATCACCTTGAGACATATAAGTGATTCATTAATCATCATCATCTCAACTGGAACAAAAGAGTGTTGGCCTAGGAGGCCTTGAATGTATCTGAATAAAGAAGAATGATAGGAATCCTGTTTAATATTTTAAGCGTATGCTATCTTGGGAGGATTCACCCTTTAAGGTAGGAATTAAAACATTTTCTACACAATAAAAAAAAGAAATTGTATTTAGTGCACTTGTGTGCATTATCCTAGGCTGGATGAACAGAAATTTAGTGTCCAGACCAAAGGAAGTAATAGCACCACTGTCTTCGGCCTTGGTCAGACTTCCCATGCAGTCCTGTGTCCAGTTCTGGGTACCACAATTTAAGAAGGATATTGACAAGCTGGAAGGTGTGCAGGGGAGGACAACCAAGGTGATGAAGAGTCTGGAATGCAAGCCTTATGAGGAACTGTTTAGGGAGTTGAGTAAAAGGTGATATGAAAGCCATTTTCGAATATCTAAAGGGCTGCTACATGGAAGATAGATCAAGCTTGTTTTGCTCTGGAGGGTAGGGCCCAAACCAGTAGATTCAATTAACAAGAGCTAAGATTCTGACTAAACATTAGGAAGAACCTTTTGATGGTAACAGATGTTTCACAGTGGAATGGACTACATTGGAAGGTGGTGGATTCTCCTTCACTGGAGGTTTTTAATCAGAAGCTGGATGGCCATCTGTCATGGATTCTCCAGCTGCAATTCCTGCATTGCAGGGGGTTGGACCAGATAATCCCCATGATCCCTTCCAACTCTTCATTTCTATGATTCTATGTCTAATTTTGAATTTTGCCACACTGCATGTTTTAGTTTAGTTTTATTCATTGTGGCTTCAGAGTAGATGTAGAGGCTTGGACCTTTCTGGACCCTAACCCTAACCCTAACCCTTCCTATTTCTCCATATAAACTATTAAAACAGCACCATTTTGCCCAGGTAAGGTGCTAAAGAACTTAGGATTACTGCAGTCACATTCATTTGCCTTTGTAATATTCACTTACTTATTATATAATTGTATTTAAATACATTTATACAACAATCCTAAGCATTTCTATTCCAGTAAACTCAGTAGACACTAACTCCCTAGTAAGCACACACACAATTGCAGCCAAATTCTATTGTATCATAAATATTTAACCTAATAAATATATGACGATGAATGTCAGGAATTTGACAAATACTGGAAAGCCTTAATACGGGAGTTTCTTGAAAGTGTTCATTTGGATGCGAAATGTTAGAACTTTTGGACACATCCTTCTCATTTCCTAAAACCCTTAAGGTCCAATGCTAAAGGGCAAACATTCTCAGATTTTGGAGATGAGCACTATCTATTCAGAGAGAATGATGGTATCTGTTGTCTAGCAACCTCTGTGTCATGGACTGGCTGCATGCAGAAGAGTGGTGGGAGTCGCTAGCTGGGGAATGAAGGAATGAAGGCTTGAAGCCAGGGGATTGGTGGTGGAATAACAGTGAATGGGCAAAGGGAGAGGAGAAAGCAAACTGGGAGGAGCAGGAGGCATTGAAAGCTGAAGAAGCAACAGGGTTTAGTGAGCAGAAAGAGACTGTGGCAGATAGCAGTCCAGAAACAAAGGCAGAAGCAGAGGCTGGAGTGGAAGGGGGCCAAGAGGCAGAGATGAGGCTGGCTGCTGAAGAAGCCAGGAAGTCTACCCCTCCTGCTGTGACTGGTTCCCTGGGTCTTCCAGAACCAGAAGAAGTGTGAAGAGGGTCCTCCCTCTTCATACTTCTTCTGGTAAGACAGACTAGGCAAAGAAGTCTTAGGTTGCTTGAGAAGGACCCCGGGGGAGGAGGAGACTTAGGGAGCTGTGGGAAGGAAGGGGGCCTTCAGACCTCTCAACTGCTTCATTGGGAAGAGTTGCTGTGTTCACTAGGCCTAAGCTGTTAAGTTTCATTGAAACACTGACACCTCATGAGTTATTCTTGACCTGCTCTGACTCCCGCCTTGACAATCTGGAGGCCCATCGCTGGTCTACACTAACTAGCAGCAGATCTCTGTGGTTTCAGGCAGGGATATTCTTCCAGCCCCACCTGGAGATGCCATGGATTGAACCTGGAAGATTTTACATGCAAAGGAGTATTATTCCATTAAGCCACAACATTTCGTATCTGGCATGAAAGTCTAGGTCATGGGTAGGCAAACTAGGGCCTGTGGGCTGGATCTGGCCCAATCGCCTTCTAAATCCAGCCCATGGACAGTCTAGGAATCAGCTTGTTTTTACATGAGTAGAATGTGTCCTTTTATTTATAATGCAACTCTGGGTTATTTGTAGGGCATAGGAATTTGTTCATCCCCCCCCCCCCCAAAAAAAATATATAGTCTGGCCCCACACAAGGTCCGAGGGACAGTGGATCGGCCCCCTGCTGAAAAAGTTTGCTGATCCCATGTCTACATGCATGCCAGTCACAACAAGACAAGAGTGTGCAGGGATTAATGGCTGCCGCTCTATGCCACTTGCCAGACGAAGGATTTTATTTCCACTACCATTGAAAATTACCTCATGAGGTATGTGGGTCCAGAACCCTCATAAGGCTGCTTTATATTTTTACATTAACACCCACTGCTCTTGATCAGTTTATGATGCGACGATCGTCGAAATGAAATCTGTGTCTGGCTAGTGCCAGGAAAATCTAATTCAAGAACCATCTAAAAGCTTTGGCTTCTGCATCTAAATATTACCAAGAAAAGGGAAATTCCCATGAAGCCATGCTCGGTTACCATGGTAACCTCGCACAGGAGCACAAAAGGCTTCTTTTCTATGCAATGCCATTTTTCCTGAAATCCATCAGCCCAGATGTGGCAGCGTCATTTGGGTCTGCCGTGACACCACGACGCCTCAGAGATGTTAAAACAGAACTAATGCCGCATTTAATATGAGATGAAGAAATCAACTTATTCTATGCAAATTCTGCTTCCTAAAAAAGTGCATTTAATCAGTAATGACGGCTAATTGTAAATTTAGCAGGATGAAGAGTTACAACAATGCATGCTATGCCCACTACGTGTTTTGAATTTTTGTCCTAATTTTTGACACATTCTCTGACCTTTAAAGAGAGCCTGATCAAAGTAGTATTATTGTAGCCTCAGCAAACCCTTTGGTAACAAATCCCACTGGACTAATAAAGAATAAAAACTGCACTAATAAATGATTATCCTGCAATCGCAATTATCTCAAGGGGCTGCAAGAAGAAAGCTGGTATAATCAGGAGAGCACCTCATTAACAATTCTCCAGGCAAACCCTTTCTAAATAAAATAGAATTTATTATGTTGGGACCCTGTCAGATGGTAAGGTTACCATGCAATTTACATTGAGTGGTCTGGATTAATTTGATTCATGTTCTTTTTCTTCAGGGTTTTCTAATTGTGAATGTATACGATTATTCATCTCCTTTTATCAATACATATATTTTCCCTTCTTTCCTAATGAGAAAATATTCAATTAATGGTATAAAATTTCTGATAGACAGGTAGATAGAAGCATGAAAATGTTCTTTCTGAAATGCAAACTCCCCCCCCCCCAGCCTGCCCAATGTCTTTCATCTTGAAATAAATATTCAGGAGAAGACATCTAAGAGAATTGCAAAGCACATGACACAAAATGTTAACAGATGATAATGAACTGTAAATTGTGTGTGATTTTTAATTTTTAAAGTATTTTTTAAAATTAGAAAATCACTATTTTTTTCACATTCTTTTGAAAGCTGTTCCGTCCTTCTGTTCCAGATGTCTCAATTTGATGGTGTTATAGATTGGGGGGAACCCCGTCTAAACCCTAGAAATTAATAAATGTTGGGGTTTGATTATCTGGAGTACTGAAGGGAAGACTGCAGGCCAGTGGAAGAATACAGGCTAAGCTTCCAAGCTAGGCCTCACCTGGGATAGAGGCATTAACATGACAAAAGGTGTTAATGACCCATCTAAAATGAATCCTTCTGTCTGGGGAAATAAGTTGCCAAGGTGGTGGTGGTGGTGTTAGTGAAGTTAGAGAAAGGAAAAGAATGTTTTAGCAAGGTGTGCTGGGAAGAAGAAGGTTAATAATAATAATAATAATAATAATAATAATAATAATTTATTTATACCCCGCCCATTTGGCTGGGTTTCCCCAGCCACTCTGGATGGCTTCCAACAAAACACTAAAATACAATAACCTATTAAACATTAAAAGCTTCCCTAAACAGGGCTGCCTTTAGATGTCTTCTAAAAGTTTGGTAATTATTTTTCTCTTTGACATCTGGTGGGAGGGCGTTCCACAGGGCGGGTGCCACTACCGAGAAGGCCCTCTGCCTGGTTCCCTGTAACTTGGCTTCTTGCAGTGAGGGGACCGCCAGAAGGCCCTCGGCACTGGACCTCAGTGTCCGGGCAGAACGATGGGGGTGGAGACGCTCTTTCAGGTATACAGGACCGAGGCCATTTAGGGCTTTAAAGGTCAGCACCAACACTTTGAATTGTGCTCGGAAACGTACTGGGAGAACAAAGCTAGATCCACCTTGGGCAGTCTGGCTGGGAGAGATGCCTTTGACTCCAGTGCTGCATTGCTGTGGGGGTCAATTCCCTCTTGAAATGACTATGCTGTGAGATCTGGACTCCATCCAGGCAGACTGAAGGTGTAAATATGTGAATCAATCATATTTCTTGAAGCTACGGCAATCTCAGCTGCGTCTTTAGTTCTCCGAATGAGCACAAACCCTGGGTGAGCGCCTGGAGCCCCCAGGAATCTTGCTACTGCTTGGCAGAGAGTGGAGGTGGCGCCCAACTATTGTAACACCATGTTCAAAATGTGTGTCTGTGTCTGTGAGTGACTGAACCCTAAGGCTCAAATGTCCACATGGGGTGACAAGCACTTGATTTTCTGCAGTTACAAAGGTTTTTGTTTTGTTTTTTTAATATGCATACAATTACAAAGCTGTTTAGTCACGACCACGTTATATTCTATAATGTTCCAAATGTGAATGGGGAAATACCTATGTACTTCTTTTCACATAAGAGAAGGGGAAACCTCTGTACTGTACGCATAGGAACTTAAACCTGCCATAATTGTCCTACAGAATGCAAGCAAGAAAAAAAGGATTTATTTATTTATGTTTACTTTACACACTTTCATGTGAGTGTAGATTGGATTTTGAAATCAGAGATCACTCTTGCTTGAGAGCCAGGCTTCCTAGCCAAAGACAGTCCTCAAATTGTCTTGCTTTAGGTGTTGTGTCTCGGCCAATGGTGTCGCTCATATAGCATTTCTGTTGGTGCCTGCCCGCTCCTGAAATTCTCTATGGTATCCAAGAGAATCCCACAAAACAAGGAGAATAGGGATTAGGCAAACACTGGCCATGTTTGTGAAACTTCCAGACTTGATTACTTCAATGAAATTTATGTAAGACTTTATCTGTCTACGGTGGAACCTCGGGTTACGTATCGTCCTCCTTATGAACGTTTCGGGTAACAAGCTCCACTAACCCGGAAGTAGGTGCTCCTGGTAGCAAACTTTGCCCTGGGATGTGAGCGGAAGTCGTGCGCTGGCAGCGCCGAGGCAGCAGGAGGCCCCATTAGTGAAAGCACGCCTCAGGTTAAGAGTGGTTTCGGGTTAAGAACGGACCTCCGGAACGAATTAAGTTTGTAACCGGAGGTACCACTGTACTTGAAAAGCATATGGAAGCTTGAGCTGGTGCTATATCTGGCAGTCCCATATCTTGTATGGTGCTACCATATAACTCCTATTTTGAAGAATAGGCATCAGCTCACACACAGATTCCATACATGATTCAATGTACCATTTTAAAAACCCGCAGAGTTCTAAATGTCCTGGCTATAGAACTTCAGTGGATTATATTTTCCTGAGTTGGAAGAATACCTGTTTGAAGTGGCAACCCACTTCAAAGAATGGTGAGAGTGCAGGTCCATGACGTTAATAGCTCGTTGCTCTGAAATTCTCCCAGGGCACTCAGTTCTCACCTCTACTGCCTTAGGGAATCAGCTCAAAACTGATTTCTTAAGACAGAGTGCACTTTTTGTTTGTTTGTTATATGTTTTGATTTGTATAGACTTGGCATCAATATTTCACCTAAAGAGAAATTCAGAGTAAATAGGAGGAGGAAGGATAGCTCTCCCTCAGGCGGGTCATGTGAAGCATTCTGAATTCAGGGAGCTAGAAGAGTTTTGAGAATGCTAACAAAATTCCAACCTTCCCAATATACAGCATTGTTTCATATTTTATGTATTTTGGTTTCGTGTTGCGAGCTGACTTAATTTCTTGAAGATTAATGTGCGATAAATATTTTATCTTAAGCTGTAACTCAATCAAGAAGCGAAATCATGGTTTATGCATCCGCTCATAATGTTTATAAAGTCTAAGGTTGCAATCTTGTGCGCACAATTTACTTGAACACAATAGGACACACATCAGAGTAAACATGCACACCACCCATTTAATATCTTCTTGTGTGGGCCCTACTCAGAATCAACTTCCACGATCTCCAATATCCCAATGAAGACACATCAGTGTGGGAAGTGTTTGATCACTCCTGAATGCCAAAACAAGGGACACGAGCCACAGGTACTGTACAGAGACTTTTTTCCCTGCATGTGAGGAGGTACCAGCCATAAGCTCATGCACACCTCCTCTCATCATGCAGTCATAAAATAAAGGTGTTGAGAGGGAGGTTGGAGACTGAGGGAGCTGAGATTAGCTGAAGAGGTGGCTGCAGGAAAAGCCTCATCATACTTGGTATTTTCAACAGGCCGACCGTTAGGCATGGGAAGGCAAGGATGAGGGTGGATCCCTTTGCCTCATTACTGCAGATGATCCAATTGTTGACAGGTTAATTAACTGGCTGGCAGCCTCAATTCTTAGAGAGCCCAAGAAAAATCACTGGGGTGGTGGGGAACTACAGTAATATTACTGGTGTTAATTTGGTACTGGGGCTCTAAAAGGAAGGAGAAGCCCATAGGAGGGCCATGTGATAACCTGAGGTGAGGTGAGAACAAAGCACTCACGAGGTCTACTCTGAAGCAAGAGTAGCCTGGTATCCTAGGGAACATCAATGGAGGGAGGGAGGGTTAGAGGGGAGACAAGCCACACTCTAAAGCTTTTCCTATTCTGCGATATGCCCTATGCTCTGTGCATGCATTTAGGCCACTAGCTACATACTGGAGGTGATGCAAGGTAGCAATTCAAACAAAGACAGCAAGAAAAAGAGAAAGGAGGCGACAGAGTTTGCATCTGAAGGTTACTCGTTGAATAAAAGGGCCCTGTGGGTCCTTGCGGTAGGAGTCCAGATTTACCGAGCCAAAAATCAAGGTTCACATTACTCTTGCATCTGTCAAATCCATTAGCGCATATATGTGTTAGATACTAGGCAACGTGAATCGTCTGTATTTTGACTGTCAGCAGTTGCTTTCCCTTTTAAGCACCAGGCTGGTTAGTTATGTAAATAAGTGAAACACCCACACAAACCCTGTGTAAGGCAGATGCTGCAAATCTAGGCACTTTGCCAAAATCAGGTACCACCTCATCGCTGAATGTAAACAAACAGCTCAATCAAACACATGTGGACACTATGGAGTCTCTAGACATGACAAAGATGGCTTCTTGTGTCTAAATTACCATATTTTACCATGTATAAGTCTAGGTTTCCCCCCTAAAAATAATGTCAGAAATTAGGGGGCGTCTTATACACGTGGCCATTTCCACCATTTTCTTAAATCTGAGTCCCCCAAAATAGGGGGCGTCTTATAGATGGGGATGTCTTATAGATGGGAAAATATGGTATAATACAGAAAAGACGTATTTTCGGAATCTATAATGTGCTGACGCTGTTGGACTTGAATCTGCCCATAAAAGAAATGTAATGTGGATCTATAATTCAGAGGTGGCTAAATCAAACATTGCATCAGTAGCATCTCCCTTGGATTTGACACACTACTAATAGGAACATCCCATAATGTTTCCCTTTGGAATCTTAAACCCACTGATTTATTTATTTTAGCAAGCTGTCATGTTCTAGGGCAGGCTTCCTCAACCTCGGCCCTCCAGATGTTTTTGGCCTACAACTCCCATGATCCCTAGCTAGAAGAACCAGTGATCAGGGATGTTGAGAAAGCCTGTTCTAGGGTCATGCCTCTATGCCTGCAGGTCCTTCAAATGCATTTTTTTAAAACACACACACACACACAAAAAAAAACCTCTCTAGTGTTTAATGCAACTACTGTTTGGGCTACTGCTGCTGATTTGAATCCATATTATTATTATTAATTATGCCTATTATTTATGTTACCTGTCTTGCACTTAGAATAATTTAAAGAAATAAAGAATTTAGAATAATTCAAAGAAATAAAGAATTTAAAAAGGAAAGCTCATGCTTGCTTTGGGGCCCACCAGCTGCAGTCATAAATGACTGCATACAAAAACAAAAAAAACCACCATGGTAAAATGTATTATGGGAGGGAGCAGTTGACCTCTTGAACACTTAATGGAATCCAGTTTTAATCTGTGTTAGTGATTGTTCTTTTCACAGGGGTGCCAACTTGAATAAAATATTGGGGAGCCCCAGGTAAGCCCTGCCTGTATAATCGACCACATGGTATGGCACACACAATTTGAATGGCAATGCCCATAAACATGGGAGGGGGCCCCCCTCAAATATTTTATGGGGGGGTGAAGGGAGGGGTGGAGAGTGGAATTTGCTGTGAGTTACCCTCTGCTCCCTATGGGAAGAAGTCTAGGAATATTTTTTTAAAAAAAACATACAAAAATAATAAAAACATATTGTGCTCGCTGCCCCTACTACTGACTTTCATGCATTGACTTTGTCTGAACAGAAGCTAAGATATAGCACACAGGCTCCTTAATCACAATCTGAGAACCTGCAAAATGTGCTGATATTAACTGTGGTTGGGAAGTCTCAGGCAATTAAATCCTCATTCCTTCTCCTCTCGCAACACCCTTTTTAACTAATGGAGGGGTTTCTCTCAAAATGATGTGGGAAGGATAGAAAGTACCATAAACCTAGATCCCAAGTCACAGCCTTTATTAGAGAATAAGCATCTTTTGATAAAAGTAATTTTCCAAATGGAGCCAGAGAGGTAATTTCAGCTCCATCTGGATCCGACTCAAAAAAATACATGCAACACAACAGGGCAGTTTAAATTTGCATAATCATATGTGTGGGACAATTAAACTATTTAATATCTGTGCATTAACTTTGATGAAGAAATTGCTCCTAATGCTTTTATAGATGTGTCAAATAACAATTCGAAAGTCTGTGAGGCACACATCTTTCAAAAAGAGTGTGATAATTTTATTATACTCTACTACCCACAGTTTATTTGGACACAAAAAGGAAGGCAGAGAATGGGGGCTGCGGAAGTGCAATGGAGATCTTGTGCAGCTGCCATTTGTGTCAGTGGGGTTTGCACGGGAAGCATCCATACTGGATGTTGCCCACTAGGACAAAATCAATAATCTGGTAATCCAGGCATTTAGTTTTATAAACAAAGGAAGTGTAAGAGTAGAACATCTCTAGAAGACAGATTAGGGGTGGGTGGAGAAATTCAACATTGTTTCAGATAAGGAATACCTTATAGAATCATAGAATCATAGAGTTGGAAGAGACCACAAGGGCCATCGAGTCCAACCCCCTGCCAAGCAGGTAAGTTTTTAAGTTTTTAAATATGTTGGAAGCCACCCAGAGTGGCTGGGGCAACCCAGTAAGATGTGTGGGATATAAATAGTAAAATTATCATTATGGAATGGGACGTCCCTGTTTTCGTAGGAGAAATGTTGGAGGGTATGCAACTAAACATGTTGATAAATAACTCTTTTTTCACATACTTTTTGAAAACCAAAACTAATGGTTTACTATCAGAAAGCACAACTTTTTGGAAGGAATAGCAGATGCTATCTTGAACAGGGGAGTTTTTATATAAGTTTTTAAATATGTTGGAAGCCGCCCAGAGTGGCTGGGGCAACCCAGTAAGATGTGTTGGATATAAATAGTAAAATTATCATTATGGAATGGGACAAGCACCAGCCACTGCTCTTTGCTGGGAATCACAAGCAGAAGCACTCATGTCCTAGTTGAGGCTTCGTCCCATAGGCATCTGGTTGGCCATTACTGGAAACAGGATACTAGGCTAGTTAGGCGTTCTTATGACAAAAGAAGAGTGAAAGAAGGGACAAAAATAGGAATAATAATGGAGCTGAATCAACTACAGACCCTCCAAGTGTCCCTATTTTCCAGGTACGACCCTGATGTAGAGAAGCCATCCCAGTTTCTGATTTGATCCCAGAATGTCCCACTTTTCCATCGACTGCTCCTATTTTCATTGGAGAAATGTTGGAGGGTATGACCCCTGAGCCATCTGAGGGCAATCTTGAACAGGGGAGTTTTTATATAAGTTTTTAAATATGTTGGAAGCCGCCCAGAGTGGCTGGGGCAACCCAGTAAGATGTGTGGGATATAAATAGTAAAATTATCATTCTCCTGTTTTCATAGGAGAAATGTTGGAGGGTATGCAACTAAACATGTTGATAAATAACTCTTTTTTCACATACGTTTTGAAAACCAAAACTAATGGTTTACTATCAGAAAGCACAGCTTTTTGAAATTAATAGCAGATGCAAAAAAAAAAAAAAAAGGTGACTAATTGGATTTGAGTTTGGCAATAAGTTGAGCTCTGCAATAATGCAAAGGAGAGGGACAAGAAAGATACAGTAAAAAGGAGCTGGAGTATGAAGATATGTATAAGGTAGAGTATAAATTGAATCTTCAGTGGAAATAGAAGCCCATGTGAAGCAGAAAGAAGCGCAGAAATGTGGAGGTGCAGATTTTAAAATAGAGCGAATTGTCTGTAGATGAGACATCAGGCCAGATAGAAGAGTACTACAACAATCAAGTCTAGACAATGTAAGAGAATTGAACAGCGTTCTTGTGATAGCAATCAAATGAAAAGAATTCATCTTAGAGATCTTTTAAAAGTAGAAATAACAAGATTTAGCAGTGGAAGAAATAAAAGGATGAGAAGCTTTTTCTTTTTCTTTTAAAGAAACCTTTATAATTATGAAGTGCCAAAAATTAAATAAATACAGAAGCAAAAAAGGCAGAGAAAAGGAGGGAACCTAAGCAGAACTCTGAGGACATATCAAAAGTTCATTTCAGGAGGGTGGGTTGTTGTTGTTTTTTAAGGGTACATCTTGGAAAAGACAGCTGTAAACTGGGAGTGGTATTAACTGAAGAGGATGAAGACAAATATGGGGTAGAAAGAAAACGGGACATCAACATAACATTGGAAAATATTTTATTTTATTTATTTTATTTTTATTTATTAAATTTGCCAGACACTTTATCTTGCCCACGGCAACCCAGAATGACTCACAACCCACATGTTAATAAATAAATGAGGCCAGATTAAATAAATAAATTGAAAAGGGATCCCAGAAGAGAAGACTTTGGAATGCCAACAAAAAGAGGGAGGGGGGAATTAACAGGATTTCTGAAAGGAAAAGTATTGAAATGGTAATAATTCTTATCACTTATTGTTTTTATTGTAGTTTGTAGTTCAGCAGTTGTTATGGCTTTCAGTTAGAACAATAAATTTATTGGTGATTAAATGGTGATAAGAATAGAATGAATGATGACCAAGATAACCAAGCCACAAAAAGACTGTGAGAACTTTAGTTGGGAAGAGGGAAAATATCAACAGTGTGGAAAAAAACCCACAAAGATCCCAAAGAAATAAAACAGAAAAATCAGGTTGTGAAGAAAGAAAGCAGTTTCAATAGACTGATGTGACCAGCAAACGAATCGGAGGAGATAAAAAGAGGAATCCGAAGGAAGAAAAACCAGACACTGAAAAAGGACAAGCCATTCAAGACACACATATAAATAAAGACAGGAGAGGAGACAAATCAATAAATCAGAATGATCAAGAGAAGCATTTTTTTAGGATAGAAAAGACAATAGTTGATTTATAGGTAGTATGGAGCAAGAAACTTTAAAGCTTACGACTGTCTCCAACTGCTCAGAGTAGACCCACGGAAATTAATGAACCCAGGATAGTCATGGTCATTAATTTAATCGGGTTTACTCAGAACAGAACTAGTATTGGATACAACATTTAGTTCTTACAAACAGCAAGAATATCATGGTAAATCTGTTTCTGAGGACGGATTCAGGATTCATATAACTGAGTGCTACTACATACAAACTAAAAGCTTAGTGCGGAGAAAACTAGATGTCCAAAAAGAGGAATCTGTCAAGTGTAGCTTTCTCCAAGAACAGTACTAAGAATTGTGTGAATATATTCAGAACAAGGAAGTGCAAAAAAGTATGTTTTCATGTGTGTTTTAATGAACTGAAAATCTTCAAAACAAGGTGAGCATTTTTCAGTTCTGCCTACTTAACAGTAAGTGCTTACGGTACATTGACTTTTGCAACAGCTCCTTAAGGAGGTCATCACAATAGCCCTACTAAATTCACGGCAGACTCGAGATTTGAACTTCCTGGTTCTCAACACAGCCTGCAGCATCTTACAGCAAGCATGTATTGAATGTGCTGTTCATAATGGCACAGATGGTTGTAGGATGTTCCTGACTGCATGGTGTGAATGGAACAAATCATGAAAGATTTCATGCACACAGACACATACACAATGCATTTTTAAAAAGTCTTCATGAGAATGTAGACCCATTTTAGCATGACTTTCTCATAATATACACATCTTCCCCTAATATAATTCATATTGCAAATTATTTTCACTGATACATAAATTTGTGTGCACATTTCACCACTGGATGTGTATTTTTGCACACATTACTTGGCTGGAAGACTGTATGGCAAAATTCAGGGAATTTCAAAGGATGGCTCTGTTCCAGTTCATGTACTGTATTGCAAAGTGCAAAGTGCCTTTAAACCACGCGATGGTCACCTCCAGATTGGATTATTGTAACTCGCTCTACGTGGGGCTGCCCTTGAGACTGACCCAGAAACTCCAGCGGGTGCAGAATGCTGCGGCGAGACTCCTTATGGGGTCTTCGCTACGAGATCATATTCATCCAGTACTATACCAGCTGCACTGGCTCCTGGTGGAGTACAGGATCAGGTTTAAGGTGCTGGTTTTAACCTTTAAAGCCCTATACGGCCTAGGACCCTCGTACCTACAGGACCGCCTCTCCTGGTATGTCCCACAGAGAAATTTACGGTCTGCAAATAAAAACATCCTGAAGATCCCAGGCCACAGAGAGGTTAGGCTGGCCTCAACTAGAGCCAGGGCTTTCTCGGCCGCGGCTCCAACCTGGTGGAAGGCTCTGTCACAAAAGACTAGGGCCCTGCGGGACCTGACATCTTTCTGCAGGGCCTGCAAGACAGAGCTGTTCCACCAGGCCTTTGTTCAGGGCGCAGCCTGACCCCCTCCTCTGGCAATCTGCACAGAATTTTGCTTAATGGTTGCCATCAATTTGATTTTAATTAATTTTATAATGAATGTTTTTAGAATGCTGGATTATTTTGATTGTTGTTAGCTGCCCTGAGCCCAGCTTTGGCTGGGGAGGGTGGGATATAAATAAAATTTATTATTATTATTATTATTATTATTATTATTATTATTATTATTATTTGCAAATGGAACTGAATTTCTCCCCTTCCCCATTTGCCAGTGAATGAGCAAGTGAAGAACATTTATGGTTTGGTTCAGTTCTTAGTCACCCCCTTTCATTGTAGGGAAGGTGGCAATGACCCACACCAGAAGGGATCTAAGCTTTATTACCATTTCCTTTTCTCTCTTGCATTTTCACTTCTAGGGCATCCAGGAGAAGAGAAGAGCCAGCTTCAATAGTTACATATTTATTGGGGGGGGGGGAATAATAATAGAAGCAGACAGAAAGGCGCAGTTCATGATAAAACTGTGAAATCAGTTTGCGCAAACCCCCAAAGAGAAGCCAAAGAAAAAAAATCAACTCTTTTAAAAGTGAGCAGAGTTGTCATAGTATCTTGGGGTGAGAGGGAGAAATCTAAAAATTAATATATGGACTCATTATCCTAGCCAGAAGCTTAAAAACATGTAGGGGGAGCAGAGAAAGAAAAGGTGAGGGAGACACCTTCAGTCCTTAAGAGATTATATATCTGTAAATTAATGGCAGAATAAGATATTTTCCCTCTGGAGTTCTAATTCAATTTGAAGTATCTGCAGAAAAAGAAAATCACTGAAAATCACTCATGCTTGGTAAAAAAAAAAAAAGCTGACAAGACGCTTACATGGGGAGGGGGAACGAACCCACAAACACCCTGGGACATGTCATTTATCATACCAGCAGAACACGCATCCCATATAGCAAGGAAAGGAGTTTCCTGATCAATTCAAGGCTCCAGGGGGAAGGACAGGATCCTGCTACAACCCAGTCTTAGGTGCTGAGAAAATATACACAGAGGAAGTAAAAAGAGATGGAGAACAGCAAATGATCTTTGGGTAACATATGACTAACAGGAACATTTAGAACTGTGTCAGGCACATAGCAAGACTTGAACGAGAAACTAATGTTCTTTCATAATTATCACTGCTGCCCTTTGCTACTACTGTAATGCCAACTGCTTTGATATGAAAGCTGAGATAATACAGGCACTTGTATTTACCCACATCCTATTTGCTCAGTTTTATGTGCACGCAAACACACACACACACACACACACACAAAATGAGGCTCCCCAGAGTAACTCTGACTTGCAGAGTAATGAAAACTACCTCAAGACTAGGGTTGCTTGGAGATCTTACTCATTCTGCATTTTTAAGAGAAGTGACCCAATTTGCAGTTCCTGGACAATGGCATGGGCAGAAACCAACTTGTCCTTTATTTTCCCCATTTATCTGAACATTGTTGTGTAGCCCTCACGTCACAATAAGTACCGTGATGTATATATAGATGTGTATTCCATGAGAAATGTATACAAGAAGTGTGTTCTAGGGTAAAATGCATGCACAGATGTGAACTTTGCACGGAAAGGGTGCTGAAAATAATGCACTTTTACATGGATTTCCCCCCAACAAAAATGCACATTTAAATAATAAAAATATAATAATAATTTATTATTTATACCCTGCCCATCTGGCTGGGGAAACCCAGACACCCTGGGTGGCTCCCAACAGAATATTAAAAACACGATAAGACATTAAACATTTAAAACTTCCCTAAACAGGACTGCCTTCAGATGTCTTCTAAAAGTCGAATAGTTGTTTATTTCTTTGACATCTGATGGGAGGGCGTTCCACAGGGCAGGCACCACTACCAAGAAGGCCCTCTGCCTGGTTCCCTGTAATCTCACTTCTGGCGCTGGACCTCACTGTCCAGGTTGAATGATGGGGGTGGAGAAGCTCCTTCAGGTATAAAAAAAGGGTTTATGAACGAACATACGCAAACTGGCCACAGAAACCCAGAAAGATGCATCCATACCTGCACAAGACATGTCACAATACTTCAAGTTACAAGAAAGGAGATTCCGAATAAACATCAGGAAGAACTTTCTGATGGTAAGAGCTGTTTGACGTTGGAAAAGACTCTTTTGGAAGTTTGTGGATTCTCCTTCCTTGGAGGTTTTGAAGCAAAGGTTGGATGGCCATCTGTTATGGGTGCTTTAGTTGATTCTTGCACTGCAGGGGGTTGGGTTATACTGCCCACTGCAAAGAGCATATGATCCACATAAAGGTACCCCTGCCCGTACGGGCCAGTCTTGACAGACTCTAGGGTTGTGCGCTCATCTCACTCTAGAGGCCGGGAGCCAGCGCTGTCCGCAGACACTTCTGGGTCACGAGGCCAGTGTGACGAAGCTGCTCCGGCGAACCAGCACCAAAGCAGCACACGGAACGCCATTTACCTTCCCACTAGAAAGCGGTACCTATTTATCTACTTGCACTTAATTGTGCTTTCGAACTGCTAGGTGGGCAGGAGCTGGGACTGAACGACGGGAGCTCACCCCGCCGCGGGGATTCGAACCGCCAACCATGCGATCGGCAAGTCCTAGGCGCTGAGGTTTTACCCACAGCGCCACCCGCATCCCTGCATGATCCACATAGCTGTGGCTAATAGGCACTGGTTATTTGAAAAGCTTTGAAGCACATTTTTCTTACCCTAACTGTAGTTTCCTTCATGCATCTTCACATGATTTTTCAGTTATGACTATCATGGATATCACTTCTTTTCTAGGAGAAAATCGTGGCCATAACAGCTCCTGCAACACATTCACTACATTTCCATCACCCAAAAATGTGCAACTGGCGCCATAAGATTAGGCTTTTTGAATCAAATTCTCGCATTCCTGCTGTGCAGGAACAGCTGTGGGGAGAAGTGGTTGGAAGTGCCTTGTCGAGGAGGTAAAGGTAGGGTTGACAGGCAGTGATAGTCTCTTCTTCGGGATCCCCTTAAAAATTGTCTTATATATCTTTTGTCAGAGTGGAAAGAAATATGGAGGGTAGTGTTCAACTGCATGTACCTATGTCTTCACAGTGGAAGGGAGTGTGGATCCAGAATTGGCCTCCACAGGGGAGTGTGGATCCAGAATTGGCCTCCACAGTCACTTATGGACACACCATTAAGATTTGTGTTCATGGAAGACAATCTTACTCAGCCATGAGTGATCGCCAAAGAAAGACTAGAAGGTACATGCATGGTGTCAATGTTCAGAATGCTTAAGCTGCCATCTTCTGATTGAAAAGCAGTCACAGAGCCTTTCTTAGGAAACATCCTCCTGCTGCTCGAAGATGGGATTGGGAAAGAAGTATTATAAGATGCTGATGAACTGTGAGGAAGCGAAGTCTGCCAGGTACGCGTGTTTATCACCTGTCTCCGTTAAAATGTGTCAGATGTTAATTTAGTAAGTGCTGCAGGAAGAACTGAAAGATGACCTGCAAATTGGGCAGCGGAGGCAGGGAAGGGAGGGAGAAATTGGGCACGTGCCATTTCTATCTGCTCAAAGGAAATAAACGAAGAGGTATGTAAATGGTTTCTTTTAGCCCAGCATGGCTGACCAGCATTGAAGTAAGGCAACACCTTCGTGGATTTTTTCTAGTAAAAACAGGTGACCTCTGCCTATTGGCCCAGTATGCCAATCACCACTAGAGCAAGCCTAATCCCCATTCCTTCAATCTACAATGCGGCTTGTGGGCAGGATATTGCAGCACTACTATGGAAGCTTCAGCTGGTGCAGAATCCTGTGTATTAATTCCTGACAAGCCCAAACTTGGAAGAAAAGACTGAGTTCACCATCTACTTCCTAAACAGCTGTTTCCCAGCCAGGAAACAGAGATCTCATATATCAAGGGACCATGTTTACTATGTAAGGACCACCCTGCTGAGAGCTGAGGGAACTGCTCTTGTCTCTATCCACCTGGCCTGGATAAGACTGAGGCACTGTTAGTGAGTGGTTCCCTAGATCAGATAGGGTGGAGATCACCTGCTATTGATGGGGTTACATTTCCTCTGAAGGAGCAGGTTCATAGCTTGGGGGTAGTCCTGGATCTTTTGCTGTCGCTGAAGGCTCAGGTGCCCTCAGTGGCCAAGAGTGCCTTCCACCAGCTTTGGGTATGCCCTTATCTGGACAGGTGTAGCCTAACCACTGTTGTCTATGCTCTGGTAACTTCAAGGCTAGATTACTGCAATGAACACATCTGTGGAATATGTAGGGCTGCCTCTGAAGGCAGTTTGGAAACTTCAGCTGGTGCAGAATTCAGTGGCCAGGTTGCTAACCAGACGGTTTGAGCATATTACACCAATCCTGGTCCGACTGCATTGGCTACCAATTGGTTTCTGGGTCCAATTCAAAGTGTTGGTTTTGACCTATAAAGCCTTAAACAGCTCAGGACTGCAATACCTTAAGGACTGCCTCTTTCCATATGAACCTACTCAGATCCTGAGATCATCTTCTTAGGCCCTTCTTTGTGTGCCTCCTCCTTGAGAGGTCCAGAAGGTGGCAACATGAGAACGGGCCTTTTCTGCAATGGCTCCCCATCTGTGGAATGGTCTCCCCAGGGAAGTTCACCTGGCACCTTCATTACACACCTTTAGGCACCAGGCAGAAACATTCCTTTTTAATCAGGCCTTTGGATGATTTGATTGACATCCTATGCCCTTTTAAAATGTGGGTCTTGGAGGGAGGGGGGGTTGTTTGTTTTTATTTTGATTATATATTGTCTGGTTTTATATATTTTGTTTTTTTATTTTGATTATATATTTTCTGGTTTTATATTTCGATTTTGTTCTGTGAACTGCCTTGAGACCTCTGGGTATAGGATGGTATAATAATAATAATAATAATAATAATAATAATAATAATAATAATAATAATAATAATAATATCAGAGTTAGAATTAGCTCAGAGTCTGGGAGAGGAGCCTACCTAGCAGATCTTAACATACCGGAAGAGGGCCTTTATTAACACCACATTGACACTACCCAAAGAGAAGTTCCATCAAACTTAATTGCAGAGACTTTAAAAAAAAAGTACTGTTAGGCAAACACTGTTTATGTTGGGCTGAATCACCCTGAAGTGTAATCACATAGGAGGAGGACGGCAGAACCTTCCTCAGGCAACCTATTTCCACCTGAAAATACCACCCACCCACCCAGCTGCTTTTATACCTTCATGATTCCAGAGCCATGCTGGTGAAGTGAACACAGCTCCAGAACATTGAGGGACATCAAAGTCATTTGTGATGGGAGGTTTTCCTTCTGCACATGAGTCTGGCAAACCGCTCTGAGCTGAAGCATTCCTTCCTCACCCACCCTAGAATGTTTAGTTCACATTGAGTTCATGAAACATCGTACCCTGACCTGTTCTTAATGCATGGTTGACCACATCTATGGAATACAATAGTTATGCCCTTTTAAGTTTTGCTATATCAATCACTAGTAATAGTTTAATAAGGAGGTTTTCATACCTGTCCAATTCTGTGTTCCCTTTCCCAACCTTTAATCTACTGATGATTAATGCCTATATGCAACCCTTGCATATGATTTGTGTTAACCAATCAGCAACAAGCACATATGTGGCAATGCTGTAATATTCAATAAAAGGGACTCCTTGAGACATGCTCGGCAGATGCCTCCCATATGACACTTGTCACTCGTCTGTCGTTTATTTCAACCCAACAATTTGGGAAGGGAAATTTCATAGGGGAAAGCATTTGGAAGTGGAGAAATGCAGCACCCCTTCTGTCCTTTCTCTAGTACAAAGCATTTATTGCCAAGGATGCTGCTTGTTGGTGGGGGGGGGCACTTGAAATGCAATGTGTAGCTTGACCTTCTGAAGAGTAATAGAGTTGTAGAGTTGGAAGGGGCCCAGAGGGCCATCCATTCCAACCCTATGCAATGCAGAATCTCAGCTAAAGCATCCATGACAGATGGCCATCCAGTTTCTGCTGGAAATCCTCCAAAGAAGGAGAGTCCACCACCTCCCGAGGGAGTTTGTTCCACTGCCAAACAGCATTTTCCATCAGAAAGTTCTTTCTGATGATTAATCAGAATCTCCTTTCTGGGAGACCTCAGCCTCGTTTTCCCTTCTCTGCTATGGGAAAGGTTAGCTGCTGAGTGCTGGAGTTTATATGAGAAAGAGCCCTGCTGCATCAAACAAAAGGCCCATTGAGTTCAGCATCCTTTTTCTCAAAGTGGCCAGCCAAATGTCAATGGGGAACCCTACAAGGAGGACCTGAGTGAAGCAGCACTCTGCCCACTTGTGATCTCCAGCACACCACTTCTGACAGTGGAGACAGAATAAAACCACCATGGTTAGTAGCTAGCGAAAGCCTTAACCTCCTTGAATTTACCAGTCAGAACATTGGCTCCAGAACTCTAGTGACCAATGTGCCCCATATAGTTCTCTATGTACTTCCCCCATGGCATTCTAACCTATGCATACACAACAGGGTGTTCTCCTTTGTTAATCCTCATAGAACTCTAGCCCAATGGTTGCCATTAATCTGATTCTGAATTGATTTTAGAATGTATTTTAATTAATTGATTGTGATTTTATGTAAACTGTGTTGCTTTTATTGCTGCTCTGAGCCTGGCTTTGGCTGGGGAGGACAGGATATAATTTGTTGTTGTTTTTATTATTATTATTATTATTATTATTATTATTGTAACACAGTTATATTTCTGTGAAACTACCTGTTGTCGTCATCATCATCATCATCATCATCATTATTATTGCTCAGGAAACGGAAGGGCTCCTTACTATCTCCTTTAGCTGGTAAGAGTATTAGGAAATATATTTTTAGATCTCTCTCTGGCCTGTTTTCCAGGTTTTTTTTTTGGTCTCGGGAGAATTACAGCCAGATACAATTGTCCAGGGCTTTTCTTTGTGTCTCACGGTGGGTAATTAGTTTGACATAGATAGGTGCGAGGATTTTATACGCCACACTTCATGAGGAAAGAGACGGCTGGGTTGGACAAGAAGACCTTCCTTGCTATATCTTTAGCTGAATTACATTCAGCGGGAAGGGTGAAAGCCTATTTGAGTGGACTCAGACAAACAGAGTTCTCATGTGCCTGCACCCATGTTTATTTTTACAGTAATGTCAAACAGGTAGGCACCTACTGAAATGAGGTTATTTGCTGAAGTCCAGAGAAGAAGAAGAGTTAAAGTCCCCCACCCCATATAGTCCTGGTGTGCACATTCTTTAAGACCACCGTAGTCATGTCCTGTTTGCTCCAGAGATCACTCAAGGAGGACACAGAACATAATCAGTGAGGGGTGAATGGCCTGGGGAGGGTTATTGAGGTTCTTGAACTTCCTAATCCCTGTATGACCGCAAGCGGCATATTGGGGCTGAATCTCAAACCGTAAATACTGAACAAGCAGTAAATACGAACAAACAATTAAGACTCAAACAATATTGCTATCTTGTGTGTCCCTTTTTTTTATAATAGAAGCTGTTTTGTATAGCAGATGCAATTTTCCATGTAAACCATCTAGAACAGTGGTTCCCAATAAGCTAAGTCCTGCAGACCCCCTGTTTTCAAAGGCCAAGCCACGGACCCCCTACTTTTGACAATTTAGATACCTGTATGGGAGTTTTTGTTATGTGAATGGTGCCACAGACTCCCTGGGTAGGTTACCTAGCCCCCCTGGGGTCCACAGACCACCAATTGGGGACCACTGATTTAGAAGATGATGTTTATAGTACAGGGATAATTTTTAATATGGTAATTAGATGTCAGAGACTGGCAGGATGATGACGAGTGTGCACTGGGGGAAGAGGGGCTGGAGTCTGACTCAGGAGAGGGGGGACAGTGGTTTGTGGAGACTTGTACCAGCCAGGAGGAAAGAGTCAGAGGCATGGGAAGCTTCAGAGCTGAAGGGTGGAGCACAGGGTGGGTCAGAAGAAGAGGAGGACGAGGCAAGTCAGGCAAGTTTTTATGATAGCCATGTTCTAATATATAAAAGGATGTCACACAGAGGAGGGAGAAAGGTTGTTTTCTGCTGCTCCAGAGAAGCGGACACGGAGCAATGGATCCAAACTACAAGAAAGAAGATTCCACCTAAACATTAGGAAGAACTTCCTGACAGTAAGAGCTGTTCGACAGTGGAATTTGCTGCCAAGGAGTGTGGTGGAGTCTCCTTCTTTGGAGGTCTTTAAGCAGAGGCTTGACAACCATATGTCAGGAGTGCTCTGATGGTGTTTCCTGCTTGGCAGGGGGTTGGACTCGATGGCCCTTGTGGTCTCTTCCAACTCTATGATTCTATGATTCTAAGTGAAGGGCCAAGTTCTTCTCATGCAGCACTGTCTCCCAGAACCAGGATGGAATTGAAAAGGGGTGAGCAGAGGAAGTTTCCACCATGATGCTTTCTCTGGCTAGGTGCATGCAGCCTGTCAGTGAAAGGTGGAGAGGGAGTGGTGCAACGGTTCCATGGAGTGTGGACCTGAGAATAGCTGCCTAGTAGTTAGATTAGCGTATAGTCATACCTCGGTTTGCGAACATGATCCGTGTGGGAGGCACGCTCGCAACCTGCAGCGTTTGCAGCCTGAAGTGCCGCATCTGCGCACACGTGTGACGTCATTTTGCGCTTCTGCGCATGTGCAAGCACCGAAACCTGGAAGTAACCCATTCCGGTACTTTTGGGTTCGGCGCGGTTTGCAACCCACAGTGTTCGTAACCCGACGTATGACTGTATGTGGATATCCAGAGGTGTAGAAGCAACTGTATTATATTTGGCAATAAATACTTAACTACCTGCCATGCACATTCCTTTGTTTGGGAAGCACCCTTGACAGTAGATCACTGAATGAAGACGAGGGAGAACCAGTACAAATTCTCTCAGCCATGAAGATCATGGGGTGGGGGTGGGGGAGCCACATCCAGCTTCTCCCATGCTTGGCCTGGAAATTTCCCCAGACTGTCCCCAGGCCACAGCCACACACCCCAGTCTTTACACCTCACACAATTTTTGCTTGGTTGGAATGCGCCCTTAAACTTTGCCTCTTGTGTGTCTGATTGGGGAGCAGAGTGTTCCTCTTAGAACTCCTGCTGTAGCCTATTTTGCCGGATTGCTGTAGCAGTAATTGGGATGGGGTAGAATCTTCCAATGTCCTTGAGCTTCTTGGATAATGGCTAGAATACAAATGTAAGCTTCTCAAAGTGGTTGTTTGGACACTTTGAGAACCTTTCAACTCTTGTTTTCCGTGCCTCCTTTCCTTTACAAACTGATATTGTGTGCTGATTTTTGTGTGTGTGTCGTTTATTGTAATAATTAATAACAGGAGTTGATGATGCTATATGGTTCACAGAGGTGGAATTCCATGAAAACAGGCAAGGTGAGATCCTGGCTCACTGGATCGGATTGTGAGTAGCTGAATGCCTGCATGCTCTTTTTAACCAGTAGTCGTTGGTGCCGTAGAAGATATCACCTTGCCTCTTCTGTATCTCTCATGCTGGAAATGTGAATTTTTAAAAAGCAAATCTTATTCTCATTCTGAGCGAACAGCAGAGATGACACACGTGCTAAAATGATTTATGTCCCTGGGCAGGAGGCTCCTAGACTTGGTAATTCTGAGGTAGGAAGTCAGAAGGGTTAGTAGAACTGGATGACTTCCAAAAGTCTTCTAGGACTTTTTTTTTTTTTTTTGAAAAAGACTTGGTGTATTCCCAGACCCTCTCCACAGATAAATTACAGACACCATCCAGTAGCCAAACCAGGGTGGCACCTCCGGATGCTGCACCCCCCTGCAATCCCTACACAGATCTGGCTGGCACAGGCCACAAAACCACAGCTCGCCCCTATACACGAAGCCAAGCCAGAGCACAACCAAGTGCAGTACAGCCATCTTCTCAGAAAAACTCTTCACAAAGTTCAAGAGTTCAAGACACGAAGGCTTTAGCAACTAATCCACACCTAATGACCCACCTAAGTGGGATTCAGGAAATCACTCAAGAAATCACTCAAGATATCCCTCAAGTAATTAAGGAACAAAAGAAGAAAAGGCACACTAGCCTGGGAACCTCCTCTCTGCCCAGAACATTGGAGGCTATACACCACACCTCCTCAACAGTATTTATAGGAACTCAAACACTGAGATCCTGCTCTGTTCCAGTAACAAGAAGCCGAAAGCACCAGCCTGAAGATGACGAGTGAGACCTCGTCGAAACGTCGCCTAGACACCCCAACTTTTACACGGGAAGACACCCGAGGACACCAAAACCTGCATTCCTGTACCCGTGAAAATCTACGAAAGCATATATATATATATATATATATATATATATATATATATATATATATAGATTCTTTATGGATGGTGATGACACAGAGACTTGCTGGCTTTCTGAGGGTGGGGGCAGCAGGTAGCAGAAGGGCTGAGAAAAATGCTAAATAACTTCTTTTTATTTAGGATAATTCTGAGCCTAAGCTCTTCAGTGCAATTCTACACATAACTATCTGAGGTTACGCAACAGCAAACACAATGAGGCTTACCTTTGCGTAGGACTGCACTCTTACTAAACTCCCCTAAATGCATCACCTCAAAAAAAATCCACCATTATTTGCTAAATAATATTTGCTACACCAGGCTAGGGCTATGAGCACTTTGAGACAGCGGTTTCTAAAGCCTGGTCCAGAGATTCTGTATGGATTTGTAGGGAAACCTACACCACCGCTGGAACTTCTGAGTTTGTTTTGAAATTAGAGCATGGTGCTGAAAATGCCAAGGTTGCAAGTTTGATCCTTGTAGTGGACAACTACATATTCCTGCATTGCAGGGGGCTGGACTAGACAATTCTCAGGGTCCCTTCCAACTCTACAGTTCCATGATTCTGCCTGGAGATAGTATTATTATTTATTCATCGTGTGTGTGTGTGTTTTACAGACAGTTATATATTGTTTTGGGGATGCAGGTGGCACTGTGGGTTAAACCACAGTGCCTAGGACTTGCTGATCAGAAGGTCGGCAGTTCGAATCCCCGCGACGGGGTGAGCTCCTGTTTCTCTGTCCAAGCTCCTGCCAACCTAGCAGTTTGAAAGCACGTCAAAGTGCAAGTAGATAAATAGGGACCGCTCCGGTGGGAAGGTAAATGGCGTTTCCGTGTACTGCTCTGGTTCCCCAGAAGCAGCTTAGTCATGCTGGCTACATGACCCGGAAGCTGTCTGCGGACAAACGCCGGCTCCCTCGGCCTATAGAGCGAGATGAGCGTGCAACCCCAGAGTCGGTCACGACAGGACCCTTTACCCTTTATATATTGTTTTATGTGATACTGTGAGCCATTGGAGAGGCCAAAAGACAGGATATAAATAATTTAAGGCATAATAACATCCCTCCCCTCACCCACAAAATATAGAGTCCCAGGACATTTTAATGAGCATGCAACTAATCCAAAACAGTGCGCTCCATAATCACTTCTCCTGGTGACCAAACGAACTTCAACTCTGTCTGGATTAAGCCTCAATTTGTTTGCCAACACATAATTGATCACCCGTCTCAGGCAGTGGTTCAAGACCTACACTGCCTCCCATGAATCTGTTGGAAAAGGGTGTTGACCTCCATGGCAGCCCCTATCTCTGGATGATAACATTTATTTATATTTATTTGTTTGTTTGTTTGTTTTTAAGGGGGGGGGATACAGACCACATAATCACACACATAATGAATTATCAATAAAGTGCAGGTAAGACCAGCAAGAAACCCAAAATATACATAAACCAATTTATATTATTGTTTTTGAATTCTGGTGCTAGAGGACACTCTTGAGAGTCCCATGGACTGCAAGAAGATCAAACCTCTCCATTCTTAAGGAAATCAGCCCTGAGAGCTCACTGGAAGGACAGATCCTGAAGCTGAGGCTCTAATACTTTGGCCACCTCATGAGAAGAGAAGACTCCCTGGAAAAGACCCTGATGTTGAGAAAGATTGAGGGCACAAGGAGAGGAGAAGGGGACGACAGAGAATGTGATGATTTGACAGTGTTTTTGAAGCTACCAGCATGAGTTTGACCAAACTGTGGGAGGCAGTGGAAGACAGGAGTGCCTAGCGTGCTCTGGTCCATGGGGTCACAAAAAGTCAGACATGACTAAATGACTAAACAACAACAACAACAATTTATATTATGTCTGAGTAGGCTTGCTGATTTTTATTTTTATTAGTTTTCAGCAGGCATCTAAAACAATATAGCAAGAGCACTTGGCTACATGGTTCAAAGATAGTGCATATTACTGTCTTTAGTACTTTAGGTTTTTCTGTGTTGCAGAAAACCAGAGAAAATGTTTTCCATTCTCCTTTTCACTCCAAATATGGTCCTTTGCCAAAGAGGGACATAACTAACATGACTGTAAAGCAACGTGGTTCCCAAAGAGGGCAGGGCATGTGGGTCAGTGGGGGGTTGCCTAGTGGGGGTGCTAAGAGGCAAGGGGGTGGCAGGGGAGGGGGCTGGGGGTTTAAATGACTATCGGACTTTGAAAAGCTGGAATCACTGAATCAAGCTCATCAATTTTGTTGAATAAAACTAAATAGTTTTAATTTAAAAGTTCAATAAATTACTTCTTTTTTAAAAAAAAAAAATATTATCCTACTATTATCTTCCTCAGTGGGTCTTACAAACGTTTATTCTGAATAATGCTTTTTATAGGGTAATGGGAACTGGAGACGAGTTTATAGAGCAAAGAGCGTAGCGGCCCGGAAAAGTTTGGGAACCACTGGTGTAAAAGCATTAGTGATATCAAAGTCTGGGCTTTGGTTCCCACACTGATGTTATGGAGAGGATGTTTCATCGTGCCAGCATATGCCCTTTACATCAAATTTTAATAATCCTTCCTTTAATTTCATTAATTCCGTTACCATGCATTCATACAGGAAATTAACACAGCATAACTTTTGAAGGTCAATCAATCCTTATGCATAAGATTACTGAAATAATATGCGAGCCCTCCTGTTTCATAATGCCATATGATATTTTTTTAAAGACATTTGAAGAAGCTATCATTACATATTCAAAGAAAGAGAGAGAGGTCTGCTTTGCCTTGTACATTACACAGAAACGTGTTATCTCTACTGTATCATGCTCTTGGCAGCAAAGTCTATGACAGCAAGTGGCTGAACTGGTGTGACAACGGGAATTCTTGCATCAAACCTCAAGCAGCTCAGGCAAAAGGACTCCCCATGTTTGCATTCTAGCTTCTGTGTGGGAAGGGGAAGTTGTCAGTACCCTGACACCTATCACAACAGATAGATGTTAACATGCTTTAATTTATTTCACTGGTTGTTTTAATGACCCCTGTTTTAATTTTTTTCATGGACAATGTTAATATTTCCTGTAAACAGCTTAGAAGTTTTACTCTGATCAAGCAGTATATAAATTTTGTTAAAGAAACTAAAATAACAACAACAACAACAAATTATTATTATTATTATTATTATTATTATTATTATTATTATTATTATTATTATTATTATTATTTATACCCTGCCCATCTGGGCAGCTACCAACAGAATACTAAAAACACGATAAAAGATCAAACATGAAAAACTGCTTTCAGGTGTCTTCTAAAAGTCAGATAGTTGTTTATTTCCTTAACATCTGATGGCAGGGCATTCCACAGGGAGGGTGCCACTACCGAGAAGGCCCTCTGCCTGGTTCCCTGTAACTTGGCTTCTAGCAGTGAGGGAACTGCCAGAAGGCCCTCAGAGCTGGACCTCAGTGTCCAGGCTGAGCGATGGGGGTGGAGACGCTCCTTCAGGTATACAGGGCTGAGGCCAGTATACCTGAAGGTATACCTAAGATACCTAACACATAGGCCTCAGGCCCACATGGGGCTTTGTCAAAGAGATTTGGAAACAAAGGGGAGGGAACGCTATGACAAGATGGCTCCAGAAAGGGTGCAAAGTAGAGCTGCTTTTAAAACGAGACAGCGCTTTTCGCAAACACTTTCTCCTTCTGCGGAGGAGAAGTTATATGTCCTGATAATCCCCTTTTCAGTTATATGTCCTGATAATGCCCCCCAGCAGCAGCCTTCTAAAATCCTAGCCTTCCTGCTTAGTTATTGTAAAAGTTCCATGCTGGCACTGGCAGAGGAAGTGGCGTGTGCCAGGAGCACACCGCCCCCGGGAGCACGATCCCGGCGGGGTGCCATCACAGCTGCCGCCCCCCGCTGGGCGCCACTCCCTTACGGGTACCATGCCACACCCCCAGGACACGCGCCACACCCCCAGGATGCATGCCAGCCCCGCCCCTGCCTGCTCTCCACCCCCTGGTGCCAGAGCATGAAGCTCCGCCTGCACGCTGGTTCACAAGACACCGCTTGGTCAGACTGTTAAGTCACGCCTGCGCATTAGGGCTACAGAACAGCAGTGAGGAACCCTTTTTCAGACTGAGAGCTGGTACTCCATTATGGGGAACTTTCAAAGGGCCATATGTCAGGGAAGGTTAGAGCCAAAGGCAAATTGGGGCGGGCAGTAACTCTGCGGCATTCCTTTTTGCAACAGGCCATGCAAAAGTCAAGACACCCGCCTATGCATCTCTCCATCCAGGAACAGCTAGAGGCAATGTCACAGTTGAATGACACATTCCACCTGGGCAAAAGCACTTGGGTGGGGGGAGTTACACAGTAGGGCTGAGAGGAAGGGGTAAGTACAGCTGGGGAGGTTGTTATCTCCCAGTTTACCCAGAGAGGCAAGTGTCACTAGCAGCCTAATCCCAAAGCACACTGCACTGCTGTACGAATTGGGGCCTGCAAACAAACTATACCAATGCAATACAACGCAAGCACGTAGCATAACGCTTTGCTGGCACTGCAGCCGCATCATTCACAGCAAAAGGGGTGCTTGGAAATTTTTCATGCCATTTTTCAATTACTTTCTGGCAGCCCCATTTGTTTTGTTTTCTGGTCTATTATTGCCTCACATGTTTCATTTTTTCCCGTGAGTCTCATTATTCTTATTTTAAACAATCTCATTCATTTAGTTTCTACATCTATTGCAATGAAGACCCAGCCTGTATTCTGATGCCTGCACTTTTGGAGTTTTCCACCCAAATGACATGGCTTCTGCCAATGTTGCACGATGCCCCTAAGCCCTCAGATATGCCAAGTTTCAGATATGTTGGGGAAAGGGTCCCTGTGTAATACACAATTAAATAGGTTTCCCATTCTCTAAGCATCCCAGTGTTTAGTGCTTCATGCCTTCGCACTTTCAGAACACTCCAAGAATCCCCCTCCCTAAAAAAAGTTCCCTAGATGTAACTATATATAAATGCAATGCAAAGCAATGTTGTGCCCCTTTGTCAGTTTCAGAAATCCGCCCCCCCTTAATAAACAAATGAGAGAAATTAAACAAAAGGATTTTAATTTATTTCACATAGAAATAGATTAAAAATGAATGAATGTGCCCTTGTTTCATTTTTCATTTGTTTTTGAAGCAAATGCATACCCCTAGCAATTCATTATTTTAAACTGTTATACTAATATAGTAAACATGAATGTCGAATATGCTGCAAGGTATAATCTGGGATTGCAGAAAATTTGATCATGGCTTTGCCTTCTTTCATAAATCTTCCTAAAGGTCATTTCACACATGTATATTGATTGAGTGCACAATGAAGAAATAGCCCGCATGTGTGTGAATGACCCGGCAGAAGACGAGTCACCACAGATACAACTTTCACATCACCAAGTATCAGCTCAGACAGTGCTTTTCAGCAGAGACAGCTAAAACACTGAGTGGAGAGTTATGAGATATGGATTAACCAAGTGATAAGAGAGAGGGAAAGAGAAATTTATATGTGTATACTGGACTATTTGGGGGGGGGGGTTAAAGAATTGCAGCAGAAAGTTTTCAACCAAGGATAATAGTATAATAACAACACAATCCTATGCATGTTTACCCCACAATAAGTTCCACTATGTTCAATGGGGCTTACTTCCAGGTAAGTGTGCATTGGACTGCAGTGCAAGAAGGTAAAAATGTACTCAAGCCCACCAAATAAATATTGAGAATTTGAGAACCCAGTTCTTAAGCTGTGTTGGCCAGTGCTGGTTGATTTAAATAAAAAATAAGAAAAGCTGCCACATACCATGCATCCATTTTTCATGCAGTACTATATACTGCCTGATATTGCAGTGTCATGAACAGAGCAAATTTTTAATTCCCATTTTTCCTTCCATTCACAGCAATAATTTGCATGCAATATAAATTATCAATAATACTCCAAATCGCACATCTCAGTGCTCTCACATCAAAGGAATGAATGTAAGCAAGAGAGCAAAATGTCAGAAGAATAACCCAGTCAAAGTGAAAATGATGTGGTTGGACTATTTTAGCTGGATCACGGCTCATATCCTCATTTGACATGAAATGGGAGCAATTCTCCATGTAGCTCTTAACCTGACATTTCCTGTAAATATGGGTTTTGGATAATTAGTCTAACTAGACATCAAGGCATAATCCTTTTCTTCTTTGCTTTCCTCAGAGAAAATTCATTAAGCTTTCACAAGGCCTGTTGCATATGACGTACTGTCAATAGGCAAATATTACAGAATTGAATATTACATTGTCAGTAGATGAACATTCAGGCACAATCCCCGTTAAGCTTCAAAGGGGATACAAATATGTCTAAAGCCTTCTTGTTTTTTGCTTTGTTTTTTTAACTACACATGAAGCAGAAAACGTGACAATTTAAACATGTCTTGTGATTTGGAAGGTCATCTTTAAGACAGGGGTTGGCAATGTGATACCATCCGTGTATTGGAACTGCCCCCTGGGCACCAACACACCTCTGAGAACACAAACACACACCATTACTCACTCCCTCGCCCCCAGTCATGATGTGGTGGGGGCATTTACCTTTTCCCTCCCTTGAAAAGGATATAGAGTTGAAGGAGGAAGTTGGAAGAGTGATGTTCTTTCCCACTTCTCTTTCCAGCTCTATGTGCTTATCCCCTGCTTAGTTTAATTCTACTGGACCCAACTTTTACCAAATCTGAGAGGGGCTGTCCTTGGGGACAGAAAATAGTGAATAGGGATGGGGAACTGCCCATGGTACTGGCTCAAAAATAAAAAATGTGCCCACGTGCCTAAAAATTGGCGACCCAGTTGGAACCGTCTAGATGCAATTAGTTTTCTACCCTTTTACCATTCCACAACAGTTACTACAATGGCGACGTTTAAATTTCAAGAACTCTATCATTACTTTTCATGTATTCTAAGATTACCATAACACAGACTCAATAGGCTATAGGGCTACTTTTTTAACTTTGTGTCGCTGACATTTCAAGACACTAAAATAAAACAACAATTTCAAAAGCCATATAATAGCCACTATTCTTTTTGGGGGGGAGGGGTTGGGGGGCAGAGTTGTCTAGAATTCACTGTACAGCAGAACCCAGATAATGAAGGGAAATGAAAGAATAAACCTACCCCCAATTATAACAGAATGAAAAGGGTTTTATTGGTGGTTTATAACACATTCGGTGAAATTTAGTGTGTGGTGTTCTTATGGGGGTGGACATTCCATGCTCATCCTGCTATTAATCCAGTGCAATTAATTTGCTAAAACAATTTTCCTCCAGGAAAAAAGAATAATTAGGCATATTACACACCTTGGCATTTTAACCTAAAGATAAGCATGTTGATTTCAACAAGAGGGGGGGAAATCAAGCCTGTGTTTCATTTTTCTCTTTGAAATCAGTAGCGACAAAACGGGCTTCACTATGCCTAGGAATCCACTTTGTTTTTTCAATTACAGTACACTAACTCAATTTCAAACTTACCCAAATGATATCATACAAGGTTTGATTCACTCTCTCATCACAGGTAAACAAAACAAGGATAAAAGGCAAGCATTTCCCCACTCTTCTGCCGATTCTCCTATCTCTTTCCCCCGTTTTATTTTAAAGGGTGTTGGTTAAAATGAAGATAACAACTTAGGAAGGAAATCTCACCGGTTTCTGTAGCAGAAAACCAGTTGCACTTGGACTTACACATCACTGGAGTTGGGCCTGGAGCAATATTGTCCACTCGGTCACTATCTGGTGGTATCATCCTCGTAGCTGCCTTTGACAGTTTTACATTTTGCCAGGCATTGAGAAGAGAATACATACCTCAGAAGGTGACTCGACTTCAGCTCCCCTTCTCCAGCACCTGTCTCCGATCCTTCTTCCATGCTGCTCCCTTAATCCCGGAAGAGCTGCCCACCAACACTTCCAGCAATCTCCTTTCACCAATAGGGCCCCCCCACCCCACCCAATTTCTCCTCTGAATCTCTCCACGCAATGCATTTATTCTGCAGAGTCTTTCTAAGACCGTGTAACAGATTTAGCTCCTCAGAGCGGTCAGCTACGACAAGTTAACCCTTGCCTAAAATCCTGCCAATTTCCTCACTCTTTGCCCCCCATGCATGACGCTAAGATCATAAAGCGATCGGAAAAGGAATGTGCCACCTATTACGGTCTACACACTGTCTGGTATAATGGTGGTGCTAGTAAGCATCAGGTGCGGACAACAATTACTTTATTTATATGCAATTACTTTAGATTTGCTTTTAAAAATAAGAGCAGCAATTTTCAGCTTAGTGGTCGATTTTTAAGTCGGAGGGTCCATCTGCCTATCTTTCCTGCTTGCAACCCCTTACCTTGAGTCTGATGCAGTGTTTCACAGTACAAAACATACCTACCTCCCATCACCACAGTGCACCAACACTAAATACACATGTTTGTATCACTCAGACATACATTGAAAGTATATATAGATGACATTCAAACAAAACTTTAAAGAAGGAAGGAAGTCATGTAATACCTTTACTTTTACCTATGGATTTGATGAAATGGTTCCATGAAGAAAGCATTGCCAGACAAAAAGAGAGAGAACAAAGAAGAGAAACAACAGTAAGAGTCATGTGTGTGTAAATGTAAATGCTGTCACAATTCAAGAACATGAAAAGAGACAAGGCATGAAACAAGTGTTTGAAGACAAATGGAAATGCAATTGGTGTCGCATTTTAAGAATGGCTGCTTTGCAACCTTCATGTCCATGCAGGAGAACACAGAGGTAACCCATGCTTCATTTTCAAACGAGTGACACAGAAGTAACATGAACACTGACTTTAAAGGGAGCGGGGTTTGTACACGGTGATGGGGAAACACCACTTATTTCATCATGTTGCAAAACTGTATTCTGAGCATTTCAGAAGCCAGGAGCGAGTGCTTTCCGCATTTTCAAAACAGTCATGCATTAATGCAAAGCAGGACTCTCTTGCTAGGTACAAACTCAAGACTCTTCTCTTTCGCAATCTATCTTGGGAGTATGGCTCCCTTTGCTCTTTTGTTGTGCTTAAAACACACAGCCATTTCCCAATCAGATCCTCACTCTTTTTTTTTTTTTTTGCTGACAGTTATTATATTGCAAGTAGGGAAGGGGAGACAGTTGAAAAAAAGAGAGAGAAGGAAATCAAAAGATTTGAGGAGCAAATTAAAAATAAAACCCAAAAGCAGTTTCTACGTAGCACTATTCATATTATGTATATATATATATACACACAACAACAACAAAAAGAAAAAAAAAATAATGTGACTGCGATCGTGTGCTTATTTGCAGCCCAAGAAAGCTCGCAAGCATTTGGCCATCATTTGTCATGATGGGTTTTGAAGCAGCTACAGAAGAAAAAAGGAAACAAACCAAAATGAAATAAAGGAACAATGAAAGCAGAGTGGAAAAGGAGCAGAGCCCATACCTTGGTCGCCCATCATCAAGTGCGCCAGACCTTAAAGGGAAACAAGAGCACAGTCAGCAATGAATAAGGGTGCACGGGAAGGTGGCATTGTCACAGTGACCCCCAAAAAATGTTTTTTGCAACAGGTATCTGTTTCCTGTGAGATGTTTTCCATTACAGTGGAAAATTAAAACAGCATTTTTCAACCACTGGTTGGAATGCTTTTTGTGGGGTTGGGAATGGGGCAAAGGGGCCATTTGGCTTCTATTCTAACACAGATTAACGCTGCCCTGTACAGCTTCTTCCCTAGGCATTAAAGTTGGGCTGAAGACAAAAAAATAATAAGAAAATCATTTCAAGTTCAACAAATTCCTGGAACACTCAGTCTCCCAATTTCATCGTTTTCAGTAGGAGGACACTTAGCTGCAAAATAGCTTTCTTTTTTTCCCCCTCCCGAATTTCCAAACGTAGAACAGTGTCAACCTGAAGAATGGGCTGGGTCTGATCTTTTTCCCCTCGTTGAAAATGAGCATTTCAAATAATCAAACAAAATAATTCCTTTGTCACATTGAAATGATAATGCAAGGGATGTCTCCTTGTTTGTGTGAAACCTTTGAGTAGAATAAGATCTGTTCCTGAGCAGGAAAATTGTTAGTCATCCA
This sequence comes from Podarcis tiliguerta, assembly GCF_965153285.1. Classification (NCBI taxonomy): domain Eukaryota; kingdom Metazoa; phylum Chordata; class Lepidosauria; order Squamata; family Lacertidae; genus Podarcis; species Podarcis tiliguerta. The sequence goes on along the minus strand of NC_139536.1, from coordinate 13,571,261 downwards.
TTGGGATGGAAGCAAATATCAGCATAAATTGTAACTGGGGAGAAAAATCCCTTTGTTTCGGCACCAAGTAGTTCCTCCAAATTAAAATATGCTGTGCTTAAAGTACATTGATGCTGAAATCAGTTTCCCAATTAACTCTCCCGCCCCCCTGCCGATTGTGGAGAACTGAAGTTTTAATTGGGCTAAGCAAAGCAAGTTCTCCGAATCCATTTTTTTAAAAATGAGCTAAAGCAATAGCAAAAGAATTGGTTTTTCCCCCCTCATAAGGAAATTTGGCACATCACATCTTGTATCCCCTTAAACAAAAGTTTAGCTCTGATGACACTTTATAAATAGATGCTTAGCAAATTGGTTTAAGGGGAAAATCCAAATAGTAGTCATTTAGACACACCCCCCCCCCCAAGCTATAAAAGTGTGCTTCTCTCCCTCTGGAACAATTTCATGGTACATCCCACATTATTTTTTGGGTTGGTTCACACAAAGAAGGTGTGCAATAGAATAATATGCTGGTTTTTGCTGGAAGGTAAGATTCCTAAGTTTGAGATTTTTAATTCACATAAAAAATTAGGCGCACACATAAGACATATAACAAGTGATCTGGAGGAAGGAAATATTTCAAAAGCAGAGAGCCCACACCCCAAACACGCCACTTCATATAATCAATCAGTTGACGAAATAAGGTTTTAAACAATGTAATACGTTTTTCATTGAATGCAGTATGTCTTCTAAATTGACAATTAATCTGTATTAAGTATCTGGACACATGAAGAATCTTATTTTGGCTTCTGTTGCAGTAAACCATGTTTTGTTTTGTTTTTTTACGTTTTTAAAATTCTGATCCTGTAGCATAAACTCAATGACAGCCTCAAAAATTGCATGATTTTAGGGAAGACAAGATGGGAGTCCACCAATCTATGTCAACTCTGCAATGAGTGCCAATATACTAAGTGAAGGAAGTCTGTAATGATTTCAGCTTTGTGGTTAGAGTGTAAGTTTGTTTACTCAGAAGTAAGTCCCACTTAGCTCCCACTGGGGCTTCATCCCAACTAATAGTGCTTAGGATTGCCGCTTTCGTTGAGCTGTAACTTTGGCTCATGAGTGTAGTGTTTTCCAATTCCTTTCCTTTGTGGATTTATAATTGTCTTTAGGATTGGAAATTGGATGTACCAGGTTCTTTGTGACTGAAGATTCTCCTCTACTGGGGAAAAAATATCACTAAGCAATTTGTGCTTTTTGAATGAATATAACATATAACTATATCATGTCTTCCAAAAGATGTGGGCTCAGAAATTAGAAAGAGCATGTTCCATGAAACCGTGTCAATCAAAATCATTTCATGTTCCATGGGAAATATTCTCAAGGTTTTATGTCTACTAGTACCTTAATTTTCTCTTTTTCATTTATTTATTGCTTACGAGATTGATTGGGGGGCGGGTTCTGGGGTCATAAGAGGGCTGGTACTGGAAGAGGGAACTGAAAAGCTCCTGTACGCAAGCAAAACACAATATGAAGCACCATCTGGGTCCTGGGTTTCTTTAGAGCACAAGGCAAATTGTGTTTTGCAATACGATAAATCACTGAAAATGAGCCTTTAAGGCAAGTTTGTTTTTGTTGTTGTTTAAAAAAAATGTGGGCAAGGGCTGAAATAAGTATCGGTGTCTGTCTTGGATACAATAGTTACGTTGGGAAAGAAAACAAAACAAATAAACCTCCAAACCCTGAACATCTCCTATGTGCATAAAGCACATAGCAACAAGAGTGAGACAATCAATGCTCTTTCCAATAGCTCAGGGATGGGCAACCTATGGCCTTCCAGATGCTGTTGGACTACAACACCCATCATCCCTGGCCATTGGTTATGCTGGCTGCAGGTGATGGGAGCTGGAGTCCAGCAATGTCAGGAGGGCCATGGGTTCCCAATCCCTGTTTGCACACATTAGTGCCTGCACAGTCCTGCTCCTAGTGAATGCCTAGAATTCTCTGCAGAGCCAGGGTGCATACAACCCCAGCTCATTTTATTCTGACATATACATACTGAAATATGCAGAATAAAGGAAGCTCTGTTTGGTCCCTCTACCTTAGTACTGGCTTCAGTGACCGGAAGTGGCTCTCTGGGGTTTCAGGCAAGAATCTATCCCAGTCCTAACTAGAGATGCCGAAGAACTGCTCGCAAAGCATGGCCAGTTGTGTGGGTTTCCCAGAACATTTTGACTTGCATATAATAATTTGCAAATATTCACCTTGCATTGAGAAATGTTCTGATGTCCTAGATCAAGTGCCAGGAACCTCTGGCCCTCTAGATGTTGAATTAAGACTCCCACTGGCCATGCTTGCTGGGACTAATGGGAGAAGTAGCTCAGCAACAATTGTAGGACCTGTCTTATAAGAGTGGTCTCTATTTTACCTGCAGTTAGCAGAAGTTTTGAAAAGGCCAAGCTTGCCCAGTATTTATTTGCAATTGGCACCCATTCATTGTTACTGGTGAACTTATGACATGGAAAATGTTTTTATTTTTCTTTCCTTTTTAGGTGGGTATTCTTAAAAATGCTCAGGACACAAGAACATATTGTTTTAAAGCAAAAAACAAACAAACAAGAAACTCTAGATAGGTGTTTGATTAAATATTACTATGCACTACAACTAGAAACTAGAAACTTAGTGTCCACATTGGAGCCCTACGCTAAGGAATTATATCTGCAAAACAGCTAGATTGGTTCAAGGTACTTTAGTACTTAAAATGATTCATTTAACATTAGAAATGATGCACCATGACTTCTTCTACTGCTGAGCATCATGCCAAAAAAGGAATCATGTAAATGAGTCCTAAGAGATTTAGAATATATAGATATATGTACAAGCTACAAGCAGATTTTTTGCATATTCAACTTCAACTACTACCCTTCGGCATATGCTAGTTTGCAAAGATGGGCCAATGATATCTTACGCCTGTCTTTTTATTTTATTTTCCCCCCTAAGGTCAATTTGGTTAAGGAAATTCTTGCTTAACAGAGAAAATCCTTATCTGCTCTTAATTAAAGTGGTTCCACAGAGTGCTGTGAAGATGCAGTGATGTAGGCTGGCTGAATATCTGACTCACAGGGCACTTTCATGTCAGCTGCACTGGACTCTCAGAAGCTATTCCCTTTCATTAAATCCTCGGCTCGGTTGTTTGAACTTGCCGTGTGTTCCTTTGGAATAGTCTTAAATAATAATAGTAATGATAATAATAATAATAATGATATCTCTGGATGGGAATGATTCTGCCTGAAAACAAGTCCAGGAAAAAACCTGAAGACAGGACCACATAACTTGTGAAGCACCAAGAACACCCCAGCTCACCTGGCATGCCTAGTGGCCCAGGCAGAAGACAACCTTCTGCATTTTCTGCTAGCACAGCACTAGACCACTATGCATGGCTGATACAATCAGCTTGTCTGATCCCTAACTGGGGGGCCTGGTCTAAAAGTCTCATTGGACCCCTGTAAATATCATAGTAATCAACAATGAGCATGAATGTCCTGTGCTTTACCTAAGGTGCTGCAAAACCCCCACATACCTACATGTGTTTTACCATGTAGACAAGACTATGTGTTAGTTTCCCACATTTGGGGTGGTTTACTTAAGGATATTAATTGTGCCCATACTCTCCTTTTGGCCTTTGGTGTCTGAGATGCATATTTTCAGGAGTTGCCATGTGCTTTATAACTCCTTTTTTCTATAATTGTAAAGTTCTTTTAAACCAGATTTTTGTGCTGTATTTTAAATTGGGTAAATGATAATAACAGTAATAATAATGAGCAAAGACACCTTACATGAGAGGCACTTAAATCAGATGCTTGGGGGCTGCAGCATAATGCCACAAAGAGCAATGAAATAATGAACAGGTATAAGACAGAAGTGAATTCCATTTCTTCATATATATATTTTCTGTAAACCACCAGGGTATTTTGTGTCATAAAAATGTAATTAATAAATAAGAAGCTGCTAATGGCTCACATAACTAACTAATGTGGACATTAAGTACTCTTATAGAGGACCAGAATGAATGGCAATCAGTGCCAATTAGTTTAACAAATGGCAAATGAATGGCCTGTCTTGAAGTTAGGGCAGTTTTGCCAATGATTTCAGATTTTCATCCATCATTTTATGGATCCGTCATTTCTCTCCCTCCCCTTATAGAACAGTAAAAAAAGGGTGACAGCTTCTCTCTACACCAGATTGGTGGTGCTCTAAAAGACCCTGAGTCACAGTATCACAATCAACCTCTGTGGCACAAGTCACGGGAGCTAGAGAGTCATCTCTAGATGTATTTTTGCTCCCACTTACTGGTGTCAAAAACTGGGACCACAATATAGCAAGCCCCTCGAGATGCATGGAAGGGCTTGCACATGCTCAGAAGGCCATTCCAAGCTTCTTCTCCCTAACAGCAGTCCCTCAATTACACAACTGCCATTGAGCTTGCCCTGAGGAGCGACCAGGAGCTTCTGGTGTGACAATGGTGATGGTAAGCAGTAGTACTTATGGTGATGATATCTGTATGTGCAACAACAATAAGACCACATTGCATGGTGCTTTTTTAAAAAACACAGGGGAGCTTCAAAAGCAGGGTGCAGTTAGGGAACAACAGATTAAAAACTTTCTGGGCACAAAAACCCTTATGAAAGGCTGCTGACTCTTCAAATGTACAAAAACAACGAGAAAGCCAGGCGATCCCATGATTAAGGTTATACAACACAAATAAACATCCGTGTTCTTTCTCTCTTAGTTGCTAAGCCATTATTAGTGCATTAATGCTGACCAGAAAATCTCTCCTCCCCTCCCCCCCTACCACTGTTGAAACCAAGAGATTCTCCCAATTTCAACAGTACATTTTAAAGGGGGGAGGGGGCAACTTACGCCGCCACCACCATGTTGAAACTTAAAATAGTCCCAGAAGGAAAGAAGAAAATCAACTTACCGTATTGAATGATAAGGAGCACCACTATAAACACTAACCAGGAGGCAAAACACTAAACAGGAGGGATAGGAAGGGTAAGAAAAGAGCTTAGGAAAATAAGATAGAAAGCACCCACCTTCCACATAGTTGTCTTCTGAAAGCACATAACAAGGAGGGAGAGAAAAAGGGAAAGAAAAAACATTCATTAAGCAGCATGCAGACTGGAACTTGCCTTTGCATGTGAGCACCATGCAAGGCACCGGACACCACATGCAAGTGATCCATTGCTACTATCCAGAAGGAAGTGGGGCAGGGGAGACCAAAAAGCACAGGGAGGCAGTGTTTCTTCTGTTGAAAGGAAAACCCCACTCCTGCAAGTGGTACAAAAGAAAAGAAAAGTGCAATATCTCAAGTGAAAGGGGTGATTGTTGTTTGTTTGTTTGTTAAATGGATTCATCCACTCTGAGTTCCTTAGGTTAGTCAAAGATTTCAAAGGGTGCTATGGTGTCCAATGGTTAATTTCTAAAACGAGAAACGAAAAAAGTGCCTGGGATTCAAGTCTGTCTCTGGATTAGAAACCCTTTCCCTCTTAATTCCAGATAAAGTGGGGCAGGGAGGCTGGTTGAGACCACTCAGTGGCCAAGGAAAAGCTGTCTCTAAAAGGCCAGAGCCAGGTTTACTTCTACTTCACACATTGCAGGGGAAAGCTCTGGCATTGAAAATGATACACTTGACTGCCTGCTCCTGTGCCTTTTAGAAGAGCTGGATGCACAGACGTATGGTTGCAGCAGGTGATGGATTTTGCTCTGCTTCTCTCCATGCCAAAGAAAACCTCACTTAGCCAAATGTGTAGGCCAGGTTTATGAATATGTTAGAGACCCAGAAGAAGGGCCAGTTAAAAATAATAACAACAAGGAAACCAAAACAAGTGTCAACGCCTACTTTAAATCAAACTCTCTATACGTACAGCTGCACTACACACTTATTTGGGGTGTTGTACTGGTTTAATGGCTGTCACATTCCCCAGAGGGCTTTCTCTGTTAATAGATCATCTGCACAGGGCAATTGTTTCCAGTGAGTCCTGGGAAATGAGGGTTCAGCCAGTCTGCATCTCTTGTGGAGACATTCCGTGCGAGCTGCTTTCATGCTTACAGACTTTCTAAATGCGGAGCTGCCCCTAGAGCAACATAATGCAAGCAGCGGTATCTTCTTCAACGGAGTGAAGCAGGTGGCACTGTGCCTCACAGGAGAAAAATGCCGCGCCAGCCGAAATCACCTCTTTTATTCACATCTGTTAAAAGTAGAGAATCCAAGGCTAGTTCCAAGTTTAAAGCGACTCTCTGCAACATGACCCGACATGGACCTATCTCAGCGGGTTCCCGGACTTGGGTTCATCTGCCAGCGGCAGCAGTTGATATCTACAAGCTACCATTTTAAAATCCCTTCCATGTCCCTGAAGCACAGTTGCTGCAAAGCACTGCGAAGAACTTGTAGACTAGTTTGAAGGGAAAGTGCCAGAGCCCCAGCAAATGATCTAAGGTGTCAAGAACTGGTGCTAAGCTTGATGGAATTCCTTCCCTCTTCTGTACTCTGGCCATTCTACACCAGCCTCCCCCAACCTGATATACAGTGGTGCCCCGCAAGACGAATGCCTCGCAAGACGGAAAACCCGCTAGACGAAAGGGTTTTCGTTTTGGAGGTGCTTTGCAGGACGAATTTCTCTATGGGCTTGCTTCGCAAGACGAAAATGTCTTGCGATTCCTGGGGTTTTTCCCCCGATCCCCACCGCCTTTTTCTAAGGCACTAAGCTGCTAATAGCCTTTTAGCAGCTAATCCGCTAATCCCTTAAGCCTTTAATAGCAGCTAATAGCCGCTAAACTGCTAATAGCGCTAATCCGCTAATCTGCTAATGGGCTTGCTTCGCAAGACAAAAAAACCGCTAGACGAAGAGACTCATGGAACGGATTCTTTTCGTCTTGTGAGGCACCACTGTACTTCAAATTTCAATGAACTACAACTCCTATCACCCATCACCTTTGGCCACGCTAGCTGGGGCTGAAGGAAGTTAAGAGTCAAACAAACACCATCCTGGCCATTCCTGCTTAGATTTTTCACAATTTCCTGTGAAAGTTGCACTCCTTCCAATCCATGCTGAATGCAGCTATGAAAGGCAAAGGCTATTTCTCAAAACTGCAAACTATGTAGAAGCAGTGTCTAGTTCCAGAATAATTCCACCTTGCTTGTTTAAGGTCAAACTGCGTAATCCTAGTAAACAGGCTAGGGAAGTCTTAGGAGGTCAGTAGTACAAATGAGTGACAGCAGCATAATTATGTCTACTTACTGTAATGAAGCTACTTAATTCTGCATTTCACATTGACAGTGACAATTTCTCTTGAATTCAAAATCAGTAAAATATCTCATTACTGCATATAATTATCGAAAATATGGGGAGGTAACTGGTCTAAATGCAGCTCTCACATAGCTTACCCATGACTATTCTGATTGCAGTAGAACTGCACCAGGTAAAGCGATTTGAAGAGCATCAAACCGGACACTCAATCCTAACCAAACTGGTACATTCCGGAAGTGCATAATCCACATACAGCAGAATTATTTCTTTCCATTCAGAAGCTGTCTTCACTGAATCCATCAAAACTTAATTTTGCCAAATGGAGAACTTGGAAAACAGCAAATATACTCCTGAGGCAGTTTCCTTTATAGAAAAGCACACAAGCAAACTATGCAGTGTGTTGAATAACAGTTGGGGGAGAGGAGCGGGAAGAAGAGTAACTTTCCCATTGCTTGAAAAACTCTGGTTTTGCAGTCCCTGGCAGGCAGCAAATGCAGAAACTAGAGGAAATCTCTAAGTGTGGTTGGTGAGCTGTGTTTGGCTTGGTGGGTCACATGTCCAGTCCTACACTATAAACATAGGGTTTGAATGGCTGGCACACTGATCTCACCACAATCAAACGAGTATTCTGGTGCTCCACAGATTTGATGTAAGTAGGATGAAAAAATGTACACACTATTCTAGCCTATGAACTCAGTTCACACGTAACAGTAAGCCAAGCCATGGTTTAGCATGTATGTGCAAACATGTGGGATCCTAGAGAGAAGATGGTGTTGGTTTTCCTTCCCAACTCATCTGCCAGCGGCTGTGTTGCTGTGAGATACACCACGGTTTGGTTTAGAATGCTGTGACTCATGGTTTATCTTCTCCAGACAAAACACAAGGGATGGGGGGAAGTATGGATAAAGGTAGTGGTTTGTCTGGAGTAAGGCAAACCATATGCCTGGGTTTGGATTAAATGCTAAGCCAAACAATGGCTTAGCCCACAGCTTCACAGAAGCATCAGGTCTGGAGAAGAAGCAAATCAGTTGCAATCTCCTCCATGGGAGCTTGCTTGTTTATACGTTCATGGTTTGGTTTAGTGTCACCTCTGAAAGGGTCACTGTGTGAGATGAGAATTAAGGAGCTCCAGCGTTCTGATGTAAGTGGGATGCAGGATACCCAAATGTGCACATTGTTTGCTTGTTTATTTCATAACGTTTATATACTGCTTGATTATAAACAACAACCACCCTCAGAGTCGTTCGCAAAATGAAGAAAGCAATAGAATTATGGTTAAACAATCAAAACAACTATTGAAAACACTTAAAGAATGAAAACCAGCAATAAATTAAAACACATACAGACCAACAGCATTCTAGGTATCTGGGCAGGTTTGAACCTGTGTTTGGAAACTGGTCAGTGCCTCTGCATTAATTAAAGGTAAAGGTACCCCTGCCCGTACGGGCCAGTCTTGCCAGACTCTAGGGTTGTGCACTCATCTCACTCTATAGGCCGGGAGCCAGCGCTGTCCGCAGACACTTCCGGGTCACGTGGCCAGCGTGACAAGCTGCATCTGGCGAGCCAGTGCAGCACACGGAACGCCGTTTATCTTCCCGCTGGTAAGCGGTCCCTATTTATCTACTTGCACCCGAGGGTGCTTTCGAACTGCTAGGTTGGCAGGCGCTGGGACCGAACGACGGGAGCGCACCCCGCCGCGGGGATTCGAACCGCCGACCTTTCGATCGGCAAGTCCTAGGTGCTGAGGCTTTAACCCACAGCGCCACCCGCATCCCTTCTGCATTAATTAGACCCTACAAAATAAAGTACTCAACTAGCGCTTAGTGAAATGATGCTGGTAGTAGTAGGCCATGGAAAATGGGGAATGAGACAAGCTTCAGGGCTTGGCTTGTTCAGTCAATGCCTATGTAGGAGAAAGGGAGGCAGGGGGCTCTGATTCCCAGTCCTAATTAATCTACAAGAAGGCAAGAATGGAGGTAAAAGCACCTGAAACTTTCACAGATATTGTGTGACTTGCCTTGTAATTGCATTATTACCCTATTTATTAACCTCTGTGAGCCCCCTTGAATGCTGAGGTTAATGGAGATGTAGCTTTCTTTGTCATTACATAGTGAGGCTTGAAAGTCATAGTGAGGCTTTTTCAGTCCAGCACTCTTATTCATTTGTGCACCTCCTGAGTGGTCAGCACCCACAGTCCGGATGGGTGGGTTGTTTACTGTTATTGTTTGTTATTATGCTATGTATTTCTGTGTTTTTATATTGCAGACTGCCCTGTGATCTTCACATGGAGGGCGGTATAGAAATTTTAACAACAACAACCGTATTTAATGACGCTGTTATTATTATTTATGTAATCAGCAAGTTACCTTGGCAGATCCTTTAGTGCCAATATGCAACCAGGAGCCAATATACAACCAAGCAGCTCATTTGGTTAGAGCACAGTGGTGATAACGCCAAGGTCGCAAGTTTGATCCCTGTATGGGACAGCTGCATATTCCTGCATCCCAGTGGGTTGAACTAAATGATCCACAGGATCCCTTTCAACTCTAATGTTCTATGAAGGTCCTGCTTGGCGTATTTAAAGTCCTAACCAACCTGAGGCCATGATATTTAAAAGACTGTTTTTCTCCTCTGTGTCCTCAGATGGGGCACTGCTGAGAGTACCATGTGCCCCAGAGGTGTACAAAAAAAACACAGGATTTTAGAATTGCAACTCCAGCTCCCTGGAATCAATTATCCACTGAGATCAGACAGGTGAATAGCATCATGATCTTTATGAACCTACAGCAGCCATTTTTGTTTAGGAAGGCTTTCCCTGATGTCCAACCCAGCCATCTGTGGAATACTAATTTTATATCTGATGAAATTGTTTCTAGAGTTGGAATGGCTGTTGTTTTTAAGGTTTTCGACTTCGTTGATGTTTTAAGAGTTTGCTGAAGAATTCAACAAACAGAATCTTATGTTTCTGTGCTTTGTTGCGTTTTTACTGTATACACCACTTCAACAGTTTCATGCTGTGAAGCTATCTATAACATTTGATTAATAAATGAATATAAAGAAATAAAAGGCAGAGCAAAGGCAGAGAAATCAATATATGAAGAATACAGGAATTTCTGGTGTTTGGAATTACATGTGTTCATCTCCCACTATCTATTGGATCAAAAGAGGCTCCCTGCCCACATTCTAACTTGAAGCCCATCACCTACACTGCAATAATTATGAACTTAGGAAGCTGCCTTTTGCTAAGTCCATCTAGGTTGAATGGCAGTGGCTCTCTGGGATTTGAAACCCTTTCCAGTCCTACTTGGAGATGCCAGATGTTGACATTTTGCATGTGAAGCATGCTGCTTTGCCATTGAGACACAGACCCTTACCCTAATTAAAGAAAAAAAAAATGTATAACTTTGCATATTCAGTTCTTGCTCAGCTATATGTTAAGCGGAAGCCTTAGGCCCCTCTCCCACTTTTTAAAACTTAAATTTGCTTTAAAGTTGTGACCTGAAGCAGACATGCGTGTGGTGTGCATGGTTAAGGCTGGGCTGTAGAACACCTTTTCTTTTCTGCATGTGGCTACATGGGCAAAGCGATTAGTAAGGCTCCAACACCTGCCATTTCATGTGTGCAGGACATTAGATTGCATGCTTTCAAGGAAAGTATGGAATGAAAATGATATCGAGAAGAACACGTCTGATGTACAAGAACAACAAGATCACCAAATTAGATAAAGCCTGTGGGGGGCCGGGGCGGGGGGGAGTAAAAGGAAAAACATCCATCCAGGTGGATTTAGGGCAACGTGAGCAGTGTGGTTGCATCAGGCACACAGTCAAGCAGGGTGCCTTCTGAAAGTTTGGTAAGCACTTGCCTGGCTTCCGGAAGAAGGTGTGAGGATTCTGATGGAGTCCTAGAGTCCTCCTGCCTCTTTCTAAAGCCAGGCTGGTGCTTACCAGGCATTGGGAAGGAGGTAGAAGGGCTCTAGAACTTTGCCAGAGCCTTGAGCCTCCTCCCTAAAGCCTGGCTTAAGCTAGTGCCACAAGGACTGTGAGGCAGCCATCAAATGGCCTTGTACTGTGCGGCATATTACTAAGGTGCACCCCCTGACCCACCTTGGTTTCTATGGAAGAATGTGTATTTACATAATGTTCTAAATGAACAGTATCTTTTGTTTAGAAGCAGCGGGTCACTTAAATATGATCTGCTACAAACAGATTTTTCAAACTGGAAGACTGGATTGTTAATTCATTGGTGCGTGAAAACTGTAGCAACTGATGCCGTAAACGTAAATGTATAATAATAATAATAATAATAATAATAATAATACTCCACTCATCTAGCTGGGTTTCCACAGCCACTCTGAGCAACTTACAGCATATATCAAAGCATAATAAAACATTAAACATTTCCCAAAACAGGGCTACCTTCAGATGTCTTCTAAAAGCTGTATAGTTCTTTATCTCCTTGACATCTGAAGGGAGGGTGTTCCACAGGGAGTGCACTTCTACCGAGAAGGCCCTCTGCCTGGTTCCCTGTAACTTCACTTCTCACAATGAGGGAACCAGCAGAAGACCCTTGGCGCTGGACCTCAGTGTCCGGGTTGAACGCTCCTTCAGGTATACTGGGCCGAGGCCATTTAGGGCTTTAAAGGTCAGCACCAGCACTTTGAACTGTGCTCAGAAATGCACTGGGAGCCAATGAAGATCCTTTAGGACTGGTGTTATATGGTCATGGTGGCCACTCCCAGTCATCAGTCTAGCTGCCACATTCTGGATTAGTTGTAATTTCCAAGTCACCTTCAAAGGTAGCCCTACATGGAGGGCATTACAGTAGTCCAAATGGGAGATAAGCAGATCATGTACCACTATGACGAGACAATGTGCAGGCAGGTAGGGTCTCAGCCGGCGTATCAGCTGGAGCTGGTAGACAACTGCCTTGGATACAGAATTGACTTGTGCCTCCATGTACAACTGTGAGTCCAAAATGACTTCCTGGCTGTGCACCAGGTCCTTCAGGGGCATAGTTACCCCTTTCAGGACCAGGGAGTCCGTCACACTTGTTCACCCCCTGTCCCCCAAAACAGTACTTCAGTCTTGTCAGGATTCAACCTCAATCTGTTAGCCACCATCCATCCTCCAACCGCTTCCAGACATGTACATGGTAGATGGTAGATATCTACATGGTTCCATAAGGCTGCAATCTTATACACACTTACCTGGGAGTAAGCCCTACTGAACTCAGTGGGGCCTACTTCTGAGTAGATCTACATGCAATTACTCTGTCAGTCTCATATAAAACAAGAAACACGCTGGTTTAGTCTCCCTTGGATATAAACAAGTAAAAACAACGGCAAGCCAGTAGGCTGAACAGTGTCCAGAATTGTCCTTGCCAATGTCCATAGTAAAGGGAGATCAATGAACAAGAGAGAAAGAGAGAGAAATTACACTGCCCTTTAAGCTATTTGATGTCTTTGAAGGCAGAACCACAGGAAGTGAAACACAGGTGCGGGATTGATGAGATTTGTTCCAATGGGGCCTTTTCTATCCATCACTGCCACACTGATCAAAAGCCAAGGAAAAACAATTTTTTCAGAGCATCAGTTCACCACGTGCCTCACTCAAGCCAAAAACATGGAAGAAGCTACATGGGATGGTAACACTAGCAGCTTCCAGTACTGCCACACAATGTAAAAGAAGATTAGCAATACTCCTTTTCCATACATGGGAAAGGATGTAGAAGAAAGTCAGTGTCTCAACATGGTGTGATCTAAGGAAAATGCAAGATGTAGATAGGCAGGTCCAAGAGTTCTTGCCTTTGCCTAGCAAGTCCTCATTTCACATTTTTGAAAAGCACTATCCCAAAGATGCTAGCTCTTGTCTCACCAAATCCTACTGCTTTAAATGAAGCATAATACTCCTCCAGGATGCAAAAGACTCTCCTCCTGGAAGAGAGGGGAGTGGTTGTGGGCGGGAGCTGAGCTACGCCTCCAGCAGGGGGCGTCAGCCCCCTGCCTCCCACTCACCTGGCTGGTGCCCATGCCCATCGGCAGGCACCCAACCAGGTGCCTCCAAGGGGGTGTGTACGGCAGGCTATATGCTGCGGCGCCAGCCCCTCCTCGGCCTCACTCTTCCTCGCCCCGCCGTGAGTCACCCACCCTCCACTCCCTTTTAGCTCAGGGTCTTATTTTCTTTGGCTTTGCTATGGACCTTAGGTTGGTCGCCCTGGTTGTCCAGGGGGCCTGGTAGGAATTTTTCCATTTGGCATTAGGCTTTGCGGTTTTTTCGCCTACCTCGTAGCAATCGTCACAACTTTCGTGGTATTGGTGGGTAGGTTAGGCATTGGAATAATGTGTTGTGGTGTGTCGAAGGGCTAGGTGTGGCCATCGCCTATGCCTTCAATTTTTGGGTATTCCGTTAAAGGAATCCGGCGGTCGTGTATTCTGTCCGATGCCTGCTTGGCGGGAGGCCATGGCACGACCCTTGGTGACATCAGGGGAGAGCCTATAGTTGGATTAGCATCAACAGGCTCCACCTACTGGTGAATAAACCCCCTTGGTTTTCAACTCACCCCTCTCTGAGAGGGTGGAGTCAGCTGTCGTAATCCAATGCCTAAGCCAATACCTTTTCACTTGCTGTAATCAATAAAGTTGTGGCCTTTTCTTGCCCATTAACCTTATATCTCGTGTCCTTGTGTATTCATTCCACCTTGCGGGGCTCAGGTCCTCGAACCACAACAGAGCATTATTGTGTTGGTCATTAACTTTCACACTTTGTTACAAAGTTTGTGGAAGCCCTTAAGTGTGAAGAAGGATGCCCTAGTCATCTTAGCTGATAGGGTACCCTTATTCTCTACACATTTCTTAAATCCAGTCATTGCATTATTTGTGACCACATCCACCAAAATCATAACCATAATCATTTATTATTTGTACCCCACCCACCTGACTGGGTTGCCTCAGCCACTCTGGGAGGCTTCCAGCATATACAAAAACAAAAAGGCTCATAAAACAAAGCACTGAGATAAAAATTAGATTCATAAATATAGCAACTGCAAACCATACTAGCTGGATTCATAAAGTCTAAGCAGGTGAGAATTATAACTTACTCCGGTAGGGAAACATCCCTCCTGACCTCTGGGTACCTGATGTAGTCACAGGTCGTTGCTCCCCATCCACTACCACCACACACCATGATGCCTTATCATGCTCAATTCATGGTGCATGTCTAGAATAGCCCAGAACAAAAGGCTATAAGGCCCTATCTAGCCCAGCATCCTGTTCCCCAACAGTGGCCTATGGGAAGCACATCAACAGGACATGAGAACAGAAGCTCATCTTCAGAAACCAGCTGCCGCATCACCTTTTTTGAGATGCAGCCATCAGAACTATACTCAGTATTCAAAGTATGGTCGCATCATGGATATGTATAAGGGCATAACAACAGTCACAGATTTATTTTCAAGTCCTTCCTAATGGTCCCAATCATGGAATCATGGAATCAATGGTCCCAATCATGGAATTTGCCTTTTCACAGCTGCCATGTATTAGGTTAATTTTTTAATGGAGCCATTGGGAGAGAAGTCATTGGTTTGTTTTTGTTTTATTATGTATTTTGTATTCTCATTTTGTATTTTTTCTGTTGTGACCTGCCTTGCAATGGAGGGCAGTATACAGATGAAGGTGATTAATAATAATCATAATAATAATAATAATAATGGTGGTGTCTTGGTTCCTCATCACCAGTTCAGACTTCATGTCTATATATATAAAGTTGCAATCCCCGTCTCCAAAATGTGATTCATTTAACAGTTACTTATCTTGAATCACAATTGCCATTTTGATGTCCGTTCTCCTGGTTTAGGGAGATAAGAGCATAAGGAGAGCCTGACGGATCAGGCAGATGGACCATCTGGGTCAGCATGCTGTTCTCACAGTGGCCTAGAAGATGCCTTTAGGAAATCAGAAATCAGAACGTGAGCTCAAGAGCACTCATCATCCTGCAGTTTCCAGGAACTGGAACTTCTTTGTGTGCCTCCTCCACGAGAGGCCCATAGGGTGGCAACACAAAAATGGGCCTTTTCTGCAGTGGCTCCCCATTTCTGGAACACTCTTCCCAGGAAAGGTTCAGCTGCCAGTTTCCTTATACACCTTTAGGCACCAGGCAAAAACACCCTTCTTTAACCAGGCCTCTGGCTGATTGACTGATTCAATGCCCTTTTGAATGTGTTTTGGGAGGGGGGATTATCACTTTGTTTCTGTTCCTATTTCTATTAAGTCTTTTGTATTTCTTTATAGTGTGATTTTATGTTGTGAACCACCCTGAGATCTACGGGTAGAGGGTGGTGGACAAATTTAATAAATAATAACAATAATTACTGCCTCCAACTGTGGAGGCCGAGAACAGCCATCATGGCAAGTAGCCTTGTGCTCTATGAATTTGTTAACTGCTCTTTTAAACCCATCCACTGCTTCCTGTGGGAGTGAGTTCCATAGTTTAACTATCTGATACAATATACAGTCATACCTTGGGTTACAGATGCTTCAGGTTGTGTGTTTTCAGGTTGCGCACTGTGCTGAACCCAGAATTACGGGAACAGGTTTTGGCGTTTGCGCATGAGCGGAAGCACTAAATCGCACTTTGCGCATGCACAGAAGTGCTGAATTGCGACCCATGCATGCACAAACGCGGCGCTGTGAGTTGCGAATGCTGTGGGTTGCGAACATGCCTCCCACACAGATCACGTTCACAACCCGTGTGTCCACTGTAAACTTTGCCAAATAAAATACATAACTATGACTGCACTGTAAATATCTACTCGAGATGAAGAGACTGAATCACTGGAGATGGCAACATAATGCATGCTAATATTTTAAGGAGGTATCCCCTGAAAGGCAAACACGCTAATGGCGGTGATATAAATAAAGCCTTTTCCTGATATGGCTTTTGCCATCAGGTTATAAACTACAGAGCCTTTTGTGGGCTGTCTGCACACAACAGAGGAAAGCTGGTGAGCAACAAAACATCTTCCCACTATTTTCTCCTTTTAGTGATGTGTCTTGCATGTAGCAGGGCTTCATACATCTTCTGTCGATGTGATGGGGCTTTGCCAGCACAAATGCATTCAGCAGGAATCTGTAGGTCACTGGGGAGCTGTTAAATTCCAATGAATTCAGTAAGAAAAATGCAAGCTTGATTGTGGTTGCGAAATTGTGTCCTAAGGTTAATGTCTATGTAACCAACAGCTTATGGCTGCATTTTATCATTTCAAAGGGAGTTGCTCCATTGGTCTTTGTCCCAGCATGCCTCTCTGTTTCCCGAAACTTGGCAAGAGCTTCCTCCATTGTCATCTGAAGGAAACAATCTGCAATACGCTCTTGCTCAGAAGCCCTTTTTCTTTGAAAAATACTGGCTTCCAATACAGAGCCAGAGGATGAACAAATCAGGGAACAAAGGCGCAGAATCTGGCAGATCAGGAGTGGAGTCAGGGCTATGAGTGAGGTTAAAATCTGGAGTAG
Source organism: Podarcis tiliguerta (assembly GCF_965153285.1). Lineage (NCBI taxonomy): Eukaryota > Metazoa > Chordata > Lepidosauria > Squamata > Lacertidae > Podarcis > Podarcis tiliguerta. The sequence continues at coordinate 13,554,470 of NC_139536.1, read as the reverse complement.
GAGTGTCTACCTCTGCTCAAATTTTTGTAAGTAGAATCAAAGATTACTTAGCCTACAGTGATCATGCCTCCTGCTTTGATTCTGCTTGCAACCTCAAATGACCACCCCTTTCTTTCTTGCAACCAAGAAACCAAAAACAAAATTTACCATAACTTGGGAGAAAGTGGGGCCATTAGAGGAAGAAGCATGGTGTGCTCCCACAGACACGCAGAGTGCCATCTTTTTTCAGAAGGAACTGGAATGGCTACAAGTCCCAGGAAATCAGGATGCCCAAGAAGGAAAGAGAGTCTCCAACAGGAAAAGACTCTCTATAGTCCTGTGCCAACTTTCTGAGGGAGGTTGGAATATCAGAAAAAGAAACCACAGGATTTTGGAGGATTTGTAGGCTATGCATTTAGCAAATTATACAGGGGCTGAAGGAAGGCAAATCCTTTTTTGTTTCAATCATGCCAAACAATTTGGTATCACCTGCAAACTTGGCTACCTCACTGCTCATACTTAGCTCTAGATCATTTAAGGCTAAGTTAGAAAGCACAGGCCTCAATGTTGATCCTTTGGGGAAACTCTACTTTCTGCATCCTTCTGTTGGGAGAACTGTGCATTTATTCCTACTCACTGCTTTTGGGTCCATAAGTGGACTTCTTCATTATCAAAATATCTTTTTCTAGTTTATCAATAGTCACCTAGCTGAAGAAGTTAGCCCTGTCTACTGGACCACCATGGTTATCTGCTCTGCTCCAGAATCTGATCCAGAAGTACAGGTACTTCCAGGAAGAAGTTGCTCTTTGGTATGGCCACAACAGCCAAGACCGCCACTGACATACACAAGGGAGATCTTCTGCTGGTGTGTAGGTATTGGGTGGACCTCTCAATTCTGGGTTTATTTTTTCTTGGTTTCTCACTTTTTCAACCTCAACTTCAGTTTTCCCCATTTCCAGAGGAATGTTCAATTTTTACATAAAACTCTGAGCATATCCTTTCACAAACATTTATCCTAATATGTCCAATTTTTCCTAGTATGTGCATTTCTTAAAGCAATCTCCCCATAATAAAATGGATTTCTTGGTATGTGGTTTCCACTAATGTATGCCCCTTTCACTCATATGCACATTTTTCATATGCATTGTTTGGTCAGAATTCAGAGAAGTGCTGATTTCAAAGGAGAGGTACATTTTCAGTTTCATGAAGTGCAAAATTGGTATGCTTGTCTTGAAATTCAAATTCATTAAGCAACACTCCCCCTGCCCCATCCCCATCTTATGTGAGATTCTATATGCAAATGGAACTATATAACTATGTAATATCTAGAACTTCAAAAAAACTCACGTCCGAATTTCCTTTTCCTTCCTCGTTCCTTTTTCCTCATATGCTATGTATTTTAGATTGTAAACTTCAGGGCAAGAACTTTTGTGAGCCACTCTGGGAGCCTCTGTGACCCAACAGAAGGGTGAAAGTGCTTAAAATAAGCACATAAATAATGTAAACTTTTATTTCATATGTTGGGTTATTCTTTTCAGATCAGTGCAGGACATTAGGGGAACTTTTACTGGAACAGAATGTCTAGTAGCTCTTATGCTTGTATTTAAAAGTTTCCCTTTGACCTTAACGAAAATCTATAGAAAGTGATGTAGGACAGGACTCAGAAAAGAGCTACAAGAATAGTCTATGATCTGGGAAACCTGCCTTACAATAAACAGCTTAAAGAGCTCAATCTATAGAGTTTATTGAACAGAAGGTTAAGAGGTGCCTTGATCACAGTCTATAAGTACCTTTCCAAGGAAACTGTGCTTGATACTAGAGAACTCTTCATCTCAGCACAAAATAAACGTACAACAATTATTAAATGGTAAGAAGCAGCAGCACATTTTTAAAGTAGGGATTACCGTATATTGGCCATACAGTATACGACTGCTACATGTTTTTGGAAGCATACCTTGCTCAAAATATTTCTGCTTTGCATATAACATTCCTTTAGAAACCTTGCATGTCTCTATAATAAACTTCATATCCAATTCCTTTATGTACACCTGTCAAACTTTGTTTCTTTCTCTGCTTAGAAAGGCAGGATGCTTACACATGGACCTTGGATATATATATGATGCATGGAACAGGCATTCTACATTAATTCCATAATTCCTTAAGTATCATTTGTCCGGGGGGGGGGGCGGGTTGAGGGTGAATTTAGCAATAAAGATGTAATTTTAGAGATTGCTTTAAGATCTTTGAGAATAATTTGATTAAACTTTCTAGATAGGAAACCCTCTTTCTTTACCTCTCCCCTCCCCCGTCCCTCCCCAAACTATTTAACAATTTGATTATTTCATCCAGTCCTTGCTAAGTCTGCCGAGAAAGACAGCAGTGGGCAATGTGACTACAAACAATTATTTCACCTAGCAATAACTCAGCATGCAATTAGCAGGCAGAATACATCAAACAGTAAAATTATTGTTCTACAACGGCATCCCTAGCACCTTAAAATATGTTTTACTTGCAGAAAAAATGGTTTTGAATTCACAGCCTCCTTTTCTTAAATAGTGAAGGTGGATCTCTGTTTTTCGTTACTAAAATGAATTTTTAAAAATTATGGCAATCATCCCTGAAAAGAAGCTCCCTCCCATAGCAAATTGCCTTTTAATAGTATTGTGATTACATTTTTTAAAATGGAAGACATAACCTTCAATAAAGCTTCATGCCAGGATGCCGACAAAAATCTGTGAGCAGAGGGAGGAAGGCAAGGCAACATATATGGGGCTCTAGACCTGGGTGTAATGAGACTATATTGTTGTTGCTGCTTAGTTATTTAGTTGTGTCCGACTCGTTATCACCCCATGGACCAGAGCACGCCAGGCACTCCTGTCTTCCACTGCCTCCCTCGGTTTGGTCAAACTCATGCCGGTAGCTTCGAGAACACTATCCAACCATCTCGTCCTCTGTCGTCCCCTTCTCCTTGTGCCCTCCATCTTTCCCAACATCAGGGTCTTTTCCAGGGAGTCTTCTCTTTCTTCTCAGGAGGTGGCCAAAGTATTGGAGCCTCAGCTTCAGGATCTGTCCTTCCAGTGAGCACTCAGGACTGATTTCCTTCAGAATGGATAGGTTTGATCTTCTTGCAGTCCATGGGACTCTCAGGAGTCTCCTCCAGCACCATAATTCAAAAGCATCAATTCTTTAGCGATCAGCCTTCTTTATGGTCCAGCTCTATATATTGTTAGATGCAAAACTCTGGACAACCTGGGTCTAGGATAGATTAAAGACTTCCTGGATGTCTATACACCAGCTGAGATCATCCAAAGGAGTCCATCCCCCTGTTGAACAGCTCTTACCACCAGAAACTTCTTCCTGATGTTTAGTCAAGTTATCATGTACTCACAGTCATCCCACTGATTCTTGTTGCTCATATATAATCTACATGACAAATTAGAAGCTTCTCTGAGTAAAACTTCTATCTATGGCTTTAAGTCTTCCCACCCTTAAAGGTCAACTTCTTTTCTCATGACTCATTGCCATTTCCTGCCTTTTGTCTATCCATTAGAGGGGTTTTCAGGTATTGTTGGAGGGGACCATGCCACTTCTGTGTCCTGGACTGACCCTAGCATGCTGCTGGCCCTGAGTTAAACATGCCTAAGCAAAGAGTCATGGGGAAATCTTCCCCCAGCCTGAGGAACCGAATGCTTACCATGGCAGTTGACTAGTCCTGCAGCACAGGGAATGCAGCAGAGAAGGCATGCCAGTTTTGACACTTGAAGTATCTAAAGTTCTCCACAAGGGGGTGTAGTCTAGAAGAGGCAGAGGCGTAAAGCTCTCAGCCAGCAGGAAACCTCCTTCGGACTACATTGCTCACCATGGTCCTGAAATTTTTGATCTGCCTTCTTCACAGGCTCCGACATCAGAGCAATAGCAGGGGGAATTGGCACAAACACAGCTGCTTCCTTCTCTCTCTCTCAAAGTGATCTTTTTGCTTTGGTGGGGGTAGTTGGGCTGTGATGCCAACCTGCTCACCATTTTGCATCCTCCGCAATACTGCCGATCTAGCAACCTTCCAGGATCTGTAAGTGACATGTCCCAGGTCCAGTCCCTAGCATCTCAAGCAAAGAATCTCAGGGGGAAAGGCTAGGGGAAAACAACTCTGCTAGAGATCCTAGGCAGCCACAGGCAGTCATCATACACAATATTGGACCAGAAAGGCCAGTGATTGTTAGGATATTTCCGTTCCACCTTAAAAGGGAGCAGGATGTTTGTGTCACAGCCTGCGCATTTCCTGTTTCACAGGATGTTTCTGTTGTGTCTTTGCTTTCGTTTCTCTATGCCGGAGCTCCGAAGCAGGCAGTCATGTTTTTCTTTGTTCTGATCAATGCAGAAATAAACTTGTAAAAAATGCTCTCCTGACTGCATCTTTCGCTGTTCGTTATCTGCGATAGAGCGTGCACGGCTCTGGAATGTGGGAAGTTATTTCTGGAGCTCATGTCGCTAATTGCTGATACTGCGTGTCTACGGGAGATCGATGGATGTCCGGAGACGACATGGAGTCATGATGGACTTTGTCTCCCTGGCAGCATCCCAACAGTGATAAGAAGGCAGCTTCATATTCATGTCCCATATGCTGCTTTTAGCTTGATGGACCACAAACGGAGCAGGCCATTTATTTATTAAAAAGGCACTAATGCCGTTCTGTGCCTTCTGGGTTAATATGTGATGCATGGCTTGTCGTTGTTAACTTACTCTATATTTCCTTGCTGGGCAGAACAACGAGACAGGAACTGAGCTTTAGGAAAAGGTCTCAGCAATGGCGGGGGAGAGAAAATTCACATGAGGTGTTTGGTTGACTTGCAATGATGATGGATAGGTTAAGGAAAGTCTCAAGCGTTGCATTTTGAGGGCTGCTAAGTGGCAGAGGAACCTGGTTTGTTCTTGAGTGTCTGCACAGGATGCATTCTGACGCTGCGCATCTGTAAATGTTGCAATAAAGACGTCTGCGGCCCACTAAAATCCATAGCTGTCTCTGTGGCTTTCTTCCTACTATGTGCGTAACGCTGTATTTTTACTGTCTATTTACCTTACACTGACAGCACACACTTGCTGAAACCAACAACGGCACTGTGGAATGCAGTCACAACATAGACATTCTCATAACGCCATCTGTCCAAATAAAATTTTGGGGATTTTTCACTTATTTTTAAAAAACCTCACTTAATTAGTTAATTAACTGATTGGTTAATTCATTATGACCCAGAAACGAACTATATGGAGATCCTTCTGCCTGACATAATGTTTATGAAAAATAGATAGGATGTTCTTTGACATTCAGCTGAAAGTTCAAATGAGCAATGGGGGACAATTACAATAAACGTATTTTTCACAATGCGCATTCTTAGTAGATTGCACTCAAGCCTCTAAAAGCATGCAGCAATCCAAACAAGATATGTAAGTTATGTGACCTGCCAGCTCTACCAAAAAGTGGGATCCAATCACTCATTCAGATTTCATGTCCTGACCAATACACTTTAGGGAACACACAATTATTTCCAAGAAGGCTTGAGTGCAGTGCCAGTAAAAAAAAAAAAAAAGGAATTAAAAACAGAAAAGAAAATTGAATATTATAATTATTTTATAACTCATTTCCCAGAATATGCTTATAATATGAGTGGCGCAGACACATTTTCTTTTTCTGAAAGCTTAGTCTCTGGCTGTACTTGGAAAAGCATATCAAGCATTTTCCATTTATTTATTTTTTAACTCTCAACTTTATACGTTTCATAAAGCCTGAATCAACTCCTGAAAAATCAACATTCTTTTCAATGTGAAACCAAAGTGTGGGCTTCTTTGAGAGGAAGGGTGGGATATATATATGTACTTAATAATAGATTTCAAACAACAACAACAATAACCAAATCCACTTTGAGCCCTATATTGAACAGTCCTGGAGAAAACCTGGTACATAAATACCCACTAGGTTATTACACTCAGGTTCTGCTTGTATCTGATTGGCCACTGGGGAACAGGATGGTGGACTAGCTTGGCCTGTGGTCTGACCCAACAGGGCTCTTCTGATTAAACACAAGGACATTAAAAAAAAAAAATCCACAAAGAGATCCCCAGACTCATCACTGCATGAAAACAGAAACAGAATTTTGCCTTTATTTGGAGGGGGGAGGGACCTGGCAATTCCATAACCTTACGGACAACCTAGACTTTGTTGTTGTTTAGTCATGACCCCATGGACCAGAGCACACCAAGCACTCCTGTCTTCCACTGCCTCCCATAGTTTGGTCAAACTCATGCTGGTAGCTTCAAGAACACAGTCCAACCATCTAGTCCTCTGTCGTCCCCTTCTCCTTGTGCCCTCCATCTTTCCCAGCATCAGGGTCTTTTCCAGGGAGTCTTCTCTTCTCATGAGGTGGCCAAAGTATTGGAGCCTCAGCTTCAGGATCTGTCCTTCCAGTGAGCACTCAGGGCTGATTTCCTTAAGAATGGATAGGTTTGATCTTCTTGCAGTCCATGGGACTCTCAGGAGTCTCCTCCAGCACCATAATTCAAAAGCATCAGTTCTTCGGCGATCAGCCCTCTTTATGGCCCAGCTCTCACTTCCATACATCACTACTGGGAAAACCATAGCTTTTACTATACGAACCTTTTTTGGCAAGGTGTTGTCTCTGCTTTTTAAGATGCTGTCTAGGTTTGTCATGACAAAGACCTAGACTTTACCCTAAGTCTAAGACTTCACACTAAGCAGAAGCTCCATGCAAGGACAGCTGCTTGCACAATGGGGCTTTCCCCACCGCTCCCACACAAACCCCACCTCTGTGCTCCTGAAATCAGCTTGGGTGGGAAGAACTCCCAGAACAGTATGTCAGGTGGTGATGGACAGAGGAGGATCCTTCCATCTAGCAAGCAGAAATGCCTGCACTGGGGAAAAAAAGTTTGTCATGGTGTGATGCTGAATTCTACCCTTAATGTATAACAGCCAACAAAAATTGATAGCAGCATATTTAGCTCTCATTCCTGCCCACCCCGTCCCCATCACCCATTTGTTTATATATCAGTAACTGGGGATGGGGAAGGTCTGCCCAGCATATATTGAGCCCACCTTTTCCAAGAGGAGACAATGAGCGCTTTGATGTTTGATTTAAGAGGAATGGATTGAGGAGGTGAGGTGCATGACAGAAGTCCTCTTAAGCATGGCAGGAGTGAATGTGAGAAGTCTACACCGGAACTCTGGTAGGAATGGGCAGACCACTTTTATTACTGGCCTATGTCAGTGCTACATGAGTTCATTCAGATGTCTATTCCATCCCATTTCTGTGCTTTCTTTACAAAAAACAAATAAGCCCTACAAAAATCCATACGGAAGTATAAAAAGGGACCCCTGACCATTAGGTCCAGTCGTGAATGACTCTGGGGTTGCGGCGCTCATCTTGCTTTACTGGCTGAGTGAGCCGGCGTACAGCTTCCGGGTCATGTGGCCAACATGACTAAGCCGCTTCTGGCGAAACCAGAGCAGCTAATGGAAACACCGTTGACTTTCCTGCCGGAACGGTACCTATTTATCTACTTGCACTTTGACGTGCTTTCGAATTGCTAGGTGGGAAGGAGCAGGGACTGAGCAACGGGAGCTCACCCCGTCCGGGGATTCGAACCGCCGACCTTCTGATCGGCAAGCCCTAGGCTCAGTGGTTTAGACCACAGGACCACCTGCATCATAGAGAAATATTGAAATGACAAAAACACACACACTTTAATGTGTAATCCATCTTAATACATGCATGTCTAAATTTGCTTTACCTTCACACAAATATATATTTTTATGCATTCTGTTGCAATTTTTAAGCAAAGAGCTGTATCACAAAATTTGGAGAAGTGCTAACTCTCAAAGATAACCCCACCTTTATCCCCATGTTAGTCTAGAATGTGAAAATTAGGTCAGTTTGCTTTCAATAAAATGTGGATGGAACAAAATTCTCTTCCATCCCTAACTATTGCCATCCTCTCCAATTTTTCGCTCCAGGAGTGCTTTGAGTTACATTCCCAGATATGTCATTGTGCTGCGGATGTTCTGCTTTTCCTTTCTGCCAGTTCAGACCTGTGTAGTCTGGGGCCTGGACCATCCCATGATCAGAGTGGTGGCAGCAGCAAGAGTCTGCTCTAAAGCAAAGAGGGCTCTGAGCTTTTGAGAAAACAGAAAGTGAAACTTTTCTATCTCAAGGGCAAAGGAGACACATTTGTTTGAGTGGGAAAAGCTTGGGAACAACAATACTTGCCTCTACTTTCTCAAAAGTAGGCTTAATGTTTTTAGCTATTTAATTGTATGGGAAGGCTCACTGTGAAAATGCACATCCCCCCCCCCCCCCAGGAATGTTAAAATACTTTAGTGATAATCATAATTATATTCACTATCAAACATACTCTTGAGTGTGTGCATTCAGCAGATCATCTGCAAACACTATTCTATTTGTTTATTAAATTTGTCAGTCTCTTTATCTTGCCCAGGGCAACCCAAAGTGACTTACAACCAAACCGCATACATACATAAGCCTGTACAGGCACAGGTGTTTCACATGAGAGGCAACCCAATATGTGCAACGCTCCTGATAGTGTGGAGCACCCATTCACAAACAATTTAGGAGAGATATTGAACATGGAACACTGGCATCAAGTAGTTTGGTAAACAGCCTTACTAGAAAAGCTAACCAATAGACTGAAAATGGCAAGGGGAGAAATAGGCCGCCTTCACTCCGGTATGGCTCCCCTCTATCACATACACAGCCCAACAAGACAACAACATGAACCCACAAACAGCATACGATTCAGTATGGCTAACTTAACCCAACAACACGCACAAACAAAGCCCAGTGCAGCCAACCCCTAGGCCACCCCAACCTCTCTCGCCATCAAGGAAACATAACAAGTTGAATAGAAAGAGAACCTACTGTACCTAACTGACGCTGGCACAAAAATCCCATGCATACACTATCTAAAAGAACATAAGCTTTACCCCCATCCTTCTCTCCCGCCCCCCTCTTTACTTCCCAACCCCATACTGCATATAACACCAATGTCGCACAACAAATGTAACTGATCTGTAGAAAGCACAACCTGAAGAGACAATGCATGTGCTTTTGTAAACAAGGGAAATCTTGAATTAAAAAAAATAATAATTGATTTTCTTTTCTCTCATTACAAATATACTTATAACACACAGCTTAATAGGAAGGATATTGACAAGCCGGAATGTGTGCAAAGGAGGGTGACCAAAATGTTCAAGGGTCTGGAAACCAAGTGTTTTTATATTGTGATTTTATCTTGTGAACCACCCAGAGACTTGCATATATAGGGCGGTATACAAATGTACAAAATAATAATTACAAAAGCCTTATAAGGAACAGTTGTAGGAACTGGGTATGCTTAACCTGGAAAAGAGGAGACCGAGAGGAGATATGGTAGCCATCTTCAAATATCTCAAGGACTGTCACATGAAATATGAAGCAAACTTGTTTTCTCCTGCTCTGAAGAGTAGGATTCGAACCAATGGCTTCAAGTTGCACAAGAGGAGATTCCAACTAAACATCAGGAAGAACTTTCTGACAGCAATAGCAATAGCTTGGGAGGTTGTGGAGTCTCCTTCATTGGAAGTTCTTAAGCAGAGGTTGGATGGTCATCTGTCATGGACACTTCTGTTGAGAATCCAGCATTGCAGGGGGTTGGACTAGATGACCATTGGGCTCCTTCCAGCTCTAGGATTCTATGAACTATGCACACATGGGTGCCACATTCTGACATGAAAAGGGCACAGCCAGGTTTGCAACAGCAGGGGTCACTCCAACAAGCACAGTCCTCTTCTCCCCATCCATGTAGCTATACATGAAGAGGGCTCAAGATAATAAGCAACGCACTGGCTGAAAAGGCCATAGTCCATAGCAGAAAAGGGAAGGAAAAATTAAAATCACCTTTGCTTGTTCACAATGCTTGGGGACTAATGCAACGTCCAGGACAAATGCCAGTCACCACAGCATCCTTCTTGTTTCGTTAAAGCATATTACAGACATGTGGTGACCAGTGGTTCAGAGCTGAAGTACTAAACATGGACATCTAATACGAGGGCAACATAAGACCATTATAAAAAGGTAAAGGGACCCCTGACCATTAGGTCCAGTCATGGCCGACTCTGGGGTTGCAGCGCTCATCTCGCTTTATTGGCTGAGGGAACCGGCGTACAGCTTCTGGGTCATGTGGCCAGCATGACTAAGCCACTTCTGGCGAACCAGAGCAGTGCAAAGAAACACCGTTTACCTTCCCGCCAGAGCACTATCTATTTATCTACTTGCACTTTGACGTGCTTTCGAACTGCTAGGTTGGCAGGAGCAGGGACCGAGCAACGGAAGCTCACCCCGTCGCGGGGATTCGAACCACCGACCTTCCGATCAGCAAGTCCTAGGCTCTGTGGTTTAACCCACAGCGCCACCCGTGTCCCTTATGGACCATTATGTCCAGGATCTAATGCTACCTAGCTGCAGTATTGTTCCTCAGCACTCCATGGAGATGCCAGGCATTGAATCTGCAGCCTTCTACAAGAAAAACAGGTGCTTTACCACTGAACTATGGCCCTCCTCAGAATTCTTCTCCCCCTAGAGAAACTTATTTCTTTGGTGCTTGGGCGAGTGCAACGGCGGCCTCCGGTCTCATACTTCATTTTCTTTCATTCGTTAATTTGCTGAGCTCTCAAAATACCCACTCTGCCTCTCAGCCGAACAACAAGCCATTATTTCTTGCTCAGGCAGAGTACACCCAGTAATGATGATGAACTCTTGAAACCGTAGAGTAATAGTTAGCAAGGAAGGTCACGGCTATTATCCACATATTGCATGAGGTGGCCGAGGACGAGAGCGGCTTGCATAAGAACAGCTACTGAGTTCATGGCAAAGGCGGCATTTGAATTGAAGACATCTTGAGTCATTGCCCGGCTTCAGTTGCATAGCCCGACTTCAGCAGGGATCAGCAGCACTAGGCAGTTTCTGATTAGGAACTCTCTAGTGCATCCAATCCCAGCAGTGCTTGCTGTGTTGATAGGCGCTGTCAGCAAAGCCCACTTTCAGCAGGGATCAGCTGCAGGGGGAAGTACCCAACTGGGAACTCCCTAGCGCATCTGATCTCAGCAGGATTTGCTGTCAGCAGCAAACAGCTGTATCACTCTTTAAGGCCCCCGGTCGCTCCTCTGCAGCTGCATCTTTACTTCTCCCTTATGTGCCATGTTCGTGTACCCTTGTGTATATACAGTCTATTCCAGGACTGCGCACATGGTAGAATTTTCCACCAAGGAGTTACTATTTGCACTTCAACACAAGCACTTCTCTTAATGGTCTGCATCTCCACCATGGAACTAATTCTTAGGAAATATCTTAAGGGCTCGGCAGTATTGCATCTGGTTTGCATGCAAAAGGTACCTGGTTCAGCCACCAGCACTTCCACCTAGAGCAGCGGTTCTCAACCTGTGGGTCCCCAGGTGTTGTTGGACTACAACTCCCATCATCCTTGAGCTCTGGCCTTGCTAGCTAGGGGTGATGGGAGTTGTAGTTCAACAACATCTGGGGACCCACAGATTGAGAAAGGCTGACCTAGAGCAAGGGGAGCCCCCTGTGTGAAACCCTGGAGGTCTGCTGCCAGTCGGGGTGGACAGTGACAAGTTAGATGGACAAATGGTATGAGTCAATAGAAGGCAACGTTCTATGTTCTTATGTTGCTCTACAGCAATGTAAATTTGGAAAGAAATAATCTGCAGGTTTTTGAAGGGATTGTGGACAGATTTATACTTTGCATGTATTGATGTACATGCAGGCAAATACTTTGCAATGCTGTAACACTATTTTCATTTTTTTGTAAAAAATAAATAAAATAACAATAGTTTAATGTTAAAATACTTTTAAAAAGAAATTTCTGCTATGGATTTATGAACTTCTTTTGGTAGGTAGTTCCACACCCCATACCCATCTTCTCCACTGTTTCCCATCTTTGAATGCTTTTTACACTATCTTCTAGATCAGGTATCTTCAACCTTTTCAGATTCAGGACTCACTTTTAACCCAAAAATGCACTGGGGGACCCATTCATTAATCGTTTAAACATCTGTTTCCTTGTGGCAGTGTTCCTGTTGCAACACACCTTCGATCAAGCAGTGATACATTAATGGGTCCTGTCTCACCAGTTGAAGACCAGTGTTCTAGATGTATAATATACAGTTTCTGTTTTCATTTCCCCGATAGCTCGTGGCTTAGCTCTCCTAAGCTTTGATCACTTTCAGCAGAACTAGCCAATGTGGTGCCTTGCAACCATTGCTGGACTACAAAGGGGTTGATGGCAGTTGTAGTTGAAAAATACATGGGAGGCTTTACACCTTATCTAGCTGCTCTGCACACACTCCATACTGTATTTTTCGCTCTATAAGATGCACCTTTTCCCTCCTAAAAAGTAAGGGGAAATGTGTGTGCATCTTATGGAGCGAATGCAGACTGAGCAGCTATCCCAGATGCATACAGGCTCTGCTCAGCGCTCCCTTTAAAGAATATTTTTTTTCTTGCATTCCCCCTCTAAAAACTAGGTGCGTCTTATGGTCAGGTGCGTAAATGCAGTCATTCCCCACATTCTATTTACATCATACTTATAGTCTGGATAGTGCAAGCCCAAGTTCCAGAGCTATCAGTCTCTTCAGCCCCCACACATAAAATTAAAAAATGCATGCAATGACTTCTTTTGAAAGGCTTCTTTGTACCTGGTTCTACTTAACAAAGGACAAAGGACTACAGCCTAAGGATGTGATCCCATGCCTTATCCTGTTTAACCCAATGAGACTTCCCAGTAAACAGCCATGCACTGATTTCCACATCAAGCAGGTAGCCCCAGCTATAATGCTCCAAACTGGTAGATCTACATTGGGAGATCAGGACACCAAAGATTATTCCTGGCAACTTCCTTGTCACAATGCTCCCTGATGGCTTTCCAGCTGCTTTTTGCTATACATTGTACTGCTTTATATGACTTGTTTGTTATCAGAGTCGCTGAGCCATCCAAATGCATCCACTCAATGACACCCTTTGTCTTGAAGAGCCCCCTTTCCCAAGCTAGGGTGTATATAGATCACAATGGTAGACTTTGCAGATCAATAGCTTTTGAATGCAATGGAAATTACCGCAATGTGTCCATTGAGTCGGTCCCAGCTAGCCTCAGCGTGTTCATTACAGCTTCTCCCTTTTATAGAATCACTAAACTACGAGCTGAAAATTAAGACTGGTTTGCTGCACAGCACTGATATTAACACCCTTAAAAAGATCCCAGAAATAATGCAGGAGGCTTTAGCACGCTTCTGGTGGGGAGAAAGCCATTCTTTCAGGTAACGGTTACAAATCTGTCAGAAAACCTGGGAGTATTTTTTTTGCTTTTCAAATCAACTATGTTTAGCACAAAATACGACTTCATATGCTTGGTGATTTGATCAAACAGAGAAGCGTGCATTCTCATCTTTCAGTCCAATTTATAAACTATCAAATAATTTAATTACTTGGATTTAATTCTCCTGCACTTGGGATAACATATTTCACCGATCTTGTATTGGGTTTGGAAAGACACAAAATTAAGTCGAATGTTTTTCTTAATACATTTCATGGCTGCAATTCAATGTAAAAATATGAAATTGCGTTCCCAGATTTCTCGTTATAGTAAAGAGACATGGCTATCCAGGTAAATATCTATATCCAGTAATTCCCCAACATACTGGGGAGCATTGTTTGCAGGATGTGGAACACCCAGTGTCTCAGGCTTCCTGCACTGCTGGAAAGGGCTTCACACAATTTGCAGCCATGTAGAACAACAGGAATGGGATGAGACTTTGGAGAGCCAATCAGCGGTGTTCTGGGCTCCACCAAGAGGTGGGGACCAGAAAGGAGACTGCACACTGTCTGGTCCACTCCAGGAGCATAAAAGGAAGGGCTTGTCTGCTCACCTCAGTCTCAACAGACTTTCCTACCTTGCCACTCTTCACCAGTTTTCTTTACTTCTGACTCCCTACAGGGAAGGGTTTACTGTCCATCGGCTTTGCTATGAACGTTCATTGGTTGCCGTTTTCAGGGCTACTGAGGAATCTGGCCCACAGACAGATTGGCTTTGGTCCTGCGGGTTTTTGCCTACCTCATAGCTATTGTCACAACTGGTGGTGGGAGAGACATTGGAGGGAGGGGCAGGGAAGGGGCACCCTTCCCCATCATATAGAGGAATTCCCCTGGAGAGATAATGGGTGGTAGCACTTTCTGTCTAGAAGCCCGGCTTGCAGACTGAGAGGCCACAGCACCCCTACAAGTGACCGACTGGAGTCCACAGAAAGCAGTTTGTGCCACAGTGGACCACAACTTTGGCCAACCCCCAACTGCTGGATATTAGCATACCAGCCAGCCCAATGCTTACACCAAAACTATTATTTTGTAAACAGTGAAGTTGTGGCCTAATTTTAATCCAACACGTGGCTTGCTGTTGTTATTCACTGCCATGGCTTCCCTGCACCTGGGCCCACAACGATATTACCAGTAGCTTTTATTCCATCAGGGACGCGGGTGGCGCTGTGGGTTAAACCACAGAGCCTAGGACTTGCCGATCAGAAGGTCGGCAGTTCAAATCCCCGCGGTGGGGTGAGCTTCCGTTGCTCGGTCCCTGCTCCTGCCAACCTAGCAGTTCGAAAGCACATCAAAGTGCAAGTAGATAAATAGGTACCGCTCTGGCGGGAAGGTAAATGGCATTTCTGTGTGCTGCTCTGGTTCGCCAGAAGCGGCTTAGTCATGCTGGCCACATGACCTGGAAGCTGTCTGTGGACAAACGCCGGCTCCCTCGGCCTATAGAGCGAGATGAGCGCGCAACCCCAGAGTCGGTCACGACTGGACCTAATGGTCAGGGGTCCCTTTACCTTTACCTTTATTCAATCAACACAACATCCCAGATGAACAAATGCATTACAACAATGGAACTGTTGAAACAATTGAAATCTTAATTCTGCATCGGCATAAAGTTGCTGCTGTGCTGCTAAACGACAGAGTTAGCAATAATGGATATGCAACATTTCATTCCGCCCCATTCACTTTCACTTGGATTTCATCGCTTTTAGTGAAACCCCAATTGCCTTATAGTGAAATCCTCAACTTTTCTTCAAAAAGCACTTCGGAGGATGTTTAGAGGTTTATTTCACCTGCTTCAGAATGTTATTTGGATTCCTGATGTCTGCTAGTATTCCATTTGTAACTTAAAGCAGAACAGCAATGGTTGTTGTGCTGCCGAACGGCCCATTATCTGCAAGCACCCCCAAAACAATTCAACAGTTAGAACCCACCACAAAACTTTATTATCTTTTATTTCACTTTGTGCTGTTTTGTTGTTTTGTTTTTATCTTCTGGTGGCTGATCTGACCACAACACTAGGGCACTAAATTCTATTTTTAAAAATTCCATAACCACACTGCTGCACAGGCAGGGAATCAGATTCCCCAAACCTCCTCTGCCAAGCGCATTTGCCTCCATCTGTGCTCAGACGGATCGTTCTATTCTTTATGGTAAAGGACCATCTTAAGATGTCCCTCTAGTGCTCTCATTTTCTCTCACCAGCTGGATTCCAATTAACAGCTTCATGAATAAGTTTGCATATTGGCACCTCCAACTTCAAATATGTGCAGAACAGTTTGATTTATACCTTGTTGTTGTTGATTAAAACAACCTTGTAGCTGGTGGTTCAGAGAGGACTGCTTCTCGCTTTATATCAGGTGCCATGGCATGATATGCAAATGCAAAATACTCAAGGCATGGATGAGGAGAAATTTCTCACATCTAAGCAAGAAACGCAACTGTTATCTCTGTGGAAAGCCATAGAATCATAGAATCATAGAGTTGGAAGAGACCACAAGGGCCATCGAGTCCAACCCCCTGCCAAGCAGGAAACACCATCAGAGCACTCCTGACATATGGTTGTCAAGCCTCTGCTTAAAGACCTCCAAAGAAGGAGACTCCACCACACACCTTGGCAGCAAATTCCACTGTCAAACAGCTCTTACTGTCAGGAAGTTCTTCCTAATGTTTAGGTGGAATCTTCTTTCTTGTAGTTTGGATCCATTGCTCTGTGTCCGCTTCTCTGGAGCAGCAGAAAACAACCTTTCTCCCTCCTCTATGTGACATATATTGACTATTGTGATTTCTTCTGACGGAAATAAATATTACAGGGAAATGCATATGATGAAACCCTGAAACCTAGTTTTGTTGAAGAAAAGCCACTTGAGGAGAGGGCAGGCCCACTTCTGGCTTCTGAGGCCGCTGGCCATGATAAATGCAGCCAAAAAAAAAAAAAAATGGCAAGTCATGAAAACAACCCCTCCAAAAAAAGTGAGATGTAATAAATGAGATGTAATCTTTTTTTCATCGAACAAATTATTTTCTAGCCTTTTTGGGTTTAAATGCACTAATTATTAAGGCAAAATCTTGTTTCCATGCAATGTCACATTTGATGTTTTAGCTAACCAAAAAATAAAATAAAAGCATTTTATCAAAATAAATATATTACTTTGCTTACATCTGAGAATTAAGCTGAGAGGGCATGTCACAATTTGATCCAATGTGCATAAAGACATTTTGAATTATGGTGCTGGAGAGTCCCATGGACTGCAAGAAGATCAAACCTCTCCATTCTGAAGGAAATCAGCCCTGAGTGAGTGCTCACTGGAAGGACAGATCCTGAAGCTGAGGCTCCAATACTTTGGCCACCTCATGAGAAGAGAAGACTCCCTGGAAAAGACCCTGATGTTGATAAAGATTGAGGGCACAAGGAGAAGGGGACGAAAGAGGACGAGATGGTTGGACAGTGTTCTTGAAGCTACGAACATGAGTTTGACCAAACCGCGGGAGGCAGTGGAAGACAGGAGTGCCTGGCGTGCTCTGGTCCATGGGGTCACAAAGAGTCGGACACGACTAAACAACAACAAGTGTACTGACAAGTTGTGAAACTTATCAAATGCAATAATAATAATAACAACAAATGTCTAAACTTGAGTCCCCTTTTGACCTTGAGGCCCCAGGCCAAATGTCCTTATTGTATCCCTGCCCTCCAACTCGCCCTGGAAGGGGAGCAATTTAGCAGGAGAGGTTGGGCTTCTGAACACATGCTGAGAAAGTAAACACTCATATGGAACAGTTCAGAGAAAAGTGTGGTTTGGGAAGGGGGTACTGCAATGAAAAGGTTCTTCTGGAAATATCTTTTTCTTTCTATCAAAAGTGCCTGCCCCGGTTTTGTTAGATGCATTTGCCCTTAAAAATTTCTGAACATTTCACTTCTCTTTATTTTCCACAACAATC
Organism: Podarcis tiliguerta; assembly: GCF_965153285.1. Taxonomy (NCBI): domain Eukaryota; kingdom Metazoa; phylum Chordata; class Lepidosauria; order Squamata; family Lacertidae; genus Podarcis; species Podarcis tiliguerta. Next base: position 13,537,113 of record NC_139536.1, on the reverse strand, counting down.
AGCTTACTATTAAGTGGCTGTTACAAGGAGCACGTTGAGCCCCATAAGATATGAAACATAACGAAGAAGAGAATGCATTTGAGTGTGTGTCTTTCATCCAATGGCAACCACATCCAGTCCATGGAGTACTGAGATATGAGGTAATAATCACTCCCACGGCCAACTGAGTCACTTTCATCTGAAGTTGAACACCAGCTTTTAGGGTGACCATTTATTCAAGGTGAGGGTGGAGGAGACCGGGGGTGCAGGGTACGTCACCAAGAAAGCGGGGGAAAGAGGACAGAGGTGTGCAGAACTTTTGTCTATCCTAATTTTTATACAGTGGTACCTCGCAAGACGAATGCCTCGCAAGACGAATGCCTCGCAAGACGAAAGAGTTTTTTGTTTTTTGAGTTGCTTCGCAAGACGAATTTCCCTATGGGCTTGCTTCGCAAGACGAAAACGTCTTGCGCCTTTTTCTTAAAACCGTCAATGAATTCCTATGGGAAACCGTCAATGCATTTCCTATGGGAAACCATGCTTCGCAAGACAAAAAATTCACAAGACGAAAAAACTCACAGAACGAATTAATTTCGTCTTGCGAGGCACCACTGTATATAGTTTCAAAATTAGGGGGCGGGGAATGCCATAAGCCTCCCTCTGTTTCCAAGACTGCTGGTCAGGACTGGCTCACCCATGAGGCAAGGTGAGATGACTGCCTCAAGCGGCAGAATCCAAAGGGGCAGCAGATCCCAATGTAGAGCTTTCTTTGTGCCTTGTTCCTGATGCAAGTTTTCCCTCAACCCTTCTTCCCTAATCTGGGGAAGCACACCATTTTTAAGTCTGACTCAGGTACCAAAATGTTTTGGGGTGCCACTGCAGTTGGTGGTTCACTGCAAAAGTGAGGATAGAAGGAATGTATGAAGGCCAAAATATGTTCATTTGGCAAGATATGAGCCTAAACCAAAATGAGACTGGAAGTTTGGGGCCTGTAGAATTCAACATTCGATCTATCTTTTGAGCCCTGAACCCATCACTATCATTTAGACTTTTTTAAAAATGTGCTGCTCTTGTGGAGATATTGAGTCCAGTTGTTTGACAAGACTTGATTAAATTGAAATGCACCATTTGCTGCAAAAACATAGTTGTTGCAATGGATATTTTAACTGGTTTAATTATCATTTTAGGACTGATTTTTATTTTTAGTTATTTAATTAATATGAATATTGTAAACCATCCTGTGATCCTGGTGGAAGGAAAGGCAGTCTAAAAATAAAGCCAAGAGCAGAATTCTAACCAGGTCTACTCAGAAGGAAATCCTGCTAAAATTTAACCGGGCTTACTCCCAGGTAGGTGGCCTAAGACTGCAGCCTAAATAAATCAACGAATAAATAAATGCTACCCTGCCAGCATTTGTATTGCCTATAAATGACTTCATTTTCTAGTGAAGGATAATGTCGGCTAGCACCCAGGAGAGAATAAGAATCCCTTTCTACTGAGAAAATGCAAATGCATTGGCTGTCTGGAAGCCTGTTTTTCTTTGCTGGCTAAGAGTGAATGGCAGAGGATATACAATATGGCAGAATACACAAAAATAAGGACCTGCTGGGACCTCAACCCCATAAGTACATTTTATAGCGGTATATTATCCAAGCAACAACCAAGTATCAGATATAAGAATATAACTCCAGTTATACTGATTAAATATCAGCATTTACAAGTGTAAGTAATAGGAAGTGTCAAATCCATATGTTCCTAAGGTTCCCCACAAATGCTCGTGAGCCAGAAAACCTGTCCCAGAGTTACAAACAAAAACAGAACTGGACTATGTGCAGTATGAAATAGTTATGAATACCAATGTCCTACAAATCCCATCAATAGGATTCTGTACTGCAGCTTATTTGGCTGCTTTTTCAGCCCCCTGCTGAAAAAGTTTGCTGACCCCGTTATATACTAATCAAACTCATTAGTAACAAAATAATTTAGTTGTGTTAGGAAGATTCCATCCTGATGATAGATCATAATAGAATAATTGTGGATGATAAATCAGAAAGTAGAGTACCTATGCACCATGTCGATGACTCAGCAGACTCTGCTGCTCCATTCTTCCCTGAGCCTACCATGATGCTGAAATTAGTTCCAAAATGTTGTGAAATAAGTCTTCTTTACAAAGGACTGAGTCACATGTATACCATTATCTGACGGTTTGTCACCTGATGATTCACCCTTCAAATCCTTCCATTGAAACATACGGTGTCTGACGTGATCTCAGGAATTATTTAAAGCTCTGTATTATGGCATCTATATGCTAATGGCTGTTTCACTCATGATCGTAATCTGCCAGTGTGATGTTTCACTCATGAACTCGACTATCTGCCAAATGATAATTTATCAGAACATGAGAGCGTAAGGGGTGGGGTGGGGGAATATAGGAAGATGCCTTAATGGCAGGTCACATTACATAGAGAGAGGTCTTTCCTATCATCTGATTCTTTTTTTTTAGAGAAGAGACCAGAGACTGAATCTGGGACCTTCTGCAGGGGCAGATTTTGGTACTCCTTCCTAAAGCCAAAACTGGGCCAAAACAAACAAGATGAATTTTAACAGGGAGAAATGTAAAGTATTGCACTTGGGCAAAAAAAATGAGAGGCACAAATACAAGATGGGTGACACCTGGCTTGAGAGCAGTACATGTGAAAAGGATCTAGGAGTCTTGGTTGACCACAAACTTGACATGAGCCAACAGTGTGACGCAGCAGCTAAAAAAGCCAATGCAATTCTGGGCTGCATCAATAGGAGTATAGCATCTAGATCAAGGGAAGTAATAGTGCCACTGTATTCTGCTCTGGTCAGACCTGGAGTCTCTGGAGTACTGTGTCCAGTTCTGGGCACCACAGTTCAAGAAGGACATTGACAAACTGGAACGTGTCCAGAGGAGGGCAACAGACACCAAACAGCAGTGATACATATAACAGTACCCAATTTATTAGGATGAGTGAAATATTGTGCATAGTTTCAAGGGGATTGCTTACTAACAACTATGTATGTTCACCTTTTAATCAACATCAAAAAAAATAAATCTTTTGGCAGCTGAAATGCAACCTTGAGCTTTTAATTAGAAGTGAAAATGATTTTAATTTTCTTCTCTATAAGTTTTATCATTGATTTCAGTACCAGGAGTATATATGATGATAGGTATATTATTAATCTTGTATCTTATAGTGTGGTGATATGTTTGATTCTTTTGTTATTTGTTTGTTTGATTGTATGTTTGTTTACTTGTTTATCCATCTGTTTTTTCATAAATGTATTTATTTTATATTAATAAAGATATATATATATTTAAAAACAAATAAATGAAAATGATCTTGAAAAGAGGTAGGAGCCCCTTCAAAGAAAAAAGAAGTTATATCCAACTTCTGCTTATTTCAGGTGTGTGGGGAACCTTGGGCCTTCCAGGTGTTGTTGAACTACAACTCCCATCATACATGGCTGTTGTGCATGCTTGCTGGGGCCAATGGGAGTTGTAGTTCAGCAATTTCTGGAGGGCCAAACATTCCCCACAGCCAACTTATTTTCCTCATTCTCCAGATTTCCTCAACGCTAAGTCTAGCTTAGTCAGTAGGGCATGAGATCTCAGGGCTGTGGATTTGCACTCCACACCACACAAAAAGATTCATGCACTGGAAGGGGTTGGTCTAGATGACCCTCGTGGTCCCTTCTGATTCTATGAGTCTACGCAGACATGAAGAACAGTGAAACTTGAAATCCTTGTTATTTAGTTCATTCACTTACCAGAGCAAGCAGAACATGAGGATATTATCTTCACTTCTGCTTGAAAAAAGCCCCACAGCTGTGTTCCTTCACTAAACCACCAATCCTAAGTTCACTTTTCCACATTTTTACTTTTTTTAAAAAAAAAATCTTCATGAAACTTCATCAGCATTTTAGTGCAAATTGCTCCTACCATACATAGGTACTATATATATACATTTTTATGCATTCTTTATTTTAATTTTCATTTCAGACTTATATCCTAGTATATGCATTTTTTAACACATTACTTAGCTGGAAAACTGCACTGAAAAATCTGAAGAAGTGCAAATTTCAGAGGACGGCTGCTTTTCAGTTCCTGTATTGCTGCAGAAATTGTGAATTGGCTAGGCTGGCCTTTAAGTGTGACCCCAACAGAATTTCTCAGCTGTCCCTAGTCACGCCTTGAAAGGCATTTGATAATTAGGCTCCTATTGACACATTAGTCTGGGAGGTGTATATCAGGTCAATTTGTACTGGAATTCAGAGAAATCAAACTCCTCAAGCATCCCTAATGTGTGAGAGAGGAAGTAAAATAAAGGAAAATAAAACAAGCAACGTAATAGTCCAAAAGATAATTGCAAGTTGGATTTCATTTTCCTCCTTCTTTAAATAAGACTAACTGTTCCACTCATCTTCAAAAGAGACAGGAACACAATAAAATTACCACTTTCTCCATGTTGTAACCACTGCTTATGCCATTTAACTCAATTCTGTATTATTAATCTTTGAACTACACTCAAGAGCCAAGTGGTAACTGCGAGTCTGCCTTTGGCAGTCGAGAGCTATCTATTCCCATGGTTTTTTTTTATTATTTACTAAGAGCTATGTGAACTATGATTTTCATCCTTTTCATGGCATCCCAGCCATGTAATTATTGGAAGACTTCCTTTTGGCATGTGTGCTGGCTCTTATAAAGGATAAAGCATCCCCCGCCCTCCGCACAAAGTCTTGCCTTTCAAAAGATGGGTCATCTTTCACATAGACCTCTGAGTATCAAGCACTCTCACTGACGTATTGGCATATGACTGTCCGTGTGGGTGTGGGTGTGTATTTGATTCAGATGAAGGGTTATCTTCTTCCCTGCTGATGAAGTATAAAATACTTTATTATGGGGTTCCATTCTCCAGGGGCGCAACAACAATTCTCCAGGATGAATTGAACAAATCTGAGGAAGGATTTCTGATTAACGTTTCAAAGGCTCTGGCAAAACAGCTGGCAGGGAAGGCTTAAAATACGTGCTGAAATTAACCTACCGATTGTATTTTACACTGGCTACATTGTACAGTTTAGGCAAATGTTTATCAGCCAATTCCTGGAGGGGCTGCAATGGTCTGGGGGCTATTTACGCATGTGGTGGGAATGTCCAGTCATTCAAGTGTCCTGGTAAAAGGTATTTCAGGAAGTCTCTGCTATAGCACAACAACTAATTCATGTAGACCCAGGTCTAGCTTTATTGCCTATATTTCATGACAGAATGCCAAACATGTTATATAAAGAGCTAATCTGTTTTCTTACTTGCAGCTGCCCATATGGAAGTTGTTAAGCATGGGTGATACCACACACATTTTACTCTACCAAGTTGGTGAAGTACAAAAGGTAAAAGGTAAAGGACCCCTGGATGGTTAAGTCCAGTCAAAGGCGACTATGGGGTTTCGGAACTCATATCGCTTTCCGAGGGAGCCGGCGTTTGTTCACAGACAGCTTTCCGAGTCATGTGGCCTGTAGGACTAAACCGCTTCTGGTACAACGGGACGGAAATCAGAGCTCATGAAACGCAGTTTACCTTCCCGCCACAGCAGTGCCTATTTATCTACTTGAACTGGTGTGCTTTCGAACTGCAAAGTTGGCAGGAGCTGGGACAGAGCAACGGGAGCGCACCCCATCACGGGGATTCGAACCACCGACCTTCTGATCGGCAAGTCCAAGGCTCAGTGCACAGCGCCACCTGCATCCCTAGGTGAAGTATAATATAGGGATTGGCTGAGGCAGAGAAATTAACAGAGTTCAATAGACAAGCTACAGGAGTCAAAATGCGGAAATCTTTCTCCATTACCTGGTACCCCTTCACTGTTTATATTTACAAACAAGATGGTAAAAGACCTCCTTCTGTTTCACAAAGACCTTTGCGGTCAGAAGTAATTACTAAGCATTTCTGGTCACTGGTTTGATAACAGCATAACCTATTATGCCTGCTTTATTTTATCATACATAATGCATTATGTCTCATTTGTGAGAGTTTATGATATTGAATGTGACGTTGAAAAAGTTAATTACTAAAGTGTGTATATATACATGTGATAAGCAATAACTTTTGAAACAGTGTTTTCAAAACATTCATGAATTTAGCATCCAGAACAGAAAGCACTTTTCCCCCCCATCCAAATTCCTACATTCAAACATCTCACTTAACAGAATAACATTAGCAGGGTAACAAATTTAGAGATACGGTATCCAAGACAGATAATCAGATAGGCAGCCAGACAGTTGCAGAATTCAGCACAATTTCAGCACGAATTAGAACGTTAATGTGCTACTCAGTTAGGTATGGTTCAAGGTGATGTCAGATACACCCCTGAAGCAAATATATATTGTTCTAGATAGGCCCCCAAACAGTCTATCATTCTGTATATAACCATAAGTCAACACCAGATATTGCCAAAAGTGCCATGTATTACAGATCACCTGAATATTTTCTAGAAATATCCCTATTTCTGGCCAGCTTGTGAGTAATATAAATAAATAGATGGTGATGTGATGGGCATGTATGAAATAGGTACGCAATACATTCCAAAAGGAATGCTTGCAAAAAAAAATAAAAGGAAAGGGTTGATTGGCCTATTTTGATTATAAGGCTATAGTTGCTATGAGAAAAGAGAGAGAGAAAACACAAAGAAAAAGAAAATAGCCACCAGAAATGCTTTTAAAATACATTGAGCTTATAATTTAATCATTAATACACCCAAAGGCAAGCCCTTAAATACTGATATTAAACTAGCAATATGCCTTTTGATGCTGGAGGTAGGAGCAACATGTAACAATTGGGAATGAAATGATTGGTTTTCCCCCTCTCCCTCCGTCTACTTACCTGATCTAATCTTCTGAGAGTCTGACAGCTTGAGATCCTCCAGCCCATTGTTAAAATGTGTAAGAAACTGGAACCAGATCTCTACAAAGCTGGCCTCGTTCACTAAACTCCTTGCTGTTCTAACTTGGTGAGTTAACCTTTCTGACAATTCCACCTACCAGATACATGAGAACCAGCCCTGCAATGTACACCCGCTTTGCCACTTCCACCAGTAGTCAAATCTTTATAACAAATTCCACAGCTTCTGTACAAGAAACAGAAAAAGAGTGCCACGTTGTCCACCTCATTGGGCAGCAAAAATGTCTTGAGCCAACCCCAGACATCACTTTTCCTCTTCGCCATTGAAAATGGCCCTGCAACTGGCCCTGACTTAAAGATTTCAGAAGGGCATTAAAAGATTTGCACACACCATTGATCCTCATGGCAGCCCTGTGAGCTAGGTTAGACAGAGACAGTGGCTAGGTGAATACTAAACTATGGTTTACCGTTTTTTTCGCTCTATAAGACTCACTTTTTCCCTCCTAAAAAGTAAGCGGAAATGTGTGTGCGTCCTATGGAGTGAATGCAGGCTGTGCAGCTATCACAGAAGCCAGAACAGCAAGAGGGATTGCTGCTTTCGCTGCGCAGCAATCCCTCTTGCTGTTCTGGCTTCTGAGATTCAGAATATTTTTTTCTTGTTTTCCTCCTCCAAAAGCTAGGTGCGTCTTATGGTCTGGTGCATCTTATAGAGCAAAAAATACGGTAACTAAACCAGGCATAGGCAAACTCCAGTCATCCAGATTTTTGGGACTACAATTCCCATCATCCCTGACCTTTTAGCAAGGGATGATGGGAATTGTAGTCCCTGACATCGAGATGGCATGAGAGAAAAGTGACTCCCAAATGTCACCAGCTGCTGATGAAGGCATACCTTTGTTCTAAATTACAGTGGTTGTCTCATCATTTTAGGTGCTAGACAATTATACGAACCCAAGTTCCTAGCTTGGTGCTGCAGCACAATGAATGCAGTGACCTAATTTCTGCAAGCAGCTGCATCAGTGTAAATCCAAAATACATGGAAACATGCCAGATACACACCAGTGTAATTTGTTTGGAAAGCAATTAGAGCAATGAATGCAAAGAAAAAAAGTAATTAGATAATGTGCTTCAATTATAAGCTTATCATCTTTGAGGGTAAAGAGGCATATTTCTTGCCATACTTAAAACCACAGAAAAATAAAACTGAAAGGGACTTGAACCTGATTGGATCATAGAAAAATATTTATAATTATAATAAAATCTAAGTGTGTGGATTCACAGAGGCAATAAAATCCAAAACAGGTTTGGTTTGGATTGGATTCCAGTTTCCCAACTATCTTTGATAAGCAGTGTTTGGATATAATCAAAGGAGGCTCTATATTGAGTCAGCAGCAGCAGCTGGCTTTATCTGCAAATGGCCTGTATATAAGATAGCCAATTTATATATTTTTGCCCTCCCCCACAAAAACTAAATGAATCATCAGACAAGAGGACAATAGAGGGCACAGATATGCATACAATTTTCACATTCTAATTTCAGTATACATGTACCTTCAGAAAAAAATACTGTTGCTTTAATAGAAATATAACACACCTTTCAGCTGTGGGAAACAATATGATGAGGTGTTCTGTGTACCAGCTTACTGTCCTGTCCAAATTTTAACTGCTGATGGGCAACTTCAAGGTTTCTGCTCTCCCTTCCATTCTAGAGCTTTTAACCAGACTTGAGCTAGGTAGTCCTTCAAACAGAGGACTGTCCTTTGACAGCCTTTCAAATCCCCTGCATTAGTAGGACACATAACCACCCTTCCTGTGTGTTGAATCACTTAAGAGCCATTGGCAGTCTTCATGGATAGTCTAATGGGAGCCAGTGTGGTGTAGTGGTTAAAAGCGGTGGACTCGTAATCTGGTGAACTGGGTTCGCTTCCCCGCTCCTCCACATGCAGCTGCTGGGTGACCTTGGGCTAGTCACACTTCTCTGAAGTCTCTCAGCCTCACTCACCTCACAGAGTGTCTGTTGTGGGGGAGGAAGGGAAAGGAGAATATTAGCTGCTTTGAGACTCCTTAGGGTAGTGATAAAGTGGGATATCAAATCCAAACTCTTCTTCTTCCTCCTCCTCCTTCTGGGTGGGAAGGAGCATAAAGAGCTTCCTGAGTCTGGCCCACACAACATGAGTCTTCCTGAACTCTGCTGTGTTCCTGTATCCTTGGGTTAGTCTTTAGCACTGGCTTTGGATTGCTTCTTGACATCACCCCCTGGTTTGCCCCCCGGTCCAGACTTGTTCATTTGTCTCAACTAGTGACGGGGTGGTGCTGTGGGTTAAACCACAGAGCCTAGGGCTTGCTGATCAGAAGGCCGGCGGTTAGAATCCCCGCGATGGGGTGAGCTCCCATTGCTCGGTCCCTGCTCCTGCCAACCTAGCAGTTCGAAAGCACGTCAAAGTGCAAGTAGATAAATAGGTACCGCTCCGGCAGGAAGGTAAATGGCATTTCCATGTGCTACTCTGGTTTTTCCATAAGTGGCTTAGTCATGCTGGTCACATCACCCGGAAGCTGTACGCTGGCTCCCTCAGCCAATAAAACGAGATGAGCACCGCAACCCCAGAAACAGTCACGACTAGACCTAATGGTCAGGGGTCCCTTTACCTTTACCTAATGACTTAGAATCATAAAATTTGTATAGTTGGAAGGGATCATCAAGTCTAACCCCCTCCAATGCAGGAATATGCAACTGCCCCATACAGGGATCGAACCTGCAACCTTGGTACTATAGCTCTAACCAATTGAGCTATCCAGGCTGATTTGTGACATGGATTCTGGTTTCTAGCTCACCTTTATTTTATTAATTCCCCATTTGCATGCCCAGCAACCACACTCAGTAAAAGTCCCCAAAGCGCTGTGCTTTAGGAGCCTGGAAATAAATGGTCAAAAACGAATATGGACAGATATAGCTGAATAATGAACAGCCAGCTCACGCATACAGGTACAGTCTCTCTCTTTTTTGTCACCCATGCAGTCACTCTAGTATACATGTGAGTTCCCTTCCTGCCTGGATTTTATCGTGTTTTATTCATTCCTTTTCCTATGGGCAACATCCTTCAGCAACAACAACAAAACCACCTTTCTTTGTCATCCATCCGCACTCCAAATAACAGAGGACAAAGCGATTCACTTAGCACAAGTAACATGCACATTTAACTCTGCACATTTGTGATAATCTCAGAAGTGCTTCTCTAATGCTCACATACATTTCCAGTGTCAAATCGGCACTCGCCCCTCAGCTTTTGCAGGGAAATAGTAGTAAGTGACTGTTTTGATTCCTATGAAAAGCACAATTTAAGCGAAAGCAGAACCCTTTTATCAAAAGTACAAAGGACCACTTAATGTTTCTCACCCTGGAGGGCAGGATATTAGCCACATTCTGGCACACCAACCAACTCCACTAGTGTTGCTTGCATTGTGCATTGCTTCTTTTTTTCTAAAGAAAGCAAATGAGGCAAAAGGATTGAATATTTTCTTTAATGCAGAGAGAGAGAGAGCAGGAACACAGACCATCCTAACATTGCTGGTGTCCAAATTAACTACACTATGCACAGAGTAAATATTAATTGGTTTGTTGAGTTATTTGTTGTCTTCACCTTACCCTATCAGCCTTTCCCCTTCAAAACCCTATTTCAAGGGTCACCAATGTGGTGCCCACAGGCACACTTGCCCTGCAGAAGCTAGGTTGCCCTCTCCGCCACCCTTTCCCCACTTAAATTAGTCTTGAATGAAGTGCTCTATTATACAGTGGTAACTCAGGATATGAATGGGATCCATTCCGGAGCCCCGTTCGCATCCAGAAGCAAATGTAACTAGTGACGGCACGCCTGCGCATGCGCGCATCACTTTTCGCTGCTTGTGCGTGTGATGTCATTTTAAGCGTCTGCGCATGCGCAAAACCCGGAAGTAATGCACTCCTTTACTTCTGGGTTGCCATGGAGTGCAACTCGAACACGCTCAACATGAAGCATATTCAACCCGAGATAGGACTGTACTCAGTAGATTGTGGTGTTCTCGGTAGTGGGGTTTGTGTGTGTGGTGCCCACAACAGTTGTATCTGATTTGCAAATCTGCCCATAGGCCAATCAGTGATAGCGTCTGCTGGTCTAGCTACAGCAGCAGGAATTTACCCCCCAAAAGGGGGGCAGTTGGGAACCTTTTGGGGACCACTATTTACTTCCAAGAAAGGTAGAAAGCATGAGGGCAGCATTGCATTGTGTAGGACGTTGGGCAGCTGAAACATCAGGTTACCAGTTCTCACTGAACGTAATATATTTCTGCAGATAGAGGGGGAAATATGAATACGCAGAGCCAGCCCTACCATTGGGTCATGTGAAGCAACAAAAAACAGTGAGAGCCATGTAGCTTGCCCTACATTCCCTATGCTCCTCTGCTTCCCTCACTTGTGGTAGTAGACTCTTATCCTATCCTATTGTCAGTGGACAGAATAAGGGTGGTGCCATCTTCTACTTATTCTTAGGCAGCAAAATGTCTTTGGTCAGCCCTGACAATAATGAAAGAGCTGGTAGGAATGGATTCATTCTTGTCTCCAGATTCTAGAGCTTCCAGAACTGTTATTTTAGCCCAGAGTTGGTGAGCTGGATTTGTAAATCCAGTTAGAATGTTCAGATAGGCAGAAGAAGAAAATGTCCAAAATGACCAACCCACCCAGGAAAATGTGAGAACGGATGAGGGCTCGAATGCTCTGTGTGTGTGTGTGTATGTGTGTGTCCATGTACAGTTGTGATTTGAGTTGTATGAAATCAAATCAGCACTTCAGAGGCTAAAATCATCACTTTGGCTTCTGAAAGCCAACATATGAATAACGAAAGTTTAAGAGCTTCACTGGGGAGAGAAAGAACCATTTTTTTAATGAAAAGTGCCAGGCAACTTAAATATAATTGCACTCAATAACAGTTTCATCTTTTAAGAGCAAAGCCTAGGAATAATGAAGGCACCATTTATTTAAACGTGGTGCTAAAATGCATGACAAGAGAAAGCTTTAAGGTGTATTACGGCATAGAATGGTTGCTGCTTCCTTAGAGCTGCTATTAACCTTTCTTTGAAAGGACATTCACCTGTGAGTCATAACTGTATCTGAAGAGGCATGCAAAGGTGAAATGGAAACTGGAATGAAAACATCCTAGAACTGTAGGCAAGGTTGGCTCAAGACATTTTGGCACCTGAGGCGAACAAAAAAAATGGTACCCCCTTCATTCCTTGGCCCAGGAAGAAGGAATGAGCAAATATCTACAGTGGGAACAAGGGAGTTAGTGGAGATCTACATCGGGAACAAGGGTCTACCTTACCTGACGCTTGAAGTGGAAATCAAAGGCCATTATGGGTGTGAAAAGGGCCCACCCTGAACCATGCTGGGCAGGTGCAAAGCCCAGGAGATCCCAGAGGGCAGGGCCCATCATTTTCTCCCTAGGGGTGGGAGGAGACTAGGCATGCCTCCTATTTTCTGAGGTGCTGCTGAAGAGAGGGCACTGGGGAGGGGTCTGCGGAGGCGGCGGCAGACCCAGCCTCCAAGGAGCACACCTCAACTGTTGCCACCACTGCAGCAACACCAGCAGCAGTGGGTATGCATCCCTTGGAGGTCAGATCTGCTGCTCCTGTGGCTCTTGCTGCCTGAGGCGATCGCATGCCTCAAGGAGCGGGCCAGCCTTGATTGTAGGGCTGCTAAGAAATTTGAAACCAGAAATTATATCAGCTCAGCCTGCAAAGACAAATTTGCATACCTTGCAAAATCTAGCTGTGTGCATATGTACATCTGCATACATATGTACTCCTCCAATGAACACAGTAATCACTGCAAGTGAAACATGATTGTTTTGGGATTAGGATTGATACAGTGGACCAGTCCCATGTCTATAACTTGCAATATAGGAAACACACCTCCAAGAAGAGGATGTATGGTAGACATGGTCATTTTGAAGAAGAAGAAGAAGAAGAAGAAGAAGAAGAAGAAGAAGAAGAAGAAGAAGAAAGAAGAAGAGGAGGAGTTTGGATTTGATATCCCGCCTTTCACTCCCCTTCAGGAGTCTCAAAGAGGCTAACAATCTCCTTTTCCCTTCCTCCCCCACAACAAACACTCTGTGAGGTGAGTGGGGCTGAGAGACTTCAAAGAAGTGTGACTGGCCCAAGGTCACCCAGCAGCTGCATGTGGAGGAGCGGAGACGCGAACCCGGTTCCCCAGATTACGAGACTACTGCTCTTAACCACTACACCACACTGGCTCTCAAGAGTTCCGGGACTCTATCCTGAATCACATGCTTAACATGTTGCTGATTATAAACCATATTTCCAACACTGTCAGCATTAACATAAACAGATTATATTCTCCTCTTTGAAATGGCCCAGGCTACCATTCTGCTGAACACTTCTCAAAGCTAAGAGCATGGCTGCTACTGGTCACCTGACATGTGCTAAAGTGCTGCTGGCCACTAGGTGGGTATGCATTCACATCCCCATTAAACCAAAGGATTGTTTTGATGATAATATGGGACAGTACCCCTATGCAATGCTCTGAGCTGGTGTTTGAAAAGCTAGTATGATAAATGTGTTCTGTGTGACGTGGAATTGTACTACATGCATGCTAGTGACAAGATCTGTCTACAACCAAAAAGTGTCAGGGCAAATGTCTATCCTGGGTGACTCTTCCCTGTCCTTAGCTGCTGGTGTAAAAATGTGATTTATTTAGCTTAAATTAAAATACTAGTGCAATTTAATAGAACTGAGTTTTGAGTAAAATACCACTGAGTTTGGGGGCACCCAGAAATAGATGTACCAATAGAAATACCATGTACTCAAGAAAAAGAAGAAGAAGAAGAAGAAGAAGAAGAAGAAGAAGAAGAGGAGGAGGAGGAGGAGTTTGGATTTGATATCCCGCCTTTCACTCCCTTTAAGGAGTCTCAAAGCGGCTAACATTCTCCTTTCCCTTCCTCCCCCACAACAAACACTCTGTGAGGTGAGTGGGGCTGAGAGACTTCAAAGAAGTGTGACTAGCCCAAGGTCACCCAGCAGCTGCATGTGGAGGAACAGAGACGCGAACCCGGTTACCCAGATTACGAGACTACCGCTCTTAACCACTACACCACACTGGCTCTCAAGACTCGTGATGGCCCTTGCCTGTACCAGGGCTACTCCAATCGCCATCTTTTTTGTGATGATTTGTTATCATTATAGTATCAGGGCGGTTATACACGATCATACATTCAATATTGCTTATGCCTGAGGAAGTTTCAAAGCAGCCATACTGCTGACTTACTAGTCGGTGTATGTCCCATAACTTCCTGTAGTAATCCTGTAACTTTTCATACCACAAATGCTCCAGTTTGCTTTATTTTTTTGTTTTGGTTTTGTTGCTCTGTGTTGCACAAGTGCCCCTTCAGACGGCAATAACGCCATGACATTGGGGAAGCTTCTCAGAACAGCTAATAAAGCAGAACGGTGTGCAAATGGTCCAGAAGAAACCCACCACAAATACATCCATGACATGTAGCAGAATACACCCACAAGAGACACTCTGGGGAGGGAAGCAAAACCTCAAATTATGGCTACTCCTAGTAGCTTTCACTAATAAAAACCTTGACAAGGCATCCCTAAACAAGAAGAATTGGGGCAGTGATTTAAAAGGAACAGGTTTTCCTGATAAACATGGACAGTTGGGAGCATCATGGTAGTCTGCATAAGATCTGCTCACACTGGGAAACTCCCATGTAATTATCACCCCCACAGCAGGAGCCATAATTTGGCTCTGGCCTTTCTCTGCAGTACCAGCTTACTTAGCATAATTATCAGCCCATTCACCCTGAAGGGGTAAAGACCATTCTTCCTTTTCCTGCAGAAGTACTGAAAAGCAGAACAGTGATGCCAGGTGAGATGATGAGAGCACTGAGGAAGAGAGCAAGGGCACAACCCCACACTTATGTCGTGTTGCTTGAAGGCACCTAGGACTTGGCAGATGCTCTGCAACCCCAACAGAGCTTGAGATGTGCCCAAACCATAGCAGATACACTGGGAGGAAAGTTCTGATATACAGTGGTACCTCGGGTTAAGCACTTAATTCATTCCAGAGGTCCGTACTTAACCTGAACCTGTTCTTAACCTGAAGCACCACTTTAGCTAATGGGGCGGAGCACGATTTCTGTTCTCATCTGTTCTTAACTTGAAGCACTATTTCTGGGTTAGCGGAGTCTGTAACCTGAAGCGTATGTAACCCGAGGTACCACTATACAGTGGTACCTCAGGTTACAGATGCTTCAGGTTACAGACTCCACTAACCCAGAAATAGTACCTCGGGTTAAGAACTCTGCTTCAGGATGAGAAGAGTGTCGCAGCAGCAGAAGGCCCCATTAGCTAAAGTGGTACCTCAGGTTAAGAACAGTTTTAGGTTAAGAACGGACCTCCAGAACAAATTAAGTTCTTAACCCAAGGTACCACTGTACTGTCACAGCTGTTCTGCCAGTGAATATGTGCTGATAGAATGGAGTCCCGTACTGCTGCTCCAGACCATGGTCAGTTACAACCTCACCGAAAATATTTGTTGAACATGCAAACATTGAACTTCCCTCAAGCCTCTTGTGTGGTGGGGTAAGCCATTCTGGTTACATTTTGCCTAAGCTGCTTTGAAACCTATTTTTGGCATCAAGCTGATATAAATTCATTTGTGCATACATCGTAGTAATAGTGTTCACACTTAAGCACTGGAAGCAACCGGTAACTGCAATAAAATGTGGTAGTGCCTTCTGGTTGGGATTTGAGCCACTTCGAAGAAGAAGAAGAAGAGGAGGAGGAGGAGGAGGAGGAGGAGGAGGAGTTTGGATTTTATATCCCGCTTTATCACTACCCTAAGTAGTCTCAAAGCGGCTCACAATCTCCTTTCCCTTCCTCCCCCACAACAAACACTCTGTGAGGTGAGTGAGGCTGAGAGACTTCGGAGAAGTGTGACTGGCCCAAGGTCACCCAGCAGCTGCATATGGAGGAGCGGAGACGGGAACCCAGTTCACCAGATTATGAGTCTACCGCTCTTAAACACTACACCACACTGAAGTGACAGACAGTGTGTGATGGTTCTGTAACACTCGCCTGATCTCTTTGCAGCTGAGTCATTGCAGCACATTGGGATGAAGAAGGCGAGCACCTGGGGACATAGTGCAAAAGCACCAGCAGAGCCAACCTGGTGCTCCTGCTGGAACATTTGCACCACAGCAACCTCACTGCTATGCCCCTTCCCTATTCCATTACAATACGTTACTCCAACTCAGCCAAATATAGTCAGCATTCCACATGTACTGAGCATGCTCAGTCCTCACTGAGCTGTGAGAGTTCCTCCTACCCCTAAAGATAACTGAATACAATAGCCATTGCATATAGAATCATAGAATCATAGAATCATAGAGTTGGAAGAGACCACAAGGGCCATCGAGTTCAACCCCCTGCCAAGCAGGAAACACCATCAGAGCACTCCTGACATATGGTTGTCAAGCCTCTGCTTAAAGACCTCCAAAGAAGGAGACTCCACCACACTCCTTGGCAGCAAATTCCACTGTCGAACAGCTCTTACTGTCAGGAAGTTCTTCCTAATGTTTAGGTGGAATCACAGGGAGGAAAAATGTGATACATATACACTAGCTATTGTTATAATCATTATAACTGCACCTGCTTTCTCATTCATAGCTGAACACGATCCATTAATTTGGTCATTTTCATAACTTTGGAATATTCTAATAATCCTGAGAGGCGTTGTACGAATTTCCATTCAGCAAAGTATATGCCAATTCTACACTGGCACAGAATCCAACCGAGACTCCTATCTACATAATGCTTCTTCCAGAAGCTCTGTAACTTAACATGATTGAGAGGGGTTTAGTGCTGTCATTCTGAGACACATTGTAGGATTTCTGAAACACCAGCTAATAGAAAATGCAGAAGAAGTGCCACAGGGCTATGCTGGCTTTAGTTTCTATCAGTTTATCATATTTCCAACCTTCGAATCTCTCTGTATTAACACATCAGTTTGCATTTATTTTTTTTAATGTCCCCATGAAAATTCATCAGCAAATTTCTCCTCATATTTGTATGCAGTTTTGCCCCTCCCCACACACCCCTTTGTGCAAAGCAGTTCCCCAGACTGCAATGCATTTAGATGTTATTTTCACTAATGCATTTCACGCGCATTTTAATGCATATTTTATAAGCATTTCTGTACATGCTGCTTGGCTTGAGAAAGCCTTTGCAAAATTCAGATGGCTGTGTTTCGCTTCATATATTGTTTCAAAAATCATTGCTTAGGTAAGATTGCCTTTAAAAGTGAACTGAATCAAATTCCTGCCACATCTCTACTTAAGAATGAATGAAAATTAGGGGATATCTCCTCTCCAGTTTCCTCATCTCCAGGAAGAAAGTTGGAGTAAGAATGGGAAGTGAACCATCTCATGCTGTAAGCATTAACAGAGTTGGTTTTTTGTTTTGTTTTTTTTGTTAAGGTAGCATACAATTTCTAGTTTAATGGGGTAGTCTAATACTTTCCTCAATGTCATGGATCTGTCAGCTGCAAACCAATCTATCAGACATTTTTGCTTCCTTTCTTCCTACAACATGATGGATTCTGACACATCTTCTTGAGCTTAATCTGATATGCATGATCTGTGAAACGCAGACAGCCTCTTGTTATTTTCAGAAGGGGGGGGGGGTGTGTTAGTTTATAAACATTCCAGAAGCAGAATTTTAAAGGCTCTTAATACAGTAATAGAAAACATCTTAATAAAAGCTCCCATCCACCACCATTTCTTCGTAATGAAATATCACCTTTCTCCTCTTCTACTGACCTTCCAGGGGAGAGGCAGACATTGGAAAAAAAGAAAGAAAGGCTTTGTCCACAACAGTCTAGACATTTATCTTTCCCATTAATGCTATATTTTGATTCTGTAGGTATTACAGGATCATGCCCATTTCTTAAGTTACAACGCATTGGAAATGAACAGCATTGACCAATACACACTGCAGAGGGTTAAGCAAAAATATGATAACATTAATTGGATGGGCAAGCTTCACACTCTCTTGTTACACACTGACAAAAATAATAAACTCTGGGAACTTGACTGACTGACTTATCTAATTAGGATGCAATCCTACCCCCCACATACCTGGGAGTAAGCCCCATTGAAAACGATCATACTTACTTATGAGTAGACGTGGTTAAGCTTGCACTGCAACTGTTATATTATTTGGGACATTGGAATGATGGTTTGTTCTATCTATACAGACAACAACTGATCTACAAATGGACACAAGACCACAGTGACATGAAAATGGACGGGAAGGGGGGGTTACTGGGTGTAACATGGTGAAGCTGGCATTCCGCTGACATGCATGGGGGTCGGGAACATAACCCCAGCACAAATCAGTCGCTGCCTGTATTGTGGTGGCCTATGGCCTTGAACAATAAGCAATATTCACTCATTCAAATATTGGTCAGTTTTCATTCCTTAGTACAGAAAGTATTGATCTGATGTGTAGAGATCTATCCTATTCTGATTAATTCAAGGGTGTTCTGGATGGTTTATTTCTATGTGAGAGAAACAGGAAGAAGATTTCTGATGTTTGGGTTATTTCTCTGGGAAGCTGTGTACAGCTGGTTTAATCTGCTTTTGTTATGTTTCTGTCAAGGTCGTGCTGACCATAATAGTAAGACCAGGAGGAGCCTGGCTCTTACTTACTGTACTTTCTGTCTCGTCTGTCTCTTTGTTCTAGTGTTCTGTTTCTGTATGCTGTAGTGTTAGATAGATAATATTATAATAGATAGTCATATTATAAGTTCTTTTAAGTGCTGCAACTGGATTTTTATGGGCTGTGCCAATCCTGGATTTGTAACCATTTAGGCTAACTTGCCTTCAGTGCCAGTAAAGCTCTGCTGGATGAAGTACAATTGCCTCTGGTCTATTTTTTGGAAACTCTGCTCCGTGCTTAAGTTTTTTTCCTGCTCCTCCCTTCATGGGTGACACTTATTCCTGGGAAAGATGCATAGCTGGCAGCCTCTGCTTCAGTCCGGTGATTGCTTTGCAGGTAAAAAGCCTAATAGGATGGTTACTTCATCTGGACAACTCAATTGCTTAGAGAGTGTGGTGCTGATAATGCCAGGGCTGCAGGGTTCAATCCGCGTAAGGGACAGCTGCATATCCCTGCCTTGAAGGGGGTTGGACTAGATAATCCTCAAGGTCTCTTCCAATTGTATAGTTCTATGATTCTGTTGTTGTTGTTTAGTCGTTTAGTCGTGTCCGACTCTTCGTGACCCCATGGACCAGAGCACACCAGGCACCGCTGTCTTCCACTGCCTCCCGCAGTTTGGTCAAACTCATGCTGGTAGCTTTGAGAACACTGTCCAACCATCTCGTCCTCTGTCGTCCCCTTCTCCTTGTATCCTCTATCTTTCCCAACATCAGGGTCTTTTCCAGGGAGTCTTCTCTTCTCATGAGGTGGCCAAAGTATTGGAGCCTCAGCTTCACAATCTGTCCTTCCAGTGAGCATTCAGGGCTGATTTCCTTCAGAATGGAGAGGTTTGATCTTCTTGCAGTCCATGGGACTCTCAAGAGTCTCCTCCAGCACCACAATTCAAAAGCATCAATTCTTCGGCGATCAGCCTTCCTTATGGTCCAGCTCTCACTTCCTTACATCACTATTGGGAAAACCATAGCTTTTACTATACGGACCTTTGTTGGCAAGGTGATGTCTCTGCTTTTTAAGATGCTGTCTGGGTTTATCATTGCTTTTCTCCCAAGAAGCATGCTTTCTATGATTCTATGAAATAATTGCCATGAAACCTGGCAAACATGCTGGGGGGGTGGGAATGGGACTGGATAGAGGGTTCTTGGCTATGAATCCCAGAAGACCTGCTCTGTACCTTGCAGGCCTTTTTCAGGGGAGAAGGAAAAACATTGTCTGAGAGCAGCCTGTGAGGGTCACTGACTAGGAACCATGATACAGTGGTACTTCGGGTTACAAACACTTCGGGTTTCCATTTACACCACAATGAACTCATAACCCACCTACTTCCAGCAGCCAGAAACATCATAACCAGACACTGGAGAGACCTGTCAGGAGTAAACATGGACCAATGGTACCAAATAGTATAGGAAACAGCCTTACCAGAAAAATTAACCAATAAACTGAAACTGACATGGGGACAAATAGAAGAAGATGCCTTTATGGCTCCCCTTTATCACATACACAGCCCAACAAGACAATGACAATAATCCACCAACAGCATACAAATCAATATGGCTAACCTGATCCAAAACACCCACCCACCCCACTCACACACGAAAACAAAGATCACCACAGCCAATCACAAACAAACAACCATGTCCTAGGCCAACCCCAACCTCTCTCACCACCAAAGGAACACAAGTGAATAGCAGAGAACCTGCACAAGCGACGCTGACACGAAACCTCACATATATTAAGTAAAATACAGCCATACCTCGGGATAAATACTCTTCAGGTTGAGCATGTTCAGGTTGCGCTCTGTGGCAGTTTCGCTGCTTGTGCATGAACAGACGGTCAAAATGACACCACGCGCATGCGCAGAAGTGGCGAAACATGACACGCGCATGCAAAGACATGCTGTTGCGTCTTACGTTATGTTCAGGATGCGAATGGGGCTCCGGAATGGATCCTGTTCGCATCCTGAGGTACCACTGTAGAAACATCACCACCCGACCCCACCCCCACTCACCTTTCCCCCCTCCACCTCTTTTCCCCTTTTCTTCCTAATGTCTCAGCAAATGAAACTGATCTGTAAAAAATGTTACTTGAAAAAGAGAGAGAAAGAGAGAGAGAGAGAGAGAGAGAGAGAGAGAAAGAGAGATTGCACACACTTTTGTAAACCAAGAAAATCTTTAATAAAAAACCCCAAACACTTCGGGTTACAAACTCTGCTAACCCGGAAGTAGTCGCTCCAGGTTGCGAACTTTGCCCCAGGATGAGAACGGAAATTGTGCACCAGCGGCACGGGGGCAGCAGTAGGCCCCATTAGTGAAAGCGTGCCTCAGGTTAAGAATGGTTTTAGGTTAAGAACGGACCTCCGGGATGAATTAAATTCGTAACCCGAGGTACCACTGTCATTAGGAAAACCACCTGCTGCTTTCTGGTTGCCTCCCCCACTGCAGTCCCAACAGAAATTGTCCCCTGGGGGCACCGCTACTAGCCCCAGGAAACAAGACTCCATTGGGAGCTATTTTCCTCTGGGAATAATAGCAGGAGGTTACTGAGTGGGGTGATTTCATCAGGACCACAGAAGGGAAGGAAAGAATTAAATTTCAACTCCTATGTGGTGTTGCACCAGTGTAAATGGGTTTTTTTTTGGGGGGGGGGGCATGTCTGCCATTAATAGAAAAAGTGAAAATGGGCTTTCCAATGATGTTTTAGTGTTGTTCACGTCATACGTAGTTTGGCCCAAGTATACATAGAAAAGGAAGAAACATGTAATAGGTTATCTTAAAGAGGCAGAACAGCCAGAACAACAGTTTGAGCTTAACAAACCTAGGATTAATATAGAAAGATTTGGTCAAAAATCATTTCAGCTTACTAGGTCACTTTGCCATTGACCTTAAGGTAGACATATTCGGGGGAAAAGTGACTTCAAAGGCATGAAACTGATGAATTTTCATGAGGACTTAAAAATATATGCATTGCAGAAATGTGATGAAGTGAACATACAGTATCATTTTTAAAAGGGGAAACTGGAAGAAGCCAATATGGACATAATCACTAATCCTCACCACAAGAGAACAACCAAGTGTTTACTGAGGATTATTGTGGCTCCATAATCAGTAGCCCTTCAACAATCAATAGGTGCAGCAAGGGAAGGGTGGAAAGCAATCCATGGGTAGTCCTACTCAGAGTAGACTCCCTGAAATCAATAAACATGACTAACTTCTGTGCCAACTTTTAAACACCTGCTGGGAATTTTTCTGTTCCACCAAGCCTATTACAGCAATTAAGAACACATCATTCCACAATGGTTGGCTGGCATACACTTGTGGTTTTTCAAAAATATCATTTTTATTAAGTTTTCTATTTTACAATTTAAAATAGTCAATAAGCCACCTTAAAATGTCACAATGACTTCCCTTCTTCTCTTTCCACGATTCAATTTGCTTATCATAAATCCCTGCATATTTCACATAAACTAATCCATTCAAGTATTCCATTAATACATCCATCAAAACGTGTTTACACTGTTGAACTTACACTTGTCTTTAACAGTCTATGTCTTGTTTGCATGGTTTTATGGTTTATTGTGGTTTTCATATATATTTATATTTAAATGCAGAGTGGTATATAAATATTTAAATAAATAAATGAACTTAGGTTCATTAATTTCAGTGGGTCTACTCCAAATAGGACTTAGCTGAATACAACCCTTCCCCCCTCCACCGTCCCTTGCAGTCTACTGTTACCCTGACTCCCTTGGTACTGCAGACAACCAGTACTGCTGACGCGATGCCAGTACACCCTTAGTAAGCAGGGTAGGATGCCAGTTTCTCAGAACCCTTCACTCCAAGGGCTTAAGCTTCCTTCCTTTTCTCCTTTTTGCTGTCAGCTGCTTTCCTCTAGCTTTTATTGACAGAGAAAGAGACACATGGGCTGCCAAGCTCATTGGGCTTCCAGGTCTTAATTGGCCACAGGCTCCACTCTTACTGCTTCCCCTGCTCTTCTTAACCTTCCCTCTATCTCATATAATAGATTTTGTTGCATTTGGCACAGGATGGAGCCATGCTGGCAACTGTTCTGATCTCCAGTCTCTATCAAGCCTACCCAGCAGCCCCATCTCCTGCCATTGTAGTACTTGATGAGGGAGGGGTGAAGCTTAGACAGCAATTGACCCTCCTTCAAAATCCCTCAAATAGGCTAAGTCTTCCTAAGACATCTTTCAAACTCGCTGGGTGAGCCAGAAACGATCGTGGACAATGCGATGAAGTTGCATGTTGGAAGAACCGGGACAGGCAAAAGAATGCACTCCTTTGCCAGGACTATGGAATTTGCTCCCACAGGAGGCAGTGATTATCACCAACCCGGAGGGTTTTAAAAGAGGGTTAAACAAATTAACGGAGGCTTGTAGGCGTTTTGGTCTCCTAACTCTATCCAGAGTGGTGCATGCTCTGGTCATCTCCCACTTGGACTGCTGCAATGCGCTCTACGTGGGGCTACCTTTGAAGGTGACCCGGAAACTACAACTAATCCAGAATGCGGCAGCTAGACTGGTGGCTGGGAACGGCTGCCGAGACCACATAACACTAGTCCTGAAAGACCTACATTGGCTCCCAGTACATTTCCGAGCACAATTCTAAGTGTTGATGCTGACCTTTAAAGCCCTAAATGGCCTTGCCAGTATATCTGAAGGAGCGTCTCCACCGCCATTGTTCTGCCCGGACACTAAGGTCCAGTGCCGAGGGCCTTCTGGGGGTTATCTCACTGCCAGAAGTCAAGGTACAGGGAACCAGGTAGAGGGCCTTCTCAGTAGTGGCGTCCGCCCTGTGGAATGCCCTCCCAACAGATGTCAAAGAGAACAACTACCAGACTTTTAGAAGACATCTGAAGGCAGCCCTGTTTAGGGAAGCTTTTAATGTTTGATGCATTACTGTATTTTAATATTTGGTTGCAAGCCGCCCAGAGTGGCTGGGAAAGCCCAGCCAGATGGGCGGGGTATAAATAATAAATTATTATTATTATTATTCCAGGGTGGCGAACCCTTTTTCAGACCAGAGGCCACATTCCCTTCTGGAGGCCATACAACAGGGGTGGGTGAAGCTAGAAGCAAAAGTGACTGGGAAAATGGATGTTAATTTTACCTTTGTATAGTTGGCTAGTTTCTACACAGACTCTCTGGGCAACCTCCAGGCAAGCAAGAGGCATTATCAGAATTCAAGGTCTGGCAGGGGACATGGCCTGCGGGGAAAGGAGCAGTTGGGAAGGGTTCTGGGGGCCAGATAGAGAGACTTGAGGAGCCACATTTGACCCTGAGCTTGAGGTTCTCAACCCCTGGCTATTTCGAAATTCACAGCTTCTATGGTAGGGGCAAATTTCATGAGTCCTGCCTTATGCATTTATAAAGTCAAAGCAACTGCCCAGATGCTTCATCCCAACATAATATTCAAGAGCTTTGTTGGACATACTTAAATATGTGTTGACCAGTACAGCAAAGGCTGGAGACTACTGTACTGAGCATTGAAAGTTAAATGAATAAAACCTTGTTATTTCAGTTGCATCGCAGATGGATGGGATAACATCATGTTACCAAAGCAATGTTTGAGTTGAATACTGGATTGCCCACTTAGAATCAGGTACACTGTGTTGCCCATTTTATGACAAAGACTGTACTTCTTCATGGAATAAACTCAAGTGCTTTTCAGTGAACGTGCAGAAAAAAATAAGAGACGGGGAAAGTAGATAACACTGCTTTCAAAAAGAATTTGAACAATTTTTGCTGCTCTATGTAGGCCATTAAATTTGGAACTTACATAAATCCATGAATATGTGGATTATTTTACAGAAATAAAGGTACGCTTACCTTCAAAAAGCTTTCAAGGAGTTATGGTATAACACCCTGGATATAGTTTACCCAATACAGGGACATTTTAGGACGGGAGAGTTTCGTGTTGGCGACTGCCCTGAATTGGAAAATCTTATCCATTGCATTTTATAACCTTTGGAAAATGATCCTTAGGAGTTTTTTCTATTACCTTTAATCAAGTTTTTTTTTTATCCTTAGCAAGGTTCACTGGATGTGATTTTATTTTATTTTTTAAAAAAAATTGCTAAGTGATATGAATTGAGTAACCCGGCATACAACTCTCTTTGCTGTTGCCACTAAGAAAATTGGGAAGAGGTATTTAACTAACATAGTTACCGTTTTTTTCGCCCTATAGGACGCACCGTCCCATAAGGCGCACCTAGTTTTTTGGGGGGGAAATAAAGGGGAGAAAATTATTTTTTCCCCAGGCGCAGGACTGGGGCGAGGGAAGCCCAAGCTTCCCCCGCCCCCAGCCCCCAAACAGGCAGCTCTCTGCAAGCCATGGCAGCCCAGCGCCAGGCTCCCGCTGCTTGCGGAGAGGTCCGTGAAGCCTAGACGCACTGAGCTCAGCACGCACAGGCTTCAGCATGCAGGCAACTCTCCGCAAGCAGCAGGAGCCCAGCGCCAGGCTCCTACTGCTTGCGGATAGGTGCGCGAAGCCTGGACGCGCTGAGCTCAGCACGCACAGGCTTCAGCATGCAGGCAACTCTCCGCAAGCAGCGGGAGCCCAGTGCCGGGCTCCTACTGCTTGCAGAGAGGTGCGCGAAGCCTGGAGAGCGAGAGGGGTCGGTGCACACCAACCCCTCTCGCTCTCCAGGCTTCTGCAAAAGCCTGCATTCGCCCCAAAGGACGCACACACATTTCCCCTTCATTTTTAGAGGGGGAAAAGTGCGTCCTATAGGGAGAAAAATACGGTAACTAACTGCGCAAAGGGATGGCTTTAGCTGGTTTAAATCACAGGTGTTTGTTTATTTAACAAAAACATGTTTGACTTGTAAGGAAAAGCTCTTAAGTGGTTTATGAAAACCTCTAAGCAGATGTTGATATTATTTCGCTCTGGGCAGTATGGATAATAATGGGCAGCAATGATCATGTTTAAAATCAGCCTCTATATATATATATATATATATATATATATATATATATATATATATTTCTATTGCTTGCATTGTACATGATGAAAGGGCTAAAAGGGCTTTAGCAAAAGGGCTTCTTTTGCTAAAAGAAAGAAACCTGGCTGATCCTGAAAGGAAAAAAGCAGGGGCTGGGTGAGGGGAGCGGAAAGACAGGGTTGTGTGTGTGTGTGTGCTGTTGGCAATGTGGGGAATGATGCAGATGAAGCAGTAGCCAGATTTTTTTTGGGGGGGGGGCAGCTGAACAGAATGGAGAAAGAATGAAGAGTCTCTCAACGTTTCTTCCTGATACAGCAGTTAAGAGATACAAGCGCCGACCGCATAGTTCATCCAGATCACAAGGCTGCTCTCGGTAGCAATGCAAAGGCACCTAATTGCAGACAGACATTGCAGTGGGCTGTCAGTTGCCAGATGCTGAGTTCTTGCATGTGCTACCTCTATAATTGGGAGCGAAGGCAAAAATGTCTCTAGCAACAGATATTATTTTCCCCTCACAAAAGAGTCATTCTCTATCTTCCCCACGCCCAGTTTAAATAAAAATACTCCTTTATTTTTTATTAAAACAGTCATACAATCAGTGTGAGAAACAAAAGAAGAAAAAAGGGTCCCAATTCCCCCCCCCAAAAAAAACCCAAGGGAATATTAGACATTATGGCAATTAACATCATTTAAATTTTTCTGGCACGATGCACATATAAATGGTTTTGATTCCTTTCCGGCCTTCAAAGCCAACTCCTTGGACAAATTCCACCATCACCTCGGTTTAGAAAGCAGAGCAACTGCACTGAGGTCGGGTTAATTCCATCAAACTAAATTGCGTTATGTTCATTAATACAGCTTCATTTTTGTTTGCCACACACATTTCTTCCTCACCCAAAGCCAAACTGAGTGTCGTCTCTAGCTGCCAAAAGTTCTGAGTGGGAATGTCTGTTTACCTTATAAATAGTGGGGTTTCGTGGGTTACTTTTTAAAATAATCTGCCCGTTCGTGCTGATGGCATTCATTAGCTTTTAAGTGCTGATTGAATAATCGGATGCCAGGATTTCTAGTCCCATTCTTTGCATCCTTTCCAGCTGATGACTGTTGTGTACGATTACATTACACTTCCTTCCTTTTAAAATATTAATTTTATTTTCCCCATCGCCATTGCTTTGGGGCAACTGCCAGGGATGTAATCAGAGGGTAAGCCCAGGAGACCTGAGTCCTGGGACTTTCCCCCCTCGGCCCCAGACCTCCATTTAGGAGAAACAAAAGCACCAAAAACCCCATTTTATTTTATGTTTCCTCCCCTCTAATTCCTTCTAAAATTTAGAATTTACAGCTATTCACATACATTAGCATGTGCAACTTTTATGCAACTTCGTATCATGGGAGTGTGCCCCACAATCTTTAAGAGCCAGTGCGGTGTAGTGGTTAAGAGTGGTAGTCTTGTAATCTGGTGCACCTGGTTCGAGTCTCCGCTCCTCCACATGCAGCTGCTGGGTGACCCTGGGCCAGTCACACTTCTTTGAAGTCTCTCAGCCCCACTTACCTCACAGAGTGTTTGTTGTGGGGGAGGAAGGGAAAGGAGAATGTTAGCCGCTTTGAGACTCCTGAAGGGGAGTGAAAGGCGGGATATCAAATCCAAACTCTTAAAGGATCTAGCGCTGACCCCGGCAACTACTGAACAAATGGAGACAGGAGGGGAGGAATGTACCACTGTGAACTTCAGATGGACCACCATATGACTAAATGGGAACATTCCAAGGAAGGGAAAAACAGAGCCATCAAGAAGGCAGCAAATGTCTTTGGCCTTAAAGGAATGCAAACCTCAGGTATGGATACTCATTGGGCTGATTTCACATGCCCACTTCGCATGCCGCAGCCCAGTCTCCATTGTATTGTACTCATACGCTACGTTCAATGTGATAGCAAAACATTATTTGGGATGCCATAGCTCAAGCACTCATCAGCAGGATTTGCAGTGGTGCACCAGACCTTAGCTAGCCATTGATTCCGACCACCCAGTCATGATCAAACCAATCCCAAGCTTTAAAACACAAGGAGCTGCATCAAATTCACCCCACAGGACACCTGTGACAATTGTTTGAGGCAACCCATCCATCTACAGTAGACATGGCAGACTTGGGGAATTTTCATAGCTCAATGGCCAAATTCCCTCCCAGGCAGCATGACAGCTGTGGACATGGACCACAGGCATCGGGAGAAACAGATGTGACAATGACTTTTGTACAGTAGGGTATACAGCTGCCATGCAGATGTCAGAGGTTCACACACACATACACAGCTCAGTCTGTAGAGCATAGGACACACAGCTCAATTCTCCATTTAGACAAGCAAGAGCTATTACCACAGTTGAAGGCAGAGCTGGCCCAACCATGTAGCCAGGTGAGGTGACTGCTAAGGCATCTGGCAGCAGATCCCAATGCCAATCTTCTTCCCTCCCTTGTACCTGACATAGATCTTTCCTCCTGGCACAGAGGGGGGTACCATTTTGAGGTCTGCCTCAGGTGCCAAAATGTCTTGGACCCAGCCTTGGTGGAAAGGCACATTCCAACCATGTGAAAGAAAGTGTGGAGATGTCAACGAGCTTTCAACAAGCCAGGTCAACCACAAGGCAGGCACACACATGGGAGGCACGGAATGCAATTAGCTCTTCATTAACAGAAAATAACACAGTAGAGTCCTCTGGTTCACCTTAATCCAGCCAAGACGTTGCTGAAACTCACCACTAGCTCCATCCTTCAGCTTCTAGCCTTAGACTCTGGATCCTTCCCAAGCAGACAAAGGCTGCGGTGAGGGGGCAAGCTCCTCCTCTGGGGTTGTCAGGCCCTTTGCTTAGCGATGTTGCAGGACGCTCCTTGATTGAGGGGCATGAGAGCCAGTAGAACTGAGACTGTCCTGCTGCCGTGTAGCACAGCCAGCGTCTGAGTCCTCTCCGAGTCTGTGCTCACACTGTGACTCTCAGCCTGTAACCTTGTCCTGGAAGACCCTCCTTCTCATGACCCCTCTCGATCGCTCAAACACCCTGCTTCTAGCACCTCCCAGCTCATCCCTTCCCCAATGCCCCACCACCAGGATATGGTATCTAAGTCATCTAGAGCTCAAGAGGTTGGCAACACAAGAACGGGCCTTCTCTGCAGTGGCTCCCCGTCTGTGGAATGCTCTCCTCAGGGAAGTTCGCCTGGCGCCTTCACTATACACCTTCAGGTGCCAGGCAAAAACGGTCCTTTTTAACGAGGCCTTTGCCTGACCTGATCTACATTCTATACCCTTTTTTAAATGCTGGCTCTTTTTAGGGTTTTTTTATTGAGTTGCTGTTTGTATTTTGATTTTATGTATGTGATCCTTTATGTGAACCGCTCTGAGACCTTCGGGTATAGGGCAGTAGTGAAACTAAATAAATACATAATTCTTCTGTGTCCTCCACGGGAGGCTCCTACAGCTCTTCCTCTTCCAGCCAGTCTCGGAAAGGAACAGGGCTAGTAAGGGGGTGTAGCCTGGTGAGAGCTAGGTGCCTTCAATTCACACATACCATCTTTCCACAGGAGAGCTACGCAGCTGCAAGCCTGCCTGGTGCCTCCCCTATTCCTGAGGTGCTTGCTTGAGTGCCCTGGACTCCAC
Organism: Podarcis tiliguerta; assembly: GCF_965153285.1. Lineage (NCBI taxonomy): Eukaryota > Metazoa > Chordata > Lepidosauria > Squamata > Lacertidae > Podarcis > Podarcis tiliguerta. Next base: position 13,507,838 of record NC_139536.1, on the reverse strand, counting down.
TCCTGGTAGTCCTAGTAGTCCAAACATAGCGATCCTTGCAAAGGCTTAGAAACCTTTTTGCCTTAAGGCACTGCTTTACAGTGAAGATGCATTTCCTATTTCACCTCACCTGGAGTACTGTGTCCAGTTCTGGGCACCACAGTTCAAGTTCAAGAAGGACACTGACAAACTGGAACGTGTCCAGAGGAGGGCAACCAAAATGGTCAAAGGCCTGGAAACGATGCCTTATGAGGAACGGCTAAGGGAGCTGGGCATGTTTAGCCTGGAGAAGAGGAGGTTAAGGGGTGATATGATAGCCATGTTCAAATATATAAAAGGATGTCACATAGAGGAGGGAGAAAGGTTGTTTTCTGCTGCTCCAGAGAAGCGGACACGGAGCAATGGATCCAAACTACAAGAAAGAAGATTCCACCTAAACATTAGGAAGAACTCCCTGACAGTAAGAGCTGTTCGACAGTGGAATTTGCTGCCAAGGAGTGTGGTGGAGTCTCCTTCTTTGGAGGTCTTTAAGCAGAGGCTTGACAACCATATGTCAGGAGTGCTCTGATGGTGTTTCCTGCTTGGCAGGGGGTTGGACTCGATGGCCCTTGTGGTCTATTCCAACTCTATGATTCTATGATTCTATTCTATGATTCTATGGTTCAGGAAATTTTGCTTGATAGCATTCTCTGTTTTGTTAAAATTTCCTAAATGCAGCCTTTTGATCCAATTGTTGAAAAAAAGACTTTAATACCTTTAGAGCTAAGGGATTAGCTCCAGTGCTTCTTGTATACAAAGAATTATTCATATCCAACTGTCAACTTCAAAAACAAAATCCAAGTGATGAAAAGCGGACCCCCCCCCCGATGCCATTGCATACTTAAAAAACACTGCAAATATACTTAAGAAACACTGCACGCGAAACATTTCCTTCGCGTTTCCTGTTTGTCTTCAAAATGCAATTCTGTCATCTATACAAAAAGGAAAAAAGCATTTGAATAATATATTTCAGGGTTTGTTTGTCTGGCTACTGTGACATGGCTTCTGAATTGTCTCAACCACTGGATTAAAATGCTGTGGGTAGCAGATACCGCAGAAACCAACAGAAAAAAGTCCCTGCTCTTTGTTGACCTAGTGTTTCTTAAAAACCTCTCCAACAAACAGGAGAGTTCTTGGACCAATACCAAGAGTTGTTCTATTATAAGAAACTCAAAGAGGTTTTGTTCCTAGCCAGGAATATTGCATGCATTGAAGGACTCCAAGTTATGGCCGCTACTTAAGGCATATTTGATGGACACTTGACCAAAAGTTTGCTGTCATTATTTGCTGGCATGTACCAAAGTCTAAGCAATGCTTTCATTAAACTTTGTTTGCTAGCAACTTGCTATCATCCCTTTTGTTTTGTTTTCTTTGTTTGTTTTTGTAGGGATAGAGGCATCCCTCTATTCTGGCTTCCCTCAATTTCTTATTTTTCTTAAGTTCAGTTTGCTGTGTTTATGCATCAGTTTAAAGTTTAAAAAAACAAAACAAAAATGCTCATAATTCCACCCACCCACCCAGCATTATAGGGCTCATTTCTTCCAATATACTCATTTTATATGCAATTTTGCCTGACATACACATAATTGCAATCAATTCCCCATAGTACAGTGCATTGTTGTATGTTATTTTGATGAACATATACATTTTAACGCACACTTTCCCCTAATACACACGTGACTTGCTAAGGATGACATATATATACAGAATTACATTGTGACATATTATTGCAAGATGTGCAATCCTGTTCATTTGTTTACCCTTGAAATGCCTCTGAGATTTTGCACAAAGAGGAGCTTCAAATTCACTCTCTTTTTTGGATGGGAGGGGGGAAATATGAGGACCCACCGGTATATTTGTTGTTTTTACATATTTTACAAATGTATAAACAGTTTCGCATCCTTAGGCCATCAAAGCTGTGCATAACAAGATAAAACTAAAGTAAAATACAACACACAAAAATTCAGAACTTTAAAAACACTCATATAGATGTACAATTAAAATTTCATAAATGACCAGGGAAAGTTTTCTTAAACAAAAAGATCTAAACATGACAAAACTGGGTGCCTGTCTAATTTCAGCTGATAAATAATTCCAGAGAGCCAGAGCTGCAACTTCTGGACAGGCAGTTTATAGTTTTATGTGCTTGTGAGATCTGCACATTATATTTACTAAAAAGTAAATCTTATTGGGATTTCCTCCCAGGGAAGTGTGTATAGGATTGCAGCTCAAAATGCTGTAAATTATTTTTGCATGAACAAAGAAAGCTGAGAACTGCATTACTGCGTTCAGAGGAAGTGAGAAAACAGTGAACCTCAAAGTTCTGATTTGAAAATTGGTTGGGTATAAGGAAATCAAATCGTTTTTACTCAAAATTACAGGGGTCCAATTTCTAAATCAACCCCTTTCACAGCATCCCTTGCCCAAATACAAACATTTCCTCTGCAAAGGTATGAGGCTGAAAAACATTTTTAAAATTAGAAATCCTCAAAATCTAGAACTGTGAACTTTTGAGACTTGATAGCCATGGAATATCCAATTCAATATCCAATATTCACCATCCATCTCCATCTCCTGATATCTGCATACAAACAGGATCTACCATTGCTCAGAGCTATACAGCTCTAACTGGCAACTTTCATCTTCTGAATAATGACACCCAACACCTCTATATTTAGGATTGGAAACAATGGGTGATACCCAGCAGGCTTTTCTGAGACAATACTTACTAGTACTGAAAACTCAGCCTTTTTGTGCTGGCACACACAGCACTTTCATCAACGCATGAGTACCAGCACTTCATTTATATATTTCTACCAAAAAAAAAAAAAAAAAGAAGCACTGGTGATATCCAACATTAGTCTTAAAAAGCTTAAACCCATCAACTAAATAGAGCATACCCCTGAGTATGCAGTCCTTAGCTCACTTGCCTGGCAGTAAGCCTCCCTAAATTCAATAGGACTTACTTCTGAGTAGACACGGCTTGCAGTGTTAGTTGGCTTTCGATCACCCACAGTCTTTCTGGGAGCCATGAACAATTATGCTAAAATGGAATATAAGAATTCAGACCAATATAATTCTTCCAAAAATTGCACCCCTGAGTATGCAAGGTTGACAGAAAGATTTCACACATCTCTACAGCAATGAAAGAGGTGCACTGGAGTTTGTTTGTTTGTTTGTTTGTTTGTGTTTGTTTTGCCCCGATATGGAGATAAAACCAAATATATGTTCTTACGTATATTCCCTCTCCACTTATCACTTCCCATCTCATCAAACCCAGTACCCTATTGGCTCTGAAATGTGTTGGCCTAGTTAGCTAAATAACTCTCAACGAGATCATGGATGGCATTTTACTACATTTCACAAAATCTGGGACACAGCCACTCACAACAATCAGAGGGAGGCACAAAGCAAGAGGAGGAGAAAGGTTGCTGAGAATGCACTTGAACAGGTTTATTGTGAAGCAGAACAAATTATTATTATTTTATGGGGCCAAGTCCATTTCTTACATTCAGATCTTCAGCTCAGTCAAATGAAATGTGCAAACTATTTTTTTTTATAAAAAGAAATCCTCCCCAAGAGAGGGGTGGTCTCTTTTTTGCTTCTAATCACAGGCTTCTGGCCAGCAATCCATTTATTTTATTGCATATAAAGCTCCTAGCAGCTGACTGAGTGAACCACACTAGGGAGAACTGCAAAAGCAGCATTGAGTTGCTGGGGTGTATTGTTATTTGGGCTTACAATAAAATGCTCCCTGTATGGAAAATTATTCTTTCCCAATGGAAATGACTACTGTGTGCCAGCAAGCTGCTTAAGGGGAGTCTTTGCAATAGCCTAGACATTCACACATGCACAGTTAATCAGAAATGCCTTTTTGCTGCATTCCTCCCTCCTATTATTAAAACAGCTAGTTTTCAGTCATGTTTTGTTCCCCTGCCCATTTAGGTTAAATTTTCCAAACTGCCAAACCAAGATACAGACTAAACTTGAAATGCAAAAACTGTTATCAGCAACAGTGGTTCATCTTTGCTATTCTAAAGCAAGCCTATATAGTCATGAATGAACTAAGAAGCTAACTGTATATCATGTGACGTTAGTCACATTTTGAATCCTGTAGGTTGAAAGCTAACACAAATTCATACTCTGGAGAAAAGCTATAAGGGCATAAGAAGAGCCCAGCGGCATCAGACCACAAGTCTTTCTAGTCCAGCATCCTGTTCTCACAGTGGCCAAACAGATTCCTGTGGAAAACCAGCAAGTAGATATGTGTGCAACAGCACTCTCCCTGTTTTCACTCTTCCTAGCATAACACTTTGGGGGGATGGGGAGGGGAGATTGAATTATTGTTGGATTTAACATAAATTAAAGCAGATACTACTAAACTTTGGGAAATTGGATTGAAATTTCAGACTGGAGTTGTGATTATATAAATCATGGGTGGTCAAATGGACAGACTATATTAATCTTTGTGATTCTAGCATTACAAGAAAGAATATCTTGTGAAACTGGCTCCGGTGTTCATTTGCTTTAAATTGACATTCGTTGTGATGTTCGTGATCTTACATTAGCGTAAACCTAAAGGATAGAAATGATTATTCTGCATCCTTTCTCTTTTTTATTTGATTAATTAAAAAGGAGAGCAAAAGTTCTGTGTTCAAGACGTAATTTGCCCCGTGTGTTTCAGTCCTCTATCTATATTTTGTCAGTTTGGTGTGAGGTTTTTTGTTTGTTTGTATGTTTTCAAGTGATATTTTGGAAAGGACTTGATTTGGTTACAAACCAGATAAGGTTTGTTGGAGGGACTGGACTTGGAGGAAGGGGTTAATTTCATTCATGGGCCTATATCACCCCATGTATGAGATAAGCCATCAGGTGCATATCAACCAAGCCAGTTGCTATGGCAATGGCCCAGTGCAATCTATATATAAGTATTTATATATTTAGCGCTTATATTTAGACATGTCGGCTCATTAGTCCATCAGTGAGTCTGTCTGTGAGTTGGAGTATGTTATGTCTTGATGCTGGAACAACATAGAGACTTTGTACTTGCATGTATGCATCTGCAAAGCCTACAAGTTTCTATGCATATGTCACTGTCCCGAAGCCTGATCTTCTACAGCAGTAAACTATTTTGGATCTTAAGCTGCCTCTGTGTGGTGACTGAAATTGAGGGCAACTTCTGCTACATGGATATCTCATGTTGGGTTGGCTAAAACTGGCTGGTTGCCACAGGAAATGCAAGCAAGAGATAAATGGACCCCACTGAAAGGATTACAGAACATGAAATGTTTCGCCCTTCAGAATCTGTATAAAGATTCAAAAGCATCTGAAAAGTGCAGATAATCTGATCAAGTTACACTTCTGATCAAATATTCACTCAGATAATGATCAAGAGACTGCTCTGAGTGCTTCCCATCCAGTGATGATCAGAGATAGGGCCATTTTGGCAGTGACGCTGTGCCTTTCAACACCCTTCACAGGGATGGCTATTTGGTACCAGTTTTGTGGTCTTCAGAGAAAGAAAGAAAGAAAGAAAGAAAGAAAGAAAGAAAGAAAGAAAGATTCAAGGCAGTTTAACTGGTTTTGTTTTTAGTACTTGCTGATCTATTGTCTGTTAATTTCAACCTGTGCTTTTTTAAAAGATTTTGTAAGGTGCCTCGGAAACCACCAAGAGATAAATGTTTTCAACAATAAATAAACTACCCCTCCATGATCACAGGAGGAACAGCACAGTTTACAAATACTGACATTTTGTGCAACCGGGATTCTTTTGAAATTCAGCTGGGCAGCAGAGGGCATATTGCCAATTAACTGTGCAAAAAGGAAAAGCAACAAAATGTTCCCACTGAAACATTAACTTTGCAAGCAGGATATTGTGGAGACTTCCTGACGCAGTCCAGCAGAGTTTCTTAGAGGCATCAGCAGATGGATGCTGGCGTGGGTGGAAGTGAACGGAGATGGGCATGCTTTCAATGGTATTAGGGAGCAAAGGGGAACAGCTGGGATGCCATTTGGCGATGCAAAGAATGTATGAAAAATGCTGCTGAAACTGAATTAAAGCACTTACATATGCTGAACTGTTCGAGTCCAGCGAGTTTCTTCAGCTTATAACCCAAGAAACCTAATTGCTGCTAATAGAGCCCTTAGCGCTTATAATTTGATTGTGTTTTCTGTGGGTCTGACCCAAAGCTCAATTTGGGCAAGGAGAGTATTTCCTTTGCATGAGCAATGGGCATTTATCAGTCTCTGCATAAGGCCTAAAATGAGCAATCTTTGAGTCATAAAGTAATCTAAGGTAATCCTGTCCTGTTTGTAGAAAATTAAAAGCAATAACGAAGGCACCACACTGTGCAGGAACAATGTTCACTATTTATCCGTGGGGTTTGGGGGGGAAAGGAGCACGAGATAATGCAATGTATTAGAAATACTATTAACAGAAAGCAGAGTATGTTGTAATAATACCTTTATCAGGCCACAAATTAGTGTGCAAGCTTTTGAATTCTCCAGAACTCTTCATCTGTCTAGAATTGTTACATTACTTATCCCTGTGTACTTATTCAAAGGACTCAGGGCAGCGGACATTGCCTAGGGACATCCCATTTTATCCTCACAAAATAAACATAAATCAATGGATTCAAATTACAAGGATATTCAGACTTTATATTAGGAAGAACTTTCTGACAGTGAAAGCTGTTTGATTGCGGAACAGACTCCTGTGGAAGTCAGTAGACTCTCCATCACTGGAGGTTTTTATTTTTATTTTATTTTTATTTTATTATTAAAGATTTTCTTTAGGTAGAGGTTGGATGGACATCTATCAGGGATTCTTTAGCTGCGATTCCTGCATTGCAGGGGTTTCAATTAGATGATCCATGGGCTCCCTTCCAACTCTACAATTCTATTATTATTCTTTGGTGATCACTCGTTGATGGGCTTTGCCTTCAAACAGTGTCCATGCACCATGTCCTGTGATTGATTATGCAGGGCTTACTTGCCCTCCTCCCCAAGTTGGCAGCTCTGCTCAAAGATAAATACTCACTTGCTATGCTTCTGATAAACAAACAAACAAACAGGAGCTAAGCTTTGGTCTATTCTCTGGTTAATACCACACCCCAGTTGTATACAGTGGACACTCAGGTTGCGAACGTGATCCGTGCGGGATGCACGTTCACAACCTGCAGCGTTCGCAACCTGTGTCTGTGCATGCACAGGTTGCAATTCGGCACTTCTGCACATGCGCAAAGCGCGATTTAGCGCGGCTGCGCATGCGCGACTGCCGAAACCCAGAAGTAACCCATTCCGGTACTTCAGGGTTTCGGCGGTCCATAACCTGAAAAAATGCAAACTGAAGCATCTGTAATCCACATAGCTGTCAACCTTCCCTTTTTTGGTGGGAAATTCCCTTATTCCAGCGCCGTTTCAGCTGCTATCCCGGATTGTTAGATATCCTGTAGACTGTCCCCAGGACAGGTGAGGCTGCTCATCCCTTATTTTCAAATCTGAAAGTTGACAGCTATGGTAATCCGAGGTATGACTGTAATTTGTCCAATGGTACACCATGACTGAGACAAAGAGGAGACTTTCGTTCACCTCCTGTTTCACCAAGTGTAGATGAGGACAAGAGGTCTGCTGTCCAAAGGAGGGGAAAGTCAACACCCCAAGCCCTTGGCGATGCGTAAAGTAGATCTTCAAATCTTGACATCTCTGCACATAACTGCTCTGGCTCTTACAGACAACTGTGCACATGTGAGGACTTCTAGAATGAAGGCATGAGGATCTCTTGCAGCTGGGATAGCTCAGTCGGTATAGCATGATACTCTTAATCTCAAAGTTGTGGGTTCTGAGCATTAAGATCCCTGCGGTGCAGGGGTTGGTCTAGATGACTCTCATGATCCCTTCCACCTCTACAATTCTGTGATCTCTAATCTTCTCAGTATTGACCAGAATTTCCAACCCAGTTACTCCAGACCTGTTCCATTGCTGTTAATATGGCTAACCTAGAGAAGTCAGTATAGGGATTGCACCCATGTCAAAAGGTGGGAGGGAGGGCATGACGTCAGAACCACAAGGAGATTCGCTCATGCAAAGACTGTGCCATACTAACTCTAGTCATTGTTAGCAGACTTTAGATAAGGTAGTTGCATTATTAGTGCCAGGGAATATTAATATGAATTTAGTGGTTGCTCCAAGCAGCTCCCTCCTATACCATGATGACGGACAAACTGAATGTCATAAAGCAAGTGAAAAAGCGAATATGTTAATAGAAAAAGTGACAAGGAAATGAGAGAGTTAATAAATGCACGAATAAATAGCCAGAGTGGAGGGTATGAGTTCAGTTGCCGCTTAAAAGGGGTCTGAATAAATTCAAGCCAAAATCACTCAGAAAAATGTATTATTTCTAGGCAAAGCTCTTGGGAATGGTAGAGCTGTCTACCCAAATACATTTGGCATAAAAATATATGAAAATCCAGTTATGGAGAGGGCACACAGACGGAATCCTCATATGACACACTGCTGAATAAAAGGAGAAGAGCAATTTTGATTTCCCTCGCTGGTTCATCACCTGAATTTTTTTGTGTGTGTGCAAGCTGTTCTCCTGGAAAGAGATGCAAGCTGGGAGCGAGTAAAAAAGAAATAAATTAAAAATAGTCCCGCCTGTCACATAGGCTAGAGAACTGAATAGATTCAAAACTGAATCCTTCATTGACCAGAATTCAATTTCATATTCATCAAGAAGACAGAGAATTACACACCGAGTAATTCTTAGCTGCTTTCCTATTCTTCACCTCACTTACAGAAATGTAAATCACTAAACGTGTCCGAGCATGTACCAGGAACAGTCATTTACTCTCACGCAAGTGCGGCAATAATCAAACTGAATGGACTGTTCATTTTTGCATGAGTCTGTATTTTTAATTGATTCCTTTTTATTCTTCCAGCTTGTGTCTCTTTCCAAGAGAGTAACCTGGATAAAACTAGTGCATCTTTCCAATGCCCCTGCTTCATTAGAACTAGGGGGGAAATGAGTTTATAAAAAGTGACTCAAAACCATTGTAACAGCCCAATTGGGCACGACCAAGAAACCTCCAGGATATCAGTTCATTTCCACCTAGAACAGGATGCGGTGAAAGGAAGGTCATGGTGAAAGAGCAGCGGAAATACTGGGAGGGCAGAACAGAACAGAACAGAACAGAACATCAGAGGATGGAAGTAGGGTGATTGTATAAGAGCTGGTTAAGTGGACCACCCAGCAGCACAGTGAAAGTGAGTGGGGATGATCTACAGGTAGAATGGTGACCTTGGGACCATCCAGAGGCTGTTGGGATTCCAACTTCCCTCTCAGCCCCAGCCACTATGGCAATGGGAAGGGGCAGTGGAAGCAATCTAGGCCAGGCCACAGGTTTCTCATCCCTGTTCACAAAATACGTTGGTTAGAAAGGAAGAAGAAGAAAAATTGAGGAGACTAAGCTGCTTTAATGGTCTACTGTTCTGTTAGAACTGTTGGTTTATATTTTATTCAGTGCCAAGGTGCCAACTGGAATTGGGGGGCCCAGGTAATCCCCGCCTCCCATAATCGATCACAAAACATAGCGCGCACACTAAACCCCTCATTTAGACTATGACTCAAAAAAAGATGACTCCAATACCAGAGTGGAAAGGGCTCTCGGTTCTTTGTTGTTGTTTAGTCGTTTAGTCGTGTCCGACTCTTCATGACCCCATGGATCAGAGCATGCCAGGCACTTCTGTCTTCCACTGCCTTCCGCAGTTTGGTCAAACTCATGCTGGTAACTTCGAGAACACCATCCAACCATCTCACCCTCTGTCGTCCCCTTCTCCTTGTGCCCTCCATCTTTCCCAACATCTGGGTCTTTTCCAGGGAGTCTTCTCTTCTCATGAGGTGGCCAAAGTATTGGAGCCTCAGCTTCAGGATCTGTCCTTCCAGTGAGCACTCAGAGCTGATTTCCTTAAGAATGGAATGGTTCTAGCTACATACAAAAAGACTATCACCGGCCGATTTCTTTTAAGGTAATGCTTTCTACCTTTATTAATGCACATTTGCAAATATATGTAACTGCCTCAAAAATACGTTGCTGTTTGGTTTGCAGTGGATGGGCCTAGTAAAGAAACATGGTTGTTTTACTTTCTGGAGGATATACTTTTGTTTACATCCTAACCGATGGCCAGTGCGGCAATTGGATTGCACCCTAATGAGTGAGTGAGTATGTGGGAAGGGAACTATTTTCTTTGCCATGGGTATTGCTAAGAGAATACAAAGACACATTCCCACTGCAGGAAGCAAAACGAATGGACAAAATTATTGTCAATGAATTTCCAGCTTGAAGCAAGGTAATTCTATTTTTTATGGTTTCAATCACAGAATTGTAGAGCTGGTCATCTGGTCCAACCTCCTTCCACTTGTGTTAAATCATGACAAGCACACTTAGTCCATGTGAGGATTCAAAGCTGGATCACCCTGAGTCAAACATGCTATGTGCCCATCTTCCAGCTCAGTATTGTCTAACCTGCCTGGTAGTCTTTCAGTGACCCACTTGGAGAGGCCAGAGATTGAGCCTACAACCTTCCGCATGCAAGGCAGCTGTTCGATAATTGAACTGTAGCACTTTCCAGTGCTGTTTGCTTGCCTTCTTGCTTCATACTCTGCTTTTATACATACAAAATGCATCCGAAGCTGCCAGACAGAACAATACAAACATTGCAATGAAACAATTAAAAACAACATTCAGTAAAACAATCAAGTAAAAAAAAAAAGCAATAGCAACAGAAGTGGAATTGAAAACTCAAGCAGTACAAAATAAACTCTAAAAGCCTCTTAAACACCCATTTAACAATAGCCTGTTGGGTGATAGGTAGTTACCATGAATCAGTTTCCATCGTAGGCGACAGGAGCTCCTTTCGTCATCTAATACATGGTGATAGATGGGAATTCACTAGTTTTCTTTTCAGAGTCCCCCCGATGAAAATTGTATTGTTCTAAACATGTTGGGATTTATACAACTTAATTAGTAAACTTGTCTCCTGAATCTGTTGAGTTGCTGCTAGGTTCTGGCATATTGCTGTACCTGGTAAAATTTCCTTTAGGATGGCTCAGCGGGTGAGTTGACTGAAGAAGGATTCCCACACACATAATCCAGAACAGCTAGAAATAATCCTGGTTTGTTTATATGAATCACCTGGAAGCATGATGCAGTTCCCCTCCTGTTTTCTTTTGATACATCATTACTCAGGAATGCACTGTAGGATGGTGGGTAGATATTCCTGACTCCTAGAAGGAAGTTTGACTAGATAATCTTTGAGTGTTTTGCATAATTGTGGGCAGAGTGAGAGAGAAAGAGGAGAGGAAGTAGGGGAAGAAAAAATTAAGGGAAAGTAGATAAAAATCGGGACGCAGATGGCGCTGTGGGTTAAACCACAGAGCCTAGGATTTGCCGATCAGAAGGTTGGTGGTTTGAATCCCTGCGAAGGGGTGAGCTCCCGTTGCTCGGTCCCAGCTCCTGCCAACCTAGCAGTTCGAAAGCACGTCAAAGTGCAAGTAGATAAATAGGTACCACTCCAGCGGGAAGGTAAAACGGTGTTTCTGTGTGCTGCTCTGGTTTGCCAGAAGCGGCTTAGTCATGCTGGCCACATGACCCAGAAGTTGTACACCAGCTCCCTCAGCCAATAAAGCGAGATGAGCGCAGCAACCCCAGAGTCGGTTACGACTGGACCTAATGGTCAGGGGTCCCTTTACCTTTTTAGATAAAAATCAGTGGTGAGCGGAAAAAAGGAGTAGCCTAGCATTTGCTCTGGGCCCATCCATCTTTTCCTTTGGCTCCACTCCTCTTACGTCAACCTCCCCCTACCCCCAATAGATTTCTCCTGAGGAAATGCAGAACTCAAAAGAAAATGGGGTTTGCAACCCTGGTGTAAAACAAGTAGGACACCACTCTGAAAGAAGATCAAACCAAGACAACACATTTATTCTCCTAGTTTCCATTTGCAGCACTCATTACACCACTAGCCTGAGATTCAGTTAGGTTTTTCCTCCTGTTAAAAGATTACAAATGACATAAAACTGGTGGCAGTTTTCTCTGTTCAAATGTAGGGACTAAATTATCCTCTCATTTACACTTCTGCAGACAGCCTGGCCTTAAGACTTTACTAATGTTGCTCTCACTGTTTTGAAAATGAGTGTTCTTGCATTCCCTGCCCCATTAGCTCTGAACAAATCTGTACTGCTGTTCCATATAGCGAACCAAACAAACAAACAAAAACGCAGGGACAAGATCCAGGTCTTGGGTGGAAGTTAAAATACACTAAGAAGCCAATTCTGAGCACATCCAGTCCATTTTCGGGTCATACTTCTTGTTTACACGAAAGGGGTTGCTAATTAAACAATAAAGATTGAGGCGCAACAAGGGCATTTCCTGGAGATTTATGGAGTCAGAAGAGTTCCACCAAGGACCATTACACCAGCCAGAGCCTCATTATGCCACAGCCAAACAGGATGCTTTCCCATATAATGATTCAGTGCTGGGTGCCTGATATGATTTTTATTGCTGCAGCATACATTACAGAGTCAGAGGACTGCTTGAAAGAGTGGGAAAATGGGAAATGCTTATTCTGAATATGAGTCCTCTGGTTCCCTTCCTGGAACACATTTATCTAATGCACACTGTAGTGTCTGGTGCCAATTGGGACTGGTAAGGAGGGCAGGAGACCAAAAGCAGGTAGAACCAGAGCCAATGACAGGCAGAGCCAACTAATTTTGTCCCAGTCTTCATCCCTGTTGAGCTCTATAAGGGCAGCACGGAGACTAAAGAGGGTGAAGCTGATAGGTGGTGCTGTCTGTGCACTGGTTGGAAGGGAGCAAGCTGGTGAGGCCTGGCTGAGAGCAATATGAGTTTGCTTGATCAGCACCCCATTTGCCCTAATGGACTGGTGAATGTACAGTCCATAGAGTTCTCACATACATGTGCAGAAACATAACCCCTTAAATAATATTTAACTCCAAATTAGCCAACCTGGAAAGAAGAACAAGAAGAAGCGTTTGGATTCAATATCCCACTTTATCACTACCCGAAGGAGTCTCAAAGTGGCTAACAATCTCCTTTCCCTTCCTCCCCCACAACAAACACTCTGTGAGGTGAGTGGAGCTGAGAGACTTCAGAGAGAAGTGTGACTAGCCCAAGGTCACCCAGCAGCTGCATGTGGAGGAGCGGGGACGCGAACCCGGTTCACCAGATTACGAGTCCACTGCTCTTAACCACTACACCACACTGGCTGTTACTCCCTGTGCCTCACCTTTCTCTCTTACCCATCCTTCCCCATGGTGTTGGGAAACCAGGGAGACAATGGAGCCTCATTTGCACCAGCCACTAGTGCCAGTTAAAAGGGACCAGGGAAATATCTCTAAATGAGACCAAGGGGAGCCACTTTCAAGGTAGACCAGAGGTGGGGAATCTGTGGTCCTCCAGAAGTTGTTGGACTATCTTCAACCTTTCAACACTTTGACTTCATCCCAAAGAGGCACTCCTCCAGTCTCCCAAGACATATGGATGCCCAAAACATGCTGGCTGGGTCTGATGTTGAGTTGGAGGCCAACATCATCTGGATTGTCACATGTTCCCCATCCCTGGAGAAGACAATGCAGGGCTAGATGGATGAATGACCTGTCCTGGTAAAAAGGCAGCTTCCTGTACTCCTATCAAGATACGTTTAGAACTTTCTGGGTAATTCCATGCTTCTGAAATCACAGCAGCCAAAATGCTTCTGTGTAGCTCCTTTCCAGAATTTGGGTTGACACAATGCAGATTTGGGATTTATTTTTAGTTCAGAGAATGCACAGCCCTGTCTTTGCACCACTCCTCTGGCTCATCTTACACAATTGGGCACAGAACATCTTCTGGCACCAAAATTCTTACTCGTGAGAATGAATCTGCACACCCCTCCCATAATGAAAAACAAAACAAAGCCCTGCAATATAAGGCAATCAGAAATCAGTCAGCATTCCTTTGTCTGAAACACACACACACAAAATTAAATAGCTGCCCAACATTATATATTTTTTGTCACCGTAGTTTCTCAGAGTTATAGAACTACAAGGAGTTCCAGCTGATTTAAAATAAAAATAAAAAGAGCTGCTTACAGTCCCTGCTAAATTTTACAGGAGGCTGCTAATAGATGGGGGGGGGAGAGTCTCCCGTAGGAATTAGGGCTAAAAGCTTTAATTGATTTAATCAGTACATTAATCAAACTAAAGCTTTAATCACAGATTAAAAATTTGCCTACCAATTAATTGGTGGGGCTGAACGTGAAGGGCAAAATGAGCCATTCAGGTCTCACAGATGTTCCATCTCCTCCCTCTGCCAATTCTGAATTTGGAGGGGGGGGCACCTTTAAAGCATTCTCAGTCCAATAGCAGGGTATTTCCTCTTAGCACTACCAGACATGTTGCAATTCAGGATGCACTATCTCTACGTTTCCAGCAAACTACAGCAAAATGAAGCCCACTGCTCCCAATTCAAAATCCATGTCATGACACCTAAGAGCATGAGAAGAGTCTGATGGATCGGTCTAACATCCTGTCCTCACTGGTGGCCAAACAGATGCCTGTGGGAAACCAGGAAGAAGAAGAAGAAGAAGAAGAAGAAGAAGAAGAGGAGGAGGAGGAGTTTGGATTTGATATCCCGCTTTATCACTACCCGAAGGAGTCTCAAAGCGGCTAACATTCTTCTTTCCCTTCCTCCCCCACAACATGCACTCTGTGAGGTGAGTGGGGCTGAGAGACTTCAGAGAAGTATGACTAGCCCAAGGTCACCCAGCAGCTGCATGTGGAGGAGCAGAGAAGTGAACCCGGTTCACCAGATTACGAGTCTATCGCTCTTAACCACTACACCACACAGGTTCTGTGGTTCCCAGCAACTTCTATTCAGAAGCATTGCTGCCTCCACTCACAAAGGGAGAGCATAGCCATCATAGCCTAGCCCTCTCCTTCATGAATTTTAAATACGGGCCTCATGCAGTACAGATGCTATTGGAATTGATTCACTTCAAAAAGCCGTATCTGGATCTCATACGATATTGTAAAAGGAGTGCTGTGAAACTTTCATATTAAAACGTGATCATGGAAAATTACCCTTTCTTGTAACAACGAAGCGCTTTAGTTTATTGAACTGTCAGTAATGCTGCACAGAAGAGGAACTATGCCTTCCCCTTAATATTCCCCAAAAGGCATATAGTGCTGGCATTTTGCAGAAGAATATAAGAGGAGACCTGTTGCTTCAGATCAAAGGTCCATGTAGCCCCCCCTGTGTCTTGGTTCCAGCAATGGCCAATCAAATTCTTCTGAGAAGCCCACAGGCAGCACATGAAAGCAACAACCCATTCCTGTAGCAGTTCTCCAGCTTCTGGTATTCATGTAGCAAAGTGTCTTTAAACCTGGACAGTTCATATAGCCATCATGACTAGCTGTTGGTGATAGACTCATCCACCACAAATTTGCCTAATTTGCCTTTTAAATCCATCTCAGCTAATACCCATCTCCCACATTCTGTGACAGCTCATTTCATGCATTAACTATGTGTTGGAACGGAGAAGTACTTTCTTTTGTGTGTCCTGAGTTTCCTGCCAATCACTTTCACTGGGCGACACTTGAGTGCACAGACCCATTACTGGCTTAAAATGCAGAAGGCAGTTTCTTCCTGCAGTGTGGTTAAACTTGGATTTGCCCATCACTCTTACACAGCAGCAGGGTTTGCTGTGTGTATCAAAATCCCTCTCCCCTCCATGTACACACTAGTGAGAAGAGATGGGGCAGGGATGTATTGAGTGAGGCCCAAAAGTCTAGTGCTTCCCTCACTCTACACGGGGCTGCCCTTGAAGCTGACCCAGAAACTCCAGCGGGTGCAGAATGCCGCGGCAAGGCTCCTTACGGGGTCCTTGCCACGGGATCACATTCATCCAGTGCTTTACCAGCTGCACTGGCTCCCGGTGGAGTACAGGGTCGGGTTTAAGGTGCTGGTTTTGACCTTTAAAGCCCTATGCGGCCTAGGACCCTCTTACCTACGGGACCGCCTCTCCTGGTATGCCCCACGGAGGACCTTAAGGTCCACAAATGACAACATTTTGGAGGTCCCAAGTCACAAGGTGGTTAGATTGGTCTCAACTAGGGCCAGGGCCTTTTCAGTACTGGCCCCGACGTGGTGGAACGCTCTGTCACAAGAGACTAGGGCCCTGCGGGACTTGCCATCTTTCTGCAGGGCCTGCAAGACAGAGCTGTTCCGTCTGGCCTTTGGTTTGGACTCAGTCTGACCCTTATGTTTCCCTCCCTTTATGGTCTTGATTTATCAGCTACTTTTAAAATGAGGCTGCATTTTAAATTGCATTTTAACCTGTAGTTTAAATTGGTCCCCCCCCCCCATTATGTTTTTTACTGTGATTTTATTGGTGTTAGCCGCCCTGAGCCTGGCTTTGGCCGGGGAGGGCAGGGTATAAATAAAAATTATTGTTGTTGTTGTTGTTGTTGTTGTTGTTGTTATTATTTAGCCCAGGAAGGGGTGAGGAGCCAGCCACCCAGATCAGGCTTGGGATGTTGTGGGAGGGGGAATTGGCTGCTCATGATGACAGCCTTGCATGGAAAAAAGAAACAAATCCACAATCTCTTCCTCAGGCAACCCCAGATTGTGGTGGCAACAACTGGTTCAGCTCCAGCAGCTCTTGTAAACATCTTTTCCCACACCTACTCAGGATTGGTAGCCTGTAGTCCCAGAAGGGGTGAGCTTAGGCTGGGGGAGATTATGTGGTGCAACAGGGTGAGCCTTCCTTCAGTTCAAGATGAGTTCATCACTCATCACAAGCCGGATTGCTTGCCTGTCAGTTTTGGTGCCTTTTTTTAAAAAAAAATTGCATCTCTTTGTTCAAGTGCCCCCAAAATGGCATCTCTCTCTGTGCTAAGAGATTAAAGTCAACCCAGACCCGCCAGCCTCTCACAGATCAGTGAGGCTAATTGGCTGATGGACAACAGCCCCAAATTGCTGTTTTCAAATCACAGAAGTAGGAGTTCAGTGATGTGCACCGAGACAATAATTCCTGCCTAAGCCCTGTCTCATTCTTCAAAGTCTTGTGCTATGGACACTGAATAATCAATAATTAGACTGCTGTAATGCATTATATGTGGAGCTTCCTTTGAAGATGATTTGGAAACTGCGATTAATCTAAAACGCACCTCTGGGGCTGTTGACTGGGACTGGATGTTATGATCATATTACACCTGTGTTCTGCCATCAGCTATGCCTATTAAGTTCTTTCTTGAAAGGCTCTTCATTTGAGGTGTGGTGGGGGGAAAGGACTATTTGATACAAACACCCAAGTATAGGCATCTTTCCATAGGAAGGTTTACACAGCACAT
Source organism: Podarcis tiliguerta (assembly GCF_965153285.1). NCBI lineage: Eukaryota > Metazoa > Chordata > Lepidosauria > Squamata > Lacertidae > Podarcis > Podarcis tiliguerta. The sequence goes on along the minus strand of NC_139536.1, from coordinate 13,490,413 downwards.
ACCTTGACGTCATTTTTGTGCCAGGCTTTTCTTTTAAATTTTTCCAAGCTTTATAACCCTATTGCACATTGATTTAATACTGCCTGGTGCTTGCTTTCGTCTTCTGCTGGCGGCTTTTATACTGCTCTTTCATGCTGCATTGTGCAATGCTTTTGTTTTAATATGTTCCGTTTTCATTTTTGTAAGCTGGCCTGTGAACGTGTTGAAGGGCAGGGTGTAAATTAAAATCGAACCAGTAAAACAAACAGACAGAGAAACACTGTCTCGGCGGCACCAGGATGGCAGCGTTGCGTCCCAGTAACAGCAATTTATAATACTCAGGCGAGCATATCGGCAGTTCTCCTAAACAAGGTTCTGGATCGCTAAGTAACACCATGCTGCTGTGACGGAGGCCATTTTGAGCTCGTTTCTAAGGGCTGTGGGATTGTGTGCACACATCTTATCCTTCCAAAGGCATCAAGTTACTAAGCCTTTCATTGGGGGGGGGGGGGAATGACATGAAAGATGGCTTGTCAGAATTCAGAATGGCCTGGCAACAGATGAAATGAGGGAAGGGAGGTGGGCGCAGATATGCCAATTTCCTCGTGACAGAGCGAGTTGGCAACCTGTCCAAACATATGTTGAATTTTCCCAGGAACTAATCCATTTAACTGTGAGTGGATGGCAGAAAACTTAGAAGTAAAAGGCTGGCATATGCTTCTTATATCAATAGTAAAAAAAAAACGCATTGGGAAGGGGGGGGGAGAAATCTAAAATGAATTTTGCAGCTACCAAAGACCATAAACACAGACAGTTTCCCAGATGTTCCAGCGTCGTAAGGCAAGCCCCAGTAGTTGTGAAATTGGGTTCATAATTGATTACATCCTCATTATTATTAGTATTACCCATAATTAATCATTTCAGTCTGTGTTCCTGTTCTCAGCTATACACACTTAAATCCAAATGCTTGGAATTAAATCCCTTTGAATTCAACAGAGCACATTCTGGAAAATGGAATAGCTTTTGGGTTTGTTTATTGTTTTTTTATAACCCTTATCTTATTCATAAGCAGAGCGGTCTTGTGACTGAAATATTTAGAATTTAGAAGCTACCAGTCACAAGGTGAAGAACCTCAAGGATACGATTTCAACAACTTGTTTTGCTTTTAAAGTAGAAAGGTTAGCCAAGGGGTGGGGAATCTCAGGCACAGGGGCGAATACACACATCTCTTTCTGGCTTTTGGACTTTCTCCAGACCACATCAATTGCCAAGTCACATTCTCTCTCCCAAGGTCATCTACCCTCACGGGCACTGTTCTGTGCCCCCCTTGAAGGTTTTGACTGGTCGTAATGTAAGCTTGTGAACGTGGGTGGCACTGTGGGTTAAACCACAGAGCCTAGGATTTGCCGATCGGAAGGTTGGCGGTTCGAATCCCCGCGACGGGGTGAGCTCCCGTTGCTTGGTCCCTGCTCCTGCCAACCTAGCAGTTCGAAAGCACACCAAAGTGCAAGTAGATAAATAGGTACCGCTCTGGCGGGAAGGTAAGCGGCATTTCTGTGCGCTGCTCTGGTTTGCCAGAAGCGGCTTAGTCATGCTGGCCACATGACCTGGAAGCTGTACGCCGGCTCCCTCGGCCAGTAAAGCGAGATGAGCGCCGCAACCCCAGAGTCGGCCATGACTGGACCTAATGGTCAGGGGTCCCTTTACCGTCACCTTCACCTTTAATGTAAGCATGAAGTGTGGTGATGCCATTTGCTTGCGTTGGTGCAGATGTGTGCCTCCGGTGCTGCCCAAACCAGCATACAGCCCAGCAGGGAACTCTTGGGCTGAAAATCTTTCCCCACCCCTGTTTTAACTGCAGAAAGTTGATGCCAAACTCCTTCAGAATAAACACAAGAGCTTCATGCAGAATGGGATTACAATGGGGAAAACATCCAGTGTGTGTGTGTGTGTGCTGGGGGTGTGCGCACACTGGGGGTGGGGGCAGGGCAGAGACAAGCTTAGTGCACTAGTAAAAAGCTAATCGGATGACAGGCAGATAATATTTAGGATATAGTCAGCTATGCATCTACGCAGGCATCTATATGCGTATCAACTGATGGATTTTGCTTGTCACCTGACAGGTAAAATTAAGGTGCTTGTAGCGATGTTGGTGTTCACAATGCACTGGCTGAGATTTTGCGAAAGATCCATAAATATCAGTAGATCCAGAGCTGGAATATAATGCAAAGGTATGTGATGTTCTGAGGTCCTCCTCACCTCTGACTGAGCTTTAGGGCAGAATGAGGATCAGGGGCAATTTTTTTCTTCTCCCTCTTGTGTAACGTTAGAACTCAGGTTCACTGAATGAAGCTGTTTAGCGGTAGATTCAGAATAGGCAAAGGAAACTCACTTGGCCACATGCTGCATCATTAACTTATGGAAATAGCTTCCACAAGGTGTGGTGATGCTCACTGCCCGTTGGCTCAAAAAGGGATATCAGCAAATTAACGGAGGAGAGCTTTACCAACAGCAATTAACTGAAGATGCTAAATGGGATGTTCAGATTCTGAGGAAGTCTGGATGCCAGTTGCTGGCTGGGAAGGGCAAGTTATAGAGAGAGAGCTGTGGGCTGCATGCCCTCCTTGTGGACTTCCCAGAAACATCCACTTGGACATTGTGAGAACAGGACGCTTGACTAGGTTGAATTAAAGGTACCCCTGCCCATACAGGCCAGTCGTGTCCAACTCTAGGGCTGTGCGCTCATCTCACTTAAGAGGCCGGGATCCAGCACTGTCCAGAGACACTTCCGGGTCACGTGGCCAGCGTGACGAAGCTGCTCTGGTGAGTCAGCACCAGCGCAGCACATGGAAACGCCGTTTACCTTCCCGCTATAAAGCGGTACCTATTTATCTACTTGCACTTAGGGGTGCTTTCGAACTGCTAGGTGGGCAGGAGCTGGGACTGAAAGACGGAAGCTCACCCCGCCGCGGGGATTCGAACCGCCGATCATACGATCAGCAAGTCCTAGGCACTGAGGTTTTACCCACAGCGCCACCCATGTCCCTTAGGTTGAATTAGCAGAGTTCTATATCTAATTCCTGGCAAATAGAAGGAGAAGAAATGGAGGCATTCAGAGATTTTACCTTCTTGGGCTCCATGATCACTGCAGATGGTGACAGTGGTCACGAAATTAAAAGATGCCTGCTTCTTGGGAGAAAAGCAATGACAAACCTAGACAGCATCTTAAAAAGCAGAGACATCACCTTGCCAACAAAGGTCCATATAGTTAAAGCCATGGTTTTCCCAGTAGCGATGCATAGAAGTGAGAGCCGGAGAATTGATGCTTTTGAATTATGGTGTTGAAGGAGACTCTTGAGAGTCCCATGGACTGCAAGAAGATCAAACCTATCCATTCTGAAGGAAATCAGCCCTGAGTGCTCACTGGAAGGACAGATCCTGAAGCTGAAGCTCCAATACTTTGGCCACCTCATGAGAAGAGAAGACTCCCTGGAAAAGACCCTGATGTTGGGAAAGATGGAGGGCACAAGGAGAAGGGGACGTCAGAGGACGAGATGTTGGACAGTGTTCTCGAAGCTACCAGCATGAGTTTGACCAAGCTGCAGGAGGCAGTGGAAGACAAGAGTGCCTGGCGTGCTCTGGTCCATGGGGTCACAAAGAGTCGGACACGACTAAACAACAACATATCTAATTCCAGGGATGGGCAGCCAATGAACACCCAAAAGTTGTTGAGCTCTCAATTCCCATCAGTCCCAGGAAGCACGGCCAATAGTCAGGGGGTGACATGCTCCTTAAGGTATGCAGGACCCAAACCGTGAGTTAAATTTTAAAACAGTTGAATTGGATAGTACATTGCATCACATTAAAATAAACATACATCTTTATCAGCACATGGCAAGAAGCGGTTGCAAGAAGCAGCCCTCGATTTTATCAAAGTTTACTATTTTTGTTTTGTCTGTTGACTATTTCTGTTGTTTCTCATGATGGGTTTAGACTTAAAAACCCAAGGATTCCTGCCTAAAAACGTTCAAACTGTCAGGGGTTTCTGCTGCCTGATCTTTCATCAGTGTCACTTCCTTCATATTTTCCTCTCTTACTTTATGACCAGAGGGAGACAGGGAACAAGCTCATTAGTGTGAAGAATGCCAGGCACTGTAGCCAACAAGGAATTGGGAACTAGGCTAGTGAATTCACTGGCTGTTTTGCTAAGCCTTGCCTGCTACAAATCGTGCCCTTCTGGACAGCCAGGTAATTACACACTGAACCATTTCTGTACACTGTGGGTGCAGCACCACAGACAGCTACAAAGATATTGCCACAGTGTATTAATAAGCAGCCTGAGGATGCCATGTGGGATGCTGATACACAAAAAGGTTCTCTTTAAAGTGTATTACACAATATCAGAAAGGTGACATCCTTCAGTGGACCAAGCTCTATTGGGATAGGAGCATGAAAACATTTGAATAACATAAAGTAATTCTTTGAGAGCACAGCTTTATTATCCCAATTTTGGAGGAGAGCGAGGCTACGATTAGGACTGACAGAAAATAACCCAAACAGCTGCCCTATACCAAATAAGACCTTTTGGTCTATCTAACCTAACTTTGCCTACTTTACCTTTCACCAATCTGGTGCCCTCCAGATGTTTTTGACTACCACTCTTAGCCCCGGTAAGCAAAGGCATGTTCTCTGGAGCTGATGGGAGTTACACTCCAACCACCTGGAGGGGCAGCAGGCTGATGAAGGCTGGTGTACTCTGATTAGCAAGTGCTTCCCAACATCAAGAAGGACACTGACAAACTGGAACGTGTCCAGAGGAGGGCAATCAAAATGGTCAAAGGTCTGGAAACGATGCCTTATGAGGAACGGCTAAGGGAGCTGGGCATGTTTAGCCTGGAGAAGAGGAGGTTAAGGGGTGATATGATAGCCATGTTCAAATATATAAAAGGATGTCATATAGAGGAGGGAGAAAGGTTGTTTTCTGCTGCTTCAGAGAAGCGGACACGGAGCAATGGATCCAAACTACAAGAAAGAAGATTCCACCTAAACATTAGGAAGAACTTCCTGACAGTAAGAGCTGTTCGACAGTGGAATTTGCTGCCAGGGAGTGTGGTGGAGTCTCCTTCTTTGGAGGTCTTTAAGCAGAGGCTTGACAACCATATGTCAGGAGTGCTCTGATGGTGTTTCCTGCTTGGCAGGGGGTTGGACTCGATGGCCCTTGTGGTCTCTTCCAACTCTATGATTCTATGATTCTATGATCCTAGGAAGACCAATTTCCCATCATTTGCTCCCTGATTGTTTTAACTAGAGATGTCAAGGATATAATTCTACCACTATATGATAGTCCCTCCCTTCAGGCCACTTTAGGGAGTTCATAAGTGAGGCGTGAATTGAAATTTGGCTTCTCAGCTCATGGCTCACTCTCCTACACCAACCCTCAACTATGCCAATTACAAGGAAATGTTTAAATTAAGGCACACCTTGACATGTTCACAAAGCATTTAGCAGTGTAAACACTGTATTCAGTGTTGGTGGAGGAGGGCAATGATTCTCTGTTGCAATGATCCCAGAATCTAGCTTACTTTGCTACACCTCTTGAATATTCTCACCTCTTGAATATTGTTTCTCAGAGTACTTCTTAGGCCCACAATTGCTGCAAAATTCAACCTGATCAAGTAGAAAGCCTAGACATGCACAAGCAGCCCCAGAAGATGACAAGTTATTGTGAATGTCGAAACTGAGCATTCACAAAAGGCTGAAGCTTTTCACAAACATCATAGATGCTAACACTCATTAAAAGGTTAGACAGGCCTCCTAAACCACACTCTGTCACATCTCCCAGTTCTTCTGCCCCTCAAGGCAGGAATTTAGGAAGCTGTTTTATGCCAAGTCATACCATTGTTCCATTTAGCTCATTACTGTCTACTTGGGTCTCTAGCTGTTTTTGGACTACAACTCCCTTCATCCCTGACCACTGGTAATGCTAGCTAGGAATGATGGGAGGTATAGTCCAAAAACAGCTGGAGATCCAAGTCTGGGAAACCCTGGTCTGCACTGAAGGCTCATCAACACTTCCCCTTTGCTCCCATTTTTTCTCTCTAGCATGGTGGAAGCTTGCAATTTACCACTGAATATGTGTGTGCAAAACCCAAATTTCCATTTGCTCCAATTCAGTGGTAAAGATCGGGTTTCCCTGCAGAAAGCGGAGGGGCAAAGCATTTGGACACAGACCAGGGTTCCAACGGGTTTCTTTCCCTGCACCTGAAGATGGCCGGTACTCAACCTGGGACATTTTGCATGCAAATAATGTGATATATCACTGCGTTGGCACATATGAATTTTCAGGTCTGGAAGGAAGGAAAACAGAATGACAGATATTAGTTTAAAGAAACCAGGTAGGGGTGAAATCGAGGTTGAAGGAGGATGAGACTGTGCCTCTGGCATTTTCCACCAACTTTCCCTCTTTAGCTGACTGCTCCTGTTCTTTTCTTTCAATGCTGAGCTCTGGCTTGAAAGCTTTCCCTTGGGGTCCTCTCTGTTTCTGGCCCCCTGCTGTTCAGCCCAGGCTGGGTGCTTTCCCTCAGAGACCTCCTATACAGGTCATTAAAAAAAAATAAATCCTGTCTTTCATTCCTGTCTTTGCCATGTAGCAAGAAAAAACTTTTTTAAAAAGAAAACAAAAACAAAAACCCTCAAAGTTGCAGAAATAGGAATGCCAGATCCGGTTCATCTTGTGTTCATAAGACAATCAGCACTTCAGGTAACATCCATGTCAGTAGCTCTGGCCTCAAGGAAAGTGGGGCAGTTTTATTCCACTATGTACCTGCACTATTGACTATATTCCATGGAGTTTAGAACTAGTGGATTCCATTTTGTATTTTTTTTAAAAAAAGTTATTCTACAGATGTGTAGCGCTTTCCAAAATCAGGAGCAGGAAATCCAAGGCTAATGGTCACTGCTGGCTTTTCCTTCTGGACATACACAGCTAGCACAGGATCCCCTAACTTCAGGCTGATTGTCTTGGAGGAAAAGAAGGGAGCGAGGGCCTTGATTGGTTGGGTGTCATGTAAGGGTTTTACACTGACTAATGCTGATGTAGGTCACTGTGCCATTAAACAAGGTCCCATTTTAATATCAGCCCCTGTGGAATAGCACCAGTTTCATAAGCGGCACCAAGACGTTGCATCAAGAACAATCAGCTTCGTTAGATACAATACTGTAGCATCACATGAAGCTTTTCCGTGGCACAAAAGTATATGTATGAGTGTGAGTGCGAATGTGTGTGTGTGTGTGTGTGAGAGAGAGAGAGAGAGAGAGAGAAAGAGAGAGAGAGAGAGAAAGAGAGAGAGAGAGATTACGGAAAGGAGCCTTACAAAACCACCATCTTAAATGTTTTGCACATGCCATGAAGGCAATAGTGTGTTTTGACATTTACAGAGCAATCCTATGCATATATATGCTCAGAAGTATGTCCCACTGTGTGGTGGGTCTTCATGCCCATCAACTCTCCCCCTGCCACCTCCTGCCTTCTTACTTGCAACCAGTCCATAGGATGGCACTGTCTGTTGGCTTAGTCTCAGTGTTGACCTTGTATAAAGAAGCAGGGGGGAGAATGGACACAAAACTAAAATTAGTTAGCTCTGCTTCTCATTCATTCTAGTTCAATGTGTTGGCATCCCTGCCTTCCCTGGTCAGGGACATGGGGCAAATGGGGGAACTCTATCAATCCATAGTGCTTCTTGACCTCCCTACAACATGCCCCAAATGTGCCCATTTCTCCTTACATTGTTGAAGCACCAACAGCACAGCAGGGATGGTAGGTTTTGCAGCTGCCACAAAGAGGCCTCCAAAGCTAGACTTCCTTCTCTGCCAAGAGAGAGGAAGGACCATAGGACTATATCTATTATTATTATTATTATTATTATTATTAATGTCCAAGCGAAGAAATGAGTTTCAAGAGTATTCTATCACACCAGCAAAAAGATGACATGAAGCAGCAAGGGAGAAAAGGCACAGCTGAGGAATGAAGGGTGAAATTCAGATGCAGAAAGAAAAGAGAAGAAGAAGAAGAAGAGTTTGGATTTAATATCCCGCTTTATCATTACCTGAAGGAGTCTCAAAGCGGCTAACATTCTCCTTTTCCCTTCCTCCCCCACAACAAACACTCTGTGAGGTGAGTGGGGCTGAGAGACTTCAGAGAAGTGTGACTGGCCCAAGGTCACCCAGCAGCTGCATGTGGAGGAGCGGAGACGCGAACCCGGTTCCCCAGATTACGAGTCTACTGCTCTTAACCACTACACCACACTGGCAGGAGAGAAAAGGACGAAAAGAGAAGAGACAGAAACAGAGAGGAGTAATATGAAGGATACTGTTGTTATTTATAACATGCCTAAAGCTAGGCACTGTATAAAGATAAGTCACTCTCCAACCTGCTAGAATGTAAGTGACCAACGTTCTTATGCTTTCCAAGGAAAGAAAAACTGGCTCCGGGCTTTTACTGAAACTGAACATTTTATAGAAAGGGAATGGGACAGTAAGAGGCATGCCAAGCACGCTGAAAGCTGGAATAATAAAACTGAAAATTGATCACAGTGTTTTCTGCTTTTAATTTGGTTCCTCTAAAGATTGCCACCCCCCAAAGTAACACAGGGTGCATTACAAACAGTAACTTTTAATCTCCACCCTAGAACTATCTCATTGCTACAACTGATTCTGCGGAGGCAATGAAGGATAATAACACAGGCACTGCCAGGTTTTTGGCAGCTGTGCACAATTTAACATCCTTCCACTGGAATCCCATATCTCATTAGCAATTAAAACTTTAGGGACAAACAGTCTTAAAACGACAGCATTATTTATTTGCGCAGGATGGAGCCTTGCCTGTAAAGCACTTTTTTAAAGTCTCTGAAGTTTTCAGGGACATCCGTTTATTGCACAGCTGCAATCTGTACCAAGAAATAAAGAATAGCAGGTAGGGGAACTCATAACACTGGGGGCGGGGGGAGGAATACATACAGGAAATACAGTCATACCTCATGTTACGTTTGCTTCACGTTGCGGATTTTCAGGTTACGAATGCAGCAAACCCAGAAGTGTTTACTTCCGGGTCACAGCGCATGCATGGGCAGAAGCAATCTGCATGCTTTGCGCATGCACAAAATCACTCTATCGTGCTTCGCGCACACACTACAGTGGTACCTCAGGTTAAGTACTTAATTCATTCTGGAAGTCCGTACTTAACCTGAAACTGTTCTTAACCTGAAGCACCACTTTAGCTAATGGGGCCTCCCGCTGCTGCCGCTGCACCACCACTGCAGGATTTCTGTTCTCATCCTGAAGCAAAGTTCTTAACCCGAGGTAATATTTCTGGGCGAGCAGAGTCTGTAACCTGAAGCATATGTAACTTGAAGCATATGTAACCCAAGGTACCACTGTAGTGGTGCTCTACTTATGGACTTTTCAGGGTGCAAATGGCACCCTGAAACGGATTGCGTTCGTAAGTAGAGGTACCACTGTAACTGATAAAGCAGAAGCATTCACTAGCATGCACAAACTGTCCTCTGAAGCGGTGCATTCCACAGAAGAACAGAACACCTGAAGGAATTCATCCTCTCATATGGATTGCATAGAAAGCTCCTAGTAGCAACTAAGCCAATTCTGAGCCAACTCTGATCCAAGCTGATGGTAGTTCCCTAGGGATGGGTGAATCTGTCAATGTCGGTTTCTCTCAGATTCTCATTTCTCCAGTCTTCAATTCAGTGCTTGACATTTCCACAGGATCCTTGTGGAAAGCACAGGTCCATGCTATTCCCATAAAAAAAAGTGGTGTGTTTTTTTCATTTAAAGAACATTTAAGAATGGTTCTGAGGAGCCCAGTTTGGCTCAGATGCAGCAAAGAAAAGCCTGAGTCTTTGGGTCAAAGGAAGCATGAGGGCTGGCTGGATACTGTGGCAGGAAGCAGAACCAGATTAATCTTTCTCTGCTTGGCTGTCAGGGGTAAAGGTAAAGGGACCCCTGACCATTAGGTCCTGTCGTGGCCGACTCTGGGGTTGTGGCGCTCATCTCGCTTTATTGGCCGAGGGAGCCGGCGTACAGCTTCCAAGTCATGTGGCCAGCATAACTAAGCCTCTTCTGGCGAACCAGAGCAGCGCACAGAAACACCGTTTACCTTCCCGCCGGAGCGGTACCTATTTATCTACTTGCACTTTGACGTGCTTTCAAACTGCTAGGTTGGCAGGAGCAGGCACCGAACAATGGGAGCTCACCCCGTCGCGGGGATTCAAACCATTGACCTTCTGATCGGCAAGTCCTAGGCTTTGTGGTTTAACCAACAGCGCCACCAGCATCCCTGGCTGTCAGGGATACTACCACCCAAATCAAGCTTATGGTTCAGGTAATGTTGGTTTTGGTAGCCTGTGTGACTTGTAATAACCAATAATAATAATAATAATAAATTTTATTTATATCCCGCCCTCCCCAGCCGAAACCAGGCTCAGGGCGGCTAACAACAGCCAACCATCTTGCTATTTTATATGTCTGCACTGGCATTTCAAGCTGCAAAGCCATTTTACTCACTGTCACCCATTTTGCAAAAATAAGTTATTTTCATCAAAATAATTACAAGGTTCTTGCTGAATTCCCCTAAGCAAGCAAGGGGGTTATTGGTACATTTTAATAACTTTTGAGGCATGCAATTGTTTCCAGTAAAGATTGTCCCATGAACACACACGTAAGATACAGGTTTTATGTCTACCTGTGTGCACATGAAAAGATCTGGTCACTCCCATTGCCCTGACCATTGGTCATGCTGGTTGGAGTTGAGGGGAGTTGAAGTCCAACAACATTTGGAGGTTCGTAGGTCCCCCCCTAATTATAATACTTTTTTTCAGCTGGTGATACTTGTACCATGAAGCACCACTAGCTGAAAGCACTGGGTTATAAGAAGTAAATAGAAGGCACACTGTGGAATGATCCAGACAAAGGTAAGTATATTTATAAAAAAATCATATATTCCATTGGAATGCATAAGCACACCCTTAATCCACTACCATTCAAATCAAATCGACCTGAAGTTGGCTTAAGTTTCACTGGAGTGAGTCACTTGCTTCTGTTTAGTTGGCATCTGTCTGTCTCAGGAGACAACGGAATCATGGAATCATAGAACTGTAGAGTTGGAAGGAACCCCAAGAGCGCATCTAGTCCAACCCCCTGGAATACTAAAGCATCCATGACAATAAAATTACGTTCCATAGAAGCACTGGCACCTGCACTTGTCCTACAGAATTCAGGTTCATAAAAAACCTTAATTATCTGGCCAACAATCTACTAATGATTTAGTGAACTTGGTACATGGCTTCTCCAAAGAATCCTGGGAACCCCACACAGAGCTATAATTCCCAGCACCCTTAACAAACTACAGTTCCCAGGATTCTTTGGGGGGGGAGTCATGTGCTTTCAGTGTATGGTTTGTATGCAGCCATGGTCCCTCAAATCTAACCCTCCTCGCAATAAGAGCAGAACACAGAGTCATCCAGCCAAATGAAAAACAGGTCAGAGCTTCAGCTGCCTATAAAAAGATTATTTAGAAAATGAAACTTCAGCAGGTGCTGTTTTATGGTGCAAATGAATGGGGAACTGCAACTACCAAAAGTTAAGCAGTATTCAGAAACTTCTCAACAATGGTTAGGAAAATCTTAACTATTTACTTACCCCAGAAAGCCCTTTTTCGTGTGGTTACGTAATTTCATTAATTCCAGCTTAATGGAGTCGTAGTCTAGCAATATTTGGAGGATTGCGTGTTTCCTGTTCCAGCTTAAAGGGAAAGGGCTATTCCCAGTGCTATTTTTCCAGAAAAAGAGGTGCCATAACTCATCATGTTCTCTTATAATGGCAATGGCGCCCACCTGAGAGGTGCTGGAACTGAGTTTCAGAGAGTGTGGCTGAAAAAAAAAAAGCCCAGGCTATTTCTATTGCACTTCCTATATGAAAGAATTGCTATGGACTGTCTCCAAAACCACCACATTTACTTAATGAGGTGATCACTGGGATAAGAATCCCTTTATACCCTTCCATAAAAGAAATCTTTATATTTTCTCTGCTATACCACACATAAAATCAAATGGGGGGCGGGGAATCTATCAACACTTATCATCTCTCATTTCAATATGGCCCCACAACTGTTTTCTAGGCAGAAGCCAACAAGCAACTTGCAACTTCTTGAAAGCAGCTTCTACAGTACTAATCAAAATGTTCATCCTGGGAATTTCCCCCAGTGATCCGCTTCAACAATGGGCTGGTAGAATCACATTAAGTGGATCTGCAAATGCAGCATTCCACACAATGCTTTTGGGGTTCTTGCTACACTTTGAGCAAACTAATTTCCATTTCTGCTTTTCCGGAATGCCTACTTAGCCTGGTCAAAGAGCTTTTTTCTCTCTAAACAATGCAAGAGCCATTAGACCCAGCCACTACAGAGGTCTCCTTCATTTATCTAACTGTCTCTGCTATACTTTTCTCCCTGGGTCCCAGAAGGATCTTTGAGAAGAAGCAATAAGAAATTATTAAATGGTGGTGCACTCTATTGCTTTGGTAGTAACACAGTGGTGCCTGTCTTATGGAGTAACTATTTTTGGTCAGTCCATAGCCTGCAGTCAATGACCAGCTCCTCAAATATTTTAGGAGGGGACAAAAGGATATTGACCCCTAGGAGTTGGCTCCTACACCACCTCCTTTATTCCCAGGTCAGAGCAAGAGCCTCGAAATATCACCAAAGACAACACATTGTTTCCCTTTTCCAACATGATGTCCTCCAACTGTTGGACATGGTGTCCTCCAACATGGTGTCCTCCAACTGCTGGACTACAACTCCTATCTGCCCTAGGTAGCATGCCCATTGCTCAGTGATAATGCGAGTTGTGGTCTAGCAAAACTGTGAAGGTACCAAGTTGGTTATCCTTACATTGGCACTTCAGCCTTATTCAGCAAACTATTTTATAATAGCACACTGCTATGACTTTTGACCTGCTCTACTTAGTTGTTGTACTAAGCCTTGGATGGGAACTATCAACAACTTGGTACTTGTGAGCCCAATGATCAAGGGCTCCATAACTTCAGCAAGGTGCCTCAAGTCCTGAAGTTGGAACCTAGCCTTGTGAACTATCAGGACAAAGAACCAATATCCAGCATTTTTTTTTTCATTGTATCACAGAATTGTACAGTTAAGAGAAACTCTGGAGCTCATCTAGTCCAACTGCCTCAAGTAGGAATGCCAACTAAAGAAAACATGGCAGATGGCCATCCAAACTCTGTTTAAAAACTTTTGATGAAGGTGAGTCTACCACCTTCTGAAGGAGTATGTTCCACTGAAACCTACCATAAATAAGATACCAGTAGATTGGTCAGGCTAGGCCAGACTGGCTTTCTATTGTTGCCCAGCTAACTGAGCAGAAATGTTTACCTACTGCAATTTAGATATTCCTTCTCCACAACTGTGGATTTAGATACAATTAACTCCAGGTCTGGTCACAGTTAATTTCCCTGGACAAATCATAATGGAAACATAGGACTATATTCAGCATTCTCTGTCTGCTAACATAAGGGTTCTTGAGCTAGTGGATGGGTGAATTTTAATGTTGCACAATGGAAGAATCCAGCACAACAGTTGAAGAAGAGTTTGGATTTGACACCCCGCTTTATCACTCCCCTTCAGGAGTCTCAAAGCGGCTAACATTCTCCTTTCCCTTCCTCCCCCACAACAAACACTCTGTGAGGTGAGTGGGGCTGAGAGACTTCAAAGAAGTGTGACTAGCCCAAGGTCACCCAGCAGCTGCATGTGGAGGAGCGGGGAAGCGAACCCGGTTCCCCAGATTACGAGACTACCGCTCTTAACCACTACACCACACTGGCTCTCTCAGTTGTACTCAGTTGTTGCTGTCATAGCAGCCAACTCCTAGGGGCTATGGGGGCTTTGGGACCGCAGCATTTCCATTCAAATGGTGTGCCTGCACCGTGTCATGTGATTATGAGGGGGCACTGCTTACCTGGGCTCCCACAATATTTCATTCAAATTGGCACCTCCGCTTGTCATGCAACAGGTTGTGTACTGAGCTACAAAGTTACCAGCTACCCCTTATGCATTCCTTTGCCCAACAACCTTCTGTCAGCACAAAACATTTTGCCAGCACATCTATACCATGAAGTGACTTTAACTGTAGCGAACAGTCGGCTTTTCGAAATACTCACTTGTGCATGGCTGGACTATGTGGACACAGTCTCTGTATAATCCAACACTACTGGTTGCAGAACAGATGAATCCGGGTGTTGCTCTGAGCTAAAGTGCAATATTGCCACTGCCAAAATAACCCGGTCAGTCAACAGGTTAGACAGGCTCAATATCTATCCTGAAGCAGTGCATGGAAGTCCTACACTTCAGAGGAGACATGCATATATACATTGTGCAGGCAGAATGCTGCTAGGCAAGGGGCATATTTTAAATGACACTAAGATCAGTTTTCAGTTTATACTTCTTTCTCTGTCCAGAAAGAGAAGGGCCTCCGGGGATATCAACATTGCTGGAAAGAACAAGGTTCTGACTACATTCTGTGCCATATCCTGCAAAAATAAAATAAAATAAGAAGTGCTGCATTTTCAACAGAAAGCCAGTGAGCCACTCAGCATATTTATTTTTAAGCCAGTTGTTTAATGGTTTAGTGTAACAGGAAGGAAAAGGAAAAGATTCTGCAGGGACTACTGAAATGGTCTAGATCTGTCAAACTACCTGCCAAAATGAACCAAGTGAGGACACTTCAAAGTTTTAGAAATAGGACAGACTTAAGCACCAGGAGATTATGAAGTTGTTGGCAATGTAGAAAAGGACAGTTGGAGACACATTTTTCCAGGAAGGAGAGACAGAAGGGAAAGCATCATTTTCAGGGGCTTATATCAGGGCCAGCCTCCCCTAGAAATAATGTGAAGCAATTGCTTTAGGCAGTCAATTGGACATGTGAACATATTCAAATCCTGGGCTGGTGTTTTCTGTTGTGATGGGCAGCTCTACAATAAACATAAAACAGAAGCACGACCTGGTCTGAAAGCAGACAGTGAAGCAAATCAGGCCTGGACCAGGTCAGCGTTTGGCTGGGAGGTTTCATGGGAAGTCCATGTCTGACATACGGAGTTCCATGGAAGAGTGGGGTACAAATGTCCTTATGCTTACTGCTCTAAGCTCCTTGGGAAATGACAGGCTACAAATGTGAGTGATTAAAAACACAGAAGCCTTTTTCATTCATTTCAAATGAGGCTTTGTAAGGAATGAGCTGGAAACCAACTCCTTGCAAAAGGTGGGCCATAAGTCTTCCCTTGAATCTGCAGGAGAGCCCAATTTCTTGTTGTTGTTGTTGTTGTTGTTGTTGTTGTTTATTTATACCCAGCCCATCTGGCTGGGTTTCCCCAGCCACTCTGGGAGGCTTCCAACAAAACACTAAAATACAACAACCTATTAAACATTAAAAGCTTCCCTAAACAGGGCTGCCTTCAGATGTATTATAAAAGTCTGGTAGTTGTTTTTCTCTTTGACATCTGGTGGGAGGGCGTGCCACAGGGCAGGCGCCACTACCGAGAAGGCCCTCTGCCTGGTTCCCTGTAACTTGGCTTCTCGCAGCAAGGGAACCGCCAGAAGGCCCTCAGCGCTGGACCTCAGTGTCCGGGCAGAACGATGGAGGTGGAGACGCTTCACCTCCATTTGCATTTGAATCAGGTGCTAGTATACATGATCTCAGCTGGTATCTGGACACTGGGCTGGGATGGTTCAAGGGGCAGCACATTCTTTTTTGCTGCCTGAGGTGAAATGGGAAGGTTCTCCCCAACCCTACAATCTCCACATCACTGACCCAAAGCTTCCTTGTCTGGCTTGCATGGTGGTACAGTGAAATGGCAGCAATAACAGCGGGTTCTGACAGAGTGCACAAGATCTCATGAGACTTGCCGGAAACTGCTGGTTTTGGTGCTCCACCAGTGGTGGAGGGGAAGGGAAGAGGGGGAACGCACAGGGAGGGGAGGGGAGAGAGAGAGAGAGAGAGCTGCAACTAGAAGAAAAAGGCTGAAACAGAGCATCAGTCAAGTGCATCAAGTTGAATTTGGTAAGTAAAATGTGCAAATGATGCAACTTGACTATATATGTAACCCACTCTTTAAAAACACTGTTGTAGAAGTGAAAAGCTAGAAGTGAAAAGTGAAAAGCTAGAAGTGAAAATTTTGATTCTCTCCCCCCCCCACACACACAAATAAAACAAGCCTCTAAAAAAGCAAGAGCCACACAAATTCCATGAGAAGTTCTGAGGGTGCCACATAGCTGCTGTTCCTAGTACCAGAAATGTCTCCTCTAGATTAAACTCATTAATGTTTCATAGGGTTAGGAAGCAAAGAGCAGACTAGAGGAAATTAAGACAATTCCAAAATAATAACCCAATGCATGAGACAAGTTGAACAACAATTTGAAGATGAGTACACACTGACCCAGTTCTCCATGACACAGTAAGTTTGTTCCTGGTTGAGACTCTCTGTTAGTGAGGAGAGAAATCAACGGCAAGTCCCCATTCGGCAAGCTTAGCTCAGCACAGTGCAACAATAAAATGGATTGGGGAAGAAGAAAGAAGCTATGAGAGTCTGCCTAGGAATTTGCACAGTCTCTCCAAACTATTGTTTGGCTTACTGTGTTGTGCAAACCAGCTCTGTTGGGTGGTATTTCCTATTATTATTATTATTATTATTATTATTAAACCTTCCACACACACATCTCAAGGCAATATACAAAGTTCTTTTTTTCTAAGCTACAAAACAGTTAAAACAACACAGAAAACAACAGATATGTTAAACAACAACAATGTAGACAGCCATGCAGAGACCCATTCACCCAGCTGGGAAAGACCACTGAAACAAGAATGCCTTCCATCGTTTCTGTAGAGTGCAGATGATGGGCAGCTGTCATATCTCGACAGGAATGCTATTCCATAGAACAGAGGCAGTCACACTGAAAGCCCTGCTCTGAATTACTATGGAGTGGGGTTCGGATATCTTTGGAATTTGCAGGAAAAGCTCTCCGGCAGACCAAAGCGGCCTACTGGGTATATATAACAGATACCGCAGTTTCCTCATGATATATAAGATATGGCCAGCTCAATAGCTAGCTTTCCATGTACATCTGACTTGCTAGAACTAGAAATGGGATGCTGTACTAGATTGTCCCTTAGACAGGTCCATAGAGGGTTTCAATAAGTTATATTACTGCTTTGCTCATCAGTGGTAAATCTCCAACTGTGCTGGGCACAACAGGTTACTCAGAACTCAATTATATATAACTGTAAGGATAAATGGACCTCAAGGACAATCCTATGGGAGAAAGCTAAAAAACTGATAGTAGCCCAGAGCTAGAAAAAGAGATAGATTAATATAGAAGCTTAGAATATATGTTGACAGCTTTCAAATATTTGCAAAGATATCAGAAGAGGAGAAGCCATGGTTTATCCGTTCTAGCAGATACAGGCTAAGCATGAAGAAGCAACTTCCTAATTGTAGCAGCTGCTTAGAAGCAGAATAAGCAGTCCAGAGAGACCGGAATTCATTATTTTTATCTTAATTCACTAAACATTCACATTTTAAATTGTATTGAAAGCGACACTGAAATACGTCAAGTATTTGTTTGTTAAAATGATTAATCTGTGGAGAACCTCCTTATATTATCTTGTATACATTTAAACCTTACCTTGTGAGCAATTATCTTACCTTACATATATTTGAGCTTCGTATAAAAATGTCACAGATTGTATCTTGCATCTCATGGCATTTTGGCCTCGCTATTAATTTTAATTTAAGCAGCCTTTCTTAGGACAATGAGTTCATTGCCTATTCTCCAGGTGTTTTAAGCTGCTTGCAAATCATTCATAATTTTTATGCTAGATTTTATCTTGGTTTTTTTTGTATTTTACTGATATTTATGAAAGCCACCTGGTACAATTTGGCAAAAAGGTCAGGGAATGAATTAACTGACATTTTTTGAAATATATAATTCCCCCCCCCTCCAGATCTGGGTGAATGTTTCTGCACATATCTGCAAACTGAGGACAACGCTACAAGAATCTGATGAAAGGAACACCAGCCCAGTATAGTTTATGCCACTGTGCAGGAGTCACTATCTCCTTTGGGCCCAGAGGCAGATTTGCAAACTGAATAAACTGTCGTGGGCACCATACACAAATACCCAACACAACAGAATGTTTGTTTCAAGCCTAATTTTAGAGGAGGGAGGGATGAAGGGGGGTCTCTGTGGGTGCATGTGTATCTGCTATACAGGTTATTCAAAAAGGTGGTGATTGCTAACTAGGTCTCCTCTCTCTCTCTATTTTAAAACATGGGGGGGGGGGGGTAGAAGAAACATAAAAACAAAATAACCTAAGTTCTAGGCCATGGTTAGGCAAACTAAGGCCTGGGGCCCGAATCCAGCCCAATCGCCTTCTAAATCCGGCCCATTGACAGCATGGGAATCAGCGTGTTTTTACATGAGTAGAATGTGTCCTTTTATTTAAAATGCATCTCTGGGTTATTTGCGGGGCATAGGAATTTGTTCATTTTTTTCTTCTTTCAAAATATAGTCCAGCCCCCCCCCCCAAAAAAAAACAAGGTCTGAGGGACTGGCTCCCTACTGAAAAAGTTTGCTGACTCCTGTTCTAGGCCTTACAGACAAAATAAAACAACAACAAATTGCCAGGTCCAGATGGCATCCACTTTAGAGTTCTCTAAGAACTCCAATACAAAATTGCTGATCTCCTAGCGAAAGTATGTAACTTGTCCTTCAGTCCTATGACCTCCATACCAGAGGGCAGGGGCAGATTTAGTGGAGTGTGACTGGTCATAGAATCATAGAATCATAGAGTTGGAAGAGACCACAAAGGCCATCGAGTCCAACCCCCTGCCAAGCAGGAAACACCATCAGACCACTCCTGACATATGGTTGTCAAGCCTCTGCTTAAAGAACTCCAAAGAAGGAGACTCCACCACACTCCTTGGCAGCAAATTCCACTGTTGAACAGCTCTTACTGTCAGGAAGTTCTTCCTAATGTTTAGGTGGAATCTTCTTTCTTGTAGTGTGGATCCATTGCATTGGCTTTTTTAGCTGCCGCGTCACACTGTTGGCTCATGTCAAGTTTGTGGTCAACCAAGACTCCTAGATCCTTTTCACATGTACTGCTCTCAAGCCAGGTGTCACCCATCTTGTATTTATGCCTCTCATTTTTTTTACCCAAGTGCTATACTTTACATTTCTCCCTGTTAAAATTCATCTTGTTTGTTTTGGCCCAGTTCTCTAATCTGTCAAGGTCGTTTTGAAGTGTGATCCTGTCCTCTGGTCGGTCGCAATGAGCCTTTTTGGTGCTTTTTGGTGCTGCAGGGGGCACCATAACTATGATTTAGAATGGAGCATGAGTGGAGGGCACGAAATTTTGTCGTTGCAGAGGGCGCCACTGAAGTTTGAGACCCCCAAAGCCCGCCACAACAGAAAGGAACAGGGGCAAGCAACCAAACAGGGCAGGATTTAATCCTCGCTCATCAGTTGATGGCTAAAGGTTAAATCCTGCTCAGTTCCTCAGGATTCCGTGTAAGCCCCTTCCTGATTTATGGAAACCCACGGAAAGATGACAGCTTCCATGTACCATATCTAAAGTTTCCATGTTACCACCTAGCAGCTAATCTGGATTTGGAATTAAAAATAATAATAATCAAAAACTCCAGGCATAGCTTACATAGCATATATAATAAAGACAGAATATTACACAAACCTTATCCTTTTTTAAAAAGAAAACCTTTATAAAATCCATTTATATATATATTGTGTGTGTGTGTGTTAACAACTAAACACAACACCAAATGAAGACATAGGAGGAATGGTGGAGACCACCTCCCCATCCTTGCCCTTACAGAGAGGAGGAAGAGGAAGACAGTATAGATTTACAACAGGGTTTGATGGAGGCAGGTGAGGGGGAAAGATGGGAAATCATGGGAGAGCCAGAGCAACACCTGGCTGACACATTGTCATCAGAAAGCATTCCAGACCTTCCATCTTCCAGAACCTGTTGAGCCTTAAAAGTAGGAGAGCAAAGAGCTCAAAAACAGAGGGGACTTGGTGGTACCCATAGAGGAGGTGATGAAGATGATGATGAATGAGGAAGTGGGAGAGACGGAAGGGTGGAGATTCACTTGGGACAATGGGAAGCTGGGTTCTATAGCCTCTCTCTGCAAAGTTTGAAATAAAAATGGAGTGTAAGAAAATTTCCCTTGTCTTCATATGTTTCTGGGCAACCAGCTGGGAGCCGCTGACAGCATCCTGACATCTATCCACAGAAATGTTTCAAATGAAGAAAAATAGCTGTCTGGAGGTGGGGGTGGAGGAAAGATATCTGAACCTGTGTTTCCAAATCTAAACCCACCATGCCAGCAGGTGAGGAAGACAATGGAGTGAACATGCCCCTCTCTACCTTTTTAATTCAGGATCAACTTGTCATCTACATGCTTTATGATAACAGTAAAATGCAGCACAGACTGTCACACAGAAGAAGCAAATGAGAAAATTTGTTTCTAGGTACAATAGGAGTTGCATGCTCCCAAATCTGAAATTATCACAGAAGACTGCAAGCGGATTGGACAGCAAAGGAAAACAGAAATGAAAACAAACAAAAATGAAGTGATACCCAGGGCCTCCTGTTTGCCAGCCTGCTGCAAAAATAAATAAAGTGCAGGATGAGGAATTAATGGCTCACATTATATTACTTTCCGAAGCATATTGATTGATAAAATGGTATCAGCTCTTCCTCTTATTACATTACCTACTATCGCTCACCCAGGGCTTCTTCAGCACAGCACGATAAAGGCAGAAGCGTTATGAAAGGCAGATGATTTTTTAAAAATACGATGACAATCACAGCAACAAAAAGGAGAGCTAGGAGTTTATGGGAGAACAATTAGGCATGCTTTTATCATAAGTCAACAAATGGTTCATTCATGCTTCTGAAAAGCAATATTTTTATTTAATGTTGCGCATTCCTTGTGGAGATGGTTCACACAACATGCTGTCTTATACACCGGAGCAGTCCTAAGCCTTCCTCATGTAGACAACTGCAAAATGTGAAAGAGGTGAGGACAGCTATTTATTTTGTTATTTATTTCCCACCTGAGTGTACATACTAAAGGCAGCTTACACCCTGTAGAGCAGCCTAAAATCTGAAAGAACAATAACCAGTTTCAAGCAGTGGAAGACAAGGAGATGAACTGAAAACACTTGGCATATTATTGCTTGAAATCCTTTAAAGATGCACCCGGTGCCTCTTTCTGCTGGTTAAAAAGGTGACGCTTTTTGGAAAAATTAATCCAGGGCCCTGGAGCCCAGCCTTGCTCCTACCTACAGCTGATTATACTTCCTCTACAGAGAATATTTAGTCCTTCTTCCTTTATCTCAATAAATGTGTGCAGAAGCGCCTCATATCAAGAGGTGCTCTCTTAATTATAAAGTCAGCATGAATTACTGAGGGAAAATATGGCTACCAGTAATTTCCAATATGACAACAGCACTTTTTATAGCATCTGTAATTATGGTCAGCTATATCTGTTCACCTAAGATGCATTTCATACGCAGTTCACCTAAGATTTATATATATATATATGTACCTAGGAGGGTTTGGTCTGCTCATGTATTGAATACCAGGTATTTTTTGACCTCGCTTTTACAGACAAAGCTCTATAATGGCTGTTAGGATTAACAAGACTGGGACTATTATATAAAAATAACACTCTATATTGAGAAGGGCACCAACAATGTTTTTGAAGGGAGGTGCTATTTGTATCTATGTACAAAGAGCACAGAGACGCACTAGAACACACAAACATACACAAATGCAAAGCTCCTTGTAAAATTCAGGAATGAAACCTTTCTCTCTCTCTCTCTCTCTCTCTCTCACACACACACACACACACACGTGTCATTATAATACATAGGCAAGGCACCACCCACAAACTTCCCAACATAATAATGGGCATTCCAGAAGAATAAAATAATTTAACAATTTTAAACAAGCAATTTGCTTTACAGATTTGCAGCATAGTCTTCAAATGATCTTGGATGGCTCCTTTCTTATTTCTAGAACTTTCCATTTAATCCATCCCGGAAACATATTTTTGCGCCTCTAAACAAAGGAGGCAAGGAAAACTCAACCACAAATATATACATTTTGAGACACATATCATATATAATATCAATATAGCCAACCCTACTCCTCCTAACAGCATTCTTAGGATGTCTCTCTGTGTGTGAGTGCACACACAACACAACACAACACAACACTGACACCTTACGTATCTGAGCTCTTATGTTCACTGTATTTTGAAAAAGGGATTTCACTAGCCATTTCAAGGATAGATTTTGAAATTTTGTGCATCTAAGCATCTGAAAACAGCAAAAGGAGCATGAAAATCAATTGCAATGCATGAGTGAAATGCTATAGACAGGCTTCCTTTGAGAAGCAGGCAATTTTAGATCCTATGTGCATTGTATTCTTGCAATAGGAAAGGGGTTCAGCGCAAAATAGCATTGCCTATTTCTGAACAAGTTGTGGCAAGAGACCAGTAATTAATGATAACAAAAATCTGTACAGATCAAGACAAGGAAACAATTATGGCTTCCATTTAGGAACTGCACATTTGAATAAGTGAGAAGGACCCCTGCTAGGATCAGATGGTGTGGGGGTCCAATTTGGATTTCTCAGCAGTTTTTAAGTGTTTGTTTGCCACATAATTGCAATACCAGTTCTTAAAATCCAGAAGTAGAATTAAAGTCATATTAATATTCTATATCTCCTGATGCTCACAATCCAGTTGTTGTTGTTGTTGTTGTTGCAGTGGTTTTTTAAGGTGATAATTGTCAGCATCGCCCTTGAGCCAGTGCCACTAACTGGACTCATCCACTTCAGCCCCGACTGGGCTAGGCGAGCTGGGTAGCACTTCCAGAGACCACCTTCTGCGCAGGAACAGGTCAAAGTGCTGTGGACTCACAGCTTAGAGTTGTGAGCACCGGATTCACTTCCACAAGTAGACAGTCGTCGCACAGCAGAGTACAGCAGAGTCTAGCAGAGTATATAAACAACTCGGAGAGCAGCTCTGTAGAATATCTTCTTTATTCTATCTACAACTATAATACAACTATATACAGAGCTAAATGAGCCTAAGCATAAATGAATGCCAAACCGCACTGACTGTCTGCAGCTGCTCTTAGCAGCAACCTTATCTAAACACACAATCTCTAACACTCAGTCTCCCTCTCTCCGACACACTGACTGACTGACCACCCGACTCACTCACTGACTCTTTGATGTGGTGCTGGAGCAGAATAAGTAGAGAGCAGAACACGCCTCCTCCTCTCTGCAGAATCAGCAGACTCCTCAGGAGATTCTTGGATATGGGAGGGGTGAAATCTCCTCAATAATAATCTGAAGGCCTTTCCGGATATATTTTTTGGAGGGGGTGCGGCTGCATTCACACAAGAGTTTATTTCATTTCCCCAATGTTTCCCTAATTGCTAATTTCTGCATTTTTTAAAAAAGCTTTTCATGTTATGCAAAAGCCACTTTTGGAAAGCCAATGTTTAGCACTCATTTCCATGTTATTTCATTTCAAAGGAGCGGTGTTCATCTAATACTGGCTCATTTGAAACTTTATAGAACCTTTATCCTCAATAGTAATGGAATTCATAGGTGGGGAAAACTTTCATTTCTACAAATCTTTGCTCCTTGAGAAGGCAATCTTTGTATGAGCAATGGCGGACCTTTGTGTCTCAGATTTCAGCGGAGCCCTGTGCAACGTCAGAATCTGGAGACCCCAACTCTTGCCCTCTATTGGACATTATAGTCCTAGTACATGCTGCGGAACTCCAGAAGCTCCACACCTTGCGCAACAGAACTGCTCATGCTCTCCTAGATCCCTCTTTGATGAGATTCAATACTTTATTATTCCTTTGGAGCTGTGCTGCCTCTTTGTACTTTTATCCTTCCAGGTTGTGGCGCTTTACAGCGTACATTTTGCATTCTTTGGTTTTCTTCTATTTTGCTAAGTTTGCAACAAAATATTAAATGTGAAAAAGATAATAATAATAATACAGTGGACACTCGGGTTGCGAACGTGATTTGGGCGGGATGCACGTTCGCAACCCACAGCGGCGCATCTGCACATGTGCTGGTTGCAATTCGGCACTTCTGCGCATGCACAAAGTGTGATTATCGCTTCTGGGCATGTGCAACCGCCGAAACCCAGAAGAAACTTGTTCCGGTACTTCCGGGTTTTGGCAGTCTGTAACCAAAAAAAAAAACAATGCAACCTGAAGCGTCTGTAACCCGAGGTATGACTGTAACAACCACAACAACGTGTTTTTCAGTGCTCATAAGAATGAACAGAGGACAGGAAAAGTAGTTGTGGGACAACACTGCCTTTCAAGTTGCTACTATCATTTAAAAATGGCACTCAGAAATCTTGACTGTATTTAGATTGCATTCTGTATGAAGTGTCCAGTCTGATCCATCTGTACACTTTTGCATGCACACTAACACAATAAGCATAAAGTTGTCATGCTTTAACCTCCTATATGTAGAATATTTAACTTGAAATTCTTTCAACAGGAGTGTCTAGTGCTGTGCTAAGCTCTCAAAGGATGAAAGTTTAGCCCAATTTTTAAGTGCGCGCACAGGGAGAAACTTACTGGCAAGAAAGGCTACTTTACATTTTAGGGATCGGCATGATTTTCTAGGGCACTGGAAGCAAAAAAGAAAGGTAGCTCCCAATGGGGACAATAGGTTGTGTCACAAATGGGGCATTCTGGAAATTCAAAACAGTGCTATGAGCTCAATGGAGTTTTGAAGAGCTCTGGTAAATCTACTACTACTCCAAAAAATCTGCCCTAAAATCACTGGATTTCCATTTCCCTATTTTGCAGTAAATGGGACTGTAAAAATGAGGATGTGTCATTTCACTCAGCCATTTATGTCTGATTTACAGGGTAAGAACAAGACCCTTGCAATTAAAATATGCACACATTTCAAAGCATGTAAGGAGAAAAGCGAAGGAAATTTTAAATTCCTATAGAGATTGAAGAGTTAATCTGGAAACATCCTGTTTGCTATACAGATCTCCATTTGCAACACTGTAATGTGAACTGCTCTCTGTAATGGCCTTACATGTACTCTTAATTACAGGAAGGCATTGCCACTAGAGTAGAAAAAATGACTAGAGTCAAGTTTCTCCGCTTTTAAGTAAAACGAGAACTCTCTGCTATGCCCAATCAACAGAATGCTCATGTCTTTTCCCTTTCTGCACTGGAAAGCATGTAATGTGAGTGCCATTTCAATGGAAAATGACTTTCACTTGGAAACTGGTGGGTGGCTGGTTGCCATAAGAAGCTGCCCCCAATCCCAGCTCTACCAGTGCTTCCCAAACCTAGGTCTCCAGCTGTTGTTGGACTACAACCCCCATCATCCCTGACCACTGGTCCTGCTAGCTAGGGGTGATGGGAGTTGTAGTGTAACAACTGCTGGAGACCCAAGTCTGGGAAACACTGGTGTCCATGGATGGGCAGGAACACTGCAGGGTTTCAGGTAGCACAGCAGATGTCAGGGATCTTTAGCATGCTTCACCAACCAGCTACAGCCCTTCCCCATCTGAAACACAAATAGATGACAAGTTTTATACCATGCCATCAGTTTGCAAAGAAATTCATTATCTTGGGGTTACTGATACCCGTCAACAAAAGGGCTGTTGCCCTACAGTACCCCACAACATTCCACAATGTCCTAAATTATATTTTATCAAGTACACAGGAACTGCAGAGAGTGGGCATTTGGGAATCTGGAGTGCAACCTCAAAATGCTGAAGCACATGCCAAGGCAAGGGGGTATGTAGTGGTGCGTACGTGCAAGGCCAGCAAACAACTGGATATTTCTGACTACTGGGTACAGAGCATCTGCATCAAGAAGCTAAGCTCAGTTGAGCAGATCACATTCACAATGGCACCAAATTGGGTGCATGTACGCATAGACCAGAAATTGCATTCATATGCATATAGAAATATGCATCCCCCCCCCTCCACAGCTGGATCTGGGAAACACATAAGAAATGAGTACTGAAATTTATATGCATGGAGATTTATTTTTCCAGGAAGGAATTATTAGATTATTTCAGCTCAAGAGAAATTCTGGAGCTAGAATCATAGAATCATGGAGTTGGAAGAGACCACAAGGGCAATCGAGTCCAACCCCCTGCCAAGCAGGAAACACCATCAGAGCACTCCTGACATATGGTTGTCAAGCCTCTGCTTAAAGACCTCCAAAGAAGGAGACTCCACCACACTCCTTGGCAGCAAATTCCACTGTCAAACAGCTCTTACTGTCAGGAAGTTCTTCCTAATGTTTAGGTGGAATCTTCTTTCTTGTAGTTTGGATCCATTGCTCCGTGTCCGCTTCTCTGGAGCAGCAGAAAACAACCTTTCTCCCTCCTCTAGGTGACATCTTTTTATATATTTGAACATGGCTATCATATCACCCCTTAACCTCCTCTTCTCCAGGCTAAACATGCCCAGCTCCCTTAGCCGTTCCTCATAAGGCATCATTTCCAGGCCTTTGACCATTTTGGTTGCCCTCCTCTGGACACGTTCCAGTTTGTCAGTGTCCTTCTTGAACTGTGGTGCCCAGAACTGGACACAGTACTCCAGGTGAGGTCTGACCAGAGCAGAATACAGTGGCACTATTACTTCCCTTGATCTAGATGCTATACTCCTATTGATGCAGCCCAGAATTGCATTGGCTTTTTTAGCTGTCCTAAATTATATTTTATCAAGTACACAGGAACTGCAGAGAATGGGCATTTGGGAATCTGGAGTGCAACCTCAAAATGCTGAAGCACATGACAAGACAAGGGGGTATGTACTGGTGCGTACGTGCAAGGCCAGCAAGCAACTGGATATTTCTGACTACTGGGTACAGAGCATCTGCATCAGGAAGCTAAGCTCAGTTGAGCAGATCACATTCACAATGGCACCAAATTGGGTGTATGTACGCATAGATCAGAAACTGCATTCATATGCATATAGAAATATGCATCCCCCCCTCCACAGCTGGATCTGGGAAACACATAAGAAATGAGTACTGAAATTTGTATGCATGCAGATTTATTTTTCCAGGAAGGAATTATTAGATTATTTCCCTGCAAATTTCAGCTCAAGAGAAATTCTGGAGCTTCTCTAGTTTAAACCATTTCCTTTTTCTGTTTCATTTCTAACCCACTCATCTTCATTAGTTTCAATATTTAGCCACCAATATGTTGTATACTTTGTAGGCCCTTTCAGGAAGCTGTAACCCTGGCCATTGGAGATGTTGGCTGCAGTGGCGTTGTGTGGGTTGTCAGCACCCGGGGCAAGGCAAGTAATTTGCGCCCCCCGCTGCACTGTCCCTCCCCCAGATAGTCCCTCGCTCTCTCTCCACACCGCACCGCATGCCTGGCACACCCCCCCTCCACAGTGGGCGGCGACCCGGCGGCTCGGATCGGATTTGCACAGCCAGCACTGCAGTGAGAGAGAGTGAGTGAGCCAGGTAGGGGCAGAGAGCTGCGAGTGTGAGCGCGCCCCCCCCCCAGATGTTGCACCCGGTGCGGCCAGCACCCCCTGCACCCTCCACGCTACGCCACTGGTTGGCTGAGGTGGACGGGAGCTGAACAGCATGTGGAGGGCCACAGGTCCCCCAGTTTAGTACAAAGTGAAGAGACAGGCCTAGATTGTCATAGTTTTCTCTTTTTATAGTAAATACACTGGGAAATATGTGAAGAATTGATGCTCCATCTTCATCAGTATTTCCAAATTATTCAATAATTTGCCTATTTAAATCATTATATTTCATTATTACTGTACTTAATAGCTTGGCTTAATTTGGAGCCAATCCAGTGTGATCTACAAATAGTTTGCTTAATTTTCCACCGGAGAAAAGGGGTAGTCAACACAGTGCCCTCCAGATATTGCTGGACAGCACCAGATTTAGGATTAATAATGATAATAATACAACATATATTTATATATTTATACAGGTCAGTATATGAGTAAACTGTACCTAAATGAACTGTTGTGAAAATAAGAAATAGGGAAAGAACCAAATGTTGTCCTTGCTTGAGGCACCATGTTACCAAAGACCACCTAGAACTTTCTGACCATTGACCATGTTGGCTGGGGCTGCTAGGAACTGAGAACAGTTGCATACGCCCATGCCTTGCATTTCTTTTATTCTGGCCACAATGTTATTTTGATGCAAGATGCAAGTTTACTGAGATGCCTGTAGCGATATGGACATAATTCTCACTGTATATATTTTTTTAATCAGTGTGCCTTAACTATAATTATTATTATTCCAAATGCACTGCTTTGTAAATTAAATTTTGAGAAAAGGCCTATAAATATTACAAAATAAATTAGGCTACTGGTGATGATCCCCAAATCTACTTCTCCTTTTTTATCCTCGGCACTCTTTATCCTAGGGGTGGGCCTGGGCAAAATGTGGGAAATGTATCACTATCAAATTGCAATCTCTTCAACAAGAATTTGACATCCAGCAAATCTTACATTTTCTACAAGCCTTCATTTTAGCCCCGGGATCATTAGACTTATTCTACAAAATGAACAATTCTGCCTGCCTAAGGCTGCAAGCAAGGGCTAATAAAAATCAAATGTGTTTCTTCCTCCAGTTGCCAGTACAGTGGTACCTCGGGTTACATATGCTTCAGGTTACATACGCTTCAGGTTACACACTCCGCTAACCCAGAAATAGTGCTTCAGGTTAAGAACTTTGCTTCAGGATAAGAACAGAAATCGTGTTCCGGCAGCGCGGCAGCAGTGGAAGGCCCCGTTAGCTAAAGTGGTGCTTCAGGTTAAGAACAGTTTCAGGTTAAGAACAGACCTCCAGAACGAATTAAGTACTTAACCTGAGGTACCACTGTACTGAGTTTATCCACATTGCAGTGCATATTCCCCAACAGTGTCAAAACTAAGCATCTCAGAGAACATCCATACATTAAACAGAACTGGCTTAAAGTGGTCCTAAATGTTTTCAAGTTTCAGTCCTGCTCCTCTGAAAACTTGAGGGTCCATACTGAAATGTCCAGCTCTTTCAATCCCTTAGGTCTTGAATTCAGAGGGGAAATTATAACTTTAAAATATCACATTCACAGATATATTCATAATACATGCTGGTTCCCTGCCTCAGGGCTTAATATTAAGATACATTTCAGAGGCTGGCATTTAAAGTAAAAAAAAAAAAAGGGAGATTATTTGAAAATCCAACATAAATTCTAGATTCTGCCAGGCAGCTTGCTCCCTTTGCTGTAATTACATCCCTGGCACTATGATATCCAGTGATTTTCTACTTCCTAACATAAAACCTTTAAGTGGGATGGGGGAGTTTACACAACAGCTGTGAGCTGAAAGTGAGTTGACAAATTTGGGCCTACAAGTTCCTAATAAATGGTAAAAGGTAAAGGACTTCTGGACAGTTAATTCCAGTCAAAGGAGACTATGGGGTTGCGCCGCTATTCTCGCTTTCGGGTCAAGGGAGCTGGTGTTTGTCCACAGACAGCTTTCCGGGTCATGTGGCCAGCATAACTAAACCACTACTGGCGCACGGAAGACCGTGACAAGCTCCAGAGCGCACAGAAACGCCGTTTACCTTCCCGCCGCAGCGGTACCCATTTATCTACTCGCACTGGTATGCTTTTGAACTGCTAGGTTGGCAGGAACTGGGACAGAGCAACGGGAGCTCACTCCGTCATGGGGATTCAAACCGCCGACCATCCAATCAGCAGGCCCAAGAGGCTCAATGGTTTAGACCACAGCGCCACCCGCATTCCATGTTCCTAATAACATTTATCTATCTATGACATCCACCCTAGCCGTAGCAAAAGTGGAGTGTCTTTGATTTTAAAAAGCCCTTCTTCAGCACCATGAATATGGCCAACAGTACTAGTATACAGTGATATCTCGGGTTACATATGCTTCAGGTTACATACGCTTCAGGTTACAGACTCCGCTAACCCAGAAACAGTGCTTCAGGTTAAGAACTTTACTTCAGGATGAGAACAGAAATTTTGCTCCGGTGGCACGGCAGCAGCAGGAGGCCCCATAAGCTAAAGTGGTGCTTCAGGTTAAGAACAGCTGCAGGTTAAGTACAGACCTCCGGAACGAATTAAGTACTTAACCCGAGGTACCACTGTATAGTCAAAGCTACCAGCATGAGTTTGACCAAGCTGCGGGAGGCAGTGGAAGACAGGAGTGCCTGGCATGCTCTGGTCCATGGGGTCACGACAAGTCGGACACAACTAAATGACTAAACAGCAACTACAACTAGTATATAGATGAGATATGCAATAATGACCGCACTGACAGGCAGGACTCATCAATGACACCTGGCTGGGTGGGAAGTCTGTTTGGTGCTGAAGTGACGGTTTTGCCTGTTCACATGTGTGGTGCTGATGGATCCACTAAAACTGAGAAACTAACTGTTCTGAAAATCCCTATTTCAGCCTAAAGTTTAATTTGGTGATTTTTCTAAGGTTCCGTCTTCATTGAATCAGCACTCTTTGGAACAGCAGATAATGTCTGATTCTACAACACCCCCACGCTTTTGGAATGAATACTGAAGATATTTTTACCTAGTCCTCCACAAAAACTCCTAAATTATTAAGGCTTATATTACGTAGACGTCGTTCTTCCCGGTAATGTTCATAAAAAGTTATGGGTCCAAGAGCTGCTAAAATAGCTCCTTTCCACTCCGGGGAGCTTTTTCATCTTCGCTAACCTTTCCCCATACATGGATTGAAGTCCGAAAGTCCAGAGAGAGTGACTCCAACAATACTGATTCTGAAATTGTGCTGTTCTCAATATTTTTGTATCCCGCAGTCCACGATGTTTGAAGAGCTCACTTAGCCTGAAGTAAGCTATTGTCTATGACTGGCATCAACATCATTTAGCATTTATCAGAGTGTGTAGCTCAGTTTTGCCCACAACTCAACCACCTGAGTTTGCTACAATTTAGCATTTCATCACCACCCTAGTTTCATTTTGCTTTTTCCTTTCCAACTGAAGCACAACATCCCATGGCAACTGAGCATACCCAGTCCTTAAGGGCTGATTGTTGGACTTTCTAATAAAATAATAATAATAATAATAATAATAATAAGTATTATTTATACCCCGCCCATCTGACTGCGCTTACCCAGCCACTCTGGGCGGCTTCCAACAAAATATTAAAATACAGTAATGCATCAAACATTAAAAGCTTCCCTAAACAGGACTGCCTTCAGATGTCTTCTAAAAGTCTGGTAGTTGTTTTTCTCTTTGACATCTGATGGGAGGGCATTCCACAGGGTGGGTGCCACTACCGAGAAGACCCTCTGCCTGGTTCCCTGTAACTTGGCTCCTCACAGCGAGGGAACTGCCAGAAGGCCCTCAGCGCTGGACCTCAGTGTCCAGGTAGAATGATGGGGGTTACACCCCCTTACTTTTAAAAAACGTTGGGAGGGTTTTTTTCCCATACTTTGGTAAAACACACTAACATCTCCCTCTTGTTTCTCAATTGCCATGATTTGTCTCCATTTCTTTTGGCACTCACCACCAGATCAGTATTAAAAGGAATGTGATTTCAGTGGGGGGAAAGGGGAGGGGGAGTCCTGGATTCAGCTCATGGTGTCGCCTGTCAAACAGCTACAGAAAGCAATAAGACCTCTGATGAAGACCTTGGGGGAGCCAATGTCAGTCTGAGAAGACAACAGGGAACAATGGTTTGGCTTTGTGTATGGTGGCTTCATAAGGTTTAGTCTATTTTATGCTGTGAGAAATATCCCAGGTATAAAACGACCTATAAAGGTTATGGGCCTATCTGTATTGCAGAGGCATAAGGTGGCAAGTGTAACATTATTGGGCTTTTAAGGAAATTTAAAACTCCATACAGCAAAGTGTAACTACAGTCATACCTCGGGTTACAGACGCTTCAAGTTGCGTTGTGTTTTTTTTGGGGGGTTACGGACCGCCAAAACCTGGAAGTACTGGAACAGGTTACTTCCGGATTTCGGCAGTCACACATGCGCAAAAGTGCTAAATTGTGCTTTGCGCATGCGCAGAAGTGCTGAATCAGAACCCGCGCGTGCGCAGATGCGCGGACACAGGTTGCGGATGCTGCGGGTTGTGAATGTGCATCCCACATGGATCATGTTCACAACCCTAGCGTCCACTGTATATGTAAAAACTACTGTTGATAGATATCACTATGCCAAAAGATAAAGGGTAGAGTTTTTTGTTTTGTTTTTAAATGCATTTTTATAACCATAATACCTGGAACCAAGGCCACAAGGGCTACTTCTTCAGTATACTGCCTGTTACAGGAAGCAGTTGTACAGTAACTAGGGTTGATTTGACTCACTCAGGTGAATTGAATTCAGAGCTTAATAACTAGTCTGGCGAATGGATAGCGTCCAAGTCGTTTAATCAAACAGGCTCCTCAAGCTCAGATTCAACCCACTGGTTCAGGGTGTTCCTGGCATTATTTAAAAAGCTACACTTCCTGCAAAACAATATTATAAAAAGTATTGTTCTATATCATGATGGAATGTGTAAATGGTTGAAACATATTAGGACGTGATATGATAGCCATGTTCAAATATATAAAAGGATGTCACATAGAGGAGGGAGAAAGGTTGTTTTCTGCTGCTCCAGAGAAGCGGACACGGAGCAATGGATCCAAACTACAAGAAAGAAGATTCCACCTAAACATTAGGAAGAACTTCCTGACAGTAAGAGCTGTTCGACAGTGGAATTTGCTGCCAAGGAGTGTGGTGGAGTCTCCTTCTTTGGAGGTCTTTAAGCAGAGGCTGGACAACCATATGTCAGGAGTGCTCTGATGGTGTTTCCTGCTTGGCAGGGGGTTAGACTCGATGGCCCTTGTGGTCTCTTCCAACTCTATGATTCTATGATTCTATGACTTTAAAAAAATTATTCTTTTGTCTTTATACCCACCTTTAAAGCAAATGGCGTCACATTAGTAAGAGCAACAAGATTTTTAAAAGGTGAATTTTACATAAGGGTAATACTAGGAATTAGGGACGCAGGTGGCGCTGTGGGTTAAACCACAGAGCCTAGGACTTGCCGATCAGAAGGTCGGCGGTTCGGATCCCTGTGATGGGGTGAGCGCCCATTACTCAGTCCCTGCTCCTGCCAACCTAGCAGTTCGAAAGCACATCAAAGTGCAAGTAGATAAATAGGTACCACTGTGGCGGGAAGGTAAACGGTGTTTCCGTGCGCTGCTCTGGTTTGCCAGAAGCGGCTTAGTCATGCTGGCCACATGACCCGGAAGCTGTATGCCGGCTCCCTCGGCCAATAAAGCAAGATGAGCGCCGCAACCCCAGAGTCGGTCACGACTGGACCAAATGGTCAGGGGTCCCTTTACCTTTAATACTAGGAATTATTAGCAATTGTTTTCTGTTTTGAGAAGAGCAGGAGGGGGGATGTTCATAAAGACAATTTTACCCAATCTCTATGAATATGGGCTCAGTAAAAAAAAGAAGAGGTAAAAAAATCTCCATGGAGTTGTAAGCCTTCTGCATTTCACAGAATTTTTCAATATTGCCATACTTTACAGCATTATCAATTACACAGTTATTTGACTATTTTCACTTACAGCTTTTAATAAATAACCTTGGTAGATACTGCTACTTTTCACACTGGATTCTTTATTAAAATTATCTGACAATCTGTTCTGATTTTACTGTTCTTGCACATTTTCTGAAGCAATATTCATTTGAATACACTTAAGAATAATTTTGTCATAATTTCTGCTACATCCAGGACTGAATGACTAGCCACTGATAGACTTGTTCTCCATGAATCTGTCTAATCCCCCTTTTTAAAGCCATATAAACTAGTGAATTCTCTAAATGAATTATATGCACTGTTTGAAGATAGACTTCCTATTTTCTGTCCTGAATCTCCTGCCCATCAGCTTTGCTGGAGGAATTCAAGTTCTAGCACTGTGAGAGAAAGAGCAAAACTACTTTCTCTACTTTATTTTACAAATCTTTATCATGTCACAAACCAGTATTTCCTTTTAGGTGGTTAGGCATTGGAATGTATTGTTGGTGTGTGGAAAGGCAAGGTGTGGCCATCACCTACACCTTCAATTTTGGGTATTCTGTTAAAGGAATCTGGCGGTTGTGGATCCTGTCTGATGCCTGTGTGGCGGGGGGCCATGGAATGACCCTCGGTGACATCAGGGGAGAGCTTATAGTTGTATTAGCATCAACAGGCTCCCCCGACTGGTGGTTAACCCCTCTTCAGACTCACCCCTCTCTGAGTGGGTGGTGTCAAATCTTCCGTGGTCCAATGCCTAAGCCAATACCTTCTCAGATGCTGTAATCAATAAAGTTGTGGCCTTTTCTTGCCCATTAACCTTATACACTGTGTCCACATGTCTTTATTCCACCAAGCGGGGATCGGGCCCTCGAATCACAATTTCCTTTTATAATGTAGCAAAAAACACAACACCTCAGCACCTTTCCTCACAAGAAAAGTCCCACACTGCTGATTGTTAAGTTTGGATTGCTTTTACACCTTTTTCCATCTTTATTATATCCATCTCTGCTATATATATTATTTCAAAGATGCAACAGCATACTGGGAAGGTTTATTTTAGACCCCTTTCCTACTGATCCTTTTTTACTGAGCTATCCACCAAGACCAATCATAAATGCACTGGCTATCCTTAGGGCAGGCATCTATCTTTTGCCCTTCCATCAGCAATATAGAGCAGTTCAGGATCCCCTTTGAGGCTAGAGGTTTAAGCCAACCCTTTTATTGCTGGAAATCACAAATATATTATTAATAATCGACATAAATTATGAAGGACGGGGTGACTCTATAGATTGCTAGTGAAGTATATTTTTGGACAGCCGTCCTCTCTCAGAAATACTTGGTATGTTAAATGAAAATAGTGGCTCAAAATGATTTTTCTTCATGGTATTGAAAAGAAATAATCAAATAAATTTGTTTCGGCTTGGCACTCACTTATTTTTTATGTTAGCAATAACTTAACATAGCCACAGTAAAAATCCACCATCCTACTATGCTAGAATTTGGAATGCATGGCACTGTATTTTTATTATTTTTATTTTTATTTACACACACACACAACTTTATTGCGGTCCATAGACCCAAAATACACAGTACATTTTTAAAAAGAAAATTACATTGTTGCTGTTGTTTTGATTTCATTTTTGTATTATTCCCTTGTATTCATGGACGCATAGTTGTACTTATCTTCCCACTGATTTGAAGCCACTTTGTGTCTTTCCTAAAAGAGGCTCCTGGGAGGCCGGAAGGACATTACCGGAACAGCTCTTGGGTTGGCGCAACTGGCTAAAATGTTTTGAATGGTTCTAATTTTGGTTCCTCTGTTTAGTTTTTGTCAGGTTGATGTTGGTTAAATGTTTAGTTGGGGTTGGCAGTTATTTTAATTTGGGTATAACTGTAAACTGTTTATTATTGTTATTATTGGTTTCTATTGATTTATTGGTTTGTTTGTTGCTTGTACTGTATAGGATATTTATTTATTTTGATACTTTGTTGTGTTTTTATATATGTTGTAAGCCACCCAGAGTGGCTGGGGAAACCCAGCAAGATGACTGGGATATAAATTTAAAATCTATTATTACTATTATTATTATTATTATTATTATATGTTCAGTTCTTCTAGTAGAAGATGTGTTCCCTTTGTTATTCCTGAGCACAATCAATAGAAAAAGCTGCTAAACTATTAATTAAAACTAGAATAATAAATGTACTTAGGCAGCATGATATACCAATTCTTCAGAAGTTTTTATTTTCCCCTTGGTTGCATTTCCTCCACAGCTCATGATATGGGATCGGAAAGTTATTCCTGTGATCTGAGGGATTGTAAATCATTCATATATATATATATCCATATATATATATATCCATATATATATATATATATATCCATATATATATATATCCATATATATATATATATCCATATATATATATATATCCATATATATATATCCATACACACACATATACATACATACACACAGCACTTTTGTTCTACACCATTCCTAGTACAGTCCAAGGCAGATAAACTAAAATCTCATTATGTATAGAGGCGCTACATTTGTAGTGCGCAAATAGACCTAGGACAATGCAGTTAAAGCAGCTGACTCCCTACAAATAATCCTAGAAACTATACTCTGTTAGGGATGCTGGGATTTGTACAGTGGTACCTCGGGTTACAGATGCTTCAGGTTACATACGCTTTGGGTTACAGACTCCGCTAACCCAGAAATAGTACCTCGGGTTAAGAACTTCTCTTCAGGATGAGAACAGAAATTCTGCAGCGGTGGCGCGGAAGCAGCGAGAGGCCCCATTAGATAAAGTGGTGCCTCAGGTTAAGAAAAGTTTCAGGTTAAGAACGGACCTTTAGTATGAATTAAGTTCTTAACCCAAGGTACCACTGTACTTCTCTGAGAGATAAACTACAGCTCCCAGGATTCTTTGGGGGAAGTCACATGATTTAAATGTAAGGCATGTATGCTTCCTAAACCCATTGTCTATTACATTTCCCATTCTGTTCCTGTTCTTTTTGTTTAATCTGACCTTGTTTCATGGAACAAGATATCAGGATGACTTTGCCAAATCATGTTTTCTGTCAAACAACTAATACAAGTACATTACGTATAAAGTGAGTACATTTGCAGAGAAAAAACTGATTTTGCAAACTGAATGCAGGTTTGCTTTTATAGGGAGAATAATCTAAAATTCTATATTGTGTGACAACTTTTTTAATGTTAGTCAGCTTTTCTGTTCTGTTCCTTGTGTACATTCAGGCTGGAACTCTATGTATGCTGATTTGTGAGTAAGCTCCATTAATTTCAGCGAGGCATCCTTCTGAGTAAACATGAGGAGGAGGACTGGCCTGTCATTCTCCTGCCCTGTTGTAACTCATGCTTTAAAACAAATAAATTGATCTGGTCTCAGTACATAAATAATACTGACCTACCTTGCAATGCTTTTTGTACGAGACAATGCATGTGAACATTCAGGAAGCGCCATTAAAAGTATATTATCACTAATAGGAATACCAATAACATATTAAAGAACAGCTATGGAATCTGATATAAATAGTTGGGTCCGTGAAGGTAGCAGCGCCCCATATTGCTACAGTAAACTCAGTATTTATAGCAGGCTATGTTTGCTTTAAAAAAAAAACTGCTCAGTTATCTGCACAGTAATGAGCAGCACCTAAGGCGTGAAAAGAAAACTCATTAACAAATCCTCTTCCCATTATGCTATTCCACTTTATAAAGCAAGACTATTCAAGAAACACAGGCATATCATAAAACCCCATGAAGTTTAACGACCAGAAAGTCTTCTGATTAACTTTTATGGACGTACAATAGTGCCCAGTATATTTTAGGCACCATAAATAATGGTGGTGGTGAACGATGACTCCTTCATACAATAATCCAAAACACACCCATATGCAAACAGAACACCATATTCAGTTGGTGTTTTTTCTCGACCACTGAATAAACCCCACCGACAGTTTTGAAGTCTACAAAGACTCAGAGCCACTAAGGGCGAGGAAGACACGACCGCTATAGGCAAGAGCTGCTGTGAGTCTTAAGCCTAATGAGGGGAACAGGTTGCACATGTCCCCTTCCTATTTTATTTTTGCTTCCCCTAATTAGTCACAAGAATGTAACCTAATCACAGAGTAATTCAAACCTTTGATTAATCAATACAAAGAGTTACCCATTGCTGTTATGCAATCAACCTTATTTGATATGGTTTTCATTAACAAATAGGATGCAAGGGCTCAGAGAGTAACAGCTCTCTGTGACTGGCTGGGAATCTTGTCTTTTGTCTGAATTTCTTTTTAA
Organism: Podarcis tiliguerta; assembly: GCF_965153285.1. Taxonomy (NCBI): domain Eukaryota; kingdom Metazoa; phylum Chordata; class Lepidosauria; order Squamata; family Lacertidae; genus Podarcis; species Podarcis tiliguerta. The sequence goes on along the minus strand of NC_139536.1, from coordinate 13,452,376 downwards.
TCAGCTGCAATATTGCACATCGCAAGCAGTGTATTTTCCCCTGCAATCAGCATACACTGTGATGTTCTAACTGGGATAAAGAGTCCTTGCCACTGCCGTAATTAAAGACTTGTGATGAGCTTCTGAGGCTGCACCACACACTTACCTGGGAGTAAATCCCACTGATAAGAATAAATGTAGACGGAATAGGTCTGTTAATCTTAATAGCTGGCTAGATCAAAAAAAACACTCATCCTTCCTCTACTTGAATGTGTTAATTGCACTTTTTTTGAAATAGTTTGAGATTTACATGCATCTAGCATCAACAGCAGAGTTTAATTTTAATGGAGGTGCAATTGTTTCACCTTTCTAATATGGAGTTGTGCATTCTTCCATCGCTTTCTTTTGGTTCTTAATGTGCTTCTGCATCAATGTTTCTTAAAAACTTGCTTGTTTTCATAACATGGATAGTGTTCCAGACAATTTCAACATTTGTAATTTCTGCTATTAATTGGCTTCACATGCAGCCCTCTACATGTCTTCTCAAAAACAATCTCCAATTGTTTTAATGGGACTTGCTCCCAGGTCATTGCCATAGGATTGCAACCTCAATCTATCAATCAGTTACCATTGTGAATTAGGTCAGTGTACTGAAACAGGGACATCTAAACTCATCTAAGCACTCCTTTAAGACCACATACTGCATTAAAACCAAGTATTTGCAAATAGCACCAATACAAAGCCATTTTCTCAAGAGCCAATCATCTTATAGCATATATATTATTTGATCTATTACAGTTTCAACAGCATTTGTGAATATATGTAATAAAAAAGCTTGAATGTTCAGCGCTAATAATAGAGAAGATGAAAGATAAAAAGCTGACAAATTAATAGGATGTGAAATGACTGAAAATATAAGAACTGGACAGCAAAGGAAGGAAGTTTACATAATAAAAAGCACACTCACAAATTATGTCTCTTTTTTACAGCCAGTGAAACTTGATTAAAAGTGATAAAGGCAAATTACTCAGTCATTATAGACATATAGCCACTCAACAAGCCCCTTCATCTGGTCTTTGTCAGTTTGGAATCATTTCTACGTTCCATAGGAAGATTGTTTCCTTTAATTTTTATATGTGTACAGAAACATGTATTCTATCTCCTCATATGCTATCATTTATAACAGCTTTGACTGTCACTCCATGTCCAGCAAATGCAACAAAAATATTTCCTATCCATTTCAGAAAAACATCTGCAAAAAATTAGAAATGCAAATATTATTTGTTTTAAAAAATAAATAAGGACCAGATGAAACCGCACTTAATTAATCCATGTTACCAAAAGGGATGGGCGCTGACAATGAGGATTCAGTTATTAACATGTTTGCAGGTTTGTTTTGGTTTGTTTTTTTAAAAAAAAGAATAAGGGGGAAGAATACAAACAAGTTCCTTTTGCTTTCACCGTCTTCTGAGTTTTAGTTCTGAATATTGACCTCTGGAAATATTCCAGTCAAAATAATTCTACAGCTGCATATAGCCTTCATATGACAGACATATGAACTGGCTAAGTCCATTATTGCAAAATGACATTTATTCTGGTATGAAATTATAAATCCACTGCAATTCATACTCCTTGTCCATTAAGGAGCTGCACAAATAAATCATTGATATGGCTTCAAGCAATCTGATGATATTAATAAACCTACCTCCAAAGAGGAAGAACAAACACAATTTCTCCATTATCCTCATACAATGAACAAATCCCATCACCTCTCCTCCCACGCTTTCATACAATAATCAAACTAGGAGCAGCCAAATCCACAAATCTGTTAAGGCCAAATACTTGCTTTTGGAGTTATTTAATCTCATTGGGACTAAACAGGTTTAAAATCAAGTATGTCAGCTGACTGGAGTTGTGGATGAATTTGAAAGCCCGTTTCCTAATAGAAAGAAACCCCATCAAGGATAATTTCAAGTTACCCATTCCCCATCTTTCCTTTTCTAAACCTAATTCTCCACATTCCCTTCCATGCGACCAAGTTCTGCTCACCACATTGCTCACTGCCCACAACCTTCCTGTTCCCAAAATGGCGACTTTCCCACCACCACCCACCACCTCATCTTCAACTTTGTCTTAAAAGTTGCAAAACATATGGCGACAATAATTGTTCAAAGGGATGGAGGAAGAAGGGCTGGAATATTTAACCGAAGGTCCAAGGTATGAGATGGATGAGGGGAAAGCACAGCTGCGAGATTCACTCATACAGAGGAAAAGCCATGCAGTCTCCATCTCCTGACCTTCCCTGTCATTGAGGGAGAGGCTGGCAGGGCAAAGGTGAAAACATGTCCTTACCTTCGCTGCAGTCCTTCCCGCGGAAGCCAGTCTGGGAGCAATCACACACAGCCTGGTCATTGAGCACAGAGCAGACGCCTCCATTGAGGCAAACGTCATCCCTGGCGCACAGGTGGCTCTGTTCATCATCCAGCCGCACTTCTTGACTCTCCACAGGCGAGGACTGTGTGTAGTTGACCCTTACATCTGTTATCCATCCCTTGAAGGGCTCCCGGTCCTTCACCGAGGAGAGTGTTACTTTTAGAGTAGCCGAACGCAGCTCAGGAGGCAACCCTCCGAGAAAGAGGCCGCTGAAGACAGTCATGTCCCGTCGCTTGGATTTCACTTCCACCCACTTAGCCTCAGTCTGGTCGATTAGTAGCGTCGTGTTCTTAAAATTGCGGCGGACAACCACTGTGTGCCACAGGTTGTCATTAACAGCCATGTCGGAGAGCAAGATGGCGGGTTCGGCGCAGAAGATGGAGAAGCTGAGCTGGAGCCTCCCGCCTTGCGTCAGGATTAACTCCAAGAAGTCACAGAAGCCCTCGTCGTCAAAGTAAAGCACCAGGCCACTGGAACTACGGGTCTTCATGTTGAAGCTCATTTCACTCTCGCAGCAGGCATTCCATTTAGGGAATCGAGTCCACTGGCCCTCTGCTCCTGGGAATTCCAGGCTGCTGCCAAGCTCGGCCCAGCATCCCAGGAGAAGGGCCATCCATAGTAGGAGGCAACCTCCACGCCTGAGGAGCACAGGCCCCATTCTTCGTGGGGTGGGGTGGGGGAGAGGGGGGAGAGGAGGGGGGAGTGGTGGTGGGGGGGTTGAAGCAGACAGGGTAAAATCTTTCCAGGAACCCCTCACACTAGATAAGTTAACTCTTGCTTTCCTAATGTTCTGGGGAGGAATAGTGGAGTTGCCTCTCCCAGTAGGAGAGGCTATGGGGAGGCGCACCCAATATGTAAATCCCTCCTCCCTTCAAAAAAAAGAAAAAGAAGAAGAAAAAGCAAAAAGCAAAATGAATGAAAGAGAATATTTTCAAGCACAAGCAAATGTGCAACTTTGACGGGGCTGTAAAAAAATGACTTTAGAAATAAAAGGCACTGGTAGATGCTATTCGGTCATCTGCTTGGCTTTCGAAGGAGATGTCTAAGGATGGATGAGTCAGCAGAAATTGTTACCATCAAACACCCATGTCACCAAGTTGGAAAGGAGATGGGATGATGTTCAGAGAGGAGAAGGCCAACAAGCCACCCAGAAAACCTTCTCCAAAGATCCACAGGCCCACTGAGACTCGATCAATATCCCAGCACACATGGAGGAATCAGTATCCAAGCGCGTGTAGAAGTCATGTTACCCGATAGCTGTATTTCCCCAGGATTCTCCCTCACCTTTCGCTGCAAGCAATTGCCGGATTACAATCCAGTCTTCTCAAGGCTGATCCTCTCATCAGATCATGGTCTGCTCGCCATGCAACAGATCAGGAGGAGATTCCCAATGGAACTGAAATCCAGACACTGTCATGAAGCTCAGAAGCTACTTGAAATGCAAAGCTTCACAGCTCCTGTATTGTTTTGGGGTTTTGTTTTCCTTGAGCAAGGCCCAAACTATGAAGATCCTGGTGTTTGATCGTTGGGGGGTTTTGCGCTGTGCTCTTTTCAAAACAAAAAAACCATCTGTGAAGATATAAAACAAAAGACAAGTACATTTCAAAACCACGAATGAAAAGTAAAACGAGCCTGTAAAAAGGGTGAGGGTAACCACAGATTTAAATGTAACCAGAGGCAAGTGCAGGCTCCCTTGCTACAATAAAGCTAAAGCGTCATGCTTTATGCCCTATGCTGGGGGAGCGGGGGGAGTTTCTTGTGATGAATTCCATTCAAGTTAACTCCATTAGTCACTGTTTTAAATGCCCAAGTCTGTTTGCAGCAGTAATTTTTTGGACTGGAAAATCATAGGAAAAGCCTCTTTCATGTACAGAGCTTGTTATGGCAGAAAGGGGCACTTAAATGTGTTACTTATGTTTACTGCCATTTGGGCATCTTCAAACATAATTCATTACAGAAATAAACCTACGCCTACCATCCTCCATTCAGTGATGTTATTGCATGCTGTGAACCTGCTTATTTCCCCCCAGTGTTCTTAAATTCATGAAAATGGGACAAGATCACAACAAGGCCGAACAGACGGTGAATTACCATAGTTGTTGCATTCCTTGCTAGAAGTAGGATTGTGTTGGTTATGTCTATAATATTTCTTGGAATCTTTTAGCTGTTGAAATTTTACATTATTGCAAAGGGGGGAGAAGCTGTATGATACAGCTAGATTGCTGTATCATACAGATCACAGTTCATCCGTCCTCTGCTATTACTCTTTTAGGACCAGGGATAGCCAACAGTGGCGCCTTCTAGACCCCAGCTCTCAATATCCCTGGCTATTTGTCATGATGGCTGAGGCTGATGGGAATTGTGGTCCAGGAACACCTGAAGGGGAACACATTGGCTACCTCTGCTTTAGGATAAGGCCAAATCCCTGTTTACATAAGCCTCTATACAGTGGTACCTCAGGTTACATACACTTCAGGTTACACACGCTTCAGGTTACAGACTCCGCTAACCCAGAAATAGTACCTCGGGTTAAGAACTTTGCTTCAGGATGAGAACACAAATCATGCTCCGGCGGCACAGCAGCAGCAGGAGGCCCCATTAGCTAAAGTGGTGCTTCAGGTTAAGAACAGTTTCAGGTTAAGAACGGACCTCCGGAATGAATTAAGTACTTAACCCGAGGTACCACTCATATTGGAATTAATTTGTGTGTGCATGCGAGTGTTTTTGTGTGGTGTGGCTAAAGCAGTTTGCATGTTTTAAGAAATACATCTCCCCCACCACTGCCTTGAACTCTCCCAGTTGTATATTTAACTTAATGGATAATACATATTTACTGATAGCTTTTCTATCGTAAATCTGTGTCCCACTTTAGCAGCACGAGCTGTCATCCAGCAGAAATCAGGCACATGCAATAGCAACACACACACCCTCCAAAAAAGTCTCAAAGTAGAAGTAACACCAGAGCACAACCTTCCCTAGACTATCAAATGTCATTTTCTTTCTTGATGTGCCTTGAGCAAATTTCACCCACTGCCATCCCTAATTTACATTCTATTGCACAGTAACCAGGAGCATTCCAATGTTGTGCCAATCAGGTGGGGAGCTGAGGAGAAGGGGAATAGCTTGATATTGTGCAGTGATTGATAGGAAGCAGTATCTTGCAATTGTTGGTACAGTTTTGTATTTCAGAAAATGCTGGAATGAACAGTGCAGTGCTTTAGTAAATAAATAATTTCAATCAGTTGCCAAGGTGCTTGATGCATTTTAATGCCTTGTCTAAGTTCAAGATGGAGGGAGCCAATATTCTGTAATTTCTCAGGACATGTTTCTGTTTGTTTTTAATTTTTGCTTTTCAATTTTTGCTTTGCACATTTTAATACTTTTCAATGTCAAAGGAACAGAAGAGTAAACGGATAGCAGTAGCACTATGTAAGTCTTGGCACATCTGTAATTATTATTATTATTATTATTATTTATTAAATTTATATACTGCCCTTCATCCAAAGAACATGTTTAAGAACATAATAATGTGGTTTTCACAAGGTCAGACCATTGTAAAGTGAGTATTGTAACACTGACTGGAACTCACTTTCCAGTGTTTCAGATTATCTTTTCCTCATCCTAATGGGAGACTGAATGAATCTGGAACTTTTTCCATGAAAATAATGTTCTTTATCACTGAGCTATGGATCAGTTTGTATCTCCCTGTATGAGTAAATGGGACCACTTGGTAACAGTTACACAAATCAAGAATAGGGCTTCATTTTATAATTGCTTGGAGTGAGCTCTATATGAGGAGAGGGAAAGAAGTGTCTTTGTTGGGACTGAAATGCCCCTCTCAATAAGGTATTCCTTTATGAAGGGATGTGGGCAGTGCATGAGGATGTGAAGCTGTGTGGTAGAAATGCAACTGTTCAATTAAATTAGAATGCATTTAGGGTGTTGTTCCCAAATGCATTCAGGAACCCACTAAATATGCCCATACCTTCCAACATTTCACAGGTGAAAACAGGAGCATGCTTCTAACATCCCAATTCTAACTCGGTGACCCTAGTCATTGCTCCACCATTGCCCATCTGTCAAAGGCTCCTTGCTATCAGCTGCAGTCTGCTTTAGCCTATCCTCCACTGAACGAGACCCAAAATGTGGTGCCTGACAATGCAACCATGGGCAAAATGACAGGCTGCACACTGCATGCTTACTATCAGTGCTCATTAATAATAATAATTAATAATTATATGCACGTGAACTAGAGAAGAGGTGCATCATTGCACAGTCCACTTTTGATACTGGGTCTGAAGAGGTAGGTGGAACTCTGAAGAATGCAAACATGAGTACCTCATGCTACCAAATTGCTAGGATGCTGGGCCGGCCCTACCATTGGGGGTAGGGGATACTGCAATTTATGGGAGGTGCTTGACCCCACCACTATTCCTTTAGAAATAAATAAAGCTCCCCTTTTCCCTTCTATTATGCACTGCCTCCACTCCTTTAGAACCCCCTTTTGTGGGGCTGACAGGGCTGTTTGTACCATACCCCCTGCCTCCACCTCACCTGCAACCCACAGCCCTCAGGTGTTGTGAGCCCTCACAGTCATCAGCTTCTTAGTAACATCCAAGGGCCGGTCCAGCCAGCTGCTTTATGCAGAAAGAGGGGGACCACCGTGCCATATGCCTCAGGCGGCAAATTGCCTTGGGTCTGTTCTGTGATAATATGGACTGTCCCTCATAAATAAGGAAAGAGGAAGCGCTTTAACGGTTGTGGGTTGTTGTGTTTCCAGCGCGTGTTGGGGGTGGTTTGGTCAGCGCTGCTCAGCTTGAGGAAAATTTCTTGGGCCCGAGACGGAGGGTCTTTTTCCACGCAGGCGCAGACGGCCTTGTGCGCGTTTATTTGAACCCTTTCGGCGATAGCCGAGCACGGCCAGAACAGCAGCAGCAAAAGCCTCTCTTCACCTCCTGAGGCAAGAGCCAACCCCGCCGAGACTTAGACGGAAGACGCAGCCAGCAGGCCCTTCCCCACCTGGAGAGAGGCTCTGAGGCGGCAAGCGCCGCCAGCTGCCCCGGCCAGCCAGGTGTCTCTCCCCGCTGTCCGGAGGGCTGGCTGGGAAGGAGGCGCCACAATTTATGGCACCGCATTGAGCATCCGCTGGCTCCTTCGTCCTCCCTCAGCCTCCTCTTGGCGCTCCCACACGCAGCGGCGGAGGCAGCAGCAGCAGCAGCTCCGCCCCGCCTCGCTCCGCCTTCCTCTTGCCCGGCAGCGCGCGCGCCAGGCTCGGAGGCCGCCGGTGCCTTGGCAATCTCGGCGCCTTGGCTGAAGGCAGGTGCGGGAAAGGAGCCCGGCTCCCCTTGGCTCTCCACAGCCCAGGCGCCGGCGGCGCACCCGCCTTCCCCCCGGGGAAAGAGAAGGAAGGAGAGGAAAGGAAGCGTCGTGCGTCTCCGTGCGCTTCGCGGTGTGTGTGTGTTTTGGAGAGCCGTGGCGCGCGCCTGTCTTTGGCCGAAAGTATCCCGGGGAAAGGGGTGGGGATCTATAGAGCCTGCGGCCGGGGAAAAAAGGATGCATGATGCGAGAGGGTGGATGGGGTTCCTCGCCCAGCAGGTCTGGGGGAAACGAAAGAGAATCGCCAGAACAGAAAGCATCTGGCTCCGCGCGCTGCTGGTGCCTCTGATTGGCCGGAGCTCTCCAAGGTCCCGCGCATCGCTTTCTCAGCTCTGCTTCACGAGACGCTTTTTAACTGCAAGGCTCCGACCCGCAAGCGGAGACCTTCCGCGCGCAAAACACACACACACACACATGTGCGCTCTGGCTCGCTCCCCAAGAGTGTGGGTGTGCGCTGGATGCGACACACGCCGAGCATGGAGCCTGGGTGTTGTTGTTGTGTTTTATGCATGCAAAGCATGTGCTCTGCCCATGAGCTGTGGCCCCCCTCGCAAAATAAAAGGGGCTCTCGTCTTTTGCATGTTAGGTAGGGCCCATCCTCTGACCAGCAGGAGTTCTCAAAGGGCCCAGCTACCCAGAGATCCTTGGAACCGGAGACACCAAGAATCCAAACCCGCATGCAAACCGTGCGCTCTGCCTGTAAACCCTTCCTGGGAATGTGGGTGTGCTCAGTGAAAAATGCTAAAGGAAAGGGGGCCAGACAATGAATATGTATCTGTGTTGGGATGCGGGGTGGGATGGTTCATTAATTACAGGAAATAGCTTCTTGAATGAGAGCTAATGAATTTGAAGGAGGATAACCTGTGTACGAGCTGGAGGGATTTTTTACTTGACCCAATGTTTCACGGTTGCGATGGGAGGTGGGGGGAAAACAGAATTGCAGAGCAAAGCTGCAGGAAGGGGTTGATTAGTACAGATGCAGGTGTGTGCCAGGGAGAGAAAGAGAGAATGGCATGGAAGGGCTGTGTGGGTTTTGTGTGGCAGAGTAAGCAAAGGGGGAGAGAATGCATCGATTTCGGGTGTTACAAAGAACTGCGGAAGGAACTGATTGTCTGCCTCACTCCCATTAGTGAAAAGAGGCTCTGTATGGGAGAGAGAGAGAGAGCCTTCCATCCACAGCAGTGAGCATCATAAGAGGCGTTTGGATAAGGAGTTGATTGTGCAAAAAGAGAGAGAGAGAGAGAGAGAGGAGGCAACCGAGGGTGTGATCATATCTACGACATGAGGTGTCATGATGGCGAGGCATGAGTGAGCAGGAACTGGCATTGTGTGTGGGGGGGGGGGGAATGAGCACCCCCAAGGAATATGTGGAAAGTGTGTTGTGTTGTTGGGTGGGTAAACTGCAGAGGTGATAAAGTGCATGTGAGAGAGGAATGGTGTACACACGGCGACAGTGTGTCGTCATTAAATGTGCAACTTATTGCAGCCGCCGTTGTGATGGGTGAACACAAGGGGTTACTGCAAGTGTAAGAAACAGAAGGGGATTTGTGTTTTTTTTTTTTGGGGGGGGGTGTTCTCCCTGTGCCTTACTAAGACTGAAATGCATTTGCTGCAAGTAATGAGGAAAGTGTGTGTGTGTGTGCTCGTGGATTTGCATTTCTGTGTCTACAGGTTTGGAGATGAAAGGTGAACACATGAAGAGAGCAACTATGTGTGTAAAGTGGGGGGGGGGGCTGTTGCTGAGGCCACTGTGAGAAGTTGATCATCTGTGCGCCCAATGGCATATACGGCATGCATAGAGAGGGAATGGAAATCTCCCAGAGATATTATATTTTCCAAAAGTTCCTGGAGCCACAGCCATCCAGTCTGTGGCTTGGAGGAGAGTTTTTGTTTCTGCATTTCATATAGTCTTTAGAGAACGGCTATTGGCAGGGGTGGTGAAGGTACAAATCCCAAAGAGGACGAGAGATAGATGAGCTGTAGCTATGGACAGGTAATTGTCTGTATGATTTAAGAGTTAAAATGTTCTCAGAAAGGAGTATCCTCTGGTCTGTGATTGTGAGGTTATGTGGTTAATATTAGTATGGGGGGGGGGGCGGGAATCATGTCTGTCCATCTCAAGGGGAAAGGCAACTGCTGGATTGACCACACATACGGGAAGGGTAGGAGCTGTGCCAGTGGGGAGGAAAAAGTGACCAGCTGCGTTGCTGGAAGACTGGACAAGGCTGTGTGTGCTTGTCTGAACACACAAAATACACCTAAGAGCCAGGAGTGAATAGCAGAGTGGTCCCTACAAGTGTCAGCAGGAGAGAGACATTGAGCTAAGGAGATCCCTCTTCAACATCCTTCTTAGATGAAATTGATGGCCAGCCCCTTTCCTTCTTCTCTCCCTCTCTCCCCCTCCCACCCCACGCTCTCTGTGCTGCCCCCCTCCTCATGCATATATATATATATATATATATATTGCCAAAACAGCAGCAAATAAAAAATAAATAAATAGCCACTTGCTTATTTATTATGGCTGATACAATGATAAACAGCACCGACTGTCTAGTCATTTGCAAAACAAGTGAAGCAGATATATATAATGGAAGATGGACTGCTGATTTAACAGGCATGCTTTTAAAGTGGGCTCTCAGACCTTTTAAATATATAAAGAAAGAGAGAGAGAGATTAAAACCTTTTTGTCCTTTCCCCCCTCCATTTAATAAGGTGGGAATACAGTGTTGCACCGCTCATCAATAAATGCAACGCCCTCTCCTCTAAGAAAGAAAAAAAAAATACCTGATCGGGGTTTTTAAAAATTAAAATCACGTTTTGGTCACAGGTGCCCCAACTGAGCTATTAAAACAAGGGCGGAGGAGCGGGGGGTGAAGAAGGGAAGGAGACTTAAAGCAAGGCAGACTGATATGGCAATAAATCCTTAATAAATAGCAGGTCATTTTGGCACATACAGTCTTGGCAGCGTCCTGCTGTTATAAGTGTCCATAGGATTTTCTCCGGGTGCGGGAAAGACCTGGAGAGCACACGAATGGTAGACTCAAATAAATAAAATAAACGGGGAGCTCGGGGTGGAGGTGTTGGGGGGGGGACACAAAAACAACCTTTGCTGCAGCCAAAGAGAGAAGCGCTTTAGTTCAAAAGCAAAATCCTTAACACCACCATTATTTGTATTTATTTATGGTTACTTAGCGCCCCCTCCCCCATTTTCGTATATCCCAACCTACTTATTTCCTAGCATCGAATCCTTTCTTTGGCTACTAAAGGGGGAAAAGACGGGATTATTTTCCTTTTTTCCTCTACCAAGGAAGGCTGCAGATACATATATAGATATATACGTACGGATGAAATCCAAAATAAGGCACCAACAAGGCTAAGAGCAGTTTCTTCTAACCCATTAGGTAGGCAAAGGGGAGGCGATAGGGAGAACACCCCCACCCCAGCTCTCTCGAACGGATCTCCATCAAAAACGTCCCGAAATGCCAACCTTTCGTCAAACCACCTTGCCAGCTTCCGACCCGCTCCCCGAAACGCTCCTTATTCCCATTGCCCCATCTCCTTCCAACGAAGGTGTGCTGGGAGGAAGGAAGGTGGCTGGGGGGGGGGGGGTAAGGAAAGAGACATGCAAGAAGAGGATCGATTCCCCCCTCCCCTCTCTCCCCCCCCCCCCATCCGCGAGTCTCCAAAACGCCAGCGAGACCTGCCTCCCCTCCCTCCCTTTCTCTCTCCCCCCACCCCACGCCCGATCGCGAATAAATCACCACCGGCAGCCTTTCAACTTCCTAACCAGCCACCATCGCGCCGAGATCGTCTACCTCTTGCTCCCCCCCAAAAAAAAAAAAAATGAGGAAAACGCCGCACGCCAAGCCGGAGCGCCTTCTCGCGCCTTCTCCTGCCTCCTCGACGGACCAGAGCGTCCCTAACCCGGGTCCTTAACGCCCGCAGCCTCCCCGATCTCCTCCGCTGCCGCTGCCGCCGCCGCCGCCACCTGTCCCCTCCCCAAGCCAGCTATTTACCTGCACGGCTGTTCCTTTCCGCTCGCAAGGACGGCTCTCGAGGCATGTGTTGGCCAAAGAGAATTTCCCTTAGGTTCCTTTTCTCTTTCTCTCTCTCTCTCTCCCTTTCCTTCTCTTCTTCTTCCTTCCTCCCTTCCCTCCTCCCCTGAATAAGGCAGGATCGGCGGGGGTGGGGGGAGAGAGAGAGAAAGAGACGAAGCAGGGGGTAGAAAGGGAGGGGGGTCTTTAAAAAAAAAAAAAGTGCCGTCCGTTGCCTTTTCAGCAGCGTCAGGCTCCGGCTTCTCTCTATCTCGCAGAACCGGGGAGGAGAGGCAAGCGAAAAGGAGGGCTGGCGGGGGCCCACGTGACCGCCTGGTTGCTGTCTGTCTGCAAGAGGAGGGAGGAGCCGTCCTCTCTGCAGCATCGTGGACAGTAGCCGCTCCCTCCTTCCTTCCCTCCCTCCCTCCCTCTTTCCACGGCAGCCTCCATCTCTCCATCACAGCCAGGCTGGAGCAAAAAGGGGAGAGACAGGTCCGCGCTTCATCTTCGGGGGGGGGTGGACTTGGGAGCGGGGGACGCAGGGTAGAACGAAATGCAATTTATAGATTGGATCCAAAACAGCCCCTTTGTTCCTTTTTTCCCCCTTTCTCTTTTTTGCACCAAATTCTGATCTTCTCTTCAAAGCCGGTGACGTGATCGTGCTTTCTAACACGCCCCCTCCCCGAGCCTTTTCCACAGCAGGGATCCTGTATATAGAGATGTGTCCTGCTGCTGCAGGTTCCCCCCCACCCCACCCCCAGAAAATGGAAACCTCGTGGAGCTTTGCCTAGCGGTCGGTGGGTAGCAGAGGATGGGAACTGAGGAGGCACCCCCCCCCCCAATATTCCCCGCCTTCAGACCGGCTCTGGGTTTCCACAAGAGGCACGCAGGCACGCACCCCTCCCGTTACACACACACCCTGTTGTGTTTATGTATGGATCAAGGCAAACACGCAACTTTATTTACAGAAAGAAAAGATGAAGACGCAAGTGGACCTTCCTTTACACAGGGATGTTGAATGTTCCAGCACGTGCTCAGACAGCATTTGTGTGTGTGTGTGTGAGAGAGAGAGAGAGAGAGAGAGAGAAGTTTCCCTGCAACTCAATGGATTAATGTTATAGATGGAACCATCTTCTCTTGCGTCTTCTGCCAGGAGAATCAGTAGAAAGCCAAGTGAGAGATGAGAATAAGAAGAGCTCTCCTGTAAAGTCTACCTAAAGGTAAAGGGACCCCTGACCATTACGTCCAGTCGTGACCGACTCTGGGGTTGCGGCGCTCATCTTGTTTTATTGGCTGAGGGAGCCGGCATACAGCTTCCGGGTCATGAGACCAGCATGACTAAGCAGCTTCTGACAAACCAGAGCAGCGCACGGAAACGTCGTTTACCTTCCCGCCGGAGCGGTACCTATTTATCTACTTGCCCTTTGACGTGCTTTCGAACTGCTAGGTTGGCAGGAGCAGGGACCGAGGAACGGGAGCTCACCCTGTCGCGGGGATTCGAACCGCCAACCTTCTAATCGGCAAGTCCTAGGCTCTGTGGTTTAACCCACAGCGCCACCTGCGTCCCCAAAGTCTACCTAGTTCACCCTTATCACCAGTCATACAGATACCTTTGGGGACCTCTGACAAGAATGACATGAAGGCACCAGTCATCTTGTGTCGCTTGCCTCCAAAATCTGGTACTTTGAGAAGTATACAGCCTCTGAATGTGGCAGTACTATTGGACTAGCATGGCTAACAGCCTATCAGCTATGAATATGCCTCATTTTAAAACCCAGATAATTGCTGGGGTGCTTGTCAGCTCTTGATGTGCAAAGGATCCTACCTTAGGACTAGCCCTTTGGCTGCATCTTCTGGTCTCTCCTCTGCCATTGTGAGTCTTCAAAATGTTTTGTCCCCCATAAAGCCCAAACAACTTTCTTCCAGCAAAATAATTCCAAAGCGGAAATAAATCAACCTAGCCACTCTGACAGCTGGATCTTCCTTGTTTTAGGTTGTCAGGCTGGGATGGGATATTCTAGCACCGGATTTGAAAACTTAACTCTTTGCTACCACATATATACACTGGCAGAACAGTGAACTGCAAGCTCTGATGCATAAAACTCTTTACTCACCCCAGTTCCAACTGGATGCCTGCAAGATTCAGCAACCCAAATAAGCACAAAATTTGAAAAGACTGACTTGCAAAAAATCGGAATCCAATTTTTGTGGCGATGCCTTTGCCAGGTCTCAAAGGAAGACAGTCGAGTCCAATCACTTTGAAAATTCGGTTTCATACAGGATATCCAAGTTCATAGAGTGAAATCAGGGGTTTGCCTCAATTCTATTTTTCCATGTTTGCACACACACCAATCTGCATTTTAGTGGTAACGCAATTTAGCGGTTCTTGAAACACCATATTGGAACAGTGCCTGGACAATCACAGAGCACCACAACGGTCCCGCTTGCTGTCCTCCTTAATTCTTACCTAGCTCTGTTTCCCTCCTCAAGCTCTGCTTGTGTCTAAATTGTGCTCCTTGATCTAGGCTGGAGTCTTCAACTACAAAGACACTGTCCTGAGCTAGCAACCTTGCCTAGACAGATGGTACCACTCCTTGCCTCCGCTGTGCTTTTAGACTAGCACTTCACCTTTGATCTGAAAATCAGATATGAGAGCTTGGACTGTTTTTGTCAACATGGCTCAGTGGAGGAACACATGCATTGGAGGATAAGGCTCTCAGTGGCTAGGCTCCTAACCCTGATGAATGTAAAGTAAAGTAAAGGTACCCCTGCCCAACCCTGATGAATGTGTTCTACCTCAATTATCAGAGGCAGTATTCTTCTGAATACTGGTGGCCTGGAGGTTCTGGAGATAAGAGTGTTGTTGTGCTGAGATCCTTCTTTATATATATAAGGTAAAGGTACCCCTGCCCATACGGGCCAGTCTTGCCAGACTCTAGGGTTGTGCGCTCATCTCACTCTATAGGCTGGGAGCCAGCACTGTCCGCATATCATTTTCAACAATAATTAAACATACTTTTACATCTTATACAATTTTTTGACTTCCATCAATCATATCTGAAAATTTTCCAATCTGTTCACTTAATTTACATTTCTTATTTTCACTATTACTTTTAAATCTCATAACTAATATCTCTTTTCTTTCTCTTCTTTGCAATATATTCATATATTTCTCCTTACAAAACTTCTTGCAGTCCTACTAGCGTAATTTGTTGATTACAGTTGCTCTTCAAATAATTCATATATTTCTTTCAATCTTCTGTAAATCTCTGGTCCCGCAGGTTTCGAATCCTTCCTGTCATTTTATCCAATTCTGCGTAGTCCGTTAATTTTATCTGCCATTCTTCTTTCATCGCTATTTCTTCTTGCTTCCATTTCTGAGCCAAGAATACTCTTCCCACTGTTGTTGCATATAGCGCTCAGATCTTTCTTGCATGCTTCCCCATGGCATATGATTGGCCACTGGACTAGATGGGCCACTGGTCTGATCCAGCGGGCTCTTCTTATGTTCTTGTACAGAAGGCCACAGGTTTAATCCCTGGCATACGCAGGTACAACTGGGAATGCTCCCGTTGTTGAATTGTTTCTTTAAATGTAAAGGTTCATCATTGTTTCACCCGATGTGTATATCTTTAAGGGGCCAGAGCAAGGGCCAGAGCAAAATAACGAGATCCAGCTTTACAGCTGTGAAACATAGCAGGTGCTGCTGAGTTGCATTGATTAAGCTGTGTCAGGAATTGGGTGTAGTATATAAGGAGCAGCACCTAGCTCTGCCATTACCCTGGGGGATGGGTTGGTGGTTGGGTCTGGTTTGTTTGTAGATGTATTTAGTGTAAAGGGAGCTTTTGTTTTTGTAATTAAAGCCTTGTTTAAGTTATTTTTGAGTCCCTTTTTAATGCATGGTCTCCCCAGCAAGCTCTCTGCAGCGCTACCATACTGCAAAAAGCCAACACCAGTCAGAGTAGGCTATACTGAGCAAGAGTGACCTGTGGTCTGACTTGGTATAAGGAAGCTCATTGTATTTCTGTATTCTTACCATCTTCTTGTGCAAACAGTCCTAGAAGAATTTGCCCACAATTTCGACACACTTTGCTTCCAGCTGGCCAACCTCTGAGCATAGGCATAAAATAGGAATGAGGATACTCCAGTAACATTAATCAAGGACAACATTACTCTGTTCCATTAATTTATTTGTGTTTAGATGGAGGAGAGGAGGAGGAGGAAGCAGCTGGGGCTTGCAAAGACTCTGCTGATATTCTTGAAAGTTTACACCAATCTGGATTTATTGTACTGCTCTAGAGGAACCATTCTTATGACTCGGCAAAGTGAGGGGCACAACCTTTTGTAATTGGTGGGCATACTGTGATTGTTGAGGAAGTGCCGTGGGCACCAGCCACAAAAAGGCTGCCTTGGGGGCATGACACAAAGCTGGATTTAGGTTTGATGAGGCCCTAAGCTACTGAAGGTGATAGGGCCCTTTAAATGTCAAGCTGCCATTTGTCAACAACAAATTGTGGCTGTTTTTTTGTGTTGAATATATGCTATATGGTAATTTATGGACCTAATATTTGCACATAACAAAATATGGATTTTATCAAAGTAATTGTTGAACTGAAATACAGTGGTACCTCAGGTTACATACGCTTCAGGTTACATACACTTCAGGTTACAGACTCCGCTAACCCAGAAATATTACCTCAGGTTAAGAACTTTGCTTCAGGACAAGAACAGAAATCGTGCAGCGGCGGCGCAGCGGCAGCAGCAGGAGGCCCCATTAGCTAAAAGTGGTGCTTCAGGTTAAGAACAGTTTCAGGAGGGGCCACTAGGGGCGCATCAGAAGATGGCTGACAATAACATCTCTCGACCCACAGGAGGCTGTGATGGGAGTAAATAGCCTCCATACCCCCAGGATTGGGGGCTGCGTTTGCCTGCTGTGCCCTAGTACCACCCCCAAATTGTGGGGATGGAGGCACTAGGCAGAATGCCTTCCTGTGGATTTCGGTGCTCCTGGATGCTGTCTCTGATCCGCGCCGCTAGCTGCAAGAACTTCAAAAGGAATAATTAGGAAGAAGCGAATGCACATATTAAGGAAGGAAGGGGAGTAAAGACTGCTAACTGAAGAGTTCTCTGATAAACAAGACGAGTCGGAGAAAGAAGAATCAATCATGAGAGATATGCCAAGACTCGGTATGGCAAAGGGACTGGATAGGGAGGGGGGGGGACTTTCCCTTTCTTTCCTCTATGTGATTAAATAAGAATCCTCCCCTCACAAGTCAGAAATGCCGTTTAATGACTTAAGCTGTGGATTTACGACTGTGTGGAGATGAATTTTCTAACCAAAGCATGTTTTAAGAAGAGCGTGGAAAGTTTAAGAGCTTTGAATGACGCAGTTACAAATACCATCGCCATGATGGCCAGCTCTGTCGGAGGACTTGAGTCTGGGAGGTGGAAAAGAGATGTTTTTATATTGTGAGTGACTCCTCAGTGGGACTTAAGAATGACAGATCCTGAGATTAATGATGTAAAGAGCGATGTTATTTATGAAAGTGATGATATATGGAAACCATCTCCATACGAGGATTGGACAAATAGAAAAAATTACACAGATATAATGGTGTTTATCTGCTTAAGGAGAATATCAGAAGAGATCATAAAGAAAAAAGAAAAAATATACGAACAAGATGAGATGTGGAAACAGCAAGATAAAGACTGGATAAACTTTATTTGGACTGATTTGGACATTAACGCAGTAGCAAGAAGATGATCAGAATCCCCTTCTGGATCTTGAAATATCTGTCCCCTCAACAAAAAATTAAAATTCGGCTTTGTAATTCGGAATTTATGTGATGTGATTTGATTTGATTTGATTGGTCGGTTAATAAAAAATATTTATAGTCAAGAACAGTTTCAGGTTAAGAACGGACCTCCAGAACAAATTAAGTACTTAACCCGAGGTACCACTGTACAGTTAAGAAGAAGTATATTATAGTGAAGTATATTAATAGTGAAATAATTGTATGTAGGTTTTATTTTATTTGTTTTTTATCTTATATTCTGGAAATGTCCATCCAGTTTTTTTTCCTTTAATTTTTTTGGGGGCCCCCAAGACAGGGGGCCCCAAGCTATAACTTGTTTAGCTTATCCATAAATCTGGCACTGGTTGCCACATCTGAAAGGAGCAGGAAAAGAGATGGAATCACAAAATGTGATGGAAAGGCTACCTATACTTTTGCACTCACTTTCGGAGAGAAGCTCTTTTCACCTCTCCGCTCAGAACAGATGGGAGTGTGGGTGTCCAGTCCTGACAACAAATTAAATGTGGGCATGTTTAAGGGTGACATTTAGTGTAGGAAATGATGGACCACCGCAAACAGGAACTAAGCAGGAATAACAAGGCAGCCTCTCATGCAATATGGATTTCTGAGGCGATATTTATTGAGACCTAAGGCCTGCCTCAAAAGAGGTACTGGTGAGCATACCTGTTGTGGACCCTGTTCCTCCCCCTCCTCCTCCTTTGCTTCCAGTTGTGTTTTGCATACACAATCAGTCTTGCTAAGCTGGAATAAGTAGATGGATTTCCTCAATTTTTCACTGCGGGCCTATAGGGGTATTGCCCAATAGTAAATGATAAATCCATATCCTAAAGAGTCGGCTCCATAAAGGACTGATGGGAAAGTCAATGGAAGTTTTCTCAATGGCCTTGTGCAATGCTTCAGAAGATGCAACGGGAAAGTGACACGGTTATGATCACTGATGAACCGGCAACAGTTGACATTCAAAGATATACATGCACCCCCTTCACCCATTCATGGAGCCAACTAGGCAGCTAGTTATGGGTGGAATCGTATCAGTAACGCCAACACAATGTGTCTTTTCCTAATGGTCAAGCACCTCAGTAATTTATCTTTGCAATGACAACAAATCAAGTGATACATTGCTCTTAGCTCTAATTCCTTCCCGGTCTCTAACTGTGACAATATTTTACCTGCAACATGTTGAAGGACACAATCCTTGCTTTGGGTGCAAGATGTCCTGGGTTTGTTACCCAGACAAGCTCAAGTGCTAGGCTGTGCTACTTTCCTAGAAAAAGAGGTGCTGGAACTCTCCATGAACCCTCCTTGTTCTCTTAGAATGGCAACGGCGCCCACTCTGGAGGTGCCGGAACTGAGTTTCAGTGAGTTCTGGTTGAAAAAAAAGCCCTGGTGCTGGGTCTTTATCTGGTGGAAGATTATATGAAAGGTCTGTGCCTGAAAGCATGGAGAGCTGCTGCTAGCCAGAATAGACTATGTAGGGCTAAGTAAAGGTAAAGGTACCCCTGACCGTTAGGTCCAGTCGTGGACGACTCTGGGGTTGCGCGCTCAACTTGCTCTATAGGCCAAGGGAGCCGGCGTTTGTCCGCAGACAGCTTCCGGGTCATGTGGCCAGCATGACTAAGCTGCTTCTGGTGAACCAGAGTAGTGCACAGAAACGCCGTTTACCTTCCCGCCGGAGTGGTACCTATTTATCTACTTGCACTTTGACATGCTTTCAAACTGCTAGGTGGACGGGAGCTGGGACCAAACAACAGGAGCTCACCCCGTCGTGGGGATTCAAACTGCCAACCTTCTGATCAGCAAGTCCTAGGCTCTGTGGTTTAGACCACAGCGCCACCTGCATCCCTCTATGTAGGGCTAGATGGACCAAAAACTGTGCCCTTCCTATGTTTCTTAACCATTGGTCCCTGAAAGTGGGAGAAGGGAGAAGGATTCAGACTACCAAGTGGAAACTTAGCATCAGCCAACTCCACCCAATGTTTCATTTTCTACTGTGGGTCATCCAACAGAAAAGAAAGAAGAGGAAACCACCAGGCCTATTTAGTACCCACACACATGAAAAACAAGATGCAGAGAGGCACCTGTGGCCCTAGGAGTTATAAACCCCTTTTGTCCTCCCCCACTGCTTCCTCTGAGTCTGCTGCCACTGTTCC